>NC_092501.1:16681372-19081372 GCF_047511675.1 Marmota flaviventris
AACCCGTGTCTATAGTACAAAACTCAAAGGGTCTTTTTGGAAAGCAACCAACTGTACACCTCGCTGTAAAACTGAAAATGTCTTGCTATCCATGTCTCTTCTCTAAAGAAGCAAGTCTCCAAATAAAATCCCGACTTCCCCCACTGACTACCCCAAGATGTTGTGGGTAAGCCTGTCCACAGTTCACCTGCCCCACGAGAGCTACCTGACCGCCACCCATTGCATCCTTATGGACTTTTTCCCTCCAAAATCATACAGATAAATAACAAAATTGTCAAGTATTTGCTCCTGTCCAGATAAACCAAAAGAACACTGGGAAAGCTCCTGACCCATCTGGGCTGAGTCTGGCCAAGCTGGGAGTGGTGGGAAACAGCAAAAGGCAATACCAAAATATTCGATTTTTGTAGTCTTAGGAGAAAAGCTTTTTTAATTTATTTTATCTTGGGGGCGGGGGCAGGTGTGGTGGGAGAGCCAGCTAATGTGTCCGCTTTGTGTGCTGCGTGGCGTCTCCCAGGGAGGAGGCGATGTGACTTCGGTGGCTGGCCTGGACGCCGCCTTGGACTCCTGGCAGAGCAGAAAGAGCAGCTACACCCTGGTAAACAGATCGCATTCCTGCGGCCCATTGATTTTTTGATCTTTTGACATTTTTTAGTTGCCTCCATTCCCTTCCTTGTCTTTTCTTCAATGTCACAAAAGACAAAAAATGTCTGAACAATCGAGGGCAGAGATATCTATTAGCTGTCAGACCGCCGCTTTCCCGGCATTGACTAAGCGCACGCCACAAAGAGCCGAGAACTGGTAAGATGACAAATTATATCATTTTTCCCCCCTTAAATAGGGATAATCATATTCCAGTACCTTGAGTTCTCCTAGCCAACCACAACATGCTGCGAGACAAGGGAACGAAATCTCATTGTATCCTTTTCTGTAATTTCTATTACGTTAGCTAGATTTGTTGGGAGGAGAAGAGAGAGGGAGAGAGAGAGGGGGAAGAAAGTCCCTTCAAGGAAGGTAGTAACATATTTCAGGTTGCAGCATGTGAGAGGCAAACACATCTTCCTGATCATTTTCCCCTAAGAACTGCTGGCATAGTGCAAGTACCACATTAATAAAAGAAACAATTTGTTCTACTTAGGGATGAAAGACTGTAAAAGAATGAACTGATGTCCCCTAAGTTATTTGTTTCCCCCCGAAGACAAGCAAAGCCCTTTTTTTTTTCAAAGCAGTTAAATTGTGGATTTGAAGTACAGCCAACCTCAACTTTCTAAAACCTAAAATCTGAAACTTATCATTCCCCTTAAATAATGCCCTGACAGGAATGCTTTAAAAAATTGTTTCAAATGGGTTCTCTCTGCTTGTGATTTGACGGCAATGAACACGCTGTACATCTATGATTTCAGTTAAAATTCAAAACACACCCATATGTACGTTCTCCTTCAAAACCAATAATCAACAATTTATAGACAAGAAGGCTAAACTGGATCAACTTTACACTTGCATTTAAGAAGATTAATGATTTTCTTTCAAGGAAGCAGCGTGTTAGGAGCACTGCTTTTCAACATATAGTTTGTATGTAATAAAAATGTTTGGTTTCCGACGTATTTACCTAGATCTCTTATTTCTGTGGAAAATGGTTTAATAAAGAAATTATTTTAACTCTTTAAAATTATTTTAACTCTCTAAAGAGGGCCCAAATGAGTCGGGTGCATGTAGGGAGGGAAAAAAAGAGACAACAGAGCTGTTTCAATTTTTACCACCTCATAATTTATAAACAACTATTGGGGAACTAAGCAAAGGCTCTCCAGATTTACTCTGTATTTTTATGTCCATTATATTTACAAAGACTCCTACTTGACATCCAACATTTAATGTTTACTTTTCTATTTCCAATTATGCTTCTGACAGACTAAACATTAAAGATACTGGGGCATGTTTGGACTTTCACAATGCAAGGGAAAATATCAATTACATATAATATTTAGAACCTAAGTAATAAAATAATTCAAATTCAGGGGGAACAAAGCAACATGAGGCTTTTAACAACTGTAGGAAATCACCCTGACATGCAAATATGGGCACAAAACAGCAAATGTGTAAACTCCAAATGAGAAGGAGTAGTGAGTGGCAAATCAAGATTTTCACCAAATTTTTAACATGACTTAACCAAGATGATTTTTCTGCTGCTGACAAACTAATTTCTGCATTAATGTCAGCTCCGGGTATCTGTGTGTTCATGGTAGAGCACGTACCATGATCAGGCAGGCTCTCTCAAACATTTTAGTGAACAGACCCGACGTGCTGAAGTCATTCCGCAGCACAAAAGACAGGAGGGAGCTATAGGTGCAGAGAGATCACACAGTTTAATACAGTTTAGCTTTAGCTCAGGAAGCAAAATACGGTACCCAAGCAAACCATTCCCAGGGGCAGGGCAGGAAGGACTCACAGGTGCAGACACACACACACACACACACACACACACACGTTCACAGAACTGACCACAGGTTGCGGGCGGGATGGTCGGTGGTTGTGGTTTTTAAAACCGCGCGCTGTCCTTGAAACGGAGGCCGCACACAGCTCCATTAGATACCCATCCAGTGCTCTTGATCTATTATTTACAAAGAAAAACCCTTCACTGCCTAAGTGCCCCCGTCTACTTCAGCCTTCCATCTCAACAGCATCAAACAACCTGGTGGGGGGAAAACACAAGACACAACAACTTGTGTTCATCCTAACGTCCCAGGCAAGTCAAATCCTACTTGGATGGAGGAAAAATGGAGAATAACCAGAACACAGAATGTCAGCTAAGGACAAACACAGGAGAGGTTTGCGCTGCAGATCTGACCGTCACTCTCCAGCAGGCGACGCAAGGTTTTGCCATGGTTCTGTAAGAATGGAAGAGACTTCACCTCAAGGATGGGAAGGGAATGTTTTCAAAACGTATATTTGGTATGAAATTCTTTAATTATCGCATCTGCTCTTTAAGTCGAACTGCATTCGATCTAATTAGTAAGCTTAGATCTCACCTTCATGCTGAACTTTAAACTCTCTGAAGCCAATTAAAAACTATTTAAATGAATATTAAAAGGATTCCTGTGATCATTTCTGACATGAGAGAAAACATGCTTTTCAGCAAAAAATGGGTATACACAGCATGCCTCCATTTCACAAAATATTGTATAATTCTGCCCTTCTTCGATTCTGCCATCCGATGCTTTTCCTTGACCGTTTCATCGTCCTTGTTCAGGCATATCTGCCGCCAATACAGTTTTAACTGCAATTAGAACTGCTTTATTATTCAGTGCTCTTCAATTTTCAATAACTTATTAAGATTTACTGGACAGAAACTGTTTCCTACTTTCATTTCGATACAAGATTGAATTGGGCACATACGTACCAATAAAAGTTGGGATTGAAAAGAAGGAAATTCTTAACAGTTTCCAATTTGATAAGCCAATGCATACTAATGCCACCGTTAAATGCATATTCTTTCTGAGTCGAGGCCTTTGAAATAGCTTTTTGAGAATTAATAAATTATTCTGTTTGCTTATGAAATTAAATGCTCCCATGCAAAGCCGTTGGAATTAACACTACTAAATGTGTTAGGTTACACTAAAGAAATCTTCACAGTATAATTATATCAATGAGTCATTTAACTCACATATATTAATTCAATTTATCTTCATTTTGAACTGTGTGGACTGATGGATTGTCATCATTAGAAATGACAAAACTCCACGCTGCAGGAAAAAAACAGACCTGCTAATGCTCCGACTTCTCCCACGACCACACACCACTGCCTGCACCAGGGGCCTACAAGCTCTCAAGAGAGGTATTGTCTGCTAAGGACCAATGAGTCAGGGCTTCTCTTCAGGATGCCAAAGAGTATCAACTGGACTTGTCCAAACATAATCTATCTAGTATTAGAAAAATCCTGGAAATGCTTTTTGGGAAAATGCTACAAAATGGATTGCCATTTTCCCCAACCACATAACCTCCTGATAAGCATTTCTGATTAAACAGAAACAATTGTGCCACAGCAAACATATTAGCCAAGAGCTCAGCTGGGGATGCTGTTGATAAATAAGACATTACCACGTGAAGCAATTCCAGGATTTCCTTCTCAAAACTCCTAGGATTACACAGGGCATTCTTAAGATTTTAACAACCACAAGGCCATGTTTGACCTGTGACAACCAATGTCAGACTAAACACACCTTGCTGGTCTCAGCCTAGGTTTTGAAAAGCAGAAATGTAGTGGGAAGTTTGAAGGTAGCTGGCTGGCTTCACAGCTGATTCTGAGGAGGCTGGTTTTTAGACTCATCTGACTCAAATGCTTAGTTCCCCTCTCCCTCTTTAAAAAAAAAAAAAAAAAAAAAAAAAAATCTTTGGGCCATCTAACACAAAAATCCTTTTGTTTGTGAGATCCACAATGACACTGATCTCTAGTGAGGAACAAAGGAATTAACTTAATTTCTTTAAATGCTGGTGGTAAAGGAGAGAAGCCACAGAGGTCCGGGGCTTTAGAGAAGTCTGAGAAAAGGCCAGGGAGTTGCAGTTTCTAAAGTGGGTAAATAAATGGCTGCTCCAGGAAATGTCCCACACCTTCTTCAGGATGAAGATGCTGGCCACGCAGAGGATCCCTCAAGGGAACTCACCCACCAGGCAGTGCAGCCTGCCCAGGCCAGCCCTCCTGGGGAGTGGGCAGGCTCAGGCCCTGGGATGCCACTGACCAGTCAATCAAGTATGGAGGGGAGGGAAGATTAAATAATGTCATCAAGTTGCTTTAGAAGTTTGTTGACCTGATGTTAATAGGAAAGTACTGCAAAATAGCATGCTGATGGGCAGAGGGGGGGAATATGTGAATCAGGACTATTACTGTGCATCTCCATGCAAGAAGGGACATTTAGGCACCTGCAGGCTGCCTGGATTTCCCTGACCTGGATGGCCAGTGTTTGGGGCTGGTTGTTGGTTATTGAACCAAAAGACTCCTGTCACTCACAAGGCCTCTAATTAAGTATTGCTGCAACGGCTGCAGCACTATGACAAAAACAAGGACATGTACTTTTCAGGTCACTGTGATTCTGCCTGAACCAAGACTTAAAATTCACAAGTGAACTGCAAGGGGAAGGAGGAACAGCCATGACAAACGGAATGCAGGAAGGGGAAACACTTCTACTTCCTATAAGGAAGGGACCTGAACATGTGAATACCGGTCAAATTCACCTGCCCTTCCTGCCTCGGATGCTTAGAATGCATCACTGCTCCCCAGTGGAGAAGCAGCACACTCTGCCAAAGGCCAGCGTCAAGGGGACAGCACAAAAAGATGGTCCACATTCTGAAATTCCTTGGTTTTCGTTTTGTGGACTTTGAGCAGTTGTGTTTCACAGGAAGTTCAGGAAGGCCGCCAGGAGAGTCACCAAATGCAGCAAGCTGGCTTACACTCTACTGAGCAAGCCTGCAGACTGTGACATGTGTGTGTTCTCAGGGAAATCAGACACACGCATGCCCACGCCCCAGACTGCCACAGGGAATTCCAGGACTAAGGGGAGGGGGCTTTTTGGATGGCAGGTTCCTTCTGACCCTGGTCAGACACTGGCTGGAGGGAGATTTCACCAAGGTCCAGGACTGGTACTCAATGCCAGGGAAGAACGGGGTGTGTGCACACGTGCGTGAGCGTGCATGCACGTGTGTGAACATGCCTGACTCTCAGGATGACAAAGCAGCCTTTATACACATGACAGCCTCTACCTCTTTCCCAAGTCCTTGTAAACACACCCAGAGGCTAACATGATGGGCACAACCAGTGAATAATCAAGTAAAATCAAATTATGTCATGCCTTGCCACAGCCACGCCCACTGGCGCACTTGGGGAGAGCGCTGCCAGTGTGGAGCCAGGGACGCGCTCGGCCCAGGCCCAGGAGGAAAGCATGTGGCAATCGCACGCCCAGAGCAGACGGTGAGGCTGGTTCCAAACGCAACCAAGCATCCTCGCAGGCTGGACTGCAGTGTTATTTTTTCAAAACCGTCTTGTTTTTGTCTAGCACGTCTCTTCAAGGAAGTTTAAGAGAGACTCTACTTCTACTTCTCCTAATCAAATAAAGCCTCACATGACAACCCGCTTGATAGACAGAAAAACAACCCTGCAGGATCTGGAAGAACTGACCCTAGGCTGGTTGGTCGGGACTTTGAGCTAACGAATAGGAGGAAGAGGAGGACTAATGGGACCCTGTGTGGTGCACACAGTGGAACCTTCCCGCATCCTCTCCCAAGAGCACCAGGACATCATTCCCTGATTCTATTCGTACTTATTCAGCAACTATTACACCCTGGCACTGTTCTGGTTTTAGGGTTATTATATCAGTGACCCAAATGAAGAAGGCTCTGCCTGCAGAGAGCCTGAAAGGGACTCAACTACTTAGGACTGTCAACGAGCTCACATGGAACCTCCCAGAGTACCTGGATGGTGTCATTTACTTAAAGTCAACTAACAGAGAACCGAAACCAGTTCCATGACTACTCAGCCTCGTTTTCAACTCACTTTGATTCTTCTGTTCCCTAGAAAATAGAACTGAAAAGCTTGTTTCACTTACATGCTAGAGTAGAAGCACAAATTTTAATTCCCACATTTTTTTTTTAAAAGAATCTCAAATACTAAATTATACTATCAAACCACCTAACCACGAACTGCTGCTTTCACAGATTAGGACATTACGGACTTGGGGAACCTGGGGTTAGTGATCAGGTGCCCTTATTTTGATACCACCCGAAACTTAGAGAGCTTCTGGTTAATTTTGTGTGACCCACGCAGTTGGCCAAATTAGTCTATGATTGGGACAGAAACGTTCCTAGCACTCAGGGAGTAAGCACGAATACCAATTAACATGTTAATTTGGATTTCTCCTCTTTGACCCAATGCTTACTACAGGCTTTCTGGTACTTCCATATTTGATTCTAGGGCTTTAAAAAATGACATGTCAAATTATTGGATCGAACTCTTTAACTTTTTTAGCTGCTTTTCCAACTATAAATTAGGTAAAATATATAGATGTAAGGGTCAAGAATCTACTTGGTCCTCCCCTATAATTTCGAGCCAGTGCTACCTCTACCAAAGATGTGTATATATTATATGGTAAGTTAGTGCTATGTCCTAAGTGTAAACACACAGAACCAATTAAGCATTGGGAAAGTGCACAATAAATGTGGGCTGCAAATATACATATCAAAACACTACTACTATTAGGATACTTACGGTAGGGGGGACATTTTTGGGAAAACATCTTTAAAGAAAAAAAGACTCAGTAGACAATCTCAAAATATCTCAAAGAAAATGCTAGAATCAGAAATTCTTCAAGTATAGTTCCCAAAATTATTAAAAAGCTATTCAGACTGTGATGAGTTAATGAAAAAAGGTATTCGAACCTACTATATATAACTAACAAATATTCATTTTATTATCTAAAAAGCTACTACTTCCTAAAAAATATTAAAAATATTTTTAATCTGATCCAGCTCTATAAGAATTGATTTCTCTAAGAGAAGAGCTTCTTAAATTCAGAGGAAGAAGCCAAGAATTACCATGCTTGTTAAGATGAGGCTGACTAACATTTTTAACGTTTTCTAAACATGCCTCTTGATTGCCATCAACAAGTTAGGGATTTTCAAAATGTAAGCATAGAAAAGCTATTTTCTGTGTGAAATGATTTGTTGTAATCTTCAAGGAAGAGTCACTTTTTAAAACTCTATAAAAATATATACTCTGATCTACACCATGGTTTAATTAGGATAGTAAAAAGTATCAGAAAGACCCAGGTAGAAGCAAAATGAGCTACACACATTCTTTCAAAAGACAGTCCATGCCAGTGTATCTAACCCTCTTTTGTTTCCGAAGGCTGGGTGGGAGCTTTAGTTTATGCCCTTGAACCTCACACGGCCCTCTGCAAGGATACCTAACACATCATCATTCCTGGGATGTTGATACCACTGGCTCTATTTTACAGATGGCAAAACTGAGGCTCCTGGGGTTAGGGGGTCTAACTTATCCAGGGTCAGAGTTTGTACTCGAGTCTTCTGACCCTAGCCTTGTTCCTCCCAGTCCTTCAAGTCAAGACTCACTCCATGGTAGAAATCTAGGGTGGAAAATGCCTGCACAGCAATTCTGAACCTTAAAAAAATAAAAAATAAAATAGTCCTGCCTCTGCTTAACACGTAACATTAGGCGTGTGTGTGTGTGTGTGCGCGCGCACGTGGGTGCGTGTTTGTGTGTGTGTGTGTACACACTGCAGGGGCAGGGATTGTAGCGGTTCCCTTTGCTAACTGAAGGGACAGTTGGCAAGTATAGCGGCACAATTAGTATAGATAAACCCTCAATAGCCTATCTGCCTTCTGATTTTTAAATAAACAAAGGCTGAATGCTGTAATTAAGATCAGAAGTGCCTCTGAAGGACCATATGGCAAAAGGGAAGTTAAATGAAAAAGTCACCAGCAGGGAATGAGGGGAGTTTGTTATTCCTAACGTGGAAGAAGTGATTTTTAAATGTTTTGAACTCTGATGCCTGGAGGAAAACAGCAACCTCCCTGCAGAAATGATGGCTGGGACCAAGGCGGGCAGGCTTGGGAAGGAGGAGAGCGCCGGGCCTGTGGAGAGGCAGGAAAAGCCCCGCTCGCAGGGAACGCCACGTCTGTCCTGCAGGGGGCGCTGCATGCGCTTCCTGTCCAGGCGGACCGGGCCCAACCTAAGGATATCGAAAAGGCCAGGCATGCAGACACTGCAGTGTCCGGGCACACTGATGCCTGGAGGTCCCCAGAGTCTTACTCCTTTCTTAATACTTAGAAAACAATGGCATCTCTATGCTCACAATGGCTTCAGTGTGAGCCCCTCCCCCCCACAATGGCCCCATTCAATCCCCCACCATGAGCGATTGCCCCAAGTTTAACAGCCTGTGTTAGGGGGGCACTGGGCATAAAAGGAGGTGTTTCCAGGTTCAGTGAACACTTTGCATCCATTCATCAGAGAAGGGACAAAAGCAATTCCCCACTTCACCTCGGGCAGGGCAGAGGCTGGGGGCTCCACCGTCCCCACCAAATGAACTTTTCCTGGGTTGGGGGGACCACACGATGTTCAGGGATGGTTGTGCAAACATGGTTCCTGATTATTTTTACCTCCAACTAAAGATATCTACATAAAAACGGCACGCTTTTGTTCCCCAAGAAGAGCCAAGGGAAACATTCTAGTGGGGAGTGGGACGGGGGCAAAGGAGAGAAAGGCTCTCAAGTAAAGACCCAAAAGGCCAACAGACGGTCCTAAGTGACACTTTATTAGGAAAGGAAGCCACCTCTTTCTTTAAAATTTTTATTGGGGTTCACTGCTATTTTTATTAAGAAATCTAATATTTATTTTGTAGAACTGTTTTAATTACTAAGTACCCAGGCCAGCAACACTTGACCAATGGAGGCTACTTTCTATCATGTGATGGAAAGCCTTGCTACTACCCCAGTTGGAAGTGAAACACCCTGATGTCCGACCATGCCTTTCAAGGTTGGAGTAAGAGTCCAAAGCCCCCGAGAGCTCTAGCTGGTCAATAAGGCTCCAGTGTGTTTGTTTGGGGTGGGGGACTGCAAAGTTTATACGAAGCACTAAGACTGGAGAGAGAAGTCATCCCTCCCTCCTCAGAGGGACATCCGCCCACCCCTTCACCCTGCCAAGTGGGACTAGTCATCCTAAACACAGCCCATTCCTGACCAACTCTTCAGGCTTTGGCAGGCCCAGCCCAGCTGTCATTCCAGGCCCAGTTTAGCATTACATAATGAGCGCCTGCTCCCATCTCGGGCTGCAAGTCAAAACAAACTTGCTGAACTCAACCCAGGGCACAAGCTTGTTTCCTGGTTACAGGACCTGGGACTGACTGCTAGCAGCAGACCAGAGCTCTTAGTTTTTTTGTTTTTGTTTTTTGAAAGTGCAATATTAGATGAATTCTTGTACCTGTTCTCATTGTGGTCACCTCTGTCAGGACTGCTCTGACTTCAAGTAGTGGTGATCCAGAGCTTTATCACATACAGTGTCGGTATCAAACCTGTTCTCCAAGGATCGTTTTCACACGTTTCTATGTTGGCATTGTTAACAAAAGCCCAGAGAGCAACACTGTAAAAGCATCCCCAGATACCAGTCCTCTGGGAAAGAAGATGGTGGGTAAGAGACAAAATTCCTTGCCAAAGATGGGGTACAAGTTTATCCTTCAAAATACGAATTTCAATGATTATGGTTGGGTTTTCTGTATATCACTAAAAGCACAGTCATTGCTTGAAAAGTTCCCAGTACTCTTTACGTCTGAGGACCAGCTCCTGCAGTGGAGATGACCATGGTAATCCTCCTCAGTGTCACCACGAGCCTCCAGATCACATCAACACCCAGGGCACCCGAGAAAAATCAGGATTTCAAGTGGAAAATAAGTGAATTCATACTGAGCGCACTGAATTTCACACTCTAATCCAAGAAAGAGCTTAAAATTAATGGCACTTAACATGAATAGTTTACAAAATTAAACTCTGCCTTACACCAGGAGTGGCAGAGAAAAACCAATGGAAGAGAAAAACTAAGAGGTCCAGGTTCTCATCTTGAAGCTCTTGCTATGTGGCTATGCAACCGCAGGGTCTCAACATAGCACTCCGCTCTCCCTGAGCCTCAGTTTCCCAGGGTTGGAGAGAAAAACTGAGGAGGGGCAGGGCAGAGTCAATTCTCAGATTTTCCAGATTTGGAAACTGATTCTACCAACCCACCCACCCACCTCAACCATAGTGAAGAAATGGCCCTGGCCAGGGACAGCTGCTCCAGGGACTGTGTGCATTAACATTTATATTTCATTCAGACATGTCCACTTGCCTGGTCACCAAGTTATTCTACTTGTCCTGCAACAGAAGCTCAGGCCCAAGGGAATATCTCAGCCCACTTGCACAATGACCTTACCTATTAGGTAACATTCAGTTTATTGCTATCTCCCAGCTATCTACGTAACCAGAAGACAGTCCCAGTTAATCACCCTAGACAATCTTTTTTTTTTCCCCCCCAATCCTGGAGACGGGAAACTTTTATTAACAAATCAGGATTCTAATTACAAACAGGTACTGCCTAAATTCTAAGGGACTCCATGCTGAATAGCTCTAATTCACAACGCTTCTTAAATTATTTTGTTCTCTCTTTCTAAACTCTAAGAGGCTGGAATGTGCAAAGACCCTGAGCTGCCGGCAACCTGGATGGGATGCTTCTGGCAGTCAGGTATGTATGATAGATCTCCGGATAGGAAGAGGGACAGAGCAAAAACTTGATGTTGAAAGAGCAAGAATGCAAGAATGCAGTGAGAAACCCTAGGGGGGTAGGGGATAGGACCAAAGGGACACTGGTGGCCAAGCAGAAGCACAGAGTACAGAGGCAGAGAAATGGGCCTCACAGCATCAGGCTGTGTGCGGAACCCTATCCAGGGGAACTCCCAAACTTTGAAGGCGGAATTAGCCACAGACCCATTTTGTCCGACCATCCCAGATCCCACATTTGAACAATGTCCTCTTTATAAGACTGTCTTAAATATGTAGAAGATAGGTGTCTACTAATAGGACAACTTAGATTTTGTTTTTAATATAAAAAGGATATATAAACTCCAGGTCAGGATTCCCAGCCTGTGTTAAGGCACCTGTGTCAATTTCACTGAAATGTCTATTTGCAGACTTCAAATCTGGGACTTAATGAATTACTAATGGCTTTCCTTGGCAGCCTCAAAACCAACTCACTCACACCACCATGGAGAGAGGTCTGAAACCAGAAGCTCTGCAGGTAGTTCCTTCTGGGGACTGCCTCACAGAAGGGCAGGCCTCTGTGGGAGACCCACTAGCAGCAGGATACAGTTCACGACTTCCAGCTAGAAGGCTCTCTTCTGCTCACGCCCTTTCCCCAGCAGAGGAGCAACGGGCCAGGTCCGCAGGCGTACTTACATAACTTCTTTCTAGAAATGGCCAAGAGAACCTACATACCTGTACGGTCAAGTTCATGGCCTTTGTGATTTATTTTCGTGATCTTGCTCCCCCTGCCTTTCCCTCCTATTCCGAGGCTCTTGCCAACACTGCGGGAGGTGACCAGTCAGAAGTCAGATGGAGAAGCAGGGTCAGAGGACCCAACTGTGGCCCGCTTCGCATCACACCTTGAGTGTCCCTTCACTCCTCATCTGCCAAGCTCATGAGATGATGCCATCTTGCTTGCCAGAGCATCTCGTCTAGGAACCAGGCCCCAGCCAGTCAGAGAAGCGGAACAAGGAATCAGAGGGTCACCCAGCAAGCAACCAGGGGAAAGCCTAGTGGTGCGGAGACATTCCAGATCCAGCTCCACTGGAAGCTCGCACCTACATTTTCGGCCACCTGCAAGACCACTGGGGCACTGTATTCTTCTGTCCTGGAAGTAGGGTATGGTAAACAACACTGTGGTACACAGCGTCCTCCCCACCCCGGAAAAAAAAAAAAAAAAAAATCCCTCCAATTACCCTGAAAGGGAAGGACAGGAGGCTGGCAGATGTGGGAGGGGTAAATCTCACTTCTGAGGCTCTCCCCCCAGAGCTGCACAGCGCCCCTCCCCAGGGTCCAGATGACATCTATTAAGTTCAGGCACTGCTCCACAAGGGATCTTGGCCTCTGGCTATGAGAAGAATAGCATCAAAAAATTGCTTGCCAACAACCCATAAATTTAAACAAGTCAGGATGGCAAGAGGAGGCTGCCTGGGAAGCATCTCAGAAAAGTCAAAAGCGGGGTGGCTGGAAATGGGCCGCAGCCAGCAGCACCTCCAGCGCCATGTCCCTCCCCAGACCAGACGCGCCCCACAGACTCCCAGACCTCTGTGCTCATGTGACCACTTTCAGCCTTGCAACAACTGGGTGGGGAGGGGGCTGTCGCAGGGTCAGCACATCTGGCTTGACCAGAGGTATCCAACTCAGATCCTAGCCATCCTCAGTTTTCAGAGGAGCAAGGGTGAGGGAGTCACAAGTAAGGGCTCTGATTTTATCAGCACACCAGTGGGGGCCACTTTGGGCATCAGAGCACAGTCCTAGGAAACCAAAACCCAGCCACTAGGTCAAAAGAGACCAGGCTTGCTCCTGCCTCAGTGATTCAATCCACACAATGGGAATGGCTGTGGCACTGCAAGGCCTCCTCCTCCCCTGCCCTCCCCCTTCCCCTCCCCCTCCTCCTCACTGAGCCACCACCATGGGCCGCGGAATGCACCCTCAAGGACCACACACTGCAAATACATGCTCATCCTCTCAGTACTCACACCCACTCACACAAGAGACATCCATTAATAAGTACAAAAAAATGCACAGCTCTCCCCACAGCCATCTTGGGCATGGCAATCCCCACCCCCTTCACTGGCAACTGCCCCGAACATGGGTTGGTTCTGAATTTGGGCAAAGAGAGAAGTGCAAGTCCAGGGTCCCAGGCATCTGCCCACAGGAGCTCTGCCCCTCAAAGTGGACTCTGGGCTCTGAGTTCTAAGTTTTCGTGGTTCTACCAAGTGGCCCAATTTTTTTTTTTCTTTCATAATTTGTGGGATCCAAGCGATTTTTGCTGTGGGTGGTAACAAGAGTTGAACTGTTTCTAATTATTTAAAAAACAAAACCACACACACAAAACAAAACAAAATTCAACATTGCCAACTGCTGAGAGACTCAGAAGCCACAACTTCCGGTAACCAGGACGTCCCCCAGTGATCATGAACCCGAGGTCTGGAGCACACGTGTGCGCAGAACTTCTCCCACAGCTGGGCCACTCACATGCCCCCAAACTCAGGGTGGCACAACAAGCGGGGGGGGGGGGGGGGAATCTCTGGCTTTGGAAGACTTTTAGAGCCCCAGGCTTCACATCCTGGTCCCAACAACTGCTCTCAGTGGAGCCATGGACAGAGAAGGGAGGGAGGGAGGAAGCCAGCCATGTTTTCCCCTCTCTGAAATAGGTGCTATCAGATAAGACAAAAACCTCCTGAAGTAAAGCCTGGTACACAGTAAACACTCGGTAAATATTAGCTACTTTCTTTTTTTATAAGAATAATTAGAATATCCGCGCACGGTGGCACACATCTGTAATCCCAGCGGCTTGGGAGGCTGAGACAGGAGGATCGTGAGTTAAAAGCCAGCCTCAGCAATGGTGAGGCACTAAGCAACTCGGTGAGATCCTGTCTCAAAATAGGGCTGGGGATGTGGCTCAGTGCTTGAGTGCCCCCGAGTTCAATCCCCAGTACCCCCCCCCCCCAGAAAAAGAAGAAGAAGAATTAGAATAATCCGTGGTTCCCTCGTGGTGGAGCTATAAGGGTGAAATAAGAGAACTTATGACAAGCTTCACCCAGCAGCTGAGGGATAACAGACTGGGTTGTTTTTTGTTTTAAAGAGAAAAGGTCTCCGTGTATTGTCCAAGTTGTCCTCAAACTCTGGGGCTCGAGTGATCCTCCTGCCTCAGCCTCCCAAGTAGCTGGGACCACAGAGCCAGGGGTTTTAATAGACGGAGGGCACTATTAACATTAAACCTGACCCACAGCCACCAGCACAGGGTTCAGGTTTCTCTCCTCCCGCTGAGGTGAATTAAAGGTCCAGATGCCAGCCAGTTTGCAGGTACTCCATCTGCTGTAGGTGCTCCTGATAAATGAAGGCAGGTATAGTAATTTCCGGGTTTTGCAGATGGAACACTCAGGCCTGAGCTGGCTCCATAAGCTGTCACTCAGCAGCTGTGAAACTGAGGCTGAACGCCTGGCGTGCAGATCCCATGCTCCCAACTGTCCCCTTGCACAGACCCCAACCGTAACTGACTTTCCATGGGGGAAGATATTTCCTTTCAAAAAAGGACTCACAAGATCTATGACTTCATCACCAATTCTGAAAGAGGGAATACCAAAATGGAGAGAAAGAAAACCCATTGACAGTGTCATTTAAAAGTCTCAGAGAATGCAGGACTTTCTCTGGACATTTCAACTGCAACTCCATGGCTCCATTCCAAATCACATTCAAAAAAAAAAAAAAAAAATCCAGTACCCCTCCACTGACCAACCCTCATTTGCTACCCACCTTGCTAATCACGCCCTGAGGGTGGCAATAACTCGAACTGCAGACAGTCGTTTTTTTGTTAATGGAATTCTAAGCCCATCAGTTTTCAGCTGGTAGGATGAGAGAATCTTTCACTGTGTTTTTCTAAAGCAAATATTTAGTGCTTTCATCTTTTAGTGCCCTAACATGCAATCTGTCACCAAAATAAGAAAGAAAACAAAAACAAAAAAACACCTTCTCATGCGGGTGTTTGTAGAAATGATATCACGTTTTCGATGTCAATCAGACAAATGGCGCATGTGTTCGGAGTGGAGCTGATCATTTTGCATTCTGCCTTCTAGAGGCGCCTCTGAAAGAATCAAGACCCCACAGTCACACCTGCTCTGTGTATGGGGAGAAGGCCACCGCTGGGCAGCTCTGTCCTGCTAGGTGGCCGGGCTTGGGAAGCTTCATTTAATGTGTGTGTGTGTGTGTGTGTGTGTTTTTAAATGAGAGCCATTCTTCGCCCACCGGGAGGACACCCCCCAACAGAAACCTGTTGCCAGACAACGGCCGTTTCCTATCATCAACTGTCCCTCCTCCAGGTAACCAGGGATGCTCTCCCTGCACCACATGCCAGATTCCCTCAGCCCAGCAAGGGCGAGGCAGGCCCCGGGGCCCAGGTGGGAAAGCTGGGTGAGAATGCTTTCTCCTGCTTCCTAGTGATTTAGATGCCACCAAGCAAGCAGGAGAGCTGCCACCGTGATCTGGAGGCCACTTCTGCTCCCCTCCCCTACAACTCCCCACCCCCACAATCTCTGCCTGGGTCACCGCTCTTAACTTCTCAATTGGCTGCAATGGCAGGTCTCCAAGCAATTACCAAGACAGGGATTAGATTGCCCAAGAATTTACATGTGTGTGACTGCTGTTACCTTGAACAGCAAAACGCATGGCAGAAGCATCATCTTCAGTTCACTTGAGTGTGACACTCTGAGCTGGGGACCTTGCAGGTCACCTCTCATCATTTCCCAAGAGGATGATAAGCGCACATGTAGGATCCTCCCCCAAACATACATTCCTTCATTTCCCTTTTCTCTAGCAAGGCCCAAGTTCTGATCAACAGGCCGGGAAATGGAGACTCTGGCCTCCCAAGCACGTGCCAGCTTGTTCCAGAGTCTGGGCGGGGATGGAATGCACCAGGATTGGGAGAGCGACTCCAGTGCTCCTAATCTCCTAACTCCTGGTTTCATCTAAGTGATGGGACAAGTGAGGACAGCCTGGGAGAACCAAGCTGGGTCAACAAAATCTACAGATTACATTCCATCATCGTTGTAGCCACCATGCCCAAACCCGGGTGACCTGCCCTGCATCTCTGAAGAATAATCTAGATAATTCAAAGCAGAGTGCTCCAAAACACATTTCACGTCCCTTGCTGCCTCTAGGGTCAGCAATCACATATCACCTTCACTAATTATGTTTTTAGTTGGCCACCATCAGCAAAGCTAATTGCAGAATGAGGTCTAATTCTCCAAAATCCACAAGGTGGCCCAGAGCATTCCAGACGTAGAGGCAAGAACAGTTCAGAATGAGGCATGGAAAATCCCAGCAAGAATTGTCCATAACCGACTAGCTGGCAGCCCAAACAGCAGAGTGTAGGGAGGTGTTGCTGTTCTGTGCACTGTGTATGGCGCAGGACATAGTTACACAAACGTATGTGAAAACTCATAGAAATGTAAAGCAAAAGAAAAAGTCACTTTTACTGTAAGGTATATCTTAAAATGATGATTTTTATTTTTTAATCCCACATCTCAAAAGAAACCTTGTCCTCAAACCGTAAATGAGGGTGTATGTAATGAGTGTAAATCCAACAAGCACACAGCTGCAGACGCCAATCCAAGACCCACTGAACCTGGTGTGAGTGTACTTTGCTGTTCTAAGCAGGACACAACCCAGGAGAAACTGGTGTCCTCTCCAACATAAACACATCCATATGCAGTGTGGGCCAAAGCCCATGGCAGACACCACGGTCCACACCAAGAGGCAGAGCAGGAGATGATGCACCTCCCCTCTGGAATGACACATTTATGAGTTCCATGAAAGAGGCCATAAGCCAGCCTCCCTCTCACCTCGGCCCACCTTTCTCATGGGTTCTTGTGAAACTGGCAACTGCAAAGAAACTTGTCCAACAGACAGGGCTGTGACAACCAATGACCTGGACGTCCCTCTGAGTGGTTACAAGTTTCTTCTACTTTCTACTTAAGAGTTTTCTTATTTTCCAGGGGAAAGAAGGACTTCTCACCTGTCACCCTGGCACCAGACAAAACAGGGGCCTACCAGAAACCCAGGGGGCAGGAGCAGGGCCGAGCAGTACTGACCGAGAGCCTCCACAGTCCCGCTGGACCCACCCAGTAGATCAAGTTCAATCTAGTGCCATCTCACACCAACTCCTAAGCGGCTGCCACCAAGGACAGGGTGGCCATGGGGGAGGCCAGAGAAGCTTGACAGGCCGGGTGACCAGGGGCTTGGGAAATGAAAACAGTGGGCTGACCATGTGTCCTTCAGTTACCCCAGAGTTCTTCCCACTCCCCTTGACTCTCATTTCTTCTTTCTCTGGTGTCCTTTGTTCCTTCCTTGTCCCCACCCAAGGTTCTGAAAGGAACTAGCTTTTCCGAAACAGAAACTTTCTCTCTGAGCACAAAGGGGCCTAATGTAGACCTTCCCAGGAACCACTCTGGTCTCCTACGGCTCTGGCCACCGAGGCTGACTTGAGCTCACTCAGAGTGGCCTCGCCAGGGGCAGAGGGGCACTCAGAGGAACACAGCCCCCCTGCAGAAGGTTCTGAGAAGTTAAAATTGTGTGGCTGTCCAAAGGTCACCTCTTTCCTCATTGTCAGCCCAAGTACAGGGGATCAGACGTTGATGAGGAAGGACGGCCATCGTGGGGACTGTATTCTACCACCATGCTTCCTAAACTGGGGGTAAGAAAAATTAACTACTGATTTTTTTTTTTAATGTTTGAAGTAGCCTTTCAGAGAAATAAATGACAGGAAAAACTGGAACATATCGATGAAGCATGAAAGGGGATGTGTCTCCCTGTATAGTCTCTCGCTAAACTAGCAGGAGTTGATGCCGTTAAGGTTCACCGGACACACAGATGAGGAAAGATTAAAGACTAGGACCTTCCACATTGCTCATGTAATAATAACAACTGCCCTTAATAAAAATGAATTAACTAGATACCAGAGTCTGGGCTGAGATATGGTTCCCCCTTTCCAAATCCTGAATACCGACCTCTCTGACATGATTGAAGGGATCAGTAATAGGACAGGACTGCCACAGAGCTGCCACACCAGAGAGGCCAGCCAACAGGACAGCATGAGAACCACCTGTGGAAAGCACACACCGGCCCCAGGTCCTGACCTCACATCTTCATGTTGGGGGCCTGACCGGGAGAGTCGTAAGGCCAATTGACTAAAAGCCAACCTGCCACCTTATGGGATTTACAAAAGGGGAGGATGCAAAACAGTAGGTTGTGTGAATGACAACATGCCACACACCAGAGGCCTAAGGCCTAAGGCTTCTCTCCTGATGACCTTTGTCACATGGATGCAAAGAAAAATATGTGACTCACAAAGAATGGGGAAAATGGACACGGCTGAGATGAGAGCCAAGGATACAGCCTGTGGCGGGTTCTGGGTGGGCCCACCAGTCCTGCACTCAGGGCGGGACAGCATCGCCATCTCCCCACCGACAGTGCTCAGAAGACCCCTCCACACACTGCGTCTCCTACCTAGTGCACAGAGCGAGACGACCAGCACTCACAGTGGCCTCTCTTCAGTCCACGGAATGGCAAACACAGAAACAGACCTCGGATCCCCTCCCTGTCTGGTCCGTGCCTGATAAGTCGGGTGGAACTACGGGGTGCTCCCCAGTGACGGGGAACGTGAACTCACTGAGGCCTTGGAAGCACACAGCTGGGTCCTGTAGGACACTTACACCACTGGAACAGCTGGAGAAAACCCACACGCTCACTTAAACTCACAAGAAAAGAAGCTTTGCAAACAGAGAATGTCCCGCTGGCCATCCCCCACAATGAGCACAGGCGGGAGGGGGGTTTTGCTGGTCCACTTTTTCACAGAACGACCCAAGGAAGCCCTGGGCCACATACATCATGAGAGCATTATAGAAAGTTCCAGAGCACACTGTCTTCCCTATTTTCAACTTACACCCTCTGGCCACGACACTGTGACAGCAGAACGTGGAGGATGGTCTGTTTGCTTTGGGGCAAGGGCCAAGCGCCTTAAGGGGTGACCAATCCTAGAGTGGACAACCACTGAAGCTTCAGGAAGAGTCTTCCTGGCTTACGGGGGAACGTGTTTCTGTTAGAGAGAGATGGAAAACAAGTACACTACAGGAGCCTACATATGTCTTTTAAAGCACATTTTTGGAAAAGTGGGAGGAAGTTAGGTTAAAACACTGACTTTGCCCTTCAGAGGTGCTCTTGCTGTGCTCACCCTACTTCTCTATTGGTGGGGAGACAAGCTGAAAGTTTTAACTTGGTGGAACCCTGGCTAACCCAGAGCCATAATGCAGGGATTTACACATTAGCAAAAACTTCCTTTATTATGCACTATGTTGTGTAAATCCTGATTTTCCATACATAACATGTACTGAGAAATAAAGTAACCAGGAAATGAAGTAATATCTATATTTGTTTCAAATGACTAACAAGCAAAAATAAAACTCTGGCCATAATACCATGCTTTTTAGAAATCAGACATATAATAAGCCACAGATTTATAGGATGTGGTCTAATAAACCTAAGAAAAGTTTCATTTCCTCTCACCAAACTCGTTAACTCCCTGTCTATGTGACTAGCTTTGCAAATTTAGCAGAAGTCTATTTTTCCCCTTAAATTTATAGGCTGGGCAGTTAATGAGCAAGTAGCAGCAATAACGTGCCCCCTTCTGAACATGCTCGCTCGTAGTGTTTGCACGCACACACACCCCCCTCCTCAACACTGGCAAAGGGGCAGGCTGACGGCAACAACCAAAACTCCAAAAGGGGCAGGGTACCATCTTGTTAATCCCCAGCCCCTGCTCAGGAAAAGTTCACAGAACCCCCAAAGAGGAAGGAAGCAGGGAATAAGGGAAGGGCTGGACAAAGAACTTTTTAAAAGTTTGTTTGCAAGTATTTCAGTGGAAATGGTATTGACTAAGCAATTACAGGAAAAAAACATTTTCTTTCTTATCTGAATGTAGCTATGCCATGGGTCACACCCTATTATTGTCACTATTCAGCACGTTAATAGCCCCAATGCAATGACTTTGTGTGGCTAGCTTTAAAATGTACATGAATAGCTAACTAAAAAGAGGTGACTCATGCCTGCCCAGGTGGGTGTTGACTTTCTTAGTCATATTTACTAGACTAGTCCATAACCTGCTGAAGGGTTAGAACCAAGCTGAACTTCAAAGAAAGAGGGACAAGAGACAAGGAATTTCAAACAGGGATGGGGCACAAGGTATCTCCCGGCGTGAGACTGGAAACTACAAACTTGGATGTCCCAAATCAAAACTTCTCCCCCAGCTCCCAAGGGGGTCAGGTGAAAAGAGGACAAAGGTATTCTCCATTAGCAATTGCAGGATGGCTGGCTGAGGGGAAGGCCCTGGACCATGGACAACAGCCATGGTCTTTCATTAACAGCGTTTTATGGTCTGCATTCTCTGACTGTGTGATCTTAGGCAAGTTGCTTAATCCCTCTGTGGCTCAGTTATCTTGTTTGCAAAAGGAATAATTACAGAGCCTCCCCTTCCTGGGGCCGTTGTCAAGTTATGAACAGTTTATAGAGAGCCTGGCTGAGGTACCGGGTAGAGCAGGCCTGGCTGGGATGCCACTGCCACCCCTCTTACACACAGGGCATTGCATTGCGAAGCAAGCTCCTTGCCGCAGAGGCAGCAGACACTGGGCTCACACCTGGTTCTCCTGAGCACCAATCCCATGTGGCTTCCCCAGAGCCTCTTCCAGCCCACTCATGCTACAGACTGGGAATTTCACACTCCAGCAAAATCCCCAAAGTAGCAAGTACTAAGAATGCTAGATCTGAATCCCCTGGAAACCATATAGACAGAAACACAGGCAATCGCCCACCCCACAGTGGCAACATGTGTGGGATTCCCTGAGAACCCTGATGGTCCACACTGGCTCTGTCCCCAAGCATCCACTTCATGTGCAGCCCATGAGAGGGGGGAAACTGAGGCACAGAGCAGTCCGGTACCTTGGCCAAGTTGGTCGGGTCTTTGCGTGACTTCTGTGCCTGGCCTACTCACAGTTCCATGGATTTAGACCTAATCCTGGAAACGTGGCGTTCTGGCACCTGCCTGGGAGATGTTTCTCTGTTCCAAGGACAAGACTGATAAATGCTCGTGGCCACTGGCGCCAGGGATCTAATCGGCCCCTGCAGATCTGGAGTTATAAGGAAGAAAGCAGGCTTTCTGTTTCGGTTTCCTCAAACTCGACATGGGCGCCTGGTTCTCCTTTATCTACCTCCTAACTCTGACCAAAGATTAATGAGTGACCACTTGCCAGGTCCTGGTGGAGGGAGAGCCATAGCCTCAGCTATCAATGCTCACTAAAGGCTGACCAGGGGCAGGCCGCCCAGGAAAAGCCGTCCACTGACCACGGCTACTGCACAAGGGCTAAATATGTACATGTACCCAGGATCAGGAGGGCACAGGCATTGGTCCAAGGGCAGGGCAGGGGTGAGACAGCACCCTGCCATCTCCTGCTAGATGCCCATCTGGAGGGATTAGGGTTAGGGAAGGGTTAGAACGAAGGATTTCCACAGGACACCAATGCATAGAATTACTGACCAGAATTGATACCCATTCTGGTATCAGAAAAGCGTTCTCAGTGCCATCGCAACCAGATGAGAATAAAACTGCAACACTGTTAAGTTACAATCCCACTTTTAGAGTTTTTAAAGTTTACGCACATGAATGATAAGGGGGGAAATGCACCCAAATATCAATAGATAATAAGTAAGAGCATGGATGTTTACATTTTCTTTGCTTTTTTCATGTTTTGAAGTTCTCTTGAATACATGACTCAAACTACAGCAAGCTCTTAAGACAACTGACTGCACACCTCTCTCTGAAGGTAAGACATATGCATACTACCTGCCGGAGAAAGCACAATAACTGTCCCAGCAGCCTTAACACATAGCACAGCACCCGGCACTGAGTAGGGATATAATAACTGTTTTTACTTGTGTATGCGTGTCTGTGTGTGTGTGTGTGGGTGGGTGGGTGTGGTGCTGGGGATTAGAACCCAGGGCCTTGTGTGTAAGAGGCAAGTACTCTACCAACTGAGCTGTATCCAGAGCCCACAATAACTGTTTTAAAGGATAGACATTTCACTAATTGGCTCATGAATATTCACTTTTCTTTAAAAGAAAAACTAACATTAGTACTAAGTCATTTGCTGTTTCAGGGTTACTTTAAAATTTTTTATCTGCATTGACTTTTGCTTTCCTGAAGATAAAAGCATGTTCTAGATGTTCTTTTCTTTGGGACTACTAATTTGAAGAGAACTGTCACTCCTAAGCACAGAACAGTGTGGGGTATTGACGCTGTATTGAATTATTTAAAGGAAATTCACAATGCTTCCTGTCCTTGGAGAGCAACATCTGTGAGAAGCGCCATTCACATCCGCCTCCAGTAGGAATCCTTGTGGAGGAGTGAGCATTTCTCAGCACCCTGAATTTTAAAAGGAAATCTATAATTTCTAAATTACTAATAACAAAGGCAACGCTCAGGTGAGAGCTTCCTTCTCCTGGCAGCTGTGAGGAGCCCAGGAAATTCCTTCCTGGGGGCCAGGTTTCATGGGACAGTGCGCTCATCACTCCCAAAGCCCTCGGGGACGCTACGTCCTGTCACGTGCCTTTATGGAGCAGGCACCTTGAGCTCGCGGTGGCACCACCCTCACCCCGCTCTTGTAAAACCTGCATTTTTATGGGACAACATCCCTATAGCAGACAGCACACCAGACATCATGGCGCCTGACATGACAGTGACCCGGGCTGGTGGCGGAGGGATGGCCCTGCCCTAGTGCAGGTAAACTCTGGATGGGCAGTTTCATTTCAGAGCTGGCTCATCTCATACCGTCATTCTGCTCCGAGACGTACCTCCAAACACCAGGGCTCCCCAACCTTTTGTAAGGAGTGGCTCCTTTTCATGTCCCTGAAGACTTGAGTGCTGACAGTGAAGTCTGAGGGGGGGTAGAAGTGCTGACAGTCATGTCCCTGAGTGCAGCAAGGGAGGGGGCTCTGCTGCCAGGAAGAAAGGGGAACAGAGTAAGGCTCGGGAGGGAGGGGACGCGGTCCCCGCGGCACAGCCCCAGCCTGACTGCCTACCCTACCCACGATTCTCTAGAAGCTCCTAATGACCAGGGCATGAACCCCAAACTCTTCCACCTCCCTGCCATTCGGACGGAGGTCCCACCGAGGACCAATACGACCTCCTCCATGCAGCCTTCCCACTGTCCCCAGCCCACCCACCCCGACAGACAGGGCCACTCCCTCCTGGGGCCTCAGGGAGCCTCCTGGCTGCAGCCCCCTTAACTTACCTTCCTGATTCTTCTGTTAGTCTGAACTATGTGATACGCTGATATTTCTGCCCCCCAAACACAGTAATTTACAAATGGCTGCATTCGACACTCTGTTTGGGAATCTTGTCTGTCTTAACACCTATTCCTCTGCCAGACTCTTAGTCTCTGGAAAGAAGCAACGGCACCGCCATCCCTGGACCCCTCACAAGATCAGGCAGCCCGTGCCTGGAGTCCTCAAATTTCCACCCACTGGAGACCAGCCCAGGCGCCTCCACGTGCTCTCCTGCCTCCTCTACCTAGAGCCCTCCACGGGCTTTCCATCCGTCCTCAGCCACTCTTCTAGAGAGGAGTGTGGTGCCTTCTTACAGAGGGGGAAACTGACTCAGAGACGTTAAGGAGCATGCCCAAGGTCACAGAGCTAGTAAATGGCAGAGGGAGCACGAGGACCATGTTTCAGTCAACTCAGGTATGACAGCTGTGTGCACCCGTCTGCTTTGAAGATGTTGATTGCATAGGCAGGGCAGAGAATTCAGGGGTATGATTTAGGGGTGCAAAGAACAACCTGGGGCCCTACAAACAAGAAATAGCATTCTAATTTTCTTTTTTAAGAAGCTAATTTCTATGCCCTGGATGCTCTTCATAAAAGATACATGCCTTCTCTTTTATGCTTTTTATGATTTTTACATGAAGGAAAATCCCATCAACAATTTTTTTTCACCCTCCTTAATTCTCAATAATAATAATTCAGGACTAGGAATATAAGGTTGAGTACAATGCTTAACAACTTCCGTGCTCTGATATTCACTATCAGAATGAATGTGGTGGGTACAGATGATTCTGGAAGATAGGAAATCAAAGAAAACAAAGGACAGATCTCTAAAATAGCAGGCACAATTCTGGAACAGTTTCCAGGGTGCCCTGAGTTTTTCCAGGTGAATTAAAACCATCCATAGGCAAACTGAGCTTCCCAAATGAGAAGGGGCTGCTCTGCCTGAGAACTGGACCTCTCAGGGCCAGGCTACAGCTGAGCACCAGAGGGAGCAGGCACCCTGCCCCGTGGGCTCCCACGCCCATCTGGGACGCACAGACCCCCGCCCGCCTCTCTGCACAGCACTCACTGGTACCCAGACTTGAGTCATGAGTCCGTGTAGGGACCAGCCCACTTTATGACAGAGGTGATCCCACTCCGCCTAGTCACAGCAGTGACTCACCTTCAAGGCAACATGATTTACCCTCCTACTGTTTCTAGAAGGAAGCAGGGACACCAGGGTTCAATCTTTGCCTACCTGCTCTGTGTTCTAACACAATGCTGGGGGAGCAAAGAAGGGCTTCCAAGGATAAGTGCAAGGATCGCAGGGACCACCTCATCTTGACCATCCCAAGCTACTTCCTCGTGACCTGCACTCTCACCAGGACCTGTGCCTTATGAGGAAATGGGCATGTACACATACCTCAGTAGAGACCTAGATACTCTTATCTAGGAACCTGGGAACCTCAGAGCCCAATTTTTAGGTCACAATCAGTAACCCTACCAGCTTTGAACTTGGAGGATTTGCCTTATCCCCATCTTCTCCAATGGGCCTACCCTGCTTTTCTCTGTATTTTGATATCTGTAACTATTCATTTCTAATCCTACTGCAGAACGCAAAGTCTTAAGAAACATTAAACTTCGGGGTGTATAAAGAATCTTATATAAACTATTTGAATGTATACATGAATATAAAATCATTTTACACCATGAGAGCTATAACTAAGTCTCCTCTGAAGAACATGAGATTGTACATGAGATTCTGAAGACTGACAGGTTCACGTCCGAGTCTTCTCAGCAGCCATTCATAACTATTCTGGAATTCCTCATTATTTAGGAGGCCCCACCCTGACTCCTGGGCTGAGGTGGGTGTAGACATCTCCCCCAGCTCTAGCTATAAAGCAGCTAACTTGGCCCAAGGACAAGTGGCACACTGCAGCCTCTTATCAAAGGCACTAGTCCAGAATCAAGGTCACAGACATGGGAGGAGATAAGATCTCTCTGGACTTGAGCAAACCTCTATGCAACGAAGCCAACGTGGAGGACAACAGAGCCAAGAGCTGGTAGAGAGTGGTCCTGGTACAGAAGGCCCTGGGCCTGGTCATGCCTGACAGGTCTCCTACCTCCTACTTCCCAGTTATAGATCAACACACTTATTTTCTCAGACTAGTTTGATATGGGTTTGGAGATAGAAGAATTAGGAGTAAACAGTCCAGTCACCTTCGTCTGACTGGCCTCAGTAACTGTCCATCTATGAGCCAAGTGGTAATGTAGAAAATACTGGAGATGTTCCAGAGAAGGAAGGCCACAGAGGTCCTGCTCCTGGCACAATGGCAGGACTGCAGCAGACATTTGGTACTTCGTGAAGAATGAATGTACCTTGCAACCAGACGCTAGAAATGGGGGAGAGGGACTTGGCATCCACAGACCTGCTGGAACTACCCTGAAAACTACCAAAGAACTGGCAGCACTTGCCCTAGTTCAAAAAGTAGGTGCAGCCGGGAGCGGTGGTGCACACCTGTAATCCCAGAGACTAGGGAGGCTGAGGCAGAAGGATTCCAAGTTCAAAGCCAGCCTCAGCAACTTAGTGAGGCTCTGAGCAACTTAGAGACTTAGTCTCAAAATAAAACTAAATAAATATAAAGGGTGAGGTGGTGGCTCTGCCGATAGAGTGGCTCTAGGTTCAGTCCCAACAACAAAAACAAAGAGAGTCCTTAATGTGTATGTTACTGGGAGGGTGTTTTGGATGAGTTTAACATTTGAATGAACTGAGTAAAGCAGACTGGCCTCCCTATGTGGATGGGCCCCATCCAATCAATTGAAGGCCCGAAGAGACCTTCAAGGTTGACGCCATAATGGAGGGGAACATCAGTTTCTTCCTGCCTTTGAACCTGACTGAGACACCATCTCTCTCCCCAGCTCTCCTAGTTCTCAGGCCTTGGCTCCAACTTAACCACTCTCCTGGGTCTCCCACAGGCCAACGGCAGATCCTGGGACTTCTCAGCCTGCACAGCTGGGCAAGCCTATCCCTCAGGCTAGGCCCCTTTCGGCATAGCCACCCATCCACCCTGTTGCTCTGTCTCTGGAGAAACCTGACACATACTTTGGGTTGGTTGTGTGTTCTCTCATCTAAAGCAGAGGGAAAAGATGATGCATGAAAATTCTGAAATCAGAATTTTAAAATGGAATGAATCTTAGAAATCACTTAATTCTTTTTTTCTCTTTTTTTTTTTTTTGGGGGGGGGGGTCGTTTTTTGTACTGGGAATTGAACCAAGGGGTACTTTACCACTGAGCTACATCCCTGGCCCTTTTTATTTTTTATTATGAGACAGGATTTCCTAAGTTGCTGAGGCTGGTCTTGAATTTGTGATGCTCCTACCTCTCAGCCCCCCAAATCACCAAGATTACAGGTATGCACCACATCTGCCCCAACCTCATTCCCCTAACCTCAATCTTCTTAAGTCTAGGTGTAAAAGGACACACCCAGGTCCATACAGCTAGAACTGAACGGAAACTAACAGCTTGAGTTTACAAAACAAGAACTCAGGGATCTGTGCGCACCGTGGAAGAGTTTTCTTTATAAAATGCCGCATCTTTGGAGGAATCAGGACTCCATTTGAATGAAAGGCCCTGGCAAGCACCATGGTAGTTAAAAAAGCAAAAACTAGTAAAAGGCAATTTTAACTGGTCAGGGGATAAAACCTGTAATTATTTACTTTATATACAAATCTTTGTACAAATAAGGGCACTAAAAAGCAAACAAGCAATAGTAGTCATTCAAAAAAAACAAACAACACCCCCACAAGTATCACCTTGTAGAGGGTTAAGGTCTTGGTGGGTCAGGCTGCTGCGGCTTCTGGCACCATAGATAATTCTCACCTCCAAAGGCAAGGTAACTTTGATGGGGACTAATTACATTGAAACATGTTGTCTAACAACTTACAGCAGAGGCAGGGAAACTGCAACCAGGGCTGCAGACAAGCCACCATGAGCACCATTAGCAACAGGCCCAGTTTTCCCCCAAATCAGGACACCATTTTTTTTTTTTTTTTTTTTTTTATTGTGAGCACAAGAAAATGACCTGGTATGAGTGTGTACAAGCATGTGAAGCTAGGAACAGCACATGTCCAGGTCACATGCAGCCGCTTCCTCTTCCTGTACCCAGGTCACTCAACCACCCTGGATGGAGCTGGCATGAGCTAGCAAGGAATCACCATCCCTGCTATCAGGGGATACAGAAATGACGTCTCTCTTGGCTCTTGAGGATATGGCCTTGGAGAGGAGGAGACCCAGACCCAAAAGAGAAGGCAAAACAGAATGGACACAATCGGTACTAATTCTAAGTCCTAGGGTATGTTCCCCTTAGAAGCACTCTGCACCCCTTCAACATCAGCAGAGACACAGATGTGGGGCCTCCTGTCACTGCCACCCACAGTAACTACCATTTGCCCCCAGCTTAGCCCTGTCCCGCCACCCAAGGCAGCTGGCTGCTGTACACCTCAGGGGCTGCCCACCTCCCACAGGCTCCTATTCTACCGGCTGCTGTGGCAAACACTGGCATGGGAGGAACAGGGGGTCCTAGAGCCTGCACATTCAGAAGCAATGTGCACCGCCCCCCGCACCCCCCTCCCTGGGCATGACCATTATATGATAAAGGAGTATATTTACTGAAGCACATTATATTTAAGGAGAAAAGGTGACACAAGTAATAAATATTTATTTGGCAAGGGAAGCTCCACACCATCAAAATTTTAAAAATTTTATAAGCAAGGCATCATGAATGGTAGTTTTCATCTTTTCAAAAGTTTTGATAACTTCTCCCCACCCTGACACCTTGGGTGGGAAAAAAAAATTCTACCTAACAAGCACTGAGAAGCTGGAAACAAGATACACTCTGTTCATAATGAAGGTAAGGAGGGAACAAAATAGTTTTTGTGAAAGAGTCTGGGAGAAAGTCAAGAGGAGGAGGTGGAGGATGAAGGTACTGGAGCAATACCAAGCAAAGAAGATGCCTTCACTTTTGTAGCTGCCATCAACACTAAGTTAGCTCGAAACATGAAGGCCAAGGATAAAAGGTGAAGGGGTTAACCGTAAGGTCATCCAACCTAGGATGTTAGCCAAGGCGTGCAAAAAATAATGAATGAAGTTCTATCACGCGTGGCTGGACACCAACGGAAGTCCTCGGGAGGCGATCCTGATTCCTGCATACCTGTACACCAGCTGACACCAGAATGTCCCCCCTCGGTTCTCTCCAGAGGTTGTGTATGGAGAAATCATACTGTTGGGATGTAATGGTTCCGTGTGACCTCGAGCAGATAAAGCGAAGCTTCTCCCTACACATTCACAGCCACAGCTTTCACGGAGAAGAATCGAGAGTCCTGTCCTTAGCACTGTAATCTCTCCAGATGAGCAAACTGCCAGCGAGCTCAGGAAAACCCAGGCCCATCAAGGACGTGGAAAGAACGGGCCAATGCCTCCACTCCAGCACCAACACCACGCCCGCCCTAGGAGGGGAGAGCGCGGGGCAGGCGCTGGTGCTTAAGCACCACAGGCTGCAGAAAGCTCTGCGAGGCCAGCCAGTGAGGCCAACACTTGTCCCAGGCAAGAATGTGGCCCATGCTGCATGCCATGAAGAGCTGGGCAGAACCCTGGGACCAGAGGGGACAGAGGGGTCTCTAGGATCTGTGGTGTTCTCTAGACAATCATCTCTTTAAAAACCAACATATT
The DNA here is from genome assembly GCF_047511675.1 of Marmota flaviventris. Classification (NCBI taxonomy): domain Eukaryota; kingdom Metazoa; phylum Chordata; class Mammalia; order Rodentia; family Sciuridae; genus Marmota; species Marmota flaviventris. The sequence continues at coordinate 16,710,774 of NC_092501.1, forward strand.
TCCTATAGACCACAGCCTAAAATGAGGTGAGAGGTGCTCAAAACACTGAGGTGCACTGGGAACCTCGGGTACTGCTCAGGATATTTAGATTGCTTTGCTCAAGAAACCAGCCTCCATGAACAGCACCCTGCTCCCTCTCACTGGGAATCCAGTGTTTTAAAATGCAAATAGCAGGTTTCTAGAACTACCCTGGAATTTCTCCTGGAAATGTGTTCATAATTCACATCTTGTTAGCCACAGGAACCCCAATTACATGTCCTCTTTTCTCAATTCTACTAACCAATTATTAGCATTAGATAATAACATACTATTTTCTGCTAATATGTTTCCTGACAGCATCAAACTCCAGAGGGTCTTCATGGTGCAATAACTGAATAATTGTGCAAACAAGGGCTAATTTATGAGAAAATGTTATTTAAACCTTCTCAGGTGTTTATGAAAACAACCCATTTTAGTTGAGACACACCACAGACACTAATTGCATAAAAATGTATTAAATTGAAATGTTTTTTTAAAAAAAAAAAAAAGGTTTTCTCAAGATGTTATGTATGGAGAAATCACATTATTAGGATATAAAGATGTAAATACTCAAAAACAAAATGGATTCCCATAGGCAGTACAGATCTTGACACCATGTTGTTCAGAAAGTGAGCATACAAGAAAATTTCAAGAGAACTACCAGCCCTATCACCACCCAATCACCCTGCCTTCAAATGACACCTGCAGGACCCGGGGCGCAGAACACTTGCTCAGCATGTGCAAGGCCCTGGTGGGTTCAATCCCCAGGCCTGACAAAAAGAGGGGAGTGAGAAAGACACCTGTTCCAACACATGACCCAGATTCACACGATTGCCAAATCGACCACTGGGCAATCACTTGACCATGTGTGAATGAGCCACTGCCAGGGGCAGCCACAGTGGCTCTCGCCTGGGCTGTGGTGGTGTGGTACAAGATAGAGTTTCATGACTTGGGACAGACTCAGCTTGAGACTGTGGCTTTGTAATTAGTTCTCTCAGAACTATGGTATTTGATTTTTCCCAGCTTAAAAGCAGAAATAGGAATCATGGCACAAAGGGTATGAGATCTGGGAAAAATTATACCCGAGGCCTTGGGCTATCTCCTTCTGAGCCAGACATTTATACCTTTATTAGTAAAAGTCAGGTATGTGTGTGGTGCATGGGCATCAGGTACAGAAGGCCTCAAAGACAGCACATGTGACCTGGAAGGGTTGGCCCCAGTGTCTCCCACTTTTTACCACCAGTAAATGAACAAGCCCACTGATGACAAAATAGGCCCCATCCTCTCAGACTTGGATGGTCCAGAGATAGCCAGCATTTTGGGGGTTGAGAGTTCCCTACTTTGAAAAGTGAAAATCATCTTCAACTAACAGGCACAGCCGATGAATTAGAAATTCTTGTTTTCCTTCAAAAGTTTTCCCTCAGTACTTAAGGACATTAATGCCAAAACCAGCCCTGGAGGGTAGTGACCAGAACAGATTAGAAAGTAGGTGGCCAGGCCAGGTCCATCCTGAGCAGAGAGATCCTGCCTTCAGCCACACCCACCACAAGGCAAATCGAACAAAAGGAATGTTCCTCCTATCTGTAGACATGTAAACATACCTGAGCTTCTTAATACTTACAACAGGTCAAAACAACAGCCTAAACCGTAACCAAGAAGAAAACCAAACACAAAACAAGACTCCCCAAGGCCGCAAATAAACTCACCTGACCACATCTGTTGGTGGCCATAGTCAGATGGCCTCAAGGATCAGCACCAGGAGGAAAAGGGGCCCAGAGACAGCCCCTACCATATACATGCTTGAATCACTAAAGACGACGTTCTAATCCTGAGCTGACTACAGAGAAAGTACTAGAGAAGTCCCTACCTAAAAAATAAAAAGATTCTTTAAAAAAAAAAAAAAGCTTTGGTGCTTCAGGGACCACAAACTCTGAAGTCATCTGGCTCCAATGTTACATAGACTGGGGTGAGTCCTGAGGACTCACATGGAAAGCCTTGTCCCCAACAGCCGTCACCCTAAGAACACTTAACATCCAGAAAGGGAAGGAATCATTTTGAAAATTATAAAACAAACATGAACTACCTTAATTTTTTTCCAATCCTGAAGCTTGCCATCAACTATGAACACATCAATAAAAGGTGAAAATGGAAGTTATTCAGCCATAAAAAGAAAGAAGTACTGACGTTACTTCGGCACAACACGAACGAACACTGAAAAAACTGCCGAGTGAAAGAAAAGTAGGGTTTTGAGGGACCACAAATGATATGATTTCACATAGACGCTGAATGCCCAGAACGGCAAATCTATAGAAAATGTTGCTGGCTGTCTGGGCAAGGGGAGGGGAGAACAGGTGTGAGTAAGCAGATTTGGGGTGGGTAATAAAATACTTGAACATTGTGGCGATTGGATGTACCACTCTGTAAATATACTAAAAACACTTTGATGTTACACTTGAAATGGGTGAGCTCTACGGTGTCTTGATAAACTGATTTTTTTTTAATTCTAAAGTTTAAATTGGCAGAATTAAATTATCTCTGAGTGGCTGCTCTGTATTTAACTCTGAGCACATTTTACTGGAGATGAACACAGATACTCTGGGACCCAGGCAGGGCAAGAATTATTATTCCCATTTTACAGGAAGCGGAGGTCCAAACAGCTCCTGTTTCTTTCACTGGCCAGCTGGGCTTCTGCAGGACCCAGGGAAGAAGACTATAAATTATGGGGGAAGAATAGAGGTTATAGGTCTTATCGTCCACCAAATCAGGGAGGGACTGACAGACAGCTCTTTCCAGATGCCTCGAAATTTATATGGTTGGCTGAACAGACAATGCTCCTAAACAAAGGACGTTGAAAATGGCACTTGGATTACTGGACTGCAATTCTGAATAGCATAAAACTCAGGTTAAACAATTTAGCTTAAAAAGCAGGGGAGGGAAAGAGTCACCCCTCCAGTTGGTATCTGGTGGGGTGAAAATACACCCAATTAGATGTGTCCATATAATTTTCACATCAAACATCCTGTGCTCCCAAAGGCAACTAATGGCACAGCTTGCTGAGGATTTTCCCAAGTTTTCAAGAGCAGTGACAGCCCTCTTCAACAAAGCCATTTAACATAACAGAAGGTTAAAGTGGGAACCACAAACACTTGCTTTTCTTAATTTACACCTTTCATTTACTTCCCCAGAAATGTCACGGAGCAGCCATGAAATTTATGATGTTCTGTCAATAGACAGGTCCTTTTAAGAACAGGATTTAGAAAACAAAATGTGAATCCTAGGAGGTAATCTGGAACTATACCTTTAAAAAAAAAAAAAAAACAGTATTCTTGAGAGAAGCCTGGAGATTTCAGGTCTCTCACTTTTTAAGACTCAGGTAAATGGAAAAGTAGGGTTTTGAAAAATGCTAAGTAATGACTTCACATTATCTCTTCTACTAACCAAGAAGGATCTAAACCCGCTGCTGGACCAGCCCAAGGGAGCTATTCTCTGCATCTCAAACCAACACAGCATGAGATGCTACCAGCTCTTATATCACTATGTTTATGTAGTTTTAATTGCTTGTGTTTTCTTGAATACTCTAGTAAACTACTAAGATATTTTTAAACACATAAAGTAAATGGCAACTTGGAAAAAAAAAAAAGGCAAGTTAAAATGTACAATTGCAGATTGGGTTGGCATTTGTATTTTAAAACATTCCTTCCTGTACCCTAGTCTTCTTTTCAGTTGCTCAATAAACAGACATTAAGGCAGGGCTTTTCAACCACGGCCCTGCTGACACATAGATGCTTCTTTGTGGTGGGGGGGCTGCCCTAGCAGTATCCTTGGCCTCTACCCACTAGATGAGGTAGCACCCCTGCCCAGCTGTGACAACCAAAACTGAATCCAGATGTCTCCCAGGGAACAAAGTCACCCAGTCAAAAACCACTAAGTTAAGGATCGGAGTCTAAAGTTTTTCTTATGACACGGGCTGATACATACACTGGCTTGAAAAAAACTCCTCAGATCACTCAGAGTCAGGAGCAGCCAACAAATTAAAATCCAAAGGCTTCATGGAGATCAGGAGGCCCAAACGAGAGGTGGTATCAAGGTGCCACCACTCCTCAGTAACCAGCGTGTGGCCAAGGTTCCATGCGGCTCCACAAATCTAAGTGTCCCTAATACCATAGGTTACGAGGTAGGAAGCAACAGGATCAGCACTAGTAAGATTAGTATGGCTAAAGCCAGGCATGGGGGGGGGGAGGTTCCAGGCATGTGAAGGTCTCTTAGAGCCATCAGCTTTAGGAATATGCTCATCAGTACCAGCCCCGGTCACTCCAGGAAAATGCCAACTACCCCCTTGGTGGAAGGAGGGGAGACTGGTGAGATAAAGATGGCCAATCTTTCCTATTTTTTATCTCTGATCTCCTTACAGAAAGAATCCAAAGTACAAGATAATAAACCGAGCCCAAGTCTAGCTCATAAATCCAGAAATGTTCTGCATCAAGCACCAAAAAAATCCAAGGTGTTGTGTGTGACCAAGGAGGAGAGGTGCTGGCACCAGCAGTCTCGCTGACCTTTGGTGCGTGAGTCAGCCTGACCACCTCTCCAACCAACCGCCAGGGGTGAGCGCTGCTCCGCTGGCTGCAAGGCGGATCAGCCGCAGAGGAGCACGAGGGTCAAGCAGCTGCAGCTGTGGGGCGGACAAACCCTAGACCCCGGCGCACGACCCCAGGGCCTCCTTTCCAGCAGAGAAATGCTGTAACATATCATCAGCCCTGGGTGTGGTTTGTTTTCTAGACGCCGTGCCAGCAACTTGTGCAGGGAGTCGTCCAGGCCACAAGGAAGGGCGGCGGGGCCTGGCAGTCTGGCAAAGTGACTCACTGAGGCCAACAGGTTGGGAAGCGAACACAGATGGGAGGGACGCAGTTCCAGATGTAGCATCAAGAATGCCCAAACACTTGTGATCACCAAGACCTGGCCTTGTAGAGCCATCACCAAGATCACTCCATCCACGCAGGAAGGGAGCCTGAACCCCATCTGTGGTCAGGACTGCTGGAAAGACAGACCCACCCAGGTGGGCGCCACAGGGGTCACGGCTGCCACACACCTCCATCTCTCACACAACAGCACCTGGCTCTGCTCAATACAAGTGTGGCGGGGCCACCAGCATTCCAGGGTGCTGTTTCCACTCCTGGGGGCCAGGAACAGTGTCATTACCCAGCTCAGGGGCCAGGCCCATCACAGAGTACTTAACACCTGAACTTCATTAAGAAACCACAAGAAGCATGGCCTGGTGTTTCTGCCTAGACCCCAGCAGTGTCTCGGCCCCGGTGCCAGCATTGGTATTGTGCACCCACAGAATCACTGCTTCTTTCTGTTTTCTTCTCAAAAGTCAAGCAAGAAACAAGACAGCAAGAGACCAAGACAAGAACCAAGCCAGGCGGCACTGAGTCACCTGCTCTGGCCCCCGTGGAGACTTCTGGTATCCCAAGGCCAGGATGTGTGTTGGTACCTTCTGCTTAAGCAGTGCAGAAACAAGCGCGTAACGGGGAAGCACTCCCCGCGTTTATTCACAGCGGGTTCTCTGAACACTCGCCCTCCTTGGAGAAGGTTTCTGAAGAAGATAAGACTGCGAGGAAGACTCCACCTCCTCTAGCGTCCTCCGCCCCAGTCTGCCCCCTGACCCAGAGGAACCCACACATGTTGGGTCTGCACTGGGGTGACCCAGCCCCGTTGTCAGGGTCCCCGGGGTGCCAGGCTGACCAGGACATCTCCATAGGGTGAGCCAATAAGCTTGGTGGCAGCCAGCTCACTCACGATCCATTTTGCTGTCTTGGGCCCAGTTCAGTTTAAGTCCAGGCACCAGCAGGGTCTGGTCCTGTGCCCACTTCCAACACTGATTCCGTTCTTGACTACTGGGGCCCTGGATGGGGAAAGTGAGATGCTCCTTCCTCCGGTGAGCGAGCCAGGGACAGTGGGCAGCCAGCGAGAATAAAGCCAAGGACTGGAGCTCCCCTGGCATGGCTGTCAGCATCAAGAAAACATCAGTGCCAAGCTGCCCTAATGCACCCCCACAGCAGGAAGTGCCCATGGGGTGAACATCCACTTAACCCTTTCCCTACCAACACGGGGCACCAGGCAAAAGGAAGGAAGCCCTCTGCCCAGTGCTAGGTCCAATCCACCATGCATCCTGCTACCCATGCTAACAGGGCTCGCGGCTCCTCAAAGGGCCAGCATGGGGGAGGGGGATTCGATCTTCTGGCTTCTTGTAGCAACCCAGGGTAGTAAAAGGAAGCAAAAGGACACTGAGCCCCAGAAGGCCAAACAAAGAAGACAGCTTGGTCAGAATTCCCTCAAAAGTCCCTCACTGTGCTAAGAGAAAGAAGCCACACCCTGTAGGCCACACACCTGTGGTTCTGTTGATATGTAAGATAAGGACACACAAAGCCAAGGGGACAGAAACTGTTAGCAGTGCCTAGGACTGGGGGTGTCAGGATGCGGAAATGAGTGCTAATGGACACAGCCGGGCTTGTGGGAGGATGGAATGTTCCAGCATTGACTGGGGGATGGCTGCACCTCCCAAGTACTATAGCCAGCAAATTGCATGCTTCCAACCGGTAAACTGTACAGCATGTGAATCATATCTCAATAAATCTGTTGTTTATTCATTCATGTACATTTTTAAAGCCACATCCAGCTTTAGCCACAGCACATAGCACTTTCACCCTCCCAAGGCTGAGTCACCTTTAAATATCATCTCTTGGACTATAGTAAAGATCACCTAGAAGGTAACTGGGTAAGTAGGAGACTCCAGGGCACAGAGAGATAGTAGTATCTACTCCAACATGTCCCAGGATTACCCTGAAGGACACACATAATGAGCCCAGCCCACAGCAGGTGCTGCGGAGCACAGATCTCTCTCCAACACCATCCCATGTAGGGAGCACCAGGCAGCAGGACTGACAGACTAACCACTGTCCAACTGAACCCTGCTGCTCCTTTCGGCATCCTTCCTCACCTTCAATATCAAAACTCTGATCAGAAGTTTGACAGATTATTTAAAAAAAAAAAAAAAAAAACAAGATTTGGGAACATTACAGAAGCTGCCTCTTCAAGGGACTGTCCTGGAAATATGCCACATAACCATCCCTGGGGTGCTGCCCTGGGCCAGGGGCCTTGTTCTGCAGGTGGGCCAGAGCAAGCAGCTGGAGGAAGATGCCCAGAACTGCATCAGACCCAGGGGAAAGCGGTGTTCATGATGAGGAAGGAAATACTGAGAATCCATTACACCAGAGTAAGGCCCAGAACTCTACATCACTCACTGATGACTATTGAATCAACTGGATTCCTGCTAATTCCCCTACTGATCTCCTGGACACCACCCTGTTATGTGATCCAGTAGGATCCCTGCCTCCTCCTGGATCCCTCCCTCCTAGCCTCACTGGCCCAGGCAGAAATGGCACCCAACTCAGCAGGGCCAATTAGAATTCTGCCCTGGAATTTTTGCTGAGTGAACAAATGTTGGTTTCTGCCAACTCCCAGCTGAGGTAGCCCATGACCCTACCTAAGAGCTATACTAAGAAAAAATAAAGACAACGTGGAGAGAGAGGACACACGCTTAGCCACTACCAGGCCTGATGTCCCTAAAGGGGACAGCATTTCAAGTGACCCTGAGGGAACATCCACCTCTCTCTACCCTTCCCAGTAGCTAGTTATCAGAAGCAATAAACTCCCCTGTTCTATTTAACCTTGCCCGGGTTGGGTTTCCGACTCCTGGCACCATACAGTTTCATTAGAAGAGATTTTTTTCAGGTTTTAAAGAAGAGCGGAGGGGCCGCCACATACAGTAACTATTTCTTGTCATACAGATAATAAGCAATGGGGCCAAAACCCTTGGCCCTTCCTACACCTCCAAAGCCTTGGCTGGTCCATTCCACTATTCTACACCAACCCACCACTCCTACTAAAACCCTGTGCCCCAGGACAGGACCCGGGGCATTCAGTGAGACCCTAAGCTGGCCTCTTACAAGACTGCACAGGTGTCCCCAAAATACGCAGGTGGCAGATTCAAGCAAGTCAACTGCAAACACGGCCCCTCTGCCAAGTAAGCACCAAAATGAGTGAGCATGGACTCCTTGTGGCCTATGTGACAATGGATGTACCTATCTCCCCCAACCAGGCTCCTCACATGTGCTTTTATCAGTAGATGTGATGGAACACAGTCTCCACACTGTGGAACTGAATGCCAAAGACAAGGGAATACCACGCCCTTTCACTTCAGCAGAGTTCAAGCTCAGAACCTAAGTGACCACCCAGCAAACAGACCTCTCCAGCACAAGGAAGGTCACCAGAGCGTCCCATCTGGAGTTCAAAAAGACCTGGTTTAATAAGGGAATCTCACTGGGCCCTTGCAGAGTGAACAAATAGGCATGAGACCCCGGCAGGGACGAGTGGCCGCCAATACCATGGCCCACCGCCCCCAGTGAACGGACTCCGTGCCCGCTGCACGTCGACCTCTTCTGAACATTTCCTAACTCGGCCTCTAAATAACATCTGGATGTCGGTGGCTGTTCATATCCTCCTGGAAGGCTTGACTGAGGCAAGCAGAAAGAAATACTTTCTGTTCTAGACACGGTTATGGTTTAAAGCTAGGAATGTCCCCTGAAAAGCTCATGTGTTAAAAGCATGGTTCCTCATGCAGCAAGGTCCAGAGGCCAGGTTTTAGGCAATGATGAGAGTTGTAACCTCAACGGTGAGTTAATTCATTTGATGGATTAAAAATCTAAATTGACTACTAGATGGAAACTATAAGCAGGTGGGGAGTAGCCGGAAGTAGGTACTGGGGCCATGTGCAGATGGGTCACATTGTCCCAACGTCTCTTTGGCTTCTTAGCTGCCATGTACTGAGCAACTCTCCTCTGCCACACCATTCCACCATGATAGCCTCAGTTCACCTTGGAATGAAATCTCTGAAACCATGAGACAAGTAAAACTTTTCCTCCTTCGTTCAAGTTGTTCTCGTCAGGTATTTTGGTCAGAGTGATGCAAGGTTCACTAACACAGCAATGCTTGCCCCTGAGCTGCACAGTGCACACAGAACCACGACCCCTTTCTAAGGGCGATCTGCCCACCTGGGGCCCTCCAAGAAGCAGTCAGCCCAGGTTCCTTTCTCAACCAGGTGACAGCCCTACGTTCTCACAGGACCTCATCCAAGGAAAGCCAGCCCAAGGCTTCCCGGTGGTTGTGACTCTGCCTGGCCAACAGAGATGAGGGGAACCAAATTCTAATCCTTAGTTTATTTTTTAAATTAGAAACTACAGAAAAAAATTGCAAGCCCAAGGTAAGAGATATCTTGAGGGAATCCGTGACGTAAAAAGGGCCAAGGCAGAGCATGAGTGGCCACAAGGGTGCACAGAGACAGGAAGTGAGGACAGAGCAGAGCAGGTGACCTGCAGGTAGGGAGGTGGCGAGCAGAGAAGGCAAGAAGTGAAGAGCCCAGCAAAACCCAGTCAGGCATGGACGGGAGAGTGAGTAGTAACTGCCTTCTCCTGCTGCAGGCACAGTCCCTGCCTCTGGGCCTGCCGGGGCCAACGTGCCATGGCCCCTGCTCTGAATTCTTCCTGCATCTGTCTCTGAGAGGACTAGCACAGTGGCTGAGAGTCTCTTCCCTGATTCCTATGCACCGTATGATAAACTCCTCGTGACCGTCAGGAACTCATTTAGATCCCTCTCTCCCAAAGGCCCATCTTGCATCCCCTTTCCCAGAATCCTGGATCATTTGCGGAGGCTTCTGGGTAACCACCTTTCAGGTGGGCCATCTTTGGCTAATTAATTCCCTGAGTGGGGTGTCTGCAAGAAGCAAACGAGTGGACAGAGAAGCCAAAGTCCTTATGTACTAGAGTTGTTACGTATCATCCGGTCAAAGCACTTAGGCCAATATGGGAGCTGGTATGAGCATCACGAGGCATCTTTTTATTTAAAGGATGGCTATATCTAAAATGTTTTCATATGGGAGATTTAAAAAAATAGGTCTAACAAGGAACTTAATACTTTAAAAAACAACAATCTCTTGAAAGGGACTTCAGGGTCCAACTGAAGTTCATAAAGATATATTAAATGTCACGGAGGAAGACTGTACCCAGTTCAAGAGGTAATTTTTAATGGATACCAAGAGAAGGAAAATCCTTCTCTTAAGAAAATCACACTCAACAATTTTAACGCTCTGCTCATTCTATTTTCCACCTTGTGGTCATTGCCCAAAAACAAGGGTGAAAATTTCTCTAAGTTCTAAGGGACCAAAAAAGATCATACGGTGCCTTCTTCCCTTTTCAAAATATTTTTTTCTCCTGAGGGGAAACATGCCAAGACTTGTCCAAGGTCATACGGTGTCTCCAACAGCTCTAACAAGGGCTCTGGCTCTTGGGGTCTGAGCCCAGGACTCACTCCTTTTTGCCCTGGAATTCAACTTCCAAGACACCAAAAGTTTTTGTAAAATCTAAACATAGTTATATCAAAGGCTAGCACTATTCCTCATGAAATCTAATAGAAAAACACACTGCTTCTCAGAAGCTGCTGCACCAGAGAGCCTTGGCAACAGAGAAAAAATTATGGCTGAGTGTTTCTAGGGGGAAGGAGGTACAAGAGGTCTGTGGATAATAAAATCACTTCCAACCCAAACTGACCCACATTTAGAAGTCCAGAGCCAATTAATCTGACATCAGTCAATTCTGTGCTGCATTCCAAGCATTTGAGAACTTACTTGGGTTGAGTATTACTAGAAAATTCTGCCAGTGAGTGGTCTGCAGTTCATTTCTTCATGACAGCCTCAATGCCCAGAATCCCAGTCCTCTGGAAACCATCCTACAGGCTCTTAGCTGGTGGATTTAGTTCAAGGTCCTCAAAGTATATATCATTGTCCAATTCATATAATGTGTTAATGACCATATGCTATTATGTTGATGTATTCAAAACCGCTCATAGCAGGAATGCAATTCTTTGGACAGTCTTCAGCTATGGAGTTGAAGTTCAAATGCATCACGCTTTACAGTGAGGTTAATGTGTGGTGCCCATTCTTCCCAACAGAATACACAGGAATAGCAGTTCATTAAATGCTCAAATATCGCCTTCCAGTGAAGACGCTGTATTCATTGTTCCCATTCAACAGCGGCCTAGCTTCCTCCTGATGGGAGATGGGCTAAGGAGAGGCTGCAATGGGGCATGTTTTCAATGGTGTGCATCCACCAGGACCAGCAATCTTCTGAAGGGTCGAAAACAATGTGAAAATTGGACTGGCAGAAGAATCTCGGGCTGAAAAGTTGGTCAGTGTGATCTCAGTGCTCAGATCTAACCACACCATGCCTTCTGACTCTGGTTTGCTATTCCACTTTCGAAAGCTGAAGAATCTGGTCCATTTGGATCCTGATCCCATGTGGGCTCCAAAGTGAGTTTGGGAGCTTCTTGCGTAGCATCCTTTTGAAATCTAAAGCTCCAAACAACATGGCTTTTAATCAAAGTCTGCGTTCACGCAAGCATTACCTCTGCCATTCCAAGACTCACATTACCTCTATGAACTTACCTTTCTTAAATTTACATGCAGAAGTGGATAAAATTTGACATTGCCGTAGGGTTTTTTTCTCCCTAAAAATTTGTTATCGGATTAAAGGAATATTGTACAGTTCATGATATTAAGAAAATGTAGTGTTTTTACACCCCTGGCTGCTTCTTGCCTTTATGTACTGAAACAAACTAAATAAGAATGATCATAGCCTTCTGTTGGTGCAAAAGACATATCGTTTGCAAAGCACTCCAAGTATTCACAGCAAACCCCTCCTAAACATTGAGCAAGCAAAATGAAAAGCAGTTCTAGAAGGAGTATCTGGTACCAAGGTGGCCGCAGCATCTAGAAGCTAAAGCTCTGCCCCTTCTAAGCAGCAGGTCAGGGAATCTGCTGGACTTTTCTTTCTGTAGAATGGGATGATGAGGCCATCTTTCCAAAAGCCCCTCCAGTCACTGCATGAACATGTGAGGACATACGAAGGCAGAGCAGTGGCAAGAGCCATGCGCATGGGCGGGGCCTGCTGCTCAGCAAGTCTGGCTACACACTGGCACCTCAGCAGAACAATCCATGCGCCTGCCTCGGGAAGAGAAGAAATTTCATTTTAAGGAATGACAAAATATTTTCCCAGGCCCTCAGCTGCTTCATTAATGCTTGCCTTATTTGGGGAAAAAGAAAACTGGCTGAAGCATCCATGGTAGTTTTATACGCCGTGAACTGGCAATGTTTTGGAACAAAAAACAACTTTTGCACAAGGGTACTTACAGCATCATTATCGCATTTTCCAAGCCCAGCTACAGTGTGTGCCAGGGACAGGAGAGAGCAGAGGAACAGTAGTACCTTCACTGACGGCAGGGCTGAAACAAGGGGGCTTTAGACTAAATCTTGGTCCGTGTGCACATTTATGGCAAAATAACCCACGTGCATTTACCTTATAAAAGTGTTACAGGTAGGCATACTTATGTAATTTATTTAATGTTCTTTAACATCCATGCTTACTTGGGTTTCATACAATTTATTAAGTTTTCAGTCTGGCCTGCAGAAAGGGGAAAAATAGAAGCAGATGTGAGCCTACTGCCCCCATTTAAATATTCACCAACCTCCTGCAAAGAGTGGAACAGGCTGGAAACTACCTCTGCGGCCACCCTTCAGAGCCAGCCCTGGTCTGGGCCCTTTTTCTCACTGAGGAGGCCCATTTCTGACAGGTATTAGAGTCCTTGCAGCCAGTAACCAAAGAACAAAAAATCCTCAAGTACAAAAATCTTGGTGTCTAATTAGAAGCCCGCTACACATTCCAAAGGACACAGTCCCTCTTGCAAAGCAAAAAGGGACAGGCCCAGCCAGACTCCAATAAGCCCTTAACAATCTCCCCATATAGCAATAAACACCTCCCCTTCCTCCCAGGTGTTCCCTAGATTTGTCTATTCCAGGAGCCCCCCCGGCCTTTTAGGAATCTGAACCCCTCTAACCTGCCTGGATGACTGACACACATGCCCCCATCCAGCAAAACACATGCACATGCAAGAGTGCACACACACGGGCGCCCATGAAGGGACACACCTACCCCAGGTATACACTCATGCAGAGGTGGGCTCATATGCACACTCATGCAGGGACACCCCCACCATGCTTTTCCTCCACTCTCATCTCTAATGCTCGACCCTTCTATTTAATATTTACCAAATCTCTTGGCATATTTCCCTTTTCCTAAATAAAAACTCTTTCATTGCTCTTTTCTTGGCAACTTTTTCTTCCTATTTCTTTCTCCACCCTCTGGCCCCTTGGAAGAGAATCAGAATCAGCCAACTGAGGGGTCTCCTGAGAAGCCACCCAGGAGAAGGTAGGGGGTGAGGATGGGGGGCAAATTCAATAGCTTCAAATGACGTTACCAAAATGATGCGCCATCCAGGGTCGAGTTTCCTTTAGCCCGAGCCAGTGCTTACCCCCTCGCCCAGGGCTCCCATCTCGTCCTCTCTCTCCCTCACTCCCTCCAGCCAGAGCAATGGCCCTCCCAGGGCTATAACAATCCATTCACCAATACACACAGCACTGGAAAATGCTGTTGCCTCACTGTTGAAGAAAGAAACCGGGAGGAAACGAGGAGCATGTTTTTTGGCTCAACATGAAAGCAGTCAAATAGCTTGGTTTGGGCCCCTGACGCCAATGACTGTCAAACAGAAGGATTATTAGTGAATATAAGCACTAAGCTTATCATCTAAGGTCAAATTTACACCCACAAATACTACCACCCTAACATAACACAGGTAGACCCCTGGTGGGGCAGAGAACGGAGTCCTGAACTTAGAGCCTCATCTTGAAGTACAACTTAGGAAGGCCACCTCCAGAGAGAGGAGAGAACTGTCTTTACCATGAAACACTGTCCTGTCTGCAGGCTCCATAGTGGAGGAGGGGAGAGGCCGGAGATGCAAAGTTCACAGGTCAGAGTTTACGGGTGCACCCGTGTTCCTGGCGGTCAATGAGAAATTTTATGTAAAGTCTCTAACAAGTTCCGCATGGCTGACAAGTGTCTATCTACAAACGCACACACACATTCTTTCTCTACCTTTGTGGCTGCTGGTGCTTAGGAAAAAAGCATCACATACAGTTTATTACTCAGTAAAGACTAAACATGAAACCCCCATTCATTTATTAAGACCCCAAACTGTCCCAGGCAGAGGTTCCAGGGGGGCCATACAGACAACAAAGGCCTGGCCTCCGGGCCTCGGTTCGACTCCTTCCCCGTCTTCTACACACACCTAACGTGCACTGCACTGGGTTGAGTTTTACTAGATGGCAAAAACGACATAACCTGGCCTGGAAAAATTGGACTTTCTGAACCATTATCTGCTGTTGTCACTTCCTCCCCACTCACATACCTCCCCCAAAGAAAGGGGAGATGAACGACCACAAAACAAAGCACTTTGGCCAAGAGAAAGCCACACACGGAGGATTGTGGTTGGGGCATCGAAAGAGCCCTCCATCAGGACACTGTCCACTGTGATTCTGCTGGGTCTGGCGCAGGCTGAGGTTTGTAGGGAAACACACGTGCTCCTTCCTGAACAACACGAGGCAGTGGTAAGCCCTTCAGGGCAGAGAGGCAGGTCGAAACTAGCTGAGCGCAGCGCTCAGCAGGCCACCCGGCTTCTGGTCCAGAGGGGAGGCAGCCAGTTTCAAGATGTGGCACACGTGAGGGAGGAGGGCTGGGCGAGCACATGCACCCAGCAGGGCCTCCGGGTGGTGGCTCTGGACTTCAGCCTTGAAAGAGGCAATAAATAATGACCGAGGGGCTTGGTGTCAGTCCCTGCTTTCTTCCCTGTCCATCCCAGCTCCGTTTCAGCAGTGGCTTCATTTAAACTCCCCGTCTCCACGCCCTCCTCTCTCCCTAGCAAAAGTTTGCTAAGAGAAATCTCGTCACCTTTTGTTAGCAACAAAACAGACAGATGTAGAAGAACAGTGTTTGCCTTCTCCCTCTTATTTCCTCATGTCATGCTTCTGAAGCTCTCTCCACTTCTAAGTCACCAAAGAGTCTTTGAGAAGCATCTTCTTGCTCTTGTGAGGGAGAGACTGGAAACACTGGGACTCTCGAGAGGGCGAGCACGGCCAACTTTTAACTCCTGAGCAGCTAGTGCGAGCGCCAGCTAACAAACTGGGGATTCCCTTTGCCGAGAGAAAGATCAGAACGTGAACTGTGCAGTTCCAGGGGAGGATCAATAACCGTCAGAGGGAAAAAGGGAGAAAAAGCAGGCACTTAATTCACTGCCCTTTCATCTCCAAAGAAGAGCAAATTTCCTAGTGGCACAGCCTTCCTGCTCCTCCACAGTCTTGTCCATCTATGAACGCGGGAAACATTTATGACTTGGACCCCTTCTCCCTAATACCTGAGTATATTACGAACATAACCATTAGTACCTAGATACAAGAGGGAAACAGGAGACTGAGTTGGACAAGTCCTGGTGCTGACCCACCGTGTTGGCAAAGTGCATGCTGCTCCCCGAGATGAGGGAGCAACAGAGGAAAGCAGTCGTTTATCTGCTGAGCAACCCACAGAGAGAACGAGCAGGCTTCAGTGCAAAGAGGACCCCAGGGCACACTCTGTCCAGGAGGGGCGGACAACACTTCTGTAACCCAGGAGTCCTCTATGAAATGACTGACAGTCACAAGCCCCTACTCCACTGGGGACCATGCCAAGCTTCAGCCAGGTAAGAATTTGGCTCCCCAAAGTCACTCTGTTTCCCAAAAAGAAGCCATGAGGTAGAGAACTTTCCAGAAGGATGAAGGTGGAGATAAAGCAAAGACAAGGTGGCGGGGGGGGGGGGGGGGGGGGATTGAGTGCTGGAGTGGAGTGGGTAAAAGAAATGGAGAAGGAGGGCAAACAGGTAATAGAGCTGACAACCGAGCCCAAGACCTCTAGAGTTTGTAAAGCAACCAAGGAGCTTCAGGCTGCCGCCATCGAGACCTCCCAAGCAAGGGGAGACCTCGCCAAGCCATGGCTCCCCAAGGGCAGTACTACACCACCTTCACAGAACAGCAAGCATCAACGGCCCAGCACAGGGCCGGGAGCAGCCGGACCCTGACATTCTGGGTGGCGGATTTGCCTGGGGACTCAGCTCCCTTCCGGTGACACTCTTCCCTGTGTATTTTGGGTACTTTGTGATCACACAGCGTACCAATTTACGCTTCCGAATCTAGAAACACAGTCTTCTGGGAAAAACATGCTCTTTTGGGTATGGCTGGGGAGTTCTGCCATAGCTTGTAATTTTGGCTAAGGAAGTGACTTCCTGTCTGACAGGAAGCAGGAGCCAAAGCTGACTTCAGCTGCCTGCAAACCTCTTGCTTAAAAGCTAAACGGAGAGAAAGCCTGAGTTCCCCGAGAGAAGACAGTTCTTTATCAGGGAGCCAAAGCCCAAGTCTTCCAAGAAGCCAACCTCTCCCCTGACCCCTATTTATTAAAACGAGTTTATCTAACAAACAACCCAAGTGCATTCTGTCCTGAAGAAGTAAGCCTGGTCTCTGCTTTTGAAACAACACAGCCCTTTTAAAGCTTCTAAGGACATAATTACAGTTGAGTTTTGAACTTTGCCCAGATAAAGGCTGATAGAGCAGGCTGCGCTGTTTGTTTCTCTAATCGACCAAGTTCAAGTGTGAATAGAGTCCTGGCCTTCCTTTGTGCCTCCAGTTCCCTTTAAGACAAAGTTGCTCTTCCCCCTTCCCTTAGCACCAAGTGTCTCTCTACAGGCGGAGCAGAACCCTGTTCTGTTTCGTAAAATTCCAACCACTTGATTTTCATTCCATTGGGGCATTTTTTCAAAGGAACAAACACTAGCGGGATTCATCAGCTCAAGCTAAAACTTAAAAGTGTTATTGGACCTCCCCCCTCTCCACTTCCTTTCCTAAGCCCCAGTGTCCTATCCACCAGGGCCAGATGACCCATGCACAGCGATCTTTAAAAACTGACGAAATGCAAAGCTAACATCCAAATTTCAAAAGCAATGTCTTGCCGCCCCTTACACTCACATACACACCCCAGAAATAGTGTCCAGGAACAGGGAGTTTATAGAACATAATTAAGGAGCAAGCAATCTGCTCTTCTCTTATCACTCACAGACATGTTTAATAGTGTCTGAATTTAAAAAAAAAAAAAAATGCAATTTTCTGTCTTTCTTTTTCCCTCTTGAAGCAATTTCCCAGCCAGCCTCGGGCAGTAAACAGTTAATATTCCACTCTCCCCTGCTGCCTTGAAAACCAAGGAAACAATTGAGACATTGTCCAGTGAACAAGACTCCCAGGGACTGACATTTTTGTTTATGTCCCAGTTCTCAGACTGTCAATTTCCACCAGGCACGTTAAAGCCTGACCCGCACCAACACGGTCCACCGTGAGCTGAAAGGGCTCCGCTTCATTTATTTTATTAAAGCTTCGGTGTCTGTTTTTGATTCAAACTCCAAACCTCCCCGCCCCCGCCTTTTCCCCGGAAAGTTGCCTCCTAACTCTGAGACTGTGTTGCAATTCCTTCTTGGAACCGGTTGCCAAGAAAAGTAACAAAATATTTTTGAATACCAATGTTTGCATGGTTCAGCCAAAAAGGGTGGGGGGTGGGAGGAGGTCCTGGACAAGTGGCCCAGCCTTGAAAGTCGTGTGTTTTTTACAGAGTCTCGAAAATATTCCTCTGAAAAGCATATAGGCGAGCGGGCACCTACGGTGACCGAATGTCCAAACTCTGGCACTCGGGAAGCATTTCAAAATCCACAGCTGACTCCAAAAAAAAAATCCAAACTTCAGGATTAAAAACAAAAAGGGCACATCAATATTTTCCTCCCAGTGATGCCACTGCCCGATGACCCGTATGGACCACAGCCCCAAAGCTCCCTCCACATCCTGTTTCCCCATTCCTCGCCATCGCCCCCCCCCCCCACCACACACACACACACCCTTTTTGGGTGTGGGCAGCAGCATGACTTTGCAGGTTTGGGGCCCCACTCTGACATTTCACCCCCATGAAAAGCATCACCAGGGGTGAGCACTGTCCCGTGCAGAGTGGGCGTTAACTAAATCACACCCTCAGTGGCGTCCACGGGCAAAGACCCCTGCAAGCGAGCACCTGAGGGACAGGCAGCAGTGCTCTCCCGCTACTCCTGTCCAGCCCTGTCCCTCTGTGCTTGGGGTCTCTCTTCCCCCTGGTGAAGCCCACCTCAAGGAAGGAAGGGAGGGACAGAGAGAGGAAGGGAGGGAGGGAGGGAGGACTGATGCGCTCTTCACAAAGTCCCCCACATCTAACACCTGGGACTCTCACAGGTAAGAGGACTTGAAAGCCATGTGGTCCAGCCCTTTCACATGACCTGGCCAGCACGCCAAAGGATGCAGCAGTACCCCGCTGCCCTGGAGGACCAAATTCAAGTCCATGCCTCGCCAGGACTTACAGCCAAACTGTAAGCCCTGTTTTCCAGCCCGCCATCTCCATCTTTCTTCCCCCTCGCCCGCTCCGAGAGCCTCGGTGCTTGGCCCCCCTTCCCACTGTCTTTGTTTGGAACTTAGGATCCCTCCACCCCCTCAGACCCCCTCAGAGCCTCCTCAGGCTCCCCCAGCCCCAGGCCCTCAGACTCTGACACAAATGGCGATACTTTTATGCCATATTTGAATGCACCAAGGCATTCTCTTCCCTTTCCTAAAAGGAAGCCCCGTTGGGTAGGCAGAAGTTGTTCCTGACCCGGACTAGAAGGAATCTGAGGACCAAAGCTAAGACTGGAACATTACAGCCCGGGACTTCTTCCCCCTTCAAGTCCCTAACAAGCCAGCGGGGGGCTCACTGGAGCATCAGCTCCTTCCTGCAAGTGTCCCCTTCACTGAGGGTCACATCACACCTCAGGCACCTGCCATGGACACTGGCTTCTCAGGTGACCCTACCTAACTGCCCAAGTAAAACAGACCCCGGGCCAGCATCCCTGGTCTTACTGTCCACTCTTTTCTCAGTTGCTCGTATCATGTCTAAAATGGCCTTGTCCACTTTCTGGTGGCAGAGAACACAGGCCACTCACTGAACCATACAGCCAAGGTCTAACTTTCCACCTCTATCTTTCTGGGCCTCAGTTTCTTTGTCTCTAAAATGGGAATGATGCCTACACTCTAAAGAGCGTAAGGATTAACAGGTCTATGTAGAGTCCAGCACACGTGTCAGTGGTCAAAACATTACTTTTACTTTATTATGTATTAATTTATGAGTTTTTTCATGTTATTTATCTGCTTGCTGGTTTCAATCTCAGTACCATCCTTCCCCTCTCTGCCTCCCAAAGAATGGAAACTCCATGAGGACAAGAATGTTTCTTTTGCCCACTCATCTACTCCCATCCTGACTCCTCCTGGGGAAGAGGGCAGGAGGCCAAGGGGAATGCCGGCTTTGCAGTTGGGGTGACCAGTATAATCCCTCCACTGTGATCACCCGTCACAGCAGCCTTCCTCAGCAGACAAATAAAACAGATGTGCATTGCAGGAAGTGCTCGGTGGTCCTCGGACCAGGGCCTCTGCAGCCCTGGTGGCCTCCTTCCTGGAGGCTGTAGAGTTGGGGAGATACTGGGAACCGCGGCCAGGCAAACAGCCCCTGCCTGCAAACCAAGCGTCCTCTCCTGGCCTGCCCATCTGAAGTGACGACGCTCTGCCAAGTGGCAAATGAATCATGTCAGACCAAAAGCCATTTTAAAGTACACTTCGTAAAAAACCCGAGCTAGAGCACATTTCATTTATTAATTATGCCATGGATTAGGGATCAAAGTGGTAGAAATCTCCGTGTACTCAAAATAAATGGCTTTTGTGGTTACCTAAATCCTCGGAGTCCCCTGGAATGTAACTCCTTAGGCAAAAGCAGCTCCCCAGGCTCCTTGCCTCCCTGTCAGTGACACAGGGGAGGCTGATTACTCAGCATCAGACCCGCATGATGCAATTATTTGTGCTTTTAACGTTCTAGTTCCGTGGAATATAGAACTGCTCCTTTGAACTACCCTCCTAGTGATGGGTCTTTGGTTTCTATTTTTGAATCTCAAACTCAAGCCCTTCCCCTTCTCCTTGTCCTCCACCCTCACCTCTCTTCCTTGCCAATTAGATTTGAATTATAATTAACAGAGAAAGATGTTGGACTCAAATTCCAAATAACTTTCAAGAAGGATCTGGGGCCTGGTTCTAAGCACATGGGCTTTGTGGTCAAAAGACACGGATTTCTATCTTGGCTCTGCCAGTTGCCTCCTAAGTTATATCTGGCTTCGTTAAGCTCTGGTTTTCTTATCTCTAAAATGGGGATAAAGTCACTTACTTCAAGAGGGACTGTTGGAAAGAATGATGAGATAAAACACAGAAAACTGTCCCTGAGTCAGGGACTCAGTACCTCTTCCATAACATCCAGGAGTGATGTATTATCCCTGCACTTCCAAATTTTCTAGCTCTATTTCTGCATCTTACTCTAGGTGGATTGTTTATAAACATATTTAAATCCTAGTTTAAAACTAACACCCTGGCTTAGATTTCTACCAAGGAAAACCAATCTACACATGTGGCTATTACAGAACAGATGTACAAAGTCAGGTTCCTACACCAGATGTTTGCAGAATCTGGAGCCATTCAGAGTAGGTACCAAATGAAAGCACAGAGGAAAATATTGATGGTTTTGAGTTCATTAAAATCCCAAACTGCTTTACTCAAAAACCCATCTATGCAAAGTTGAAAACCATCATAGACTAGGAGAAAGTATTTCCAACACATATAACCAAGTCTCCGACATTTTTGGCCAAAGAAACGTAAATGAGATGCCACTGCACACCTATCAGACTGGTAAAAAAAACTTAGGTCTGGCAGGACCAAGTGTTGGGGTGACTATGGAAGAGTTTAAACATGGGCAACACTAGTACTCGTTGATCAAGCTGTCCTGCGGAGCTCTGAGGACGCGGGCTAAAACTTGCAAGCTATGCCCTACCAATTCCTCTCCCTAGAACAGATCCTACAGAAACACACATGCATACACACACCTGCCCAAGGACGGTTACTGTAGCACAGTTTGCACTCTTAAAACTGTAAGCAACCAAAGAACCATCAATACAGAACTGGAAACTTGGTCTATTCACATGACGGAATAGTACATACCAGTTAGGTGGGTAAACTAGCACTGAAGAAGAAAAGCAAGCTGCAGGATGTACAAAACATGAACCCTCTGCCATAAAAACATCACTAACATGAACTAGAGTATGTTATACATTCATGCACCCACACACACACAAACACGTATGTGAATAAAAACCTGAACTGAGGAGACACCAAAATTGTACATAATAATTGCTTGGGAAGGAAAACCATGGATGCACTAAGGAGAAGATGAATAACTGTTATGTGAGATGTGTTATGTTGTCCTTGGTGCCTTCTTGTGTTTTTTAATTTTAAAAAGAGCTAGACAACAGTCTCACCTGTCCAGGAGGATAAAAAGAACACGCCAACATAACAATCTACTAAACTCAGGAATCCCACCTTGAACCTCTCTCACCAAAGCTGCTGGAGAGACCAGGATACAGACCCTGTGAAGGGGAACCACCAAGCATCCAAATCTGTTTGCTTCCAGGTCAAGGAGTGAGAGGCACAGCACACATGGTTGGTGATCTGAGAAAAAAGCTCACAAAAACCTCAGTCCATTGTGACTTACCAAAAAGATTTGTAACTTGCCCACAAGTCCGCAGACACGGACCCACAGGCGAAGGGGGAGGTATAATTTGGGGTAAGTGGAAGCCTGCAGTTGATAAGAACCTCCCTCCACTGTTCCCGTCCATTGCTGGGAGTTCACACCTTTTCCTCCTAGGAACCCACAAAGCCTCACGCCCTCAACAGGAACTAACAGCATCACAAAAGGCAGGTCTCCAACATGGGCAGCCCCAGGGCCACCCGTCTGCTGTGATGCCCAGGAACTACCCCTCGCTGCCTGTGTGCTCCCCATGAGGCGCTGAGGCGCCGGGAAGCCGTGGCCCTGGCCTCTGCCTCCCTGCAGTGTGACCTGCACGATCTCCCCAGCTACTCCTGGGTCTCCTCATCTGTGGAGCGGGAGTGACAGGAGCTAACTCAGTGTGGTGAGGATTCAGCTGGTGGTTATTTGAACTGCTTAGAAACGAGCCTGGATCCAGGGGCTGCTCAGTGAACAGCCGGCATGACCATGATCTTGCAGTTACCTCTCTTCATTTCTCAATGCAGCACTTCAGCTACCATTTACCATGAGGGCTTTCTACCTCGAGATCTTCCAACACGCAAATTCTGGGATGAAGTCTAATAGAAAGGAAAAATCAGGAACTGCAGATTTAGCACAAGCAAGAACAGGTCTTGAATCCGCAATCTGGTGGTAAATGAGGCTCCGGGACAAAGCACAACAGAAAATTCTATGAGACCTTTAGATTCTGTTCTGACCTCTGGTATCACGGGCCTGGGCCCAGCAAGATCCCGACAGTCCACACCCTTGCTCCGTATCCAGCAGGTTCTACTCTGCCAACTGAAAACCTGGGGAGGAAATTCACACAGGCATCCAGACACCAGAACGCCTGGCCAAGCCCAACCCTGCTGGCCTGTGCACGCGGTGCGGGCCATCCCCGGAGCCCCAGCCCAGCTCCCCAGGGCCAGTGGCCCGCCCTCCCTCTCCCTGACCAACGTCCTCCCTGCCCACTCACTCATTCCACACAGACGTCCAAGCACACACTGGCTCACTGTGTACCCCGTCGCCTCTCCACGGGCTGCAGTTTTAAATTATTTTCTTGAAACTTAACCATGATATTGTTGGCATGATTCCTGCGCTTGTGTCTCACATCGTGTGATAAATAAATAAATCAGGTCAAGAATCGCCACACTTATGTACCAAACACAATGGAGGAAAAAAATAGTTGGCTTTTATTATAGGAGGGGGGAAAAAAAGCCCTGCCATTCCAAATTAAAAATGTTCAGATGACATTAAAGTCACCACCCTCTTTAGAAACACCTTAATTTATATATATATGAATTTTAATTGAAGGGTGGGAGGAAAGGAGAAATCACTCCTGAGACCCGAACTGGCAGAAATGTGTACACCATGGGCGTCCACAGGAGCGACGAAGTGGACTATGACTGCATGTCACACCTGGCTCACAGGTCAGGTCCCCCAGACACATCTCACACAGAGAGTAAGGAGACACCCTGCCCCAGAGGAACCGAGGGAGAAATCAAGACCGCATGTCTCGATCCTGCTGCTTATGAACCAGGCTCCTCTTTCTCAGCACTTCGTTTGGGACAAGTTTTAAAATGGCAAGTGACGTCTCTCGTTCACGGGGATGGCTTCATGAGACAGGACTCTTACAGACCCAGTAGGGGGCTCAGTTCCTGACATTTTTCACAAAAAGATGAACAACCCGAAACAAAAACGACTGCTGTGAAACCTCCACTGTCCCTCATGCTCCTCCTTTACCCTGGGCAGAAATGACTCTGTTGATGCATCCTTTCCTGGGGAGCTCTGACAAGGCCTCAGAATCTCTCTCCACACACAGCTCCAAGCAGACACGAACCAGTGTACAGTCTAGGTGCAGATGCTGGATCAGCTCAAAGTCCTTGGGCAGCCCCTTGTAGTTGCAGGACTGTTCCCATTTACGTGGGCTTTCATGGAAAATGGGTAGACTCTTCATCAAATAGTAAAGTGGTGATAACAAGTCAAATAGAAACGACTGCAACTCAGCCTGCCACCGATTATTCATGATAAGAAAACAACGCTTCTAAAATAATACAAGTAAATGTTCCCAAGGAACAAAAATAAGAGCTTTAGGGCAAAGACGAGTATGTTATGTGGGATCCAGAAAAGAAAACTACAAGAAACTAAAAATATGAAAACAGGAATTTCATGAAAATACCTAAAGTTCATTTTCAAAATTCCCCATGACCGCAGAAGCGAATCATGGAAACTCCTTTTTTCACACAAGCCTCCCTTTACAGATGATTCCTGGGAGAGGATTATATGCTATGTACCCTCCTTACAGCAGATTCTCAAGACTAGCAGGAATCAGCCCATTCTTAAAGAAGGTGAGTGTCTTCTGCCCATGCCGACCCCATTTACAGTGGCAGAAGACTCCGTTCACGCCTTAGCACTTTTAGATAAAGAGAATTAAAAATCCAAAGGAAAAAAACGATTCTTTTTTAAATTTTATTTTACTGTATAAGCCTAAGGCTAGGAAAACTGTACTAGTTAGAACTCCTTTGGTTGTGACAGAAACCACTTCCAACTATTCATAGTATTGGTTTCCTTGCTGGATGGTCCAGGACGGGAGCTGGCTACACAGAGATCAATGATGCTATCAAGGCTTCCTTTTAAATCCTCTGCAAAGGAGGGTCCTCCATTGAGGGGTGAGGGGTATGTGTCCACAGAGACTAGCAGACGTATCTGTGTGTGCATATGAAGGTAGTTCAAAAGACCCCTCCACATAAAGACTCGAAAGTTTATATCATATGTCTGCCCCTTGCCCAATCACAGGCCCATCAGAACCAAAGAGAACTGGGGGGGGGGGGGGGGGGCACGCATCATCACAGTGAAGGGGGGAGGGGAGGTTGCTATTAGCAGGGGGTTAAAAAAAAAAATGGTGCAGTGATAACAGAAATGCTTCTACCAGTCAAATTTTCAACCTCTGAGTGGTCACTTCTATTCAGCCTCGGTCCTGTTGATACTGCGTTTAAACATTCCCTTATCTGTGGGCTTTGGTTGAAGGGGGCTGTTACCTCTTTCAAAAACACCCTTCTTTTTCATGAGCTCCAACTGAACCACCCTAAAGGCTTCCCCAGAAGCCCTTCTGCCCAGCCATATTCTCCTTCCATTTAGAGAATTTTTTAAATTTTATTTTCTGTCTCCACCCACATCCCTGAGGAGTTTGAACTGGCTGGGGAAATACACCACTCTCAGACCTCAAGGCCATCTGAGTCACGCCTAGGAGCCACAGAAAGGGGAGGAATCAGAAAGGGTCCCAGCCACAGGCCTTGATAAGGGGGCCCACATGGCCCAGGGACCAGAGAACGGGCCAGGCCCAAGACTGTGCTGCAGGCTTTCTCCACCTCCTTCCTCCTGCAGCCTGTTCAAAGGCACCTGGGCAACAGGTACTTTGTGCTCTCAGAGGAAGAAGGACAAGAGGCCTTTGCCCCACTGAACTTGGACACAGGGTGACCCCTATCTCCTTCATGCCTGCTACACAGCTGCAGTGACGCAGCTGATCACTGCCCAGATCCACCCGCTATGCGGGCTTGGGCTGGAGAATAGATTACATCACTCCGCCCAGAGCTTGCAGCAGCCGGACACTGATGATGGACAGTGGTGGGGGCGGGGGACGGCTCAGATGTGAACACTCAGGACACCTGGGTACTGCTCAAGGTATGATGGCCAAGACGCTGGCCACATCTCACGCAGTCTGCAGGGCTCCAGCCCACACCAAACTCCAAGCATGACCAGTTTCTGGACTTAACTGACCTGCCTGCTCTCCATCACAGCCCTGGAACCTCAGAGTCCCACCTGTCAATCAGGTGACAGGGCGGTGTCTGTTCATAGCTGCTCTGGGTCTCTTTCAAGACAGAATTTCAGTAGACGATACACCTGTCTAAGGCTTTCAAGGTCCACCACGAGTGAGGGAACAAACTGTAGGGACCAAGGATGAAAGGTGGGAATTTATAAAAGTAGAAGTAAGTAGACCCACAGAGAAATCTAGTCCCACACTGAAGTAAGAGAGGAGGTGAAAGGTCAGATCAAGAATGAACTCCAAGGGGCTGGGGCTGGGGCTCGGTGGCAAAGCGCTCACCTCGCACACGTGAGGCACTGGGTTCGATCCTTAGCACCACATAAAAATAAACAAATAAAATAAAGGTATTGTATCCATCTAAAACTAAAATATTTTTTTAAAAAATGAATTTCAAGGTTTGGGGCCCGGGCAACTGGTAAATGCTGTTCATCTTTCCTGAAGTGCTGAGCACAGGAGGTTACAGGTTTGGAGGTGTGGAGAAGGTGGACATAAAGAATTTGATTCTGGACATGCCAAGTTTCCCATCTGTTTGGCATCCAAAGGAGAGTGGACCTGGATCTCAAGGGAGTGTGTGGTTGCAATGAAGACCCAAGTAATTACCAAAATACGGTCAGTCTATAAATAAAGACATTTAAAAAAAAAAAATACGGTCAGTCTTACCTGGGAATTCCTGGGCAACTTGGCCAACTGGTTAGGCATTAATAAACTTCACCATAAAAGAACCCACAAGTCCCTCCCATTGTAGTTTCCAGTTTACCAAGAAACAAGCCTAAAATCCAGTAGTTTTCACCTTCTATATTAACTTATTAAAAGAAATGAGAATCTGACCTTCAAGCCATTGATAAGGCAAATACAAAACAATTCTATAAACCCTACTACATTGGTTAAATATAGCCATTTCCCATAATCAATAACCAAGTTCTGAATTTCCCATTGAGTACCCTCTCTAAAAAAGAGTCCAGAGATCTTAGGAGGCTGAGGCAGGAGGATTGTGAGTTCAAAGCCAGCCTCAGCAACTTAGCAAGGCCCTAAGCAACTCAGCAAGACCCTGTCTCTAAATAAAATATAAAAAAGGGCTGGGGATGTGGCTCAGTGGTTACATGCCCCTGAGTTCAATCCCCAGTACAAAAAACAAAGACTCTAGAGGTCTCATCCCAGAAGTCCCAAAGACCAAGCTACAGTGGCCTCCCCAGAGTCTCTGTGACCACCTCCACACAACACAGCACTGCTGCCCTGACTGGACATGCTGGGCAGTGTGCAGGAATGGATAAGGCGGGTTATCAGGTTATTGGCAAACCATGCCCAATGTCATAACCCCAAATCAAGCTTCTCCAAAACACTATACCACAGCAAGAAGGGGACCGACACGTGTCCACAGACTCACGTCGATGAAGCTGAGTGAGAGCACAATACGGTCATCATGGAGTCACACTCATTCCAAACAACAAAGTTAGCTCCAGTCCCTTGCCACAAACGGGCGGGGCACATGCAGAGACATCAACTGGGGTTCCTTGGCTTCAAGAAACTTCCACTCGGGTTGGAGAAACAAGTGAGCCCCAAACCCAACTAACAGGCAAGACAAGAAACAACAAGCAGGACAGAAGGAACACTTTTGTTTTATTTACTGGAAAGATAAACACAGTGGAAACCATGAGTTTAGCTCTAAGTAGATCCATGTTAATTTAAACCAGGCTCCCACGCTTGGTAAACAGAGCAGGTGCTGAAACTCCAACAACTTTCCAGAGTGGGTTCCAACATTGTCGCTCAGCTGCAAAGACTGCAGGGAGGTTGCTCCTCCTCTGGGAAAGGAAGGGCTGCGAACCAGAGGTGGAGACTCCTCTGCTGGGCCCCACCCAGGCTATGTTAGGCGAGATCCCTCCTGGCCAGCATCTCATTAAACACTCAGTGAAACAAACCTCGGTGACTCCCCGAGGCACACAGGACAAGCACCAGGAAAGGGTGGGGAGAGGCTGATGTGAAGCTGAGGTCTCTTCTTCAACACAGGAAGGAGCCAGTGGCTCTCTGCATAGTGGGCACTCTGCCCCAGACGCCTAATCCGGGTCACATTCCTGACCTCGCTCACACACAATAAGAAAAAAATATTTTATCTGAAAAAAACTTTTATCTGAAATTATTTGCAGTTTTTAAACAAAGGGTACACTCAGTATCTAAAATAACCCTAGAAGTACTGAGTACATTCAGGGTCTAGGGTACATCCAAAGCATGCTGCTATGCTATGAGTTACCTAAACTGAATATGGTTAATTCTGTGAAACAGCAGAACATCAGCCGACTTTAAAACCTGCTAATCATTTAGGAAACAAGCATTTTGTTTGCCTACCTTGCAGGTGAAAGGCCTGGGGAGGCTGACCAGATCAGCTGGGTGGCAATGGGTTGGGTCTCTGTTCGGGGGGCAAAGTAGAATTAAGGGCTCACCTCTCCAGGGAAGTTTGATCTTTTTCTCTTGTTAATGCCCCAGAAATTCACTGTCTTTTGTTAAGATTATTCCAATCATGGTAAATCTCGAGTACTACCGACAGTTATAAAAATGGAAACATTTCAGCAGGAAGAGGCTTGCGTGGAGACAACACCTGGAATCCCAGAGGCTGGGGAAGCTGAGGCAGGAAGATCACAAGTTAGAGGCCAACCTCAGCAACTTAGTGAGGCCCTTTGCAAAATTAAAAATAAAAAGGACTGCAGGTATAGTTCACTGGTGAATGAACAATCCCTAGTACCATGGGGGTGAACTTTCCGGAAATAGTTTGCGACTATGTATTTTAAAAAAAAAAAAAAAATCCAACTCTGTTCTTCATCTTTTTTCCTGGGAAGCTATCCCAAGAGAATAACAAAAGGCAAGAGGGAGAGAAAGATTTATGCACAAAGAGACGATCAGCGCAGGATTATCCAGAACAGCAACAAAGGCAGATAATCTAAAGGCCAACAATATGGCATTGATTAAGTAAATTGGGGTGTAATCATATTATGGACTGTTAGTGGTCATTAAAGAGCCTTAAGAATTTTAATGACTCGGGGAAGTGCTTATTAACTACAGCGATTTTCATTTTAAATAAATACAAGACTAGAAATATTGAGCACAATTATGAGTTCAAGTATGTTAAAAACAAATAAATATTAATATATTCAAAGGAAAAGGCCTAGAAGGAAATTTACCAAATTATTCCTAATGTAATCTGAGTAGTGAGATTATGGGCTGTTTTCCAAACTGTCCACAATGAACAAAGTTTATGAATGAAGAACACCATGTTGATTTAAAAATTAGTTTCACCTACCTTAGAGGTAGAATGTCTTAATCAAAAAATCTGCTATTCCACTGCTGAGCTAGTTTCAGGTATTACAATCGCGGATGACTCTCTGCAGACAACTTGGCGATGGAGGGGTGGGTGTACAATAGCCACCTTCAAACAGTCAAGACATGTAAGGGGAACACAGAAAGGCGGAAGAGAACACCAACCCACGAGCGCGCACTTCCAGGAGCGCCATCTCAGCTCACTACAAAGGCAGAACTCCAACAATCCACACAGCGGCCCCTGACCCCACAGTGGTCTCCACAGAGACAGGCTCCCCTGTTCTAGAAGCGTCCAAGAACAGCCAGAATGAAGGTCAACTGCCTAAGAGTGATGGGACATAGGAGGCATGCAGGGAAAAGAGATGGTGTGGGGCTTTAAGGCCCTGCAGATGTGGGTCTGATCAAGAGGGGACACAACCAAGGTGACAGTCCTTCTTGACAAGGTCCTGCCACCACCCCAGGAGCTCAGACCTCAAGAACCCCAGTGTTCCTCGCCAGAACAGAGCTACTGTGGGGACAGGACACTTTGGACCACTGACCCTGGACCCCACAATGGTCTAGAGTCCACTTTGGGGTTTACATTATACAATGATTCCATCATCACTTTCTCCTCTCCCCACCCCCCCCCCAAAAAAAAACTCAACCTGGTTGACTGACTCTCCATATTAGGACAACTAGCTCTACTTACAACAGTAATAATATTTTCACAGTGCTCACAGGCTGGCTTTATGTCCTTAAACAAAACAGACAACCTCGCCACAGCCCTGTCCGTGAAGTAAGAAAGTTCTGACTCAGCTGCCACCAGGAAACACACGCTGAGAAAGTCCGCCTGAGTCACGGAGAAATGAATTTTAAAAAAATAAAGAAATATATAAAAACAAGGAGAGTTCATACATATGTGGCAGTGGGGACGGAGACAGGCCATGCATGCACGCACAGCATTTAGGACATCCAGTATAGGTTCACACTCTCAAGCCCTGCCCCTCACCGAGGACGACACTCCGCCTTCCCACAATGTGTCCCTGAGCCATTTGTAGAGTCACAACACCTACAACCCAGAAACCAAATCCCAGCGAATCCTGGGGATATCCCAGAAGCTACCGTCTTCTTAAGCCATGCGGGGCCTGGGTGGGTGGAGACTCCCTCTGGACCCGCTGGCAGCACAGGGCACGCCACACACACTTGGCTCTAGAATCCCACCTACTTGTCTACCAGCCATCATGGCGGTGGGTGAGTGGGGGAGGGGGGAGGGTGCTCAGAGCCATCAGGCTGAACCCCACTGCACCCAGCTCCTCTTCTGCAGAGTGGCAATAATGCAACATCCATGAAGCCCCCAGAACAATGCCTGCCTTGGAGGAAATGTCACAGGCCCCCTCACTACCATTGGGATTACTGCCTGTCATTGACTTTACTTTCCCTCAATGTCCAGGAGAGGTTTTGCACACCATAAGGAATCGCTATTTGCAGAATCCATGAATTAATCTATAATCGATCCATGCAAATACCACAAACGCACTCCTCCTCCAGCATTCCCCCTTGGGCAACGGCAGGCTCCCATCACCTGGCTTGCACCTCCCTCAGTGCCAACACCTAAGGCACCCATGGGTTCTGCTGATGGTCCCCAATGTGCTCACCTTCACCTCCCCCTCACCCCACCAGGAGCTCAATATAGCCACTAAGGCAGGTTTGACAGCCAAACCCCGCCATGACTCCCCAGTGGTTAGGATCAGATGCCAGGTCCTTGCCATATCGTACCTCCACCCACTCTCCCACCCCACCCACCCTGGCCATCCCACCTGACACTGCTTATCACTAAGCCAACTCTTTCCTTTAGAACCTTCATATGCATTTTTCATTTGGCCTGGAACAGTCTTCCACTCTTACCCCTTCTCTGGCCAACTTCAACAATCATTCAAATACCATTTCTGACTTTTGTTTTTAACTTTTAGTTGACACATAATAATTATGTATATGTATGTTGTACAATGTGACATTTCAACACATGTATACAATGTGAGGTGATGAGATAAGGGGAACAGCATATCCATCATCTCAAATGTTCATCCTCTATTTGTGTTGGGAACATTCACAACCCTGTTTTTGAAAACTGTTTTGAAATATACAATTAGTTCTTGTCAATCATCATTAGCCCACTGTGCCATAGAACACGAGAAGACCCAGCAACC
Source organism: Marmota flaviventris (assembly GCF_047511675.1). Classification (NCBI taxonomy): domain Eukaryota; kingdom Metazoa; phylum Chordata; class Mammalia; order Rodentia; family Sciuridae; genus Marmota; species Marmota flaviventris. Next base: position 16,741,841 of record NC_092501.1, read on the forward strand.
CCCCTCTCTGAAACATCCCTTTCTCATGTAGCCACCAAGGCACAAAATCCCCACGTACATCCCAGTCACAATTAAGTCTCCCTGGTCACCTTGGACAGCCCTCTACTCCTTCATGGCACCTGGCACAGCACCTCCCACTCCAGGAGGGGCTGCCCTGGCTTCGCCAGCCCTAAAGCAGAGCCACCGGCACATACCAGGTCCACACAAGCATCCAGTGGGGCAGCACTGCATGCATCTAACTCTTCAGAAACAAAAATGAGAGGTTCCTCCTGCCCTGAGCTTACTTGAAAACGCTCAGCAGGCAGCAGAGCCCCATCCCGGGTCCTATTCAGCAAGCTGTTTCCTAAGAGCCTTCCCCTGGCGTTCAGCATTTAAGCAATAACAACAAAAAACTTGCACCATCGCCGTCTGCGGCTATCTTCCTCAGGATTCGGTCTGCTCTCCTATCCCACACTTCGATGCTCATTACACAACAAAACGCCCGAGACAGAAATTCTAGAAATCCACCCCAAGGTGAAATTTCACATCGACTTCAAAAGGAAACCCCCAAGATAAATTGTAAAAACTTTTGAAGCCTTTTGCTGGTTTGTAAGATACATACTATTCCAAAATACCACCATTTTTGGTCCAGAATCTTTTTTTGCCAAGTACAAAGGAAGTTAAATGAAAAGTCTTTGTACAGCAAAGACACCAGAGGTGGTACCCAGGGAGCAGCTCCTAGCCCGCAGCTTACCAGCCGCTGGAGGTGGGTCAGCCAGGTTCCCACCACCACTCAGCACAAGCCAGGCCTGGCCCTCAGTGAGTGAGAGGCAAATGGGTCAAGAATTAAAAACACAAGTTTTGAAATACCACAAAGAAATGGGCTAGTTATATGAAGTAGAAAATGGGATGGGGCAAGAAGAGGGATTTGGTGGACACAGTATCTTTATTTATCTTTTTTTAAAGTGGTGCTGAGGATGGAACCCAGTGCCTCATGCATGGTGGGAAAGTGCTCTACCTCTGAGCCACAACCCCAGCCCCTTGAGAAGAGGGATTTGAAATGTGATGCCAGAGGGTGGCGACTTCCCATGTAAATGCTCTTTTCTTAGCCAGCCAATCAAGACATCATCCATCCCCAGGGAATGATTTCCTCTCTCCCCTGAACACAGATCAGCAGTCCCCAGATTACGACAACCAGTTTCTTAATTTAAACACTGTTGATGGGGCTGGGGATGCAGCTCAAGTGGTAAGGTACTTGCCTAGCATATGCAAGGCCCTGGGGCACATCCCCATGTCTGCTAAACAAGCAAACTGCACTTGTTGAAAACATTTATTGTACATATCAATTTTTTACAATGTGGTGGCCCACATATCACATGGAAAAAAATCCAATCAGATTAAAATATTCCAACAAAATGTTTTGAATTCCCATGAGGATTCTGCCCTATACCAGGTGCTGGAGAAAGTTATTTTGTTAGCAATCTGTGAGACCTGTTAGCCTGTAATGATTACTAACAAACCCTGAACACTTCCTTATTTTCAAAAAGAAACATTAGAAATAATTATGAAACAACTTGGCTCAAAAGTTACAATAAATCCAAATTTCATAGAAATTAGGAAGCAACCCTTAGATGATTATTTTGAAACAACTCTGGCAAAACACTGTGATGTGACAACATTCTGCTTAACAGAATAGAACCCAACAAGTGAAGAAGAACCCTGTGTGTCTGGAGAAAACTTAACCAATTGTGACTGAACCTCAACCTGAACCAGACCTGAAACTGCGCAGACTCCACTGCGGCAGAAGCCGTGCTTCAGAGAGATCCCTTCACAGACAGACATTCCGTACCTGCCCAGGTACGCTAATGACTCCCTCCCCTATGTCCAGAGAAAAAGTAATTATATAATCATGTAGTCCCAAGGAAAATGGATTCCCCAATCCCAAAAATTACAGGTAAGCAGAGAGATGAGGAGGACAACACCCCCAGTCTCTTCTGCACACTGCTTTCCCATCTCCCTCTAACTCTCCTTGCCCAGAACTCCCTCTTCTAGTCTTCCGTTGTCGGGTGAAGATTGCACAAACACAGACAAGGGTGACTCTTGGGGCAATAGTCACCTTTCACTGTCACAACAAGCATTACAATCTCACAAATCGTCTTTTGTCCAAACTTATGGCTTTTCTCCTCTCCCCAGGTCCCAGAGTACACTATCCTACATCAACGAATACCCCTACACAATGGCTGGTCCTCAAGTCCCCAAGGGCACAGCAGGAATCATGCAAGATCCTGTACCCGCTGCCAGCTGTGGCTCCTTTGGACAAAGGTCCCCATCTCAAAGGTGATGTGCGCTCCAAAGTGGTTGCTATGGTAAATGTGCCCTGAGTTAAACAGCAGAGTTGAAAAGGGCACCTGAGTCTCCACTCTGCTCCCCTTGCCAAAATCTACATTAGTTCTGGAAAAAATGTCCTACCATCTTGTCCAGATCGTTAATTTCCACATGAGAAAACCAGGTTCTGAGGACCTAAGTAAGCTGCAGCAACTGTGGTGGGACTGGGGGAGACCGGGGGCCACCAGCCCTCTCCAAGCAAACAACCCCCACTCTCACACAGTGGGCTGCCCACCACAGGAGCTTCCCATGGACCTGCGACAACCACAGGGGACTGCGTCCACTCTGAAACCACTCCCAAGAATCTCCTGAATCTCAAAGACACAAAGGCCCCGGAGAGATTATAAAGATAAGGTCGTTTCTCTAAAGTTAAAATAGGTGGGAAAGATCCAGTGAGCATTTCTGAAAGCACAGAAATAAATTCCAAAGCCTGGTACCACACCGGGAAGCCCAGGGAGGCAGGAGAGGGGGAATGGGCAGGCCTCCTCGCCCCGCCTCTAAGACTCTAGGACGGTCACACTTTGAAATCTCTGTACCTTAATTCTTTTTTTTTTTTTTCCTTAAAACATGGTATTCCATTTTCCAGGAGAAACCTGCACCAGTACCCCAAGCCATTGACTTCTTTACACCTCTGTCACTGTCCCTGCTGATGATCCAACTTAGAGTAAGTGCAACAGGGCCAGCCACGGAGACTGACTTTTCCCTCTCCCTGAAGGGAATGTATCACAAAGCCCAGCCAAGGAGCCGAGACCTGGATCTGGTTCTCGCTCTGCTCCTAACTCGGTGTGTGACGTTGGGCAGTTCACTTAAGGCATCTCTGGCCTCAGTTTCCTCTTCTAAGGTCAGGCAGGGCCTAAAATGATCCAAGGTCTCCTCTAGCCCTGAAATCTGGACATTCTAGGAGCATCCGTCACTGTTGGAGGGAGAAGGGAGAATCTGGCAAACGTCATCCTTCTTCCTGCATGAGGAGCTGACGTTCTCACTAATTGTGACTCAACATGCAGCTTTAAAAAAACTGTTGTGATGGACACCCACACCACAGAGGTATAACTAATTAAATAAGATATACTCCAACACAGCAAGCCACAAAATAAGGAGGCGGTTGGCCTGCAATTTGACACAATGCATGGTAGGATTCTACGACTCAAGAAAATTATTTTGCAATTTTTAGAAATTACAAGAAATAGAGAGGCAGAATATAGTAATGAGTAACATTTTGCAATGCTTTAATAAAAAATACATGAATTGTTTCACGATTTGCCTAACTCTACCTGTCGTGGATTCATTACAAAAATATGTCTTTCATTAATTATTTCAAAAGTCTGAAGTCCAGCTCATGATATAAATACATAGAAGGGAATAAATATTCTAATAAGGCTGCACTATCTTCTCAAGAGGTTAATTTACAAACTTTCAGAGCCTACAAAATTCTAAGAAAGTGCATTAAAAATACATGTAGACACACACTGTATGTTGTAGTCTCTTAGTACTAAAAACAAATGTTCTCCATGTCAAACCCACACGCTTTCCAAGCCATGAATTAAATTTAATTTTAGCCTAAGTTCATTCCTGCTCTGGGGTCACCATCAGCCAGACAGCTGAAATTTCCTAATGCTAGTACAGTATGTTACTTTTCAACAAATGTTAAGATAAATCGTGGGGCACTGGGATTGGAGAGCCTCAGGCCCAGGGTACCTATCCTGATGCCCTCGTACCTACCCTGCCTCCCACACTGGCCTTTCTTTAGACTGCTGGTGCCATTTCCAGTTTCCCCAACCATGGTGACTGTGTCCTACTAACTGGAGCCCACGAGACTATCCTAACCCAATACGTGGAGAAAAGGGTAGGGAAAGGACTTGGGAAATTTCCAGGTAGGTTACGATCAATAAGAGCCATCAGCAAAACTAGGTACTTCATAAATTTAAACCATAGCCATTAAAAAAAAAAAATTAAAGGAAGAACTGACAAACAAGGCCTGTTACCACCAAGAGACTTTTCGTCTTTGTCCCCCAGTAACGGAGGCAACTGTCTTTGGGGGATTACTTACAACGATGTGTGCTGGTGACGGTGAGCGGGCGTCCTTGAGGGCCTGTCTGCTCTGAAGGCTCCCTGCCTGGACATCAAGCAGTGGCCATTTCATCTGGAGATACTGGAAAACCAGAAACCATGAATTAAAACAAAGAAATGCAAAACAGCTCACAATAGCTGAACAGCAATAGCTGTTCTTCCATAGGTCAGAAACTGAGGAACTTTTAAACACATGCAAATTACAACAAAAGAAAAAGCATGCAGTATCAGAAAGGTCTTCCCTGGAGCTGAAGGTTCAAATACTGATCACTATTGCTATAAACAATTGGAGTTTATCTTTGCAGTCAAACTACACGGTGGCTTTGGATAAAATGGGTCCACACTGATACCACCTTAATTGGGGGGCTGGTGAGGGGAAGAGGAAAGAAAGGAAGGAACACAGAGTTATCCCAGAAGAAAAAAGCAAATCTCAAGCCAGAAATGTCCTAGGACATTTCAATTCCAAATCCATTCTTTCAGTGACCTTCATCATTCAAAGGCCCCCATCCTTCAATTTAAAGAAAAGCTGAGCACATATGTACAACTGTCCTTCCTGTCGTAGAAGCTGCTTCCTAAGAGTGACACAGAGTTCCTCAACCAATCCAAAAGCTTGTAAGACAAAAAATATTTCTCGGCAACAGATTTACACCCAGAGAACAATGTAATTTACATGCCCATTTCAACTGACTGCCTAAACAGGCACAGGTTCACCAGAGAGAAAAATAAAGTGATGAGCCCATTATGTCCCTCCCTGCCTTTTTCTGAACTATGAAACGGATAAATATACTGCACAAGCAAACCGTTTCTGTCAGGGTGACCTGAGTGATCAACTGACTCCATTCCTGGATTTGTTTTACAGTAAGGGAAACAAAGTGAGATGCCTGCCCAGTCCCAGAGATACTTAGCACATGTTTAAGTAATTCCCAGGCACCTGACTTGTCCATCTCAACAGTTTCACTCAGGAAAACTTGACAACCCAACAAAACTTAGACATGATGCTTATAAGGACATTGGGATCAGCCTCTAAGGGTTCAAAGGCCAATTGGCCAATGTGTCAGATAATGTGAGCATATAATGAGCCACCTTTAACACTTCACAGACCCAAAGCAAAATAAGGAGCTTTTTTAAATATTCACTGCCCAGCAACTTTTTTTTTTTAAAGAGGAGAGAGAGAGAGAATGAGAATTTTTTAATATTTATTTTTCAGTTTTCGGTGGACATAACATCTTTATTTTATGTGGTGCTGAGGATCGAACCCAACGCCCCATCCATGCCAGGTGAACGCGTTACCACTTGAGCCACATCCCCAGCCCAACCCAGCAACTTTTATTCAATGACACTGGTGACTGGTGTTCAATCCAGCCTTCATCTAGGCATTACGGGGATACAAAGACGCCTGCCCCCAGGGAGTTTATCCTGCCTGAGGGAGCCACAGCTCATGGGTAAGTCAAGGCAGATCACTGGGAAGCTGCTCGAGTATCACCAAGAGGAATGACAGAATTTCTGAGAAGAGACATAGGAAGGCTGCACAGAACGAATCTTGATAAGAAAAGGAACAGCATAGAACAGTCCAGCAAGAAAGGACTGCACAAACCCCATGAGAGAGAAGGGTAAAAATTATCCACAGGCCAATCCAAGACTTCTCAGAAATACAACTGTGGGGCAAATTAACACTGAACCCAGTAATCCTTGGTGCTGAAGATCCTAGACTTGAGCCACCTGCATGAATGCAGTTGATTTATCCTGCTGACACCTACACAGGGTAACTGCATCTTCTACAACTTCTACCGAGAAGCCTCGGCTGTGAAGGAACCTAGCTCTGTGGGTAACTTGACCCCAGACCTTGCACTAAATCCCTGGTATAGGTCTCTAATGTTGGTCTGCAAGGGGCTGACCTGTCTGTGATGGCAGAGTGGGTGGACGTCCGCCCTGAACACTGACTGTAGGATTCCAGTCCCCCAGACAGTGAGTCCCAGCAGGGCCCTCCCACTTGTCCTTACAGTCCAACCATTTCCACATGCCAGTGTCTTTGGGACCAGTATCACCCGAGGAGAGAACCACTGAAGCAAATATTCCCAAGGTCCTTCAGCCTATACCAGAGCCAGAGGCGCTGGGAATCTGCTGTGCCCTGTCTCACCCCCACTGCTTCCCATTCTCACTTGCCACATAAACACACAGGCTGCACTGGTCAAAACCACTCAATAGAGTCATTTCCTTGAGGCCAACCAAAATGCACACCCGCCGACACTCACCTCTCCATCTCACAAAAGCCTGTGAGCCCAAATGCAAAGCTGGGCGGACCCACCTACACCCACCTCCTGCTTCTCTCCACAGAGAAGGTGAAGTGGGTGGACAAGCTTCAGGGTCCGCCATCTGCAAAACTGATTAGATTGCATTCTAATACGGGCTCCACAGCATCAGGAAATTCAGGCTTGGTTTAGGTGACAGACCTGCCCCAAAGACCCCACCCAGGAACTGTCATGCCCATAATGCAATATTAACGCGGAGACTCACAATTCTTATTTTACATAAAAGCTTCATTGTGTGCCATATCCAATCTCCATAGGCTACCTGCACCACATATTTTTATGAGCCTGCATTTCAGCGCTCTGAGCCTACAACACACATAATTTTCAATTATGTTAGGGCAGCCCAGGATCACTGCCTATATAACATTACTGGTTGGAGGAAATGAGACTCGGCCCTGCTGCCCAGAGAGAGCTAACCGAATCCAGATGGTGGAGGAAGACAGCCCTGGTCCCGCCGACTTGCAGGGACTCCACAATGACAGCCCCAAACTCTCCTACCCGGTGCAATTTGATGCCACAGAACAGCTGGGCACCCACAAATCCCTGATCCTCCCTTGACTCTTAACTGGCATTCGGGCTGACAATGCTCCTTTTGGGGAAGTAAGGGGTACAACAGGAGTCTTTAAAGGAAGTTATTATTAACCTCCTCCAAAAGGAATGGGTTCCCCAGGTTCCTTCATCTTCTACAATTGGTCCTTATTAATGGGGAAAATAAATAAATAAAGGGAAGAAAAAGGAAATTAGGTACGATTACAGCCTAGAGGAAAATCTCTTCCTTCCTGGAGACATTAAACAGCAGGAAATTCTATTCTGTTGGGTCCTAGAGGAAGACCTGGAGGAGGAGGCATCTCAGATTTACAAAAGGACTGGAACGTTATGCTACATTTTCCCCACAGCTCGGCTTCAGTTTTACATCCTTTTGGGAAGGTTTTTAAAAAAAGGGGGAAAAAAAAGTTCCCACCATCCCACTATAAAAACAACACCGGGCTCCAGCGCTCTTTCTCTTAGGCTGCTCAACGTGGAAATTATGAATTGCCTACAAAAACATTAAGCTTTTCAACAAACGGCAATCAAACGGGGCTGTGGGAATTCTGACATTGAAAACTGTTGAAATGGAGTCTGCTCGGCTTTCATTTCTTTTTTTTTTTTTTAAAGGCCATCCTGGCTTAAGCATTTCATCCTTTGTTTAATAATCATGTTCTGATCATAGCCCATTAGGGTTTTCCCCCAAATCATATTTTATGATATGTCTCAGGGAGCTTAAGTTAAGCTTTGGACCTGTGGGCAAAGTCTCCAAATATATACAACACCCAGGGCCTGACAAGAATCAAAGTGGTGGAAAAGCCTGTTAAATTGTCAGCAAAAGAAAAAGGTGAGCGTCTGATTTCTTCCCCGCCACCTCCCCCAGTTAAAGGGAAAGTGAAGGCGGAGGAGGCCGGCCTTCAGAATGGAGGCTCACTGGGGGAACAGGTTAGCAGCAGTCAGCGCCTACTCGGGCTGCCTGACCCAGCCTGTCCCCACATGGCACCTGTGTCCTTTGGAATCCTCCATTCCTGGAACCTGGAACCTGCCACCTGCAGGTGCTACTGAGGGTTTCAGGCTTTCGTGCAAATTTCTTCTCTAAACAAACAGAAGAACTCAAAGAACACGGATGGCGGTGGCAATGACAATGACAAGGCTGCCGGGAAACTTGATTGAACATCAGCAAGGCTTCCCGGCACTACCCTTTCAGTCACTCCGTTCCACAGATGGACAGGCCAGTGGGGACTGCCCTGTGTTTGCTCAGGGCAGGGCTGGCACACTTCTCCTGTGAAGCGCCGATAGTCCATATCTTGGGTTTTGAGGTCCACGCCACCTCTGCCATGACCACTAGGCTCTGCCACTGGTAACTCAAATGCGCCCCCAGGCAAGGCATGGGTGTGCTGTGTGGTGGCTGTGCTCCAATCAACGTACTTAAGGACACTGAAATCTGAATTGCATATAATTTTCCTGTGTCAGGAAATACTATGCCTCACTTGATTTCTTCAACCATTTTTAAAGTAATAAAAATCGCTCTTCCCTCGCAGGCCATGCAAAAACAGGTGGCCAGCTGGCTCTGACCTGTGGGCTGGGGCTGGCCATCCCTGGCTTAGAGAAGGAGTCCTGCCAGAGAGGCTACGGCCCTCGCTGGGCCTTCCGTTCAGACAGCCGAGCCCAAATGAGTAGGAAAGTGGGTTCAACGGCCTGAAAGCAACATTTCGGACTCAACCACCCCTGGCAAAAAGGTTTGGGGGAATAGCCTGGAAGATTCCAAGCCCTCTGGCCGAGACTCCCAGTCACAAGGTCTAACCACTAGACCACAATCTCACCGAAATAACTACTCCTCCTTTCCAAAATGGAAGTTTTAGAAACCCCTGAGCAATTCTGACTGGAAAGGTTCATGTGTTCAACAGCTCTCATCCACTTTCCCAGGGGACAGTGGTGACATGACATCAGATCACCCCAAAACAATGGCAAACCAGACTTCCTCAAGTCTCGGGGGAAGCAATCCCAGAGTTGTGGGACCAACTGTCTAGGCTCAGAAGCGCCTCCCTCCAGAACTCTCTGGGTTAAAGTCAGCCACCCACAGAGGGCATCGGCCAAGGGCTCGTGGCCAAAGGCAAGCAGAGTTCAAGGTGGGAAGAGGGACAGCATGGGGTCTGAACAGACTGTTCGATGCAGGTAGGGCTGGTCTCTTCCAGAAAACCAGGTCCTCCAGGCAGCCTCCCAGCCAGGGAGAGTGAGCTCCTAACCTGCCAAGGACAAACATCAGTGCCTCTTCCACCCGCTGTTTCTGACCGGGGTGCTTTTTCCTAGGAAAATTCATTTTACAGGAAATCAAATTACTTGGATGCATCCTCATGATGGATTTCCACCACTGAGTCTTCGTAACGCACTAGTGCCAGAAAGTTGCTTCATTTCTAATAACGGGAAGTCAAGCCTCTGCCTATACACCTAGCCATGGCCCACCGTGTCCAGTCTTTGGAATTCTTTCCCCTTTGAATTGGCTTGTTCCTGCTTCACTGAGGGCCACTCACACCAACTCTGGTTCAAATACCCAGCACAGAGGGAAGAACAAATTATGCTTTTCACATCACTCCACAGCACCTAATACAGGGCACGAGAAGAAGCCACTCACTGCAGGGAGGAAAAAGTAAGAAAGTAGTGTGCTCACGTACCCAACCCAAGAGCAGTCACACACTGTTGGGACCTCTGATTGGAGGAGCACCCAAGAGACAGCACACTCACCGGACTGCAGGGAACAGGCCCGTCTCTTTCTGAACCAACTTCATTTCTCAGAAATAGGACACAGAAAATCCAGCCCATCTCCTTATAAACAAGTAGTTTTGCTCTCAGGGATCATGAAAAACCCAACTTATACACAATAGATTAAGGAATTGTGGTCGATTTAATATTCTGTTCTACTCTCTTTCCAAAAGTTAGCACTGATCAAATATACTAATGCTGAAACTATGTGGCACTATTACAAACTATCCTTTCAGAGTCCTGCAGGATCCTCAGGGGCATCATCACAAAATCTATCTGACCAACCTCCCTGCAGATGCAGAAGGTACAGGAGACCAGGCTGCCTTGTCCTAGGTGAAAATATACTCCAAAGAAGAAAAATTATTCTTTGGAAAAATCCAGATAGGTTCTATTTTAAAAGGCTTTATTTGCCCATGTTGCATGACTGCAGCTTAGAAAAGGGAATATATGATTTCTGGTTGTTAGGATTTAGCTTAAAAGAGTATGTACTACCGGTTACCCAGGAACAAAAAACCATGGGGTGGGGGTGGGGGTGGGGGGGATCAGTATGATCTAAGGGTTAGGTGCTGCTTATTTGTTTGGACTTTTTTTTTTTCTTAAAGAAAGCACGATGTATAGGAATCCAGAAAAAGTTGCCCTTAAAGTCCCTATCCTATTTCTCATATAAAAAGAATATGGTGGCAGGGTGGGGGTGGGGGTGGGGGTGGGATCAGGTATCTGGGTAAAACAATTGAATGGCCTCATCCTGTCTTCAGGGTCTCTCATTCTAAGTTTTAAGTGAAATACCATATTAACCTTTTTCTCATAAGCCTTTTTCATCATAAGGATCTAAAGGGCCCTGACAGCAACACTTCACATTTTGAGAGCATCTTCGAGTTGGAAACTACATTCACAATTAACTCTATGAAATCACTGAGTAGAAAGTAGAACTAACCGTCCAGCGAGGAAGAAACTGAGGCCAGTGGAGCAGGACATGGTCTGCCTGAGGTGGCAGCCCAGTGCCCAGGGTTCTGCCACCCCCCACCCCTTCCTACCTCTCCTGGTTAGGTATGGTGGCCTGAACACATCCAGTGAAAGTGACTCTAGAGTGAGCGAAGGGCAGGTCCCGCAGGATCCCCAAGTAGTACACATCCCTCTCCCACGTCTATCATCTCTGCCTCCCTGGTCTGTGGGAAAACACTGAATTATTTTCTGCTAAGGAAATTTTTCCACCAGAGCTACTGAGGCAACTAGTAGGAAAGAGGAGACAAAGCAAAAACCAAAACGTGGAATTCGCCGTTCTTTACCCTGCCTACTATTCCCCAGTCCTGGCCCTGAGCTAGCTTCAGGTCAGGGAAGCTAAGGTATGGCTACAGAAGGGCAATCTGCACAGAACTTCCTCTCACGCCAAACTGGTCCCAGACCTGCCTCCCTCCTTCTCTTGAAATGATGACCATGTGGGCCAGGTGTGGTGGCTTTCATCCCAGGGACTCAGGAAGCTGAGGCAGGAGGATCACAAGTTGGAGGCCAGCCTCAGCAACTTAGGGAGGCCCTGTCTCAAAATTAAAAATAAAACAGGGCTGAGGTGTAACTCAGTGGCAAAGCATCCCTGGGGTCAATCCCTAGTACCGCCCCCCCAGCTAAAAAATTTATTCCTGTGTCCTGGGACAGCACAGTGGGGGTCTAGAGACCTATTTTCCAGGCCCAGCACCGCCACTAACTGGGCCCATTACTCCTTGTCTTCACTGGGCAATCTCTTCCCCGCTCTGCACCCAGGCCTACAGCAGGAAATGGGGGAGCATGAACTGAAAATCCCTTTCTACTCTGACACAGGGGTCCCCGCGGCACTTTCTTTTTCGTTTTCGAGAAAAAGGAAAAAGAAGTTCTATTGCTTTGCTAGCAAAGGAGAAATAGAGGGAACCTCCTGTCCCAAATGCTGTGACTCTCTGGATCAGGAGGGACACGGAATTTTTCTAGGGTTACATTCCAACAGGGGGTCCCAGGGCGCCCTGAAGGCTGTTAGGATTCACTGGTTAATTTAGGGGACATTCACTTCCCAGTCCTCCTTCCTCTAGTGGGTGTGTTCAAGGGCAGTTAACTAGGGGAGGAAAGATGACACTGTCTCCATAAACTGGCTGGGGCAAGGGCTGGGGTTGGGCTCAGAGGTAGAGCACTTGCCTTGCATATGTGAGGCACTGGGTTCGATTCTCAGCACCACACAGAAATAAATGAATAAAATAAAGGTCTGTCAATAACTAAAAATTTTTAAAAAATAAATAAATAAACTTGTTAGGGGGAGAGAAGAGAGGGGAAAAAAAAACTTTTTTTTTTTTTTTTAAATAAACCTTAGAGCAATGAGGGCAACATTCAGAAGGTGAAGGGACCACTATTACATTTCCCCACTGTCAACTTCCACCTTCCACTTCTATGGAAAAGTAGGGGATGGTATCTCCAAGTTACTTCGTGCTGAGAGAGGGTAAAGTTGGGGGAAATTGACCCAAAGTCCTTGTTTTCTGTCAGGTGGGGCATGGACAGTTAAGGGTACTCAGCATCACAACAATCCAGAGGTCCATGGTGGCAGTCGGCAGTGACTGGACAGGATATACATAAGGCAAGGTTTATGCTTTAATTACTGAGCTGAAGTCTAGCCTCATTTGGAGCCATTCTAACATGGAATAAGGTGGGGGGCAGAGCCTTCTCTCAGGTAAGGTGGGGTTCTTCACAATAACACATGACATCATTACATCTTAGCAGGTCCAAGTGCAGCCAGAATTAGACAGGCAGTCAGTATCCTCCGTGGCACTTTCTAATAAGCAGATGTTCTGCACAGGGGTGGCCAAGGCCTAGAAAAGTCACCTAAGACACAGTCAATGGGACAAGAAGCTAATGAATGGTACGGGGACACAAACCAGGGAGGCAGAGACAGTGTAAAGAATGATTTAATTCACAATGATGACATGATCCCACAGCTCCCAAACCTCGCTGGCTGGTTTACAAGACTTTTATCCTCATCAGCTCCGAAACTGCTTAATCAAAATATCTGAGAGTGGGCCCACCTGGCGGGTGGGTGGTATCTATTCCCCTCCACCCCCCACCTCGCCAGGCAACCCTGAGGACGGCTCATTACCATCAGCCACCAGGGCTGGGGCAGTCATAATGAGTCCGTGGAGTTTGTGTGGATGCCATCTTACTTTCTCAGACTCTTTTCAACGTCTAGACTGACTGTTGAGACATCCTTTAGAGGTGGTCTGAGACAATTAGCTCCAAACCCATCTTAAAACAGAAGAAAGTGAAGAAGAAGAAAAGTGGCTTAGCCACACACACAACAGTCACTGCTGCTTCTGAACCAGAACGTGGGACTTGGGTATGTCTACGTGGACCTTTTTCATCTACCAGCTTTCTGAGAGTTCCTGCTCACTCCATGTGAACCCAGAAGAGTCTGAGAGGGACACACAAAGGGTGTCCAAGCAGGAGATCACAAGAGCAGGGCAAAGAGGAGCACAGGGCCTTCTCTAAAGAACAGGGTGGCTGCTAGGAAGCTAGCCTCACAGTTCCACTCCATGGTGACCAAAGCAGCCCGAGACCAGCCATCTAGGTGTCTTCAGGCAGCCCCAAGTCTGGGCCCAACACAGAGGCCCGGGTGTCCAAGTCCCTAAGCCAGGGGTCAGAAGACATGAAGCCACGGAAGAACCGGAAGGAGGAGCCCTGCTTCCCATCTTGTGCCAACAGTGACCCTCTTCAGCCTCCAGACAGAGCCATGCAAGCCCATGCCCCAGGGCCCCCTAGCTGGTGACAGACAATGAACATCTGTAAGGTACTATAGGAGTCTCCCATGAAGAGGTGGACTAGAAACCATCTACCTTTAGGAAGAGAAGAATTTATAATCTTTCATTCTAAAATCAACCATTGCAGTCAGCATACTTATGAAAAGGCCCATGCAGTCAATCTAACTGGAATGTTTTAGCTGTTACTGGTGTCTCCACGGCCTCTGGAGGTAGAACAAGTATCCACAAACCTGAGATGAGCTGGAACACAGAGCAGCCTGGGGAACAAGCATGAGAACCACCCAGGGCTTAGCTGAATATGGGGTGTTCTCGGATAAGAAAGCCCAAGTCTTAACTGATGGCAGATAAATTAAATGTGGCACTTCCACAAAATGGAATATTATTCAGTTAGTAAAATGAATGAAATACTGACACAGCTAAATCATGGATGAGCCTTGAAAACACTAGGCTATCTTTTTATTTATTTATTTTTTCCCCTTGGTACTGGGGATTGAACCCAGGGGTGCTTAACCACGGAGCCACATCCCAGCCCTTTTTTATATTTTATTTAGAGACAGGATCTCTCTGAGTTGCTTAGGGCCTCACTAAGTTCTAAGGCTGGCTTTGAACTCACGATCATCCTACCTGAGCCTCTAGAGTAGCTGAGATTATAGGCACGTGCCACCGTGCCCGGCTCACTATGCTGTCTTAAAGAAGGCAGACGAAAAACATCATGTCATGATTCCTTTTAAAAAAAATATCTAAAATAAGCAAATCCATAGAAGTAAATTGGTGATTGCCAGGACCCGAGGGAAAGTGATGGAGAGTGCCCACTTTTGGGAAATGAGGTTTCTTTTCAGAGTGATGAAGTTGTACTAGGAATAGATAATGGTGATTTTGCACAATCTTAAAAATATTTGAAAAAAAAAATCACTGAATTTACATGTCAACTGGGTAAATTTTATGGTCTGAATTATATCTCAATTAAAAATGACTTTTCTTAAAAAGAAGGCACCAAGTCACCAGAAGGTTACCACATTCACTTAGGAGACGAACACCACATATACATAATTCCATCCGGAATGTCACGATGCACAGAGAACCCAGGCACTGTTCTTCACAGAACTGCCCTCCACGGCTTCATGGGAAACGAGCAATTTCCAAATGTGGTTCTGGATCTCGGGGAGGAATAGCTACAAAGGCAGGGGAACTCTAGGACCTCAGGAAGGGAAAAAGAGCGTGGTGCCCCCTGGATTAACGGTACTGAGGAGGGACTAGAAGTGTTACGACCACTGTCAGGGCCCACGGCCAACAGCACACAGAAGGCCCATGGCCCTGAGTCAACCGAACCACAGCCAAATCTGAATCCCAAATCCTACAGTCCCCTCCCCTGTCGGCACCTCAGTTCCTCCATCTAAAAACTGGGCATGAAAACCCACTTCCCTGCAGCCTCTCAACTGACTTCCTCACCATTTATTCAACCTCAAAGGATAAACCACGCAAATGAAATAAATGAGAAACTCGGAGGAGGCTGAAGATAGTTGCGATCTGCTGTTTCTTCCTTCAACTACTTGGGGGATTTAAAAGTCAAAAACTTCAGGTCTGTCTTGGAAGTGGGTAGGGATGCAGCCACCAGGTGACCTTTCAGAGGTACGAAGTCTGCAAGTAACGGGGTCCTGACGACCTAGAAGGGTTATTTTCAATGCAGGAATCATCTGAGGCAACTGACTTTCCAAATTCCTTCCCATCTCCATGGCTGGGAGCTCTCGAGATTGGACTCTCCCTCCCCACTCCATGTTTCCCCCCTTCCCAGACAAAAGACGAGCGCCGGCCCGCAGTCCAGAGCAAGTCCAGCTCCAGCCACGACCCCAGCTGCATCTTGCTTTTATTTCTTCTCCCTTGTCACATCTGAAAGAGGTCAGTGGCTCCAGCAAGGTCTCCCTGGCCAAATTTTTACTGTCAGACTCTAGCTGTGACAAGCAGGTGGAGATGCCTCATCACGCTGCACCCGGGAAGCCGAGGGGTCAGCAGCGCCTCTGGTTAATTTTGCTCGGGGAGAAGAACCCCCGACCCGGGTGAAGGTCTCTGCGCCGCTGACCTCCGCGGGCCCCACGACCCCCCTGAACACTCGTCTTGCGGCCTCAGCCAGAAGCAGCCTGCCACTCAAGTATCATCTTGCTGTAACAAATTACTCCTAACCCAGGATTATGGCTCTTTCCAAATCCCTCCTAGAGAGCAAGGAAATAAACATTCTCTCCCAGGACTCTGCCCCAGTTGTTCCCCCTGTTGGTAATCCCTGTCTCTATTTGCTTCTGCTACAAGCTTCGTCTGGGAGGTCTGCTAGACCATTCCGGCCCACTTTGCTTTCAGGCGTAAGCTGAATGTCTCAATTGTCCATTAGGCACAGTAAAAGATGAAGGCCGGCTTTCTGTCCCGAGCAGCCTCGCACAATGGTCCCCTTTGCCCGCACGCTCCGCTCCTCGTCTGACTGCAGACTCCACTGCCCTAATCCTAGTCACTCAAGGAAGTCCACACCCCGAATTCCTTCCCACTGTTGCAGAGGGACCAGCGAGGACAGGTCAGAGGGAGTTGGGCAGCGCAGGCTTGGGGCTTCCCTGGGACATGGGGCTGCCCCCAAGGGGTGGCATAACATCTGGGGGGAGTCACACCAGGAGTGGCATACATCTGGGGGGAGTCACACCAGGGGTGGCATAACATCTGCAGCAGAGACACTGCTCTGCCCCCAGATCACAGCTTCCCTTAATAAACTAGCAGGAGATATTTCGAGCACAATAAGATCATTTGGGGAAGGAAATACAGTTCTGTCCACTTCCCAAGTCTCCTCTGAAATACTTCGGAAACACAGGGCTGTTTTGTTATTTTTTAACTGTATACACAGCCTGACAATATAGGCCAAGAAGCAAGAAGCAGAACAATGGATGTTATAATCAAAGAGGGTGATTTAAGGAGATAAGATCTCAGGTCTGTTTTAAGCAAGACTTTCTCCCTAGAGAGAGAGAATGGTGGCCAGCACACTCCCTGACTCCTGACAGGCTGAAAGAGAAACTTCCTGAAATAACCAAGACTTTGGAAGAAAAAAGACACCACCTATCAAAATGCAGACACCAACTCAAATGTCTGCTTAATGAAGCAAAAAAGGAATAGCCGGGTGAAGGCATCGAGCTGGCCGACACCACTAACCGGGTGCAGGGTGCGACCCTCCTTGCTCCTCTCAACTGTGGGCCCCGGCTGACCAGTCTCTCTTCTCTTCTCTTGCCCAGGCCCCAGTGCCTCTCTAAACCAACTTGTTCTCTGCTGCTGTGGTTTTGGTCTTTACTAGAACTTGGCCCGGGAAGGAACAGTAATGATCTGAAGCTAACCACGCAGTCATTAGTATGTCATCCGGACAGGCAAAATCAATTCCAACAGCATCAAGTTGGGTTGCTCCCTCCCCCCAGGCCTGCTCTATTAATAGCAAGAAAGTTTCCCAGGCTTCAGTTTATTTGTAATCCCAACCAGCCCTGACCACAGGACCTGGCCATCTGCACTTCTAGAGCTCCCAGGGATTTGGGAGACAGAATCTCAGCTCTCCATTTTTTGATAGTAGTGAAAGATGTGGAAAGAAGCCTAGGCTTACAGGAGAGGGGATGACTCAGCCCGAACAGGGCCTGATCCCAGGAAAGGCCTGGGTGGCAAAGGCCAAGAACCAGCTGGTCTCTTTACTTTACCCATCTGACCCCAGCTCCTGACGCTCTTCCAGCCTGAGCCAATCCCACAGGTCACCACCTTCTCTGCCTCATAGAGCTGGCCAAAGGAAAGTTCTACAAGGAGAAGATTGGTTAAAAATAAAGGTGAAAGCTCCCTAATTTTGACCCTGGTGACACAATAGAGTACTCAAGAGCACACACTAGGGGCAAGAATGATTGGGGTCAAATCCAAGATCTGCAGCTTGGCACTTGGACAAATGGTGGCACTTCTCTGTGCCTCTGGACTCTTGCCTATAAAATGAGGCTGATAACATGGGGATAGTAACAGTATACCCTGCAGACTGCAGCAGTCAGGGATCAGGGGTCTCCCCACTATCACTTAAGCCCTGGGATGTATGGGCTAAAAAAAAAGGCTTGCCTGACGGGGTTTATATTCGAAAGCAAGCCACCTCCTTGCAAGGAGTTAAGAGGGAGAAGGGGAAATGTGTGATTTGTGAAGGTAAACGCAGCATCAGAGGCTGCCAGGTGGGGCACCCAATGACCCACCATTCTCGTTCACATGCAAGTGGGCAAGTTGGAAACCATTCCTTTGGGCATTTTAAACAGATCCCTCTTCCTGTCTTTCTGTACCCTGGAAGGGGCTTTGCCGTGAGAATTCAACTCCAACTGCCTGAAGTTTCCCAAATGCCTGAATGAGGAAAGTCAACTTAATGAGGTCTCTGCTGGAGAAAAACGGCATGTGAAGCCCAATCCCTCCTCAGGCACAGGTGAGCATCAACACCCCAACCGAAAGGGCTTCTGGACTCAGACCGGCTCACTCTACAGACACAGGGCACAAAGGAAAGCAGGAAATCGCCACCTCAGCACATTCCTGAGTGACAGTTCACACCAGCGTGCCCAGGAAATGCCCCACAAGGTCTCTTCGCTCAGTTTCCTTGGACCACTGAGCCCCTTCTGGGTTAATGAGATTCAATGCCAGGAGGACCCAAAGCGGCACATTGAGCTCTGTGGGCCCCGGGCACTCCGGGCCAGCTCAGACCTGATTCCCATCTCAAGCTCCGCGACTCCATTCACTCAACAAGATATCTATGGAGGGTCTAATACAGGCCAAGTGCTGACTTCCAAAAGAGCTGGGTTCTTCCAGAGAAGATACGAACAGTCCAGAGAGGTAGGTAAGCTTGGATAAACGACCTCACCTCCTTAAGCACTGGTTTGCTTGTCTGTAAAATGGGAATATAAACAAAGAGCCGTCTCTGAGTCCTTGTAAGGATCAAAGGCCTGGCGTGGCGCCTGGCATATGGTAAGTGCTTAGTAAATGCTAGCTATTATATTATTAGCTAGCTATTATATTGCTATTAATATAATGAGTATCATCAGAATAAAAAACCCCTTGAGTTATTGTAAGATTCTAAATCATCCAAAGAGCAAATCCCTAGATAGGTACATTGTATAGTGCTTAAAAGGAAATGAACACTTCGGGCTAAGTAAAGCAAAGTGACCAAACACATTCCTACTTAACCAGCCTCGGGTTCGTCCAGCCCACTCACCCCCTAGCCTTCTGGTTAAGTGGAATTTTCCTGTTACTCCATTTGGGCTCCTCCCAAGTGCTCAGCCACTCAGTGGCCGGCCCAGGGTTCTGAGTTCTGCCTTCCCCCACAACAGGTTCCTACCTTAGAGATGTGTTTTAAATGCCCTTAAGGTTGGCCCTTAGGTTTGCACACAGCAGAGAAGCTGGCCATGAGCACACAGTAGGGGGCACACATTGGCCCCCAGAGCAGGGTGCTGCAGTGCCCTGGGTCACGCCTGGCAGCATCTGCTCATAGGCTACCCAGAAACCACACAAAATCATCGTCCACAGGAGGTTTTGCAATGGGCACAAAATAAAAATGAAAAAGAAAACAAAAATCTTGGAGAGAACCTGCTGCTTTTCTCCCAAGCCAGTGTTGATTTTTTTTTCCTCCTCCTCCTTCAGAAAGGCCAATAAGACTTAAACCTAAACTCTAGAATCTGTTAGAAAGATCGCCTAAAAAAGGGTGAAAGTTGGGAAAAAGGAATTCAGAGAACTCCCCAGTGCCCCTCACTTACCACTGTAAGGCATAAAAACAAGGGTCAGCCATCTGGCACCGGATCAGCCCTCAGTTCAGGCCAAAGACACCGTGGGTTTCCTCGGCGCTGGCCCTGTTCTCCCAAAATGAGGAAAGACAAGCCAGGCTGAAAACCAGCCAGGAGATAGGAAAGGGCCCAGAGTGAACAAACACACATGGGGACCTCGGACGGAAGAGTGGGGAGGCAGACCAATTCTTGTGTTTGAATCCCAGGCACTAAGTACTTCCTAAGAGAGCTGGGCAGGTTACTTAACCTCTCTGAGCCTCAGTTTTCTCTACGACAAATGGGAGATAGCAACAACTCGGGTTGTGGGAAGAAGCTGAGCCATGACTGCAGGTAGCAGTGCACATAGAACCCAGCATTTGTCAAGAGCTCGGGAAATGTCAGCTCTTAGGACACTGTCACTGTTATGATTAAGTTGATCTTTGCTGCATTTGGTGACTTTGACTATAATGTCAGGAAACGCCTTTTGTCATTATCCAACAATGCAGTATGTCACCACAGATTTATTTTCTAGGAGGCAGACATAAGAAGAGAAGCTCAGCAGTTGAATCATCTACTATTTAACACTTCATATAGAATATTTTATATTTTAATTTTAATTTAATTTACTTTAATGTTAATTTTATATTTTATTTGCCCTCTGATATTCCACCCATTTTTCAGATGCGCTTTCAGGAAACTTCATTAGGCAAGAGCTCAGACAACTAGCCCAAGGTCACAGGGGTTAGAAGTGAAAGGTATCAGCTCAGGACATAAGCTCACCTCTCTGTGCCTGTGCCAAGCACCTATGGTTTCTTTGAGCATCACTGAAAATTTGACAAGTATATATTGATGCCAGCAAGTTGCTGGGTACCAGAGACAGAAGGAAAAGATCACAGGACCTAAGAGGCAGATGACCTGGATGAAAGACCCCCAGTTCTCACCCAACTTGCTCCATGAAAATGAGCAGAGCTTTGGTCTCAGTGACCCTCAGTTACTGTAGAAGGATGTCCTGTCACTCCACCCCAATAAGGTGGACGGGAAAAGTCCACTAACCCACATCTAGCTAAGTGGCAACCTGTGACAGGGCCTCAGGCGTCCACACTGTTTCCCTCCCGTGTCCCCTACACCATCCCCCACTATTACCCAGAATAAAGGTAATAGTGACTTCCCTTCAGAGGGCGGTGGTGACGGCTAAATGCAGGAAGGTGTCTGAAAATCACTTCAACTGTAAAATATCGTGAAAATCCAGTTGCTGTTATTACAGGGATGCCCGCCTCTGCAGGCCAGGCCAGGCATGCCCGCTCCAGAGGAAAGCCAGAGGAGTGCTCCAGCCTGCGGTGGGAGGGAGCACTGAGCAGGGGCTGGAGGAAGGTGCAGCGGGGAGCTGAGCCTTGGCAGGAGGGAGGACCACATGGCACAAACCAGAGCCCACACACGCGGCAAGGGGACGGGGCCTTGTGCATGCTCCCAGGATGGCGCCTCAGCCTCCTCAGCAGCCGGCCCTCTGCTGCCACCCTGCTCCTCCCAACCCTGCCCTACCAGAGGCCTCCCCACTGCCCGGGGCCTTACGGTAGGGTGACCAGGACCCAACGGTGAGCAGAAAAGCGACATTGCTGCCCTCGCTGACCTCATTATCTTCAGGCCCAGAGGATTCATTAATTAAGACAACAGCACACACACTGACTTCTAAAAAGCTTCCCCTCCGGCCACAGCATTTCTCAATAAGAGGCATCCATCCACTCTCCACCTGTTACTCCTGCTTTTAAAGAAGGGCAAAGGTGACATTTCTGCACGCCATCAGCTCAAAGGTTACAACAAAGAAAGCAATGGAGGGTTCTGGGTTGTCAAGTTTCTAACATAACGAAAGCCCACTCCCCTGGTGCCGTCCATAACCAAACTGTCAGGCCAAGACAGTGATGGTTGACTTTCATTAAAGGGCAGGTGTCTGGCTAATGTTCACGTGACCAAAAAAACATGCCAACATGACCTCATGGCACCTGAAAAATCAGTACGTCCAAAACACTCACCTGTTTACTGCTTCAGAAAAGGAAGCCAAACAAATCTTGAACAGTGCTTTCCCCTGGGTGGTGGGATTACAGACAACTCCTTTGTTTACTTTCTAAAACAATATTCTAATTGGGGGGTGGGGAAATGGTTGAATTTACTCTTCAGTAATGGGATAAGCATAATCTACACAGGACAAAACAGGTGAAAGGGGGCTACATTTAACTTTGGCTACAGACACCGGATGGGCCAGTCAGTTGGGTGGAGGAAGCCCTGTGATCAAGGGGCACCTGCTTGCCCAAAAGGACTCACGGGCCACCAAACCCTCACGTGAGGCTTTCACACAGGGCACATCCCTAACAGAGACCTGGTTTGACTTTATTTGATTTATTCCCATCAGGCAAGCAGAGCCCACTGCAAACCTGGCCCCGCCCTGAACCCCACAAGAACCACAGCCCAGGCATGTTAAGAGACTCCTGCTCTGTCACCACAGCATGCCCCAAATATTTCCTTCACACCACTGGTCCACAGTCGAAGGCGTATCATGTTCCTACCCTCATGGGAACTTTCAGAGAGGAGAATGAGGACGCTCTGCCAGCCGGCACCACCTTGCTTTGGCCAAGACAGCTGCAATTTCACATGCTGGGTCCCACAGGCACCGAAACCTACCAAGATTTGTCCTCCCTCTTTTCCCCGCCACTGGACACTGCTCCCAAGTCCGCCACTCACCTGTAATGCCTTTATTCTCTTCCGTTCTCACATCTGCCCCCCAGAGCCATGTCTAGCTCCCCTCTTTCAGTTCCCAGCAGTGTACCTGGAAAACACTGGGTGCACAGGAGTACACAGAGACCCCAGCCGTCCATCCCCGTAAGAGGGTGCCAACATAGGCTCCAATAAAAGAAGTCAAGGAAATGCCTTATAGTGGAATCTGCTCTGTCTCTGGCCAGTGGCCCTGTCACCCATCCTCATTACCAAAAATGCCACCACAGGCTTGAGAACACCTTTTGTTATCCATCCTAGCATTCTCTAAGCCCAAAGGACAAAAAGAATGCAGCCATACTGAGCAATGTCTCATGCCTGGAGGCCCAGAGACTCGGGAGGCTGAGGCAGGAGGATCCCAATTCTGAAGCCAACCTCAGCAACTTAGCAAGAATATCTCAAGATAAAAAAAACAAAAAAGTCTGTGGGGACAGTTCCATGGTACAGTGAGTGCTTGCCTAGTATACATGAGGCCCTGGATTAGATCCCCAGCACCGCAAAAAAGAACACAGCAGAGAACAGGCAACAGACCCCACAGAAGCAACTTCCACCCTAATAAAGGGCAGTCTTTACTGTGTGCCAAGCTCTGGTCAAATGTTCTGCAGAGTTCATGTCATCTTCACAACCACTGGCAACATAAATACGCATTAGTTGTGGCACATGCCTGTAACCCCAGCAGCTCAGGAGGCTGAGGCAGGAGGATGGCTAGTTCAAAGCCAGCTTCAAGAAAAGTGAGGTACTAAGCAACTCAGTGAGACCCTGTCTCTAAATAAAATACAAAATAGGGCTGGGATGTGGCTCAGTGGTCGAGTGCCCCTGAGTTCAAGCCTTGGTATGTGTGTGTGTGTATCTCATACTGTTATCTCAACAGTCAGGAGATGAACTCGGGAGATAAATTACTCAATGTCTCTTAATGGCCATAGTTCCTCTGTCATCCAGCAATCTGCCCACTCTTCAGTGAGCACCTCAGGCGATGGCTGCCTAAGTATTCCCTTCTCAGCTCTCACCAGTCTTCTCAAACACTAAATCTCTTCGTTAGCACAGAAATGCATTTTAAAGACCACAGGTCTACATTTTAACCTCTCTGGACCTCAGTTTTCCCATCTGTAAAATGAATATTTCAGCAGCGTTTGCACAGCTGCTGTGAAAAGAGACCCAATTAATAAGCCCAGCATAGGAGTCCAAAAAAAAGGTGTTTTCTGTCCATTTTCTGAAAAATGGTGACCGGGTCACGAATGCTTAGACATCCCAATAACTCTACATTTTCTTAAGAGGTTCTCTCTGCAAGGACCAGAGAGTTTCTCCAGGGGCCAGCATCCCCCTCAGGTTAACTGCAATGGACCACATCCAAGAGTCCCCTACACCCTCATTCCCAGCCTGGCTCCAGTCAGGAGCAAAGTCCCTGCAAAATTTTGCATGCAGATCTCAGTCACCACAGTAGGGCTCACAGAGGAGACAGTGTGGGTGGCTGGAAAGTACACCGAGGAGGAACTAGGAACAAGCACGCTCAGCCCTTGCTCCACTGCTGGGTAATTCCGCTTCCCCGTGGGTGAAATGGGGTCACGCTGCTCCGCCGACCACACGGGATCCCTTGCTGGATCAGTGGCTCCTGGCTGGGGAATGAAATCACCAGGAGATTTCAGGCCTCTCCCAGATATTACTGCCGAGCGGGGCTAGAATGGAACTCTTCACAGCTCAGGAAAGTATTGCAACCAAAATCCAGGGTGACCAGGAGAAATGGCTGGGGACGGTAGACATACAGCAATTTTTGGCTTCAGGGCAGGAAAAGGATATAGTGTCACGGGCTATTCCACATTAAGAGGGGACAGAGAGTAGAAGGTGATATGCTGGTGTAGGGGGAGGACAGGGACATCACTGGTACAAAAATCCCCTCTACTTGCTGGGACTCCTTACAATCTGGAGGAGGCCTTGGGAAGGGGTCAGTGGTCCCGGTTTCTAGCCTTGGGGCGAGGACACCATCACACCTATAGGGCAGGTTGTCGTGGGCTGCGGGCAGCACTGCAGCTCCTGCGCCCAGGCTGTGGAGACCCAGTTTGCAGCAATGACATTGAGGGTGCGACTGTTTCTGATGAGCTTGTGAGTGGGGAGTGGCCTGGCCCCACTGCTTCCTGTCCTCCCTCTCACCACGAGGGCCAATAAAGTAGACCCCTGGCAGCTGTGGGTTCAATTCCAGTCTACGCTGCGAGGGAGAGAAGGAAGGAGCAGAGAGCTGCCGCTGCATCTCCTGGCTCTGCCAGAGCTTCGCGGCACCCTCCTTGGATGCCAGGCTTTATAGAGAGATGGAAGAGCGCGTGCTGAGACCAATGTGAACCAATCCGGAAAAGTCCAGAGGACTCTCCAGGACATTTGGGTCCTCGGGAAGCACATTCATTAAATTTAGTAAAATTTATGTTAAAAGCAAATACACAAAGTTTGGTTTTATTGTGTGGTGCGTAACCGTCAGGTGAGCAGGACTGACCATAAACCCCTAAGCCCAGTCCCACTGGTCACCACGGCATGACACTGGTCAGTCGTGGCTCTGACATTTCACTGATTCCACTCCTTACCCTTTCCTCAGTCTTGAATTTTAATAAAGAAAGCCCATCAGGCAGAAAAAGACCGGCAGAGGCAGGACGTGCTCACTGCCAGGGCCCTGCGCTCCTCCACTCTGGCCGGGGCTAATAACAAGTAATAATACTTTGCGCTCCTCTGGTGCCTTTCATCTGAGGATTTCAAAGTGGTCTGCAAACATTAGCTAATTATTCCTCACAGAATCCTGGGAGGTAGCAGAGGAAAGGGACAGACACCGGAAAAAAAAAAAAAATTCAGAATCACTGATGCCCGAGGATTCCGAACTCTGGAGAACCAAGCCGCTCACCAGGGTCCAGGGGAGAATGTACTCAAGTCAGGAGTAAGGCTTAGCACTGGGCATCCTCAACTCTCCACTGACATCATCAACAAATGCAACTCCAAGTGCCAAGCACAAACTTCTGTTCTACAAGCATCACTGGACTTGAAATTCAGCCTTGCACAACTACCATAAGACAGTCCCAGTCGGGTAGATGACCTTATCATGGCACCACCCTGGTCCCAAAGTCCCAGACTGGGCCAAAGGTAGGAGGCTTTATAGTTATGGGGTCACAGAGCTTTGGGAAGAGGATGCAGAGTATGGATATACTTCAAGATTTCATCACCCACATTTCAGCTGGATGCCAACCCAAAAACGAACCGTTCCCTGTCTCACCACCCTCCCCACCAAGCCCAGGCTCTTGCTGGTGCAGCCCCTCTGTGCACACGTCCGTCCTCACATGCTGACTCAACTCATTTTTGCATCCCAGTTTCAGCAACACATTTACAAGTACCAGAAAGAGCTGAACGTACAGGGAGCTTTGGTGGGTCAGCACTTGCCAATTCTCACAAATTAGTCGAAATTAATGACTAAGCAATGAATTGTAGAATTTTAGGAAGAAGGTTTTGCTCCCTTCCAACACTTAAAGTAACCCCAAAATATGCACAGCAAATATTCCCTACATAGACTCTCAAGGAAGTGCAGAAATGAAGAGTTCAGCCAGGCAGGTGCTTGTATGGAAATGACAGGGTTTCCAAAGACCTGGATACAGGTTGATGGACCTCTGCTGGCTCAACACCAAGCATCACAGAAAAGAGAAATTTCAGTTCTAGGTTCTGACCAAATTACCTGTAATTCCAAAGTTTTGGGTCTTTCCTAAAGGGCTCTACACTCAGAATCCTGACTTTGTTCCCTTTCCACGGCCTCCTAACCCCAGACCCGCCCTTGGCCCACTGCAAGCGCTCAACAAATACCACTCGCTCAACGAATTAAAGAAACGGTTGCAACGCTTTCTCAGCCGGGTTAAAATCTGTCTAAGATTTATGAATAAACCAGTTGATCTCAGGGTGAAAATTCCACCAGCCCTACTCCACCCCTGAAGGCAGCACTGGAATCCCCTAGGGACCCTTTAAAACTACTGGTGCCTGGTTCCCCGTCCCCCAGACAGTGTGACCTCAGTGGAATGGGGTGCAACCTGGGCATTAGGCTTCAAACTATTCCCAGTGATTCTGATGTACAACATAGTTTGGGAACCACGGAAAAGCCTCATACTCAAAGTGGAGCTGCAAAGAGCTTGGGAGAAATGTGGGCTCTCTCAACTTGAGAACCTGACTCTTGGCCAAAGCCCAGAGAGGCATCTGCAGCGCACTGAAGTCAAGGCCCTTCACAAGAGAGCCTCGGACACCTTTCCAGCTTCAGAAACATCTGGTCACCCGCCAGAACTCAGCCTTTGCCCACACAACTTCCTCTACCAGACACCCATTCCTACACTCTGAATGAAAATGGGTTACTCATCTGACAAGGCAGGAGCACACAGGTACCAAGTGTTGTCCAGTCTCCCAGGAGCAACAGATCTTCCCAGACCCCCCTTCCAAGCACTCAACCACTAAGCACTCCCAACCAAAACTGGGTTCCTCACGGTGGACAATGGCAATGACTCCGTAAGCAGATACACCCAAGTTCAAAGGTGACTTCCGCCATTGACTAATTCAATGGCCCTGGTCAAAGGACTTAAACCTCTCTGGGTTTCAGGTGTGTGAGCTATAAAATGGGGACAGGACCTTCCATCTCCCTGTGTGGGAAGAGGTGATATATGCGGCACCATCGGAGGACACCTGCCGGGGAATTAGCACAAGAGCCTTGGAAAGCAAATGGCTCAGGTCTTGCGATCCTACACTGTAGGCAACTCAGACTATGGAGTCACTTAGGGATCTTTTAAAATTACTGATGCCTGGGCTCTAGGACTGTTATTAAAGCTTTCCAGGTGACTCTAAAGTGCCACAAGTGGGAGGAACCTCTGTCCTAACTCACGGCACGTAGGAGACATCCATGAGCAGGAGCCACGGTCATAAAGAACAATTCCTAAGAGACACACCCTTCACACCAGAACCCCTGACCCTTTACCTGGCTGCCCCACCCCAGACAACCTCCCTGCCCAGCAACCCAGAAGTCAGCTTCTGGAGGACACTGTAGAAACATTCCATGCTCTAGCCCCCAGCCAGCTAGGAAGAACATAATGGCCCACGGGTGACACACAGAGATATGGTCAGATAGTCAGCCAAAGGTTTAAAGCTCCCAAGCTAAGCTCATCCTTTATGGTCTCCTTCATTATCCCCCACCCAATCCAAAAAAAAGTCAATCCCAAAGAGCTGGTCTGGAGAAAAATCTTTCATCTCTCCCTCAAGGCTCCCCAGGGAGACTCAACAGGTTTTCTTAAATGTATGAAAGGCTCTGTCCAGGAATGCTCTCTCTAATTTACCATCCTCTAAGGAACATGAAGGGAGAAACTAAACAAATTTGACAATAGCCCTTTACCGCTTTAAGCATGGACAAAAAGAAGCCCACGCCAGGAGTGTCACCTGAGCACCCAGCTCAAAGGTTGGGTACACGCTTACACTCCTCCCCGGGAGCATTTTAAGGGGGTCATTGACTCAAGGCCCCTGGGTCTGCCCAGAAGCTTTGGTGGCCCCTACCCAAAGACTGGCATCTTGTGTTTCCCAAGAATTTCCAGAAGCCCACGCCTCTTGGTGGCAAAAGCAGCCTTTCCCACAAGGCACCAAATGGACACGTCTAATGAAGGCAGTCAAGGCTGCAGGGCAGAAAGCCTAGAACCACAGAGCTCAGCACCAGCCACTCTGATCAGGAGGTGGCAGGCATTTGCTGAGAACTTTTAGGAAGTAACTACACTCAGGAAGAAGTGCCCAGTCTAGGTTCACCATCCCAATGCCAGACCAGTGAGAACCAGGAAAACGGGGGAGACTCTGGGGAGGCATGTGCAGACCCACAAGGTCCACAAGGGTGGACTCATCAAACGTCACCATAAAACAAGGTTTCCTCCAGTCGAAGACCACTCTGGGAGCTGGGATTTGAGGCCACTCACAGTTTGAGCAGTGGCTTACTGGGCTTAGTGGTCAGTTTGCCTCAGGAAGATGAGCAAGACATCACCAGGAGGTATCAGAGTCCCAAACATAGGTCCAAAGAAGGCAAAGTCATTTACCCACTTGAGAAGCTGCCAAGCACCTACTTTAAATGGTATAAGGAGTTGCTCAACTAGTTTCAAGATTATAAGAATGTACATTAGGGGAAAAAAATTGCACAGACCAATGGTTTCACAGGTATTAAGGCTTACAGCAACACTGAGTTAAAAATAAATGAATGAGAGTTAGGCATGGTAGGGGCCAACTCTACAGTACCAGCTACTCAGGAGGCTGAGGCAGAATGATATCATGTTGGAGGCTGGTCTGGGCAATGCAGTAAGACCCCATCTCAAAATGAAAAATAAAAAAGGGGTTGGGAATGTAGCTCAATGGTAGAGCTGCCTGACCAATGTTCAATCCCAGAATAACAACAACAACAAAAAGAATCAGGGTTTGCCAGTTGGCTCAGGGGTAGAAAGCTGGTCTAGCACATATGAAGTATCAAGCACTGGGTTTGATCCCCAGTACTACAAAAATGAATGAATGAATGAATGTTTGAATGCAAACATTCAAATAAATAATAAATAATAGCACAAGTGGTATTCAGTTATGCCAAAGACCACAAAGAGGGATGCTGGAGAAACCTCACTCAAGAAATCCAGCAGGAATTTTGACCACGCACTACTGACACCATCAGGTCCAAAGACCCTGCAGAAAGGAGAGCCCAAAAGCTGTGGCAGAGACACAGGTGAATCGGGCCGAGAGCAACGGAGCGCAGATCTCCATGCTGCTCAGAGATGGGGCAGGTGCCCAAGGACACTCTGGAAGCACACCCAAAAAATGCTCTGGCAGGTGTGGCAAGATGGCCATCCCTAATGAGTCATAAGCCCCGCAATGTTGGAGCTGACACTCGAACGCAGCTTTGGAGGAAATTCTAGAGCAAGAGCATTACAGAAAATGTTAAATTAAACCACAAAGCTCAGCAGAGACCAAGGAGAGAGGGCTGGTGGCTCATTTTCACTTTCACTTCCGATGCAATTGGCTTTCCAGCTCCGAGGCCTGAGGCCCTCCCCGTTGCTGCACACAACTGCACACGACTTCCCGAAGCCCCGAGCCGGGCTGCCCGCCCGCCCCACCTTCTTCCATTCCATCAGAATTCAGCAACACCCAGCTAAATCAGAACGGTGGATGGCACAGTCTCCAGGAGAAAGGCGGCGCGCGGCAAGCTGCAGAGTGCCCATCACACGGGGATCCCTCCCTTCTCAGAGCCGCTCTCTGGGCTCCGTCTCTCCTCCCTACACCCAACACACACCTTCTCCTTCACACCTGGAGGGAAGGGCAGAAGGGAAAAGACTGGGCAAATTCATTGCAAATGTAAATGAAGCCTGATTCCAAAGTTGGGGTGCATTTCCAGGAAAACAGGCCAGAATGGCCATGTTTACCCCGGCCTCGGTGATGCTGCCGCAACCCAGCACAACCTCCAGTCAAGCTATTAACTTGAACGTTGAACTTCACAGCCTGGCTGTCTTCCTCAGCCTTCCTTTTGATGTTACCTCCAAAGCAAAAGATCAAAGGCTTTGAGTGTGGTGAGGGGAAGTCCCAAGCTCTTAGCCTAGCAGCCTGTGATATATGTTAAAATCCTGGCCAAAAGAGAGCAGGCAGGAGCGGGAACAGCTCCTGAGAGGCCTGAGGCAGGCAGGCAGCATGGAGAATGAGGCCGGGAAGGAATGAGGTCACCTAGGTCACCGGTGACAGAGACATCAGGGGCACACAAGGTGCAGGCTTGCAACACACAGAACCCCCAGAAGGGAACCGCCTTGGTAGGCATCGCATGCCCCCACAAACCTCAAAAGAGGCAAGTGGTACTCCATTCGGCCCTTCTCCTTTACAATGAACCCCAATCTATCCTCCAAGAAACCTGGACTGGGCATCCACTAGGTCACTGGCACTGACCCTCCACTCTAGGGAGAAAGCACTTGTTAGACAAATAATCACACCAGATGATGCAAATGACAGAGGTGCCAATGCTGCTGGGAAAGTCGGGGGGGTTTAAGCACAGACCCAGCCCCCGGCTGCAGCTGGGAAAGAAGCTGTCCCCTGGAGGTTGTGGATGAGAAGAAAAAGAGTAGAGGGAGCATATGTGTGCAGGGGCCAGCATACAAGAGACAGGAGGAACAGGAAAGGAAGGGTCAGTGTGGCCAGGGACCCCACAGGGCTTCCAGCTACCTGCTTTTGTGGCCTTTCCACCTACAATTCTTTGGCACCCAAACAAGCTATAAAAGCATTCTTATGAAGAAACATCCAAAGACTCCAAAAATTGTGCCTTGAGGGGGGTGGGAGGTGGGGGCTTGGAGCATGTAATTAAAATGCCTGTGATGATTCCATGTACCCGAGGCTCCAGAAGAGGAAAAACCAGCCTCTGGCAAGGGGCAGGAAGGTCCTTTAACCTGACCTGGTACTGGTTTCCCGAGGGTAGAGTAGAGGTGTGACAGTCACCGGGCGGAGCCCTCAGGTCCATGCACTCTGCTGTAAGTTGGCCTCAATAAACCAAGAGGAAAGAGAGAGAAAGCATTCCGTCGCTGGCACCCTGCTCCCCTGTGCTGAGCTGCAGAGCTGGCTCCAGAACACCACACGGAACCAACCCTCGGGCCCTGCTTGTTCTCACCCTGGAGAATGGACTGAGATACAAAAACTGAGGTTTCAACTAAGCAAACAAACAAGCCTATCTCTAGCCCCTTTTCCCCTTTTAGAAACAAAAATTTGGCTAGAGGGATAAAACACAGAAATTCTTGTGGGACTCTCATTATGGACAGAATGTGCTGTTTCCCAAGTTGCTGGCTCTCCTGAGTTCTATTTTATTTTTTTACAAGAAAACTCTCTAAGAGGAATCAGAGACCCCGAGGGCCAAATTTATCCTCACTCTGCAAATCCAGCCAATTCTGCCTCTAGGTCACTAACAGCTGGACTCCCCACCTGTCAGGGCACCACATCCCCGTTGGGCCCCTTTTCTTCCCATCTTGCCCCTTTTCTTCCCATCTCTGTGGATGCCCTGGAACAGTATTTGGTTGTTACTTTGCAAACTGTAACAACTACATTCTGCATTTAGAGAATTACAATGGGGTGGGGGGGGGGGGGACCTCTGACATTTAAAAGAACAATTCAGAGAAAAGAGCCACCAAATCATCAAAAATCCTTCCCATCCCTCTGCATGATTTTCCTTTCTTTCCTTCTCAGTCCAGGCAGGTGCCCAGGTCCACTCGGGGCACCCATTGCAGACCACTGCTCTGATCTCACTCCAGTATAAGAGTAGCAATTCCATCCCAGACCCTTGAGCAAAAACGGGGGAGAGGTGGGCAGGGAAGGGGAGATCACCAAAGCAGGATCTCAGGGCCAGCAGTTCAGAGGCACCTAGGAACCAGTGCATTCAGTTGGAAGGTCACCAACTGAATGTTGATGCAACATGTCCTCACATTTTCAGAAGGCAGACCTGAGCCCTGTAGACCATACCCAAGATGAACCTTGAAGTAGAAAAGGACATGGATCTGGCTGGTGCACTAATCCTCTTCCCCAGTTACCCACCAGCGGCTGGAAGCAGAGACAGATCTCCAGTCCATCCTGAGACCCAAGATTGCCTGGGACATCACCAGGAACTGAACTGTGCCGTGACACCTGGGTAGCAGAAGGGTCCTGTAACTCACACACTCACAGTGCACCACCAGAATGATCAAGCGGTGCATTGATCAAGCCGTGCACAGTGCCCACCTGAGTGCTACCAATCTCATTCGCCCATCCAGTCATTCATCCATTCATATGTGTTTGACCCAATGCGGGCCAGGTGCTAGAACTGTGTCTCCTGCACACACCCCCTGCACCCCCCCCCCCAAGATGGCATTCTCAGGGATCCAAGGGGAAATTAAAGCACAGAGCTGTGCCAAGACCCAATCCCAAGAACATGCTTGGATTCAGCATGAGAAATTGCATGTGAACTGTCCAAAATACCTGGTGAATCATAGCTATAAGAGAAACACCATCTCAGGATAGGAGCTCCTGTTAAAAGGCAGGACTTTGGAAAGGGGAATTCTTTCACTGCATCCAGCTGCCATCTCTGGGTGGCAACCTACCGGGACCCTATTAATCTCTTGGTCTGAAGAATGATGCAGGGGCCTTAAAGTATTACCGTCCATTGAGCTGCACATCCTGCAGCAGAACGACTGATTAATGAGCCAGTTTAAACTTCCATATCATCAGCAGCTCCGTCACAGCTTCCCAAAATATTAAGACAGCACCCTCCCACACTGTGGGTTCACTTTCCAGTTTCAATTACCTGCAGCCAACCAGTGTCTGAAATATTAAATGAAAAATACCAGAAATAAACAATTCGTAAGTTTTAAATATCTTTTATTATAGTATATTATTATTAGTTATTGTTATTAGTTATTGTTAATTATTAAATGTTATTGTTCTTAATCTCTTACTGTACCCTAATTTATAAACTGAACATTATTATGGGTGTGTATGTGTAAGGGAAAAAAACAGTACAATCTAAATATATGGAGTTTAGTACTATGGATGGATTCAGGCACCCCACTAAGGGTCTTGGGACATCCTTCACAGATCAGAGGAGCAGCTGCAGAGCTCATCTGGAATCTACAGGCTCCGTATATCCTCTAGCCCTAGGTGCACCGTGCTCCTTCCTTCCAGAACTCCTTGGTTTTACTCCCACAGCAGGTCCCACTGTACTTCCTTGCCACGGCACCCTGCCAAGAGCCTTTCTCACTCTTCCTTCCTCCAAGCAAAAGGCCACCTTCTCTCCAAGGAACTGATAAAATCTCTTATTCATGAAGGACAAACTCCCAGGCTGATCTTGGGCCACCAACCTGTCCCCACAGGCCTCTCCATCTTCCATCTGGAAGTCCCATGGTCAACTCAGCTTGGCTTCAGTCTTTCTGCCACAGGGTACCTAAACTGCATCCAAAGGTGGACATTCTCCAGGTTCCCCACACAAAAAGTGCTCATCCATGGTGCCTGTCACCTGCCCATATGATGGGGTCCCCCAGCTTTGCCCCTCCAAGTACAACCTAAAAGAAGGTACTTCACCGCCATCTTTGGGAGTGTCCCAGTCAAGCCCTGACACCAGCTGCCTATGGGATCTCAAGCAAGTTCCTAACAGAAACCCAGGTTCCTCGCCTGACTGTAGAGGCTGAAGAAGGGACGGCTGCTGGGCTCAGGGGCTGACACAAAGTAGGCCCCCTTGACAGATGAGCCCCTTTCGTTTCCTTTGCCCTCCCCCTGCTTTCCCATAAAGCATTTGCAAGTAACAAGAAGCAAGGCTAAGAACAATGGCTGGGAAAGGGAGCTGGGAGGGGAAAGAGGGCAGCCATTATTTTAAGCCCAAAAGTATCTCCAGGAGAGACTCAAGTGCAATCACAGAGACCGCTCCCCAAGCCAGGCTTTGGCTCTGGAGACAGCTCACCACCAAGCAGTCACTACTGGTCCCACAGGGGTGATTGGAAACAAGAGTCCCAGCAACCAAAGGGTCTACGGGGGCAGGTAGGTGAGAGCCACCAAGTAAGAACATCAGAAAGAAGCTCCAAGTCAAGACCTAATCACACATCAGCCTTAAGAAACAAATGTTTGCTCAAAGAGTAAAGGAGAGGGGCGACAGAGACAGGCCCTCATTGGAGAAGGCCGACTTGCACATCCAATGTGGAAGAAAAGCTTGTTTTGTAGATTACACAATAGAGACATTGTTCACAAATGCTGTGCCCATACATAATCAGGCCTGCCTCTGGAGATT
Organism: Marmota flaviventris; assembly: GCF_047511675.1. Taxonomy (NCBI): domain Eukaryota; kingdom Metazoa; phylum Chordata; class Mammalia; order Rodentia; family Sciuridae; genus Marmota; species Marmota flaviventris. The sequence continues at coordinate 16,775,952 of NC_092501.1, forward strand.
ACATAAGTCTCCCGTGAATTGAGATTCTAAATATTAATTAATTTCTACATTTACTCATAAGAACCACTACAGATTTTAATTTATATATAAATACATACACATAAACTGAAGAACACAGGCTCTAACATGAAATTTACAAACTTGAAAAATGTATAGGTTTATTTAAAGGCAGTTACCTGCACCTGATGGGATGGTGAACTCTCAATTTCTCCAACATACTCTCTTCCACCAACACAAAGGGAAGGCAGAATGTGATTTTTATTTTCTTTTATATTTGTTTTCCAAACAGAAGGTCTCAAAACAGAAGAGGAAACAATTTAACTGAATTTCTAAATAAATCAGACAAAATCCTTTCTTCTGGTGGCTCTAAGATGTTTTCCCCAGGCTGACTTGAGTCCTGATGCTCCCAGGAACCAGGATCCGGGCATCCCCCCAGGGATCACGGGGCAGCCAGAGGAAGTTTCTTTACCAGATGAAGAACAGAGAGATGCACACCCCAGCAAAGCACTAAGCCAGGCACCATAGCACTGGCTGCATCTGGGGCTGGATAACTCAGTATCTTTATCTTGGGGGCCTGTCCTATACACAGTCCTGGTCTGTGCCCCCTAGACCCAGGAGCAGTGCACAAAGACTGACCACACTAATGATGGTCTCCAGACATAGCCAAATCACCTCCATGTGAAAACCACTGAACTTGGACCAGAAGCCCCAAGGAACACCAGCGTCCCCAGCCAGCTCCCCTGATGGCCAGCTCATCTGGCACACAACAGGCGCTCAAGGACCAGTAACAGAACTGAAAACATCTGGCTGGGGCTGCCACCTGGATGCCGTCCCGGACCTCATCCAAGGCTGAGTGCAGCTGATGGGATTCGTAAGCCAGGCATTCTTCGTCCTAAACACAGGAAGTCAGGCAATGGAACCTGTCATCCCATTTAATTCTCCCCCACATCCTCAGTGGTAGTACTGTCGTGCCACCTTACAGGTGAAGAAACTGGGGCTCAGAGAGATGCCAGGGCTCCCCTCAAGTCTCCTAGCTTCTAAACTGCTGGGGTCCGACCTCAGACCCCAGTGGCACACCAACAATCACAAACCAGGCAAAGCAAGTGGAGAACACAGATTTGGAGGAGGAGAAACAGGACTCAAAGGGTCTTGAATTCTACAGGAAATTCCTTGAGAGGAGAAGAAACAAACTAACAAAAATACTTCAGTGAAGTCCATCTCAGATTCAAACCTCTTCTGTTTAGTCTTCACTCAACACTCAGAAGACAATAAAAAACTCCTTTGCTAACAACTAGTACCCTGGAGAGTGACTTGGTCCTCAGTGAGGGTGCACCCCCACCGTACCCTATAGACACTCCTCCAAGTTTTTTTGGTGGCACAAACCAAGAAGGCTACAGGGACTCTTTCAGGATCTGCTAACGTGCTGCAGAGAAGCGTTTAGATCCCTCCTCCCTGCACAGCAAAAGAAATAGGGGAGAAAACACTGAATGATTGAAAACTCAGCGCTGGAGACTGCGCTCGCTGGCCCAGCCAGCCTCTTCCCAGAATAACCCACCAGCCAACAGCACTGACTCCCAGCTGGCCGGCTGGGGTGCTACTTACCCTGCAGGCATTTTTCTTCTTTCAAAGTTTCTATTAACTCCCCACTGATGTGCCCTAAAAGAATTTTTAAGGGCCTGGAAACACATAAATAAAATAGTCTTTGTTGGAGCAGCACAGCCAAATGAAAGCCTTTCACCTGTAGCAGTGGTGATAAAAGTTTCAGGCCTCACTTTCAGAGGAGCCATCCGAAGAGCATGGAGAGCCCGAGTCCTCAGAGCGCCTACAGCAACCCTGCCCTCCAGCTGGCACGTTCCACATCCAAGGACAGGGACACCCACCTATGCGCAGGCTGCTGGGCACCTTCTGCCACCACACCTGCCCTCTAGGGCACGCTGAGTCCCACCCAGCCCTCCCAAAATACCAGTCCGTCACACTTGCCAAAACCCAATTCACATGGAGTCGAAGATGAAGCCGAATCCTCAGAGACCATGGCTGAGGGGCCTGGTGGAGGGCCAGGAAGCAAGTGGAGAACCCAGACGGATTTGGAGCAGGAGAAATAGGACCCAACCACACTGAATACCCAGAAAGAAAACAGAGGTGCCCATCCAACCGAAGGCAGTGCAGTCAGCCTGCAGGTAACTGCATGGGCAGAGGCGGGCATCCATGCGGCACGCCCATGTACTCAGCCTTCTAACAGAGGACTTCCTGCCTCCCCTCCGGGCCCGAGAGATGGTTTGCCACTGGTAAGACAACAACGGCACTGCCAAAGGCCATCCTGAGCAAACAGCACGCTTACACTGTCCAGGAAAGCCATCATCCTCACACCATTTGGCAGATTAAATAGCTCTGGCGTCTTGCTATGAGCTATTCATCAAATCCAGGCCACCGGGTAACTGCAGGATCTCAGGCATATCACTATGCTCTCTGGGCCTAAAGATTTCTCGCCTTTAAAAAGAAGAGACTGGCTAGATTATGACGGATTCCCTCCCAGTCACACAACTGTGTACAGGTGCTCCTTGACTTACATGATGTCTAAAATGATTTCATGCTTCACTAAACATCATGGCTAGGCCTCGCCTACCTTAAACATGCTCACAACACTTACATTACCTATAGTTGGGCAAAAATCACAAAGCTTATTTTATAATCAAGCTTATTTTATAAAACAGAGCTGAGTATCTCGTGTCATTTATTGAATACTAGACGCAAAGCTAAAACGGTTTGCCAGTGGCAAAGGCCTATAGTTCTAGTGACCCACAAAGCAGAGGCAGGAGGATCCCAAGATTAAGGCCAACCTAGGCAAATTAGGGAGACCTCGTCTCAAAATAAATAAAAGGGCTGGTGTTGTAGCTTAGTGATAGAGCACTTGCCTAGCATGTGGCTTCAATCCCTAGTGCCACCAAAGGAAGGAAGGAAGGAAGGAAGGAAGGAAGGAGGGAGGGAGGGAGGGAGGGAGAGAGGGAAGGAAGGAAGGAAGGAAGGAAGGAAGGAAGGAAGGAAGGAAGGAAGGAAGGAAGGAAGGAAGGAGAGAGAAAGTAAGTTAGTTGAATGGGTATGCTTTTGCACCACTGAAAAGTCGAAAATACCCAACCCTAACCATCAGAACCCTGGTGGGTCTGCTTTCTCTTCTTCTTACCAGAGCTCAGCTACCATGCTCTGCAGGCAGCCAATGAAATAAGCAATGTGGCCACCCTCTTACTGAGCAGATGCCCATGGCCCATCCCAGAGGGAGAAAGAAACGTGGACATGACTCAGCTATGGAGGCTGCTCAGACACGGTCCAATCCCACATTTCCAGAGTACATGATCTGGTCCGTAGCTAACTATGGTTAGCTGTAGGACATCGCAGAGCTTTCAATATCCTAAAGAGCATGTGAATTTTTCTAAGAGGTGACCATTTGAAGCATCCACTGAAAATACTTAGTGACAGAACTTCTGGAGAAAACCCTCAGGACTAGTATTCTGGAGGACATATACAATGACTCCCTACCTCATTTTACGGATGAAAAAACAGGCCACAGGGAAGGGATTCCAGCCAGCCAGGAGTAGGTCCCACATCTCCTAACTCCAGGCCAGCTTCTCCTGAATCCAGCCTGATGCCTTTTGAATTTAACAAATACAGACAGGTACTTTTAGACCGACAGGCATGGCACATGCATACAGTCATCTGGCGTTTCCCAGAATCCCCACAGTTCCCCAGATTTGCAGTCAACATCCATCAGGTAGAACATTCTAGAAATGGAGAACCCCTGAGGCCAGGACATTTTCTACAAATGCCTTACTGATGTGTCAAGTTATCAAAATATTCAGTCCACTCAATTTTTCATCTTTACCGAGAGAATAACTAACCAACAATCCCATTTACCCATAGTCAAGCCTCCTCCTCCTCCCAGGAAGGGAACGGAGATGAAGCTCCCTGAGAAGAAAGGCACCAAGCTTCTCCAAGGTACTGTTATTATACAATAACGAGGGCTTGTCACCTTGCCACAAAGACAGCAGCAGCCCACTGACTTGCTGAGGCCCTGTCTCATCCACAAATCAGGGCATGGGGCTTCCAAACAAGTCACCGAGTCACCAAAAGGCCACCTACGCAGCCATGTAGAACACTGCCAACAGTCCATCAAGCTAGTCTGGAAAGAGGGCTCCTGGGCAGCAAGGACCCCATTGCCTGGAAAGTTCCACATAAACACAGAAAGACCAAAGCTCACTTTGAGCTAACAGAGGACCCAGAATCCATCCCAAGCAGCTACCAATGGAGGGGGCCTGGGAAATAATCCCGCACTGCTGAATCTCTTCATTTGATGGAGATGCTACAGTTAATGACACGAAGCTATTCAAAGGCATTACCAAATTTGAACATTTTTGTCACTGGGTATTGTTCCCAGTCTGCAGACAGAAAAAGGAAAAATGTATACTGGTGAGAGAAAGTGCAGCAATAAGCTTTCAAGCTTCTTCTCAAACAGGCCTGAGTCCAAAGCACTTCTCACCTCTCCTAGCTGTGTGACCACGACTAAGGCCCTGGCCTTCCCTGGACCTGTGACACCTCATGTGGAAAACAAGCAGGCCTCTCGCCCCAGTTAGATTGCATCATGTCTGCAAAGCACTTAGTCCGGTAACTGCTCCATAAATGACACTTGTTTTAATGTGGAAGCAGGGAAAGTCCACAAAATTTTCACAATAAAAAAATGAGTCTTCCCATGGGATTGGCAGAGACTTCAAATCGGCACTGCTACCTGATGGCTGCCCCTGCTCAATCCCTTTTCCCTTTCCTTTCACTAGTGTGACTTTCCAATAAAACCTGTATGTGTCTTAAAAGGAAAGGGAGTCTTTACACATTTTTTTTAAAAAAAAACTGGAAAGTTTCAGTCCAACTCCATTCAAAAGAAAAACTGAGGCCCCACCTCAGTGTGCCCAACCAAGAACAGGACTTGAGCTCTGGTCTCCTAGGCCGAGGTTATTTCCACCACCAAAGACTCTTCCCCACTCCCACCCCACCCCCAGCCCTGCCCTCTGCTCTTCTAAGGTAAATCAGGAGTATCATCATAATATCTCTCCTTTTTTATAAACTGTCAAAGCAACTGATTCATTGTCTCCTCCTTGGCGAACTGCAATAACTGGAAATTAGAATAAACTGACAGAAGGATCATGTCAGGTCTCATTGGATTATTGTAATATAACAACAATAAAAAGTCTCTGATAAAATCATTCAGCCCAAGAGGTCACCCCACACCTTCAGGGCAGCACTAAAATTCATCAAGTAGGGACCTAGCCTCAACAGGACACACAGCTCTAAAGCAAAGAAACGGACATGCACTGATTCCGCTGGACCCCAGTCCTGAGAAGTGAAATGCTGGAGGGTAGCAGGCACCTCCCTGAGGAGATGAGGCAGGCACCCTGGGTGGCGATCATTTGATGGACTCTCCCCTCTGGTCTCTAGGGAGAGGGCTGATGTCAACACTTTCACGGGAAGGCAGCAGCCAAGGAGCCTCTTGTCCCTTTTCTGCCCTTTTCCGCCTATCAATAGATGGCATCTGTGACTCCCACTCAGCCTGGTGTTTCTCAGCCTTCAACCTGCTGCCCTTCAGCTGATCAGGAGACCTCTCAAACCCTCCAGTAATGCTCTCTGAAATTTCAAAACCAATGATCACGGCTCCAATCAAGACTTGCCCAAGTTCTCCGTCTGCCTTTTCCGATGCTGATGATGCACCTGCAGTCTGCCTGCCCTGACGCCTTCAGGAGACTCAGACTCGCACCGAGGCCAGAAATGCCCTCCCCAGCTGTGGTGGTCGGATGGAAGATTCTCAGACTTCTAAAGCTAAGGCTAAGTCACCCCACACAATGGGGGACGCGGGGGTGGCCGTTTAACTACAAAAGCCCTGACAAATATTCTTCCAGACCCTGAGACACCCACGGCTTCCCTGCTTTATGGGGAACTGGACACTTGAGCAGGAGGGTCGCCGAGCTCCTCGGAACCTCCTGAAATTCAGCTCTGCTCACCACCACCACCCACAATCATCACAGCAAGATCTTCCTGTTTTTTGTGTTTTATCTTTCCCCAAGCTGAATATCTCTGAGGAACCCAGGGTCTTTCCTTCAGTAGGAAGACAATGCCCTCAAATTGCCCCTGCAGCTGCAGAAATTCCTAGGTCCAATCTGGACCTAGGAATTCCAGGTCCACTCTGTGGGACTTTCCTAGCCCTGGCTCAGCTTCTAGGCAGCCATGACCTTTGCCTGTCTCAGTCTTGAGTCCCTGACCTGAAGGCAACTGTCTCGCAGGCCCCTGTCAAATGAAAGTTTTGGACACAGCATGCTGAACACATAGTACCTACTGTCTTGCAGCTCCGGAAGGGAAAGGTGGGTAACCAGGGTCACCAGTGAGCACGGTGGCCTCCACCAAGGTCCTGACCAAAGCTTATGTGGTTGTATCCCGCTCAACACTAAAGGCTGCAGCTAGTACACCCTGGTTAGCCACGGAGGCGTCAACATTGAGGCCCCTAGGGCCCTGAAGGTTGGTTCTCCACAGAGGGCCTCCACTGGCATCTGGGGCACGTGCACCACTATGATGCCCCTTTCCCAGGCTTCAGGTGCACATGGCTGCAGGATTTCCCTGGGTATCACTGGAAACAGCATCTTTTCTTGGTGCTGTAAGAGCTACCCTTGACAAAGGCCCAAATCATTTTGGGTGTCATGTCCCAAAGGGTCACCCTCCTCCCAGTGCCATGATTCCCCACACAGCTTACTCCTTCCCTGTGGGGGGTGGAGCCCTGTGGGCTCCAGAGCCAGGCTCACCCCTGCCTGGCCCACTTCCACGCCAGCAGAACGGGAGTCCATGAAATGAATGCCTACCTCAGAGGACTGCTGTGAGGTGTAGATGAGGTCATGAATACGAAGTCCTCAGTGCCCTGTGCTGGGCACTAAGTTTTCAAGGTGTTTAACTATTTCTTCTTGAATTCAGGGGGAGGAAGAGGAGGAAGAAGAGGAGGAGGAGGAAGAAGAGGAGGAATCTCAGCTCACAGACATTCCCCGCTACATCGCCACTTAAGTTAAAGACTCAATAACTCATTCAATTGCTCACAAATGATCCTGGAACCCTGAGATAACAAGGATCAAGTCATGAAGAGACGATCCCTCCCCTCATGCAGCCAATGTCTGCGTGGGGAAAGGGAAGGGACCGTTGAAGGGCGATGTCAGGCACCATCAGTCCTCTGAAGGAAACCCAGGAAGCCCAGGCAAGGTGTGACTCAAGAGCAGGATGTTTCTGAGCCAACTTAACTAACACATCAGGCAGTGGAGGGCTTAGGAGAGAGCAGCCCGCACGTGGACACAGCACTCTAGCTCACCGCTCATTTTGAACTGCCGGGCTGCCCCGTGATTTGCCCAAGGTCACGTGGGCACTCAGCAGGAGCCAGCACAGGCATGGTCTCTGCACTCCCAGGTTATTCCTCCTCCTGCCAGCGCCCAGGGAACAGCACCAACTAGGACAGCCTCACTCCCGCTGCCATCTCCAGGGCTGAGAAACAACCACAAAACAGCCAAACTCCTGCCACTGTCAGGGGACCAGAAATCTCTCCGCCCCGGCCTCTGTGGGTAACCATGAGCTTCTGCTTGGAAAGAAATCTTAAGGTCAAACTCGGCCTACATTAGGAGGGTCTTCTGCATCCCACCCTCAAGTCCAACCTCTCACGAGCCTCCCACTTACCTGCCGAGCCTCGGTCTCTATCTACATCCACACAGAAGCCCAGGCTTCCCAAGCAGAGCGAATACGATGCCCACGAATTAGTTCTGGTCCACTAGACCAATCCCACACGTCCCTTGTCTTTTTTCCCCCCTCAGCCATGGGGAAAAAGGAGAGAAACGGGAAACACCAGTTCATGAAAGAGCAGGTTGAGATCCCGTAGCCCGACTGAACGACTCTGAGCAGAACCTTCTCTTTCCTAAAAGCTACTAGGTAGCCAGTGATCCCAAGCAGGAGAAGCTGAGACAGAAGGATGGCATGTTCTCAAGGCCAGCCTCAGCAATCTAAGGAGACCCTCAGCAACTCAGCAAGACCTTGTCTCAAAAAAAATAAGAAGGACTCGGGGTGTGCCCCTCGGTTCAATCCCTACTGCAAAACATAAGCAGCAGCAGCAGCAGGTCCCAAGAAATGTGGTTCACTATGGGAGGGAGGTACGCAGGAGGTGGGGGATCTGCCCAGTTAGAACAATGGGGAGGGTGACATTTCACACATCACTTTTTTTCTTTTCCTTTTTTTTTTTTTTAAGTTGCAGATGGACACGATACCTTTATTTTTTTGTTGTTGTTTTTGTTTTTTTAATGTGGCACTGGGGTTTGAACCCAGTGCCTCACACATGGTAGGCAAGTGCTCTACCACTGAGCCACAACCCCAGCCCACGTGATCACTTTTTTGTAACCCACAATCTTAACACTGTCTCCAGCAAACCAAGTCATCCTTTGCTTTTTTGCCTAATACAATTGTGCATCGCAGATTCCACGATTTCAAGTTTGGTGGCTCCTCAAAAAGTTAAACATAGTTCTCATCACCAGCAATTCCACTCCCAGAAGATATGAAAACATTTGCAATATAAAACGCTGAGCACAATGTTCACAGCAGCACTGTCTATAACAGCCAAATGATGAATAAAGAGCACACAGTATATCCAGATAACGGAGTATCATTTGGTAATAAAAGGAAACCCAGGGCGGATACATGCTACCACATGCATCAACTTTGAAAACAAATGTTTAAGTTGAGTAAAAGAAGCCACACACAAAAGACTATATGTTGGATGATTGCATTCAAATGAAATGTCAAAAACAAGCAAATGCACAGTGACTGCCAAGGGTTGGGGGCGGGAGGGATGAGAAGCCAGGAAAATGCTCTGGAGTTAGTACTGCCGGCTGCACATGCTGAATACACCGGGAATCACTAAGGTGTGTACTTCAAATAGGTGAACTCTGTGGTTTCTAAACACCTCAACAGAGCTTTGACTTTACAAAAGAATAAACCTGAAGTTGTGTTTATGCAGAGGTAGGCATGGTTCTTGCTGGTCCCCCCCACCACCACACACTTTTACTGTAGCATCAATACAAGAACCAGGTTTAAAGGGCTTGGTGGGACAAATTGGTGAGTTAGTTCCCAGGGAACCTCGCCATCTAGGTCCAGAGGCCAATGCGAAGCAGAGGCAGGAGACTGTCCCTAGAAAGAGCATCCTGATGTTGATAAAAGACACTTCCCACAAGGCTCTGCCTCACTGCATGGGTGGGGACAGGACTCAGGGTAAATCTCAATTTGGAGGGACATGACCCAGAAAGGCAGAGAACACAGGAAACACCACAACCCAGGATCTCCAGAGGGCTTAGCTTTGGGCTCTGGTCTTCAGCAGAGGCTCCCAGGGCCATGCAGGGAGCCTTCCGTCAAGTCTTCCTGCTTATCCTGAGCCTCAGACTCTTCCAGAAGCTCCAAGCACTGGCAGGGATCACGCAGCGTTAGCACCCGGCGCCTCCAGCCCCTGCAGGCCTTGCTGGGCGGGCTGCGCTCCTTTTGGTTCCAGAAATGTTCGCCCAGCGCTCAGGCAACCGGCAGTGAGCTGGAACTCGAACCCAGGAATCCCAACACCCACAGATTCTCACCTCCAGCTCCAACAAAGGTCCCTTTGTCCTGTCTGGGTGTCTCCCAGAGGGCACGTTTCCCTCCCAGGGCCAGGAGCGGAGGCGAGGCTGGTGTGTGGAATGGTATCCACGCTACCGACGTGCACTTTCTGCCTTCCAGGTTGCTCAATCCCACTGCCCAAGGGACAGACGACACAGCATTCCCTGGGCTTGGCGTGGGGTGTCCTGCGGGGAGTCGGGCCCTCACCAGTCACACGGCTGCCCCCTCCCCAGGCCTCAGCTCTCTGAATCCAAGGCCTGAGCAACAAGGCTGCTGGGAGTCTGCATCCTGCCCAGGCAACAGCACTGGGAATGAACAACGGAGCTCTTGTTCAGACACGCTTTCAAGCCCGTGAGGTTACCCTCTAGAAATACGGCTCCATAAATCCTAAGCCAGCCCCTCCGGAGGTCTATATGCAGCCCAGCTTCCGGCACCACGCGCACCATGGCGCACCCCACCCCTCCCGGGCCCTCATCACCACCCCTCTTCTGAGCAGTTCACTCCACCTTCACCCTGAGGTTTCCTCAGGAATCAGACACACAGCCCACAGGCCACTAGTGTGGGTTGGGAGGCAGAGCCCAGGGGTGCCCTTCTCCCTCTAAACCCCCTCCCCAAAGAGCACAGGGAGGGAAGGTGGGCAGTGGCTGAACTGACAGAGGCCTTCAGCTGGAAAATGGGATCCTACACCAGCTCTGCTTCAGAGGTAACTCGGGCTGGGGCACAGGCCACCCTGAACAGAGACCATGGCCCTATGACAGCGGGCATCTGAGCCTGACCCCCTGTGGCAGAGGGAGAGACTTGCTTGGGGCTCTCTTCACCCTGCGGGAGGGGCTTGCCATCTTCTGGGGCACACACTCACACCACACTCAGGATGTGCAGCACCATGCAAGCAACGTCTCTGTAGCACCCAGAGAGGGAAACAGAGTCCCAAAGGGGTTGTGGAAGGGGGTGTGCCTCAGGGGTAGAACACTTACCTAGCATGCATGACGCACTAGGTGTCATCCTCATCACTGGAAAAGTAAGAAAAATGCTGGTGTTTTGAGTCTCAAGGTGCTAAGGGAAGCCAGGGGCCACAGACTTGACCCTCAACTTGGCACATACCGTCCACCTAGCAAGAAGGAACCCAGATGGTTCCTAAGGGTTTCCAGAGAAGGCCGCAGAGCTCACCCTGGAGGGGAGGCTCAAAAGGAGAGAGACAGCACCAAGCCATCAAAATGTGGGACTCGGAATCCTACTGACCAACACACAAACTGAGCAGTCGCACACTGAAAAGCCCGTCTCTGGAACATTTCCCCCTGGAAGGCTTCCATCCAACTTTTTCCCACTAGGCACTCAAAACTATCCACGAAAATAAGTAAGGAAACATCACCCCATGTTAAAGGTGAGAAACCAACTTGGAAACGTGGGAGACCTTGAAGCAGATTTACAATCACCTTGAGGATACAGAGACGGTGGGCTGGGGGTACAGGGTCGGGGAGAAGAGGGGCAGAACATGAGTTTTACAAACCTGAACTGCTCTAATACCTGATGGATGTATTAAAAGTTAGAGGAAAAAAATATGTGAATGTGTCTAATCTAAGTTATCCTGGGACTTGGCAGGAGGACAATCAGTAATAAAGCATTCCCTTCCCCATTGCTGTGTGTCCAATTCCGTGGAGAAAGAACTCTGTTAGCCACATGCAGGAGTCCTGAGAGGCAGGCGATTGTTTTTACATTATTAACAGTAATGGGGACGTACGGCCAGGAATAATCATCTCTGCATCATGCCAACCTGGACTTTCATTTCACTGTATGAGCTGCTGGGCATCAAAGCCAACAGTCACAGAAATGCTCGGGGAAAGAAGGAGGGGGGAGGAGAAAGCCTGGCCTCATGCCCACCCCCAACCCCCCACCCCATCCATTAGAAAACATATTTCTAAATAAATCATGAGGAAACCCAATCTGCAAAATATTCTGTCCTGCTAAGGAAGCTGAAACACCCCCCCCCCCAAAAGACATCATCACACACAAAAAAAAAAAAAATCTAGATCTCCATCTCACCAGTTCATCTACCCCACCTTGGTCCAAATTAAATGAAATGCTATCACACTGCTGTGTTTTAAAACAGTGTCCGAGAAGGTAGGAAAGGTTACCCACAGCAAGCTAGGACTGCCATCCTCACCATAGCAACGCGCCTATTTATAATATGGTCTACCTGCATCAAAGGCTCTGCAGACACTCAAGGCAGGCCTAGCGCTGCAGCCGAGCCCAAGATGAAGCCGCCAACTCTCATGAGCATGTGAATGAAGCACTGCCAATTACATTACATGCCACAATTATTAGCATTGACTATCAATTTTTTTTTCTTTCTACTCAAGTTAGAGTAGAGGAGAAGATGAATTAAGACAGTTTCTAGGACATAGTGGAAACCCAACATGTGACTTCCTAAGTGCTTTGGCCATTTTTTTTTTTTTAAACTGGTAATCCAAATGCAGAGATGGAAAGGAAAGGATGCTAAAGAGAGCCAGACCCGAGGCTGCAAATCCTCACCAATGTCAGCCTGACAAGGTCTGGTGAGGCACCACGGGTTGACATGTAAGGCCTCAGTCATTCCGGCCAAGAGGGAGAAGTTTTAGAGGACCCCAGAACCAGACCCACACACTAGGCCTGGGAAAAGAGAGGCTTTTGTTTCACCCTCTGGGAGACACCAGAACCCTCATCTGATTACTGACTTGCAAAAATATTACTCTTCAGAGTCCCTAATTTGGAAGGACAAACCAAATTGCCAACAAGTCCCAACTGCAGTCTCCCGTTCCCACTTGCCTTCCCGGATCAGTGAAGCGACCACACAGCACAAGAGGGCCAGCATCAGACAAGGCCCAGGTGAACCTCAAGGTATCCATCTACTAGTGATGTATCCTGGAGCCAATTCCCCCACGCTTTTGAAATTCACGTTGTTTATCTGTATAATTGGGTTTAAAGTTGTTTTGAGCATTAAGCTGAAAAATATATGGAACGATATAGAAACTGACACATAGTGAGAGCTCAAAAAAAATACCTTTTCTTCTTGTTTTTTTTTTTTCTTTCTTTTTTTTTTTTTTTGTGGTGGTGGTAGTACTGGGGATTAGAACCCAGGGCCTTGTGCATATAAGGCAAGTACCCTACCAACTGAGCTATAATCCCTAGCCCTACTTTTTTTTCTTGTTCTTAAGATTATTTCTGGAGTAATAATGATTGCTGAATAAACAACGCCTAAATACAACAGAACTACAAGAGAATCTCAAAATTATGAGACTCCCCCACTCCCAACACACACTTTCAAATCTGGTGAGCCTCCAGGAGAGTAAGCAACTCAACTGGACTACCCCAAACGGAATCATTAATGGTAAGCAGGCAGAGAGTGAACCATTATTTTCATTTAGTGAAACAGAACAAAGACCAAACGCATCCCTTGAACCAAAATGATTGATACAGAAGACAGAGCTTTAAAAAAAAAAGGCCATGGAATTCATAGTTCAAGACACCCTCCTCTGCCCAGTGTTTCTTCTCCCAATAGACTATACATTCCTAAAGGACAGGTATTGTGTCACTGTACCTAGGCATCCCCAGGACAACCAATACACTTCAGACCCTGAGCAAATATTCCTTGCTAGTAGGGGTTTTTCCCCACTGAGGCATTCTATTTGTACATGTGTATTGCATCCCTAGAAAAAGAATCCTGGGCTTGTCCCTCCTGTGTATCTTCATCTAGCTTCTTTGTGGCCCATGATGCCAGCTGGGGTCAGTACAATGGAGCCTAACTGCCTGGACAAGAGCAGAATATTCTGCCATTTTACTAGATTTTTGAAAAGCACATCAAATCTGCAGCTGATCATTTCACACCTGTTTAATCTGTCCGCGAGGTTCACAACAACCTTCCCAGCTCCATGACCATCTATGATTTCAAATTGACTAATGTACCCAGGCTTCATTATCACAGTTAGAAACCAGAGGATGATTCTGGCACACAATCCAGTAAGAACCTGGCACTTGCCCCTCTGTTTCTTTTCTCATTTGTCCAGAGTACCAGGCATTGCTGATACACTTGTGAGCCTGAGCCAGAACACTCAGGTGCACCATCACATGGGACGGAAAGATGGCGAAAAGATGTGTCTGTTGAATGCATTTGAACAAAGTTTCAGCTTCCTGGAAACTTCCCCAAAGTGGCTTTAGTTTTTTTTAAATAAAAGCAAAGGATACAGTACTATTTCATTTCATTGTCACAACAAGCCTTGGAGACAGTTTCACAATGCCCATTTTATAGACAAGGAAACTGAGGTTTAAGTAGTATCCGCTCAAAGGGTCATATGCAGACACTAAGCAGCAAAGCCAGAATTCAAAAATGGGTCTGACTCTGGAGTCAAGTTCTTAGCCAATTCCTTATTCTTGTACATGTGTATTGCATCCCTAGAAAAAGAATCCTGGGCTTGTCCCTCCTGTGTATCCCATGATGCCAGCTGGGGTCAGTTGATATTTCTCTTGGTATATGAAATGTGTCTGGAATAGTTCTTACCTATTAGCAGAAGCTCAGGAAGTATTTTAGTAGAAACACATAAGAATAAGCAGCTCAGGTTGTAGCTGCCAAGGCTCACAAACACCTGGGTCTACCATAGCAGAGAATGCTTCCACCTTTAAACTTTGCAAACTATGTAATTCTTCACTTCAAACATCATGTGTTTAAAAAAAAATTTTTTTTTCAATGCACCAATACCCGTAAGAGGAAGCCTATAAGCAAAAATCGTGACATGAACAAGGCTGGACTTGTTCATCTCCAGGTATTAAATTATATTGAACTAGAAATTTCCAATCCAGGGATCCAGCATCCTCAAACCAAGGGAGCAGGAACAGGAGGTTGATGCAGCTCCCTCCCATCTGAGCCAAGCTTTCAGACATGACACTTCCTCAAAATCTTCTGGGGGAGGTAAGGGGAGGAACGCAGAAAATGCTCTAATACATCCTGTTAGCCATAGCCAGAGCATTTTCCACCAGAGAAACACCAAGTGCAACAACAGTGACTTATAAGTGTGCAGACCGATTATAGCTTTACTTTCAAAAGAGCTTTGATTGATCTTTTTTGATAGACCTGAAATAAATTAAACTAGATTGACTCACTTGAGAATGGACTCTAATCCCTTAGTCAGATCCCGGAGAACTCAAACCAAACCAGCTGTTAATTTAGGCTTTATAAGATAAAGCATGAGAAATCCAAGTTGATGTACCCCAGAGCAAAGCTTACATCATCTCTGCAAGCAATCAACCCACTGCTTCTTTCAGGAACTAATCAGTTCTTGGGTAAGTGGGTGCCAAGCTTGTGCCCTCAGTGAAACCAGCTCAGAGAAAAGAGGAAAGACAAGAGAGGAAGACAGAACATCTCCTGACTCACTCCCCTGAGCAAGCCCGGATCCAGCCCAAGACATTTCCATTTTGCTTTCTGCAAGTCATCTGTCTCCTGTTCCATAAAGAGCCTGATGGCTCCAGAGCCCCAGTACCCAGAAATCTGTCAAACAAGAGGAAGCCACTGACGCTCTCGATGTTTCTTAAAAAGAGGGGGAAGGTAGAATTACCCAGGAAAATATTCCCCACTACTATTTTATTCCCTCATCTTTGAAGATCACACTGTACACTTTATCATTTCTTCTGGGTGCCTTTGATTTGAATGTAGGAATCCCAATGCTTCCAAGAGACAGCTGCCCCCGGCACTAATAGAGTTAATAAGAATACACACACCCACGTGCATACACACCCACAGGCCTCTTCCAAGCCAAACCCCGCTCACAACCAGACACCCAGCCCAACTTGCGCCAACGTTTTTCCAAAAGGAATTAATGCTTCCACCCCAAGTGAAGGTGAGCATTCTTCTCTAAGGGGACCCCACCCACCGCCTCAGCCCAGGAGGCTGCAGCACTTGGGGGAACGGCGAGGCTGCCAGCCTCCTGCTTCTCAACAATGATGTCTCATAGAGCACTGCTTACTGAACATAAGGGGATCAAGAACCGAAATCCAATTTAAGGAATTATGGTGCCTTCAGACTGTTTTTCCTCAACGATGAAAAAAGACAGGCATGTTGTTTCTGGAATTAAGCCAGAAGAAACTGATCCTTGTAGTAATACAAGAAAAAAGAAAGAAATCAATGTATGTGTTTATGTTGGGGGAGGGTACAGCTCAAACACGAGTTAAAACCTGAGTAGTAAATGAATTTGTTTCATTCCATGGAAGGATCCTGAAGCTCATTTCAAAGCGCTATTATGATATCCACCTGACGAGCAGAATGTGGCTCACCCCCGCTTCTGAAAAGCAGAAGAAATTTAAACCAAAAAGGTGGACATAACAAAATCAACCACAAACCGTGCCCACTTGTCCTTCATTAGTACAAGGATGGTCAGAGGTACCCAAGCCACTGTGGGAACCAGCCAGGCTCACAGCCATCTGTCCTTCCTTTAAATAAAACAATCTACTGCTGTCTGGGCATGCAGGGCACTGCGCCACGGCTGTACACGTTGTCCACTTAATCCTGAGGTTTCACCCCCATTTTACAGGTAACACTGAGGCTCAAGGAGATTAAACAACAGGCCAAGGACCACACGCCATCAGTGGACAGCACAGCCTCAAGTCCCCAGGCCTATCAGACTTCAGTGCCAAGGGGGTACCTCCATCCCAGAATGCCTCTGTCACAGCAGAAACTTTTTTCTTGGGCGGGGAGGGTCACCCAGTGATACCACTGAGCCACATCCTAGCCCTTTTTTACATTTTATTTAGAGACAAGGACTCGATGAGTTGCTTTAGGACCTCTCTAATTTGCTGAGGCTGACTTTGAACTCACAATACTCCTGCCTCAGCCTCCTGAGCCACTGGGATTTACAGGCAAGCACCATCGCTCCCAGCATACAGCAAAAACTCTCAACACCACATGGGCCACTTTTCTGGCTACTAATTGGTCTTGCCACCACATACATCCTGTGGGGGCATTTCACAGATGAGCAAACCTAGACCTGGAGAATAATCTCTCCACAGCCACAACTGGCAGATGTAGGCATGTTCAGCGCTCCTGGGCCCTAACTCCAATTATTAAGCCTCATCCTCTCCCGTAATTAATTCTTCCCTACGCCATACACAAAGGAGAGGTTCTCCCCGGAGAAAAATATCTCGCCTCACCGAGTGCTGCCTGGGGAAATACTTTTGTTGGGGTGTTAATTGGAGGGGGGGTGGCTATTAGATTAAGTAAATTAAGACATTTCTGATAGGTAGGGAATAAATCAGCACTTAGAGGAACTAACCAATTAAAAAGGTACATCGGCCCTGGCTGAATAGCATCCCCCAGGCCAGGACAAACCAGTGTTAGAAGGAAGGGAACCGCAAGCAACTTCCTTAGCCTAAGGCCCCGGACACTACAGGACCGCCAAGGCCCCCTCCCAGCCGCAGCTCTCTGATTAACAAACCCTGCGGAAGTGCAAGTCCTTTTGCAATGAGGGGGCGAGGAGGGATGGGAAGGTGGAATCACATCCGTCTATTATTTTATGCCTCCCCAGGCCAAGAGCGGGAGAGTGGGGGAGAGTCCACAGCATGACGGCTTGCTGACACCTCACATTTCACTCCTGCTCTTTTTTATTGTGGCCTCTGAAAAGCTAAAGAAAGATAGCAATAAACCCACAGATCTCAAGGCACTGTGTTTTAATTCAGCCTTCTGCAAATGAGGAGGGTTGAAGGCTACCTTCTGGAGCCAGGAGGTGGTAAAGAAACAACGGCTGCCTTCAAGTCACTGGGAGAATCGATGTCGCTTCTTAACTGGGAATCCATCATTAGGGACAAGGTCCCCGTGCACCGTGCACCGCCTGAGTTGGCTGGACACTCACTTCTTGCTCAGGAGAGCCCCATCCAGCTGACAGGCCAGCGCTTCCTCCCCTCAGGGGGCAGCACCCGGAGACCCCGAGACAGCCAGCTTCCAATCACAAGTCCCCAAGGTCTCTTGGCCCTGGTAACCAACTAGCAGGCTCCTCTCTGAGGCAAATTGGAGGAGGACGGGGCAGTTACACGCTTATTACTGACTGAGACAAACGAGAGCCTGACCATGGCGGCCCAAGGAAAAGTCCCCTAAAGAAGTAGTGTCACCAAACTCACGACTCTGCCTTTTAGATGGGAAAGGATGACATTTTAAGTTTTTTGTTTAATGAAGTTCTAAGCAATAGAAATTGGACCAAAGAAGACAGCAGACATTATGACCAAAAGGCCACAAATTCCTGTCTTGCTGTCACTAATTTCATGCCCATCAGAGGCTGAATAATTCCAAGTCCAGTCTCCCCTCTAGGTTTTTTGTTTTTGTTTTCTCCCCTCCATGGGGAGATAAATTGTCACAACGGGACCTCTTTTGCCATCACTCTCTTCAAAAGGTCTTCCGGCCTCCTCTCCTGCAGGAGAAATAACTCAGGATTGGATTCCTTTGTGAGGTTGGGGGGGGGCGGGGGCAGGAGAGGATATGCAGTACCATGTCACCAACCTGCCAGGGAAGTTTTCATGAAAACGGTGCCACTGGGACACCAACCGTAAACCTTCCTTATGTGCCAGGCACCAGCCTAGGCCCCCGACTCCATCTCACAATGACCTGCAAAACAGCCAAGTCCCTGGTGGAACCCATTTCTCACAGGTGTGAAATGGAGGCGCAGAAGAGTGCAGCGATTGGCCCCCTTTGAAATGTTCGGCATGATGTGTTTTTTTAAAAGCGATGAAAATGAAATACAGAGTAAAGAAAGTTCATGCTTCCCGGGGAAATTCTGACCTGGAAACCAGTTAATAAGGAAAAGCCAAAGGAGACCACAGGAGAGCAGAGGACTGGGCGCGGTGTACAGAACAGGAAGATCAATCGGAGCTGTTCTAGATGTTTTCACATCAGTCCTTAGAGCTGTTACATAAGGAATGCTGAAAGACAGAAGAAGCCCCGTGGAGAGGCGTGTGACAGCCGGTGGCTCTGCTGCCACTTGCCAGGGTCCCCAGGCCCCTGGGGAACACCATGCCTGGACTGGCTTGCCTCGGTCCTCCACTGGCCAGCAGCCCTGGTCAGCCTGGTTCCAAAGCACACACATCCACGGGCTGCAAAGGGCAAGTGGGAACCACAACCCTAACCGAACCAGAAGTCAGACCGAGAGATAAAAAATGCACTCTCAGGCGAAAGCATCGATAACAGAACCACAAAGGCCGAAACCCAAGTCATCGCTGCTTTGCATGTGGTGTGTGGTTTTGAGTGTGCACTGCTTACGTGTCAGGTCACGGGCTCCGGTCCCACTGAGAGTCACTGCCCTGCTCCTCGAACTATGCAAACCAGGGTGGCTGGGGGTTGCCACTCCCCCAAATTGCATTAGGGACCACCTAATGACTGTTGCCTTCTCAGAGACCAGGTGGGATGGCGGGTACCCAACCCAACCTGCAGGAACAACTCTCTGGGTGCTCTTCCTGAGCCACCCTAAAATGACAAAAATCACAGAAGCAAAACTGTAGGATTTATTTTCTAGTGGATATAAATTGGCAAATTTGAACAAGTGAAAAGGGACCCCGGCAGGCCAGGCATGGTGGCACACACCTGTATTACCAGCAGCTGGGGAGGCTGAGGCAGGAGGATAGCAAATTCAAAGCCAGCCTCAGCAAAAGCAAGGCAATAAACACCTCAGTGAGACCCTGTCTGTAAATAAAATACAAAATAGGGCTGGGAATGTGGCCCAGTGGTCAAGTGCCCCTAAGTTCAATCCCCGGGTACCCCCTCAAAAAACACGGGGGAGGGGATCCCAGCAAAGCAGCTTTTTCCTCCTTTTTGTTTGGGGGGTGGGGGTGGGGTGGCAGGGTGGGGGCTGAAATTCTGCTCCAAGGAAAGAGGCCCCCACATCCCTGAGGCTTTTTCCAAGTCAAGCCTGAGCCCAGTTCCAATACAAATTCTAATACACATGGCTTCACACTTTGGTCTTCTGCAGGGAGACGTCTATCATCTGGTTTCATTATGACACTGTGGCTAGTGACAAGTTTCAAGACAACACAAACCAAATAAGGGTGCCTAAGACACACTGGTGGTTTGGTAAACAAGTCCTTCGCTTAAGGGCATTTTTAAACCACACTTAAAAGTCTCCTTTCAAGGGAAAAAAAGGTCTAAATACATTAATTAACAGGCTGCTCTAGGAATCATGAAGAAATAAATGCTGCTGGATTCCAGAATAAAAACTAAGCAACTGAAAACCAGAAGGAGGGAAGCGGGGGAGGTTTGTTTTTTGATTTTAAGGATAAGAATCAAGTTCAGAACTTGGTGACTCCTGGAACAATTCTGCATTCAGCCTCATGCATTCCACACATCAGTCAAGTCCCCATTTAAATACCTCACTGTTTTATGTCTGCATCTCACTCCGTCCTAGGTCTTGATACATGTCTATATCCTAAGGATTAATCCAAAGAACAAAGGTTCCTCTTTGCATATGACAGCAAGATTTCAGCTTGGCGATAGTTCCAGAAAGCAGGAAGCTAACCAGGAAAGACACCCAAAGGGCCCTAAGACTCACCCCCAACACACAGAGCCCATTCCAAGCTGCAAGGTGGGGAGTCACCACCTGCCCAATTCCCATGTCTGACCCCACCCTCAGGAGTATAAATCTGACATCCACTTTTTTTTTTAGATATTTATTTTTTAGGTATAAGTGAACACAGTACCTTTATTTTATTTTTATGTGGTGCTGAGGATGGAACCCAGTGCCTCACGCATGCCAGGCAAGTGCTCTGCCTCTGAGCCACTGACACCCACTTTTGAAGCAAAGCAGACAACAATCTCTCATCAAACTCACTAAACTGCTGTTTCCTTCAGTGCAAACATCTTCAGATTCCAAAATGCATCCCTGTATGTTCCTTCCCAGTTCATTTAATGACCCTACTTTCTTGTTCCTAAGGGATTCAGGGGTCTACCATGGGGCAGCACAAACTGGGGGGGCATTTTAGTGCACATGTTAAGTAGATTTTCTCAAAGTGCTTTACCTACATTCTACTGGTAAGTAGACTAGGATATCCCAATTCATCCCAAAGTGCTGAAATGTTACTGTTGGGTCTCACATTTTTTTTATTATTATTATTATTAACCCCTTAGTGCTTCTTCAACTGAATTTAACCCCGAGAAAATTAGAAAGTAAAATCCCACCAAATTTTGCCTCTAGGAGAAAAGATTTGCCCAGAACGGGCACTCACTGTACACCATGTCCCCCTTCATACGATGAACAGTCCCCCAGTGGTAGAATTCTCAGGGCTTCAACCTCCACTTACATCGTGAGATTTATGGGGGCTGGGGCGAGAGTGCAGAGCCATGAACCTCCCAACCGCCCATTGCCAAGCTCCTGACACATGCTGGTCTTTAAAGTTCTCCTTTCAACAGCAGTTTCCAAGTCCAGCCCACTCCACAAAGAAAAGAAAGAAGAAAACCCCCAAACTAAAAGAAAAAAAGCAAACAATGACCACTCACACTGGGTGCTTCATCAAGCTCCTCCCCAAAATAAAAGGAGGCTACCGTCATCTAAGGACATCCTTGGTAAAAATCATAAATCTTTATGTGAAAATCACAGAAGTCCTGAGAACGCAAGCCAGGAACGAGCGCTACGTGACACTGCGATACGAGGTCCTTCCATACCCCAATGAGCTGGAATGTGGGAACACACTGGGTCCAGGCAGGAAAGCTCCCTGACTTCAGGCCCCTCTTTTCATTTACCTCACCCATAATGCACCTACTGTGTACAAGGCTGAGCCACCAGTCCCTAGCTATTCTAAAACTAGAATTTTCAATTAGACGAGACCTTCCAAACTCTTGCAAATATGCATAATAGACGTGTCAGAATAACCATCGTACCTTCCTGCTTTCCAAGAGAGAATCAAGTATCCCAGGACATCAACTTAAATTGAGCTACCCTCTGTCTCTTTTAAATCACTCTTTTGCTTTCTAGGCAGAGCTTTGCTAGGCCTGTTCCAAGACCCAGAAGAGCCCACAAGGGTTACCAGGGGCTGGAAACACCAGGAACCTCAAGTTTCCTGTGCGCCTCAGACTGTGCCTGGCATCTGGGAGCAGCGCCTCTTCTCCTTCCTGCTTCACATGTTTCCCTTATTGGTTCATTTACACAACACGCTCCCTGCGTGGCAGTCAGTACATCGTTTTGTCATTTCTGCCTTTCCCCGCCATTAGTGCAGGCTGCCGAGACGACACCCCAGCTCCCTCCCCAGAGTGGCCGCAGCACCGGCACATCCCTTTCCCCCAGTGGTCGCCCCTTTGACTAATGTTCACCAACACTCATACATCATTCCCAAATTGGTCCAAATGAATTAAACACAGCTCTGCTTAACATTACGAGATTTAAATGGATTTTCTCTCTACAGGTCTGCCCCATAATTGGGTTTATCCATCTTGTTGAAGTACAGTTTACACTTGCTAACATCACGCCAATTCAAGCTACATTTTCTGCTCCAGTGGCAGGAGCAAGGCAGATTTGTCATCGGATCATAACAGGTAATTCAAACAACAATTAGTTTGATGACGGCCCGTATGTCAATGTCTGCTCCCAGCAGCCTGGCTCACACCGATACTCTCTGTTCCTCAAGATGAATTGTCTTCACAATTCTTCAATTTCAATCATCAACAATGCTTACTGAATCAACTGAGCGACTCCTGACACACGCTGTCTTCCCTGCAGGGCAGTCCTACCAAAGCCACAGTGGGAAGGATCTCCTGCTCCCTTAGGATGGGCCACAGCCACACCACATCCATTCTCAAGCCTTGGAAAATTTCCCAATTTTCAACTAAAGCCATTTAGGCTGGTGCTTCATCGCAACATCAAAATTCAGAAAGGCACAGAGTTCGGGAACAGAAAGCAATGACTTGGTGCAGGCTCATCCATCCACAAGTCGGAAAACCCTTGTTTACACGTTTTGAAGTCCTCTGCAGGAATGATAGATAATCACATCAAAGTCTAAAACATGTGCTGGGTGTGGTGGCGCATGCCCACAATCCCAGCTACTCAGGAGGATCAGAAGTTCAAGGCCAGACTGGGCAACTTAGCAAGACCCTGTCTTAAATCAAAAACCCAGTGTTAGAGCATCTCTGGGTTTAATCCCCCAAACCAATGGACAATACTATTTGCAATTTAAAAAAAGAATAAGAATAAGAATATCACCTTTAAAAGCCAAATAACCTCTGAGCATTATGAAAGCTGGAAGGCAATCATACAAATATAAAGCAGTCCAACCATGTCCACTGGTTGTTTGAGCAATGCCACAGGCATTAAGACAGACTGCAAACGCTCAAACCCTGAAACCTGGAAAACAACATCAAGTTGACAAAAGAATAGAACATCCTTCTCAAATAATTTGGTGGAGTGCCCAAAACACAAACAACAACAACAAAAAAAATAATAAAACCAATTATTATTACTGACCTTTTATGTTGTGAAAGGAGCTGGGTTTTTTGTTTTTGTTTTTGTATCTTGTTTTGTTTTGGGAGAAGAGGGGTACCAGGAGTTGAACACAGGGGCACTTGAGTCACATCCCCAGCCCTATCTCAGATTTTATTTAGAGACAGGGTCTCACTGAGTTGCTTAGCACCTCATTGCTGAGGCTGCCTTTAAACTCGCCATCCTCCTGCCTCAGCCTCCAGAGCCGCTGGGATTACAGGTGTGTGCCACTGAACCTGGCAGCTATTTTGTGTGTGTGTGTATGTGTGTGTGTGTGTGTGTGTGTGTGTTTGTATGTTGCTAGGGATTGAACCCATGGCCTTGTGCATGCAAAGCAAACATTCTACCAACTCCAGCTCTATCCCCAGCCCAGGAGCTGTTTTTTAAAAAATTCAAAAAGAACTTTCTAGTTGTTGCCTCTGATACACCCCACTCAACCTCTCTTCTGCCTACAGTCATGTATTTAAACACACACCACTTGATGAACAGCTACTATGTCCTAGAAACCACCACGTGTGCTACAGGGACATGAAAGCACATACATGAGCTATCTCAGCCCTTCAGAAGAGCATACATTTTATTTTAATGTAACAAGAAGCCAGTCTCAGTGGTACTTAGGAAATCGAGACACAAGGATATCAAACTCAAGGCCAACATGGACAACTTAGCAAGACCTGTATTTTTTTGGTTTTGTTTTTTAGGGGGGTGTACCAGGGATTGAACTCAGGGGCACTAAGCCACTGAGCCACATCCCCCAGCTCCATTTTGGGTCTTATGTAGAGACAGGGTCTCAACTGAGCTGCTCAGTGCCTCCCCGTTGCTGAGGTTGGCTTTGAAATCAAGATCCTCCTGTCTCAGCCTTCCCAGCTGCTGGGATTACAGGCGAGCACCACTGTGCCCAGCAAGACCTGTATCTTAAAAAAAGAAGGGTGGGTGGGACTGAGGATGGAGCTCAGTGGTAAAGCACCCCTGGGTTAAACCCTAGCACAGCAAAAATAAATAAATAAAAGTAACAAGGACCAGGCAGACATTTCTAAGTGACATGAGAGAAATGCAAACAGCTACCAACAGTAGTCATAAATCTTTGTTACCCAGCAAAGATAGTCCAGGTTATCAAATTTATCATGTGTGATGTTCCTGACAGCAAATAAAAACTACACAATGCATATCAGGATAAGGCATGCTCTAAACCTGCAAGCCAGCACTTCACAGTCCCCGCAGGGAAAGCGGCCACTAAGCTCTTCCCTGCACCATGGCCCTGCCCAGCTCATTACACCTTGTCTCATCTACCCACGACCCCCCCCCATCTGAAAACAGGCACTACCCTTCTCCCCATTTTGCAGATTACGAAACAAACTCAGCAGAACTAAGCCACAAACCCAGGCTATCTCCATGACAACAGACGCAAAAACTGAACCACCCACCTGGGTCCAGGAAATGCAAAGGTACCACCACCACACCATTGGGGGCAGGGCAACTCCTGACACTGTTCTACAAAGCCCGCAGCTCCCATCCAGGGGTCATTGTGACCCCCCCAGAGGAACTGGACAATTTCTAAAGGCAATTTTGGTGGTCACACTTCTGTTGGGTGCTAGTAGAATCAAGAGGGCAGAGGTCAGGGATGGGGCTACACACACCTCCTTTAGTGCACAGGACAGTTAGTTCCCTGCGATAAAGAACTTACTCAGTCCTAAACAGCACTGAGTAAGTACTGAGGCCGAGAAACTGCCATCAAGCCATCCCATCCACCCACACCTCTATCAACCAATGCAAAGACACATCACTCGACAGAGAATCACGGTGCATGTACCTAATGCACCAGTGGTTTTAGTGAAACCCTCAGGAATAATGTGGTCTGCTGCCATTTTTGTTTAATTGAAGAGTATGCTGAGATTTCAAGGTAAACCGGTTTTTAAAAAAGAGGAAGAAAAATTGCAGCCACTTATCTGTTTGATCAGGGTTTGATACCATCCAACCAAATCAAACTCCAGAAACAAATTAAGTGCTAAGCCTGATAAGCCTCCAAATGTCAGTCATAACCCATTTAGAAATTTCTGTGCTCAGCTAAACAGCCCCATGATTTTCAGGGACTTAATAAAAAGTAAATATTATAAAGTGGAACTTACAAGTTCTACTAAGAAAACACAACCAGCTGACTGCCACTCAGCACTATGGCCCAGGAGGGGCACACAGATGGCGGACAGACACTCCCCCTGACCCTTACCAGCCCTCTCCCAAACCAGGCAGGCTGGTTCCCACCAAGCCTTAACATGGTGGAAAATGAAGAGATAAAATGAAGAGATACCTCTCAATATATGCAAATACAAAGGTACAATTAGAGCAGATTTATGTTTTAAAATGACATGAGCAAAAAACGGTAAAAACTAGATTGCTTTATTTCATCTCGCCAATGCAAGACAACTGCTGGTGGCTTAGACAAGACACTAACTTCTACTTAAAAGATGGAAATGACCAGGAGGTGGACTCCTGGATTCTCAGCCTGCCCTATTTCCGCCAAGATGTGGGACCTTTGACAAACCAATCCACTTCCCTGACCACTTCCCTGCGCCCCAGTCAGTTTCCTGGCCTAGCAAAATGCACTATCTTTGCTGCACTCCAGAGGAGTCTGGGGCATAAGCATCCGCACCTCCTGGGAAGCTTGTCACCTGGGAAGCTTGTCAAGAAATGCAGAAGCCCGGGCCCCACCCCAGATCGGCTGACCCTGGATCTGCGATTAGGCATGACCTGCAAATCTGAGCCGCAGACTCCCAGGCTCCCTCCCACTTCGGGCTCCTACCCTGGCCTGAATGATACCAGATCCCACTGTCACTCACCGGTACTAACCTAGGCCACCGGGGTGTCATCCACTACCTGTTCATAAGTGTTCTACCACCTGAACAGACACAAGCCATCCTTCAGAACAACGGCCTCTTTTGACCCCTTAGCAAAGAAAATTAAAGAAACCAACAAAAAAAAAAAAGGCCTTGCAACAACTGCCCTCTAAGGAGACACTGAGCAGGGAAGGGTGCAGACTCCCGGATGCCCTAAACTGGAGTTCCCCAGGATCACCGGGAAAGCATTGGCCAACCAGGGATGCAAGGACCAGCCCCCAGGCACGGGTGAGCCAGTTTTCTGGGGCAGGGCCTGGCCCTGGGCATTGCTCAACCTTCCCAGGTGACTAACACACAGCCAGAGGTGGGAACCACGGTCCTCATCGAGTGGTTCTCCAAGTGCTGTCCCCAGAAAAGGGTCCTTAGCTTTACCCAAAAACTCGCTAAAACCACAACCATGGAGACCTACCCTAGGCCTACAGAACATGAAAGAGCATGGGACAGCTACATGCATCTTAAACTCCCAGGTGCCTCTGGGTTCAGAAGAGGCTGACCTACAGGATCCCCCTGAATGGAAATTTCCAAGGAGAAGAACCAGGATTCTCTATCTTTGAGCAGTTACCAGGTGATTGCTAGTATATAGTCCAGAAAGCTGGGTAGCAGCCTCTGCCTAGGCCCCCCTGAGCACTCCCACTCGGAGCCAGGGATGGAACCCAAGATCTCAGGGATACTAGGCAAGTGCTCTGCCACTGAGCCACACCCAGCCTTGAGCTGGCAGTCCCTCTCCACTCACAGGCCTCCTCTGAATCCTAACTGACCTTGGACAAAACAGGTTTCTTCATTTACAAAACTGAGGATAATGGTGATGAGAACAGTAACTACCCTTTCAGATTTCCCTGTGTGTCATAAAGAATCAATAAATCATTCACATAAAGTACTTAATATCAGACCCAATGCACCAGAAGGATTCAATAAACATAAGCTGCTATCATTAACGGTTGCTATCGCCTCTGACCCCGAGAAACCAAACGCTCTGTCCACACTGCTCCTTCACCAACAAACGCCTCCTCTTCAGCTCTGCAGAGTAGCTGGCCGCTGCACATGAGCACAGAGAAAAGGCCTCAGAAAGCCCAGAAGTCACTTTCCCATTCAAAATGAGAAAATGTCATCCCAATCCAGGACCTGCCAGGCCTCAATTTTGATTCAGCAACTGAAAATGAATGAGCAGTCAATAAACGATCAATTGATTGATTTCAGAAAACTCTAAGGAGGCCATGCGCAACCTTGAGCCGGCTGAAAGATCAAAACCGTGAATCACAAAATACCACTCTTGGACTGTGCCAGAGACCTAGAGACTGAAGGGGTGGGGTGTTTAAAACTGGTATTTGATGGGCTGGGGCTGAAACTCAGTGGAAGAGCACTCGCCTAGCATGTGGGGGGCACTGGGTTCAATTCTCAGCACCACATATAATAAATAAAATAAATAAGGGGCTGAGGTTGTGGCTCAGTGGTAGAGCTCTCGCCTAGCACCTGCTTGACTAGTACCTGTGGGGCCCTGGGTTCAATCTTCAGCACCACATGGAAATAAATAAACAAAATAAAGGTATTTGTCCATTCACAACTAAAAAAATTTTTTAATAAATAAATATGAAGGGCCAGGGGTGTAGCTCAGCGGTAGAGTGCTTGCCTAGTACGTGTAAGGCACTGGGTTCGATCCTCAGTACTGTGTAATTATAAGTAAATAAAATAAAGATATCACGTCCATCTTAAAGAAGTGAAGTGTGCTGGGCATGGTGGTGCATGACTTGAATCCCAGCAACTCAGGAGGCTCAGGCAGGAGGATCACAAGTTCAAGGCCAACCTCAAAGAGCTGGGGATGTGTCTCAGTGGCTAAGTGCCCTGGGTTCAATTCCCCATACTCCTCTACAAACAGAAGTGAAAGTTATATATATGGTGGTTGTTACCCTTCACTAGAGAAGCTGGACAAAGCCCGTGGATGCCAGTAACTCACTCAGGAGGTTCACTCAATTCAGCAGCAGGGACTTTGTGCCTAATTGTTAAATCCATATTCAGAACCCTCATTCACTAAAAATATGTAGTGTCCATATGTGTGCCAGGCCCCTGGAGATTCATCAGTGAGCAAAACAGGTGGAAATCCCTTTTCTCTCAAAATCCAGCGATGTTTCAAATGCCAGTTTTATTTATTTTTATTTTTAAAAATATTTTTTAGTTGTTGTTTAGTGCCTCACCATTGCTGAGGCTGTCTTTGAACTCGCGATCCTCCCGTCTCGAACTCCCGAGTTGCTGGGATTATAGGTGTGCACAACTGGGCCCAGCACTCTTCAGTTCTTTAGGGAACGTGGGAGTGTAACCTCAGAGCCAGAGCCTAAAGGGAAAGCATGGGGGCGACCACACCTAGAACTGAACTCATTCCTGGGAGTCCCCCATTCAGCCCAGATCTGCAAATCCTCATGAACCCCGAAAGGCCAGAACTTGGGGTGGGTGAGAAGACAGGCCCAGAACACAGAGACCACCATCATCAGAAACCCAAAGTAGGACGCAGCCTGGCAAACACTGCCACCTCTTAATTAAATTTTGGTCAAATCTTCTGGTACTAATCTCTGGCCCTATCCATCCTATTGGCAAAGAGAGGAACTCAGCTGTAGCACCTCTCAAGTCTTAATGACTTTAAGATGTGAACAAGACATCCTGGTCATGTCAGGAATAAGGGATCAACATGGCACAATATTTACCCTCCAGTTTGTACCTCCTCTCCCTGGCTCCAAAAAACACTCAGTCTCCAGAGGAGAATCCTGGTGGCCCTGGCGTTGGAGTTCTAGGACCAAGCAGGAATCTTACAGGCATAAGGACAAGAAAGCAAGCAACACCCACTGCAGAGCTGCAGAGTCTCCACCGCTCAGCTGTGTAAACAAATAAAACGGTCCATTTCTTCTGGATCCTCTCCTGGTTGTCTTTGCACACACACACAAGCACGCATATGCACACGCGCACACACAAACCACATCACATCTTAGAAGAGAAACAACTAAGAAAGGTCTACACAGTTTGTTTTTGCTGCTTGAAGTTTCTCCCTCCCTAAATCACATCTGACTTAGTGTTAAAATATCAACCTCTGGCCAAAATACTCTTAAAACAAAGGCTTAATTGGTTGAAGTAGCCCTTCTGAAAACCAGGGGAAACATCTTCTGTGGCTCTTGACCTTGATTACAACACTTCTCTTGGGGTGGGAATCATGATGATAGCAGGAGCTTTGGAAGAGCTCCCTTGGGGCAGGCAACAGAAATGCCTAAACACTGAGCTACAGTCACCTGCAAGGCCTCCCCTGGGGAGCTGTTCTATGGTGTCTGCAACCCAGCCTGCTCCTCCTCTTCCCAGTGAAGGGCGATGGCGGGAGGAGGTCCTGAGGGCTGGAACCAGAGGCCAAACTACGTGAAGGGCCAGCAGTGAAACGTGGGCAAACTGGCCTCCGATCACAACTAGATACTTCTATTTCCCCCCACCACCACATTCCACTCACATACCTAATAACTCTGCTAGTGCGTCTCAATGACAACTGTCCAGTGTTCAGACCTCTCTCAAAAGATAAAACTCAAAAAAGCTAAACACATATACACCCCTCCATCTTTCCAAATCCACTCCTGGTGATTGGTGATTGGTGACTGGTGGAAAGGAGGCACGGGGCGGGGTGGGGGGTGTTTCTAGACTTTATTCATACTAGCAAAAGCCTGGAAGTAAACCAAATATACAAAAACAGAGAAAGGACAGACGCATGGGGCATGTTTGTACATGGAACGCTACGTGGCAATGCAAAAGGGCAAGTCATTGCCACCCACAATGATAGGGGTGTAACTCCCAGGCACAATGCTGCGTAGGCACAGGCACCAAACAGTATGTTCTGAATGACTCCATGTACATGAAGTCAAAAACCAGGAGCGACTAATCCACCATTAGAATTTTCACAAGGGGCGGGCACGGTGGTGCACACCTGTGATCCCAGAGGCTCGGGAGGCTGAGACAGGAGAACCCCAAGCTAGAAGCCAGCCTCAGCAATGGCAAGGCACTAAGCAACTCAGTGAGACCCTGTCTCTAAATAAAATTCAAAATAGGGCTGGGGATGTGGCTCAGTGGTCAAGTGCCCCTGAGTTCAATCCGGAACCCTCTCCCCCCCACCCCCCACCCCCCAAAAAAAAGAATTTTCACTGGAAGCAGGAAAAAGGAAGAAGACAGATGACTGGGAAGAGAAGGGAAGAAGGAGACTTCTAGGGATTTTCTTTACCAGATGTCAGAAAACCCAGCCAATGTTTGCTTTTATAAATAAAGTTTTATTGGCACATGGCCAGACTTCATCCTTTATGTCTATCTTCAGATGTTTTCAAACAACAAGAGCACAACTGAACAGTTGCAACAGAGACCATATGGCCCAAAAAGCCTAAAATATTTTTTTACATGGCTCCCTACAGGAAAGATGTTCCAACTCCAATCTATATATTGATCTGGATGATAATCTCGTGGACATTCACATGTGAAAGTCTGTCTACCACTCTATGAAGATCTGTGTATGTGCTGTATTCATATTCCCCTTCAGTGATACTTCCAGAAAGTCAGGGGGGCTGAGAATGCAGGTTAGCATGCACAAGGTCCTGGGTCCAAACCCAAACCCACACACACACACACACACACACACACACACACACACAAAGGCGACAAAATTAAATAGCAGTCTTCTTTAAAAGCCCTTTTAATTTTCATTCCAGTTACATTTGTTATTCTTTTGGGAGAATGTGCTCGTTTATATTGCCCTTGTCTTTTCAAACCTAAGGGGAGCTAGGAGATTGTCAAAAATGGGGGGATCCCAACAAGGCAACTGAGATCAGCTCCAAACCTATGAGCGCGCCAGGTCTACCGAATCACTCAGAGGCCATTCATACAAACGGTGGACTTGGCCAGTCCTGAGATTACAGGAGGGACAGGAGGGAGAGGGGGTGAATCTCATGTGATGCACGGTGTCATACTAGGAGGCTATTTTAGGATACAGCTTAGGAGAGCAGCATGCCCAGCTCCAGCTGAAATACAGTATGTATTAAGGTGAGACAGTTCAAAGTTTCCAGGGAAGAAAATTCCTCCCGACAATCACATTGCATTTAAGCCCTTAAGTGAAGAATGGGGTGCGGGGAAGAAGTATGCAAGGGGTGCCCGGGAGGGGCGCCACCCTGTCTTCTCCCCACCCACCCAGCGACCAAGCTGCCCGGTGTACTCTGGGAACAATTTCGATTTGTCTGAGGTTTCCCCTTTATTTTTCCCTTTGCTTCTTTTGTTTGGTTTTGGCCATTTATCCTTTGATGATCACACTAAAATTACAGCTCGATGCCATTTGGCTGGGCCTCGTGCTGGTCTAGCAGACACTGAGGGAGAATGAACACTGAAAGCATGGTGCTGGGTCTCTAATAAAACGTCCCTCTGTTTGCCCACATGGGCATCAAGCCTCAGCAAATAGAAGCAGGGGAGAACAATACTACCTGTTCATGGAGGAATAGTGATGGTTTCAGTCCTCCAAACAATGAGCTCTGTAATTTACTCCATCTTCCTCCTGAGAAAGAGCTTCACATGGCCTGCACCGTGCCAGGTGGTTTGGAGAAAGACGAACTGCTCGGCCAAACAAGGGGCACTTCAGCTCCGGGTGTAAAGATTCAACAGCTGGTCTGGTCTCGGCTGGTCTCCCAGTGACATGGCCCCAGCCAGCCTTTCCACACCAAGATAAGGATCACTATCCTATTGGGCCTCCACAATTCGTAACCCCCCGGGGAACAGGATTTTCCAGCAATCCCAGAGATGTAGTAGGCCTCAGGCCACCATGGGTTCACCCAGTCACCAAGAGTTAGGGTCTGGGCTTGTTCTCCAACCAAGCCTGCCTCTAAGCCATTTTCCGAGCGCAAGACGTACTAGGCCTTAATCAAGAGAGAGGAGGGTCCAACAGGAAGTGTGCCAGCAAGAACAACTGTACCATTGCCTTCGTGCCAGTCTTGAAAGCATCTGCGGGTGGAGGGGTAAAATCAAGAGTCGCAATTTCCCCCTAAAACACACAAACAGAAGATCAGCAGCACCACCACAGAAGTAATCAAAATATTTTTAAACTAAGTTACTGCAGCCTTGAAAGAAGTACAAAAAAGACCAGGAATCCACCAAATAAAAATGTCTGCTGACTCATACTTTCCACTGGGGGAAGAAGTCCATGTACCTGGGGCAAATGGCTGAAGTCTTATCGAGGAAGATGCAGAACTTGAAATAGCAAAGCTACAAAGAGGTGATGTGGTAGGAGGTGGGAAAGGCCACACACACCCCACACACAAGCAAGCAGACACACACACACACATGCACACACACAATCTGCAAAAGCTTGCTGTGGGAACAGGGGCAGCGGGGCCACGTGGCTGATCCGCCACACCACATCAACTTACAAGCAGAGGAAAACCCAGACCCAGCCTTCCAACTCCACACAAATGGCTCCGAAAGCCTCCCTTCCAAGGGTTAAAACAGAACCCTCGAGAAGTTTTGGTACAGCCAGTTACACCATGAGGACATCCACCCTAGCAAGGCCAGGCAGACAGACGAAAATCCTATTAGTCTGCCCCCCCCCCACTACTGCTGTTGGCTTCAGTTCAGCCCCGAGTCTATATTAGTCTGTGATTTGTTTAGCCTTTGGATTTAAGAGAATGGAAGTACTACGTGAGCAGGAAACAGGACACTCATCAGAAGCTGGGATCTGTCGCCTCTCCCTCCCGGCACTTTCAGTGTCATATATCAACAGGCCCAAGAGAAATCAACATTTCAGGACGATCAGGTCAAAAGTGATATTCTTAGCACCACTTAACATGATTTTGATCCCCCGGAAACAACTCTCTCTGGCTGTCACACGGCCTCCTCTCCCATCTCCCCACTGAACTCTTCCCGTTCACATTCTGTCATCCCATTTCACTCTCAGTTCAGGATCCCTCCCCTGTGCAAAAAGCAGTAACCAAGTTGGGGGGTCCAGGTGCCCACCATGGCTTATCAGGACATCTTAACAATAAACACAGGCTTCTCTTTCTTCCCATATCTTTAAATCATTTTAGCAGCATTTCTTCTATTCTTCTTTCTTCTTTGCTTCCCACCTCCCCCAGGGATACAGCCACCGCCGCCACCACCACCACCACCAGTACCACCACCACCACCACCACCACCACCACCACCATCATCATCATCATCATCATCTAGGTGGGGGAGGGACAGAGAATAAAACACACAAGAGACCTCCATATTGACAATTCAAGCTTCAGAATCTCTTGCATTTCCTACCTGAATTGCAATCTGGTGCTCAATCGTTTTGTACGCAGAGTAATGTGTGCTGCCGGACTGAAAATGGAGCTGTAGAAAGAAACCAAATCAAAGCGTTCTGCTTATGTCACAAACTACAAGAAAACATCTTAAGCAGTTTATGAATAGCAGACAAACCTTCCTAGATTGAACTGAAGCCTTGGCATTCAATCAAGACCTGTGTACTTTTATTTGTTGCTATGGATAAGATGATCATACTAATCTAAGGTAAAGTTAAAAAAAAAAAAGCGCCTATTCAATAAGCAAAAAGGGGAGGAGGGGGCAGGAGTGAGAATCAATGACATGAAAAGGGAAGACTGATGCCCATTAAGACATAAAGGAAGCCAGTGTGCTGAGCAGGAGGCTGCAGAAAAATTGACTGTGTGCTGCAAAAAGTCGTCAGGATTGCGACACAGAGGCAAGAACACAGACAGGAGAGAAAGGATCAGAAGCCACAGGACTGCAGCAGGTGGGAGCCCCTTCCCTACTTCCAATAACCGGGCCCTGGCTCTCCAGCACAGTTCTCTTTCTGGGGAAACAAACGTGTCCAACAGAATCAGGGGCCACCTGATGACGCCTTGCACATTCCTTCACAGTGACTAGGCCATCCAGGCCATCCCTGCAGCCTCCGCTCTAGTAATCCACACTCCCCCCAAGAGGGGACCAAGCCTGCCCAAGAGCCACCGCATTCTAAGGACCACCTACTGGTAAGTCACTGGCTCATTCAGATCCTCCAAGGCACAAGGCTCAAGAGGGGCCCCAGCCTCTCTCTCCCTTTACAGCCCTGCAGACCACCCATCACAGAAGGGGGTTATCCCAAACAGAAAGGAATACCAAGATTCCTCACCCAATTCCCATGTTCCCAAATAATACTTGTTTATCTCAGGATCCAACCAACTGAGAAAACAAACAGCATCTGCCAATTTATTTTATAAACAACACAATAATCACTAAAGGATCAACAGTTATCTAAAAATGCACTTTAATTTGCCATAAACAAACAAACGATGAGGAATCAGATGATCTCCTGAAATCACCATCACCAAGAGGCAAATCAGTTGCATCTCCAAAGAGACCTGCATTAATCACAGACCAGCCCTATCCACAGCCATCCCTGGCCACAACAGTGTTACTATTGCCAGAGGGCTTCCACCTCACTGGAACAAAAGGTGGGTTTCAGGCTCAATTAATTTGTCATCTTGCTCCCTGAGAAGGGGGGGGGGGGGCCCAGAGTCCACAGTTTTTTTTTTTAAGAGGAAAAAGAATTCACGTAAGAACTTTTGAGCTCAAAAATATATACAACATACTAGTGACCAAATAAAAAATAGTGTTCAGTCCATACTGCTCATGTGATAAGGCTGATAAGTATCCATTTTAGGATAGAGCACTCTTGAGAAAACTTTATCTGCTTCAAATAAACAAACAAAAACACTACATATATAGTTCTCTCTCAGAGTGTGTGTACCAATGCAGAGTAATCAAAATTTTTAAAGGCACGAAAAAGAAAAATAAAAGGGGAAAAAAAAAATCCCTATACCTGTCAAAGCAGAGCAAGAAAACATACTCCCCAAAACAACTAAAGGTGAACAATGAGCAAATAAATGAAGACAAGCCCCACAAGCACAGAGCCCCCCCCCCCTCGGAGACAGTCCATCCAAAGAGGACTGCTAGAAGAGAAAGATGAATCTGCACCCTTTGTCTCCCTGCCCTTTTTTGTAAAAGCTGCCAGTCAGTAAGCGGAGATTGCACTAATTACTGTGACAATTCTGCACCATGTTAAAACAACTTTTGTGACTGGGACAGGTCTCTCTCTGCGAGTTTGGAATTCTTGGCCAGAGAGCCGCGCTGTCTGAGGAGGTGCTCCTTCCTAAGCAGGGCGAGCAACACTAACAACCTGTCCCTCTTTACAGTCGGTTTTATTCTCCTCCTTTCCAACTGCCTGATTCAGAGCTTAATGGAAACTTGTCCAAGCTTTTCTTCCCACAAACCCTGCGGAGCCCTAGGCAATCTGTACTCAGGGTAACCACAGGAATCTTATATTGTCAATTAAAATTGAATGGACACCTGATAACTACGGGTATGTCGTGGAAAATAATTTCATACAGTCACAGTCTTATGAATAAATTAATGAAACTGTGGCTAAGCCAAATTCAATTTTCACTTGTCCAGTGCTGTTCTTAATCCTGGCGCTCATCACCATCCAAGTAGCTCCAACCATCCTGCAGAGAATGCAGCAATTAAAAGAGTAAAAATGCAGCTCCAAGTTTCTTAAAGCTCTAGCAGGGAACACACAGGACCAAGTTAAGTTCACCTTCAACTACACACACAACCAGAACCCCACCCCTCCAGAGCAATGCACCTTCCCTGGGGTGTTCAGCAACAGAGAAAGCCCTAGATCAGCTCACTCTGTGTGTCTAAGTCAGGTCTTCAACTCCCAGCCGAGCTACACCCCCTGCAGCCACTGCACAGCAAAGAGGGCTTCACATTTTCTCCTTCTCCTTTGGGTTCCCACCCGCTTTCCCCCAAAGACACTTTTGTGCAATGTACCCTTGAGCTGTTTCTGCCTTCCCTGTGCAACAAAAAGATGTTACAGACCAGCTTTTTAAGATAGAATATAAATGATGTAAGTATAAAAGATAAAGACCCAGTTAAAAACCTGGCACTTAAAACCGGCCTGATCCTTTCTACCCCTCTAGAAGCCACCATTAAGGAGAAAGCAAGAGCTGGTCGTGCAAGATGAGGAGAGGTGGAGAGATCCAGAACAAGAGGGCTAAGGTCTCACCTCCTGGGACCCACCTGGGCAGCAAACCTGGAAGGCCCCAGTCATGTCCTCCTCATCCAGCAACTGTGGCCACTCTAATCTGGGCATGCCCCACACATCCTCACCATGTGCCTCCCTGAAGTGCTCAGGAGTCACCAAGGAGAACTCCGGGGCACTTTCCTTTCAGCCCTGCACTCCCATTGGGCTCTCCCTTCCTCAGCCCTGGTTTTCAGGGGCCAAGCCCCTCCTCCCCATTCTACCCACCCAGCAGCCCCAGACTCCCTCCACCTGTGCACAGGAAGAGCCATGAAGAGCTGGCCACATCTCCCGACGAAGGGCTTCTCTCCTTATTAACAAATCTTGATTCCTCTCATTTTACTTCCAACCACTACTACTGCCTCTAGATTTGATGTTTCAGATACAGGACATCAGAGCTATGGAGATGGGGGAAGAGGAAGCAGCTTCTTCAACCACAGGAATCTCATTCTCCAAGGCACCACAAGAAAAACTGAAATCCTACTCTAGTTTTTCCAGCACTGAGTTAACTTCCAGAGGGAGTGAAGATTACTTTTTGATGCCTATTCATTCCACCAAATTGGTATGAGGTGGAACATGTGCTTTATTTTTGGTTTTATGAATCACCTAGCTTTCTCCTCCATATGAAAAAATTAATAGATCCATTTCCCAAGCAGATTTGGTTTTCTTGGAGTTTTTTCATCTAACTTTCCTCTTCTACCCTCTATGAGCCACTTGAGGTCTAATTTCCATGGCATTAGCTTCAAGGAAAAAAAAAATACTTCTATTAGTATATCTTCAGACCTTTTCTAGGCTATCAGGACATTTCAGGGGGAGCTGTGTGGGCACAGGCACCCTAGTCCTGTGCTGAGAGCTTTTTTCCATGTAATGGGAAGTAAACTTTTGACCAGGACTTTGTGACTGACTGTGCCAAGGGAGACTCTAACTTCAAGAGGGAAGAATGCAAAACCGGGATTTCTCATGGGTCCTTAGGTTTAAATATTCCTGCAAAGATCTAGGCACAAGACCATTTGCAGCATCCTAACACAACCAGGGAACAATGGCACCTCCTTCTCCCCCGGCCCCATTCTCCCTTCAGAAATTCTGCTTCAACAAAATGCATGCCCTCGGACACAAGAACAATCTCTCCTACTGTCTCAGTGTTCCATCAAATGTCTATTTACCCTCATTAATTTTTTTTTTCTTTTCCTCAACCTGAAACCATCAGCTATGAGTCAGAGAATGATCATTAACTTTTACAGCTTCCATACATATCCACCTACTCACATTTGGGGAAAAGAAGTATTGACTTGCAACACTGCCTGAGACCAAAATCCTCTAAGAAGCAAAAAGGGGCGGGGGGGGGGGGGGGGCAGGGAATCACTTCAAGAAAGTTTTATCTACAGGTCTACAGGGGATGTTACATTCATTGTTTTTCCACTTTGTGCTGCAATCCTTGGCAAAAAGAAAAAGAAAAGGAAAAGCTGAGATTGAACCAAGCAAGGGCGGTAGGCATCTCTGGGTTAGTTTTTGAGAAAAAACAATGGTTTTCTTTAAACATCAAAACAAAATTAAAAGTTCTGAAAATTGGGAGGAAAAAAAAAATAAAGTGAATTGAGTTTCCTGCTCTTGTATGAAACACATTTCTAGCATATAAAAACACGTGGGCTGAAGTGCTGAGACATGTTCTTAACACAGCATTTTCCATTAAAAGTTGCTACACTAACACTCTTAAAATGATGCCCCATCATTACTCCACTTAGCAGTCACAGCCCTGCAACTCATAACGAATTAATTTGCATTAATGTGGGTTTCATGTGTCCTTCCCTGGGCATGACATTGTGATTCAGGCTCAGTAAAACTGACATGACAATAACACAGTGCCTTTCATTTCACTTTCCAAAACAAACCAACCCACCCAAAGACCTACACAACTCCTCTCAATTTTTTAAAGCATTTTACTAATATATTTAGTACATCATAATTGGCCCAGCACGCAGGAACCTAGTTATCTTCTCAGTAAATATTTATAGCATCACTCTTTCCCATTCATTCTGCATTTTCTTAGAGAATCTCACTGTAGCTTACATCTGCAATTCATTGACTTTACAATTTACCACATGTTGGGATGGGAGAGGTCTTAGCTCCATTTGAATCACTACACAAATATGCAAGTGATTTATCGGTTTCAAACTGAAGACTGCAAGAAAGGGACTCCACTTTTCCTGAACATTACTTCTTCTGGCAGACCATGAACAATTACAGTTCGTACTAATTAAGCTCTGTAAATGTGCTGTGCCCTGCTAATGCCTACCAGGCCTCAAATTTATTTTCATGATGCCAAACTTTAGCGAGCAACATTAACTCCTTCGGAGCTGATGCCATGTGCAGCCAGCCACCCCTTCCCCTACAGTCCGCGCTGTCTGGGGCCACTTCATGATAAAAATAATAAAATATAATGCGCTGAATTACCGACCCAAAATCAGATGTGCCTAAGGAAGAAAAACCTATCCTGGGAAAACCAAGAACACCGTGGCTGATAACCCGTTCAAAGATCCCACAGCCTCATCTTTGTAATGAGCTGTTAAGGGATTCACATCTATCCCTGAGGGCTAGTAAGTTTCTGCATTCCATTGATTAGAAAATAAAACCTTTCAGCCTAGGTCTTTAAGTTTGGGTTGGATGGAGGGGAAGGATCCGGCCAGGAATGACAGGGCCAGCAGCTCCCCTCGCTGCTCAAGTCACACATACACCCGATTCCCAGGCCCCCCTCCACCGTGTTGGTCTACGACACACACACCAGAACAGCCCACTTCTTAAACCTAAGTTAAAATCGGCAGGACAATCAGCCTTCTCTCTTAGCCGGGTCTCACAGATAATGCCCCAGCCGGACCCCCCACCTCCAGACGCTGGGGGCAACTGATAGGAAACATATTTATTGCCAGCGAGAACACTCTGGGTGGGGAGGGGATTGGAACCAATCTCTGCTGAGCAAAGCAATATAGTTTTTAAGAGCGCCTCCCATGGTTCCTCCAGCCCCTAAGAAAACTTTTAGCCCCCCATTTCCAACAAGCCATTCCCCCATGCCCTGAGTCTTTGCCCTACCTCCTAGCCCTTTTTTAATCAAGTCAAGCCACCTCCGGCTACAGTTACTTGCCTCCTCCTCCAGATACCAGCACACCCCCCACCCCCCTGAGTGGCCCTCCTATGCCCAGCGTAAACTAGGATTTTTTTTCCTTGCCTATTAAATTCTTTTAATCCACTCTCCTCACCCCCCGACTCACTTTGCTGAAACCCTCGCATTCACTTAGAGCGCTTTGCAATGTGTGTCTTTTCCTTCCAGCTTGGTGGAACATCATATAAATTAAAATGCAGTCTCCTATATCAGGTTTCCTTAAGTATTCTGGGAAATATGCACGATATAGGCAAAGGAGTCTCCAAAAAACTGGGGGAGAGGGGATTAAGAAAGGAAAGAAAAAGAAAGGAAAAAGAGGGGGAAAACCAAAGAAAGGGGGGAGGCAAACACACAGAGAACTTTGCTTTTGAAAAAAAAGCATTTGTACAGAGCCCCCCAGTGAATTTCCATCCCTCAAAGTCCTCTTTATAAACGTGTATAACAATAGCCTAGAGGGAAAGTACAGGTCAGCTGCCAAGTGGGGGGGGGGGGGGTCCTGTGTCCGGGGAAACTCAGATTGCAGGGGTGGGGGTCGGGAGGGGGAGGGCGGCCTTTGTGATGCCCCCCCATCTCGTTGCTTATAATTA
Organism: Marmota flaviventris; assembly: GCF_047511675.1. NCBI lineage: Eukaryota > Metazoa > Chordata > Mammalia > Rodentia > Sciuridae > Marmota > Marmota flaviventris. Next base: position 16,815,845 of record NC_092501.1, read on the forward strand.
GTGAGAGAAATTTGAGCTACTGCCAATGTCTGCGGACCTTGAATATTATAAGGCCAACGTGGCGTCAAATATCTTAACATTCATAAGTGTTATGGGCTGTAAATAAAGCCTGTGGATTTATGACCCGGTGTGCTTGCCAGCAAAGGACTGGGGCACATTTCTTTCAGCAGACCTGTCGAGGTGCGAGTTTGCCTTTGGTTGTAAAATTAACCATTTCCTTCACAAATGTGCTCAATTATAAGTCCAACTTGAAGATTTATTCACATGATTTCCAATATTTACTCCCAGAAGAAACTCAGACACCCACGTCTCCCACCACCACCACCCCCCTTCAAAATGTAAAGCCCTGGAAGAATCTGGTTCATCCTCCCCTCCCTTTCAAAAAGCTGAAATGTGTCACCTCCAAAGAGATATACATGCAGTCAAAGATATTATCTAGTTCCACTTACCAAGACTAAAAAGCCTACACCTACTTCCTTGGAAAGGGCTTATTTATTTGGCAACTCCACAATTTAAAAAAAAAAAAAAAATCAACAGTATATTGCTCCCTGCCTGAAGTCTCCTCCTCTCCCTCAATATAATGTCATCTACTTCCTGTGTTGGAGAGAGCATTTGCTAAATCCAGGTTGTCCCATACTTAACTGCCAATAAACCAACTTCCACATAACTTCCAGACAGCTGGGGAAAAGGTCCTCGGAGTTTTAGTCATGGTCCAGAAACACGCGTCCACACAAAAATTTGCAGCTGTCCTTTCTCTACAGTGCATTTTTAATGTGATTCGGGGCCCCTGTTGTGAAACATCTGACAAAATGCAAAATCCTCTTAAGATACCTTCCAGTTTACCCACTGCGAGTGTGTAACAGAACTTGCACCAGGATTTCTCAACCGAGAAATCTAGGCACTTTTTATACACACTCGGGCACCCCGTGGGATGTTAGGAGGCATTCAAATCCTGGAAAGACTGGGACTATAATCTTTAAAGCGCAGCCTCTGGTGCAACTATTAAAATGCTAGCTTTCTAAAGCAAATATTTTTTTTAATGGCGTGCAGAACTGCGGCGCTCCTGCACCGCTAACAGAACAGCATTCTTGATCTGTAAGCTCCCGGAAACCTTCCTGTAACTTTTTCACAGCTTGCTAAGAAACAGCTGACCGACTTCCAGCAGGGACTCTAAATGAAATCCCTATCAGTAAAATTAAAATCCAGGTGAAAAATTCCTAGCAAGAACCAGGATTGTTTTCCTCAAAATCTCTTCATCAGAGATGGGGGCATCAGCCAAAGCTCCTGGCCCCTAAGCAGTGGGTCAAGTTTCCCAACACTTCTCCCAGATAAGCACTGTCAGGCTCCCAACTGCTCTCAGAGTTTGTTGCTGGGGTTTCAGAAAGCCCGAGTATCCACAAACTGCACAGCGCTGGCACATTAAATTTATAATCATTCAAATATGACTTATTGGGTGAATGTTGAGCCCATAATCCATACTGCAGACATTAAACCCCAACCTATAAAGATTAGCACAGAATTAATACTGTTGCATTGAGATTGAAATCTAAACATGTTTCCCATAAATATTTCTGAAGGAGATGAAAAACAATTAGCATAAATACCAAAGAAGGGCAAGAACACCTGTTCTTTTTCAGGGCGATAAGCATTTTATTGTTCTCTATTTAAAATGTAATGACCTGTGTAATTACAGTAATATTACATTGTTATGTAGGGGCTTGGAATGTCACACTTTGAAAAGTGTTGTCAAAACAATCAGGGGTGAAGGTGGGGGGTGGGAAGACAACAGGGAAGGACCAACATTAACCCTTCACACTCCTAGGTCTCAATCTTTTGTATCAGGAAGGATTATGTTGTTTGGGCGAGGAGAAAACATCCATTTTTCACAAGCCAGAAAGAGAAGTTGCCCAGCTAAATAAAACCCCAATGAATAGGCCCCTCTTGGTTTCCTTTAAATGCTGAATCCCAAGTTCAAAAATGAATTCAAGATAAATAAAGCAGCAGCTTATTTATCTGCTCAACCTAGTAGCAAATAGCTCAGCTGAAAAGCAAATAAGTTTGGATAAAAGAAGATGCAAGAGTTCTAATAATCGAATCCTTCAACAGAAATCTCAAACCTAACCGGAATTTCCACTACTATAGCCCTATTTCTTGTTGGCCAGGAGGGAAAAAGAAATGGAAAACTCTTTTCCTACCAACTCTACTGTGGTAACAGCATTCTTATCTGTAGTACACAAATGTCACCACAGTTCTAATATTTGCAGTTCTAACCCTTCCCGGCTCCTTAACTAGACCTCTCCTTAATGCATTTCTGTATCTGAATCTGTCTTTTTAAAAGCCATTCCTATTACTGTATCAAAGACTAAATTAATGTTATGCGGAAATCTTTGTCCTTTTAAAATAAAATTATTACTATCAAGCTTTATGGCGTCGTCAGCAATTAAAGCATTATTCTTGAGATAATGTATTATTCATCATAAGCCGATTTAATGGTACTCCTAATTCTTTACATTCTTAAACAGAAAAACAGAAATCAGAGTTCCAGAGAGTGTGCTTTTTAAAGGATGCAGTTGTTTTACAGGTATGCTCCTAACTAATAGAAAGTGTAGTTAAAAAAAAAAAAAAGAAGAAACACCACCAACGAGGAGGAAGGGAAAGAGGATCAAATATACCGCTAATTTGTCTTTACACCTTGCCCTCAAAAACAGACCCTATGTAAAGCGCCGGAGAATTTCAGATGAGCATGGAATGACCACTCTCTTGCCTATAGATTCCTCCGCAGCTGTATCAAATCTGGAATTGCAAGCTGGCCCTCTGATCGAAGATGTCAAGAGTGACACACAACAGCCTCCCGTCCTCACTTCCACTGCTCCGCTTACCGGCCTAAATAAATAACTTTAATTTTGGAGCACATAATCTAACCCAGGTAACAGAGAGGAAGGAGGAAGAGGCAGTGTACACAAAGATGTCTGCTGGTGTTTGACATGCAAATACTAAAACTGCCTACTGAGTTCAGAAATGTCCTCTCAGACTCAATCTGATGTCACAGCACAAGGCCACCCGCTATGTCCACAATTAAAATGACTAGATGTGTCTATTCCTATAATGCCCACAAAGGGGACCAAGGTTTGGGAGCCTTCCTTTTCTCACCGGGAAATAATTTATTTGCCTTTAACAATTTCCCCGTTTCCTAATTACAGCACTACATCACTCTTCAAGTTTTAGGCGATGGCATGGCAAGATTGCCAGGGGTCACAGACATGGAGTTTGAAAAGAGCCAAGAAAGCCAACAAGCGCGCCATCAAGGCTCAATATTCAGATGGTCTTTCAGATGGTCTTTCAGATGGCTAAGTGGATTTTAAAATAATACGAAGGAGGTTTCCATCCTCGGGAGGAGGGGAGGAGAGGAAGAAATTCCCAGGATTACTTTGGAATGTTGCTTGGTCCAGTTTGTTAGCACAGGACACTCCGATTCTGAGCTGAATAGTCCCTTTTAAGATGCCACAAGCTCCCAAGAAAAATACCAAATAACCTGACTGTGTTTCCCCTACATTGCAAGCCAGAGCCTGGCCCAGCAGCCTGAAAGAGCGGGCCCTACAGGAGGAGGTCGGGCTGAACCACGCTCCCAGCTTCCCAAGCATGCAGAAGCCTGGGCGTAAGAGAGGGGCAGGTAATTATTTCTTTCTTAGCCATAAAAAATGACCGGTCTAGCATGCCCTTGCCATTCTGCCAGGGCCCCCCAAAAAAAAAGAAAGAAAAGAAAAGAAACAAGCCAAACCTGATAGTTAATATTTTAATGCTTAAAAACACTTGTAGATCTGATCAACTCCAGCCCGGCAAACCCTGGGCCATGAGCACCATATCCACTACTGCTCAACAGTGGGTACATTATTTCAAATTGCCATCTCGAGTTACCGAAAAAGAAAAAAACAAAAGTACTGTGTGTAAATAAGGGGTGGGGGACCAAACCAGAAAAGGTGCAAAATGACAATTCCGCGAAGCCGGGAATAAACACATCTTGCGTGTCTAGAGATGATTCCCAATCCAGGCTTTATAACAGAGTGGGATGGGGGAGGGGCTCGGGATGAGGGCAGGGGGACAGAGGCCCAGTGGGGGAGGGGATGAGCCTTTCGAACAAATGTCAGTGGTGAGTGCCCGACGCACGCTGCAGGAAGCGCCCCGGGAGCCTGGCACCCCGCGCTGCTCCGGGGCCCCCTAAGTTGGACGGCAGGCCATCTGCGGCCCACTGTGTAGAAGGAGACACACCCCTGGCCTCTCACCCCCTGCACCCCTTGAGCCCGCGCACACAGGTCTCCGGCCCCCCGAGGCCCACCGAGGGCCTTTTCAGAAGCTGTCGAGAGCAGACCACACTCCACACCTCAACCCACCAGATTTCCCTAGAAACACATCAAGTCCACCATCTAGGCCATCTAGGCTGCACACAAACCAAGTACCCTGGCCACAAGGGCCTCCCCACCCCGCACTGCCCAGTCACCCGCGCGGCCCGGGAGAGTCGCAGCCAGTGCGCCCTTCAGCCGAGCCCGCCTCGGCACCCAGAGCGCTCGCGGCCCTACGGGTGGCCAAAAAAAAAGGATGCCCAGAGCCCCCAAGTGTGCGAGGGGACCAGCCTAGTGTGACCTTCCAGGGAAAGAGGGAAGGAGGGCCGAAAGTCAGTGATCTCCACTAGAAAGCTAAATAAACAACCGCCCGAAAGAGAAAGCCCCGAAAGAGAAAGCCGAGGCGCCTCTCCAGGGCCCCGGGCACTGCGCGCTCGCTAGTTCTCAAGTGCAACGCCTGGAGGAAAATACACTCGCTACCCCGCGCTGCGGGCACAGCCCGGTCACGCCGGGCCCAGCAGCAGCAGCAGCCAAAGGGTTAACCGGGGAAAGCCCAAGACGCCACAGAAGAGGGAAGAGAGAGAGAGAGAGAGAGAGAGAGAGAGAGGGGGAGAGGGAGAGAAAAGAAAGAGCCACACAGTCAGTCATCTTCCCAGGGTGAAGAAACAAACACCACCACCAAAGGGGGGGGGGAATCAGAGCGCACAAAAAAGTTCTTCTGATTTTTCCCCCCCAGCCAAGCCCTGCTTGGAAAGAAAGGGCTCCCCAACATCGCGAGGCAGCAAACTGAAAGCAAGAACATGGCGAAGTGCAAACAAATCCAGTCCACAAAAGGCAGAAAAGTTTGGAGAGTTTCGGGCTGCCTGGGCCACGAGCGGGGGAGGGGAGGAGGCGGGAGGAGGGGGAGGGGAGGAGGGGGCAGGGCAGGGCCGCATGCGGGGCCGGAGGGCGGGGGCCGGGCGCGGAGGCACTTACGGTTCGGGCGGTGGGCGAGAGCGATCCGTTGGGGAGGTAGGGGCTCGTCAGGTCGGGGATCATGATGAAGGGGTAGCCGGGATACGGTGGCCCCTTAAAGAGCCCTCCATCTTGCCTCTTGGCGGCTAACATGGCGGGGCGGCGAGGGGACGGCGGCGGCCGCGCGGAGCGGGAGAGAGCGAGGAGAAACTTTTTAGAAAGTGCCCCCAGGGGCCGGGCGCCCCGGCAGGGCCGGCGCGGGGCCGGACCGAGCGGGGCGCGGGGCCCGGCGCGCGGGGCGGCCAGCCCGGGGGCGGCTGCGGGACGCGCGGGGCGTACTCACCTTCTTCCAAACTTTCCCGGGATTTATCTCGGAAACTTTCGGAGCGAGGCGGAGGCCGTCTTTCCGCCTTCCCGGAGGGGTGGAGGTGGGGAGGGCGAGGGGCAAACGCCACGCAGAGGGGGGACGGGGGGAAGAACCGGCGGGGTGGGGGGGGCAGAAAAACAGGGTTACAAGTTTTTGCAATGGTGGCACCGCACGCCCCGCCGCCCGCCCGGCCCGCGGCGCCCCGCCGCCGCCCCCGGCCCCGCGTTCTCCCCTTCCAGCCACCTCTGCCCAGCCCAGGAAAGAGAGAAAAAGCCCCACCAGCCCGAGGGGCTTTTCCTACCTCGGAATCGGAGGAGCTGTTTTGATTCGTTTCTGATTCATTGACTAGAGACGATTTGACATCAGCTAAATCCCTCTCTGCCGACGAGTTTTCGGAGCTCTTCTCCTCCTGTTCGCCCTCGTCTTTGAAGGAAATCAGTTCGTCGTTGGCGCCTAGGTCATCTCCTCCACCGCCGTTCAGCTGCGGCATTTTTTTCACCCACCAGCAGCAATTTTGGAAGAAAAATGAAGGAGGAAGAAAATCAAAAAAAAAAAAAAAAAAAAAAGACCCAAAAAAGTTTTGCCCCCCCCCAAAAAAAATATTGCAAGAAAAAGACGAGTCCAAGGTGAACTTTTTTTCTGCTTTGGGGTCTTTCTCTCCTGGGGAGGGGAAAAGAGGGAGGAGGGGAGGGGAAGGGGGGGAGATCTTCTGCACGCGTGAGTTTGGGTTTCTTTTTTCTCTCGTTCCCAAGGATCCGATCAATGTGCAAAAAAATAATAAATAAAAAAGGGGGGTAAAAAAAAAACACCAACAACAACAAGAAGTCAGATATAAAGAGCAAAGGGGGGGGAAGCCGAAGATACAGGAGGAGCTCGTGCCGCTCGGATTTGAGTGAGTTGAAGTTAGACTGAGAGCTTTTCAGTTCAAAGGCGGCGCTGATTGACAGATAGAAAAAGGGGGATCGAAATCCGGAGGAACGGAGTAGTCTGGGAGCGGAGATTATTGACAGGGCGAGAGGAACACACTCGCCTTAATGAGATGCCGGGGGCGGGGCCGTGCCGGTGACGTGTGCATAAATAAACAGCCGGGGTGGGCGGGGCGGGGGCGGCCAACAATGATCCTTTCGGGCGCCGGGAGAGGGAGGAGGGAGAGGAGCGGGAGGAGAGGGGCGGGGGCGAGGGCGGCGCGGGAGGCGCGCAAGGGGGGAGCGGCCTGCGCGCACTGCGCGAGCCCGGGAGTCTGGAGGGTGCGGGCGCTCGCTCCGGGAGGGGGCGGTTGCAGAAAGACAATGCGGAGCGAGAGAGGAGGGGAAGGGGGTGGCGACCAAGGCAGGAATCCGAGCCGAGCAAGGCGGAAGGAAAGCCCACTTGGGGGGCGGGGATGGGGAAAGGCCCAGAAAAAGTGCACTTTAGAAATAGTAGAAATAAGTCTTAGGGAAGGGGCGAAGGAGGCGAGTGTTGTGGGCAAGGAGAGGGGGTTCTTCGTGATTAATCCAGCAGTGAAGTCAGCTGCCCCGGGAAGGCATGTAACTGAAGTGGTCAAAAGCAAGGATCACCCCTCCAGTTGGAGAGAGCTTGGGGAGGCAGAGGGGCTGGGCAAAGTTCCTGGTCATCTACAGTGAAAGAAACTATTAACCCACGACGCCCCCCCCCCTCTTTTTTGTTTATTAATAGTGAATCATTTTGTTACATGCAAAGTCCCACTGGGATAGAGATGCCAACATGACTTCTTATCCAAAAAACAAATAATGTAGGGTTTGTCAAGAGCATTAAAAAATATCCTTAAGGAAAATAATATGATTCTTTTAAATGTAAAGTGCCGTTCTTTTTTCGACTGACGTTGGAGGTGGTAGGAAATGAGCTAGGATTCAAAGTCCTTTCTGACTTGGGAGGTGAAAAGTTTGGGCGTTAACAGCGCCAGGGAAAATAAAACTGAAAGTTCACCAAGCCCTGGGGTTAGTGGGGCTGGAGTCCTTCTCCAAGGGGGTCTGAAATGAAGTCCCTAACGACTGACGGAATAATCAAGATGTAGATAGTCCTGGCAGGAAATTGCTCACCAAACCCATGCTGGAAGACCTCAGGGAGGAGGTGGGAAACCTGGGAAGAGAGACCGGTATTTGTTGATTGTTCGGCTCTCTCCAGGGGAGCAAGTTGATTTGCTACAAAATGGGGAAAGGAATTATGTTAAAGGGGAAGGCCCAGCTCCCTTAGCAGTGTTCCTGGATGATGGAACAGAAACATTGGTTTTCTTGCAAGTATCCAATGAGAAGTGGACCGGAAACTACAGCATGAAAAGGGAACAAAAAAGGAAATAAATAAATAAATCCATAGGAATTAGCAAATTGCCCATTAGGAGCAACCTTGTTCTGGAGTCCATAGTGTATTAAATTATCACACCCTTCCCTAAAATAAAAAATAAATAAATAAACTCACCTGTTCTTCAGTTGGCCCATCAGCACCTACATTTCCAAAAGAAAGCAAAATTCACCATGTAATATTTAGAGAGTTGGGGTTTCAGCAAAACTGTTTTATAGGCTAAGGTCTCAGGAAGAAGACTACTAAAAATAATGATACCAAGATTGACAAGGCCAATGAATTCCCCTGCACTGGAAAAAAAATTCACAACCACATTTGCACACGAAAGAGTAAGATGCTGGCAAAATAAAAATGGGTTGGGGGGAGGCAGAGGAGAATCACTGTAACTCCCAACTTTAATATTAATCAGAAAATCAGAAGTAGAGTGAGAAGGAGTCTGAAAAGAAGTAAAACAAATGTGTACATTTAATCAGACAGGATTGCATAGGATACAAAGCACAGGGCTAATTAGTCTCAGCAGGTAGGAGTAACCTTCAGAGTTCATAAATAAATAAGGCAGGCACAGTGTCTAAGAGGGAGAGTGGAGACAGAAAGGGGATTATTTCAAGACACCAAGTAAAAACATGAAGAATGAAATGCTTCACTGTTAAATCCATGTACAAATGGATTTAACAGTTTCCTTTTTTAGGTCTTTTCAGGTGGGTTGCCTTTAGATTTACACATTTAGCAAAATGACCATAGCTTTGCACACTTGGTAATTGTCACCTGTATGCTTGTTGTGCTAAGTCTGTCTATATACAGTGTAGACTTTCCTAAGGCCTGGTTTAGGGGCTTATTTACTTGAATTGGAACACATTTATAGTAACTCAGTTTTATGGCAATTTCTTTGTCCTGTGGGGTAGGTTTGTTGTTGTTGTTTTACTCTAACCCTGATCTGAATTAAGTTGGATAATGAGGTCTTCTGTGTCCCTTACGGGACTACCTGTATAATAAAAACTCATAAATATATTGAGTAGAAATTTTAAAGAGTATCTTGATTGTTTCTAATGTACTGGCCTGCATTTTTATCACATGTAAATACTAAGGGCTTTTTTCCAGTGATTAGAAATCTCATCCTTTTTGGCATATCCTTATTTTTTTTCATTCAAAAAGAACTCTTGAGTCTTGCCTTCCTTAAATCTCTGATTTAATTAAGCAATTAAAAGTTATTCTATGATAGCACATGTGCCACATTTAATTTTATTGCTTTGTGCTATAAAAAGGCGTGGGGAGACCAGCAAGATCTCAGAGGGTCAATAACCCCTGATCTCTGGAAGGGCTTATGGGGATGCCCAGATGGAGGAGCGGGGGGGGGGGGGGGGGGGGGGGGGGGGCGCAGGATTGGAACTGCAATTGGCAGGAAACAAGGTAATACAATATTTAAAAGAAAAAGGAAAAAAAAAAGGTCAGGTTGGCCCACAATGTAGACATGTAATTTATAGATTTGGTGCGAAATCTTAAACAACAGTTGACTTGTATCCAAGTGTTGAGGCAACTTCTCTCTCTAGGCACTGACAATTCTTGGTTTATGAGACCAAAAGTTCTGCCCAAGTGGCAGAAATTCTAAAAACAGAAGGGGGAAAACAGAGTGGTTCTGATGTTAGCCTGGGCCTCTCAAGGGATTCTGGCACCTTGGCTTTTGCATATGGGAAATGGACAATAGCCTGTGAAGCAGCTGTACCTTTCTCCCATGGAGCCCCTTCCTGGGGAGCCCAGGTCCCTCCGCCCCCTTTTCTCCTCTTCTTCGTCCACTACCCCTTTTTGCTTCTTCACTTCTGTTGACTCCTCCCCATCAACCTCCTTCCCTTAAATCTCCCTCTGTGGAGGTGTGTTGCTATTAGTAACCTGCATTTTACCTTCAAAGGTAAGGGAACAGGTCACTGTCCCAGGGTGTATGTCCTTCCTCATCCCTATTGGTGAGTCTGAAAAGGAAGTTAGTTCATATCGGTCCCCTTTCAGGTATTGGTCCCCTATGAAGGACATTATGGTGGATATTCAAGGCCCATTGAAATACTGGAATGGGTTTGCTGGGGACTGTGGAGATAGGCTGCCGTGTGCCGTGTGTCCCGTGGCCCTTGGTCTGGTCTTACCTGGAGGGGAGAGTGGTTGGACTGGATATTTTCTTGGGTGCTTTTGAACGTTCAAGGAGTCTGATTCCATAGTCTCCTCCCACACCCCAGTTATGTCTGAGAGCTTCACAGCACACCAGCAAACAAGACAAACCATATTGAGAGGTTGGCTTTGGAATTTAGGAAGAACAAGGAGACTCTGCTTAGATTTACCAGAAGGAGGGAGCACGTGTGTGTTGACAGCCATATTCAGCTCCCCCCAACCACTCGGCAAGAGTCTCCTAAATTACCCTTGACTGTGATGTGTACATGCATGCTAAGTGTGTGTTTGTGTTCCTGTGTGATTTCCCTTTAAAGATCCAGGTTCCAAGATGGATGATCTGTTACCCACTGTGTTAGACTTATCTGTGCAGGGAGGGAGCCTGGCTGAGGGAAGCCAAAAAAAGAATCCAAAAACACAAGGAAGCTATAAAATGGGGAAATGTTTAGAACCCAAAGTCCTGATTCCACTGGGAGATTTTCTGTTTGCTTTTTGTTCTGTGTGGGTGATGGTTCCTTATTTGGACTTTGAGGAAAGCTCCTCCCTTAACCAACAAAGCAACATTACAAATTAGACACCCAAGAGTTTTTAGTTTTAGCCAGAGGGAGGGGTCGGCAAAAGGGCCCACTACATAGGCGTCCTTTTCCCCCCCTCCCCAAAAGATTCCATCAAGAGACTTGAAAAGGCACACACCCACCCGTGGAAACCCTGAGGAACAATTCTCGGTTCTGATGCTTCTCTGAAGCACCTGGCTTGATCCTGTTGCTCAGCTAACAGCAGGTCCAGGCATTAAAGTGACAATAATGCCTGATGATCCAAGGGTTAATGGGGAGATGTACACATCTGTGCAGGCTTCGTCACCTGCTTTCATAAGCCGATCACTACTGCAATAGGCATTTGTGACAGGAACAGCATTCGGAAGACATAAGTCCCCCGTAAATATACTTTTTCCTATTGACAAGATGTCTTTTAACCCTAATGGTAATGGAAGAAGGCCAATAAATGAAACATTTACTGCATAACTTGCCTTATTTTGGGGTGGTGTACGATTCCTTTCTTGCTGTCTCTAGAAGATGTTTTCAGCCTAATTTGCTCCCTAGAAATTTCCTTGCTACAGTTATACATCTATGACGTTTTATCGCCTGAAGCCAAGTCTGCATAAGAACTTTCTTAAGATATACTTATCCTAATGCCAGGCTACAGGATCCCAGCTGCTTTTTTGCTGAATTATTTGTGCTACCCTGATATACAGGGCAGAGACTTCCTGATAGTCATTGCCATGGGGTAGGTCTAAATGTTTCTGAGAAAGGGGAAAAGGCAGGAAAAAGGTGAAAAAAGTTTCATCTAGGTTGATTTGTAGAAGTCTTTAGAATTAATAATGGGGTATTATTTAACATATTAAAATGCCGGAGGTTTTCCTTTCTTTCCTCTTTTAAAGTATCTTCAGCGACCCCCTCCTGTATTACAGAGCATCTTTGCCTACTCAGGACCCATTGCTATGTTCAAAAACATCATGCATACCAATGCACCTTGCACAAAAGCAGGGGCACTTTAAATTGAGGTAAAGACCATGTCAGCCAGCATTGAGCAATCTCACAAGGTGGCTTATGTGTGTTCAAGGGACAGAGCAGGTGAAATTTCAGGAGAGGACAATGCCATTGTTCCCTCTTGTAATTTATCTAGGTGTGGGCTGACACACCTGCTTCAGACCAAAAGCATTATGGGATAGAGGAGGCGAAGGATCCAAGGAGACTCCCAGGTCCAGAGTGGGAAGAATTCAGGTTTGGTCACCCTAGGAACCCACAGCTGTGTGAGTCCCTGTGTTCTGAGGAAGGACTCCCTCTATGCTGATCAAATCAATTGAGACTAGATTAAAATCAATAGCTCTTACCTCCTCCCTTGCGAAACCCCAATTATTTCTGTCAATTCCAGTGGTGGGAGTGGATTATGTTTCCTAAGGAACACTCATTTGGATGGGGCAAAGGAAGCAGGTTAAGTGAATCAGTTCTGGAGTCCAGAGTGAGTCTGGATCTCAGTGTAGACAACAGCCTGCAGCACCAGGTTCAGCAACAGAGAGATGCTTCCAGTTGACTGTCATCTTGAGCAAACTCAGCTTCTTGGTAGCCTCAGGGCGCACTGTAAATACCTAGAGCAGGAGAGAAATCATTAATCATTATTTCTTAAAGGCTCCAGGATGCTGAGAGTGAGAGGTTATAATGACCCCCAAACCTCATAAGGAACAGAGGTACCCTCGTGGAAACCTGAGGTCTGAACGTGTGCGCTCACCCAGATTCAGCCATGCTTCCTAGGGATGGCTGAGGTTCCCCCGGGGTCCCACGTCCTGAATGGAGAAGAACCCAAAGAGGTCCCACTGCACCCCTCTCCTTTCAGCCAGCCCACCCTCAACCCCTGGTGGCAAGGGCTGTGGCCCTATCAGGAAGGGACAGGGCATTCCTTAGGGAAGGCCTGGACAGTCCACCTTCCAGCTTTTCTTCTTTGAAAGATCTCACACCCTCTTTTACCCAAGAAGTCTCTTTCTAGGGGCTGGGGCTATACCTCAGCGGTAGAACACTTGCCTCACACATGTGAGGTAATGGGTTCGATTCTCAGCACCACATAAAAATAAAGAAAGATATTGTGTCCATCTACAACTAAAAAAAAAAAAAAATTGAAAAAAAAATCTCTAATATAATCTGGCTTCGCGTCATGTTGTTGCTTGTTATAAAATAACATGTACTTCAGGGCTCTCTGATAGGAAAAGGTAATTATTCATTAAAAACATTTGAAAGGATATATTCTAAAATATCAACAGCACTTTTTTTCTCCCCAGATGATAGAATTTGGGGGAATTTTTACTACCATTTTCATATTTTCTGTGTGTGTGTGTTTTGTTTTTGTTTTACAACTAGGCATGAGTTATTTGGTTATCAAAATGACAACAATGTATTTAAAGAAAGAAACTCTTTCTTCCACCTTCTCTCTTGTATCCATACCTACTCAGGCTGGGGATATTTCAAGGAGCCATTGCTAATGGGGCACCTACTATGTAATTTTAACCTCTTTTTGTCAAACTGGCTTATACTTGAGTTTCTAAGCACATGAATTGGTTGGGGTAGCTCAGTAGAGCATGCTTGTAGCAGGCTGAAAGCCGTGGGTTCAATCCCCAGCACAAGAATGTGCCCATGTGCACACACACACGAATGACAAAAGATTCAATTTCATTCCTTCAATATAAAATAAGCAATGGCCAGGCACAGTGGCACACACCTGTAATCCCAGCAGCTTGGGAGGCTGAGGCAGGAGGATCGCAAGTTAAAGCCAGCCTCAGGAACAGCAAGGTGCTAAGCAACTCAGTGAGACCCTGCCTCTAAACGAAATACAAAACAGGGCTGGGGATGTGGCTCAGTGGTCAATTGTCCCTGAGTTCAATCCCTAGTACCAAAAAAATAAAATAAAATAAGCAAAGAACCTCACCCATGGAAAATATGCTTGGAAATATGCAGGCAGATTTCACACAGGAACATCCACCATCCTGCAAGGGACTGTCCTACAGAGCCCTTTTGCACATATATTGTCTGCTTGCTATTGCAACACCTTATGAAGTAGAAAGCAAATATATTTATCCTCGTTTTTGAAAGTAAGGAAAGTGAGGTTCTTTTTTTTTGGTACCAGAGCTTGAACCCAGGGGTGCTCAATCACTGAGCCACATCTCCAGCCCCTTTTTATATTTTATTTAGAGATAGCTCTTGCTGAGTTGCTTAGGGCCTCACTCAGTTGCTGAGGCTGGCTTTGAACTTGTGATCCTCCTGCTTCAGCCTTCTGAGCTGCTGGGATTATAGGCGTGCGCCACCGGACCCAGTGGAAACTGAGGTTCTAACGGTTCTCGTGTCCCATAGCTGGGATGTGGCCAGGCCAGGACTAGAATTCAAGTTTACTGACTCCACCTCCAGGTCTTTTGAAGAAGTTACTGGATCCTAGTCAAGTTGACCACAGAACCAGCCTTGTGATTTTTCTGTGGCATTCTGGGAAAAAAAATATTAATATATTCCTTTAAAGAAAATATAGCCCCAGCTACATTGAAGAGTGATAACATTGGTCTTCTAAGTGCATTTGCTCCTCCCCAACACTTACTGCTTCTGGGATATCCTGGGCTCTTCCCCAACTTACTCCCTGTCATACCCCGCCCTCTGAAACAGTCCCCTCTACACCAGTTTCTCAATCTCTATGCTTATTGATATATTTTTAATATTTTTATTGTAGATAATCACAATACTTTATTTACTTATTTTTCCTGTGGTGCTGAGGATCTACCCCAGTGCCTCACACGTGCTAGGTGAGTGCTCTACCACTGAGCCCCAGCCCCAGCACTATTGATATTTTGAATTGAAGAAATCTGTGACATGAGGACTGCACTGGGCCTTGTTGGACACCAAGCAGGGTCCCACCTGTCAGTGGAAAGCCCCCCTTTGCTCGTGACACTAAGAAATGTCTCTGGAGGTTGAAGACATTGTCCTCTCTGGGAGACACTGCTCTCTGTCCCCACCTCTTGGAGAAGTCTTTGGACTTACTCTGGTGACTCAGTTCTGTAATAATGAGGGACCCTCATCCCTTCTCCCCAGCCCCTGAGGTGCTGTATTGGAACCTGCTGGGGAGTTTCCTTCCATGATGCCCCCACACCCCTTGTTGAAAACCTCTGCCCCATGAAAGGGGCATCTTGACCTCACCAGAGGGTTTAAATTTTAGGTTCCCTTTGTGTGGATATGTGCCCTTGTGTCCCTTCATAAACATTCTCTCTTCTCTCATCTGTAAAATGGGGATGTGGTATCTACATGTGAATGGTGTTAAGAGTCAGCAAAGAACCCTTGGAAGGAATTGTCTTGATCATGCCGTGCATTTCAGTAGGGTAGGTGCCCTTTCTTGCCTTTCTTGCTTTCCAGGGGTGGGGGATGGGATACCAGGATTTAACCCAGCCCTGCACCCTGAATGGCCCAATGAGCTTTGGCTTTTACCACTTTTTCTTCCTCCTACTTGTTCCATCCAGAGGTAAAATTTTTCCTTATAAAAAGGAAAGAAGAAAAAAAAATCCATAATAGTGACTACCAAGTCCCAAAGACAAGCTGAGCAGTTGTTCCAAGGATCCTTTAGGATCTCTTTGAGGTGCTGTCCTTCATGAAGGGGACCACCCAGCCAAAGAGGGCTCTATCCCCTTCCTCCCTCAATCCCCAAAGGCAGCACACAGAATTCAAAAGCCCCAAGGCTTCCTCTTGATAAAGCCCTTTGCAAACACTGATTAAGCAAGAGCACCTTCCTGGCTTTCAAAAAAGAGACAACTCAGTGGCAGAGTGATTTGCCTCTGGCTAAAGGGGAAGGAAAGGAGGAAGACTGGGTCAAAACCAAGAGCAGAATTCCAGGTAACACTAGTCCAGTTGAGGCCACCACTGCTGAGTGCGCTGGGCCAGATGGCCTCCTTCGGACCAGACATCATCTACTCTTACACTTTGAGGGGAGGGGGTCAGAAAGTCTTTGAGACTCTAAACCGGGCAAGGTGGCACATGCCTGTAATCCCAGTGGCTCAGGAGGCTGAGATTGCGAGTTCAAAGCCAGCTTCTGCAAAAATAAGTGAGGCACTAAGCAACTCAGTGAGACCCTGTCTCTAAATAAAATACAAATTAGGTCTGGGATGTGGTTCAGTGGTTGAGTGCCCCTGAGTTCAATCCCCAGTACGAAACAAATAAACAAAACAGCAACAACAAAAAAAAGAAAGCCTTTGGAGAATTTGAGCTGGGTGGAGCCTAATTCACCAGGAAAATGCACGGATGCCTATTTTTTTTTTCTTTCTTTCTTTTTTTTTTTTTGTGTGTGTATGTGGTGCTGGGTATCAAACCCAGTGCCTTATGCATGCACTCTACCAACTGAGCTATATCCCCAGCCCCCAGATGCTTAAATTTTTGCAAATAATTTCTAGAATCTTTATGAAAATTTCCCCCTTAAATAGTCACAAGTGAAGTCTTACGTGTGTGGAGTCTTTTACAATTTAAGAAGTACATTCCATTACCAAAGCCATGGGGCGTGGCGATCAAAGGCATGGAAGGATATGCTTTTGAACCTGTCAAACCCTTTCCCCAGCTGGGTCATCTGCAAGGTTTCTAAACTCCCAACACTTCTGCTTTTGTTTGCATAGAATGCTATTAGTATGAGCTGGGGCTATAGCTCAGTTGGCAAAGTGCTTCTTTCACATGCACAAGGCCCTGGGTTCGATCCCCAGCACCACAAAAAAATAAAAAAATAAATAAATAAAATGCTATTAGTAGAAGTAGCTCTTACTAAAATTATTTCCATTACACAGATGGAAAAACTGAGACTTGAAGAACCTGACCAAAGTCACTCAAGTCCATAAGAGTTGGAAGTTGAACCCAGGACTCATGATTCTTCCTATATTGCTCTACTTAAGTTCTAACACTTTTTGTTGAAGTATAACATTCAGGTTGTAAAGTGCTAAATTTCAAACACTCACCTTGGTGAATGTTTACAAATAGACACACCCATGTAACTACAATCTCAAATAGCATCAGGGTCACAGAAGCTATGCTCATGTCCCCTGAAAGACAATATTCCCTTAAACTGGGGTTGCCAGATTTAGCAAATAGTGATGAGTCTTGCTTATTCTTGTCTAGCGTACAAGTGAGTCAGTCATAAGGTATTTTGGTTCTAACTTTTCTATGTAACATTAGGTCTTTGAGGTTCGACAAAGTAATGGTAGTTCTTTTTCATTGCTGTATAGTATTTTGCTGCATAAAATGGTTACATAAAGGTATAAATATATATGTATGTTTGTGTATACAAATACACACATATATACAATGAATGTAAATTCACTTATGCACACTGCTGTAGGCAAAACTCCAGGTTGTTTTTAGCCAACACTAACAGGGCTACTATGAATAGTCTTGTACTTGTCTCTGTTAATATATGAATGCATTTCTTTTTTTTTTTTTAATATTTTCCTTCTTTTTTTTTTTTTAAAGAGAGAGTGTGAGAGAGAGAGGGAGAAGAGAGAGAGAGAGACAATTTTTCAATATTTATTTTCTAGTTTTCGGCGGACACAACATCTTTGTTTGTATGTGGTGCTGAGGATCGAACCTGGGCCGCACGCATGCCAGGCGAGCACGCTACCGCTTGAGCCACATCCCCAGCCCATATGAATGTATTTCTAAATGAATAGATTCCAATGACATCTGAAAAGTGATATATTTTCAGCTCTAATAGATAGCACCAAACTTCTCCAAAGTGATTGAGCCCATTTATACAAGAGCATACAGAGAGATCCAGTGGCTTTGCTGGTATGGTCAGTTTTTTCCCTTTCATGGTGAATGTAGAGTGGTATATAATTGTAGCCTGGCTTTGCATTTTCCTGGTAATTAATAATGTAAAGCATCTTTTTACACTTTTATTGGGTCAAATTCTTCAAGTCCCAGTTTCATCTTTTGCCTGCTTTAAAAAAAAGGGGGTGAGGGTATCGAAAGACAGTAGAATCAATTGGACATAACTTACCTAGCCTGGGGTTTGTATACAGGACCAGGGTAACACCATCATGTATGACCACAAGAGTGGGAACCTAAATAGAATGAGTCATACTTATGTATGTATATTCTGCCAAAATGCATTCTACTGTCATGTACATATTTAAAAAAAAAAAGATTGTCTATTTTTTCCCTATTGATTTTTAAGGATTATTTACATATTCTAGATAAGTGTCCTTTGGCAGATATACGGTTTTACAAACATTTTTCTCTATGTGTTGCTTCCTTTTCACTCACATAAAGTGCATTTTGATGAACAGAAAAATTTAATTTTAGCAACTTTTTAAAATTTTTGATGGTGGTGGGGATTGAACCAGGGGCACTCTGCCATTAAACTCCATCCCCAGCCCTTTTTATTTTTAATTTTTGAGACAGGGTCTCGCTAAATTGGCCAGGTTAGACTCGAATTTGGGAATGTTCCCGCTTCAGCTTCCTGAGCACCTGGGATTACAGGTGTGCGCCACTGCCCCCAGCAAACCTTTAAAAATTATTGCTTTTGTGAGTATATGTGTTCAGAAATCCTTACCTACCCCCAAGGTCGGAAAGATTGTCTCTTTTGTTCAGTTGTAAAAGCATGTATATTTTATATTTCTCTTTTGTTGTCTAAGGTGTGTAACTTCCCGTTAATTTTTTTTTATAGTGTCAGAAAAGATGCAAGTTTCACTATTAAGGCACCCAAACCAGATCCCAGATAAAATCATGGAAGTTTGACCAAAAAGGCAGAGCTAAGCCTGAGAAGACTCTGAGCAAGGAAGGCGACCCAGAGAAGCAGAGGGTACGAAGGGCCTCACTTGAGTCCCAGAGTTGTAGGTCCTTCTGAAAGTGATCTTGCTTCAAATTCCTACCTTCCTATCAATTCCAGTTATTGTCCACCTTCACAATCCTATACAAACTACGCTCGCATCTACCACCGTCATCATTGGATAGTTTCTTTCAATCCAAGAAAGAATGCTGACGTGTACTCACACGTGCTGAGACTTAAAACTTGAACTTGGCCTGGCAGTCATTCTTTTGCAGCTCCTGGTTTGAAGTCTTGCTCCACGGGGTCTGCTCAGACCCCCATGAGGCTCCTGCTAACACCTGCTGTGTCTCCTCAGCTTCTGGGGCCTGACTCAGATATGCTTCTAAGGCTGAGGCTTGGTGCCTGCCCTCTAGAGTCTGAGCAGGGAGAGGGCAAGCAAGCTCGTGAATGTTGCCCCTCCAGGGAAGCTCTGACCCAAGGTTAAAAGTGAAAGGCTTGCCGCAGTCTGGCTGGGCACACACAAATAACCGGGAGGTCACGAGCCACTTGTAGGTTCAAACAGGAACTACTTTATTGCCCAACGGGAACTCTCTAGAACCCCATGGAAACTCCACGAGAACCAACGGGAACTCGCGAGAACTCAACAGGAACTCAAAAGTAGCGGGCACCCGAGGTAGCAGGAGCTGCCTTATTGCTGGACCACAGAGATTTATATACACAACTGAATACACAGCTTGTTTCAATTTAGCATCATCCAGTTACAGCAATCAGTCATTATCTTAATAATTATACACAGCTTAACTTAATTATCATCATCTTAATGGCTCACTGGCTTCACCTCCCAACCACTCCTTCTGGGAAAATGCCAGGCGCCATCCCAACTTGGCTGTGGCTCTCAACATCTCCCCTCTTCTGTTTAATTAAACAACAAGTATGTGGCTTAGGGACCGTGCCTGTCTTAGGTTATCCAATACTACATATGGTCCTTACCCGTCATCGGATGAGCTGACCTCAAGGCGTTAGCCTCCTGTCTTAGGTTGGTACCATTGTAATTGGATCTTACCAGTCATTGACTACCAGTCCAGCATTCAGCCATACTTGTGGATAGCGGTTTTTACACAAACACCATAAACAACCTGCTACAAGCAGAAAGGGGAGGATACAAAACGCCACGATATCAAGCCATTAACGGCTCCTTTTGGAAAAATTGTACTATCGATGACACCATCAGCAAAGATACCCTGGCACTACCACAATTCGCTGCACCAACAGATAATTCACAATGCATACAAGTGATACATAGTCCAGGCAAGTTTTGCAAGTAGTTCAAAGCAGAGGAATCCATTAATATGTCCATTTCCTCCCAAAGTAAATCGACTCCTTGATTGAGCATCACTTGTTGAGTTACATTATTCATTGATGCATCACTTTATACAGTTTGTTGTGATAGCTATCGCAGAAGCTGTAGTTTGGTTTTATCTTTGTCTTCACTGGCACTGGGATGAAGATAGGAATTCTGGCAATGATGGCTAAAAAAAAAATTATGTAACATTCCAGCAGGCACTAAAAAAAAAGCAATTTTCTTTTTTTTTTTTTTTTAAAGAGAGAGTGAGAGACAGAGAGAGAGAGAGAGAGAATTTTTTTTAATATTTATTTTTTAGTTTTCAGCGGACACAACATCTTTGTTTGTATGTGGTGCTGAGGATCGAACCCAGGCCGCACGCATGCCAGGCGAGCGCGCTACTGCTTGAGCCACATCCCCAGCCCCAAAAAAGCAATTTTCTAAACAATTTAGTATCCTGAAAAGAATTAGATATAATGAAAAGGAAAGGTGAAAGTAAACAAACAGATCTGTTAACCACATTTTAAAACAACCCTCAACAGCTGTTTACTTAATTTAAATTAAACCGTTTAAATCACGTGAATAATTTAAAAAAATATTTGGATCCATTTTTTCATGAGCGCTCCTCATATATGATATATGGACGTACGCACATACAGACATACAACACATAACACAAGTGTGCACACATAAGACAATACATACAACACATAATAGTAAAGGCCTTGTAGCTTTTCACAGGTGAAATCTCCATTGCAATGTTTAAAAACTCCACAGTCAAAAAATAGAACTGATCAGAAAAACATTAACCTAGGTCTGTATGAGCTCAAAAAACAAAATAGAACTTCATGATGTGGGAGAGGGCAATAAAAAAAATAGATATTGTAAAAAGCATCCTGGTTACCACCTGGGTTTGACTCTTCTTTTGATATCCCATCCTTCTTTCTGTAACTTGCATATGGGTCTGAAGGTATTCCCACAAGGAAGCCTCAAGGTTTTTTACATTTGAAATAGGCCTTAATGGTGTTCATTATTCATTAGCCTCCAGGTGTGGGAGAACCACTGTTGCAGATTTAAGGATAGCCAAACTGGCGTTCTGGATATCAGCTGTTATGGATTTGAGCCAAATCATCTTCTTTTTGGTCTGTAGAAATCGCTTTTGTTAGACTCTCTGGAATCCAAATCAGCTGTTCTCCCTGTGGAAACAGACCCCCGACTCCAGACAATCACTGTGTCAGGACCTTTCCATTGTCCTGTTAGAATATCCTTCCAAAGTACCTTGGGCTTATGTACATTTTTTGGACACATATGCCTTTCCTCAGCACTAAGCCCTGATGAATCCAAATTTTAAAAGTTTAGAGTAAAAAGGGTTATTTTAAGTTTATCTTTGGGGGATATATACCCCTTCCCAATTCCCTCTTTTTGCTTTAATAAGTACATTTTAATAGTTTGATGAGCTCTTTCAACTATGCCTTGTCCCTGTGGATTGTACGGGATTCCTGTTAAATGAGTAATGCCAAATGATGAGCAAAATTGTTTAAAAGAGGTAGAAGTATAGCCAGGGCCATTATCTGTTTTTAACTGTTTTGGAATGCCCACAGTGGCCAAATTTTGTAAACAATGAGCTGTAATGTCTTTAGTTTTTTCTCCGGCATGAAGGGAGCCCATCAAAAAAACGGAAGGAGTATCAACTGGAACATGCAAATGTTTTAGTTTTCCAAATTCTGGCAAGTGTGTGATGTCCATCTGCCAAGTATGGTTAGGTATCAGTCCTCTAGGATTGAGTCCAAGATTAACTTGTGGTAAAAAGGTCACACAATTTTGACATTGTTTTATTATTTGTCTAGCTTGTTCCTTAGTTATTTTAAAATGCTTTTTAAAAGTATTTGCATTGACATGGAAGGATTTATGAAAATTTGTAGCTTCTTGTAGCTCAGAAAAAATATGTATGTCATGTAGTTTTATCTGCTAAATCATTGCCCAAACTAAGGGCTCCAGGCAATCCTGTATGTGCCCTGATATGTCCTATAAAGAATGGATCTTTTCTGTCCCAGATTAGACTTTGTATAGTGGAAAACAAAGAGAAAAACAGTAAAGGAAGGGGAAATCCTACCAGCATCTTCAAGGGATACTATAGCATTAACTATATACTGACTATCAGAAAATAAATTAAATACAGAATCTTTAAACATCACAAAAGCTTGTAATACTGCATTAAGCTCTACCTTTTGAGCTGATTGTTTGGGTACTAAAAATGTAAAACTTTGATCAGGGGTAACTACTGCTGCTGTACCATTATTTGACCCATCAGTGAATATATTTGGAGCATTCATGATAGGTGTTTTTCTTGTCATTTTTGGAAAAACTACAGGATGCGAAGACCAAAAAGACAACAAAGGATTAGATGGTAAGTGGTTATCAAATGAAACATTAGATTTGCACATGATTATTGCCCAAGTATTTAACTCATTAGCTAACTCATCAATTTGATCCATAGTATATGGAGTAATAATTTTATTGGGAGAAATTCCAAACACTCCCTTTGCTGCTTTTATTCCTTTGAGTATTAATTGTCCTATAGCCTCAGGATATCTAGTAAGAATAGTGTTAGGAGAATAAGATAAATGTATCCATAATAATGGACCTTCTTGCCAAAATACTCTTGTAGGAATATTTTTTATTGGTAGTACAATAAATAATAAAGGCAAACTTATATCAATTCTATCCAAATGCATATTTTCCATATATGTTTCAATGATTTTTAATGCCTTTCTTGCGTTAACATGCGGGTGAATTTGGATCTGATGGACCTTTTAGGATATCAAATAAAGGTCCCAACTCTCCTGTTGGTATGCCTAGATAAGACCTTATCCAATTTATGTCTCCTAATAACTTTTGAAAGTTGTTAAGTGATTTGAGTTGATCTACTCGTATTTGAATTTTTGGTGGATGGACCATGGTTGAGGATAATAGAACTCCTAAATAATTAATTGGAAAATTTAATTGTACTTTATCTATTGCTAACTCTAGATTATAATTTTTTAATAAGTTTGTAAGTATGGCATAACATTCTAGCAATGTGTTTTTATCTTTGTGTGCTAACAATACATCATCCATATAGTGAAATATTTGTAGTTGAGGATTTTTATTTTTAAGTGGCTGGATTGCTTTGTTAACATAAATTTGACACATAGTTGGGCTGTTAGCCATCCCTTGAGGGAGTACTTTCCATTCATATCTCTGATCAGGACCTTCATGATTCAACGCAGGGACAGTAAATGCAAAACGTGGACTATCCTCAGGATGAATTAGAATTGAAAAAAAAAAAACAATCTTTAATATCTATAACTAAAACATACCAGGTTTTTGGCAAAGCAGACAATTGAGGAATCCCCGATTGAGCAGGTCCCATAATAACCATCTCGTTATTAATAGCTCTTAAATCTTGCAATAATCTCC
This sequence comes from Marmota flaviventris, assembly GCF_047511675.1. Taxonomy (NCBI): domain Eukaryota; kingdom Metazoa; phylum Chordata; class Mammalia; order Rodentia; family Sciuridae; genus Marmota; species Marmota flaviventris. The sequence continues at coordinate 16,839,090 of NC_092501.1, forward strand.
ATTTACCAGATTTCTTTTTGATGACAAAAATGGGAGTATTATAGGGAGATACAGAAGGTTGTATATGTCCCTCTGCTAATTGTTGTTTGACCAGGTCATGGGATGCTTATATCTTTTCTTGAGTCAGGGGCCACTGAGGAACCCATACTGGTCTTTCTGATTTCCAAGTAATTTTTATTGTCTCAGTGACCCCTCCTGAAAACCCAATCCATGTCTATCTATTTCTTGATCTATTTGTATTGGTGCCACTATACTTTGTCCTTTTTCTCTTAATCCTTTTCCTTTCCTAAAACCTTGTCTAGCCATATTAGTGGGCACATTTGAATTGATGTTATTTGTTAATGTTAGTCCTAATTGATCTAGGACATCTCGTCCCCATGAATTTACAGGAAGATGATCCAATACATATGGCTGTATAGTTCCTTCACATCCTTCAGGATCCTTCCAATCTAATATCATTGCACTTCTATGGGGATTAGTTGCCACTCCTAGGCCTCGAAGAATTTGAGTGGCCTGTTGTAACGGCCAATGTTTTGGCCATTCTTGATGAGAGATAATGCTAAGGTCTGTACCTGTATCCAGTAGCCCATTAAATTCATGTCCTTGAATATTTAGTTTTAGCATGGGGCGAGAATCTAAATTTAAAGAAAGCATAGCCCAATCTACACCTGTGGAGCCTAATCCCCTGGAACCTCTTTCTGTAGTACAACTGGAAAATTTATCATGTAGGCTGGGTATTATTAATAACTGTGCTATTCTATCTCCTGGTGAAATTACTGATATACCTCTTGGAAAACTGGCTATAATTTTTATTTCACCTTCATAATCAGGATCAATTACCCCAGGACTTATCATAAGTCCTTTTAGAATAGAAGAACTGCGTCCTAATAAAAAGCCTACTGTTCCTTGGGGAAGAGGTCCTTTTACTCCTGTGGGAATGATTTGAACTCCCATCTCTGGAGTTAGTACTGCTCTGGTGGAGGCGCAGATATCCAACCCTGTGCTCCCTCTGGTTTGTCTAATGAGGGATCTAATGGATAATGTACCCTGGGCACTACCCTAATGGTGTTGCTGGGTTCCTCCATTGCCCTGTATATTTGTGGTCGTGGGCCCCAGAGCATTGGGCACCCCTGTCCGATTTTTTGCAATGGAGCCCAATGTTTTTCTCCACGATATCATGGGTAAACACCTGGTCTTTGTCCGTTTTTTGATAATGGAGTACCCTCTATAGTCGTTTGAGAACGGCATTCATTAGCCCAATGTCTCCCTCTATGGCATTGTGGGCAAATACCTGGTATTCTACCCCTTTGATCATATCCAGTTTTGTTAAACCCTCCTCCTATGGAGCAACTCCTTCTAAAATGTCTGTTTGTCCACAATTGTAGCATGTTTTTGGCCTGGCACCTAAAGCCTGTTGTACTGCAGCTGCCAAGGCTTGCCCTTGTTCATTAATGTCTCTGCATAATTTAATATATGTGTTTAAATCTTCATGTTTCCATGGTCTAATGGCCTCCCTGCACCATCTGTTTGCTTGTTCGTAGGCTAGTTGTTTTATTAATGGCATTGCTTGTTCTACATCCCCAAAGATTCTGGTAGCTGTTTGTATAAGCCTATCTACAAATTCAGTGTAAGGTTCATTAGCTCCTTGTATTACCTTAGATAATTGACCTTGTAAATCTCCATGCCCCTGTAAAGTTTTCCATGCCCTAACCACAGCTGAAGCGATTTGTGAGTACATGGCAGGATCATATCTAATTTGTTGCAGCTGACCCTCATAAGGTCCCTCTCCTGATAACATATCTAGATTTCTCTGAGGATAACTGGCTGCTGCATTTCGCCTAGCCGTCTCCATGCAAAATTCCTGATTGGCAACCTTCCATAACAGATATTGTCCTCCATTTAGCACAGCTTTGCACATACTAGCCCAATCTGCTGGCATCATGTTCAAGTTGGTAATGGATTTGACCATACTTACAGTGAAGGGTGCTTGAGGACCATAGGTTGTTGCAGCCTCTTTCAGCTGCTTCACTGTTTTGAAATCTAAAGCATGGTAAATTCGATGCCCTCCTGCCTCCTCAATTACAGGGCATGCTAATCTTTGAGGTCCTGAATCAGGATCCCATCTATCAACTACAGGGGTTGAGGGCCACTCAGCATATGTTGTCTCCATATACATAGATAGAGCTGTTGGTTGGACACCCACACCCTCCCGTGATAGAAAGGTGTTAATAGCAACCTCCCATTGTAACTTCTCCCCTGATAGCCCTTCCTTCTCTAAACTTTCTTCCCCTGTCTGAGTTAACTCTAGAGACTTCCTCTTTTAAGATGTCTTCTCCTAGACTAAGCAAACAAGATCATACCAACGTCCATAATGGTAATGTGCCAACTGGCAGAGTTCCTGGGCTTTCCTTTTCTATCTTTTTTAAATCTTCACCATGATGGTTCCATTGTGATATATTTAACAACCCCTCCTTAAGAAACCATGGGCTACTTTTATATCGTATCAACGTATGCCCTGACTGTTCTTGGTTTTACTGGAGTGCCTCCTTCCTCTAGCAATTTACTTAAAACTCTTTTGGTTTGTTTTTTACTAATTTCTGATCCCATATTTCTGCTACAAAGATAATGCAACCCAACAAGATAACACAAAACAAAACCGGAACAAAAATTCATTGTATCAGTTTTTCTATTTTCTTGACATGTGTGTCCGTGGTCTATCTCTATCTCTTCCTCTGGGCCAAACAACTTTTCTAGCATCCTATTTATTTCTAGGGGCAGGCAGCTTGAAACAGAAACGTAACAAATCAAAAGAAAAATACACTGTCTCTTAAAATGGTCACCCATCCTCTCACCCTGCCCTCAGGGGCGAGCAGTTTACCTTATCACTTATCCTCAGGCGTTCCCCCCACGGGCCACCAAATGCCACAGTCTGGCTGGGCACAAATAACTGGGAGGTCACGAGCCACTTCTAGGTTCAAACAGGAACTACTTTATTGCCCGAACCCAACGGGAACTCTCTAGAACCCCACGGAAACTCCACAAGAACTCAACAGGAACTCAAAAGTAGCGGGCACCTGAGGTAGCAGGAGCTGCCTTATTGCTGGACCACAGAGATTTATATACACAACTGAATACACAGCTTGTTTCAATTTAGCATCATCCAATTACAGCAATCAGTCATTATCTTAATAATTATTCACAGCTTAACTTAATTATCATCATCTTAATGGCTCGCTCCCAACCACTCCTTCTGGCAAAATGCCAGGCGCCATCCCGACTTGGCTGTGGCTCTCAACAGAGGCTGGCTTGGTGCGGTGGTGCACACCTGTTAACCCAGCTTTCTCAGGAGGCTGAGGCAGGAGGATTGCAAGTTCAAGGCCATCCTCGGCAATTCAGTGATACAGTCACAACTTGGCAAAACCCTGTGTCAAAATTAAAAAGGCCAGGGGCGGAGGGTGGCTCAATGGTGGAGCAACCCAGGTCCTGTCCCCAGTAAGCAGGGGGTGGGGGTGGCAGAGGCTGGATTACTTGTGAGATGCAGGTCCCTGTGCCAGGTTAGAACCTACATTCCAGTCAAGTCAGAGGTAGAAAAGATGCCATTGCCCAGTCACTTGGAATGACAGCAAAATGTCAATAATAGGGCAAATAATAAATTAAGAAGACCTGATTATATCATAACTGTCCTGCTTTTCGGCCTTCTCTACCTCTTCCAATCAATCATCAATTACCTCAGTAACACTCAGCTACTGATTCTGCAGGCTGGGAAAGTGGTGTAGATTTTGAGCAAAGGAACAGCAAACTGGGTTTCAATGTCCAGCATCGGTCCTCTGGAGACCCTGGGTGCTGATTCTAGATCATTCAGCAAGCCCTTGGGCTCTTGAAGGCCGCCAGCCTCTTTCCTGGCTGCCAGCTCCCCTGTTGTTGGCAAAACCAGGCCTCTCAGGACTTCCGTAAGAGAGATGCCCCACATGGGGCCTGGCAGCCCATGTCTGTAACCCCAGCAGTTTGGGAGGCTGAGGCAGGAGGATTGTAAATTCAAAGCCAGCCTCAGAAATTTAGTGAGGCACTCCGTGAGACCTTGCCTCTAAATAAAATATGAAAAAAGGTCTGAGGATGTGACTCAGTGGTTAAGCACCCCTGGGTTCAATCCTCAGTACCAAAAAAAAAAAAAAAAAAAAAGGTGAGAGGTGCCCTAGCCGGTGCGGTGGCACAATCTAATCCACCATTAGAATTTTCACAAAGGGCCAGGCACTGTGGCACATGCCTGTATTCCCAGCAGCCCAGGAGGCTGAGGCAGGAGTATCTCAAGTTCAAGGCCAGACTTAGTCATGGTGAGGCACTAAGCAACTCAGAGAGACCCTGTCTCTAAATAAAATACAAAATAGGGCTGGGATGTGGCTCAGTGGTCCAATGTCTGGGAATTCAATCCCTGGTACTAAAAAAGAAGAAAGAGAGGTGTCCTAAGCTCTGCAGGAGATCTCTGGGGCTCTAGCAAGGGCTTGAGCTACCTACTTCACTGGCTCTGCTTGATTTCTACAAGATAAAGACCTCACCTGGGGGGAGACTGCAGGGTGTGGCTTTTGTTATGCCTCCTCCCTGACACTTCTAGGTGTCCTCTACTGGGAGGAAAGGAAGGCTTGAGATCTGCTTTGGAGAAGGTCAAGTGCAGGAGTGTGCATACCCCCTTCATCCTCCTGAGTCACCCCAATACTTACTCCCAGGGCCCCTTGTTTTGTTTAATAAATTTGGAACAGTTCACCCACTAAAGTACCAAAGGGAAAATAGGTAATTTTTTTTTTCCAGTGCTGAGGATCTAACCCAGGCCTGTGCCTGCTAGATAAGCCGAGTATCAGTGTGTATCAGGGTTCCACTGTGTTACATCCCCAGATCTTTTAAATTTTTATTTTGACAGGGTCTCACTAAGTTGCCCAAACTGGTCTCAAATTTGATTTTTTTTTTTTTTTTTTTTTTGGTGCTGGGGATCAAAACCTGGGGCCTCATTCATGGTAGGCAAGTATTCCACCACTGAGTCCTAGTCGCAGCCTTAAAATCAGATTTTTTTTTGGGGGGGGGGGTTGGGGAGGAGCACAGCGGACTGAACCCAGAGGTTTATGCACACTAGGCAAATACTCTCCAAACTTGAGATCGCATTGCTTCAACCTCCCGAGTACCCGGGAGATCTGCACCATCATGCCCAGCTCTGAGTGCCATTTTTGAGAAATTAACTGAGGACCCTCTACCACAGATTGATCCAAAAGGGCTTCCAAGGTATCCCAACCCGATTGTGACAAAAATGTTGCCTCTGTTTTTATTGAGCTCTCAGTGAAATGTATCATTCCCTGTTGTTATAAATGTGGACCACAAATCACAGAGAGTTTAATACGGCTAGAAATTACAGCTATTTTCATGTCACTTTGTAAAAGTTATGGATACCTCAAAATAGCATTTACAAGCTGGGCACGATGGTGCACACCTGTTATCCCAGCAGCTCAGGAGGCTGAGGCAGGAGGATCATAAGTTCAAAGTCAGCCTCAGGAAAAGTGAGGCGCTAAGCAACTCAGTGAGACCCTGCCTCTAAATAAAATACAAAATAGGGCTGGGGATGTTGCTCAGTGGTCGAGTGCCCCTGAGTTCAATCCCCAGTACCAAGAAAGAAAATAATCATAGTAGTAATAATAATAATAATAATAATAATAATAATAATAATAAATTAGGGGCTGGGATTGTGGCTCAGTGGTAGAGCAATTGCCTAGCACATGTAAGGCACTGGGTTCAATCTTCAGCATCACATAAAAGTAAATAAATAAAATAAAGGTTAAAAAAAAAGAATGCTTTTTCTTTAAAATAAATAAATAAATAAAAAGGGCTGGGGACCTGGCTCAGTAGTAAAGCACCTCTTTACTCAATCCCCAGAGACTGAAAAAATGATAAAGAAACATGTAAATTATTATATCACAACTTCAGTTTTTAAAAATATGTTGATAGTTACATTTCAATAGAATTGGGCTCTTTCAGGGTCTAGAGTATAGCTCAGTCATAGATCACTGACCTATCACACCTGAGGCCCCATAAGGCCTGGGTTTAATCCCCAGGGTATGGGGTCAGGGGGAGAATTGGGCTCTTTTGTAATTCCTTTTTTTTTTTTTTTAATATTTTTGCTGTTATCATCTTTATTGAAATATAACTGATATACAACAAACTATCAGCTATTTAAAGTTGTTATGGACCCAATTAAGTTTTCCTCAAATTCAAGGACTGGGGGCTGGGGATGTGGCTCAAGGGGTAGCACACTCGCCTGGTATGCGTGCAGCCCAGGTTCAATCCTCAGCACCACATACAAACAAAGATGTTGTGTCCGCCAAAAACTAAAAAAAATAAATAAATATTAAAAAAAAAAAAATTCAAGGACTGATGCTCTGACTTCCAATATGACTATATTTGGAGATAGGCTCTTTACGGAGGGCATTAAGGCAAATTAGTTGAGCCCTACCCAAAGAACTAATATCCTTATAAGAGGAAGAGACACTAGGAAGGCACACACACAGGAAGGGTCACCTGCAGATCCAGCAGGAAGGAGGTTGTCCACAAGTCAAGAAGAGAGGCCTCAGGTGGGGATATAACTCAGTTAGTAGAGAGCTTGTCTCACTGAGGTTCACAAGGCCCTGAGTTCAATCCCCAGCCGCTGCCTCTCAAAAAAATTTTAAAAAGAGAGAGGCCTCACCAGAATCGGATCCTGCTGTCACTCTGATCTTGGTCTTCTAGCCTTTTCAACTATAAGAAGATACATTTCCGATTTTTTTTGGCATGGGGGCGGGGGGTGGGGTGGGTTCCAGGGATTGAACTCAGGGGCACTCACTTAACCACTGAGCCACATCCCCAGCCCCATTTTATATTTTATTTAGAGACAGGGTCTCACTGAGTTGCTTAGCGCCTTGCTTTTGCTGAGGCTGGCTTTGAACTTGTGATCCTCCTGCCTCAGGTTCCCAAGCCACTGGGATTACAGGTGTGCACCACAGCAGCAGGTACATTTCTTTTTTAATCTTTCTTTCTTTCTTTTTAATTTTATTTATTTTTTTAGCCAGTTCATTTCTAATATTTAAGGAAATCAGTTTGAGGGGTTTTTTTTTTTTTTTAATAGCAGCCTGAACTGACTAATACAAAATGTCCAATTTGGTGAATGTAGACTGAGCATGCACCTGTGAAATCATGACCACAATCAAGATAAGGAACATTTTCCTCACCCTCCAAAGTTTCCACCTTTGCCCTTTGTAATTCCTCCTCCTACTTCTCCTTAGACACCAACCCCCAGGAAGTCACTGAGCTGACTTTTGTCACCAAAGCAGAGTTTCCGTTTTCTGGAACTTCATATAAATAAAATCAAACTGGATATACTCTTAAAAAAAAAATCTGGGGTCTGGCCCCCTGGTGCACACCTGTAATCCCAGCAGCTAGAGGCTGAGGTGGGAGGATCACGAGTTCAAAGCCAGCCTCACTCAGTGAGGCTCCGTCTCTAAATAAAATACAAAATAGGGCTGGGGATTTGGTTCTGTGGTGGAGTGCCCCTGAGAACAATCCCTGGTAGCAAAAAAAATAAAACAAAATTAAAAAATCTAGGGCTGGGGATGTAGCTCATCAGTAGAATGCTTGCTTAACATAAACCACGCCTTGGGTTCAATCTCTGGCAAAGGTATGCACACACACAAACCTGAATTATTTCAGCATGATGATGATGATGATGCTGCTGCTGCTGCTGCTGCTGCCAGGGATTAAACTCAAGGGCACTCAACCACAGAGCCACATCCCCAGCCCTATTTTGTATTTTATTTATTTATGTATCTATTTATCTATTTATTTTGTGCTGGGGATTGAACCCAGAGCCTTGTGCATGCTCAGCAAACACTCTACCAACTGAGCTGCCCTTGTATTTTATTTAGAGACAGCGTCTCACTGAGTTGCTTAGCGCCTTGGCGTTGCTGAAGCTGGCTTGGAACTTTCGATCCTCCTGCCTCAGCCTCCAAGCCGCTAGGATCACAGGCATGCACCACCGTGCTTAGCATTTTCGGCATAATTATTATGACATTCACTCATATTGCTATGCGAATTAATAGTCTATTTCTTTTTTTCCTGAGGGATATTCTATCATATGGATAAGCATCGATTTGCTTATCCTTTCACCTGTTGATAGACATTTATGTTGTTTCCAGTTTCTGGTTATTATAAATAAAGCTGCAGGGAGTTAGCCTGTATGTCTTGTGTGGACACATGCTTTCACTTCTCCTGGGTAATTACCTAGACTTGGAGTGAGTAGGTCAGATCGTCATTCCCTAGCCCAAAGAATGTAGCTTAGTGGTAGAATACTTAGACCCTGGTTCAATCCTCAGCACTAGGGGGAAAGGGGAGGGGGGAGTTTGGTTTTAGCTTTTTAAAAAACTGCCCAACTTTTTTTTCCAAAGCAGGTAACACTGCCATTCCCATGAGTGAGCAGTACCTATGAGCTGCCATATCTTAGTAGCTTTGGCGTAGTCAGCCTTCTTTGTCTTAGACGTTCTAATAGGTGTGAGGTGGCAACTTATTCTCTTTGGGTTTTGCATTTCCCTAACGCCTAGTGACTTTTTTTTTTCAATTTTTTTTAATATTTATTTTTTTTTAGTTTTCAGCGGACACAACATCTTTGTTTGTATGTGGTGCTGAGGATTGAACCCGGGCCGCACGCATGCCAGGCAAGGGCGCTACCGCTTGAGCCACATCCCCAGCCCCCTAACGCCTAGTGATTTTAAATTTCTTTTCATGTGCTTTTGTACGATCTACAAATCTTCTTTGGTGCTATGGTTGTTCCAATCTATTCATTGTCAATTAGATTGCTTGTTTTCTTATCATTGGGTTTCGGAGTTTTTTAAGGTGTTCTGGAGAGAAATCCTTTATCAGAGGTGTGACTTGAACGTATTTCTTCCCATGTGTGGTTTATCCTTTCATTATTTATCTTTTCACTGTTAAAAGATGGTATTTTGGTTTTTTGCAGGACTGGGGTTTTAACCCAGAAGTGCTCTACCACTAAGCCACATCCCCAACCCTTTTAATTTAATTTTTATTTATTTATTTATTTTTGGTACTAGGGATTGAACTTAGGGGCACTCAACCACACAGCCAAATCCCCAGCCCTATTTTGTATTTTATTTAGAGACAGGGTCTCACTGAATTGCTTAGTGCCTCACCATTGCTGAGGCTGGCTTTGAATTCGTGATCCTCCTGCCTCAGCCTCCTGAGCCACTGGGATTATAGGTGTGCACCGCTGCACCTGGCCCCTTTTTATTTTTATTGTGAGACAGGGTTTTGCTAACTCACCCAGGCTGGACTCAAACTTGGGATCCTCCTGCCTCAGCCTCCTAAGTGGCTGGGATTATACAGACATGTGCCACTGGCTTAACTGTGTGGTTTTTTGTTTGCTTGGTTTTTTTTGTTGTTTTTAAGAGCAGAAATTCTTTATTGAAGTTCAATTTATTAATTTTTTTTCTTTTGTGGATTGCCTTTTTCATATCAGATCTAAGAAATCTTTGCCCAACCAACACAAACATAGTTTCCTATGTCTTTAGAAGTTCTGTAGTTTTAGCTTTAACATTTAGGTCTGTGACCAATTTTGAATTATTTTTTTGCATATCATACAAACATAGTATGGATTTATTAAGCTATTTCCCCCTTCATACAGATATCCAGTTGTTCCAGCATCATTTATTATAATTTCCCTTCTGAATTGCCCTTGGTTTTATGTGGGAAATTAATTAGTCATATATGTGTGAGTCTATTTCTAACTGTTGATTTTCTCCTATTGGATTATTTATCTGCCTTCACACCAACACCATACTGTTTTGATGTATGTGGTTTTAAAATAAGTCTTAAAGGTCAGGCACAGTGGTGCACGCCTGTAATCCCAGCAGCTCAGGAGGCAGGAGGATTGCAAGTTCAAAGCCAGCCTCAGCAACTTAGAGAGGTGCTAAGCAACTCAGTGAGACCCTGTTTCTAATAAAATGCAAAATAGGGATGGGGATGAAGAGTGTCAGTGGTCCTTGTACCACCACCCCCCCCCCCCCCCCCGCCGCAAAAAAAGAAGAGAAGTCTTGAAGTCAGGTGGTACAACTACTTTAACTTTGTTGTTCTTTTTAAAAGTCATTTTTGTTTTTCTTGGTCTTTGCATTTTCATGTGCATTAAGAATCAGCTTGTCAATTTCTGCAAAGCAGTGTCATGGGATTTTTTTTTTTTTTTTAGTCGTAGGTGAACACAATACCTTTATTTTAATTTTATGTGGTGCTGAGGATTGAACCCAGTGCCCCACATGTGCTAGGCGAGCGAGCGCTCTACCACTGAGCCACAACCCCAGCCTCCATCATGGGATTTTAATGGGATTGCATTAGATTAGGATTCAGCAAAAATTTTTCCAAAAATGGACCAGATAGTAAATATTTTAGATTTTTTTTTTTTGAACCATACAGTCCCTGTTTCAATTACTCTTCTCTGACACTGTAGCAAGAAAACAGCCCTGGGCGACACAGAGACATGAGTGTGACTGTGTTCCCGTAGAACACTATTTGTAAAAACAGGTTGCAGGGTGGATTTGGCCTCCAGGCCCTAGCTTGCCTGTCCCTGATATAGTTTGGTTTGGGGAGACCTGACCATCTTAACAAAATTTAGTCTCTTTATACATTAGCCTGGTAAACCTCATTACACTCACACCTGCTTTCTTTTCTTTTCTGAGAATTGAAGTCAGGGGTGCTTTACCACTGAGGTATGTTCCCAACCCTTTTAATTATTTTATTTCAAGACAGGGTCTCCCTAAATTGCCCAGGCTGGGCTCAAACTTCCAATCCTCCTGAGTCTGTGGGATTACAGGCATGTGCCACCATGCCCGTCTCCTCACCCACCCTTTGTGTATTATAGTTTACCACCACAAATTTTACAAATCCACAATACATTGTTAGTAGTTTCACTTGAAATATCCAAAAATATTTTAAAGATATTTATATAATAAGGGAAAAGTCACATAGCTATCCATTAATTATTGTTTTGTTATTTTCAAAAATTTTTTTTTAGGTTTTTGGTACTGAGGATTGAACCCAGGGGTGCTTCACCACTGCGCCACATCCCCAGCCCTTTTTTGTATTTTATTTAGAGACAGGGTCTCACTCAGTTGCTAAGTCCCTCACTAAATTGCTGAGGCTAGCTTAGAACTCAGGATCCTCCTGCCTCAGCCTCCAGAGCCACTGGGATTCCAGATGTGTGCCACTTTGCCCAGCTCATTATGTAGATCCAGATTTCCAACTGATAAAAATTTCCTTTTGCCTGAAGGACTTCCTTTACCTTTTCTTGTAGTATGAATCTATAGATGAGGAATTCTTTTAACTTGTATGTCTGAAAAAGTATTTATTTCATTTTCGTTAAAAAATACACCTTTCGGGCTGGGGTTACGGCTCAACAGTAGTGTGCTCACCTAGCACGTGCGAGGCCCTGGGTTCAATCCTCAGCACCACATTAAATAAATAAAATAAATAAATAAATAAAATAAAGGTAATGTGTAAACTAAAGAATAAACATTTAAAAACCCACACCTTTCTTTTTAGAGCTGTGTCAGTACATAGCCAACTCAAGCAAAGGTACAGATGTTGGACCTCCTGCCGGCCAGGCATAGCCTCTGGCGCTATCAACATCCTGTAACACAGTGCTACATTTGTTACAATTCACCAACCAACGTTGACACATCATTACCGCCCTGAGTTGGAGTGTAGGGTTAGGATGCACTCTCCCCATTCAATGGGACTTGACATATATAATTACATGTATCCACTATTAGAGTTTCAAGTAGAATACTCTCACTGCCCTAAAAAGCTTCTGTGTATCACCTAGTCATCCTTCCCCCCTCCTCATCCCTGGTCCTTTTACTAAAACTGCAGTTTTACCTTTTCCTGGATGTCATATAGTTGGGATCATATCTAGGTAGGCTTTTTAAATTGTCTTCTTTCACTTAATAATACACATTTAAGTTTCTTCCATGCTTCTTCATGGCTTCAGAACTCTGTTTTTTGTTTGTTTGCTTTTGTTTTTTTGGTACCGTGGATTGAACTCAGGTGCACTCAACCACTGAGCCATATCCCCAGCCCCATTTTGTATTTTATTTAGAGACAGGGTCTCCCTCAGTTGCTTAGCACCTCTCTGTTGCTGAGGCTGAACTTGTCTGTCTCGGCCTCCAGAGATGCTAGGATTATAGGCCTGTGTCACTGCGCCTAGCCAGAACTTTGTTCCTTTTGGTGAGGAATAGCATTCTGTTGTCTCACTGTACCATAGTTTACCTATTCACTTTCTAAAGGGCATCTTGATTGCTTTAAAGTTTTGCAATTTGATCAAAGCTACTCTAAACATTTATGTGCAGGTTTTGGTGTGGACTAAAGTTTTCAACTCGTTTGGGCAAATGCCAAGGAATATGATTACTGGGTTGGATAGTAAGAATATGTTTGAGGGCAGTGGTGCACATCTGTAATTCCAGCAGCTTGGGAGTCTGGGACAGGAGGATCACAAATTCAAGGCCATCCTCAGCAATTTATCGAGGTCGTAAGCAATTTAGTGAGGTCCTGTCTCAAAATTAAAAAAATAAAAAGGGTGGGGTGGCTGGGGACATATCTCAGTTGGTAGAGTGCTTGCCTCACATGCACAGGCCTGGATTCAATCCTCAGCACCACCAAAAATAAATAAATAGATAGATAGATAGATAGATAGATAGATAGATAGATAAATGGAAAAGGCTGGGAATGTAATTCCATGGTAAATTGCCACCAGGTTAAATCCCCAATGCCCCTCCCCATCCCCAGCAAGAGTTCTGTGAGATCCAGGGCTGTAACCTAGTGGCTCAGGAGACTGAGACAGGAGAATTGTGAGTTCAAAGCCAGCCTCAGCAATGGCGGGGCACTAAGCAACTCAGTGAAACCCTGTCTCTAAGTAAAATAGAAGTGCTGGTGATATAGTTCATTTGGTAGGGTGCTTGCCTTGCATGTTCAAGGCCCTGGATTCAATCCCCAGCATCACAAAAATAAATAAAACACAAAATAGGGCTGGAAATGTGGCTTAGTGGCCTTGAGTTCAAGTGAGAACTGAGTTCCATTTAGTACCAGTAATGAATTAGAGCTCCTGTTGCTCCACAGCCAACATGTTTATTTATTTATTTTAATGGTGCTGCAGATAGAACTCAGAGCCTCCTGAATACTACACTCATGCTCTACCACCGACTGCATCCCTAGCTCCTAGAATTTATATCTCAATCTATAATTCCCTAATGACATATGATGCGGAGCATCTTTTTATATGCTTCTTTCACCACGTTTGATATTGTCGAGCTTTGAATGTCAGCCATTCTAATAGATGTGTAGTGGTACGTCACTGTTCTCACTCTGCTGACCCTGGGGCTCAATCCCAGGGCCTGTACACACTAGGTATGCACTCTACCACTGAGCTATACCCCCAACCCTGTATTACTGCTTTAAAGCAATTTTATTAGGATGTGCCTTAGTGTGATTTATTATTATTTCTTATAATTGGGGTTTATTGAGCATCGTGAATCTTTGAGTTTATATTTTTTAATCAAATTTGAAAAAGTTTTTTTTTTTTTTTTGGTACTGGGGATTGAACCCAGGGAGGGGCTCTCAACCACTGAGTTGCATCCTAGCCCTTTTATATATTTTATTTAGAGACAGGGTCTAGCTGAGTTGCTTAGGGCCCTTGCTAAATTACTGAGGCTCTGTTTGGACTCATGATTTCCTGCCCCAGCTGGGATTACAGGTGTGCACCACCATGCCCAACTTTAAAAGTTTTTTTGTTTTGTTTTTTTCTTTAGCTGTACATGGATACAATACCTTTATTTATTTGTTTACTTTTATGTGGTGCTGGGATTCAAACCCAGTGCCTCACACATGTTAGGCAATCAGGCAAGCACTCTATCACTGAGTCACAACCCTAGCCCCTTGAAAAGGTTTTGACCATTACTTTTTTCAAATATTTTGTTATTTGAGAACTCTAACTACACATATTGTAATTGGAAGCTGAAGTTGTCCTAGAGCTGAATTTTTTTTTCTCTGTGATACTGGTAGTTGAAGCCAGGACCTCACACATGCTAGACCAGCACTCTACTACTGAGCTACATCCCCAATCCCTTTTATTTTATTAGGGTCTTGATAAATTGCCCAGGATGACCTCAAATTTACAATTCTCCTGCCTCAGCTTTCATAGTTACTGGGATTACAGGGATGCTCCACCATGCCCAGAATCCAGGGCCTTGAGCATGCGAGGCCTTTTTCTCGTTGTGTTTTATTTTCTAGAATGTTACTGCAGCATTTATGAGTTTATCGATCATTCCCTGCAGTGTGTAATTTGCTGTTAATGATACCTAATGTATTTTCATCTTAGACATTATAGTTTTCATCTTTATTTATATGAAACTTTTAAAAATCTCTGACGGTCTACCTAATATATTCCCTCTAACTTCTTGACTATAACTGTTTCAGTGTCCTTATTTATGGTTTCTATCATTTGGGAGTCAGTTTTGATTGAGTGATTTTCATATATATCAGTTTGGGTTGTGTTTTCCCGATTTTTTGCATGCCTGTTTTTTTTTTTTTTTTTTGTTTGTTTGTTTTGTTTGGGAACAGGATTTCATGATTTGGCCCTGGCTAGTTTTGAACTTGTGGGCTCAGTTGATCCTCCCTCTTCAGCCTCCTGAGTGCTGGGACTGCAGACATGTGCCATCAGGCCCCACAGGACTCATGATTTTTTATCACATGACACACATTATAAATTTTACCTTTCGGGTGCTGGATATTTTTGTATTCTTACAAATATCCTAAGTACTCTTGAGCTTTGTTCTGGGACATGTTTAAGTTACTTGGAATCAGTGTGGGGTTCAGACTTATTTTTAAGCCTTGTTGGGTATAGACTACAACAGCATTTAATTTGGCGCTAAATTTTTCCAACAATCAAGATAAAATCGTTCTCAGTACTTTACCTGGTACACTGTGGATGACGAGGCTTTCTACTCTGCTTGAGGAGAACAGGAACTATCTGTCCCCTCCCCCCCAGCCCTTGTGAGCTCCAGGAATTGTCCGCCATTCCTTTCAGATGCAGCTTGTCCTGCCTTTGAACCGTTTCCTCACCAGCCCTTGCTGATCTGAACTCAGCTGAAGAAGGCCAGGGAGCTTCCCAGATCTCCAGGGCTCTCTTTGTGAGCATCTCTCTTCTTTGGTATCCTGTTTTGCAAATTCCAGTTACTTGGGTTCCCCTTCTCCCCAGGTTTCCCCCCTCATCAGCAAGACTGCCAGTGTCCTTTCCTTGAGCCTCAGTTTGGAAAAATCCTCCAGGCAGTAAGCTAAGCAATATCAAACCTAGTTTCTTTCTCATCTCTTTGGATCACTTCTTTTTGATAACCCGTAGACAATGCTTTGGAAGCCATTGTTTATAATTGCTTTATATGCTTTGTCAGACTTCTTTGTGGTGTATGTTTGGTATGGGGTGTTGAACCCACGGCCTTCTGCAAGTGCTCTACCACTGACTTGTAACCTCATTCTTTTTATTTTGAGACAGAGTCTTGCTAAGGTACCCAGACTGGCCTTGAATTTGCCATCCTCCTCAGGCTCCTGACTAGCTGGGATTACAGGAATGGGCCACCACACCAGGCTCTGCCTGACTTTTTAGTTGTTTCTGGCAGGAGGGTAAATCTGAGCCCTCCTGCTCCATCTTGGTTAGTAGTAAGTCTGCAGACAATCCTGTCTTACAACACGACACTCCACTTATCTTATGGAAATTCTATTGAATGCATTGAAAACAAAATATGGACCCTGAGGACTCTGAGAAGGTGTCCATACCTTCACCAGAGGGGACCGTGACATGCACAAAAAAGCTCAAGCACCCCACTCTTTTCCAGAATGCACGGATTTTCCCTGGGGCAGACAGGACAAGGCCTGTGCTACTTTTGGGCAGTGGCAGAAACTGTGGTCGGTTGTGGCATGGACAAGAACATAAGGTGGTCACTGGGAGCCTGGGCTCCGGGGTTTTCCTCTGAAGGAGACATAGTAGGAATCCATCTCCAGGCTGCACCCTCTCTTGTTGGTTGCTTCTTGCAGAGAGGTGAGCAGATCTGCAGGTTGTGGCAAATGTGTCGCGCAGTTTTAATCTCACAGCAAACCTAATTATTAACCTTTTTGTTTCTTTCTCCAGGCCCTTCTTGGAAAGCCTTCCCACCCCCACTGCAGACTCTGCCCCACTTCCCTCTCCTCCATAATTAGGGTTTACACTTCCTGAACCTGAATGCCTTTGCCCAAGCGGGAATCTGCACCCCCGCGGAGCACGTTTGTTAATCCGGGTGCAAAGTCACAACAGGTTGGAGGTCCCTGCCTCCTGGGACTGACAAAGGAGCTGGGGGTGGCTCCACCTGGAAACTCTCATTAGTCCCATATTTTCCCTAGTATTCCAAGTTTTCCCTAATTCCTTTTGTCAACTGGAACTACCTGGGCTGCTAGGGAAAGCAAATGAAATAAACTCATTAGCATTTGTGAGCAGGTCCTCGGGAGGGGAGGTGGGGGGCCGGAGAGGGAGAGGGTCGGATCCTGCCCCAGGGAAAGCAGGGCCACAGGCTCCCGAGGCCTCCAAAGCCAGCCCTGGGCTTACGTGCATTTTTCCATTCAGCGAATAGGAAACCTGCTGCATCTCAGCCTCTAACAAGGCACTGAGGGGAGAGACAGTAAAACCGAAAACTCTGTAGAAGCCTTTCTTTCTTTCTTTCTTTTTTTTTTTTTTTTGCCTTGGTACTGGGGATTGAACCCAGGGGCGGCTCTACCACTGATCCACATCCCCAGCGCCCCACTCCCACTTTATTTTTTACTTTGAGATGGGGTCTGGTTAAACTGCCCAAGCTGGCCTCAAACTTGGGATCTTCCTTCTGCTCCAGGCTCCTGAGTTGCTAGAGGCAAGAATGCACCCCTGTTCCTCCTTACTGAGCCTCTTTTTAGGAAACTTATTACCTAATTGAGATATTGATTGTGTGTGTGTGTGTGCGCGTGTGTGTGCGTGTGTGTAAAAGAACACAAAACTACACGCAACTATGTATATACACATATATATGTAAAATATAGCTTTTTTAAATAACGTTAAAAAATTTTTTTAGTTGCAGGTGGACACAATACTTTTTTATTTTATTTTTTGTGGTGCTGAGGATTGAACCCCAGTGCCTCACACATGCTAGTCGAGCACTCTTCCTCTGAGCCACAACCCCTGCCCCTAAAATATAGCTTTGATAAGCTTTGAGAAAAAACCAGAAAGCATAAACTAAGGGGCACTTGCCTGGTTAGGGAGCTCAGAAAACTTTCCAGGGGAAATGACAACTTGGCTGAGGTGTGTGGGATAAGAAGATTTTAATTTAATTAGAGGAGGAAGAGAAGGAGTGTTCCAGGTAGAGGAAACAGAACATACAAAGGCCCTGTGGTGTAGCAAAGGTATGTGTAACAGACTGGGTTTTCCAAAGATGGCTGCATCGCTGTGAATACCCCGTGGCTCTTCTTACAACAGACACTACACTGATTCACGGAAAGGTGAAGGTCTATGTTTTCTTCCTTTTGACCTAGGTGGACCTAAGTCTGCAGATACGATGCTAAATCTGAATATCTTCTGCTAGGTCTTCTTGGACCCTGCCACCTTGCCGTGAGGCAGCCACACAGCCATGTGGAGAAGCCCCAGCTGACAAAGGGCATGCCCTCCAGACACTTGCAGGAAAGGGCCTTCGCATGACTCCAGCCGCAGCCCGTGAGCCACAGCAGCAGACGCCAAGCGCAGCAAGCGGTGCCCAAATTGCAGATTAGTGAACAAAATAAATAATGTCATCGTCGTTTTAAGCCATTAATTATTGGCACGGTTTGTTCTGTAGCCACAGATAACAGTGCTGTGGGAAACCACGAGATGGCCAGTGGACCCCAGCAGAGACTCCGAAAGTGAAATGGGCAAGGGCTGACCCAGAACTTGTAAGCCCCTGGAAAAGGCACCCCTCAGGGCAAACAAGGACCCCAGGCACACATCTTGGCTGTTGGAGTGATGCAGGGTTTCAGCCCTCACTATGTCCTAACCCAGGACTCTCCACCACCATGCTTAGGGTCCTTGCTGGATCACACAAAGCTCAGAAGTGAAGTTGGGATTTTGCTTTTCCAGGAGCCATGGGGGCCCAAGGAAAGGGGCCAAGCCTGTGAATCTTAAAAATTTGGGGGGATTCTGGGGTTGAGCCCAGGGGTGCTTTACTGCTGAGCCACACGCCCAGCCCTTTTTATTTTTTATTTTGAGACAGGGTCTCCTCTAGCTAAGTTGCTGAGGTTGGTCTTGAACTTGTGATCCTCCAGATGTGTGGCACTGTGCCCAGCTTCATGTTATTTTGAATTGACAAATAATAACTTTGTGTATGTGTAGTTATTATATATATATATATATATATATATATATATATATATATATATATATTATATATATATATATATAGCATGATGTGATATTTTACTAAATATATACATTGCAGAATGTCAAATCAGGCTAATTAGCATATCTAGTCTCAAATATTTATCATTTCTTTGTGGTGAGAACATTTAGAATCCTCTCTATTAGCTATTTTGAAATATATGTTACATTGTGGTTAATTATTTTCACCTTGGCCTACAATAGAACCAGAGCTTAACAACAGCTAATCTAATGGAAATTCTTTTTTTCACAGAATATCCAACCCTTCCCTCTCTCCACTCTACCCCCAGCTTTTGGTAACCACTTTTTTTTCCCCATGAGTTCACTTTTTTTTTTTTTTTTTAAGATTTTATATATAAGTGAGATCGTGCAATATTATTTGTCTTTCTATGTCTGGCTTATCTTACTTAACATAATATTTTCTAAGCTTATTCCTATCATCACCAAAACCAGAATTTTCTATTTTTTTTTTAATTTTATATATTTTGGTACTAGGGATTGGACCCAGGGAAGCTTTATCACTGATCCACATCCCCAGCTCTTTTTATTTTATTTTTTTTTATTTTGAGACAGGGTCTTGCTCAATTGCTTAAGGCCTTGGTAAATGGCTGAGGCTGGCCTTAAACTTGCAATCCTTCTGCCTCAGCCTGTGGAGTCACTGGGATCACAGGTGTGAACCACTGCACCTGGCTGATTTTTCTTTTTAAGGCTGAACAGTATTCTATTGTATATATAAAGCCACATTGAAAATCCATTCATCTGGCTCTGGGCACGTGGACACATGCCTATAATCTCAGCAACCCAGGAGGCTGAGGCAAGAAGATCATAAGTTTGAGGCCAGCCTGGGCAATACAGTAAGACCCTGTCTCAGAATTAAAAAAAAAAATAAAAGTTGTGAGGATTTAGCTCAGTGATAGATCATCTCTGGTTAAATCCTTAATACCAAAGGACAAAACAAAAGGAAAACAACCTACTCATTTCCATCCGTGGGTGAACATGGAGGTTGAGTCTGTATCGGCTATTGTGAAGGATTCTGCCTTGAACACGTCTTCTGTGTTTCTGCTGCTGTGAATGATGTTGCAGACATCTCTTTGACAGGTTGATTCCAGTTCCTTTGAGTATCTACCCAGAAGTGGGATTGCTGGATCATATGATGATTCCACTTTTAGTACTTCTGTTTTGTTTGTGGTGCTAGGGATCTGACCCAGTGCCTAGCACATGCTGGGCAAGCCTTCCACCGCAGGGCTACCTTCCCAGCCCCCAAATTCTAGTTTTAGTTCTTTGAGGAACTTTCATTTTATTTTCCAAAATGATTGTGGCTTTGCCTTTTCAAGCCCTGGTCTGAGGCAGGGTTCTGACTGAGTGGCCCAGATAAGGTGGGCTCAGGTTTCAACAGTTCCATTTGCACCTCCTCCCTGCATCCTCTCTTCCAGGCACCTGAACAGGTACCAAGGATGCAGACAGAGTCTTCCACCTCCAGCAGCGTGGAACCTGGAGGTCTTGTGTTGGATTCCGTTAACAGAGACACCCAAGGTATGCATGAGGGCAGAGGTTCATTCCAGAATGCTGCCATGCTCCTAGCTTCCTGAAAACCCATCAGTTGTCATTATGTTTGTTTTGTTTCATTCTAACACTGAGAGGCCTTTCTCACCCCTGTCCCCAGCCTGGCTCACTGCACTGGGCTATCCCACACAGGTGGCCCTCCTCTTGCAGAAAGTAAGAAGCAGTGCTGGGTCTGGGGTTGTGGCTCAATGCTAGAGGGCTTATCTAGCATGTGTGAGGCCCTGGGTTGGAACCTCAGCACCACATAAAGACAAATAAATAAAATAAAGGTATCGTGTCCATCTACAACTAAAAAATACATATATTAAGGACATTTCTTTTTTATTTAAATATTTTATTAGTTGTTGATGGACCTTTATTTATTTATAGGTGGTGCTGAGAATTGAACCCAGTGCTTCACACATGCTAGGCGAGCTCTCTACCACTGTGTCACAACCCCAGCACCAAGAATTTGCTTAAAAAAAAAAAAAAGAAAAAAGCAGCAGTGCTTGTACTTAGGACCACTGTCCCTCTCCTTGGCTCTCCTGTGTCCTTTGTCCTTCCACCTTTGTTCTTGCTTCTTCTCCCCTCCCTGTCACTCAGTGCCTTGTGTTTACTCCGTTGGGATCTTTAGTCCCTGGGTATTCAGGGCTGAGGAGGCAGCTGGTCCTTGGGTGGCCTCAAGACCCTGGCCAGAGGAATCCTGCGGCTCCCATATCCTTGAGTTCTTCCTTACTCTGCAGTAACAGAAATCTGAGGATGTCCAGGACCAAGAAAGTCTAATCAGAGCAGACTGTGCTACACCAACAACTCCCAGCTGACGGGACACAGAAAAGCATAGTGGGCGAGCTCCAGGGAGCACTTTAAAAGAAGTGAGCCCAGATTATTTTATAATCCCACACAGGACCAGTGGAACAGAGAAAGAAGCAAGCAGACGCTGTAACTCCACCCCTACTAGCTGTGTGACCTTGAACAACATTCTTAACTTTTCTGACCCTCTTTTTTTTTTTTTTTTTTTCCTGAAAGGAAGGTGATAGCTGTGCTCAGACCATGGAGAAGAAGAAATGAAATGATACCAGTAAATGCAAGCACAGTGCCCACCCAGCAGTACAGTTCCAATAAACAGGAACCATCTATCATCATAATCGCCGCCACCATCACAGGATTATCATCCTTTTCAAGTTCATATATTGTGAACTTGCACCCACCACTGTTGATGAAAGGCTTGCACCCTACCACTGTTGATGAAAGGGTTAACACCCTGGAAGTGCCTTCCTGTTCCTGGTAGAAAGCAGCTTGGAGAGCTGGATCAAATGATGCCAGGATTTTTCTTTCCGAGCTAGAGGTTAGGGACTCTGCCTGGCCCCACCTGCCCCAGAAAGGGGTGGGGAGCCCATTCAAGGAGGAGCCAGGTGGAGCTGGGGTTTCTTTCCTTTGCTTTAGCCCAGTTTGTTTTGTAGTCCTTTGTTTTCCCAAACAAAGCAAGAGCAAAACTTGTAAATACTACAGCTGCCAACTCAGGCTACGGTGATGGGCCTAGCAACTTCCACCCCAGAGGGCACAGCTCTCCATCCCCCCAGGACCATGGCAGCTTGGCCTCCATTGCAGTAACTAGTGCCCAACAAATTAAAGGAATGAATGAGTGAGTGGGTGAGGGAATGAAGGAAAGGGCTCCTTTCAGCTCAGACAATCAATCGTTTGATTCTATTCTTTTCCCTTTTCCGCTTCTCTTCCTGCTCCACCAGACTTTCCTCCTTCTCTCCTGGGGCTAGGTAAGGGCTTTTATGAATTGTTTCATCAAGGGCTATTTGCCCCAGGCCTGGAAAACCAATCTATTCAAAGAAAATGGTTGGACAGGCACCCACAGGATCATGCCAAAGAAACGATACTAAATATGAACAGCTCTATACACAACTCTTCAGTGCACGACTCAGTCTCTGTCCACTGAAAATGTCAAGGAACATACCTCGGGAGGGAGACAACCTCCTTTCTTAGGCTGCAGCCTCCGACAGATTATTTAAGGTGGATATAGAAGGTTCTAATAGAGCAACTAAATTCAGGATTTGTCTTTCTACCTCTATTGAGGACTCATGTCTGGGGCCTAAGAGATTAGAACATTAGGAAAGATCTGTCATGAAGTACATCAAGCTGCCTTGTTCGACAGCCAGATTTGATTTTTCTTTTCTTTCTTTCTTTTTTTTTTTTTGCCTGAAAAAGGGAAAAAAAAATCTCAGCAGGCAAGCAGTCAAATGTAGTGGACATGGCTCTGGTTCCTGAAAGCTCTGGCTTAAGCAGCTTCCTAGATGTGGAATAATGTGCTTTGGGGAATGTATTAGGCTGCTCCCCTTGTTCCTTGGTAGCTGCTCTAGATGTGAATTATGCAATTCACAATTGATATGTTAAGGGCGTTAATGACCCCTGTCTGCTCCTTTGCAACATCTGAACCATCTTCTTTATGCTCAGGGCTACATGGCTCATTGTGTATGGAAATATCCTCCTCCCTTAGAATGAATATAAAAACAGCCAAATTAAGTAGTCTACATAACATTTAGCCAGGAATAACACAAGCTGGGAATCTGGACCTGCATATCCTTCATATATAAAATGACTGTAATGATAGAAACAGGTATTTTTAGTTTTCAAAGTATTTTCGCATTTCATCTTTGAGTGGTAGAGTGCTTGACTAGCCTCCGTGAGGGTGGATCCCCAGCATTGCAAATAAAATAGTAATAATGATAATAGTAGTAGTAGTAATAATAAATGATGACACATATTGCCAATTAGGGAAAAGAAAACTGATGTCTAAAAAATGCAAAGGACTTGTCCGTGAGAACTGGCAAAAGAGCAGGAACAGAAATGGGCCACTCCAGATGTCATGCTTTTAGCTCTTAACCTGATTTTTTTTTTTAAATCTAAATGCAGAAATAGAATTCTTTTGGGGCAAAACATGAGTGTAAGGTGGATGTGACTACCACCTGAGAAGCTTTGGCTCTGGCCTCTAGAAATTCAGAATACTGGGCCAGGAATCTGCATGTTTAATGATCCCCCAGAAGATTCCTTGGACCACATTTGGAGAGGGTTAGATAGTAGGTCTTTTCTTTTTCTGGAATTATTTAGGCCAAATCAAGAATGTTTAGCTACCTCTTAGTCTAGCTCCAGAACAACAAAATCAACTTTGAAAATCAAAGCTTGCTTACTCCTGAGATTTTTCCAGCAATTCATAGGTAATGATATCCCCAAGAAAAAAGTAGGCAAATGCCAACTTTCACCTTATTATTGTACTGGATTGTCTTACAGGAAGGGAGGTAAATCAGAGACAAGGCTGAACTCCAGCCTGAACTCCCTCCCTGGGAAAAACATTTACAAACATACTCTTCAGAATTCCACTGCAAACCACTGAAATTTCAGACTGTCCATTGAAATATTGAGACTTTTGGTGAGAAAATGCCTGAGGTTTTGTTTTTTTTTTTCCCCCTAGTTATGCTGGAAATTCTATGGCCAGATGTCTGTTTTCAGCAAGCAATGGTGAACCCTAGAAAGTTGAAGCTGCTGTGGATAGGAGTTACTAATTTACTAGATCAATTACCAACGGGTGGTGATGGTCAGTCAAGAGAAATATGACAGCTAAATTCCACTCTGACTCAAGCCAGTCATTTTTACAGGCATCATTTCGAGGAGCCTGAGAAATTTTGCAGTTCCACTTTTACTGACTCATAGCTCCCTTCTCAGTTACCCACCAAGATGCCTTGCAGATCATCAGCACAGGGTTCCAACTCTGTTCAATAGTTATCTTAAATCAGGTTACTGTGTTCTCTTAAGGTACTTAAAGTGGCAGCTATACATATGTAAATAAGCCCCTGTTTGCTGGGTAGAGGTAATTCTCAGCCCTGGCCTGTATCAGAATCACCTATGGAGCTTTTAAGAAAATCCAGATGCTAGGGACCCACCCAGACCTGATGACTCAGGACCTCCTGGGATGAAGCCTGACTATTTGTCCTTCTTTTGTGTGTGTGTGTTTAAAGCTTCCTGGGAGTCCCCACCCTCCCCCACCCCTGCCCTTAACCTCTTGATAATGTTTCTGTTCTTCCTTTAGAGTAATAAAATTTGTCGTTTGTGGGGACCTTTCATGGGCTGGGGGCTTTGTCTACCACACACCTAATCTTTCTGGCAATTCTGTCCGGGCGGTGATTATCTTGCACATATTAGGAATGAGGCAACTGAGGCTTAGAAAAGTTTCAGCCGATTATCCTACATCACTAAGTCCAAGTCTATGTTCTTTCTATACAAAAATCCATCATTACTTAAGAGGCTCTGGGTTCAGCAAAACGAGTTATTTTGCTCAACAGAGTAGCAGAAACACCTGTGGATATTTTTCTTTTTGAGAAAAGTCCCAACCCTCCTCCTCTTTCTTATCCTTTGGGGGCTCAGATCGCATTTCTGTAAGGGCATGTTTTTGGAGTCCCTAGCTCTGGCCAGCTTCCCCTCCTTCGTGTCCCCAGTCCATGCTCAACCGGACAGGGTTCTGTAATTGTCTAAACCCTCCCAGAGGCTGGGGAGCCACACTCGCTGCTCCTTCCCTAGCTAGCCAGCTGGTTGAGGACTTGGGTCATATAAATGCTTAATAAATATTTGTTGAATGAATGGATGAATGGACAAACAGATGGACAGATGGATGGATGATCGATTGTAGTTTGAATTAACTGGCAATGTCGAACAGGAGGATAAGATGAAAGATTTTGGAATAGAAGAGTCATTTTAAAAAGTCTATGGAATCCTGTTAGTAAAGTGAGTCAAGACTCACAGCAAACAAAATTTAGGGCATACATAGGCAGGATGCCTCTGATGTGCCCAGGAGAACATCTAGTTAGGAATGAATGAATGATCGCCATATCTTGTTACAGGACCACAGAAGTAACAATGCTACCTTGGTTTTATACAGTCACCCCCACAACCCCGCCCCAAAGAGGCTAAATCACTCAGCAAAGGACAGAGTTCATCACTTCTCATTTCAAAGAACTTTCTCAACGATCTGGTTATGTGGAGTCTGAAAAGCAAGCAAGCAAATGGGAGAATAAAGACTATCTGTTTGACAGAGTCGGAAGCTCCCTCACCCTATTGCTCCACGGTGGTTGATATAAAGAGAAAAGGTTTTGAAATCGTGGCTGGTCTTCAAAAGCAACAAAGGGCATCTTACAACACAAAGCAGAGCATCAACAGCACAACCCAACCAGGAAGGCAGCGTGCGTGGAGACAGGGAACATCAAGGGGTCTGAAGGGTAGCGGTGGAGGAAGCTTCTTGGTGTTGTCCTCCAGGACGCCGGTAACCTGTGTACAAAGAGGAGCCTCATGATATTGTGGGCTGGTCTTCAGGAGCAATAAAAAGCAGTCGAAGAAAGTTTCGAACACAGTACACCCCTCCCACCCACACACCCTCTTGTACCACACCATTCTTCTGTCTCTCCTTCTTTCCTCCATACTGCAGAGCCAGGAGTCTGATGTAAGATTAAACCCATTTTGAACATCAGAGGGAACCAGGCCCCCCCAAACCCAGAACATTTTTTCCCTCATTACCACCTCATTAAGATGCCCCTAAGGTCCTTACTCTTTATATGACGATATCATGCAAAGAACAGGTCCCGTATGCCTGCGATGAAGCATGACTGATATTTAAGACCAACAACTCAAGAACAGTTGATGGCTTTTGTGTTTATTCAGAGTGGCACTTTTACGCGAGACCGTAAAGTGGCGAATTTCCTACACAGAGCCGTGAGTGTGCGCGTAGGGGCAGGTGGTGTGGAGGCCAAGGTAGCACAGGGGAGCTCTGAGCTGGCCCCCAGCCGGGAAGCAGTCTTCTAGGACTTCCCTGTCCACGGTGGAGCTCCTGTTGCCAGATCCCATGGCCGCCTGGGAGAGAAGGAGGAAGTGAGGTCAATGAGGAAAATAGTCAGATAGAAAAGCAAATTGTCCCTGACAAATGAGTCACATGCACTCTAACCAGCTTGTTCTGAGAAAAGGAAGCCTTCCTTACTTGAATTTAACCTCTGAGATTCCAAGCACTGGGATATTTAGCGGATGACCCTTGGTGTAGTAGTGGAAATATTCCCATCCACAGAGGTATACTTTGCACCCAGATTTATTAACCTCCAACTCATCTGCCATTTTGATCTTTGGAAGGGAAGAAAAAGGATGATTGTGGCCAGGTGTGGTGGTGCATGCCTGTCATCCCAGTGGCTTGGGAGGCTGAGGCAGGGGGATCGAGAGTTCAAAGCCAGTTTCAGCAACTCAATGAGACACTGTCTCTAAATAAAACATAAAAAGGCTGGGGATGTGGTTCAGTGGTTAAGCTCCCTTGGGTTCAATAGCCTGTACCGAATAATAATAGTAAAAACAATAATAATAATGTGGCTCAAGTGGAGTGAATGTACCACTTAATTTCCATCCACTTTAGCCTATTTCCAGATGTGGGTAGTTTGAGGTTCCTTAGTCTTATTAACCGCGCTACATAAATGTAGCTTCAGTCTCCCGTCTAACTGGATTATGGTTCTTAGATTTTCTTCTTCTTTTAAACAGTTTTATTGAGATATGATTTATACACCACCTAATTCGCCCATTTAAAGTGTACAATTCATGGTTTGGGGTGCTCTGTTACTAATTTCAAGAAATCGTTTCTATATTTTCTTAGTAGAAATGTTAGTATTGCTATTGAAGAAGGAAATCAAATTGAAATACAGAAGGAAATGTTAGAAAGACAAAAGGAGAAAGTATGACAGGGACAGAAGGAAGACTGCCTCTGGATTTCTCAATCTTTTAGGATTCAGATACCAGCAGGGCTGGGCTCAGGGGTGGAGTGCTTGCTGGTGTGTGCCGGGCTCTGGATTCAATCCCCAGCACCCCCCCCCCCAGCCAAAAGACACCCCGAGTGTGGTGCTGGAGGAAGAGAGCAGAATAGGCTGTATGGATGGGGGCTAAGAAAAGCCTTGTGATTGGCCCTAGGAATCTCGGACACCAGGGTTTCCTGTCTCCCTGCGGAGCCCTCTCCTGGGGGAACCAGGCAACAAGGTGACCTGAACCAGGGGCCAACTTTCAAGTCAGTCCTTTTCCTGCTTCTCAAATGGCAGCATTTAATGAAGTAAACTTTTTATGGAGAACTTTTTTTTTTTTTAATGAGAATTCAGAGAAGTTTCTGGATTAGCTGAGAAGTATGAAAGTATTTAACCTCCACTCAGCAAAATGCCTTTTATTAACATTTTTCCTTCTACTATTGCTCACAAAATCGCACTTTCTCCAACATGCTCTCCATCTGGTGTTTGGACCTGATTATAGGTTATAGGTTACAGGCAGACGGTATGGATCACGGGTACAGCGTACCCATTGGCCTGGAGCTTGATTTAAGGACCAGAGGATTTTTCAGGGCGAATGACTGTGGGAAGGAAGAAGATCAAAAGGTCCTTGCTCCATGAGTGACACAGTGGCTGCTCAGATGGCAGCAGAGGTTGAGGTTGTGACCCTCTCCACAACCTCCACCCTTTGGGAGGTGTGATCCAGAATGTCTTCCATGAATGCCACTGATAAGGGGCTTTTTGAGGAGTGGAGGAAGGGAGGAGAGTCAGACAGAGACACTGCAAGTCACCAGCATTGGTCTGGACCTTGATGTCTATTTCTGAAGTCAAGGAGATGCATGGAATAGACAGGCTGGGGAGAAGTGAGCCCTTGAGATGGGGTCTTTGGCCTTCATTTCAGGCCTGATTCATGCTCTGGGGTTATAACACCCACAGGGCCTGATGTCCTGTCTGTTCTCAGAGCCTCTGGTGACTGGGGCATGCCCACCATACCCCCACCTGCTACCCTCCACTCCTGGAGGTGGGGCTAGCTCCATATTAATAGTCCCGGGTGGCTACTCCGCCCAGGAGGACAGCGTGTACCCAGGCCTTGGAGCACACTGAGGGCTGTCTGACCAGATGTTCCTGGAACATTCTGCCACAGTCAGGCAGTGCAGGAGAGAAAACCAAAAACACCCTGAGCTCTCCGAGGAAGAGGGAAAACCAGATCCGAAATGGAGGCTCCCATGAAGTCACGGTGGGTGGAAGGGCCAACCTAATAAGAGGACAGAGGAGCCCAGTGGAGCCTTAAGTCATCCTGGGAGCGTGCTGCTGGTGCCCACCTGAGTGCTGTTCCTCAGAGGCTCCACATCTGCGAGGCCCTCTGTCTACACGCCACAGCCTTTCACAGTTAGTAAAGTTGGTTAGTGAGACTTTCCCAGTAGGTACAGGCTGCCTGCTGCGATGTGAGTAGGTTGTCTTAGCCACCATCTGCCTCAGTTTCACTACTTGCTAAGTTGGGGAAATGCCATAATACGACTCACCTATTAAGCACCCGACTTTTCTTCCATTATGCTTAATAACATGGTAATGAAGAGCATGTTTTTCTTTTCTTTTTTTTTTTTTTTTTGGTACTGGGGATTGAACCAGGAGCATTTAATCACTGAACCATATCCCCAGACCTTTTTTTATATTTCATCTAGAGACAGGGTCTTGCTGAGTTGCTTAGGGCCTTGCTAAGTTGTTGAGGCTGGCCTCGAACTTGCAATCTTCCTGCCCTAGTCTCCCGAGTCCCTGGGATAACAGACGTGTGTCACCACGTCTGGAAAGAGCGTGGGTTTTTTTAAGGTAGACGAGTTTGAATTCTGGCTTTGCAGCTTACTTTGTGCTTTGGGGCAAGTGTGTTGTTAACCTCTCTATTCTTTAGATTCCTTAGCTGAAAAGGGGACCAGCTCACACCTCTGGCTTCACTGCCTCTTTGATAGGAGTCAGCCGACCTGTGTTCAGGTTGGCTGCCTTGTGGAGAGTTCCTTGAAGGAGTCAGCATGACACTGGGTTCTCCTCCCCTACAAGTGCTCCATCAGTAGTGGCTCTGATGGCTTTCTGAGCACTCTCAGGGCACCTGGAAGCTCAGGTGAAACAGATTCAGTTGACAGTATTTCATACCTTCCAGGGTTTTGCAATTTGGTTGAGAAGACAGATTATTAAATCATTAGGGAGAATGATACACATACTTTCCTGCAATTAAACCTCACAGTGTGTGGTTCCATATGTAAATACTGTGGCCCTGGATCTTCATGGAAGGAAAGAAGATAACGGAGAGGGAATGGGAGGTGGCACTGGGAGGATGATGGGCATAATCTGTTGATGAGGGACCTTAATGATGATGCTCAACCGGTGGCTGGAGAAGAAATCTTTGTCTATAAAACAAGTGCCCCTTATCTTCTTTAGATGAGCATTTTTTTCTTTCTGGCACTGGGGATGGAGCCCAGGTGTGCTCTATGACTGAGCTACTCGTCCAGCCCTTTCTATTTTTCATTTTGAAGGAGGGTCTTGCTAAATTGCCCAGCTGGCCTTGAACTTTCGATCCTCCTCCTTTTTTTTGGCACCAGGAGATGAACTCAGGGACACTCGACCACTTGACCATATCCCCAGCCCTATTTTGTATTTTATTCAGAGACAGGGTCTCACTGAATTGCTTAGCACCTCGCTTTTTTGCTGAGGCTGGCTTTGAACTAGTGATCCTCCTGCCTCAGCCTCCCAAGCTGCTGGGATTACAGGCGTGCACCACCACACCAGCCAGCCTTTGACATGAACTTGCAGTAGCCATTCCACCTCACCTGCAAGGACTTTCCATTCCATCATTCAAATTCCAACAAAACCCTGATACCAGGGATTGGAGAAGACAAACCTTACTCTGCTTCCCACCATGAGTATAGCTTTGCTGGGGGTACCCCAAACTCCCCTCCAAGCCTTCTTCCTTGCTCATCTGTTCATTCACTAGGATCACAGTCCTGTGTCCTGCTGCAGAGAAGTGTAGACAGGGCCACGCTGTCAAACTGCTTCCAGTCTAATCAGGGGAGTGACCCTGGGATGTGGCTTGTCTTGCTTCTCTTCTGTTCACCGGGCAGATCATCTGTGTGGTTGCATTTATTCTTGGTATACTTATGGGACATTCTCACGCTTTCCAGACGTTTCTTTGATGATTGAGACACAGAGTATAGATCACAATGAGTTTCCTATCATTTGCATCATTTCTGGGGGGTCCTCTGATTGATCTAGTTTGACAGGCAGGGAGGGGGCTGAGGCTGTAGCTCAGTGGTAAAGTGCTTGCCTCATGTGTGTGAGGCACTGGGTTCAATCCTCGGCACCACATAAAAATAAATAAAGATACTGTGTGTTTATCTACAACTAAATAAATATTAAAAAAAGAAAGAAAGAAAGGGAGGTATTTCTGTGACTCCCGTTTGGCAGACAGAGTCTCACAGAAGGAAGCTACCTTGCTGGAACGTGAACTTTTATTTCCTGGCTATAAGTCAGTGACACTGGCTACATTGTCACCCTCTAGCGTGCTATGAAGCTCCTTGAAGGCAGGGCCTGTTTTTACCAACCCTCTCTTGTGTTACCTACATTTAGGCAGGGTGTGCTGGTAGATGGCTAACAGAGGAACTCAATCCCTGATTTGTAGTGTTTGCCAACTTCTGTTGTGTCAATACCCACATTGGGGCTGATTTCAAGCTACCAATGTGACGTCGGTCACTTGCAAAAACCTCACAGCTTGTATAATGTAACATTTGGGGTCTGCTTTTGCTTGGACTAGTGTAACTCCTTCATGAAATAAACTGAAAAAAAAATCCATAAAAAGTTCCTGGAAATATAATAATGGGCACTTCTGAGCTGATATAAGCTTGTTCCACACACCAGTTTGCTAAATGCCTTAAATATACTGCAGAGATATTTGATCAATCCAGAGGTTATGATATTCCTCCATCCAAATTCATGTCCCCTGGGGGTAGAAGAAGCCTGTCCCAGTTGACACTGTTGGATGGAAGGATCTACAGGACTCAGTTCCTTCCGGACCTGCAGCTTCCCAGAGGCCAAGCAATGTTGTTGGTGGAGGTTTCCGGTTCTGGCAGACGCAGAAGGGGGAAAAGAGATTTAGACTAGAAGGATTTGAAGACTATGGACGAGAAAAGGAAGGAGAAAGGAGAAAGGGAGGAAAGAGAGGGTAGAAAGAAAGAAGGGAGAAAGGAAGAGAAGTAGGCTCATAGGATGGGTGTTGATGGAGGGAGCCTCTCCTGAGGTCTCCTGTGGTGGGCACCTCCAGTCCGGTGCCTAGCACATAGTAGGTGCTTGGTAAGTATTGGTGGTAAAGACCCAGTCATAGCCTACTTCTGCATCTGTGCCTGATCTTTCCTCTCAATGAGATTCTGAGATCTCTGAAAGCAGGAAACCACATCACTCATTTCTGTGCCCAGGATATCACTGCCTCGTTCTAAAGTTCACAGATATTATTTCTAACTCTTACTATGACAATGTTGCAAGGAAGAAACAGGCTCATCAAAATCAAGTACCTTGTTCAGACTTGCCTAGCTATTAAGGGCTGGGGCCAGGATTCAAGGCCTCTCCGCTCTCCCACGCCACCTCTGAAGGGATCAGGAATCTTTCTGACAAGTAAAGTGTGAATTTGTCTTCTTACCCAGAGAACTCCACTTCCCTTCTTTTCTTCAGTAGCCGTTTTTCACAGGGGCTCAAAGATAAATGTAAGAACATTGATACAAGCATAAAACACGCATTCTGCAAACCTCAGCCTTTGTGCCTTGAATATTAACCCAGAGAGATCATGAAATAATGAGGCTTCATAACTATCTACTCAATTCCAGAGAGCACGTCTCAGGAAGACAGCAAATGCATTTTCAAATTTTGCCATGGTGAAGATTATGACATATTGTTACTTATCAACAACTCTAGGAATTTGGTTGTAGTGGTGCGTGCCTGTAATCCCAGTGGCTGTGGAGGCTGAGGCAGGAGGATTGCAAGTTCTCAGCCAGCCTCAGCAATTTAGCAAGGACTTAAGCAACTTAGCGAGACCCTGTCTAGAAATCAAAAATAAAAAGGGCTGGGGATGTGCAGTGGGAAAGTACCCCTGGGTTCAATCCCCAGTACAAAAAAAAAAAAAAAAAAAAAAAATTCTGGGAGGGGGCTATTGCCAACCCCTCCTTACCAGGGGGGAGAAAAACCTTGAAGCTCATGGAGGGTAAGTCATTTGCTCTACCAATGGAGTACCCCCTTATCCTAAATGTTTGATAGCAAAACTGTTC
This sequence comes from Marmota flaviventris, assembly GCF_047511675.1. NCBI lineage: Eukaryota > Metazoa > Chordata > Mammalia > Rodentia > Sciuridae > Marmota > Marmota flaviventris. Next base: position 16,871,291 of record NC_092501.1, read on the forward strand.
TGAATTTCATATTTTTTTCTTGAGAAAAAAATTTTGGAATATTTGCATATATGGACTAAGATACCTTGGAGGTGGGGCCCAAGTCTGAACACAAAAGTTTATGTTCTATACACACCTTATTCAGGTAAACTCAAGGTAATTTTATCCAACGCTTTCAGTGAACCTGCATTTTGCCTGTGACCCAGTGCATTGGGGCAGCTGGCAGATAGGAATTTTCAATTTGTGGCTCCTGTTGGTGCTCAAAGAGGTCCACATTTTGGAGCATTTCTGATTTTGGATCAGGGATCCTCAACCTGTATTTGCAGATCCCATGACGAAGACTTGGGAAGAGTTAGCTCATCTGGGAAGTGATCCTGGAAGAACAGGGAGGGAGTAGGGAAGGGAGAGACCTTGCAGGCTCCGCCGTGGACTAGTGTTGCTTAATCCTGCTGGACGTTTTGTGAGGCTCCTGTCGGGGTGCCATCTCTCTCCCACAAAGGGATGAGGAAGCTGAACTGCTTATCCATCAGTCACTTCCCTCTTGGGGGGAATGTCTTCTCTGGGGAACTCAGGTTGCCCTGCTCAAGGGCTGAGCAAGCTCCCTGGGTCCCAGAGAAAGTCTGGGTCACAAAGCAGAAACCTGGGTGCTTGATGGGAGATGTGTCAACAGAAACAGGGAACTGTAGGTGCACTTGAAGGTGAGCCACGGCAATATGGGGCACGTTTGCCCAAAGTCAGGCTGAGAGTTGGAGGAGCCAAAACTGAGATTCTAATGCATGTTGATTTCATGCCAAGACTCATTTCCTTCCTATGATACCAAACACTTAAGACAAATTAAGGAGGTAGAATCCGTAGACCTTGGAGGTAGAATGGGTGGTCTGGTGAGAAGGAGCAATGGTCCAAGATGGGGCCCAAGGTTCAGGCTGATTTCATTTGGTGGATGGGGTTCAGTTATTGCCTGAGAAAAAGAGTACAGACCCCAGGGGCAAGTGACTCTGTGTTTGTAGGAATCTACTTTAACTACCCAGAGCATCACCATCTTGGCCACATTTATTTCTTTTTAAGAACCCAATCTCTTTATTTCATAGCCCAAATCCATGGACAAGAACAATAAGCCCAACAGGAGGAGCTAGTCCCCAAAAGCCTCATGGGAGGGAAACGAACTAAGAATACAGGCCTTCCTGGGCCACCCAAGCCTCTTTTGAAGTGCTCAGAATAGCCAATTATGCAAAACAAAACAAAACCTAACACACACACACACAGTAGAAGTCCAGGACTCTGTTTCTTAGGGCTCCTTAGCCAAAGATGTCGCCTTACTGTTTTAAATGGTGCTGTTTGTTTAAGAGAAGAGCAGGTGTTCTCCTCATTCACACCAAACAAAGCCGAGCCCTGGCCTAGGCCACTGGGGGCGGCCATTAGTGCTGGAGAACGGGGAAGGCAAGGCTGGGCGACCTTCAGTGTGGAAATAGTTCTGTTTGTTTGTTTCTTCTTCTTCCCCCCCTTTTTTTTTTTTTAGTCATTTCTTTTTAGCAAATCTATTGGATCGGAATCTCGGTATCCAGATTAAAAAAAGGGAAAACTGAAATTGGAGGAAAAGCCATAAACATGTGACAGCTCCTTTGACCTCCTTGCCCCATCCCCGCTGACCCCTTGGTCATTGTCCTCATCTGCCGTCACCTGTCATTGCAGGCTGGCACTTTGAGCTCTGGGCCTGGAGAAGCCCAGCTGGAAAGGGGCCACGTAATGGAACATTTGCCTCACCTTATTTGGATGAGCAGACAACAGGCCCACCTCGGGCACCCCGAGTCAGGACCCCCACTCCAGAGTGACCCGTTCAGACAAGAGCTGATGCAAAGAGCTTGTCCTTGGCCCCACACAGAACCAGCCTCCTATCGCAGCTCAGCAGCTGCCTAGCTGTGTGGCCTAGGGTGGTCACTCCCCCTCCTACTGCCTCAGTTTCCTTACCTGTTAACCAGTGACGATAGCATCTACCTCCCAGGGGTTGTTGTGAGGGTTCCAAACCAAGACGGAGGAAGCTCAGCACTTCTCAAACAACTTCATCTCAGGATTCCTGGACACTCATGAAAGTTTTGAGTGTGCCAAAGACCTCACCTTGGAAAATTCTAGAAAAGATATTCATGGGTCATCAAAGTGATGACATCACCATGGGTCATATATCCTCTAGAAAATTCTATTGTACACTTAAGAAAGAATAAGTGGGCTGGGGATATAGCTCAGTTGGTAGAGTGCTTGCCTCATATGCACAAGGCCCTGGGTTCAATCCTCACCAACCCGCCCCCCCCCCCCACACACACACAAAGAAATAAGTGAAAAAGCAAATAATGCCTTAGTAATATTATGAAGAATCATGAAAAAAATATTTTCAGTGCTGGGGATATAACTCAGGACCTTTTGCATGCCGGGTAAGTGCTGTATCATTGAGCTACATCCCCAGTCCCTAACACTTTTGACATTGCAGACACACTGAAAGGGTCTCAGGGACTTTGAGAACCAGTGTACCAATGCATGCGAGGTCCTTAATGCCTAATGCATGGTAGGTACTCAGTTCAGTGGGAAGGGTCGAGGGAGTTGGCATTTCTGGCTGTGTCTTGGGTCAGGTGCATGGGTCTTGCAGACTTGAAGTTGTTGGGTAAATACCAGGTGGAGCACATGTCAGAAGGTTGGCTAGCTGGATCCTCAGAGTGCAGCCATGGGGAAGACCAGCTAGAAGCCGGACAGGCCATGAGGGCCAGTGGGAGGTGACAGTGGGCAGGACTTGCCAGCCTATTCTCAAGTTCCTGTTGTCACTCAGAAGATGGCGATTCATGCAGTTTAAGCCAGTGCATGTGAGTCACATGAAGCAAGTTGGAAAGAAAAGAAAGAAAAATAGGAAGAAAGGTAGGCAGCTAGCTGCAGGATTGGAGGGCCTCTGGCAGAACCCCATTCCCTTGTCCTGGACAGCAGAGATTTCGTCTGTGTTTCCTCGAGTGTAAAGCAGGGACAATGTTACCTCGGATTGGCTGTGAAGGCCAAATGACACAGCATCTTTAAGAGGGCAAATCATGCAAAGGAGGGGTGCCGTCGATCAACCCCTGTTTATAGAGAGAGTCTCTGTCTGTCTGCCAAATTCAACAGGATGCTTCGTAAACATTCACTGCTGTGTCACTGCGGGTGCCTTCTGGAGGGCACAAGTAAAGGGATGGACCCTGGCCCCGAATCTGTCTTGCTGCCTTGTGGGGAGGGGTCTGTGCTGTCCCCTGCAGCTGAGGTGGCTCCTGGATTCCAGGGCTTTCCTCCCTGTCCCTCATGCAGAGGCCAATGCTGGCTCCCAGGAGGGGTTGGGCCACAGCAATGTTAGGCCACCGGTCTTTGTCATCAGTCAAGTGACTTGGTGGTCCCCAAGGGCAGAAGCCCACTGGTCCTAGCAAGGGTGAGAAGTGCTGTCATTAGCACCTGATGCAGGCTCAGCAGCACCGGGAAAGGCCCAGCCAAGGGCACCGCTGGCTGTTAGGTTGTGGATGGAAGTAGGAAAATAGAAAGAGGAGCAAGAGCCCAACTTCCAAGACCCAGAGTGACCATGCTGGTGTGCAACGGCCCCTCCTCCATGGGCCACGCTTCTGTGAAGCACCAGGCTGCATATCCCAGTGGTCAGCACAATTGTCTGCAAAGGTCTAATGCGTAAGGATTCTAGGTTTTGCAGGCCACAGGGTCTTTGCACCTCAGCTCCTCATTTATAGCACAAAACAGCCAGGGATGATAAATAATTCAATGAGGGTAGCTGTTTTCCAATAAAACTTAGGCCTGTATCTTTCAAATAGAGGTCCACAATTCACAGTTTGCCGAACCCTGACATATGCTATCCTGGTGACAGTGGTGCAACAGCAGTTTCATTGACTCCAAACTGTAGTGAAAAAACCTGGCTCAGAAAGGTTAAGTAATTTGTATGAGGTTACACAGCAGCTAATGAGCAAACCAACATGGAAACCGTGGTTTGACTTCAAAACTGATGCTTCCGTCATCCTGACAGGCCATCAGGCTGAGAACATACTTGTGGTTCGGGGAAGCCCTGCAGAGCGATTCTCAACTCTCCCATGAGGCCTGAGAGCCCTGTCTTCCTGTCCAGGACTCTAAAGGAAAGCTAGAGGCCACCAACTGTTGTCACTCAGGCTCCATGTCTTCCAGGGGAGGTGGCCTGAGCCGAGGTGACAGCCCAGGCACAGCCAGCATGACTGGGCTGGAAACTGGCCTTGGCACCAGCTCCCTGGCGCCCAGTTAAACTTTTGACTTTCCAAATTAGAGAAGTTGAAAGTTCTGCTGGGCACTTCTATTTATTTATTTATTTTTTAAATGGGAAACTTTTTTGTTGTTGTTGTTAATTATTTACCAGAAATGGCTCTCCCTGCCCCCATCACCTGAAATTATCTTCCCTTCCATTTCCCCTCTCCCAAGAGGTCTCCAGAGCTCCTCCTCCACACAAAGGAAGGTAAAGTGTGCTGAGGGACAGAGAGGGGGGGACTCCAGACAGCTTGAAGGCTGTCCCCTGCAGGAGTGGCTTCCCATTGGCCAGCCCGGCTCCCGGGCATCTGATCTATAATTCAGCCACGGTCTCCTCCCACCCAGTCCATCTGTTATCTCCCTGTATATATTGACTCTTTTACCCCAGAAGCTGCCTGGGATCGGGGTGGGGAGCCTGGCAATCCCATTGTCAGAGAGGTTAAATATTAAGTTGGGCTCAAAGTTTGCTCCTGCCCCCACCCTCCCTCCCTTGAATTCCCTTCTGGCCACACCTCCTTGCCAAAGCAGGAGGTGCTAATGACCTGATTTACATCTGTGTAAATCTGAGCTGGGACACTAATGAGGCCTGAAGTGGCTGGAAACACCAGGGTGAGCTGGCGGGGCCTGGTGTTGGGACACTGTGAGCAGAAGTCCTGCTGCCGATTGCCCAACACAAGCCCTGGCAGAGACACAGGAGCAGAACTCCAAACCCAAGCCCTGCCACCAGGACGGAGGTGGCAGGAAAGGGTTAAGTGAGGGGTAGGAGACCCCCGTGCCACCCCTGTTCTCTGGAAACACCTTTCTCTTCCTTCCCAGGGTGCAGGCGTTTAGCCAGCGCCATACATAATTGATAGAATCAGGAGGCCCCGTTTCCGAGCTGGTAATGACTGTGAATACTCACCTCATCACTGGCAAGGGCAGAGGACACTGGTCTGGGGTCACCGAGTGTCCACCTTTGTCCCCGATTTGGGGACAAAGTCACCCACTTCAGAAGCCGGTTGTGGAGCAGTGGCACCCCAGACTGATGGGGACTGAGTTTCTGTGGCACAGCTTGCTTAGTCACTGTGTGGCCCTGAGTGTCAGCCTGCCTTCCCAAGCTTGCTTTGCCATAGGGATGGTTATAATTCTCTCTCTCTCTCCAAGTACAGGGAGGGTCCCAGGAGCTAGTACATGTGGGTGCTTTGCGTGATACCTGGCACCCAGATGCTCAACCTTTGTTTTAAATTAAAAAAATTTAGGCTGGGTGCAGTAGCGCATGCCTATAATCCCAGTGGCTTCGGAGGCCGAGGCAGGAGGATCACGAATTCAAAGCCAGCTTCAGCAAAAGCCAGGTGCTAAGCAACTCAGTGAGACAGACCCTGTCTCTAAATAAAATACAAAATAGGGCTGGGGATGTGGCTCAGTGGTCAAAGGGCCCCCAAGTTCAATTCCTGGTACCCCCACCAAAAAAATCATAATTGAAACATCTCAATAGCAAATATTTGTGGGATATAGTGTGATTGTGTGTGTGTGTGTGTTACTGAACCCAGGGCCTCATGCATGCTAGGCAAACACTCTACCACTGAGCCACATCCCCAGACCACAGTGTGATGTTTTGACACATGTATACTATGTTTAATACTCTTATTCATTTATTGCTAAGTTGATGGCTCTAAAAGAAAAAAAGGCAGGAGAAGGAAAGGATTTGAGTGAAAAGGGACTTGAGAATTTAATACCACCCAGTCCCAGGCCCACGCAGTCTGGAAGCCATCAACAGCAGCCAGATTTGGGGCATGCTCTTAGTTTAACCTCTTGAGCTCAGTTTCCTCATCTGCTAAATGGGACTGTGGGAGATGCTTATTTCCCTGCCCTGTAGGCTGGAGGTGAGCTTCCTTTGAGGTAAGGAATGTGAAAGAACTTTGGAACCCATAATCCCTTTATGTGGTAGTTAATTTCATTTGTCAACATGACTGGGCTAGGAGATGCCCAGATAGCTGGTAAAACATTAGTTCTGGGCGTGTCTGTGAAGGAAGGTGTTTCCAGAAGAGATCAGTGCTGAGTCAGACTTGGCTGGTGGAGTGAGGCACATTCACCCTCTTCTCTGTTTTTGTACATTGGAGCTCTTGGTTCTTGGGCTTCCAGTTTCTGACCAGTACTTACACATTAGCTCTTCAATCTCGGCCTTTGGACTCACACAAAAACAATACCCCTGGTTTTGCTGGTTCTCCAGTTTGCAGACAGCAGATTGTGAGATTTCTCAGCCCCCAGAATTGGGTGAGCCAAGGCTCATGGTCCACAGTCAACCTCTCCCCACCATCTTCCACATATACATCTCCTACATTTCTGAGTCCCTGACTAATACATTCTACAAATGCCATTTGTAGGGCTGTTAAGGACATTAAGGCAGCATCCGTTGCAGCACATTCCTGACAATGATGATGGTGGTGACGCTAATAACAGCACAAAGTCAAATTTCTCCAGGGACAAGAACTGCACCGTCCCTGTCACCCTCAATTCCTTCCCCAGGCAAGCACAGGTGGAGGGCTTGGGACTAGGGTTCACGCGCACATCTGAACCAGCTCTGTGTAGTGGGCCGGCACCAGCTTACAGCCACACGACAGGCCAACCCAAAGCCAGCAAAGACCTGTGCTCCTTTCCCAGGTGGAACTGCTCCTCTCAGTGACCATCTGTCATTCCAGTCCCTCTGCCGAGGACCTGTGCCTCGGACGTGCTCACAGAGGATGGCTGAATGAACGAACGAACGAATTTGCCGTTACCAATTCAGCTCCCCCGCAGAACCCTCAGCCACATATTGTCCTAAAATAAGCTTCCTTTCTACTATAGAAGAAATATTGTTATTATTTGTCATCAAGTTTTTAAAAACAACCACAAATGGGCTGGGGATATGGCTCAGTTGGTAGAGTGCTTGCCTCGCAGGCACAAGGCCCTGGGTTCAATCCCCAGCACCAAAAACAAAACAAAAAACAACAACAAACAGCCACAAAAACTGTGATACTCCTTCCATGGAGAGGGAAGGCTCTGTCCCATCCTCTTAAACTAGCAGCTACTCAGATCAGAAGAAGTGACATAAATGAAACCTTGTGACTCTGTCCCCTCGCTCTCTGCAGAGACAAGGCATGCCCTCTGAGTCTCTCTGAATTCTTGGCCACAGACTCTTAGTAGGTGTGGTTTTACAGTCCTACGTTGGACCGTAATGGTGACTGGAATGTCCTTAGCTTCTCTGCAGCCAGCCAATCTGAGCTGGAGTTAGTCTGGGGTCAGAGTTCAGGTGTGGATCGCTCACCACCCATCAGGGACTAGGGTGACGAAGGCCCAGTGCTTCAGGCACAGCGCTGAAGGAGGCAAGCACTCTCAGGGTCATGGAGTGCAGGGTGAACCTTGGGCACCAGCATCTTCCTCACATTTGCACCTTGGATGCTCTTCCTACATCAATTTAGCCCCAGCCTTGATTCTTGGAGACCAGTAGAGTGCCAGGTCCATGGTAGGCACCCAGTCAGTATTAAATGGATGAATGAATGAAGGTTATCAAATAGACCCAGAGTTGGGCATGATGGTACAAGTCTGTAATCCCAGCCATTTGGGAGGCTGAGGCAGGAGGATCACATGTTGGAGGACCATGTGGGCAACTTAGCAAGACCCTGTCTCAAAAAAAAGGGGAGGGGCTGAGGATGTAGTGCAGGGTTAGAGCACCCCAGGTTTGATCCCCAGTACTTAAAAAAAAAAAAAAAGAAAAAATTCCCTGACATGCTCTCCTTCTTGGGATGGTGATGGAGTGACTAGTCCTAGATTGGAGGCAGAGGGGTGTGGTGGATCTGAGTCCTCCTGCCGTAGCTCGGTTGCCACGGAACCTGGAGCAGGTTGCTGAGCATCTCTGAGCCTGCAGTAATAATACCCGCCCAGAGGGTCATTGTGAAGAGTAAAGGGGACGCACCCACATGAAGGACCGGTGCTGGCACCCCGGACATGTCCTTTCTCTTCTCCCTCCCTCTTTCCTTAAACTAGGTGACAATTCAGCAATTTCACCAAAACCACTCCAGGGGAGTCATGGTTTGGGGAGCCTTGGTTTTGCCCAGTAAGAACTTTACTTCCACTTGTTCAACTTGTTCACAATTTTTCCTTTGCAGAAGAGAGGCAGGATGCTCTAGTCATTTGAATGACAGAAAGCAGAGGCAGTAAGGTATGGGTTAAAGTCCTAGTCCTCTGCCACTAACTTACTTAAACTTCCTAACTTGCCTAAAGTGATGTGAGCAGAACCTCATACAACAGTTGCAAGCAAGAACCCCAAATCTCAGGGGCTTAACAGAGTGGAGATTTAGTTCATGATCATGTTACCCGTTCAATACAGGCAGATTCAGCATGTGACCTTCTGTGTAGTGCCACCATCTTCTAGGCTTCAGGGTCATTGGGCAGAACCCAGACGAGAGGCATTGAAGAGGAGGTTTTTTTGTTTTGCAGTACAGGGTATTTAACCCAGGGGCACTCTACCACTGGTTTACATTCCCAGGCCTGTGTTTAAAAGAATCTTAAAATTATTTTGAGACACAGTCTCATTAAGTTGCTGAGGCAGGCCTCAAACTTGCAATCCTCCTGCCTCAGCCTCTTGAGTAGCTGGGATTACACCCGTGCGCCACTGTGCCTGGTGTGAAGGGGAGATTTTTTGGGCCTTGGCGTGGAAGAGGCACAAGTATTTCCCCTTCAGTTCCATTGAGAGGAAGCCCGCCACATGGTTTTGCCAAACTGCAAGAGAGCGTGGTTCAATTGGATACTCAGGAAAAAAATATGACAGTCTCTGCCATATTGCCCCAGGCAGATGAGGATGTCTTAGACACAACAGGGGGTCTGCTGGGAGATTTAAGTGAGATGATGTGTACACAGTGCTTGGCACAGATGCTGCCCCAGAATAAGGGTTCAATACATTGGCAGCCACTTGGGTCACCTCTGGTGTGTGTGTCACGTGCTCCCTCTTTGCTGTGGAGGAGAGTCAAGCACACAGGGTGAAGGGTGGTTTGCTTCCTGGGCTGGGTGGAGGCACCAAGCACTGAGCGAGTATGTGGTACTTCACGAGCTAGAGAATACGGAGAGGGGAACAAGAACCGGTCCTGCTCTCAGAGATCTCGCTGTCACTCCATATGGCGGAAGGACCTGGGCCCAGTGCCTGTCACTCAAGTAGAATTTGCCGTGTCCAGAAGGAACTCCTACTTAACTTTTGCTAAAGGGACTGGGTTGCCATTTGGAGGGTGTGACATCTGGGCTACCCCAGGAGGGTTCCAAAAGGTGCGACAGAGGGGAAAGGTGTTGCCAGGGGAAGGGCCGCGTGAGGAGAGAAACTCAGAAACAGACTGGGGACAGCAAATGGGTCGCGTGTGAGCATCAGGAGGAATAAAGTGGTTACCAGCAGCAAGGGACGTGGGAGATTTGTGTGCCATGAGGAGAAATTCTGGCCTTATTTTGTGGGCAATGGGGAGCCATCAATGGTTTGGGGTTCACAGCTGTGTTATTGTGGATGTGACACTGGGTACGGGTACCGCCGACGTCCTGATCAGATCCCTAGGAGCTAGGGGAGACAGGTCTACGTTTCCATTTTACAGATGGAAGAAGTGAGGCCAGAAGTGGTCTAGCCCATATCGGAGATACTTCCTGGCCCTGTGTCAAGGAGGCAGTAAATAATCTCATCTGCAAAATCAGCCGATGGGATTAGGTACCCTTCAACACCTGCCTCGGAGTTGCTTGGGTTTTCATTCAACAACGCTGTGTAACAAGGTCTCCTAGGACCCAGCGGCACCCACACAGGTGTGTCTATTTCCAGCTCACATGTTTGTAGCCAGGGTTGTGTGAGTAGGCTGAGGCAGCCCTGCGTCAGGCAATGACCGATTGGACCTGGTTGTCCCTAACGGGTTGCTGTCACAGAGAAAACAGTGTTCCCTGCCTACACACACACACACACACACACACACACAGTACTTGGCCAAGACACAGCTTAAACTCCTGGACCCACCCGACACACACATTAACTGGGATTATTAATTGTATTTCGTGCAACTCAGCGTCTCGTCTTGGTCCCTACCGGCGTCAGCAGGAAAGACTAGCTCTGCCATTTGAAACGCCCAACTGCTACCTTCCCTCGGAAATCAAAAGGCAAATTACCTTCCTTTCATTAATCATCTCTTTTCTTACAAGATTTCACCTTTTGTTTTTGTGCACTTTACAAGGAAAAGGTGTGTTTTATGCTGTGTGTGGACTGCGGCGGCTAAGGGAGCCCTTTGATTTTTAAGTAAGAAAGTGAGTCTCGCGTGTGCAGAGAAGGCTCCAAGAGGCTGGGGACAGTACCTTGAGGTTCAGGCCTTCCCCCAGCGCTGGATCGGAAGGATTGGACTGAAACTTTAAACATTTTGAGCAATACCTAGAATATGTATAATTTATAAGCCACACACCGTTGGCTGTCAAATAGGCGATTGATCTGACTCGGATCTTGTTAATTATCTTCCACATACATTATGCCTTAACAGATCTTCAGTATACTGTATATCAATATTAATAAGATTATAAAACACTATTGATAATTAGGAACAGAAAGAGACCAGGCCTTTGATTCTGGCTCTTACAAATGCTCCTGCCTCTCTCTAGATTAGAACGCGGCCACTTTCCATTTAATAATATCAGATCAGAACAGCCATGTCCTAAAGAGGGTCATTAGAAGACCGCTAGGATTTGCACCAGGATGCAAGGGGCTATTTGAAAGCGAATATGGCAGCATCGCTGATGTGTGAGAAATTTGTGTCTCTTGTCCACAGGAGGCCTAATGGGGTGGGTGGAGTTTAAGGGGGAGCAGAGCCCACTTTGATCAGCCAAATTCCTCATTTTCTTTGTCCAGACTAATCAGATTGGTTTGGTTGTGCAGGATATTCACCGGGATGGCATTTTATCTTGATTTCTTCAATTGATGAAAGGGGGCTCCGTGGGGAAGACAGAAAAAGGGGCTGGGTGAGATTCAAGGCAGATTCTGAGCCCATCCCATTTTGGATGGCACTTTATTTTCTATTTTCCTTCTTCGGAAGGGCCTTGTCTTTTATGTTTTTGTTGGGTTCACAAACTCATTAACATCAAACAGGCAGATCTGCCACTAACTAAGAAAACGCAAGCAATCTCCCATTATAAACAGAAAGCTTGAAGCCCGGGTGCTTCCTCCCTGGGGCCCCTCACCTGGCTGAGGAGGGAGGAGGACGGAGGGAGAAGGGACACCTCAGGACCTCTGAGTGGCCAGGCCTGCAGTGTTCGAGTAGGGATCAGTGGCTTCAGGCCTGCGTGTGCATCAGAGTCTCTGGGGGTGTTTAAATGAAACCCACAGAATGCCTGGGCTATCTTTTCGTGTGTCCAGTTTTCACATTTATCTCTCTTCCCTTTGCAAATGAAAAAAAAAAAAAAAGGTACCCAAACTGTTTTAATAAAAAATGGCAACTCTCTGGCTCACGCAACCGCAGTCCAGGAGGAGATCATCTGGCTTCTGAGGGCGCTACATACGGCTAGGACCACATTTCCACTTCTCAGCTCAGCTCTCTGGTTCAGGCTCCCTCGCAGGCTGACTCAGTCACGAGATCACAGGTGGCTGACACACCACCCACCTCATGCCTCTGACTCCATCATTGAGGGAAGGCAGAACGTCTCTTCCATGAACTCACATGGAGGATACGAGGGGGAGTCCCAGGAGCTGGCTGTCATGTCTCTGGCTCTGAGTTTGTTATCTGCCTGTCACCCAACCAGTCATTCTGGCTGGGGATGGAGGAAGCTGATTGGCTTAATCCCCACCCCTCCCACTAGCTGCAGGTGGATTCAGTTTACCCTGACCATGTGTCTGAGAGCAGAGGAGAGACACAGTTCTAAATTTCAGACACCCTTCCCAGGAGGAGGAAAAATAGATTGTGGGGAGCCAATCCCAGAGATCTACTGTCCACCTTTCCCAAGTGACACTGGCATGCCCACAGTAGCCCTTCTATCTGGTCTTCTGGAAGAAGACCCAGAACAATCCATTTAGAGTTTCATCTTAAGGATGCACAGGGCATCATCAAAAATGGTTCCTCATGGGGCTGGGGCTGGGGCTCAGTGGTGGTGCACTTGTCTGGCATGCGTGGGGCACTGGGTTCAATTCTCAGCTTTGCATATAAATAAATAAAATAAAGGTCTATCAACAACTAAAAGGAGGGGAGATCCTTTTGCAGCCAAATTTAAAAAAAAAAGTTTCCTCACTTGCTGGGCATGGTGGCACCCACCTGTAATCCCGACTTCCCAGGAGGCTGAGGCAGGAGGATTGCAAGTTCAAGGTCAGCCTTAGCAATTTAGTAAGACCCTGTCTCAAAATAAAGGGGAGGGGGTAAGAGCTAGAGGTGTAGCTCAGTGGTAGAGTACTTGCCTAGCATGCACAAGGCCCTGTGTTCAAACTCTAGTAAAAGAAAAACCACACACACACATACATACAAGGCTAGGCATTTAGCCCCTGGTAACCCTATCTGGATACCCTCATTTATTGGAAGCCACAGAGAGAAAGCATGTGTTTCAAAACACCAAGCATGGTAACACATGCCTGTAATCGCAGGGACTCAGGAGTCCGAGGCAGGAGGATTGCAAGTTTGAGGCCAGTCTTGGCAACTTATCGAGACCCTTTCTTAAAATGAAAAAAATAAAAAGAACCAGGGGTGTAGCTTTGTAATAGAGTTCCTGAGTTCAATCCCCAGTACTCAAGTAACAAAACAAAATGTGGGAAAAGCAAGTGTGTGTTTCTAAATTTTTTTTTTTTTTGTAGTGCTGAGGATTGAACCCAGGGCCTTGAGCATGCAAGGCAAGCACTCTACTAATGGAGCTGTATCCCCAGCCCAGTTTCTAAATATTTTATGAGTTTGTCCAGTTGGACAAGTCTTGAAGACAAATCCATGGCCACCACAGTCAGCAAACAATCTTTCAGTAACCAAAGTGATTCATTTAAAAATTAATTAAAACCTTCCATGTCCTAGCCTCAGCAATGTGCTTATTTATCATTAAATTTCTCCCTAAAAAGGATTTAAAGTAATTAAAAAATATATAAAACTGATCAAAAAAATAAAAACATAATAAAGACGTGGGAGCAAAAGAGGAATAAGATACAATAAGAGGATGTCAGAGCAAATTTTGCATACTGGAAGGACTAGCAGTATGTCTAAAGGTGGTATTATTAAATTTACTGCAATTTGAACTTCCTAGTAATAAAAGCAAAGAGGTAACCATGCAAAGTTCCAAAATTTACATTCTCAGGAAAAAATATCTTTTAAGTACCCAGATGGCCCAAGATTAAATCCTGGTTTTCTCTCATCCTTGCTTTGTGGCTTGGGCTCATTGTTGTTGTTATTTTTATTATTAATTTGCAGTACTAGAGATTGAACCCAGGGCCACTCTACCACTGAGCTGCATCCCCAGCCCTTTTTATTTTTTATTTGGAGACAGAATTTTGCTAAATTGCTGAGGCTGGGCTTGAACTTGCCATCCTCATACTTCAGCCTCCTGAGTTGCTTGATTATAGGTGGTCACCACCAAACTGGTCATGGGACCTTATCTAACAGCTCTCAGCTTCAGTTTTCTTACCTAAAAAATGGGATTAAGAGCCTATGAGTTCACAGTGGTGTAAACAAACAATTATAAAAGGGAGAGGATGCAAGCCCTTCCTTGCAGCTCAATTCCAGGTCTCAGTGTTGAAGGAGAGATGGAAATAGAGCCAGCATTTGCAAAACAGGAGTGGTCCAGCAAGGCACATCAATCCCTGCCAGAACTGGGGGGTGAAAGCAAGGTGAGAAATAGGATATATAGGTGGTCTCCAAGAATTTTCCCACAAGTTACTTATCAGTTACAAAGGGAAAAACAGTAACTCTAGAGAGAGCTGGCAAACACCACTTTAATCAAATGATCAAAGCTGACATTCCCAGTAATGATCTCTATTGACATCTTGTACTGCCTGATAGGATGCTCTGAAAAGGTCAGAGCATGACTCTGTTGGTATCCTTGCCAAAAATGCATAACCTGAACCTACTCTTAGGAAACATTGGACAGATCCAAATGGAAGGATATTCTACAAATTTCCAGCTGGCCAATACTCTTTAAAATGTCTTGAAAAGGAACCTAGATGTCAACTGTATGCCGCAGGAAACACTGAATTCTGTCTTGGAAAGAGTAGTACAGAAGCGATATAATCGGTGAATTTTGGGTAAGATTATCCAAATTATTATTAGTTATAATAATAATTCTATAATAATTCTATTCTAATTATATTAGAATTAATTAATACAGAATAGAATAGAATTATTCTATAGATTAACTAAGTATTGCCTCCGTGTTAATTTCCTGGTTTTGACCAGGAAATTATTGTGATTGGGCAGGATATTGACATTTATGGATTTTTTTTTGGCAGCAATTTTGCAACTTTTCTGAAAGCCTGAATTTATTTAAAAAATGAAAGGTTAAATAATGATTTAAATGGGGTATAATAGATGGTCCTGTAGAGCACTGCAAGGGACACAGGCAGAGAGGGTGCCTCCCTGCATCCTCAGGGCGGTGAGCTCAGAGCACGCTCACTCTGGTGGGGCATGAGGGTGAATTATTGAAGGCCACGCCCTCGTAGTGTGAGGAGGACTAGTGGGTCTGCAAACAATAAGGGCATTATTATTGCCAAGGGGAGCTCAGGTAGGATGTGCACAGCACGAGGGAGAGGAGTTGGTTCCACTCCAGGAATCCAGAGCTGCCCCAGGTGATCCAGCGCTGCCTTTCTCACCCGCATGTTCCGTACCATCCTGAATCCAGCTCTCGGGGACAAGTGACTTCGTCTATACTGACGGCATCATGGTGAGAAAACTCGAGGCTATGGGTAGGGAATACCTCAGTGCACACCTGGGACAGGGACATCTTCTGGATCCTTGAGCGTGGTTTCCCAGAGCTGAATGGGACAGATGCCAGAGACCTGGGCTGGCTTGCTGTGCCTGTCAGATCCCCAGACTGAAGAGATGAATGAATTAGCGTGATAACTGTAGACACCACCTGGATCCAAAGCTTCCCTAGGGCCAGGGCCTGAAATGTGTGCTAGGGAGAGACTGGAGGGGAGAGGTGGGAGGTGAGGCTGGTGTGTGGGTTCTGACAGGGGAAGAAAGCAGTAAACCGTTCCTTGACCAATCCCAGAAGGCCGGAGGAGAAGGCTGGGGTCCTAGGAGTTATGGGCAGGAAGAACAGGCTAGTTTGGTGGGTTCAAATCTTTTACTTGGTGGAACAAGACCCCAGCGAGGGGAACTCTGACTCAGTAGAGCTCACAAATGGTGGAATCTTGGGCAGCACCCCACCTAGCTTGAAGGCTGGCTCCAGAGGATTCATGAAGCCATAGAAACAGGTACAGAATTGGGGGCATTTTCTTTCTGAGGGAGATGGCTTAGAATTTTTGTTTTTGCAGTCCCAGAGATTCAATCCAGGGCTTTGCACATGCTAGGCAAGTGCTCTGGTACTGAGCTACAACCCAGCCTTTAAAAAAAATAATTTATTTTGAGATGATTTCTCACCAAGTTGTTTGGGCTGACCTTGAACTTGCCTCAGGCTCCTCAGTCACTGGGATTACAGGCATGCACCACCCCACCTGGTGATGTTTCATAGTTTTTCTCTAATTCTCCATGGGCTCTGAGGCTCCCTGCTCTCAAAATGGTAAGAAGCAGTAACTACCTTGAGGGAGAAAGACCAAAACTTAATCCAATCAGTCAGTTGCCAAGGAGACTTCTCTGGTTCACTCTAACTCCTGACTCATATGAAGTTAAACTTTCAGAACACCACAGAACCTCTGGGGGAATGTCTTGATGGATGGTGGGACAAGACAATGTTCAAAATTTTTATGACAACAGAGACCATGGATTGCTTGTGTCCCTCAAAGTACAGTCAAAGATCCATGGTTTAAGTGGTCCTCTGCCTACTTGATGGTTTAAGGGGTCCTCTGCCTACTTGAAGGTACAACAGAAACCTGCATAGGGTTCTCCCTGCCATCCCAATCCCCTCTATTAAAACTGATCTTGCAGCTGGGGTTGGTGGTGCATACTTATAATCCCAGCAACTCAGGAGGAGAAGGCGGGAGCAGGATCACAAGTTTGAGGCCAGCCTGGATAACTTAAGAGAGACCCTGTCTCAAAATAAAATAAAAAGGGTTGAAGAGGTAGCTCAGAAGTAGAGTGCCTCTGAGTTCAATCCCTAGCACTGCAGAAACAAGCAAGAAGCTCACCTTGCACTGGGTGCGGTTGTAGATGCCTGTGATTCCAATGGCTCAGGAGGCTGAGGCATGAGTTCAAAGCCAGCCTCAGCAACTGTGAGGCGCTTAGCAACTCAGTGAGACCCTGTATTTTGTATTTTATTTAGAAACAGGGGATGTGGCTCAGTGGTTAAGTGCCCCTGAGTTCAATCCCTACTATCAAAAAACCCCAAAACAACAACAACAACAGGAAACAAAAAATTGACCTTGCTTAGGCACAAATGACCTCCATGTTGTTAAATCAATGGACATTTTTGTCTTTGTCTTTGACATGCTGCTGTTGAGGTACTGGTACTTGTTCCCTCTTAAACTACTGTTTCCTTGTGTATTAGTTAGAATAATTCATTAAGAATGTAGAACGCTCAGCTCAATCTGGGTTAAAAAGCAGAGGGGATTGATCAGTTCATGTCAGTGAAAAGCCCAGTGGTTAGTAAGCCTGGGGTCTTGGTTCTGCAACCCCTGGACTGGCCTCTGGGAGGTACTGGCTTTGTCTGTAATCTGCTTCCCCTTTTGGTTGTTCAGTGACTGCCAATAGCAAATCAGGTTTTTTTTTTTAAATTTTTAATATTTATTTTTCAGTTTTCGGTGGACACAACATCTTTGTTTGTATGTGGTGCTGAGGATCGAACCCGGGCCGCACGCATGCCAGGCGAGTGCGCTACCGCTTGAGCCACATCCTCAGCCCAGCAAATCAGCTTTTTAAGTCATATGCAAGGGGAGAAACAATCTTTATCTTTGGACTAATTGGACCATCCTAAAACAATTCCTTTGGCCAGAGGAATACCATATGCTGTTTGGGTTAGATCTGGACTATCTCAATTAATTGATATGAAAGGGGCTGGAATTACCCCTGCAGTGAGGAATGAGAGGGATTCCATCCAAATCACAAGGCTGAGAGACAGAACAGATGTTGGAGAGATGGTCACAATGTTCCACTCCATGGCTCCTTTCATTTATTTTTCCACTTTGCTCTCTGCTTCTTATCAGTGCTTCAACCCCTCCTTCTCTTCTACTCAACCCCTAGATGCTTAACCTGTGTTGAACTTCCCATTTTAAGTTCTTAAGTTCCTTGTTCTTCCTCTATCAAATTACTCACCTTCTTTTATTAGAATTTGTGGACTGATAACTCTCTTCCTTCTTAGTCTAAGGTCCATGAGGGTAGAGTGCCCGAGTGTATTATTCACCCTGCCATGTATCAGAAGGCCTGTGAGACAGACCAGGCTCCACAAGCAGCTTTGTGGTGTTGAATAATGATTCAACAATCCACTATACTAGGTAGTTTCCTTATTGAAGCTAGTAATATAACCTCCATTTTACATATGAGGAAATTGAGGCTCATAACTGTTGAAATGTTGTGAAGAACCACAGCTGGACTTTTTTCTTTTTCTTTTGTAAGAGTTGGAAAGAGATTGAAACTTGGGCCTCATACATGCTAGGCAAATGCTCTACCACAAAGCTATAACCCTGGCATAGAGCTGGACATTGAACCATCAGTTGATCTCTCCCTAGAACTCACATTCTTTCTGCTATGTCCCCCTCTGTGGTGAACAGAAGATTCCAGTCTCAGAATGTCAGGTCATTCCTGGTAGAGGTTATCTGCAGTTATGGGAATCTCAGATCTTTATTACTTGCAGAGGGTGCTTTTCCTCTGGCCAAGCTTCTCCCAACTTTTACATTATCCTTATCCTTTTTTTTTTTTTTGCACTAGGGATCAAATCAGGGGTGCTTAACCACTGAGCCACATCCCCAGTCCTTTTTATATTTTAAGACAAGAGTCTTGCTAAATTACTTAGGTCCTCACTAAGTTACTGAGACTGGCTTTGAACTTGCGATCCTCCTGCCTCAGCCTCCCAAGCCACTGGGATTACAGGTATGCACCACCATTTCTGGCTTCCCCATCCTTTTTCTTACTGCATGGACTGGCCCCAGTGTCCTGTGTAGGATGCCTTAGGAAAGGCTGACAGGTTCAGATGAGGGGAGATGTTGGCATTTTGAGAATTTTAATAATATTATCGGCCTTTTCTAAAGTAAGACATAGCTCATTTAATCTTCAAAGCAACCCAAGAGATAGATAATATTATTTTTCCCATTTGAAAAAAATTGGGATCAGAAAGACTACCTTGTCTAAGGACATAAGAGTTTACAAATGACAAAATATTGATTTGAGGCCAGGCAACCTAAACTTGAGCCCATGGTCTAAATCAAAAAGCCATAATTCAGAATGAAAGGAGTGAAGGGTAGGGAAATAAATGAAAGCAGCCTGGGCTATAAGCTGCCTCTCAACCTTATATCACTAGGTGAGAAACGACAAACCACTATGGTTGGCTTGGTTTTCATTAAGCAAAAATTTCTGTTTCTGAACTGGCTGACCTAGCATATTTTCCTCTCTATCAGCAGTAACTATTTATGAAGCACTTACTATATATATGCGAAGCACTGTGCTTTGCCAGAGAGGGAATGAATGTCAAGGTAAATAAGGCACGATCCATGCCGGCAAAGAACCCTACTGCAAGTGAGGAACCCACACTGGCTCATGGAGAGGAGGAATTTTCAGGATTCGATGCCACAAAAGTCCAACAGATAATTTTCACTCGATGTGCAAATGAATTCAGGGGCTTGGACCTTGTCATCGTCTCTGTTTCTGTCCTGTCTCTGACTCTGCTGCCACTCTTTCCTTCCTCAGCTATTCTCTGGCGTGGCTCGGCTCCTGGCTGGGTCACTTCTGTATGGTGGTGGCCCTGACCGATTCAGAACCAAACCTCTGATCAGAATGGAAGGCCTGATTGGCACAGGTTACACGTGCTCTTTCGAAGACAGGGGAGAGGTGAGACAGAGGTGGTGCCTTCAAGCCAAACCCTTTACCAGAGAAAGGAGTGAAACCTGGTCTGGCAACAGTGCCACATGCCCGCCATTACAGTCCATGTAGCAAGAAAGGATAGAGTGAAAGAACTCTGTCGTGATGAGGCTGTGACCTATCTGGACGGGGGCAGTGACACCTGCCTGTGATTGCAACGACTCCAGAGGCAGGAGGATCGCAAGTTCCAGACAAGCCCTGAATGGAATCCAGAGGGGGGTTTTCTTGGCTTGAGCCTTTCAAGGGTGAGAAATACTCTGAGTCACTTCCATTTTTGAGGTTTTTTTTTTTTTTTTTTTTTTTGGTTGTTGTTTGTTGAAAAATATGAAGCAAAGGCAAATAAGCACAAAAAATTCTTTTCTCTTTTAATTCTTTACATTTAGCAAAGAAACACTTGGACACCTTGTCTCCAACACAACCCAGGCAACTGTGCCATTCTCAGACAATCAGAGGGTCAATATGCTGCTGCATTTCGCTCAGGCTGAGTGGTCCAGCCACAGCCACAAAGGGAAAACGTAGATGCAATCTCTCCTTCCCCTGGCCAGAGTACCTTCATGACTGTCTACGGAGGTGAGTTTAGATTAATACTAACAGCTTGTGCTAGTGTCCCTCCTGCTCCACACCAGCACTGCTCTGAGCCTGTTAGAGATCTCAACCCTGGGTGAGCTTTGGGGTGAGCTTAGGAGAGGTCTCTGCGGGGTGGGGGACAGGGTCTCCATGCTGCTGAACTCTGGGAAACGTCCTCCACATCAGAGTCCCAGGAGATGATGCCCTTGAGTTGTTCAAGACACAAAGCCTGTGCTCCCAGACATGGTGGCCCACCACAGCAGTGTGATTCCCAAAGAAACGGAAGAAAATGTCCAATCCCAGCAGGCTTATCTACTCCCAGAAAAACAGTTCATCAGCCCTGGTTTTTGCTGAAATCACCAAACAGCAGTCCTCCGGGGATTTAGTTTTCGCTAGTGTCAAGTGTCAGAAACACAAGTTGGCCAGGAGTCGCCTCTAGTAAACTAGTCAACCTCCAAGGATGTGGAATAATTACCATAGTTGACAACTCTAACACAATTCTTCACCATAAACAGAAACAGAACACATTCTATGCAGTAGAGAGACTCTGTTCAGAAGTATTTGCACGAAGATAGTGTGTATTTTGGAAGGAATTCCTAGAACCCCTTGGTTTAAGCAAATCCAATAAGCAAAAAGCTGACTTTATACAAAAAAAAAAAAAAAAAAAAGGCTAATTCAGGGGAATTATCCACTTTGCAAAATAATGCTTCACTTTACAAAAACATTTCCCTGTGGTATTTCTGTCTACAGGAGGCTCTTGTTAGCATGTTTATAACTTGAGACCCTTTTATAAGAATAGTGATAGCCTCATCACTTTTGGGGGCACTCCTGGAATGGGGAGGATGGCAGCAGGACTGGGAAGTGCTCACAGACCAGGCCTGGGACCCCAGCTGCTGTCAACAAGGACCTTTTGTCTCCCCGCAGATCCACACTCCAGAGTGTTACCAGCCAACTCCCCCTGGCTCCTGGGAGACAGCTGTGGGGCAGGGATACCATTATGGATTTCATAAGAGGGAGGGAAATCCCAGCTCTGGGAGATGGAGTGACTCATCCAAGGTTACCAGCAAGTCAGCGGGCAGGCGGGGGCCCTCCCTGCTCCTGGCAGCCCTGCCTAAAGTGCTGTGTATTTTTAAATGCCTAGAGGATCCTCCCTCCAAAGCTCAATTCCCATCTCTTTGAATGTGAGCTGGACTTTAGGGACCTGCTTCTAACAAACACAGAATGGAAATGCAGTGATTTATAGTGGAGAGACCCCACAAATACCACCTTGACTAAGACTGGCATCAAGGTTAACATCATCAGTAATAAGACAGGTTGATGCCACGTGCCCCTGATTGGATGCAAAGAGCAAGACGCACTGCCTTCATGATATGCTTCCCAGACTCCTTAGTCTCAGTTTAATGATGAAACATCAGTGAACCCAAGATGAGGGACGTTCTACAAAACACCTGGCTACTCCTTTTCAAAAGCTGTCAAGGAAATGAAAGGTAATCAGAGTCTTCATTATACAATAACTACACAATAGCTGAGGATATGCTTTATTACCCAGTTGACTATGAAACCTATGTTCTGTATGGTTGAAGTAAGTATGCATATGATTTGCATTGTCCCTAATCTTAAGAAAAATTATGCATTCTATCTCCAGTATTTCTAAATAGATTATTCACATTGAGAAATTTCAAAAAGAAAAAAAAAAAGCTGTCAAGGTCATGGCAGTCCAAGAACTTGTCACAGATGGGAGGAGATTAAAAAAAAAAAACGGGACAACTAAATGTCACGTGGGGTCCTGGATGGGATCTTGGAACAGAAGAGGGACATTGGTGGAGAAACTGGGGAAATCTGAATGTCTGTAGTTTGGTGAGTAGTTTGCACTCATGGTCAATGTCAGTTTTGACAAATAGACCATGGCTATGGAAGGGTGAAGGTATGTGGGAAGTCTGTGTGCTGTCCTTGTGACTCTTTTGCAAATGTGAAATTGTCTTCAGCACAAGCGTCTGCTTTTAAGCAATCCTCTACTCCTCTTCTGTTTGGGAAGGTGGGGCAGCATCGGGGCTGGGCTGCACATTTGGCCAGTCTGGGTAGTTTCTGAGGAAAGAATAATGACATATTCCCCAAATTCTGCAGAATGCGACCCCATTGCCCCTTTTCTGAGATCACTCCTACTGGAGTGTGACAATACCCAGGAATGGAACTGTGTCAAACAAGGCCAGCCAGACAGCTTGGTCTGCAGACTGGGAGGGAAGCATACGTAGGCTATGGGAGCTGGCATACAGGGTGCAGGGAACTTCCCAGAATGATTTCCAGGACTTTGAAATGAATGATTTGAGAATATAAAGTTAATCAATTATAGCCCACCCATCAAACTTATCAACATTATGTACACAGCCATAGCCAAAAAGAAACGCCGAGATTATATGGGAGGGAAAATCTGCGTTTCTCCCCTACTCTGACAGTCTCCAAGGAGGGCCACCATAGATTTCTTCTCTCCAAGAACATGCACACATCAAACAACCATCACTAGGGGGATTGTCTTTCTCCTGTCTTTGAATCTGGGTTGGCCTTTGACTTCCTTTGATGGATGCAGTATGACGAAAGCAATGTCATGCCAGTTCTGCGTCCAGCCTGTAAGAGTTCTGGCAGCTTCTGTGTTCTCTTTTAAAGTCAGCTTTCACAGAAGAAAGTCCAGAACCCCGAGACCACCATATTGTAAGGAAGCCTGAGGTAGCCCTAGGGAGAGGCCACGTGGAGGAACAACCCAGTTCCAGGTAAGTACGGGAAGTCCTGGACTTGCCAGGCCAGCTTAGCTGCCATTGGAACTCGGCTGAATGAGTGACCTCTGCTAATGCAAACAAACACAACCAAAGCAAAACTAGAAGAATCATCCCACTGGTCTATCAAACCCACACAATCATGAAAAAGAAAGACTAAAGCATTGCTCTTGTAAGCCACCAAGCTTTGGGTTGGTTTGTTACATGGCAATGGGTAACAGAAGCACCCACTGACTTGCTGTCTCCTGTTATTCAACTTCTTATACATTGCCTCATAAATTTTAATATTTTAACCTTAACACATCAAAAGGAGTTGTAGAATATTTCAGACAGATATTAAAGGAATTGGAAATCAGACTTACTTTACTTCTCTGTCTGCTCTTAAACTCTATCTGCTTCCCAGGTGTCTCAGAATAGAAGACAAGCCATCAATATAGCCTGTAAGACCCACATGATCTGTTCTCCACTTGTTGCCTCCCTGATCTCAAGGCCTACTTCTCTTGGCTTTTGGTTCTATTTGAATATGCTGGGCACAGGTCACCTCAGGACCTTTGTATTTGCTGTTCTCTGTGCCTGGAATGTTCTTTCTGTAGAGAATTTCATGACTTGCTTTCTTACCTCCTCATCTTCACTCACTTGTTACCTTGTCAATGAAGTCTTCCCTAACCTGGTTTAAAATTGCTCTTCCCTCCTTCCCTAACCCTCTGTATCTCTTGCCTTAATTTTTCTCCATAGCCCTATTATTAATTAACATGTAGTGTGTTATGATTCATCTTATTTGGGGTCATCTTGCTTTAGTAGAACTAAGATAGCAGAGTTGGTTGGTACTTTTTTTTTTTTTTCTTTTTTAGTATTGCCATAAATCTAGAGTTAGAATGGTGTGTGGCAAAGTTGGTGTTCAGTAAGTCTTTTTTTTTTTTTTTTTTTTGAGGTGCTAGGGATTAAACCCAGGGCCTTGTGCATGTGTGGCAATCACTCTATCAACTGAGTTCTATCCCCAGCCCTGGGTAAGTCTTTATTGAATGGGTGAACAAGTTTTCTCAAACCCAAACCCTTAGATCTGGTGGTTTCAGGCATGATGCATGGACAGCCTCCCCTACTGGTAGTGTGTGGCATTGCAGTTCATTTCTACTGGACCACAGGAAGGATCACCCAGTGCACTAAAGGAAAACGGTGCCTGTAGGCTGGAGGTCCACCAACTCAATGTTTTAGGCTATGTGGGTCATATGATCTCTATCACAACTGTTCGACTCTGTCACTCTAGCGTGAAGGCAGCTGTTAGCACACATAAGCAAATAAGTATGTTTGTGTTTCCATGAAACTGTATTTATGAACACTGAAATTTGAATTTCATATCATGGTACATGTAACAAAAACATTTTATTTTTTTTCCTCACCATTAAAAAATATTAAAGCCACTCTTGGCTTGTAAGCCATATAAAACAGATGGTGGACCATCTTTGGCCTATGAGTTGTGGTTTGCTGGACACTGCTATTGACAATCTCCAAGTGACCCAAAGTATGGGAGAAGAATTCAATTTCCAGGGCAAATAGCCACAAGACTATTCATTTTTAAGGAAGTATTATTCATAATGTGAGTTGATGAATATTCATAGTGATTTCTGCATTCCAGGCACTTTTATAGCCAATGCATGGGTGGAAAGTGTCAGGCAGGGGCCAAGTGAAAAGAACTAGTCCTTAAAATCAGAATGCCAAATGCAGTAACCGATTCATGCTTCCTTCCTGCGAGAAAGAGACAGCAATCGTGTGCGGGATCAGAGGCATGCCATCCCAGGTGGGGGACACACAGGAATCAGACTGATGGGGTGCTGAAAAGGGAAAGATTGTGAGTTTATTCCTTAATAGGTCAATTTTTTTGGAGGGGTGGGTGGCTACTGGGGATTGAATTCAGGGGCACTCAACCACTGAGCCACATCCCCAGCCCTATTTTGTATTTTATTTAGAGACAGGATCTCACTGAGTTGCTTAGTGCCTCACTTTTGCTGAGGCTGGTGTGGAACTCATGATCTTCCTGCCTCAGCCTCCTGAGCTGATAGGATTACAGGCATGTGCCACAGTGCCCAGCTGCCAATTAGCTTTGCTGGATCTCATGGTTGAAGTCTGTGCCCTTGGACAGAGAGTTATTGTATGAGTCAGGGTTCTCCAGAAACAAACAAACAAACAAAAAACCCAAAAGGATATGTATTAATTATAAGGAAATGGCTCACATGGTTGTGGAGGCTAAGTCCCATGATCTGCTGTCAATAAGCTGGAGATCCAGGAAAGCTGGTGACAAAAATTCCAAATCCAAGTCCAAAGGTCTGGGAACCAGAAGAGCTGATACTGTAATTCTATCCAAGGATAGAAGATGAATGTCCCAGATCAAGCAGTCAGGCAGAGAGAGTAACTCAACCTTTTTCTACTTCTGTTCTATTCAGGCCGTCAATGGATTGGATGATGCCCATCGACACTGGAAAGAACATGCTGCTTTACTGAGACCAATTCAAATGCTAATTTCTTCCACATATACCCTCACATACAGAGATACTGTTTAACAAGCTATCTGGGCATCCCATAGCCCAGTCAAGTTGACACCTAAAATTAACCCTTGCAGGTACAAGTAAAAACCTAGTGCCTTTCTGACCACAGGGGAGGCAAGCCAATTTAGGAATCCAAATCAGATAGTGTTCATGTCTCTGGATATGATGCTTATTTGTATCAACTTGCATATTTAGTGTGTGTGTGTGTGTTTTGAGAACATTTAAGATCTACTCTCTTGGCAAAGGTAATTTTGATTTTATAAAAATGCAAAAATGGCTCAAAATCATTTGGGGAAAAAAGAAAAAAAAAAGATAAGTACAAGCTCCCCTACATCTTTGCCGCCTCCCTTTGCTCTTTATATCGACTTCTTGTTCTTAGTGCTGCTTTAATTTTAGCCCCCTTTTAAAAGAAAATTATTATTTTGCACATTGATCAGATCCTTGGGAGTGAAAGAAAAAAAGAGCCCCAAACTCACATGTAACCTCTTCCCCTCCATTCTCAGGAGAAAAAGACCTCAAAGCAGAAAAACAAATAATAATAAAGTTAACAAAAGAAAAATAATCAAAATAATCCATGTCCTCATCATCAAGTATCATTGTTAAAAAGTTTTTCCTCCCACATTTTAAAAATCAAAGAGTGTCTTACTATATACCACCTCTGATATTTGATTATTCCGTTTGTTAATATCTCTCTGACACATCTTCCTATGCTAACAAATACAAATCCGCATAGTAGCTTTTAATGTTGCTGTATGTCACACACACACACACACACACACACACACACACACACACACCTTTGTATTAAAATCATTTCCTCCTTGGTGTACACTGAGGTCATTTGTTGCTGTTATAATTATACAATAAACAGGTATCTCATGCTTTTATTTGATTGCTTCCTTTGGATAAATTACTAGAGGTAGCATTTCTGAGGCAGAGTATAGTTTGGGCTTTTTATTTATATTCTCACATATTTAAGGCTTTTTGTGTATATTGGCAGGATGCTCTGTGGTCAGGTGACAGAAACTAAGGCTGTGTCGAGTACACCAGGAACACATGGGTGCCTGTCACTCTATTCCTCACCAATGTCCGGTCTTCACTTTTCTCTTTGTGGTACTAGGGATTTAACCCAGGGACACCCCACCACTGAGCTACATTCTCAGTTACCTCCCTGTTATTTATTTTTTTGGTACTGAGGATTGAACCCAGGGGTGCTCAACCACTGGGCCACATCTCCAGCCCCTTTTAAAAATATTTTATTTAGAGAAAGGGTCTCATGGAGTTGCTAAGTGCCTCATTAAGTTTCTGAGACTGGCTTTGAACTCGCAATCCTCCTGCCTCAGCCTCCCAAGCAGCTGCGATTATAGATATGGGTCACTCTGCCCAGCTAGTCGCCTCCCTTTAAAAAAAATTTTGAGTGGGCGAGGTGGAAGGGGGTAGGAAAGATGGTGGAATGAGATGGATATCATTGCCCTACGTACATGTATGATTACACAAATGGTGTGACTCTACTTCATGAACAACCAGAGAAGTGAAAAATTCTGCTCCATTTGTGTACAATGATTGAAGAGCTTTTTACTGCTATGTATAACTGATAAGAACTAATAAAAAATTTTTTTGAGACAGGGTCTTGCTAAGTTGCTGAGGCTAGCCTTGAACTTATGATCCTCCTGTCTCAGCTACACAAGTTACTGAGATTACAGGTGTGCGCCATCCCACCTGGCAGAATATTAACATTTTTATTACCTTTGCCAATCTGATAGGTAGAAAATCCAAGTCTTGTCATTTGATTTGTATTTCCTTGATCGCTAGGGAGGTTAACTATTTTTAAAATGTTGGTTGACCAGTTTTGTGAATTTATTTTTTAACTTCATTATGGAAGATTTTTTTTAAAAAATCACAAAAGTAGAAGAGATCCCTGTGGTCACCCACACCTCAATATTTATTAACACTTGGGCAATTTTGTTTCACTTAGCTCTTCCTACTTCCTCCTCTCACACATAAAACCACTAGATTATTTTTAAACAGATTCCAGAGATCATATCAAGGGTATATTTTCAGTATATATTTTAAAAACAAAAGGCTTCTTTTCCTGTGATAGTATAACCAATAACATTATCCAACATGAAAAATACAAGGACTTATTAAAATATCAGCAAACACACAGTCAGTGTTAAGATGTATCTGATCGTCTTTCCTTTTTGGTGCTGGGGCTTGAGCCAGGATCTCATGCATGCTGTGCTATGCTTCTATCCTACCACTGAGCTGCACCCCCAGCCCAGCTCATGTTATTAAAATTTTTTAACAGTTGCTTGTTTGAATCAGAATTTATATGAGGTCCACATGTTTGCATGTGGTTGGTACATCTCTTAATTCTCTCTTTGTGTTGAGGTGAAATTCATATATAATGTAATTACTATTTTAAAGGGTACAATTCAGGGGCATTTAGTGCATTCACAATATTGGGTTGGCACCACGCTCTCTAGTTTCAAAACTTTGTCATCACCCCAGAAGGATACTGTGCTAGTAGTTATTCCCTACATCCCCCCTCCCTCCCGCCCTTGACAACCATGGATCTATTTTCTGTCTCTGTGAATTTACTTATTCTGTGCACGGGTAGCTTAAAGTTTCAGCAGCTGAAACAAGGCTCTGAAGTAACAGTGACAGAAGTGCATCTCTCCCCTGTACAGCCATGAGGGCCTAAGCAGTCCATGGCATGTACAGGTGATGTTGTGCCAGAGCCCTTTCCCTTTAAGGCCACAGACTGTCTGTTCTCGCATCACTCTGCTCACCTCCTGTTGACCAGAACTTATCACAGGGTCACACCTAGCTGCAAGGGAGTCTGGGAAATGCAAAGTCATGGTTCTATGGAAGATGGTGGTGGGGGGGGGGAAGGTAATGAAAGCTAGCAGGTAAGCCCTGTTAAGGTCCCTTGGGTAACTGAAAATTTTTGTGGTATTAGGGATTGAACTAGGGACACTCTACCATTGAACCCAGGGACACTCTACCACTAAGCTCTACCCCTAGACCTTTCCCTTTTTAAAAATTTATATATATATTCACACACATTCCCTTCCAGGTACCTGTTTATTTATATATATTAAAATATATAATTATTATATATATAATAATTATATATATAATTTTTTTCAAATAAGATTATATAATAAATATAAAATATAGCAAATTTTTCCTAGAGCAATTTGGCTTTTCACATTTCAATCTATCATGGACATCTGATGTCAGAATATAGTATCATTCCACCATATGAATAAATATTAATTAATTAATTAATTAATTAATTAATTTTTTTAAGAGAGAGAGAGAGTGAGAATTTCAATTTTTATTTCTTAGTTTTCGGCAGACACAACATCTTTGTTTGTATGTGGTGCTGAGGATCGAACCTGGGCCGCACGCATGCCAGGCGAGCGCGCTACCGCTTGAGCCACATCCCCAGCCCTAAATCTTAATTTATCTAAACATTCTTTATCGAAGGACTTTTTAGAAAACTACTGTGGTATAAAATTTGACCTTGTTGAAATAAATATCTAAGTGAAATTGATGAGCTCTCAGCTCTGATTGGCAAATAGCAAATCCAATGGTGGCCTTACTACGTGACCAAAGTCGTCATCTATGTTCCTGGAGGAGGGGTGTGTGATTTAACTAAAGAATCTCAACTTTCTCAGAGAGGGATCCAGTTAATAATCAAATCGCTCACATTTGTCTTGCACACTCTGACCTTTCTCAGCATTTGTGATATTATTAAATCCTTCTATAGTCTTGGAAGAAAGTAGGGCATCTTTTATCATCCCCAAAATACAGATGAAAGCAGAGCCCAGAGTGGGAAACGCAGATGGGAGGCTGGCTGGTCAGGGCAGACCTCGGAGAGACCCGGAGTGCCCCTGCTTCACCCTCATGTTCATGGGGGGTCTGGCTCACCACTGGTGGATTGGACTTAGGCAGCCAGCCCTGGATTTTGGATCCTAAAGACAGTAACATAGACACTTGTGAGCCACTCGGTTATCTTGTGGCCCTTGAAGAATAATGCACACTGGCTAAGAAGAAGGGACTCCATCTGATGTGTGAGTCAGATTTTTGTCACTGAGATCAAAACACCCGAGAACCATTTAGAGGAGGAAAAGTTTATTTTGGCTCCTGGTTTTAGAGGTTTAGCTCAGGTTAGCTGACTCTAGTGCTCTGGGCCCAAGTTGACGCAGAACATCATGGTGGAAGGGTGTGGTAGAGGGAAGTGGCTCAGCTCCTGGTGGCCAGGAATCCAGGATACTTGGTGAACTAAGCTCCATGGCTTTCCCACCTCTGCACTGCACATGGGTGACCCAGCCTGGACACGAACTGGACAAGAACCAAGCCTTCTGTTCCAGGACTCCTGGCTGCGTGTCACTGATGCATCACAGAGGTGTGATGGAAGGGAGAATCCACGGGAGCAATGCGTTCAGCAGGCACGTAACCTGGCATAACCCAGCAGCCCTTTGGGGAGGAGATTGGAAACAAAACTGTGTGCCTTCTGATCTAGAGAAAACCACAAGAGAGAGGGGCAAGTCTACTCTGAGACTCCTCCCTTCCACCTCACCCCCAAATCATGCTCAGACACAGGGTTTCTGTGGCTCAGTGGAGGTGTGTGTTCATCACTTGGAGGCAGGTGGCATGGTAATGGGTGCAAAGCCTGAGGAATTAGAGACGCAGGGTTCAAGTTCCTTCTTCTCAAATTCCGAATGCTCTAGGTGATCCTGGACAGGTGTTGAAACTATGTCTCAGTGACCCCTTCTCTAAAGTAGGAGCCATCGCTTAGTTGGGAATATTGCATGAGAGAGCACAGTCCAAGAACTGAGCCCAGAGCGGGGGGCAGAATTAGGGCTCCACAATGGTGTGGTGTTTATTAGCCATAAACATTTACTGAGAACCTACAGGGTGCAAGCTATAGCGCAGGTCCCAGTGGGTGACATAAAAATGAGAAAGATACAGTCACACCTTGTAGGAACTCACAAACTAGTTGGGGAGGGATGGGCAAGGCAGAAACTACTTAAAAATTTTTAATTCAGAAGTCTTGTACATGAGGGCTGGAGCTCTGGTTGGAATAGATACCTCGTATTTCACATAAGCGTCTTCTGATGTATAGAAAAACACAGCGATGACATTCATCACCCTGCAAACACCTTCAGGGATTAAAGAGAGTGATGTAACAGAAACACCACACACACACACACACACACACACACACACACACACAAACACACACACAAAGAAAACTCAGTAAAAACCAGCAAACCAAACCATCTAATCCAAACTGTTTCCTAACAGTAACATTGACAAATTAGATTTGCAGATTGCAGATACATAGAGCCCTTCAAAGCCCCAATCTCTTAAAGGGCTCTTTGGATTAGGCAAACTCTTCTCAGGCCACATCCTGTGAGGCCATGAAGGCCAATTATGACATTCGTACTATCTGGGATCATTCTTTTTTTTTTTTTTTGGTACTGGGCATTGATCTCAGGGGCACTCAACCACTGAACCACTCACCCAACTCTTTTTATATTTTATTTAGAGACAGGGTCTTGCTAAGTTGCTTAGAGCCTTGCTAAATTGCTGAGGCTGGCTTTGAACTCGCGAGGATCATTCTTTTTTTTAATATTTATTTTTTAGTTATAGTGGGCACAATATCTTTATTTTGTTATTTTAT
Organism: Marmota flaviventris; assembly: GCF_047511675.1. Classification (NCBI taxonomy): domain Eukaryota; kingdom Metazoa; phylum Chordata; class Mammalia; order Rodentia; family Sciuridae; genus Marmota; species Marmota flaviventris. Next base: position 16,902,261 of record NC_092501.1, read on the forward strand.
TTCTATGTGGTGCTGAGGATCAAACCCAGTGCCTTATGCATGCTAGGCGAGCTCTCTACCACTGAGCCATGGCCCCAGCCCAAAGGATCATTCTTGATTTTGGATTTAGTGGGAAAGATTGATCCAATCAATGTCCCACATATAGTTAGGCACAATGAAATTAAAAACAACAAAACTCCAACATCATCCTCAAATATAGGGCTCTCCCTCCATTAATAAAGCACATCCCCCGTCCATGCTCAGCTTCAATAGTCTACCTACGAAAATGAGGCTTCTCCTTGCCCGCCTTGCTTTCATTATACATTTATTTATTTCCTTATTTACAGTTCTGAAGATTAAATTTTGCATGTCTTAGGCCCTTTTTGAAGTTTTATTTTGAGACGGGGTCTTGCCAAGTTGCCCAGGCTGGCCTGGACCTTGTGATCCTCCTGCTTCAGCCTCCTGAGTAGCTGGGATTACAGGGGTGCACCACTGTGCTCAGCCCATTCCACATTTAATCCTGAACTTGGAGCTGTGGTGTCTGGACCGTGGGGTCCTGTTGTGTTCTCTAGAGGTGCCCTGGTTCTCAAAGGGGAGATGATGGCTGTGCCTCCCTGTGTCTCCCTCCATCCGCTCCTGACTGCACACTGTCTGGCTGCAGGGGCCCTCTTTCCCCTTTCTCTGGAAAGCCAGCTCCACAGGGCAGGAGTTGAGCCATCTTTTACTTACAGACATGCCCCTGTTATCCTGTTCATAGATTTCCAATGACCACCTTGCTCATGTGACTTAGGGCTATCGTCACAGAAACACACTTCTAAGCTCCTGATCAGAGCTCCAGAGCTGATGTGGTCTGGGAAGAGGAAAGAGACCTTGTGGAATGCAGCCATGCCTGGGGGAATGGGGGACGGATGGGTACAAATGCAGGCGTGAGACATTCAGCTTTTGGAAAACAGGGGCAGGAGCAGATTGTTTTGAGAAAAGCTGAAAACCAGTAAACCCATCTAACCCAAATAGGTTCCTAAGAACTCACGAAGATAAATGGACCAGTTAGGGTGAAAGTGGGGTCCTGGAGCAGCTGTGGGATTCCCAGAGTTGCCGAATGGGAGAATGGATTTTTCTAGTACATTAGCCAGGACTTGCTCTCCCGTGACAGTGGCCATTTGCTCAGGACTCTATGTCAGGCCTGCTCTAAGGGTTCTGTGTGCTCTATCCTACTGAATTATTGATTCTGAGATGTCAAAACATTTTATCTATCATTAGTCTGTCTGTCCATCCATCCATTCAGCAAACATTTACTGAGCAAGTACTAGGTCTCTGGGAGACTGTGATTAGACTCTCCTCCTCATCCCCTGTAAACAAGCAGTCCCCGCCCAATGTGATAACGTAAAGGGGACTGACTTTTCCAGGAATGTGCCAACAAAGGGTCCCCAGTTCCAGTCCCACCTCCCACCTCGTGAGTCAGAAATTAAAACTCCTTCATTAATCCCATCTTAAAGTCCCAAACAGTTCTCTGCTTCACGTGGTAATAAATATTTCATGCCCAATTGTGCCGCGTTTCTCGCTGTGTTTATTAAATGGAGTTTCTCATAATTCCAGTTATTCATTTTAATAGGTCAGGCCTTGGCTGTGATTTAAACAGACCGCTGAGGAAACAGCCGTGGTTAAACATTGTAACAATATGGATTATTAATTTAATTGGCCGGCTATTACTTGTTTGGACTCTGAGCTAACACATTTAGTTCAGTCTCCAGTGGCCCATAAACCGCAAAGGTCGTGACTTTAACATTCAGAAGAATGGGAAAAAGGAATGGAGGCTGAGATGAGGAGGAAAAGTTCCAGCCCAGCCCGGGAAGGCAGTGCGGGCAGCGCGGGCTTGCTGGAGGCAGAGCAGGGCAGAGGGGATTCATCTGCTGACTTCTCATTAAAGCTTCCTCAGCAACCGCTGTCTGGGTTGGTGACTGCCAGGAGCCAGAATTGCACTTGGATTTCTGAAAGGGCCCAACCCGTAGCTATGGCGATGGGACACCCCACCCCGGGCAGGCCTCGTCTCTCTGGAAGTCCCAGCCACATGGCAGGGGTGTGCGGTGGAAGGAGAAGTGAGCCGGCAGGGAGCTCCCGGTGCAGCTGGATCCACAGCCTCCCAAACACGGCAGCTACGGATGACGGCCTTCCTCCTGTGCGAAAGGTCCTGTGAATTTCCAGACACCACCCAGTGTCTGCAGGGGTCTCCAGGACCCCGAGATCTAGAGGAGACCAACCCAGACCTGAACTCCATGACCTGTGGCTGTCCACAGCCCTCCCTTGAGGGTCTGCATGTTCCCAGGTGAGCTTCCATCTCTAAGCCAGGTTCCTGTTTCTGCTGAATGGTTCCATTTATAGATGGAGTTCAATCCTGCTGGATGGACCAACCACGAAATCCAGCCCCTGTGCTGATCTAACACAGCCTGGCTCACTGTAGGCGCACTTGAGAGGGAGGGGCACTGGACGGAGGGCCCCGGGCCCGTGGAGAGCAGAGGGCTGCCTCCCTGAAGTGCAATGGGAAGGAGGATGTTCAGGTTCACCGATGGCTCCCCGGGCTCCTGGGTTCCCCCTGCACAGGTCATTCCCTGGGCTGCCCTGTGTTTGGATCTTCCAGTTCCCTGCTGTCTGGCTTTCACCTCTGTTCCCACGTCTCCCTCTAGAACAGCTGTTCTTAATCACGATCCGTAGACTTCCAAGATGATCCACAGGGTCTGTGAACTTGGATGGGAGGAAATTACTTCTTGATTTTTGGTAGCCTCCAACTGGATTTAGTATTTCCTCTTGTGAATGGAGGGGAAAAAACACAGGAGTGTTAGCTGTACCTGTGATTTTTGTCACCACGAGAAAACTGTTTTTTGGTTTTTTTTTAATTTTCTTTTTGGGAATGAGTCCGGGGGTGCTCTACCACTGCGCTATATCCCAGTCCTCTTTTTTTAAAATTTTGAGACCCCTGCCTCAGCCTTTAGAGCTTCTTGATCACAGGTGTGCGTTCTCAAGTTTGCTCCAGTGAGTTTCTCTTGGCATTACTGTTATTGCAGATCTTGGAATATCATGAACTTTGCTTTGGAACATCATGAAGCCCTGCTTTGACATTACGCTAGTTCTCTGCTGGCCCCGGATTGCCATATTTCTTCCTGCCTGCAGGCGCTTTCTGGACCTATCTTGCCAATTCTGGAGAAACCCTGGGCCTCCAAGGTCTGCCACCAAAAGGTGAAGCTGCAAATTCCCACAATTGAGGGTCAAGACCAAAACCTTGGGGGGTTGGGGTTCCTTGTAAAACAAGCTGTGGACTTTTAAAATGAATTTGCAATAATTTATCTCTGTGAATCAGGATTCCCAACCCTTGAAATCATTAAAATAAAAACAAAACCTAGTGTCCAGGGGCTGGGGATGTGGCTCAAGTGGTAGCGTGCTCACCTAGCATGCATGAAGCACTGGGTTCGATTCTCAGCACCACATAAAAATAAAACAAAGAAATAAATTTAAAAAAAAAAGGACACTTCTCAGAAAAGGAAATACAATCAATCAACAAGTATAAGAAAAAATGCCCATCATCTCTAGCAATCAGAGAAATGCAAATCAAAACTACTCTAAGATAGCATCTCACCCCAGTAAGATTGGCAGCCATTATGAAGACAGACAACAACAAGTGCTAGAGAGGATGTGGGGAAAAGGGTACACTTGTACATTGCTGGTGGGACTGCAAATTGGTGCAGCCAATTGGAAAGCAGTATGAAGATTCTTTGGAAAGCTGGGAATGGAACCTCCATTTGACCCAGCTATTCTTCTTCTCGAACTATACCCAAAAGACTTAACAACAACATACTACAGGGACACAGCCACATCAATGTTTTTAGCAGCACAATTCACAATAGCTAAACTGTGGAGCCAACCTAGATGTCCTTCAGTGGATGATTGGATAAAAAAATGTGAATGTAATGCACTCCACTATTGTCATGTATGTAAGAAATAAATAAAAAAGGAAAAATAAATAAAACAAAAGATATTGTGTCCACCGAAAAAACTAAAAAATAAATAATAAAAAACCCCCCTAGGGTCCAATATTACAAGCGCTGCCTTTTCCAAGACAAGCACGTTGTGTTGACCATGACCAAGTTAAGAAGCAACCATTTTCACGTGGATGTGTCTTTTGAAAATGAAAGTTAAAGTCCCTTATGTTTTAAATGTATTGATTTGTTACTTAAATTAGTTTTTAAGTAGTACACAAATTACAATTATTAGCCGGGCGTGAGGGCACACACCTGTGATTCCAGTGGCTTGGGAGGCTGAGACAGGAGAATTGTGAGTTCAAAGCCAGCCTCAGCAATGGTGAGGTGCTAAGCAACTCAGTGAGACTCTGTCTAAATAAAATATAAAATAGGGCTGGGAATGTGACTCAGTGGTAAGTACCCCTGAGTTCAATCCGCAGTACAAAAAAAAAATCACAATTAAAAAATTTTTCAAAATAACAGCATTCTAACATAATACACATTATATGTAACATACATATGTGTGTGTCACATAATGATGTTTTGGTCAATGATGGACTGCATATATCCTAGTGGTCACATAAAATTGGATTGCCTGGTGATGTTGTAATCATTTTAGCTTGTGTAAGCACACCCTGTGATATCTGCACAACAATGAAATCGCCTAGCCACGCACTTCTCAGAACATGACCCCATCGATATGTGACTTATGACTGTATACACACCTTTCATACAGTGAGTGTGTGTACATACATGTACACACATATACATGTATCCTATTGGAGAACCTTGACTAATATAAAGGATTCATATAAATTATGGAGGAAAGTTGGAAATTGGCAGGAATGCTGTAGGCAGCATTATTTCTAAGAATTTAGGGACCCATGCCGTCTTTTCATGTGTGTATGTGTGGACAAAGTCAGATTACAGCAAACATCCCAAGTATCCTGGAGAGGAAAAAGAAGTCCCAGATATGTTGCATAATGGAAACCCTACAGAGTTCTGAGGGCACGAGCATTTTGTGCTACTTACCTGTTGCGGATTTCCTTGCTCCTGTCCTGTGCACGCTGTCCACACGCCCAGCACAGTCCCAAGGGGAAGGAGAGGACTTTGACTCTAGGACAGAGACCAATGGCCAGTATCCTGGCTCTCCAGGGTGGAGATGGCAACTGAGCAGAGAGAAGCCTTCAGACTCAGCTGAGATTCCAGTTGGAGGAAGAGGAGGAGCAGGTGGAATGAATGGGGGCCTCTCTGCACTTTATATGGAAAAACTAGATGCAGCTGGCGTACCCATGGATGCAGACTCCGGAACAAATCCTAGCAAGATGTGTGAAATGATGTCAGACTCCCTTGAGAAAGACGGAGGGAGACCCCTTTCCCTGAGACCCCATCCATACCTTACTAAGTGCTAGGGTCTAGAAGGTGGGACTGTCTGGCAAAACCAAGCCTGGCCCCTTGCTTCTCAGAAATTGTCCACCCCTAGAAATCCTTCCAGAGAGAGCTGGAGTCAGTGTTGATAAAAGGCAAGCCATTCCTAAATTCATGATTCTCGCCAGGGGTGGTGGCACATGCCTGTAATCCCAGCGGCTCTGGAGGCTGAGGCAGGAGGATTGCGAATTCAAAACCAGCCTTAGCAACAGCGAGGTGCTAAGCAACTCAGTGAGACCCTGTCTCTAAGTAAAATACTTAGGTGGGGGTGAGTTCTGGGTCTAAGCATAGAAACGTGTGGGCTAGCAAATTGCAGAAAATAGAGTATTGGTTAGTTTCAGCACAGAATTGCTGACACAGGGCATTTCTAAAAGTGAAGGAGCCAGGTGTGGTAGCATCCACCTGTAATCCTAAGGGCTCAGGAGGCTGAGGCAGAAAGTTCAAAGCCAGCCTCTGCAACTTAGCAAGGCACTTAGCAACTCAGTGATACCCTCTGTCTAAATAAAAATATACAAAAAGGGCTGGGGTTGTGGCTCAGTGGTTAAGCACCCCTCAGTACCAAAAAAAAAAAAAAGCAAAGGAAACTCGCCTTCTAGGCAAGCCTGGTCTGTCCTCAGTGCATCCTTTAGCCTGTTGTAAGAGGAAGCTGACCAAAGCAAAGGTCTCTTTGGGCAGTGGCTCAATAAAGAGCTACAGGCAGCGGAGAAAGCAGAATGTGTGAAAGCTGCCATGAGGTCTTCATGCTCCCTGAGACTGGGAGTTGCTGAAGCTCATTGCATAGGAAAGGTTTGATGCTGAGGCTGCATTAGGAAGGTGGACTTAAGAGAGGTGGATAGTGGGGGAAAGACCCCCCAGTGAAGTGGGGCAACTGTGAGTCCAAGATAATGAGTGGGTGTGAGCTGATAGAGACTGGCTGAGTGTGGGCAACTGAGGCAGATGCTATGGCTGTTTCTAGTTTGAGTGTTTGGCAAATGGCAGAATATTGAAGGAATCAGGAAAGCTGGAGAGGAGACAGGGTTCAGGAATTTTGAATACACCGAGTTTGAGATAAGGGCTGGGGATGTGGCTCAGTGGCCAAGTGCCCCTGAGTTCAATCCCCTGTACCTCCTCCAAAAAATTCGCAATTCTCCATATCATCCCTTTCCACTTGTGTGATGTGACGGTGTGCACACACGTGCTGTGGCACACACTGGTTAGAAGAACAAGCCTGGGCAACGAACGACTGAGTTCCTACTCTGTGCCAGGCAGAGAGGGGGACACAAAGATGAACAAGCAATACCCTCGCCCTGCGGAGGGAGGCTCCAGGCGGACCAGAGAAATGGGCGTTTCAACCTTGAGCCGCCATTTTGTGGGGCCTATTGCCTGGTGTCTCTCAGACAGTGACCGCCACTTCCTATGGCCTGTACTGTTGGCATGGCCACGCACGTCCTGCCCATAACAAGCTTCAGAAAGACTCTGGGTTTGGCCATCTCCAGGTGTTTATTTGGTTTTTCCTAGTTCTTGTTTTTTAATTGGTTTCAGATGTGAGTACCCAATAGAGGCCCTGAATAAATAAAACAGATCATAAAATATGGCCAAGCAAAATGGGCACGAGTAATCCCGAGTGCATGGAATGCACTTCCAGAAGGGCTCATAAATAATGAGGTGGAAACAGTAGTCTATTTTCTCTTTAATGGAAAGCCAATTAGGGACCCTCTCTGGACCGGCGGCGGGAAGGAGCCAGATCCCTTTGTTCTGTAATGAGGAGGTGGGGGCGGGGAAGCCTCTGGTCACTGGGCCTGAGGAGAGTGGGGGAGCAGGAGGTCGGGGCTTGGCCTTCCACACTGGTGGGGTTTCCTGGTTGGTGCAGGAAGGTCTTGAAGCCTGAGCTGGCTTGGGACTAAAAACTAGCAGAACTCTTTGGAGGCCCAAAGCAGGAAGACTCCCCGGGGAATCACAGAATCCTGTTGTTACTGATCGATTATTGGCTCCTGTCCTGCCTTCAAGGAGGCCTGAGGGAGCACCCTGCCGGTACCCTTAAGGCACCGGGTCCCATCAGCCCAGTGAATCTTGTGCCTCCTATGCCTCCGGCTTGCCCATCCACTTGCCTTCTCAGAGTTGCAGTGTCCTTCATGTCCCTCCCTGCAGAGCAGGTTCTCCTTCCCCTGGCAAGGGAGAGCGCCCTCCACCCTGTGAAGGCGGGAAGTGGGAGACAAAGAGGGAAGGTGACTTTTCAGAGTCACGGAGCTGCTACGCAGCAGTTTCAGAAATCAGTTCTCTTCCCTCCCCCGTGCCCACCTGGAGACTCTAAGTGGTTCCTGGTGGCCTCAGAAGCATTAGCGATGCTCAGAATAGAGTAGAGTAGAATGGTTAAGGGCTTTGGAGTCTGGGGGGCCTGGATGAGTTGTTTTCTTTTTCTTTTTTTTTTTTTTTTTTTTGCAGTACCAGAGATTGAACCCAGGGCCTTGTGCTGAGCTACATACTCAGCCCTTTTTTTTTTTTTTTTTTTGGTACTGGGGGTTGAACCCAGGGGTGCTTAACCACTGAGCTGCATCCCAGCCCTATTTTGTATTTTATTTAGAGAAAGAGTCTCACTGAGCTGCTTAGCACCTTGCCATTGCTGAGGCTGGCTTTGAACTCGCCATCTTCCTGTCTCAGCCTCCTGAGCTGCTGGGATTATAGGCATGTGCCACCGCACCTGGCTCCTCAGCCCTTTTTTATATTTTATTTAGAGACAGGGTCTCCCTAAGTTGCTTTGGCCTCACTAAGTTGCTGAGGCTAATCTTGAACTCTTGATCCTCCTGCCTCAGCCTCCGCAGGCACCACCAACCCCGGAATCTAGTCCTTTTAAATTTTATTTTGAGACACAGTCTGGGTTGCCCATGGTGGCCTCGAACTTGCGATCCTCTTGCCAGAGCCTCCTGAGGAGCTGAGATTACAGATATGAACCACCCACCATGCCTGGCTTGGATGAGATTCTTGACCTCCTCCCTTAGAGGCTGTGTGATCTTGGTCAAATTTCTTAATTTCTAAACCTGTGTCTGCATTGGTAAGATAGGGCTGCTGAACTTCCTCTCTGATAGGGATCAGTAAAGGGCAGTGGGACCCCAGGTAGTTGTTATGAGAAGACTGACAGCCAGCCCTTTGGAAGGAAGGGCCCCTTGGTTCCTCATGGAGCCACCGTGGGCTTAGGAGCATCACTGTTTCTGCTCCCTAAGTGGGAACAGTGCTCTCTGGAGATGGGGCTCCATGGAGTGTGAGGGGGACAGGCAGGTCCAGCCACATCCATCTCCAGGTCCATGCTGCCCCTGGTGGAGGGGAGGCTTGAATCTGAGGATGCAGCCGAGCCTCCCTGGGGGATCCGTGGATCTTCTGTACTCTCCAGGGGCAGGTCTTCTCTTGCCCATCTTTCTAAGGTGGAGTTGGTGGCACTCTCACAGAGAGGGGAGGCCAAGCAGGGCACTCTGTAGGAGCTGGGCCAGCACTTCCAGCAAAGGGCCACAGCTGGAGTATGTGCTGCTTTTGACCCTCGCGGTGAGTTTCATAGACATGCTGCTTCTCCTCCGTTGACAAGGACAAGCCATCCCTCACCCTCCCGGGGGGCCCCAGGAAGCTCCTGAAAAGCAGAGATCTGAGGGGGAGAAGAGGAGGTCTCAGGGGACTTGACCCACTGGGGCCTGTCCCTGCCACCAGTGTAATGTGGGTACATTTGGTCAACATTTGCATGACAGGGCTGGGGATAGAGCTCAGCTGCTAGAGTGCTGGCCTCGCAAGCCCAAGGCTGTAGGTTCAATCCCCAGCACCACAAGGCAAAAAAAAAAAAAAGTGCAGGTCCCTTGCTCAGCAGGGCAAGGAAGGAGGGGTGGAGTGTCTGTGAACTCAGCACGTCACCCCTCATTCCCCAAGGTTTGTCCTGCTCTCTCCTTTTACAGATGCAGAACCTGGGTCCAGAGGCCATGGAACACACCCGCTCTCGCAGCCTGCAGCTCTAGGAGTTTACTTGCAGAAACACACTCAGAAAGACCCAAGAGTAGCAGAGCAGCAGGCCTTGCAAGACCAGGATATGGTCAGTTTGGGGCTAGGGGGTGGCAGGAGCTCACAGACAAGCTCACTGAGAGGACTGTGGGCAGCATGAATGAGCTTGAACTTGTCACCCCTCCTGGAGGAGAGCCGATGGGTCTGGCTGGGCCGCCTGGCCTTACCCTGGGCAGGGGACATGGCTCTGGGAAAATCAGTCCTTTCCAGTCAGTGCAGTGGGAGAGGAGCGATTCCCATAGAAAACCTGGGGCACTGTTACCAAAACCAGGGGGAGCGACCCTGTGCTAGCCAACGGGTAAGTAAAGGAGATGAACATCGGTCCCAGCAGGTGAGTGGCACGGCTGGATTCAAGCCAGGTCAGTGACCCAAAGCCCATCTGGGCCCCACTGGTGCCCACACGTGGACCCTCTGCCTCCAGGAGTCCTGACTTCTCTGCCCAGTCTGGCAGCTTCCTCCTCAGTGGGCCCCGTGATTCTGGCACAGCGTGGGAAGGGTCATGCCCTGCTGGAGAGGAAATCTCTGAAGGGGGCAGAGGAAGGGGAAGCGAAAGAGACACAGAGACGATTTAAGAGCAAGAGAATGCCATGGAGAAGTGGGAAGGTTCTGCGGCTTTCTCAACGTGGGAAAATGATAGATCACTAGGAAGTTTTCTGGGGGAGAGGAACAGACAGGGACCAAACGTAGGGAAGAATGAGAGAGAGGATCTTCTTTTTTTTCTTTCTTTTTGTTCCTGGGGACTGAACCCAGGGGTGCCTTACCCCTGAGTGACATCCCTAGCCTTTTTTATTTTGAGACAGGGTCTCGCCAAGTTGTTTAGGGCCTAAGTTGCTGAGGCTGGCTTTGAACTTGTGATCCTCCTGCCTCAGCTTCCCCAGCTGCTGGATTACAGGTTTGTATCACCTTGCCCAGCCACTGGGGTCACCTTAATCAAAAGAAGCGGAGTGGGTAGGGATGCAGCTCTGTGGCAGAGCACTTACCTACCATGCTTGGGGTGCTGGGTGTGATCTCCAGCACACACACCAAGAAAATAACAACAACAACCACAACAAACAACCCCAAAACACTAAAACCCAGGTATACTTTCTCTATTACTCAAAAGAATTTGAGGTGTCTTAGATTATAGACATTTAACCAGTGAGAGGGTTAAACTACAAATAAAGGATTTATTTTATTTTATTAAATAACTTTATTTTATTTATTTATTTTTATGTGGTGCTGAGGATCGAACCCAGAACCTCACACATGCTAGGTGAGCGCTCTATCGCTGAGCCCCAGCCCCAGCCCTAGAAATAATGGATTTAAAGAAATGTAATGAAATATAATTAAAAACCTGCATTTGGGAAGCTTGAAGTTTAGCTTAGAGCTTCCTAGCAGCTAATGTGAAAAGGGAAATATGATGGATTTATAATTTTCATTGTTTCGTAAAAAGAAGTGAATCTACAAGTCAGAAAACATAACTTTTTCCCCTAAATTATTTAAAAAATCAATTCCGCTGGACATGAAATAACCAATGGAAAGATTTTTCCTCTCTAATTTTATTAAGCATGAGAAACATCATATTTAAGGCCAATGTCATGTGAATTTTGTGGAAAGTAAAGCGTTTCCTATCAAGTGCCCCCCAGGGCTGAGAAGGCCAGCCCATCTCTCCCATTGCACCCCTATTATGCAGCCTGGGCCTACTTGCCCTGAGACCCCGTCCATGCCCCGCATCTCTTGGCCTCCTTTGTGGACTGGCTTTGGCTGGTTGGGGCCAATTCGTGGCCCTGGAGGGAGAGGGAATGTCATGAAGAAGGGGTCCTGGGTCTTCTTCCCCATCCTCTTCTCCTCGGGCAGAAGCTCAGGTGGCATCCTGTTTCCTCTGTGGCTTCAGTTCTTTTTTTAAAATGTATTACTACTTTTATTTATTTATTTACTTTTAGTTGTTGGTGGACCTTTATTTTATTTATTTATATGTGGTGCTGAGACTCAAACCCAGTGCCTCACACATGCCAGGAAAGTGCGCCACCCCCGAGCCCCAGCCCTAGCCCGGCTTCAGATCCTGTGGTCCTGCTTTGCTGGGGTCCCGGGCTCACCCTGGTAACCCTCCTCTTCCTGTTGGCCTCCCAGCCCAGGGTGCTGATGGCTGCCGACAGGGCCCATCCTTCCGTGTCTCGGTGCCCCGCTGTCCTCTCCGCTCCTGCATGTTCTGCAAAGCCGACCACTGCACTCAGGTCCCTTGGTTTCCAACCCTCCTGGTAGAGTCACCCGGACACACTCCAGGATTGGAGTTCAGCCTGAGCCCAAGGAGCCCAGGTTGATGCTTCTTACTCCCCAGTGAGAGCAGCCACGTTCAGCTCCCAGGCAGGCCCACCTGACGGCAAGGCCAGAGCATGGACACACAGACCGGCCTGCGTGAAGGACAGACAAGGAAGTCCTTTCTGGGCAGGAGACAGAGCGTGCCAAGGTTTGCCATTTGCTGGGAGGAGGGCAGGTCAGAGGCTCATCGGGACGCTGCCTTAGGACTCAGCTCTTAGGACTTACTGTGGCCTCGAATCCTGGGGGACTGAGAAAAGTGGCCTATTTGACCCTGGCCTTCAGGGCCACCTGAAATGGTTCTGGGGAACACCTGGGGCTTTCAGGATTGACCCACAACGTCTCCCAAGTGCTGCTGCAATCCGAATCCCTGGTTTATCGTAGTTTCTGTTTGCAAATGCAGTCATTCATCTTAAAACCTTTCTCCCACTGAAAGCAGAGGGTGAGGGAAGGGTGCCCCGAGTCTGGGAGGAGCCCTTACTTGCAGGGCCGGGAGGGAGTCTGACTCACCAGGATACAAAACAGACTCAGGGAAGGTGGAAGGTTATTTGAATCTATTGGTGCTTCTTTGGAAAGCTGAGGAAAGAGGCAGATCCAGGTTTTGTAGCTGGCTTTGTGGTTGTGTGACCAGAGTCCAGGGCTGGCTTTGTGGTTGTGTGACCAGAGCCGTCCCCCAGGGCCCTGCACTGAGAAGGGCCCTGGACTTGGTTTAAGGCTCTGCTGTCGCCACTTTGAAATTCTTAATTGTTTTTGAACAAAGGGCTCCAAGTTTTTATTTTGCACTTGGCTGCACAAATTATATAACTTATCCTGAATGAAACACATTAAAAACAATACAACATGATAGATATAAAATTAGGTACCAAGCCTTGGAATTGCTACCTAGGGCAATGAGGTCCCTGCAGAAACTAAAGTTTCAATAACTCCATAGAAAATTTGCCTGTGGGGGTGGGAGCAAGTCACTTCCATGGTGGTTTTCAAACTGCAGTGAGGGAGTCCTGGGGGCTTAGTGGATGGGGGTGTCAAGTGGACCCATTGCTGTCCCTCCCTCATCCCTGACCTTTGCCATAGCTCCACTTTGTTCTGAATTAGAAATTGTGCTTTGGCTTTTTTTTTTTTTTTAAGTGTCCCATGACTCACATAGTTTGAAAACCACTAGTCAGACAAACCACATCACATCAACCTTTTTGTTGTAGAGAATTTCTTATTTCAGAGGGCCCCAGGTGACCTGCTGACCTAGGGTGTCTCCAAAGCCAGGTAATAATAGGCCGTGCTCTAATCTAAGGAGACTCCACTGTATTTGTAGAGAGCTTTGAAATGTTCTGGGAAAATAGCTGATCAGATGTGCAAGGTATTATATTCACGGAGAGAGAAACCCTCCCAACTCTTTATAAAATGGATTAAGCCAGTTTCTAAGGGCTGCAGGTTTGTGTGATCTTAATCCCGCTCCTTACTCCTGATCTACCACCCTCCTCTTTGTTACCAGGCTGAGCACCTTCCCCGGCAAGGGCCAGGACGCCTTCCGGGCAGCCCCTGCTCTTCCCGGCTCTGCCCTGGGGGAGAACTAAGGGATGCCCTTGCCTTGGCGCCCACCCCACCAGAGCTTGCCTCTTACGTGGGCACAGTGCACATCGACAGGCGAACTCTGAGGACAATATGGTAATCAAGCCGTGGTGCATTCCAACTCGGGCTGGAGCAGCAGATGGGCGGAGTGGTGGATCACAACCCCACTCGATAGGTGACAGCGTATCAGTCAAATACAGTCCACCCAGGTCTGTGTTTCTGTCAGTCCCTCTTAGCTGAAGTTAAAGTGACAGGAAAGACCCCAGCTCTTTGCAGAGAGGTAATGTCTACCTCAGGGCTGCCCCCTTCAGTGGTCACTCAGAGCCCACCATAATCAGCAGGTGGGTTTCTAAGAGAGGGCTGGCCCTGGTGGCAGGTGTTGCCATCCTCGTCCATGTTGGTCAGTGCTGGAGGGTTGGTCCATCTCACCTGCTGAGGAAGGAAAGGGATTGCATGGGCACTAGCACCCAGAGGGGCCATCTCCATGATGGACCTCAGGACTGACACCCTTGCTGGGTGTTCAGGTGCAGAGAGCTTTACTCAGTTTTTTCATGTGCGAAGATGGTTAGAAACATTTTAGCGGGGAGCGGGCCCTGGTTGGGCACTGCCCCCTCATCCTCGCTGATGCACAGCTTTCGGGGGAGGTTGATTTCTGTTTGTCCTTCCTTGGTTCTGTCTTGCCACACTGTGTACAAAGACTCACAGAAATCCACCAACTTTGTGACAGGTCCCTTATGGCAGGCCTCGTGACTCTAAGCCCCAGTTATCATAGCCGAAGAGGATCCTGGCTTCCACAGGAGCTGGCTTCCATTCCCCATCAAGCCCAGGCGCCTGCTGTCAGGAACTGCATGCAGCAGGTCAGCTTTGCTCTCTCTCTGTAAAGAGAGTGGACTACGGGCTGCCAACGTTGAAAAATGAGCGCTCGCTCTGCGGTGGCGAGTGAACTCTTATTTACCCTTCAAGACGCATCTCCCTGGTCACCTTCTCCTGGAAGCCTTCCTGAAACTCCCAGAAATTCTCATTTCCCTCTTCTCTAGGGCAGTCCCTGGGCTCCATATGTACTTCTGTTTCTGCATGTATCACAAGGCATCAGTATCACTTTTTCTGCTTACCTGATGTCCCTTTCTGTGACCACAAAGCTTTCAAAAACATTCACTGAGTCGAATAAATGACTTGCCTATGGAATGAGGTCATAGCTCATGTCTTCATCTACAGAAAATGTACGATTTCCTACAACTGCCGTATCTGTTTCTCAGCTTATGGTACTGAAGACGGGTACATCTCGTTTCCTCTTTACGTCTCATGAGACTCCCCGAGTGATGGAACTCTCCTCTCTCCAGGGTCTGGCCAGGGTAATCTGTGCGAACCCCCTCCCCTCACGTTGACCTCTCCAGGGCCTCGTCTTCTCTTGCCTTTCCTGCTCACTGACTTACCTGGGACCTTGAGATACAGCAGAGAGATGCATGGAATGGTGGTCTTCAAAAGGGAAATGGTTGGATTCTAGGTCTTTCTCCTTCCAGAAGGTCCCTTGGTTCTTGTTCAGATTTGCCTACTTCATCCCCAGCAATCTTCTCCGGATGCAAGAGGAATGGAGGGTTAAATCCTCTGAGGGTTCATATGACCCCTGCTCCCCTTCCCTGCGGGACAGTGGGTGCCTACTTGACTTATATGTACCTTTGAACTTATTTTTTCCTGAGTAAGTCCTGCCCCAGGAGGATTTGCCCTGTTCATTTCCAGTCACATGAACAGCTGGTAAGAATTTTAACTTCCTCCCTGCTGTTCATCCAAGGTGAAGGCATCCGGTCTCTGCCCTCATGGAGCCGCTACTCTGGCGTGGGGAAGATCTGGCGAGATGGAGACGGTCATTCTTTCTGCTTGCTCTTGCCCCACTCTTTGCAATTTGAGGCCTTCTGCTCTTCGGAACGCATGGGGTGTGAACAGATTGCTTGGCCTGTGTGGTTTTTTTTGATGAGTAAGTAGCTCTGTTGTCATGGCGACAGCGTCATCAGGGCACTGACAGGGATGGCCCCAGTCATCCTTGCTCAACCCTTCATGGCTCCAGCTCCAAGGGTTCTTGATGGAAGGAGGAGACTGAAGATCAATGGCGTCCCTTGTCTAGGGTTCACAATAGCTAATTAATTAATTACACCTGGCCACACAAAGGGCTGGTGGGGCAGGTGCTCCCAGTGCTGCTCCTGCCAGTTACAGAACACAAGCAGCTGACAGGGAAGGGGTTGGAGGGCCAGGTCACAGTCAGGAAGAGCCTCTGCAGAGAGCCAAGTCCTCCACATGGTCACAGGTCGGGGCCAGGTATGGGAGTGCCGCGGTTATCTCTTGTTGTGAACAAAACTACCCCAAACTGTAGTCATCTGCCACGAGCACTCTTTCTCAGATGTGGCCCTCTGAGCTGGGCTTGGCTGGTGGTTCTTCCACTCTGCCCTGTGTCTTCTGTGGGAACATCAAGATGGCGGCTTTACTCAGAGGCCTGAGGCCTCCACTGGAGGACAGGCTTAGTGTCAGTGTCCAGGAGATTCCTGGGAAATGTTTAACGGTAGAATGGATAACTGAGTGTCCACAGAAGCCTGGAGTTTATAAGAGAGAACAGCTAAGATACCCATTGTAGGTCTGGGTCCCTGGCTTGGTGAATGGTGGGTGTTATGCTGGGAAGAAGTGTCTTAGGAGAATTAGGACAGAATGGCCCTCCAAGGACATCTAGATGAGGTCTGGGGCCTGGTCTTCTTTCCTGGCAGCAAGTGGGCACAGTTGGGTAAAATGATCTGGTGTCTCTTGTCATCTCAGGCACGTGAGATAGGCCCTCCTTGGACCTGCTTCTTAATTACAACAGGGATTTCATTCCTGTTTTTCCTTGCATTTCTGGTTTTGCCTACAGGACTTTAAAAATTTTATTTATATTTATTTTTATGCTGAAATTGATTCCTGTGCCCTTAGTTTTTGTTTCTTCAGTTTCTTCTGGGATATCTTTCTCTTCTTGACAACCTCATCTTCTGGCTTCAGGAAAACTTGTTCCTTTTCAGTGAGGATCATCTCTATGTGGCAGGGGGAGCTCCCAGAGGGATCAAGTGTGGGGGCACTTCTGCTTGGTTCACCCAGGTGTGTTCAATGACCAGAGTCTTTATCGGGAAACCCTTAAGTTTCAGCATGACTCTCTTCATTTTTTAGTGAAAAATGTACAGTGAAAATTGAGCACTCTTTTAGGGCCTCTGATTCTGTCACCAGCCCCACTGTGTGGACTGGGCACCTACCAACTCCACCACTGTAATGCCAGAACGGCACACATTGTTTCTTTAAAGTGACATTTTTCAGTCACTTGATGGCTTTTTAGATAGGCATGCCCCGCCCCCCCCCCATAGCCTGGAAAGTTTCATGGGTGTTCTTAAAGTGAACACCAAGATGTGAACCTCTGGATCTGCATGATTTTGTGGGGTTTTCTGGGTCCAGAGAGTAGCGAACCATTGTCACAGATCACTTCTGACCCTTTAGAGGGAGAGGAAGGAAGTAATTGAAATCTGGAAGGGATGGAGGGAAGAGATGACAAAGAAGAGAATCCTAGGTCTGAAGAGAAGTCCTGGGGCTTCTGGGCTGCCTGAAGAGCCCGAGGCCACTTGGGAGAAAGGCAAAGACCGCGACTCCCTGGAGCGTCAGGGGGGAGAGAGGAAGGCTGCCCCAACTGCCGGGAGGCTCCACGAACAGTCAAGGCTGCCGAGGCGGGCAGACCCTCAGCTGTGAAACAGAAGGAGGAAAATGGATCTGGAGGAAATAAATTGCTGTCAGCCATTCCTCTTAAGTCTGTGGGATCCTGGAAGCAGAAGGAACCACCCCCAGGATGGTGGCTTCATCAAGTGCCTATTGCTGTTGTAACAAAATTCGCCATAAATTTACTGGATTAATACAACCCAGGTTGTAAGGTCATGATTCTGCAGGTCAGAAGTCTAGGTGAAGGTGTCTGCAGGGTGGACCCTCCGGAGGCTTCAGGGCACCACCCAATTCCTTCCCCTTCTCAGCTGCGAGGGGGCACCGGCCTTGGCTCACGGCCCCTTCCAAGCATCACTCCAACCTCTGGCTTCATAATCACATCTCCTACTACTCACTGGTCCCCTGTTTCCTTCCATGAGAACTCTCGAGATTATACTGGGTTCAGCCAGATAATCCAGGATGATCTCTGGTTCTCAAGATACTTCATGTCTGTGGGGCCATGGTGATGCACCCCTCTAATCCCAGCTGCCCGGGAGGCTGAGGTGGGAGGATCCAAAGTTCAAAGCCAGCCCAGGCAAGTTAGCGAGACCCTGTCTCAAAATTTTAGAAAGGGCTGGGGATGCAGCTCAGAAGTACAGTGCTCATGGATTTAGTGCCACAATAACAACAACAACAACAAAAATCCTTCACTTAATTATACCTGCAGAGTCCCTCTTCCCATATAAGGTAACATATTCACTGGTTTCAGGGATGTGGGTATTTTGAAGAGACCATTATTCTATCTACCACAGCAGCATGGAAGTGGGTGGCTGCCCCAGCCTTGAAAGGGCCAGACCGTGAGCATCAGGGCTCTCTGGGAACCTGAGAAGACTCAGGATGGAGCTCAGGTCCCCAGGTGCCACACTGAATGGGACTCAGTCAATCACCATTATCATTATCCCCATCCTTCTGTGTTCCTAAGACAGGAGGACACCAGTGTTGTGTTCGGGAGCCTGATATCTAGCAGCTTCCACTCCTCCTGATCTGCTGGGATGAGGGCAGACAACCCCAGAGAAATCAGTATTGCTGCAAGACCTTGAACCGTCTCCCTGGGGCTCAGCCTTCAGATGAAAGGGCAGAAAAGGTTTTGTTACTTTTATTCCTCTTTCCAGTCTTGGGTTTGAATCCAGAGCCTGGCACATGCCAGGCAAGCAGTCGACCACTGAGTTACAACCCCAGCCCTTTTTATTTTATTTTGAGACAGGGTCTGAATAAGTTCGCTCAGGCTGAGTTCAAACTTGCAATCCTCCTGCCTCAGCCTCCAGGGTAGTTGGGATTATAGGTGCTTGCCACTGCACCCTGCAAGGTTTTGTTACTTTTGATAAACATAAAACCCTAACCCTACAGAATGTTTGCATTATGCAAAACCATAATGTTTCTGTTTTTAAATATACAGTTACAAGACATAGGCTTTTGCATACTATCCTTCCCAGAAGGTCCAACAACATGTCATCTGGTGGATCTCCCTGAACCAAAGGCCATCTAGGGTCTCTTCCTTATCTTTTCTAGAACTGCACTATTCAATATGATAGCCACTAGCCAATGTGGCTACTTAGGTTTAAATTAGACGTTTTGTTGCTCATAGTTGCCACATTGCAGATGCTCGATTGCTTACAGTATTACACAGTGCAAATTATTCCATCCGGCACCATAAGGAAAGTTCCATCGGACAGTGTTGTTCTTGTAGTGAGTGTGTTGGTGCCCACCCTCCTGGCTGTCCAGCTGGTATATACCTCAGTTACTTCCCCACCCTTCAGGCCATGAAGTCTCCCTTTCCCTAAGATGTTCCTAATTAGAGAACTTCTGGGGAGATGGCATGTCAACAGGAGCACCAACTGGACAGAAAGTTCTAGAAACAGGATTCGTGCCTCAATACCTGGGGAAAAAGACCTCAAAGGAAACGGAAAACACATGAAAGATGCCATACTTATCGTGGGTAAACTCTTCTGTCTGCCAGGTACATTCCCAACATGCCAGGCTCTGGCCCTCTTCTCTAGAAAGGACATCAAGGTCTCCACTTCTGCCCCTGGAAGCAGCTCTGCCCTGGGGGAACCTGTACTAAGTGCAATGGCCCTGACTTTACTCACCTCCTCACTAAGGCACCTCCTCCAACCCCTCCCTCAGTGTCCTAAGAGCTCCGTCCCCAAGCAGCTCTCAGGAAAGGGGAGGCCACCCATATGCTGGTCATTGTGTCTCCTAGGGAGGGGTGGTTAACGCGCAGGTCAGTTCTGAAGGCATTCCTCTGGAGCTGGGCATTGGTGAAGTGCACGCAGCCTCCTTACACGCGGGAGGACAGGTGGATTTGCTAGCCACACACTCCGCCCTCTCCAGCTACCTATGCCAACCCGGACCAACCGAAGGGAGAAGGCTCTGCCCCTCGAACTTCAGCTGATTGGCAGGTGAGGTTCGCGCACGCTCCTTGCCAGCCTGGCCGGGGCCTTCCTGTGCTGAGGCCGCAGTCGGGTCGCTCCTTATAGCGCTATGGACTGATCTCACTAGTGCCCCATCTGCCACCAGAGAAAGGCCCAGGCATGGGCGTCCAGCCAATTCCTTCTCAGGAAGCCCGGAGGGCCCAGCAGGACCCGAGGAGCAGAATGGCGTATTCTGATGTCCACTCTTCAGATATGCTCCTGTGGAATCTGTCCCTTCCCTCCAGCAGGGAATAATGGAAGTGAACTTGTCATTTCCCTGACTGGTCATATTTTACGCCTGACTCAGAGTCTTCAAGCTAGTATCATAGGGAACCAAGTGAAATTGCAGCAGGAAGAGGAACAGAAAGGTCCTGATCCCCCAAGATGGAACTCCAAAGAACATTTTGAGCAGAAAAGTCTATTTGAATGGTTCCTCCTGTCTTAAAAAAAAAAAAAGCAGCAATAAAAACACCATACAGTCATTGCAATATCATTAGAAACAAAACAGTGACAACTCAAAACAGCATGTTCCCATGTCCCAAAATGTGCTGTGTAGCTCTGGTGAGTGGAAAGTGTGAATACCTCTCCACTCCAAGATGTCACCATGTAGATTTTCTGAGGCTCAATGTGCTTTTCAAACACACTGCTATAAAGCAAGTAACCCAAGGCTTTTGTAAAATGGGGAGATTTACATATACTTTGTCTCCCTCTTCTCCTTTATATGACCCCACAACCTCTCATCCTACAAGAATGAGGCTTTAAGCTTAATGTTCGAGTTCAACTCAAGTTTGGAAGTTAAGATGGAGACTTTGCAACTTATTGCTGTGGAAGACAGGATGGAGACAGGAAGGGCAGAGGGAGTGGAGAGAGAGGGAGGGAAAGAGAAGGTGGGAGGAGAGCGACAGAGACAGGGAGGGAAGGAGAGGCTTATGAACCAGAGGGGGCACAGTAAGCAGTACCAGGAGTGCTACATCTGGAAGTAACCACAGAGAACCATCTTTTTCTTTTCTTTTCTTTCTTCCCCCTCTCCTCTCCTCCTCTCCTTTCCTTTCTTCCTCTCTCCCTGCCCGCCTTCCTCTCCAGGACCCCACTGTACCACATACCCAATCCAAGGATCTTTCCTTTATCCAGAGGTTCTCTGCCTTTTATTTGTTGATTTACAGATGCTCTTTGTCTTATTTGGTGTCACATTGCACTGGACCCATTGTAAGTTAGAATATTGTAAAATGAGAATGTATAAAACACTCACTGCCAACTTACCAAACATTCGAGCTTAGCCCTGCAGTACCTTGTAGAGTTTCAGTTGTTTACCCTCAGGATCACGGGATCACGTGGCTGACTGGGAGGTGGGGCTTCTGTCACTCTCCAGTGTTGTGTTGTACTGCATGTTTTTATTTTTATTTTTATTTTTTTTTTGATATGTGGCCCAGGCTGACCTTGAATTCCTGGGCTCACATGATCTTCCTGCCTCAACCCCTCAAGTCACTGGGACTACAGGCATGTGCTACTGTGCTCAGCTTTCATACTGCATATTGCTATCCTGGGGAAAAAACATCAAAAGTGAAAGCAGAGTTACTCCTGAATATGTATCACTTTTGCATCATTGTGAAGCTGAAAAAATTGGAAGTCGGATCATCCCCGAGTCAGGGGTTTGTCTATATTTATTTTTGTAGAAGCAGAACAAGTGACATCTTAAGCAGGAACACAATATCTTAAACAGATAACGTGGGGCCTCCCAGAACCCCTGCCTTGGTATTCTCTCACCTTCCCTCTCCAAACACCCCAGAGCTCCACAATATACAGCTTCAAACCACAGATCTAACCCAACTCCCCATTATGCCAATGAGGAAACTGAGGTCCAGAAAGGGGAAGTAATTCATGGAGAAGGGGTGGAAGGTTTCTCCAAGATCATGTGCTGTGGCCTGGCAGAGACGGCCCTAGGAACTTAGAAGTGAAATGAGGTGAAAGGCAAGGAACCATGGTGATGGTTGTGAAAGAGATGATCATGAGACGACCTTGAGGAATGTGAATAGATGGATTGTGAAGAGCATGGTACCAGGAGAGGCTGGAGACCCTGCAGTCTCCCCAATGTCTTTTCCCTGCTTCTCACCAGCTGTTCCACTTTTGGGGTGCTTTCTCAGCTCAAGACTTGTAGGGATAATACCCATGAATACTCCACCTATGAATGATTACAACTTACACACTTGACTCAGGGGCAAAAGGAACAAATGCAAATAGCAATCACTTTAATCATCAGCTTAGGGCACCAGAACAAATTTATTGCATACCATTCCCCACTCTTATTCCATACCCAGGACAGGCATTACTAATCAATTGCGGCACTTTTCCCTGCTGGATCTAAACAGTCTCAAAATTATTTTTAGGCAATCATTGTTAGTTAATTAAGAGCTGGTCCTTAAGATGAAATCTCCTTGTTCTTCCTGGTTTGTGGCCTGCTGATTGATTGTCTGTTGTCCCTTGGCACTGCGGCTGCATGCTTATACAGACTATAGCTTAGGGGAGAAGACTGAAACTACATTTCCCAGAATCCCTTTCCCTGTACAGCTCCAAGCAAGATTCTGCCAATAAGAAGCATTGCTGAGAAAACTGGGAGGTGGAGGAAGAGAACCCAGGCAGCTCAGTGCCTGGGCAAAATTCAAGCCTTTGAAAATTGCATGTTGTGGTGCCTTGGCGGCTGAGGTTGGTGGCTGCAGTGATTGCTGAGATTATGGGTCCTCTGCAGCATCCACCTGAACTATAAATCACCTGCCTCTGGTGGCTGCTGGCCTGAACCTTGCTCTCCCAGCTGTCCTAAGCAGTCATTCAAGTGTCCAATTCTCTGGATCTTCTGGAACCCTTCCTACCTGAAACACCTAGAATGGCTTCTGTTTTCATGACCAGCTGTCCTGATGGCTACAGGAAGGCAGGGAATGAACTTAGCTGCAAAATGGATATCTCCCACCTTGCTGAACAGGAAAGGTGGTTTGTTTTTGCTCTTCTTGTTTTTCTTTTTTAAAAAATATATTTATTTTTTAGTTGTAGTTGGACATAATACCTTTGTTTTATTTATTTATTTTTATGCAGTGCTGAGAATTGAACCTAGGGCCTCACACTAGCTAGGCGAGTGCTCTACCACTGAGCCACAACCCTAGCCGGCTCTTCCTGTTTCTTATGTTACTTCTGTGGTCCACCTAGGGACGGATTTCCAAAGAATCAGAATAATGGCATCATAGAATTTGGAACTGGGAGGACCTTTGTACAGAAACAAGTTGGTTCTTTCCATTTTTTTTTTTAAAGTGGGAAAAACTGAGGCCTAGAGAGAAGAATTATTTTAGTTAGTTCCAGAGCTGGGGCTAGAAGCCAGGCCAGCTGACATGGACCCAGGGTCTCAAATAAGGGAATTCAAGTGAGCTTGTGAGGCACAGCCATGCTGAAATGTGTCCCATAGCAAGCTGACTGCTTCAGTGTGAGATGATAGACACCTGGTCATAAAGGGAGACTGAGGTGAGTGGGGTGATAAAATGTGAGTGGGGGATGCAGAGAGGGCAGGTCTCATGAAAACCCGAGACTCTGAAAACCACATTGCACTATTTTTTTTTTCAGTATTGGGGATGGAACTCGGGTGTTCTACCACTGAGCTGCGTCCCCAGCCCTTTTTATTTTGAGACAGCATCTTGCTAAGTTGCCAGGCTGGCCTTGAACTTGTGATCCTCCTGCCCTAACCTCCAGAGTAACTGGGATTACTGGTGTGCACCACCACACCTGGCTCCAATGCCCTCTTCTCAGCTCTACGATGGAAACCCCATCACTTCTCTCCATCTGGTAACAGCCCGTTCATCTTAAGTCCTTGTTTCTGTATCCAATTATTGAGAAACATGTCATGAAATTGAAATCAACTGTGTTGTTTTTTTCCTTACTGTAATCATCCCTTGTTTCCATGGGCCTTGTGGGCTGCATCAGATCAGCTTCCTGGTGGCAAGGCACTGATGGGGAGGAGGAGGGACTGGGAGACTATTGGGGAGTGACAGGATTGCCAGGATGGCAGGGAACTACGCTTGGGAGCTGTGCTCTGGACAGTGGATGCTTCCGAGCCTGGGGGCCCACTCCCACTGCCCCACTATGGGGTCCGGAACCCCTGCTGGTGCTGCTGCCTTAGAAGTGGCTGTGGCTGCTGTGGGCACCACCAGAATCACCTCCGCACTGCCTTCCTAGGTCTACGTGGGCATCTGGAGACCAAATGCCTGCTTTCTCTGATCTCTGGCAGCTAGAGGGTCCTCTAGAGGGCTCTGCTGGGCAGTCACATGGCCCAGGCCCATTGCAGGTGCCATGTTGGAGGTGTGGCATCAGAGGCCCCTCTTCTCTGTCAAGTCTCACCTCCTTTTCTCCAAATGCCTGAAAGCCCACATTAATGTGGTTTCTCTGGACTCGGCGCTTTGCTCCTGTTAAAGGATAGAGATGACGTCTTTGCCGGCTTTCTCTCTAGTGTGGGTGAACAGCAGTTGGGTTCTGGTACAGAACACCCCAGTGCAGCCGTCTTACATGAAACGCTTCACTAGCATCTTTGGGAACCACACCTTCTGGCGGAATGTCATCTACCCTGTCAGCCCCTGGGGTAGTAACCCTTGCTTCCAATCAGGTGGGAGCCTTCTGGGGGACAGGGTCATAGCCACGGGTCCCTGAGTCCCCCAGTTTACATCTCCTGTCTCCTAGGAAAGCTAAGGTGAAGATCATGCTGCTGAAGAGCCACAGCACATCCGCCCTAACTGTTTTCTGAGCCTTTGGCAGCTTGAGGTGGTGCTGGCTGAGGAGGGCACACACTCCTGTGTCACCACAACTGGCTGCCAGTTCCTGTTTCAGGCACCTTTCCTAGATGCCAGGCATCTAACCCAAATTAGCTCCTTCAGTCATCTCTACTAGCCAATCAGACAACTGCTGCCCATGGCCCCCAAAGCCAGTGCGGGGCTGGGATCTGAACTCAAGACGAAGCTAGGCCCCTCCCCCATGCCACACCCAGGAAATAAAGTTCCTCAGGGGTCCAGGTGTCCCCAGAACATCCAGTTCTCAGGGCACCTCTACCTGGCTGACCACTCAGGGGTCAGACACTCGTGGGCAAGCAGGCTGCCCAGGGGGTCCGTCAGTGGGCAGGATGGAGGCACATGACCTCACTAGAATGAACTGGGAGCTCTGGGAGACAGGGAGCTTCTCACCCCCTGAGCTGTGAACATAAACGAAGACTCCAATGACTGCCAGGAGCAGAGGCTGTTCACTCTGAGCTTGTCACAGGAGGAGGAGGGGAAGCTCCGCAGTGGGGGAAGGGAGCCTCAGGTGACAGTGGAGGTGCTGGCCTGGGAGCTGTGGGTGGGCTGGCCAGAAGCAGGCATCCCACCCGGTTGGTTATGCACCCATATCTGGCTTTTTCTGGTTGCCCTGGGTTGGAAGTAGTGGCCGGATTTGGGAAGCTGTCAGTTATTCGTCAATCAGTTATTAATCAAGGTAGTCAGTTATTCATCAAGTCCTGGCTATTTTGAGCCAATTCTTCCAGAAGTTGTTGTTTGGTTTCCTGGATTGTCACTGACCATGGCAGACTGGTCTCCCGGAAGTCGGCCAGCAGACTGGCTTCCTGGCTGTTTGTTGAGATAGAAGTTTGCTGCAGGACTTGGGTCAAAGATCTGTTCTTACACCAGGTCTGGCCACTGTCGCTGGTGTACTCGGCCTCAGCGTGCAATCCCCAGGGCAGCCCATTTGGCAGATGAGGCAACGGAAGCCCGAGGAAGTCAAGTCATTTGGCCTGAGCGCCTCAGCTGGACTGGGTTGGAGAAGCTAGGCTGGCCTCATCCATGCCAGGCAGCCTCTCACTTCCAGGCCCATCCCTGCCGCTCTCCCCCTTCCCAGCCAAGAGGATGACGACATGGTCCCCATCCACAAAACAGTGCCCACGGCATGATGGGAAGATTCCTGGGTCTGCCCAGCCAGCAGTTGGGCCCTGATCTCAGGTTACCCTCTGGGGAAGAAGGGGCATGTGGGCTCATCCCCAAGAGCCTACCTGTGACTCTGATTTGGCCCCTGGTAGGCACTCATGAGTAATCTGGACCTGCCCTCCTGTGGCTGCTGCTCCTCCTCTGAGACGGTGCTCCTGCTTCTTCCCTGACCCATGAGCCAGGGACAAGGTGACCTGCTGAGCTTCTGTGGGGTGAGCTGGGTAGTGACTCAGCAAGTAGCCATTAGCTGAGAAGTTGGGGCGCTCTCAATAACATGTTCCCAAAGCAACCACAGGTCAGATACAAGGTGAACAGGTCGCCTGTCCTTGCGGCCCCTGGTGCAACCCTCAAAATCTGCATTCCCATGGTCCATGTGCCAGAGATGCCAAAGTAAGGCTCAGGGTTTGAAGGAACTTGTCTGAAGCCCTAACCAGTGAGAGGCCCAGTGGGGACGGCCCCCAGATCTGCCTGTCTCTGGCTCAACATGCTTCCATGGCTCCGGATCCCTGTGTGCAGGGAGCGGCCCAGGACCCGAGGCCTGCCCTCCTCTGCCCTGCCTGTCCCCCAGCATGGCCCTGTGCCCTCATTCTGCCCTGGGAGTCCCTTTTAACATGATGTCACCTGATACCCACGGGCAAGCGCAATGAGAATGGTCTCTGGGCTCCTCCCTTCCTGTCCACCTCCCCTCCTGCCCTGTTACTGTGAAGGGGGAATTCCCAAGTGTCCCCCACACAATATCGGACACACTAAATACCCATTAGTCAGGGAAGAAAAATCTGGATACCAGGTTGTTCTCAGCTGTAATTTCTACAACATGTGTGACATAACACTGTGCTGTTTATAAGCATTTTTTTTTCAATAACTCGATTTGCTTCCTAGCAGGCAGCATGTCCTGGTTGGGCAGCATGACCTGTCAGGGCAGAAGGCTCTGTCCCAGATCTCTATGGCTCCTGGCAGCTACCAGGAGGCCTGCAGTCCTGTCCCAACGGCTCCCTGGGCTTGAGCTTCACCCCTTCCTGCTAGACCTGGGAGTGGAATGGCAGGGCACAGAGGGGCTCTCATGGGGTTTGCCCCAGCCCTCTAGAGGTCTGTCGCTACCCACTCTAGGCTGGTCCAGCCCCCTGACCGCGATGTTCAGCCCCGTGCCCGGGCTTGGCATCTGCAAGGCTTGTTCCTCAGAGCGGCAGGACTCCCGGGTCCTGGCCTTAGTTTCCCTGTATGAAATCGGGGAAGGGGAGTTCCACTTTGAGAATTAATGGGATGATGCAGGCCAAACCCTTGTCCCCAGCTAGATGGGCTCTCCACACCCCGCACCCACCATCCAAGGTGCTCCCTCCCTTCCGCTCTCCACCGCCACCCTCAGATGGTTTATTCCATGACTACACTGGAGCACCCCAAATTTGGATGGTTGACTTGCCCCGACTGCTTCAAAGACAAAACACCTGCAAGTTCCTCCAAAGCCCCCAAATGCGAGTTCAGCATAATCTATGGCAGGGAATTATCTGAATGTGTCTAGGAACAGGGTTGCCCTATGTCCCCAAGACTAGCAATTGCTCCTGGGGAGCCCTCCTGCCCTCACCCTTCCAGGCAAAACCTCTCCTTTTGCAGATCAGCAAACAGGCCTAGTGGGGACAGCAACTTCTCAGTGTCACATGGCTAGGCTAGGACAGAGCCAGGAGCAGAACCCCAGGTTCCTGAGGCCCAGGGCGGACTCTGAGTCAGCTGCAGCTCTGATTCAGGTTGTGGAGGACAGTCCCCTCCAACACCACCCGGAAACCAGGCAGCTGAGGAAGCACAGGGCTTGAGGCCTTCGGGACCCACCTTAGTGGGACAGAAATGGAGAGGTGTCTTTGTGATGTCTTCAGTCGCCCCTTCGCCCAGTTCTTGGTCTCTTTCCCTCCCACAGCAACTTTTATGAGACCATCCACCCGCGTGGAGGTAGCAACTGATAGCAGCTACAAGTGTGGTGTCCCCTTTAACCGAGGGGACGAAGTCAGCAGGGTGGCGTTCTCTCCCCTCCATGTCCCCTCTACACACATCAACAACATTTCATTTCATAGCTGAAATTCGACTCCTATTTTTTAATTTTTGTGGTGCTAGGGATTGAACCCAGGGCCTTGTGCATGCGAGGCAAGCACTCGACCAACTGAGCTACGTCCCCAGCCCTGACTCCATTTTTAGCCAACCAGATGAAGAGGGGAGTTTGAGCCATACCACCTGCAATCTGACTCCAGTCCTGAAGCTGCCTTAGTTACAACAGAAAGTTGTGAAGAGCTGGCCGTGGGGGCAGAAGGAGGAAGGCCGGAGTTCTCTTCTAGGATATCCGGGAGGGGAGCATGTGAGGCACGTGAGGCGTGAGAGAGAACAAGAGAGGAATCAGGAGATTGCCCTTCTATTCTTGGCTCTGCAGTGAGCTGGCTGGGTGTCTTTGGGCAGGTCACTTCCCCTCTCTGAGCCTCGGTTTCCTCATTTTCTATAACCAAATGCAGAATCTTCAAAGCTTTCCGTTTCAGTACCAAAGAACCCACACAATTCCAGCTGGGTTTCTGGTTGTGAGTGAAGAAATCGAAGACTGGGTTTCATTTCGTAACTTGGGCCCCTCAGAGCTTCCTAGCTGGGAACAAGACCAGGCCTTCACTGATGAAGCCACACTGCGAGTTTCGGGGAGGTGGCCAGCAGCCCGGGCTACCAAAACCTCACTGGAGAAGAGGACAGGGCCCGCACAGGCCAGGCCAGAGGACAGCTTCCTTCTCCCACCTGAGGGCTGTGATTGGTGGCCCACTTCTGAGGTTTACTGGGAGTGGGCTTCAGCCTTTGCAGCTCCAATGTCATCAGCTGCTGTTTTTGATCAATGGGAAACAGTGAAAGCAACAAATAAGAAGTCCATTTGCTAGCAATTTCAGTCGTTTGTGGCATTTAATTAGCATAATTGACCCGCACTGGAACTTTTTCTCCACCTGAATTTAAAAACACATCGTGCCCTTCCCCCACCCCCAATACATCTGAGAAATTTTCTTTTTTTAATGAGGTTTTAACTAAAGCCCAATATCAAAACACCATATAATACTTTTATCTCATTGAAGACATTTGATGCTTATTAAAATATTATTGCTTTAAGGCTTATTTTGATTTTTTGCCCAAGAGTGTGTGCCGAGCCTCGCTACTCGGATAATAACAAAGAAACCTTAAACATGAAAAAACACATGAAAGGTAATATGTTCCCCATTAGTCCCAGTATCATTTCCCCAGGATTACTGCTTTCCAAATATAGCATTAGTTTAAAAATAAAAGGCCGTTTACAGTAAGGGGACACTTGGTACTACTTTGGAGCACGTGGGCTCTCTAAGGGGCTTGTTCACCAGCTTCATTACGCAGGAACTGCAGGGGAGAGGGCTGACTTAAAAAAACTCCCAGCATGCCTCCTCCAAGGCCCCCCAGACGGGCCACCTACCCTGACCCAGGGCCCGTGTCTAACAGGCTCTTAATTCCTCTTTCAGAACTGCTTTTCCATGCACTGTTTCTTTCAGAGATGAAAACATTTTGGAAACTGACAAGTAATCAATCGGGCGCCACCAGGGAAGAGAAGCGACATCTGAACTCTGCATTCTGGCCTCACAGGTGGGAGTGGGTGTGGCTGCCACCCATGCCAAGGGGGTCCTCTTGGGTCTGGGAGGTCTCTTTTGTCCTGGGAGATCCAGGGACAGCAAACCCCAGAGGACATTTCTGCTGGTCAGGAAGTGCAGGGGCCCTAGGTACCAGCTTGGTTTATTTGAACCGGATGTGCAAAAAAAAAAAAATATATATATATATGTGTGTGTATATATATATATATATATATATATATATATATATATATATTTACTACAGATAGCTAAAGTCCACTTTCAGTTGGATGAACCAATGTAGCTAGGGGACAGTGCAGGCATGTACATAGAAGGGCTCTCTCAAGTGGCAGCGAGGGCCACTCGGTTTGCTTCCACGGGCTGGCCTGTGTTGAGCACCCACCGGAAGCTGCCAGCCGGCTGAGGGCCCCTGAAGAGACTCATGTTGCACGTTTGCTATTTTGGTTCAGCAATGCAGGCCCCTTCCGATTTCGGGAGCTGGCCTCCTGGAACTCACCAAACGCCCAGCTCCATGAGGCCCTGGAGAGCCAGGCAGCGAGTCCAGCCTGAAGGGAGGGACGAGCTCCCCTGGTTTCAAATCCCCAGCTGAATGCCAACCATACCTTGTTGTCAGCGGGAAGAGGAAGATCAAGAGGGAGGCATGGACCAGAATGGAGGGCCCAGCATGGAGACGGTAACAAGAGCTGAAATTTATTGCCCTGAGGTTTGTGTTCTCCCCAGAGGCAGGTGGCACTGTGTCCTGGGCCGAGCCTGCCTCCCCAGCCTTGCCTTTGCTCCCAGGGAGGCTGCCTGGCCTGGGGCCAACCACGAGTTGCTCAGGGCTGGGGATGGAGTCCGTGCTGGTTTGGGGAAGCATCCCATTGGAGGGTCAGAATTTGGACCTAATTATCTGACCTCATTCGGTTACTGCTTTGGATGCTCTCAACTCCCTCAAGCCATGAACTGCTCGCCCTCCTTGATAGTCCTGGCTGGCGCAGTGGTGGCTCGGGGGACGAAGCTGCTCACTTGGATGGAGGGATCAGGCCCTGTGGGTCACTTGGAAAGTTTGGAGGCCAGAAGAGCGGGGCATTCGTAGGTGGCTGTCCCTGGGAGAACTGTGAGAGATGCTCCCATTTAGCAAGAGCTTCCTACCACCCAGCTTCCCAGCAAAGAGCACCAGGGAGATTCTGTCTCTCACTGCAGCCCAGACTGGGTACATGAGCAAGGCTAACGGGGGCGGGGAGCTCGGCTGCGGGGCTCTCCCATCTGCTGAGGCTCCATTGGCTGTTGAGGAGACTCTGGCAGGCTCATGGGTCTCAGCCTCAGCTTCAGTGCAGGACCTCGGCTCCCACCGCTCACTGGCTCAGGGGCCTAAGTTGTCCAGTGAGTCAAAGCCCCTTGCAGGGGGCGGAGGTGGAGTTGGCCCTTTGGGACAGTGCTTCCCTTGGAGTCACTGTGATTCCTTGGGAGACGAAGATCAGCATCACAGCGACTAAACAAGGCACCACAGGTTTGGAGTCCTCTGCCCCAGCACTTGTCCCCAGGAGAGATGGAAGGCAGCCTCAGGCGTGATTCCTGCCCTTGGGGGACACAGATGGCTCAGTGGTTCAGAGAGCAATGATTGCAAAGGAACCTCATCTGAAGGAGTTGAGATTCCCCTTGAGCCTGCGTCATTCATCCACGTGAAGGAAGGCACCGTGTCCAGTGCATCCTGCGGGCTCAGAAGCAGAGCTGGGGCCAGAACGCAGAGGTCTCCATTCTCGGGCCTCCCACTGACTCCTCTACCATACTCTGAAGTGGCTGGTGAGACCGAGAGGACAATAGTGGTCTAGGAGACGCCTTGGGGATCTGGGATGTGGGTGGCTCTCGGGGGAGCAGAAGCAGCTCCTGGGAGTGGAACTGGGCAGCAGGGACGGGGAGGCTGGGTGGAGAGTGGATGTCACCCCCAGTCCCCCAAGTCAGCCCTGCCTGAGGAGGAGAGGCCACAGGGAATGCTGGGTGGAGGGGATTCTGAGGACTGAAGAGAGCCGGGCCCAGTGAGCAAGTCTGTCAGGAGCAGGGAACGAAGTGGTCTCCTGCTGCCTAAGGGTTTGACCCCCTGACAGACTGAAGGAGGGCTCTGGTCTTCCTGAGCTTTTCATGCTTACGCAGGCTCAACTGGTGCCGATGTCAGCAGATTTCTGCATCTGTTGCAGGGACCCATCACCTGCCAACGCCCCGCTCTCCGTCCTGTGTGGGAGGCAGTGGGCCTGGGAGGGGGACAGCAGAGCTGCAGAGTTCCACAGTCCCACAGAAGAGCCTAGGGTCTCTTGAGTTGAGAATGGGCTCCAGTGACCACTGCGTGGGGACCCACATTTCCACTGAGTCGTGCTGTTTCAGACTACTCACCGTAATGAGTGAGGGCTTGGGACACTACCCACCCAGGATAGCGAAGAGGACCACCTAAAAGTCAGAGGTCATGGCTTCTGACCTAAGCTTTGGCTTTAAAAATATTAAAAATTCCCCTGGAATTTCAGGTTAGTGTTGTCCTTCATTCTGAGAATGAGAGAAGGCGAGAGGGGCCTGGCTGAACCCCCCCCCCCCCCCCCCCCCCCCGGGCCGCTCAGCAGGTGGGCAGATGGCAGCCAGGCTTTTGGTGAACCGAATGGGGCACAGGCACCGCCGGAATGCAGGGGTCACCTGGGCTCAGGCAGCGTAGGCGCCCCTACTTCTAAATTCCATCCAGGTCCTCTCCAGCCAAACCCAAACCAGAGGCGAACCAAGAGGCCCTGGCGGCTGGTGGCAGAATTCCGCTTCCCCCGGTGGAGGTCCTTTCCAGGTCTGTGACTGTAATCTGACCTACCAGCGGGCAAGGCTTTTGGGGTTTTGAACTTGCCCTACATCAAACACGCCCCCTCCTCCACTAGGGAGAAAACCCCAGCCACTCGGCCGCAGACTCGGCGGGCATTTGATTGTCTAGAACACATCAAACGGCCTAAGTCTCCCCTTGTAAAAGTTTTACAAGAAAATCATTGAAGACCAGCCGAGCTATCCTTTTTCTCTCCTCCTCCTTAAATTCCAAACCTGAGCCGATATTCTCGATTCCCACACTTCGGTGTTGGCCAGCGAGAGCGCTGGGCCGGTGAGCGGGCAGCGGCAGGAACCTCAGCCCCTGGATCATTAGACTTGCAGGCCACGGCTTGTGGGATCTAGTGATTTGGACATATTTTATTTAACCAGCTTAGTAAAAGGTAATATTCAGCAGCTGTGATCTATAGCAGAATTACAATTTTCAGGGTCAAGGAGGGATTTTGATATTAGGAGGTTGGGCAGAATTGCTATGAAATCTCATGAGCTGTCTTTAAAAATAAATGAGAAAATAGGTTATCCAAGAGTCATTGTAAGGGAAAAATCAATAGGCAGTGTCTATTCACTTGGGCTATCAAAATCCTTGAAATTTGAACAAAAGTTTCACGTTTAGTGTAGTGTAGGTTTTGAAATATCAGCGCTGGAGCTCGGTGGGTACAAATTCATTGTGCTGTGCATTCAAACGAGGTGAGCCCTGGGAAGTTGTTCTGCTCCCTCTTAAAAGGGGGAATGTCTTGGTGGCCAAATAAGATGGGTAAAAAGAGACTCCTGGAGAGAACCATATCATCCAAGGCGGCAGTCTGGCCACAAACAGGTGAGATGCACCAAGTGCCAGGGTCACCGTGCAGGTGTGCCCATGGCTCAGCACCTCTTCACCACCCTTCCTCTTGCCCAGGAGGATGGGGCAGCCCATGTGCCTCCCTCATTGGGTGGGAATAAATAATAATCAATGCAGAACCTCCTGGTGGTGAAATTTTGGCTGAGCAAGTTGACTGGAAAGACAGAAGTAGTCGCACATTTATTTGCTCGTTTGTTCACCTATTTATGAAAAGTGTCCATATTAAAAAATGCATATGAGCTGGGCATGGTGGCACTGGCTTGTATCCCAGCTACTTGGGAGGCTGAGGCAGCAGGATTGCAAGTTTAAGGTCAGACTGCAATTTAGGGAGACCCTGTTTCTGAATAAAATTCAAAAGGCTGTGGATGTAGTTCAGAAGTAGAGTACTCCTGGATTCAATCTCAAGTACACAGAGCAAAAAATGAATACCCGGGTGAACGCGTTAGTATGTGCTGTGATAAGAAAAATCGAAGGCTGACAAAGAATCAGGTGGGTCTTCCTGAGGTTGGGGGAGGGCTTCCGTGAGGCTTTCCTCATGGTGTCATTCAACCCGAGACAGGAAGGACCAGCAAGAGTCAGCCAGGGAGAGGAAAAGGGTGTGAATCTTCCAGGTAGAGATTCTGGGGTGGAAAAGAGCTTGGAGTGTTAGGGAAGGAAAGGAGGTGAGGGGTCTGGGTCTGGAGACTGGGACAGGTGTGTCAGGCTATGGTGGGGTGCTGGGAGGTTGTGGAAGGAAATCCAATTAGAAGGGTTAAGCCAAGTCAAAGGATTTTGAACCAGAAGTTTCTATGATCTGACTTTTATTTTCAATTTGTCACCCTGGCTATTGTGAGCTTGGACAACCTGCTGAGTGTACCTGGGGACCCGGTGAAAAGGCTCTTCAGTGGCCCAGGTGTGGACTAGGTGAGTGGTGGGAATGGAGCAGAGTGGGCTAGGACCCCACCTGTTCCTGGGGGGAGTGCAGGAAAGTTGCTCCTTCTGTGCTTTCCTTTCACTTGGCAGTGGGCTGGGGACACAAGACGCCGTTTTTATTCACTGGTGGGCTTTCTCATACGACTCCTGGTCTAGAGCCTAAGGCCACAGCACCCATCATCACTACGGTAGTGGATTACGCTGAGACCACTCAGTTATGCTGGGGTCAGGTCCCATACTAAGTCGAGTGCTGTGTGCAGACCCAGTAGATACTCTTACACATCTCGTTTTCCAAATTTCGGTGGAGGCTAATATAAATTCACTTGGAAAACATTATATCATAGCATTTATCATTTCTCATAGTCTCCATTTTCTCAAACGACAGATTGTTTAAAATGTTTCAAGTGGTCCTAGAACGTCCTTCAGGGTGCCATAGGTTTGGCACGGAGAAGGCCAACACCAGTCCAAACACTCAGAGCAACTCCCCCCCCCCCGCCCACCCAGGACTCTGAACTCCTGGGGCCGTTAAGTGCCAGGTGACTTCTGGGCCTTTCTCTGCAGCCTTGAGCATTGGGAAGGGCAGGGATTCTCTCCTGTGGTTCCCCATTGCCTCCTGATCCCTGATGCCACATGTGACATTTAGTGTAAAAAATAGTTTAAAAGCATTCTTAGAGGGGCTGCGGTTGTGGCTCAGAGGTAGAGTGCTCGCCTAGTGCGTGCGAGGCCCTGGGTTGGATCCTCAGCACCACATAAAAATAAACAAATAAAGTAAAGGTATTGTGTCCAACTACAACTAAAAAATAAATATTAAAAAGAAATTCTTAGGGGCTGGGATGTGGCTCAAGCGGTAGCGCGCTTGCCTGGCATGCACGTAGCGCTGGGTTCAATCCTCAGCACAACATACAAATAAAGATGTTGTGTCTACTGAAAACTAAAAAATAAATATTAAAAAATTCTCTCTCTCTCTTAAAAAAAGAAATTCTTAGAATGTATATTTTAAATGAATAAATGAGAATTTTGTGCCTATTTGTACATCCTTGAGATATATGAAGCCCATCATCATGAGAAATCTTTTCAGAACGTCATTCAAAACCTTCCTAAACATCAATGCCTCCCTCTGACAATGTGTGCTGCCATGTTGTGATCAACAGACTCAGTCACAATGCATGTGATGGGGATAGGTTAGCACATGCTCGGTGGGGCTCACCCTGGGCTTCCTCATGGAACCTTTCTATTGGTCTTTGGGTTGAGTGATATTTTCTCTGCAGCCAAGGAAACTGAGCTTCAGGGAGGAGACTGGTAGGTAGATGATCCAACCTCACCAGAGAGAGACTCGGAGCTCAAAGCCAGTCTGTCTTCTCTCTGGACATGCAGTGCCATCTCTCTGGACAGTTAACAGAAAACAAACAACAAAACCTGTATTCAAAACCAATCTTGGCTGGTGTGGGAAACTGAGGCAGGAGGATTGCTTGAGTGCTAGATATTGAGGGCTGCCAGGGCAACATCATGAGACCTTGTCTCATAAAGAGAACAAAACAAAACCTTGAACATGATCCTTCAGAGTTTTGTTATTTAAAGAAGTGACAATGTCTCCATTCACAGTAGAGAAACTGTGGCAGAACAGTGAACTGAAGATTTATAACTACCCTTGGTTTAGAAAGGGAATGGAAGTAAGATAAATAATTCAAATGCAAAAGATGGGCTCAGCAGACTTTGGAGTTAGGCATTTTATTTAACTGATCCAATAATACAAGGTAGTTCAGGAAACAACCATCAAAATGTATTACTTGTACTAATAACATGTAGAACCACATTTCCAAGAAATCTAATGAAAATAAATGCTGAAATAAATTACTTTGTGGAATATAGCAAATAAATAGATTTTTACAAACAATCTCCCTGGGAATACTAGAAAAAATGTGAGGGTTCTGGGGCAAAAGGCATTGTGGAGCTGAGAGACAATGGAACTCGAGGCTAATGTCTGAGCGAGATGTGAGCAAGAGGCGCACATTAATGAAAACCAGCAACAGAAATTCCAGCTTCCCTCCTTCCACCCCCTGGGTTTGCGGAGTGATTTCTCCCATCCCTGCGACAGGCTCTGGGCACGGCTCCTGACACCCCCGGCCTAAGCGGTCCAGATAATGTAATCGCAGCATCATTAGGAACCATGAAATTGCAATTCCCTGGGGAAGAAGCGCTATCACCAGTTACACAGAGAAGAGCGATTAATTAGCGGATCTCAGTTTAACGTGACTGTGTCCTACACGGGTTCTAATCCCACGCTGGAGCAGCTCTCAAGCCTAATGAATTATCTTTAGGAAGCTGAGCTGGAGTTAGGAGATATTACGCAAAATGTAATATGGGAAATAAGATAAAAACCCCAACACATTAACGAGAGACAGAAGGAGGGAGAAGGGGGGGGGAGGGAGAGATAGAGAGAGAGAGGGAGGGAAAAAGAGAGAGACTGACCATCTGATATTGGGGAAGAGCCAGAGAAACCAAATAGGGATCACTGAATTTTTCCTGATCCTGTAATGACACTGCTGAGTAGGTAATGCCGTATTTGGACTCCACTGGAGGCAACTTGGTCTACACTGACTCATTCACTTATTCCATAAAGCAGCAGAACTTTCTGCAGAATGACACGATGCTACTTCAGACCCATTTAACCCTTGGGCAGTTGCATCCTTGAGTGTCACATGAAGCGGACTGAAAGCTGCCTTGAAACCCTAATGAATGATAGCTTAGAAAACAGCTCCACAATGGGGACACGTTCTTCTGGGAAGTGGAAGTGGAATCAACCTGCACCACTCCCAAGCGGATGACACCTGCCAACACACACCTGGCCGGCACCCAGCCTCTTTCATGTTGGCAACCTTGGATCGAGCTCCAACATCCTGACATCATCTGGAAACTGAATGGATGGGTGTCGAGATCAAGGATGGGGTTTGCGAATTGTAAGGCCTCAGTTTTTGGACCAGATGAGGACTTGATTTCATAACTCACTTGGATTTCTGAGTTAAATTGAATCTCTGAGTGCTTCATACCTCTATTCTGAGGTACCTGAAGAGACGGGGGCCTCAGTTTTAGAACATATTTTCCAGGGGGAACACCTCGGGTAGAGACTGACTTATCAACAACGGTGGCTGGATCTTCATGAGCAGGCTGAACTTTCTCTGGATTCCAGTCCAGATCTCCTTTTAAGAAAAAGGGCCTTAACCCAACTATTGTGTCTAACTATAATGCACTAATACCAGCACAAAAAGGAAAACGGAGAGAGGCCTGGTGACTCCAAGGCGGCGGACTGGCCCCATAGACTACTTCCCCGATCTCTTCCATGGGTCTTTCCATGAGCATGTTCCTAATGTGCCCAGGAGCAAGGAAGGGACAAGGACAACATAAGGGTCAGGCCTACTGATAGGGAAATGTATGCCCAAGAGGGAAAGTGACTCATCCAGGAAGGACTGGCTATGTAATTTGTGGGACACGCTGCAAAATGAAAATGTGGGGCCTCCTGTAAAACAGCAAGAACCTCAGCGCCTTCCTGCTTTTCCCTGGGCTCTTTAGACTCGTCATGGTGTTTTTTTTTTTTTTTTTTAAATATTTATTTTTCAATTTTCGGCAGACACAACATCTTTGTTTGTATGTGGTGCTGAGGATCGAACCCGGGCCGCACGCATGCCAGGCGAGTGCGCTACCGCTTGAGCCACATCCCCAGCCCCAAATGTCATGGTGTTTTTAATTTGCTTGTTAAAGCTCTAAGTTAAAATTTTAAGTTATTAGCATGACTCTTACCGCTCATCTTTACATTGTGCAATGCCAGTTTGAAGTGGAAATCTTGGAATATTTAACACCTGATGGAGTTGCACGCTGTCTCCAGAGGGTGCCAGGGGCTGGCCAGAAGAAACATGCTAGACCCAGGAAAGTGGGTCCTCTCAGGCATGGAGCTGGCGAATGGGGTCCATGAAGAGCCTTCCAGGGGGACTGCAGGCCCTCACAGGGGCTGAGCTAATTTGGGCATGCATAGCATTTGAGCCCGGTTGCTGATTCTTTCCTGCCCATCTCTGGACCAACATGTTGTACCCCACACCTAGGGCAGGAGGTTGAACCTAGCATCTGCCCCTTTCACAAGACCCCTGCCCAACCCACCTCAGATGGGCAATCCACAGGGACTCTGAGGACACACTGGCTCACTTCCATCTGGTCATCCTGTTGAATGTGCCATGACAGTGACAGCTAGGGTGGTGACAGCGGCCACAGTGCCTCACTCCAAGATCCCAGGGCTGTGCATGCCTGACTTGATCTTTCACCCTCTCTGTGCCTGTTGGAAACAGTTGCTGGGCAGGCGCAGGAAGACAGAGGCTGAGCAGCACTGGGGCTTCAGGGAGCAGAAAAATGAGACACTGAGACCGGGACCCCAGAAGTGAGATGGTAGGAGGCTTCAAGTCCCCGTTTCCTGGTCCACTGTCCCACTGGACATCACTTACAAGCACAATTACAAAGACAAAATTATTAGGAATTTTTGGATGGGACTGCAGAACATTAACCCCCAAGCTCAGAAAGGGCCCCTCTGAGCACGGGTCATGTGACTGCACTGATCACACAGCTGTGACACCAGTCCTACATCCAAGACCACACAGAAGCTCAGCATGTCAGGTTTCCTCATCTTCTGGAGGGGTTTGCACACCAGAGGCTGCTGTGTGGATCCTTCCGTCCCCACTGGGTCAGGAACTTCCCCTTTTTTCTTCTACCATGGATGATGGGGACCTGGCAGAGACCTACCTTCCTGGGAGTCTTTCCAGTCTAGCTTTCCCATTTGTGGGAGGGGAAACTGGCCCAGAGCAGGGTGTGACCTGCAGAGTCCACATGTCAGAGACCTGGGACCTGAGGCTGACTTGTTTTGGCAAAGACCAAGGCCTCATGAGACTCTCTGCCAAGCTACTCCTGGGTGAAGTCATCTTCGGCCACAACCACCAGGGGCCGAGAGTCTTCTCAGGGCTCCACAGTTCTAAAGCAGCATCCCCTTAGCATAGGTGGCCCAGAGTCTCTGGGAGTCCCCAGGGGCTCAGTGTTGGGGTGGGTGGGGGTGTTTATTACTTAATCATTTCTCACAGCATCTCCTGGGGGAGTAGAGAGCTAGCGATGGTGGCTGAGAAGATATCACAAGAAATGTTTTCCCAGGATGAACCTGGGAGCTCAGCCAAGGAGAGACCCAGGGCATCCCTTGCTCCCTCAAGGACTTGACATTCAGGGGGAAAGGAGCCACGGCGGACAGGGATGGAGCTGAGCTTCCCCGTGGCTGTTGGGAACTTCAGCACCAGGGGTGCAGAAGCCAGCACTACCCAGGCCACCAGCCCTGTGGCCCTTGTAAGCCTGAGAAGGGTGGGTGCCCTGACCTGGGGTTGCTGGGAGAATGGGCGCGGGAGGGAAGAAGCTTCCTGGAGCTGAAGGCCTGGAGTCCACTGGTGGCTGAGTCACCGATTTGCTGAGAGGTCTTTGGCAAGCCTCGTTCCCTCCCTGAGCCCATTTTTCTATCTGAAAACAAGTAAGTTGACCAACCCGACCCCTGGTGCCTGCCTGCGCCGGGTTCTGTGCATTTGCGCTCCTCCCACGTGAGAACTGTTGTCAGGGTGGCTGGGAAGACGGGGATCATTTCCCCATTTCAGAACCCTGCTGCAGCCAGCCCCGTGGGCCTCATCTCTCACACTGGGGTTCAGACAGGCCCAGCGGAGACTGCAGCACGCGGCTGCATGGCTGGGATGCCCAGCTCCTCCCTGCTCCCAAGCCACGTGCTCAGACATCAAAGTTTCTCTACCGTCTTGGGGGAGGGTGTGTGTGGGACAAACCAGCCCCACACCCAGATCTGAATTTGGCTTCAATTTCCCCTTTTGGTATGGGGACCAGGGAGGAGAAGAAGGAGAGAAAAGCCTTTGAAAATGTCTCTGGCTGCATTTCCTCCCTGCTCGCTGCTTGCTGCTCAGCATCCACCTTGCCGGCTGCGCCCCGCGCGACACTCCCGTGGTGCACCTCTTAGCCACTCGGCAACTTTTTTCCCTTTTATGATATTTTGGGCTTCTGATTGCCCGCCAAGTCAGACCTTTATCATTTAACAAGAAGGAGAAGAAAAAAAAAAAAAAAGCCCTGTTCCTCGGCATCTCGTGGGCCAGTCCTGAGTGTGGGCCAGTGCTGATGAGAACCTATGTACTCACGGCCACCGTCACTGCTATCATCCCTATTCATATCCTCTTTTGCAAAGGCAGTCCTGGGAAATGCAAAGAGAAAGGGACACTGAGCACTGTGTCTGGAAAGGGCTTTGTATTGACCTCAGGGGCAGCTGTGGAGGGCAGCAGAAGCAGGGTCTCTCAACCTGATTTTGAGACCGAGAGTGACCTGTCCAAGATCAGAAAGCAAGTCAGGACACCAGGAGTGAAAAGGCTTTCTGACTTCCGCACCCCAGTGCAGCGAGCCTCTGACTTCCTATTTAATTTCTTCGTTGTGTGTCCTTGGGGCCTGGAACATAGTAGATGCTCAGTAAATATTTATTGACTGGATGAATAAATCTGAATACACCTTTCCTCCACTAGGGAAAGGTCTGATGATTTCGAAGTCTTATCAGGGACTGTGGTGAGCTCACTAAAGCCACCTGGTTCTCCTCACTCTAATGCCTTCCCCTTTTAGAAATGCAGAGGAAGTGGGAGCCAGGAGGGGTGGGGTGAATGAGAGGAGATGCAGAGAGCAGAGAGAGGTTCTGTTCACCAGGATGTCCCCTGTACCAAGACACTTGAGGGAACAGTGTGGGAGGGTCTGTTCAGGGCATAAAAAAATCCGTTTGGGGCCTTTCCCAAATGCCAATTTATGTAGCACAGTGACCTTGGGCTTCCCACTCTCAGCAGGGCTGGGGCCCGACAAGGCTGGAACAGCTCAGTGGGAATGATGTGCAGGACCCAGGGTTACCTGCCTATCTCCACTCTGACCTCCCTGCCTGCCCCCAACCCTGCTCCACAAGGACACTGTGGTGGGACCTGCCCAGGGGACCTCTGCTGCTTGGCAGAGCCCATTTTCTGACCCTGTGATTGTCCAAATGCAGCCCTGGGCACAGCACAGTCCTTAATAACTGGGCCTGATCAGGGGTACGTGGACCTGTAGTGCAAGGTCCCGGTGACCCTCCATTACCTAAGGCCGCTGAGACCCAGAAACCTCCAGGGAGCTCGTCCCAGGGAGCAAGGATGCTTCTCCCAGAAACCACCAAGTGCTCCCTCAGGTGGTGGGTCCCCCCTTCCCCAAACTCATAATCAGCTCCCAAGGAAGGGTCAGATGTTTCACCCAAAGAAATCTGCAGCTGGTGGGATGGGAGCCGCCCAGGGAAAAATGAACCTGCATTTCTCTAGCATTAAAAGCCAGAAACTAAGCTGGGCTCAGTGGTGCACGCCTGTAATCCCAGCAGCTTGGGGGGCTGAGACGAGAGAATTGTGAGTTCAAAGTCGGCCTCAGCAACGGCGAGGTGCTAAGCAACTCTGTGAGACCCTGTCTTTAAAAAAAATACAAAATAGGTCTGGGGATGTGGCTCAGTGGTTGAGTGCCCCTGAGTTCAATCCCCTGTACTAAAAACAAAACAAAACAAAAAAAACTGGAAACCAGAGGAATGGATCTTTAGGGGTGAGATTTCAGGTGTCACTGTGCTGGGGCCTGCTGACCTCACGACTGTGTCCCTCAAGGGGCTAAGGCCTTGATGACTTCCTGTGTCCAGAAGAGATGCAGAGAGGGCAGGGTCAGTATTAGTTAGGGAATGGGGTGGCAGGATGCAGTCTCTGCTGGTCATGGGCCATGGCAGGCACTTCTCCACTGAATTCAGCAACAGTCCCCCAGCCCCCCAGGTGATGGCTGCACCACTTGCTTGGCCCTCTCCCTCCTGATTGTGAAGGGCAGGGAAAATAACTGGGAATTGCAGCACGATAGGCCCAAGGGCTTAGTCCAAAGCTGAGTGCCCAGAAGGGCCCCTGGAAGTGTCAGCTAACCATGCCTCTGTGGCCTGGGTCCTTGGCAGAATCTTCTGGAGAGAAACTGCAGCCGGAGGTTGTGTTCATTCTCAACTCCGTGGGGCCTCGTCATGAAAAAACATTTCTAACTTGGGTACCTTTCCTGCCAAAATAAGTTAAAAACAAAAAAGTTGCGGCAATGAAGCCGTGCTGAGCCAGAGCAGGGCCTGGCTCCCCCCACCCCCACCTTCCCGGTGCTGTCCCCTCCTGAGCACACCTGCAGGGGGCGGGGAGGGGCCGGGCGGCTGGCTCCAGCAGTCCTGGCCCCAGGAAAAGCCCAGGCACCAGCCGATCAATACGGCTGCGGAGCCGCTGAGCTGTTATTCACGCCAAAGGGCCTTGTTTGGATGGAGGGAAGGAGGGGGCACGGGTTCACAGAATCAGAGTCCAGAGCTCTGCTTCCCGCATCTCCCCCTCTCGCTGGGCTGCCTTCGTTATTTATGTAGCAGGAGTAAGAGGCGATTCAGGAAGAGGAAGTGCTTTCCCCACAGCTCTTCAGGAGCTCCTGCAGCTGCAGACAGGGGTGGTGTGTGACCTGGGTGGGGACCCTGTCATTCCCCTTCTCTGGCTTCTTCTCAGGAAGGCACTGATGGGCTCAGGTGCAACAAGGTGAGGCCAACCTGCCTGGGCCCCTCCCTCTGGGCTCTTCACTGGGATGAGCCTACAGCCACCTTCTACCCCCTGGTACCCTCTGGTCTCACCCCATTTGTCCTGCCATCTTGGTTTTGCCCTACCCGTCCCTGGTAAACTGGCTCTGCAAAGTTCCCATTGCCACTGACCTTGGATCCCAAGGGAGCTGGTAGCTTCTCAGTGTCTTTCCACAGCACTTCCCTGTCTATGTCACTGGGGACTGCTCACCAGAGAGCCTCCTGTCTTCTGGAAGAACGGTTTCTACTAAAGTGTGGAGGTCATCCTGAGGGAGGTGGGTCATCATGCGGTTAATTGGTCTGGACTAAAATGGAGCTTCCAGGTGCTCCAGACCCCAGCAAGTCCACCCTTTCTGTCTCTGTAGAGATCAGGCCTCGCCTGGCTGCTGCCTGCTGGGCTGGCCCAGGGCTCCTGCAGGACTCTCTGTCCTCAGGTGAGTGGTGCTGAGATGCTGTACTGAGCAGGAACACGCACCCCTCATGTAGTCACCTAAGGGTTCTGGGGATGGAGAGTGTGATCAGAAATAGGATGGGGAAAAGGCATTCCCTGATCCCGAGCAGAGCAGTCTACCCTGAAGTGCCCATGGACCAGGCCTCTGCGACTGGCTCTGTGCTTGATGTCAACTCATGGAAGCTAGCAGTTACGGCACGAAGAATTGCCACTGCCTTCTGCTTCGGAGACCGTGATGGAGCTTTGTCCCTTCTGGGCCCTCAAGCTCACAGCCCATGGAAGAGCCAATCAGTTCAGCAAGGGTGAGTCACAGAAAGAAAAAAGGGTGGAAGGTCAATCCCTGCAAAGTGCTGCTCCCGTGCCTGTTAGGGAAGCAGTGTTTGTAATGAGCTCGGGTTGACTAGACAGAGGCGCCAGGACTCCCCACCACGGCCTCACTGCGCGGGCCACGGAACACACACAAGTCCTCCTGTAAGACCGCTCTACTCGGTCTCACTGTAGGCCACAGTCCTCCAACCACACACTCAGCTAAAGGGGAAGGCAAGTGGCCCACGGACTCGGGACTCACAGCAGTTCTTTTGAAACTGGCGCTGGCCACAACCAGCCGGCCATCCTTGGTGCTGGACTTCCCCTCCAAGCACACGTTTCTCCCAAGAAAGCCACGCTGGCTCCCAAGCACAGAGTGGCCCGCTAGGCTAGCAGTGCACACCA
Organism: Marmota flaviventris; assembly: GCF_047511675.1. NCBI lineage: Eukaryota > Metazoa > Chordata > Mammalia > Rodentia > Sciuridae > Marmota > Marmota flaviventris. The sequence goes on from NC_092501.1 coordinate 16,945,736, forward strand.
AAGAGACAAGGAAATCATCGCTTGTAGTTAATTCTCAACTACGTAGACAAACCGCCATAAATATTTATGATGGGAAATTTCATTATTTAAAAATTCTACTCTAAATTTCCAGCTAACTCCATGAAGAATGCCTGCTGACCAGGTTGCAAATTAAGAACAATTATTTTTCTCTTCTGCATTTAAATATAACTTACAGCTAAAGTCATTTAAAGGGGGTTAACATCAACCTTAATTAAATATTAAAGTGTGCCTGGACCTGCCGCTATTGTTGCCCCTTCGAATAAGATATAACCTATTTTTGACAAGTTTTCATCTTTCTCTGTGGAAGACGCTACATGAAACCAAATCAGTGGCAAAGAGGAGAGTAATGAATAATCTATTTCATATTCCAACAGTACCCAGAGCTCGGAGTGGAAAAATATTCAGTCAGATGATGGCAAGAGGCTGCTGAGGTACCACATGACACAGCTAATGTTTAAATAATAATAATAAAAAAAGCGATAAACAAATCATTAGCCCTTAACAGTTGTTTAATGCAATTTGTTAATGAACGTAATGTGGGGACTAATAATGAAAGAAAATAAAAACGTCTAAACAGGCGCCAAGTTGCTGGCGATGCGCAATTATTTCCTTGTCAAGTTTTTATGATTTAATGAGCCCCTCTGGGACTGACGGCTGTCAGTCAGTCGTGACTTTTTGACACCATTACAACTTCAAATACAGCAGCAGGCAGGCTGTTTTCCTCGGATTTGAAATACTGAAATGATCTGACAGTTTTAAAGAAAAGATGTGCAGGGAAAAAAAAAAAAAGGAGAGAGAGAGGGAGAGAAAGACAGTGGCTTTTCCTTTCTTTCTTCCCCCCCCTCCCTTCTTCCACGGGTTGGTAATCTCTGGTTGCTGTTTGGTAATGAAAACCCAATCACCGAGGTCATTATCTGATGAGGTTTTTGGAACAGGCAGCCTTTTTCCCCCTCTTTATTTCTTTACTTAATGATAACCCTCAATGGGCCTGCCCCGCATGGGACGGCCAGAGCCGCACAATTTTGTTCACCATTAATTTCAGCCTTTGAAGCTCAGGGCTCAGAAGCAGTAGCAAAGCAAACCCCCCACCAAGCTGGTTCCAAAATAAGACAATCCAGCCTGCCTGAAACAGAATAGCAAATGGCCTCCCAGCCCAGGCCCGGCCGCTGACGTCAGCCGGCTGCATTTGTAGGCTTTCGCCTTCAACACGGAACATTTAAAACTCTTTACAACTTAAGAGACTTTAATTAAATTGCTTTTGATTCTGGAGCAGGGTAGCATCCGCTTTATTTATTCTGCCAGGGAAACTGTTTAGTCTGCATGAATTTTATATGGCCAGGGCTTCCTTCTCTTCTTCCTCCTCCACGCCTTCATCTTCATCTCCCCTCCACCCTCCCGTCAAGCATCATTTTTAACAAAGGCTGCCAACTTTGGGAATATTCAACAATCACAGTCTACATATTAGGTGCCTAGAACCTTCCATAGACCCAGGACCTGCTTCAAACGTGTGGACTGTCTTCCTTCCCCAGTGCAGCAGGAGGGAGGGCATGCACCTGGCCTCCCTTGGGGCCCTTTGAGTCTCCCTTGCAGCATCCAGGAGGGCCAAGAATGGGCACAAGGGACCTTCACCAGCTTCCTCACCAAGCGCTCGCTGGCCTGGTCTAGGTGGTTGCTCTGGAGGGGGTTTGGTGGAGCTAATAGGTCGAGGGTTCTCTGTTCATATCAATCCCAAGATTGATCTGGGGCAAAATCACAGACATAGGACATGGTAGGGAAAAAACATTGAGAAGTGAGCAGGGAATGAGCTCCTTCTTTCTCATCTGCTTCAACAGGAACACAGGGATTCAGTGAAATACCTAGGAGCCAGCGAGTAGAGGTCATCAGCTCAATCTTGCTCGCTAGGTGGCTGTGGCCAGGGTGCAAGGAGTGTGAAGGGTGGGGGCGGAGGCGCAGCTCAGACAGGTCACGCCCTTCACTAAGGTCAAGTGGAGTCACCAAAGGGTCCGTGCACTTCCCAATGATCCCTGTTCCAGAATGAGAAGGGGTTGTGTTTCCTTGCTCTCAATAGTTTCTTCCATGTGTTGGGAACATCCAGAATTGGGATGTCAGGATGAGAGATCCTCCCTGAGATGGGTCCCTTGAACTGACAGGAACAGCAGCACAGCTTCCTGCTCCTTTGCTGTCCTACTTTGCTCAGCCAAAATCCCATCCCATCCCTGACATGGAGGCTGCAGCTTTATTTACACAATACTAAATGATTTATCCGAACACATGCAGGCCCTGGCCCGTTTTGATAAATACGATTCCTCTGGTGGGTTGTGAAGTCTGCATTTCCTCTCCAACTAATAGCTCTCTTCCGAATTGGGGAAAAATATCAAGTGCCGCCTTCGGATGATCTTGATCCACGAGCACAGGCGGTTAGCATGTTTTATGAGGAGAACAGGTTTGCTTTTCGAGGATTCAAAGCGTCCAATTATATTCAAAAGATAGTAGGGACCCCATAAGTGCCTATGAAGTCTTAAGAAAAACACATTTTGCTTTATGACTAGGGGGAAAATGACCTCAGCTTGGGCAACTTTTAAGCTCGATCACAAATAAACTCATTTTGAACGCAATTCCCGGTTACCTCAGAGAGAAAGAAAAATCACAGAGCATGTTGGAGGTTGGCATACAGTGAATTCAGGAAAGGCTTTACTAACATTTGTTGGTAAAAAACCCAAGTGGTCCTTTTGTAACTCTCCGCAATCCCTCATTCTTTGAAAGGAGGTTAGTGAACATTTTCCACAAAGTTTATTTCTAGTGGATCCTCCTATAGGACTCCCCCAGATTTATAACCACATTGGAAATTTCACACCGACAGTCATGTTCTTGCTCTTACTGAAATATTCATGTTCTCTTTACATACTGGAATGGATGTGGAGAGAACCTTGTCAGACCTTTTGCATGTTTGAGGGCTGCTTTTGGCAGAGCAGATATTAAAACTGAAAGGATACAGAGATGCTTACACGGGTCAGGGAAGATGAGGTCACCATTAAATACTGTGCCAGGGTTCCTTTTGCCAGCAAATTCTGGGGGTAAGTGTGATTTGGGGAAGGCAGGGAAATATTTCTTGTGGCTAGTAACCAAAGTTGAGAAAAGTGGATATTGGGCAGGTTCAGCAAAAATATTCTTGGGTTAAAAAAATTATGCAATAGAAAAACAGGGAAAGTGCTAAGTCAATTTCCTGTACAAGTGACATTAAATACCTTCCTTTGCAATAAAAGCGCTCAGGCAGGTTGACTGTATTTATTAAGCCTGAGAAGGGACAGGGCTGGCTTGCAGGAGCTGGGCCCTGGCCCTGGCCCCTGGTTTTCTTTGCATTTTTATCCTTGGACATCATAGAAGGACTTTTTGGTGACAAGAGATACGTGACAGACAGAAACTCTCGTGACTGACTCATCATGCCCTCTTCCAAACCATGACCCCTCACATGTCCGCAGGGTAAGGAAGAATGTCACCAAGGCTATTTTGGACAACAGATGACATTACCCAAAGGCAAATAAACATTCACCTTTGCCTATAAAAGCAAATCTGGGTGAAGACAAATCTAGAAAAGGAAACCAACCCACATGCAAACAGGAATAGAAAATATTTTTACACTCTTTGCACTTTAGCTGAACAGTGGTGAGGGAGAGAGAGGGTCACCCAGGGCCTGTCAGCGCAAAAGAATGATTCATGTGACCATTTTGTCTTAATTACTCAGAACAAGCCTCGGTTGCTGTTTATCAAGGGAGAGCTGATACATCAGTGTCCTCGGACAAAAAAAGTGACCGCTGTCAGGATGGTGACGACCACGATGATTCCCAGGAGGACGAGCAGGATGCGGTTCTGGATGATTCTGGGAGAAAGAAAAGAAAAACAACGTGGCAGATGAATGAAGGGCATTCCGACAACCATCAGTCAAAGACCAAGTTGGCTAATGAAACCGCAGCCTCGCAGGTCAGGGGCTGTGTGTGTGTGTGTGTGTGTGTGTGTGTGTGTGTGTGAGAGAGAGAGAGAGAGAGAGAGAGAGAGAGAGAGAGGACAGAGAGAGACAAGGCGGCTTTGGTTCTAGGAACAGCTCCAGAGCGCTTGTCACACGGCACTCTGAGAAACACGGCAAAGTTAACGCGAATCAAATGGCTTTCTAGGCTCCGAGAACCATGTAGTCTCTTTAAGTGATCAAGGGCCCCAGGTGAGCTTCTCTTTTTAATTTAAAATGTGAGACAAGCCTCATTTTTTTTGCACTGTTTCTCTTGAAAGGAAGAGATTCCAAGGAAACATATGTCAGTAAGGCACTTACCTGTGCAAAAATACCTGGGGAAAAGGAAAAGAGAGACTTAGCAAGAAAGGACAGGATTAAGAAGCAAGTGTCAAACTTGCAGCTGAGGCTGTGAAACCGGCAGCTGAGGCTGTGAAACAGGCACCTGTCACCGTGGATCGCGCTCCATCGAGCCAGGAGGAAACCTTATGTTGGCTCCACAGCGAGCAGAGGCGGAAATGAAAAATAATACAAAGTCCTTGAGGTGCCTGCCGAGTGTCTGTGGGTGGCCCTCACCTCCAGGGATCGTCAGCCGCCTCGGTCTGGCCCTGCTGAGCTGACCTCAGAAGGAGCAGCGAGGACGTGGCTCCCGCAAGCCTGCAGAGAGCTTCCGATGAGGTTGTTTCATAATTTGTTACCTCATTCGGAGAAAAGAGGTCGCACATCAGAATGCTTTGTTGAGACTTTCAAAGGGAACCTAGGTCAACCAGCCTCGCCCACGCTTGCTCGCACAGAGCCACACAGAAATAGAAACCCAGAGTGGCAGCCGTCTAGCGGGCCACCCACCCTGCTTGAAGCCCCACGCCAACTCTGCCCAGCAGTCCCGCAGCTCCAGGGGTGGGAAGGAGGGCTGTGCCTCATTCCAGATGCCAGACACTGGACAAGGGTCCTCTGCAGGGAGGACCGTGGTGGGACCAGGCCAGGCCTCCAACTGAAAGGGACCTACTCTTGCTTTGTGTCATCACAAAGAAATCCTGGCAGGACATCTGCAGTCTTTTCTAGCATCTGGAGGTTTTTCTTGGAAGAAGGATGACCCCAGGTTGGAGCACGGGCAGGAGTCCTGCTCACCACCCCCTGCCTCCCCACATCTAAACGGATGGATGGAAACTGTCACATCAGAGCGACCTGCTCCCTTGTGGCCCCTAACAGGACCAGCTCCCACTCCTCCTGACAGGTTACAAAATGATCACATTTGCTGACACGTCTTCCGCAAAACTGCCTTAGTACCTCTGTCCGCTTTCCTCGCAGGAGATGAATGGTCTGCTCTGTCCTCATTTATCACGCGAGGCTCGCTAAGATCTGTCTCCCTCATTTCTTCCCTTCCCCACAAGAAAGTCTGCGCCCCGACATTAATTCTTCTGTGATGACAGCTAATTCGGACTTAACAGGCCATGTTTACTCACGAGGAGGGAAGATTCTCTGTCCCCCAAATAAGTAAATAAAAACAGGGCTCCGCGACTTATTGAAGTGAGGCTAATTATGAACACTGATCGGCGCTACTTGGTGGCTTCATTTAAGACTCAAAGTGATTTTTCCCCCTTTTCTCTGGAAGGGACAGAAGCCTTCAGAACAGTCCCTCCACATCCCATTTGCCCGAGCTGCTGTCAAAATCTCTATTTACCACCGTCACCCGCATCAGACTTGCAAAGGAAATCAGCAAAATTGAAACTCAGCAGTGAAACAGATTAAAAGCATGAAAACTCTTTTTAAATTCTGCCTTAAGTAATATACAGTAGTGTCTCTGGTACGGCTTGGTTGACAACCATTTTATTTGTGGGTTGAGGGCCCCAAGGCATCCATGATGCTAATTTATAAAGGATTAACTGTGGGTGCTACTTGTTTAATCTGAGGCATGGTTAGGAACCTGAACACAAAGCAATCCCTAACTTCTCAGCTCCTCCTGGCCTTCCTAATTGGGCTTCTCCACTGCTTGTGCATCCACAGGGACTGCCGGCTTCCTGTCACCACCCTTTCTGCTGCTTCTGTGGACCTACCAGCAGAATTCACCTCTGAAGCCTCAGCACACCACATGGTGGTTGATACTCAGGGATTCAAAAGAGAACTGTCCAAAGAATGCTGGTGGAAGGAAGCTGCCCCTGGTGATCATGATGATCATTCCAGGGCAGTGGAGAAGGGAGCTGAGCTCATTCAATATGCAGGAAAATGTAATGACGACTGCATGGAAATGGTGCGACCAGCTCCGCAGATGGGACTGTAACCATGGCGCCTTCTCAGAGACAACTGGGTCTTTTCCCTGAGCCCAGGAGAAGGCCTGGTCCTTAGGACCACAGGTGTGTGCTGCTGAGGAGGTTTCTTCCCAGGGAAAGGATTCCAGATACTGGGGACAAGGGGGACCGAGGGGCAGAGAGAGTTGGAACAGAGAGGGTGGTTAAGGGAGCATGACTGGCCGGTCATCAACCCAGCTTTGGACCTCGAAAGGGCTGGGCCTCCTGAAAGACCAGAAAAGCGAGCTGTGAGGGCACTTGAGAGGACACATCTGAGCCAGCTGTGAGGGAGGAAGCAAAGGTTGGCAGTGGTGGCCCCATTGGTGACCGAAGCCCAGAGTAATTACAGCCGTGAGCAAAGCAGAAAGGAACAGTTTGGAGAGAATCCGAAAAACAAGCCAGGAGAGAGGCTCCAGCTAGAGAGATCGAGAAACTTCCTCCTAACTTTGGGCAATGGGGCCTTGATGTTCAACTAGGTCTGCAGCAAGCAGTCTTAATCTCCCTTTTGAAAATGCAAAGTGTGTTTACCCAGTAAATAATTTAAGAAAGAGTATACACTTGAAAGAAGACATCCATTGAAACAGCCAGGCTAAATGCCTCCAGGCAAAAACTTGTGCATTTGCATGCTGCATTCTATTAAGTGAGCACACTGTGGCTTTAAAAGAATGCAGAGCCAAATTAAAAGGAATGTGGGCCCGAAACATCAAAAATTCTCCAAGTTTACATTATGAATCACAGTGCTGTTGATATAAGATGAATTAACCATTTACTTTGAGGCTGAACTCACAAAGTACTATTGAAAATACTGATCCCCGTGTGGAACCCAAGGAGCGGTTAATCTTTCCATTGCCAGTCTCCTCCCCTTCTGGAAAAAGGCTCCTGCGTGTGGCAGCCGGAATCAGAGACTGCTGCTTCAAGCGGAGGAGGCAGGCGGGCCACCTGACACGTGGCCCTGCTCGAGGAGCGAGGAGCGCAGGGATCCCGATCCCACTGTAGCGGGTGCTCCTCACAGTCCCCAGTCCCCCTCCACTTGAACCAGACGCTGACCTGTTCCTTGGTGCGAGGTGTGGCATGGGACTTGCTTTGGTCAATAAAACGTGGGCAAAAGTGCAGAGCATCACTCTCAGGAGGCACCGGAGTTACTGTAGGGCTGGGCCCTCCAGTGGTTCTCCCCTTGTATTCTGGTTTGGGGGTGCTATATGCTCCAGAGAGCGCAGTTGCACGTTGGTGAGATCCCTTTTGCCCAGGATCCCCAGTCTTCACATGCAGGAGCATCAGTGAGATGTGGGGGTTGTTTGTTACTGCAGCATAACATCAACTATCCCAAGTGCTCCTCTCCTCAGATGAGAGGAGCCTCTAGCCAAGCCCGGTGAGGCTCTTGCTAATGTATTCCAGAAGCTAGGTATGATGAGGGTTGACTTTTCTTTCCCTGAAGGATAGGTTTTTGCTTCTCGGTTTTCAAAAGCTGGGATCCTTTTCTATCCACTTGGTCACAACATTTCCCACAGGAGGTTTTCACAAGCCCCACTGGGCATTCTGCTTCCTGCGGGTGGCAGGTATACACTGACTGCATTCATCTCTTCTCTCCATTCCAAACATCCGATGCCATCCTTGGTTCCTGGACTGGAGCTGGACCTCCCTAAAAATGGCAGTACACTCCATGCCCCTGGCCACAGCCAACTAGACAAGGAGTAGGCTCGTGACCTAAGCCAGGCCAACAGAGTGAAGCTCAGCATTCCCTTGCTGGGAATGCTAGGTCATCTGGGCAGTTTGGTGTGTGGATGTTAGGTCTGGTTCTGCGGCAGCTATTTTGTTCCCATGAGGGAAGTCAACCTATGAAAGAAGTTGACTCATAGAGGGCAAGAGAAACGGAATTCCATCCATGAAGACACGGTGACCCTCATGGTAAGACAATGGTAAGCCACCCTTCCTTTGAACTTTGACTCACATGAGAAATTTAATTTCATTTTTTCAAGATTGCTTGATTTGGGTCTTCTATCATTTGTGACCAAAAATCATTTTTAGGTTGAGTCTCCCTAATTCCAAAATCATGTCTTTTATCTGTGGCATATTTTCCCTACCTTTTCCAAGAACAGCCCAATCCTGACCCTCTCTCTTATATCACTAAGCTAACCCCATGGTGTTATGATTTCTGCTTCTGTAAAGTTTTCCCCAGTAAGAAGTGAGTCTTGCATGGGTTGGCATACATATTCTCAAAAAAAACAAAAACAAACAAACAAAAAAGCTTGTGTTGGCACCATGACACATGCCAGTAGATGCCAGTAGTCCCACCTATTTGGGAGGCTGAGGCAGGCAGATTGAGGCTAGCTAGGGCAACATAGAGAGACCTGCTCTATGTGGAAATTGGGAAGGGAGTCTAACTGTCCAGCTGCACACGCTCATCCGGAGGTCACGTAGCCAGCGCTCTCCGGGTTCCTAAGGGCTGCAGGCCCAGCATCAGGATTTAGCCTCCCCCCCTTCCATTGAATATTTTAGCTCTTTCACAAGCTGCATCCACTCACTGGAGAGAGCACGTGCTGTATGGCAGCATCCTGTCCTGCAGCTGCCTCTGGCCTGGCTGATAGGCCTTGAACTATGATGCCCTCGCTTTGGGGTCTGCTAGCACAGCAATAGCAACTGGGACAGCCAGGGATATATTCTGCGAAGAGAAGCCTACAGCCACCTCTCTGGTACTTTCCAAGACAAAGTGCTCTAGGTCTAATTCCACATCAGTATTTGCCAGAGAGAAATGAAGAGAGGAGTGGCAGGAAACGGCCCATTGCCATAAGCCTTGAATGCCAACGTCTACTTCAGCATTATTTTCAGGCTGGGCACTTGAGTTAGGTGGTCACCATGCCACCGGTAATGTCCGCGGGGTCTTCTGTGTCTGTGTCCGGGAGGTGTCCTGGATCGCCCAAGAACTCAGGTAGGGCCGACTCTGCTCTGGTTCCACACGTGGACACAGGATCCAGGCAGGCCCTGCCAATTACGGCTCTCTTCTTGCAAAACCATTTGTTCAAAAATTGGCCTGCCACCCAAGCCACAGATTCCCCTGGGGAGTTTTCCTGGAAAATCAAGAAAAAAGGTACAGTAGTCTCTACTCGGCGTCTGACCGTGGGAGAAGTGGAAGCCTGGAGCTTCTGAGGGCTGTGCCTACCCCCAGGCAAGGGGGAAGCTGCCTCCTGCCAGGGAACTGCAAAGCTGAGGGAGGAAGAAAAAGAGACCGAGTCCTGAAAGTGTCATTTGAACTCTTGGGTCCTGCCATGTGTCTGACACCCGAGGAGTCACATTTGAACTTCCCAGTTACAGGAGTCCGACAATTCCCTTTTGATTAGAGCAGGTTTGGTTGGGAATTCTCTCACTTTCAGCCGCACTGATTAGACTGGGTTGAACAGTGTCTCTCCAGTTGTCCACATGGAACCTCAGAATGTGACCGCATTTGGAAGCAGGGTCTTTGTGATATGATTCACTAAGTCTTGAGAAGAAATCAGCTTGAATTTAGTCTGGTCCTAAATCCAACGACTGGTGTCCCTATAACCAGAGAGGGCACAGACACAGGCAAGAAGGCTTTGAGAAGATGAGAGCTTGGAGTCACATTGCCTCTAGCCAAGGAGTGCCTTGGGACAGGAGACCCTTAAGAGGCAAGGAAGGATTCTTCTCCTTGGAGAGAGCATGGCCCTGCCAGCTCCTTGCCATCAGACCTCTGGGCTCCAGGACTGTAAGAGAAAAAATCCATGTCTGTTGTTTTAAGCCACTTGGTTTGTGTGCCTGGTTATGGAGGTGCCGGGAAATGATCCACAGAATTCCTGGAATCAGACCAGCTCATCAACCTGGTGATTTTGTCTTGGGCTTCATGGTGACTGTTTTTCATATCTCCACTCTCTTCCCCATCGCTGCATTGTACCTGAACAGCAGATCTGTACAAAGTCCTCCTCCAAAGGACAGGACAGTCCCACTTTGATCCCTGGAAGCTTTGCAGACAGCCGAGGGGCTCACAGTCTCCAGGAGCTGTTGGATCTTTCATCTCCAAGTAAGAATTTCCACTCATGAGCCTGGCATAAGTGGAGCACATTTGTAGTACCAGCTACCTGGGAGGCTGAGGCAGGAGGATTGCAAGTTTGAGGCCAGCCTGGGCAACTTAGTGAGACCCTGTCTCAAAATACAAAATAAAAAGGGCTGAGGATGTAGCTCAGTGGTCCAGTTCCCCTGGGATTAATCCCTAGTATTGGGGGGAACAAGAAGAGGGCAGAGCTTCCATTCATAAGCAGAGCAGGCAGCTTCCCAAAGCCAGGAGAGAGAGAATGGAGGGGGCATAGTCCTCACACTCACCCCACAAGACTCCTTCCCTGGAATAAGCCATTAAAATAGGAAGGAACCAGATGTAACTCTGTGCCAGTATTTGAAACCACCATTAGCCATTAACAGTCTACACTTGCTGACACCAACTGAGATGCAGTCAGTGATCCTGAAGCTGAGGTGGGGGGGCAAGTGTGGGTAGGTGGTGTCATGGCAAGCTCTTCAGCAGGGAACTGAGCAGCCAGGTGACTGTACCTAAGCCCCGGCACAGCTAGGTCAGGGGTCAGGTGAGGACTGCAGCAGCTTTACCCTGTTTCCAAATCCCTACTTGGTTTAACTTTTCCTGGGAATAGATAGAGTAATATCTTAGTTTGCTGCACTGCCATAGAAAATTCCACAAACCGGGTGGTTTAAGCAATAGAAAGGTCCTGCCTCTCAGTTCTGGAGGCCTCAGGTCTGAGATCAAGGTGATGGTGGGTCATCCCTCACAAGGGTGGAGAGGGGAACCTGTTCCAGGCCTCTGCCTCCGCTCCTGGTGGTGTGGCAGCCACCTCTGGGGCTCCTTGGCTTGTGGGTGCATCTCCCAGACCCAGCTTTCCTCTTCACCTGGTGTTCCCTCTGTGTGAGCGCCCTGTTCATAAGGAGAGCAGAGGTCCTGGATTAGGGCCCCTCCCTATTCTAGTATGATCTGATCTTAACAAAGAGCCTAAGAAAAGTCCCTCGTTCCAAATAAAGATGTGGTGATGGAAATCAGGACTTCAGCACATGAACTGAGGGCAGTGGGGAGACACAGTGCAACCCTAATAAAAAACACTTGGGCTTCGTGGACCGTCTGTTGTATCACTTGCCTCTGCCCGTGCGGTAGGAAAGCAGCCTTGACAATATGTAAATAATAAGCACGGCTGTGTTCCAATTAAACTTCACTTACAGACACTGGAATTTGAATTTCATGTAATTTTCACATGTCAAAAATTTTTTCTTTTGAATTCTTTTCAAGCATTTAAGACTGCACAATCAATAGCTTGAGGACCACACAGACACAGGCGTTGGGCTAGATGTGGCCTGCGATCTGCGATCTGCCCACTCTTAGTCCACGCCTCAAGCTCCTGGGGGCAGGCCCTCCTCAGTGGAGAACGTGGTGGTCCCTGGACACCGCACAAGCAGCAGGAGCAGTGCAGAAGGTCTGGCCATGTCCTTCTGAAGAAAAAAGGAAACCCAGAGTCCCTGTCTTATGGGAGCTTATGGTGTCACAATGAGCAATCGATGACAGAGCCTGACAACAAAGGCCGTATTTTGGGTAATGCCAGGGCCAGGGCAATTGGTTGTGTGCCCACCAGCCTGGGTTTGCCTGGGCTGACCTGGAGCAAGTCACTCTGTGACACTTAGGTTTCAGTTTCTTCCCAAATAATATCAGCCAACTCACCAGCACCCCAGGGAGAACAGAAGTAGCTCATTAAAGGTGTTAAAGCCCCCTCAAAGGCAAAGCCTTTTTCAGGGTGTGGTAGGGAAGTGAGTCTGTGAAAGGAGATGTCATTTCAGGGAAGGTGAGAGGCACCAGCTGCCAGAAGCCGGAAAGCTGCCTGGGAAACTTCCAGTGCTGGTGGGGAAGGTGGAGGCAGGAATCCAGGAAGCCGCAGCCTTCCCCACCCCACCAGACTCCTCTCCCCCACAGGCTGGTGTCTATCTGGGCCTCGTGTTGACAGTCTCCCCAGCAGGGCTAAGCCTACCCTCCAAGGTGGTAGCATGAACATCAAAAGGGAAGGGAGGGCGTCCCATTGGCTGGCTCAGGGACACCTCCCCGGCCTGGGAAGGCAGCCAGCGAGTACCTGTCAGAGCCCACTGATAAGTCCGATGGGTTTTGATCAGTGATGTGTAGTTACATTGCACTCTGCGTTGCCAAATGTGTACATCAAATTTCAGCCTGGGCACCATGGCCACTGCCATTCTTAAATATGGACTCCACAACAGCAGGGGGCCTGGAGAGCGGCTTTGCTGGCTACCGCTCTCAGATAGGATCAAGGCAGCTCGCTTCCATCAAAGGACTTGGAAAGAACTTGAAGAGAATTCAGTAACGATGCTCTAGAAATGCAAGGTGGACTTGGAAATCCCTCACAGGCTTGCAATTGCTACAGCTGGAAAGGTCTTCATGCTCAAGCCCAGATTCTTCATGTTAGGGTTAAGGACACTGAGGCCCTGGGAGGTGAAGGGATGGGGCCCAAGGCCAACTGTTTGGGGGTGCTGCCAGGTGTTCTGGCCTGCTCTTGGGTCACTGTGACACTCATTTTTATCCGACTGGCCAGTTCCACTCTGAATGCCTGTATCTGATGGCAATTGGAAGCTGATCCACAGTCCCCACCTCTTACTGAGCTCAACCCAATCCCACTTCTGTGTACCAGGAAGAGGGGGCGTGGCATGGCTGGGAAGAGTGGTCCCCAGAACACAGAAATTCTCCTTTTTCACGAAGGCAGGTTATTTAGTCTAAGGATGCCCCTCTTCTCTGCAATGACCTCTTTCCTCCTGTTTTAGTGCTAACATGTCCTTTGTTTTATGAAGTGATGGTGATAGCAGGTGGCAGGTTTCTTTTTCCATATCCTCGCTCGCACATGAGAAATGTACGTATTCCTTGGAAATCACTCTTTCTTACTTGGCAAAATAAAAAGTGGACAATCTGCCATCAGTCTCCTATCTTAAAAAAAAAAAAAATCCCAATGTAGGAAATCTGGAAGTTTGTGAACCATAGAACTAGATCATCCCACTTGGCTCCACTACTTCTGTGACTCCTTGGGCTCATCCAGTGTGGCGCCCATGCATGATGGCAGTGTCAGCTACAGTGACAGCCATGGCAGGGGCAGCAGCTCCTATTCCCTGGGCTCTGTGCCGAGCCGGGCTCTGTTCTGGCACTTTGTGCGCTGTGCTTCACTGAACCTGACCAGGTGTTTACAGAAAGGTAGCGGAGGCCCCAACCTCCCTCTCCAGCCTTATCACCCCTGCAGGGAACACAGGTCAGTATCTGTGTAACCCACGGTCCTGGGCTTTCCACCAGACTCTCCTTGGTTCTCTGAAGGATGAGTCTTTGGCATCTTTCTATTCTTCTCCATAGACGACATAATTGGGCAAGGATGTCTGTTGGGTGGTACAGGTTGAGTATCCCTCACATGAAACGCTTAGGGCCAGAAGCATTTCAGATCTTGGAATATTTGCATGGATTTTATGGTTGGGCATCCCCAAATCCAAAATGCTCCCAAGCCTGACACTATGTGAGTCGGCACTCAAGTTTTGGAGCACTTTGGATTTCAGACGGGGGACGCTCAGCCTCTAGTATGGTACCCTTGTTATCCAAAGCCAACCAACTCTGCTCAGCGCCTCATGAAAACACAATATCAATATTCACTTTTTTCATAGCTTTGGCTGTGTCCTTTCAGCTTTCTAAGGCTGATCTTAATTCTAACCTTAATTGATCTCTTGCAAATGAATCAAGGGCACTTGAGAGTCAGGACAGGTATGTTGAAGACTTAATTTAATGTATCTGCTACACAAAAAAAGAAAAGTGGATGAGAGAAGTGAGCAGCCTTGCCTCGCTGTGCGCTCTTAGGAAAAGACCAGGTCTCTGTTCTCATTTCCCCATCTAGGAAATCGCTCCCCAGCCTGTCAGCATGCATGTGGGGAGCACTGCAGCTTCCAGACAGTCTTAGCAAGGGACTGTCCCTTGGTTTGGGATGTTGATTGCACAATGATGTTATGTAACCTTCACAATGATCCTTATTTATTAGGACCCAGATTTGGTGGCTCAGGCCCACCCAGGGAGAAGGCGAAGCCCACCCTGGGGGTGGCCCTGGTTCAGCTGTTAGCCAGGTCAGACTGTCGGGGTGTCTAGGCCAAAATAAGCGCTACCTTGCCCCCAGTTCAGGAGCTTTTCACCCTCCCAGCTCTGCTGGGTGTTCCCCGAGGGTCTGACCGAGGGGCTCCCCACCCCCACCAGGTCCCAAACCTTTATGTGGAGCAAACTTTTGTCCTCCTGAAGTAGCAACCTCCACACTCCTCCCTGGCTGAGGATCCTTCACCTTCCAGAGGAGCCATGGAGTTCATTGGGTGCAGGGTGACTGCTGCCCTCACTGGGGGTGACAGACTGCCTGAATTCAAGTCCAGGGTCTGTCTGTCACACACAGCCATGCAACCTTGAGCAAGTTATTTTATTATTTCTCTGACATTATGTCCTTTTGACTGCTTTGGTGTGAAAATGCTGTCTGATTTATGGAGTGATGGCAATAATAGATGGCAGTGTCCCCTGATGGCCTTACATGGATGTTGGAAATGCATTTTTATTGGAAGTTGCTCTTTATTATTTTGCAAAATGAAATTGGATTATCTTCCATTAGTCTTCTATTTTAGAAAAATATTAATACAGGAACCTGAGAGTTCCAAAGAGCCCATGTTGAGTGCCTGGCGATAGTAGCTGCTCAATGAATGACTATAATAATGATTATTACTCCATTACTATTACTATTTACCAATCTCCCCACGGCAGTCCCTGAAACTCTGTCACACTTGCAATAGCTCCTTCACAATCTTAGATTGACTTTGCACACCCTGGCAGCACCAATCAGTTCTGTGCAGGTGAACCCCAGGTTAACGCCTCCTGGGAAGGCTCATTACCGACAGAAAAGTCGAATGGCTGACTCAATAGTTCTTGAGTGGGGGTTGGGGGTGTATCAATCAGACAGTAAGGTCCCCAGGTTTGTGCAGGTGAATCCATGTCACCTGCTGGCCTGGGAAGGGCCATGCTCCTTCTCTATGCAAGGAGAAAGCCCTGTGAGGGTGCACAGATCTAGCCTGCGGGTTGTAGGCAGCAGGAGAGCAGATGGGGAGAAGTAGGGTGCTTGCCCTTTTTAGTTATTTATTAAAGAATGTTTTAATGTATCTTTTTTCATTGTTGATGGACCTTTATTTTATTTTATATGTGATGTTGAGAATCGAACCCAGTGCCTCACACATGCTAGGCAAGTGCACTACCACTGAGCCCCAGCCCCCGCCTGCTTGCCTTCTTCCAACCATGGGGCTGCTCCTGACTGCTGCTGGGACTCAGAGCAGGCTCAGAGCCTGAGATATGATTTGCCAAGAGAAGCAAGAAATTGTTTTCCCTCTGAAATCTCCTGTTTTAAACGCTGGTAATTAAGTCAAAGTTTTCCAAAACACTGGGTGGCCAAGCAAAGCTCATCTGCAGTGCAGCCTCACCCTGAGGCCTTGTCTGTGACCTCTGACTGAAAGAGAAATTAAAAGAAAAGGGAGGTGGGGTGTGCATCCCTGCCCTACCCGACCCGGGACTTGGAGCCCAGTTCTCCCGACCCTGCGGTTCTCAGAAGTCTAAGGTTTGGCCTCTGCGTGGGCATCAATAACCAGGGTCCACACCCAGAACATCCAACTTAGCCCATAACTGATTCCTAACCACACGGTCAAAGGCCAGGGAGAGGTCAACATGGTCACAAACCAGCTTATGCTTGCATTCAAGGATGTTCACAAAGCCACGAGAAGCACAAGCACAGGTCAGGACTGGACTGCACATCTGCAGCCCCCTGACCTTCGCACAGTCTGAGGCTGGAGAAGCCTGGCTGGGGATTCCTGAGGAGGATGCTGTATGTTTTGTATGTAATGCATTGAAAGCCAGGAGGCCTGTAACGGGAAACAAAGAGGTCTCTGTTGCGGGTGAGTGGCAAAGAGAGGATTGTAGGATTGCCTCTACCCACGCTGGTCGAGATCACGGGAAACCCAAGGGAACGTGCCTCAGTTTCTCCATCTCTGAGATGGTAGTAAACATATGAGCCCCAGGCACCCTAGAGGATGGATCCCAGGACCAGGCCTGTGGGCTTGTTAAAAATTACAAAAAAATCAGCTGACAGGCGCACAGAGGCCCTGAACACTCTCTCCAGTCCTTTATTTACTGCAGTGAATAGGAAAACCAACCACAAATTAGGAGGGATCTTTATAGGGGCTACGGCAAAAGGCAGCCTGAGTCTTGCAAAAAAGGAGCCTTTACTACCCCTTTCCTGGGGCATTGTCCTCAGACTGACTATGGGTGGTGAAATTTGACCCCCTACTGGCTACTGGATGACAAGATGGCCCCTTGCTACTAATGTAAGATGGCTGCACTTTGGGCAGTGGGTGGGGAGAACAGCCTCCAGCTGCCTCCTGCTACAGACTTGTCCAAAGTCCAGCTGAGAGAAACAGTGTGGGCGAGGAGCCTGAGAGCTGGCAGTCCATCTCACCTCCCAGAGAGGCTGGCGTCTCCCTGGAGCAGGGAACCTGGAGCGTCACACCTGATACTTGTCTTGTTGTGCTCTCAGCTGGCCTGGCTAATACCACTGGCTAGACGGGAAGAGGCCACCCCGTGGAACTCGTGTCTTCTTCAGGGATGCTCCTGGGCACACCTTTTATTACCCTGCAGCCAGGTCTCATGGGAAGGCCTTCTCTCTTCAGGCAGGAGGAGGAGCCGAGTTTTGATCTCAGGGACACTGGCTCATGTAGCTGGGCCCACTTTCCTCTTCAGGTCGGCTGCAGGAATGCTGGAGATGAACTCATAAATGCAGACTATTGCACAGTGAGCGCTGGTGGCCTCTGACTTCATTTTGGGTATATACAATCTCACTGTGTTGTAAATGTTTAGGGAAATTGCCGTAAGTCCTTTTAGGACCAAGTAGGTGCATACATAGGCACTAAGAGAACAAAAGCAATTCCTGTTCTCCTGGGTTGCCTGCTTTCATCACTCAGGCCTCAGTTTCCCCCATACCCTGAACAATTCTGTGCCATGGGATACTTAGAAGATGTTTGCACATTTACCAAAACAAAAGGGCATGTCCACTTTTTTTCTTGAATCTCCTTTCATGGCCAGCACGGGTGATTTCCAGGACAAATTAAACTTGGGACTGGGACTGGGGGCTGGGTTCCTCCCTTGGCCCACTGTGGTGGATGGTGGCCCCTTTGTTTGGGGAACTTACAGCCATCATCCTAGCGCGGCTCTCTCCTGTGGATGCTGAAGGCTTTCCCAGACAACGGTGGCTGCAGATACTCCAGCCGAAGTGTTAGCATGATCATGGCCCCTCCTTGAACAATCTAAAGTCTATTTCTCTCTGTGTATATTTGGTTTTTCAGATGCTTTAAAGCCTGGAAAACAATTGTAGCTGAGGCCATTTCTGAGATGGCACTAAAAGAACCTACTCAGAGACAGATAAAAATAATGAGAATCTTTCTGTCAGGAAAGATTTAGAAAATATCACTGGCATTATTAAAATTTAATTTTTTACTCGGCTTTTTGGTTCCCCTTTCCAGTGATAATGAGCAGGACTGCACACCTCCGCCTCGCTAGGACTTGTTTTGTGCAATAAATTCAGCCTTCCAGTCTGAAGACATTTCAGACAACAGTTTTGACTGCTATAGGCTTATTTTTTACCCTGTGCTGTGCTTTGAGTCTTTCTATAAAAACCAGTTCATGAGATAATTTTCCACAAGGCCAGTGGAACTAATAAAAATCAATTTTGCCCAACTGGTTCAGAGAAATCTTAGGTAGAGCCGAGACAGAACTACAAAAAAGGGGGTAGGGGAAGGATCAACGTATTCACTCATGGTTTACTTGACAGAGAACTATCACATTAGCTGACAGGAGGCTCTTGGCTGTAGGAGTTCTCCTTTCAGTGGGTACAGAACATCCTTAAAGGGTCCAGGAGGAGCACTTCGTCCCAGTGGTTGAAGGTACTCAAATGTAATCATTCTTCCAAAGAGTAGCCCGTGCCCCGTGGCAGGGCTGACCTGGAGCTTGAGGGAGAAGCTGGTTTCTGGGCTGGATTTCACGTGAATTGTTCCTGCACTGAAGGATCAGTGGGCCAGGAGCACCTTGTTGCACTTGGGCATCTCAGGCTCCCACCCCCAGGTGCTTGGGAGAAAACCCAGGACCTCGTGCGTGCCAGGGAAGTGCTGCTGCTGAGCTCTACCCCAGCCCACACCTCAGGTTCTTGAGACATTCTCACCCCACCAGTCTCATACTGTCTGTCTGATGACAGATGACTCCTCTTAAAATCAAGAAGTAGGAGCAGAGTGTGGAGGTGGGCAGCACATCTCTGATGCACGCGCCTTGACGGTACATATTCTGTTAGTCTAAAACACTAGTTGGCATGTTTAAGATCAAACAGAAAGCCTTTGCACAGAAAGGAAAAAAGACTGGAAGGAAATGCAGCCGAGTGCTAGTGTTTTTTGGAGGGTAGGGTATTTTTTTTTTCTTTCTATCCTTATGTATCTGTATATTTTCTTTACATTGTTACATAAATAATAACGATTCTTCAAACTGAAGCTAAACTAGGAACTGAGTAGACTGAAAAAAGAAAAATAGGTTGATTTACTTATAATGTTATAAGAAAAAGGGAACTTATAGGGAAAAGAAATGCAATGGTAAGAATTTCTTTAAAAATATTTTTTGATACCTTTTACCATCCTAACAACTTCACACAAATTCTTACATTTGATTCTCCTAATGAATCTATGACAAAGGCATCAATGTTCCCACTTTCTGGAGGAGAAAACTGAGACTTAGGGAATTAACTTGCCTAACATCACCAAAACAGAGTGGCAAAGTTGGTCCTCATCTAAAATCAGATCCAATTTCGAACGCCAGGTGATGTGCCGTGGCGAGGAGGAGAGAGATCAAGTGCATCCTGCTCTCTAGCTTCTGCTCCAAGTGCTGTCACTCCAGGTAAGGACTTTGTATTGATGAAGGAAGTCAAAGATGACAATATCCGTCCTTTCCTGCACCTCACAGTTCCTGTGATGTTCAAATTAGATCACACACGTGCAAATAGAGGAAATCCAACATTCTGCTTAAGATATGGTGGTATGATAATATTTCATTTAATACTGGTGAGTTGAGATTTGTCACAAATGCCATTTGGGTGCTGATAATTTTCAAAGAAAGAAAGCACTCATTTAACTATAGTAAGATGTTGAACAAATTTGCTCTTAATGATTCTGAAAACATCAGAATCATTAAGGGTCTGACCCTAGCCTAGCCATTATTAAGACCACTTTTCTTGCCCATAATACATTAGGTAAAAAGCAAAGGTTGCAATTAGTATGTACATTATAATCCTATTTTTACCGAAAGAAAAACCTGGAGAGAACACAGCGCACTCGGAGAAAAATAACACACACTTGCCACTGCAGTGACGTCACACAACATCAGCACCTAGCTGAGGATGCCCTGATTGTTTGCACAGTGGCCTGAGAAGAGAGCCGTTGCTTCTACTGGAGTGTACAATCAGTAGCTTAGCAGAAAAGTGCCACCCTGCTTGTAGAAACCAGGCCCAGGTCAGATTTCAAGCAGTGCCACCAAGGAAGCTATTTTAAGTATCTGATTGTATGCGTAGCATCTGGCATTTTGCATACTTCATTTTTATGACTCTAGCGTGATACATGTTCCACAAGACAAACAAACAAAGGAGGGATTAGTATGGTACAGTGCAGTCATGTCGAATATTCCCAGTATAGAAACATTATAATATGCCCTAGAGATTATTCCAGGGCCAAGTAAAACATTACCCAATGCAGAGAACCTTGGAATGGGGACTACTTAGCAGTGAGAACAGGGATTTACTTCATTTATTAGGCCGTACACAGCCTCAGATGCTAACAGGCACTGATAGGAAATGCCAACATTTCAACTTAAATCAGACCGGAGCCCATAACATCGACACTCTGCCTTTCAGCGCAAGATCACAAACAGCACAAATCTGGGCTTCTTCCACTAATTGGGGAGGTTTTCTAATTTGCTTATGATATCTGCCTCATGTCGAGCTAATCTTCCTCCGGTTACCTCCTAACGCTGTCTGAAATAATCCGCTTACTCCTGGTCTGTCTGCAATACTTGATATCAAATAACACTCACTTCCTTAACACAGCCACAGCCAAAGGCAGCCGCAGCCGGCCCTGGGCTTCTGCATCACCGAGTGTGCGACAAGGACTGCAGATGCCTCTGCAGCCCTAAGCCCGGCAAGAAATAAGGGTGCAGCGTAGGCGGCTGAGGAAGTTAGAATATATGCAAAACAGCACTAATTATTTGAAAACATGGAGACAATTTTGCTTTCTCAGAGATGTAAGCAAGTCAAATATTTCAGGGTGTTCACTGGCCTGTGTAATTATTAGTTCAACATCCAAATTCAGTTCAAAAAAAATTTTTTTTCTAAATAGAATCCTTAACCTTCCCTCCTTTTAAAGACATATAAACTGCCTCCGCCAGGAGGCTTAATTGATATAGGTAGACAATGCAATCTCAGTCGTATCATTGCCTTATCTTGATTCAGTTTTAATGTGTTAGATTTCTGGAAGGAGTAGGAGAAGCAAATGTTTTAATTTTCACAAAGCAGAATAGCCCAGAATCCTAATGCTCATAAGCATACCATAGGGGTGTGTGTGCTGGAACCTCAACACACAAAAGCAGTGCTGGGGGATCCGAGAGTGGTACCCCAGGAGAGGCAGGCTCTGGTCCTGGGGGATGGTTGCTTGGCTGTTACGACCTTAGGCAGAATGCTTTCTGCTCCTGGGCCCCCACTTCTTATCTGCAAAAATGTTGTGGGTATACACAGATCAGGGGATTTCTAAAACCCCTTCACTGTGAAGGGTTTACTCTTGTTAATAGGGGGGTCCTACTCCTTTCCTTATAAATGTGTTTATTCAAAACAAGCAAAATCCCAGCATCTCTTTTCCCCTTCTATGCAACACATTGTATTTGAAAGCAGTTTCCTCACATTTGCAGAGGTTACTGAAGGGGGAAAAAGTTATATTGTTTAATCCTACTTTATAGGAGTTTGCTCTTTTATTAGAGAACAGACTCAGAACAGTGATCAGTAAGGTTTACGTACCCAAAGTGGGAGGAGGGGTGGGGGAAGGAAAAAAGAGGCTGCCTTCAAGTGCCTTGTGGAAATGTATAAAACAAGCAGTGAGATAGTCCTTTGCCAAACACTGTCATAAATTTTTTATTTGGCAGCTAACATTCTCACTAGTTTTCTTGGCAGCAATTGGGACCTTTAGCAAGAAAGGTGCAGAAGAAAAATACCTTGTTTAGAGATGTTTTCAACACTTTCTGGGATTTTTCAGAACTTCTGCCTGCAGCACATTTTTACAACTACGGTCTCCAATCACCTGATGAGTGGGTGGTGGGGTTTAAACTTTTTTCTTTAAAAAAAAAATAAAAGAATATATAGAGAGAAAGAGAACAAGCAGTGCTACCCCCTCTGGCCTTCCACTGAGCATGTCTTTCTTATTTTTCATGGTAGGTATTTCTGATATCCAAGCACTTAGTCTTCTCTGTCTAGACAAAAAACTGAAAATAATATCAGAATGTACCTCTTGTTGGGCCTGATACTATCTATATTGTATTCCCATATGACAGAGATGAATGAAAGCGAAACAGGCTGATGACTAGGGCATTTTTTCTTCAAGAGTTCTGCCAAAAACGGGTCCCACCTGTTGTCCTTGGGTCAGCTAATGGGCAAAGAGCTGCCCTGGATTGGAAGCTGGTGGGAGCACATGCAGAGGAGACCTCGCAGCCATGCCTCCACGTGGAAGGGTGGAACAGAAGCCAGTGGAGAAGCGCAGTATTCACCTCGGGGCACATCTGGGAGGAGGGGGGCGTGGAATTCGGGGAAATAAGGAGCCCAAATCCATAAGGGATGGGGATGAGGTCTTTCATGGCAACTACATCCTAAACAACACATAAATACTTGCTGCAGAACAGCAAAAATCCTTCCCCGAGACTTCCAGCTATGACTGAAGAGGTTGGCAAATTCACTCTCCCCATAAGAAGTGTAAAACTGGATACTTGTCAAAATAACCCTTTCAGGGCTCTGCATAATGACCAAAGGGAAAGAGCAAATTGAGAAGTGTTTATTCATAGGAAGCTGGCAGAACTTTTGGTAAGAACATCCCCACCTCACCCCTCAGCTGAATTGGCTAGAATGATGGTTTTACCAGGGTGGGGATGCCAGGGGAGGCTGAGCTGATCTGGAGTAGAGGGTAAAACCCACACTCAGCAGCACCCTCAATGTAAGTAGCAAACTCATGGGAAAAGGAATGGGGACATCCCACAACGTTGCTCGCCCCAGGTCGCAGGGCTGGTGGGGGTAAGTGACAGACCAACCAAGAATGTGCTGGGAGGTCCTGGAGGTGAGCGAGCCACACAAGTGCCAAATGTGCTCTCCCATTGACTGGGAAAATGTGACATGATGTGGAGACCTGAGAGTGGCCAGGCCAGACCCCCAGCCGGGCAGGCCAGAGAGCTGGGTGAACTCTGGATGTGCTCCTCAGCTACACAGAGATGGCTTGGCAGAGGATGGAAGCATTGCAGGTTCGAGGTTTTTGAGTACAACCTCCGCCCAGTCCTGGGCTGACCATTCAGCTATGCACACAAAGGGGCTGCCTTCGGAAGCCAGGCTCATACAGGGCAAAAAAAAAAAAAAAGGAAAAAGAAAAAAAAGTGACTCATATTCAGGGGAAAAAAGCAGCTAAGAGAAACTGATTCTGTGTGACTGGTGTTGGCGTTAGCAGATAGAGACTTCGAAGCAGCTATTAGAAATTTGTTAAAAGTAAAGGAAACTCTGCTTAAAGAATTTAAAGAGATTACAAGGACAATGCCTCAACATATAGGGAATCTCAACAGGGAAAGAGGAACTATAAAGAAGACTAAACGGAGGTTCCAGAGTTGAAAATACAATAAACCAAATGAAGAGAAATTAGTGAACTTGGAAATGTGGCAGTAGAAATTATCCAATCTTAAGAGGAAAAAAAATGAAAAAAATAAAGAGCCTTCGGTAGAGGCTCCCTGTGACAATATTAGTAAACCAACATATGTGCAGTGAGAGTCCAAGAAGGAGAAGGGAGAGAGTGGCGGGAAAACATCCTTGCTGAAATATGGCCAAAAAAGAAAATCCTGAAAGCAGTAAACTCATCATGTACAGGCAAACAATAGATTGATGGCTGATTCCTCATCACAAACAACAAAGGAGAAGATAGGGGAGAATGACATATTCAAAGTGCTAAAAAGAGTGGGGTGGGGGAACCTGTCAACCAAGAATTCTATGTCCAGCAACACTGTCATCAAAAGTGAAGGCAGAGCTGGGCCTGGGGCTGGGGCTGAGCAGTGGAGCGCTTGCCTAGCATGTGTGAGGCCCTGGGTTTGATCCTCAGCACCACATATAAATAAATAAAATAAAGGTATTGTGTCCAGCTACAATTAAAAAATATTTTTTAAAAATGCAGGCATTGCTGGGTGCAGTGACTCATGCCTATAATCCCAGCGGCTTGTGAGGCAGGAAGATTGCAAGTTCAAAGCCAGCCTCAGCAATTTAGTGAGGCCCTAAGCAACTCAGTGAGACCCTGACTCTAAATAAAATATAAAAAAGGGTTGGGATGTGGCTCAGTGTTTAAGTGCCCCTGGGTTTAATCCCTGGTTAAAAGGAAAAAAAAAAAAAAGGCATAAAGACTTTTCTAAACAGAGCGAGAGAACTGTTTTGTGAAAGGTTTTGCCTTGTCAGTAACACTAAACAAAGTCCTTGAAGCTTAAAGGAAATAATACTAATGGCAATACAAATCCACAAATAAAGGAAGAACACCAGAAATGGTAAATATATGGATAAATATAAAAAGTTGTACAATAAATATTTTCTCTTTTCTTCCTTTAATTTCTTTGGAAACTCATTAGATTGCATAAATGATGATTATAATTTAGTATTTGGTTTATAACATGTATTTATGAGTCAATCATAGTATTAAAAATGGAGGAAATTGGCTATATTGGAATACAGTTGCTACATTTTATTAAAACTAAGTCAATATTAACTTGAAGTATATTATGAAAATTTAAGGTATACCCTGTAATTTCTAGAGCAAAGATGAAGAAAAAAAACAACCAGAACTGTAGCTAAAGAATTCAACAGATGAATTAAATTGATAAACAAAATGTGGTATTAAAAAAAAAGAGGGCAGGGGTTGTGGCTCAGAGGTAGCGTGCTTGCCTAGCATGTGTGAGGCACTGGATTTGATCCTCAGCACCACATTAAAAAAAAAAAGTAAAATAAAGGTATCATGTCCACCTATAACTAAAAACAAATAAACAAATATTTAAAAAAAGAACAGAAAATGAGAAACAGAAGAACAAAAAAGACCTGAGGCATGAAGGCTGAGTAGGGTTGCACATGCCTGTAATGCCAGCTACTCCAGGGGCTGAGGCAGTCTGAAGTCAGCCCAGGCAATTTAGTGAGACATTGTCTCAAAATAAAATACAAAGGGATGAAGATTTAACTCAGTGGTAGAACTCTTGCCTAGTAGGCAGAGGCCCTGGGTTCAATCCCCAGTAGTATAAAAAAGAAAAAAAAATTAAATGATAATGGATTAAATGATCAAATCAAACAGTAGAGATTATGAGACTATAAAAACAGATCCAATTTTATGCTATCTATATAAGACAGATCTCAGATTTAAAAGCACATAAAATTTGAAAGTTACAAGATGGAAAAATATATACCATGTAAACAATAACCCCAAGAGAGCTGAAGTCTTTATATTAACATCATAAACTTTGATGAGAGCTAGGCCAGGTAGCATGTGCACTTAGACCCAGTTACCCAGGAAGCTGAGGTAGGGGTATCACTTGAGTCCAGAAGTTCAACACTGGCCTGGTCAACACAGTGAGACCTTGCCACAAATACAAAAACAAATAACAAGAACAAAAAGATCTGTGAACTTTTAGATGAGAAATATTCTTAGAAGAATATTCTTAGAAGGACATTTTGTAAATATAAAAAGTTCAATACATCAGGAAGATATGGCAATTATGAACAACATTTATACACCTAACAAATCTCAAAATATATGAAGCAAAACCTTTCAGATGAAAAGAGAAACAAAGTTCAACGATTGCACTTGCAGAAATATGGCCAAAAAAGAAAATCCTGAGCTGCTGGGATTACAGGCATTTGCCTGTATATTTCAATATCCTATTCTCAGCAATTGACATAATGAGTAGATAGAAAATCAACAAGGCTCTAGAAGACTTCAACACTATCAGTCAACTTGACCTATTCAATATTTATTGGAACTTCCACTTGATGACAGCAGAATATACATTCTTTTCAAAAGAACATGCAATATGCCCCAGTACTGACCACATAGAGACCAATAAATTAAAAAGAGCTGAAATAATAAAAGTATGTTCTCTAATTATAACAGGATTATATTAGAAACTTATAGAAGAAAGTAATTTTGAAACTTCCAAGCTTTAGAAAATTATGTAACACACTTCCAAAGAACCCATTTGTAAAAACTAATCACAATAAACAATTTGTAAAAAAAAATCACAATTAGAAAATATTTTTAAATGAAAAACAAAACAATAATTATCAATATTGTTGGATGCAATTAAAGAAGATCTCAGAGAGAAATTTATTTGCCTAATTACAAAGGCCTCAATCCAATAATCTAAGCTACTGCATTAGGTAATTAGAGTAAATTAAGCCCAACACAAACAAGGGGGAAATAGAGTAGTGAAATGGAAGAAAGAAAGCAATAAAAAAAAAAAAAAAAATCAATGAAACCAGAAGTTGACTCTTTGAAATGATCAACAAAACTGATAAATTTTTAGCTAGAATGACTAAGAAATAAAGGAAGAAGACCCAAATTACCATCATTGAGAATGAAAGAGGAATGTCACTAGTGACTTAACAAAAAAAAAATTTTTTTTTTTTTTGGTGGTGCTGGGGATTGAACCCAGGGCCTTATGCATGTGGGGCAAGCACTCTACCAACTAATTTAACAAAACTTAATAAAATTATAACAACTTTATACCTAAAATTCAGGGATTTAGTTGAAATAGACAAATTCCTAGATATACCCATATTACCAAAACTGGCTAAAGAAAAACAGAAAATCTGAGTAGAACAATATAAGCAAATAAATCGGATTCATAATTTAAATCTTTCCATAAAGAAAAGGCTAGAACTAGATGGCTTAAATAATGAATTCTATCACATATTTCAAGAAGTAATCATACTGATCCTATACAAACTCTTTTAGAAAATAAAGTAGAAGAGAATACTCCAACCCATTCTATGAGGCCAACATAACTCTGATATGAAAGCTAAACAAAGAGATCAGAAAAATATCCATCATGAACACAGACATCAAAATCACTTACAAAATATTGTTGAATTGAGCTGGGGCACAGTGGCATATGCCTGTAACACCAGTGGCTCAGGAGGCTGAAGCAGGAGGATTTCGAGTTCAAAGAAAGAAAAGTGAGGTGCTAAGCAACTCAGTGAGACCCTGTCTCTAAATAAAATACAATTGGGATGGGGATGTGACTCAGTGGTCAAGTGCCCCTGAGTTCAATCCCCAGTATTAAAAAAAAAGAGTTGTACTGAATCTCAAACTGAATCTAGTAAAAGGTGTATACAACATGACCAAGTAGGACTTATCTCAGTAATGCACTGGTTGGTTTAACATCTGAAAACCAATTAATGTAACACAACATATTAACAGAATCAAGGACAAAAATCTATGTGATGATCTCATCAGATACAGAAAATATATTTGGCAAAGTTCAACATCTACTTAAGATAGGAACTTTCAACAAACTCAGAATAAAAGGAACCTTCTCAACCTACTAAAGGGCATCTATGAAAAGCCTACAACTAACATCATTTTTAGGAGTAACAGACTGAAAGATTTTACTCTAAGATTAGGAATAAGGCAAGAATATCTGTTCTTACTACTCCTGTTCAACATCACACTAGAGGTACTAGCCAATGTAATCTGGCATGAAAAAGAAATAAAAGGCATCTAGATTAGAAAGTAAGAAATAAAATTGTCATCATTAGCAGATGACATATTCTGTATGCATAAAATCCTAAAGGACCTTAAAAGAAGCTACCTGAGCTAATCAATGAATTTAACAACGTCACAAAATACAAGAATATAAAAATATCAATGATATTTCTACATACTCACAATAAACAGTCTGTGAATGAAATTGAGAAAACAATGTAACTCATAATAGAATAAGAAAATGTAAAATTTAGGAATAACTTTAACAAAATAAGTAGAAGGCCAGCTGGGTACAGTGACATGTGTCTTTAATGCAGAGGCTTGGGAGGTAGAGGCAGGAGGATCACAAGTTCCAGGCCAAACTTGGCAACTGAGTGAGACCTTGTCTCAAAAAAAAAAAAAAAAAAAAAAAAAATGCCTGGGGACGTAGCTCAGTGGAAGTCTCCCTGGGTTCAATCCCTAGTACTAGCACTGCGAGCAACAATGATAAGAAAAAGGTGGTTTGGATCTGAAATCTATAAAATATTACTTAGAACTAAATATCTATCTAAATGGAAAACGATTCTATATTCATAGATTGGAAGATTCAATATTGTTAGGGTAACAATTAAGTGTGATCCTTATCAAAATCCAGCAAGCTTTTTTGTTTTAGAATTTGAAAGAGAATTCTCAAACTTATATGTAGATAGAAAGAATATTAGAATGACCAAAATAATTTTTGAAAAAGAGCAAAGCTGGAAGACTTAGTCCACCTGATTTCCAACTTAGCTATTGTAATCAAGACTGTAGTATTGGTGCAAGGACAGATATATAGGTCAAGAGAACAAACAAATTCTAGAAATAAACTTTACATTGATGGTCAGTTAATTTTGGACAAAGAAATCAAGATAATTCAATGGTGCTGAAAGAATTGGAAATCCATATTATTTTTTTTTTTTTAGTGTAAATACACACAATACCTTTATTTTATTTATTTTTATGTGGTGCTGAGGATCAAACCCATTGCCTCACATGTGCTAGGCAAGCGCTCTACCACTGAGCCACAACCCCAGCCCCTGGAAATCCATAGTAAAAAAACCCATTTTTTTTTAAGTTCATACTTAGACCTTTATATATAATACAAAGTGAGCTTTGTATTATATTTAAAAATTCAAAATGGAACATAGAACCAAATATAGAGGCTGAAATTACACAACTTCTAGAAGAGAACTTTCTGACCTTGGGGCAGGCAAAGCTTTCTTAAAAACATAAAATAAGAAAAATTGATAAAGATAATTTCATTAAAAGTGGAAAGCTTTTGCTTTTTTAAATTCACCATTAAAAAAATAAAAAGCAAACCACAGATTTGGGGAAAATGTTTGAAAATCATATATCCAATAAAAGACTTGTACCCAAAGGCATAAAAATAAAAGCTATCAACATTTGATAACTAAGATGACAAAAAACCTAAAGGTCCTACAAAGAAGCTACCTGAGCTAATCAATGAATTTAACAAGGTCCCAAAGTATAAGAACATACAAATATCAATAACATTTCTACAAATAACATCTGAAAGAGCTAGACATTTCACTAAAGATTAAACACAAATGGAAAATAAGCATATGAAAAAATCATCAACCTTATTAGTTATTAGAAAAAAGCCAATTAAAATGAGATAGCACAGTACACCCACTAAATGACTACAATACAAATGACTCGTCCTGCTCCATGGGGTCCTTTGACATTACTTGTGAGTATGTAAAGTCACACAGCTGATTTGGAAAACAGTTTGGCAGATTTTAAAAATACTTAAACAAGCATGCATTATAATGACTCAACAATTCTACTCTCAGGTAGAGGTGGGTAGATACACAAGAGAAATGAAAACGTATGTCTTCATGAAGATTGTATGCCCATATTCAGAGCAGCATGCTCACTATTAGCCCCAAACTGGCAACAATCCCAGTGTCCATCAACTGTTGAATGAGTAAATAAGATGTGGTACCTCCAAACAATGACTACTACTCAGCAATAAAAAGTATTACATACTACAGTAGGGATGGACCTTAACAACTTTACTGTAAGGAAAAGGAGGATCACAATCTGCAAACAGGAAGGAAGGAACATTCTGGGATGACATAACTGTTTTAAAATCATATCACAGTGATGATCATATCTCTATAAATTTACTGTAAGTTCTTAAATCGCATGCTTACAATGGGCAAATTTTATGGCACTCAAAAACTTCAATATAGCTGTTGAACAAAAAAATCTGTAGATCAGCAACTGGCCTTAAAAAAAAAAAAAAAGAAAGAATGCTTGGATACCTAGAGAAACTGCTAGCAATAAAGTAGTAAATTCACAGCGGGTAGGGCTGGGGCTCAGCAGTACCACACTTGCCTGGTGTGAGTGAGGCACTGGGTTCAATTCTCAGCACTGAATGTAAGTAAATACAATAAAGGTCTATAAACAACGAAAAAAAATTATATATAAAGGTCTATGAAACAACTAAAACATATATAGTAGTAAATTCACTCTTCCAGATTGAAGCAATCATCATGCTTCTTCCTCCTCTGGTAATGGCAGTCTGTCTATTTCCTTTAATCTGTAAATATCAGATTTATTTGTTTCCTTGATTGCATCCTCTACGACATGGAGTTGTATAAGGTCAATGCGCAAGTCTGCCTTGGTCTTTGTTATATTCCTTTACCAATCCCAGGCACATTATAGTTATTAATAAACACTTGACGAATTGGGCTGAGGATGCAGCTCAGTGGTAGAGTGCTTGCATAGCATGTGCAAGGCCCTCAGTTCAATTCCCAGCACCATGGAAAGAAAAAATAAATTGGTGAATCATTGAATGATATAAAGAAAGTTGAGAAATGTTTGAATTTTCATAAAAAATTAGCATACTCATATGCCTGGATTATTAATGTAGTGTAGCAAAATTCATATACCATGTGCCAGGGATTATGTGCTTGATAAAGGGAATAAGATCTAACAGACTGGGTTCCTGTCCTGAAGAAGCTCATAGTCTAGTGGAGGAAAAGACATGGTATTGTTCCATCTGATGAGCAAGACTGGTCCGGGCCAGCCTATAGCAAGTCTGAACAGAGGAGGTGAGAGCCGTGGTGTGCGCCCAGAAGAGCACAGGAGATGCTGCTGCAAGGTGAACTCATCTGCAGCCCGGGTCACCATTGCCTTAACACATAACAATCGGCTGCTTCTCCATTCAGATAAGTGTTGTTTTGCAATTCTCAGCCATATGTTAAGAAACGGCCTGAAAACATAGTCCAAGGACTCTGGGGATCCCAAGACCCTTTTAGTTACTCATAAACTCAAAATAATTTCTATAATAACAGTAAGATGTTATCTTTTCCATTCCCCTTCTTCCATGAGTGTGCAGGGAATTTTCCAGAGCACGTGGTCATGACATCACAATAGACTGAACGCAGAAGCAGATACTGGGTTGGGCTGTCCTCCATAAAGCCAGACACTAATGAAATGAGCAACCAAGTAAAACAGTTTTGTTTTGGAAAATGTAGTAAATTTTCATAGACATGCTTTCATTATCATGATTGAAAACTGAATTAATGTTTAATTTTTTGTTTAAATTTCTAATATGATAAATACTGATGTAATCTACATAAACAAGAGTTCTTTGAAGTTCTCAATTTAAGAGTTCAAAAGAATTATTTAAATTTTCATTAAAATTGAGCATACTCAATGGAGATCCTCAGAAAACTTGGAACAGAACCGCTATTTGACCCAGTTTTCCTATCCAGTTATCCCCTATCAGCACTCTATAATGATGCGGCCACATCAATGTTTATAACAATTTAATAGCTGAGCTATGGAACCACCCAGGTGTCATTCAAGAGATAAATGGATAAAGAAAATGTGGTATATATACACAATGGAATATTACTCAGCCATAAGGAAGAATGAAATTGTGGCATTTGCCAATAAATAGATGGAACTGGTGTCTATCATGCTAAGTGAAATAAGCTAATCTCAAAAAAATCCAAGGCAGAATATTATCTCTGATATACAATGCTAACACACAATAAGTGGGGGTGGGGGGAGGGAAGAATAGAAGTTCACTGGATTAGACAAAGGGGAATAAAAAGAAGGGAGGGGGATGGGAATAGGAAAGACAGTAGAATGAATCGGATATAACTTTCCTATGTTCATGTATTAAGACACCACCACTCTACTTCCACATCATGTACAATCACAGAAATGGGAAGTTATAGTCCATGTATGTATGATATGTCTAAGTACACTCTACGGCCGTGTATATCTAAAAAGAACAAAAATTAGCATGCTCATGTGCCTGGATTTTTATTATCTTCAGTGCAGCAAAATTCATGTACCATGTGACAGGCATCATGTGCTTGATAAGGAAATGAGATCTAACAGACTGGGTTCTTGGACAGCACTGACGCGATCCACATCAACAAGAGCTCTTTGAGGTTCTCAGTTTAAGAGTTCAGAGGGGTGCTGAGACCAAAGTCTGAGAATTGCCCACTGTTCTAGGGCCACGAAGAAGGAGGCATTTGGGTCCTTCTACCCACAAAATTCATGGCAAAACCCAAGATGCAGGCAGATCCCTTGGACACTGAATGGTATTTATATAGAATAAGCGAAGGCCACAGAGATCCATGGACACTTTGAAAAATATGTGGGAGGAGTTCACCGTGGAGCAATCTTGGAAAGCTCTAAATCCTGGGACTGTCTGAACTGGGCCAAGTCTCACCTCAGAAAGCAGCAGGGCTACGATGGCACGGGGACACTCCACCTGACCCCAGGTATCAGGGCTGCACAGATGCATGATGGTGACAAGCACCTT
Source organism: Marmota flaviventris (assembly GCF_047511675.1). Taxonomy (NCBI): domain Eukaryota; kingdom Metazoa; phylum Chordata; class Mammalia; order Rodentia; family Sciuridae; genus Marmota; species Marmota flaviventris. Next base: position 16,978,020 of record NC_092501.1, read on the forward strand.
GGGACTTTATAAGCAAACCAGGCCAACAGCACAGTGAATTACATGAAGTTAGTAACTAATAAAAATACTTATTCCCATTGCTAAAATACTGATAGTAGAAGGGAATACGTCCAGGCAGAAAAATTTGGATCAGTTTATGCCAAGAGAAAAGACTGGGCAACCTCCAGAGAGTGGAAAATCAGAGTCTGAAGTCATGCAGGGGGCCAGAGAGCTGTGTGACCTTGGACAAACTGCCTACCTCTCTGAGCCTCAGGTACCTTTTCTGTCAAATGGGGGTAATAACCATATCCATCTGAGAGGGTCAGAGAAAGAAGGAAATGAGGTGAACCACAGGAGCTGATTGGCACAAAATGACCACTCTGAAAATAAGCTGCTGGAATTGGGATTTCTGAAACTGCCCCATTGGAGGGCTCTGGGGCAGGGTCTGCCATGCTTCAGAGCTGCCTTTGTTGGGGAAGGGCGCCTGCGCACCAACGAGTCTGGCCACTCCTCTGACCACGCGGCTCCCAGGAAATGGCTGCCTCTGGGAAGGCACTTAGTCTACACGGGGAGCCCCTCACTCCCACCTAAGCCTCTGCCCCTCTTTCTTCCTTCACTCTGGAGGGTCTGGCTTATCTGGAACACTGGCCTCTGTGGGAACACATCATCTCTCTGCTTATATTCTGGGAGCAGAGGTCTTTTCTATATAACTTTACAGTCAAGAACAATGAAAAGACTAAAATCCAAAGCCAACAGGGGCCAAGGGATCTGCCTGCATCTTGGGTTTTGCCATGACGTGAAAACACATGGCTTCAGACTGTAACACGAACAGCCCTGAAATCTCTCCAGGGTGGAATCCGTGTTTTCAGCAGAAATACTTATGATGGGCCTTTTAAAAAGTTGGGGGGATTGTGTTAAGTGAAAGTCAAGATAACCTTTCTCAGGCATGCTTTCTCCTAACGCTCCCAAATCTTCTCATTTTGCCTAGGGTAAGAGCTGGATTAATGCCTGAAAACAGGGGAAATGTCTATTTTTCTCCAACCTCACTTGAATTGGGCACTCTTGGGATGAAGGGGAGGTTTGCCATTTGTAGACAAGAATGAAGCCTTTTGTGAACAGTTAAGTACACCACCGACTTGCTTTAAAAAGTGTCAAAGACTATTTTTGGTGAACATGTGGTTGGCTGTGCCAAATTGAAACATTGACTTATCGGCCGGATTTAGCATTAAAACATTAGAACTTACAATTAAGACTGCTTTGTTTACTCCAGATGAGTTTGTCAACGTGCTGCAAATATATTTATGTTATCATAATAAAAGCAAGAAATAGGCAGAGTGATTTTTCTCACTGCTGAAGGCCACACTGAAAAGCACTTCAGGATGCTGAAATTTGAGCTGCCCCTATCATATAGGCAACTACTGTCCCCAAAGAGCAGGCGCTGGGCGTAGCTATCTTAGTGCATAATGGGTTTATTCTCATTCACAAAACAGAAATGACTTTATGACTCCAAAGTAAAACTAGGATAAGAAATACTCTGGCAGATTTGCTACAGATGTGGTCTCCGACACGTACACATGGGGAATCTGCTATTAATCACATGTTACGATTTGAACATTATAAAGTACAAGGCAGACAAGCATTAAGTTCAAGGTCTGAATTGATAAAAAAAAAAAAATGAGAAGAGAAAAAAGCTCAGTGTGCCTGTGTCTGCCATTGTGTAGAAACGCATCGCTTGAAAAGATATCATTCATCCCTTTCCCGGTCTTGCCCCATTTTATTTCAAGGTTGGTCTGCCTTTTGTTTGCTCCCTTTCACTCTGACACAGATGACAGCTCTTGGGAAGAGGCAGCCCTTGGGCTGTCCCCCTCGCTCGCCGGACTAGGCCAGGAATGTGCTTGTTCGGCATTTGTTCAGGAGCTCGGAGACCCAAGGGCCCGGGGGACCAGGAGAGCAAGGAGCACATGCCGGAACTGGCGCGGCACCTAGGCACTGCAGGCCTTTGTCACCACCTGCCTCCAGGGTTAAGGTGGCCACGGTAATTATGCCAAGGCCATGCATTACTCTGACAAAGTAATCCATCAAATTATTTCTCACAATTTCAATTCTCCCCTCGAATTTTCCTTACCTCCCAAGCCAGCTGGATATTATATTACTAAAGCTGTTGAAAAGGTGGAACTCTAGCCGTGGAGCCAAAGGCCACGGCAACTATGCGATGCATAAATTTTTATTGTTTGCTCAGTATTGAAATCTCATTAGGGTCCATAATTCATCTGAACACTGTGAACATTTACATCTGTTGATCATGAGAACCTGGAAGGAATGCACACCTTGGCTAACTTGTTTTTGGAGGAGGCTGTGTGTGTGTGTGTGTGTGTGCGTGCGCGCATACGCACATATGCTCATATGTTTTCAGCCCTTGAACAGCTGTGGTTTAAATGTCTCTTACTCAAACCAATTTCCAACTTGAATTTAAATATCCCAAAGTTGTTTTCATTTGGCAGCTTTCAGACAAAGACTCGGTTCTCTTCGAGTCCAGCTTAATCAATGTTGGAAAATTCCACTCATTGCACGTTGCCCTTAATGCAGTTCTGCTGTGTTAATTACATCAGAATTATCCCAAAGATTACACGCCTTTCATTCAATGTATATATGTTTTTGTCTTCACTTAATTATGGCTTCAGGATCTACTGGAGAGAGGAAATACAACCGTGACTGCTTCTGGGTCCTGGGGATATACAGATTTGGGTCCATATTTGAGTATGTGTGTGTGTGTGTGTGTGTGTGTGTGTTTAAACCTCTTTCCTACTAAGTTCTGCCCTTTGGGACTGGTGGTATTTTAATTTATGGGCCTCTTAGCCATACCATGAACACTGCATTTCGAGGGTGATGATCACCGAATCACAGAACTGGAATTGGAAGGGGAAGGGGCCTTAGGGGCCATCTAGCCTGGCCAGCCCTCTTCCCAGCAGGAATCCCCCTGACAACACCCCCGACAAGTGGTCCTTCAGGAATGTAGCCATTTTTGGAATGAACTATGGCAGCAGCTGAAAGGCTCTTAGCAAACGCTCCCTAGCAGTTCAGCAGAGATGAAGAATACTGTGTCCCAAGGGAAGTCTAGAGGGAATCTAGGTGGACCACATGTCATTACCCAGACTGGCATCTGGCGAGGGCGCCAGCTCTAATAGCCCCACTGTAATTCCGGCTGATGGCAGTGACACCTGCTGATGAGAGTCTTGTCAACTACAAGCTGCTCTTTAGCAGGACTTCACTAATCTGCTGCGACGGGAAAAATCAGATACAGATGTTTTTGCTCAGAAGGCCTTGGAAATGCTGAGGTCCTATCTGCTCCTCAAGGAGACAGGGCACACCCTTCCCACAGGAAAGAGAAGCCAAAGGGCCTCATCCAAGTGTCATCGCAACATCCTGTCCTCCAAGCTGGCACGTGGTTTTAGTGTTCCACTCTGCCCAGTGCTCTGACGGCCTCGGCACACAGCTGGGACAGCTGGAGATGTGGCTCTGGACACAGGGGGTCAAGTAGGCCCCAGAGCAGGGCCAGGGGAGTGATCTGGCTCCAGATGCGAATGTGTTGAAGAGCAAAATCAGGCAGGTCCCTGTCTTCATGGAGCTTCTAGAACATAACAAAATGGTCACATGCACCTGACTGACACCTTCACGCAGTGCTGAGTGCTGTGAAAGAGGCTGATGTGACCTATCTGTCTAGTAAGACCAGGGAACATCATCTGGAGCCAACAACTTGCCGTGCAGTTGGACAGGTATGATCAGCAGCTGCCAGAGGACTGAACTTGTCTAGGGCACGGAGAGGGCTTCCCTCAGTGCCAATGATGTTGAAGCATGATTGTTTTCTTTAGGTAGGTGGGTGTTCTACCAACGAGTGCCTCAGCCCTTTCTATTTTATTCTGAGGCAGGGTCCCACTCAATTGCCCAGGATGGCCTTGGACTTGAGAGCCTCCTGCCTCAGCCCTCCAAGTAGCCGGGATTGCAGTCGTGCACCACTATCCTCAGCTTGAACTGAGGTCTGCAGCATGCGCTGCATAGGTAAGAAGGGTGGGAGGGTGATTGGGAATGGGAGAGATTCCAGGCAGATGGCACAGCATGTGCAAAGACCCTTTATTGGAAGTGGCATGTGGGAGGAACAGAGAGTAGGCAGTGAGCCTCGGAGAATGATGGGAGTGGGGTGAACTGCAGAGGAAGCCAAGGTCAGACCTTGCCACCTGGTGAGACTTTATCTTCTATTTAGTAGTCGTGTGGCTTTGAGGAAATTGCTGACTTTACTGATGTTTAGTTTCCTAATCTATAAAATGGGAATGACAATGAATGCTGGCTAAGGCCCACAGAATGGTCTGATGAGATCACACACAGTGAGCTCTTACAGTACTACCTGGGACGTGAGCCACACTTGGGAAATGCTGGCTGTTATAGAAAAGCTCAACCGGAAGTGCCTTCTGAAAGAAGGCAAAGGAGAAAACCGGGCTTACAAAGACTTAAAAGTTTGATTATGAAAAGTGTGCACACTACGAGCAAATTACAACAGAATTTGCTTGATTCCTTTTCCGCCAAGATCTCAGCGATACCCAAATCTTCAATTATCAAAATTCCAGGCATACAAGTAAGTTTTAAAAACAATTAACACTGCAGTTCAGAACTGAATAAGGAATAAAGAAAGAGCTTGCAACAGAACATTGGTTTATGAGAAATCTAAAGAACAGGGAGCTCTTAGCAACAATAGCACATTGTAAATGAGGAATGCGGTCATACAGGGAATGGGAGTGTCTATAAACTGCTAATATTGAAAAAAAATTTCTCTCTCTCTAATCTCACCTGGTGATGGCAGGAATCATTCAAATGCCTATTTTCAGATTATTCCTATCCATAAAATGCTAGACACACAAAAAAACTCTAAGGTGGGCTGGGATGTAGTTCAGGGGTGGAGAGCTTACCAAGCATGTGCGGAGCCCAGGGTGTGTGATTCCCAGGACCAAAAAAAAAAAAAAAAAGAATTAAAAAGTAGTGATGAAAAGCATGTGCTGGCTGGAATAGCTGGAGCTGACTTGACTATCAAAGACCATGTTTACTGAGATGAACATTTGTTTTGAACAGTGGGTGAGCATGTGCTATCTATCAGACTAAGGGACATTCTCTAAATTCAAGTCTAGACTATTTGAAAAAGCTGAAAAGAGGTCCGGCTCCTATACCCTTGGCCTTCTGCGTATGACCCACAGGGTGAAAAAGAAAGGACAATCTCTCTTTATGTAGATGCATTCACAATAGACTTGTTTTATTGGTCGCAGTTAAAAAAAAAAAATCACTGTTTACTCCTGCCGTGCTTATCTCTGTGTCAAAATCTAGTCTCCCTTAAAAAAACGATAACCCAGCGGCCACTGTTTTACAAGCTCACACACCACTTCCTTTGACTCCTCAGCATCCAGCAAATACACTCAACTATTGTTTTCAACTGCTTATCCCTCGTTTGTTCCATCGTGATGATGCTGACTATCCCCGACACTTAGAAGAACACATAATACCAGAAATATCTGGCCTTCAGATATTTCAGTCTTGGAAATCCTGAGATGAGATACTCGTAATATCATCCAAAAGAGCTGTGAATGTGTGACTCCCCTTGTCCCTTTTCAAGCTGTGATAGGCAGACGTGAGGTTTCCACAGCCACCCAAACAAAAACATCATCTTTGTGAATGTGAAAATGCTCAACAGATCAACTTAGGGTATCATTTTCTTCTTCTAGGGAACTGTGTTATCCAGTTTCTCAACTTCCCTTGCAAGTTTCTTCCCTCTGCCAAAGCTTATCAACTCTTGGGTCATCTAGATATGTCACAAAGTACTCGATCATGGAGCTGAACCTCAGCAGACCCGACAGGAATTTCTTCATTCAGATAAAAAATGGAGAAAGCCACTTCAGGGTCCCAGCAGCACGAAGGCTCCCACCTTTGCTCATACGGGGATGTTCACACTGACTGAACTCTCAAATATTTCCTTCCCTGGAGGACTGAGAGCTAATGGAACCCTGCCATTCTCCCAAACCTTTCATTACGGTGACTCACACTCCAAGTACTTTTAAAAAAACCCTCCTAGGTTTTCTCTTCTGCCATAGATTTGCCAGAGATTCTTTCCATAAAATAGGAGTGAACAGGGAAAATTCTTAGCACTGTATAGAATAATTCTTTTAAAAATATAATATCTATGGGTCTGGGGCTGTAGCTCAGTGGTAGAGTGCTTCCTAGCATGTGGGAGACACTGGATTTGGTTCTTAGCACTGCATATAAATAAATAAAAGTCCAAGAACAACTGAACAATATATATATTAAAAATATATAATATCTGTGAAAAAATTTGCATTTGGTCTAGATTGGGTCATCTAAGAGTTTGTGGCTATTACTGGAGAATTGGTTCACAGCTCACATAATCACAATCGCCACCATCACTTATCAGTGGGATGAGTAAGGGTGATAGCTAATGGTCTCAGCAAAAGAATCTGAATGAGCGCTCAGAGGCACCAAAGCTACTTTGTGTTTCTCTAGGTCAACAACACGGAAACAATGCCTTTGGTATTATTAAAAATGAGGTGGTGCTGACCCAGGCAACTTGCAATTCCAAGTCATACATCTGAAAGTTTACCTTTGTAGAGCAATGTGAGCTTGACAAGGCTATTATGGGACCTGCTATCATTGATACTGTCTGTTTGCTTCTTTGGAAGTTAAAAGACAATAGAGGCAGAATCTGATTTAACTTTAGCACTTCCTGGATAAGGGACCAGAGGACAAATGCCACAGTGTTCAGAAAACAGAGACCTGTGGAGACCGGGTAGGAATCCAGAGCTCCCATAATCCTGGTCTCAGGATGGCTGGTCCCTTTCCTCGAAGGAGTCTCTCAGTGATGAATGTCAGGCGTGGGGTCAGAATGAGCTCATCATCAAGAACCACTGGAGACGGTGTCTCTACAGTGCAGGTTTTACATCCAGAATGAATGCTTTGGGTGAAATCTTGTTTTTTACTTTATAGCTCCAGAGACAGCCTTTCCCACAATACTCTACGTCAAAGATTCAAAGAATAAATCTTCTGTGCAATAAAGGGCTTCCCCATGGCTGTTGCCACCCTCCCACCTGAAGAAAAGGCATTTATTTGTTGGTGATCAATTTAGTACCTTAACTGGGGGTCAAAGGTCCTGGAGCTTCCTGTGGTCGACCTGAGAAATCCATCCCACCTCGCAGTCTCAAACACTCGGTGAGGGGTGCAGGGAGGCGGGAGACTGCTCAGCGCCAGCCCCATCCGGGAACCTGTCTCATCATTCTCTGGTCCTCGCCTTACAGAAAACAGGTTTCAACCTTGAGGCATGGCGAGGATTCTTCAAAAGGCAAAAGAGTGACAGGAATTGACATGGACTTTGATTTTGCTTCCTCTAATTAAGAAACCAATCATGAGGTATATGAAGTCAGGGTACTGAACTTCTACCAATTAAGAAAGAAGGGTTTTGAAAGATGGGAGCTTTGGTTTCTCTTTCTAAATGAGACTTAACAGCTTTGAGAACTGGGTGCGGTGATGCACGCATGTCATTCTAGCAACATGGGAGGCTGAGGAAGGTGGATCACAAGTTTAAAGCTAGTCTGGGCAACTTAGTGAGGCCCTGGGCAACTTAGTGAGATCCTGTGTCAAAAAATAAAAGAAACTGGTGCTGTAGTTCAGTGGTAAAACATTCCTGGGTTCAATTCCCAGGACAAAAAAAATAATAAAAATAAAGGAAAGAAACTAGCGTTTAAAGTTAATTAAGTTAATTAGTCAACACTTCTCAGGTTTTAGAAGTGAAAAACAGTAATACTGGCTTGCTTCAAGGTAAGCATTCGCCTTTCAGATGCTGTGTGTGGAATGCATTCTGGGTCTGGGGTCCTAGGGACAGTGCCCTGGCCAGCACCTCACACAGCTGCTCGGCCGGATGGATGACAAACAGCAGCTGGGAGGCAATCTCTGTGCTTATAACCATCTTATTTCTGGGACTCAGACCAGAACAGACTGCCTAGTGCTGAGGCCCAGAGCCCGTACTCCCTTGCACCGGCCCTGCTCCTGAGCTCCCCGAGGTTGCAGCAGATGTTAAAAACTAAAGTTGAAACCTTTAAGCTGTAATGAAGGAGTTCACAGGGTTCATAATCCCAGTACTCCACCCCGATTCTCCAGCGATCCCGCTGAAAGCTTTCAAATAGTCCTCAGCACTAACACGGCGCAGCGCGTGTTGAACACACTGATCTGCCCATGATTACCCTCGGCTGCTGTAAAACAATCTCACTCCTCCAGCGAATGCAGGCTGCGGCAACAATGCTGTTATTGACTTGTTGCTCCGGCTCTATTTAGTTATTACCCTCGGGGCCACAATCAATAGACTTTGCACCAAGTCAGCCTAATAAATCCCAGGCTCTCACTGGAGGTTTGCCAGGAATGGCAAGAAAATCTATGGCAGGGAAACGCTTAGAGTGCGAAGACAGAGAAAGCTGCACTGACAGCCGTATAAATTAATTAACAAGGAACTGTTTATTCTTCTAAAAGATCAGATTGCACATTTGTCATCATTGAAGAAGGCACAGATAGACTATCACAAAATTATCTGGTGATATTTAACACCCCGCCCCCCGCCCCGCACATTCGGATATACTCACACAAGAGAGAGACCCGCGTTCTAAGGCAAGTGTTTCCTCCTTTATTACATTTTCAGTTACTCAAGATATAAATTTGCCTTCTTAGCACTACTTCTGGCCAGTCTATTATTTCCAGCTTATTTGGACTAATGCAGTCTGCCTTGATAATTCTCCTAAGCTTGTGAGCGAAATCATCAACACGATACAAATAAAATGTCGATCATTAACGTTGTTGGGCTCTGGGATTCTTTTTTTTCCCTGATAGGAATTTGAATCCTGCTCGTAATTCAGCAGTGGAGGGGGAAAATGCTTTAGGTGATAGAAAGAAACACTAAAAGGTCAGAGAAAGTAAAAGTCAGATTATTTCAGATCATTGCAAAGGAATTCTAGGGTAGTTCTTTATTTAATAAGCAGATGGCATGTAGATTCAGTGGCAAAGGGCCCAGGACCCTGCTCTTAAGACTCATTGAACTAAGCGTGGGCAGCTTGGGAATAAGACCATCTTCTACACACTGAGAACAAACTTGAGGGATCTACAGGAGTCTTAAAGTCTATTTGCTAAGCAGTGGTACCTTCTAGAATCTTCGTGCAAAACTTTTTTTATCCTAACTTTACTCATGCAAATACAGAATCTATAATTTGGTGGGAAAAGTTCTTTTGAAATGCTAAGATTCCAGAGGCTGGAGATGTTTGAAACAGTCTTTAAGCAGAATTGCAAGATCCACCTCAATGTCACTCAGCTGATCGGCCAGCATTTGGTGAGAGCTTATTGGGCAGGAGGCCATCCTGGCAGTGACACAGGCATCACTGTCCCCAGCGTGGAAAGTTCCTTTCACTGCTTTGGTCTAGCCTGTGGTATGTCTGCCATACTGCATGCTGACAAACTCCTGGGAACACAGAAGGACATGGAGATCCCTTCCAGCATGTACCCTCAGCTTGGCAGGCCCTGGGGAGGGGGCTCCTACATGCACTTGTGTGAAACCCGTTTTATTATGGGACTGCGAATTGGGTTGACCCATAACTTCCTGCCTCTTATAAATGGTTTCCAGGTAATAAATTGACTGAGAGACTTTCATCCATTGCTATTATCTCCTAATAGTGTACATTAGGCCTGTGTGCCCTTTCTGCTAATCAGGCCAAATGTATGTCCTGAATAGGTGCATTAAAAATAATGGCAGGACTTAAGATCATCATCCCAAACTTATTTCTAAATCCGTGCCATAAGGTCGTTCATCCTCAGCTCTCCCAAGCGAGACTTGGCCTTCTGCTTGGAGACCGTCATGATCACAAGATGCAGAGTTCGTTTCCCAACTCCTATCTAATTTTTGAGGATAAGACCAAGGTTTAGAGGACCAGTGGCAGAGGTAGGCACTGATCAGACATCTTCTGGCCTCCTCATTTCAGCTGGGCTGGAACATACCTGCGGGAAGAACCTTCGACAAGATGCAGAGGCCCCTGCCTCGGCCGCAGCCTGTCTTGGCTTCCCTCTCCCCGCTGGATGGCTCCTGAGCTGCTTTTCTGGGACCCTGGGCTGCATATCTGGACGCTCGGCCTCTTTTGTGTGATGCTTCCGTGCATCCCCCAGGTCGGATGTCGGCTGAGGCTCACAGCGTCAGGGCCCAACAGCATTTGTACCGTGTGCCCTACTCTGCTGCTGCCTGCTGCCCTGCCCTGGCCAAGTCACTCGGGGTCTCAGATCCCTGGCTGACTTCCCTGCTGCGTGAGGGAACTGGTAGAGGGTTCTGAGAGGACTTGTGCTAGTGGTTCCTCAATGACTCTCCTGCACAGTTATGTTTGCATAGCTCAGCTGGTGCCTCCCGGTGTTTTCATGGCCACCAGCTCTCCATTGCTGTCCCTGGTAGGGCACAGAGGCTGGTGATGATACTGTGCCTCAACCCCAGGGCAGAGCACTGCTGGCAGCAACCTCAGGCCGGGACAAATCTCCAATCCCCTGCATGTCCTCTCGTCCCCCTCCTCCTGCAGTTAGGCCGTGCTGGGCAGGCAGTCACTCCATCCCCGGACACGAGCCTTCCTTGCGTCCTTCCTTGTAATCACAGTCTCCCGCCAGGCACCGGAGACACCGCTTGTAACACTGAGACACCCTGAGGCCTGGACACCTTCCAAGCACTGTCTCTCGAGTTGCAATCTTTTCTGAATCTTCCTGTGGCTAATGATCTGGATGCAGGTATGGGGTTAGCATGGGACAGTTTATGGGACAGGTGTGGGTCGGAATTTTCTGTTGTGCGGAATTCCAGGGTTCTGGCTTTTAGGATCTGATGCAACCGACACATATTAGCCTTTAGCTTGATGGATGGTAGAATCAGCAACAGAGGTGAATGAGAGTGAATGTATTTTGCACAAAAGATACCAGGGGTGTGCTTTCCTGAACCCTGGAAAGCTTTCTTAGGTCCATCTGACAGTACTAGAAACTGGGTATCAGTATCCAGCATTAGAGATAAGAAAACTAAAGGTCCAAGAGGGTAAGTGACTATTCTAAGATCACACGGAGGGCCAAGAATCATCTCTTAGCCTTGTTTTGTGTGTGTGCATGTGTGTGTTTCCTGTGGTAGAGGTGATTGAACTGAGGGCCTCGTGAACACTGGGCAAGTAATTGTCCTACCACCAGCTTCATCCCTGGTATTTTTTGTTTGTTTTGTTTTTGAAACAGGGCCTCCCATGTTACCCAGGTTGGCTTCAAACTCCTGAACTCAAGTGATTTTCCTGCCCCAGCCTCCTGGGTGCTGGGACTATGGGCATGCCACTGTGTCTATCCAGCTCTGAGACAAAGTCAGTAGATAACAAAGTCAACTCTCTATAACATCCTACTTCTGCCCCAAAGGCCAGGAGGCAGCAGGACAGTAAGAGACAAATTAGGGTAAGTAAACCATTTCCCCATTGGTCATTTCATCTGCTAAATGGGCTTTTAAGAGCTTTTGAACTATGTGCTGAATTCCCAACACATGGAAGTCTAATTAAAGTTTGAAGAGATGGAAGGGCTTATTACCATGTTTTCATCACTACACGCTGAATAGATGTAAATTCTTGTATCATACTCCATAAAGACAATAAAATGTTACATTCCAACCAAAACAAAGAAGAAAAAGGGAACTGGACTTCACAGCTTGCAGACTGGGGTTTCTGAGAGTGGAAGTGCTTTCCTGCTCCCTGCCAAAGGGCTGCTGAGGTGAACTGGGCTGAGGTGCGTCTGGATGAATGGCCACTTCAACCAACAGTGACTGTTCTTCCTTCAGAAACATGATCGTACAACTAGATGTCCACAAGCAAAAGGAAGAGAGTCAGACCCCTACCTCACACCATAGACAAACACTAACTCAAACCATAAAACTCTGGGGGGAAAACACAGTGATAATTCTTTGTGACCTTGTTTTTAGCAACAGAGTTTTAGATATGACACTAAAAGCACAACAACCAAAGAAAATAAACTGAACTTCATCAAAATTAAAAACTTTTGTGTTTCAGAGAATACTATCAAGAGAGTAAGAAGACAAGGTAGGTATTGTGGTATAGCCATGCAACTTGGGAGGCTGAGGCAGGAGGTTTGCAAGTTTGAGGCCAGCCTGGGTAACTTCATGAAACTCAGTCTCAAAAAATGAAAAGGGCTGGAGATGGAGCTCCACAGTAGAAGGAGCCTGGGTTTAATCCCCAGACCAAAAGAATAAGGAGGAGAAGAAAGAGAAGGAGAAGAAAGTAAAAAGAGCTGATTGGGAGAAAATATCTGCAAATCACATACCTGGTGACGGACACATATCTAGATTATATAAAGGACACTTATAACTTAAAATAAAATGACCTAATTAAAAAGTGGGCAAAGGAACTGAGTAGACATTTCTCTTAAGACAGACAAAGAACCAATATGAAAACATGCTGAATGTTTAATTAGTCATCAGGGAAATGTAAATCAAAGCCACAAGGTGAGATCACTTCTCATCCAGTAGGAGACTGGAATCAAGAAGTCACACCATCATGAAGTGCAGAAACCAAAACCCTCTTACAGTGCTGGTGGGAATATGAAGTAGTAGCACAGCCACTTTAGAAGACAGTCCCTTAAACAGTTAAACATGCGGTTATTTGATACAGTGATTTTGCTCCTAGGTACACACCCAAGAGAAATGAAAACATATGTCTGTACAAAAACTTATACATAAACCTTCAGAGCAGTAGTATTCACTACTGCCAAGATGGAATAGTCCCAAATGCCTGCCAGTTGATGAACAGATAAACAAAGTGTGGATATGGTGTACTCAGACAGTGGAACATTATTCAATCATGAAAAGGAACGAAGTATTCTCCCAGGGAACACTGGGTAGTTTAAAATGGAGAACCTCAGGCAGCAACTTCTCTAAGGCCCCTGAGCTACATTATGGGATGGCAGTGTCTGCATTTGAACCCAGGTCTACCTGCCTCCAGAATCTGTTACACATGGTACTGTGCTGGATGTGGCACCATGTGTACTCACAGAAGCTTAGCTTCCTCTGGGGTGGCACACACCTGTCATCCCAGTGGCTTGGGAGACTGAGGCAGGAAGACTGCAAGTTCAATGCCAGCCTCAGCAACTTAGCAAGGCCCTAAACAACTCAGTAAGACACTGTCTCTAAATAAAATATAAAAGAGGACTAGGGGATGTGGCCCAGTGGTTAAGTGCCCTGCAGTTCAATCCCTGGTAATAAAAAAAAAAAAAAAAAAGATTTTTTTTTTTTTTTTTTAAATAAACTACCCACAGTGTTCCTGGGAGAGCCAGAAGTCTCTAGAGAGACGTTAGAAACTTCTTTAGAGCAAGGTCCTGTCTATCTGCTTTATTTCTAAAACAAGTCATTTAAAAACGAGACAGTGCATGATTTCTTCCTGCAGCTGACACTTTGAAGCTCATCTTTAAACCTATTTAGTTATGAAAAAACACTTTGTGGCAAAGAAACCTACTTGGTGAGTTTTAAGGAGGTATTTCTACAAAGGTGACAGAAATAGGGTGTTATGGTGTCAATATGCATATAAAACATGGCATAATGAATCCCACCATTACATATAATTATAATGCACCAATAAAAATGGCAAAAAATAGGGTGTATGGTATTTAACCATGAATTACTTTTCTTTTTAAAGAACATTTGGAATTAATCTTTCTGGTTCATGAAGTTACATCTTTTTGCCAAATTTTGTTTTTGTGCCAAACAGGACACACACTATCTAAAGTTAGCACTTTGAAATGGTTAATATGTCTTTCTCTGCTACTAACTTACTGTGTGATCTTAGGCCAGTCACTTGCCCTCTCTGGGTATCAGTGCTCTGTTGGAGTCCAATAACTGTTTGTGGAAGAAAACTGTCAAATGCGTAACATGAGTGGGCTGGATCAGATCAGAGGTTGCCAGCTGGCAGCCCACAGCCGTATTTTGCTTGCAGATGTGTTGGTTTGGCTTGCTCAGTTTTAAATTTTTTTAAAAAATTCTTGCCAACATTTACAAATGAGAGATTTGTAATGCAGAGTGTGGGCATTCTGGAAAACCTGGCAGATCTGACCCCAGCAGGCCCACATTTCCCTAGGCAGCCATGGGATGGATTCTGAGGAGCCTCTTGGTGGGGCACACTCTCTGGTTTCCCTTGACACTTCTTGCCTTGTCTGACTCACCTGCTTCCCCAGGGATCTGAGTGAGCCACCTCTAAACTGATCCTCCCAGATTCCTGCATGTTTTCCCAGGCCACGTTCTGAACTTTGCAGTGTTCCAACAGACAGGTAAAACTGCAGGAAGACATCTGGCTCTTGCCACACATCTTTCCAGATCCTACACAGAGCAACAGGACCTGGGGTTGGTGCCGGGCCAAAAAGCAAGCCCTTGTGAATCCACTTTGGATTCAAATCACATGCAGAACAGGATCTAAGGGGGACATCTGAGGGCATCTCCCCACTGCTTCGCCTTGTCCAGGACCCTGGGCTCACGGATGGGTGGGCACCCAGGTATGAGGGAGGAGGCTGAGGCTGGCAAGTCTTCCATGGCTTGAAGACAGGGAAATTCCACGGTTTCATCTAACATTCCAAGTGGACTGACCTCCACATCAACTTGCTTTCTTCCTTATGAGAATGAGGGCGAACAGACCATGCGAATTAAATGGCATAGCCTTCCCTGACTGTCCCAGGGGAAACAGACTACACACACACACACACACACATACACACACACACACACACAGCTCAGTCACCAGCTCTGTCAGCCTTACAGTGAGGCCCTGAGTCGGTCACAGGCTGCGCTCTGGTATGGCCAAGGCCTGGGTTCTGCACACTGAAGTCAGCAGGCTGGGGCTGATCTGGATTCTCATCATGTGGATATATTATATTTAACTGTGATTTTCAGCTTTCCCTACTTCACACAAAAATGATTTGGAGTGTGCACGATGTTTCTGTTTCCCAGCCCTCCCAGTTTTCTCTTTTCAGAAATGGGTAACTGTCAGTCCTACAAGGTGGAATTACTTCCTAATGTGATTTTTAAAAACTTCTTACTTTGAAATAATTTCAAACAACAGGAAAGCTGCAAGAATAATAGAGCAAGCTCCCATCCTCTCCACCGCATCACTGATTGCCATTATTTTGCCCTTAAGCTTTACCATTTGTTCTCGCTGCATAGACACTGATGGCACGGGGGCCGCCAGAGTCAGCGCAGACCTCTCACCTCTGCCTTACCCTAACACACTCACCAAATCAGGAAATGCAACCATGACCCAGTTCTCACACCGAATCCAGGGCCCTGGTCTAGTGATCTTCATAATGTGCTTTTCTGCTCTCTCCCATCCTTCCCTGTTCCAGGATCCCATCTAGGAGCACGGACTGTTTTGTTTTCTAGTGGTTGTGCCTTTTGACACAACCATTTTATTCTGAAATCGGAACTGATTTTTAAAGATGCTTTCTCTATGGTGTTAGACAACCACAACGGACTGAAGAAGAGCACAGAAACACCCAGAAAAAAAAAAAAAACAAAAAAACAACGATATCCTGGCAACGTGGTGGGCGGTCCTGGGGAATACCAGATGTGGCGGGCTCCAGCAGTTGCTCCAGGGATTGCATCATCTGCCTTCAGTTGAGAAGGCACACTTGCGAGGCCAAGAGTCTTCTATTTTGGTCTCCAGCTTTCTTCCAGAGACAACTGCCCTGTCCTGCTCCCTTGCCCCAAGCCTCTCCAGAAAGAGCTTTGTACAGCAGTAATTACATTTCCAGGGTGGCAGAGTGGCTTTCCCCAGCCCTGCGTCTCACAAAGCATCTAAATCATTCCATTATACCCTAACAATGGATCCTCACACTCGGCAAGCAATTTGTTTTAATTATGGAAATCACTTCATTCTCTTTTCAAATATCTGCCAGGGAGCTGTAAGTCACCACAGGTCAAAATAGGATGTGGGATATGCTGGATGGGGGCAGAGCGGCTAGGGAGGCCTGGCTGGTCCTGGAGGTCACCTATCACATGGGGTGGCGGTGGAGAGGGAGGCTGGGGCCCAGAAGTCCAGGGAAGGGGTGGGAATGCAAGTGAGGAGGAATGTTGGACACTGCTATGGCACGTGTCCCCATGGTGTGGCACAGGCATGGTGAGATGCTGGGGGACAACAGGCCCCAGCAGACACCTGTCCTCATTCCACTAGATGCCTGCAGCTGCCCTATTTGCTTTCTCCTTTGCTAGACTCAGGAAAAGTACCAAAAAGTCACCCACACACCTGCAAGTCACTTCCCCAAGGTGCCCAATGACAAGACTGCTCCGAGAGCTGGGTGTGGTGCTACATGCTTATAATCCCGGTGACTGGGGAGGCTGAGGAGGATTGTAAGTTTGAGACTAGGCCGGGTAACTTAGGGAGACCCTGTAAAAAGAAAAAATTAAAACAAGCTAGGGATGCAGTCAGTGGGAAAGTGCCCTGGGCTCAGTGTCACACACACACACACACACACACACACAAGACTGATCCTGGTAAGGGGCCGAGGCCAGATCATTCTGGGTTTTCCACCATCTCACTGCAACTTGCATGGAGTTTGTACTTAAAATAAGTTAATTAAATGTTGCAGATTTTCAAATGATTTTAAAAACTATTACTTTTTCACTGTAACTAAGAAAACTGGGAGAATACAGGGAAACCAGACAAAAGGAAGGGGGGAAGAAAATCAGGGAGGTGGGAAGGCAGGCAGAGGGCAGGGGAGCCCCGGTCGCTGGAAGCCCTCAGCAGACCGACCTGCGCTCAGGGGTTCCCCTGTCTGTGTGCACCATGCGGCTAGCTGATGTCTGCACGTTTCGAGGACGAGGACAATATACTGTGCACAACGTACTAGAACTGTTTCTCTACTTGTGCTTTCGATCTGTCTGATTCTACTTCACACTTAGCACTGAACAGGTGCTTATTTTCTTTTAGGCATAAGTCTACAGTTAGGGTTTGCCCCAGGTAAAGAAGGGACTTGGGGGAGCAAAAGAATCAACTGCTTAAGATATGGTTTCTGAGCTTAGACCACCTAATGCAAATCCCAGAATCCCATGAAGGTGGCCCTCTGTTTTACCACCTATAATAGGAGATGGAAAAATGTGTACTCCAACTGGATGCAGAGGCACATGCATGTAATCCCAGGGATTCAGGAGGCTGAGGCAGGAGGATGATAAGGCAGGAAGACCACAAGTTCAAGGCCAGCCTCAGCAATTTAGAGAGACCCTGTATCAATAATAAAAGGCCTGGGGGATGTGGCTCAGTGGCAGAGCACCCCTGGGTCCAAGCCCTAGCACCATGTACTGTACACACACACACACACACACACACACAAATTTGTACCCAAAGATGATTGAAAGAATTAAAACAACATATTCAAAGAGCTTAGTGTAGTTCTTGGCTTATAACAAAGCGATTAATAAATATTAGCTATTGTTACTACTATTATTATTTCCATGTGTATTGAAAAGTCAATTTTAAGCCACATATAAGGAAGCTGATGGAAATAATTTCCCTTTTAAAGACTAAAACTCACATGGCTAAGAAACTAGTAGCTTTTAAACTCTGCTTTGAAGGATATTTAATATATATGGAGCAAGATTTAAAGAACTAACACCTGAATGCAAAATTGCTACATCTTTCGCACTAAATCACAGCTGGTGTGGATCTTGTCTGATTTCATTTTTCCCATCACAGTTTCAAAGAAAGAAACCTTTGGCTTCCATCTCATCCAATTTACCTGCCACTAAGCCAGTCTCACAGCTCTTTAAAATGCTTATGGACACTAGCACATTTGGGCCGTTTCTTCCTCTCCCAGCTGCCCAAGGAAAAGGTTTAAGAAGCAGCACACAGAACATGTTTTCCAACACCCCTCCTCTCTTCCTTACGGTAGGGATCAAATGGGACATTTTAGTTTTATGGATTTCAGGATCCCTCGAGCATTTTTTGTTAACTAGAAGCAAATATTTTTCTCTTTTTGAAGTACACTAATTTTTTTCCCCTTTCAATGAGAATCTGCTTCTTGATTTTCCTACTGACTATTAATTTGAATGTGATGGTTTCCTCTTCCAGTGAGGTTCCTGAGAGAAACCAGGAAGTGAGAACTACCTGCAGCAAGAACCTCTTTGTAATAATTAAACCTAAAATTATGCTCGAACCTAATTTTATAAGCCAGATCTTAATGGCAAAAATATAAACAATTCTGTAATAGTTATCTTTGTCTTAAGTACTAGCCTCCATCTGTGAAGCTTTTCATTATTTATATACAGTTTATATACTGCATTCATTGCTTATGTGGTAGTTAATTTTTAACTTCTATTTTTGTTTCTTTCTGCAAAAGATTTTCTTTACCGCTCAAGGTCTCCCTTCATGCTTAAACTTGACAAAATGCCTCAGCATTCCTCAGTATGTCATACTCCACCTCCAGGTCTGGCCCTGATCTCACATCACACTCTCCTTCTCCTCCCGCTCTTCCAGACATGCTGGACTGGGCCCCTTGTCCTCTGCACACTCCCTC
Organism: Marmota flaviventris; assembly: GCF_047511675.1. Classification (NCBI taxonomy): domain Eukaryota; kingdom Metazoa; phylum Chordata; class Mammalia; order Rodentia; family Sciuridae; genus Marmota; species Marmota flaviventris. The sequence continues at coordinate 16,996,632 of NC_092501.1, forward strand.
CCACCACAGGACTCTTGCACAAGCTCTTTTCTAGGGCAGGAAGGCCTTCTCTCCCCAGCTTCTTCTGGAAGGCCTTCTCACCCCAGCTCAAGCACCTCTTCTTCCAAAGCCTGCCTCAGCCTCCTTGTGGAGGTGAAGTCCCTCCACCAGAGGGTTCTTATATATGGTCTGTGGGCCGGCATCATCAGCATCATCCAGACAAGATAGAAATGCAAATTCTCAGATCCCACCCAGACCTAAGGAATCAGAAGCTCCAATTTATTTAAACAAGCCCTCTAGGAGATGCTGGTGCCTGTTGAAGTCTGGGCATTACTCACGTCCAGTCCTTCTGCACCATGATGCTCGCCTTTGTGAGATTCCCCACAATCACTCTCAATTTGCCATGATGACTTGATCCATGTCTGTCCCCTTGGCTATACTAAGGGCAGAAATGCTTAGACTGATATTATGTATTTTTTGTTCATTGTTGTTTCTCCATTAACAAGCAGTATTTGCCTATAATAAGTGCTCAATAAGACATTTTCAATAAATTAAAAGTAAACAAATCTAATATTTAAAAGGACAAATATATTGTAATAGAAGAAATGGGTTAAAAGTATGAACCAATAATTCATAAAGCAGGCAATAGGAGTGGTAAATATTTTAGCATGCTCAACCTCAACTAGTAAAATAAGGGGGTGTCATTTCCCCTCACTTAACAGGTTAGCAAAGATGAAATGAAATTAGAATACCCACCCAGGGCATGGGGACAATTGTTGTTATAGGAATGTGGGTCTGTGCAGTTTTTCTGGAATGCAGTTTGGCACCGTTTCAAAAATTCAAAATGACCCAGCAATGTCACCCTTAGTTGTCAGCAATAAGGTCATATTAGTCCATGTGCACACAGGTGTATGGATGCACAAGAGTGTATATTACAACACTGTTAGTAGCTATATAGTTTTGAGATAATGTGTGAATATTCAATAGAGATTTATATAAGCAAACTGCATTCACAATACTGAGTACCACATCCTCAACAAAAATGATGTTTAGATGAATAAAGTGATGTGAAGTAATGATTATAATAGTAAAATAAAAAGAACCCTCACCTTAAAACATGTGTATCTATACATGCACACATCCAAAGAAAAATGTCTAGACATACATTCAGCTAAAGAAAAGTTCATGGTGTGAACATAGGTGATGTTTTTTTCCTTCCCAATTTCCTATACTTTTCTTATTTTTTCAATGCATTACTCTGAATAATGTAAAAAATTAAAATAACATTTTAAACACCAAGTTTAGCTTAAGCAAAATGTAACTAGGATGGGAAAGTACTTGTCTAAAAACAAAACCAACTTAAGATAATTTGCAAAATGTGACTCTTACATTATTCACTCATTTGGATTAACCATGCCACAAGTTGTCTCCATTCCCATAGACAATCAAGAATTGCCTGCAGCTGGCTCGGTGACCGATACATCAAGTACTACAGGCACTGATTGGGATTAAGTAGCTGGTTACTGATAGCAAGCATGCAAACTGCATCCAAGAATTGCTGTCACAGAAGAGGAAAAATCCTTAGCCTCAACTAAGAATTCTAGAAGGTTCTGTGCCCATGGGTGGGGAGCAAAAATCCCCATTGCTGCAGGTTGGGCATCAGTCTATTGGGAGCTTCTAAGTAACTCCCCGGGATGGCAGAAACACTGTCATTGCAGGCATAATTGCAACTATTTAAAATCCTTCCTTCTAATTCTCTCTTTTCCTCTCCCTGAAACCATACACATCCTTGGCGCCGTTTTCCAGAGAGAGTGCCGTGACATGAGTCAAATGGAAAAACCTATGGAGATTACGTGATGGCTGTAAAGGTCAACGTGCTGGCATCTGAACACACATTCTTGGTGTCACATGCAGAAGGTAGTAAAAGGGTGAGGTTGAAGGTCGAAGGCCTCAATGACCTTGTGGCCTAGTTTAATTAGTACCGGAGAGCTATATTGAGATGAAGTTTAAGCATAGAAAGTTGTAAATAAAGAGAATTTGTATCAATGTCATACTCAAAACTCCCAAACACAGGGATGTACCGTCTCATAACTTGGAGAAGCAGTGTTCCCACAGACACTAAGCCATTAAATTCACTTCTCAGCACAACAAGGCAGGGTGACAGGCTTTTAGCACAAACTTGCAGAAAAAGAGCTCATTTCAGCCTCATCGCTTGGCACAGGTGGGCGTGTAAAATTATGCTTGGTGTGAGGTTTGTGACAGTGGCCAATGGTACATTCTAAGACTACCAAGGGGCCACATGCTCAGTCACTGATTCTCTATGCACCAAACTGGCACTGCTAATGGGTTTCTAAACCTGGTGCCAAGTGGCAAGGGATGTCAGGGTACAGAGTTTTCAATGCCTAAAGGCAGGAACTGAGGCTATGCAAAAACGTCCTCTAGCTACGACTCTTAGAATCACTCCTTTAAACTAGCCTTGCCCTAGATCTTTTGGTGAGGCTGGGCTGGATCACTGAGATTTAAATGTCTTGGTCCTTTCCATGTGTGTGAAATGTGGCCCTGTCACCTAAAGAGAACTATTGCCTGAACCCTGTACTTAAATCAATTCTGGAGGCAACTAGAAAGCAAAATGAGCCACAATTTTAAGTGAAATTTTTTTTTCATTTTCAGGCAATAGTGATAGCCTCATCTTCAACAATTCTCTTCCGGGTAGATATTAATGAGAGATTGGAATATAGAAGCTAATGACTGCATATCCCTTGCATAATTACAATGACCCGTAGTCCTTTTTAAATGCCAAATTAGCTGATTAAAATTAGTCCCGTTGAAGTTATAACATCCTAATTCAAATCTCCTGCCCAAATACACTTGCAGGGCCTATCTACATTTAAAGATGGATTTGGCAAACTCAAAAAGCACCCAGTTCCTAATACCGGGCCAAAGTCATTTCAAATTCATTTTAAGAAGACTTAACTATAGCTCCCATTCCAATTGGTAGGAACCTCTCTTGTCCTGTTTCTGGACTGCGCTCTGCTTTCCATTCAGGGAAAAAAAGAGTTCTCAGCCTAGTTTTGTCAACTTCACCTCTGATTTCACTGTTGAAGTCTTTTGGGACCCACTTTTCAGACCCTGTAGCTATAGAGGTACCTCTGGGACACTGATTCCAACATTCCTGTGAGCCAACTGCACAGAAGGTGGCTGTAACCCTCGAAGCTGCAGGAAATAGGACCTGCAAAGCATTCTTAGGACAGTGCTTGGCCACCCCTCAGCTGGAAGCACATATCTATAGCTCTGGAACTTCCCAATCCATTTATTTAAGAAAGACAAAAATAAAATCTAAAACTGTAATATACCCAGTGCAAACTGTCAGCGAATAGCCACTGAACTTCTCTGGAAAGGAAAGCAGGAGAAAATATAATACTGTCCGGGCCAGGAAGAGTAGAGCATTCACACTAAGAGTTCCCCGAGATCACAGAGTTGATATTCAGAAAACAAATAAGAAAGTTTCTTATAATAACTAGACTGTTGCATGTGTGCATGTGGAGAGGGTGGGGGAGGAGGAGGAGGAGGAGGAGGGAAAGAAGCAAGGAGAGACCAAATGCTGGTAGGAAATAAAGCAAGAGAATGAACAATTTCTAAACTCAATTGTGTAGCACTGAGCTTATTTTTCTAGCTTATAGGATTAAAACTGGATTTCAACCTAGAGGTAACACATTGCGTTGACATTAAGAATAACATCAGGCTGTGTAAATATTTTTTTAAAGAAAATGTGGCATTATTAGTGAGAGTAAGACATAACCGTTATGTTTAAGAAAAGAAAGCCTTTATTTGTTCCCATACAATCATAACTCAATCAGCCAAACAAGCCCCCCCCCCCCCACCCCCAGGCCACTGTAATAATGGGAGTTCTGTATAAGCTCCTTGTTTGTACAAAAGCCTGATGATATTGTCTTGGGGGTAATCCTAAAGCTGTTAGACTGAAATTAAAACCTTTCTTACCAGTGGATCTGTGTTTTTAAGACAGCTCTATTTAAGAGGGCCACGCTGATCACACGAAGAGATAAGCCCTGCACAGTCTCCGGGTGGTCGCTTCAGTAAACCTGGGCACAGCATTGTGATTTTCTACTTTTTCACCTTACAGAAGAGCAAAGATCTCGCCATCACTTTGTTAAAAAGCAGCCGATTCCCCATACAGTAATGGTGTGCATAGGCCTGAGTAAGAGGTGGATTTAATTTTTTTCTTGACTTTAAAAAAGATGGGGAGGCTCAGGATGGAGAATGGTGAGTTTGAGCCCAGCCCAGGAACACAGCAAGACCCTAACTCAAAATAAAAAATAATAACTAAAAAAAAAAAAAACCCTTAAAACTCACATACATAATTGGTTCACTTACCACTAAAATAGAAGCGGACAGACAAGGAAGGGTTTTATGGCCTATTTCTGCATTCTTAAATGGAATACAAGCTTAAGAACATGGATTATCAGACATTTGGATTTTCCCCACTTTTTGGTTTTTCCTAAAATCTCATTTCTGTCCCCACCCCAGCACACACACACGGGTAATCCACATATCACACACATGTGTCCTAGTGAGGAGACTTAACACCATGTTTTAGAATAGAACAGGTTAGTTTGAAATTGTCCAAACACCTGTTTCACCTCCCTAGATTTTCTTTCTCTGTGCAGACACTCATGTGTTTCCCTCATTTGAATTGTCAAGGTCTCTCCTCTTTATTTCTGGCTCTCTGCAACCCAGGCTCCAATACTGCCCGTGCAGTTCTCATCTGAGCTGTGCCGCCACTTCATTTTGGTTGGTTTGCTTGACTGCAGCATCTACTTCAGTCACCATGTGCTCTCAGAACAGTGGGGTTATCGGACCCCAGGCACCCTGAGTTTTCTGACCTAGGCTGCCTGGGAGTGCAGGAACAGTGAGGAAACTAGGCCATTTGTGGCATGGGTACTAGAGGAAGGGGATGGGCAGGGACAGATGGGACCTTCTGGGGGCGTTGAGAAGCATGAAGTTCCTTCAACAATAAAATAAAATTCCTTCATACCATGTGTAGGTGTTACGGTTGACCAGGAGGATTCCCTGAAAGCAAATGACTCTTTGCAATCTTAAGACAGGAGAAACAAGTCATCTTTTGGAGAAGTGCTTTGCAGCTGAACTGTGTCTGTTGTCTGTTTCCAACAAAAATACTTTCTAATGCAGTGTCACTGAACATGGGTTTGGCAGTGCATGTGAACTTAATACACTCGGCGAATCAGAAATGGATTTATGAAGTTTATCAGCAGCTCAAAACACCAGACTTCAACAGTGGGAGGAAAGTGATCCACCCGTACGATTTGAGTTGAATGAGCATTTGGCTTTAACCATAGCTAATAAGTGAAATCCAAAACCTAGTTTTCCATCTGAAGATCTTTGGGGTCCATTTTTACACTAGCTTGATCAAACCAGGAATGGAAGTTCAAGCTGCTTCCTCCAGCCCTGAGGGTCCTGGTGTTTCTCAGGTCACACCTCTCCACATCAGTCTCCCTCCCACCTTAGCTTAACTTGGCTCCCAACCAAAGATGCATTTCTACCAATCAGATGCCACTGCACAGCTCCCCTCTGGGGGTTGGCAAGGGGGGCGGAATGGAACGCTTGGGAGGGGACCTGGCAGGAGACCTATCTCTGAGACCACTTTCATAAAACAGGGACTCACTTGTGTGCTCAGCTGCAGCCCAGATGCAAGGCCAAGGGAGATGCCCTGTGCTCTCGTGTTTTAGAGAGAAATGGCATATAGGAATGATGAGAACTAACAACTACCAAAAACATTTATTAAAAAGTGGCCCCTCATTCGATGTTCACAACTCCTCCCTGAGGGCTCTTCTATTATTATTTTCCTTTAGAGGAAGCAGACTTAGTAAGCAAAGCATGGGACCACGGCCACAGTGGGAAGGGCAGGCCAAGGTTTTAGCAACACCTCTACTCCCACTCTCTTGCTCTGGCCCACTGTATGTCCAGCATTGTGGCTGTGATCAGCACTTCCTCTTGCAATACTGGGTCCTGCACACCTTGCCCTGGAATCGCCTTGAGGTATATTTTAAAAATGCAGATGGCTGGATCCTGCCCCACAGGTTCTGACTGAGCAGGTCTGGGATGGGGGCCAGGAAACTGTCTTTTAAATCTGTACCCAGGTGAAATATTTGCAGATAACTGAACTTGAACTTGAGATGTGCAGTAGATGTGGTGATGGAAGATGCCAGGACTGAGCTGGTGGAGAAAAAGGTGCTCCTTACAGATGCTCAGGAGAGAGCGCAGGCTGGGGGTGTTTAGCAATCCTGGTATCATAGGACTAAAGGTTGGACTGCCTGGCTCAAGCCCGGGCCCCCATTCTGCTAATTCCCAGGGAACTCCCTGGTCTCCAGATTTGTTCAGTTACAGTGCCGTCTCACAGCTGTACTTTGTGTTGCATTATGTAGCTTTTTAAAATTTTACAGTAAGTATTGCATGAATGCTATTTACATATAAGCGATTGTTCTTACATTATAAAGATATTTAGAGTAATGTTATTTATGATGGTAAAAAACTGTAAACAAACAAAATATCCAGCAATGTAAGATTAAACTTGAGCTGGGGATGTGCTCAGTGGTGGGGCATGTCCTTAGCATGTATGAGGCCCTGGGTTTGATTCTACGCGTGTGTGCATGCACATGTGTGTATGCATACACATACAGACACACAGGCTGGTTAAACTGTGCAGACATTCTAAACAATGGTTGAAGCATATTTAATGATATGGAAAATGTTCACATTATGTCAAGTGGAACAAGTAAACAATAATTCTATTTATATGATTTTGTAAAGAGCGAAAACAAAAGATTGGAAGGAAATATATCTGAATGTTTGAGTGGGTACTTTTGGGTGGTCAGATTACATATGATTTTTATTTTCTTTCTCTTTTTTTCTGTATGTGACTGATTTTCACCAAGAAACACAATTTTCTTATTAAAAATGTCATTAAAAATGTAGCAACAAAGCAAGAATAAAAACCAAAGCAAAAGAGAGATGCTGCTTTTCCTCTAGGAGCAAGTTGGAAAATGGTCAAGTTGTATGTCAGTAATGACCCTACCCTCCCACCCATGCTCTTGCTGCACCTTGACCTTGCCCCTCCCAGCTCTCATCACATAGCGATTCTGCATCATTGAAGCTGTGCTCTGACTGCCTCCCTGCTAGATGGTGAGGGAGGGGGCCCTGTCCCTCTTGGTCACGCTCGTACCCACAGCATCTAGCAGGGAGCCTACACTTGGCTGCTTCTCAATAAATATTGGTTGCACGAATGAATGAATGGTTAGGTCTCTCCTCCCCAACTAAGCTAACGGTGCCTATAAGGTGGGGCTCATGTCACATACAGGATTTCTGAATTTTCTTGAACACTAGTGTTGGGCATATCAGAGGTGCTTAATAAAGGCTTGCTTTTCTGAGGGGATCACGTCAAAAGGAAGCATGCCCACTGAGCAGAGCCAGCCTCCTGCACATGCTTCCCCTAGAGTTCAGGTGCTACTCCTGCCTAACTGTAAATGCTGTCTGGAACCGACTCGCTGATTTTATTTGCTGAGAGAAGCAACTGAGGTAGCCCCGGATCCTTATCTGCAAAAGCAGTCGTGCTGTAACACACTGCTCCACCCCACCTCTTTTGGAAAAAGATTGATAAGCATAATGATGATGTTTTAATGAGCTTAATTGCACATTCCTTATGTTCTTGCAGAGTTGCCAACCGGCTACTTCAACATCCAGCAGTTTGCTTGTAATAACTTCTCCCCCTTCCTTCTGCCAGGGAGCGTAATTATTCTTGCGGTAATCCCGTACTTCAGCCCTTTCTCCCTTGCCTTCCCCCACCCTCTCTTTTTCTCGCTGTTTTTTTCCCTTTCTGGGAATTACTCTAAATGGGTATCTTTGAAAGGAGGGTGGCAGGCTGCTTTTGGTACAGTACTTACCAAGAACCCTTTCATCAAAGAGGCCCTTGTGAGCATGCTCTGGCTGCGAGCCAATCAGATCATCTCGCTGTCTGTTTCTGAAGAAACTCGGGCCCTGGTATGCAAGTCAGGCCAGGCTGCAGACAGGCTGACTGCACTCCCAGGCCAACCTGTCTTAGTTGACTGAGAAAATGCTGAAGGGAAAATTACCTGTTTGGCTCCAGACGGAATTAACATTTTTTTTTATATATATATACACAAGTATGTTTATTATTTTTTGTTTAAAAGCGTTTGCCTATCTAATATAGTCATTAATGCTATCTGGTCAGTACTTGAAACATTTTGAAATATGTGCAAATGCAATAAGGCTACAGGGCCTGGAGGCAAAATAAGATGAATTTTCTAATTAAATGACTGAAAACAGTTTTGGGATTAACAAATGGCGGTTCTGTAATCTGTTTATGGGCACTGTTCTGTGCAGGGACATTCGGTCCATGCACAGGCCCTGGTGGGCTAGCAGGATCTGCATAGCCAGTGTTCCTGGCCCTCACTATCCTTCACATCACACTGCACTTCAAATCAAGCACTGCAGAAGGTCATGTGGCCCCAGCCTTGGCAGAAAATGGCCTCTTCCCAGAGATAAGTCAACTCATCTCTGAACAGAGTCTGGGAAACCTTCTCTTGGAGCCCAGGCCCCCAAATCTTTCTTATGAACACATTTTTGATATTTCCAGAAAAAGGTCATAGTTGAGAAACAGATCTTATAGTTTCTATTTGAGGAAAGTATTATGGTGTGTCTTTTTCCTAAACCATTCTAGATTGTTGCCTTCCTCCTCCTCTGAAACCCAGGTTTGTGGATGCTGCACTTGCAGGGTGTTCCCTGCCTGCACGCCCGGGGCCAGCTGCAGGGGACTGAGAGAAGACATGGCTTTGGTCCTCAAGCACAGGGTCTAGACACCTTGGATCTTCCATCTTAAGTGATTTCCTACAGCTCTTGGTATCTGCAGAATTAGCTTGAATGCTTAAAAACGGCTCTATATATCTGAAGTCCAAAAAATGACACCGTGTATAGTAGACGGAATTATTGTGACATGTCCTTTTTCTTGGTACTTTTCAGGATTCTCTAGAATTGTACATTGAACTTCTAGTCTTTTTTTTTTTTTTAAGTGTTTTTTAGTTGTCAATGGACCTTTATTTTATTTATTTATATGTGGTGCTGAGAACCGAACCCAGTGCCTCATGCATGCTAGGCAAGCACGCTACCCCTGAACCTCAACCCCAGCCCTAAACATCTACTCTTAAAGATATAAAATATGCTATTATAAAGAACCTTTCTGGGAGTACTTAAACAGGCACATTCCAGAATTATATACAGAATAAATCAAGGGACAATGGGCCAGATGATCATCAGTAATGGTAGAAAGAAGTTGGAACTGAAAGAGGGGAATTTTAATGAACAGGGTAGCTTGAGAATCACAGCTGGCTTAGGCTAGGTTCCTCGAGTGTTACATCAAGTAATAACAAAAATATGACTATATTTTTACATATGAGATTTCATAACTTCCTGAGAAGTAAACAGTCCCTTCCCCATTATTTGTCCCCTCTCAAGGAACATCTACATTCTTACTTTGGGCTCAATGTTTTTGCAAAGTTTCCTTCTTTATGCAGAAGTGCAATGTCACAAACAATGCCAGCCCGATTTGGTGGTCCAGCTCATATGCTACTAGAGAGCCAGGGGCCACACCCAATTGCAGTGAGGTTCCTCCCAGGCCCCTAGATTCCTGCTTGTGCTGTATACAATGTTCTTACAATTTCAGGCTTGTCTGTGGAAAGGATGCTTGGAAATTCTCTGACGGTTTGATTCACTGTGACCTAAAGGGTTTCTTCCTAGGCGGCTTTTCTTTCTTTTATAAGCCCCACAAAGTCATGGATGTAGGCCGAAATTGAGGCCTTCCTATCCACGGAGAGAAAGAAATTTAAAATTCTTTTCATATAAATATATTCACAGAGAATGATCCTACTTTTCTCCTGGCTACTCCCACTCTGGGCAGGCAGAACATAGACCTGGGGGTGGGGAGAGTCTACTTTGCAGTCTTTTTTCCCATTCCAGGGGAACACAGCTAATTCTCAGCACCAAATTGTACCTCTGAATGGGCAATGAAAAAAATTCTTTGCCAGTAGTGCACCTTGCAAGCTAAAAGACCATTAGATAACAGTAATTATAGGTTTCTTCTCAAGAGCAAACAATTACCCTAGTGGGAAAATGTCCACTTTTTAAACACAATAAACTCTTTCAAGGATTTGCATACAGTCCACTACTCTTGAGAAAAGCACCTTTGGGAAAAGACCCAAACCCAAACCAGATGAAATCCCTTTCCAGAGTTGAGCAAAGTGACTTGGGGACATGTGTTCTTTCTGGTTTGGGGATTAAGGGCTGTATTATTATTATTGAACTCAAAAGAGAGAATTTTCTTGGTTATTTCTCTCATGTATACAAACCTGGCAAAGGAATTCATTTTTTATAACTATTTAAAATTTTTTTTAGTTGTAGATGGACACAATATCTTTATTATTTATTTATTTTTTTATGTGGTGCTAAGGATCAAACCCAGTGCCTCACGCGTGTAAGGCAAGGGCTCTTCCACTGAGCTATAACCCAGTCCAAGGAATTCTTTTTGTAAAAATAAGTTGTTGAGTCTAAGAGCTGACAATCTATTGCAATTCTGTGTATTATGTGCACAATGTCCATATATCACCATCTTCTGAGGGCAGCAACTGTTTTATATCATTTTATCCCTTAAAAATGATTTTCCCAATGTATAAATAGCTCTGATTTAATTTGTGAGAAATTTTATGTAAAATACACATAAAATTAGGTTTTGTCTGACTTGATTTATACAACGTGGTTTCAGAGTCTATAAACCATAGAACTCTATCATACAAAAAAAGGGCAATTGGAAAAAGAAAAGTCCCTGTAAGGAACCCAAGGGACCTAAAAGAAGCCTGAGGTGTACCCAAGAGACAGCTGAGCATCAGAACCCCCATGTGGTGGGTTTTAAGGTAAACAGCAGGTCACCAACCAGGCACCAGGGTCCTTTCTTCCCAATACTGTACTGGGATAGAGTAATACAGAAAATAGCCCATGGTTTCTCAAGAGGAGGGACACTGAGTCTGAAAGCTGTTCATCTACCTAAGACAAATGGGTTTTCTGAAACCCCAACAGCCGAAGCAGGGAGAAGATACATTTATTTAAAGCATATTCCCCCCAAAGAAGAATCATACTTTCTGCATTTTCAAAGATTTCTCAAATTGCACAAAGGTCAGAACGAGTGAGAGCAACAGAAATGCAGTGGACAAGACCTTCGAGTTATCCTTTCAGCAACTGTGGCTGGTGAGACAGATTTCTCTGTAATTAGGTATCAGCTCTGCTTCCGAGTAGTCAATAGTGTAATCAAAATAGCACGGCCAGGAAAAGAGCCAGAGGAGGGCGGGAGGGCAAAAGGGAGTCAGAGAAGCAACAAAGCAGGGGGCCCAGTGAGCCAGGCTGGACCCAGCCTGGTGGCTCCTGTCAGCATGGGGGGAGGAACTGCTCATTAACACCTGCAGTCTTTCCTGGCTGCACATTCTCATGGCTTTCCTATGTCTGCTTTCAGTTTACAATTATTTATGTTACCCTTGTACAGTTGTGTCTACACCATGACTTTGGCTATTCTCAACTTGAGATCTACCTTCCCTGAGTTCTGAATTAAAAGAATGCTATTGTTAAGGAGATGCACCCCAACATTTGTCATTACTCTCCTGGAACCTGATCGAATAAGACCAGTTAAACTGCAACGATGACACAAAGCTGCTCATTCTACCACCATGAAGGCTCACAGTTGAGCACAAAGGGTCTGCCACCTGTAAGGATTTATGTAGCTCAAAGGGATTGTATCACAAACAAAAGTAGCGTGAGAGCAACACCTTACCTTTGCAGGCATGAGGTATTAGATCCATCCTCTCCGGTGGCTTGCTTCTTGCCCTATTCTAAAATGCATAATATCTGCTCTGCACGATGGGAGTCCCAGACTCTTACTCCATTGCTTCTCTTCAGTGGAGAGATGGACAGTGCTAGTTCTTTTACTGGTCCTATTTACAAAAGCAATTATAATTGCCTCTAAATAGACTGTAAATTTTAGAAGAAAGAGATTAACATTTTAATGTCTTAAATACTCCCCTGTGGTGTGCAACAGGGTGCTGAAGAGTTGGTTGGCTTTACAGTGCCTCCTCCCTAGCTCTCATGGATCATGATGATAAATAAGATAACATCTCAGAGGAGAGGTGTGACTTCTATACTTCTACAAGGACATTCAGAGCACACAGGGATAATAAGCCTGTTTCTCTGCCCTCTTGCCACATATCAATATCTCTCTTTACCTCTTAAAAATTTTAAAATTTCTCTCAAGCTGCACCTCTTACTGCTACATAAAAATTCTTAATGTTATTGAAAATTAGCATCAAGGCTTTACCTAATAATTGCAATCACATTGTTAAAGAAACAAATAAAATAAAATAACTATTTCCCCAAATTCAACCTAGGTGTATCTTGGGCACAGCATCTACCAATGTCTGAGGCCATGAGTTCCAACAGGAGATACTTGGGCTAAAAGTTCTTACAGCAACAATCTTGCAAGCAAGGGGATCTGCATAAACAATGTTAATGTACTACCAAGCAGGCTGTCCTCTAGTGTGTAGGGGATCACTTCAGGGAGGGGTGGACTGGACAGAAGGCAGTGGCTGATCAGCTGGTGTTCAAAATGATGGCTTGTAGTTCATGCACCAACAGTGGACCACAAGCCCACAGGTCTTTCCTTCCTCTGACCCTTCCTCTTTAGGTGCAGGCTACTTTGCTGAGTTTTCTTTTCCCTCTCCAGATTGTCCTTGATGGGCATTACAAGTGGACTTAAGAGCAGACACCAATGCTTGTGCAATAAAATAGTAAGAGCTGGCCTCCCCAGGCTTACCACTGAATGGAGTAAAGGGCAAGGCCCTGGCAGAGGTACCTGCTCAAAATTGGTACCTGATAGGTACGGCTCTTAACCTGTTTGGGATTTGATCATTTCACACTGGAAATACAGAACTGCAATGAGTTTTCCTCATAAACTAGGCAGAAATGCAAATTACTGTACTTTGGTACTTTGAAAAGCTTGTATTAGATGCTTTAAGATAGGACATGCACAGGTTGGTTCAGCCGAGGCTGTCTTCTTCCTGCTAGGTGACATCTGGCCATTTTCACCCTGCTCAAATCTGTGACCATCTGCTTCTATAGGCATCCTGGCTTCTGATCTGGAAGCAAAGGTGCCCCTGTGGGGTCTTTTCCTAGTAATTACAGAGCACAGCCATTTTCTCTATGTGAGTAGCTAACCAGCAAGCAGTTAATTATTGAGTACCTACTGTGTGCATGGCAATGCGAGCTGTGAGGCTACAGAGATGACTAAGGTACACTCCCTGCCCTCTGGAAGCTTGTTCTCTGTTCATGCCTGGGCACGACAGCACTCTCTCTGCTGAAACACAGATCACACACACAGCAAAACTATCTTCAGTTCTTAAGCAGAAGGTACCCACTTTATTAATTCATTTGTCCTTCCCACAAAAGATAAGCACTTCATACCCAACACCAGTTTGAACACTGGTATTGTTCTACAGGATATGAGAGCTTCAATAGCCACCATTTACAGTTCAGACAGATAAGGGAGAGGGGAAACAACCCAAATCCAGGAGGCAATATAAAAAGAAGAGAACAAAACACATGTTCATACACTCACCCTTAAGTACAGGGGAAAACCAATTGGGAAACTTTCATTTTCTTCTTGGATGTGTATTTCAACAATCCTGTGTGATACGTGTCTATGGAAACCTCCGTTATCTCAAAGATAGTGAGGTACTAAAGGCCTCTGTTGCCATGGAACAGCAGTATTTGCTTTTTCTTCTATTGCACAATATCTAATTATAGAGACCTTGATAAAATTATGCATTCCTAAACACAAATTAAGGCCATTTTACAGGAGCCTTCACTTTGTCAAATTTCATTAAAAAAAAAAAAAAAAAAAAAAAAAAAGATCAGGATGACTTTGCAGAGTCATAGGGGTAACCAGATAAGATTCTCTAGAACCTCTAGTTGGAGCTGCAGAAGTGTCCTAGGTAAAAGGGGCATGCCCATTGTTCATTCATCCACTGAAGCCCGAGTTGAAACTGTAAAGCCCTTTTCACCACGGTACTGCTGCTGTAAGATGCATAGTTAAAAATCAGTTTGTCTTTGTTTGCTCCCCAAACCCAGTGATGGATTTAATAGTGCAGAAGACTGAACAGTTATTTTGAAATAACATGTTGCAAATATAGTTGGTACTTACTTCCCATTTACCCCTAGTTCTAGGTAACCTCTAGCCTGAAGCTGGGGTATGTTCTGTCCCTGATTTTATACTTTTACTTCATATTTATGTCTCTATAAGCCTGCATAATACTCTACATGGAGTGTTTTGAAACTTATCTTTTGAATCAATGCAATAGTTATTTTATAACTTATCCTTTCAATCAATAAAAATAATAGTTTCAAAGTGTGCATATGTGCATTTCAGTTGCTTCTACATTTCTGCAACTCCAATGTTGCTATGAACATCTTGGTCTGTGGCATCTTACAGACCAACTGGGACCTGTGGGGATTTTTCTTAAGGTCTTCAGACTAGGATATTGCTGTTGTTTATGAGAATCAATTTCCAGGTCTCTCACTTCTTATGTGTATTATTTGTTAAAGCCAATCTTCCAAGAAGATTTCTGTGCTCCAGGCATGGTAGAGTTCTTCACCTCTCTCCTTCCTCAACTGCCTTCTTCCACTTTACCAAGGTGCTCTGCCCTGAAGTGCAAAAACCTCCACAGAACCAAATGAAAGGACACTCTGAACTACTGCTGCAAGGAGTTGAGGGTCACAGAGCCAGCCCAGAGCCTTCAGCATGCTTCTCTCTCACACAGACTCGTCAAGGGAGAAGTGTGGGGTTCAGCCTGGGGTGGGGGTCTGAATTCAGATAGGCAGATGCCCCCTGATTTACAGTGGCTGGCTTAGTAAAAAAGTGATACATATTCAGTACAAACAATACTCTGAATTTTGATCTTTCCCTGGACAAGCACCGTGTGGTCTGCAGCCTCTAGGCAGCCACGTGATCTTGAGGAGCAGTGGCTCACACTCTACCATGCACCAGGTGGCTAAGCCAGGACCTCTGATAGGATAGGTGTGTCGAGTGCATTTTTGACTTAGGGTATTTTCAACTCACAATGAGTTTATTGGGAGGAATTCCATTGTAAGTCCAGGAGCATGTATACTCTAGAATGGCGTGGTGCAAGTTTTGAGAATCCCTGACCATGACTTTTCCATCTCCTGACTTATTTTCAAAGAATGCAGTTTTAGGGAGAGAATCTTGTGAGGATGGAACAGAATGGTAAGAAGTTCTGACCGCAGTGGCACCTATGTCTGACAAGTGACAAATGTGTAGAGTGACTTGAAGCTCTGCACTCCATGCATCTGCTTGAGTCTTCTTTTCTAGCTTCCCACCTATCTTATAACTAGAACAGAGGCAATACCGCTGTCTTCAGGCTGTGAACTAACACATTTATCCAAACAGAAAAAATGAAGTCAGACTTGCTCCGTCAGAAAATCAGTCTCCTTCAGTTGTTTTATTTGACAATGAAGACTGGTTTGACTAATTGGGTCACATGGTGGCTGTTTCCATAAGTTGAATGAGTAATTTATAAGGTCATGATAAGAATTATTTAAAGCATATAAAATCATTTCCTAAAAAATATTCTATAGGCAAAGATGAATCAATGTGAACAGTATTTCTTTTCTCCTTCTTTCCAAATATATTTAGTTAAAGTGCCTCAAAACCCAAAAAGAGTAACAGGTATTGTTTGTGGGAGAAGTATGTACAAGTGTCTATTCGTGCAGGGCACTTCCTGCTTTCAGAACAAGCATCAAAGAATCTGTGGGGCGGTCTCCCTGCATCTCTGCAGGGGAATGTGAATCTGCAGAGAGACTTGATTGGCTCAGGTAACACAATCATGTATGTTCTGTAGATGAGTCAGGAGATGTATGAATACAAGAGTAAATTTAAATACCTTTTATTGTCCTACACAGAGAAATGTAACCACCTGAGAGAAAAGGGCACACCCTCTCTAGACGTCAGTCTTCTCAGTATAATGTTCAAATGCAAGCCCGAGTCAGGCAGGATGATTAAACTGACACGGTGTACCTGGGTATACCGGGGGAGGTACCTGTCTGCTTGGGTGACATGGCTCTGAGCGGGGCATGTCAGTGGCCTACAGTGGAAGGAATTCTAGGGCAGGTTCCACAAGTAGCTTAGAGACCTTTGGAGAGTCACTTTTCCCTTGGACTCAGTCTCTCCACCTAAGAAATGAGGGTTGGAGCCCACATTCTCCCGGGTTCCACGTGTACCTCAGCCCACCTCCCCCTTTGCATATTGCTCTACAAGCCCAATGCAGGGCCTACCCTCCAGTGCCCTTGGTATGGGCACTGGATTGCCACTGTACCTGCCAGCTGGGTCATGTGCATACTGTTAGCCCTCAAGCCGGCAACACCATGGCTCTGGCTACTGAGCAGTAACCTGAGTTTGCCACACTCTTCTCTCCAATACTTTCTCTTATACCACCCCAGTCACTAGGCAGGGGAGAAGAATCAAGCCCACATCAAGGGTTTCAGGGACCAATATTTATTTTGCTCTCTGAATAATATTCATGTTTTATTTCTGATACCCTAAGAGACAAACAAAATAAAGCAATTATAGCTCATGGGGGAACTCGTGGCAGAGGATAAAAAATAGCCCTTGTTTGCTTTATACACATTATAGAGGAACATTCAGAGGGCACCTCAGGTCCCGCCTGCCCCCCGCCTTTTATGGGAACTGTTCAAAGGCAGGGTAGAATCCTGTAGAAGCATATGGGATAGGATGCAGGTGAAGCTCTGGATCAGTAGGTGAATGTGCAAGCTTCCAAGCCTGGCTGCCTTGGTTCAAATCTGACCTCTGCCACTTGTTGACTGTGTGACTGGGCAGAGCATATGACCGAGCCTCTCTGAGCCCCACTGTCTTCATCTGTAAATTGAAGCCTCAGAGCTTCTTGGGATTAATTGAGATAAGCAATAGAAACATACTCAACCCAGGAACTGGAGCATAGGAGGAATGAGAATATTGTGATTATTATATTTTTATCATACAACCTTCTATTTCAGGCACATGAGAGCGATTCCATTGACTTCTTTAGTAGGAAAGTCTAGCAGATAAGAAGTCAAATCCATCATTCACGATAGCAGTCAATGTTGAATTTTCTTTCTCTCTAGGATTTTTTCCCATTATAAAATGGGAAGCTAGGTCAAATTTGCTCAGTTAATTTTGGCCTGAGAGGTGCTCTTAGGACCCTCCACATTTGCTTGTAAGGTCAGACTTATCAGTTCACGCTTGTTAGCGTGAAAAACTCCTTTCCTATCACTGCTCCTGCCACTTCCCTTATCCTGTCTTTCTTCTGGAACAAGTGGACTTGCAAGATATTTCACTCCCTGTTTTGGCAAACACACTTGTTCTGTGAGAGAGAGTTCCGCCCATGTGTACAGCCGTGGGCTACAGACATGGGAGGGTTTATCAGACAGAAAGCCTTTCTTCTGCAGGTGCCAGGGCATTGAAAGCAGGGCCCCTGCTGGCTGTCCCCTTCTAATTAGGAGTGCCCCACCATTTCCGAGCTGTGGCTCTTAGGGATACCAGACTAAAGCTAAGAGGACTTTGTGTGTTTACTGGTCCTTGGGGTGGACTGGGAAATTTCCCAGCCAAATGATGAGCAACAGGCATTCTAACATGGGTGGAACTGAGGCAGTAAGTTTTAGTGTAGAATTATCTGAAATTCTGCATCATGATAAATTTATTTCACACAGAAGTTAAATTCCAGAATCTTAAAGTCGTTCCAGCAGTGCTCAGGAACAGAGCAAATCTGTTCGGTGGTTTTGATGTCCATGTCATGTGTGTATGTACTGCCAGTGTTGACCAATGGCCAGTGCTATGGCCATTAGCCAACTTACTAATGACCAATACCTCAGATCTAAGCTGGGACAGGGAGGGAAAAGGTCTTGTAGAATACGTCATAAATTAGCGACATTAGATAAGAACTAGCTAGGCAGGGTGGCGCACACCTGTGATTCCAGAGACCTGGGAAGCTGAGGCAGGAAAGGCTAACTTTGGCAACTTGTCAAGACCTTGTCTCAAAATAAAAAATAAAAAGGGTTGAGGATGTGGGTCAGTTGTTAAGTGTCCCTGGATTCAATCCTCAGTACCCCCAACCCCTCAAAAAGTCCCCCCCAAGACCTAACAAACCTTGGCCTCTAAAGACTGGGTTTAAACCTTAGCTCTGTCACTTGCTACCTGAGTGTAAGGCATTATTAGAACTACTGTTTCTTTCTACTCTGACTCCCCTTTGCCTTACAGTTGATAGATCTTATTTTTAGAAAAATATTTGAAAAAATTTTACAAAAATATTTGACCAGTAACACACTTGCTACCTTAGGTGCTTTAGTGTCAGTTCCTCACTTGATGGGTCCTTGGAAGAGGCCCTAGAAATATGTGAACTATCCTTAACTCAATTTCCCCTTAGCTGGGACCCCAAATGCCCCTGGATAGGTAACTCTGAATGTGGTGGGATTCATTTACATGCTCACAGTCATCCCTGTGTTTGATTAAATTACTGCAGCCGTCTTGGGCTGAAAATGGTCACCTCTCCTAGTACAGGGACATGTAGGTGCAGGGATGAAGTCCTTATCATGATGTGAACCCCTCTTGAGATAAGTGGGTGGCAGAAAAACCAACTATATGAAGCCAGAAACTAGCCTGCAGAAAAAAATCCCAAACCCTATGGTTCACACATGGAAAAAAACTGATGTTTTCATTTGACGACAACCTTAAAAGTTTACATTATAGTAGTTCTTCCTTATCTGCCATTTCAATTATTCAATGGTCTGAAAATATTCCATAGAAAATTCTGGACATAAACAATTTATAAGTTTTAAGTAACTTATTACAGTATATTGTTATAATTGTTCTATTTCATTATTTGTTGTATTATTAGTCTCTTACTGTGTGGGAAAAAACATAGCTTATGTAGGGTTCAGTATTGTTGGGTAATAGGGTTGGTATGAATTGGGGGTCTTAGAATGTGTCCCCCTATTGATATGGGAGTGTACTCAACTAATATGGAACCAAGGAGCAAAAGAAGTTTAAAAAAACTCTAATAAAAACATGTTTTGATCAATCAAATATTTCTCTATTCTATCCATAAACAATTTTATAAAAATCATTGCTGTATATGAAGAAATGGCCAAAAATTTTGCAGTCAAAAATATAGAGTTAGGTAGACACAGTATCTATATTTTATTTTAATGTGGTACTAAGAATCAAATCCAGTGCCTCAGGCATGCTAGATGAGCACTCTACCACCAAGCCACAATGCCAGCCCTTATAGATGTGTTTTAAGCAATTAATGAAACTATGTCACTTTCTTGGACTTGGTGACGTTTTTAATATTTGCCTGCTTCAAAATCTTTGTTGTGCTTCCTTTTCTTGACCTAAATGTCAATTTTCATAACTTTGAATTCTACTTTTTTTTTTTCTCAGAGGGTACCTCTAGCTTCGAGTCCCACAAAACTGGATCTGCCCATGGACAGCTCATCATTTCTTTCTTTTTTAATATATGTATTCTTTAGTTGTCAATGGACCTTTATTTTATTTATTTATATGTGGTGCTGAGAATCGAACCCAGTGCCTCACATGCTAGGCAAGCGCTCTACCACTGAGCCCCAGCCCCCATCTCATCCTTTCTTTAGGAAGAAATGAAATAAGATGTGTGCAGTAAGTACCGAGCGGGCTTCTGCACCACAGTTGGCTGGCAGCAAGAGAGCTGCAGGGAACAGTACCGACACACAGTTGTGGGACATGTCCAAAGTGCAGCAGTGGATGGACACAGACCATGTCCAGGCACGGCACGGGAAACTTGGAAGGAGACCAGAACTGAATCTGGATCTTTACCCTTTAGAAGCATCATGGCCAAGAGCATGTGAAAAGCACAAGGCAGCAGGAGCAGGAGGATCTGCGCTGCAAGAGGCCAGGAGAGGGTAGTGAGGTGACAACAGCCATGGCACACAGCCCTGCCTCGGGCCGTTCCAAGACCTCTTTGCCTAACCTCTACCACCAAGCTACCAACCTGCACCACTGCACTTCTGCCACCCCTGACCAACCTTGGGTCTGGACAGGGTCTGGAATTGAGAACTTTGGGGATTTTAAGAAGGGAGAGCAATGCATATGTTATGTGTTCTAAGTCTCCATTGGGAATATGAGGCAGCACCTATCAAACACTAATGTTTTTACAGGAAATACAAATGTAAATATTTTAAATTTTTAGTCAGATTTAATTGTAACCAGATTTTCTGTATGGCTGTGGCAAGAAGTTGGAGGGTGAAATGGAAGGTATGGGTTCAAGGCAGGGAAGGCAATTCTGAGGCTTATACCAATGGCCCAGACAAAAGAAGTGAGCTGGATTCTGGTTTCCTCTATAATGCGCAAGAGATATTTGTCTCCCCGTGATGAGGCTGACTCACATAAAACTGTCATTTTTATAGGTTGAAAATAATTGAATATTGGTTATTTCTTATGATTCAGATATTTGGAATGTTAAAAACACAAATAAACAAAGGAAGGCCCATTCTCCCTCCCTGTGAACACATCCCTTTCCTCTCACAGGGGAGGTCCTAATAGTTGGTCTGGATTTCTTCAGGATGCTGCAGACTTGGTCTGATGAACATCTCTGTAGGTGTAATAGGGACTTCATTTGTTTTTGTAAAATATCAATTCAGCTTTTGCTGAAAAGAAGGATGTTCATTATGTGATGTCCTATGTTTTTAATTTATGTATACAACAGGAAAATTTAATTTTTAATGTTTTAAGAAGGTACTGTCTTAATAGAGAAAATTAAAAGGCAGCAAAAACTTTTTCGAAACCTTCACTGAAACCCGGCCAGCTGGGGAGGAAGTGAAATAAGAGGGGGATGTTATTGTTAATAGTTAATGGTTACTGAGTATCGACGACTTGCAGGGAGAAACCGCACTGCAAGAGGGATTAGCTCCGGTCCTTGCCCAAGCACACAGCCAGACAGAAAGTGGAAGGCAAGCCCTTTGTTATGAGCACTACAGACCACTGGGTGAAATAATGAAATAAAGAAAAAGATTACTGCATGAGTCATCTCTGGAAAGTAGTAAACATTTTAGGCTGATGAGTTTCATCTTATGTAAGAGTTAACGTGAATGAAGATGATTTATAATGGGTCTGCACATTGTTTCAGAGGAGCATCCATAGACCTGATGGGGGGGATGCTCCATTTAACCTCTGAGTCCTAACGAGGCTCTGTTTTCCAGATGAGCTCAAGGCTTGTCATACGCTAGACCTGGAAAGCATAAATGGTATTATCTTTGTATATACAAATAAAAATCAATTCATTTTCCAAATGTTTAACTCATTCAGGAAGAGACACACACGAATAGATCCCAGCTAAATCAACCATGTTAGCAAATCTCCTTCTGCTTATCAAATCAGGATATATTAGGTTCAATAAAGGTGCTTGACTTATAAATCTACAAATAAACAGCAATTTTCCTGAAGAACATTTTGATTCATCATCTGAAACTGCAATTCCTGTTCATTTTAGTAGCTTTTTTGTAACTTTTCCTTAAATAAAAGGAAATACTACATCTGTAAAATAGAATATCTCAATAAACTATATTCTCAGACTATAAAAGGATTACACTGTCTTCCTGTGAAAATGATCATAGAACAGAAGTGCTGACTAGAAACCTTTTCTCCATTATATTTTTGAAGAAATACCAAGGACTGTATTTTCTTACAGACTGACATCCTGAAAGGAGATCCACCCGAAAGGTAGAATTAAGCCTACTTGTCATTCATGCAAACCATTTAGCAGCCTCTACTCCTGGAATATTTCAAGCCACTTGTGGAACACATTTCAAATCCAGTAGTCTGCTCACAATACAAGAGGGAGGAAAACAGGTTTGGGTTTCTTATATGCCCTGTGAATCCACATCTCCAAGCTGTGTTGCAGTTCCCACAACCACTTCTCCAGCTACCCTGATAATCAGACCTGGCTAGGAAGGTTGGGAAACTGGGGTTCCATATCAGGCTGTTTATTTAACACGTGTCACATCTAAAATAAGGATTGCTTTAGCTGAAAAAGCAAGTCATTTATAAATGTGCATTTATAAGGGCAAAAGTCAAGGCAACTGTGCAAACCACTTGTCAACGTATTTAGAGGAAATTGTGTAATCAACTTAACATACCAGTTAGCCTTTACCTGCAAGGTCAAGCTCAGAGTTCCTGTATGTCACCACACTAGCCTATTAATCACTCTGCAGGAAATTCCACATTTTTCTTTAGATTAAACTATAGAAAGTGGAGTGGGAACAGAATCTAGAGAGGATTTCCTATTCGTTTCTTTGTTTCCTCTGACTTGCCTGATGTTTCATGATTTAATTTTTTTTAAACTTGTCTGCTACAGAATTTAAAATAGGTTCAAAATGATATATTTCAATATGTACCGCTAACGGGCGTTTTATAACACAAAGGTAAATGTAGGTATTTGATGGCTGGATGCCAACTTACTGCTGTAGATCCCTACCAGAGATAGAAAGCATTGACACTGTCAAACAAGTAACAGATCTTTCATTCCAGAAAGAAAGAAAAGGATATGAGCTACTAAATTTAAAACCATTTCCCCTACTTTTTCATGTTGCCAAGAAAGTTCAGATACACGATTTTTGAAGAAATATTAATTTCAGGTATTTTTAAAAAAATCACTTTCCAATCGCTTTTTAAATAAAATTACCAGAAAATATCTTCATTTTTAAAACAGCATTATCGAATTATGATACATACACCATGCAATTCACCCATTCAAAGTTTAAAATTTAGCCTGTTTTGGTGATGCACATCTGCAATCCCATGGACTGGGGAGGCTGAGGCAGGAAGATCACAGGTTCAAGACCAGCCTCAGCAACTTAGCAAGACCCTGTCTCAAAATAAAATAAAAAGAGCTCAGATGCAGCTCAGTGGTAGAGCACTTGCCTAGCATGCCTGAGGTCCTGGGTTCAATTCCCACTATTTGTCCTCTCCATAAAATCAAAACAAAACGAAACCCCATATGCATTACCAGTCCCTCTCATTTTCCTTCAACTTCTCCAGCTCTAGACAACCACCAATCTGCTTTTTGCGTCTGCAGATTTGCTTGTTCCAGACATTTCATACAAACGGAGTCATACAACCTGTGGCCTTTTGGGCCTGTCTTCCTTCACTGAACATATTCCCCAGGTTCATCCACGCTGGATTTCATCCCTTCTTATGGCTGCATAATATGCCACATTTATCCATTCAATAGAAAATGGACATTCAGACTATTTCTACCTTTTGACTATTATAAATAGTGCTGCTATGAATTTTCATGTCCAAGGTTTTGTGTGGACATAGGTTTTCATTTGCCTTAGGAGTAGATAACCTAGGAATAGAAATGTTGGGTCATATAGCAACTCCACATTTAATATTTTAAGGAACTGATGAATTGTTTTCCGAAGTAGCTATTCCATTTTGCATTCTTATCAGTAGCATACGAGGGCTGCCATCTCTGCACATCCTTACCCACACTTGTTTTTGTCAGCCTTTTTTTATTTCCTAGTGTGTGAACATGGCAACTCACTGTGGTTCAAACTTTTTTTTTTTTTGGTGGTACTGGTTATTAAACCCAAGGGCCCTCTAACCACTGAGCTACATCTTTCCCACCTCCCCATCCTTTACCCTGTTTTTTAATTGAGACAGGATCTTGCTGAGTTGTCCAGGATGGCCTGGAACTTGTGATCCTCCTGCTCAGCCTCCTGAGTTGCTGAGACCAGTAATGAGGGAGGTGGGACCACACTGACTTCAAGTATCTTTTTTTTTTTTAGTACTGGAGATTGAATCTAGTGGTTCTTAACCACTGACTCATATCCCTAGCACTTTATATTTTACTTTGAGACAAGGTCTTGCTGAGTTGCTTAGGGCCTTGCTGAGTTGCTGAGGCTGGCTTTGAACTTGCAATCCTCTTGCCTCAGCCTCCGGAGCCACTGGGATTGTAGGTATGAACCACTGCACCCAGATCAAATATCTTTTAAGAAAATGTTCATAGGAGGATTTTTGCTCTGCTTTCTATGGTCAGTATTAGGAACAATTACTTAATAGTGTGGCACTGTACAGCAGACAGGATGGAAGGGGGTGAAAGAAATATACACCTGGTAACAAGACATGCAGGGACTTGGGATGATGAGGCCTTATGTTAAACCTCTCTTGTTCTGAATTTTTAGACATTTAAAAGTATAAAACAAACCCTCCCCAAATAGCATTCAAAGTTGTGATTCAGTTTGGTTGTTGTTTGATATTTTCTTTGCATGATTTTACTTTTAGGAGGATACATTCAATCTTAGTTGCAATATGTAATTAAAACAAAAATACTAATCTTGCTTCTGAAGAGGCATTTATTGCTACTGTTCTGTTTGAGTAACTTCCATGCTTATGTTTCTACTTTCTGGGGGCTTGGCCCCAGCAAGGAAAGATAATCCTCCTTTGTGGACATTCCCACAGTTAACTCCACACACATCTGGATGGCAGTTCAATAGTCCACTGTTATTCAAACAATTTGTAATCACACATACTGTGTGTCAACTAACAAGCCAGGGTGTATGGCTTTTCAGTATTCCGAAGCATTCAGCACGCACAATTTACAAATAAAATAAGAATCTACAGTAGAGACAATGGCACATTCTTCCTTGAATCACTGAGTGAAAAGAGCGTCTCTGTTGAAATACAAGACGGCGCTTGTTATTTTGACGGTAAATGAAAAAGAGGTTCGGAAAACCATATTTCATCTGTTAATTCTCTTAGCATGGGAAAGTACCATATCTGTGGCATTGAAGAATCTGGGGCTGCATGTTTCTTTAAGCTGAGCTTGAGTCAGAGATGGCCAAGTAACCACCAACAGCATGTCTGATATGCAGCTGACCAATTCCAACAGCCTTATCCTTCTAGGTCCCAGTGGGCTGCAGAAAACAGGGACGATGGCCAGATTCATCATGGTCATTTGTTTCTCTCATTATTTTCAGCTTGGAAGATGGAGGGGCGGAAGAGTTGAGTTCAAGCCCCCAAGTGGCTGATTAACAATTTTGGAAACAAAGGGTTAGATAAGGCCAGAGGAAGTGCAGTTGAGCTTGTCCTGAGAAGGAGGACTGGGGACAGGCTCTTCACACACCCGTGAGTCCCCAGACTTATGACAAGGTGGCAGAGACAGCAGTGAGGAGTGATCAGTGTGGGACTGGGAGGTGTCAGGAAACGCAGCCAGGCGCAGCTGGACGACATTCCACCTGCCCCGTCTGATTGGCAGCATGGTGGCCTCTGACCCCAAGGGGCTACGCGCCCCACTGGGGAGCCAGCTCAGGCCCTCGAACGGATCATCTGGCTGGGTCGCTGCTGAATTCCTTAAGATTCAGGGACCAGATGATCTGGCCTTTCTTCTCCATGAGGGCTTCTCCCTAGGCTTTCCCTACTGGCTTTTTGCCCACAACACCATAACTTGACTCTCGGGCTCTGCTGGAAGGTTCTTAACAGAGGACAGCCCTCCTTCCAAGGTAAACACAGTTCTGTCACACTGCAAATGCAACGACGTTGTAAGAAAATAACCATTAAGATCCAGGTGGCTTGTGAGAGGAAGAAACTGTCACTGTATAATAGGTCATAGCAGGGAGAAAAGATTAGTTTCACACTGAACTTCATGTCTTCACTTCTCTCCACTCACAAATGATAATATTAATAAATAGTTCAGTGTCTGCTCATTTCTTTTCCAATTTGTCAGGCATTTACGGAGAACCTATTATGTGCCAGGAACTGTGCTAAATCCTGGAGATATAAAGAAAAAGGAAGCAAAATCCCTTTCCTCAAGGATCTCATGGCCTTGGAGGAGAGCCAAGTCTGTACAGAATAGTCTAGAACATGACTGGTGAATGTGATACAGAGGAGAGTGAGGAAGTGCAGAGGAAAAGATGGCTGCTCTGCCTGAGGGCTTGGGAGAGCCTCACAGAGAAGGTGCCGTGCAAGCGGGGCCCCATGAGGTGAGTGGGCTCTGTCCCGACGAAGGACGCCCAGGCTCGGGGACCCTCAGGGAGCTTGTCAGGGACTGCCCACCTCACACGCGGCCCAGTGAGGCCTCCTGTTGAGATGAGGAACCCACTAGCTAGAGACCAGGAAAGGAAACTAAACTCCTTTCTGCCCTCCACTTTCGGTGTGCTGTTCACCTGCACAGTTGACAGGGTCAGATCTGGACCACGCTGCCATGACCCATCCAGACTCCATCAACCAGACAAGTACTAATCTCTGGCCGCCTGTGGACTTGGAGGACCTAGGGGTCCAGCCTGGATCTGCCCACAGGGGTGGAACTCCACCCTGGCTCTCTTCCTCATGCCCACTAGAAGGCGCTGAGACCAGGGCTCAAGTAGCAAAGCAACAATGAATTGGAAAAGAAGAAAAAAACTGAAAGAAAAATGACTCAGCAACTGAACAACATCAATTTATAAATATTTTTTGATCCCCAGAAGTATGCCCTAAAAGGAAAGGCGGCCATAGCCAGCTTCAGTTTTCCAGATCACTGGGGTCTCGGAGACCTTGACAGTCATCTTCACATGGATGGAGTGCTCTTGTTCTATTTTGGAGGTACCAGGGTGTTTCACACACAGAGGCTTTGCCTTAAGATCACAGGGCTGGATTAAGACCTTACACGCTGTCTCTGCCACCCCCTGGGAATGCAGGCTCCTTGCTCACAATGTACCTAAAATACCGCATACCCCATCTGAGGCATCCAGGGAACAGAGGATGGAGAGACTTGTACAATTCAGCCTTATTATCTTGCTAGGACATTTTCATCATTTTTAAAATCTATTTCCTTATGGAACAAAATGAATAATTCACATCTCATTGGAATTTCTCCTTTTAAAAATAACTGTCAACTATTTAGTGGGTTTTTCTCTTGATCATTTGTAGGATAACAGAGTTCTGGGATAGGAAGGGACCACACAAGCCACCTAGAACCACAGCAGCACTGAAGGTTGCACCAGCTCTGAGAGCATCCTGGCAAGTGCTGTGTGTGTAAATACTTTTGCCAACATCAACATCATCTGTCTACTCACTTCCCAGCTGAGGCTGCTCTTTTAGTGAGAAGGGTCCAATATGTGTCCAGGTAACTTTCAGCCACTAGCCCTGCATCAGGCCTATGGGCCACAGAGAAAGGTCTCCTTCTTCCACAGAACAACCCTTGTGAAAGTGGAAGAGAAATTGTCACACAGTGCTTCTCACCATCGCTCACCTCTGAATGCGCCCCAATTTGTACAGACGACCCCACTTCTGCAATTTAGAATAGACTTAGGTTTCTTATCAAAAGAGCCACTTTTAAAGTTATGCCTTGTCTTTTTTTTAAATAACTTTTAAAATTTATTTTAAAATTGAAATATATCATTGTATGTTTTATCTTGTACAATATGATGTTATGGTCTGTCTGTACACACACACACACACACACACACACACATTGTAGCATGATTAAACATCTAATTAGCAAATGCATTTTCTCACATGATGTTATGAAGTATGTACAGACATAGAAGAATAGGTAAACTTAACTAATACATACGTTCTCTTACATAGTCTTGTGATAGCACACAAGTTCCATTTTCTTCACATTTTCAATAATACATTGTCATTAGCTATAGTTACTTTGCTATACAGTATATTTCTTGAAGTTGTTCTTTCCACTGACCTGTAGAATCCTTTGACTAACTTCTCCCCATCCCTCACCGCCCATCTCCTCCCCAAATGCCTGAGCCTCTAGTAATTACCATTATACTCCCTACTTCTATTAGATCAATAAAGTTAGGCCTTTTCCTAGCCTCCAGTTCCTGTCCTTCTTGGCTGACTGACCCAAACAACATAACTTTATTCCTTTATCCCATGCCTTTCACCTGCCACCCACCCACTTGCTCACTTGTCAACCTGTCTACTCATCTGACACTCAGTGAGGACTAACTATGTATCAGGCACTATTCCAGGGACCAGGGCAAGAGTAGTGAACAAGATTGGCACAGTGTCTGTCCCTGTATGGCTTATAACCAAGTGGCAGGATCTCGGAATAATCAAATAAATAAAGAGAATAAAGTATAAGATTTTAGGAAAGGTAGACTGGGAAACACTTTCTGAGGAGTGACATTAAACTGATAACTGAAGGAAAAGGAACAGCTGGCCAAGTGAAGATCTGGAGGAATAACCTTCCAGGAAAAAAATAATCTTATAAGTATCTCTACCTATCTATACCTTTATACATATAAAATTATATTGTTTTAAACTCAACCATTCTAAATAGAGTTATTTGTAAATTCTACTTTACCTGCTTGGAGCAACCCCAAATCAAATTCATCAATCCCTGTCTCTGTGGTCCATAGAATATGTTGCTTTTCTGCAGAATTTCAATTAAAGAAGGTCTGGTAGTAGTTGCAGTGCCATGGGGGACTCAATGACCATACTGACAGAATATTAATTTCAACTAACTTGCAGGATTTCTGAGTAGTTGAGGAAGAACAGGATATTTAACGAAAAGCCAGTTCACATAACCCAAGAATAGGCTTTGTGTGTTCTAACCAATTAAATCTCCTCTAGTTTTTAACAGCTTTGTTTATGAAGCCCATATTGAAAATTAAATGTTTATTACAATTTTTTGAAGGTGAGGTATAGAACTTGGCACAGTATTGATTAATAACTTGTGGATGGCTGGTGTGAGGAAACCAGTTTTGAACCCAACTGTAAACAATGCATGGGGCAGAGTGTTTCAGCTATTTGTATGCTCGGGGCTTGCCAATTTGTAATTAGTTGCAGATTTTCAATTACTTCTCAGCAAACAAAACAGTTTTATTTGCATTGTTTACTTGGCATTTAATTTAAGAAGAATCCAATTGACTGTTTTTAGAGACAGATGAATTAGGAGGGTTGGGATAAAATAAATAGATACATTTTGAGTAGCCCTACATCTGCATTTTTGTTTTGAGTGAAACAAATGTACAAAACTTGGCCTAAATTCAATCAACTCTATCACACAATCTCAAAATGCCTCCTGTGCAATTTGTCAAAAAGAAGATTTTTGGCAACTGCATATGAAACTCTTGAGATTTGTAATGAAGAACATAATCAGAGAGAGAGGAAAAAAAGCAAAGTTGCATTTTCTGCTAATTGAAACTGGTAAACCACTGTGGGTAACTTAAATTCAAGAGAAGATCAGAATTACTATTTTGAATGTTAGCCCCTGTTCTGTGCTTCACACTCGCTCTGTCCATGACTGGGGGCTCCTTGCAGGCCCTCAGTTTTTTTTCTTTGGAGAAGAAAATTCCAATTGCTCAACAAAATATTTACTGAGGACCTACACAGTGGTTAGTGCTAGAGATGGAAATGAAGAAGGAAAGAAATTGACCTTCAAGAAGCTCAGAGTTTGGTGGAGAAAGGATAGAAATTTAATTAAAGGTGAGCTACAGGCAACAGGGGTAAGGAAAGCGCTGGAATTAGAAGGGAGGAACTCGTTCTGACCAGTGGTGAGGAAAGGCGAGAAGGTAAAATGTAAAGGACTTAAGGGAGGAATGGATTCTTGCAGTTGGGGGAAAAGGGAGGATATTTTGTGGTGAGGGAGCAGGATACAAAAGGGACACCACGTGTCAGAGCCCCAGGTTTGATGTGGCTGGATCTGGCACAGCCAGTCAGATGAGGGATGGGAATGAGGTGGAGGGCGTGGTGCGGGTGCAGGCGAATGGCAGCTGGCAATGGCAAGGAGCCTGCACCCTATCTGAAAGCAGGCAGGAGCCCCTGGAGAGCATGAGGCAGAGCAGGCAGCCATAGGGTCAGATGGGTCTGCACTTGAACAAGACCATCTGGGGAATGAATGGTGTCTGAAAACGGGCAGGAGCAGTGGAGCTGACTGGGTATTTCAGAGGTGGAATCCACATAACTTAAAAAACAACTAGTCAAAGGAGTGAGAGCAGAGAGGAGGCCTGTGATGACATCATTCAAGTCAGAGAATGTATGAAGGAAATAACTGACAGGATGATAAACACACACACACACACACACACACACACACACACCCCAGAAATGCCACAGTAAAGTATTACGGCAAAGCTCAAAAACACTATGCTAAATGAAAGAAGTCAGCCACAGAAGGTCCCATGTCATATGACTCCATTGATATGAAATATCCAGTGTGAGTGAATCCACAGAGACGTGGGCTGGGGCACTGGGAACTGCCACTTAACAGGTTCAGAGCATCCTTTTGGGGTAAGGAGAATGCTTCGGAACTAAATAGTTGGAGGAACTGGTTGGATAACATTGTGAATGCCTTGAAGGATGAGTGGTGCACTTCAAAATGGTTAACTTTGTGTTGTGTGAATTTCGATTTAAAAAAAAAAGCACAAAACCAAACAAGTAAAATAAAAACAAAAAACAAAACCAAAAAACCCCCCAAAAAACCAAAAATAAAAACAAAACCCCTAAAACACCACAGCAGCACATGGAATCTTGGATTCCAGAGCTGCACAGACCAAGAATTTCCCCTTAAACCCAACTGATATCAGCGCAGAGAGGCCTGGGGAAGGCACGCTAGTGCCCATTTGATGAGCATGATATCCTTCCCTCGAAGGTCTGGGCTGGTGCCTACTTGGGAATGGGCAGGAACCTCATTCCTTGTAGGTGTACCCTCTAGTTGGGGACCTCCACCTCTGCTGTATCAAACTCTGGCTAACCTAGTAATGTGAGTAGTTGGTCTGGGAGGGAAAGCAGCAAAGCACACAGAGAGGAGAGTGGAGCGGGGCCAGGAAACAGTAAGAAAAACTTTCTGGCATTCATATTGGTCATCAGTAGCCCTGGGGGAATAAAGGGCTCCCTGATGCTCAGTGCATCATCAGGAAGATTAATTAACATTTGTAAAGGCCACACACAATGTGAAAAGCCCAGTAATGGATCTCCAAAAGCTGGAGTCCCTGTTTTCCAGAAGGGTCATGAAACAAGGAGTGGAAAATATTCCCTAGAAGACAGGGCTGGATGACCTCCGCCATGAAGAACATTGCAAAGAAACGACTGGGCTTGTCTGGGATTCTCTTCATTCTCAAGTTGAATCTGATCTGACAGATGTGGTGAGTAATTAAACCCTTGTCCATTCATAGTCTGAATGCCTGCACTGCACAGAGAATGGGGCAGGAATAATGAGAGGCACAGCCCCTCCGGGACTATTCAGGAGTGCTCAAATTTGCATGGTCACATGAACCCGAAGGAAGTGGATTATGCTGGCCCGGCCAGGAAGTGGAGACCGCCAAAGCTTTCTGATTTGCATAAATCATAGGGCTGGAAGGCAGAGAGGCTTAAGGGCTCTTGGAGGAGGCCAGCTGTAGCTGCCTTTCCTTGAATCCAGCACACTGCTGTGGTTAGATGCTGCCTCAGAAAAGCTGTAGAGGTAATTTAACTTGTGATGTCATTTACTCAAAAAGTTTTGTCAATATATACCCTTGCCTTTCCAAACATGTGATTTTTTTTTTTTTTTTAACGAGTTGCTGCATAGTCTCCCAGTGAATGGTTTCCTTTAATTACCTCAAAAAAAAAAGGTGATCTGGTAAAGGGTAAATTCATTTTATTATGATTACTGCTGTCAAATAATTTCTAATTGTGTGACAAGTTGCTTAAGCAAAGAATTGTCTGTGGCATTAAAAAGTAGTTAATGTCTCTCAGAAAGGATTATTTTCTTTTTAAGTTTCAAGTGAAGGCTACTGATTAATTAATCCATTTACATAAAACTGTCTTAGATGAGTTACCTGCAAAGATAAAGCGTGAAATCTATCCTGTTATGTGGAATGAACACATAGAGGTACTCTACCAAAAGCAAATAGAAGTAATCAATTAAAAACAAATGTCAAAAATTTCATTGTATTCTATGTGATATGGGCGATGTCACTGACACAACTGAGTAACTTCCTTAACTGGGCCTTCCCATCTATACTTGCTAGGGTTTGGATATGAGGTGTTCTCCCAAAACTCTTGTTAATGCAGGAATGTTCAGAGATGAAACAGATTGTGAGAGCTGCAACCTAGTTTGAATGGACTGACTGGGCAGTAACTGTAGGAAGGGGTATGGCTGGAGAAGAGGGTCATGGCAGGGCTGGGGGTCGTGCCCTGGAAGGGTTCATTTTCCTCGAGGCCCCTTCTTCTCCCTCCCTGCTTCCTAGCTGCTGTGAACGGAGCAGCTTTCCTCCACCACACCCTGCACCACGACGCTCTGCCTTATCCTGAGCCCAGAGCAATGGACTTGGCCGACCATGGACTACACCTCTGGAACCATGAACCAAAATAAAATTTCTATCCTCTAAGTTGTTCTTATTTTGGTCACAGCAAAGAAAAACTGATAAAAACACCAGTTTTATACAATTTTCTTATGGAAAGGCATGTAAAATTACATGGTGATTTTAAGAGATTAGATGCACATGTCCTTTCCATTTGCCGCCTACATGTGGTTCACTGCATGTTACCTCCCGTGCTGGCAGGTACCAGTTGACCAAGTTTGGCTAAAGTCTTCCAACTTTTGCCCCCTTCAGTTCTGCACGAGTCCTACCCTGACACAGTCATCACAGACCTGGAGTGCAACAAGGGAAGCAGAGACTTACTTGTGAAAAACTGGAATTCCTTGATCACTTTAATATATATAATTAAATGGAAAGTATGCATTACCCAGACTAATTATATATAATTTCTTGGCATTAGGTATAAATTATTCAGACTGTACCCAGGGGGAGGGGAATAAAAGGATTCTTTATAGCAGAATTTTCATTGTAGAACCCATCTCCAGCAAATCCCTTCTTCCTAGCATCTTAAGTTGTCTTCAGTGACTTCAGTCTGTTCCCAAGCCGAAGCTGTGCAGCCATTTCTGCAGTAGGAATTAGTCTTTTCAGAGCTACTGACTGGATTTATCACATAAAGTGGTTAAATGCGATGCTGAGAAGAGTGGAACAGAGAGAGAGAAAAGAGGAGAGAACAAAGATGAGGAGATGGAGAAAGAAGGAAAAAGAGAACTAGGGGGCAGGGGAAAGAGCTTCCGCTCCCCCTGTGTCCCAGCTGTAATAAACAGGAGGAAGAAATGCCTGGTCTCAGTCTCGGGGACTGATAAGAGATGACAGGAGTGCCCACATATCACCTGTCAAAGGGCTCCACGTGTCGGTGAACTGGCAGGAAGTGAGAAACTCTGGTTCGCTGGCCCCTCACCATCCCTCACTGTAAATGAATCAAAAGTCAGAGCAACAGTCTTTATTTTAGACTGACAAGTTCAAGTTGCAAGGTGACTATCAGTTGGCAGGCCCTCTCTCTAGTTCATGAAGGTGGCAGAAAGAAGGGATTATTGATCAACTTTGGGAGGGACATTCTC
Organism: Marmota flaviventris; assembly: GCF_047511675.1. Lineage (NCBI taxonomy): Eukaryota > Metazoa > Chordata > Mammalia > Rodentia > Sciuridae > Marmota > Marmota flaviventris. The sequence continues at coordinate 17,030,213 of NC_092501.1, forward strand.
ATTAGCAGAAATGGAAGACTCAAGATCTAACAAAGTCCTTAGGAATGCAGAGAATTGAGAGCCACAGCATGAAGGAAATCTCTAGTTTGTGGGTGGCTGTTCTCTCTCTCTCTCAAAAGGCCCATTTCCACCTTTAAAATAAAGCAGATTGATGGTGCCCATGGCACAGGCCTGTAACACCAGCTACTGAGGAGACTGAGGTAAGAGTATCATAAGTTTGTGCCAGGCGCAGTGGCTCACGCCTGTAATTCCAGCAGCTCAGGAGGCTGAGGCAGGAGGATCACGACTTCAAAGCCAGCCTCAGCAAAAGCGAGGCACTAAGGAACTCAGTGAGACCCTGTCTCCAAATAAGATACAAAACAGGGTTGGGGATGTGGCTCAGTGGTTCAGTGCCCCTGAGTTCAATCCCAGGTACCACCTCACCACCAAAAAAACAAAACAAAACAAAAAAACCCAAAATAGTACTGCAAGTTTGAGGCCAGTCTGGGCAACTTAAGAAGACAATGTCTCAAGCTGAGGAAAAAAAAAAAAAAAAGACTGGGATGTAATAGAATGCCCTGGGTCCAATCCCCAGTACCTTAAAAACAAACAACAACAACATCTAAATTACCACCAACAACCTCAGATTGTTCACGTGTTCTGAAGAGCTCAGTGAGATCTGGACAGAGAGCAAGGACCACTTTTATGTCCTTTTGCTAAGGAATCTGCACTCCTTTCTAGTCAGTGAGACCCAGGTCCAGAGACATCAGAAAGCTAATCTAGGAGATGCTGCTGGGGAGAGAGGTCCTGATGTTGGGGTGTCTGAATTCAAGATTCTTAGGCTTGGCTCTTGGCCTTGGAACTTTCTGGAAGTATCAGGTTTGCAACTCACAGAGTTAGAAGAGTCTCCAGAATCACAGGACATTAGCATGGGTAGTATCACAGTAGCCCTGAAGAAAACTACATTGGCTCATTTTAACTGCAGTTCTTGCCATGTACACATCACAGGAGGTGCAATTTCTAAACCGCCTGTGATTTGTTCGAGATTCCTTGGAATCCTCATCTATTTGTGCTGTCTCTTGTTACTTTGGTTGTGTATTTTGAATCTACTGAAATTCATGGAGGGAAAGCCCTCCTAAGATTCTCCATGAAGCTACAACTTCTTAACTTCATGTGATCCTAGTTTTTTCAATTGTAAAACTAAGACAGTGATTTCTAGCTTTTGGAATGGTTGATAGTTAATAGGGAGCACATTGCTTGGCACAAAAAATGCCCCCAACAATGGTAATTACAATTACTAATACAGGAAAAGAGGTGAGAGTGTTTAAGGCTGTGAAAACCACTTTATTTTCCAATTTTTCTTCCCAGAGGTTTAAACTGTTCAGGTCTGTTTGCATTTGTTTTGGTCTCTGCTGATAGCAACACATTATTTAAGGAAAGTAATCCAAGAGAAACAGACGCTCCGTGTCACTGACCTCTTCAAGTGACACCTTTTTCATTAATTATTACCCTTCAGTGACGGCTGTGGCCAGTTTCTACTCCTTCTACAGCTTCTGTGAGTTCTAGGGCAAGGGGTCGTTTGGAAACAGTTCTCATCAAGGAGCACAGGACTACACACACACCCTTCGTAAACTTTTAAGAGAAAACAAAACAAAACAAAACAAAAAACCTAAAGGACAGTGTGACTGCTGAGAAGTTGGACAGACCTATTTCTCAGGCCAGCACAGCCACTTAAGAGGGGCAGGATCTGAGTCAGCTGCTTCCTGCCTTGCAAAAGAGAATAATAAAAACACTGATCTCTTAGAGCTATTGTGAAGATTTGGGAAAAAACCCCCACTAATATAAAGTGCGCAGTCCCATGCCTGGTACATGGAATGGTTCCCGTAATCAGGGGCCAGCTTATGACTGTGAAACTCCCAGATTGGAGGCGGGGCATTGGTGCACGCTTCATGTTACACATTGGTGGAGAACATCTGGGTTAAGTGGAGCCCCTGCTCACCCCTAAGTATGACTATTTTCTTTTCTTCCACTTCAGGAAATTTGTTTGTACTCAAAAATAGTCATTAAGCTGGGTGTGGTGGCACACACCTATAGTCCCAGTGATTTGGGAGTCTGAGGCAGGAGAATCACAGATTCAAGGCCAGCCTCAGCAACTTAGCAAGACCCTTAAAGGACTGGGGATATAGCTCAGGGATAGAGTGCCCCTGGGCTCCAGCCCCATTTCTGAGGGCAGGGGACAGTCATTAAGCTGAACCCTTGTGTTCACAGGGGTGGTGACACCTGGGGTTATCAGTCCTTTTGTTTGTGAAGACAAAGGTCACATGGGATTTCAGCAATTGTGCATGTTCTGGGTCCACAGATAGTGGACAGGCTCCATAGTGTCTCAGGTACAGTGAGTTGGACAATGTTCTTTTTATGAGCTCTGCAAGCTGTGTTGATCAGAAGGGATGTTAAAAAGCAGTCGTTTCCAGACATTTCTAGTTCACTTAGTAGTTGTTGATAAATGTAAACCAGTTGTTCTGCAACGGATACCTGCACACCCTCAACTACCAATTTCACCAGCTGTGTAAGACATTCTCAATTTTTCTTCTTTTATTTTTAGCAGATTATGTTTTGAATTGTATTCAATCAAAAAAATAATAATAATAAAAGAAAAGAAAAAGAAAAAAGAGAACAAAGAAGGAAACCTGTCTTTTCATGCAGGGCTCCAGAGAATCTGAGTTGTCCTGAGATAAAATCCCTTCCTGTGATAAGTGAGACAGCTGATGACTTTGAGTGTGCACTGTTATCCTCTCCCCCAGGAGACACACCAAGTTAGTGCAGCCCCAGCTGCTGGGTGGAGCAGGGCATGCTGGGAGTAGGGTATAGACTCACTGGGGCTAGGGCTGCTGAGATAGGGGAGGCAAGGTACAGACTCAATTCCTTATGGCAGTTGTTCCTCCAGCTGCCACAAGTCTCGAGAGCTAAAGGTGACTTTTCCAAAGCCAGTTTTTATTTATTTATATTTTGGTACTGGGAATTAACCCAGGGAAGATATGCCACTGAACTACATCCCCAATCTTTTCATTTTTTTGAGATACTGGGATAGTCTTGCTAAGTTGCTCAGGTTGGCTTCCAACTCGTGATCCTCTTCTCTCAGCCTCCCAAGTCACTGTGGTCATAGGTGTGTGCCATCACACATGGCAGTAGTTTTTTTTTGTGTGTGTGGGGTACCGGGGATTGAACTCGGGGGCACTCAACCACTGAGCCACATCCCAGCCCTGTTTTGTATTTTATTAGAGACAGGGTCTCACTGAGTTGCTTAGTGCCCCTCTTTTGCTGAGGCTGGCTTTGAACTCACAATCCTCCTGTCTTAGCCTCCTAAGCCCCTGGAATTACAGGCGTGCACCACTGCACCGGGCAAAAGTCCAATTTTTAAAAGACAAGATGTTGGATTCCTTCAAAGAACAAATTTTTATGAACTCTGAATCCTCAGGGAAGGCAGAAAGAGAGGACAGAAAAAGGTGGAAGAAAGGAAAAAACAGAGAGTATATGACACTATCTTTCCCCCCCTTTCATTTATATAATCTTATTTGGAAGATGAAACACATTATTTTCTTCCCAATGGTGTCATGACCACTTTAGTTTTTCTGTTCTGAAAATGGATGATGTTTGTTACTATGCTTTGTTATTTTACACAATGTGTATATGGACTCTTGGAATAAGAGTCTCAGGACACCTATAGTGAGGATCAGCAACTTAATGTTATTCTATTTATTCCCTATTCTATGAGAAACATTTTCTTTTCTTTCTTTCTTTTGGTACTGGGGATTGAATCCAGGGGCACTTTACCACTGAGCTATATCCCAGACCCATTTTTTATAAATTCATTTATTTATTTTTTAGTTGTAGTTGAACATAATACCTTCATTTTATTTATTTATTTTTATGTGGTGCTGAGGATCGAACCCAGGGCCTCGCACGTGCTAGACGAATGCTCTACTGCTTAGGCACAGTCCCAGCCCATTCCTAAAACTTTTTATTTTTTATTTTCAGACAGGGTCTTGCTGAGTTTCTTTGGACCTCACTAAGTCCAAAATGATGAGGCTGGCCTGGAACTTATCATGGTCCTGCCTCAGCCTTCTGAGCTGCTGGGATTACAAGTATGTGCCACCGTGCCTGGCTCTATGAGAATCTTCAGGGAAGGCAATAACTGCTTAGAATTATTTCCTCTCATACTTTCTTCTTGTAAGTGACTTCAGCTTCCTAGGAATTATCAGAATTCTTTTTCTTGCAGGCTATCATTTGTGAAACAGTATGGCTCCTCCTTTTGGAGGGCAATCAAGGCTCTGCCTGGATTCAGTGGAGGTTCATGGGATGCCTCCATGTGCCCTGCTCCAGGCGTGCTTTGTGGAGGTGTGCAGTGGAGGAAGCCAGGCAAGACCAACATGGCAGTAGGGTGGATGAAGGCATCCTGGGTTTGACTGCTGCTGCTTCTCAGACCATCTGAATGAAGGACAAGGTTTTGTTTTTTCATTTTTGACTTGTTGAGGGCTGATGAGGGGTGCTGTTTCCATGGCAAGTATGCAGCTCCTACCACATGCACTTCACCAAGAACTTGACAGCACCCTAAATGGCTTGGGCTCTGTTCTATGACAGAAGTCCCCTGACATGTCCTTGGACAATAAGGCAGCATCAAAGTGATAAGCTTTTTAAAAAAATGTTTACTCTTTTTTTTTTTTTTTAATTTTTAAGGTGTAATTGGACTCAATGCCTTTATTTTATTTACTTGTTTTTAATGTGGTGCTGAGGATCAAACCCAGGGCCTTGCACGCACGTGCTAGGCGAGCGCTCTACCACTGAGCCCAGCCCAAAATGTCTACTCTTAATGTGTGTACTGATGATGTCATAGATTGACAGGAAATAGTTGATGGATTGGAATCAGGAGTAGCTCTAAACTGAAGGAGAAAAAATGTTCAGTGCAGTGATCCACAACTGGTACCCTGAAGGGATCAAAGTGGCACTGAAGATCAAAAATAAGAATGACGGGGGCTGGGGCTGTAGCTCAGTGGCAGGGCACCTGACTAGCATGGGTGAGGCACTGGGTTCGATCCTTAGCACCCCATAAAATGAAACAAATAAATAAAGGCATTCTGTCCATCTATAACTACAGAAGTAATAATAATAATAATAAAAAGAATGGACAGACACATGAAATGGAGATAAACCAGGTGTTTCTAATGATGTACAAAAACAAACAAGCCTCACTGGTCATTTTTGGAGGTTGCTGGTACAATTTGATGTTCTAAAAATTATTAAATAAATATATAACCACTTATGCTGCTTTTCTTATATGACCTATATTTCAGAGTACCCAAATAGTTGATGATGGTGAGTTTTTTTTATATAAAAGAATAACACTGGGCTGGGGCTGTAGCTCAGTGGCAGAGTGCTTGCCAAGCATGTGTAAGGCACTGGGCTTGACCCTTGGCACCACATAAAAATGAAACAAATAAAATAAAGGCACACTGTCCACCTACAGTTACAAGCAATTAAAAAGAAAAATGCTAATAAATGCAGAAAGAATGACAGGAAACAAAAGTCACCACACCACAACCCTCAATGAGCATAGGCATAACCAACACAATGACTACTAAAACTATTTGATGAGCAGGTTGATAGAGAAGGCCATATGGATAGTCAGGCTGACCATAATTAAACCCACTGATCAATGTGTTTGTGTGTGTGTGTGTATAGGAGATAGCCAGATGCTGGGGATTAATTCCAGGGTTGCTCTATGACTGAGCTACATCTCCAGTCCTTTTTTGAGACAAGTGTCTCTCTGAGTTGCACAGGACAGCCTCAAAATTTCAATCTTCCTGCCTTAGTCTCCTGAGTAGCTGGGATCACAGCTGAGAGTCAACATGCTTAGCTCTACTGATCAGTCTTTTTTTTTTTTGGTACTAGGGATTGAACCCAGTGTTCTACCACTGAGCTACTTTCCCAGCTCTTTTATCATCATCATCATCATCATTATTTTTGAGAGAGGGTCCAGCTACGTGGTTTAGGCCTTGCTCATTTGCTGAGACTGGCCTTGAACTTGCCATCCTTCTGCCTCAGCCTTTTGAGTTGCTGGAATTATAGGCATGCACCATTGTTCCCAGTCACTGATCAATTTGATGTAGGTAAAAGTGATTCAATCAGACACCATATGCTTCCTGATGAGATAAAACTGAACCTGCCTCTCACTGAGTCATTAGACCTAACCACTAGTGTACAGGAAATATGGAGGAAAGAGGAACATGTTAAATAGCACCATGAAGATGCAACAGGCCAAATCCATAACTTGGAATTTTTTACAGGACAATATGTGATTTATTTAATAAATAAATACAAATAAAAAGGAGGAGAATTTGTAATAGATTAAAAGACACTTTAAGGATAGATCTACCAAATGCAACAAGTACACCTTATTTGGATCCTGACTTATACTACCTGTTTATGGACATGTTTAAAATGATTAGGGAAAATTGATCCTGAATGGGTTTGCAACTATTCTTAAATTTATGAAGTATAATAAAGGTACCGTGGTTGAGTTTCTAAAAAGTTATGCCACATGTTTTGGAGACACATACTAAAATATTTATAGGTAAAAATCAGGTATCTGGGACTTAGTTTAAATTACTTCACAAAACAAAACAGAAAGGACAGAGGGAGATAAAACTTTGGTAGGTATTGAAGGTGGGTGTTAAAGAGGTGGGGGGGGGGTCACTACACTATTTACTTTTCTCTGTGTGTATGAATTTCTGGGGGGCTGCTTTAAAAAAATGAAAGGGTCTCATTTCTGTGAAAAGGGATCTCACAGAAAATAAAGCAACAAGACAGGCCAGTGGATGGAAACATGATGCTTATCTACTGAGTCGCCGATTTAGTGCCCTCTCTTGCTCAGGCATGGGGTCTGAGGGAGGGCAAGCACAGACCACGGGAGGGACTTCCATCTCTCTGAGCTCTGTAGGGTTACTAGGTGCCTGGCAACCCCATAATCCCAAGGGAGGTTGGGAAGCTTTCTGAGATGGAGATTTCCAGGACCTGCCTGGGAGAGGCAAGAAAGAGGATCCCTGCCACAGCACAGTGTCCTCTTTAACCCCATTCCCAGGGAAAATCCCAAACAAGAACCAACAGAACCATGCCATCTGGGATTCTCTAATGTACATCTGGCAATGTGCCATGGCAAGTACCTTGGAACTGTGGACATGGGGCATATTTCAAGGCCACACACATCTTTTATTCAGTGCTTCATCATCCCACATGTTATTAATTCACTTAAAGAACTATACTAAATTTGACCTTCGAAGGGGGACGGTCAAAAGCAATAATGCCATATTTGATACAAAAATGACCTTATTGGGACCTGTAATATCTCCCTGCCAGCCTTTTTCAATTAAATGACCACAACTAGCAAACAACTATTAACATGGGGACTGTGTGGGATACAAAGATATGCAGTGTCTGCAATGGTGAACCACAAAATGCTTGTAGAGAAAAAAGGGAGGGGGATTCATATAAATTCTTGAGACAAAGATGTTATTCAGTTTTGCAATCCTTTGAGCTGCTGATAGGAATAGTCCACAGTTTCCACAATTGTAGTAAGTGGATGCCTTGATAGGATCTTTGGGCGAAAAACCTTATTCTAGCCTTGTAATGTCCACACTTGGCCCAAGCACAGAGAATCAGGGACTCTTGTTACTGAACCATCAGTGGTTAGGGCAGCTTCAAGCTATTCCTTCATCAACTGAAAGCGAAGTAGAAACTAGGCCTAATTGTGCTCTTTAATTCTCAATTTACTTTTTTTTTTTTGAAAAATTTTTTTTAGATGTTGATGGACCTTTATTTTATTCATTTATTTATATGCGGTCTGAGAATTGGACCTAGTGCCTCTCACATGCTAAGTAAGTGCTCTACCTCTGAGCCACAACCCTAGCCCCTCTCTATTTACTTTTGCACAATTAGCCATTGCTTCCTATTCAATAGCAACCATGCCCTCTGAATCACAGGTCTGGCCAATCAGTGGGGTGGGCCATCTGAAATCGAGATTGGCCTGAAGGCTCAGGAGGTCAGCCTGCCATAGGTAGTGCATGCCTTTCCTAGTTGTTAACCAGAAATCCAGCATTCGACTTTGTGCAGGGACCCTGGCTTGCAGAGCTCTGGCCCAATCTTTCTTTAAAATTAAGTGCTGGAAGGCCCAGCGGCCTGCTGAGGGGCAGAGCCGCCCCCCACCCCCCTCGCCTGCCAGGTAGGGGAAGGGTGACCACCGACAGAAAAGGCCCAGTGGCCCAGGGCGGGACAAAGCTTCCAATCACTCCTGCAAGGTAGGCGGGCCTGCGACCCACCGGCAGAAGAGGAGCAGTCGCCTGCTGAGAGGCTGAGCCGCCCCCTCCCCCTGCGCCGGCATAGTAGAGAGAACTGGGACCAAACACAGAGCAGGCCCAGCAGCCTGCTGAGGGGCAGAGCCGCCCCCCACCCCCCTCGCCTGCCAGGTAGGGGAAGGGTGACCACCGACAGAAAAGGCCCAGTGGCCCAGGGCGGGACAGAGCTTCCAATCACTCCTGCAAGGTAGGCGGGCCTGCGACCCACTGGCAGAAGAGGAGCAGCCGCCTGCTGAGAGGCTGAGCCGCCCCCTCCCCCTGCGCTGGCATAGTAGACGGAACTGGGACCAATCACAGAGCAGGCCCAGCGGCCTGCTGAGGGGCAGAGCCGCCCCCCACCCCCCTCGCCTGCCAGGTAGGGGAAGGGTGACCACCGACAGAAAAGGCCCAGTGGCCCGCGGCGGGACAAAGCTTCCAATCACTCCTGCAAGGTAGGCGGGCCTGCGACCCACCGGCAGAAGAGGAGCAGCCGCCTGCTGAGAGGCTAAGCCGCCCCCTCCCTCTGCGCCGGCATAGTAGAGGGAACTGGGACCAAACACAGAGCAGGCCCAGCGGCCTGCTGAGGGGCAGAGCCGCCCCCCACCCCCCTCGCCTGCCAGGTAGGGGAAGGGTGACCACCGACAGAAAAGGCCCAGTGGCCCGCGGCGGGACAGAGCTTCCAATCACTCCTGCAAGGTAGGCGGGCCTGCGACCCACTGGCAGAAGAGGAGCAGCGGCCTGCTGAGAGGCAGAGCCGCCCCCTCCCCCCCGCGCCTGCAAGGTAATCGGAACTGAGACCACCATCAGAACAGGTCAGACCTGCAACCGAGAGACAGAACAGGCCCAGTGGCCTGAGGAAGGGTAGAGCCGCCCCCCCCCACGCCTGCAAAGTAGGCGGACCTGCGACCCACTGGCAGTACAGCCCCAGAGGCCTGCAGAGGGGCAGTGCCGCTGCCTGCGCCTGCAAAGTAGGCAGAACGGCGACCACCGACAGAACAAGCCTAGCGGCCCGCAGAGGGACAGAGCCGCCGCCCGCGCCTGCAAGGACGGCGGACCTGCTACCGACTGGCAGAGCAGGCCCAGCGGCCTGCCGGCGTGGTAGGCACATTGCCCCAATTGGCAGAGGGGCAGAGCCGCCGCCCGTGCCTGCGAGGGAGACTTTGCAACTATACAAGACCAATATAAATATATAGGGGGAAAATTCAATAGCACAACAGTTTCACCAAGAAGAAAGGAACGCGAACAGTATGAAGAGACAAGGAAAGAAAGGACCACAAGCATTGCAGGTCAACTCAACTTTAGAAGAGGTAATAGCTGCAGCTGATGGAATGTCAGATAAAGAATTCAGGATATACATGCTTCAGATGATCTGGAGTCTCAAGGAAGACATCAGACAGCAAAATCAGACAATGAAAGATCACTTCAACAATGAATTACATAAACAAATCCAAGAAGCAAAAGATCAACTATACAGGGAAATAGAGGTTATAAAAAACAAACAAACAGAAATCCTAGAAATGCAGGAAGCAATAAGCCAACTTAAAAACTCAATTGAGAATACTACCAGCAGAGTAGAACACTTAGAAGACAGAACATCAGACAATGAAGATAAAGTATTTCAACTTGAAAAGAACATAGACAGCTCAGCAAGACTGTTAAGAAACCATGAGCAGAACATCCAAGAAATATGGGATAACATCAAGAGACCAAATTTAAGAGTCATTGGGATACAGGAAGGAACAGAGTTTCAAACCAAAGGAATGAGCAATCTATTCAATGAAATAATTCGAGAAAACTTCCCAGACTTGAAGAATGAGACAGAACCCCAAATCCTAGAAGCCTACAGGACGCCGAATGTGCAAAATCATAAGAGACCCACACCTAGACACATTATAATGAAGATGCCCAACATACAGAACAAGGAGAGAATTTTAAAAGCTACAAGAGAAAGGAAGCAGATCACATTTAGGGGTAAGCCAATCAGGATAACAGCTGATCTTTCAACACAGACTCTGAAAGCTAGAAGATCCTGGAATAACATATTTCAAACACTGAAAGAAAATGGGTTCCAACCAAGAATTGTGTTTCCAGCGAAATTAAGCTTCAGGATGGAAGATGAAATTAAAACCTTCCACGATAAACAAAAGTTAAAAGAATTTGCAGCTAGAAAACCATCTCTTCAAAACATCCTTGGCAAAACATTACAGGAAGAGGAAATGGAAAATAACAATGAAAACCAACAGTGGGAGGTAGGACACTAAAGGGGGAAAAATAATCAAAGTGGAAAACAAACCATGTTTAGTAACATAAATAAACAAATATGGCTGGAAGAACAACCCATATCTCAATAATAACCCTAAATGTTAATGGCTTAAACTCACCAATCAAGAGACACAGGCTAGTAGAATGGATCACAAAACAAGACCCAACAATATGCTGCCTACAGGAGACGCATTTGATAGGAAAAGACATACATAGGCTGAAGGTGAAAGGTTGGGAAAAATCATATCACTCATATGGACTTCGGAAACAAGCAGGAGTATCCATACTCATATCAAATAAAATAGATTTTAAGCCAAAGTTAATCAAAAGGGATAAAGGGATAAAGAGGGACACTGATATCAAATCAGAGACGCGCCGTCTGATAGAAGAAAAAGTTGGCTACGATCTACAGTCGGTGGGGTCGGGCTCCAAATTCCTCAATAGGACACCCATAGCACAAAAGTTAATAACTAGAATCAACAAATGGGACTTACTCAAACTAAAAAGTTTTTTCTCAGCAAAAGATACAATAAGAGAGGTAAATAGAGAGCCTACAACCTGGGAACAAATCTTTACTCCTCACACTTCAGATAGAGCCCTAATATCCAGAGTATACAAAGAGCTCAAAAAATTAGACAATAAGAGAACAAACAACCCAATCAACAAATGGGCCAAGGACCTGAACAGACACTTCTCAGAGGAGGACATACAGTCAATCAACAAGTACATGAAAAAATGCTCACCATCTCTAGCAGTCAGAGAAATGCAAATCAAAACCACCCTAAGATACCATCTCACTCCAGTTAGATTGGCAGCCATTATGAAGTCAAACAACAACAAGTGCTGGCGAGGATGTGGGGAAAAGGGTACACTTGTACATTGCTGGTGGGACTGCAAATTGGTGCAGCCAATTTGGAAAGCAGTATGGAGATTTCTTGGAAAGCTGGGAATGGAGCCACCATTTGACCCAGCTATTCCCCTTCTCGGTCTATTCCCTAAAGACCTAAAAAGAGCATGCTACAGGGACACTGCTACATCGATGTTCATAGCAGCACAATTCACAATAGCTAGACTGTGGAACCAACCTAGATGCCCTTCAATGGATGAATGGATAAAAAAAATGTGGCATTTATACACAATGGAGTATTACTCTGCATTAAAAAATGACAAAATCATAGAATTTACAGGGAAATGGATGGCATTAGAGCAGATTATGCTAAGTGAAGCTAGCCAATCCCTAAAAAACAAATGTCAAATGTCTTCTTTGATATAAGGAGAGTAGCTAAGAACAGAGTAGGGTCGAAGAGCATGAGAAGAAGATTAACATTAAACAGGGATGAGAGGTGGGAGGGAAAGGGAGAGAGAAGGGAAAATGCATGGAAATGGAAGGAGACCCTCAGAGGTATACAAAAGTACATACAAGAGGAAGTGAGGGGAAGGGGAAAAATAATACAAGGGGGACAAACGAATGTCAGTAAAGGGGGCAGAGAGAGAAGAGGGGAGGGGAGGGGAGGGGAGGGGAGGGGAGGGGGGATAGTAGAGGATAGGAAAGACAGCAGAATACAACAGACACTAGTATGGCAATATGTAAATCAATGGATGTGTAACTGATGTGATTCTGCAATCTGTATATGGGGTAAAAATGGGAGCTCATAACCCACTTGAATCAAATTGTGAAATATGATATATCAAGAACTATGTAATGTTTTGAACAGCCAACAATAAAAAAAAAAAAAAAAAAAAAAAAAAAAAAAAAAAAAAAAAAAAAAAAAAATTAAGTGCTGGAGGAACTTTCGGTTACCTGACTCAAGTCTCGGCTCCTTGAAGAAAATCTGGTTCAACCCTCCCCACTTCACTGGGAAGTTGTGAGGAACTGAGCTACTAATGCTGCCAGGTTCTTAGCTTTAAAGCAAGGCCAGGTCTTGTTTGCAGACCATTTTTCCAATACTGTCATCTAGAGCCACCAGACTGTGCAAATAACCAGGATTTCTCTCCTCTATCTATCCCTGTCTGTCCCTAGCCCCTGATCTCTCCAGCTTCCGGCAACCACTAATCTAGTCACTCCTCTAACATCAACTTTTATAGATTCCACACGAATGAGATCATCAAGTATTTTTCTATGAGTCATTTACTTGACTTATAGTGTCCCCTAGTTCCATCCATGTTGCTGCAAATGACAGGATTTCATCCTTTTTATGGCTGAATAGTATTCACAGCCCCACCCTCACATTTTCTCCATCTACTCCTCAGCTGATGGATATTGGGTGTTTCCATTTCTCTGTTCTGTGAACAGCGCTGCAGTGAACATGGGTGTGCAGATGTCTCTTCAATATGCTGATCTTCTTTCCTTTGAACATATATATGCCCAGTGGCAGAACTGCGGAGTCACGAGGTAGTTCTATCTTGGGTTTTCTGAGGAGCCTCCACGCTGTTTTCCGTCATGACTGTCCTACTACCTTCCCACCCACAGGGTGCAAGGGGTCCCTTGGCTTCACATCCTTGCCAGCACTTGTTATCTTCTGTCTTTTTGATAGCAGCCATACTAACTGGAATGAGGTGACATCTCATTGTGGCTTTTATTTGCATTTTCCTGACGATTGAGGATACTGAGCATTTTTTCTTCTATCTATTGACCACTGTGTGTCTTCTTTTGAGAAATGTCTATTTGGGTTTATTGCCCATTTTTAATTAGATTTTTTTTTGGCTATAGAGTTGAATTCCTAATATATTCAGGATATTTACTGCTTATTTAGATGTAGAGTTTGCAAATATTTCTTCCTGTTCTGTAGGTCGTCTCTTCACACTGTCGATTGTTTTCTTTGCTGTGCAGGAACTTTTCAATTTTATGTAATCCCATTTGTCTATTTTTGCTTTTGTTTCCTGTGATTTTGGGGTCTTACCCAATAAATCCTTGCCTAGTCCAATGTTATAAAGCATTTCTCTTATATTTTCTCCTAGTAGTTTCATAGTTTTGGGTCTTATATTTAAGCCTTTAATCCATTTTGAGTTGTTTTTTTGTGTGTGGTGAGACATAGGGGTCTAGTTTCATTCTTCTGGACACTCAATTTTCCCAGCTCAATTTATTGAAGAGACAGTCTCTCCCCGATGTATGTTCTTAACACTTCTGAAAATAAGCATCTGCTTTTTTTTTTTAAAGCTCCCCAGATAATTCTCATCAGCAACCAGAGCTGAGAACCACTGGGTTAAACTGACAGATGTGCTTCTAAAGTGCTTTGCAAAAATGAGAAGTCAACTTAGAATTGCTGTGTATTTTCTCTGTCTTTTGGATAGTCACAAAGGGCAATGGCATGTTGAAGGCTCATATTCAAATTTATTTGGATATAGAACCCTTGTTGTGCAAACCATCTACAAACAAAGATAGGAAATGTGATCCTAACCATCTGAAAACCAGTAATCCAGGTTGATAAATTTGGTTACTCTCTTTTAAACAGAAAAATCTGTACAGGATGACAGTCTATAGGAGCTTTTCCTCAATAAGGATAGAGAGGACCCTTAAGTCAGTGTACTCTCTTAACTAGGAACAAATATCCACAATCTCATGTTGGAAGGAATCTTAAATGCCATCTAGTAGGACTCCTCCCTCCCACCTCCCCCTCCCCCACCCAATGTAGAAATCCCTCCAAAAGCACCCTCCCAGCTGGTCATTCCACCCCAGCTTGAACAGCTGAATGACAAGAGATCTCACTCCTTCACAAGACAACACATTTCATTGTTGGGAGATCAAGTCTTCTTTATATGGGCTCAAAATTAGCCTCCCTGGAACTTCTATTCATCCATAGCTCTGTTGTTGTCTGGAATGGTGGCAGAAAGTCCCCTCTTCTCTCAGATGAGTATCCTTCAGCACATCATTAAGGCAGAGCGTGGTGTACTGGAGGAAATGCAGGACTACACAGAGCCAGAGCCAAGAAACTTGGATTTGAGGTGTATCTCTGTCTCAGACTTTCTGATCATAGCAACGACAGCCCTTCAGGCTTTACTTTCATCATGAGTATTAAAAAATACATAAAAACAAAGACAATGAAAAACTGGAATAATTGTGAGCATCAAATTAAAAGTGTGAGTCAAATGCTTTGTAACTGAAAAGTAATCTACAAATGTTAAGTCACTCTATTAGTAGTACTTTAAGGTACAAAATTTTTATATTTGAAAAATTCCTTGGTCAGTTGAAACATATTCTACTTCCAGAAGCTAGATATAGTTCTGTGGCTAAATAAGTGTGCTAATGATGCAAGTGAGTGCTCCATGAGGCCACCTCTCTGTTGCTTCAGTGACTTAGTAAATCAGAAAGGGAAGTCCTGCAAGCTGGGTGTGAGGGTGCATGCCTATAATCCTAGTGCCTTAGGAGGCTGAGGCAGGAGGATGGCATGTTCCAGGCCAGCCTCAGTAACTTAGTAAGAACTCCTCTCAAAATAAAAAGGGCTCGGGATGTAGCTTAGTAGCAGAGTATTCCTAGGTTCAATCCTCTGTAATAAACAAACAAACAAACAAAGAAAAGAAAAAGAAAAAAGAAAATTTTGCAAGATGGTATGGGTATCAACATGCTGACGCTGCCTTTGGTCTTTAGACAGAAAAAACAAAAAGACCAAAGGCCTCAGAACCAAGAAGGCACTGGTTTCGAATTTGCCACTCATTATGTAGGTGCCCTTAAACAAGCTAGCTAAAATTACTTTCCCCTACATATGATACTAATCTTACTTGTGCTACTATCAGGATTAAAAAAAAAAAAAAAAAAAAAAAAGCACTAAACACTGAAGAGCAATTTTTTTGTGTGTGTACTAGGGATTGAACCCAGGGCCTTGCGCATATGAGGCAAGCACTCTACCAACTGAGCTATATCCCCAGCCCAGTATTTTTTTTTTTTTTTTATTTGTTAAACAGTAAATTTTGTTTCAATTGCTGGCCATTTCCACTATATATATATTTTTTAAATCTACAAGAACCCATTTGAAAAGTGCTATACTCCCTCTGGATAAACAGTATGTTAGGCACCTAGACTCCATATGGACACTGTTCCAACTCTGTCGTTAATTCTCTGTGAAATCCATACATTTCGCCTGTTAGACCCTTGATTTCCTAATTTGTCAACCGAATTAGTCAGACAAGCTGATCTTTAAACCTTTCTCTAAATGAGATTCTGGAACTGTTAATATCCACATGGCTAAGAAAACTGACAGAAGACTTCAGAAGTAATTTGTTTCCTGGGAACAATTCAGTTATTCCATAATCCCAAAATAATATTATTGTAAAAATAATGCCTTCAATTTGTAAATTTGTTTGAAAATTACTCCCTTTAGGAGGATTTATTTGATTCTAACTTAGTTCTGCCAACCACATTCCTGAGGTGAGTGAACCTCAGGAATCTGTAAAAACTGAATAGAAACAAGACATTTCTCCAAAGAGGAAATATAAAGGGCCAATGAGCACATGAAAAGATGTTCTCCCTCATTAACCACGAGGGAAATGCCAATCAAAACCATGATGAGAGGGCCATCCTACTTGGATGACTACAGTAAAAAGACTGACAATAACAAGTGTTGGTGAAGGTGTAAAGAAGCTGGATCCCTACACTTGGCTGGTGGGAGTATAAATTAGCAGCTATGACAGAAAACCGCTGGCAGTTCTTCAAAACTATGCTTTCCAAATGACTGGGCAATTGTATTCCCAGGTATACAGGAAGGAGAAATGAAAACATGTCCACACAAGGAGTTATATATGAATGCTCACAACTGCATTATTCATTATACTCAAAAGGTAGAAACAATACAAATGTCCATCAGTTGACAGATATATGGCTGAATAAAATATGTATATCCATAGAATGAAATATTATTTGTCAATGCAAAGACATGAAGTCCTGATACATACTGCCACACAGTGAACCTTGAAAATATTATGCTAAGTCAAAGACGCCAGAAACAAAAGACCACATAATACATGACTCTGTAGCTCAACATGGTGGTGCACATCTATAATCCCAGTGGCTCAGGAGGCTGAGGCAGGAGGATGGCAGGTTCAAAGCCAGCCTCAGCAACTTAGAGAGGCACCAAGCAACTTAGTGAGACCCTGTCTCAAAATAATAAAATAAAAAAGACTCTGTTTATATGAAATGTCTAGAATAAGCAATTCATAGAGACAGAAAGCAGATTAGTGGTTGTCCCACAGTAAGGAAGTAAGGAATGAATACTAATGGATATTGGACTTCTTTCTGGATGATGAAATGTTGTAAAATTGATTGTAGTGAAGGTTGCACTTTAAATGGGTGAATACGTCAATCATATCTCAATAAAGCTGTTAAAAAAATCTCAACAGAAGCACATAGTCATTAAACCATAAGGAGCAATGATCAGTTCAATTTAAGTTGGGCTGCAAAGAACATATTTGTATAATAGCATTTTGTGTGAATAATTGTTTTTATATGTCCTAATGCTTCAAACTCACTTTTGCATTTGGATCATTTTTCAAGGAGCAGCTGAAATTTAAGGAAGTAAATAATAAACAAGGCTACTGTGGCACACAAAATCTATTTCTTTTATTTTACTACCTGAGGACTGACTTGGCGGTGTAAAATGCCATTTTAAAAAAACGAATGACGAAGTCTGAATGAGAAAATGCATTTCATCGTGAAAGATAAAAGTCTTTCCTTCTCTACAGTGAATACAGGTAATTTCAGAAGCAGCAGCTCCTAATTATTCAATGTTGAAAAGCTAAAAAAAGGTTCATATTGAAAACAGTGACCTCCAGTTTGCTCTGTGAATGAAGGCAGACACAAATTCTCATTTCCCTGGAATCCTGCTTGATAAGTGAGTTGGGGAAAGCAAGCATTTCTTCATTACAGCGCAGACGACTGTTCATTTAAATAACAATAACCTGCATAAAAGTCACAAAAGCATTATCTAGCAATTCTTCTGTGTTGAAATGCATTATTAGTGCTAACAATGCCAAATAGAGTAAATAAATGACTGTCTCCTTATTTTCGGCATTCTTCCTGATTACTGAGCCTATGAAAGGAAGCGTTATTATTACTGGTGCATTCAACACCTTGGTCAATACCATGTGCTTGGATAACTTTTGAACTGGAAGGGATTTGAAAATCAAGTTATGTTCTTTTCTAGGCTATCCAAGGAGGGGGGGACTTCCCATATCTTCCTGTCTCTCTCTCTCTATATATATGTATATACATATACATATATATTTAAAATATATTTTAGTTGCCAATGGATTTTTTTTACTTTATTAGTTTATTTATATGTAGTGCTGAGGATCAAACCCAGGGCCTCACGCATGCCAGCCACAACCCCAGTCCCTCCATATATTTTTAACAGAAAATATTTGAATAACTCAACTTCTGTTCATTATATCTCTGTAAAAACTGAAGTCCCCATTAAAGATAGCACACTTGCAAGAGAACTTATTAAAATTGTAGAGGCCAAATCAGTAGTTTAAATCCAAAGATTTCTTACCAGAAACATGAAAATGTTTCAGATTTCAAAGTTCCTTGAGCTCAGAGTTTTAGGTCTTTCTTTAACTTTCTCTTTTTTCACCCCCTGAAGTACCTAGTATTCCATCCAAGGCCATCGACCAACCTGGTTATGAGAGCTCCATCAATCTCCTGATTGAGGGGGAAATGAAAGGTGAACTCATTCATTCCTGGGTCTCTAGTTTGGGGCATGTAGGGTGATGTGTCCTGCAGCAACAGACAAGTGGGAGGAGGCAAAGAGATCTGAGTGGAGACTTGAACCAATAATACGTAGGCCACTTGGAGCCAGTCGTTCACACCATGCCCTCTAGACAAGCAAATAAAATTAATCATGGAGACTCCTATTAATCAACAAGCAATGTCCTTCAGTCATGCTTTGGAGCTTACCACCTCTCAAAGGTGCATCAATGTTCCCTCAGTGAAACCTCTTGATTTTCCCTAGAGCAGAGCTCAGGGCAGCCAGAGGCACCAGGGCACTGTGATGAAGTGGCACTAGGCAAGAGCTGTCCTCTCACTCCCACCACACTGTGTGGATGGCTCTGGCAGTGCAGCCATGAGGGGCTCATGAGAGGGTAGGGAAGCTACACCCTCTCTGGGCACCACCTGGCCCCGCCCCCGGTTCCCCTCGCCTTTGCTGCTTGAGTGTGCAGTTCCTGAGCACCACACTGCTTCAGTTCTTCCAGGTCCCTGTTCTCTTCTCTGGCTAACTCATACTCGCCAAAACTCAGGCCAGGCATCGCCCACTCCAGGAAGCCCAACACGGCTGTGAATTCCTGTGTGCACCTACTGTTAGGTTAGATTGAAAGGTGCGATAAAATTTCCAGGAATGTTTTCTCACTCAATTGCATAATGTTGGGAGAGCGACACAAATTGTTTTATTTGCATCTTGACTACTTGGGGCCCACCATATCACAATAGCTGAGGCTCAGTAAAGGTCTGTGGGACAGAAGTGGACAAGTCTAGGCAGGTGGCTTCAGAGGATGAGTTGGTAAGAGTGACTGTGTGTATTTCAGATATTCTTTGCTCTGGCATGATCTCAACTGGAGTCTCTGTCCTGTACACTCCCAGGAGAATGCTTCATCAGAATTTCTTTCCTGGCACCTTCCATCACCTTGGGCCCTGGGGACCCTGAAGTTCTTTCTTGGACCCAGCTTTTTCTGCCTTGGCCTGTGCTTACTTTTGTTCCTATTAGGTCCCTTTCTGGATGGGCTGCTCCAAGCTGGCAGGTTCCTGGGCTCACT
Organism: Marmota flaviventris; assembly: GCF_047511675.1. Taxonomy (NCBI): domain Eukaryota; kingdom Metazoa; phylum Chordata; class Mammalia; order Rodentia; family Sciuridae; genus Marmota; species Marmota flaviventris. The sequence goes on from NC_092501.1 coordinate 17,049,577, forward strand.
TACATTCTGAGAGCTGAGAACAGCACTATACATCCTTGGAATGCGGTTGGTGGAGAAGGCAGCTTCCACCTGTCTCAGTGCACTTACAAAGTAGTTACTGACTCTGAAATCTCTGCCCCGGGGTGAGTGACTGCCTCCAACGTGTCTATATCACACTAGCTTTAGAAAGTGCAACAGGTGACATGAAGATGCACTTGTGTGATTTAAGGACAACCTGCCAAAGTCCTCAGAAGCTTACTGTGCCCTTGAAGTAGGCCATCCTCAGGAGTTGTCGCATCTCATCTACCCAGCAGGTGTGCACCATCAAATAAATATCATAAAATGTCTTCCAGCCAGGAACAAATATTTGGCAAGGAAAAGAAAGTACACAGGCTCCCTGACCATGGTGTTCTTGATGGAGGGCGTGAGAGGCCGTTTTTTTAACATATGGAAAACAATGCTCTTATGAATCAAGGTTTCCAGCCCCTGTCTATCCATCTGCCTTATTCCCCCTCCACAACCCCAGAAGCTTCTGAAAGAAACTAGTCTCAATTTTACAATTTCACTTACAGAGATTTTAACAAAGAGGATCCCTTAAACATAGCACAACAACAACAAAAAATTTTTTCCATAAAACTGTGATTTTTTTAAAAGACAACAGTAATGACAAGTGGGCTAATCTGGTTTGCTAGGGACTCTTCTTCCCACCCCACTGCAAGAGTTTAAATTACTCAGTAGTGCCATCTTCCTTCTGCCTGCCAGAAGGCTTAGGAGACAGAAAAATTTAGTACTTTCAGTATGATTAGGGAGAACTTAACAATATTGGTACAATCTGTTCTTGAATATTTTTTTTTTCTTTTTTTTTTTGGGTAGAACTAGGGATCAAATCCAGGGCCTTGCACATGCTAGACAGTAGCTCTACTACCAAGCTACATCCTCAGTCCTTTCAATTTTTTTTTTTTTTTTAAATTTTGAGACAGGGCCTCACTAAGTTGATCAGGCTGGCCTTGAATTTGTGATCCTCCTGCCTCAGCCTCCCAAGTAGCTGAGATTATAGGTATGTTAATAGCACCTGGCTTGAATAATCTGGAGGCTCCACCATCATTACATGTTCAATTACCAGGTATCATTGGACCTAAATATTAAAACAATCATTATAAGGAAACACAAACCTGTGGCTTAACTCTGACTTCAAAGTTATGGGTACAACTTAAAAGAGGAAACATATGGATTCAAACGTGGGTAAGTTTTATTTTTAATTTTAAAAACATAACTTATAAACCCTGAAGCCAATGATAATTCTGAGAACCATGAATACAATGCATATCACGAGAGACTGGAAAAGATAGTTCAAACTTATTTCAAATTGTGTATATACTTCTACAATTTTTTACACACATGAAGGTTACCCTCTAAATGTGATGGTGGATTTTGTTAGAACAGTGTTTTCTGATCTAACAGTATTTTCCAGACCCTGAGTGGGCATTTACTTTATGTCAACTTTAAATTGGTCTTTAAAAAAAAAAATCACCTTATTCCAAACAATAATGTCAGTGAAATCATGGTTTGAGGAGTTCTTAACTTTGTTCCTTTGGGGAAAAGCTAGTTAAAGGGAAAATTACCCATTTCAGAAGAGACATGACAAGGTTGATCCTCATCTCTGAGAAATGTTGAAATGTTGACTAAGTACCTACTATGTGCCAAGTCCTCTTGTAGTTTCTGGGTTTACAGCAGTGAGGCGAACACAATTCCTGCTCCCATGGAGCTTACATTCAAAACAAGGAAGTGACAATAAGCCAGGAGGCACATACAGGTGGAGTGTCTCTTACCTGAGCTGTGTGGGATCAGAAGTGTTTTGGATTTGGAAATATGTGCACATATGTAATGAGATATTCTGGAGATGGGACCCAAGTCTAAACAGGAATTCATTTATGTTTCATGTACACATAGACTGAAGGTGATCATATATAATATTTTTAATGATTTTGTGCATAAAACAAAGTTTCTTGGTGTAGAATTTTCCCTTTATGGTTCCATGTTAGTGTTCAAAAAGTTTCAGATTTTGAAGTATTCTAGATTCCAGAATTTCAGATTAGGGATGCTCAACCTATCATATAATCCCAGGTAGCAAAGTCAGTTCCAAGAAAATATAAAACAGGGGAAAGACATCAAGTGATGGGTGGAACATTTGAGCACCACTACATATCATTACATAGCACAGAACACTGTGGACTCTTCTAAGCAGAGGCAAATGGTCTAGAAACCTGTGCTATTTCCACTATTTTTTGTGAGGGGGGGTACAGGTGATTGAACTCGGGGGCGCTCGACCACTAGCCACATCCCCAGCCCTATTTTGTATCTTATTTAGAGACAGGGACTCACTGAGTAGCTTGGGCCTTGCTAACCTGCTGAGGCCAGCTTTGAACTTGTGATCCTCCTGCCTCAACCTCCTGAGTTGCTGGGATTATAAGCATGTGCCACGGCACCCGGCTCATTTCCACTCTTATAACACTTAACTATTCTTCAAGATTATGTCTTCACATGGTTTACTTCCTCAGACTGCTTTCTCAGTAGGAGAGATTACTGCCTCTCCTGGGCTGAGTTTTCACTGGGGAACTCATTTCTGGAGCAGAAAGGCCTGGATGGGGTTCCTGAGGGAGATTTAAATATCAGAATGTGGTTAAATGTAATGGTACATGCCTGTAATCTCAGCAATTCTGGAGGCTAGGCAGGAGGATGGCAAGTTTGAGGCCAGCCTCAACAACTTAGTGAAACCCAGTCTCAAAATAAAAAAATCAAAAGGAGGGGGATTGCAGCTCCATGGTAAAGCCCCCTGGGTTTAATCCCCAGCGAGTGCGCGTGCACACACATACACACACACACAAATAAGCTGGGTGCTATGGTGTACACCTGTAATCCTAGAGGCTCTAGGGTGGCTGAGGCAGAAGGATCGTGAGTAGTACAAAGCCTCTGCAGCTTAGTGAGACCGTAAGCAACTTAGTAAGACCATGTCTCAAAATAAAATATAAAAAGGGCTGGTGAAGCATCCCTGGGGTCAATCCCTGGTATAAAGGAAAAAAAAAAAAAAAAAAAGGCCAGAAGGTGACTAAAAGTGACAAGCTATTTAGGACCACTGTGGCTTTTTCTCCTTATTGAAGGTGGGAGAAACTGGTCAAAATGCTTTTAATGTTTCTTAAAAATCTGATTAAATAGTTGACTGAAAACATCATTGATAATCTAAATGCAACATCAATAGAAGCTCAGTCTGATTCTAGAAAGACTTAATGTGACTTCATATGGGTACCTGTGCTCTTGTTGGCTGAATGTGGGATGAGAACCAGCTGGTATCAGGCAAGGACAGCGGTGCTCTTAAGGCCGAAGGGCCCAAGGAGCTGCAATCCTCGCTCTGAGACTTGATAACCATGTAATTTTGAGCAAGTGATAAACTTTTTTAAGCCTCGGTTTCCTCATCTATAAAAATAGTAATGCCTCCCATATGGGTTTGCTCTGAGGGTCAAATGAAACTAAATGAGATCATAGTGATTACATAGCACTTAACATTTAGTGCTCTTAAAATAAATGGCAATTAAGATGACGACAGTAATCTTGATAATGATGATTTAGAAATCATATACAAGGTTCTTTAGTTCTGAAACTGAGAAGGAAAGTCCTAGCTTCTAAATCCCTAAAAGGGTTAAGTAATAAACAATAGCTTGGCAAGAGAATATTAGAACTCTAGTGGTGGGTGTCATCCAGCTGAACCAGCAACTCAGCCTCAAGTCTACGAGGTCCAGAATGGGATGGACAGTGGGGGCCACTCTGGGCAGTCTCCATAGACATGAAAATACAAACGGAGGTTCCCCGAAGCTACCATGGGGGTCTTAAGACAGGAATTGAAGGCCCACCAGGAATCAGGCGATGTGAAGTCAGTGAAGTGTGTCCCCAGCGTCCTGGGGCTGGGTTTGGAGGCCTTCCCACATTTGCAGCAGCTTGTGCTCCATGCAATTTTAAAGGTACTCAATATCTGCCAACCCAAATTTAAAAACAACAACAGGAGAGCACATCCTGACAGTCTGAATCCATTAAATCTGCATATAGCACAATGAGATGTTATGTAATCAAAATCCCTTGAACCTGCACCAGTCTCCATGGGCAACAGAAGCAAGTCAGTTCACATGCTTGGGGGGCGGGTGGTGGAGAGTGAAGTGCAAGTGGAAAATCAGGGTGGGCAAGTCAGTCCTGATGCACAATTTTCCTTAATAGGGTATGTGCTGCACGTAAGCAGAGCTTCTTTAGGGAAGGAATGCCTCTCTACCCCTCTGAATTTAACCTGTTCTTTTCCCCTTGGGGGTACATATTTAGCTGGATTTGTATAACCAATGTGTGTGTGTGTGTGTGTGTGTGTGTGTGAGAGAGAGAGAGAGAGAGAGAGAGAACAATTTTTATCAATTACCTGGATTCTATCCTCTAGGCTACATAGAGTTGTTGAGTCCTACTGTGGGTCTACCAGAGTAACAAATCCTCATGAAGACGAGCATTTCCAGGAAAACTGAATTTTTTGACTCCACAGTTTCTACTGCATATACATGTGAGGTCTACAACATCTTTCTGTCCAGGTCCCATAAAAGGAAATTTGCAAGAGTAAATTTTAGATTACTGTCTGGCTAGCCCAATATAATGTGACACCTACAACTTGCTAGCTTGGAGGGAAGGTATGAAGAATGAAGACACCAGGGAAGATGTCCCTGAAGACGACAGGGCAGTGTGTAGGTCACAAACAGAAAAGCTGAGTGGCAATGGGGAGATGTAGGGGTCATGACTAATTCGGGTGCTCATTCAGATATGGGAAGAGCAGTGAGGGGCATGAGATCTGTGCCACAACTTATCTTCCTGGGCAGCTGCGAGGAGCCATCAAGCAAGGCTTGTAAATGATTTTTACTTCCTGAGACTCTCAATGTGTCAGGTGTCTCAGCTGGAGAATGGACAGTGAGCTGATTAGGATAAAGTGGGACAAGGATTAAAATAGAAAACCCACAGAGGAAAACTGGATTGTAGGAAAGACTGAGATGGTGCCTGCTGCGTGGTTTCTCCCAATCTGTAGCCTCGACCTGGTTAGAGTTCATTTTCTGTTCTTGTCCCAGGAGACACAATCTGTGAGCCGTGCATGGACCACAGAGTAGAAAATAAATGACTCCACCAGTAATCACTTGGTTGGCTTATTCTCCATGTTGTTCCCCTTGGGATACAAAGTGGTTCACATGAACACACACCCACCATGTGTGGAGGGTCGCTAGTCTTGGACTTGGCTAGCTCTGGTTCTGGTGCTAGCTTTGGCATTACTCCCTGTGTGGCTAGGAAACAACCTTGAAGCTCACCAGACCAGGGACAGTGCATGTGGGAGTGATTTATCAGTAAGAATTTGCCCTTCAAATGCCAGGAGTGATTATTAGTAATAGGAATGCTTTTTATTTGATGGACAAAACACAATAACAAAGACAAGTAGGAATAAAAGTATGAAGTTCATCCTATGTTGACATGACTCCCAAACCTTAACAGTGGAAAGTTATTCTTTTAGTAAGCAAAGCCACAATCAGATCCAAAACGGTACACTTATTAAACTGAAAATGCTCTAAATTGCTCCTTGGTAAGGGCTACTCTGCACAATCTGATCATTTGGGATTTCATCAAATTAATGTCACCAGATATGCCTTATAATTAGGATAAAATATTTGAAAAGTTTAAAAATGAAGCTATTCATTAACTCATTGATTTTTCTAGAGATTGGGAGACTGAATTTAAATGATACCCAAAAATATAACTAGGTGTGTTCAAAGACAGAAGAATGAGTTGCAGGTCTCTAAGTGGAAAGCAGTGGTTTAAAATGCTATTACTATTCAGATTCTCTGAGAACATTAAAACTGCCCATTAAATAAAAATCTAATAATTGGCCCTACTGAGTTGTGACATTTTGTAACCTGTACAGAAATGCAGAAAATTGTGGAAGAAAAGTTCTTTTGAGGCAGAATTTGATTTGCAATGTAAAATTATCCCACAAGCCAAGGTCTTCACGCACACATCCACAAAAGAACAACAACACAGCCTGACTAATGAAGCCAAGGAAGCCTCTGGAAATCAGAGCTAAGGCTATGGCTCCAGACTCCTAAGGTAAGTTAGGTTACTGCTCTGGAGAAAATTAGGCAACTTCATGAGCTCAGAGTAAACCCCAGCTTAGAATTGGTCTCTTGTTGGATACTACCTAAAAATACAATCAAGTTAGATCATTCAAGCCATTTGCAGTTTCCACACTTACTCTGTAATATTGCTAAGTGAATAGAATTTAAAGACATTAACTGGAAGACAATCAATGGTTTCAAATCAGAGGACTAAAACTCTCACGGGCCAATGCTGACCAAGCAATTTCTATGTGCATGTGTCTCTGTCAAGGGCCAGTCAAGATTCAGATATGAAAGATGTGCTTCTTGCTGTCAAGCTACTATGTGTGGGGTGACTGAGACAGGTACCCATAAAACCAGAGTGTAAGGCATCCTGTGTGTCCAACAGGAACAGGACAGTCACAACAAGTGGAGTCCTTCTTGTTGGACGGATTTGGAAAATGTGACCTCTCCTTTGAGCTGTAGAAATGAAATGGGTAGGACTGAGGGAAGACGCAGAGGTAGATGTCCAGGATGGGGGAATGGTAGGAGTGAGATAAGAACAAGAAGCACTCTGGGGCCCGACACAGAGGCACACTCCTGTATTCCCAGCAGCTCGGGGAGCTCAGGCAGGAGGATCGCAAGTTCAAAACCAGCCTCAGCAACCTAGCAAGGACCTAAGCAATTCAGAGAGCCCCTGTCCCTAAATAAAATGTTTAAAAAGGGGCTGTGGATGTGGCTCTGTGGTTAAGAGTCCCTGGTTCAATCCCTGATACAAAAAAAAAAAAAAAAAAAAAAGAGCAGCACTCTGGGGAACGGGGCAGAGTTTAGTCTGGCTGGGATGCAGGTAAGAGAAAGACCGTGGCAGCAGAGGGCAGAAGAGGCTGTGGACACAGGGAACTGAGAGCCAGCAGAGGCTTGTAGAAGGTGCCAGGGCCACCATTCTGTTAAAGACAGACACTGTTAGGGGCGCTAGGTTGAAAATCTTCATGGACATATTATCTATAAAAATATAGGGCTTGAACATTCTACCCCTTTCCTCAGGTGTTTTCCTCAGGTCAAGCAACCAGATCCTGAGAAAAGAGGAGACGTGCACACACATAACGAACCACTCATGAGGAAGAAATGGGGACGATGAAGAAATGAAGGCAGAGAACAGTCAGGAATTAAGGAGAATGGTGAGCAAGATGAAGAGAAGACGCTGGAGAGAGGGTGGCCTAATCCAGAACATGATGCGGGTTGGGAAGGGGATGTACAGGGTCCCTTTCACCACCCTGTCCCAGACTAAGCCCAGGGAAGTCTTACTACAGAGATTTGAGGGCCTACAAGCCATGAACAGGAAGCCACTGGCCACTATGGTAGTGGACAAACTTACTAGCTGTGGACTTCTACCCATAAACCAAGAACTGCTCTTCACGTTCTCAGGAGAAGAAAACTATTAAACAGATACGTAATGTCAAGAGGCAATGTTCACAGCAAGCTGTCAAGTGGGTTCAAGTTTGCATGACTCCATTTTTGTATAAGTGAGTAGCATCTGTTGGTGTATTTGGTCACCAGAAACTGGATTGCTGAATGGCAGAAACATTGAAGTCTGCCATATTAGGCAAAAATTTCCTTAATTCTTTTTTTTAAAAAATTTTTTTTTGTAGTTGTAGATGGAGAGAATGCCTTTATTTATTTATTTTTATGTGGTGCTAAGGATGGAACCCAGTGCCTCACACCTGCCAGGCAAGCTCCCTGACACTGAGCCCGGCCTCATCCCAAATTTTCTCAATTCTTTTCTTTTTTTGTAGAGGGGATTGAACTCATGGGCACTCAACCACTGAGCCACATCCCCAGCCCTATTTTGCATTTTATTTAGAGACAGGGTCTCAATATGTTGCTTAGCACCTCACTGTGGCTGAGGCTGGCTTTGAACTCGTGATCCTCCTGTCTCAGCCTTCCCAGCTGCTGGGATTACAGGCGTGCGCCACTGCGCCCAGCTCCAAATTTCCTCAATTCTTAATGGGAATATATAACTCTTTTCTGTCAAAAATACTGCTTCATGCTTCAATTAGTATGCAGAATACATCCCTTTACAAATGTCTCTGATAAGAAGAATAACTAAAACAAAGAATCTTGTCAAAGATGTAGTTGGCACAGCATAAAACATTAAAGATGAGTGTTCCACTTTATCACTTTTAGGAAACGGTCTTCTATATAAAGAACACAAGGGGCTTTACTTGAAAAAACAGAACACTCCCAATACACAAACATTCCCAAGCTTACATTAGCTCTTGTAATCAATGTAACTTGTTTACACAGACCTGTTACTCCATATATAAATATGCCCAGTATAAACCATGAGTACTGTATAGTGGGGCACAGAGGAGGCCCAGTTTTTTCAAAAAGCAAATTTTATATTTCAAGAAACCCATAATAATATAAGTACCCTAGCTGTAATCCTTTTGACTGGGCAGATGCATGCCTGTAATCCTTTTGACTGGGCAGGCTGAGGCCAGAGGATCTCAAGTTCAAAGCCAGCCTCAGCAACTTAGCAAGGTCCTAAGCAACTCAGCAAGACTCTGTCTCAAAAAAAAAAAAAAAAAAAAATGAAAATGAAAAAAAGAGCTGGGGATGTGGTTCAGTGGTTAAGTGCCTCTGGGTTCAATCCCTGGTTGCAAACAAACAAACAAACAAAAACCTCAGGCAGATTTTATATTTTTTGCTAAAATATACCATCTGCCAAGTTAGGACAATAACTTTAAAGATTTAATTCAAAGTAAGAGTAAATAACAGACAGGTTTCTAAAACTTAAAAACCACTAAAATGTTCAGCTAGCAGTATGTAAACTATGCACAGGAAAAGAGGGAAGAATACACATGAAATTGTTAACAGTGGTTCAATGGGGGATGAGGCTTAAAAGGAGTTTCATTTTGTTTTTTATGCCTTTCTGAATTTTGAAGATATTCAATATAAATATGAAAGTAATAGTTTTTAAATGTTTGGCTTCTATTTTTTAATTACAAGTAGCTCAACAAACTCACCATAGTTTTGCATAACAAATTATGGAAAACGTAACAAAAATAAAGTCCTCTGAAGCTGACTGAAGTGGGAACAAGATGGCAAACATGGCCATGGGTACACAGGAGACCTTCTCTGAAGAAAGGTGCGTGGCTGCTTGTCTGTTTCCAGGCTGACCCACAGGGCTAGGTGTGGACGTTGCATGACAGGGAGGCGTGAGAACAGGGCTCCCAAGAACACAGGAGCTGAAGTAGCAGGGGGAACGAAAGCCGGGTTTCCTCTGTGCACACTCCAAGGGTCAGAGTGTGACAGAAAGGCCACATGTGGCAAGGTCAGAGCCACTCCTGAGCAACTACAAGAGAGAAGCCCCAACCAGATCCTTCCACAGGACCAATGTGTGTGCACATAGGGTTCAGTGTCCCCCACGTGAAATGCTTTGGGAACAGAAGTGTTTCAGATTTCTAAGTTTATCAGATCTTGAATCTGCATAGACTCACAGGCTGAGTGCCCTTAATCCAAAAATCCAAAATCCAACATGCTCCAAAATCTGAAACCTTTTGAACATCATACTGGTGCTCAAGAAGTTTCAGATTTGACAACATTGTTGGATTTTGAGTTTTCAGATTAGGGATGCATGCTCACCCTGTAGCTGTCTCTGTCCTACTTTAGAGATTGCTTTCTTTTCATCTAGTCTGTGTGGCAAAATACAGAAAGTACAGAGACCGAGGTAGGTAAGACTTCCTAAGAGCTCTGTACCATCTGAAACAGGCATTAATGGTGAGGCACAACAGTTATTTAATTAGCACACATTGATTAACTTAACCCCATGTAACCACTGTCTTCTGCTACTGCTAATTTTGTTTTTGAAGTCAAATGAAATAAAGTAGCTGAAGAGTAATTAAATGTGTCCAGTCCCTTCATCCCTATGGCTACAATGACTGGGTTGCCCTCCACTACTGAGGTTTTCTGAGAAGATGTGGGAAAGGCTTTGAAACAACTCAAAGGCATGTTCTCAGGAGGTGGTGACTTCACATTAAAATCTCTGATATGAATGGGCCTGTTAGCACTTTCTCTAACGATGCATGTGGGAGAAGAGCTGAATTTGTAGCTGTTTTCAAATATTAGTAACAAAAATGACAATGTTTAATTGAAAAGCTTATTATGGAAACAAACCCTACTCTATATTTGCAAAAACAGACCTAACACAAAAGGTAGTAGATAGAAGTTTTGTTTGTTTTTTCCAGTACTCAGACGCGCTACTCACTGAGTCATACCCCTCATCTCTTTCTATTTTTTCTTATGAGACAGGGTCTTGCTGAGTTGTTGTGGCTGGCCCAAAACTTGGGATCCTCCCACCTCAACCTCCTGGGTCACAGGGATTATAGGCATCCACTGCCACCCCTGGCTCTAGATACAAGATTGAAGCATATAAACTGTAGGTTAGCAGTAGTTTTGAAACTTAAACATTCATGCACACAAACCAAAATACCCCAAACACAAAAACCTAAAAGCAAAAGAAAGAAAACTTTTTTAACAGCAATGATTACAGACATGCCCAACTGATGAACAGATGGCATGCAGCTATACCCTAGATCAAGTCCTGCCTGTGTGGTCTCTTCCTTCTCCTTAGCAACCTATAGGTGGGTGGGCACAATTTTAGGGTTCTGGGAACATAATTTGAGAGTCACTACTTTATGCTTCCCTGGGGAATACTGTGCAATGGCTCATTCCACAGAGATTCTGGTTCTTTTTAGCAGCTTTGACAAGTAACACTAGAGAACTAAGGTCTACGTTCCCAAGATTCTCTCAGAACCAGGTTCTAGATGTGGCCCAGGTTCTGCCAAACAGATGCCTATATAAAATTTGGCAAGTGGATGTGATCAGTGGGAGGCAGCTGTGTGTGTGGGAGGGCTGTATTTGGTTCCTCTGGGACAGCTGTGGCAGAGACTATGGAGTCCAGGTCCTCAAATCATGGGCACCATTCCAGGTATGCCTGAGGCCTCTCAGAAGAGTCTGATGCTGCTGTCATTCAGGGCTGGGTAGCTCCTGGGATCCCCAGAGAGTCAGCAAGCTACACCAGTAAATCTCTTTCTCATGAGCTAGATGATTCTGTCCCCCTGAATCTAAGAACACTGGCCAAGGCAGAATCTAAAACAGATCCTAGTTATCTCATTACCTCATATGACACACTTCCCCCCCTCCCCCAACCTTTGTATCCCTACAGAACCCAACACCTCTGTCAGGTGGATACTGAATAAATGTTAATTAAATCATACTATCACACTACTATGACCATAGCAGTATGCTAGACTAACTTTGACTTAATTCATACTTTAATACCTACTAGGTAATGAGACAAGATCTAAATGATATAGGTAACAAACATCTCAATAAGCCAGGGGTTGAATGGATATAATTTTTGACTATGTTCATTTATCTGGGCAAAGCAAGACATTAAAAAGAACCGTCTCAATTACTTATATGGAGTGAAGGCAGAAACAAGTCAAAGCTATCTTTAAGATATAATAGAAATTGAATCAAAGTGTGGAATATGATATGTCAAGAAATTTGTAATGTTTTGAACAACCAACAATAAAAAATTAAAAAAAAAAAAAGAAAGTATAGGAATGGAAATTATTATGATATTTAACAATGAATATAAATTTGACCACTGTAGGGTGACATGCTTAATTCCTATATCTTGATGAAAAATATAGAAAAAGAAAAGAAAAATGAATATTTTATTTTAAAAATAATAAGCTGTGATATATACACACAGACACATATATTTATATATATGTAATTGAATTGGAAATAGTCAAATATTTAGATTATACATATAATATATATATATAATCTAATATTCAGGTTATATAATTAATACTTAGATTATATATAGTTATTAATAGATGATTTATTATACAAGTACTATACATTTATATAACAGTCATATATTACATGATTATTTTTATAATATACAATGGACAGACCTCATATGCTCCCCTTTCTTTTTCTTTCTATACATTGTAATATACATAACTTAAGTACTTAATTTCTCCTAATACACGTTTTCTTAATTTAGAAAATACTGTTTAAAAGACATTCTCTTTCTTCTGTTTTGTACACAACTTTTATTTCATTTTCTATAAGTGGTTAGACAAAGGGTCAGATGATAACTTTAAATATTTAAACTGGTCAATGACAGTCAAGTAGCCAGGAATTTCTTGGGTTTATTGTTAAATATTGATTGCCTTAGAGGTAACCTCAAGTACATGGCACAGCTTCCTAATGAGTTATTAGTTATGAAACTATGAAGTAATTCTGAATTTTAAATATGACTGAAGAACAGACTGGTGTATAACAAATTAAAAGCACCATAATTACACAATATCATGCAATGCATTAGACAGTCACACCGTGCACATATCAAAAAATACATTAATAAAACTAACATATTAATAACACTCTAAATCTGGCCCTTCAAGACCTCAACACTAATTGGAAAGAATTTTGACAGAACATCGTGAATAACTTTCATTATCAGTTCTGGCAAGTTATTTTTTTTTTAGCTACCTAAATAATTCCTAAACTCCACGGTGCATCAAAATCTAAGATCTGAAAAATACCATTAGTGAGGATGAGTGAAGCAGCAATGCTCAAATGCCACAACATGAACTTGAATTCCTTGGTGTGATGTAAATGGTATGTATGCAGTGTTTCATTTTCTTGTATTTCACTCTCATGTTGTTCACTTAAAATATACCACAGACTTACAATTACATATACATTAATTCTAAATATCATGCAGTATATGCCGAATTTAAGGCTGCATAATCTGATCACCTTAAAACCTCTTCCCAAGATGTGATGGTTTGTTGGATTTCATTTCTGAAGAAAACACTTACCAACACATATCAAGGGCAGATCAACCTCACAATGAAAACACACACACTGAGTAGGAAACATCATTGGTTAAAAGCGTAAAAGACATAATTTTGCCTATAAGATATTACTTTGGAAATCAAAACAGATTTATTCATTCTTTTTTCATTGTTATTAGAATTAAAGATACTGATTTAGAAAAAGAACAACAAAATCACTATTACGTTTAAAACAGGAAGTGTTAAGCCAAAAGGGAAGCCCAGAGTTGTCAAGCAGGCACCACAGAAAGCTGGCTGACACACTGATGCCCGTTTTTTTTTTTTTGGCGGGGGGTGGGGGGTGAGGGTGGGGGGACATGCTGGGGATTAAACCCAGGGTCTGGTACATGTGAGGCAAGCATTCTACTAACTGGGCTATACCCCCAGCCCACGTTTCCTGGTTTTAATACTGGATTTGGTTCTATTAAAATTCTCCCCTTGAGGTGAAATGTCTGGTACCTGTCTCTTTTTCACAGATGGCCACAGCACCATGTTTGTTGATGGCTGTTATTTTGCAAATACCTAGACTTTAACTTTCACTAAAATGGAAGGCTTGCTCAATAAATAAACAACTTGCTCCAGGTCATAAAGTTAAATATTAGAAAAGCAGGAAGATACTACAGCTCAAGTTGGACTGTTCCACCTTTGTCCCCACCCCAATTCCCCTAGACACAGAGGCCTTTGCTTCCTGGTTCTTTTAAGTTGGGGTTTCAATGGACAGACCTCATATGCTCCCCTTTCTTTTTCTTTCTAAATGAAAAATTTCACACAATAAACTCATGAACATGCTGCAACAGTATAAATTAAGTTTATGAAGGATGTCCTTCACTTATTGCCCCTTTCTTTCACACAGTGATATTTGTAACTCACTAGCTGTAGGATTTCCAAAGCTGAGTGATTTGTAATGTAATACTTCTAGAATCTCTTGAGTAATTTCAGCATTAGTTACTAATAAAAGTTGGCTCTCTGCATTGCTTAACCTTGGGAACATGAACCTTTAAGACTTAGAGATCAAATACCAACATTCCCCTGGGACTGCTGTGCACATCTGCATTTCTGGACGTAGGATTTTTTTGTTCCTAATCAAGTATAATCTCACTTCATAACTTCTGCTTTTGGCTCAGTGCTACCTAGATTTTCAGGCAAGCAAAGAAATGAAGGCTGAGGATTTTGTGCTTAGAGGTTTGGAAATTTGGCAAATACTATATTAAAATACAACTATTTGATCTTGAACCTCATCATGGTGAAATTCAGCTAAAAATACAAAGAAACCAAAGTGAGGCTTTATATATTCCAAGTCTGCACCTGCATTTTAATGTTGCCAGGTATTTGTACTAACAATTCTGTTTTCAGGGTAAAACAGACTGAAGAGCCCCCAAATTTCCCTCTGGGATCTTCCAACCATTTGAAGTAATCACCAATTCCCACTTACATCTACCAGTCCGCAGCCAAGGGCTGCTATTCCTGGCTGATTCCGTTATGTGATTAAATGGTCTGACCGTTAGTCTCTGCATTTGGGTCCAAACCAACACAACATGGAAAGTTAGTTGGAGGATTTTAGTCGCCTTTAAGTTCTCTTTAAAGGCAGCTATGAAGGTAGCTTGAGTTATTAAAATACAATTATGAAAAAGGGTATTCAGACTCACCAAATGGATATAGTTTGCTTAATTTTGATCTGTTAGTGTCCAGTCAACGAGGGAGAATTTATTTTCAAATGATTTAGCATCCTCTAAGACTCTATGGAACCTTATAGCCACAGAACAGAAATGATTCTTATAGTCCCATAATTGTGAGCACAAGTTATCTATAAAATAAAAATTCCATGAAGATATAGCCAGGGCAGCACAATTTATGGCCCTGCATTTCACCAAGGTGGTGCTGCTGACTAAACCTGGGCTTCATATATAAATGTGTTTATATTATAACTCTTACTTCCTGTTATATTTATTCATTTTAAAATGTTGAGAAAAATCACCAAGTATCAAAACCAAGAATGATTAGGGAAAGGATATCCTTCATCCTAAACTGCCCCATCCAATAGCTGTGGTTTGCCTATGAACTCATTTGTTACTGCTGGTTGGGAGCCAATATGTGTAATGGTTAAAGTATGGCTTTTATTTAGAAATCAGGCTTACATTCAAATTCTAGCTCTGCTATTTATTACTTCTCTGACTCAGAGTGAGTTTATTGTGTTTTTAGGCCTTAGTTTCCTCACCTGTCAGAAGTGATGTTGTGAAGATTAGGAGGGATGATTTAGTGTAAGGTGCCTAGTACATACACAGGCCTCCATGAATGGGAGCTGCTTTCCATTTGTAAGTATCTTTTCTCCTCTGTAAGCGCTTGAGTGGGAAGGGATACTTCTGGTACTCCCTGTATGTCTTATAGGATAGCCATGTAACAGGGCAGGGAAACACTGTTTTAGATGTCAGAGGACCAGTATGCAACATCTAGTCCCATTACCTTTTATGTGATTTTTGACAGAGTTCTTAGCTATCTGGGTTTTATTATGCCTATCCATAAAATGGGGAACAGTGTTTTATTTCCCAGTAGTTCTAATAGGTATCAAAAAAGATATAGATAAGCCGAGCGGGGTGTCACATACCTGTAATCCCAGCAACTTGGGAGGCTGAGGGAGGACTGAAAGCCTGAGGACACCTTGGCAGCTTAGTGAGACCCTTTCTCAAAAACAAATAAATAAATAAATACTAATCACTCATCAGCTCAGCAGCAAAGCACCCTGGGTTCCATTTTCAGTCAAAACACCCCCCAACCCCTCCCACAAACATATTTATATAAACATATATATATAAATAATATTTTATAAACCAAATAAAGTGCTGTTCAGATTTAGTTTACCATCACCATTTTCTTCTACTTGAGTTAGAGCTGAGGTTTTCCCTGCGCTCGGCCATCTGAAGGTTCGATAAGACAGCTAGCTGTAAACTAGGAGGTGGTCCTTCATCAGACACTGGGTCTGCCAGCACCCTGATCCTGGACTTCCCAACCTCCAGAACTGTGAGAAATAAGTGTCTGTTGTGTGGAGTGACCCAGTCTAGGGTACTCTGTGATAGCGGCCATTGATGGTCATCTAGGAGATCAGAAACAGGAGGCGACAATCACCTTGCCTGATGTGATGGCAGCTGCCATCTGTGTTGAAACTACCAAAGAGGATAGAAGAAAAATGTTAGACCCTCATTCTACATCTGGTGGCAGTGTAGGAAAACACAAGTGGACAGTCATGGTGGAAAACAACACTTTGTGCTGAAATAGCTGAGAAGACCACCGCTTGATGAGGTGGACACAGAAGCCCATGGCCATGGTCACCTCCATGAGGATTCTCTTAGATGTACTAAGGAAACCCAAGAGTGCATGTCACCTAGCAGAAAGAGCTCCGAGTTTCTAAGGCAGCTATCTTTGAATGCCACTAACCAATGAGCCTTTAGAAAATGAGACCCCAGATAATACTCCGCCTGTGTTCACAGAGTCCACAAAGGGTGTCAAAGCATGTGTTCCAGCACATGTGAACAAAGAGCATAAAGATGTGCGAGGCAGTGTTAAAACATCAGTTTGGACATGTGTTTAACCATGTGTGAGCAGAGGGTGCTGAGCCATGTGGTATAGCAAGTGTTAGAGCATATTCCATTACAAATGTTTCTCATTTGGGAGCTTAAATTATTTTCTGCCTAATCCAGTGTTGCTAAGCAATAGCTCTGTGTTATCCTAACTCAACACAATAAGTTTAAAAACTTAACAAAAAAACTGAAACTAGAATTATTTTTCCTATCTTGATTTCACCATGAAGAATTTACATTATAGATGTAAATTTTCAATAGTGCTCTTCTGTTAGTAAAAGCACAAACTGGGGTAATGCTCCGCATACAGGAAGGCAGCAGAGATGGGTGAACCACTGTCAGCACGGAGAGACAACATGTAGTGTTTTGGAAGACGTGGTGACACACTGCCCCATTTCAAGGTTGACAGTCCACCAACTCAGGGTCCCTTGGCCACAGCTCGGATTCTGCTTTCTGTTTTCAATTTTAAAATATGCATACCACTTCTCTAGAGAACAGGGATTTCTGAGAGTTCTTATTGATAGTAAAATGTGACAGAGACTGGCTTTAAGGTATAGCTGACATTATTTGCTAAATATTTTAACTTATGAATCTGTATTGCTGCTGGAGGCTTTCATTCCAGAGCAAATGACTCCTCTTAGTTTAAAATATAAATATACAACTTCAGATATCATTTTTTAAAAAATGAAAGTAGACAAAAATCAAAATGTGTTGTTGATACATTTCTACAGGGTGAAGAAAAGAATATAAAATAAATATGCATATGCTAATATAGAGAAAAATCTTCAGATAGCTGCTTTATTTTCTTGTTATTAAAAAAAGCTATAAAAAATAAACCAGTAAACCTATTTAAGCCCAAACATTTCCCCAGTAGTAGTAGATATATAATCAAACATTTGTTTTAAAGAATATGAAGAACAAAAGAAAAGCAAAAGATCTACAAATCTGTATTTAAATTCCCTTTCTTATGCAGAACTAATATGGTGTTTTTGATTCACTAGAATAATTTATGTATAAATACTATTTAAGCATACCTAGGAAAATACTTTTTATTATTCTGGATTAAAAAAAAAACCTGATATGACCACAAGAATAAAAATATTGCCTTCCCAACCACCTTTGCCTTGAGATCATGGGATGCTTTATTGAAAACTGGCAAGAGAGAAACAAACAATTAAAGCCAGTGTCTTCTGCCAACACCCTAGTAGCAGAGGTCACAGGATTTTTGAATACTTATCTCTTTCTGTTCACTTGTGTCACTTAATGATTTGTTCTTGCGCTTCAGTACATACTCCAGAAAATACAATTCCTCAGCAGATAAAGCATGGCTTCTGGCTTCCGTGACCTGACTGTGCTTAAGCAAATCTGGAGTGCACGCTAACAAAGCGGTGATTATTATTGTTGTTTCTTGAAGACTCAGTGCAAATGAAGAAAACCAAGAAAAGAGGTTTT
Source organism: Marmota flaviventris (assembly GCF_047511675.1). Taxonomy (NCBI): domain Eukaryota; kingdom Metazoa; phylum Chordata; class Mammalia; order Rodentia; family Sciuridae; genus Marmota; species Marmota flaviventris. Next base: position 17,067,655 of record NC_092501.1, read on the forward strand.
GACCAAGGGAATAATAAAGGAAAACCGCTCAGGGCCTGTGCTACAAAAATTAGAAAACATCCCATACATGCCAAGGTAAAAACTATGAGGATGACAGCATGTCTGAGCGCTCAGATCCAGCGAGAATGGTTAGTTAGTCAGGTGAGGTTATCAGAAGGCCAGGAGTCTTGAGTGGAACAGCACCCCGGATTAGGGAAAACAGAAGATAAATGGCCCTGATGGAGACACAGACTTTACGATAATACATCTGAATTTCCCTGGATGTGCCTATTTGACTATATGTAATCATCTCCCTTAATTACATTTCTCTCTGGACATGGCATACTCAGTAAACAAAACATACTGGAGGCATGGAAATGGCTCTTTCTGTAGAAATCCCTCCTGAGAGCATGTTGTACAATGTTATGTAAAGTAACCTGGTACTTAGCAAATCTTGCATAACAATTTGCACTTCTAGTCAAACTTTGCAGAGCACAGCAAGAAATGGTTAGAAACATAATTTTGGCTTCTTCTGCTTTCCATTTTAAGTAACCATCATTAACCTCAGGGGATGGGTCAAACGTGGTGAGAAAGGGCTCCTGAGAGAGTAGATTTCCCAGTTTCACAACCCTGGGTGTTTTGCTCTAGCGCTGCTGGGTGAGGGGCAAGCTGAAAGCAGCCCTTGCCAGTGGGCACATGGTGGACCCCCACAGTGCATCCCCTGCCTCGAGCTTTGAACCTTTCTTGGAATGGTCCTGTCAAAGATTCCAGAGTAAGAAGGAACTGAACATGATAAACAGGCACCATATTTGCCAGTGAGTATGTTTAAAGCAAGCTGGAGAATTTGAACAAGTTGAACATCCCAAATGGAGGCAAGGCAACTGCCTTTTGAAGTTGGCACCCCTTTTCCTTTTTATGAACAAAACCACCATAGCAATTATGTGAAAAAGTAAAATCAATGCAAAGAAACAATTCCTTTTATCTCTTTCACCTAAACATTGCAAAAAGTGTCATTTAAAGGCTCAAGTAAATTAGATGCTTTTTATGTATTTAAACACATATCTTTTTTCTTCTACTGGGCATAGTTTCTTACTAAGCTTACAAAATTAATCAACACCAAAATAAAAAAAAATACAGAATTCTTAAAGTGTTTTATATAATTAAATGCAAATGCTTCAATGTGAAATGAAAACTGTAAACACCATGCAGAAAAGTTCAAGGTAAGCTCTATGTTAAGAGAAATATTTCTCTAAATTGGAACTTTTCATTCTTCAAAATGCATGAAAAGATAGACCTTGGAAAAATTTCATGTGCTACATTTCTTGTATGATTTAAAGGAAATCCAGAAAGTAGAAAATGAGCTTATAACTTTTAGTCAATTGGCTGGGTGTGATGGCTCATGCCTGTAATCCCAGCTGCTAGAGAGGCTGAGGCTGGAGGATTGTGAATTCAAAGCCAGCCTCAGCAACTTAGCGAGGCCCCAAGTAACTCAGTAAGACCCTGTATCTAAATAAAATACAAAATAGGGCTGGGGATGTGGTTCAGTGGTTGAGTGCCCCTGAGTTTAATCCCTGGCACCCCCAAATAAATAAATACATAAAAATTACTTTTAGTCAACTGATTTACTCTGGAATGTTGGTTTTCTTTTTCCTTTTTTTGTGGCACTAGGTATTCATTCATCATAGCCTTGCACACGCTAGACAGGGCTGTGCCATTGAGCTATATCTCCAGCCTAGCTCTGGAACCTTTTCTTTCTGAGAGCAATTTCTAATTAAGAATTTTTTTTTTTAAGATTGAATTTTCTTTTAAGAGGGTTGGAAGTAAAACTTTATTTAAAATAATGAGATTAACTTTGCCATTTCCAGACATTAGAAAATTTTCTCCTAAATGTGTTTTTTGCCAGGCCTTTACTAAAATGCATAGAATTGAGTTGGCAAGGTTTACATAAATCAAAGTCAGTGGGCCACCTGCTCTTTTGTGCATTAGCCTGCCAATCCACCCTTCCATTCATCCTTTATCTATCCATCCACCCATTCCTATACTTCTTGCATGTCCATTCTGTCCCAGGGACTAGCAGGCACAGGGGATCCAAAGCAGAATAAGTTTCCGTTTCTGCCCTTTGTAGTTTACATTGTGAAGGTGATCCAAGATTAGAGTCAGGTCAACTTTTATTTTATTTTCAGTATTGGAGATTAAACCCACAGCCTTGCACGTGCTAGGCAAGAGCTCTACCACTGTGTTATACTCCTAACCCTTATTTAAAAAAAAACAAAACAAAAAAACAAAAACTATTGACATTTTTGAGTCATTCAACTCCCCACCTCCCACATACTGGGGAATTAAATAAATGAATTCTATTGTATAATAAAAAGTTTCAAGGGCTGGGGTTGTGGCTCAGTGGTAGAGTGCTCGCCTAGCATGCACAAGGCACTGAGTTTGATCCTCAGAACCACATAAATGTAAAATAAAGATATGTGTCCACCTAAAACTAAAAGAAAATAAAAAAAAATAAAAAAGTTTCAAGGGGTAGAAAATAGGTCTTGCTTCATTTATGTTTTGGTGCTTAGTTATGTTTTGATTCCATGTTTTTGTGCTTAAAAGTTTATCAGAGGTTAGGAATCAAAGTGAGAGAAAACAGCCAATATTTGTATTTGCTAATGGTATTTTGCTTGTGCTCATGAGGGAGGCATTCATTCATCAAACATTTATTGGATGCATATTCTGCACCACCTCACTGACAGGGTGATGCAGAGATGAAAGCCAGTCCCTGCCCTCCAGGGTCTCACTGTCTAGTGGGGAGATGGGCAAGGAACCCGACAAGGACAACACAGCCAAAGTTCCCACCGTGCTGTGTGCAGCCACTGGAGGGGCAAGAGCTGATTTCAGGCAGCACGTGGATAGTCACTTTTTATTTAAAATAATCACTAATACCTTAAACAGTTTATTTCAGATACTGAATAGTATATTTATTTTAAGGTATGAAAAAATGCTCAGCTAGTACATTAAAGCCATGATTCCATGGGTACTACGTGTGATTATAAAAGTAAAGAAGATACTTAGATATAGATAAAATAAAGTGTGTCATTTTAAGAAAAAGGACAATGTAAGTGTTATGCAGAGATGGCAAAAAAACAACAAAAAAATTTTATTATTATTATTATTTTTAAAGTTGTACGCCTCAAATTGCTGAAGCTTGGGAAATAAGGCAGCCAATTAAGTAACCAAAAGAGATGCCACGTTACAGAGGCTGGAGTCTGGCTGTGTGTCCCAAGGTCAGCACTTCCACGTAGGAGGGAAAGGGAGGGTACACGTGTCCTGGGGGCTCAGGGGTTTCTAGAAAGAGGAGACTAAAGGAGAAGTTGTGCTGAAAAGCAGTCACATCCATTAGGGTCCTTCATGGGCAGAACTAGTGAATGCCAGGTTTGGATTGGACATCAGAAATAATCTGCCACACTGTCCACACCCTAGGGTACTGAGTTTGTGAACCAAGGAGCGTAATGGGCCTGCGCTCTTCCGAGGTGTTCAGTTAACATTTAAAGGACTAATGAAAAGCCATATTCCAGAGGCGGCTAGACATGGCTGTGTTTATCTTATTAATTAGCTACTCTTAATTAGCATATCTAATAATGATTAATTAAGACATTAGAAATGGTATTGGAACTATGTGGACGGGCTAGAAGCAGTGTCCTCAGCACTCCCCCACCATGTCTGGAAGGGGACAGAATCTCAGGCCCCCTCAGCCTCCCTGCAGTGGTGTCCTAGACTCAGGGTCTGGCTCTGTCCAGGATCCCTCTGTTTAAAGGAGAATTTTGTCATTAGCTGTGACTAGAAAGTTAGCTGACTCTTGTTGCTAGAATATTCTCACATCAGCCTCAAGTAAGTCTTTCACACAAGTGGCTGTCAATGCACTCTCCCATCAGGAAGGAGGACAGGGACGCCACTGTGCCTATGGGACAAGTCGGTGACTGTTCTCACGCCTGCTTATTCACACAAAGTCTATGTGTGGCAGAATTCAGACTGAGATTTGCCTTCATTTTGACACATTACTTGGGAAGCGGGCACAGCCCCTCAACTACCTCCAACTCATCTGTCTCCAACTGTCTACCAGGAAGAACCTAACAATTGTGAAAAACCAAATTTGTTTGAGTCAGAGCTCGGCTACATTGCTCCCTTAGAGAGGTTAAGCACTTTGTCCAAAGTCACACAGGTGGGTTTCAAGGAGTTTAAAATCTGTATCTTTCCTGTCCACCAATGGTTGTTGACTATGGAGACTCATTCCAATTATCTATGGGACTTTTAAATAATGCACATGTACACATGTAGCCCAAAAGATTCTGATTTCATAGGAAAGCTAGAGTAAGCTCACAGGGGTAAATGTTTTCCAAAAATTTTCACAGTGACTCTGCTGAGTGTGCATTCACATATATGGAGAATCGCCAGCTACAGCACAGATGTTAGAAGGTACCCTCCACTGCACATTTTCTATGGGCCCAACCTTCTCATAGACGTCTGTTATTTCATTTTTAGAATAAATTATTGAATAAAGTATCCCTAGGATTTCACAGATGAAGAAACTGACACACAGAGAACCCCAATGTGATAACATACAAATGGCAAGACATTGAGATTTGTTGAGCCTAAATCTTCCTGTGCCCACAGACCTGCTCTTATCCATGATATCCTGCTCCATAGAAGGAGATAGAAAGTTGCTCAGAAGAATTTCTATGGCTGAGGCCACAAACCTACAGGTGACAGGTGGAAAACGCAAGCCAGCAAAGTGGATCAAATAGAAACTGGGGTGAGGTGGAGACCAAATGCCCTTTTAAAGGGTTCTGAGTTGTTGGCAGATATTTGGAATGCTTTAAGAAGAACTCTGCAGATCAACTGAGACTCTAAGAGAAATGTAAAATGGTTCCCCCATTTTGGAAACCACTTGGAATGTTCTTATAAAATGAAACATATACTTGCCATATGATCCAGCAATCCTACTCCTAGATATTTACCTAAGAGACATGAAAACCTATGTCCACAAAAAGACATGTATACAAATGTTCACATCAGCATTATTTGTAAAAGTCCCAGATTGGAAGCGATCTATATGAGCATCAACAAGAGATGGATAAGTCGTTTGCAGTATACCCCAACTCTGGAATATTACTTGGCAATTAAAAGGGATGAAATACTAATGCACGCAACAACATGGATGAATTTCAAAAGCTCTGAAGTAAGTGAAAGAAGTCACACACAAAAGGCTACTGACAAATTCCATTTACAAGAAACTCTACAAAAGGCAAAACTTTATAGTATTAGAAACAGATCAGGGGCTGCTTGAAGTGGGTGGGGGAAGGAAACTGAGTGCAAAGGAAATGGTGAAAATTTTTTAGAGTGAGGGAACTGTTTCAAATCTTGATGTGTCACGGTGATTACACCACTGTATACTATCACCAACATTCTTCTAACTGTACACTTAAATCAAGTGAATTGGATTGTATGTAAATAATACTTTAAAGAACAAACAAGACTATACAGATCCTTAAGATAAAAAAATTCTGCAGGCTGCTTATGGCCCACAGATTTGTAGTTTTCAACCTCTGGTCTCAGTAGAGAGATTCCATGTTAGCTGTCCCTGAAGAAATGAAAAAGATGACAAGAAGTCATCCATCATCCCCACAGGCTGGGCCAGAAGGATGGTGAAGCTTGTGCTTATCCCCCTCTTCCAACTCCGTCTCCTCCGTCATCAGATGCAAAACGCTCCCATGCTGCCCCCTGGCTGCCCAGCATCCCCTGCCACACACCCTCTTTCTGGAGTCATTCCCAAACCACTGTTCCCCTTAGTCTCCACCCAACCTCCTCCCCTCAGGAGCAGCCCTGCTCTGCTCCACAAGGGGCAGAGCACTTTCACCTGGGTAACATGTGACCAACCAGGTGCTGACACCTGGCAAAGACCTGCATGATCCTCAGCCCAAGTCCAGTCTTGACCTTCCAATCAGGTAGGGAGTTACTTTGGGGAAAGGTGGCTATTGCTGGAACCTACCATAGATATCCCCACTTCAGAGTGACTTTCCTGGTTTGTTTACACATGTATTTCATCATCAATATCATCATTAAATACCTTAAAATTAATATGTGCAAGTGATCTGAATGGAAAGAATGGAATAGTCCAAATAAATCTCAGAGCCTGATTGTCCAAGCTCAGTGTGTGCTTGAATACATGCTAGAGGCTGCCCGATTTTCTGAAAGACAAATGAACACTAAGCACACACTGTCGGGCTCGCCTGCGACTCTATAAATTAACTGTAATGATTAAAAAAAAGCCAACTAACTACAATATCAAATCGATGATAGTGGTGCAGGCTATAATGTTAAGCTAAAAACAAAAAAAGCAGAATGTAAAACTGTGTTTACACTGCATTTAAAGGTACAATAAAGAAAAATGCCAATATGTGAATTAAAATAAAAAGGAAAAGATAATTGCAGGTTTATTGGGTTACGATGTTATGATTTTTTCCCTTTTCTTTCTTCTTCTTCTTTTTAAAAATATAAATATATTTAGTTGTCAATGAACCCATATTTAATTTATTTATTTGTATGTGGTGTGGAGAATTGAACCCAGGGCCTCACACAAGCCAGGCAAATGCTCTACCACTGAGCCGCAACTCCAGCGCTTTTTTCCTTTTCTTTATAAAATGTTTCCTTTTGCCTTTCCGGTACTATCTGTATAATAAAAATCAGAAGAAGAAAAAGAAATCTCAGCGACCCACCATCAGCCCCCACCAACTACTGGAAGGCCGCCCTTCCTCCTCCAGGTGGACCAGAATGGCTGCCAGCTACATCCGATTTCACCAGCCCTTCCTTTAGTATGCTGCTGGAGACAGCCCCTTCTTCCTCCAAGACTGGCTGTGTCTCCATTTGTAAATGGAAATAAGAAAAGTCAGGGAACCTGATGAAGAAAGCAGGTGCGCCCAGAGAAACAGTTCCAATGCCAAGGATGACTTTCATTCTGAAAATTTTTAAAAAGCGGTATCTTGACAAGACATATGGTGAATGCATTTTTCCCCAAAGCAAAACTGGGTTAAAAAATTCAAGTCCTATTAAAGAAAAATTACTGTTAAAAAAAAAAAGTCGTGGCACATCCAGGCTAGTTTCATCCCTATGGCGAAGCTGGATTTGACTCCAGCCCATCCAGGCTCTCTGTTGTGTGGACTCCTACAATTCTCTGTTATGTAGCCCTAGATCCCCCCACCCCAAACCCCCTTCACCAAATGTCAGCAAGCAATCTGAGTATGTTATACTCAGCAGAGCTGAGCGAACTGGAAACAGTGGTGCCCAAACAGTATCTTCAGACAGTGAAGACCGTCAAGAGAACAGGCATTTTGGGATTGCCTCAAAGGTAGAGATAATCCCCCCTTTTAATGGAGGTCTAGTCTGCCTGCACACATAACTTGCAGTGTCCTTCAGAATTCCTAGAAAAACACTCTGAAACCACTGAAGGGCAGGGGAGAACTTGTGAAAGAAACATATCAGTGGCCTACATGAAAACTACAAAATTACACGAAAACGACGCGGTCCTTTACTAGGGTTCTTCCTGCCCAGAGCACATAGTATTCATTCAAGAAACAATAATGAGGGTGGGAAAAAAAGTGGAACCTATTTAAGCCAGTTTCATTTAGGTAAGCTTTTATCTTCCCAGCGGAGGATGAGATGGAAAGGGGCTGGCAGTTGGGTACAATGGCAAGCATGCCATGAGGTGACCCACATTAACATGGGAACATCTGGGAAAAAAGGCAGAAGTCAGAGAGTTGACAACCAGCTAACCTAAGTCCTGCAGTGCCTGCCTTGCAATACGTGGTCTTCCTTCCTAGTTCATGCTGTTCCCTGGAATCCCTACCAACCCGCCCAGGCAAACCCGACCCCTTCTTAAGGGCTATTACAAAAGCCACATCTTCTTCAAAACCTTGCTCTGATTGCTCCACACTGGCAATAATCTCCCAACTTTGGCTTCTGGTCAGCATTTATCCTTAATTAGCATTTTCCTCGACACTCTCTCTGATTAGGATGTGAGTTTCCTGAGGGCCAGCGTACCCTCCATCCCTCCCTAGCCAGCCAAGTGCCCTGCACTTATTTGTGGAATGAATTACTAATTTCCTAATAAATGATTCCCAGGATAAGAGCATTAATAGGAGGAAATCAGTTCCTGTAGGTGAGTCACTTTTATTGTTGGAGGTCAGACTTTTTCCCACAAGGAGCAGAGAAGGGAAATGAAGCATATAGAGATGAATGAGGATGCCTGGCCTGCAGGAGTGGGCTTGTGTGAGGCTACTGGGCTTTGAAAAAGAGCAAACATGGCTCATCTTCAAGATCCAACCACAGACTCCATCAGTGAACACAGATGCTGCAGTCGACTCTACCAGGCAGTATTTGGAATGGCCCCCTAAATCCTGCCTCACAATTTTACTTAGAGGGACACTTAAACCTCAAAGAAGACTCATCTGAAGGAACTGGCACATGGGATTTCATTTTCCCTAAGGCTTCCAGGCCTTGTGTCAGTAAACCATCAATAATTAAATAGCAACAGTTATAACAAGACCACCCAGGTATACAGGCCCAAGGGTTGAGCTATAGAAATGGTTTGTATGGCCCCCTTATCATAGGCACTTTAAAAGATCACCCACAGTCTCTAGTTTAAAATGGTGTCTGGTCCACAACTCTTGATGCTGTTATGTATCAAAGTGCCCATTAAATTTGAATGAAAAAATAGAAGATGATGAAAATTTACACCACCAAAACTTATGCCACAAATTGCAACAGTCTGGAAGGATTTCCTACCACCACAAAAGGTGAACTGGGTTAAAAAGTATAAGCCATCATCTACCTTCCACAAAATCATCTACATAATTAAAAAATGCAAGGTTTGTAATAAGCCCAAATTAACAAGCTTGCTCTCTCCTGAGCAGATACAGCAAACTAGGAGATACTTGGACTGTTGCATTCATTCCTTTTTCTTCATACTCTTCAACTTGTTTCTTTTTTATATGAGTAAGAAACTGGAGTTCCCAGTAAAACAATAAATCGATAATGGGTGGCTGCGGGGTAGGTAATGACAAGATGCACTGAAGTCTGTCTGTGTGCGGTGGTGGTGGAGATGTGAAGGAGATGACAGGTGTATGTACAGAAGTTGGACATTTTTGATGCTAAACTCAAGTTGAATAAAAAGTCTCATTTTATTCCAGTAAAGATAGTCTAAAGACAAAAAATTGGTATAGAGCTCAACATGTAAAACTGACATCCATTTGCAGTTCCAAGGAGAGGTTTTGAAAAGTACCCAAACATCAAACAACAAGAGGATGATGGAAAAAAAGATACTATAGAAAAAGAGAAAGAAAACAACATACTGATTATCTGGGGAAGCACACAATTCTGAAAACAACAGTCACTAGTATGGCAATATGTAAAAACGTGGATGTGTAACCGATGTGATTCTGCAATCTGTATACGGGGTAAAAATGGGAGTTCATAACCCACTTGAATCAAATGTATGAAATATGATATGTCAAGAGCTTTGTAATGTTTTGAACAACCAATTAAAAAAAAAAAGAAACCCAAAAAATGTTTTTGAAAATTGTTTGACATCCTCAATAAAAATAAAACCTTAAAAAGTGAGGGTATAAAATTGTTAGATGAGAACTTCTGAGATTTAAAAAGGATAAAGATGTAAAGATGAAGCAATGGGTTTAGGGAAACCAGTAATGCAACAGCAGACTTGATATTCAAGTAACTAGCAATAATGAATAGAACAATGCTGTAAAGAGTGGGATCAAAGACGCTGGAAATAAAACAAAAAGAAAGAAAAAAAAGATTTGAAAATACGACAGATGTGGAAGATTATTTTATAAAAGAGAGGTCTAATGTGAGACTCATAAATGTTAAAGAAATCAAAAAATTCAAAACTGAAAAAGTAATCTAAGACACAATGAAAGAAAACTCTCCTGAGTGGTAGAAGGAAGACTTGAATTTGAAGATTTAAAGTTCTTGTGATGCATGCAAACTGAGGGAAAGACTGTCATATCTAGAAACATTCTGACAGACTGTTCAATTTCAAAGATTCATACAACCCAAATAAATAAACAAAACTAAAAACCCATGATTAGAGTATCATAAATTAGTCTACCCTCTTGCTACTTTGACACGCTATAGGCCTGAAGACAATAGCTCAATATCTATGGATTCTTAAGAAATGAAGGATCTAAAAGTATTATACCCAGCTCAAATACATAGATAGATATGCATACATGTCATGTCTATCCCACATATGCAATTGGTAACAATTCTTACATGTGAACCAGATCACATACAAATTCTTTATTTTGCTTGAAAAAGTCATTCGAAGGTATATCCCAGATGACTATACTCCTAGAAAGCTAAGAACTCAAGAATTGGGAAGTCATATATGAGATAGCAACTATGATCTTCAAGGGTGACACACTAAGAAAATAATATAATCTATGAATGAAGATACATAGCATCAATGAATGTATGGCTGTAAGTTAGAAAAAAACACTTAAATGTTTTAAATAGAATAAATATGTCTACGAGAGGATTTTAAATATCCATTGTAAATAATGATTATAAAAATTTTTGATAGTGTGGGAAAATACTTTCAATATAATCTTTTTTTTGGGGGGGTTATATAATGCAAACAGCAGGCTGTAAGGTTATATACAATGTTTATACATACAATACATACAATAAATAGAAAAAAGCCGGATTAGAAATATGCTAAAACTTTATTACTGTCTTTAGCTGGTGTGATTATGAATAATTTTCTCCATAGTTTATGTTTTATAGAACAAATATGATTTTTTTTTACAACTATGATTTTAAAAGAATCTTCCCAAATAAAATAAAAATGTTAGGTGTATGTTCATGATGATATTGCAGGAAAAGAAATCTTTCTGATGTCAGCACTTTCTGCCCAGTTTCCTAAAGACCACTCTCATGACTTTTGTGTTCCAGCCAATTACCATGATTACAACTTCAGAGAAGCTCCTTGAGGACAGGACCTTTCTATGTCTTATACTCTACCAGCACCTGGTCCACTATTTGGGAAGCTGCAAGAAATACTTGGAATGGACAAATGAATAATAGAGGATGAGACTACCCCATTTTATAGGTACATTTTTTGTTAAAATGATCTACTGCATTCATCTAATTTTTACAGCATCTCCAATGTTAAAAACTATAAGGATGCTGTGATTCAAGAATTCTCATCACTCATCATAGATCGCATGTTTCATGGAAAGCTAGCCAGAGCCAAAACCTGGTGCCATGTTTTTATTTCTCTTTTTCCATTTCAAAAGAAAAAGCTGTAGTTAATTCTAATTTTCCTGCGGGCAGAGGGAAGGAGAACTTTTTATGTGTGTGAAAGAATGGCACACCCCCCAGCCATATGAGGACAGTTCCTCCCAGGAACACCTGTTTGCTCCAACTGAAGCCTGTCCAAATTGAGTCCTGGGGATCAGGAGCATGCTCTTCAATGTCCCACTATTCTACAATATTTATTCCCCACCTGTCTGATGGCTGTGATAGCTTGGGAATGCTCCAGCCAGGGAAAGCTGTTTCTTGGCCCTGACATTGCAGAGCTAACAGCAGCTAATGCTCACCCGGAATCAGGTCTGGGTCCAGTTGCCCTTGAGTTAAAAAATGCTGCTTCTTTTCATAGTCTACCAGGCCTAGCAAAAGTTCTTAAAGAGGAAGAGTTAAGTAATTTTTCAGCTTCACATTAATATGTTACAAAAAAGGAGTACAATTTACTTTCAGTCTTTGTTTTTTAAAGCTAATTTACTAGTTTCTCACTCATATTTAATATTCACAATTCCAGTCATATTAAGTAGATGCCTGACACTAAACATAAAGATTGGTAAATTAATTTATCCAACATGAAAACTGTTAAAATCCAGAAGATAAAATGCAGTAAGAACAATCTTAGACACATGATTTAAGAAATAATGCAGGGAAGGAAAAAGAGATGCCCACATCAAACTCTAGTGATAATAGTAAAATAACGTCTTATTTAAAAAATTCTAGTCATGAGAAAACTGTACATTTGAAAAGCTTACATAAAGCCTTATAAAATAAGAGACCTTTTATCTTCTCCAGATCCATGGGCTTGAAAATACTTTATCTATGCAATTTCAAGGCACATAAAAACCTCAGTGAATAAATAAAATGTTCTTTTTTTCTTTATACAGAAGCTTTAAAAATTATTCATATAAATAGCTTGGCCTTGAACAAACAGATTAAAAGACCTAAAAGGCTATGGCTTCAGATCATGTATATAGAAGAGAAAATGAATGCTTTTCTTTATTGGCTGGGCAAGTTTTCAACTAACTAAATTTCTATAAGCCCATTTGAGGAGAAAGATTTAATTGTAATATATAAAATAATTCAGTATTTTAAGTGATATACTTATCAAATAAATAATATGCTTTAATAAAATAATCCACATACTCTGCCAATGTTCTTTGTATCTATTTATGAATCATATGTACAGTATGGTCAATATGCAGTATTATTTCAGAGGCCATCAAGTTTTCTAAACATATAATTTTAGTGAAGTGTGTGAAAATTCTCAATATTTTTCGAACACTTGAAAAAAGTTTTTCATAACCAACAAATAAATGAGCTCGCACTTCATGTCAAAGCCCTAGAAAAGGAAGAGCAAAACAACAGCAAATGTAGCAGAAGGCAAGAAATAATTAAAATCAGAGCGGAAATCAACGAAATTGAAACAAAAGAAACTATTGAAAAAATTAACAAAACTAAAAGTTGGTTCTTTGAAAAAATAAATAAGATCGACAGACCCTTAGCCATGCTAACGAAGAGAAGAAGAGAGAGAACTCAAATCACTAACATACGGGATGAAAAAGGCAATATCACAACAGACACTACAGAAATACAGAAGACAATTAGAAATTATTTTGAAAACCTATATTCCAATAAAATAGAAGATAGTGAAGACATCGATAAATTCCTTAAGTCATATGATTTGCCCAGACTGAGTCAGGAGGATACTCACAACTTAAACAGACCAATAACAATAGATGAAATAGAAGAAGCAATCAAAAGACTTCCAACCAAGAAAAGCCCAGGACCGGATGGGTATACAGCTGAGTTTTACAAAACCTTTAAGGAAGAATTAATACCAATACTTTTCAAGTTATTTCAGGAAATAGAAAAAGAAGGAGCTCTGCCAAATTCATTCTATGAGGCCAACATCACCCTGATTCCGAAACTAGACAAAGACACCTCAAAGAAAGAAAACTACAGACCAATATCTCTGATGAACCTAGATGCAAAAATCCTCAATAAAATTCTGGCGAATCGGATACAAAGGCACATCAAAAAAATTGTGCACCATGATCAAGTAGGATTCATCCCTGGGATGTAAGGATGGTTCAATATACGGAAATCAATAAATGTTATTCACCACATCAATAGACTTAAAAATAAGAACCATATGATCATCTCAATAGACGCAGAAAAAGCATTCGACAAAGTACAGCATCCCTTTATGTTCAAAACATTAGAAAAACTAGGGATAACAGGAACTTACCTCAACATTGTAAAAGCTATCTATGCTAAGCCTCAGGCTAGCATCATTCTCAATGGAGAAAAATTGAAGGCATTCCCCCTAAAATCTGGAACAAGACAGGGATGCCCTCTATCACCACTTCTATTCAATATAGTTCTCGAAACACTGGCCAGAGCAATTAGACAGACGAAAGAAATTAAAGGCATAAAAATAGGAAAGGAAGAACTTAAATTATCACTATTTGCAGATGACATGATTCTATACCTAGAAGACCCAAAAGGGTCTACAAAAAAACTACTAGAACTAATAAATGAATTCAGCAAAGTGGCAGGATATAAAATCAACACGCATAAATCAAAGGCATTTCTGTATATCAGCGACAAAACTTCTGAAACGGAATTGAGGAAAAACACTCCATTCACAATATCCTCAAAAAAAATAAAATACTTGGGAATCAACCTAACAAAAGAGGTGAAAGATTTATATAATGAAAACTACAAAACCCTAAAAAGAGAAGTAGAAGAAGATCTTAGAAGATGGAAAAATATACCCTGTTCATGGATAGGCAGAACTAACATCATCAAAATGGCGATATTACCAAAAGTTCTCTATAGGTTTAATGCAATGCCAATCAAAATCCCAACGGCATTTCTTGTAGAAATGGATAAAGCAATCATGAAATTCATATGGAAAAATAAAAGACCCAGAATAGCAAAAGCAATTCTAAGCAGGAAGTGCGAATCAGGCGGTATAGCGATACCAGACTTAAAACTATATTACAGAGCAATAGTAACAAAAACAGCATGGTACTGGTACCAAAACAGGAGGGTGGACCAATGGTATAGAATAGAGGACACAGAGACTAATCCACAAAGCTACAACTATCTTATATTTGATAAAGGAGCTAAAAGCATGCAATGGAGGGAGGATAGCATCTTCAACAAATGGTGCTGGGAGAACTGGAAATCCATATGCAACAAAATGAAACTGAATCCCCTCCTCTCGCCATGCACAAAAGTTAACTCAAAGTGGATCAAGGAGCTAGATATCAAATCAGAGACTCTGCGTCTGATAGAAGGAAAAGTTGGCTACGATCTACATATTGTAGGGTCGGGCTCCAAATTCCTTAATAGGACACCCATAGCACAAAAGTTGATAACAAAAATCAACAAATGGGACTTACTTAAACTGAAAAGTTTTCTCTCAGCAAGAGAAACAATAAAAGAGGTAAATAGGGAGCCTACATCATGGGAACAAATTTTTACTCCTCACACTTCAGATAGAGCCCTAATATCCAGAGTATACAAAGAACTCAAAAAATTAAACAATAAGAAAACAAATAACCCAATCAACAAATGGGCCAAAGACCTGAACAGACACTTCTCAGAGGAGGACATACAATCAATCAACAAGTACATGAAAAAATGCTCACCATCTCTAGCAGTCAGAGAAATGCAAATCAAAACCACCCTAAGATACCATCTCACTCCAGTAAGATTGGCAGCCATTATGAAGTCAAACAACAACAAGTGCTGGCGAGGATGTGGGGAAAAGGGTACACTTGTACATTGCTGGTGGGACTGCAAACTGGTGCGGCCAATCTGGAAAGCAGTATGGAGATTCCTGGGAAAGCTGGGAATGGAACCACCATTTGACCCAGCTATTGCCCTTCTTGGACTTTTCCCTGAAGACCTTAAAAGAGCGTACTACAGGGATACTGCTACATCGATGTTCATAGCAGCACAATTCACAATTGCTAGACTGTGGAACCAACCCAGATGCCCTTCAATAGATGAATGGATTAAAAAAATGTGGCATTTATACACCATGGAGTATTACGCAGCACTAAAAAATGACAAAATCATAGAATTTGCAGGGAAATGGATGGCACTAGAGCAGATTATGCTTAGTGAAGCTAGCCAATCCCTAAAAAACAAATACCAAATGTCTTCTTTGATATAATGAGAGCAACTAAGAACAGAGCAGGGAGGAAGAGCAGGAAGAAAAGATTAACATTAAACAGATACATGAGGTGGGATGGAAAGGGAGAGAAAAGGGAAATTGCATTGTAATGGAGGGAGACCCTCATTGTTATACAAAATTACATATAAGAGGTTGTGAGGGGAATGGGAAAATAAACAAGGAGAGATATGAATTACAGTGGATGGGGTAGAGAGAGAAGATGGGAGGGGAGGGAGGGGGGATGGTAGAGGATAGGAAAGGTAGCAGAATACAACAGTTACTAATAGGGCATTATGTAAAAATGTGTATGTGTAACCGATGTGATTCTGCAATCTGTATTTGGGGTAAAATTGGGAGTTCATAACCAACTTGAATCTAATGTATGAAATATGATATGTCAAGAGCTTTATAATGTTTTGAACAACCAATAAAAAAAAATTAAAAAATAAAAAAAAAAGCAGAAATGAAAAAAAAAAAAAAAAGAAAAAAGTTTTTCATAATTGTTTACAATTAGAACTATTAGGTGATTTCAAACCTTTCTAATTTGCTTAACAAAAATTTAAACTCCATCACAAGTTTAAAAATATTCTCAATAAGTTTAATTTAAGGTGAAGGTAAAAGTGAAGCTTTGGCCTCATGCTAAGTTTGGGAGTAAATCAGGTTTCAAGTTGCTAATGTCCTGTGTTTCTTCAACTCAGCTGTACCCAAACAGCTCTACCACCACCTCCAACAGTCAAAATATTGGGAGCTATTACCTGGAAGCTGCTATGAAAAGGGTAAGGAGAGACTCCATATGTGGGTTAAGAATCAGGTAGTAATTTTCAGGCCTGGTGGCCATCTGCCATCTCACCTGCCTACCTAGGCCCCAGGAATTTCTTCCTGTAATTTCCTAGAGCATTGAGTTCTCACTTATGTAGCACAAGTTTCTATGCACTGCTGTTTCTTAACAATGTATAAACCAGGGCTGGGGATATAGCTCAGTTGGTAGAGTGCTTGCCTTGCATGCATAAGGCCTTTGGTTCAAGCCCCAGTACCACAAAACAATAACAACAACAAAATGTGTAAACTGAGGCTCCCAAATTAGATATTCAACTACCCAGGAGTGAGATTTTTGAATCTTAGATGCCTACCATATTCCCTTATATACAATAAACATTGAACATTTGCTATTGAAAATGTTAATGCTGTCACTGTTAAGATTCTGCTAAGAACTCAATTTCTATGGCTACTGCCAGGGTAATTGTCCAAAATTTCCCCTACCTAGGGCAAATGGCCTTGGGCATGACGCAACTTCCATAGGTCTCTATAACTGCTATGGTTTCAGCACATCCTTCAAAAGTTTGCGAGTTGGAAGCTCTGTTGTGATATGCTGCAGAAAGAAGACCCTCACAGATGCTGAGTCTGTGCTATGCTCTAAGACTTCTCACCTTCCAGAACCATATGCTAAATAAACTTCTATTCTCATATACCCAGTCTCAAGTATTTTATTATAGTAACAAAAAACAAATAGATAATAACATCAGGTAATCATGACACTACAATTTCACAGTGTTCTTATGAAGATTACCTTAAATGCAACAATGTGTGTTTTGTGACACCATAAGGCCCCATAAACATTTTAATTGCTATGATTGTCTTTAAGGAATTGAACCTTGCACATAGTAGGGCCTTGCATATGGTAGGCAAGCACTCTACCACTGAGCTACATCACCATCCCTTTCAAATTTTGAGACAGGGTTTTGCTATGCTGCCCAGGTTGGTCTTGAACTTGCCATCCTCCTGAGTTACTAGGATTACAGGTACATGCCACTGGGGTGGGTCTTTATTAAAAGTCTTACTTTTAATAAATGATCTGATTTCCCGAGGAAGGCATCCCTGCATTTTTAGTTTTTTATTGAACTTTGTGGACAAATTCAAATTCTTGTATGGTAACACATTTCAGATGAGCTTGGAAATAATTATTTAGCCAGAAAAATGGATACTGTTTTTATAATGTCTCATTTTTTCCAATTTTTGGGGAGTTGATTATAGATTCTTTTGAAAATGTTATGGAATTTTAATGGAAATTCAGAGACATGCAAATATACATATACACACAAATTTTCAGAAAACTCCAGTGGTTCAGACTCTGTGAAGCCACCCAGGAGAGGAAGCATTGCCTTATGGCTTGAGTCAGAGATGTGGTTTCATGAAAGCACTTGGAGACCTGACTGAGACACTTTTAACTAATTGGGGATTAAAAAGTTGTCAGGTTTTTTTCCTGATCATAAGATCATTAAGGTATTAGTAGATGGAGAACAGCATGACTTTCTCCTAGATAAACTATAACTGTAGAGGAAACTGGTGTGTTTCATAATTTCAAGCCACCTCAACCCTCTTTCTAAAAATTTTGTCAAATTTACTGCTTTGGCATTTTTCCCATTGACATTCCTAAGTTAGTTCTAAACTTCATCACATAACTTTGCAAAAGAAATCACTAGCCTTTTACAAAAGAATATCGGATTAAGACAAATGATTAGGCCTCTTTCTATGTCACTTCTGCCTTGTCAAAAAATGCTAGAGACAATTTCAAATGAAAACAACCTCAATTAGTGCTTGCAATCTAAAACACTTTAATTCTACTTTTGGATATTAAATATGCTCCTTAACAAACGGTGTTGGTAATTTTTTCCCCATAAAAGCAAAAAATTCTTTCTTAATACCTAGATGACAAAGTCTCAAGTATACACAGTTGTTTCCTATTATGGCTTCCCTGGAAAACATTTCTGGGAAAGTACAATTCCCAGCCACTTACTTTGTTTACAACAGACAAAACTGCTTGTGTGGTATAAATAGGAGTCTGTCCTTAAATGCTGCTGAAAAATAAAACACAACCATGAAAAGGAGCCATTTCCTGCCCTAAAGGTGGCTTAAAAAAATTCTTAGCTACTTTAGGAACAGCACCAAAGCATAAATAATAATTATCAATTGCCACATAATAAAAGACTAATTTTATAGAAAAACAAAAACAAAAACAAGCCACACATTCCAGAGATGCCCTCAGATTGTCGGCATTAGGTTCCTTACCCAGCAGGATGATGAAACCCCCCTTTGTCCCCTGCGTTTGTGATGTATATCTATAACTCCTTCTTTGGGCAGATAAGCCTCGCCTTGTCTCTGGAACTGCACTTTTAAAAGCAGATTCACAGTTGTTTGACTTTTGATCTGGGGAGCAGCTAGCCCCGACCACCTGCACTGTGCGGAGCTGTTACTGAGCTTGCTTTGTCCCATCTTATAACACAGCCAGCCTTTTAAAATTGATGTGTGAATACGCTAATTTACAATGTGAGCGTTCAAACAAAAAAATATGGTGGTGGTAGTGGTGGTGGCGGCGGCGGCAGTGGCAGCAGCAGCAGCAGCAGAAGGGGGAGATTTGTGAGGGGAGAAGCCCTAACCCTCAATTTATAAAGTTCAGCTATTGTTCACTGCCTCTGGCATTTAATGAAACAGATGCGAAAGGCCTCCCTCAACTTACAATGGAGCAGACAGTGGTGTGATGGTGCGGGCCTGGAATTGTAAACCGTTGTTTGGTGATGGTGTATGCTAATAAATAGCCATTTACAAGGGGGGCTGAGGGCTCCATTACTTGTTTATAAGGAAGGCCTAAGGCTCCTTGCTTCAGTTAACAGTTCAAGGCTGTGTTCAAAGGAGGCATTGATGGTGAAGGTAAAGTGCTCCCTCTGCACATTAAAGACTGGCATGTATCCTGGGGAAGAAAGGAAGATCATAAAAGAAAGGTAATTCAAGAATTAGGTCAAATTGTGGCTCACAATCAAGAAAACTATAAGATGCTTTTCTATTGTGATTAAATAATGGACAAGAATATTCTCTTATTGTGAAGCAACTTTTTTTTTTTCTTTGTGGTGCTAGGGATGGAACCCAGGGCCTTGCGTATGCTAGGCAAGTGCCACTGAGCTACACTTCTAGCTCAGCCGTATTTTATCCTTGAATGAACATGTTTACCTGTATCCAAACTGTAATAGATAATAACCTGCAGGTTTTCAACTAAATGACATGAATCTAGACAGCAACTTTAAAATTATTCTCAGTCATTCTTCTGAAGATTAGTCACTGATGAGGCTATACTTGGGTAACTTGGTCCTTTATACAGATATTAAAAATCCATCTGGAACATTCCTAAGTAACATCTGTTGTTTTCATTTGCCCAGTATCTATTCACCTCTCTGGTGAAAGCTCTCAGATTCTTCTGAGGGAATTATGCTTCACCCATTCTAAGTCTACTTGTCCAATCCCAGCACAGGGTCCCTTGTCTACAACATCAGATCATAGATGAATAAGGTTTTTATACAACCTGAACCAATCAGAATCTGTATGACTCCATGCTATAATCTTTGTAGGAACTATTGGGAAGGAAAAAAAAATGCTAAATTCAATGGGTGTCACTGAGAGGCTGGCAAAGCTTTGTTCTGACAAGAAGTCCCTGACAAAGGACAGAACCCATACACAGAGATCCGAGATGAGAGATGAGAAAAGCAAGGCCCAGCCCTGATGACATTATTTGAGCCCTCAGATTCCACTGCTTGAAGTCACTGCTATCCTTGGTCTACTTGGTTACATGAGGCAGTATTTATCTCCTTTTATGTATTGCCAGTTTGATATGGGTTTCTGTCACTTGCATTCAGAAGATTTTGAATCACAAGTGGAAAATGGACAGCATTATATGTAGAAGTAAGAGGTGAAGCAAAGTAATAGAATTAGTGAAGAGTCAAACTAGCCTTGGAGATGGGAAGTAGTCGGCCTTGATTGGGGTCTGCTGTCTGTCCAAAGGTAGTAGCAGTCAACAAGGCCAGAAGTCCACAGGCAGACATTGGAAATGGGACCAAGAGGACATACTTGTGTTAGCAGGTGATGGGAGCCATGGGAGGCTCGTAGGCAGGGAAGAAAATGCACTAGTTTTGCACTATGGAAGACAGACTGGCAAACCGTATTTAGAAAGACAAAAGGAGGAGAAGAAGCACAGAGACCAATCAGGATGCTTGTCTCTCTGACAGTCCAAGTGGGAGGGGAAAGCATCCATGCTGGAGGATGCTTTGCTCCTGGGGAACTCTGAGTGCTCTGGGGAGTTGCCGCAGAATTGCTGACTGAAGGTCCTAGACAGAGGGAGAATGGTGGGTCCCTTTCAGACACAGAGACATCAGGAAAAAATGGGAGGATTTTATTTTTATTATTATTAATTTTTTGTTACTGGGATTGAACTCAGGGGCACTCTATTGCTGTATATCTCACCTATATCCTCAGCCCTTATTATTATTTTTTAAATTTTTATTTTGAGACAGGGTTTCACTAAGTTGCTGAGGCTGCCCTTGAAATTCCAATCTTTCTGCCTCAGTCTCTCAAATTGCTGGGACTAAAGGAATGTGCCACTACACTTGGCTTAATTTCTCATTTTTTGAAACTTCCTAGGAAACTCTGGAAATGGAAAAAGAATCAACTTAAAATTCACCAACCTAAAATAACTATTAACATTTTTATTTTAGTCCTTGCTCCCAGGCCTTTTTCTTTCTCAAAGTAGTGATGATAATAACTACTGTTCTGTCATTTACTGAAATCTTATTTTGTAGCAGGCACTATCATGTGTACTTTACATGTATTGACTAACTTTTGCGAAAACTTACAAAGTAGGGACTACTATCATCTCCATTTTATAGATAAGGAAATTGAGGTACAGGGAGGTGAGATTCTTACCAAAGGTTAATGGCGAGAAAGCAGGAATGGGGCTCCAGAGCCTACCTCCTACCTATAGGGCATGTGCCTCTTGGTGCCCATAGAATGGTGGGCAAAAGAAAACTCCAATGAGGATAAAGCTCCAGGTGAAACAGAGTTAGACATAAAAATGAAATTTCCTAACCATGATACTTGCCAAACACTCGAGGTAAGGATAGTAGAGGCTTTCCAGCTCCTTGCTGGTTTGTTGGTTCCAGTTAATGCTCAAAATCAAGCCATTTCTAAAGGATTCCTCAAGAAGACCCTTCTCGGGACTCTCCTTGCACCCACAGCTGCAGCCCAGGGCCTCCAGCCCATCCTAACAGTGGGTCTCCTCGTGTTTATTCAGCACTTTCTGAACCTATCTCCTGCACCGGCCAATTGGTCCTCTGATACTGTGAGGGGTCTCAGACCAGTATAGCAGGAGAACCAGGCCCTGGGGGTCCTGAGGATACCCAGTGACAGCTCCCTACAGTGCTGCATACAGTCCTCAGGAAGGTGAACTAACACACCAAGAGGCTTGGACCATGGCTACTAGCCAAGAGGAGTCCGAGAGTATACAACAAGTCCTTGGATTCTTGAAGGCCAGAGGACAGTGTGGATTCTGGATCTCCTAGAGCAGTGAATCAGAAGGGGGCATGGGAAGGCACGAACTCTGGCACACATTGCCACTGCTGAACATTTTTTCAAGTACTTATTTTGGACCAGCTTAAGGAAAGTGTTTACTACGCAATTATTTCAGAAGAAAGGGAACTGCATAACAGCATAATAGCAGTAAAAGTTAGCAAAAACAAAAACTCCGCAGCTCATCCCCACTCCTCTCCTCACTGGTCAGCGAGAACTACTCTCACTTAAGCAACCTTTGGGAACCTCACGGAGTACGTTTGAAAGAATGTACTGAGTTTGTATTCTGACTCTGTCTTGCTGTGTGGCCAACTCCAGATGGCTTACCTAGCTTCCTTAAGCACAGTTATGCTCATCTGTAAAATGGGGATGACACTGCTTCCTTCATGGGGTTAGGAACTGGGTCATAGGTGTGTAAAGCTTCGCTTGGGGTCAGAAATGCATTGAGAGATCAGTGGAGGCAGATGGTAGTCTTTGGTGGCAGGGAGCTTTAGATACTGCATTTGACTGGTCTATGTTTCTGATTTTTATTATTATATTTTTAGGATGGGGTCTCATAATGTTGTCAAGGCTGGTCTTAAACTTGTGGGCTCTAGTGATCCTCCTGCCTCAGCCTCCCAAGCAGCTGGGATGATAGGCACATGCTGCTTTGCCTAGCCAAAATCCTATGTAGAAAAGCACAAGAATATTATTAAAGAAAAATATAAATAAGGAAGTACAGAATTGTTGTTTAATTTGGCAAAAGCATCATCCGTGTTGGCCTTGAAGAGGTCCAAGGACAAAGGCAATGAGTCAAGGCTCTAGTAATAAATTGAGTCACACAAAGAGGACCAAGATTAAAAAAAAGATTCTCTCTATAGCATTAATCTAGCTTAGCTCCTAACTCTGCTAAGTCCAAAGAATCAACTGCAATTCAACGATTTTACTCTGAAAGAACTGTGCTTGATTAAAAGCTGAAAAATGGTTTAGAGGCTGAGACCTTGCTACACTACCTTCAGGTCAGGACCCGTGCTCAACACTAGTCAGCTATGCAAGCCACGAAGGAGGAACAAGATGAAGAGAAAAGGAAAACAAGGGCTGCAGGGTAGCTCAGTGGTAGAGCGCTTGTCTGACATGCTTGGGGGCCTGGGTTCAGTCCCTGGCACCGGGGGAAAAAAGAGAAGAAAATGTGCACATATGAACACAAGGCTCTGTGAGAGAAGGGGCCTTTTCAAGGCATGAATTCTGAGAGTAAATTTTCAAGGACATTTTTTCACAAATCTTGAAAACTCTGTTGAATTTTAGCCATTGTCATAAGAACAATTAGAATATAATAAAATGTTTCCTGAGCAAAATGGGGTGTGATTGTGTAGAATGAAGTTTCAAAGAAGCTTAAGCATCTAGTCACGGCCTATTTACGAATAAGTCTGTTTATTTAAAAATATATATTTGTATGGCTTACAGATCTGCTCTGGTATTTCTGTTATACTTTCCCTCTGGAGCCACTGACAGCACATTTCACTTTTCCAGATGTTTTACCTGTCATTCTACCAAAGCAACAAGACCACATTTAAAACGTAAAATGTGATAGCAATGATAGCTGGCAATTATTCCCCAGGTTGACTCAGAAGTCACTCTAACAAAAACACACATTAAATAGTATTGTATGAACGGTGCTAGCGAGGCCAACTGCATTTACTACGGTTGGCTTTGTCTGTATCACAGGTTGGTTACAAAAGACCTCTCAGAAGCAACTTATGTTAAGAAGTTACTGCACTCATGCTGCAAGGATAAGCGCTTCATTTCTGAAGGAAACACTCTGATTTTGTGTGTTGAAATAGTTGAGGAAGAGAGAAAATTATTTTACATTGAGGTCACCATTCAGAAAAGTTTTTTTTCCAAATATATATGCATCATATGCAAAGCAGTCCATAGTGAAGTTCTAATATGCTCTCCCATTTATGTTAATGGAGCTCTCAATTTATGAATTTGTTATATACTTGAGGACTCTTTTAGATACTTCTAGAAAAAAAATACAGGATTACTGATTAATTATTAACTACTACTAGAGTTATTCAGAGGTAAAAGGAAATATAATCATAAATGATTATTTCCGTTTTTTTCTAAGAATTTTGAAAATCTCTATTTTCATTTTCATTGATTGCCAGCCCAATCTGATCTAATAAGGCTTCCTAGTCAGATACGTGGAAACACACACACACGCACATGTGAGTGAACGCAGTACATAGGTGAAGAGAAACTTGGGAGCCTCCCAGGGATCCTTGCAACACTTTATGACAACCAAATGTAATAATCAAGTTTTGTGAGACTCAATGAAAAATCCATTTCTTGGCCCCAGTTACCACACGGATGGTCATTTGTTTCAGAGCCATTTTCATTTGATCTGAATTCCACTCTATTTAAACTGTCTACAGAGTCAGGAAATAAACACTTTGTCCCTAGGTGGCTCTCCTTCTTGTGTCAAGAAGAAAGAAAAATTACTTTCTAGAAAATAAGCTATAGGCTTTATTCTGATGTCAGAATCGACCAATTTTCTCCTTTGCTTTCTTTCTTTTGGTAACATAGTGTAGTTATATAAAAAATAATTTCTTTTTGACTAAACCAGTTGCTATTCAGTAACCTAGATATGGCTCATAGTTTAGTTCCTTTTAAAACTTATTTGTTATGATGCTATAAATAATTTCCTATTTCCCTAATTTTTTCTCAAACATGTGGGTTTTAAAGCCATTCAAATCACCTTTTGTTTTGGTTGGTTTTTTTTTCCTTATGAAAACAGATGATCAGCAAGGATTAACTGAGGTTGTAGAATCCTTAATAGCTTTCATGAGATTTAGATAATTTTGTGAATTCCCACTGCACACTTTTATACACACACAAGCACGCTGAAGGCAAAGCTAAATGTGGTTTCATCTCAGGATCACTATGCCTTTTATTACAGGCATATGGGAGGAAGGAAGAAGGGAAGGAAGGAAGAAAATGGATTTTTGCCTCATTTGAAGTTAACAATAGATTTAAAAAGCACAAGTGTTAGATGATTATTTAGTGGCTGCTAGATTTTAAAAACTTAATTTTTGTTGCTTTCTTATTTTGGTCAGTGTCACAAATGATCAAGTGGTCATATACACAGACTTTGGCTCAGAGTGAACATGATTTCACTTGTCTTCATAACTGACTGACCACTACAAGTGAAATGAGCCAAAGGAGGGGCTATGAGGTACCTTTTTTGTTCATTTCACAAATTTAAAAACCTTGAAGTCTAAAAAATTTTAAAAATCCCCAAATCTTTCTTTCAAATAAAGTAATTCCTTGCTTTGGTATATTATATTTATTCTCAAACACAGAACTTAGCATATGAAAATAAATAGGCTTATGTTACTTGCAGGTAAATATTTACACTGCACAGAGAGGACACTCAATTCTTTTACACATTTGTGAAGGTGACATAAGCACATGATTCAATATTGTGCTGTTTCTTAAATCATAATCACCTGTTGACACACAAT
The DNA here is from genome assembly GCF_047511675.1 of Marmota flaviventris. Classification (NCBI taxonomy): domain Eukaryota; kingdom Metazoa; phylum Chordata; class Mammalia; order Rodentia; family Sciuridae; genus Marmota; species Marmota flaviventris. The sequence goes on from NC_092501.1 coordinate 17,093,077, forward strand.
GTAGCTGGACAGTTTGGTAAGAACAAGAATTCTGGGAATGTGGCTTCTTCTTAAATAAAACCCCCACCAGTGCTGGAGTGAATGCCACATGAACAGGAGAGAGGTGACAGAGGGTATAAAATAAATAAAAGAAGTGAAATAGGGCTGGGGCTGTAGTTCAATAATAGAGCATTCACCTAGCATGTGTGAGGCACTGGGTTCAATTCTCAGCACCATATATGAATAAATAAAATAAAGGTCCATTGACAACTAAAAAATATTTTTAAAAAATGAAATAAAAGACTTTGGTATATAAGTTCTGGTTCTACTTCTCAAAAGACTATGTTTTCGGGAATAACCCAAGTAATAAAGTAAAGAAGCTGGTTAGTTTTTTTCATTTTTCCAAAGTCCTAAATAAATTGTGTCATGTGGGATAGCAACTAGAAACAAAACCAAAACTACCACTATGCAAAGACTCAGTCTGGTTACACCACTGATGAAAAGTACCTGGGAATCTTGGCAGATATCAACATTCTAGCTTGTCTACTGAAAAACACTGTCACACACACACACGCAGGTGGACTTACGAGCTTTGGCTCAGACAGAGCCAGGTGATGTCCATTGGGCATTTTATTCCTGTGAGTTCTCTACAAACATCCTGAGAGGAGATAAGTCTAGATTGACTGAGTCTGCCTACAAAGAGAAGCCCAAGTAGATTTCACCAGAGTAATTTTCTTCTGCAGGCTTCTGAGCCATCGCATTAGTGCCATGTCCCCACAGAAAGCCCAGTTGAAGGTCGCAGAAGTCGTTTGTGCTTCACCCTCTCTAAATGACTTGCAAATTTATTCAAACACAATATGAGGGGATGCTTTATTTGTTGAAATAACTGTCTGCAGTATCCTGCACTAAAGGGTGAGGTACATCAAGCAGAAACATGGACAGAAATACATTGGTTTAGAAACCCATAAATCCTTATTTGAATCTGCCAACCTGAAAGCTACAAAGAGCTTGAATAAACTATTTACCCTAAATGCTACATCTGATTAAGCCATACCATTAAATGACAGCTGAACTTTAACATTAATATGATATTATTTAAATAACCACATGATTTTTTTACACTAAAAATGATGAATGATTTCTGGACAGCTCAATTGACATAAAGCAGGAGGACTCTTTAATGAGATTTGACAAAATGGAGACATATGCAGAATATTCGTTACAGCTCACATCGCAGGGGCCCTCCCAGGAAAGCAGTGAAGGTTTTTTCCCTTTCTTTTTTTTTTATTGTCTTTAGGCACTGAAGCATTCCTTTCAATCACCAGTTCCCTTCTCTGTAGGTTTTGAGCTTTTCTCAAGTCATTTACTAACTATTCTTTTTTTTTTTTTTAATATTTATTTTTTTTAGTTGTAATTGGACACAATACTTTATTTTATTTATTTATTTTTATGTGGTGCTGAGGATCGAACCCAGGGCCTCACATGTGCTAGGCGAGTGCTCTATCGTTGAGCTACAGCCCCAGCCCCATTACTTACTATTCTTGATCAGAGAATTTGGTGGTTATGGCTCTGAGTTGGAGCAGTGTGTCCAGGGAAAGAAGGAGCAATGTGGACACTAGGCTGGCAGTGCACAGGGGACTTTGAGCTCATTTCTGATCAGGTTGAGAGATCACATCAATGTTCATGGCGGAACAAATGTACATTGAATAGTTTCTTATACAATAAATCTTCAACACAAGAGATAATTTTAGCAAATTACTGTATATGGATACATGATCAGGGAAGGCTTTGCTATTTTGAAATAGTTGTTTCTTCAGTATCAACTATAATGAAGATTTTCTTCCTTAACATTCCAATCAAGCTCTCCTAGAGATCAGTTACAATATTCGTGACTCACTTTTCCATTCACAGTTCCAAATGGGCATCGTGGTGCCAGATGATACTCTTACCTGGTAGATCTCAAGTGGAAAATCATTCCATGCTGAAAATACTTACATAGAACAGACCAACTCTGATTCATATCTCTTTTTTATACTTTCCCGAATATTTTCCGTCAATCAAAGTTTAGTCACACACAGAAAACATAAAGATTTGTTTGCTAGCACACATGAATTCAGATTATTCAGATAATATTGACATTTTATAAATCATCTTGAATTATATACATTAAATAAAAATGTTTCCCCAAATGGAGTCCTTTTAGAGAAATGAAAACGAGGCAAGAAAGAGCCAGGCTGAGTCCAAGTGAGCTCCTGCCGACGCAGGCTGCGCTCCCTCCATCAAAATAGAAAATAAACTCAGGCTGCTCCTGCCATGGGGCCTTCCTCAGGCTATGAAAGCATTCTTCATGTCTAACCCTAATTTTTCCATAGCTTGAGGTAACCCCGCTAGCTCAAGCCTTCTCTCTAATAGGAGTTACTCAGTATGTGTCCCTGTCCAAATAAGAGTTACAATCAGCGCTCTATTATTTCAAAAGTGTCTAGACACAGGGGAAGGGGGTAGAAGCTTGCAAGCCTGTAAAATGCCTGTTTGCAATTAGATAAAAACAGCAAAAGAGACAGGAGAGGAAGGTCGGTCCCTACCTTGCTCTTACCTTCGCAACATCCCCGTCAGAATCCTGGAGCTCTTCCCCAAGTTTGCATCTGTTTCCCGAAGCTAGGAGGAGAAGAGCAGCATTAAAACTCAACTCAACTACAAATGATTAGATTATTTCTAAAGTACATGGCGAGCAATCATTTTCTATCATTTTATTTCACGATATAAAAGCCAAACAATAAAAAATGTTTATATACACAGCACAAATACATTTATGACACTTATGCAAACTCTGAGAATTCTTAGATTTAGAAAGTGACATGTGAGAAGTGATGTCAGGAGCTCTAAACTGGATACTTGAACTGGATATAAAAGCAAATGTCTCAAAAGCTGACAAAGTTTAACATACATCTGGTAATTAATCTCTAATGTACAAAATGTACAAACTCCTAAAAATATAAGTGGGAATAAATGAAGCAAAGAGGGCGGAATCATCAGTATTTTTACCGAAAGAGTGACATATTCCAAAATCCACCTCAATGACCTTCTTCTCAGCCAGAGGGCTAAATAAAATCCCCCTGTGGGCATTCCAGATGGGGAGAGTCAGCTGCTTTGCCCCTATCTGGCACTCTTCCTTTTCCTCCTAGTAGATGTTATGTTCCTTTCTCCCTAGTCACTTCTATACGTATGTACTTATGTCTATGTCATGGTTCTGTCTGTGCATGTCCGAAGGACCTTCTATGTCTTCTCATTTATTAGATATGTAGAAGGATAGTGTCATTTGTACTTACTCTTTCCCGTGCTCGTTGTATCTTTTCTCTGTCATGACTGAGGTTTTCCAACATCTCCTGGCCGATTTGTTCTATTGAAAAGAAAATGAAAGTCAGGAAACACAACTTGGGGTGCATGTGAGAATAACCTTCCGTAGTACCAAACTGAAAACGGAGGTAGAATTAAAGCTGAAGCAATGTCCATTATATATCAGACACACATTTTAACTCAGGTAGAGTTGAAAAATATAAATAGTATTTGGTAAATTTACCTATCTGGAGTATGATTAGATACAAGTTATAATTCAACCTACAGGAAGGACATAACCAACACAGCAGTAATGACTTATTGGGGATGCAACTTGCACAAGGCCACTCCAACAAACTACTGGCAAAATTGAGGAGAAACCAGGTACAGTGGTCTATTATTTTGTCACCCGGGAGTTTGGCCTTTGGATTTTATGGGCAAAGGATAATGTTAATGATTCCGCTCCACCTTCCCTTCATCATGGTACTGCTTTGCCTGTGTAAGTCAATGTGTGTTTAGAACAATTTTGATTTCAATGTATTCCCCTGGCATAGGTGGTCATATGCTCACCAACTGTAGCTTGTTGGTAGTGGAACTTTTGCTAGTTTTATACTCACCTAGAGGCAAAGACTTGTTTAATGTGTTATTAGCTACAGTATATTCTTTTTTTTTTAAATATATTTTTAGTTGTTGATAGACCTTTTTTATTTATATTCATTTATTTATATGTGGTGATGAGAATCGAACCCAGTGCCTCACACATGCCAGGCAAGTGTGCTACTGCTGAGCCACAGCCACAGCACTACAATAGATTCTTGAGGCAAGTCAAAGACAGATGCACTCCTTAACAAGTAATTGAGGAGAGCTTAAGACAGTGTTTTCCCCCCAGAACTTCCAAACATTTAGCTAGTACTACAGCTCAGCACATTCATTAAAAGCCACACTGCTAAGTTCCAATGAAATCTTTCCTGGTCACAATCATCTCATTTGGCTGGCACTGCAGTCTCTCCTCTGACTGTAGACCTTTCTATAAGACAGTAGGTGTGTCCTGACCTCACAAATATCCAGCTGCCTTCAATAGATTTTTTTTTTTTCAGAGTCATCCTCTATTAGCTGGGAGCTACCTTATTCTCTAAAAGAAGAATGACGATCTGCCTTTCTTAGGATCCTGGCAGCCTGTCTGACTTCCTCATCAGTGTCTCGCTCCCACTCACCTTTTTCCCCTCTGGTATTGTCTCTTTACGCTCCCCAACACAGCACTCATCTCTGGCTTATCAACTTACACAAACGTTCACCAAGCACCTATTATAATAATAGCAAGTAATTTAATAAAGTCATCAGGACATCCCCATGGTACTTAATTTGGCTCATGTATTCACACTGACAATCATAAGAGCAGTGACCAGGCCAACTGAGAGCCTGGCTGTGAACCTGTGCTGCTGGAGCCTAAATCCCAGTGTTGACACTAACCGCGTGGCTTTGCCTTAGCTGGCTAGCTGTGTCATGTCTCAGTTGCTTAATCTCTAAAATGAGAGAAATACCCACAGCATTATATCATAGGGTTAATGCAAGGGTTCGATAAGATAATCAACACAGTGACTGGCCCATAACAACAATAAGCATTTATTGAATGATGATGATATAAAACAATCAATGGCCTGTGGAGACCCGCTTCTACTCTAGTTCTGTTGGAACGACAATTTTATTCATATGATACAATGTTTGTACTTTCTCACAAATTTGATATTATAGTCAAATAAACTAATCTGAGTAAAAATGTGGAAGCTCTAGAGTATCATACCGATGCATGACATTTTAAGATTCAAAGCACTGAACAAATAACCATCGGGTCCCCACCCTGTGCTGGGGTCTGGCCCAAGACAAGACCTAGCGTCTGTACTCATGGAACTATGCTGGAAATGAAGACAGCACAGAGGAGTGTTTTAGCTGAGTCTGTATTTCATGGCATATCAGAAAAAGACAGTTTAATACTTTCATGACAGAAAATCCAACTAATAATGGTTACATACATAATCATAAATATATTTTTGACACCACACAAACTCTGAAAATTCTTTCCCAGTATATATAGTACATTCCCAGTAAAGTACCTTCTCTTAGATTTTTTTTTTCTTTTTAGCTCTTTAGTATTAACTTCATACAAATTTAAGAAGATAACGGAAATAAGAGTTGAACTTTTTTCTTTTTTTTTACAATAAAAACTACAAATTTCAAATTTGTCATGCTGTTTTTTAAAAAATATTTATTTTTTACTTGTAGTTGGACATAATACCTTTATTTTATTTTACTTATTTTTATGCAGTGCTGAGAATAGAACCCAGAACATCACATGTGCTAGGCAAGCACTCTACCGCTGAGCCACAACCCCAGCCCTTGTCATGCTGTTTTTATTGCTACACTGAATTCCTTTAATCAACTTAATATAGCAATTTTAATTACTTTTTAACTTAAAATTTCCAATATCTATGAGCATCATCAATCTTGTCATTATTTCAGCAAGATACCTCCTCTTATCAGGATTGACATAATAATATGTAATTGCAAAGAAATAGAAGACAGATTATTACTATTGTGTCTGTGGCCAGTGTAATGTCCCAAGTAAGTATTCAAGGAAAGAATTAACAAATGAAGTCTATGGAAGGTTTGCAGCCTCTTCCTGCTCTCAATCCATGAGCTAGAGAAGGGATACTGGAAAGTAGATAATAGAGCCACAATTCTATCAGACTTGCTGGGGAAAAACCCCTAACTGGATCTGCAGTCTAGTGAAGAAATCAATGGAAAAAGAGGATGGCACTGGAGAAGATAATGCTAAGTGAAGTTAGCCAATCCCCAAAAAACAAATGCCGAGAATGTTTTCTCTGATATAAGGAGGCTGACTCATAATGGGGTAGGGAGGGGGAGAATGGGAGGAATAGATGAACTCTAGATAGGGAAGAGGGGTGGGAGGGAGGGGGAGGGGGCAGGGGATTAGCAAGGATGGTGGAATGTGACAGACATCATTATCCAAAGTACATGTATGAAGACACGAATTGGTGTCAACATACTTTATATACAACCAGAGATATGAAAAATTGAGCTGTATATGTGTAATAAGAATTATAATGCATTCCACTGTCATTTATTTTTTTTAAAAAAATCAATTAAAAAAAGAAATGAAATAAAATGACTGATTTGTAAGGAAAAAAAAAAAAGAGGCCAAGAGATGAGGCCTGTTAGGAGTCATAAGCTATTCCTACAATTACACTGCTCCCCCAAATGGTGCGGCAATCCCAGTATTCACCTTATCTGGCAAGAGAAGAGATACTGGCAAGACCGGACACATTTTGGTCTTAACACTGAAATACCATGCATTTGTTGGGAATTCTTTTCTCATTTATTCCCTTCTACTTTTCATTTTAATGCTCTAAAAAAGAAAATTATTAAACAGATAGATTAGAAGTGGTCATTCCTGTGGAATGAAGAAAAAATTCATATAAAAAGAAAGTTATTACTATTTCCTCATTACATATCAAGCAAAGCAAGATGACAAATGACAGGCTTTTTGTTTGTTTGTTTGCTTGTTTTGTGGTGCTGGGGATTGAACCAAGGGCCTCATGCATGCCAGATGGGTGCTCTACCACTGAGCCACATCAGAGGTATGACTTTTATTCAGACTATCATTGGTCAGACTAGAATTCAACATTTAGGGATTATTTCATTAATAAGACAGTTAGTAACATTGTTAGGTTTATTTTTTCTTGAATAATTTAATACATAATCACTACCCAAAACACTCATAAACAAAGAACACAAGCTCACAGGCCTAAACCTACTGAGTCAAAATTTTTAGTTCTTTGAACTTCCATAGGTCCTTTAATGGGAACAGCTCTACTGCATCTTTTGAAATAATCTGAGATATAATAAATTTTACAAATACTATATTTGATGACCATAAGGATCTTACTGTGATTTAGAAACAATGGAAAGCACAAAAGAAAACTAAAACTAATCTTTGTATGCTGGAATTCTACATGTCAGTATGGCATGATAAATGAATTCCTGGAAGGAAGAGTTCCTTCCTGTAGTTCTATCCTTTCCACAGAGGTCCTGGGAATTATCCTGGGAGTACAGCATTCAAACACATAAAATGAACTGTTGTTTTTACAATTACCTACAATCAATCATATCCTTGGTCCATAGCCCTTTTTACAGGGGCACATACTCGAAAAGGGTTTTTGGCTAACATTTCTTCTCTTCCTTCATGTTTTGGAAGGTGTATACAACAGACATTCAATAGTTTCCAGTTCCATAAAGGAACTGAGAAGGGAGCAGGTAACTACCAACCTTGCAAAATGCTTCCTGAAGCACTGGCCTGCCATCATAAAACGAGACAAGACTTAGTTTAAGAAAGTTTGAAGTAATACAAGTTCCCATCATGTTGTACATACACTTATATGAAGGGGAAGGGCCTCAAACCCAGCTCACCAGAAAATGCCCCATCTGACAAATTCAAAATATAAAAACAAATTTTAGCCATGATATTACAAACAATGCACTCTCCACAAGATACTGATTATTCCCCAGCAAAACTGTATTTAACTTTCTTTTTAAAAAACTTGTTAAGAATGTGTTTTCCAGCTGGGTGTGATGGTGCATGCCTGTAATCCCAGTGGCTCAGAAGGCTGAGGCAGGAGGATCACGAGTTCAAAGCCAACTTCAGCAACTGTGAGACGCTAAACAACTCAGTGAGACTCTGTCTCTAAATAAAATACAAAATAGAGCTGGGGATGTGGCTCAGTGGTTGAGTGGTCCTGAGTTCAATCACTGGAATGTGGTTTCCAACAAATTATTTTAGAAGGCGAAGGCAGCCAGTTGAGTCTTCTTTACAATGTTAGGAGAAGATAAGGCACTGGAAAACTTCATAAGAATTTTAGGAGTAGGTGAAAGGTGTTCACAATTACCAAGCTACTGTTTGTATGTGGGGACCTCTTTGAAGTACAGGAGTGCTTGTCAATACCATAAGGAGCTGTTCTGAAGCATGAGTTTTTGTATGTGGATGGCAGAACACCAACCAGATGACAAACATGAGTGATATTTCCTAACAATTTGAAGTACTCAATTCTGGACATGGCTTGGGACCTTTTGACCATTCCCCATCTAATGGGGGTGGGAGGAGGGGCTTGCTGCTTTGGAAAGCAGAGACTGTCACATAATGGCTTTCCCAGGAGGGATCTGCTTGCAGAGTGGCTGGATCAGTCACTGTCATTGAGCAACCCTCTCTGGGCACTGACTCTGGTACCACATCCTAAGTCGACAGGTTCTCCTTAGCAAATGATGTAGTGCAGGCGTGGAGTCTCTTGAGTCCCTGACAATGGAAAGGTGGGGCAACGCAGAGTTCTTTCAGCAGCTTCCATTATTTGAAATGAGACATGTGAGGAACTTCTGCTTCCAGTTAGGATGTAGAAAGCACACAAAAGACCACTCCCATGGAAACGAGAAAAACCCAGACAAAATAATGATCACACTTTTCTGGGGGAAGTCCAGAAGATGCAAAGAAGCTCTGATGAATTCTAGAGACAGACTAGCACTTCAAATGTGGGCAAAGAGTTGGGGCAACTTTTATACCTGAGGGCAAGTGCTGGGTCTGAGCACAGTCTGCCTTAGAGAGAATCTCAGAGGAGCAGGGAGTCAGTCAACCTGCACAACAACATGGGCTGACAGGACTGAAGGGAGTTTAGATAAGGTCTGCAGACAAAACCACACTGCTTGGTCTGAAAATTCTCCCTTCATCCCTGTATAAGCCAACCCAGAGGCAACGGAGGAGAGGCTGGTCCCTAAAGAGAAATCAGATTGCTACCCATTCTTATGAAGCCTGTCTTCCAAGACACTGTCAGAGTTGAGTCTAAATGTGAACCAAAAAATACCTGAAACTCCCAGGTCAAACACTGATTTTTTTTTTTCCCTTTAACGTAGCACAAACACAGTTGGGAGCATAGTAATCTCAGATAAATGCAATCTAATGAGAGATTCAGCTCAGTACCAACTCAATTTTTGGAAGAATCTGATCATATCATTCTTTGAATACAATATAATATAGTGATTCCAAAGGAAACTAAACCCAATATGCTATATTTCAAATTCTGCTATTCTTTTTTTTTCTGTTTGTTATTCTGTTTCTATGTGTATTTGAAAATTTATTTTTTAAATTTGTTCTAATTAGTTATACATGGCAGTAGAATGCTTTTTGACACATACATAAATGGAGTATAACTTCTCATTTTTGTGGTTGTACATGATGTAGAGTTACACAAGTTGTGTAATCATATATGTACATAGGGTAATAATCTCCGATTCATTCTACTATCATTTCTACCTCCATGACTATTCTTTATACAATGTCTAAAATGTCAAAAATTACAGGACATGTAATAAAGTTTGGGGGGATAATAAAAAGAAAACACCACTTGTACAAACAGATCAACTGACCCTAGTCAATAGAGTTAGCAAATAAATGTTTAAAAATGATGATTCTGTGTTAAAATAATTTATAGGAAAAGGTAAATAAAATGGTAAAGAGATGGATTTTTCAAGAAAGAATATGAAACTCTAAAAAGAAAGCATATGAAATTCTACAATGAAATAAGAACATCTGAAATGAGTTAACTGGATGGACCAAACTGAATAGCATTCACTGTAGTAGAAAAGCTCATGGAACATGAAGAAAGGTTCATAGAAATCTTTCAAACTGAGCTGGGTGTGGTAACGCATGCCTATAATCTCAGCAGCTTGGGAGGCTGAGATAGGAGGATTGAGAATTCAAAGCCAGCCTCAGCAAAAGTGAAGGCACTGAACAACTCAGTGAGACCGGTCCCTAAATAAAATACAAAATAGGGCTGGGGGTATGGCTCAGTGGTCAAGTGCCCCTGAGCAATCCCTGGTACAAAAAAAAAAAAAAAAAAAAAAAAAGAAAGAAAAAAAAAAAGAAATATTCGAAATTGGAGAGAAAGGGAAAAACAAAAACAAAAAACACCTAACAAAAAGAACATAGCATCAATTATTGGTTAGTAAGAAGTGGTCTTTCATACACATAATTAGATTCTCAGAAAAAGAGATTATTAGAGACAAAGGTTGAAGTAAATATTTGAAGAACACATAACCAAAACTTTTCAAATTGGACTAATTTAAAAAAAGTCAACCACTGATTAAAGAAGTTTAACAAACTCAGAGCAAGATAAATATAATGAAAACCACAATCAGTCATAGTCAAATTTCTGAAAACTAAAGCTAAATAAAAGTGGGAATGATAAATAAATAAAAGAGGGAAAAGGTGCTATATATAAGAGAACATGGACAAGAAATTTCATCAGAAATAATGTAAGAAGAAAATGGAATGTTTCAAAGTGCTAAAAGGAAGAGGGAAAGAAAAAAAAAAGATTACCCTTGTATTCCACATCCAGCAAAAATATTCTTCCAAAAAAAAGGTGAAATAGAGATTTTTCTTTTCCTTCCTATATTGGGTATTGAATCTGGGGTCACTCTATCAATGAGCTACATACACAACGCTTTTTACTTTTTTCAAATTTTGAGACAGGGTCTCACTAAATTGCTGAGGCTGACCTTGAACTTTCAATCTTCCTGTCTCAGCCTCCTGAGTAGCTGGGATTACAGGTGTGCGCCACCATACCTGGCTAGGGATTTTTTACAGTTGAAAAAGAAGAGAATTATCCAGCAGAACTGTTATGGCAAATTTTAAAAGAAATTCTTTAGACTGAAGGAAAATGAAGTATAGTAGATGGAAACATGGATCTACAGAAAAGAATGATTAGCATTAGAAACAGTAAGTCTGTGGGTAAACGTAAAAGTACTTCTTTTTCTGCCAGGTATGGTGGCTTAGGCCTGTAACCCCAGTGACTTGGGAGGCTGAGGCAAGGAGTCTTGCAAGTTTGAGGCCAGCCTCAACAACTTAGTGAGACTCTTCAGCAGTTTAGAAAAAAGACTAGGGATATGGCTCAGTGGTAAAGTATCCCTGGGTTGAATACCCAGTACCAAGAAAAAACAGTATTTCTTTTTCTCTTATATTCGTTAAAAACAATTATTTAGCCACAAGTGGTGGTGCATGCCTGTAATTTCAGCGACTCAGGAGGCCGAGGGAAGAGGATTGAAAATTTGAGGCCAGCCTCAGTAACTTAGTGAGGCCCTAAGTAACTTAGTGAGACCTTGTCTGAAAATTAAAAATAAAATAAAAAGAGAGCTGGGGGTGTGGTTCAGTAGTAAAGCACCTCTGAGTTCGATCCCTAGTACCAACCTCTCCTCCAAAAAACCCAAACAATGAATTGAGGAATTAATATTAAATTTAAAAATTTTAAAAAGAACATATATAGCAGCAAATATATGAAAACCATAGCACAACAGATGGAGGCACAATAAAGAGAAGTACACAGTCAGCTCTCCACATCCCCAGGTTCCACATCTGCACATCAAAAATACTTGAAATAAAGATTTGTGTCTGTACTGAACATGTACACTACTTTTCTTGTCATTGTTTCCCAACAAATACAGTGCAACAACTATTAAATAGCACTTACCTTGTACCAGGTATCATAAGTAAACAGAGATTATCTAAAGCATACAGAAGGATGCACAGGGGCCATATGCAAACACTGTATTATATGTAGAAGGCACTTGAGCACTCACAGATTCTGGATCTGTGGGGGTCCTGGAACCAATCCCAGTGAATCCTGGGCACCACAGGGTGACTGTACTGTTGACTGGCACTTAAGTCATATGGAAAACGTCATCATATTTATTCAAGGTAGGCTGGGATGAGTTAGGGATGGAAAGTGTGATCTCTGAGTTTCCTTGCTCAATATAGCATCCACTAGTCACCTGGGAGTATTTAAATTAAAATTAATTAAATAAAATTAAAATTTTAGTTCCTCAGTAGCACTAGCCACATTTTAAGTGTTCAGTAACTATGTGTGGGTATTGGTTGATGAAGAAATACATCCAGAAAGAGAACGAACTCCAAATTTCCCTGATCTTAGGACTCACTTGAAAGAAATGAACTATTCACTTGGGTTAAATATAGAAAAAATACTTCCCTTCTTTAAGCCTCAGTTTCCTTCAGCGTAAAATAAGTCTTAGCAGGGTGATCTGAGGTGCTCATTCCGGCTCTAAAATACCAGGACTCTAAATGCTTAGTGCCTCTTTTTTCTCCATAAAGTATATAAGCCACTAGAACAGGAGGACCAAATCAGGATCACAGATGTATTTTCATTCCCTGTCCCCAAGACAATGTTATAAGAAACCCCCACAGCAATCAAAACTGAGTGCATTTAAGCAGGTCATATAGTTTCTAGTTTGCCTCAGTCTCCAACATTCAACTGTTTCATACAGTAGTGTGCCTGGCCTCTGAGGACATTTGCATTTACTATGTACTATGAAATATTTACAAGCACTCTGATGATGACATTATTAAAGACAATTATACACTCATATAAACTGAAGGTAAACGTATGTATGCTTAGAAAAATCGCAAAAGAGTGTGCAGGGCCTGGGGTGTGTGTGTGTGTGTGTGTGTGTGTGTGTGTATTTAAAAGCAATTATGATTTAACATTACTCCTCAGCAGCTGAGTATGTTTTTTTATTTTGCTTTGAGATGATCACATCTATCATTAAGCAATTAAAAAAAATCATCAATGCTACTTTCATCAAAGTCATAGTAGCAGAACCTCCCCTTAGTTACCTGGTTTGCTGCAGATAATTAACAAACACTATTCCCAGAGTGCTCAGACATCAGTCAATGAAGCTGTGCTACCAATAATGATGCTCTGGAATGAGCAGGTACTATGTAAATTGAGGTTGTTAAACAAAAGGAACCATGTTAATTACAGCTCCATTCAAAAATGAGAATGAATCCCTTCTATTCTACGAAAAAGACCAGAACAGCAGGAAGAAACATCCCCTTTTCACAATTCAATAAAGAATGTACAAGCCAGGAGATGAAGTAGTAGAAAACCTGAATGGGCAAAACTGCCAAAACACATTCCAAAGGCTCACTTGTGGAATTTACCAAACACGTATTTACTTAATGGACAAGGGAGATGTGTTCTTCAATGAATCACTCATTCTAAAAAAAAACAAAAAGTGCTGCAAAGTATTGACAAGTGACTGGACAGTAATTAGAAAGCCTTTTTAGAAATCATTATGAGCGGAATCAGTCACTGTCTGTGCTCTTAGTGAACTCTGTACACACTTCCATCACTGAACGTATAGCATTCTAATTATATGCATACTCGAGAAGTCACTATTGGGTAGACTCCAGGACTTACGTAGCTAGCAACCATGTTTTGTTTTATGAAACATTATCTAAAGAATTTTTTGAACCAGTTGGCAATAACATAAAAACTTCTTAAGTGGAAGATTTCATACAGAAAGACGAGTTTCCAGTTTCTTTTGAGACTTGGACTCTGGAAACAACGAGTTCCCACTCTCCCTTGGCCAGAGGGCTAGAACTGAGGGCCACCTCTTCTCTTCAGGGCAGTGAGTTACTGACCAGTTGGCCCCTTCCTCCTTGGCTTACTCCACTCATTCTTGCTGCCTGCTTGGCTCTGGAGGACTCAGAGCCTGTGACTCCATGCTCACATGCCCTTGAATGCAATACTTAGAGAGGCCAGGGCTTCTTCCTCTTAGTGGATGTGCAGCTTTAAGAGGTAGGCCTCACATGCAGGTGCTCAGGAAACTTTGGCTCATGGGAATCACTGAATTTGGAAATATGTCTTCTATAAATTTATAAGAGAATCACAGATTTTTGTTTTGTTTTGTTTTGTTTTGCTTTTAGAACCAATGTAGACTTCAGAAGTAATTGCACAGATGAGCAAACTGGAATGCAGGAAGTGTGTGTGTGTGTGTGTGTGTGTGTGTGTGTGTGTGTTGGAGGGGAGCACCCAGATTCTGTTGCTAATGACTGACAGAGATGCAATCATGGACTAAGTCTCTGACTCCTTGGTCAGTGATTTTCATAGTTAAAAAAGAAAAAAACAAACAAAACCCAAAAACAAACCCAGAACCACCACCAAAACCCCCCCCAAAGGTGACTCCTTCAAAACTCCTCACAACGTGGGTGCGAAGGCATCCTAATACTACACAGTTAAAACTTCACTGCCCAAGAATGGCCTTTGCAATACCGTAGACAAGAGAGGGACAGGACGCAGCCTCCACATTCCCATGTGAGGATTACAGCCTCTACAGATAGTCTATGATTTCAGGTTCTTGAATAAAACAACTTTCTGTGTCTTAGAAATGATAGAAAGGGCAAAAAAGTGCCAGAAGGACTACAAATCTTATCCAAATTTTGTGATTTTGATATATAACTTTTTTCTTTTAGAAAATGAGTGGTGGGCCCTCATACAGGCTGAAATGCCTATTGTACTGTGACTGTCCATCTGGGCCTTTCTCCACTCTATTCATAGTAGCAAGTCAATCTATTGTTCTTAATAAATGAATCAGAGGAGATAGCAAATTTAATCCATTTGAACTTTAATGTCTGGCTTCTTTTACTTAGCTTAATGCTTTCAAGTTTCATTTACCTTGAAGCATGCATCATCCTTTTTTATGGCTGAATGATATTTCATTGCATAGATACCACATTTTGTTTACAAATTTATTTTGGTTGTGTCTGCCTTTTGGTTATTTGAATACTGCTGCTATAAACATTCTTAAGCAAATATTTATCCAATTTAATGTTTTCAATTCTTTGGGCTCTATGTCTAGGAGTGGATTCCTGGTTCATATGGTAGCTCTGTGTTTAATTTTTTGAGGAGCTGCGGAACTACTTCCACAGGGGCTCCACCATTTCCCATTACCACTAGCAATACATGAAGGCTCTAGTTCCTCCACATCCTTGGCAGAATATGCTATTTTTGTGTTGCTTCTAGCCATCCTAGAGGGTGTGAAGTGGAACTTCATTGTGGTTTTGACTTGCATGTCCCTAATGATTAATGATGTTGAACATCTTTTCATGTGATTATTGGCCATTTGTATATCTTTGGAGGAAAAAAAAAAGCTGGGTTTTTGTCATTCAGTTGGAGGAGTTCTATGTATTTAGATATTAGAATATGTGATTTGTAAATATTCCCCTCATTTTGTTAGTTGTCTTTTCACTTTGATAGTATTCTTTGATATGCAAAAGTTTGTGACTTTGATAAAGTTCAATTTATCTATTTTTCTGTTGTTGCCTCCAGTTTTGTTGTCATATCTAAGAATCCCTCACTATTTCCAGGCCTTGACGATTTATGCCTATATTATCTTCTAAGAGTTTTATAGTTTTCTGTTTTAAAAAATTTTTACTTTTTTTCTCTTTTTTTTTGTAGTTGTAAATGGACAGAATGCCTTTATTTTATTTGTTTATTTTTATGTGGTGCTGAGGATCAAACCCAGTGCCTCACGCATGCTAGGCAAGCACTCTGTCACTGAGCTACAGCCACAGTCCTATAGTTTTAGTTTTTACATAAAGGTCTTTGATCTACCTTGATTCAATTTTTGTATGTGAAGTGAGGCAGAGGGCCACAGAGCTATTTTTGATTCATATTAAATATTTAGGAGTGATACATAAGAAGTTATCTTCTTATACTTTTTATACTAAAAAAAAGACTGAAGTTTTACCCAACTCAAAGCCTGGACAAACGCTCACATAGATTTATAAAGTAAATAATATTATGTTTCATTAAATATTTCTTCATGTCTTGACATTTCTGAGTATTTCTAGATACCTAGATTAAGACAGGAGGAGGAAGCATGGATAACTGAATAAATGGGGAAAAAGTTGTTGAGCCTGAAGAAACACAGGACTGTGGGTACAGGCAGAGAAGAGTCCTGGTGCCTAAACACTGCTGAATTAGAATGCTAAGAGGCACAAAGTGTTAACCCAAAGGATGGTAAACATTCAAGGAACAGTAGGCAGGACATCTGTTGAAGACAAAAGGATATAATTAAGGAAGTGAGAAGACTGACATTAAGGGTGGCTTAAGAAATTAGAGAAATGATTAAAGTTTGGGGAAAAAATTCAGAGGCATATGTCTGTTTCTTTAATTTCCCAATAAAATGTCATTTCTTCTATGTACTTATCTAAGCCCAACACCAAGGTCAACAGATAATGTGCCATACATGCCACCACGATTAATACAAAGCAGCTCTCAGACACTAACTACTAATTCATCACAGAGCCCAGAACATGTCTTGCAACAGACCCTCTCCTTGAAATGCTCTAGGCAATCAACTCCAATTGACCAGAGTCAGCACAGTGGATAAGACCTATTTGCCATCCTCGATCTGCAGCACTGGGGTAATTTTTTCAATTGACAACAGAAACTTGACAATTGATAATTTCATCAATCCTTCACTTTTCTGTTTCCAAGTAGTGTTTCTATTCTTGAATTTTCTGCATTTATTTGCTTAAAAAGTATGAGTGAGGGACTGAAATTTGATCACAGTCTATGGCAAAGATTCTCAATTGGTAGAATGAATGCACAAGAATAATTCAAAAAGACTTTATTGTAGCCTGGCTAATAGAATCCCTAGCGGTGGGGTCCACCTCATGTACTCACACTTTTTCTTAAGTCATGTGAAGAACCTTGTCCTGGACCACTGACCTCCATTCCTCTACATTCTCTAGGTCCACATACTTGACTTTGACGCAGAACTTTATCCCTCTAATGCTGGGCCTTTGTATGCAAGAAGTGTTTCTATGCTATTTTAGTCAAGCTGATTTGAAGCATTCATCACATCTCTTAGTTCATTCTAGCCAAAGGCTTCCATCACACTTCTTCCCCTTCCTAATTAAAAAAAAAATTTTGACAGTACGGGGAATAATTCATATGAATTACAGAACAATGTAATCCATGTAATACACATATATTTTTCTTTGGCCTGAATCCTAGGAAGTCCCAGGTGAATCTGCATCTTGATTAATAAAGTATTTCTTTAGGAGTTCTTCAAACACCTCCCATCACCACTCCTCCCCACACACACATGTGCACATACATACACATATTCACACACCCCTCTTCTTACTTATTGGCTTCTGTCTTTGGTGCTAGGTTAATTTTTTTCCCCTGTTCTTGATAGACCACCCTGATATTCTATTACAAGATATTTCAAGACTGTAGAAGTAGGTGGTGCATAGGTTAACCAAGAAACAAAAGCAGGCCAGATAGTTAAAACACAGATTGCTGGGCCCCACACTCACATTTCTAATCCGGTAGGTCTGGGGTGAGACCCAAGAAGTTGCATTTCTATCAAGTAGCAGATGCTGCTGCTGCTGCTGTTGCTGCTGCTGGTGGTGGTTCCCTGGGACTAGGCTTTGAGAACCAGTGTTCTGCTGACAAAGTAAGACTGTGAAACCAAATCCAACCAGCAGTCTGTTTTTGTAAATAAAGTTTTATTCACTCTGAAACACACATGCAAGCCAAATAATACTAAAATCTAAGGGAATTTATGCTATATCATAAGACAAAAAGATGAAGACCTTTTATTCCTAAATAACTCAAAAATAGAGAACCTTATGTTTCAGACAATGAAACTTTGAGAAGTAGAAATTAACAAAACCCTCGAGAACAAATGGAGAAAATAATATTAAAAAAGAACGGATGACTTTATGCTATATTTTGGCAGAGTTTTAGGGTGATGTGACTTTAGTATTATTTCTAAATCTGAGATTTTTGGAGGTGAGAGATCCAAACTGAGCCTAAATTATTGTCCTCCTTAAAAAAAGGAGCTATAGATTTCCTAATATTCATGCTATTCTTAAGATATTAAAGAAAAGGCTAAATAAATATGGATTTTGATAATCTAGCTCATCAGATGGGAACTTCTGGTCAATGTCAGGTGAAGCACTTTAAAGAATTATTCAGCTTTGTAAATTGAAATATCAGTGTGACCTTAGAAGGACAGTACATAAGCAAATATGCACTTACAGACTTCTTTTAGTAAAACTCCAAAAAGATATTACTATTGTTTGCCTTTCTCAGCAAGCACTATGGCATTGGGAGTTTCTAAAATACAGAATAAAACAAAGCCATTATTGTTTCTAAATACAATAGAGAATTTATTAGACTTCATCAGCAACGCTCTATATTGAACTTATTAGCATAATTCTAAGAATTTTTAATTATATCTGAATAGGCTCTATTAGGGAATCACTAAAATTGAGTCTTTTACCAAACTTCTGCATAAAAATATTAACAAGCTGGGATGGGACTTTTTGTAGGGGAAAAAGGCATGCAGGTTTAAACCCTTGGGGATGAAAAAATGAGTTCATTCATTCAATGTATATGCAACAAAAGCTTATTGCTTACAGGCTCTGTATAAAATAACGCCATGAATGTTTCCCTCCAGGGAAAGTGTTTTTTTAAATTGTATTTATTTATATATTTTTAAATAATTTTTGGCTCTGATTTATTGATTGCTTCATTTTATGCCAGTCACTATGCTAAGTACTTAATGGACATTGCATTGAATATTCACAACCACCATATTAAATAAATTATTATTAATCTCAATTTAATACAAGGAATATGAGGTTCATGAAAGATTAAGTGATTTGCCCAAAGTTGGCCAGTATTCTAAACCCAAATCTGATCCCCAAGCAGATGTTTTGGCCACTGGCGTGTTCTAAGTTCTCACCAATGACCAATATCATGGGCATTCTGGCTTAGCAATTTGGAGCTACTCTTTGGACAAACACTAACAAAAGAGGAAGCTAGGACTTTTATGTCTTCTTAAGTGTTATAAATCAATTACAAGGACAAAAGTACAAGCAAAAATGAAAAAAATAAGAAATAATTCCCTTCTACTTGGAAGAAAGAGAAGCAAGGTGAGTTTTCTAAGGCCCGAGACACTCACACATCGTCACCCACCTCCCAAGCCCAGTTGGCCTATTTTCCCACCTCTGTTCTCTAGCTTCGGTTTTAGAGCACCCAGTTCTCTGTCAAGCATTTTCTGCATTTTTCTGAGACCTGCACCAACAGCATACTCACTGAGACAAGGAATAACTGCCCAATGACAAGCACGTAATGGTCATTTCTGAGATCTGCAGTGCTGCTCTGCTCTGCTTTCACTCACCCTGGCTGCACCACCTAGTGAATATCTTCATGGTCAATGTGGGTGGCAGGCTTTGATTTCACTGAGGGTTTGTCTACACTGAAGTTCAGATACTGTTCTAACTAAGCATTGACCCAACCATATCCGAGCCCCTTTACCTTGCTTTTGATTTCCAGAGTTGTATTTCTTTTTCACCTGAAGTAAAGATACCCCATCACTATAGAATTCTTGACATTTTGCTAACGCTCCTCTGTAAACATCCTGTCAGTTGTCATGGCAATTTCTAAATGGTAAGAGACCAATAGAGGACTGTGCTCCTTCCCTGTTCCTGGCCAAGGCCGATGTCCTAGAGAAGTTTCAGATAATATGACAGACAATAGCCCAATGGCTAAAAATTTTCCTGTGATAAAGTAGAAATGAATAAAGTGGAATTTCTTAACTTTCTATTTCAACCTTTTCTTTCCTGGAAGGTCCATCCTTGGAAGTAGGAAGGCAACTTGCTGTTCAAAGTCCATTCACTTCCTCTGTCCTACTCCTCTCACTGTCACTATAATGGAATACTTGAGATAATTACTTTATAAAGAGAAAAGGCTTATTTTCCCTAACTGTTTTGGAGGTTTCAGTTCACAATCAGGGACATGTGTTTTTTTTAAGTCTCTGGAGGGGCTGCTGTATTAGCAATGGCAGAGAGTGCACAATGGAGCAAAATACTCAGCTCATGGCCTGGAAGTAAAAGAGGAAGAGGCCCCAGCTCCACAGTCCTTTGAGGGGCACACTCCCAATGACCTAAGGCCCTCCTATAAGGTTCCACCTCCTAAAGGCCACGTCCCTAGTGACCAAACCTTTAACACAATGGCCTTTGGGGACATTCAACATCTGAACTACAGCATCCTCTTACATATACAATTAGTGTGGGCTCAGTTTTTTAAAGTTAGCATCATTATTATTTTAACATGTCTATCAGTTTAACCTAAAAGGAACAGGGTTCATCAACTCCGAGGGTGGCTACTCCATTAACAGAGATGAAACCAGTATCTTTTCTATCTAATTAAGACATTAAGATATTACGAACTATTCTGTCATAACTAAACTCTCATCCCTAAACCATCTATTAGAACACTTAAGCAAAAAGGAAACTCTGATGACAGGACTGCTCCCCCATGCTAACTTTCTGGAGCCAATAAGGACACCACCTCAGCTCAGTGGAGGAATACAGAACACGCCTTGAATGTTGGTTCAGCCACGGGTAGTACTTCATATTGCTCAACTGGAGAAAGAAAAATAATAACCTCTTCAAATCAAAGAAATAATTTACAAAAGAAAAACTGGGAAAAAGAGTTATTTAACTTATCAAAGCAATGATTCATATAAACCAATGAGAATAATATGAATCATAGGTTAGAAAGTCAGGACTAGCAGAAACACAAGAAAATACCTTCTATGTATTTAATGTAAGTCAAACTTCAGTAAACAGCAAGAGGTAATTTAATCTGAGAACTCTTTACTGGGAGGACATATTCTGTGTAGAGGCAGATGGTCTTTCCTATTGTAGCTATATTTGAATTTATGGAGACAACACTTGAAGAGATCATAAGAAATCATCTGAAACCTCCTCAAGCAGAGAATGTGTCTCATATATCTGTAGGTTCCCCATTGTGTCTAGCATGTTGCAGAGTCCATAGTAGGCATTAAATTAATATTATACATGATATAATAAGCCACACTTCAAATTATTGATGCCAATTCAGTTTGCAGGACTGATACAGCTTGAGGATCCAGATGATAACAAAATAGAACGAAACTTCTTTTTTCACACAAACAGAAAGCTCAGGAAGCTGGTGAACAGCTCAGCAACCTAGAAACCGGCTGTGTGGAGCACTCTTTGAATACGAATTAGCAGTGGGTAATGGCAGCATATTTATGAGGTCTCTTGCCGGGTCCTTTCCTCCTGTGAATGCTGTATAATTCATTGCGCGCGCCCTGACCCCAATGCGCTCCTGTTCTGACAAATCATACTTGATTAAGACAAATCTTTATTAGTTAGCTAGTCAACTTCCCCATTTATCACTGGCAAATCCCATTCTCCTCTTCGGATTCAGGAAAAGTGACTGAAGCCTTAACGGGAGGGAAAAAACCCCACTCAACTAGACAAAAATAAAATAAAATAAAATATTTCACATATACAGCAAATAAAACCAGAAACCCCAAAGTCTTAATAGATGATTAAACAAATTATGTAGTAGGTATATCTTATACCCACTGACAAACTCAAATTCACTTACTACACATTTCACCCAGGCCCAGGAATTGTTAATTAAGTCACCTATTTAGAAATTTTTATCTCCTGCTAAACTTATGTTCGAAAGCAAAAATGCCACATTTAAAAAAAACTGTGTTACAAAGTTGAAGCCTCACAGTACTGAAATAATAATAATAATTTAAAAAAAGACTGCTGAGTAGATAGAATGTTTAAGGCCCCTACCAAAAACAAAACAACAACAACAAAAAAAAAAACCCAAATCTTTAAAAATGGGAAATAAGACAAAATGCATTAAAAATTATTCTTGCATTTTTAGTACCATAGGAAAATAACTATTTTTGAATCATGTGCTATGTATTCACGGATTTCAATGCTGGTTTACCCTAAAGATGATTTAATGTATTTATAATGGTTGATACTCATTTCAGAATTTAGTGGTACCAGAACTGTTCTCAGAAATATGACAATGAAGCTATCAGTAACAAAGAAGCACACCATGTCCTAGGACTGCCACTGAATATAATAAATAGCATCTTCTGACAAGTTTCAGAAATTCTCTAGTTTCATGGAGGTAGGCTTTGGCACAAACCATTAACTTTCATTCCTTAGTGAGAGCAAGAGAGAGCAAGATGGAATAAAAATAAATATTGTTCAAGTTGATTTTCATTTCTCAAATTTTTACTCTGTGTCTTGTTTTAATGGAGAAGGAAAATCCTTTTAGCTTTTTCATAAGAAGCTTCCAAATAACTCAAACATGTAACTAATGTGTAATCTCAATATTCCCTTTTAAATCAATGCAAAAACAACATGTAATTATCTGACAAAGAAAATTTCTAAGTGAGATCTTATACACTGTACACCGGTGATATACATATCTACATATAGATGAGGGGAAGCCCACTTTTAGTCTTGACAACTTTAATGAAATGTCAGTTAATGCTATATGATATATACATCATATATTACCTTAATGATGTCCTGAAGTATTAAATGGAAGGCAACATTCAAACACATTTTACATGTTGGGGCAGTTTTCCTTTTGCCAAAATTTCCCATTTAGAAAATGTGGATACATCTTGAGAAATGAGGTCGGAGCTTGGTATGACAGACTTCAAAAGAACACCTAGTACAGTGGGAAATGGTGTGTTGATGATTTTATAAGCAGACTGACTCTGATTATATCTATGGATTCAGAGGATCACGCCTGCACAATCCCTCCCCACTCTACAGGTCTTTCATCACGATCTCAAAGCACTGAACAATTATTCTGAAAGTGAGAATTGCCATGGTCCTGATGGAAAAATCTTTATTTCATTTCGGGGGTGGCCGGGAGAGTTCAGCAGTTTATAATATGCCCATAGAAGTAAAAGAAAAGTTTTGAAGTCACTTTCAAGAAAGAATCCTATGGATTCTTTACCTATTTTTTCCCCCTTAGAAATTCCCAAGGAGAATGAATCCTCCCCCAAAGTTTAAGCAATCTGCCCATGAAGGCAAAATTTAGGTCATAGGTAGGATTAGAATTCAAGTCAATAAAATAATTTTTGAGAGCCATGTGGAGGAGCTATGAGGATATAATAAAGAAAAAAGTGTGTCCCAACATCTAGCAGCTCAGACCCAAGTGGGATAGAGT
This sequence comes from Marmota flaviventris, assembly GCF_047511675.1. NCBI lineage: Eukaryota > Metazoa > Chordata > Mammalia > Rodentia > Sciuridae > Marmota > Marmota flaviventris. Next base: position 17,116,377 of record NC_092501.1, read on the forward strand.
GACATGAAAATCACCACCAGCAGGAGAAAGCATGAAACACCTCACAGTGCACACAAGAATATGTCACTGCCAGATCAGCTAATGTAATAACACAGTCCTTTTCATAAAATTTCTCATCATCCTTGCTAGCCACTAAGAAGGCACATTTCCTGACCCCCACCCAAGCTTCCTGCCCCCACACTCATGTGAATCTGCTTCACAAAGATGTTGACATCTTTTGATATAATTTGAAACCTCAGTGTCTGGGGCTGGGGTTGTGGCTCAGTGGTAAAGTGCTCGCCTAACACATAGGAGGCACTGGGTTTAAACCTCAGCACCATATAAAAATGAAATAAAGATATTGTGTTCACCTATAACTAAAAAAATAAATAAATATTAAAATAAGTAAATAAATAAAACCTCAGTGTCTACTGACAACCTATGGCTGATACACTACTGTGGGCCCACCTTTCTTTTCAAATCTTACAAGACAAAGTGAAGAAACAATGCTTCCTAGTTGGTTTTCTTTCTTTTCCTTTCCATTTCTTCTTCTTCTAGCAAAATTTACTGGTAACAATATTGAAAGGCATCTGATCCAGCTACTCCCAGTTACAAACATACATCTATCAAGTGACACATAAATCAAAGTAAACGGCAAGAAGACAACTCCCCACCCCTGGCAATACTTTGGCATCAGTTAACCAAAAAAAAGCAGTATATTGCTACTTGTTGTTGTTTCTTTTACACCTAATGCCTGGCACATAATATAATAAATACTTCCTGGATGGATGGACGGTGGAAATATCGATTGATAAAAAGTAGAAATGTAAATAAACAAAAGTAAAAGAGGCATAACACGAAAAGCGAGAAAGTCTAAAGGGTGAAGGTCATAGAGAGACTTATTTAGAGGGCTAGGCATGTATCAATAGAATTCTAGAATTGGGAGGGATTCAGAAGTTATTTATTTCACTCGGATTAGGTCATATGGAGAAAAGGGGTTTTTCTAAATGGCATATCTGGAAGAGTGTGGATTAGAATCCAGACTTCCTAACTCCTCATTTTATATCCTATATATCAAACAATACACAAGCAGGTAGTTCAAGACCATGTAATTAGTGTGGACACCTTCTTATTAGTCAATGATGGCCCTGGGGCATGGCTCCTTAAAATAGCCCCCGCACTTCTGCAGTCGTAGTTGAAACGCCAGGGAGGCTGATCTCTACCAAGAAGAATCCTATATATCATTTTAGTGATGCTATCTGAAAGCAGTCAGAAATACCAAATACATACCCATTTATATCCTATAATGAGTAACAGGGTTAAGACAGGTGGCAAAGGAGAAGACAAATGTGCTTTTCCCCCATAGTTCACTTATTTATAATCTCATTGAATTCTGGGAAAAGAATTCAAGCAAGGTATGCACTTAGCCATGGTAAACCGATTCCTTATTCATTCAACCAATATTTACTAAATGCTTACTATGCACCAGGACAGGAATATAAAACCAAATATGACATCAGAGGATCATAGCTGGCTGTAAGACAAACAATGGTTCTTTGAAAAGTGGAAGTTAAAAACATTTATTACAGAATGCATTTGATTGAATTGTTTGAGGTTACTTCCTCATCTATACATTTTAAGAGAACAGGTTCGCAGGAGTGCTGCCAACTCATTCCTAGAAAGCACAACAAATATCAAGTAATTGTTCTGCTTTGTGGCCATGTCTGACTGTGATGGAAGCAAAACCATTCCTTACCACAGTTTAATTTTGTCATTGTGTTGAAGGTTGGAAAATCAGTATAATTTGATATTCTAGTGCAAAACAGTTGGGAGAGAAACCCAATTCTGCTGCAAATTTTCAGAATGTGTTAAAATTGATGTCAATGTCTCAGTAATTTCGCAGTTTAAAAAACAGTTAGAAATGTAATGACTACACTACACTTGATTAAAGCATTTACAGCTCTAATCAAAAACTGACAGCAAGATCAAAGATGTTAACTTAAATCTCTCCTCTAATTATGTTTAAAATGCCACACCTCAGGCCTGTCTCTCCTCTTCTTTTTCAAACCAAATTCTGCTTAAGAAAGATCTAACACTTCTTAACAGTTCATTATCCAATAAAACTATTCAAAGCTTAAAAGCAATCTACACAATTAGTCAGGACCTCAGGGAGTCCACCGGTAGTCTTTATTACAGGACTTCATATTAAAACACCTTAATTATATTTGTCAAATGGATTTCATTAAAACCCATCGTCACTTTAATTTTCATATTTTGACAGTGCTGGCATAGGCATTATTACCACCTGCCAGGCTAGGAACTACAACAAAATTGTCAAATTCCTTCAAATCCTATGCAGTTTCTTTTGTACCTGCTTACAGTTTTCCCTGTGTAGGGAAACTATCACAATTAGGAGAATTAAAATACCCTGACTTAAATTCTACTCTGAATATATATGTTCCTTGCAGGTGCAGGAAAAACAAACTCCATCCGTGCCGGGTTGCCAGGTGCACTTTTGCAGAGAGGATGATGCACACACTTTGCAGTGCATCTGAATAGCAAAGCCGAGACATCAAACAGAATGCACTATGATTCAATCACATCACAACCATCAGGACTTGAAAGCCAGGACATTTTTTTTTTTACCTCCTATTCATTATGCTGCCATATTTCATAAAATATACGGTGTTCCTGGCCATTCACTTGAGATTCAATTGTATTTTCATTTGCCACTGCGACTTAGACTATTGAAATAGCAAATGGAAAAAATACATATATCCTTTTCTTTCTTGCTATGCAATGTTCAATGTCAATAGTGTTGTGATGTTTACAGCTGTTCCCTAATTCAGTTAGTTATGCAACTTTAGGAAAATGGAGGTGTGTGCACTAATAAGCAAAGCATTTTTGTCTGTTTTCCTCTGGATTTTCTAAGTCTTTGGCAGCATATGTAATACAGAAAGAGAATTTCTCAATAATCCTCCTTTTAGATTGTGTACATAACATTCTATTTTTCAAGTTATCGAACATAGAACAAGAATAGCAAAAAAGATAGACATTTTTTTTTTTAACCTAAAAGACTCATAAGATATAACAAAGGAGAGAGGTTTCTGGCTTATGTCTAACACACTTCAGGGCTTTGTACAATGGTCTCAAGAGTAATAATCACCTTGCTTTATGAATACTTTAAGTCATGGTAAATGGTCTTGGATTATTTTCAGTAGAGCTGGAATTTTAAAGATTTACTTATAAAATCATAAGACATTCAAAAATCATAAATGATCACTGACTTATATGTTTCAAAATTTAATACAATTGAAATAGGAAACATGCTCAGAGTATCATGTGAAGGGAAAATGCATTTAAATACAGTTTCAGTGTTATTACCGCCTGGAAGCCTTTCATGGTCAGCTCTGAGGGCAACGTTTCTCTCTCCCTTGGACTCAGATCTATTCATCATGTGTATCACCACTGGGGGCACATCTCCCCAGCCTGGTGTTTTCTTCTTCCTTCTATTTCCCAGAGCCTATCAGAGTGCCTAGTACTGTGTATACCATGTCTGTCTACTAAAAAGTGACTGACAGGCCTCATGTGTGCCTTCCCCATTAGACTGTAACAACTCCTCCAAAGCAGGAGATGTCTTATTAATCTCCCTAAACATGAAGCCTCATAGATGGTAGTCATCTGGTGCACACACACACACACACACACACACATGCATAGAGTATATTTGTGAGGGTGTGTGTATGTGCTGATATGCTGAATTCTGTGAATCCAAGATTTAGTTTTAAGAGTTCCGGATTTCATAAATTAAAAAACATAAGAATTGTCAACTCCTTTTAAAATTTTTATTAAATGTTACTGTAATCCTGAGCCATGAATTTTTCACATCTGTCCCACCTTTTCCTTGTTGGCCCTTAAGCAACTCTGCCTGGGATGGTGATAATGATGGCACTGATGGAGTAGGGATGTCAGAGGAACACAACCTGGACATTTTGCAAGGAGCTCCTCAGCTGCTGGAAAGTACATTCCATTGCAACCAGTCAATAATTTATCTGAAGCCATTATTATTAATAATCACAGAACACATGGATTTTCCTCATTAGGAAAAAAATTGGAACAATCTACTATTTTAGAAATGTTCCTAGAGGGACACTTCAAAAATGAGGCCAGATGTGGTCTACATTCTGGAATATTTGAAGTTTATTTGACATAAATAGAGGCCTACAGAAACCCTGCTGACACGGAAGTCACAAGGCACATATAAGTTTATGAATACTGCATTTATTATGTTTTAAATGCAATACATGTTAACTTGCGCTCAAAGACTGGTCTTGGTTATTTGAGAATCTTTCTATGTTAATATTGTGCTACCAATTTATGCTCAGTGGCATCCAAGTCCTGAAGGTCACTCACAGAAGCTAGTGCAGTTCCCCTCTTTGTTGCCTATTTGTGTGCAAGTGCAGGAGGTGGCCTGCAGACTGAACACTCAATGTGAGTTACACAGTGGACTAACACAGGCCAAATGTGGTTTGTAAAAGTAAGCACTTTGGGCAGAATGAAAATACAACCGGGCACGGGGCAAATCTAGTAGTCTCACTGAAAATGTGTAATTAGCGAAGGCGGAAAGTGCATCTAGAGGGGACAGGGCTACTGCAGAAGATGGATACAGAAGACATTTAAGAGTGACAATCTGTATGTGGGGCTTTGGTGGTGAGGTTGAGGTCCTTGCCAAATGCTGCTGGAAATTTCTGCACAGGACTGTGTCCATACCACCTACATTGCGGCTCTACTCCTTGATAGGACCAGCTCCCCTCCTGAGCCCATATCATCATGCACATCATCACCTGGTCCTTTGCTATGGCCTCTGCAGTCCCTCCAAATCCCCTATTTTCAGCCCTGGTAGGGGTCCTCAATCTTTCTGAATTGGACAAAATAAGAAAGTGGTTATTCGTATTTTTCTCTTATCAACAGCAAGCTTGGCATGTTGGAGGAATGGGGTAGTAAGGAGGTAAAGTGGGACATGTGGGATCACAGGAGCCTGCAGGAGGACTGGAAGGAGAGTTGCAAAGGCTTTCGAAGTGCATGATCAGAGAGAAAGCCTGAAGTGCCCAACTGACAGCTCAACAAGCCGACTCAGATACTGCTTTTTCCAACTGGAGAGAATCCGTGACTTCTGCCATCTCCGCCCCCACTGCTGCCCAACCCCCCTTTAGGATGATCACCTTGAAAAAAAAAACTATTGCCTTTTCTGTAATAGTCACAAGACAACAGGGCAATATTTACTATACTTTGAAGTTGTATAAAAACAGCCAACCATAAAATGCCTGATTTACTGTTGCTAGAAATGGCAACTCATTCCTTCATCTTGAGTAATTAGGATGCTAAATCAGTGTTTGTCAACATCTTTCTGGAACCCAGACAATCGATGCCGCCAAGCTCTGTTTCTGGACTGAGCCCTGTATTTTGCATTCAGACTACCCTCAGGGCTACTACTCTCTCATACACAAAAGAATACTGATTCTCTTTAAATAAAACAACACCTGCCTAATTCAATAGTTGCCAAACGATAGGCCAGTATTAAAATGCTTTAGCTATATTTTTCTATTGGGAATCAACACTGAAGCCCTTAACACAGTACATGTCTATATCATTTCAGGGACTAATAAAGGCGAACAAATCACTTACAAAGTGGGACAACCTGATCCACTTAAATATTTATCTATAGAAGCTGACTTTTTTTTTTTTTTTTTTTTGGTTTTTGTTGCTGCTGTTTGTTTTTCTTGAAGTGATGAGATCCTCCTTACTCACCTCCAGGCTCTGAACAGTCTGATCCCCCAATGAGCTGGTCCACACAGTCTCCATTAGAAGTAGAGGGTGGAGGAGGAGGAGGAAGGGGAAAGCTATGGGCAACATAGGACTTTGGTTGGATTCAAAGCCTGAATGCTGTCGTTTCTCATAAATTGGGCAGTTTCTCCTTTTTTTTTTTTTTTAACCTCCATGTTTTGTTCCTAAAATAGTAAGATTTTATGCTTCACAGGCAGATAATATTTTAATTGCATTGATAGATACTGCTGTTTGAATATAACATCTCTAGCATGTCTGTAGTATTTTTGCAATATAGACACAAAACAGACTTTAATATGTTGAATTTTAAAATGAACATTTAAAAATTATTTAGAAGACATTCTCATATTCTATCAACTTAATTCTTTGAGTAAAGAAAAATAATTTCATCTTTTAATTTTAATCCCAAATGGCCTTGGATCATTACTCTTCAAAGTCCCCAACAGAAGGTGGAAGGCAAGGCTCATTCCTAATTGCATGGTGAAGAAAAGCTGTACAAAGAAGTTAAATTACTTTTCTACTGTTATAAGTGAGTCATAGTTATGAAATGATATTTTATCTCCTGGTTTATTTTTGTTTTCAAAGCAAAACACTAGCATAAGCCATATGCTTATATTTTTCAGGTATAGGGCCTGAGAGTCAATGAAGATTTCAAATAAACATTTATCTTAATGGCAAAAACATTCTGTTAATACTAAGATGACCTTTGTATTTTAATAAAATTCTCTATATTCCCTACAAATGTTTTCAATGTCAAAAAGCTTCTTATATTCCAATATTAATTCATAGGTAAATGGAATTTTTGTCAGGCCTTCAAAAACTAAGTTGATTATTTTTTCAGGCTGTTCTGGGGCTCTTATGTGTCAAAAAGTTACAAAATGTCAGTTCTTAAACATTTCAATGCATAAGGCAGTTCCTGGCACATGGATTGTTGTTAAATTTCATTAACAGTTCAGTCATGAGAAGCTTCTAGGTCTGAGTATGCTAAAATGATGATGCTAACATGAGGAGGGAAATACAAACATGTTCAAAGACCTACCCATTTTGAGATTTTTGAAAACATCACTGTTACAGAATAACTATCCAATTAGTAATTGTCTATGTGATTCATCAAAAGAATAAACATCAGAATATCAAAGGCTCCTATAAGTCTAAAAGCTCAATATTTAAATAATATTTTACTTTTTATAATCATGTCAACTTTGATTACTCATTTTACATTGCCAATGAAATTTGGTAATAAAAAGGGAAAGCCTTAATTGAAATGCTTGTAAAATCCTCTTACTTGGAGAGTTTGTGTGAGTTGATTAATTAAGAGACTTTCACAGTTTTCATATTGATTGCCTTTGTGTTTCTGAACTTTCTATCTGTTGTTCATATGCACAGTGAAAGTAAGAAATTCTCATATTCTAGAACAAAAATGCAGGGTTTGTTTGGCTAGAACAAAATGCAGGGTTTCTCACACAGGTTTCCACTTTGATAAACTCAGTGTTTTCCCCTCCTTTTTTGGAGTATGTCTCTGTTCTCCCATTTTGTAGAGACAAACAGGCTTTTAATTGCTGATATTTTTGCCTCAATGTCATGTTTTGAGGATGCAAAAATCTATCTAATACTGTTTATTTCATCAAACTGCTTAAAAACACAAATGAAAAAAATAAAAAATAAAGAAAACCAACCTATTTTACTAAGACTAAGCTGAAGGGCGATGTTAACATCTCTATGCTAGATCTCTGTAGTAGAAAATATTAAAGGAATGGGAATTTTCTGCTTACATTTGGCTGTTAAAGTAGATTGGTGCTATGATTTTTTCCTAATGATCATGAGAAAGAAAAAGGTTTGAAATAGAGTTCAGTCTACTTTATAACAAAGTTAAATGTTTCTCTATAGTATCACTAAAAAGCATTTTAAGGAATTTTATATAAAAAGTTGCATTTCAAAATGATGAAAATAAAATTGATCTTTAGTGTTTTTGATTAGTCTTTCCTCTTTCTGTTCAGCACTTAGGATGCTATTAAAGGACAAAATAGCTACATATTTAGAGTGTTGCTATAAGATAAAGGAACTAAACTTTTTGGATGCCATTATAAGATAAAGTTACACATTTCTAGTTTGTTTGTTTGGGAATTTTCCCCTATACCAGACAAGATACTTCTCTCTTCTTTTGAACATTTCAGCATATTTGTCCAGCATTATTTTTTCATTCTCTTTTATCCCCGGGGCTCTCAATGTTTAAATAGCTCCCTCCCATGTAAAGCTTTGCACCGATATCGATCAGCCTAGGCTAGAAGTTACTATGAGGCATTTTCAATAATCAGCCCAGCTGTTCAGAGAGCTTTTTGAATAAAACCCTTAGGTAAACAGCATAATGCACTGAGAACTCTCTGCCAGCACCAGACCTCGAAATCTCAAGGATTGCTCCTAATGCTTCGCCAAACAAAGACCTTAATTCTGATTTTAACAATGGAGGCTATAGGGTAATTCAAACAAATCCCATCTTTGATTCACATATGTAGAGACTGTAAGGGGTCCCCCCCAAACATGCTTGCATATCTGATTAATTCCAGAGCGTTGTGTGCCAAGTAAACCATTTCTATGGGGCCCCAAAAGCAACTGTATGCAGGAAATTTTCCAGTGTTCCCTTTTTACTCCTTAATCCTAACATTCAGATTTCAGTTTATTTACTTAGGTCTTTTAGGCCAATTATATTACCTATGTTAATGTTATATATAATGTGCAACAAGGAAATAAAGGTGTAATTATGTATTTATAATTTCATCTTACTTTATAATTTCATCTTTTCGGAGAATTAAATACTGAAAAAGGAAAGAGACTTGGACACAGCAGTCCTAATGATGACTTCCTGCTGATTCACAGCAAGGAAGCCTTAAGAGAGGCCCTGGAAACACAGATGCCACCGAGGAGGGAGGAACAGCTCCAGGTCTCCTCGAAGTGCATCCCATGACAATGGCACCCTCGATGGGGGAGAATAAGCATTGTGAAAGAAGTGTTTCAAAATAGAAAACAGCTTTGAAATCTGGTGAGCCCCAAGTTGCTTTGCTTTGAGAAAACAGAAAACAAAACCAAATAAAAGTTCGGCTTAAACAATTTCTAATGTTCCTATTGAAAATACTCAAAAAAGTCAGGTCATTTTTTTTTTAAGTTAAATTAAACATATTTGTTTGGTTAAGACTATCCTGAGATGCAGTGAGTTGATAGAGGTCTCTAGGTGCCTCCAGGACCAGCCTTCCCATAAATAAGAAATGTGAAAAGCTTTCTCTGGTTAATGACCCACCCCAAATTCTATATCCAGGACAGTAAATCGGAGTGAGCTTGTTTTTTTGTTGGTTGGTTTATTTTGCTTTGTATTGCTTGCTTGTTTTTTCCTTTACTTTGGGAGAAAAGAATTGGTCTCCAGTATTCAGTTTACAGTGATGATACCCTGTGGCAAAACCTCAAAGAACAAAAGACATGGTCTCTACCATCCATGGAGTTAGTAACCTATTTGAAATGAGGGGACTCCCCCCACCCCAACACATCGCCCCATGGTATAAGAAAATTAGCAGTGACAATAGGTACAGATAATAATATAAGTAATATTAATTGTAATTGTGTACCCTTATATAAATTATCGATATTAAAAACAAATCTAAGACATGAGTTGATTAGCTCATGATCCTTGGTCTACAAAATGCCCTTACATAAGGCCTTATCACATTGAGAAGATGTTTGCAGTGAGAAAGGCTGGCCTGACCTCTTACATAAATGAGTCTGTGTGGAGAATCCACTGTAAGCAGAACATTTCTATCCTTTATGTCTCTCCCCCTTGCAGATGCCACTGCCTCATCCCACCCCAGAATTATTGGCAGTTCATGTTCTTACTAGTGTTTCCTCCCTCGCTTTTCTAATTTACTTTGAGATCCTCACTCACTATCACAGGCACTTTTCTTTTTTCTTTTTTAAAATTTATTTTAATTTTTTATTGTTGTCCTTTTAATATTGGAGACTGATTCCAGAGGCACTTAACCACTAAGCTACACCCCTAGACCTTATTTTTTTTATTTTGAGACAGTGTCTCATTAAGTTGTTTAGGGCCTTATTAAGTTGCTAAGGCTGACCTTGAACTTGTGATCTTCCTGCCTCAGTCTCTCCAGTTGCTGGGATTATAGGCGTGTGTCACCATGTTTGGCACTATCATGGTTTTTAAATATTATCCCTGTTCTTATGATTACTCTATTAACCTATTCCAGGCTTTATCCCCTATTTCCTGTTACATGCTCAATATTTCACTCTGGTGGTCTCACAAGTCTCTTAAAATTCAGTAGGTATTAAAAAAAGTTATATGTGTTACTTCTCATACAATAAGAGTGGGCAAATCAACAGGGGTCTCTTGGGACTGATACAAATCAATTCATTTTGAATCTTCCTTTTACCCCCATTGTTTCTCATTTTAAAACAGTCATCAGGTTTTCTCAAATCCTACTTTGAAATAGCTCTCATATTTGTTCACTCCCTTTGTTGAAACCTCTTACACAGACTTGTGCAAAAGCCTCCTAACTAGCCTCCTGTCATATCTCCAATCATCAATACATCTTGATCACTCAATCCTTTTAAACTCATTCCAAAATAGTACTCTGGCAATGCTTACCAAGAAAAATATAAGCTCTAAGCTAGCCCTCAGAACCTTCCAGAATTTATATCTATGTACTCCTTCAGGCTTCTCTCCTAATTCTCTCTGGCATGCCTTCTAGGCTGCAGTCCAGGGTTTCTCAACATTGGTGCTCACTGAAGTTCTGGGCTAGATAGTTCTCTGGTGCATGAGAAGGTCTGCCTCATGCATGCAAGGATGAATTGCAACATTCTTGGGCTCTACCAGTAAGATCCAGTAGCAGCTTCTCTCCCCCAAGTATGACAACCAAAACCATCTCCAGACAAGTACTAAGTGTCCCCTGGAGGAAAAACCAACCCTGGCTGAGAACATAACTCTTAGTCAGGTTGCACTTGGCCACCTCTGAGACTCTCTCACGTGTTTTTCTGTCTGAATGACTCTAACAATCTCCACTTCTTATAATCCTGCTCATTGCTCATGGTTCGTGAAATGCTGTGTTAGCCATGCATGCTGCATTTGCCTCTGGAAGAAGGATCTCTTTTTCCTCAGATTCCTAAGCATTCCATCTTGTTTTAATAGGATTTAGGTGCATGAGAGCAAAAGCTGCCTGAAAGCAGGAATTGTTTCATCATTTATTGCCCCAAATTGACTGGTATTAGGAATGAGGCCCCCAGCTCAGCCTTTTCCACTTCACAGTCACACACAGCAACAGGGCAATAACAACTGGCAGACTCAGCTTCTCCAATGCACCATGTTTCTCTGCCTATTTTAAAGGGTAAGGAAGACAGAACAAAACTTGACCACCCAATTTAGGGTTCACTGCATCCCGCATAAAAAAGCAGTCAGACTATGAGGGAGGCGATGGGCAGGGATTGCGAGTTGATGGCAAACTTAATGAAAAGCAGACAAAAGAGCATAAGAAGGCTTAAATGCCTTTTCAAACATGGCAGGGATATAAAAAAGTCATAAGAAAGTTTACAATAAAGAAAAGAATGTGGAAGAGTGAGAGTCAAAACAGATAATTACATAGAAGGTTTTAAAATAGCTTGTCTAATGGAGATGTTGAGTGATGAAGACAAACAGCTTGCCAAGCTACCTGGTCACAGGGACATAAATCTAAAAAAGTGGCAGATTCTTGAAAAGGACAGATCAACTTAGGTTTTAAGAAAGAAAACATGAGACCTGTGTATAGTTGTGTGCATGTGTATATGTAAGGAGTCTGGGAGGGACTTGGATGATACTGATAAACTTTGGAGTAAAAACCATCTGTATTATCAAGTGACTTAAAACTCGAGGCACAATCCAAAGCAAGAATTAAATAGCACAGCAGAGTCTGGTCAACACTAGGCGAGGGGGTGCCTTCAGGGCAACACATGCTACTGCTGGGACACCGACCCCAAAATGGACAATCAGGTTCTCAAAAGAGATGAGTCACCCACAGGGTCTCTGTAGGACCAGTCTAGTTTCTTAGCCTTGAACCAATGTGGTCTTGCCACAGGCAAGGAAAACGTTGCTATTCCACAAAGTCAATTCCCAAACATAAGCCACCGAAGTATTTTCTCAAGCAATAAAGACTGAGGGAAAATAAGACTGAGGAACAAAAGTGAGGACACGACGGAAATCTTTAAGTGGCCCGTCTTGCATAATTATTTTCAATAGAAGAGGAAAAACACCCCATCACTCTGGAATAAAGGTAGCTGGAAACACCACTAAAAATGGAAGCCTGGAAAAAACTATTTTCTAATTCTGAGTTAATTAAACTGCTAAGTGAAAGTGCTTATGCCTGTCAGAGAGTCCATCTTAAAACTCGAGGCACAATCCAAAGCAAGAATTAAACAGCACAGCAGAGTCTGGTCAACACTAGGCGAGCGGGTGCCTTCAGGGCAACACATGCTACTGCTGGGACACCGACCCCAAAATGGACAATCAGGTTCTCAAAAGAGATGATCCACCAGTCCATGGAGGATCTGAGTGTGGTTAAGATGGGAGAGGCATTTGCTAAAGTGTGGCTAAGGAATCAGGGTATCTCTCTCAGGGACACATCTGTGTAATGCCCGTCTTCTCTGGTAGAGGTCTTCCACTGGGGGCAATGGACCTTTCCCCCAGCCCCTCCTTGACTTCCTTTCAGGCTCCCTAAGTATCCTCTTGGTTCCAACCCTTATGTTTTGCCTGCTGTCTCTTTCGATGTCTGAAGACCAATTATCTTTCTCGGTAGGTAATACGGGGTCCCCTTCACACTCACATGTGGCATAGGTGGGGCAGAAATGGGAACTACAGCTTTCCCAACATGCTTAAACGAGTAAGGCAGTGCTCGTGTGTACAATGGAGAATTCAGAGGCTTCCTCGGGGGTTTTTGGTGAGGGTTAAAGCAGGATGAATGAATAAGGCCTAGCACATGGGGAGTGCTCAGTGAGCAAGAGCTCATTCTCTTCTTACTATTTCTCTGTAAGTCATATAGCCCAGGATCTACTATATATTCTGATGATGCTGAAGACCCAGAAAGTGGCTTTCATTTCTATTAGACCCCTTACATTACAGGTATTTCTCAATGTCCCTTGGCTGTGTTAAAATGAAATCCAAATCTACAAATGTATAGAATTTTTAAAAATTCAAAATGATGCCTTAAATGTAATATAAAGAAAAAATATACCAACAGACACACCTAAGTAGCTACATATTTGTACCCAAATGGAAAATCAACATGCAAATTGTTTTAGTCAGCTTTTTTGCTCCTGCAACTAAAGGACTCAACCAGCACAATTATAGAGGAGGAAGAGTTTATGAAGGGCTTATAGTTTCAGAGGTCTTAGTCCTCTAGGTGACGCTGAACATCATGGCAGGAGAGGGTGGCAGAGGGAAGCTGCTCACATCATGGTGATCAGGAAGCAAAGAGAAATTCCACTCTCCAGATACAAATATATACCCCAAGCCATGCCCCAATTCCTACCTCCTCCAGCCATATCCTACCACTTCAGTTAATCCCATTAGGGATTAACTCACTGATTAGGCTAAGGATATAACCCAATAATTTCTCCTCCAGACCTTCTTACATTGTCTCATATGAGCTTTTGGGGGACACCTCACATTCAAATCATAACACAAATCAATACCTGAGCATTGAAATGACAACTTGAATGCTGCAAACGGTACTACCATGAACATTGTACTTGCTAAATTTTCTTCTGTCCCTCTTTCCTACCCAGTCCCCTTATAAGTGGAACCCTGAGTCTAGGTCTAGCCACTGGGCTGTAGTCAAAAGTGAAGTGCCTAATTTTTGGGGTAAAAGCGTATAAGAATAAATGCAGTCTATCCCTGGCTGAGATGGCTGCCAATAACCTCCATGGTGCAGCTCTATCAGTCCAGATCCCTGAGTAACTGAACAGAGTCTATGCCAATGCTAGAATGGATTTTTAACATAAAGAAACAAAAAACATCCTAGTGTTAAGCCACCAGGATTTGTAGGTTAATGTGTCACTGTAGCATAATCCTGCCTATTTTATAACAGTAAACAACTCTTTTAGAATATACTCAGCTGGGCATGATGGCACATACCTATAATCCCAGTTATTCAGGGGGCTGAGGCAGGAGGATCGCAAATTTGAGGCCAGCCTGAGTAACTTTTAATTTGAGGTTCTGTCTCAAATTAAATAATAAAAGGGCTAGGAATATAGCTCAGTGTTAGAGCAACTCTGGGTTTCATCCCTAGCACAGGGGACCCCCCCACAAAAAAAACCCAACAAAAACAAAGACACAAAAACAATAAATAATTTTGCACAATTATAACATACTTGAAAAAATCAGAATATGTTAAAACCATGTCAAAAATACTTGGTGTTCACATGGAAAACGAGGCTCACATAAGTATAAACAGAATGTTTGTCTAAATAAATGACTAGCAGGACATTTGAGAGTCTGTGTAGGACCAGGGACCGTGTAGTAAACGATTGTACAATATATTGCAGATGCCTATTGTCCTTGACTTACCACAGAAATAACCAAAATGTTCAATAAAGGTTCACCAGTTCTCCTAGGGAAAAATAACACCCCAACTGAGATCCACTTAGAAAAGATCAACATGGACATGGCTGGCAAAGTTACACATGGTGGGATTTCATCAATAAGTGGTTCATAGATTACAGTGTCTTAGAATGCTGAACTATTTCATATGATGTTAAAAAATAGGGCTGGGGTTGTGGCTCAATGGTAGAGTGCTTGCCTAGCACATGTGAGGCACTGGGTTTTGTCCTCAGCACTGCACAAAATAAATAAATTAGTTAAAGGTGTTGTATCCATCTACAACTAAAAATATTTAAAAAAAAACAGGTGAAAAAAAAAGGGTTCTTTGGTGACAAGTTGGGAAACACTGGGCAGAGAGCACAGCAATATTTTCTTTTCCCTATGCTTTCAAAAATATAAATGTGTGTGTGTGTGTGTGTGTGTGTGTATAGTTGTTGATAGACTTTTATTTTATTTATTTATATGTGGTGCTGAGAATCGAACCCAGTGCCTGACTCTCACACATGCCAGGCAAGGGTTCTACTACTGAGCCACAGCCTCAGCCCAATGCTTTCTCATATTATTGTTACAAATATCATTTTATTACTTTTCATTTTATGGTATTGTGTAAGGAAGTGAATGCCATAAATCCACAATGAACCGAATTTAGTGGTGACGATTGTGGACTGAAAAAGATAATTCAGTTCCCTTGAATGGGGTAGAGTGATTTTCTATCCATCAGCTAGTACAAATTTGAGTCTATGTTCTGCTGAACAGAAATGTCAGCACACTGGAGTCAGAAGAGCTCATGTTCGAATCCTAACTCCACCACTTAAGAGCTAAACAATTATAGCAAGTGATTAAAATTCTCTCAGCTTTGAATTAATCATGTGAAATACTAAGTAGAAACTAACTGCAGTGATACAGGTAAAACATCTAGAATGAAACTTGATTCCACACTAGTAAATCAACCTAAGCTCCAGTACAGAAATGTACTATTCTCCTGGAGCACACTGGTGGTACCTAAAATTCCCTTCAGAGGGTTGGAGAGGCGACTGACCCAAAGCAGGCTAGGGTTTTTTTCTCTGAAGCAGAAGACATATTCAGCTCAAGGAAAGAATTTCAGAGTAAAGATTTTCTTTGTTCTGTGACTCCATGGGATGCTCTGTTGTACTGTGCAGATCAGAAAGTGGGAGTGTTGGGCAGAATATATTATGCATATGCATGTGTTTATAAAATAACAAGTTCTCTAGAAGGGAACTCCTACATAATCAAGTCTGTCAGAAGAAAGACTCTCTGGAACCTTCATCTTTTGATCAATTAGGAACTAAGTGGGCATTTCAAGAAAAAACAAACACCTTTAGGCACAATTAATGTGTTTCTTTAATATATTATGGTCCTTCTCACCTCTATTCTCGGTTTTAATAGTATAAAACAGCATTTTTGAAGAAATATTGAAAAAAATCATCTTCATTCGAAAACATCATAGTCACACAACTGTGTACTGTACCACACAGAAGGACTTATGAATTATATATGGCATATTTGGGAGATCTGGCATATATGTGGATGGCATCACATGGGATTTATCTGTATCTTAACCTCCAAACTGGTGAGTTATTCATTTTTTTTTAAAGCAAAACTGCTGATTGCAGTCACTTGGAGCTCAGAAAACTTAACATAATGTTGCTTCAGCCATTCCTGAAAACTGAGGGCAAGTCAAAAATTTTAATTCTAAATTGCTGCAGAGTCTTATTTTTGAATATCAACTTCTGCATTAATAGCACCCATTCCTAAATTTGAGACTGTTATGCAGGAATCCAAATACAAGAAACCCTTTCCTAGGGGAAGACTAACTGGAGAGAAAGTTCAACCTTTTTTTTTTTTTGGTACCGGGGATTGAACTCAGGAGCAGTGGACCACTTAGCCACATACCCAGCCCTATTTTGTATTTGATTTAGAGACAGGGTCTCACTGAATTGCTTAGTGCCCCACTTTTGCTGAGACTGGCTTTGAACTCATGATCCTCCTGCCTCAGCCTTGTGAGCTGCTGGGATTACAGGCATGATGCACCACCTTGCCTGGCAAGGTTCAACTATTTATTTATTTATTTATTTTTTAGTTGTAGGTGGACACAATACCTTTATTTTGCTTATTTTTACGTGGTGCTGAGGATCGAACCCAGGGCCTTGAACGTGCTAGGCAAGCGCTCTACCACTGAGCCACAACCCCAGCCCCAAGGTTCAACTTTTAAAGATTCTGTTTCCTCTTGATTCCAAGGAGGGAAAAACCCAGATAAGCTTCCACTTAAAAGCCAACAATTCTCCCTGGAGCTCTGTGGTGGTAAAATAGGGAATGGAAAGAATGAAGGGACATGAGAAACAGTGTGGGAGGAAAATCTTTTTCTCTGTGAAAATTCAAAATTCCCTGAGGGGCCTGGTAATAACAAGGGGTGAGAGTACGTTCTGGCAACTTTCCCTAAGAAGGGATGTGAATCCTGAATTCAAATGCTACCCACATAGAATCGAGAACTATCCCAAGGCAGGCACAGACATAGCCAGGATGACAAGCACACACCAAGTGTCCAAGGGTGCTGGGGTTTTCAGGGACACCACTTGTAACCCCAGATGCATTCACTGGGCAAACAGTCTTCATAGCACATGTCAACTCAATTGGCCAAGTGGGGAAAATCTGCTGAATTGTTTACATAGAGTGGGTAACAAGCAACTGAAGGTGCTACGGGAGGGTTAATGGGCCGGCTTTCAGATGAGAAAGTTGTGTATCAAAGAGGGTCAATAGAACTGGGTAACCCATAATGAAACTCTAAAACTACCGTATTCTATATGTGGTACAAATACGTACAATCAAATCAACTAATACATCCCAGAAGGTCAATAATAGTTTTCTCTGTATGATATGTGTTTATCTGCCTTTTATAGCTAAGAAAAAAAGGTTTAAATAAGAAGATCTTACATTTGAAAGCAAAAATACAGACTGGATCAAATACTTTTTGATAAAGAATGACATAAAGACAGCAACACAGAAGATTAAATGCATGATCCAATACTAAGAGAGCAGACAACATAAAAATAAATGGACCTAAATTGGTCACAATGCTATGAATGAGAACCAGTGCTTAGTTGACTGGAATAACTTCTTAAAAGACAGAAAACAGTAAAATATAATATTGTATAAAGAAGACTTGGTTTAGAATTTTTTGATGGCCCAATTTAAAATTCAAAATGGTTAAGTAAATCTTAGCTCTATCTGCATGTGAAATTAATTCATTTTTGAAAAGTGACTCTGTCTTTTACTGATACTTAAAATAATTCCACTTTGTAACCAAACTGTAATATTAATCCTATAATACTTAAACATGAACATTATGATCTGTAGAATTTTAATGCAGTATTTATAAATATAAAAGTGTCTAGTAATATGTTAATGGTTGCATTATGACATAGACATAGTATGAAATATAAGTAGTCGCTAAAAAAGAATAATTTAGATGCATATATAGAAATGTATACAGAAATCATAGTTGAATGGAAAATGAAAAGCACAGAACAGTACTCAAAATAAAATTTAGTTTTCTTAAAAGAAAAAAAGCATGGTTTGTATACACAGAGGGCTCATGGCCTCACTTCATTCTGGTCTCTGCCTAGACAACATCTCAGCATCTCACCCTGATCACCACATCTAAAGGAAAAACCCCTGATCTTTTTTTTTATACAACTTTATGTCTCTTTATAGTATGTATCAGAACCACATTCCAAACTACAAATTCACTGATTTATTGTCCCACTATTGGAGACAATAGGTTCTACGAGAATAGGGATGTCATCTGTTTGGTCACTGGTGTTTTCTCAGTAGCATGTCCTGGCACAAGAAGATGCACAAATACTTGCCAAATGTATGAATAAGTAATAAATATAAACATGCACACAGACACAAATGTGTTTATGTCTGTACACATTACATATAAATATGTACTTACATATAGGTAAACTATACAAATACATGGGTGAAAATCCCAAAGCATACACACCAACTGTAGCTGTAGTTAGGCAGTGGGAGTGGGAGAGATGGATGTCTAGAGGGAAAGCAGAAGGCCCCTCTACTTTTTATTCTAAATTCTTCTATGTTATCAGAATAATTTTCAATAATTATGATAGAATTAAAAAACAAACAACAAAAAAACCAATTGTCATATAAGGAACAGGGTTTGTTGAATCTATATAATTACTCTAAAATCTGTCTGATGATAATATTTCAGTATTTCCACATTCTTAATCGAATCGATCAACTGAATATACTTTAAACAATTAAAATTTCATTATCATTACGTTAAGCAGTAATTCTTAAACTTTAGTGTGAAGAGAGCATCTGCCCAGCTAAATAAATAGAATCCCCAGAGATTTCAAATAGAAGTTGGATAGCAGGAATTTGTACCAAAACAAAACAAAAAAACAAACAACCCAACCAACCAACCAAACAGAAAAAAAAAAAAAAAAACACACTCAAGGTAATTCAAAGTTTACCATTTGAGAAACTGGCTCAAGATAGAACTGAGACAGAGAAGACAACATATATTTAACGAGGACCAATTATCTGCCAGGCAATTATGCGTGATAAACATTAGATAAGTTTAATTAATTGGCTATTAGTGGATGAAGATTTCAGCTAGCTGCATTTGCAATTAATTTGTAAGTTGTTAAACGCTCTAACAGTCTGAACAGAACAAAACACCTTGGAAGTGAACAGTTATGATGCAGGCTTTGTGGGTCCATTTATGTGAAATTTTAAATACTGTTACACTTAATAAAATTATTCCATTATGTCTTCATCTGTTTATATGGGAATGGCGAATACACAGTATCTGAAGACAAAGGTCAGAGCACATTCCTGGTATACATTAAGATGGGTGGACCACCAGCTGAAAACCTTGGTTTTAGTTTCCTTTGGCCATCATGTATGCTGCTTCGCCAGGCCTCAGTTTTCTCCTTTGTAAGCAGCTAGAGTTGGCTTTTAGATCTTTTCTGGCTCTATCAATCTATTTTTCCAACACAGACTCATGTAAGCTTTTCCTGTATATTACACAAGGTACTTCTGATGTGGTGTTTACATATGTAATGGTGGCTGTTGCACTTTCAAAAGTCTTTTTTTTTAATATTTATTTTTTAGTTGTAGTTGGACAAAATACCTTTACTTCACTTATTTTTATGTGGTGCTGAGGATCAAATCCAGGATCTCGCACGTGCAAGGCAAGTGCTCTATCGCTGATCCACAAACCCCAAACTATCAAAAGTCTTAAACACACATACACACACACATGCACGTGCACGCTGTCACAAAAGTTACACCCAAGTCCAACATGTATTCAGCCTTATTTTATTATAAAATACTCATTAAAATAAACAATTTCAAGAGTCTAAGTGAAAAAAATTTGGGGATTATTAGGCAGAAAAAGTATCAGATACTGCTGACTCACAGACTTAAAACAACAGCCACAAACTGGGGATAAAAGGCTTCGAGGCTGTCAGTTATTTTAGTTACTCTAAGATTATGTCTGGAACTTTTATCTTTTCTGCTATTATACTCATATTTCACCTATAAGCATTTTTCCTAATAAGAACAATTTAAAAAAAAAAAAAAAAACGAGAAAGCATTAAAAAAAAAAAAGCCCTCCCAGGAATCCTAGAAGTCTCTAGGTAAAATGAATTACCAGTAAATATATCACCACCCACGAAGATTTCAAAATAACATCTTGAGAACAAGGAGACACAATGGCTCATTTCAAACATTTTTTCCCTTCACATTTCATTCTAGACTAATCAGGGGGCTCAAACTGCCCTGCTGCCAGAATAATCCATATTCCATTTAGTGTGTCTGATGATGGAGAGGAAGAAAATGAAACAAATGGGATGCCTCAAGAGGACGACAAAGAACAAGATCACAAGGACAGTGACTGCTAATTAGCAACATATTATAAATATGGGTAAATGCACTAGTCTTTCAACTCTCGAGTCCTGAAGTTCAGATCTTAGACGGAAGTGAAAATGCATTTGTCAGAACCATGCTGGTCTCTTTTCTCAAAAGATGATGGACAACTGGGAGCCGAGGCCAAGGCCTGTGCAGTCAGATCTGCTGCAATGGGTTTCACTGCTTGGCAGTCAAAGCTGCTGCTGACCAGCGCCTCCCCATGTAAACTGTTTATGATCAGATCTCAAAATCTTGAAACAATCTGTTCTTTCAGCAGAAGCAGCTTGCTTCCTTTCCCCCACATAGTGCCTAGATGGGGAAGCGGAAACTGGGAACCCTCACCAGCAGTTTTTTCAGCCCCTCCTGAAGCATTGAAGATTCTGTCTAGACCAGAGGAATCCTACAGGAATGGATTATAAAACTCCTCCAGGCTTGAGGAGTAAGTCCCAGTGCCTTTTGGGAAGTAGGATATAATTTATAGCCGGGATCTCTTGTTCTAAGACTGTTGGGGAGAACATCCCCTTGGTCACACAGGAGCCAGCCCTGTAGCTGTTTTAAGAGAATGACAGGATCCAAAGAGACTTCTCAGCCAGCAGGCTGAGAATAATGGCGAGGTATCGAGCAGCCCAGAGGAAAAGAGAAGATTCAGTGTTCTGGCCAAAAAAGAGAGTTATTTTTAATATTGTTTAGAAGAAAGAAAAAACATATCTACACACACACCCTGATTTTTTTTTGGCTACTCTAATAAAATGGGAACATGGTGTTTTTAGCCTTCTCTTAAAAGCCTCTAGCTTGTCTCTTTCCTGTTGGATTTACAATGCTAAAGAGCAAAATCCCAGAAACCTATTTCTGTTTACTTAAGAAGGATAAAGTGTTACCCCAAAACAGAGGGACCTTTTACAGAGATTGGAAAACAAATGGTTTAAGAGCATTAAGATCTACATATCTCTCATGCCAGCACATTTAAAGTCATCAATCAAGCATAATCCTGAGCATACGAGGTGCAAAAGTGCTAAAAAGGCCCCATTAAAATCCAAGCCTTTTCAGGTGTACCACCCAATCCTGAGAATTATATACACAGCAGAAAGAGCTCTAGTTTATACACACAATACCATTAGGGACAATTTATCATGTCTTTAAAAGTGATATATAGTACATTGTGAAATTGCTTATTAACTCCAGAAATAACAAACCAGCTTGTCCAAATGCACTTGAACACCCATAATTGGAATTTTGAAAACTTAAGTTAGAGCCTATTCTTACTTGCACAGCTTAAACTTTTGGCTAATCTACCCCTTAACTTGTGTTTGGATTTTTTAGTTCAGATTTTTGAACCAGCCTTAAAAACTACAGCTATTTGACAAAAAGTTTCAGGATGTCTGAAAGAGGTATGCTACACCAAACTCTTAAATGAACAGAGAAATTAGAACTAACTAACTTAGGTTAAAAAATCTAAATTATAGGAATCAATAATTTTATCTTTCAATTCTTATTTTGTTTTAGAAGATGGCCAGTCTGCACTTATTTCCTGATTTTCCCTTGGTCCCTTATAAAGAAATATGTGACTATTTTTAGTTGTGACTCTTCTACCTGGTTTTATTACACTTCATTTTTTAAGACACTATTTATTCTATAAATATAAAATTTCATACATAAAAATAGCACTGTTGGTCTGCATTAAGATTTTCCAAAGCCAACACTAAAAAGTGCATAAATAAAAGGCAGAGGAAGCTGAAGTACAGATCCTGTTGCACGGTTGTGCCTTGTGCCAGGTAGGGTTAAAACCTACAGAAACATCTGTACCTGAAGTCTCTTTCAGAAGCACAGAGCCCAGTTTCCAGTTTGGCTTTTAAATATATTGATTGGCTTTCTGCATTTTGTGCTACATTTCTGTACTTACATTTTGATGGGATAACTGTTTCCCTATCAGTGGATTAACTACCTGTATACAGAAAAAACCCCCACCTTTTTGTTTCTTAGCAAGTTGACCCAGCAGGACAATCAGTACCAGAGCGAGAAAAAGTGCCCAGGTCTCACTCCAGATCCCCACTCCCGAGCAATGCAGCACCGAGAGACACGGTAGGCCAAGAAATGCGTTAGACACAAACCTACTAAATGTACCCGGTATTTAAGGAGCATGAGGCCTGGAGAATGAAGACAAGTGTACAAAAAAAGGTGTGTGGGGAGGCTAACACATAATACTGTGCACTTGGAGTGGTCAGATCCACATGGAAGAGTGCAGACCATGAAAGGTGCTGCACAATGGACAATTAAGGGTGTAGGCTGAGGCCACGACTAGACCAGCTAAGGAAGACACACATAAAAAAGGCTCCTGGGACAGACCCAGAGCCAGGTAAGACACAGGGGTGCTCAGTGAAATGATGTATATGAAAGTAAGAGGTAGTATAATGGGGTGGGATGGCTCTCAGGTCAGGGCAATCTAAGTACAAATTTTGGTTTTCTTTTGGATCTGTAAACTGGGGAAAGTCATATAATTTCGGGTCTTATTTGAAAGATGGAAAATAATGACGATCTCATTGGGATGTTATGGGAACTATGAGAAACACAAGTAAAAACTATTTAGGAAGTGTACCCTAATCCAACATTTTCCCCAACTTGTTTTGTGAGATGTTAATAAGATGAACAGAATCTGTGACCAAACACATTTGAGCAACTCTTCATTAGACAGTTAAAAAGGACTTTTCTTCTCAGAACCATTTCTATGGTAATGTACAATCTGACCGTCTAAGACAGGAGTGCAATGGCAGCACAGGGACATGTGACCAGGAAGCCCTCTTTTGGTGGAACACCTTCTGCAGGGAAACACACTTTGGGAGACAGTGATGAGTCCTTATATGGTCAGTCTACTTAGAGTTTATTGGTGAATATTGAAACAAATGACAGTTACTGAAAATTACCAAAACAAGACGGAAGAGAAAAGGCCATTCCCAACAAAAAATTTTCATCTTTGAACAATAAATAGCAACCAATAGGGTCTCTGAAGTCTCTGTCCATAAAACAAGGAAAACCTACAATGCCTTATATAGACCCAAGTCCTGGCCGACAGGCAAGACTTCTGTTGGCCCCAGCCCACCGCACGTGTGGCTCATCTGCTTCCCAAAGCATACTTCCAAAGCACTTCATGTTCCCAGACTGTCTCTTTTCCCAGGCATCTCTGAATTCTCCTATCCCTCATTCCTTGCTTAAAATTCTCAGTTCAAAACTGACCCTCAGCTGAGTGCTGTGGTGCATACCTGTAATCCCAGCGACCTGGGAGACTGAGGCAGGAGGATCACAAAGTCAAGGTCAGTCTAGGCAACTCAGTGAGACCTATCTTAAAAATTATAAAAAGGTCTGGGATGTAGTTCATTGGTACAGTGCCTGTGGGTTTGATCCCCGGTGTCACAAGCACACACATGTGTTTATACACACACACACACACACACACCCTACAATTTGACCCCAACCAGAAATCCTCCCAGTATTCCTCAACTGAATCCATTTCTTCTTCTCTATGGTCAATAAGTAGTTTGCATTTTTGCTTTAACCATCAGCTTAGCAAGCAAGACTTCTTCTTTTATCCGCTAAACAAAACCCCTGGAGAGCAAAGTCTGTCTTTCCTCTTTATATCTCCACAGTGTCTCCCACCATAGAAGTAATAAAATGCTTGTAGGAATCAAATAGTTTGAATGATCAGTAATGGAAATACTGCAAAGAGCCAGATACTATAGGCCAACAATGAGTTGCAAATTCTATTAAAGTTCAATAATAATTAAGTGAAAGGAACAACATGCACTGTTATTATTACACAAAGTTATTTAGCAGGCCTAAAAACATAGTGTGCTTCTACCTATCACAAAGATTTCCGCACTGTTGCCAGAATTACTTTAGTGGAGAGTTTTAAAGGTCCTGGGAACACTTCCAGATTGTTGCTGAACAGTTTCAAAAATCAAAATACTATTCAAAGGGTCAAGACCTTCCCAGGCACCTGAACAGCTGTATTCTCTGTTCCACAGTCCATTCACTTATGTCCTTCACCAGCTGGGGTCTCCTCCTATTGCACCTTTAACTTCCATCCACCCACAGGATCCATTCTACTACTCACTAGTTGGCAAACAAATCACTTCCACTGAAGGAAAAAAGGTAGACAGATCCATGTACATTTTATCCCAGACCCTACTCACAAGGAAGGAAGTTCATTAAAGTCTCATCTAGCAGGCATTCTTCCCCCAGCTGTGTCTAGTCATGAGCAGAATGATGATTATGTGCATCTGGGCCAAACATTAAAGTGAAAAGCTCTGTAAAAATTAGGTATGGTTTGGAAATAAGAAACAAACATAGCCTGTATATTCTGCAGGAACGACATTAAAAAAGCACCAGGCCAGCCCTGGAGCTTGGGGGCCTCCCAGGTGGAGGCAGCAAGTGGTTCAAACAAGAGCTGTTGGAAATTCGGTACAGCTCCTAAATTCAATTTGAGATCCTGGGGCCCACGTTTTCCCCATCCCAGGAAAGCCCTCCCACCCCCAGCTGCATGTGCTTACGCACACAGGCACTTGGGCTAGAGACTGTCATCATTATCATGTCTCCACTTTCCACATTCATAGTCCCAATAAGCACCCTTTCCACTGCTTCTCCCCAAAGAACCATTTCATTCCAGATGCAATGGGCTGGCTCAGACCATGCATATACTAATTCCTTCAATCATGAGAGTCAATTGGAAAAAAAACCCTAGTTGAGTTTGACATGACATCACCAATAAGACAATTTTTCAGAACCCACTGCACTATAGGCATTAATTATTTTAAAAAACCAAAAACAAAACCCCCAAAGCCCCAAACTGTGTTTACTAATGTGCCAGGCAATGTTCCAGAGGCTGGATTTACCTTTCCTTAGAGAGTCCTCCAGACATTTTCTTATCTGACAGCTAATTAATACTTGGCTCACTGTCACAATGGGCTGTGCAGAGCAAGCTCACCTGTGTTACCTCAGTGTCTTTCCTCTAACCCATCTTCAACCTCATCTTCTCTCAGTCAGCCAAGCAGAACTGCACCCCTGTTCTTCCTATCTCCTTGCTGTTCCTCTGGAATGTCCTGAGAATACTCAGCTAAGGTGGACTCAGGAATGTACACAGTGCCCTCCCAAATCATAGCACGCTTACTCCACTTTACCAGTAGTTTAAAGCTGGGCTCAAAAATCATCTACTTCACAAAGTCTTGTCTGAGGACCCACCCTCTTTTCTCTGGATCAAAATTTTTCTCTTCACAGTTGGTTGATTGTCACCTTCTGTCTTTTACAACTTTTCAAGCTTCTGATAACTATCTGCCTGTTGTATTATCATCACTATTAGACTCTGAGAAGGTGAACACTGGGCCATGGCTTCTCTCATGGCTTTCAGCCTGATGAGGTCGATGGTGACAATGGGGCACTGTGCTAAATGTTATTTCTCACTTGATTTTCACCACAGTACAAAGTAAGTACTACTTTTATTGCTATATTACAGATAAGAAATTGAGATTCAGACAAAGTAACTTGCTCATGATCACAGCTGCAAAGTAGAAAAGTTAGATCTTGTACATCTTTTATTAACTATACATATTTTAGTTGTAGATAGACACAGTATCTTTATTTATTTTTATGTGGTGCTGAGGACCGAACCCAGAGCCTCACATGTACTAGGCAAGTGCTCTACCTCTGAGCCACAACCCCACGCCCAGATCTTGCACATCTTTTGTTATGTTCATTTCCAGGTAACTTCTACAGTTGTATGTGGTGCCCTTTATTCTTTGTTTCAAATTTTTTGACTGTTACATAGAAATGCAAGTAATTTTTTGAATTCAGAAATTTCATTTTTTCTTTTAATGGTTACACTTACAATTTTACCATGCATTGAAACGAGTTTAAAGTTAATGCCTTTCCTGAAAATTACAGGTGCTTAGAATATCTCAACTCTGATCACTCCCCTCTTAACTTCAACAATTAGGCCAAGAGCAAGAACATTTCTATTATTTCAAACATCATCTTTCCTCAAACTAGTTATAACTATTATTTCATTTATTCATTTTTTTATTACTTGGGATCAAACCCAGGGCCTATCACATGCTAGACAAACCCTCTACCACTGACCTAAACCCTAACTCCTATTGGTATTTTTAATCTAAATTATAAGTGTAAATCTTAAAATACTTAAGATTTCATAACTTCTTGTTCACTTTTTAGTCTTACTCTTTTTGTTTCCTTTTGAAGTAATTTCCCTCTTTTATGAAGTACAAGTTTCTTTGGTGAAATATCTATGGATGGCAATATCAGTTTGTATTTCTCTAAAAATGTTGCTTTGCTCTTGTTATTGAAAGACGGTTTGCTGAGAAGACAGTTCTAGGCTAGAAGTTATTTTCTCTTAAATCCTGGGAAGACATCATTCCACTGTCTGTTGTCTTTGATTATTGCTAAGATACTTTTAATTAACTTATTGCTTGCTTCTAAGTGATGAGTCTTTTATTTCTGGCTGCTTTTATTTATCATTGACTTTGGTGTTCTACAGTTTCAAAACAGTATGACTAGATGTGAACATCTTTGTATTTGTTTTGCTTGGTCCATGTTGTATATCTGGATTTTTGTCTTTTTCCACATTTAAAAAATTCTCAGTTATTATTTTGTTTTCAAATATTGCTCCTCTAAATTTTACATTCTGGGACTCCAATTGATGTCTTTGGATCTTCTCATTCTTCCTCCATGTCTCAACATGTCTCTCATGTTCTCAATCTAATTTTCTCTCTGTGCTGAATTCTGTATAACACATTTTCCAATTCACTAAGTATCTTTTCAACTTTCTCTTGTTTGCTTACAAACCTACTCATCCAGATTTTAATTTCAAAAAGTTCTATATGGTCATTTTAATAGTCAGCTATTGCTTCATCATTCACAAATTCCTTTCTTATTTTCTGCATACATACATATAATTATATATAATTTTTAAATTTTTTTGATGATTCCAACATCTGAAAATCTTGGGAAATAAAAATGTGTTGTTTGCTGTTAAAGTGAATTCTCATTTATGGTAATTTTCTTCTGTGCACTGTTTGGTAAATTTTTTATAACTTTTCAGTTTAATCTGTGGGAATCCAGAGAGCCTAATTTAGGGAGACTTTCTTCCAGAAAAGCATTTGCTTACTTTTGCTGGAACTCAGTAGGTATGATTTACCCAAGACTATTTTTACCTTCTTCATGTGTACTGGCTAAATAGAAGTTTCAAATTTAGCTGTCCCATTATGTGTGTGTGCACGACGTGCATGGGCATGAATGCAAGTGGGTGTGCACTTCTGTACCTTAGATTCTCAACTGCAGGGCTGAGGGTGGCACTGGTCCCAGAGAACTTAGTCTTTGTATTCGTGTCTAGCTCACGGCTCTCTAGTCTGGCTTTAGCTTATTGTTTCCCTCTTTTTTCCTCTTTTAGATTTCCCTTATTGTCTTGAAAGGCCTCCAGTGCATCAAACAAACATGTTTTAGCTTATCTAATTTCCAGTTATATATAGATTGAGACACCTCTTCCATCTCAACTAATGTAGCATTCATTTGTTTTGGTATGAAAGTTCTAAGATTTTCATATAAAATAAAATAAAATCATTGCCATTATCTTCACTGTTTTCTAGAGTCTACATTTTACTTTTATTTATGGAATAACACACTGTTAGGTGGCAAGCCACTCAAATGACTGTTTAGTACAGTGCCTTCTCTGGAGGCATTATATTGGTATCTTCAGGTGGACAAATCCTTGTCCCTTGGAGCTCTCTCAAATGCTGAAAGACATTTAACATTCCTGGCCTCTACCTGCTAAAGTCAGGTAACTGAAACAATGAAAAATGTTACTAATTTCCAACAGCTTCCAAGGTTGAGAACTTGAATTCTAACCTTCTCATTTTTCAGATGGAAAATGCCCTTCAGATAAAGAGCAAACCCAGATATGGCCACGAAGAGGCTATGATGGCTGCCTTTCTGTCTCTGGGTGCATACTACCAATTCTACCTCATCCCCTAAGCTCCAGCCACACTGTCTTCTAGTTCCTTAATATGCTATGCTCTTTCCTGCCCCAGTGGTTTTGCATGTTCTTCTTTCTTCTTAGTGGACTCTTCCCATTGCCCAGCATTCCCCACCTGCTTTGTGTACTACACTCCTACACATCACAGATCACCTAGCATATATCACCTATTTGGGAATATTTTCCTGACCCTTAGCCTAGGACCAAGATCCCCGTTACACACTTTAACAAACACCCTTCTCTACTTCAGTCAATCCATTTCATATGGTTTAAAATTGTACATTTTAATGGTTATTTCCACCACTAGGCTTTAAAGTCCATGAGGGGTGGGGATGTCTATTTTGTTCAGCACTGACTCATTTGTACCTAACAAGCATCTGCCACTTAGTAGGGGCTCAAAAATATTTACTAAATTGATGAACCTAAAAAGTCACTGGTGTGGGACTTATCCAAATAAGAATGTGGTTGCTAGGAAAGATTAAACTGAATATTCCTTCTATGATGTTCATCAGGACCTGGGGTACAAAAGAAATATTCATAAATATTAATTTATATAGACTCTCTGCTGCCATTTATTCTCCAAATGGAAATCTCTTAAATCTGCAGTATCTCAGGCAAACCCTGCCCTGCTAAACTACTGTGACAGTTGGTTCTTGCAAACAATTTTCACTCAGGACGTTCAATAACTTCACATTTAATACTAATATACATCTCCCAGAAAGCCAATATTGTGGACTGCTACACCATCTTATTGGAAATCCTTAATCTATTGCCAATATGAACTTTGGATAATTATGGATTTTTAAGTTTTTCAATTAATAAAATCAGCAATGATCCTTTGGCCCCATATTTTGGAAGTCTGAATTCCATTATCTGTATACTCCATCCGTTTCCATGGATTGATCATCAATATGATGCTATTTAAAAACTACTTACCTATGCTGGTGGTGTGCTTAGGAAAAAAGAAAAAAATACCTACATACTTTTTGTCCCCATTCTCATCTGTGAAACTGACCTTGCTTTCTGCTGAGAACCTTGTGTCTTGCCACAAACCTCCCAGTATTTACAGTGTTGTGATTTCTGTCACACTGTGCCTTGTGACTGACAACAGCCTCTTGGGTTGGCAGAAGTTCACAAAATGACCAGGCCCATAAAATCTCCACGAATCCTTCAAAACTCCAGCTAGTTCCATACCGACCTATACACTCAAGTACACAAGGAGCTCTTTTGAGTGTTCATTAGTTATCAGAATAAAGAGAAAAATGTCTCCAAAAGCTTCTTGCTGAATTTTTTTTTTTTTTTTGAGAATTCCCTTCAAAAGGTAATTGCTCATAAGAGACTAACTTGGCTGACAAGCTACCCAGCATGAAGAAGCCACGGGTGGTCTTTTTGTTTTTCCCATAAACTTATGGTAAACCACAAAATAGTGAACCAAATATAAACTGGTGCTGTCTACACTCCCCCCACCAAAAAAGAAAAGTAGTACAATTCCATTCTCCTTTCAAAAAAACCACCACCTTAGATGCCAAGGGCATGAGTCAATGACAGACTGTGAAGAAGGAAGCACTTCAACGTTTGATAAAGCTGGACGGCTGCTGCTCCTCTACTCTTAAAAGACCTAATGGCAAACTGCTTTGTAAGACTCAAGACCAAACTTGGCACAGGTACAAAATGTCAGTCGGGCTGCCCATAATTCCCTGTTTTAAATAACACACTCAGGTGTTAACACATTTGGGCATATTTGAGCACATTTCCATGAGTAGAGTCAACGTACTGGAACCTAAATGAGTTCCTTCCTTTAAAACCCATTTCTCTTTGTAAAAAGTTAAAATAGCATGCACATACTTTCACCAAATGAAACATGGGTTTCTGAAGAGAGGTGAATGAGAAAAAATGGAAAAAGGAGGGGGGAAAAAAAAAAGAAACAACAAAAAAATGGTTAACAGGAGGCTGTTGCGTTTCCTAAGCACAGCAATATGAGCTTAATTGAGGCTGACGCATGACAGACTCGCATGTACAGTATCGCCTGGCTCTGACTGAAGCTGCTGACAGAGGGTAAATGGTGCACGGCAGCCGGGCTTGCCCTGGCCTGGCATGGCTACGTAGGGGCACGGAGCCTGTCAGGAGATAGCAGGAGGGCTAATGAAGGGCAGCCCTTGTTTTTAAAATTCTTCTCACTTAGTTTTGGATCAGACTCTACACCATGAAGCCTTCTCAACCTTTTAGTGCTCAGTTAAGGATATGTGACACTTATTTAAAAATTAATGCATTCTAATCAATTTAAAGTTAGACAGGGAAGACTCTGCAAAAGAGGGGAGACAAAAAGAAAAAAAAAGGCAGAAGGAGGTGAGAGAGAAAAAGACCAAGAGAGAATGAGCTCTGTGTATATGGAGGAAGAAGATGGAGGGCATAAGAAACATGGTGGATGAAGTTAAGTATTTCTGGACATCTTTGGAGAAGGAATTTTGTAGAGATGCATGTACCAACATAAGAAGTCAAGGGAGAGCAGAAAATACTCTGTATTGTTTTTTTTTTTTCTAAAACATTCTTTGCATATTCTCTCAATAATATAAAAATTCTAAGAAATAAAGGGTGAGAAGACGAATGCAAAAGGAAATTTTTAGCAATTGTAAAAAGCACATAATTGAAACATTTTGAGACTCTTTCCATCAACAACTACAAGACTGTTGTGTATCTCTCATCATTAAAACATTCTTTTTATTTCTCCATTAGGGCCAGCCTTTTAAAAATGACTGAATGAATATCTATACCATGTACGTATACATGTGCTTTACTAGAAAGAAATCCCAATATTTGCTTGTCCTGTTGAATGAC
This sequence comes from Marmota flaviventris, assembly GCF_047511675.1. NCBI lineage: Eukaryota > Metazoa > Chordata > Mammalia > Rodentia > Sciuridae > Marmota > Marmota flaviventris. The sequence goes on from NC_092501.1 coordinate 17,147,651, forward strand.
TGTTAATACCAAGGAAAATTTATAAAAAAACATCCATTATACATAAAACAGAAAAGAAAATAGTTATTTTTCTACCTCACATCAACATTTGTGAAATGTTCAGCTTAGATATAAAATAATTGGTAAAAACTGAGAACTAAGTGTCTGAACACATAGGCCCAAATATATTATTTAATTTATTTAATTTTTCCTATACATTGTCAATATAGGAAAATGCTTCATTGCAAAATTTTATTCATGTTTTAGGTACCTGAACACTACACATATGACACCCACATTTCATTGGTTATTGTCTACCCAAGGCTTGTTTTAAAAGATGTCATCTTTACTGTAACTAATGGAAAGGAGGAAGAAATCACTCTATGTTAAATGTACAAGGGGCCATTTGCAGGTAAATGGATGGAGATGGAGAATATCATGCTAAGTAAAGTAAGCCAATCCCCAAAAACCAAATGCTGAATGTTTTCTCTGATATGATGAGGCTGATTCCTAATGGGGATGGTGGGGCACATGGGAGGAATAGACAAACTCTAGATAGGGCAAAGGGGAGGGAGGGGGAGGGAGGGGGCATGAGGGTAGGAAAGATAATGGAATGAGATGGACATCATTACTCTAGGTACATGTATAAAGACATGAATGGTGTGACTCTATGTTGTATACAACCAGAGATATGAAAAATTGTGCTATATATGTATATTTTGAATTAAAACACATTCTGCTGTCATATATAACAAATAAGAATAAATTTTTTAAAAAAAGATTACAAAAAAAGTACAAGGGGCCAAATTTATATTATGAAAATTCAGTTTAAGTGATACTGAACACTGTTGTCTGTTTCTGTTAACCTTCACTGAAGCCATGTGGATCTTTCTCACCTCTCTGAGGACAAACCTCTCTCTAATATTAGAATGTAGAGTAGCCATATTTCTAATCACATGAAAATTTTGACATTTGAGTTTTCAAATTTATAATAAAATGTTTTTTCTATTTTAAAATAATTTGAGTTTCTATAAGTTTGTACCCAAATAAGAGTAGCTTTTTGCTGGAATGGTGGTGCACACTTGTAATCCCAGTGGCTTGGGAGGCTGAGGCAAGAGGCTTACAAGTTCATATCCAGCCTCAGCAATTTAGCAAGGCCATAAGCAACTGAGTGAGACCCTGTCTTAAAATAAAAATAAATAAATAAACAAACAAATAAATATAAAGAGCTAGAGATTTGGCTCAGTGGTAAAGCACCTCTGGGTACCCCAAAAATGCCCCCCCCACAAAAAAAAAGTAGGGGGAAAAAAAGCTTTTTAATAATTACCTTTCTGTACAAATTGGCTTTACAAAAGACAACAATCTGTCAGATTTAAGTAAGCTTAAGTCACTCCCACACAGCCCCCAACAGATTTGGCTTTCAGATACCAAAGATATTAATTTGGGTGCTGACATTAAAAATTAAGTGTTTTCTGGTGACATCATTTTGACTACTTCTAAGTAATTTGAAAAACTTTCCACTGTATCTCATATTATTTTTATAACATGTATTGAGAAAGGTCATGCAAAAGTAGATTTCATACAAATGACCACAACAGGCTGCTAAATTACCAGGGAGCTTTCCAGAAATTTAACTACTGCAAGCCTGGACACTTAATCCGAACATCTAATCCTTTTATGAGTTACAGCTCAATAGCATGGTTATGAAAACAATGAAGAGCAACAGGGCGCAGACAAAAGGCCCAGAAGATCCATGGCCTGTTCTGCTCCACCTGCGTCTTGCAAGTCACTCCTAGAACCACTGGATTTAGCCAAACCTGGTAACACCATTCTACTATTGTTGCTTGTTGAAGATTGGTGTTTGTCAATGTCACCGTGCTGGGACAGCTCTAATTACAAATGGCTGGGGCTGAAAACAGTTCTGGGTTTCTTGACAGTTAACATAAGGAAATTTAGGAAGTGGGCTCATTTGCCCTATTAAGAAAAATGCAAAAGCCAGTGTGATGACAACTAACATTTTCAGTTTTTTTTTTTTGTTGTTGTTGTTGTTGTTGTTGGACAGTCCAGATGATCTAGATTCATCCTAAAATTCAGAGGAAGAAAAGATCTTACACAGACATTTTGTCACAAGTGCTGGGTGATAATCTACTGAAGCAAAACAAATCTACACAAATTTATTTTTCCTTTTGATTAAAATAATCTTACTCATTATGTTATAAAATTAAAGTCAATTATTTAAAAGAAATTTGGGTAGAAGATAAAAATCAAACTGGAAGACTGCAAACTTCCTTTCCAAATTAAGAATTCTTTGGCTTTATGTCACATTTTGCTTGGGAAATGCTTCTGAAAGGAAAGTGAGATTGTGAGGCTCCTGAGATTATTGATTCGGGAGGCTTTTACCTGGAGCAACGCCAGCTAATCGATGGCCCCTTTAAAACTCTTAGAGATACTACTAGGGCTGCCCATGTTTTCCAGAGGCTTGGCCACAGTGTGGTCCCAAACACATGATCCTGAAAAAGAGAATGACTAGAAAAGTATGCTTTCCACCATTCTCCCGGAACAATGAAGATGACTTTAAGCAGAAAAATATTTCAGCGCACCTCATCTAAAATTTATGCTACATGTGTACTGTAAGTGCTTAGTCTGGCACCTCTCAACCCTATATATGTTTGTGAATTCAGCATCTGTGAGAAAGTCTGGCTTTATTTTTCTTTTCTTGTGTGTTTAACATAACTTTTCTGCAAATATTTTACCTAAAAGCCAGGGTATAGGCAAAGTGCAGTGGCTCATGCCTGTAATCCCAGCTACTTGGGAGGCTGAAGCAGGAGGGTTGCAAGTTTGAAGCAGCCTGGGCAATTTAGTGAGGCCCTGCCTTGAAATACAATAAAGCTGGGATGTAGTTCAGGGATAGAGTGACTGCTTAGCATGCACAAGGACAGGGGTTTAATCCCCAGTATCACAGGATAAAAAGAATCAATCCTGTGAGGGTCATGGCAGCCTGATGCACTTAGAGCGCGAGGCAGTGCCTCCCCTTCTCCTGTGCGGTCAGGAGAGTTATCTAATGACCAAAAGAAAAAAAAAAAAAAACAACAACAAAAACACCATGAAAAGTACAGATATCAAGAGACTACTGTATACCCATCTTTTATGCATATTTTCAATTATTCTACGCATCTTCATTCCATCAGTGTTCTTGGAGAACTTCTCAATATTGGAAACACACTTGATGTGGTTGTATATCTGTTCTGTTTTTGGAACTGCTGTCAATCTAATATTATATTTGGTAGTAAAACCAATTGTATCCTCTAAAAGAAGTTCACTATCACATAAGGTTATCCTTATGTGATTGTATTATATTGTATTATATTTGGTAGTAAAACCAATTGTATCCTCTAAAAGAAGTTCACTATCACATAAGGTTAACCAGAGTTTTGAAATGTTGTGTCTACTTTCTTATGTCTTGCTTTTATTTCATGTGATTTTTGTTCTATATGGATCTATATGGAGCACCAGGAATAGAGTTGGTGTTGGAATCAATTTTTTTTTGCAGTTCTTTTGTCTACTTTTACTACTGTACCTTGTTTATATTTGTTAGGATCAAATCTCAAAGCATGGCTAAAAGTTTTCAGTAAAAATAGAGTTACATCCATTTGGGAGTATAGTCTCCTGCTCACTACAATTTCTAGTTTTGTAGGAGCATGGCTTGGAGCATTTCCTATTCCTCTGGACTGGGAAAGACCATGGCAGGCATGGCTCATCTCCTGTATGCTTGGAGAGACCTTTGGCTACATGGCTGGCCTTGTTATTTCACCACTCTAGATATGCTGGAATAGAAAGCAACTTATGTACAAGAACAATTTATTAGAGCAAAGGGAGAAGACATTTCTTTGTGCAGATTTCACAAGGGCTGTGCAGAAATGTGTGAGGTCAAAGCCAAGTAGTTCCACTTACAGCATTGTTGTTTTATGTGTTTCAACATGATGTGATTGTAGCTTTTAAAATCATGAACCCCCCGAGAGATTGTACCTTCTAATTGAAATAAAAGTATTTATAATAATAATAATAAATAAATAAACTCAGGGTGTGGCCTTTAATAATGCCGGGGAATAAACTGCCATTACTCTGCGATGGGAAGCCCACACTTCTCCATCCTGTCACGAGTGAGATTCAGGGTCCCATTCAGGTGTGAATTGCTTGAGCGCTTCAGGGCTTTCACTAGTGAGCCCCCCTCCACAGGGATTTGGAACTGTCCACGAGGCACTACTGAATCTGCCACACAAAACCTAGTGCAGTTGATTCACCAACATGAGGTTCATTTTTTTTAATTGAGGGGTGATGATATGTAGGAAAGATGCACACTAGGTGATTGCTTTAAGCAATTCTATGTCAACAAAGTAGAAGAAAGTCTTTAAGAATTAGAAACACAGGCTCTAAGCCGAAGTAAAAACATAATTAAATTATTAAAATCTGTCATACTATTGAACTATCTAACATTTATTGTCTGTCTACTGTACACAGAGTATTTGATTCAAGGAGGGGACTTCAAAGTCAGTAAGATATGATTCCTGTTCTCAAGAGTTTATACTCTTAAATTATTTTGGAGTTCTTTTCATCATTAGCATAATTGTTCTATTTGATTTTTTGCAGTGCTGGGATCAAACTCAGAGCCTGGTGCTTGCCAGCCAAGTACTCTTCCACTGAGCTACACCCTAGACATCATTAATTTTTAAAACTATTTAACAACCCCCCCCCAAAAAAAAGTTTTTGTATATTTCTAATGATCTTGTTCTAAAGCTGAAGCTACTTTCATTAATTTAATGATTTTAAGTGTTTATTCAATATTATGTACTTCTTTTTCCTAGAGTAAGTTATTATTTTAATGATTTTTCCTTCAAAGAGCAGAAATATACCTCATTATTTAATCCTTCTCCAAAACATGTATGCATCCAGCAGATTAAGCAGCATAGAATAAGAGGAACTTCTTAAAATTCACTGGTATTTAAATAAGATTCACTAGGTCCTAACCTAACCACATATACCATCTTTTTTTTTTTTTTTTTTTTGAGTTAGGGGTCTCAACTGTATTGTCCAGGTGGCCTCAAACTCCTAGGCTCAAGCTACCCTCTGGTCTCATCTTCCGGAGTAGTTGGGACAACTGGCGTGTACCACCACACCCAGTTCCGACCCATTTTTACTAGTGAACATTTTGTTAAAATGATTTTCTAAAGTACAAATATTTGAGGGCATAGTGACTGCAAAAGTGTCTACATCTGTTGGCAGGATAGCTACACCAACAGATAAAAGCTAACTAAAGCTGAAGGAGTGAAAAATCATCCTGATCACCCAACATCAGTTCGAGCAACTCAGAAGTAGTAGAACACAAAATAAGAGGTGTTAGAAGAATTTATTTTCCTGACTAAGGAAGGTCAGATATAGTGCATCAGAATGCTGTATCTCGAGAAAATCATTATTTTAAATGCTGAGATTCCAGTGAATAGAATAGTTTTCAAATATTAAAATCTCTGTGGTAGGCTCTGACCTCAGAATAACAAGAAAATGGCAGGCGCTTATTTTTCCACACATAAAAATGACACTTATTGTAAGGTCATTATATAAAAGGCCCATTTCCCCTTCATAAAATAAATAATTATACCACTGTTTCAATATATTTGCCAGCAGGTCTACATGTGGTTTAAGTGGTTATTTCAATGACCTAAATATAGAAAAGAACTAATACCTACAAACTTAAAACTATGGTCCAAGTGGCCCGTAGCTCTTGTGTATCATTTTTCCTTGGCAGATCATTTACTCAGTCTCCTCTAGTGCCCTGTAAGTGTTCTACTTATACACATGGCACTTTTCTGATCACATCTAGAGGACTGCGTGTACTTTGTTTTAAATATTAAACAGGGGTTTTATGTATGCATGTAACTGCATTGTTAATGACATGGGAATCTACTGGAAGGATACCTTCTTTAAGACCCTCTAAGAGGGGTTAAAGTGAAAATTTTGGGGCCAGGAGGTAGAGAGCTCGCCTAGCATGTGCAAGGTCCTAGGTTCAATCCCTGGCATCATGGTGGGTGGGAGAGAGGGAAAGTTTCAAGGAAGGAAGCCATGGGGAGAGTACTTGCCATTACAGAATGGCTTTACTGTATAGGGCTGCCGCAGTTAACCTACCAGAGGGCCCCCAGTGATCCCCCTCCCTGGGAATTCACACCCTTATACAGACCCTCCCACCTGTATCAGGGTTGTCTATGTAATCGAAAGAGCACTGGGGAAGTAATGGTATGTCTAGAAGCAGCCTGGTGTGCAGAAATGTGCCCAACAGTTCCAGGGAAGGAGGGGTACAGCTCGACTAAGTCTGGAAGCAAAATAAGTGGAGTGTCTAATTGTTTCCAAAAGTTTCAAATCCCGAAGAATACTCAGAGGCATGTCCATGGGCTACAGGTAAACACACATAATCAGCAACCCCTTTTATTCCGAAAGCTAGATTTTTTCTTTTATTGAATCTTCAATTTACCCGTGAATAGTCTATAGGCAATTCCCCACAGTAAAGTACTGTATCTGGTGTGATATTAGGTTAGCAACTCCAATAGGGCTTGTGATCAAATAAACCTGTGAGTACTGGCCCAGTCCTATATTTGTCTGAATGTGAGAACCTATGGAAGATGTGGTTGAAGACATGTTCCACCCCACGGGCATCCTGTTGTGAAGGCCCAGAAGAAGAATGACACTCAAAACTTGGGGCTAAGGAAAGCTGTGCTTTTAAAACCAATTTGTGTTTCACCTGTTGGATGTTTTGATGCTTATAACTGACTAGATTTTCCTCTTTGGCCAAAGGAAGTTCAGAGCAAATTTGTTTGGTACTGGGGGTTGAACCAAGAGGCACTTTACCAATGAGCCACATCCTCAGCCCTTTTTATTTTTTGAGACTGGTTCTCACTAAGTTGCTTAGGGATTCACCAAGTTGTTAAGGCGGTCTTGAACTTGCAATCATCTTGCCTCAACCTCCCAAGTCTCTGGGATTACAAGTATGCATCACCATACCTGGCTAATTTACTTCTAATTAATGAATAGGGCATTAGTATATTTCTGACTAATTTTAGTTTTTATTTTTCTCTTTGCCCTGATTTTCTCATATACTTGTTTTAATCCTAATGCACCTTAGATTTGTTCTAGAACCTAGAGAAAGCAAAAGTGTAGAGAGGAGATTACAGAGTGAGTCAGAGGAAGAAAGAATGGGATAGAGAAACAGAGATAAAATTCATTGAGAGCTAGTTTGTTTAGGTGTTGTTCTAGCCCTGAACATCTACAACCCCTTTGCATGCATCTTCTTAACAACTCAAGGAGTCGTGAAAAATACTGTTCTATAACCAAGGAAAATTGAAGTATAAAAAGGTTGAATAACTTCCCTAAGCCACCATAGCTAGTTGGAGGAGGCAATGCTTGGATTCAAACCCAGGCAATTTGGCTCCAAAGCACCACTATGCCAAATTAACACGTGGATTATAGGGTTCGGCCTCTGCCTGATATAGTTTACTCTTATCCTTAAAGCAGTAGCTAACCTCCAGACCAAAATAAATAAATAATAAAATAAAGAGTTTATTTCTTAAGCATGTGGGTCTGACACTGGCCGCCCCCATCCTAAATGACAGCACACTGGTCAACAGGCAAAGAGCTCAGAGGCAACTGTGAGCCTAAAGGGTTTGACCAAATTGTTTTTTTTAAGGGGGAAGAAGTCATGAAGTCTTTGTGACTGTTACTGGTGTTGTCATCTACCAACATTGATGGTTTTTCTCCTTTATAGGTAATTAGACACACAGCAATGCTTTATATGCTGACACAGGCTTGGGGGAGGAGGATAAGGTGTTGGGGGGTAGAGGCTGGTAAGATGGGTGACATAAAGCAAGTCTTTGCTACCTATTCAGCTAGTCTGAAGATGTAATGCCCCCTTTCACTGCCTGAGAAATCTGTGAGCATCTCATGCTACAGGAAGGGGTTGGAGAAATTCTCAGGACATGTTTTGAGATTCGAAGTGTGAAGAAGTCAGTTTGAAGTAAAATAGTATTTAGTTCCAGTGGTGGTGTGTGTAGTGGGAGAGGTATCTGAATGAGAAAAATTCTAGCTGGTGCACACCTGGAATCCCAGCAACTCAAGAGGCTGAGACAGGAGGATCACAAGGTGAGGGCAGCCTCAGCAATTTAAGGAAATCCAGTTTCAAAATAAAAAATAAAAAGGACAGTGGGTGTAGCTCAGTAGCAGAGTGCCCCGGGGTTCAATCCCTAGTACTGAGAAAGAGAAAAAGGAAAAAGAAAAATGCTGACAACAAAGAAAAGTACTATTAATAGTGACAGGGCTAAAAACCAAAACACAAAACAAAATAAAATTAAATAAGGACTTCTTATACTCAGAAAAACAGGCAATAAATGTTACTGGAAAATTAAACAAAACCCTTCATACTTCTGTTATACATCAGTGGTCAAGAACAGCTCCGCATCCTTGGAACCAAAAAGACTTCAGTGGGACAAGTGTTCCTCAAAGCCTTTGCAATATAGGAAACAGGCTCTTAATCTTATTACATTGTCAACAAGTTCCCTGTTAATCAGTGTCCCAGTTCTTCTGGGCCTAGCCTGTTATGCTTGAGATTACATTCTACAAGGTCCAAATCAGCTTAAGCAAGTCATTTCCCCCTTGTATGGCTGAGTTTCACAGCCAGCATGACAATGCTCCTGAGGCAGAAGAGAGCCTCATTAATTAGCAGAAGCCTGAAGAAAATACACTGCACATTTATTTATTGGATTAAAAATTTTAAAAACTATTAACAATAAACATTTTTGACTCCAAATAACTATTTAGTTAACATAAAGAATACTCTAATCACGAATTTGGTTTAAAACATGTAAGCAGCACATTTATTTATCAAGCTATCTCGATAATATTGTCAACTAGTTCTATGTGACCAAATGATTTTTTTAAAAATTGATCCTTGTTTGATATGTTTCCATAAAGGTCTTTCTCTAAAGCCATATCTATCATGAAAAATCATGCAAATAACTGTTTACAAAATTAACATAAATATTGATGTGAACTAGCTTGAACTCTGCTGTTTCACTATTTGACATTTTGACCACAATTTCCCAGTATATGCATCCCTTATAAACATATGTTAGTATCTACTTCTGAAAGCCTGACTGATCGTAAACACTCCTGTCAAGTCCATCGGAATGTCTTATAAATACATTGGTGCCAATATTTCTTTATTAAAAACATAGTCAATTAGAGTTTTTCTTTTACTTGAGGCATTTTAGAATTTATCATCAAAGCAATCAAAACTACTTTAGGGTTTAAATGGTTTGCTTTGATAAGTTTCCATCTTCCTTTATTTTTTGAGTTATTATTGTTTAAGCCCTGCATGGTTTTAGTTCAATTTTGTCAAACTTTTGTACGTCAACTGCTCATTTTCAGCAATACTCAGGATATGCTTCTGGCCATTTGTGGACCTGCATAAACAAAAGATTTCAGAAAAAAACAAATTTCATTCACTCATTCAGTGAACATTAAGTCCCGGGCACTGGGCAAGGTTGAGTCAGAAGATGTTCCTCCCATTCTTAATGGACTTTAACCCCAGCGCGCAGAAAAATATGGCCTGGATGTTCACATGTTTTCTTAAGAATTTATGGAAATGCATTGTTTTTAATCTGTATTTGAATAGCCTCAGCCCATCAAAGGATGCTAATTTTGATTATCTAGTTCTCTCAAAATCTAAATCCAATTTGGATGTGTTTATTCAGTTTCCCAGAGTCCTTCAGAAACATTACTCTTAAAAAAAGATAAAATGTGACCAGAGCTGACAACTGATAGCGGTACCTTGTGGCACAGGCTGCTTCTCTTTTCTGGCCTTAGTAATAGCATCTGGGGCTGGGGATATAGTTCAGTTGATAGAATGCTTGTCTCATATGCACAAGGCCCTGGGTTCAATCCTCAGCACCACAAAACAACAACAACAACAATATCGGACACACAGAATCCTTGTTTCATGATGGAACAGGAATTGAATTCTATTGCACTTCAGTTCAAAGGTCAAGGGTTATGCTCTGATGAGGCATGGAACAACTAATGACCGACTGCTTTCCCAAGAAATAGTAAATAGTGTTGACAATCATGGAGTATCTAGTTAGCACCAAATAAACAGAGCAAATACATTTATAAAATATCCCTATGGAAATAGATGTTTAAATTCTAAAAAATACAGTCAATGGTTTTTGAGTCAGAATTTTAACCTAGAAATTTCTGAATGTTAACAATATTATTTGTGCATAGCAGACATGCCAACTGTTTTTTTTATTGAACTTCAATATTTACTGTCATTGGGGCATTATTGACTCTGGTTTCTCTTTGGTCAATATTTTCCTTCAGAAAAGCACCTTGGACTTTTCTGCCTCTGTACCTTTGTTAAAGTAGTTCCCCTTACCCAGAATGCCTTTTCCTTAAGTTTCACAAATCTAAACACTACTCACTGTCCGGAACCCAGACTAACCCTCACCTCCCCACTTCTCAGCATCTACTACAACATGTTGTCAGCCAACATTTACTAAATTTCACCTCTTTTATTAGATTATAAATGTTTTGAGGGCAAGCAAAGGATTGCACTTTATTATTTTTGCATTTTCAAAGATTTAGCATGAGGAACTGCACATAGCAGATGAAAGACTTTTAAGTACATATCTACATAAGAGAGATTGCAGATAATGGAGATAACTCACACCAAACATTAAATTTAAAACATCTGTAAGATTCATTCATTCATTCATTCACAATTTTTTGAACATTCACTTTTTGTACCAGGCACTGTTTTAGGCGTTAGAGACTACGTGCAGAACAAAACAGACCTGATCTTATAGACTGTAAGGTCAGCTAACGTAAAGTGCAGGGCAAGGGGAGAATGAGTCGAGACACTAGTTTAGGAAGAGCAGTCAAGAGGGAGCTTTCTGAGGATGTCACACGTGAATGATGCAGTAAGACCCTTATAGATGTGGGGAAAGAGCTTCGGGCAGAGGGAAGAACAAGTACAGAGATCCTGGGGTGAAGCTGTGCTGGGCATCACGGAGGACTGGTATGGAAGAGTGGTGGGAATTATGGTTGGAGGTATAAGTAGCCAGATAATGAAAGGACTTGTGGTTCACAATAAAAATTGGATTTTTATATTAAGTATGATGAAAAGTCATTGGACAGTTCTGATTGGAGGGTAGTTGATTCAATTCATGCTCACAAACAGAGCACTTTATCTATTAATAAGAATAAAAAGGACTGTACTGGGGGCAATCATAAAAGAGAGAGCAATTAGAAGACTGGCATAGCACCCAGGGTGGAGGATCAGAGTGGTAACTGGGTGGTAGAGGCACTGATCCAATTTGAATGAATAAGGGCAAAGATTGGCTGTAAGAAATCCAAGATGACTCTAAGGTTTAGGTTTGAGCAAATAAATGGAAGGTGATACTACTAACTGAGATGGAGGACCCTGGAGGAAGAGCAGAGAGTGGGGAAAGCAATCAGCATCAAGTGCACGTGTTCAGTAGGCTGCTAGAGGTTTCCAAAGTAGGAAATAAAAACTTGAGATTTATAAGGTTAAGACTAACTGGTAAACTCTGAAGCCCACTTACGAACTATTAAAGCATACTATATTTTAAAAATAAAGTTACTGTCAGACCAACAGTGATGCTGTCTATCACACCATTGGTGACCCTAATCCCAGGAGCATAAATATACATGCATATTTTGAGTAAATTTTAATCATAAAAAGGATAAAGTATATTCTACCATGAATTTTTCAGCAAATAGTCATGTGAGAGAACATGTATGTTTAATTTCAATATCACTTCTGCCATTGAGTGTTACATTGCGTGTCTGTGATTTCTTCTTGAAATCCCAAATGCAGTCAAGTTTCCCATGTAACTGAAAGCATTACCTCCTTACTACGTAGCCATACTTCTCTTTATCCCTCATCCCTACTCCTAAGCTATACTGCATAAAATCTTTAAAGAATAAAGACATATTTTATACTATCCTGATCAGCTCTGTGTTTCAGAGTCAATGTAAAAGCCAGTCCAAGATAGGTACCTATTCAATATATGTCAGATGTACACGTGGTAAAGGAAGATCAGGGAGACTTGGTAAATCATCATATTTTCCCCCCGGTAATATAATTATCTAGTCCTACCCAAGTCTACAACTCCCCAGAGATTATTTTAGAGTGAGGCTGTCAACAACAACATCATCATCATTAAAGTGAGTGGGAACTCTGCCTGTCCCAATAGAGATGGGCCAGCCCCAAGCACAACCCTAACACAGTCAATACAAGGAAGAAAAAAAAAATAAGGAGAGGATACAGTCACAGGTGACCAGAGGGCAGGATGGTAGCAACAGCCTCCTCACTGATCTTATCTTCAGCCTCTCTGTGTTGACACCTTCTGTGTGTCACTGTTGGACTGATTTTTGATCTTTGTGAAACACTGTGCATTAGTTTCCTATTGCTGTGGTAACAAATCACCACAAATTTAATGGATTAAAACAACACAAATGTTTTCTCATTTCTCTTTTTCACAGGTAGGAAGTCTGAAATGGGTTTGACTAGGCTGAAAATCAAGCTGTTGCTCAGGCTGCCTTCCTTCTGAGTGCTCTAGAGCCGACTGTTTCCTCGCCTTCTTAGGCATCCAGAGTCACTCATGTTCCCTGGCTCAGGGCGCCTTCCTCCATCCTCAAAAATAAGTAGCACAGTGTCTTCAAATTTCTTTCTCTGTCTGATCTCTGCTTCTACTGCCACCTCTACTCTGATTCTCTGGTACTGGGAACTGAACCCAGGGGTGATTTACCACTGAGCTATATCCCTAGCCCTTTTTATTTTGAGATAAGGTCTTGCTAAGTTGCTGAGGCTGGCCTCAAACTTGCAATCCTCCTGCCTCAGCCTCCCAGGTCACTGGGATTATAGACATGTGCCACCATGCCTGGCTTTCTTTTCTTTTATAGGTCCCTGAGACTACACTGGGACCACCCAGATAATCCAGGATAATCTTCCTATCTCAAGGTCATTAACAACCATATCTGCAAATCTTTTTTTTTGCCATGTAGGTAAAATATTTACAGGTTCCAGGGATTAGGATGATTACTATGTTTGAGGGAGGGATATATTATTCTAGGGACCACACAGTTTTCAAACATTTCATTCTCAGAAATGGTTTGTGACATGGTAATTAATGACTAAGGCTCTGTAGGGTCAGACAGTCCTGGACTTAAAGTCTGCTTCATCATACACCAGCTGTGTGCCCTTGGACACAGTGGTTTTTTTTTTTTTCTTTCTCTAAACCTTAGTTTCTGATTCTATAAGATGAGGATGATAATAATAGCATTTACTTAACAGATTATGAATGCAAAACATGCAGTGAAATTTATTTTAAAAATATTTACTGAGTTGCCCTCTCTGTGTCAGGCCTTGTGCTGGAATATAATCATGCTTTTTATCACAGCAAGTTTCTGATACTGAAGGCTTTCTACAAAAGCCTTCTCCTTTCAGAATTAATATTGTCAAAATGGCCGTACTACCAAAAGCAGCATACACATTCAATGCCAATTCTCATAATACCAATGAGGTTCTTCACAGAACGAGAAAAACCCCCAAAACAGTTCTAAAATTCATTTGGGAGAATAAAAGACCTGGAATCGCCAAAGCAATTCTAAGTCAAAAAAAGCAATGTTGAAGGCACCACAATACCTGACTTCAGATTATACCATAGAGCTACAGTAACAAAAACTGCAGGGTCCTGATGTAAAAACAGACACAGAGATCAATGGTACAGAATAGAAGACACACAGACAAACCTACTTATCTACAGTCATCTGACTGTTGACATAGATGCCAAAAACATACACTGGGGAAAAGACAGCCTTTTAAACAAATGGTGCTGGGAAAACTGTTATCCATGTATAAAAGAATGAGTCTAGACCCTTCTCTCTCACCCTGCACAAAAATCAAATAAAAATGAACCAAAGACCTAGGAATTAAGACAGAAACTATGCAACTCCTTGATGAAAACATAGGTCAACACTCCAACATATAGGCATAGGCAAAAACTTTCTCAATAGGATCCCTAAAGCTCAGGAAATAATACCAAAAGTTAATATATGGGATGGCATCAAATCAAAAGTTTCTGCACAGCAAAGAAAATGATTAAGAATATGAAGAAAGAACTTACAGAATGGGAGAAATTCTTTGCTAGCTATTCTTCTGACAGAGAATTAATACCCAGAAAATACAAAGAACTCAATAAATTTAACACCAAAAAAATAAACAAACAAATAATCCAATTAATAATGGCAGTCATCAATAATAATAAATGCTGGAGAGGATGTTGAGAAAAAGGAACACTTTTACACTGTTGGTGGGATTGTAAATTAGTACAACCGCTATGGAAATCAGCATGGAGGTTCCTCAAAAGACTAGGAATAGAACCACCACATGACCCAGCCATACATTTCCTCAGTATATATCCTTAAGAATTAAAGTCATCATACTTCAGTGATATATGCATACACCCATGTTTGTAGCAGCACAATTCACAGTAGCCAAACTATGGCAGCAGCCTAGGTGTCCATCAAGAGATGAATGGGTAACAGAATGTGTACATATACACAATGGAGTTTTATTCAGCCATCAAGAAGAATGAAATTATGTCATTTGCTGAAAAATGATGAAATAAGTCAAACTCAGAAAGTCAAGGATTGTACATATTCTCTCATGTGTGGATGCTCGAGGGGGAAAAAGGAAAAGAAAGCTGTGGGGGAGGGAGGTCCCATGAAAACCAAAGGGAGATGGGCAGAGTAGAGGAAAGGGACCACTAGAGGGAGGAGAGGAGAAAGGGGAAATACTGGGAAATGATATTGGCCAAGTTATATTGTTATATTGTGTGCGTGTATGAATATACAACAACGAATCCCATTATTATACCCTACTTTGTGTAAACCAGAGAAGTAAAAAATTGTGGTCCATTTGTGTACAACAAATTGAAGAGCATTCTGCTGTCATGTATAACTGATTAGAACAAAGAAAAAATAAATTTAAAAATATAAAGAAGCTAATAAAAGTGCATGATCAATTAATAAAAAATCCCACTATCAAGTTCAACTATAATGTACCAATTAAAAAAAAATAGGAGGAGGGGCTGGAGTGGGTGGAGCACTTGCCTTGCAAGTGTGAGGCACTGGGTTCAATCCTAGCACCAACCACATAAAAACTTTAAAAATATATTTAAAAAAATAGGGGGAGGGAGCCTCCTTCAATGCTTGACTGCCCATTCATTGGGCTTTCATCATATATTGCTCTGTTCTGATATTTAGCTTCACACACATATATGCCCCAACTATACTGTACTAGAAGATTCAAGAGAGAAAGATCTTCTCTAAGTCTTACCTCTATTTTAAAATGAATAAAAGCAAGTGAGTCCAATCTACCTACAACCTCTCCATCCAACTCCACAGAGAAGTGCAACCTAGCTGCCAGTTTTCTCTGCCCTAATATCCTCTTAGCCCAATCAGGCCCTATCCTCTGGATTGTTTCCTACCTCACTCAGCCTCCTCAAGTCCCAAATCCTACTCTCCCAGATGCCTCTCATTTCAGGCCTTTCTCTCACTTTTGTTTCTCAGGAAAGTTTGTGGAACAGTGACTCTTGCTCTGGGTCTAGACCCACAAAACACAAATAGTAACTGGTATGGAGAATGGTGAGTGGAACACTGAATGGGGGAAGGAACAGATTAGAATCTTACTGTAATGTGGCTTCTTGTTATTATTACTGTAAAGTTATGATACAGATGGGATCTTTCCCCTCAAAAATAAAATCACATCACAAAGGAAAACTGGATAATCCCAATTCACACACGAATGTGCAGCAGGTCTTCCTTTACACACCAGCATTACCCAGGAGTCCTACAGCATATAGAAAATCAATCATGAGTCCAGGATATTTAAAAGAAAGGGATCTTTTCCATCTGACACCTAATGGTGGCAGCAATAACACAAAATCAGCTTTTAAAATTTGTTTCTCCATTGTTCTCCATTATTTGGGTCTTTGATGTATTCTACATTATGAGCTATCAAAGCAAAGTAGTACATCCAAGGTAGGGAACATCTCTAATGAAGGAAGCATTAAAAGGTTATACTTTCCCATTACCTTTGTCTTCTTTGCAAATGGTTTTAAAGGTCATTTTAAAAATAGCCCACAAGGCTACAAAGGCCTCTAAATATTTAAATAACACAATAGTTTATTTTTACATAGTGTTCTAAATGCCTATCACAGAATGCTTCACAGAAATGTCAGTCAAAGGCTAAAGAGTAGAAAGACAGACTGAAGAGTAAAAGAAGAAAAACAATGAGAGATGGTAAGGAGGAGCTCCTTCACTACATGGTGCAGAAACTTGCTGCCTGAGGGACAATATAACCATGTGCTTTAGGTAATCAGAGAGACCCATAAGGAAGACAGCCAAAGATCAAGATCACAGAACTTACTGGAAGAGAACTGACTCAGAAATGGTCCTGGACCTTTAAATGCTGGTCTGATATTGTCACTCTGAAAAAAGGAAGCAGAAGAAATCACTTTTTTTTTTTTTTTTTTTTTTTTAGCATTTACTGTGTGCCAGGTCCTGTGTTCACTATTTTGTATGACACCTCATTTAGCACTCACAGATAGGATTTTCCTTTTAGTATTTATAGACCAAGAAATAGGGCCCTAAAGAGGCTTAATAAACTTCCTAAGGTGAGGGTAGTGGGGAGGGAGGGAACTAGATCTGTCTGGTTCTCAAGCCTCCAGTTCAAGTTCACTTTAGAGAATGAGAAACAGACAACAACCCAATATGTAAACTATAAATCCCAATGGAATTAGAAGAAAAACATGAGCTGTTTCTGGTAGAAGGCTTTTCTGAGCATAAATCCAAAGGGAAAACAATAAGAAAGGAAAGATTTAATCACATTAAATTAAAAATGTTAATCAATACTTGAAGAACAGAAGAAAAGGTTCACTGACAAACCTGAGAGGAGAATGCCACCAAGAGACAAGCAAATGGGTCACTCAGAAGAGTGCTCACCTTCACCAAGAGGAAAGCAACACAGAAAGGATTGATTTTTAAAGAAAAAAAATAAACAAAAGCATCACAACAATGAATAAACATAAGAAAAAGTATCATAGAGAAATGTAATAAAGACCAAAATCATACTTTGTGCTCAGTATGAGCAAAGATTTAGGAAAAAAGAAATCAAATTCATGTCTTCTTTTTTTTTAGGACAATTTTGTACAGTATATTAAAAAATCTTGAAAATATTCATGTGCTTTCCTCAGCAATTCCACTTCGAAGAATTATTAGCGGGTAACCAGAAATTTATGCAAAGAATTATGAACAAGTATCTGCATTGAAACATTAAATAGCATTAGAATAGTTAAATTAATAAAGGATTTGATTAAATAAATTTATGATACATTCACAGAATGCTTTTCAAAGCATTTGATAATATGGAAGAGTATTCATACTATACTAATTTTTTAATGTAATCTTTTAAAAAAAGATACACATTTCAGGGGTTGCAAACTTAAATGCTTATAAAGGATGATAGCAAATGTGTGGAATGAAAAACGTTTTAAAAACATTGTAAAAAATGGAGATGAGTGTCATGTATAAATATGCTCACACATGTTTAGAATGGCTGGTTGAACAAGTAACTTCTTCTATTCTTTGTGCTTCTCCATTTCCCCTAAATTTTCTAGATTAAAAAAACCTTTACTTTTATAATTAAAAAAAAAATCCAATAACTGATATGAGATAGGAAATAAAGGGGGAGAGGGAGAGGAGAGAGGGAGAGAGGGGGAGAGGGGGATGGAGACAACTAGCCCCAGTCTGGGTTGACACAGAACCACTGACACCAACACACTCTAAAGAGGCTCTTAACCAATTTGTAGAGCTCTCTCTGTAGAAAGAGACCTACCTCACTGCCTTCACTTCACAGCCCCGGCTATCTTTTGGCCACTAATTGTAAAAATACATAGAAATGGTAAAGCAGTAGTTTCCAGTCTTCACTGGCATCAAGAATAGCTGGAAGCTTAAAAAAAAAAAAAAAAGTCAATGCCTACACACTGTCCTTGGAGATTCTGATTCAATTGTTCTGGGATGGGACCCAAACATCACTTATATTTAAAAGCTGCTTGACTGACTCTAATGTTAAACAAGGGTTGGAGATTACTGGTTTAGCTTAACTCTTGAGTGTAGCTTAATTTCTCCTCTCATTGCATCATTTGGGAAGATGAAGATCATCTTTGCTTTTGGAATAAGATGTGTGTATCTCCTTCTAATATCTATTTGAAAGTATTCCTAGGCTTTCTCTCCTGTAACCTGAATACTCTCGATTGCAATTGTCTTTCTTCAGATAATACACAGTCCTGTATTCAATACTCTTGATTATAAGCCTTTATAACACCATATTCTTTTCCTTTGTGGCAATGGCCACAGTCTAATTTTCCTTTTTCTGCAGGTTTACTTAATTAATGTCTTCCTTTCCTCTGGTGAACTTTGAGACCTATTAAGGTAAGAACAACATCCAGTTTTATTTGCGGTATATCCTCATAATTTGCTATTGCACAAATGTATACAAGTACTGTGTCTAATCATTTTTAGATTACCTGATGACATTCAGAATGCCATATTTTTGGAATCAGGCACCTTGTATGTGGAAAGCACTACATCAAGTAATAGGTGAATACAAACCAAAGCACAGACAGATCGCAAGTGCTGTAATTTGACTGGGGAGAAACTCATGCAAACAGGTAACCGCAGCACAATGTCTAATGAAGAAGTGACACTTCAGGGGCCTGGTGGTATCAACTGATGGAGGAGTGATTTTTTGCAGAAGGCTTTATGGAGGAAATTTCATTTGAGGTTAGCATGGAGGATGAATAGATGGTGGTTGCTAGAAAGGGTAGAGAAAGAGTGTTATAGACCAATGTACTTATTCCCTGTTGCTGCTGTAACCAGTGACCACAAACTTCATGGCCTTAAACAACACACATTTACTAACTCACCATTCTGGAGGTGAGAAGTCTAGCAGTCACTGTTGCTTCCTCTACTCTGGGTCTTATGAGGCCAGAATCAAGGACCTACCTATGTTGTTATTTCTGAAGGTTTTGGGGATAGATCCACTTCTAAATGTATTTAATGGCCAAATTCAGTTCCTTGGGGATGTAGGACTGAGATCTCTGTTTCCCTGCTGCTTTTCGGAGGCTTCTCTCCCTTCTTAGGTGTCTGCATTCCTTATTACTTTGTGTCCTCCATCTTTGAACTAGCAATGGTATGCTGAGTCTTTCTCAGGTTTCAAATTTCTCCACTCCTTCTGCAGAATCTCTTCTGCCTCCAGCCAGAGGAAATTCTGTACATTAAAAGATTCATGTGATCAGATTAGGACCATTTGATCAATTGAAGAAAATCTCCCTATCTTAAGGTCTGTTACCTTAATTACATCTACAAAGTTGATTTTGCTGTGTGATATAAAATATGCACAGGTTCCAGGAATTAGGAGATTTTGCTAACTGTGCTCAGTAATCTGTAGGATAGCCAGCATGAAATAGTTGGAGCAGACTTGGAGGACCTGGGGAGAAGCTTGAGACCCCTGAACAGCAGCCTGAGATGTCTGAATTTTATCTTTGCTAGCACGAGGAAGTAAAGACTCTAAGAAGGTAAATCCCATACACTAAGAAATACAAATTGTTTTAGAAAGGTATCTTGTGGAACATAGTCTGAAAATTCAATAGGAGGACCATTTCCTGCGCTTTACGCACTGTGCTCCTACCTAGGCAGCCCACAGCGGAGTCATGCCAGCCATGAGTGTGGCTATCTTACTACACTCTAATTATTATCCTGGATAACTCTTCTGTTCTTGTTTTCAATTTGTGCTAAACACACACACACACACAGAGAAATAGATATTTTTATGTAAGCAATCACTATTCTGTTTTATTCTTTAAAACATTCTTTGATTCACTAAATGTACATTTCCATTATTATCTATGAGTAATAAAAACTGCTTAATATCAACTCAACAATATATATAAACTTTTGTACGGCTATCAACTTTCACCTCTTGCTAAATATCAGGAAACATAGCCAAGACTCAAAATATCCCTAATAGAGATTAGGAGAGAAACATCTGGGTAGAAGAGTAAGCTATGTTCAGTTACTGAGCTCACATTCTGAGTACAAAAATATTGTGTCGTGAAAACTAGAAACCTGCACTTAAATAGCACCCTAACATTAAGGTTTGGCCCTTCAAACCCTGTACACATTAAATCTATAAAAAGGAAGAAAACTATAAATCATCATCTTTAAGGAAATGCACATTGCAATTCTCAAGAAATAAATTCAGGCTTTCTTAGTATAAAATTTTCTCTTGTCTGACTTAATACTTGTATGTGTAGTAATCAATGCCCTTGTCAGGAACTTAAGATTCCTGTGTCACAATACTCGCTTAAATCCCTGTTCTACAATTTTCTAGTAGTTTTACCTTCAGCAAATTATTAAAGTCTCAGTGGTCTCCTTATTACAAATGGGGACAATAAAAATATCTATCCCCAAGAGCTGGTATGAGGACGTAATATGTGTTGCATACTTACAATAGGGTCTGAACATTGTGCATGCTTGACAAGTGTTAGCTATTAATACAGCTATTATTTTTAGATATGTCAGATGTTATTCTCTGCAATTCACTTCTCTTCTCCCTGCCCCCCACCCTTGGCCCCACTTCTTAAGAGGAAAGAAGTTTTAGTTTTATGGAGACACACCAGTTTCCAGACACAAGACAAAGCAAACAATGAAGGTACACACGTTGAAGATCTTTGCTTCTTTGGAAGAAGAGCATTTGTATCTTTACTGTAAATACTGGACAAAAGAAAAGCAGGAGCAGCCAAGCGTTGAAACGTGGAGAAAGTGGGGATAGAAAATAATACTGATGCTTTTAACTGAAATAAATACCGCCACCCCTGCCAGAAACTGTGTTCTGCAAGTGAGTCAAGGTGTTGTGAGAAGTAAGAAAGCTAGACAAGGCCTGGAATAAAGGAGCAACGAGATTAAACCGACTCATGACATGGTGATGACGCGCATGAATGTTAATGCTACTTGGTACGAAAAAGCGGTGGGCACATGTCATACTGCATTAAAGGCCCACACAAGGACAGCCTAGGTGAGGGAGAAGGCCTTGCAGACGTAACAAAACCCACCTTTCCTACACTACTACTCCCCACCATTTGCCACCTATAGCTCTGAGACTAGGGACACAGCCTGCCTTCAAACCTTGTGGAGTGAGACACAAGTCTTGTCCTTTCTACTCTGAATTTCTAAGAGGGTATTATTATTTATTTCAAAAGAAAATGCATGGGAGTGCCAAATCAAATGGATAGACCTAATTTTCAAACGTGCTACAATATATTATTTCCAGACTTCACAGAATGACTTCAAACATTCAACAAGTAGTACTTCCCCTGAATACATAACCCTGATGGGATTTATTATATTTACTGGTTTTTGTACTGACTTGTTTTAGAAGTTAGTCATTTCCAGGTCATTTTTTTTTTTTCCCCAAAAAGGGTAAACAACAACAACAACAACAACAAAAAAAAACAACTTCATAATGATATAGCCTAAATTATAACCATTTTAGACAATCTAGAAAAACAAACTCTATTTTATTGCTTTTAGCTCCAGGCCACTCATATTTCCTTATATATTGCTGTTGCTTTTGTATCTTTTCCTTTCCATGAAGTTAAGTTCAACGCAGAGACACTGAACTCACAATTGCAGCTCAGTTCAAGTTAAAGACACTGCACAGCTCCTTTAAAAGCCCCATAAAGGTTTCTTTACACATTTTCCCATCTTAATCCACTTCATTTTTCTTTCATGACATCAGAACAGCAGTGGTTTTTGATTTCACTTCATTGGGGAAGAACTGACTTTTAAACCTTATTTTTCTAAAACCAACAAGCACAACTGAAAGATAGAAAACCTCTTCTTTTGATTAAAACAATTCATTGAGAATGTGAGAAAGCATCAGAAGCACTTAAAACAGTTGAAGAATTTGCAGGGGGGAAAGAAGGAAAGGCAGACGTCATCTTCTGCCCTAACAAGGAAGGGAAAATAACTTCTGGAAAAATTCTGCTGCCGTTCTTGTAATGCTCTGTGAAGTCTAACTACACCATCTGGATTCTGATTCCGACTCTTAGTTTATCTGTACATTTACTATTTAATATTTAAATTATGGGACGAGGCCTAGATAATATGTCATTTCAATTAGTTCTCCAAGAAAATGTAATTTAGAGACATAAATGTCCAACATATTCTGTAGAGGAAACTTTTGATATCAAAATTTAGGGAACTCCATGTAACAGTCACTTCACTTACTCTCCATAAAAACTGATTAGCTTTCTCTTTTCCCCCCTTTATTAATGTACAACAGCAGAGCTAGCTCCTTGTCTCTCAATATTCTTGCCAATTTCTTTCTCTTGGTCACAGTCTGTCTGTCTATCTATCTATCTATATAATTTTTTTTTTCTTGTGGTGATGGGGATTGAACCCAGGACATTGTGCATGTGAGAAAAGGACTCTACCAACTGAGCTATAACCCCAGCCCCCATCTTATATATTCTTTATGCCAGTCTGCATCCCAGCCTTTAATCTGGTATTGTTTAACTTTCCTTACCCTATGTTATAAACTCTGGAGGGGCAAAGAACACACAGATTCTATGTGTTCGAAGTCATAGTAACTACTGCCCAGGTATGTGCGTGGAAAGTGTACATTTGTTAAGTAAATCTTTGAAAAACAGTGTTTACTCAGAATATTTATAGAGCTAAGGAACCCTAAATATGTTTTTAGAAACACCACAAACAGAAAAATAATAATTTCCCACGAATTTTTATCTAATTCAAGTACTCTTGCAACAAGTGACTTGAATGCCTATTAACAGGAATATGTATCCCATATATAGTGTCAGGACCCATGAAGACATACAAAATGCTGCTCGGATCCTAAATCTAATGTCTAAGGAATGAGAGGCAAAGAAATGAAAATGTGAACTCACATATATAAATGGATGGTGCTAGAACAAGCTAAGTTTATGGATATGGAATTTCTGAGTTTAAATTTCAAGGTCCATGAAAGAATAAAACATGTTTGCTGCTAAAAACCACTGGCCATTTTTAGACAGCTAAATCACCAGTGGTTACCCTAAAACTAAGTGCCATAATAATAGGATGTGTAAAAAGGAGATGTTGGAAATGAGAAATTGTGAATTTGTTGACTTTGGTCTTTTTTACCATGGCTATGAGAGTAACTGTTTTGACTTCCGACCTTGTTAACCACAATTGTTTCTAAGGAGATTGGTTAGAGGAGAAAGAGTGGACAGAGAAAAGCAACAGGGACAGAGAAAAAGAAAAGAATTAGAGGGACAGAAAGAGATAAGGAAGTTGATGATAAAAGACTGAAAACAAAATTATTATTTGCTTTTGGGCTTCCAGGTCCTATGCAATCTCAAAACTATCCTTTATTTTATTTAGTTGAAAAACCAGTGTATTTCTATTGGAAATAGGCTTTATTCAGAGCACTGCAGAAAAAACAATAAAGAAAAAGGTTGTTATCTTTTGCACTGATAATGCTCATTTATTGCTATTCATTTTTAACTAATCATTTAAAAACTTCTGCTTCCCACTATGATTATACATTTTATTGGCATTATTAGCACATCTAAAAAACAACTCTGAAGCAGGTTATTTCTCATTTTAAAATAAAATGAGTTTATACCGATAACACAAAAGGTCCAGAATAAATAGCAACCCAGGAGGAATACAGAGAGCTTCCTTGAATGCTTTTTTGGCTGCGAAAAAGAATGTTGCCACAAAAATCTGTTTTGCATCATCTAAATGCTTGAAACAAGAACACATAATTTAGGAGGAGGGAAAAAAAAAAACAGTGACTGCCACTTAGCCATAAAGAGTAAAGTCGTGTTGGAAATAGCTTTCCTGTGATATTTTGGTACATTTCTGTTTTTTTTCAGCAATCGACGTAATTATGCGGTTTGAGAGGGCAGTGTTTATCCACATTACCATTTATACACCATATACAAACAGAGGACTAGTCTCCAACAGTCTGATGAGCACATGGGTTTGTGGCCACATCCTTGACCTCAGCCTCTAAGGAAGCCCAGGTGGTTTTATCAGAAGTAACTGCAATCTTTCAGCTGGAGAATACCGATCTCTAATTCAGCTCTATTTATCCAAAATAACCAACACTTTTCCTACTGATACTATATTACAATTGTAGAATACTCTTTATGTACACTATGTCAATATGCCAATTCTTTCCAAGGTTACTGACATGATACACAGAGGAAGAGGAGGTATATATTTCATAATTTTTTAAAATTCCACAATCTTGTTTCTTTGTACAACTTGATGCCATATGTAAAACCCTATTTCTTTCCCCATGGTCACTCTGTGAACTTTGGAATAATTGCTGGGAAACAGAAAAGGAAGTCTTATGCCTATAAGAATATTCAAGCTTAGCAAATCATTGCATATGTTAGGATGACTCTAAATGCTAACTTTATTATACAGAAAGTTCTTTCATGAAAATGACATTCTTGTTTCAGTTGAGAATGTTCAGATGTCAAAACTGGTGCAAAGAAAAGTAACAAGCTGTAATAGCTGTTCTGTGCAGCAGAAGTACAAAATCGTGTTTTAAATATCACACAACTGCGTCTATTCAGTTAGCATCTTCCTAAGTGGCACGCCTGTTTCATCGGGCTGATGGCCAAAGCCGAGCTAAAGTGATTCAGAACAGTGGCACACCTCACCCATTCATGTCTAGTACTGTCTGCAACACTATTTACACAAGTTAAGAGATGTGAACTGACATTGTGCAGCATACATTTTCTTCTGTGTGGCCCTTTATTAAAACTGGGCTGGTTCCCAGTAGCATTATATATTCTACATAAGTTGCTCCACCCTTAATAAAAGACCTAGTCATGCAGTCCTTGCTATTAAAATGATTGGTGGGATAAAATGCAGATACTATTCCATGATAGGTTTCTAGAATCTTTTGACTAATTTTCACAATTCTGTTTTTAAAATTCATCAAATAATATTATAAGTATATCATGGTTACTTTGCTCCAAAACACTATAGAATTAAATGTACTAACTTTTTACATGCATATCCATTATCTCCCTCCCACCCTAACCTTTCTCTATATACCTCATTCTAAGTCACTGTGAGAACTATGGAATCTCCAGAGGCTCTGTTTCCTCATCAGTTGACTGGGGATAGACATTCTACAAATTCTCCATGAGAAAATGCTTCTAGCATCTACTGTAGTAGCATCTGGCCCGCAAGACATAGTCAACGTCCAACTGGAGAATCTCAGTTTATTGTCATGATTTAATTGGGACAGAAAATGAAAGCATCAGGACGAGGAAGCTGCCACTGCTAATAACACATGCCTATGTTGTCTGGGCACAGCTGATATCACAGGGGAGTGAATCCCAGTGGTCAGCTTGGCATCTTTCTGGAAATGAACCTGGAATATGTTATTATCTTAGGAAACAAAAATCCATTAGGCATGTTTGGTTCTTTTCCACAGGTTTATACTCATTCTCAAGCATCTCTTGGTAGCACCCTGGGAAATGGCTAGACTTCACAAGTTTGCAGGGAGGCAGAGAGAAAGTATGCATCATAAATTCTTACTACTTATTTCTGTTACCCATCCTGATGCCAAAGTTTAGTCTTAATTACAGAGACTGGTAGTATCCTAGAATTTTCATATCAGTAGCAAAATCACCCAAGATATTAAAATACTACTACTACTACTACTACTGTAAGGAGAGAATAAATAAAGGAAAAGGATATATAAGTATATGTCCCTTCTGAATCTGTGCTTACTTATATGCTCTTTAAATCTATTGTACACTCTAAAAGAAATGGTTTGCTCAAATGAGTGCATTTGCCTTTACGCCAGCTAGATCTGAACTTTGACATGGTGTGTTTTACATAGGAGAAGACAAGAGTACATTATATGTGACTACCATATGACAAGGCAACTTTGACTGGGTATTTTGAAAAAAAGCTCTTTTGGCAGTAGGAGAAAGTACTGGCAACGTGCACCAACATAACTCGTCTGTCACTTTAAGAGCTGAAATAGGAAAACCTGTACCATTTTTGCACTTTTGTTCATTCTTTTCAACTCATTCTAAGTTGCCCCCTGGGAGTTAGCCCTCCACCAAAAGTCTCTTTCTGTACACACCAGCTCTCTCTATTAAGCGTACCCACCCCTGCTCTGCTATAACACTGCTTCCTTTGTACTTGCCTGGTGAACTGACCAGCCATACAGTACAATGGCCACAATTACTAAATTACACTGCCTGTCACTGCCTTTTGTATCACACCTCTAACAGGTGCCATTACCATGATAGGCAAATTGTAATAATCCATTCACAGCATCCACAGCCTTAATAATGTATTTTTTTTTATTTTACATAATCTGTGTGTGAATACCACAGGCATTTGAATAGTTAGTAAATACATAGGACTGAAAGACTGAACTGCATGGAATGCAGCTACCAACAAAGGCGCTTGGGACAACAGACCTGAATGCAGCCACATTCCTGATAGAGCGGACATACACATAAATACACCCAGTGCAGGAGTGGCCTCCACACTTGAGAGTTTTTTAAATCAAACTTGGGGACCCGAGAGAGTGAAAGACAAGACATTACCAAACTGAAATGGTTATCTACGCTGAGAACTACATATGGCGTGTAGGTGAGCAAAGCCGTACAAATCCTCTGCTGTTATTATCAGCAACCAGGGCCAAAAGCACAAGAAAATCATGAAAGCGCAAGTTGAGCCACGTAAACTCTCCTCTTGATCACTGCTTATCCTTTCATCATTTCCCTTTCCCTCCTTTATCTCCATAAGATGCCTACATGCATAGAGGACATGAAACATGAAACTACTTAAAACGCTTCATGAAGAGTTTACCGACTGCTCCAGCGTTGAATACACATATCAGCCAGATTGCCTCCCATCCAGGGCACCACAGTCAGCAGAAACCTGAGTGGGATACTGATGGAACTAGAGAGGGCCTTGTTTTTCTGAAGGTTGTCACAGGAAAGACACTCATTGGTGTCCTTTAAATTCTGGCCCATGATGGAGGTTTCCAGCTGGACAGCCTCACAGGGATTCATGTTTACAACATGATGATGTCTACACTTTTGAAAAGTGACTAAAAACACTTTCAAGCACAATCATGTGTAAGAAGGCATAACTATTACAGAGAAATAATGCTTAACAAAGTTTAAGTATTGCCTTGTTAAATTATAATAAATGAAAGAGGGTAAGGGTTTCTGAGTTTCTTTTCAATCAAAATCACTTTGGAGCCAAAACTTTTAAAAACCATTACTTCTATACCACTTAAAAGGCAAAGGCATGCCTTCAATGGTTTAAATAAACAGTAAATAATGTGACCCTGGGCCGGAGATGTAGCTCAGTGGTAGAGCCTTCACCTAACATGTGCAAGGTCCTGGGTTCAATCCTCAGTACCACTAAAATAGTTCTTTTCCTTTTACTACTAGTACTAATATCAAGAGGCTTTGCAATCAAAAGGTCCAGCAATGGCTTCAAAATTTCCATACTTAGCAGTAACTTTGGGGGCTGTCAAGATGGAATTAGTATATTTGGCATATAAGGAGGACAGGAATTTTGGAGGACCAGAGGCAAATTCTATTGACTGAATATTGGTGTCCCCCTAAAATTCATATGTTGAAACTCTAAATCCCCAAATGATGGTATTTGGAGACTGTGCCTTGGGAAGGTAATTAGATCATGTGAGTAGCATCCCCATGATGAGATTAGGGCTTTTATAAGGAAAGATAAGAAAGAGTTTGCTTCCTTTCTCTCTCACTGCCATATGAGGACAGAGAGATTCAATGGCCATCTGCAAGCTAGAAAGAGGGCACTCTGGTCTCAGACTTCTCAACCTCTGGAAATGAGAGAAATTTCTATTGTTTAAGCCCCCTGGTCTGTGGTATTATGTTTCAGTAGCCCAAAGCAACTGAGGCAGAAATTAGTAGTGAGACAGAAAGGTGTGTCACAGAAATAATCTTGAAGCATCATTTACCTATCAAGCTCAGCCTATTTTTTTAGACAGTATACTTTTAAAAAATATTTTTAGTTGTGCATGGACATAATACCTTTATTTTGTTTATTTAGTTTTTTAATTTGGTTCTAAGGAGCGAATCCAGTGCTTCACACATGCTAGGCCAGCGCTCTACCACTGAACCACAACCCCAGTTCCCTTAGACAGTATATTAAAGATACACCAATTGTATTTTTTAAAAATGTGCATATTTGGGTCTGGGGATATAGTTCAGTTGGTAGAGTGCTTGCCTTGCATGCATAAGGCCCTGGGTTCAATCCTCAGCACCACCCCCCCAAAAAAAGAATTGTGCATATTTAACTTCTTCTTTCCACAAATTAAGTTATGAGAACATCAGTGGAGGTGGCTAGTGTTTCTCCCTTTCCAATACATCCTTTCAATATGGAAACTGACAAAGCTGCACTTTTGCAGTATAGACTCAGCCCCTGATCTGTAAATCTCTGAAGACATACATGGAAATTCCAGTCTATACATCATCATATCATCATTTATCAAGAGCTGACTATGAGCTCTGCACTGTGTAGGGTTTTACATTATCATATCTAATCCTTCCATCAAACTCATAAGGTAGGTACTATTGTTATCTTAAACTTGCAGATTAGAAAAGGGAGGCTGAGAGCCTAAGTAACTTGCCCAACTTATCAAAATCCCAACAGAAAGCAGACCACACACTCAAATTAGCAATTTAAGCAGACTTTAACACACTATTTAAAAGGCCTAGGAAACCACAAGGCCTGGCACAACAGCTTCAGGCAAGTAACAGTGGGCAAATTACCACTCCTAGGCTTGAAGACAGAAGTAGTTACCAGCACTCTAAAAGAAGGACTGTGCAGAAAGAATGAACTCCTTCAGGAGGAGAACAGGGAATTCAGACCTGTACCTCACTGTCTTCCTCGTGTTCTATATCCTGTCAGTTCTCCTCACTGGGTGAACTGAACTGGAACCTAGAAGTCCTGGGGGGCCTGTTGGTATGGTCCACACAAAGTTGATCTTTCTAAGAACTCAGCAGGGTAGACATGGGGAGAAAAAGTTCCTGTCCAGCATGATCCACAGTGTGTAAATGCCAGTAAGTCCTGGATTCAGGGCCTCATCTATTACTTCAGGCTGAGCTTTCCTAATCAGAAAATCCAAAACCTGAAATGCTCCCCAAACCCAAAACTTTTTGAGCACCAAAATGATGCCTCCAGTGAAAAACTTTATACCTGCTCTCATGTGATGGACTGCAGTCAAAATTCAAGTACACTAAAAATATTATATAAAATTACCTTTGGCAATGTGTCTAAGGTATATATGAAACAAATGAATTTCATGTTTAGACTTGGGTATCATGCCCAAGATACCTCATTATTCATATATAAATATTTCAAAATCTTCAAAAAAAAAAAAATCCAAACTCTACAACTCATTCAAGCTTTTTACACTCTCTTTCAAATAGTTCTGGTCCTGACCATTTTGAACAAGGAATACTGAACCTACAATAACCAACAATAACCAATCAGGCTACATACTTCATTCTAAGAAGACATGTGCATTTACAATTCCAGTACATAAACTCTTCTTTTTTTTCAAAATGTCTTCAAATTCTCAAAATTTCCATTCAGTCAATTGGATTCCCAAATTCTTTCACTCTCCCCCCTCCGTTCTCTATGCACACTGTGAAATGTCAATCACCAACCCCTCCCTATTTTCTTCCTGTCCATCTTCTGATCTGGCTTTCCACTGCCTCCCCATCTGGCCCACCTCCCACAGCTAGCCATTTCAACTTCACACTCAGGGCTATCCTACACTCAACTCCCTCTTTGTTCTCCTGTCATTCCTACTCTGCCAGTTCTCAACAGGCATCAACTTTCCACTGTTTGCTTTCTTGGCTCCTACTCCGGGTTGGCCAAGCAATCCTGGGGAGAACTGTGAAACCACGCTATCCAGCCTACTACAAATTCATGCTCCCTAACCTCTACAGGGTCTTTGCAGTGGTTCAGCAATTTCCGATCCAGCTCATGCTGTGCTGCTTTGACATTTGCTATAGCAGGTTCCAAGCTTTTCCCACCCTCTTTCTAAGCCCTTGATCTTGTTCTGCACCTTCAAGGAGTGATCTGGTTTTCTATTTGGAATCCTGATGATCCTCCAGAAGTTCTCCTCTTCTCTATTTCAACATGATTCACAAACTACTCATCTTGCTCTTCCTTCACCTCTGATTCAGAGGAAGTGTTTCTTCTTCTAAGGTTCATTTTCAACCTGTTCTGCTGATTCCATCCCTACACACATCTTCCAGGTCCTGAAGTGATCAATCAGGCTACATTTATGCTGGCAGTACTACCTCTGTGCCAGGTCCTACTTCTAGGCTCTCTAGCTTCAAGTGAAGGAAAAAATATTTAGTCCTCATCCTTATCAAGAATCACTTTTTTCCCCCTAGCCATTTTCCCTAAAAAAGAGAAATAGAGCTAATTTTTCCACAACTTTGACTCCTTAAAGCCACCACTTCTTACCTGTTTGAACCCTCTGCAGGTCTTCCACCATGTTTGATAAAGTTACTTCTCTTTTCTTGAAAAAATTTCTCCTTTGGTTTCCATGATGCTGCACTGCCTAGAGCCATCTACAAACCCTCTTCAGTTACTTTCTCTGGCTCCTGTTCCTCCTGCAAAATGCAAACTTTTCTCAGGGTTCTGAAGCTTTCTTCTTTCTTTATAAATGTTATCCTTGTGATCTTCTTTATTCCCCTTGCTTAAGTATATTTCCATAAAGTAATATTTATAATGTGACTTTAGGTGGTACATGAATTTGTTTTTTTCTTGGCTACTTTGATTAATCTAACCTCGGGCAGTGTCCATTGAGATGTACCATCTTTTATACAGGAGACAGAAAATGGCTGACAAGACACAATGCTTCATCACTTAAAAAAATGTTTTTAAACTTATTCAAAGAGTTCTTTTGACTCAAAAAGATTTTTCTTATTCATTAGTCTCTGCATATGTAAAAATGAAAATATAAGCAAAAAAATTGATTAAGGTTTTCCTAAAATTTTCTCACATATCAGTGTCCACTTCTGAAGCAATTTTCAACTCAGTCATCAGTGTCTCCTGAACTATCAAGAGCATTAGGGATGTAGCACCTCTCTGGGATTCTTTCCCATGTTGCTGATACCCATTCTGCATGTTTCCACGTTAGTGCTTTCTTGGTTATGCCAGAAGGTAAGATTTTCAAACAACAGTTACAACTCATGTGCTGACACAGCAAAGGCATCACTGGCTAGCAGAGTTTGTAAGATGCCACTAACTGTAAAATACCCTAGTTTCAGAAATGTTGAATTGTGACAAGATATACATCTTCCAACCAGGATGCTGCACTGCCTACAGCCATCTAAAAACCCTCTTCAGTTACTTTTTCTGACTCCTCTTCCTCCTGTGAAATGCAAACTTTTCTTACCCATTTATTTTAGGTGGTACATGAACTTGTTTTTTTCTTGGCTACTTTATTCTTTATCCATTTATTTTAATGGGTATTATAAAACTGTAACCATTGTATAAAATCAAGACTTCATAGATATTGTTCAAGATGTGGCTATGCTTTTAAGAAACATGTTAATTTAAGTATTTTAAAAATATTAATTAGATTAGAGCATAAGTGTTGCTCAAATATGGCAAAAAGCTTACAAGTAGCACTTAAGACGCTAAAGCTTGGAATGCAGAGATCCCAACCCACTGCCAGGATGATTCACGTCTGCATATCCAGTCATCACCTCGTTCCGAAACTTCAACCCCAAACTTCCACCTGCCTGCTCAGTAGCACTCGGGCACTTTGCTGAGGCCTTAAACTCAGTATCTTTCTTCCCAGACATATTTCTTCTCTGGATTTTCCTTTACTGTTAATGCACACTGTTAACCAGGAACCCTGGAACTCTTGGCTTTCTGGCCATCCTCCTGTCACGTGTGTCCCCCCTGCTCTCACAGCTGAGCTGTGCAGTGCTGGGTCTCCCTCAGCAGTGTCTCTCACTTTGCTTCATTACTGCTTTCATGAACCAAATTCAAGTGCCAATTTCTTCCTCTGTGACCTGCTGCCAGGCTCTTCTTTAGGATTCTTTCTCCTCTGAGCTGTCCTAGGTGTCACTGGCCAGACTCCTCACAATCATTTTCAGGTCACTTCTTTGACTCAAGGTTCAAATAAAATAAGAAGAAAGTTCTTTGACATTTGCATAGTATTTTCAGACCTTTTCTCAGCCAGTCTGAGAGGGAAGATAGGCATTATTAACAGCATTATAGAGAGGGAATAGAGGATGGGAAGAGGATTTGCTGAAAGTCAAACAGTGAATGGATTTGCATTATGCCACTTGTAATCTTGACTGGAAGACAGTTTGGTTGATTCACCAATGCATGTATGATTCTATGTCTAATTTAAATCACAATTTTGATTAAATTATGACTCAGCTTCAGTCTTTTTCTGTTTCTTTCCCTCACTATTGCCAGGTTCATGTTCCTTCAGTACAGGTCTCATGATCTCACCCCCACTTCACAGACCTTTAATCAGAAGCTATTAAAATAAAGTGAGTAAACTTTTTACTAACTGTGCGTTTGTGTACAATGCTGTCTCCACAGGGGATGGCTGCCACTGTAACCTCTTCTGTCTTCAAGGTCCATTCCAAGTGTTATCTTCTTTATAACTCCAGTCTTAGTGCCTCAAATTTCTATCACTTTTGTTTCTTTCTTTTTTGGTAATGAGGTTTGAACTCAGGAGTGCTTTGCCAGTGAGCTATCTCCCCAGCCCTTTTTGTTTTTTTATTTTGAGACAGGGTCTTGCTAAGTTGTCCCAGGCTGGCCTTGAACTTGTACCTTAGCCTCCCATTATAGACATGCTCCACCACGCCCCAGATCAAACCTCTGTCACTCAACTCTTTACCAAAGACTATTTGTGTACCACTGGTGGTGGTGCACAAAACATTTTGTTTATACAATTACTTATGTAGTTTGAAATTAGGAAAAACTGAACTGGCACATCTAACTCACGGTTTCACGTAGATCAAGGCTGTATAATGAAAAAAATTTTAAATGTTGTTATTGGTTGAATGTTTTTATCTTCCCCAAATTCACATATTGAGACAGTCACCCTCAATGTGAAGGCATTTTAAGATGGCGACTTCAGAGGTGATTAGGTTTAGATTTCACCATGAGGGTGAGGTTTGTATGATAGAATTAGTGCCCTTATAAAAAAGGAAGAGAGAGCAGAGCTCTCTCTCCTCCATGAGAGAAAAGGCCTCTGTATGCAAGTTGAGGAAGCTCATCGCGACCAGGCACTGAATCTGCTGGCACCTTGGTCTTGGATTTCACAGGATCCTGAACTATGGGAAATAATGTCCATTGTTTAAACTACTCAGTCTACGTATTTTGTTGTAGTAACCCAAGCTAAGACATATGTTACATAAATAAAGTTACACGGTAGTTCAAAGATGAGAAAAAAATTGTGACTATGGTTCACAAATTATGAATATTTGGAAACTATTGCCTTATAGCATTTACGACGTTATGTCTTAGTAAAGTTCTTTTGCATGTTTTATGTTTCTATTAGAATACACAAGATGAAAGTTAGAGCTAAAACTTATTTGTCTGTGCATTCCTAACAGAAACTACTCTGTGACCTTTAAATAGATTACAAAATCAATTTAGAAATCAAGATTGACATTTCTGTTTGAAAAAACAGGATTAGGACATATTGGTGTACATTACCCATAGTTCAAAAGGGTAAGTATTGTTTTATGAAACATCTCAGTTATGTGTGAGCATATACATATATGTGTGTGTATATGTACATGTGTAATATGGATTGCGATGAGAAAGATATCCTTACTATAGATCATTATAAAAGTTTTTGAAAAATATGGCCCTGACATGTATAGCTTAGTATTGCATATATATTATGCACTAAGATAAAGGGTAAGGAATACTTCTTCATCTAGGTACCAGAAAGCATCTTGTTTTTTAATCTTATTCTGATTATGAAAGTAATGCCACATTAACATTTTCTCATACAATAGGATATAGGTATACATACTTATTAAGAAGACTTCACCTAAAATAATAAAATTATATTAATTTAACAAAACAGTTTGGGTGTTAATAATATAAACTCTGTCAGGCAAAAATGACTTAAATGGCTTCAGTGCTCCCTATAAAATAAAAAAAGCAATGAAATGATTTAATGAATGTTCCCTTATAAATTATAAAAAGCACAAATACCAGAATGTCATCTGCATGGTTTAGATCTGAAGTGTCCCCCAAAAGCTCCTGTATTAATATAAGAATGTTCAGAGGTGAAAAGATTAGTATATGAGAGTTGTGGCCCTATCAGTTCATCCAAATTTAAATGGACTGACTAAGATGAAACTGTAGGCAAGTGGGGCATGGTTGGAGGACATGGATCACTGTGGGTGTGTCCTGGTAGGGTGCATCTTCCCAGTTCCCCTTTCCCCACCCCTGCTTCCTGGCTACTGTGGATAGAGCAGTCTCCTTTGTCACTCCCTTCCGCCACAATGGTCTACTTCACCTTGGATCTGGACAATGACGCAATGGAGTTGGCCCACCATGGACTGAACCTCTTAAATCTTAAGCCAAAATAAACTTCCTTCTCTAAGTTGTTCTTGTCAGGTGTCTTGGTCACAGTAATAAAAACTTAATTAACAAACAATTCTTCAAGTTACATATTAAAGACTAATTAATTTCATAAAGTAAAAGGTAATTTGGGTCTGTAAGTACTTAATCAATTGCTAATTTAAACAAAGGTGATATTAATTCAACTGGACTATAAAACAAACCTAGCAGGTTTCCCTATAGAGCACACATGGCAGGGATTAAGAACCACCAAATATTCTTGAAGACACATGATGGACATGAACAAACATTTACTGAAGGAAGCAAAAACCATTGTACCTCTGGTCATTATCAGAATCCACTCTTGTAAAGACAAGATAAATATCATACTATTTAAATACACATGAAGAAAATCTTCATTTGTTCATTTATGACAACACCTACAAAAATGCTAATAAATGACTCACAAATTAGCCCTATCAGTAAATCAGAAACTTAAATGAACTATATAAATACCTAACTTGGTTTCCAGTGCCAGGGAAAATACATCATTAGGTGAGAGAAAGAAAAAAGACTTTAAGGCTGTGTAAGCTGAAGAGAAAAACCAACCATTCATTCTATAGGTATTTATTTAGTGCCTACTATTAGCACTAAAGCGAGAGACCATGGTGAGCAAGGTCCCTGTGGTCTGGAAATCGCATGTTAGCAAAGCAAAGTACAACAATGATTTGGACTCTCAATCTTCCTTTGCTGTTAACTGATTGTGTAAACATGGTCAAATCACTTACCATATAAGGGTCTCCATTATTTCATGGGTTACAATGAAATAGTTGAGATAAACCATTTCAAAAGAAAATGCAAATGTCAGGGTTCAACAGTGGGGTGGGGTTTACCATTCAAAAACAGAATTCAAGCACACTTGGGAGGCTGAGGTGAAGCAGGATGCTGAGGCAGGAAGATCTTAAATTCAAGGTCAGCTTCAGCAACTTAGCAAGACCTTGCCCTGGGTTCAATTCCCAATACTCCTGCCCACAAAACCTGGAAAATTCAAACAATTCAGTAATAAAGTCTACTACCAGCAAACTCAAATTCATCTAGCATTTTCCTGGTATACTGAGGAATTCGCACAATCAGATCAAGACACTGAAGTGTTCTCTGCCCGATATATCCCTCTACACTGTACTCACTCATTTAGTTTGGTCTTGACCATTAGATTTTTTGTTGTTGCTGTTGGGGAGGTACCAGGAATTAAACTCAGGGGCACTCAAACCACTTGACCACATTCCCAGCACTATTTGAATTTTATTTAGAGACAGGGTCTCGCTGAGTTGCTTAGTATCTCACTTTTGCTGAGGCTGGCTTTGGACTCCTGATCCTCATGCCTCAGCCTCTCAAGCTGTTGGGTTGTTCATTAGAGTTTATGCTCTCTTTAAAAAAAATTAATATTTATTTTAGTTGTAGATGAACATAATACCTTTATTTTACTTACTTTTATGTGGTGCTGAGGATTGAACCCAGTGCCTCATACATGCTAGGCAAGCACTCTACCACTAAGCCACAACCCCAGCCCTAGAGTTTATGCTCTTATCAATACATAATAGAGTACTTGTCACTTGATAGATCCCATCTATCACTTAGTATACAGTAGAAGCTTTAAATAATAACCAGCCAAGCAAGGATTTTTTAAAAATTTTTTTCAGGTATAGTTGGACACAATACCTTTATTATTGATTTTATTTGGTGCTGAGGATCAAACCCAGCACCTAGCAAGTGCTAGGTGAGCACTCTTCCACTGAGCCACATCCCCAGCCCCCCAAGTAAGGTTTTACTGAGCTAATATTATAGATGGGGAAAAAAAAAAAAGAAGCTCAGAAAGCTCAGAAAAAAAAAAAAAAGAAGCTCAGAAAGGTAATCAGTGATTAGCTCAAAGTTACATAGCTAATGACAAAGGAAGCTAGGATAGAAAGAAGCCCAATATTTGGTTCCAAAACCCAGTCTCAGATGGGTGTTTAATAAATGTTGGTTGAATTAGGAATGAATGAATATTAGGCTTTGTGATAGTGGCTCCAAAACTGTGGTCTGTAGAATGATGATGGTTCAAATTCTAAAAATAAGAAGAACATAATAGGTTTTTCCTAAAACTAAATATACTCAAATTAGGATAATCATTTATTCTGAGATACAAATGCTCAGTTTGTCATTAAACTATTTTTTCCTTTTAAAGTGATAGAATTAGTAGAGGTCATTTCTTCTGTCCTCTTTATTTGCTTACTTAGAACAAAAAACAGCAACCAATCATGTGCCAATCCTTAAATTCATTTCATTTGATTTTTTAAACTTTACCTGTTTTTGAAATTCAAATATTTAGAACCATTGATTTAGGGTACACAATGAGTACTACATCTTAAGTAACTCAGAAAAAAAAATGAAATTAAAACTATAGTATTTACTAGAAACCTGCAGAGATTTATGAGAATGAATAGTTACATTCAGAAAAGAATCTATTATTCTAATAGTATATTTTATCATATGCTGAGGCTTCCAGAGAACATTGTTAAAGGGCAAGACACTCCCTATAGAAGCCAATACTATTAGTCTGCTGTTAGACCACTACATTTTCAAATAGGCTATTACTACCTGAACATATAAGGTAATATGTTCTTAAGGATCCCTTCACAACTAGATCTTGGATGTATATACCTCAACTAATACCCATTTTTGTTGCATTACTGGACTTGCTAGAAAAATGGGGATCTCCAGAACTAGGAGAAAGCACAAAATGAATAATTTCCCTAAAGCCTCACAGATAGTAAATGGTGGAGTTGGAAATGAAGTTTGGATCTCTTCAATTTTGTGGTACTTTCTGATATAGTATTGTTTTCTTCATTTTTTTTGGAATCATGTATTTTCACCAAATGTGCAAATATCATTATTCTTTTATATCTAATAATGAATCAGTGGCCACTGTTAGGCATTTTTCCAACAAACATTTCCTGTCATCAGCAAGAGTACCTGACTGTAGGGCACTGGGCAGGGAAAGGGAGATGGAGTTCTAAGCCTTGCTTCTGATATCCAAGAAGTCAAGACCATTTCAGGTAATGGGCCAGATGGCCCACAAGTAGAAGAACACAGGTAGTGAGCATTAAGGACCACGAATGGAAGTTACTCCAGGGGCTAAGAACTTTGAGCTAAATGCAGCCTCTAGTCACACCTGTTTGTGCAATTTTTTTAAACACCAAATATTTTTAGATGGGGGTGTGTTCCCTCAAGGTCAGCAACAACTCACACCACTTGCTACACTGCTGGTGTGGATCATTTAACATTTGAATAAGTCATCCCTGAATAAACCTAAAGCAATGCTGGAGTTGAGTTACTCATTTATCTAGTATCATGATAGTGTTTCAGGAAAGAGAAGTTTCCAGATAACTGAAGCTAATTTAACTCTAAGCAGCAATCGTTTATTTGATTAATTGATGAAAATCATCTAAAATCATACCATTAAAATATATTTCATTTGCTCCTTAAATAAAGAATAAATAACATTTCATTTTTTTAATTGACCTAAAGTTATTCATACAAACACTCTGTACTAGCCTGTTTAATGATAAGTCCATGGCTCTTTCTTTAAGGGTAATTCTCTTCCTTACTTGAACCCTTTTGCAGATAGCTGAGAAATAAAGTAAGCAAACAAACAAACAAAACCTTTTTAAGGATTTAAATGTGGAAATAACATCAACATTACCACTAGCACTTAAACCTTTCATTGATAGCTTATCAGGTACACACAATACATCATTGTCTTCATTTTATTTAATGATAAAACAGAGATGGAGAGATTAATGAGTTTCCCCAAAGTCACAGAGCTAGTAAAGTGGTAGAGCAGGAGGTAAGCTGGGCACTAACTCTAAAACACATTTTCCCAAGCACAACCTTCCAATGTTTGCTTTTGCTGTGAGGTTTTCGGTTGGTTGTTTTTTTTTTATTGTTCTTTTTTTTTTTTTTTTAATTTTTTATTGTGGGTTGTTCAAAACATTACAAATTTCTTGACATATCATATTCCACACTTTGATTCAAGTGGGTTATGAACTCCCACCTTCACCCCATACCCAGATTGCAGAATCACATCAGTTACACATCCATTGATTTACAAATTGCCATACTAGTGTCTGTTGTGCTCTGCTGCCTTTCCCGTCCTCCACCCTCCCCCCTCCCCACCTCTCCCCTCCCCTCCCCTCCTCTCTCTCTACCTCCTCCACTGTATAACCCTGAGGGTCTCCTTCCATTACCATGCAATTTCCCTTCTCTCTCCCTTTCCCTCCCACCTCTCATCCCTGTTAAATGTTAATCTTCTTCTCCTGCTCTTCGTCCCTACTCTGTTCTTAGTTACTCTCCTTATATCAAAGAAGACATTTGGCATTTGTTTTTTAGGGATTGGCTAGCTTCACTTAGCATAATCTGCTCTAATGCCATCCATTTCCCTGTAAATTCTATGATTTTGTCATTTTTTAATGCAGAGTAATACTCCATTGTGTATAAATGCCACATTTTTTTTATCCATTCGTCTATTGAAGGGCATCTAGGTTGGTTCCACAGTCTTGCTATTGTGAACTGTGCTGCTATGAACATCGATGTAGCAGTGTCCCTGTAGCATGCCCTTTTTAGGTCTTTAGGGAATAGACCAAGAAGGGGAATAGCTGGGTCAAATGGTGGCTCCATTCCCAACTTTCCAAGAAATCTCCATACTGCTTTCCAAATTGGCTGCACCGATCTGCAGTCCCACCAGCAATGTACAAGTGTACCCTTTTCCCCACATCCTCGCCAGCACTTGTTGTTGTTTGACTTCTTAATGGCTGCCAATCTTACTGGAGTGAGATGGTATCTTAGGGTGGTTTTGTTTTTTAAAGCACGCTGGGGTTCCACGCTGGGATAGCTTTCCAAAGTTAGTGTTGTCTTCAAAAGAGAAACAAGTTTCCTTATGATGGGTCACTGGATACATGGGCTATTATTATTTTTTTCTGAGATTATAAACTTGGAATAAACAACAACAAAAAAAAGTTTTTTGTTTTTTTTGGGGGGGGTACCAAGGATTGAACTCAGGGGCATTCGATCACTGAGTCACATCCTCAGCAGTATTTTGTATTTTACTTAGAAATAGGGTCTCACTGAGTTGCTTAGAGCTTCACAGTTGCTGAGGCTGGCTTTGAACTCGCGATCCTCCTACGCCCCCCAATCCCCTCGGCCTTCTGAACTGCTGGGATTACAGGAGTATGCCAGCTAAGAATAGATTTTTTAAAAAATATTTATTTAAGTTGTTGATAGACCTTTATTTGTTTATTTATTTATTATTTATTCATAAGTGATACTGAGAATCGAACCCAGTGCCTCACATATGCCAGGCAAGTACGCTACCGCTGAGCCCCAGCCCAAGCCCTAAGAAAAAACATTTCAAATGCAGTTTGGAACAAACAAAGCAGAATGGGGAACCCATAGGCTTGGAATTTCTCATATGTATCCATTCTGTGTTTCTGAATCAGCAACTTAGTTTCTCAATTTCAATTTCCTCACATGTGAAATAAAAAATATCCCAAGCCACAAATAGAATATTTGGAAAATAAGACAGGAATAGCCCAGTCCAGTACTCATCACCTTGAAGATGCTCATAAATATGAGCTGAATACTTGCACCCTTGCTGTAAAATGAGAGTAAGAGTGCTCAGGGTCTCAGAGCTAAATGAAGCAATTCATGTAAGCTCTTTAAACGTGGTGCCTGCATCTGTGTTATTAAGGAACTGTCCAATAAATGTTTTCCACTACTGTTATTATTAGCTGTTATTACTCTCTACTCTCTTACCTCAGTTCTTTCACCAGTGAACTAAGAAAAAAGGAAGTTGGAAATATCTGAGACAGATGACAACTTCCATGAGAACTTATATATTGACTTCCTTTATGGACTCTAGACGGTGGTGAGAAAACCAACATGAAAATGTATCTGGTAGGTTTTAGACACAGCTCAGTGGTAGAGCCCTTGTTTAACATGCACTACTAGGTCCTAGGTTTGATTTCTAGCACTGTTTGACCCTCCAGAAAAATAAAACAAAACATGAAAAACAAAAATCCATCTGGTATTTTAGCCTCTTCAGAGAAATGTACTGTTGTATGAATATTTTACTTTAAAGTTTAAACATTTTATTTAAATACTCTTGTTTTCTTTCATTAAAGAAGCTTTTTCCCCCCCTCCTGTCTCAAAATATAGATCATTTACTGAACTGTTTTTTCTCTTTTTTTTTTTTTGTGATGTGGGGATCCAACCCAGGGCCCTGTACATGTGAGGCAGGTGCTCTTTCCACTGAGCCTCACCCCCAAACCTCACTGAACTTATAATATGTTTTATACTAATTTATCCAACTGGAAATTAGAATATTCTAATATCTAAAGTATTACAAATTCCAAGCTCAAGCTTCATCACTCCTTTACTATTGGAATGGCAATATTAAGTTTATTTCCTTTCTTTCATTTTCTTTTCTAAAGAAAACCTTGCTTTGCTTTTTCACAGGGGAAAAAAAGGAAGGGAACAGGGAAACTGACCTTAAATATGCAACCTTCAGGCAGCTATCAGTTTCCAAACTCAATTTTTTTTTTTTTCCTGTTACACAGCCAGAGTATGTTGGATTCCCAGGTGTATGCTTTGACTTCATTTCTTACAAGAGATAAATTCATATTTTAATATGATGCTGTTCAGGGCAACATATGACTTTATAGTTGAAAGAGGATGAATAAAAATTTTTAAAAAGCCACATGACCATGTGAAATACTATGTAGTATAACTCTACAGGAGAAATCCCCTTAATTATATATTTGTGTCTGAGCACTAAAAAATTCAGGGACTTGGTACTAAATGGACATTACAAATAAGAGACTTTTTTTTTTTTTCCTAGAGGAAAAAAGACTTTACAGATAGGCAAGTAGAATTTCAAAGTATGGGTTCTCTTGGGTTCTATTAGCTTCATACATGAGAGCAATAACCCTCAGAAGTTCAGGTGCTTCAAAAGCACCTGAGTTACTGCTTTGGAAAGACAATGCCTGAGCCACACTTCCAGAGAGCCTAACCTGGTCCATTAGTGTTGGGACACAAGAAGACTCATTTTTAGTAAGTACTCAGGTGGTACGGATGGAAGGTTTTGTCCACTTTCAGAATTATGTGCTTAGCAACATTATGTCATGACATTTTTCCAAGTTTACCCTGGACACATGCTGTGCTTGTCCATGTCATTCCCACTAATGCACATCTATCTACCTGCAGCACTAGATAACAATGCTTTGGGAGTTAGCTCCACAGAGGGATCAAAACTCCATCCCATCTCCATCTTTTCGAGTGATGTTCCAATTTAACTTTCAGTTCTATTTTCTATACAAGAAGCCATTTGAGATAACTGAACACATCTTTAGCATGTAATAATGCAAAAAAGTAAAGGATTTGACTACATATGGCCCTTCGTTGAAACTGGTAATTTAACCTCTCAGCACCTTGGTATTCTTATTTTTTAAATGGGAACAATAGCACCTACCCACTAAGATAATTGTGAAGATCAAATGAAGTGAATGCCTGGATCACAAGAGGTAACAGATGGCTGTCCCCTTCTCAACAAATCTATTTGGGTTTCTAGAAAGCATATAATTAACTTATTTGAGATTTATCTCTTGAGTGGGTCTACTCCATGACAGAGAAGCACAAAGATAAAAAGGTGGTGGAAGGAAAGTTGTAGAAAGCAGGAGGAAAAGCATGAAGCCTTGAAAATCTCCAAGTAGGTAAAATATGACCATTAAATGAATTTCAAAGCAAGAACATAAAATGGTACCTGGTAATTTTTAGCTTTTGGGATAAAATTATATAAGATAAAATTGGGGATCTTATTTAGAACTTTCCAACCTTTCAAAGGAGATTTATTTGCTAAACACTTCTCTGGGAGCATAGCTACACAAGGCAGCTGATATAAAAAGCAGTTCCATCACATCTTGGTGCAAGTCCTCCCAGAACTTGTAATTTGGTGCTTATATTTGAAACCACATACCTTCTTCCTCCTCTGTCCATTGTATCTTAAGATGTATAGCATATTTCTCTTATACCTAATTTCAGCTGCTCTGAAAGAGCAATGATATATCACCTTGGGCTTCAAAATGGATTTTGAGTATGTTACATATCCTTATTTTAAGTGAGATGATCAAAAAGATAATTGCCCAAAAAGTGAAAATCTTTTTAGCCACTTTAAGACACAGTAACATATAAAGACCAATCCTGTTCTGCTTCTGTAAACGTGTGTCCTAAATACTAATTCTTTGTACTCCTCTTCAATTAAAATGGTCCTTTCTACAGAGTTCCAGGTAATTTAAGAGAGATGTGGACTACCATACCCTCGAGAATAACTGTGCTATAAATCAATGGTGACTCGTAGATTTGGACAGGTCACCAATATAGCACTTGCTGAGAACCCCAAATCATACCACACAGGTACTCTACAAATAAGAAACTAACGATGTCAATTATCCCAGTTGGCAGATTCCCAATCTAAAGCAATCACACTGCTAATGCTTTGATATCATTATGAGCTATCAGAAAAAAGACTACATAAAATATACTAAGAACAAATACATATTAGCCTAATGCTATAAATTTCAAATCACCTTGTTAATTCTGACTTATTCTTCTTCATAAAATTAAGGTGATACAACTGTAAGCAATAATAAATCTTCACATCACAGTAGTCTTTGTAATGAAAAATAAAACTGCCTTATACTTATGTGAATTTATAAAAAGGTAAAAACTACACCCCTAACAAACCACACTTTATAAAGTAAATTATATTATAGCATCTGATATAAATATTATAAGCTATAAAAGGGTGTTTTGCCAAAAAAAAAAAAAAAAAAAAAAAAAAGCTACACTACAGAGAACAGAATTTTATTAGTTCCAAATAGGTTTTTAAATGACAAACTTAGATTGTAAGTAAGGACTGTCAGCAGTAAGGACAAGGTGGCCCCAGGATAACAGTTGGGGAAGACCTCCCCAACACACAACTGGTTGATGTCCTTTGTATAAACCGCTCCCTGAAGATTCACATATATAGCAATGGCGTGTTCACGAGGTGGTGTTTATGAGCAGAAGCCAGTGAGGACCTGCATGCTAGAATCCAAGTGAAGGCACACTTGCCAACAACACCAGTGCCTCAGGAACTTCTGCCACTGGTTAATTGTAAATCTCACTCACAGATTTCTTCATTAATAGAGAAATGCTCATATTTCTCAATAAGTTACTCTAAATCAATAAGAAAACAATGATTTACACAAAGTGGATTTATGAAAAGAAATGCTCTCAGAATGATCTGTTTTTAGAATCTGCCAATTTTTAAATCACAAAGATCAAAGAATGGCATTTAAATCTACGTAGAAAGTCAAATTTTCTCATATATTTAACAAAAGTATTTGATTATTCTTAAAACTTGTTTTCCTATACACAAAAGCTAAGAAATATTTGAAATGAAATGTAATTGAGCTGGGGTTGTGGCTCAGAGGTAGAGTGCTTGCCTAGCATGCATGAGGCACTGGCTTTGATCCTCAGCACCACATAAAAATAAAATAAAGATAATTATGTATACCTATAACTAAAAAATAAATATTTAAAAGAAAAAAGGAGAAATGTAATTGAAATGTTATTTTAAATCTATTATTTTAATATCTGCTTGAGTCAAAGTGTGAAAATGCAATAAAAACATTACTGTAGATTTTTATATGTTAACTAGTCTAATTTTACTTCCAGAATTACAAGATGAAAATACAGTGTGTAACAATAGTAACAAACTAGTTCTTACCTAGATTTATTGAAGTTTCAAATCTTCCATGAGATAAGAAACAATACTCATTTCAACTTTACAAATTTCTTATGCAGATAATGTTAAATGGGAGATTTTCATGTAAAATTTGTAAGTACATATTATGTCAACTGTATCTGACACTTTAAGTTATTTTACTATTTATCTTTTAAATGACAT
The DNA here is from genome assembly GCF_047511675.1 of Marmota flaviventris. Lineage (NCBI taxonomy): Eukaryota > Metazoa > Chordata > Mammalia > Rodentia > Sciuridae > Marmota > Marmota flaviventris. The sequence goes on from NC_092501.1 coordinate 17,192,526, forward strand.
TAAATTTTAAATAATCAAAAATACTAAAATAACTTTGCACTCTAAAGTTATAAATTATGTTTTCTAAATGTATGTTTTTCTTATACATTTATTGCTATCTGTAGGGAATATTAAATAGTAAAAACTTAAGTGTGTCGTTTTGAAAGCATTAAATTTAAAATTATAGAATATCTTACAAAGTACAAAAAAGTTTAGTATATTAAAAATGTGCTCTTTTTTGCTAAAATAAGTGTAGTAGTAAACACTTTAAAAACTGATAGTCCTCTTCATTTCCATTTCCTCTACATTTCCATTTCCAGGCACTTACTATAGGCAGCACAAGAAACATTTCCTCGACTAGTGGCTCAATGGCGCAGCCTATGTGTAGAAAAGTATAATACAATGTCAAGTGATGTGGAAAAACTTCTAGTCCTGTGAATAAGGGCTTAAAAATACAATTGTGAAAAATAATCATGAAACAATTTAGTTTCTACTGCATCGTGACTTTCCTGCTGTCTGTACAACCATTTAAAATAAAATTAAATACAAATAAAACATAAATTTAAAAAGTCTTTTTCACCAAACATGAGGCATTATAGTTTTCGATTGGTTTTAAGTGGCCTTGGAGTAAATTTTAAATCTTTCTGTTTCCTCCACTGCCAAAAACCCTGAAGAAGCACAGTGTTTTGTGGCTGAATTAATATTTTCAATAGTTGTCTTCTGTCAAGTTAATACATGACATTGGATATATAATTTCTATAAAATAATCTTTCTGGAAAAATACCAAGTACAGGCCATACTACAAATTCTAAATTGGAAAAATCATTATAATTTAACAACTGTGTTAGGCTGATTAAGTAGGGGCCCACTGTACAGGTGACAGGAAAGCTGAATAAAACCTGCTCTGCTTCCTCATGTCTGAATTGATAAATACATGAGCCTCCATAAACTTCTTCCATCTATACACACCTCTTCAGGCAGTATAGAGGGGGAGCTGTTTCACTTCAAGGCAGCATAGAAGATCATCTCCCACAATTTTTTGAACATTAACATACAATGAGGTTATATAAATATATAAGCATATATATATTTAAAATTTTATACTGGCCCATTTTCTCAAAAAAAATTGAGAAAAATTCATGGACTCTTATAAAATGTGAATAAAAATAAGTGAAAAAAAATGTGTTTTAGATGTGCAACAAAAACCACCATTCCATTGTATACAATTCACTTTGCTGTTATTTTTTGTAATCGTCCCTTTAAAAAGCCAGCCATCATACAGGGAAGACCTTTCTGCACACCCCAACTTTCCTCCCTCATGCAGAGCTGGCTACTAATTCTAACAGAGAGGAGAACTGTGTTCAAAATTCACACTCATTCCTCTTCTCCATTATTAAAAAAAGGGTGACCCTGTAAATTTACTCTAGCTGTTTCAACACAGAAGAAGTGCAGTAACTCGGATGGCCTCTGTTGCAAATCGGGTGCAATCAGAAAAACGGCCTTAGTGACGCTACAACTTACCGTTTCAACTTCTCAATATGAGATTTTTAAAAAAATGTACTTCAGTCACACAGTAGAGGTCTGATCAACCTGACACTGACCACAGAAAAATAAACTCTCAGTGAACACAAGCACAACGTGCTGAAAAATTATTTCTGTTTGGTTCACTATTACTTCATCTTTCTGTTGCTTGTGGTATAAAGAAATCAACACAATGTGGACCCAAATTAAAACAAAAGTCACTCAAATGTTTATTTTTCTCTGTCATTTCCAAATGACTTGATTCAAAAAGCTCTTTTCATTCCATAAAAGTTGTAGTTGCAATTTTTTTCTTCTCTCTGAAGTTCAGGTTTGTTGATTGAAAGAAACTCACAGACTATTTTCAGAATGAAATTGGGATTTTTCCACTCACTGTTACTTCATGAACCATAGAAGTTTTACAGTTCTCCACGTTTTCAATGAACGTTGATGCCTCTTGCTTTAAAATCACATTCTAAATGTTGTGTCAACTGACAAAAATCAAATATTGTGAGCAATTAAGTGCTACCTTACACCTAGCCATGAAAAATAAATCTTATTATACAAAACCTACTCATCGATATTCTCATGTAGAATCTATGCCAAGGGATCATTCAGCTTTGAAATAGAGAAACATATATCCTAAGAATAACCCCATGGAACAAATTAAAATTAAATTTGCCAGTGATTTCTACTCCAGTAATTTCTCAACTTAATTGTGTAAAAATATATTGCTGCTAATTTGACGTTAATAAATTAAGAGCATTAGAGACAGTCTTTCATTGTTGGCCTTCAACAATTGTCAATGACACTATTTTCTGTTTGCATTTCCTGGAGCGTGTTAATGTATCTTTGTTTAGGCCCACAAGTCGAATGGTCAATGTAAACACAGTCAATGAAACACCAGGTCTGGAAAGCAAGTCTACTGAGAGGACCTATGGAAAGACCATTTGGTCTACTGCCAAGTATGCAATAAGGCTACGGCCCTGAAAGGCTACTTAAAAATTTTTTCATACGATGAATGAATTACTCTTTAAAATTCTCAAAATGCTTTGTTTTGCATACACAGTCTATCAAGGAAGAAGGTGGTCTGCAAGATGAACTCAGTACCATGTGGGTTATAGTCTTTGTTTGCAGTCTTAACTGGGGATTGTACCTTAGCTACCGTAGTTCAAGCGTAAAAATACTTTGTCTGTAATACTATATACTGTTGCCAGTGACCCTCTAAATCCTTGAACCAACTGTGTCTTCTGGTGTCACAGAAGATAATGCCAATTTATTGCAATGTGTGGCTTTTTTAACTGATTAAAATTAAGCCGTAAGCACGTGACAATGGAATTAGCACATTTAGAGGGTCTGTTTTCCCACATCCCATTTTGTGCTGGGGCGGCTGGTCCCTGCAACTCTACGCGGGTGCAATTTTAATGACTTTGCTGGGTTTTGATGTTCTTATGAAAAAAGCACGGCTTGGTGTTTGTGGAGAAGGTAGATATGGGGGCTGAAGAGCTGTGATTGGGAACACAGTGACATCGTTTCTGTTTTCCGATAGGATCGGTGTCATTTTCCTCTCAGCGATAAGACGCTTCCACTGACAGTGCCCGATTAGGGAAAATTTTATTATAAAATTCACTTTTATTGAATGAGGATAGAGTGATAAACAGTTCAGCCTCAGGGAAGGAATAGGAACAGATTTTCCCCCTTTTCAAATTCCACCTTTTCCCTCCTTCTCTCTTCCTCTCCTTTAGAAAGATGATTGTGGTTTAGTTATTATTAATGGTATAAAAGAACTCCCACAACATGTGATTGCTATGATAAAACTATTTGAATTAAGAGACACTTAGATATTGTTATAAAAGAAAATTTATTTATATGCTTTTATATATATATATATATATATATATGTATATATATATGTATGTATTAATGCATGCACACACAAAACGCAATCCCACATGCAGACAGACACACACAAAGTCACACACACACATTTTCTATAAAAGATAATATTGCTTTCTAAACCCTTTCATTTCTGGAAGTTATAGATGGGAAAGTATGACACTAAAAGAAAATCAAACTGAAGTAATATGGATTCAATTACCTTAAATATACTCACATTTCATATCTTAAGAAATAAGCATTTGCCAAGCAGAACTGGAAGGTAAACATTAAAAAAAAAAAAAACAACCCAAAACCCAGAATTGTGGCCCCCTGATTTGAATGCTTCAAGGAAAAATATGAAAAAATATGGATTGTTTTAACATAATAAGGCAGCACTGCTTCTGAATTTTGGTAGTTTAATAATGATACTTCAAACCTCAGTATAGTAAGTTGTGTCTGGAGATGAGAATATTTAGTGGTGTTGGAAAATTCTACTACATTACAGAGAGAGTTCAATGGTAGAGTTCTAAATTTTTGGAGGGTACATGTTGATGATAAAACCAACTCAGAAAAAATATTTTGCTATTGATGGAAAACCATTCTGAGGGGAAAATAAGAAAGAGGAGTCTTTAGTTTGTAAGTCTTCTATATATGTTTCTAGGGTCTCCTTAAATTCTCTCTATAAAGACTTTTTTTCCAGAATGGTTTTTCAAATGCTGGTTCTAAGAACATCTATCTTGGCATACAATTCATCTATATTACTTCTAATGGAATTTTTTAGATACCCATCATCAGTGAATCATGTTAAAATAACTTATTTCCATTTGAGTTGAACTTCTAAATTTAAAACAAGGTAACCAAAATTCCAAAAATCAATGTGATGAACTGATGATACTATAACTTAATGTTGATTAATTTAAGTATCAGTTATTATCCTTGCAAGCAACTGAGTATAAATGGTAATATGCTTCACTCATGAGATGATAAAGTGGAAAACAGAGGTTCACACACTGACAAAGCCACCATTAGCAAAGGTCTTTCGTCCAACCACTTATCCCCATGGCCTTTGTTTCAGGATTTCAGCAAGATAACATTATCATACAGCAACTTCATTTTCACTATTAATTTTATAGCCTAAAAACAATTACGAAGATAAACTTCTGAAACTATAATTACTAAACAGTGAAGAAGAAACAAAAGCTCAACAACTGAAGTATGTAGTAAATTAAACAGGGAATCCAGATTCATTATTGACTTAGAATCCTTACCTCCAAATGCTTATTAGTGAGTATGCACCAGCTGCCTGGTGGACTAGCTTAAGTATTCTTTTCATAATTATAACTCTGCAGAGTAAGATGTAATTGACTTTAAAACAACAATATTTTTAAGAGAATTTCTTGAATGCATTAAGAATTTCAACACAATAAGGAAAGATAAATCAAAATTCTAAAATGTCACAAAGCCACAATATATCTTCTTAAAGGTGGTCTGGGAAACAACTATAATTATTGTAATGTTAAAGGTTAGTGGGAAAGTTTTTGAAATAAGCACTTTTTATCTACAGAAATAGCTGCCTATTTCTTTCAATCATGTAACAAAATGTCCCTCAGGTAGCTTACATTCTTTTGGAGAAGATAGGCAAAAAAATGAGTCATGGATTATCAATGAGGGAGGGGCCTTGATAAGATGGGAAGAGAAGCCAGCTTTAGGTAAGAATGGTCACCTCTGAAAGATAACATTAAGCTAGAAACCTGAACACTGAGAAGGATCTGGGCCAGTTCCTTACTTAAAACAAACAAACAAACAAACCAACAAAAAAATCCAAAACAACCAACCAAACAAACAAAAACACATTGTGTATGTATCCACATATCTTTTAAAACAGATATTTCTGGAAAGTTGTATCCTTTTACTAATTAAAGAAAAATGATTAGAATATTAAAGATTTTCTTGCTATTTAGATAACAAGTCCAGTTATAAAATACCTCCAAGCAAAGAACCCTAGTAGAAAATCTCTCTATATTAAAGTACACCTATTACGAAGCATCTCTGACCCTAAACTTTCCAACAACTCAGAAGGCCTTTCAAGGTCAAACACCCAATGGACCAGAGTCATTGCTGCAGTTATCCCTGTTTCGTCCATGAGAATTACAAGGGACAAACTGGATGGTACCATATCATGTGTCCTAAAAGCAGGACACAGTCACACACATGTGTGTGTCCACCTTGGCTGATCAGCACAGTATAAAATGGAACATCTTTTCTAGTTCAGAAAACATTATTAGCCATAAATAAATAAATAAATATTCCCCGTGGAATGGGAAAAAAGAAAATATTACTGTCTACCTCTCCATAAAGTTTTGTTTTTTTCATAGGACATATCCTGAAGGCATACTCCAAATCTGGGGAGCACTTATACCTTTCTTTCCTGTCACAAGCAGCACCTAGAAAGGCTGTGTGCATCTGTGTGGACAGAATTAACTTGTACTGGAGTGAGCACCAGTCTTCTAAGAGGGCTACCTGATTGGTCAGTGGAAAATGGATGAAGAGAGCAGGGAAGAATAGCTGATGAAGAGATCATCCAGTGGGAAACGGGGCTGAGCAGGACTGCAACACTGGGGGTGCACATAGGGTGAGGGAAGAAGAGGAAGGCCCCTTTCTGTGGTTGCATTTGAAGTGGGAAGGAGGCCTGCAGTGAGCAAACTTCAGAAGTGAAGAACAAAAGGCCAGGTTTTCCCTTACACCAACGCTCTACCTTTTTCTCAATACTGATGAGATGATGAGGTCTCAAGCTGAAGCCCTACAGAATTATATTTTGACAGTCCACATTTATTAGTCAGGTTTATCTTCCAGATATACAAGGCAAGGCATTCATTATTGTGCATAAAACAATGTTGTGAAGTAATGTTACCAATCTGTACCTGGGGAACATTTAGAAGTATCGCTCATTTATTATTCAATCAGTGTATATCTGTAAAACAAATATATATGTCCATAGAAAATCTTGAATCACTTAACAAAATAAAAAATTATGGTCAGTAATCATTAATATAGCTTAAATCAATTTACACATTTTTCCCTATTTTTTAAAAGGAATAATTTAGAGGACGGTAGTTCCTAAGCTGATGGTGGATCTGAGGTTGCCAGTTACGGGAGCACTTAAGCGCCCATTGGCACAGCAAGATTCAAAGCCCTGGTAGGCTTCAAAGAAACACTTTTTTTTCTTCTTCTAGAACTCTTTGCTTTCTAGTAAAGCTGCAACCACAATGTTCTCTCTCTTAATGCCACCATAAAAAATCAAAACACTTTAAAACAAATTGATGTACTCTTTAATACAGTCATCACATCATCACAGGACCCTTGCACCCTGCATGGTGACAACCGTAGGGATGCATACCACACATCTCTGTCTTTGTTGCCTGCTTCAATGCTTAAAGAAAAATTGAGAGTGTGTGTGTCTCTCAATTGAGATATGGGCACCTTTGATTGACAAGACCTAATCAGCTTATCTCTACACTAATAAAGTTGGGGCCTGTGGTGCTGGTCTATGCCCAGCACCAAGTGAACTTTTACTAGCCAAAGCCTCACGGGCTAGGTCGCGGGCTTTGCTTCTCTAAACTGGTTCAGATCAATTCTTAATGGGCTATTTTCATCCTGATAAACCTCCATAGTCTTCATTCATGATGGCCTTAGAGGCGATTTAGCTGGATGAATTGCCTAAAGTAATGGTTACACAATAAGTCTATGGTAAGTATTCATGCACACTGAATCAATAAGCTATCTTTTCTAACTTCTCTGAATGAAGTAAAAAGTAACTTCTGAAATATTATTTTCCTTTTAAGTGATTATTTATTAAAGAGGGTGGCTTTTTTAAAAAAATGAAGAATGACAGGATCTTCTCATATTAGGATAAAATAGATCCTTTTATTAATTTTTGCTGTATAATACTATCAGATTTTAACTCCAAGACTGACATAGCTATATACTGTGGCTCCACTGTCTTCACCACTCTGGCACTTACTTGTACTAGACATGCACTGAATATATCCTGATTGATTGACTGACTGACTGATTGATGGGAATAAAGAACACAAGGCCAGGAAACACACAGGAGTGAAGTTGGCAATGAGGGTGGGGGTTTAGACAAATACATGCACATTTTCTTTTTCAACTTGATTGGTAGGAGGCCCTTTCAAACCAAGGACCTTCCATCTAATTCAAGAACAATGTCTTTGTTCTTATCTGTAATTGCTATGTAAAGACTAAACTCAACAGCTGAGATCTGAATAAAATTATTAAAGTACCAAATGCTTCTTCAACCACATGATGGAACCCTGCAATAGATGGAACCCTCCCTACGCATGTGCCAGAATGAGAGTGAAATACACAGTGGACATTTTGATCTTCCCTTTCATATGCAGTTATCTAAAGAGAGATAGACTGACTGGATAAAGCAAGCTTTATAGAAAGAACTCCAGTAGTAGAGAAAGTTTTTGAAATGATAACAATTGTCCAAGTATGAATGAATACCTATAAGTATATATACCATTTGTACCTCCCACCATATATAAATGGTCCTTAAAACTATTCAGTAAAGCTGTTTTCAAACTGCAATATACTTTATGTACTATAATCACTTGCATAATATGAGGCTATTTTAAACACATTCCAAAATGAAGTTTTCTACAGATTATAGGAAACCTTCAGCAATATTGTTCATTCCCATTGTAGTCTTCATGCTGTAATTGCTTTATATAAAATCCACTCCAGCCTTATCACTCAATATTATCTTTACTGCTGAACATCGGAAGATAATTTTGCAATAAAATTTAATTTACAGAGCTTATTTTCCACTAATCTCCTAGCAGAGAAAAAATGAAACATGCCAAGGTACACACTCCAAGCTATGACCCTAATCGTGTTTTTTTTTTTTTTTTTTCTGGAATAGCAAGACCCCCAAACATGTCAATTTTATCATACTGAAATGCTGACATATTTTAATTGTCAAAACTTTATATCCCAGAAGAGAAAGTAAAATAGGCTATTAAGAACATGTATAAAAATAAGACTCTTCAAGTGATAAGGGTCTCTTGGGGAAAGCTTTTGTTTTGCAAGATAAGAAAGAAATTAATACAAAATATGGTTCCAGTGAAGGTATTTTATTCAAACTACTAGTATCGTCAATAATATATGAGATTTTAAAATAAAAATTTTAAACCAGTAACGATAATTAGGGACTAAACATTGAGATTCATTTTTCTGTGTAAAATGACAAAGTCAGGTTTGCCATCCCTAAGCCTCATTCAGATTTCAAACTTTAAATTTTAAATATAACCAACGTCATGCAAACTTTGGAAGAGTAAATGAATAGTAGAAGGTCTATTTCTAAAGGTATTTGTTTCTGTTGGTCATTTATGTCCTAGAAAGCACTCATCTCTTGGAAAAAGGTGGCCTTTTTTAAAGACTGAGGTCTCCATGACAATTAACTTGTATCACAAATTAAAGTAAAACAGAAGTCAAAACACTGATGAAAAATGAAAGAGTGTCATTTTTGCAATGGTGCAAAATACTAAAAAGAATTCCCATGAAAACTCAAATTCTTTATTAAAATGGTTATATAATTTCATAAAAATGAACAACCATTAATGGATTGAGACATTTAATGCTTTATGCCTGGACTGAATGAGACCACTACTCTCTCAATCAGATTTAAATAACTCTGACTCTTTTTCAAAGTTACATCATAACAAGGCCAAACTGATACTGAATCATTTATGAGGTTTTTGGAGTTGAAATATCAGAGTCATATATGTGCAGAAGTATTGTTCTGACATTTGAATTTTAGCAACCGGCAATTGTGAGACATTTCAAGTTATGCAAAACTTGACATTTCCACGTTAATGTACAAAACAATGATGATGTGAAAAGCCACTTCTCTACCAATACTTTAAAACTTAAACACTTAATAAAACTTGAGAAGCACAGGCTTCTAAGATTTGGAACCACACAAGAAGTCCTCACCTAAAAAGCTTTCAATGTTCATCCATGTGAATAGTGTGTGCTACACATTCCTCTACTTGGATCTTTTTCATTTACACACAAGAAAAGCAAAACCTTATGAACCCCTTTCAGACCACAACTTTCCAATTTAACTTTCTTTTAATTTCTTATATGCAATGTAAAATTATTCCTGCCTTGAGTTATTATTTAAAATTGTTTTTCGAATGTTAATTGCTACATCAAATAAAATACAATTAAGTATACTTCACATTCCTGAATAGCTTTTCAGACAGATGTACTTTTCTAAGAATCTTTATAAAATAAATCCTTCATGAATGACTGCCTTAAACAATGATTATGTCCTTAAATATCAAAATTTAAATGTTGATCCAGACATGATGTTCTCTAGCAGGAACAGGAAACACTTTTTTTTGTTGTTGTTGTTGTTGTTAAGGCTGAAATAAGTAGGGTAATAATGAAGAACAAACTGTCTAACATTTTCAAGCTGCAAATTAACAAGCAGATATTGACTTTTCTTTGAGGTCAATAAAGCTCTTTATTGATCTAAAAAGTTAATACCAACTAAGGTCAATATAAGATCTCAGGTGTCAACAAATCTGTATTGGAACATCACTTCCTTTCACATATAAATATTGCTGAAATGGGTACAAATGTGTTTGGATAAATCAGAAAATCATCATTATGAAGACAGAACACTCCAAAGATATAGGTCAACAAGTTAAAGACAGAGTGCTTTAAAAATCCGTTGCTATAGAATTTTTGAGACATTGACCTTTAGATATAAATCCTACTATTACAATGTAGGAAGTTAAAGAGAAACAAAAATAATTGATATTGACATATGAAATCTCATGCATGCATGCATGTCTGTGTAGGTGTATTTGAGAAACTATGATCTGAAATAATTTTTGGCACTATTAAACCTAAAGTTCTTTTTTTTAACTGTAAAATTAAACAGTAACATTTTAGAAAATCCAGAAGAAGAAAATTATCTATAACCCCATTATTCTTATATAATAATTTCTATTATTATCATAGGTCTATTATGCTTTTCTAGATTTAAAAAAGGAAAAACATTAATTGTCATTCTTCTGTTAAGTAAAATATTCTATTTATTTCTGCACACCTTGAACATGGGGATGAACCACATGAATGTTGGGACTTGTGTCCCTATATACATCCAATACTTCCTGGAGTCATAAAATTGAGGAATTTATTAGCCTGTTCCTTCCAACAGCCAAATAAAAGTTCATATTGTTTTTTTTTTTTTAAATTAATGGAAGAACATAGGAAAAGAGAGGGAGGCTAGAAGGAAAAGGAAGAAAAGAAGCAAATAAATCTAGAACATCTTCTAGTGCTACACTTCTGGCAAGATGCTTTCACATAGACATAGATCCTATTAGTTACTGAAAAGGACAAGTTATCTACAGGGATAGTAAAAAGTTAAAAAGCAGAGGCCAGGTCTGCAACAAGGACAGTATAATGGTATGTGCACTCAAAATATGAAGAAGGCTGTGACTGCAATGTATTTTTTTTTCTCTCCCTCCCTCCCTCCCTTCCTTTGGTGCTAGGGATTAGACCCAGAGCCTCATACTTGCTAGACAAGTGTTCTCTCAGCTACATCACTAGCCCCTGTAATGTATTTTTTTTTAAATCAACTTTTCATTTTAGAACAATTTGGGATTTATAGAAAAATTATTCTCATAGTACAGGGGGTTACCATTTACTCAACACCCAGTTACCCTTTTTATTAACATCTTAAATTATCATGGTACATTTGCCACAATTAATGAGCCAATATTAATACATTATTAACTAAAATCAATATCTTCCTCATATTTCCTTAGTTGTTGTCTAATGTCCTTTTTCTGTTTCAGGATCCCATTCTCGATAACACATTCTACTTAGTCACCATGTCTCCTTAAGTTCCTGTTGGTTGTGATAGATTGCAATGTACTTTCAGCACATGCTTTAGAAATGGCATGTATAAATTTGTGAAGGTCTAAAGATTGTCAACACTTAGACAAACACATGCAGAAGAATTATCTTTTGTTACAGATCTAAGGAATATAAATAAATATGAGAAGGGAATAAAGATAAATGCCTGGTAGAAAAGAAAGCAAATAATATTAGACTTCTTACTGTGTCTATTAATAGAACATAGACACCAGAGAAATAAAGTCTCATTTGTCACAAATTCTGGAAAATTACAACCTTGCCCTGCCACCCATCTATTTCTTCCTATTATATTATTAATAGGTGAGGTTTAAACTGATTGCTTATGAGGCAATGAAGTAAGCAAGAAATAAACAGCTTAGGTGGATCAACTCCTCACCTGTATGTGTTCTTCCTCTTATTTAGTACAATACTGAGATTAGAAAGTGGTTGCCCAGTTGACACTATATATTCTCACCCCCTTGCATCTAGGGGGCACCATTAGACTACATAGCCATTACCAGTGGACTGTAGGCAGAATCAAGTCAACCTTTAAAAGTGGGTGTGTCTTCATTCTCTTTTTGCCTGCCTGCGGACCAATGTAGAGACTGCAAAGCCAGTGGAGAGCAGAGCCACAAAGGTGGAAGAAACCTGGGTTTCTGAGTCACTACATGGAAGGCTGGCTGCTTACTTGGAATCCTTGCATAGACTGCTCCCAGACTGATAAATAAATATCACTATGTCAAGCCCCTGGAATAACTGGAGTGTGTTATAGCAGCTAGTCCTACTATGCAAACTAGTATAAGTGGAAATTCATGTTTCCTGAGCGCTGATGATAGACTTAACACTGTGTGGGAGATTTATATATTCACCTCATCTATCTCTCATCATAACTTCCACACAGGAGACCTGTGAGGCTTTTATATATTAGGAAGGTATGAATCAGAAAGGTTATTGATCTTGTCAGAAGTCTCACAGTTATTAAATGGCAAGAGTAAAACCTGGACCTGTTTAAATGCAAAGTTCCAGGCACATTCCATTTTGCTTGACTGCAGGTAAAAAAAAAAAAAAAAACAGGTGATCTGACTTGACTCATGGATTAAAAAATAATTCCTATGTATTTTATATGTGTAATTTCTTTTTATACTCAAAGAACTGCACAAATTGTACACGTGTTCTCCCAATTTTTTTAATGTGAAAGACATGAACTCCCAACTTACCAGGGGTGGGTGTGAGAAAATTAATTTGTTAGCATTTTTTTTTTCAGATCGAGTCAATGCTATTCAAAAATGAGGAAGAGAAAGATACACTCCACCTTTGTAACCTGCTGATAATCTTACAGTGTTTAATTTGAGCACAGTCCAGCAACTTACCGAGGGCACGAAAGAACTGTTGCTCCACAAGGTTTACAGTTAACAAAGGAGAGAACAGAAAGACTTACTTGTTCTCACAACAGTATGAATTTAAAGAACTATATGGGGTGTGCATTCTACAGGAAGCCCAAGTAGGAAGAAAAATGAAACACTGTACCTTGCACACAGCAATAAAAATGAGGGGATTCATTGTAGTCAGAAAATTCACAGCTGGCAGGCAATATCAGTAAGGCAGTAAGATATCTGGCCCATCTTCATGCTTACCTTTTGGAGTCATAGTGTTAAAAAAAAAAAAAAAAAGGTCTTCTTTTCATATTAACAAAGTCACTCCAGTCAATCTCTTTAACTTATGTACATGAAAAATTTGGATGACTTTGTAAAAGTCTGCACCAGCCAGAAAAATTGGTGCATCCTTTAAATTTGTGCAGCCTTCTTATGACAGAATTTATTTTTTGCTTGTTTGTTTTAATAACAGATCCCTATCATCAGCAGATCTGCATAGAGCTCTGAACATTATAGATCATTCAAAGATATGTTAATGAGGAAGAGAAAAACAAGAAAAAAATCCTGATTCCTTTATGAAACCAAATTAAAACTTAACATCCTTTCTGGTTTGTGAAAATAGATAGCATTTGGGGAAGTATCAGGGGATCAGTTTATTCAACCTGATCAAATAATTTCCATTTCAGATACATTACTCTATTGATAGGATATAGTAAAGATATAAAGACAGTCTGAAAGGGGATCAATAGCTACTTATGCCTCCCATAGGTATTTTGCCAAGATATTCCAACTTTTTAAAGGAACCTTATATTCTAATTGCCTAGGACAATGACAGGATTTGTTCCTTCCTTAATGACACAAAATCTACTTTCCCTAACAGGTGGGTTGATTTCTCCTCCATCTTACTTCCTCATGCAAATTTTGCTAATAATAATAAGGCAGCATTTTTTGTACTATATCAAAGATGAACTGCTGCCCAGTCCAAGTCTAATGAATGCAATTTGAATTTCTTAGGGCTTAAAAGTTATTTGTTGAATAAATGTTAAGGTTCCACTGTGCTCTATTTAAGTGCCATGCATTGAAAATGGAAATAAAGAAAATTAGCGCCACTGTAAAGGTGTCTTGTGTGAACAAATATCGACCTTTCAACACAGCCCAGTTTCTTAGGCAGTGAAAGCGGCATGGAGAGCCATGGCAGGACTACCCAACAACATGCTTTCTTTTTCCTCCAAAGGGGACAGTTTTAAAAAGCTTTTTTCCTTGTCTGGCTTTAGGGTGGTTTCTTCCTCTCTTTAAATAAATAGATATTTATTTAACTATGACTTAGAGTTTATATCTTAAGATGCAAAAGGGCAACACAGTGCCGTACATGAATGATGGCCCACCACGACAGCCTCTTTGATAATGACTTTACTTGGAAAGACGTCTTCTTCAATAAAAAATTATTTTTTAATGTTAACTTTGTTCTCTTGTGGCAACGTTGGAAAACACTGTAGCCCAACAGGAAATACAGACGAAAGCTTCAAATGTAGAGCACACAAAAAAAAGCCATTTTTAAAGCTCATGCCCATCAAGTTTCCCACTTGATATAAGTCGTACACAAAGTCTTAGTCCAATGCGAACCCATGCTGTGAAAATTCTGAAGCACCCACCTCAGAAAATTCTGTTAAATACATAAACACTGCTGAAAAGAAAACTTCTGGGCACTAGAAGTCAGACTCAAAGGGAAAATAAACCTGATTAAAAAAAAATCCCAAAGAAAGTTATATAAGTACAGTGCAACAAGGTCATAAGCTTAACTGTCCTTCACTGCAATATTTGAAAGTAAATTGGCATTTTAGCCATCTGCTTTGGTCGTCCCTCTTTTTCTCAGCTCACAGAGAGGCAATGGAATAAGGATGGCTTCATGTGTACCTTACAAACCAACTGGAAAAGTGACAGGCATTATGGGGTAAGACACCTTTAAAAATGAGTATAATACTTTTAATGGATTAAAAATGAACCCCATGAATTCCCTTGGACCACCTAAGGAGAGGTTTTCCAAATAAAGTTTAAATGACATCCTTTTCTTACCATTATGGAGCTCACCAATATCTCAGAGAACCTCACAAAGTAAATTTAAGTACAGATTAAATATATTCTTTAAGAGCACCCCAAATGACTACTTCCTCTTTTCTTTCCAGAACAGAATCAGAACTTTTAGAGATAAGACTTTAATAGCTTGTAATTATAAAATAAGTGACAACTACACATTAAAAATGACTTTTTTTTTTCACACAACTGGGCAGACTTAAAAATTTACAGAACATGGTCAAATAATAATTCTTAACATTTAAAAAATACTATTCAAGCAGAGACATCCTTAAAATTCTGAAAACATCCTACTACCCAAAATAATGAACAGAGAAACTTTTGTAGAGGTAATTTTCTGTGTCAAAAATTTTAGGAAATTTCTCCAAAATACCTATGGTTAGATCAAATAGATGGTTAATAGTGACTCAATCATATAAATCCTATTTTCTCCTCCTACATTGAAGAATAACAAAGTGTTGTTATTATTTCTGCAATAATGTGAACATGGCAGATGGCAGTGCCTTTCTGAATTAGGTAAATAAAATTACCTATGCTAATAATCGATCAGTGTTGATGGCCATAACATTCCGTACTTGGATAACCCAGGATTGTGATACTGGACTTGTCTTGCCAAATTTGCACCCTGCATTGCTCAACAGAAGTTTGTTAAATGAGTGAAATGTAATATTTACCTTCTTTCATATCATATTAAACTTCTCTCACCAATATTAGAGAATGGGAAGTTTATTCTTTGCCAACTTACAACAACTCTAAGGGCAAGAAAAACACAATGAATACTTTCTTGGATATATTCTCAAGAGTCTTAAAAATGACTTATTAGTGCATAAAAGGAGGGAAATTCAAACTCTGGTATTTCCTGCAGCAGATGCTGGTTCAGTTTCAAGCTAGCTTACAACTACTAAAATAGTTTTATGCATAAATTTCTATTGTTGTGCACTGTTTTACCCATTAATCCTTTCTGTTGATTCTAGATTTGTATTTTGAATGATTTGTTTTTAATTAAGCTATTACATTGTACCTAACATAGGAAACATTCAAAATATTTCTTAAAGAGGAAAATGAGAGGGGAAAAGAGGAAAAAGAAGAGAAGAAAAAGGCTATAATGAGGAGGAGGCAGGAGAAGACAGTATCAGCATATATGGAGGGAACTCCTGAATGGTAAAGAAAATGACTGACTTTAAGTGTGGTAAATATTTTGTCTCAATAAATATTTCCATTCTATAGTGAATTGACTAAAGAAATAATAATTAAGTGAGTTGAAAAAAAGTATTGAGAAGCAAAAGATAAGACAGTGACAAGGTTGCAGTATTGTGCTCTTATATCCATCATCTCTGCATAGTCTTATGAATGGCTCAGGAAAACTCCATCAGCCAAGACTTTGACACAAAAATAAATGAAGTTATTTTAGTCAGCTTTCTGTCATTTGGACAAAATACCTGAGATCAGCAACTTACACGGAAGAAAGGGGGTTTTGTCATGGTCTCAGTGGTGTTCAGTCCGTGGTTGCTTGGCCCTGTTGCTGTTGGGCCTGTGGCCTGTTAGAACATCAAGGTGGGATTGCCTGGAAAAGAGAGCCGCCCACCTCACAGCAGTCAGGAAGTAGAGAGAGAGATTGGACGTGGTAGGGTCCCCAAATCCCCTTCAAGCGTTTGCCTTCAGGGATCTGACTTCTCTTACTAGGCCCTGCGTCCTGAAGGTTCTACCACCTCTCAATAGTGCCATAGGCTGGAGACTAGGCCTTTAACACAGGAGCCTATGGGGGATGTTCAAGATCAAATTACAGCAGAAGTCACCCCAAATTTTAAAAGTATTTACACAGATTCTTTAAAAACTTCTGAACATGAAGCATAGTTTAAGTTTTAAAAAAATGATAAGTGGATACCACTACTGATTGCTTTTCCTGTGAAAACTCTTAAAAAAAATAGGTACAAAAAAAGTGATGTAAATGAATTACTAAATTCTCACCAAAATGCTATGATTTAAGAATTATTTGTTTTCCAGAAAATACTCCATGTTTCTCTGGCTAACATTATGAGGTAAAATTAATTCAAATTTTGATAAGCAACCATAAGAACAAAAATAATCTGAACATATCATGTAAAACAGGCAAGCAGAAGTATATTCCTAAAATGGAAAAATGTCTAATGCTTAACATTAGATAACTATAACAAAGCACTGAAGTCTTAAAATTAAAGTGAAATTTCTACTTTTACTTTTCAAAAAGAGATAATCTTCACAGAAAAGAAACAGGACACCCAAGGGAACCCTGAGTCAGAGATGTAAAGAATCTCCTCATCAATTCTATAACAAAGTTCACGTAGAAAATGTTTTCCTTTATGCAAGGAACTTATAAAATATACAACACTGGTAATATTCTAATTGAGAAAGTTTATCTTTCCATTTCCCTAATAAAAACAAGTTATTTAAGAAATTGTAATTAATATGGCCTTAAAAAAAAGTAAATAGTGTTAAACATAGGCATAAAATTTGTTTTAACAAAAATAAAGTGGTAAAATGAGTACCATTACTAGGTAGATTACTAACAATTCTAGGTATCATGTCATGACTATTCATATTTTTTCTAAATAAGTAATAAAGCAATTAATACAGTCCCTAAATAAGACCATCATCATATCCAATGTCACAAATATTTAGATTAACAGATACAATATTACATAAATACATATTTATTATTCCATAGGGAGTATAGGTATTAACTGAACCTAGCTAGCTGAATTATTTATTTGTTTGTTTGTTTATTTATTTATTTATGATGGGGATTGAACTCAGAGTTGCTTTTCCACTGAGCTACCTCCCCATATCTTTTTATTTTTTATTTTGAGACAGGGTCTCACTAAGTCAAATTGCGGGGCTTTGCTTAGAACTTGGGATCCTCCTGCCTCAGCCTCCCAAACTGCCAGGATCACAGGCGTGCACCAAGGTGCCTGGCCAACCTGCCTAAATTTTTGTGCATATACTTAAATAAATATATTCACATGTATACGCAACTTGATGAAATGATGTCTGTCCAGTTCACATAAACATAGACTAAGTGCTAAGACTGCAAAGTAAGCATCTCACTCATTTCAATGTGCACATGAATCACACTTGATCCTGTTAAAATGCAGACCTGATTCAGTAGATCTAAAGGGGGACCTATATTGTCCACTTCTAACAAATTCCCAGGGGACACCACTGTTGCTGGTCTTGAACCCCACTCTGAGAAGCAAGAAACTAACCTATTTCTTCTTTAGATGGATATAAAGTTAACCAAAATGACAATGTATGTTTATATTCAGAAGCTTCCTGCAGTTAAGATGGTTAGACAAAAAAAAAATATTTTTGTGAGGCAATTTGCAAAACCCATATATATATAATTTTAGTATGCTTTTCAGAAACTCTAAGAAAAAAGGTATCATTATCAATAATGTATTATCATAAACTTGGTTTCCAACCCATATTTATAATCATAAATGTTCATTACTGCCAGCCTGATGGTTTGGCCACAGTCTATGTGTAAATCCTTCCAAGTACAAAGACTAAAAAGTTTCCATTTGTTTGGGGATATCCTTGAGGAAGAATTTTTTTTTTTTTGGCAACTCTTGCCAATTATTAAAAGAATCAATAATAAATTTTAAACTCCTTGTTCCTGAGGACCTTTTAAAATGCTTATAATCTCTCTTGCATCTTCCCCACCAAATACCTGCATCAGGAATTTCAATTGGCAAAAGGACCCGGACCCAATCTTGGATTATTATAATAAACCTCCTAACCTGTCTTTTTGTTTCCACTTCTGTATCCCTCAACCCGTACAATCCCTTTTCTCCATCATTCAGAAGAGGCCACCTGCCTGCCAAGAGTCCTTCAATGACATCACACTCTTAATAAAATCCAGACTCCCTCCCATGCTTCATCGCTCCACAAACGTGCACACTGATTCTACCCTAACCATGTGTCTCACCTCCTCGCTCCTAACACTCCTGCCATTCTGCTCATCTTTCTGTTGCCTGGAACATCCCAAGAACCTTCTCATTTCAGAGTCCATGTACTTGCTCTGCCTTCATCCTGGAATCATCTGCCCCAGATTTTCTTCCTGATGGCCTCTTTACATTATTCACCACTCAGTTTATACATAGGGCTCTTTTCTGGGGGGGTCCTTCCTGAATAGCTGACCTAAGGAAGCTATACCATCAGTACCCTTTAAGACTCTGCTTTACTTAACCACTACATATAATGGTCTGTATTAATTTTTAAAATGTCTATCTCATCTTGCCCATCCTCTTCCTGCAATATGTAAATTGCCTGAGAACAAAAAACTTACAGTTCTTGTTTACTAGTGTATCCTTAACACATGGCACATGGTTTTTTTTAATAGTTTAACTAAATTATGGAAAAAGAAAATTAATAGATATAAGGACATGATATATTTTGACTACAAGAGATCACTTCAGAAATCTAGATATGTGGAACCCATTCATAGTTTAGTATGGTCTACTGGATAAGAATTAGATGGCCTTATTCCACAGCAGCTGGGGATGGGAGCAGCAGCCTTGTAATCACCAGAGGGAGGGAGGAGGAGATAGTGCTCAGAAACTTCCAAGGCTAAAACACAACTTCATGCTAAACATCAGGCACCACGGTTCCTAGAACATCCAGGGCCAGCACCTCAGGATGTCAGGATGTCCCATACCCACATCAACTCTGCCTTTATGCCCCCTTGTACTACCTCGAAGTTTTCTAAGTGTGGTAAATAGCTTGACCTTTCTGTACTCTGCCCTTCCATCTGTAAAAGGGATGTGCGGAGTATTAAACAGACAATGGGTATGGAGTACCAGGAACAGTGTGGCCCATATTAAGTGTTAAATTTTACCACTGTATTATTTCTCATATAGCCAGTTGTCATCCCACACAGGGTTCTAGGTGAAGGATGGAACACCTCCTCTTCACAACTAAAAGGCGGGCAGAAGTTTAGCAAATGGCCAAATGGGAAGCTAAGGCTAGATGGCTTGCAATATCTCCCAAGAAAAAGATGCCAACATATGAGGCATAGGTGCTCAGAGATGGCAAGAGCAAGGTCTGTAAATGGTACAGATCACAACTCAGGGATCTGAGACTACTAAAATGTAAATAGACTCTCTCAGAGCCCAGAGATGCACTGCCAGGTGAACCAGGACCCACTAGAGTACAGGACAGGATAGTCATGGGGCACTTCAACTCTCTGTTTACATATTGAAAGGAGACAGAACTGCACTTTTGCCCTCACATAATTTCTCTTTCAGCCTATTCTTTTATGAATTATATGATTAGTTTTGTGCCTATTATAATTATGCAGTATTTACTTCACAGGAGAAAAAGAATTGTAAAACAAAGGGCATATGACCCACAGTTTTAAGTACTAACTCCCTATCTCAAATAAAATGGATATCTCAAGACCTGAAAGTCAGACCTGACTACCACTAACTGAAAAAAGAGCCAGTTTTATATTGAAAGATTACAGGACAAGAACTTACAAGAAATGGCACACTGGATCAAGCCAATGGCTCACATAATCAGCAGAGTATTTGGTCTATGATGGTGGCTCCCAAGGCAGCTTTGTTAATGAGCATGATAGGTCTTCATAATGCCAATTTTATGTTGGAATGTCCTTAGCATCAGATCTTTCATATCATGTACTCTTCTAACTGTCCCTCCTTTATTAAATAAAACTGTTCAATTAACTTGTAATGCCATCAATTTTCTGAAATAGAAAGGGATTTATGAAGGAAATTTGATTGATATTAAACTCGATGCATAACTGGGTATAAACTGCACTTAAAAATAATCATGTACTCATTCTGAATGTGTGTTCCACTGCTCAATACCTGTTCTTGAAGAGACAATAACTATTTGTCAAACTCTTAATAAATGTCAACAATGAGCTGGGCATGGTGGCATATGCCCATAATCTCAGGAGGCTAAGGTAGGAAGATGGCAAGTTCAAAGCCAGCCTCAGCAACTTATCAAGGCCCTATCTCAAAATAAAAAATAAAAAGGGCTGGAGATGTGGCTCAGTGGTTAAATGCCACTGGGTTCAATCCTCAGTACAAAAAACAAACAAAAAGACTCAAGAATTTTAGAAGATGAATTTTATCATTTGGTAGGATGATATCAGTGATCAAAATAACATATTCTGTTATCTTCTAGCCTATCCTATTTTCTGTATTACTTCTTTATTTTATTTATTTATATGCGGTGCTGAGAATCAAACCCAGTGCCTCACACATGCTAGGCAAGCACTCTACCACTGAACCACAACCCCAGCTGTATATTACTTTTTTAAAATAAAATTTGTCATGGTTATCAAGTTTTTTAATTGATTTTTTTTTAAAAATAAATGACAGCAGAATGCATTACAATTCTTATTACACATATACAGTACAATTTTTCATATTTCTGGTTGTATATAAAGTATGTTGACACCAATTTGTGTCTTCATACATGTACTTTGGATAATTATGTCCATCACATTCCACCATCCTTGCTAACTCCTTGCCCCCTCCGTTTCCTTCCCACCATGGTTATCAAGTTAATAAATAGAAAAGCTTATATAGATTTTTTTTTTTGTTAAAATCTCTGCCAATTATTTTGAAAAAGTTAATCACTTTGGCTGATAATTTTAAAATGATCAAATTTTTTCAGAGCCCTCTGTACTTTTTAAGAGCAAGGCATGCACAAATACATGAACACACACACATATGACCTTATTTTACTTTATAACTACCTTATGTGGTACACAGAATCTAGTGTCAAGTTTCCATTTTGCAAATATAAGAACAGAGGTTAAGTGATGCACAGAGGTTAAGTGATTTCTCAAAGTCAAGCAGCTGAGGAATGATAGGGTCAGATGATAGGGATTTTCTCTCTCTAATCAGTACAATAATTCTTAGATTTTGTGGTCAAGTAGAATTTCAAAAAGTATCTGAAGAACCCAAAATAGGGTTGCAAACTTAGTTATTTTTCAGGTAGTGTGTGTGTGTGTGTGTGTGTGTGTGTGTGTGTGTATGTAAAAAACTTCTACCTACTATTGCCATCATGTCATAAAACTGTCATTTTTTTTATTATCTACAATAGGAAAAACATAATTCTAGAAAAAAAGTGTTATTCTTAAACTAATAAAATATGCTGTATGGGGAAGTCACTACATTCTAGTTCTTTTCTCATTTGCTGTGGATTAATGAAGATCCACAGTCTAGAACTAGTTCTCAGACAGCTTACAATACCTATAAACTATTTGCCTTTTGTGCTGTATCCATAGTCATATGAGCTCTTCCATGTCTTTTTCTTCTTGTATTTCATTGTCTTTAAGAAAGGTATCGATAAGTGTTAAAAGTTTTCCTTTTGAGGGTCGGGGGTGTTGCTCAGTGGTAGAGTGCTTATTTAACATGAATGATGCCCTGGGTTTGATCCCCAGCCCAAAACATTAAAAGAAAAAAAAAAAAAGAAAGAAAAAGAAAATAAATTAAAAAAGAAGGAAAAAACTTTTTCTTTTGATGAGATTGGGTGTGTACGGCCACAGACAAGCTTTTCCTTTTGAAAGATGCTGCTCTGTACTCTTACTGTAAGAAAGTGATGAGTATCATAAATTTACATATAATCAAAACAGAGCTGTAGCTTGACTAAGCGTGACGAAGGAGAGGGCTGGCAGCAGGTAGTGTGGATGCTACGTGGTACTCCACACAATGCATGGCTTCCACGTTATTTTAATTTAAAAAAAAAATAGGGAAAGTACTTTATCCAAGTCTTCTCACTACTCACTCCACTTTCAAATCTATCCAAGGAAATGAATTAACACAGTGACTCCTATCCAGGCAGAGGCTGTGCCGCATCTGTCCTTACCTCCAAAAGGTCTGCTTCTTACTTCATTCCCAGATTTGGTTTATATTCTACCCCCAATTCCCAAGCCCTATAACAAATAAACTTCTAATCTTATAAAACCTTAAAGTTAATCTACCATTGTACTCTACAAACTGTTGTATTCATACTCTACAAGGAATAATTATCAAATCCCATCCAATCTTACATCTATGATAAATGTGTGGTCTTTTGGTATTTGTAGTCTATGATGACTTCCTTCAGCTTTGGGAAGGAACTGCATGAATAGTATAGTGAAAGAGAAAAAGGATACTCAACTATGTATCCAACCAACCAAATCATGCCCTGTGATCAGTGTCACAACAAGACTACTTCCAGTCCCAAACCCAAACCAGTTCCATGGGGAAAGCAGCTCATCAATGTATGTTTTCGTCAAGGAAGATCCCCTTACTGATTATAATGTTCAACAGAGGATAGTCAAAGAAGTAGACTTTTTCCCCAATACATTAATATATATAATTTTACTCATAACACGAAATTTATTTACATGGGATAATAACTGTACATCACCAAAAGATGGCACAGTAATAATAACATATTTATATATGCATTTTATGACATATAAAACATTTTATGACATATAAAACACTTTATCAAATACCATTATTTCTTAGGAATATTATGAGATGAGTGAGCTGGGGTTGTGGCTCAGTGGCAGAGCACTTGCCTAGCATGTGTGAGGCACTGGGTTCGAGTCTCAGCACCACATATAAATAAACAAATAAATAAAATAAAGGTCCATCAACTAATAAAAATATTTTTAAAAAAGAGAATATTATGAGATGAGCAATGATATTCACATTTCATTGAGAAACTGAGGCTCAGAAAGGTTATGTGATTTGCTCAGGGTCACACAAGCAAGAGAGCTAGAACCTAAGCCTTATCCTTTGACCTCATGTGCAGGCTCTTTCCATTATTTACATCCTTCCCAAGAAGAGTCATCACTAAAGGTGAGCCCCCAAACCAAAAGAACACACAAAGACTGGCTTTTATTCCAGAGCTGTCAATAAGGACTACAAGGACAGCCCCTACTATTAAGTATCTGGGGGAAGTGTGGGTTTCTTCAGTTTTTCTCACCATTAATACGATGCCAGTGCTATTTGTGTACTTCCTGTTCAGTGTCCTAGGATTCATCACATAAACCAACCAATCTGGCTAAGAGACCCATGAACCCAGGGCAAGAAAAACAATGGTCATTCATAAAAGAAATTATTTGAAATCACTTTCATCATACATGTTCTTCCAACATAAACATTTTGGCAACACCAAATTTTTAAATAATTTACAGAAATATTTACGATCACATATTTTTGTGATTTATATGCTGGCAAGAGCTATTGAAAATATACAAAATAGCTTATTATACAGTCTATCGTTCACAAAATAAAATAAAAAAGGGTAGCCAAATAATAAGAAACCCATAATCACTAAGGTGTTCATGGATATTTATTTACCATGTAAAAATACTCATTGCATGAAACATGCATAATTAAAAAACTTGTCTATTTTAAATAAACTAGTCTTAGAAATCAAATTAGGACTATGATTTCTGAAATTAATAATTACTGTTGATTGAAACCAAAAGTTTAAACAGTATTAACTAATTATAATAAGATTATCATGAACATCAGCCTTGCTGCTTACTATAAATGTTTTCTTTCATATCTGATTATAGGCTCTGTTTGTGATTAAAAAAAAAAAAATAGGATCATTAGGAAGCATTTCCAATACCAGGAAAAATAAGCAAAGTAAACTAGGTATCATTATTTCTTTGTCCCAAGTTCACACCATTTAGATTGATTAAAATGTTAATTTTTACATATGTGAATAAAACGTAAAGGAGTAGACAACTGGAGATTGCACGGTGTGCTAGCAATCATTGCGGGTGGGTAAACTGACAACATGTAACTGCATATTAAGACAAATGTAGAATTTAGACAAAGTATTCCATCTCTTTTCAGATGTATACTTTTAAACCTCAGGAACTGTTTTCAGTAGATGTCATGCCTTTTAACTTGAAAAAAGATAAGCGCAAATAAGCTCCCAATTGTCTCCCCAATATGTAAACCACATCTCGGGCTGCTGTCTCTGCTTCTCCTTTGAAGTTTCCCTGAAATGTCATGTGTTGTGAAGACTGCTGTGCATAAGCAAGACAATTTGCTCACTCTCAGAATTCTTACCGGTTTCCACTGCTATTTGGTACCCAGCCTCTAGTCTCCGTGATGACCTTTCCAGCCTCTCTGTGTTATCGAGCAGATGTGCCCTCTGAAAAAGAAAAAGGGGGAAAAATCAGACGGCCGTCTACAATGTTCTTTTTTTGCCTTTTAAAAAAATAATGCTTTTGTATGCCCTAACATTTGCAGGGGGGGGGGCAGTGTGGGAAATGTCACAATCTATTATAGTTAATTTTTGGTAAGTCTTTCATTATAGGAACCACGACAATGGACAAATTTCCAATCAGTCATATATGGACCATCCACTTATTTTGTTTAAAAAGGAGACTCATGTTGAAAGTGGCCACAATGAATCTCATTCCAAAACACTGAGGAATGTTATGAAGACTAGAGTCAACAGGATCTTTTCTGTTTCATCAGAGATGAGACACTTGCACAGATCTATGATCCCAATTTGTTTATTTTTTAATAAAATGCATCATTTCAAAAACCCATTTATTCCTTTGATTCCTGCAGACAGTAATTTTTAAGCAAGAACTTTATTTTTAAAGGACTGCTCCTCAATTTTGGATGTGTAGCAAGATGCATATAGAACAACATATGCTACTAAAACAGAATAGTAAACAGCACTTCTAGTTTGAAGACAACTTGGGGCACCCACCAAGAAACAAGAGACACATGTTTCTCCATTGCACACATGTATAAAACTGTGGGTTTATTCCCAAATATATGGCACTAGATTGAAGGTGAACTTTTCATATAGAGTGCTTTAGACTCTGAACTAAAATGACAATAATTACATGCACCTCTTTTATTTATGATAGGGAAACCAGGAAATTTCTCCCAAATTCTCAGCTTCTAAACTTTCTTTCTACGTTGAAACTGTTATTTCCTTTTTATTTTTTTTAACCATACACTAGATCTATTCAGATTGCCAAAACAGATTTATAAGCTAATGATGGCTGTGAATGAATGAGAATATATACAAGGGACATCAACATACATATGTCTAGACACTTAAGAAATATATGAATATATACCTGTGTATTTGTGTGTGTGTGTTCATTTATACATGTATTTGTATAAATTAGTACTTTCCCCCTCAAATCAGTTTTAGTGTCTGGTCAAAAAGAAAGCAAAAAAATGCAATCACAACTACAACTTTGTGTTGACAGATGTCACTTAAAATCGAAGAAATGCTTTCTAATAATAATAAAAAAGGAGGTGCCACACACATTATCTGAGTGGCTGTCGAGCGAAATGATCTACCTTGCTCTAATGAGCCCCCATGGATCTTGGAGATGCAAGCTGTATTGACATGCACACTTAAGCTAATACACCTAGACCAGTGCCTCCAAGCTCTAGCAGCCAGGGATGCTGACAGAATATCTCGCTTCCATCTTCAAAGAAAGGAAGTGATTAGTATGTTATCATTACCATTCAAAACGTGATTTCCTTATTCCCTCCCGGCATAGGTGACACATCTGAGATGCGGCCAGACGTTAGAGGCAGCTAAAGCCACATCAAAGCTTTCCTTGAAATTTTTTTTGGGGGAAGGGGGGTGGAGAGAATCATTAAAACAATGCATTTAGAACAGACAGATAGGACCTGATGTGAAGGTCAGGAAGCTGCAATAGCAGTCTATAATAATTAATAGAGTCATCTAATATACAGTGCAGAAATTAAGAGAAATATTGCCCCCTCCCACTGCCAAAAAAAAAAAAAAAAGCTAAACTAAATAAATAAAATGGAGGATAGAAGGAAAGCTTCTTACATCATGAAATAACAAGTCACCAAAGGCTGTAATTGAGAAAAAGAAGAGCAAGGGAGCTCTATGTGTTTGGCAGTGACGACTATTTTTAAACAAAATTAAACACTTCCAAAGCTTGTTAAAAATAGCTTTATAACTCCTAATTCTCCCTACATGCAGGTTCTGGGAGTAAGGATTGCTCTTCTCTCCTCTGAATATTGTTTTCTACCTTAACAAAGGATTTAACTTCAAACTGGTGATTCTCTAAAAAAGGTATTAATCAGATTTGTGAAAGCAGATATAAGGTTGAATTTTAATCCAGACTAAGAAAAGAGGAACTTTTTTTGTTCATTTTCAAATTAGATGAAATCCTAAATTAAGAGAAAACACACAGCTACTATAGATTAAAAAACTATAGGTCAATACTGGAAATAGACATTCTTACTTATACGCTAATATATAATGTAGGAAATAAAGCATTTAAATGTAGAATGTGTTTAGGATTCTATATCCATCCTGGGAGCAGAATTTCTCAAAGAACTTTAAGAAATGTATATTTCCAAATAATGGGAGTAACTCTTCTTGGGGAGGGTTCAATTTTATCAGAGTAAATCTGTACTCAGAGGACTATCAGTTTACCAGCTGCTTTCCTGCAGGATCTCACTTGGAGTTTTGGAATCTCTTCACTTAAGTCAAACTAAAACCAAGTTCTTATAACAGCTGTGCTATTTACATTGTTCCCTTAGTTGTACATTGCCCTGGTCGCTGTAAATGAAAGGAAATACACTACAGTGGCAGCTGATGCTTTCAACTTGCCCCCACACTCCATCCCAAACTCATTCTCTCACCCACTTCTTAGCCCTTTTCAAAGCAGGTAAGTGAAGCTGTGCAGGAGCTTCAGACGGAGCTCAACTTGTGTGAGGAGCTGCGCAAAGTGGAGAGCTGGAGAACGCAGGATTCAAATAGCTCGGCACAGCCAACGCCAGATCAGCTCCCTCTATGCTACAGCCCTGCCTCCAAGCATGCCCCGTTCCCAGAAAGAAGCCCAAAAAGAGCATCACAAGGAAGGGATAGGGCATACTTTGCTTCCAAACACAACAAAACATCATATTTTGTAGCAGATGGGTGCCTGTCTTCTTAGCATAGGTGCAAGTAAGAAATCTGGGATAACATTCACTGTACTATTAGAATCCCGACTGGGAGACAATCACTTCTGAGCAAACCATATGCCAATTTAGTGTCATCACCATAGTCTAAGTCTATAAATGTCAGTGCTACATCCATATCAAAGAATCTGTAGAATAATATTTCAGAGTATATTATGCTATTACTTGAACAATCTAATTCTTCTGATTATAATTTTATTATAGAATACAGTTTTTCAAACATGAACTCTATACCATGGCTGATGAAACTGCTGCTGCAGGGACAACAAAAGAAGCCACTAACAATAATATATTTTAAGAGAAATGCAGACTTGATGTTTTTAGCTTTAGGAATTAAGAACTCCAAATACACAGCATTCGAGCTTAACAGAAATAAATCGTCTCTCAAAAATGCTGCTTGTAATAAGACACAAGATTTTATTAATCATATTCATTGCTTAAATTTGGGGGCAAGAGCTTTGTGTAGTTTCTTCATATGGAGGTTTTCAAGTCTATTGGTAGTTCTGTCATCATTTGAAAATTCAGATTCTTTACTTAATCATGAGAATATGCAAATATATACAAATAGATATGCTATCTTGCAGGAAAATAATAATCTTCTACATAATAGTTAATTATATTCCTTTGCTAGATAATCTCCTTTCTTGTAGAAAAAATTAAAAAAAAGCAAGAAAGTTGGTGAGTGTGAGGGTGTATTTTGGGGCATATTTTCCCCCTTCAGTTTATATATCATCATTACTTTTACTAAGAAAGGACAATATTAAGGCAATTTAAATCAGAAGAGCTGTTGAAAACCAGTATCTACAAAATTCCAAGTTAATGTTTGCATCACCCAGAGAATGATGATCTACAAATATAAAGAATTTCTGGGAAAACCTCAATCAATACAGTCAATCTAAACTTGAAAATAATTCAAAGTACACTGATTATTATAAGGAATTAGGCAATTTCGAAATGGCAAAATGGTCCATTATTTTATGTCTTGATACAAAAATAACAAAATTCAATCTAATTAAATAAAAAAATATAACTACCTTTGAAAAAGAATACCAGAGCATATTTGATATGTTTGGCATAACTGAAAAACAAAAACACCAAGAAATAAACAGAATCATTCAGCATTCCTCATTGATATAAGGATAAAATTATTAACATTGCTGCAAATATCTGCTAGTCCACAAAATAATTTGGGGCTGCATTATGAAACCAACTTACAGAAAAATGAGAACTCATTTAGGTACTATTTCCTATAAAAAGGAAAGTGTTTAACAATGACGTGAGCTCTGACTAGTCTTAGGTATCTATGTATACGGACAAGTAGGGCATTTATAACATGTGTGTTTCCCCAAAAGGATAATAGATTCATGGTGTCTTATTTTGAACTTAAGAATTTTGGGTGAGGGAAAGAGATTATGTAAGAACAAAGTTTCAGTAAAGTAAATTAGAATATCAGGAAAAAAAATAAATCATATTAACTTCTCTGAGAAGTTAATAAATAAAGCAAACTTGAAGTTGGAGCCTAAAATAAAATTATACTTGGTGCAAATATATTCCTTTATTATTCTTCCTTTTTTTGGCCTTTAAAATATTAACTTTTCCCCAATGTCAACAATGATTTTTGTAATAAGCACGATTAGGATATAGTAGATTTTTAGAAGATAGTTAGAAGAGAAGATTTTTGGACAACAAAATCAATAGTGTTGCTATGTATAGATTGCCCAAGAAAAATGAATACAAAGATCTACTTCAGATTTAGAAAATCAATTTTATAAGGAAAAGTAGAATTTAAGAAAAAAAAAGGGAAGCTAGAAAGTACTTACCTCTTCACGTAATTTTATCAACTGCAACATGAATGCACAAAAAAAAGATAAAAAGGAAAGAAATGGCAGGAAAGAAAGATCAGTTGTGTGACAGGGTACAGAATTAACATTGACAATTTATCTGTTTACATGTTTAGCATTTAAAAATCACAGACAAACACATTAAAAGAACCTAAACATAGACTACATGCAGAGTTTTTTGAACGAATAAAGATCACTTTCTCACACTGTCACATTAAACAAAGAGAATAGTGTGAAATTCTCTTTTAAAGCACATCTAAGACACCATCATGAAATAAAGGGGAACGACTTCATAGAAGTCTATATTATAAAGAAAGAAAACAAGTTTACTGTTCCTCTCTTCTAAGAATGTACCACTGAAGAGGTTTTGTATATACAAGTTTTCAGGATGTTTCTCTATTTGGAATCTTGACAACTGATTTCAGATTTACCAACAAATGAAAATGATTAATAGTTCATGCTTTGGTTCTAGTAAGGACCTAAAACAACAAACTATGATGTGAATATCATATGTGAACCCACTCTAGTAATAGGATTGTATTTAGAGGTAAAATTATTTTAATTCAGAATAAAGTATGCCAGTATAGATAATACTTATTTAGGACATACATCAGAAAATATTCCACTATCCTAGAACTATTGTATGTATCAGTCAATTTTTAGAATTTCACTTTGCTTAAGAGACTACTGCAATCAAATGGCATGTTTTCATTTTAATTCTTTCTTTCTTTTTTTTCCAATTCTTTTCATCTTGTAAACTGGGCTTTCTTAAAGTAATGAACTCTCTTACTTCATTTGTAAGTGTGGCTTCATTTGTAATGTACTCTGTTTCACTAAAGTATAATAAAAAAAAAACCACCCTTCACTTGTTAGACAATTCTCCTGTGACAACATTTTAATTCTCCTATATAGAACATTTTTCTATCACTTTATAACAGATAAAATTTTACTTAACTTTTTAAAAGCTTGAAAAAAAATATAATTACATGACTGCCTCATTCTCTGTGTGTGTGTGTGTGTGTGTGTGTGTGTGTGTGTTGCTACTCTAAACCACAATATCACTGTATAGTTGAGATGACAACCACAGTTTCTGAAATGAACAGAAACTGATACCTATGTTGTTACAGACTATAAACCACATTCTAGGTCTGAAATTTGCATCCTCAGCAATTCAGGTCTATAACTGATAATTTTTAAACATCTAAATATCTGTAACATCTGTTATAACACTTGACATATGCAGGCCAATAAATTAAACTATTGCTTTGGGAGAAACGTGCTATGAATTGCTCACTATAAGTCTCTTAGTCCAAAAGTATCATGTTTACTATAGCCTGGAATTCTCAATGCTTAATGCTGTTTTTGTCTAGAAATCCAGGCAGGCAACATACATTCCAGCTTATTCTGTTATTTTATTTGTTATAGAAAAAGTATTTCAAGTACTAAAGAATGAAATTTCAAAATTGTTATAACACTTTATAAAGAGGGTAAACGATTTACTATGTAATATCTTACTGTGTATTCAATAAAAATGAAAATTTACTATCATACTTTCAAAATAGACAAGAAGTTGTCATTATTTTTAAATACACTCGTTCTCTCAGCAGCTATCCACTGTGTACCAGTAAAGCATCTCATCATCTCACATGGAAAGTTAAAATTCTTCCACAGAAGAAGGGAAATTTTAAACTAAGACACCTGGCCTATCACATATTGGAATCTTTTTCTTTGCTCCTTGAACATCATAGGAGAAAAAGGCAAACATTAATTCTCAGAAAGGGACGATCTGGGAATTGATCGCACAGCCCTCTTTTCTTTCTGGGGGCACCATTCTTCAGTTGACTATGATACTTAAAGGGCCAAAGTTTAAAACTACTCCTCAGCAATAGAGACCATTTGGGGCATGCCACCCTGCCATAATCAATGAGTGTTTAAAAATGCTACCCATTTGTTTTTTCAATAGGTTCCAAACAAAAAACGTTCTATCTTGTTTGTGCTGCATGGCTGCATTCAGGCTCCACA
Source organism: Marmota flaviventris (assembly GCF_047511675.1). Classification (NCBI taxonomy): domain Eukaryota; kingdom Metazoa; phylum Chordata; class Mammalia; order Rodentia; family Sciuridae; genus Marmota; species Marmota flaviventris. The sequence goes on from NC_092501.1 coordinate 17,224,191, forward strand.
CCGGATTTGTAGCTAAGCTAGGTAATGGGAAGTTTTTTTTTTTTTTTTTTTTTTTTTAAATCTTTTTTTTCAGTTAGGCCGAGAGTTATGCATTCAAGTAAACAAAAGATGGTCTATTTTTGAAAATTAACAACGAACGCACAGGCTAGAGTGTAAGTACTGATTTCGTATTTTATCGAGCTACTAGCTCCATCATAGGCGACATGAAAGTGTGTAATACCGCAATGTTGAGTTATGATAATCAACATCTTTTTGAAACAAAAGATTTTTTTTTCCCTCCAATGCAGAATTTGATACAAGAGGTAATCTGTTCCTTTGTGGGCTGAAAAAATCTGGTTTACGCTGGTTTGAACCAGTGGAATCTCTTGTGGTTAAGCCTTCTGCTGTGACTAAAATCAAACCTGCACTGCAGAGCATGCGAGGGTTCATGCGCGCGCGCCTCTGTGTGTGAGGTGCGTCACGTGACCTCCAGAACTGCCGAATTTTTTTTTTAAAGCTGATAACACGACTGCCGTCTCTGTCCGCATACAGATAACGAATAAATGCTGAACTCTATTAAACGCCCTTTACACATTATCGTGGGTCGAACACACAATTTTCTGAACTTATGATGACAGTCTATTTATTTTGCTATAAACCCTCAGCACGTAACGAACAGATTTGTGCCTGGTAATGATCTGCTCTGCCAGGGCTATATGAAATGATACCGACCTTCTTTAGATCTTGGGAATTAAATTGACCGACTTCACCCCCTGGTATGTAGCTGAAGTTTGACACACTTTATGCACAGCAAGCCCAAATCGGAACTTAAGAGAACCTTGTATTAAAAAATTAAGCAATCATTATCTGCTAAATATTGCTTTACCACAAAAATTTCCTCATGTTTAGAGCTGTCCTACTCTTTATTATATTTTTGAATCTTCTGCTTCGGATTTACTCAAAATTAACAATCAATATAATTTTGCATACGGTAACTGTGAGACTACTAAGTTCAAAACTAGAACTTAGACGTTTTATTTGCCCCATTATCACACTCCACTATGAAAGGCTTTATGGTTTCATTCTATAAATTGTTTTTTGTCCTTTTTTTGGGACAGGTTCTTATGAAAGGAAATCAAGTTAAGAAGTATTTAAGGTGTCTCTCTAAATGTAGCATCACTACATTCAAGAACTCAACTCTCAGGGAAAACAACTGTTGTTATATTAGATGGCAAATAGGATATTTTAAAAAGACACAATGATAATGCTTATGTCAGAAGCCCTTGGAAAGCTGAGAACCCAACAACACTTCAATTCTGTTCCTTTCTTATAAACCAAAAGAGCTATATTTGATTGAATGAAATAAGTGTAGATCAGAAATGAACTGATATGAGCAATTAATCTGGAAATAAGTGAAAGTGTGCATTGTATGAGGGACTTTAAAGATACATTTGAAAATTTGTGAAATGTTGGCATTTCCAATAATGGCAGAAATGTTTATGATATACTTAAGAGTAAATTAACATAATTTATAGTTAATTGGAAGGTTATAATTATATGCTTAAACAGTCAGGGTCTAGGTGCCTAAAACCCTGCATTACAAATAGCCAGAATGAGAAATGATAGCTTCTGCATTCATGTTTGTCCAAATCTTTACAAAGAACTCACTATGTAGGCAGTATGTGTATGATGCATTGAAAAGAACTAGTCAGTATTTCTTTCACCTATTTGCAATCATTGCTATTGCTTCTTATCATATTTTCTGATGTATATATTTTTAAATGACAGATATAACCTAATTTCAATAAACAAATACTTTTTTTTGATACTTTTGTTCCATTTTGTTTATCTCTAAATTTTACTGTATATTGAAAGTTTATCATAAATACATGAACAAGAAGTTCTGAAAATCAATTTGTCAACAATTAAAAGTAAACTTATTTCTAAACAGAAACTATTTTCTTACATAAATTATTGGTAATCACTCCTAGAAAAAAAGCTATCTTCATAGTTTCTGAGATACCAATTTAAAATATTTTTTCTTCAGAAAAAAGCCTCTATTGTGATTATTCAGCCTAAATAAAAACTGGCAAATAGGATATTTTAAAAAGACAGAATGATAATGCTTAAGACGAAGCCCTTGGAAAGAATAAAGTTATTTTCAAGTGACCATACCTAGTAAATGATGCGCTTTACTTTCAGAGATTTTAATTCCTATATTATAACAAAGAGCCACAAAACAAAATTGAATGACTTTATCATATGGAAATTTTCCTACAGTTGCCACAAAATATCCCCAAAGCGTGGTCTCTTTGAACTTTCAAGCCTCATTCAAATCTTAAACTTGAAAGTTCACATAAATAATAATCTATCAGTTATATATCCTCATGGTTATAACTTATCATACTCTATTTATTAAAGTGACAGCTCCTTACAACTAAACTCCAGGTTCTCCAAGCACTTTCAGAATTTGTAAGTTTGACTTATACAAGTCCAGGGGAAATCTCTGCATAATCACTTTAAAGTGACAGAAATTTAATTTGCAAAATCCAGAAAAACATTAACTCAAATGTATTTTTGTGGAATATTTTTCTTTAGGCATAAAAATCATACTTATAAGTATGCAAGGCAAATATTTTAGGCACATAAAACGTCCATTAGGAGAAGTGAACATGCTTTAAAAAAAGGGATTCCTGTCACAGAACTACAACATTCATTACAATGAAGGAGTCTGAGCTAGACAGGAACACCCCCTTCCTTTCTATTTCCTCTACTTTAGGCAGTAGTTTCAAATGAGGGAAAGATCTACAGCTTTTTAAAGAACTGACATGGGAACTATGCGTTCACTTTTTTTTGCAAAAAAGATAATGCTTTTTTGCAGTAGGTAGGAGGAAAGTTACTACTCATTCATTCAAGAGGTATGAGCAATCTAAATCTCACTTTTAAAAAAAGAAGAAAATATTTTTCTCTCATCCTCACATTATTTAATCTATTATGAGTAAAACCCCTTCATCACATCACCCTTTTATGTTTGATGTGCTATTTTTTTCCTTTAGCTATTCTCACATTTCAATCAGGGAAGCTGAAATCCCAAGTCAAATCTGAATGTGTTTACATGTCTGAACTCAAGCTGATACATCCAAATAGTGGAGGAGTTGAGAACTTCACCAAAACAAACATCATCAGCTCAGTGATTCCTCTCCTGTTTTTCTGGTTTTGTGTGTGTGTGTGTGTGTGTGTGTGCGCACGTGCGTGCACAGAGGTGGGAGTGGGGTTTTCCTCACAAAGCAACATCCCTGTTTACAATATTAACATTACAGTAGCTAGGAATATAGTATCAGCAAATATAATCTATTTGAAATGGTAAATACAGTTATGCACTTTTTTATAATGTGTATTGATATGTTGTTTAACTATCTTATTAAAATTTCAGTTTCTCCAGTGAATGATTTATGTTCAGTTTTATTCAGGCAGAGTAGAGATCTTTATCATACTTTCCAAAATAACATTAATAAACACATTCAAGTCTTGCTTGTGAAGTTTCCTGTCATCATTCCGTCTCTAAATCATCTTTACATTCTTTAAATCATCTCTACACTCAAGTTTTGAAACATTTTTAAAAAGTCATATATTATCAATGTAAAATTATGAAGTCTGTAGTATTAACTTAAAGAAAGAAGTAGGACATTAATTAGACTAATGACACTAGAATGTGATCCAATGAGAACTGACAGCCCAAGTTGTAAGGCCCTTTTAAGAAGAAACTATCTTACTTTTTGTCTACACAGATCTTAAAATGCAAAAAAAGACTTATCCTATTATTATTATTATTACTATTATTTGACAGAAGCAAGATAATATTACCATTATCTGGGTATCCAAGTTGGCACTGGTACTTAAAATTTGCATTTTGGTGAATGTATTTTTAAGAAGCTACACAATAGGAGACTGAGCTGCGCTGTTGAATTTTGAAAGCTTACTTTCATTTGTTTTGCTGCAAGTGTTGATTTAATTATACTGCATTATTATCAAAGCTGTATTATGTACTTTTTTATTCCTTTTACATGTGTTTGAGGTGAAGACCTTGGCTTTGTCTGCAAACAGTGTGTTTCAAGTTATTCCTTAAGTACTAAATAATAAAGAAAAGAGAAGAAAAGATTTTTTTAAAGATAGCAGACAGTGATCACAAGGTAAAGGGTTAAATGTAAGATCTCCAAGAAACATTTTGAAGTTGATTAAGACTCCAGCTTTGCATTAAACAGTATCGCTTCCACATGAGTTGCTGCTAATACTGTTAAGGAGCAGCTTGAGAGCCCAGTGTGCCTGTGACCTCCTTCACCCTCCAGCCACCCACCGGGCCTTCCTGATTAGCATTCTACCTGGTTCTCTGAGGAATTCCCATCATCCCCTAGGAGCTCATTCCGTACTTCGTCACTGTAGGCGATCCGTGACCTTTTCTATAAAACAAAACAAAAAGGGAAAGAGGAGAGGAACGTTAGAAAGTAAAGGCTTCGAAGCGTTATGGTATCAAGGCTGATCATCTCAAACCTCGAGAGCCCCCTAATGGAAACCTATCTATTGGCGAAAATCTGCAAACCAAAGTTGCCTAAAGTTCCTGAACTTGAGTAATTTAATGTAAATAAGAAGTTTTTAAAAATGTCAATAATGAAAGAAAACTGCATTGTGCACATATTCTATTAATATTCATAAATGGGTTAGAACTTGTATATCATTCTGTACATCAACAGTCAAATAAGACTACTAAACTGAAAGAAATGGAGCTAAATAGCTGAATATTTATAAACCTTAGATTGTAATTTTAAAAAACTGTATATTGTAGCAGGAAATAGACTGTATAATTTAGAGCTTTTAAAATTCTAATTCTATGATAATAATTATATCTCAAATTTTACTCTGGAATCCCTGGCCTCACACATCTATATTTCTTTCTTTATTGTGATGCTACTAACCAGAAAGAGAAGGATTTTAAAACTTATCCCCTATCCAAATAATAATTTAAATATCTCCAACTTCTCTATAAATTATGGCCTAATGAAAAGGAGTATGTGTGTGTGTACACAGCCTGTGTCTGTCTGGTAAAGCAAATTAAAATTTTCAATCCCAGTAAATAAAGGCTAGCAAGCTATGAGTCAACCTTTCACAATCCCAGTAATAAAGACAAGTGGGCTGAGTCAATGTTTCACGCACTGAAACTTTGTTTTACAAGAAATCTACCTGCACTTGTAAAGTTGGAGCGGCATGTCTGCAAGCAATTAATGAATTATCTAAACGTATATACAATTTGGAAAAGGTAAATGACTCTGAAAATTAGTTGTGAAACTATATATGGTCCTCAGTTCCTACAGCATCTTCACTATTTCAGACCCAAATTCAGATTTACAAGTTACTTTGTAAGCTTTTCTGCTTCTGAACTAAACAAAAATGATCAGTTAGAAAACAGAGTCATCTCTTTCTCACTTGAATCTACACTTTGAGACATAAATTTCTTACCTGTTCAATTGTGGTCTGAAAAAGCATTGTAGTTGAAAAGGACTATCCATAATCCATGAGCAGAAGTCAACAATAAGATTTCCATTACATTTTTAGACTAGTGAATAAGTAACACTGCTTGGCCACATAGAGATCATAACATCATAGACATGAAATCATATCATACTGGAATTTAAAAGGACCTTAGACAAGAACAACCAAAGGACTTTTTCTCAATTTTTCCAAGAATGGCACATAAGAGAGAATTTAGTTCATTACATACTATTTAAGACTGGGGGCTTACAGTTCTAGCAGAGCACAATTAAAAAAGGCTCAGTGGAGTATAAATAAAATAAAAAACCTACAACCCCCCTTTTTAGGGAAAAAAAAAGTTTCATGGAGTTCTAATAGTATGGTCATGATCAAACTGAGACTAGAATTTAGGAGGCCTGTTTAAAAAAAATAAATTGCTCCCTATTCTATTACCCTATGGAAAGACACAAGGGAAAAACAGCACAAGAATTGCAAAATGTTTCAGTATAAAGGAGATGGTGGCATCCCCTTCCTGCCCTGAGTCTCTGCTCCAAGACTATCACAAACATACACCTTTGCACTCACAACAAATATGTAAGGAGGTAAACAAAACTACCACAATATTGTGGGGAGGACAAATTAGAGAAGTTGCCATTAGCCTGAGATCAATAAAGACAACTATATCAGATCTCCTGAAAATTAGGAGTGCCCCAACTCATTCATCTATGAACAAACCTGACATTTTTATCACCACAAGCAGCATATATTAAGGTTGTGTCTCTTATTGTATTTACTGAAATTACTATTAATTAGTTATTTCTATTGACTTTATGCAGAATTGCATTTTAAAATGCTAAGTTACAAGGACAATCTACTTCATGGCTTTAATACAACATTTAGACCAAGCTAAAGCTTTCTTTTGCCCATTTGGAGATCTCCAGTATAGTAGTTTCAAACTAGCTAAGCAAAAGTATTTTATGGCATTAAAGGGAATGAGAACCTTTAAACAGGCTGTGGTATCAGAGCTGCCTTTTTAATTATTCATTTCATCACTATGGGGGACTAAAACATTCCGCAGTATGCAAGAATATCATATGGAGATTGTTTTTGTTTTTTTCCTTTTTTCAACAAAATACCAACAAATTGGCATAGATTGTTCAATTACATTATATCTTATTTTGATTTAATATACTAAAAAAGAGGAAGAAAATTACAAGTGTGTATCCCTTAAATATCTAATCTTGTTTTGGTTAGATTGTACTGCAGAATGTACTGCTTTTGAAAACCAGCAATTAAGAGCATGCATGCTTAGCAAGAGGAGACCTAAGGATTATCTGCAGTTGAGGGGTGGTCCCTATCAATGTCATTCTTTACCACTGGGATGGTAAAAACTGGTCATTTGGATGGCTTTTCTAGATGTAATTAAGCAAATGATATGCTGAGTTTAACAAAGTATTCTCGGACAGGATTGACTTTTCTTAAAGAAAAGACAACTCATTTCAAATAACAAAAATAGTTCTACCCCTTGGAAATGGCACAGTAATGCTAAAATAGAACTCTTTTCACTTGAGTTTTGTCTTATAAAAATAAAACAAATCATTACTTTGTTTTATTAATAATTATATTTTAATGCCCAACATTGGTTATTTTCTTATATTTTCTAATGGTTTAAAATTTTCAGTAAACAGATTGATTGTATGTAATCAGACATAATTTAGCCTGCAAGACCATAACTAAACTAATTGAAAAAAAAGGCAAAATTCCTCTGAATGACAGACTGCTTATTTTAGGAATAATTTTCCTTCAAAACATCAATAAGTTCTGCTATCTTTTATGGAATTAAAAAAAAAAACCTCATGCTACACTTCTGAGTATCTAAATAATATTTTAATTTAGAGGATTCAAAGTTAATGAAACTGAAATCTCTGTTGTATCTTGATAAACTTAACTAAAATATTTTTACTTCATTATCAACAGTATAAAATCTGTACTTTAGCCAAATGCAAGCATGAGAATTTGAGCTGGAAATGTCACACATTCAGCTACAGTTTGAAGGAACCCAATTCATAATGCATTTTATAAATAGTTAATGACTTCTATACATAAGCTAACCAGGCAAATCAAGAAATTGTCAACATTTTTAGTCTTAGTTGTCAGTTCCCACTGTCTACTGGTGCTTTATATGTGGCTCTGGAAAAGACAGAAGCTCTATGCAGTTTGTAATCTACTTCAGTTTCTGGTCTATACCATAAGGGTGAAAAAGCTTCAACTGCCAAATCTCTCTCTCTCTCTCTCTCTCTCTCTCTCTCTCTCTCACACACACACACACACACACACACAGGTGTGCACACACAAAGAGTATTAAATACTAAAACATTTAGGTTTTACTTGTATGCTTATGTAAAGCTTATTCTTTCTGACTTTCATGGTGGACTAGATACAGTTGGTTAGAGAATCTACAGATCATATTGGACAAAACTATGAAAAATTAACCATTGATTGTGACCTAACTCTAAGAAGTTAGATGCACAGTTTCAATGACTATTTTAAACCCATGACAAAAGCGAGTCTGTGGTTATAAAAGCAAGAATTTCAGATTCAAAGAGATTGTCAGTTTTTCACCTCATATATGAATAGGATTTTTGCATACCGATTGGCTGATTTTCTTAAAGTCAAGTTCAAATAGATACACTTTTCAGGTCTGACTGGAAATTTGGCTTGAAATAATCTATCTACTTGACCCAAGCCTTAACATTTCCCAATTGAGCTGAATGTGTTCATGGACAGGCACTGCTAAATTAGAGACAAAATGAATTAACTTAGCTTAAATTAATTAAAACTTGTGACCTGTGGTCCTGTCTCTTGTATGATTCTGTATGTGAAACAGGGTATATATAACCAGAATGAGGATTCTAAAGCCCACCACAAGCAAAAACATAACAATGAAGTTGGTTTATTACTAAAGCGTATATGAGAATTTAATTTCCATGGCGTGCACATGGCAAAGCAATTGCTTAAATTGCCTCACCTGGGAATTTAATACAATGTTATCATCAGACCAGCCACATTGTAAATAGATTTATAATGCTTTCCATGTGCTGTTCTCTGTTGCATATGAATTAAGTAATGATCTGGTATTACAATAAAATCAGCTAGTTCCCACACCTGGCAGACAGGATATTTCACTAAATTAATACCCATACAGCCACATCACAAGGCATGGGAAAGGAAAGCATCTCGGAGGCATTTGACTTGAGTTTTACCTGGGAAGTGAATACTCCCTGGCCATGTACAATGTCACTGCACTGACTGGGCTGCTCAAGACAATCTGTTTCTAACATCTGCATCACAGAATTAAGACTTTCTCATTCCCATTCAATTTTAGCCTAGTTTCCTTCATTCAGGACTTTAATTACTAATCAGGGATCCGCAATATTCACAAACACCAAGAATGCCCTTTATTCTAATCTATGTGCTGCAGACAGCCAAATAATTGATACAAAGTGCAGTTTGGTTTTGGTAAGTAATGAAAGAACAGCTTGTCCTACTTCCCAATCAAATTGGTCTATCAAAGAAATGGTTAATAGATTTCTCCGTAGTTCTAAAACAAATTACACAGTCTGGCCAGACTTTTCCATTCCTTCTACCATGTTTTTCAGTCCCCATATATTTAATAATGCCCAAGGTTACCAGGTGATACATCTATTAAAAACTGCTATGCTTTCATAGCCAAAGAATTTAACTGCTCCTGTTATAATTAACACTTTGGGATAACTACAGAATATGGTGAAATTATATTTATTAGCTAGCTATATAATTTCTGGCATTCATTTCTTACCTAATTTTATCTGGTTCTAATTAAATAATATCATAGCACTATAAGACCCAGATGGCATTTTCAAAATGTATCTATCATTGGCACCAAGTATTCCATTTTTAACCTCAAAATGACTTACCAATTCAGACAAGAAACTTACATTTTGGAGAAAAATAAATAAAAAGGAATTTATGAATTCTTGCTCATCACAGTACTCCCTGTACTCTATGAAGTTCTAGCAAAAAGGAATTTAAGTCTAAAACTATAATACTATATCACTTACGTAAAGGCAAAGTAAAGTTTTAGGTAAATGTTTGATGCCTAGAAGTTGTTACAAAGAAAAAACATAAGGCACTGAATGGAAAGAACAGAATAGAGATAACATTTCAGTATGTGATCTTGGTCAAATTGAGATTTTTGAATATCAGTTTCCCTGTCTCTAGAATAGTGGCTAATACTTATTTCCTAGAGTTGTTGTGAGAATGTAAATATTATGAACAAGTATAAACCTATCCTATAAATTTGGCTGTTAATCTTACAAATCATGCTCATCTGAATATTAATTGATAATATTGAAAATAATGTAATAAACCAGTACATATATATATATGGATAAGAGTATAAGTGCATCCTTCTTAAAAAATGATTTGCCAATATATACCAAGAATAGCTTTAAAAAAGTCCATGTTATTTATTATTTAACCCAGTAATTCTGTAAAATTGTGTCTGTCCAATTCCTTATTTTATGGTGCTGCAATTTTTGGATGGTTTCCAATAGTAAAAACTTCACTGCATTTCTTTAATGTTATCAGAGAAAGTGAGTTCCAACATGTTTCTTCTAAGTATCATTCCACTAAACATGGCTTGCTCTTACTCTAGAGAGACTGTTTAGAGTTAAAGGTCAAGTCCATTCGCTGGGAAGTGCACATGCCACATGTCATCAATACTGTAACATTAATAAAGGAAAATATACTTTCTATCTATCATAAGTCTGTGGCCCATGGACCATACCCAAGCCACCTGAGAGAAAATACTAACATGCCCTGCTGCCAAGCTACCACCAGAGTTGCAAAAACAGGCTAACATGAGAATACGAAATAATCCATTGTTGTATGTTGTACAAGAAAGAGAGACTTGACATTTTTTTTAAAAAAGTTTTTCCTTATCATAAGCACTGTCATTTATTATTTTTGTTTGTATTTTCAAACACATTTGACATTTTTGAAATGGATATTTATTTTTTGGCTGTAAATAATGAGATAAATCATACCATACTGCCTCTTAATTACTTTAAAAATTTAATTATATATCATATGTGAATATTTATATACATATGATGAGGTTATATGTGTGGACACGCATAGGGACTCTCACAGACCCATGTGCAATCCATATGGAAAAAGAACTCCATTTATGTTGCACAGTGCTAGAACAGATTTTTATTTAGACTAGGAACTCTGACCACATTGCTGCTATATCATTTAATGATTTATAAAACAGAGAGCCAGAAAATCGGGTAACTGCACTTCTTCATTTCCTCTCCCTGAATTTCTAAATTTTAGCCTGAAGTTTAAGTTTAGCATTAGTGTTTCAAAATGCATCATAAGTTAGCTAGTATCATGGCCCCATTTGTCTGCATGTGCTTGTAGTTTATGACTTTTGACACTGCTATTGAACAGTGTGTCTGTGTCTTAAATCATGTTAGTTTGTCAATCAGCAATTAAGTTACTTCGTTCAGAAAATCAGCTCATGATAGAATGCCCAGATGTTGTTGTTAGCATCTGGAATAGTGAAAGTATGCTATGGAAGAAATCTAATTCTTTAAAGTCTTGCTGAATGTAAAATAAAATAACTCTACAGACTCTACTTGAAATAATCAAAATGTTTACTATTTTGTTTGTTAATGATATATAAATGTCCTACATACTTCCACTGTGAAAATAATACTCTGATAAATGAATGAATGCTATGTACCAGATGCTTGACTTGTATTTTAAAATTACTGAACTGGAATATATCAATTAATATAATTAATTCACATAATTCTACTTTCCCTATATAACTGCCTAGTACTGGGAAGGAAAAGTGATAATTCATTGAAAAATCTGTGCATAGCCATAATTTCGAGAACAGATCCTGAGGATTCTGTAACTGACACTGAGGTATCACACGAGTCATCACCTAGATCATGCTACAGATTCATAGATGAAGGGTTCTAAACCAGATGAGTGATCTACTACCTGAGGCCATAGGGTGAGGGAAGAACAAGGACACAAACCCCTTCACAATTCTGTGTTCTTCACTTGACTATACCACCAAGACAGGCTGGAGTGGTCCTACCTTCATTTTGCAAAGCCAAGGTTGACTATGCCATTCATCCAGTTCTGTGAATGTATCAGCTACAAAGTTAATTAGCTTGTTTTGTTTCTGATCATCCTCCCTCAATAATAATAACAACAGCAGCAGGAATAATAAACCTTTACTTATACATTATTTTTCGACATTGGAATACTGACTACAATAAATTTTAGAATTCAAGGATGGCAAATGCTTAGGTAAAATGTTTTATTTGATAGAATAAAACGTCTGATTTCAGAGGGTGAGTCATAACCACACCTATGGATGTTAGATGGTTTTCAAGATTAATCTTTAAAGGCTGCACTATAAAGCAACAATAATCTACCTACATGGCTTAGAGAAAAGCCACACAGATTATTAAGAAGGGTTAAGAATTTCCTGCTTACCCACTGGATCTGCTGACTCTCTGTATGGTTAACTTAAAATTCTATACTGGAACCAGCCATCTCATAGGCAAACAATTTTTACAGCTTTATTTACCCCTGAGACTTACTTTTGGACCCATGTTGTGACAGATTTAAAAAAAAATTAAGTAGTATACTATGCTACAGTGAGGTTTTAGTGTTCATAATTCAGAGATGTAAGATGTCTTCTAATGCTTTATGGATACAGCCAGTAAAGCTGTAATGCTTAGGCAATAGGAACAAACCATTTTAGCCCAAATTTTCAGTGAAAACATTTTGAAGGTCACTTTTATAACAGAGTGACCCAAAATAAAAATATAATAAAGTAAGTATAAATATTAATACCAGATTCATAAATACATAAACATGTTCATCCTAAAAGATTCTCCATTTTGAAATGGAAAAAAAAATCCTGCCTAGCCAGAGGCTTTACTTTATCAATTAAATGTTCTTTGTTCTGCACCTTTAACATTTCAGTCCCTATTTGTTCTTTCATTCAACTTTATAAACATTTCTAAGTGTATCAACCTCTTCATCCTTTATTTCTTAGCAGCTGTTTTTTTTTTAATAAATTAATTAGGTTTTTGTTTCTTTGTTTTGGCACTGGAGCTTGAACCCAGAGGTGCTTTGCCACTGAGCTACATCCCCAACCCTTTTTTTGTTTGTTTGTTTTGAGACAGGATCTCCCTAAGTTGCCCAGGCTGGCCTTAAACTCGAGATCCTCTGAGTTGCTGAGATTACCAGTGTGCACCACCCTGCCCAGCTCAGCCAAGCTTCTTAAAAGAGTATTTTGCATCACTAACTCCACCTATCATGTTCCAGTCACTTGTCAACTTATTACAAACTGCCTACTCTCCTATTGCTCTTTAGGTCTCCCCAGTATCATCAATGATTTCCTAGTTGTCAAAATCACTGACCACATTTTTTAAAATTAACTTTTTATGATAGTTACAGATTTATACAAAAGTTGCAATGATAGTAAAGAGTTCTCATATAACCCACACCCCGTTTATCACAATTAGTGAATTAATCATTAATTATTGTACATTATTATTATTATTAAGATTTCCTTAGTTTTTAACTAAGGTTCTTCTTCTGTTCTAGGATCCCATCCAAGATTTTGCAATATATTTACTAGTCATGTCTCCTTATGCTGCTCTAGGATTGTGATGGTTTTCTCAGACTTTCTTGCTTTTGATGACCTTGACAATTTTGAGGAGCAATGATTAGGTATTTTGTAGACTGCCCCTCAATTGGGATTTGTCTGATGTTTTTCTCATAACCAGACTGGAGTTCAGTGTTTTTCAAAGGAAGACCACAGAGGTGAAGAGCCATTTTTATCACATGATATTAAGGTTACATATTATCACCACTGCTTATGTTGACTTTGGTCACCTGGCTGAGGTGGTGTTTGTCAGATCTCTCCACTGTAAAGCTCTTTTCCTCTTCTGTACTGTACTTTGTGTGGTTCACATTTAAGGAGTAGGAGTTATGATCCATCTCCTTGAGGGCAGAGTATCTACACAAACCATTTGATACTCTTATGCATGGGAAGTTGTCTACTGATCATTATTCAATTATTTATTCATATCAATATGGATTTATGGATGTTTTTATACTTTGGATTTATAATCTAATATTATTTCATTAATTTTGTTGCTTAAATTGTGTCAACTTTGGCTCTAATGATCACATTTAGTCCTTTTCTTCAACTTATCTCTCCATATCATCTGACATTACCACTCACTTTCAGTGCCACCCTCCTATGGAATTCCCCCTACCTCTGGTCTTGCCTCAGTCTCTTCAGTGTAACTATTCTCTTAGTCTTCCCAGAAATGCTTATATTCCCTAGGTATCCTTTCTTGGTCCTCTTCTTGCTCATCTGAAAGATATCATCTATTCCCATCATTCTAACTAGCACTTAGAAGCTGGAATATTCTACCCACAAATCCAATTCCTATGGGCATCTTAGCCTAAAGGTATCTCAGACTTAACATAGACAACAGGGGTATTATCTTGCTTCTATTTAATATTCCTCCTCTGTCTTTCTCTAATTTGAGGGATGGTATTACCATGCACATGTTCTCCTTAGACAAAAACCTAAAAAGTATCCAACTCTCTCCTTGGGTAAAGTTCTTCAATCAATCAGCAGACTTTACCATTATTTTTCAGAATATCTACATGTGGGCCCTTGGCCATATTTCTAAGATGTTTGTTATCTTATGCATTAGTCCAATTCTTTTCTCATAACTGTGGTTACCACATATTTGTCCTTCTTTTTATATGTGAATTATACTTGGGAAGCACTTCTGCAAAAAGACCAACATGTTTTAAAGCAGAGATAAATCAATAGGTATAAAGACTCAACTCCTTCAGCTCTATCTCCAGCAAAATATCAAACCTATGAAAGAATCATCGCCTAAAGATATAACTTATTTTAGAATGGGAATGTTAAAATAGAAAGTACATGCATTCAACAAAAGCCAATATACTATGGGAAAATGCTAAGCAACAGAACCCTCTCCAACTTTATATGTCAATACCACATTTCTCTTTAATTTAAAATATAGGCATATTTCATATCAGCTATTTTATTGTTCTCATAAGTTAGATATCTCTATTTTTTATTATGCAGAAGCTAAAAGACCACCATTTCAAACGAGATGATGTGCATGCATATTTCTTCTTTTCTGATCTGTGGACCTGAGGAATATGGATTACCTCTGTTATCTGCACGAAGAAGCTGTGCTACAAGCCTGGCATTCAGTTTGCTTTCATCTCTGAGACCCCAAATTGTACTGTTAGGCAACAGAGGGCACTTATCTAGATTGAACTGTCATACGAATAGATTTTTGTCAGCCATTCAATTTGTATCGGGGAACATGCCAACAAAAACAAAATCCAGCAATTTAAAACAACAAACCTATCCTCTACTGACAGGAGCAAATTGGTGTATTTCAAATGAATAAGAATTACTATAGATTGCATATCCTGCATGTGGGTGCTTCAGAAAGAAAAATCCTCTTGGACCTAATATTGTCTAGTTTTCCTGGCAATCACATAACATTGAACAAGCACACAGTGAGCTAAAAACTAATAAATACAAAGAAGAAACAATGACAAATAGAAGTTAAAAGTTACATGGACAACGAGGCTATCTAATAAAGTTCCAGGTCAGAATTCAGTGGCTATGTGGAAAAAGTTAGCATGTGTTGTACTTTTGTTTGCTCTCTGGCCCATGTAAGCCTTCCAGCAAGGCAGGGAGTATGTCTGCCCACAATGAGTAGTGACATCATTCTCCTTGGACCCTACTGACTCTGTCTTCAATACCCGAAAAACACAAACAAAAACTTTAGTGAACTGACCTCACCAGAGCAACACTACACCTCAGACTATTTGAAGAACTATTCAGAGTAGATCTATTCAAAGTTGCTATTAATCTTAGATATCACCAATGTTAATAAATGAATAAAAATATGGCAATAAAAATCTTTACAATTGAATATTGATTTTCATATCTAAAATTGATTTACACATCTAAAATTATTTAATATATTTCCCTTTATTATTTTTGTTGAGTCACATCTTCATTCTGGAGCTGATATAGCTAATTCTACAGTGAAATTCAGTCTTGGCTGACATTTATGCAATCATAAACTACTACAAGGGAAATGAACAAATAAATTAATTCAGTTCTGTGATTCCAAATTAAGCTGAAATAGAAAATAAATAAACTTACAAGCCAAAACTTCAATTGAACCCATGTCGTTTTACTGGATAGAAATTGAGTAAGTTCAATTGTTTAAATGAAAATATTTAGAATCTGAAAATGAGTTTTCTTCTATCAAAATTATTAACAAGAATTTAGCACTTTGCAAAATTCTGTAATATGTCCTATGGCAAAGCCATAGCATTATGTATTGTAGCAACAGGTACTTATGTCAAAACTTAAAGCTTCATTAAAGAACAGTCAACAAAAATACTCTATGTACACATATCTCTCCCTAATGATGGTTAAAATAGATGAGGACAAAAGCAAGGTCAAATGTAATGCTTCAAGCTACCTCTACATTTTAAGTAATATAGTAATGAGATAATATTTTTATTTTGAAGGGAGTTATAAAACTACTTGCAAAGATGCATGATTATGCAATTTATACTTATTTGGCTCAGAAAAAATATATAGAAAGACTTACAGAGAGGACTGGGGTTGTGGCTCAGCGGTAGAGCACTCACCTAGCATGTGTGAGGCCCTGGGTTCGATCCCCAGCACCACGTAAAAATAAATAAACAAAATAAAGGTATTGTGTACAAAAAAAAAAAAGAGAAAGCATGCACAGATGATAAAGCAAGTAGAGCAAAATGTTAATAATAGGTAAAAATATATTATGTTCTATGTACTATTCTTCAAAACTGTCTGGAAGTTTAAAAGTATTTCCAAATATTACATTTAAAATAATTAAATATTTAAATATTAGTGGAATAAAGGAACAGAAGTTCTGGTAAGCTAACCTTCAACAAGTAGTTAATGTCTGAGATTACGTGAATGTCAAATGAATCCTTGATTAGATAGCTAATGTTAAGCAAAAATACAATACAATTTTCTTTCAAATTCAGACAATTTAAACAATTCATTTTCACCAAATATTATGGTGTATTCCTTTTTTTTTCAGTAAAAATATGGGACTTTATTTAAACAGTTAAAAGTTTTAGTTTTTAGTTCACCCCTTAGTATAGATTCAAATTTATCCATGGTCAGAGAAATCGAAAGTTATCAGTACAAAATAAAAAATAGGGCTGGGGACATAGGTCAGTGATAGAGTGCTGCCTAGCCCTGGTTTGATCCCTGGCACTTCAAAACAAACAAAAAATCAAAAACCAACCAAAGAAAGAAAGAATATTATGTAACATTTAAATAGTTTGGCAATAAAGTGCAATTCTTTTTCTCCATTTTATTTTATAATAAAAGATGTGAGGACAGTGATTCTAAATTAGATTGCTTAACACATAATAATATATGATTTATTTATTTATTATTTTACAAAAATTCTTAGAGTAACCCAATAAAAATCCCCCTGGAGAGATATAACACGAACCTAAGATCTTTTACCGTGCTCAGAGGTCACTCTCTAATGTTCAAGAATGAATACAAATTTTCAGGTAGTTAGACAGAAGCCCACTCAACTCTGACTTGACTTGGCAACTAAGGCATTGCTGATCTGTCTAATTTTGACTGTGATAGCACTGGACAGGAACTGAATGTAATTCTGGTCTCTGAAAAGAACACAGCCAATTTGGGTGCTCTATAAATATGCAATAATAATAGGACCTCAGGGCTAGAAGGGACCTTGAGAGTCCTCTAGTGTGCCTTGCTCTCTTACATCATCCAACACCAAGTGCATCTTACAAAGACCTTGAAAAAGAGGTCCTTAACTTCCACAAAGAAGCTTACCAACAATAACTGGTTACTGCCGGGAATTATTTCCCTAAACTGAACTTAAATCCACAGTACTGTAGTTACACATACGGTAGAGACCAATACACAGCTGCTGACCATACTTGGCATAATAGCTCTTCACAGACTTGAAGACACTTAACAACTCTACAACTTTCCATTCAGGGAAAATGATCCCAGGACCTTTCTTCATCTGCCTAATTTTTCAACTCTTTAATCATCTGAGGGGCACAGCCCAGAATTTTTTTCTGAATTATCTTTAGGCATAGTAGTCCCAATTAGATGCAGAGATAGACAAAAGATTCTTCCAGAATCTCAAAGTGTACTCAGTCTAACTCCTACTATGTAAATTTCAAGGACAGTCCTTTTTCTGTTCTTTCTTACTTCTGTTCTGAATAGTTTTCTATCATAAATGCACATTAATATGTTTGGGGTATGTGTATGTGTGTGTGTATAGTGTGGGTATTGAAGGCAGGGACTTTTGCAGGCTGGGCACCTGCTCTACCACTGAGCCACGCCTGACCCCCCCACACACACTTTTTAAATATCTTATTTATCTATCTATCTATCTATCTATTTATTTATTAGTTGTAGTTGGGCACAATACCTTTATTTATTTATTTATTTTTATGTGGTGCTGAGGATTGAACCCAGTGCCTCGCACATGCTAGGCGAGTGCTCTAATGCTAAGCCACAACTCCAACCCCTAAATATTTTATTTTGAGGCAAGGTCTTGCTAAGTTGCACAGGCTAGCCTCCAACTTGTCATCATCCTGCCTCAGTCGTGCACCACCATGCCTGGCACATGGTTTTGATAACGTTTTACTAGCTTGATACTCTACTTTTATATAAAATATATAACATACAATAAAAATTCTGAGGCACATGAAAAGGAAAAAATAATGACAACTTATAGTAAAGAAAAAGAGGAGAGAATACGTCAAACTAAAATTCAATATCCTGTGTATATATCATTCAAAAACAATGGTGAAATAAATAAAGGAAATTTTTGGTCAGGTAAAAGCTGAAAGAATTAATTTCTGACATTAATTCCCTGAATGTTAAAAAGGGATCTTTAGATTGGGAAGAAATAATGAAAACTGAAATTTGCATGAAGGAATAAAGAGCTCCAATAGGAATACATATTTGGGTATACAGGCTTTAAGCACATGTCATAAGGGTCACAGCATATGTAGAAATAAAATATAAGACAACAAAAGTAAAAGGAGGGGACAGGTAAATGAAATTCTACTGGGTAAGGTCTTATACTGTCCATAAAGTAATATGCAATTGTTTTGAGAATTATAATACCCTAAAGATTGACACTGTAATCTCTATATAAACCAACACAAAATAACATGAAGAGTTATAATTAAAATGTTAACACAGGAGATGGAACCAAATACTGAAATTTATGTGATTTACCTAAAAGACAACAAGAAATGAGAATTAAAAGAATAAGTGCACCATAGCGTATGCCCAGCTACAGGGGTCTAGTGTATCTGATAGAGTAGTATTTCAAAAAAAAAAAAGAAAAAAAAATTGACTAGTAACACTACTATTAATTAACTTTTTACTGGAAATACTAGAAAACATATTAGGAGAAGAAGTTATAAGTATAAAATTGGGAAGGAAGAGGTACAACCATCACTACTTATAAACAATATATCTCAATACTTCAAGAAAATAAACTGAACTGCAAACAATAAGGGAATTTAATAAGGTAGCAAGCTACAAAATTAAATACAGAATTTAATTCATATATATAAACAACAACCAGTCAGAAGATATGGTCAAAGAAAAGTTCTTATACAAGGCAAAAACACAGAAGTTAAAATGACCAGGAATAAATTTAACTTATTTTATAATTTTAAGATGTAGAAAGTATTTGAAATTATGATCCTAGATGTAGATCTATAAAAGATTGATACATTTTATCCATATAAAAATAAAATGTTTTGAATGACAAAATTTAGAATGAAGATAAAATAAATTTAATATTTGACTAGGCCAAACCAAAGGGTAAATGATAAATTGGAAAAAACATTTGCAAATTCCATTTTTAGCAATGGCTAATCTTCAAAAAATATACTTAAAAAGCCCTTAGAGATTAGTAAGGAAAAGATAAACATTCAACCTCCCCCCACCACTCCACAAAAAAAAATAATTAGCAAAGGATAAAAAGAGTTCCTGAAGAAACATATGAAAAGACATCCCATTTCACTCATAAAAGTTAATAAAAACTACAATGAACTACCCCTTTACTCCTATCAGTCTGATCAACATCCAGAAGTATAATACTTCATTTTATAAGTGATATGGTGTAAGTAATCAATACTCCCATGCACTGACAAAGAGAGTGTAAATTAGCATATCTCCATAGGGGCAACTATGAAAGGATTATCAATATTGTAACTGTATACACTTCTTAAGATCTTGCTCCCATAAGAATTGACACAGTTATTCACTTTAGCACCATGTACAGTAGCAAAAGCTTATTTATATGAGATTGACTATATAAATTTGGTAAATCCAAACAATGGGATACTATTAAGCTATTCAAACAAAAGAATTAAGAAGCTCTTCAGTATATACAGTACTTGCTTTCTTTGGTATGGTATGCCATTTTGTTGTTATTATTTAAAGTGGGGGTATATATTTGTATTTGCTTGTTTAAACATAAAGAGAATCTAGAAAGGTAAATCATTAAAAATAGTAGTTATCTGGGTTGAAGATTTGAGAGGAAGGTGAAATGGGGAACTGGGATAGGTAGCTTGTAGAGGAGAGGATTTTCCCTATACATCTTTATAATCTTCATAATTATAATCATCTTCATTATACCAGCATGAAAGTGTAGAAATTGAAGTAAATATCTACTTTAAATATCTACAAACTGTGCTCAACACTACTCTAAATTCATGCATTATCCCTTTCAAGAAAGAGCTACATGCTTACTTCAGACATTATTTTAGAAAACAAGATGTAGTAAGTACAACTTGACGTACCACAAAATTAGGTTTACTTGGGTATCAAAGATCAAAGAAAGGAAGGAACTACCTTGGTTTGATCAGGCCAGGAGTGGCTTTACAAAGAAGAGGATTGAGCTGGGGCATAGTAATGAGTAATCCATGAAGCAGATAAGGAAGAGAAGCAGGATTCCAGGAGAAGGAAGCAGTGTATATAAAATAATGAAGACCTAAAACATGATGCCGAGCATTATAAACAGGAGTACTTTGGCATGTCTAGACAGAGGGTGAATGAAGAACTGCATGAGAAAACGGTAGGAACAAACCAACATGCTCAGGGGAGTCAGACCAACAAAGAGAGTCAAATAGCAAGCGGCTGTCGGGACCCACATAAAAATGCTCCACTGTGTGGGAATCCACCACTCAGATGTAGCTGTGTGATCCAATCTCTCAGCTCTCCCAGAATTTCAGGAGAAGCCTGAAATTTAGAGATCGACATACTATCTCTCAATCTCTTAATGTTGGACACCAATTTCAATATATCAAAAACACTACAAGGCTAAATGATATCATATCTTTTAGCTGGATTTGACTTGTCGGGTGAAACTACTGAAACTTCTTTGAGTGAGTACCAAAAAGTAACAAAAACAGGAAATTGATCTAAACAGATTTACATTCTTAGAACATTTCCTGTATACTCAAAGTGAAAAACAGAGGGAGGAAGACCAGACTGAAGGCAGAAATCTCAGGTTCGCTCTTACAGGTCAAGCAAGAGGTCATGTGATTCTTATTTAAGAGAGCAATAGCAAAGAGGGAAGGAAGGAGATTCTGGAGGTAGACTCAATGGGACTTAAAGACAGAGAGAAGTGGGATAAAGACAAAGTATGGAATGGCTCCTAGGTTTCTCATGTGGGTAACTGAGTACAGATGCATAAACAAGCATAACCAGCATGTGCACCGACCAACATAATCAATTCAAAAAGAGGAATTTGTATTAGAGAAAAGACAATGTTCAATGAATTCAGGTTTAACATTGTATTTGAATGTCTATAGGCCTGACATACAGGCAATGGACAATTTTTGAAAATTGGGTACAGAGTACAAAGAAAAAGTCTAGACTAGATACATGATTATAAAGTCATCAACATTTAGGCATTAGCAAAAAGCATGGGTATAAGTACAATTAACCAGAGAAAATAGAGATGACAAAACAGCAATGTGAAGAGACAAACATTAAGAGAAAGGGAGAGAAAGAATCCAAAGAGAGAGCCAGAAGAGATCGGGGGAGTGTGGTGCCCAGTAAATCAAGGCTATACAGAAGAAAAGTAAGAATGAAAAGTAAGATGCAAACTGGAAAAGGGTCAGGTGTGATTTTAGCAAAATACTTTCAGAGGTATGATATCCATCATCATTGTAAGCAATACAATATAAAAAAAAAGTTAAGCATCTTAATTTTTCTTATAGATATTTTTTTTAAAAACGCATCTCCCTTCCTCAAAATGTTGGGATATTTGTAGAGTATAGAGACCACATAAAGCACTTTTCTAGTTATTTCTTCATTTACTTTAAACCTTTGCTGACAGCCAACAGATGAATGATGGATTATGCCATTCCTCCAGTCCCCATTTTCTTTGGACAAAACTCTACTGGATAACATTTTGGTCCCTGTGGTAAAAATAGAAAAATTCAGGTGGAGACGCTTAAGAAGGAAAACATTTATTAAAGTGACAGGTACCTGAATAGAGCATCCACCACTTGAAGCCTCAGCATTTCTAAGATAATTGCTCATCTGAATATGCTAAACTTGGAAGTCACATGAACAACAACAAAATAAAACAAAAATGATCAAAACTCCAACTGTGTCCACTCAATCTTTATTTGTCTTAAGCCCCATATGAGTAAACTCAAAAAACAGCTAATCAATAGTTGGGTGAATATATCCCACAGGCTTTATTTGTTCTTTTCTGCCTAGTTTAAAAATAATTGTAAATTATAGTCATTTTGCTCTTCTAAATAGCCATACCATATATATAGCTAGAGATATATGTATGCATATATATATACATATATATATATATATATATATATATATATATATATGTATATATATATATATTCAAAGATTTACAGAAACATTTAGAAATTCTAAAAATAAATCAATTGGCATTGAGTTCAATTGGTGGTGGTGAGAAAGTTGGTTTCCAATGTGCTTGGATTCTATGAGTGAATCAAGTAAGAGGTAAAGCATACATTTTAAACACAATGGATCACTTTTTGTGATCTTTACAGGACAAAACATCATTATTTACTAGAATTTTATAAATCATATAATAATGGTACTTTGAAATTATAAGGGTTTTTGAGAACTTAACCTCTTCCCCTTACAGATGAGGAAAATGCAAATTATGATCTAATAAAGCAGAACAATTCTCTGGGAAGTAGAAACTTGGATGTTCTGCTGATAAAGGCCTGTTTTGGCCAAAAACTCAAGTTTACTCTAAATGCTTGAACAGAAAGCATTTCTATGGAGAACACAGAAATGGAGAAACTATGTCCAGTAGAGACAGGACATATCAAGGAACATCAAATATTTTGAATCATAATGGAAAGTATTCAAGGGTGATCAACAGACTATTTCATTCTATTTAATATAAGCAATGGGGGGACTGACTGAAATAATGGTATGATTTTTTTTGTAAGAACCATAAATTTTAAGAGAGGTGAATGAAATACATTTTATCCTTTCCCATGTATAAAATCAGTGCTAGTTTATGTAAAGATCTACATTAGAGATGAACTTGAACCTATTTACAAATTCATCAAGATTTTCTACAACTGAAAAATACAATCTTGGTAAGCCAGGGTGAGTGTAACTGAATGGTGTCACTGAATACACTGAATAATCAAAAGCAACTTGTGGGTTTACATCTAAGAAGTCTTAGGCCAGAGAAACTTTCTCTCTAAGGAAGTTTGGCCTAATTTAAATTATGCTGTATCCTGGAAATTAGCAAAAATTATTTAAAATTCAACCTAATTTGTGTCAGAAAAACAGCTAATATATTTTTTGATCTAACTACATATCATATATTATTCTAAGAGCTACAAATATGTATGTATGTACACTAATTTATCCTACACAGCAATCCTAAGAGGCAGATGTTATTATTATTCCCATTTTATAGATGTGAAAATGGAGATGAAATAAGTAACTTGCCCAAATTCAAAAAGCTAAATGTTAAAGCAAGAACTTAAAATAAGGCGATGTTTCTAAGGGAAATCCCTTAACCTAATTAATCTAATTACATGTATTCAAGCATTTTCTTCTTCTTCTTCTTTAAAATATTTTTAGTTGTAGTTGGACACAGAATATTTTATTTGTTTATTTTTTTAATGAGGTGCTGAGAATTGAACCCAGTGCCTCACACATGATAGGCAAGCGCTCTACCACTGAGCCAAACCCCAGCCCCAAGTGTTTCCCTTCTTGTATTACCACCATCTACCCCCTATTGCTAAAGCAAGAATAGTCAGCTTCTTTTTTTATTTTTAAGGCAATTTATGTTAAACATTATGCCAATCGACAACTGTATTGGCTGGAAATAAAAGAAGTATAAAGAACTCTGCTAAAAACAATTTTAAGTGGTCATGACCACATCTTCTCAATAGTATTCCACTTTGTTGAAATGTCCTCTTTTTTGAAATAGTCTCTTCTGTAGAGATGATCTACCTCACTTTGAACTTTTTTCTGAATTCAATTCACTTCATTCTCTACTTGAACTCTAATACTATACTTCCTATGAGCTTGGTCAAGAACCACTTCTCTTTCTCTCTCCTCCCTAAGTATTCTCACCTCTTTCTAAAGGTTTAAATATTATATGCTCATGTCAATCCTGATCTAACTCCATTTCTCCCCTGAACTAAAAATTGACTAAATCCCACTGTCTGTTTATCTCCACTTGGGTGTCCCATAGATATTTTAATTTAAACCATCCAAAAATCAATTATTGATCCTACAATTACTATTCCTCCACTAGACAAGCAAACAAACAAAAAAACCAACTTGTCTTACCCTCAGTTTTCCCCAATTCAGTAACTGGTACCCTCTATTTAAAAATCAGTTATTCAAGCTACAAGCCTAGGAGTTTATCCTTGATTCCTTTATTTTATTTTAGTTTATCCTTGATTCTGAAAGAGAGAGAAAAGGAAAATGAGGGTAACAATTAAGAGTTACTGAATGCAGGGCAAGGTGAACAGTTGATTGCTGTACTCTTCTTCCAAATTTTCTATATGCTTGATTTTTAAAAAAATAAGGATGTATGAACAAACTATTTTAATTAAAAACTAAATTTACAAAAAGCCTTTGCTGAACTGTTCTTTGCAATGAAATGGACATTAGCATGTGGCTCTTGCTTTGAGCCAATGTTTCTAAAGTAATAGCACCAGGCAGAATGGGCAGGCCTTTTCACTCAGAAAAAATATACTTCCAATGGCTTGTGCATTTCATATACCCTTAAAGATTACTGAGACCTTAACAGCACTTGACTTAGTGGGGAGAAAACAAGCAAAAAACTAAAAAGCTCTGAGTCTTAGCTTCACAAGTCTATTTTCAAATTTTATTACAGTCCAGCAATATTAATCTGGAAAGTAATATGGAAAATGGCCATGAGTTTAAATTTGAAAAGCAGCTGGTAGAGGGAAATACTTATCTTAGAAAGGAAGAAAGACCTCACATCAGTCATCTAAGCTTCCACTCTAAGAAGCTAAAAGAATAAATGGGACAAAAGGCAATAAAGATCAGAGTAGGAATCATTAAAATAGAAAATAGATAAATAATGAAGAATTTCAAAAGAGACAAAAGATTTTTTAAAAAATATAAAAAAGAATTAAACTTTTAGCTAAATTGACTAAGAAAAAAAGAAGACACAAAATTACCAAATCAGAAACTAAAGAGGGGATGTTGTCAAAAAAACCCTAAAGAAATTTAAAAGATTTCAAAGGAATATTATGGGGAATTTATCATTATTACCTAATTATTACCTAATTATCATTAGGTAAAGGGGACAAATCACTAGAAAGACATAAAAATTGACTCAAAAGGAAAGAGAAATATAATATACCAATAATAGTCTGTTACTTTTTTTTTTTTTTGCCATGCTAGGGATGGAACCCAGGCCTGTGCATGTTAGGCAAGGGCTCTGTCATTAAATCACATCCCCAACCCACAAAACAAGTAAAGAAATTAAATTAGTAAAATGATCTTTCTACCAGGCAACAGCAAAAACAAACCCAGTCCCATATGGGTTCATTGTTGAATTCCATCACCATTTAGGGAAGAAATAAAAACTCTACACAAAGTCCTTTTAGAAAGCAGAGGAAGAAACAGTTCCCAACTCATTCTGTGACCTAATCGTGCAAATGCAAGATACAGATTTGACAGAAAAGCTGCAGACCATTACTCCTGGTAAACATAGACATAAAAATCCTGAACACAATAGCATACACCCTAATGTATGTAAACCAAACACAGTAACAAATGAAAGGGATTATATAAGATGAACAAAGTGGGACTTGATTTAGGAATACAAGGCTGGTTTAATATCTAAAAATCAATTAATGCAGTGTATCCCATGAATAAAATAAGGAACAACAACAACATGATTATAACAATATAGAAAGAATATTTGGTGAAATTTAACACATTTCCAATATAATACAGATTCAAAATATGTCACAGATAATATATTTTACGTAGAAAAATTCCAGAGAATCTACAAAAAACCCAACTTGAATTATTAAGTAACTTCAGCAAAATTCCATGTACAAAAATCAATTGTAGTTCTATGTAGTAACAAACCAAAAATAAAATTATGAAAATTTTCATTCACAATAGAATCAACTAGATTAAAACATTTAAAAATAAATTTCATAACTGAAATGAAATACCTGTGAGCTAAAAATTTTTCAGAAAACACTGCTGAGACAAACTAAAGAATGAATTGAAAAACTCAATATAGTTGAGATGGTAATTTCTCCCATAATCAATTTATATTGTTTCTATTTAATGAACTCCTATCAAAATCTCAGATTTTTTTCACAGAAATTGAGAAGATGATCCTGACAGTTAGATGGAAGTGCTAAGAACCTAGAATTAACAAATGATTTTTGAAAAAGAACAAAGCTCAAGACTTATACTATGTGATCTCAAAACTTATTATAAGCTAACATAATCAAAATGCCACGGTACAGGCCTAAGGATAATATTCAGATCACTGAAACTGAATCAATAATCCAGAAATAAAGTCTTATATTACTTTCATCTTATTTTCTATAAAAGTGCTAAAGGAATTCTTTGGGGAAAAGGACAATCTTTTCAACAAATGATGCTGGAACAATTGGCTACCCACATGTGATAATAATAATAATAACAACAACAGCAACAATAATTGAGATTATTTACCTCATACAATATCAAAGAAACTAACTCAAAATGACCATAGACCTAAATAAAAGCATGAAAGCTTTTATAAAACCCAAGAAGAAAAAAAATCTTTGTGCCGTTTGATTAGGCAAAGATTTGTAAGATACAACACCAAAAGTACAATCCATTAAAAATTAGTAAATTCGATGTAAAAATGTAAAATTTTATAAGTTCAAAAGTCATCATGAAGAAAATGAAATAACAAGCTACACACAGGGAGAAAATATTTATAAATCATATGTCTGATTTGTCCAGAATACACAAAGAACTCAATCACAAGAATATATGCAATAACAAATGAGCAGACAATTTGAATAGATATTTTACCAAATATATACTAATGGCTAATAAGCACAAAAAGAGATGGTCAATATTGTGAGTCCATATGGAAAGGCAAATTAAAACCACAAAATGTCACCATATGATCGAGTAATCCCACTACCAAGTAAATATCCAGAAGAAATGAAATGGTATGATGAAGAGACATCTGCTCTCCCGTGTTCACTGCAGCACTATTCACAAGGGTCAAGAAATGGAAACAAACCAAGGGTCCATCAACTGATGAATGGATAGAGCAAATGTGATACATATACATGATGGAATAGTATTCAGCCACAAAAGGATGGAATACTACCATTTACAACAACATGGATGGAACTGGAGGTCACAGTAAGTGAAGTAAGTCAGGCACAGAAAGACATAATTTCACATGTGGAATCGAAAAGATTTGATCTCATAGAAGCTGAGAGTAGAAAGGTTACCAGAGATTAGGGAGAGTAGAGGAAAGAGAGGGATAGAGACAGGCTGATTAATGGACACTAAGTTATGATTAGATGAGAAAGAAGATCCAGTGTACTACTGCACAGTAGGGTGACTACAGATAATGGTAATATACTGTATATTTTTAAAAAGCTAGAAGAAAGGATTTAGAATGTTTCACTATAGAGAAATGATGAATGTTTAAGGAAACAGATTTGTTTATCCCAATTTGAATATTACATAATGTATATCTGCATCAAAAAACCACATGGTATCCCATAAATATGTATCATTTAATATACAAATTAACAATTAAAAAGCAATCAGAAAGATATTAAAAGGGGAGGAAAAACTACAAGATGCCGTTATATACCCAGTAAATAGCTACAATCAAGGAGACTGACAATATCAAGTGCTGACAAGGGCAGAGAGAAACTGGAACTTTCATACATTGCTGGCAGAACATGAACTGGTACAATCTCTTTAGAAGTAGTGTGACAGATTCTTTAAAAGTATACCTGTAACCCTTGCAGCTCTGGAGGCTGAGATAGGAGGATTGTGAGTTCAAAGCCAATCTCAGTAACTTAGTGAGGCCCTGAGTAACTCAGTGAGACACTATCTCTAAATAAAAAACAAAAAAGGGGTGGGGATGTGACTCAGTGGTTAAGTGTCCCGGATTCACTACACAATACTTAAAAAAAAAAAAAAAATACACGTAACATGTGACCCAGCAATTTCACTTCCCAAGAGAAATAACACTCTGACACACGTTTCCACAACTGGATTGCAATTAAATTTTGCACAGCAGCATTACTCATAATAGTAAATATCTGAAATTGATCCAAATGTCATCAAGTGGTAGACAGATAAATAAAATGTGGCATATGCCAATATACTGAACTATTAATAATAAAAAAAAACCTACTAACACATGCTACAACATAAATAGACCTCAAAAATACTATAGTAAATGAAAGAAGTTGGACATATTATCTGATTCCATTTATTTGAAATTTCTAGAAAAAGCAAAACTTTAACACAGAGAAAGCAGACCAGTGGTTGGTACATGGCTGGAATGGGCATGAGGTGACCCCTGAGAAATGTCACACATCTGGGTGAGTTCCGATGGCATATTGAAGCAAGATTTGTTTGGATCTACTAGGTTTAATGAAATATATTACTAAAATTAATATAACCTTTTTCTTTTTTGCATTTTGTGATGTGATTACTAGAATTACTCCTGCTGAATAGGACTATTTCCATTGGGTTATTAACATTGTCAGGAATAAGACCAACCTTAAGAGACACCAAGTGAAATTTAGAAGATGGCAACACTGATTACTAAACTCAGAAATGCTTGGTCAACCAGGATAAAAATAAGTACAACATGCCTGTCTATAGGATGTATACCTAACAGTGGTATCGCTTGTCAGGTTGCTTATGCCCATATAGAAGGGGGTGTGATAATCTGCACAGCACATATACATGAACTGCGAAAACTGGTGTTGGAGAAAAACTCTATTGCAGAATACTCTACACCGGCCTGCTTCTGGACCACATGCTTCTCAATAGCTTTGGAAGGTCAAGATCTCTGAAGGCATGTTGAGGTGACCAGAGATGAATACAATATGGAGAGCACTGAGGTTAACAACCTTCACCTGCTATTTAGAAGCAGGTCTTGCCTGAATTACTACTGGCAATAGTTTTGGGGATCCTCACAAATGATTCTCAGCAGCATTAGTCATAATAGTAATCATTCTAAGAGCAAGGAATTTAATGCAGAAATAAATCAGAAGCATATCATGGGACTGAACATTGCAGATTGTATGTAGAACCTAGTGGAAGAAGATGTAGATGATCACAAGAAACAATTCCCAGGCTGGAGTTGTGGCTCAATGTAAAGTACTTGCCTAGCATATGTGAGGCACTGGGTTCGATTCTCAGCATCACATAAAAAATAAACAAATAAAATGAAGGCATTTATGTCCATCTATAACCAATAAAATTGTTTTGTTTTGTTTTTAAAGAAAGAAACAATTCTTTCAGTGCAAAATAAACATCGTGCCTCTAGGAATGATAGAGGAACAAGAAAGCCCCTTGTACTACAGGAGAGAATGCAGACTATTAGAAGAAACCTAAGATGGAAGTTAAAAAGAAAACACAGAGCCACACCAAAATATCCTTTCCTAAAAGAAAGATCAGGTAGCTCAAAAGAAGACAAACTTCCTCAGAGCTCAGTAGCTGGCTGCTGAGAGCTAAACCAAACAACAATTTTTGATGAAGATTTTTCAGACAAAGACAATAAATTTGTTGATTAAGCAGCTAAAAATCAAGTTACGTATGCGACTACCATTATATTTTCATTGGGCAGTGCTGTTCTTCTGTCTTAAAAAGAATCATAACATCTCAGAGCTGAACATAACCTTTGGAATTAGGTAATTCAATGTCTTCATCTTACAGATAGGGCAACTGAGGTGGACAGGAGAGAGGGAGGGAGGGAGAAGGAAGAAAGGAAGTGGGGGACAGGGAGAGAGAGACTTACTCATGATGAGTCAGGTCCCCAAACTCCTGCTGAATAGGACTATTTCCATTACACTTCCTCAAGGATTGTTAAAACAAAAAGGCTCTATCATCTCCTCTCAAAATAGAATGTTTAATTTAGTCAACTGGTACTGAAATATGTACTTTTGATAGAGTGCATTTTCCCTCTAGGATGTTCTATGTAAGTCTCATGCCTACAACTTCGCCTGAGTTTGGTGCCATACACCCAATGTACTGCCCTTGGTGTTATAAAATAAACCAAGAAAAATAGAAAAAGATCAAATCACACATTCCACTTTATACTAAGAGAGGTTATATGTCAAAGGCCACTCGCAGAAACACCACAAAAATAAACTTAAGGAGAAAAAATGGGTAGAGAAGGGTAGACAGGGGTTGAAACACAATGAAAATAATACTTTGTGTTCCTATTTTAAGTGCCTTTCTCAATGCTATATGCATAGCAGCTAGAGGCAAGCTGGAAAGCAGCCAGGTCCTGGCTGCCAGCAAAAATTTTGTCACCTCCTTTGAACATCTGAAGTATGTTTACCCAATAGATTTCATTAAATTACACTTCCATTAGGAAGCATACAATGTTGATACTCATCTCAAAGATCAAAGGGATCGCTAAGAGGCATGTCATCCTGCTCCCCAGCTGATTGCTATTTCTGGGCCAATCAAGGAAAGGAGCCAGAACAATACTTAGTTAAAAAAAAAATTGTAGCATCTCCCCAAGGACTATAGACTAAGAATCTGCAGCCCCATTATCAAAATGAGCATATCATTAATGACAATACACATACAGTGAGTTATTTTAATACAACTCCTACACAACAAACAAGCTGGATTTGGGTCATTAGCTGAATTTGTAAAACAGTATTTCTGAGGGCTGAAAAACTCTTCAGTAAAAATACAAAGTTTAAAGATGAAGAAAGAGACCTATTTACAAATGCAGGACTGAAGTCTAGTTTTTATTTCATTATGACTTTAAACAAACCAACAGGTGAGCTAAACTGGATATGGCTGATTTAATTACTGACAGGTTGTAAGACTTTTTCCCTCTTATTTCATTAATTTTTTTTGATGGTGGGTTTAACAAGAAACACTATTAAAACATTTATTTTAAAAGGCAGAAATGATTCTGTCTTGGGATCTAATGATTTATGATGAAAACACTTAATTTCCAGGAAGAAAGGACTCAAATGCCAAAAGAAACAAGATTTGGTCATTGAAAATTAAGAAACATAAACAAGTCATCTCAACTGGGGATAAAATATTTTAGGTAAGTTTAGTGGAGAGAGTTTTTAAAAAATGGTACTGAAAAAGGCCACAAATCCCAAATCCTCTATTTGGCATTAGAAAGGTAGTTCAGAAACTGCTCGGTTTTCTGAGCCTGATTTTAAGTAGTAGGAACTCTTTTCGAGTTTTATTGTGAGGAATTTGCTGCAAATGGGATAAAAAAGGCAAGTTTCAGGCTAGTGTTCTTTCCACAAGCCCTGGTGAGAGGCAAATCACCTGTCTACAGCCATAACCTACAATCTAGATTTTAGCTGCTCTCTTTCAACGTGTAGTCGACCTCTTGGTTACCCATATTTGACACATCATATGAACTCTAATTATCTATCTTTTGCAATTAATCATCTGACAATTACATTTCCTGCACTTATAAGCATCCAGCTGGGAACTGAGTTTTAATCTGAGAGAGAAAAAAAGAGATTCAGGTTTCTAACAAATTACTTCTAATTAACCAGAACCTTTTTTAGTCATCCCAATGTAAAGATGCCTACAGCTAATCAAAGAATTTATTGTTTGCATTCTTAATGATACTTTAAAATTTCATTTAAATTTCCCCAAAGAGCAGTTCTGGAAATGTATTTCACTAATATTACCTAAACAAACATTCTGTTTGGCTGTATACAAAGTAGTGGGGGTGGGGGGTCCTAAGGGAAAGGAACTTAAACTATGACCAGGAAAAGCACCAAGCAAAATTTAATAAAGCAGAGATTCAAGGATTATATTTTCAAAGTGGAAGATAAAAGATACCTTCCAATCAGTCCAGGTAATTGACAGAGGTGAGTCATATGAATTTTAGAGCTGAGGAGAACTCAGGGATCATCTATTCCAGGGGCTCTCTAAGTGTGGTCCTGTGACAGGAGCTGCAGCATCATCTGGAACTCTTTAGAAAGACATAGCTCTGGTCTCTTCCTGGGTCCCTCCTAGTCCTTATGAATCAGAAGCTCTAGGGTAGGCCCAGCAGTCTGCATATGAAACCTTTCCAGCTATTTTGAGATCCTCCCTCAAGTCTAAGGACTTTGACTCAGACTTTAAGAACCACTTGAAGTGGTCTAGTCTAACCATTTCAGTGTATAGATGAGGAAACTGAGTTGGAAGAAAGATTCCATAAGTAAAAATTTAAAAAATGACTTCAGAGAACTTCCTCTTATTTTTTCCCTTTTATTTAAAAAAGAAACTTTGTTGATAAGATAGATAAGAGACAATACTGTGATCTATCAGATAACTTCTGGGACTCCTAAGCCTTGAGCTCTCCAACAGCTCTTTGCTTTCATGGTATACATCTGGGTTTTTGAAATCTAGAGTACATAGGCATTTCTAGATATTGGTTGGAAGGTTTCCTGAAATATAGTAGCCCACAAATATTGAACCAAGAGGAAATAAATATCAGAAAAATGAGATAAAGTCAGTCTTACATGATTTAAAATAAGAGACAACTGTAAGAAGTACAGTTTATAGACAACAAAGTAGTATTACAAGCACTAAACATAGCAAATATTTCTAATTTCTAATATTTCTAATACTTGCTCAGCCACTGATCAGCTCAATGACCTGATTACACTCCCATTAACTTATGACTTTGGATCTGGTTCTGGTTAACATGGGATAACAAAGTCCTGTATTTTAACCAAGAAGAATACAGGCATTTTACTAAAACTCAGGAAAACTTTGCATTGCAATGTATGCTTCATAAGACAATCCAACTTGATTCTCACCACAGAGAATAGCTAAATGGACAATTTCCACTTTGTAGAATATCATATTTGATACACTTATGTATCTATTCATTCACAAATATTTACATAGAATTTAGATGCTCTTAACAGCATGATAGGTCACGGTTGCTGTTTTAAAAGAATACAATGTAATTGGAGCAACAAGACTAATTGTGAGTAGAAACAAAGAAACTATAGGGCAGCATAAGGTTTAGGACCTAACAGTACAGATACCAGGAGAATGAAGAATGAAGTAGTTAAAAAAAAAAGTTAGAATTAAGTTGGAAGTATGTATTCTGATATTATCACAACATTGTTTAAGTTTATTATCATTACATGATGAAATCTGATTAAATAAACCAAGTCATCATACAGAGTTCTTTGAATGTTTCTTTGTATAATTACCACTTTGTCTTCTTCAACAATCTACATAGGCAGGAAATGTAAAGACTGTACTAATTAATCACTACCAAAATAGTCATATACATTTAAGTTAAATTTGAGATGACAGCCAATTTTTAAGTTTAATAACTTGGTCAAAAACATTTTCTTCCTTCAGGTAAATATGTTACAAAAGATATATACAGAATACAGGAGATGGCATCAGTCAGGAAAGACCTAGATTAATGATTTTTTAAATCATACTGAAGGCCATTAGATTTCAAGTAGGAGGAGAGAATTTCATACAGAATAGCATGTATAAAGGCAACCAGGTAAGAACAAATGAATCAACTGTACAAAACAACAGCACATTAATTTGATTATGGACACAAATAAGAACAACTGAAACTCGTGCAAAGATGTGGCTTGGGGGTGAGGGAGAAACAGGAGTGAAATGAATGCTAGAATGTGAAAACTGGATTTGATCCAGTTGGTAATGATATACCCTGCATGCTGCTCTAAGACACAGCATTGTAAAACCACCCCATTAAGTTTGTTAATTCTAGCTCAATGTTTGTCAACCCAGGTGCAGAACATTCATAAGATATACATGCCAGGGGTGGGGCTGGGGTTGTGGCTCAGTGGTAGAGCAGTTGCCTAGCATATGTGAGGCACTAGGTTCGATTCTCAGCACCACATAAAATATAAACAAATAAAATAAAGGCATTGTGTCCATCTATAACTACTAAAAATATTTTTTTAAAAAAGATATACATGCCTACACAATCCTCCTTATTCTTAGATCACTTTTCCCTTTTAAAAAGTGGCATTATATCTAACCAAAATATCACTGTTTTAACAGACACGTTATAATGCACCAATGTGGCAAAACCAAGAATATGCTACAAATAAAAGAATACGGATATGGAAATTCAGAAATGACTGTGGCCTAGATATTGGCCAATGGTGTCACCAAAAAAAACAAAACAAAACAAAAACAAAAACAAAACCCAAAAAACAAACAAACAAACAAAATCCAGCTCTGTGTATGAATGTAGAAACTATGGGATCAGGGTCTTTAATATGAGTGTGTTATTATAGGGAACATTATGGGCTCTTTGTCTTTCAGTCAGGTACATGTATATTATTTAGACCATAATATTATTTCTAATGGTTATTGGTTGCAATGCCTATCAAATAATAATATCTTGGATTCAAAGTTGTCCAAAACTCAGACTTCTAAGACTAGTTTTGGATCTGAGCAGAACACCATACTATCAGAGACAATGAGTAAATAAAAAGATATCAAGGCTCCACCACAGAAGGCATTATAATAAGAATTTCAGGAGAAATGTTTTTTCCCATGTATTTTCCGAAGTATTTTCATGATGTATTATTTCATAATTACCCTTACTGTGTGGTAGATAGAACAGACCTCATTATTCCCATTTTACAAATGAAGCCAGATGCTTGAAAACATAGGTGACCTGTAAAAATTCTCAAACATGTCAGTGGCCAAGGCAGGGCTAAAATCCAGGCCTTTTAGCTAGAAGTTCAGGGCTCTCTGTCCTATTACTGTTCCATATGAGCCTCGATCAGTCCAAAGTTTTTTTTTACAGTGCTACCTGGCCTTCTCAACTGTTCAATCTTGGCATAAATCTCAGTGTGCCAAATGTTCTAAAAATGCTTTAGCATAAACCATGTGTAAGGCAGAGAGAGGGATTCACAACATCTTCCTAAGCTCGTTTATTAACCTAAGACACTTTGTATAGGTAAAGAGAAGGATGCTACTAAATAAAAGATTCAAGTCAGCAAATGAACATGTAAAAACATACACACACACAAATTAGAAAAATGCATATATTTATGCAGTTGCAATCGTTTAAGTCAGAGCTCCACAGAAAAAAAACTCTCAAGTGCAAATCTTACTGCAACAGCTGCTTTCAGTGGTACATGAAACAGTAAAGATAACAGGCTAAAAAATAATATAAAACTTTGAAATAAAGTTAAAAGATACATGTAACTTAAAACTAACGTCTTTTTCCACACAGAAAGGTTAAATTGTGAGATTGACATTTGCATTTGTTATGTTGTCAACGCTTTCTGTCTATCAGCATGTGTACAAACAATATCTAAAGGTGTCATCTGCATACTTTTACCAAAGAAGCTTATGAATAGGGCCTGTCAGTACATTTTAACACCCTTCCAAAACGTCAGCTTTCATCAGATATGAACACAACATGTTTAATTTATTAGTTTGGTCTTAATATAAAAGTTGACAATCATATGTCACTATAACTATTGATAAGGCAAATAAGAACTACAGGAAAATGTCAGAAAGTTATTGAAATGTTTGCTGAAATCCCACATCAAATTGTGTTTATCAGCCCTTTCCTAGCAATGAATATGTCACATTCTCCTATACGTGGCCATTTTTGGAAAGATGGACTCAATGGAGCATTTCAGAAACTTCATTCTTTGCCATTTTAATTCCTATGTCTGAGAAATTTAAAAGGAGTCAGAACAAAGAAAACACACATTGTAACACATGGCATTATTATTTTATTCCTCTAAAATTAAAGAGAAGTTATGCTCAAACAACAATTCATAGTAGATGCAACTTTTTGATTGGAATACTTTGGTGTTGTGTGCCTATCACTTATTATAGCGATTCTCCTTGAAAAAGTTTGTTTTAAAATTATACATTCTGGGGGCTGGGGTTGTGGCTCAGCGGTAGAGTGCTCGCCTAGCACTTGAGAGGCTCTGCATTCAAACCCCAGGTTCTGGATTCAATACCCCCTCCCCACAAAAAAATCATTTATTTATTTACATAAATAAATAAATAAAATAAAGGTATTGTGTCCAACTACAACTGAAAAATAAATATTTTTTAAAATATACATTCTAGGTCTTAAAATTAACTTAACATGCACTTATTGAACATTTACTATGTAGAGCATTAATTTAATACAGAAAACATTAAGTGGAAGAAAAAGAAAACATTAAGTAGAATATCCACTCTTCTCTCTTGATCTTATAATTGGTTGAAGTAATAAAAATAAGCAAGTGAAAATCATTTGAGCTCTGACATAGAAACTGTGTAAGTTTGTACAGGTTACAAATATAAGTGCCAAGGTGAGTGGAAAGTAAAGTAAATCTATCATGACAGGAAAGATAATTAGAAAAGACTTCACAAAGGAGGTGAATAATGGTCTAGGGATTGTAAAAATGGAGACATATCAATATGAGATTAATAGATTAAGTTGAGCCAAAGGTTCCAAAGCATACTGATTGTCTGAACTACATATAGAATAATTTTAAAGCAATATGAAAAAACTTACACCAGCTTTGAAATGCCAAGTATTTAAAAATCATTAAACAATAGAGCTCACTGACCTTAGAGAGCATGGAAGCTGACCCTTGCCTTATACAGCTGAAGAAGCTGTGACACAGTGATATGCCCAATGCCATGTGGCTAGTTAGTATTAGAGCTGGCACCCAAAGCCAGAACTCTTGACCCTCAATCAAATGTGCTTTCCTTCAAGTCACACCGCCTTTCTTGGTCTACAGCCTATTTGAAATAAAGGTAGGATGGTTGGTGAATCAAGGAGTCTTTAAATTCTATACACTGGATCAAGGAGACTTCAGTGATTCTTTAAAGATAAATAACGCCAAGATACAGTATGATTTTAGTAGCTTTAAAGTCAGTTACTTTTTATTTTAAGTGTTAGATCCAAATTATGAGACTTTGGCAAAGTGTCTTAGCTTTTATATAACCTCATATGTCTGAATTACAAACTGGCCATGAAAAATAAATGATATACAACATGATATCTAGCCTGTTCGAGGCCCTGAATTTCTGTCTCTCAAACACCTGTCAGTGATTGTTCTAGACTGAGTGGCTCTCAATCAAGGGTGATTTTTCCTCCAAAGAGACATCAGGACTACTTGGAGATATTTTTGGATTGTCACAGCTAGGGGTCTGCTGGCATGTAGTAGGTAGAGGCTTAGATGTTGCTAAATACCCTACAAGGTAAAGGACAGCCCTCCATAACAAAGAATATCTGCTCCAACTTTCAATAGGGCTGAGGTTGAGAAACCTTGCTCTAGACCACAGAGCAAGAATGTCCATTACTAGTTGTCAGTTAAGAGAGAGATCACATCTTTCCTGTCCTAAAAGATAAGCATCCTGAACTTACAAAGGATCAGTATTAAGGTGGAAATGCATTTAATACCCAAGTTTAAGACATGGAGCACAAAAATACAATTGTTAATATTCCTTGTGTCCTCCTCCTTTTTTATCCCCCTCCCCCAGTACGAGGGATTGAACCTAGGGTGCTGTGCCAACTGAGCCTCATCGCCAGGTCTTTTACTTTTTTTTTTTTTAATTTTGCAACAGGGTCTTGCTAACTTGCCCAGGCTGACCTTGAACTTGCAATCCCCCTGCCTCAGACTCACAAGTTGCTGGGATTACCACTGTGCCTGGCTCCTCCTGACTATTTGCATGTGACAGCAACACTGAAGCAGCGTAGAACTTTATAGATTTTTTTTTTTTTAATTGGAGGGCTGGTAAAATTCTTTAGGCAAATTTGAATTTAATGACAACATCCATCTGTACTTTGAGATATTGCTTAGTTATTGCCTAGATTCCAAAAAGCCATGAGAAGATCTGGGTATAGCAGGAGCAGGCAGGTTGCCATTCAAATACCTACAAACTGGCACCCGAGGCTGTTGCTGCCGGCACACTCACATTCTGGAATGTACCTGGTATTTTTTCCTCCCTTTCTCGTAGGCTTTTGTTTCCCCCATTCCTACTTCTTTTCTCTCTTCTTTTCCCTGCTGTCGGTGCCTCTTGTCACTTGCCAGTGACAGTTGTTTAGCCCCAGTCATGACAGAACTCAAAAGACAAAATGCCTTGATTTGGTGGCAAGGTTTCAATGATGCTTTGGGGGAGAGAAGAATGAGAAGTCCGGATGTGCACGTACTTTAATTTTCCCTCTCTAGGTTCCATCCACCCTTGTGGGAAAAGGTTTTTCCAAGACGTATCAAAAGAGACCAAATTTTGAAAGATATTATCAACAGCTGTTCATAATCTGTGACAAAATACTATTTACTAATATTTTTTAAAATATTTATAATTTGCTGGGTTTTAATAAATTTCCTTTCAGAGTAAAAAGTAAACTCAATGCAAAGCAATCATTTAAATAAATTTGGTCTTGGAAATTTCTCTTGTAAAATGCCACAAAATGAAATATTTTAAATATCAGCGTGAACCACAGTGCCATCTATGGCTGTTTTCCACTTGATTTAGCGAGCACAATTTTACTACTTTAACAGTCCCTAAATAGAAGAGGAAGACAGAGGCCCTCTCAGATATAAAAAGCATTGACAATAATTTCACCCAGATTTATATCTTCTGACCCACATAAAAAAAATACTTCTTTAGAATCTACCTTGGGAGTAGAACAATTAGTTTAAAAGAATTAAATTTGTATGATAAAGACATTTTGAAATTATATACTTTCCTGAGGACAACCTCTCTGAATGCAAAGTCTACAGAAAAATAAGGGACCCATAAACCATACTATCCCATCAATATACTATATCAAAACCAATAAAACTAAGAAAATAACAATTATTTTGCTATAAGAAATGTAATAGATTTTAAAACACTAATTGTTTAAGACACAGGATTGTATTTTTTCTGATCTCTTTTGACTAAATACCATTCAGAAATAACTCAAAAGTTATTTTATAATTTAAAATTCTAAGTAGCATTTGATATGATGATCATAAGATTTAAATTTATATCATAAGCTGTGGGTAATGTTAAATTAGAAATTTTCCAACCTGGCCACAGAAGGAACTTCAATTTTCCCCCTAAACAAGAGACAAAAAATCCTCGAGTCATTCTGCCATCAAGGTGGAAGTTATTTTCCCCACACCAATGCACAGCTATCATCATTTGGAACCAAGTAGATTTTCTCTCTTTCTTTCTGTTCCAAATTCACTCGGCTTACTGCCAAGAGAAAATACAGACACAGGGGAGGCAAAGAGCAATTCTGTTAAGATCAATGAAGATGTTGGCCACAACAGAATCCTATTTATCCATCACATCCATACTTCTTTTTCTCTGATTAGAGATTACTAGCAATTTCTTGACAATTCTTGTACAAAATTAAGTTACAATCAGTCTTGCAAGACTTCATAGGGGGGAGAAAAAAGTGTGTGTGTGTGTGTGTGTGTGTGTGTGCACGCGCGTGCGCACGCATGTGGATAGTTTTTCCTACTAAATCTAGAAATAGCAAATATAGAATCAATGCTCTAGCCCCTTTTACATATATAAAAACTCTTATATTTTTCCTTCTTACAAGAGAGTTTATATTCCTGTTTCCAAAGCAGTTAAAACTGCAACAGCAAGTTTAAAAACAAAAATTCACATGAAGATGTTCTATTAGCATTGACTTAAGATAGGAGGTCAAAGACACAGTCAGTGTGCAATTAAAAGCTGAGGGTTTTGTTTTGTTTTGTTCTAAGCTTGAGTAAAAATTTAAAATATTCGTTTTGCCACCTAGGGAGAAAAATTACTTATGCATGGCTTCTCAGTTTTCCCCAACTAAAGCTTATCATAATACCTAACTTTATACCAAAAGGAAATTAATTTTTCAAGTAACTTGATACAAATGTGGGACTTCGTCACTTTAAGATAATGGATTTATCAACTTTAAAAATTTAAGATAATAATAAGGATTTGAAAGTATAAAACATGAAAAAATTAAATAGCACTGCAATTTATATGGCAGAGAGAACTTTCTTGTTAAGCGTTTCATTCAGTATAAAGCCACCATATTTCTCAGCAAACATGACCTTTCAATAGCTTCTAATCACAAATGAGGAAAGGGCTGAGCTGTTCCACTTAACCATCAGGGTTTTGCCCAGCTCTCTGGTGGTTTCCCACGCTCTGGTCCCATAGTTCCCAAACTCTGCTGCACAGAGAATCACTTGAGAAGCTTTATTATAAAACAAAAATAAGCAAAAACAAACAAACAAACAAAAACCCTCTCCTGATGCCCAAGTCATACCTTATATTAATTAAATCACAGTATCTGGCAGAAGCAAAGGCATCAGGATTTTTTTTTTTTTTTTTAAAGATCCCCAGGTTCTAATGTACAATGAAGTTTGGGAAACAAGCTCTATCTCCACCTTTTTTCTTCTTCTTTTTCAGTGCTAGGGATAGAATCCAGGGGCTTGAGGGTGCTAGGCAAGCACTCTACCACTGAGCTATACCCCCAGCCCTGGCCCCATATTTGATACTTAGAACAATTTCCAACATTCGATCTTTCCCCTTCCTCCTTTCCTCTATTCCCCAACTCCCTTACTTCCTAGCCCTTACTCTGTGTTGCCTCATCTGCCTCTGTTCGGGCCATTCATTCAACAGGACTACAACCTTTTTCTCTCAGTTCCTCCTCATCCTTCAAGTCTCAGTTTGGATGTTACCTCCTACAGGGTACCTTCTGCACAATCCCTACTTCCTTCATACCTATACCTAGAGAAGATGACACCCTTTGTTTTCATGCTCTATCCCATCAGTATCAACATAATTCAGTTTACTATAGTATTGTAATTATTAGGACTATGAACTCCTTGGAAAATACATGGATTCATCTTTTGATTTCTTGAACAATATTTGGTGCCTAGAAGGTACTAAATACGTTGTTTATAGTAACCTATACTAAAACAACAACGAGTGATTAAAAACCACCAAAATTAAAACTAACTTTGATGAAATTAATAGAAACAACGTTGAGTTTGAAAGTTTTATTCCTCAGCTTCATCTGTACATTCACTTAAAATTAATGATATCTGTTTTACTAATGAGATCCAAATTTAAGCCATAGTACTTTTACTTGTGCATCACATTGTCTTGTATACGTAGGCATATTCTAGATCACATTCCCAGTATATGATAATCTTTACAACTTTTAAATTCGGTAGCTATTGGTTATTGTCTT
This sequence comes from Marmota flaviventris, assembly GCF_047511675.1. Classification (NCBI taxonomy): domain Eukaryota; kingdom Metazoa; phylum Chordata; class Mammalia; order Rodentia; family Sciuridae; genus Marmota; species Marmota flaviventris. Next base: position 17,265,866 of record NC_092501.1, read on the forward strand.
AGGTATGCTATAGTCAATTCCTGTGGTTATTAATGATAATATTTAACAGATCATACACAGTCTTCTGGTCTCTGTCCTCAATATGATATATGTTGGGCCGGGGTCTGACCCAGCCAAGATGACAATTTCTAATAGTTTCAGTGAAGAGTCAGTTATTAGAACTTGGGTAAGGAATAGGGAGGAAAGCCAAAGTAGTTCAATGTGTATTTTGAACTCTGGATGAAAATTCAGTGCAAACACAACTCTAAGTAATATAATACATGTAATAAAGTAATATATAACATCATAATTTCTCTACCTCTAATTCTGACTCTACTACCACAAGGGCAAGGAGAAACCTTGCTTGTTGTTACTATAGATTAATTTCCAAGATCTCTTTTATAAAATGAAACGTACTTGCACACAAAAGCAATCCACCTTAGAAGGTCATACTGAAGAATAAGATGGAAGATTTCACATTTCAATTATTTGTGAAAGCTCCTGCAGTTAACTCACTAAAGCACTGAGGAAAACAAAAGTTTACACTTTTAGGAAATGTAAAGAATCTTATGACCTTGAGATACTTTAACCTCTCATCATCTCCAATTATAGGATTACTATTTGTTCATAGGAAAATACCTAATTAAAATTAGTGCAGCTCTCAGTATGTTCACATTTATTATCTTTTGGGACCCTCATATTTCACCATTTGGTAGTCAGAGTTCACACTAACATTACATTTGCAGATCAGAAAACTGAAGTGGAGAATGAATAGGCACATGCCCGAGGTCCTAGGCCTACAATTTTGGGGTTTTTCTCACTATTTCATACTTGCTCTCTTGGAAATGTGGTCCATGACCAAATTTAGCTCACACATATTATAAGAAAAATCAGGGATTAACCATTCCTGGTAAATGTCTAGCAATATTTACATGATATTTAAAATTTTTAAGTATAAATAAAGCCTTCAAACAGGAGCCCCAGTTTAGACTGCATTTGGAATGGCTAGAACTGAACTACACTCTTTCAAAAAAGTAGAAAAGTTTAAATTCATTGAAATGAAAACTATAAATCTTCAAGATTCTAACCAAAGAGATGGTGATTCTCTCCTTTCTAAGTTTTAATTTAAATATTACCCATAGATAGGAGAAATGTATTCTTACTTCAGTTGAAATTTATTTGTAGAGCAGGTTTATCAAAATAAGAAAATAATGAAACAATAAAAAGTTACTTTGTGAAGATGCAACATTCCATCAAAAAAGTCAAAGGAATGTCAGATAAGGAATTTAAAAGAGATTAAGAAAGGGCATCCTTATTTTTAAGTACAGAATACAGTTTTTAAAAACTTGTTTCATTTCTGTAATTAGACACTTTGCACCAAGGCCAATGCAATGTGTCTTTCCAAAGGATAAAAATCTGACATTCTCTCTCCATTTTTGGAATGCAATTACAGGACAAATTCTTCATAACCAACAAAAGAAATCTCAGTTTCACAGTGATTTCCAAGTCCAAGATAATGAAAGCTTGGTTAAAACAATATTTAATAGAATCAAATGCAGAATGAGAAAATGTGGGTATTTCCTTAGAATCTTCCGTGTTGGGACTTCACTTGTGGTAGCTTTTGTGTGTTTGCAAAGACATGAGGATCCTGAAGAAAATAAGATGCATTGAGGATGGGGTTATCTTTCTCAGGGATTCCTAATGTGACCACACTTTAGCATTTCAGAGGCATTTCTAGTAAACATACTTAATTCATGATCTGATGAACTTCTTAAGGAAAAGCCAAAAGAGAAATTTGACTTCATATTCATTATTTGGTTTTCCTCTTACATATGATTTTTCCTTGGTAACTAAAAGACAAAAAAATCAATGCAATTTGAGTAAAAAGTGGGACTTTCTGTATGTTTGGTCCATTCCTTGTGAAGCTTAAGAGGATTGAAATCAACAGCAAGGTCTCTGATTAAATTGATTCTAGCCTACTTTAAATTCTTGTACAGGCAAAGTTTAAAACAGGGGACATAGAAAAACTCTTCAACTACTATTAGTTTTAAAACCTTCAACCTAGAGATCAGATCTGGCTCTGTCTTTATCACAACTAGCTTCTAAAGGCTATATGCTAAGTCAAAAGTTATCTTACCCATCTTAAGTTTTGTTCTCAAGCTCCCGAAAAAAGGCAATAATTATGGCATAAAAAAATAACTGAAGATTTATGAAAAAAGAAATAAGTCAGAACAATAATGTATCATTTCAAGTTGCTAACTTTGGTTTAGCAAAGCACAAAACTGGCACTCTTTATTCAAATATTGTTGTAGCCCTGGGGCCTAAGTATGAGGTGTCTAGCTCAACTGGTAGTGTGACATTATACAATTGTGAGTTTCAATGCTCCTAGAACATAAGAGGACAATGAGCATGTGCCCACTGGTTATAAAGGGAGTCACCACCTAGAGGCCTTTGGCTCCTTCAGTGACTTCACTACCCTACGTCACGATCTCCCCTTTAATGTTGGATAGTCATTGGGAGAGTAACTCAAAAGTACTTTCATAACAGGCATTTCATTTAAAAATCAATTAGCTACTTTTCCTTCCAAGGAACAGTAGATCATATGTGAAAAATGAGCATGATTCATAGGGAAACCAAGTAAAAGTACATAGTACTTTCCCAGGGAAATCAAACAGGGGTCCACAAAGTTGACAGCAAAGTCTCTGGCCATATATTTGCAGAATACCAGGTGATTTTTTGACCATGGGACAGTTTATAAGTAACCAGTAAAAAGTTTGCTATTTAGGAGCAAACAATTTAACATTAAAACAGAGCCAGCTTTTTGACGATGGCAATTAGCTTCTTCATGTTCCAAACACCAAATAACATTTTCCCATTAATTTTTAAACCGATGTGGCTTTAACTTAAAATAAACTGTACATCAAAAGAATGGAAAATAAACAGCCAGGAACACAATTTGACGAATTGGATTTATTTAGTTTATTTATCTAAACAGGGACCATTGGATCTCTTTAATAGGCTGACAGTTGCACTGGGCTGGTTAATAAAACATTCAACACAGTGTCTTCAGCCAATATAGAAATGCAAATCCCATCAGAAATATTTTATTCATGAGGCAGTAATTTCAGTTACTACCATAGTTTCTTTTTTTAAAATGGCACTCTGCAAACAAACAGTGCCATCTAGTGACTAATGATAAAGCCAGATCTGTCACAGGTTGATAATTAATCTTTTACAGTAGTACCTGTTTTTATCTTTTCTCTTTATTTCCTGGGTAAGATCAAAGTAGTTAGGCAAAACAAGCAAACAACAGAAAAGTTGAGTCATTTATAATCCTGCTTAGGATTATAGCAGAGACAACTATTAAAACCAATATAGGATTTTGTATTACGTGTGCATATATGAAGAAATTTAGCCCTATCCCTGGAAAACATACACATTGCTCAGAATACTCAAACTACTAGAATACTATCAATTCATAACAATATTTTGACCCTCATAATATAATGGCACCATAAATTTAATTCCAATGATTAAAAAAATGTTTTCTTATGTAGGAAAAAATTTCAGTTAAACTGCAAAATCAAATCTAAAATTTAACACCATTTTTTAAAAAAAGTTTATATCAACATGAATATGTAGGGTGCATATCTATCTATGTCAGCACACACTTCAACTATGCCATGACAACAGTGATATAGAAGTTATTCTTACAGTTCATAAAACTCTTCAGTAGCTCAAGGCAATGGTCTCTGGCCCAAAGCAGTCATCATAAAAACAGTCACACTGGAAGAAAGTGTCAAAGCTTCCAAAGTGAAGAAAATCTGTTAAGACCAATCTCAAATTCAGCCCATAAGACTAACAATAAAATATTTAACACATACTACTGTTTCGTTCAAGCATACACGGTGGGGAAAGGGTCAAGAACACAAACCTGTTACAGCCTTTTGGAGAAGACCAGCATGACACACAAGCACAGAGCAGCCCCCAGAAGGCTGTGACTGCAGCTGAAAAACAGATTTTCGGTGTCTTCCCTACCAGATTGGTCTATTTCCTGTTTCTACCTTTGAAATTAATGGGAGCTCTGTGAGTAGTTTACCAAGGTCAAAGCCTGAAATGAGACTCCTATAAACAAAGAAGGCCAACTGCATGATGATTTTCAAACAATTTTAGCCAATGGTGCTTTAATAATGGGGAACCATCTTCTTAATAAAGTGACTGCACACAAGGAAAATCATGTGTGCATTATTTAAAACATTTATTTAAGATAAATAAATATATATATGTATATGTATGTGTGTGTGTGTGTGTATATATATATATATATATATATATATATATATATATATATATTTAGATAAATATAGCAACTTCCTCCTTAAAGACCACAGTCATATCCAAATAACTAAAAGAAATATTCTTCCATTTCTGATTAAGGAATGTTGAGGATATAAAATGAATTCCAGGTTAGACACAGAGAGGCATGCACATCTGCTAGCTTTCAAAGACTACTATGTATCTCTTGGAAAAAGAAATCTCAGTTGCATTTAATTCTAGAGTCTGTAAAATCCATAATCTTAATAATAACAATATATTTCTTTTATAATTGTTTGAGGATTAAATGAGTAATGCACATAAAGTACTTAGTCCTGCTCTACCTCTGATTTTTATGTATTAAATCACTTTCTAACACAGAGAAGATACGGAGAAAGAGCAAAAATGATCTGATGAGCCACAATAAAAATGTAGCTCCAAGAATATTTTTTTAAGAACTATAAAACAGTTGATAGTCTTTGACTTGTTAACCTGCCTTCTGAGAAATGATCCTGATTAAATAATCCAGTTCAAATATAGTCACTGCAGCATAATAAATTATGGAATGAATAGAAATATATTAGGATTCAACAAAAGTTGAACATTACTGAATGAAATATTATGCACTCATTAAAGTGATAAAAAATTATAAAGTGGAAAATACTAATGTTAGAATGCTAGTTTAAAAAAAGAAAAAATGTTCAGTAGCATCAATATATAACATAAAACAATAAATTATGCAAGAGAGAGGGAATGGAGAGATTGGAAGGAAACAAATGAAATACAAAATGTGGTTATTTTGAAGTAATGGGTCTAAGGATACTTTTCTTCTTTCTACTTTTCTTTATTTTCAGAAATAAAGAAAACTTTGTAATTGGCAGATATGTTTACATAGAAATAAAAAGTGAACTTTGAAATAATGGCAGGCATATTAATTATTTTCAGTGAGGGAATTTTCTTTCCTGAGATGGTTTTGTCCAGTCTGGCTTTCTCATTTCTTTTTAAAATGCACTTAGGTTTCTTCAAGGAGGATTAACTGATGCTATAATTACCACATATCACCACTGAGACTTTCGAAACCTCTAATCATGCTTTCAAGGTTTCCTATAACTTTCACAGAAATAGAAGTAAAATATCCCAGGAAGCACAGGAAAGAAAATGTCAACAGAAGCATCAAGTTCTTGACCTTTTGACGAAAATCAGGGTTTAAATTCATCATTCTCATTCATACTTCTTTAGTCTCAGACTTAAAAAAAAAAAAAAAAAAAGACAGTTACTAGCTTCACTCATAAACTCAGATACTCAAGTTGTCCATTCACCTGTGATGAGAGAGAGTACAGGTAGTGGCAGTAAAAGCTTCAAGCTGTTCCACAACATCCTTTGAACCCTGACCTAAGGGACCAACTCCGGCAGTCTGTAGGTAGTTGGATTTCTAGGACCATTCAGCCTCACTGCTGAGACTGTCAATAGAAGTGCCATTCTCTGATGTAGACAGCTCTGCACTAGGAGCTGGTCTAACAATCACATCACATAACTTGCCAAATAGGAAAAGGACAGCATTCAGGCACCATTGACCTGGGATAGAAGTGAACTTGAGACAGGGGCTAAAAAGCTCCACTTCTAACATTCATTATATTCTAATCCTCCACCCTTCTGTATGAGTGTCTTAAAGGAACTTCAGCTTTGTTACAAAAAAAAAAAAAAAAAAAAAAAGAGAAATGTGCAACTACACAAATGAACCACAAGATGGTGCTAGCATCACAGTACAATATCAGAGATGCGCAAAGCATTCAACATACCACGTCCTCATAACCTTTGGGACCTTATCCTGGTACACCACTTATTTGTTCTTTCTCTTTCCATTTACTGTGCTTTGGTTACACATTTCACACATGTTTAGATGTTTTTTGTTTGTGTAAGCTCAGGGATTTTTATTTATTTTCATAAGAAACAATAATCTTAGACTTGAAAAAATCCTTAACTCTACTTGCCCCTTTTGGTTGCTTCTTTTTTCTGAAATGTCCTGGTATCACCAAGCCCTAGCAAAGCTCACACCAACACTGAAAAAAATTAAAAGTGAAGCTTAAATATATGAATTCTAGCTTCCTAAAAAGTTGTTTTTAAAACTGCAAAGAGGTTATTAAATACCTTTTTGTGAAAATCTGAAATTTTGAAAATCCTGCAAAGGATCATAGAGCATAGATTATACAGTTCTGGTTCTGGCTCTAAACAGCTGTCTGCCTTTAAAATAAATCAATGGTTTCTCTCCCCACCCCCTGCCCACTTGCTCATCTAAAGAAATAAGGTGACTGGATTTGAATCTTCTGTAGCTAATACTCCTGTCTCAATCTGAGATTACAGGAAGTAAAAAATGAGAAAAATTAATCTAGGGCCAAAACTCAAGAAGAATCACACAAGTCAATAAAATAATCAGGAACAGCAAAAGTTGCCGATACAAATGGAAACGTTACCTTTCCTTAACCTCCCACAGATGAGATTAGAAATTACTGCCTGAATTAAAAAAATATTTTAAATAGTTATTTTAATCAGTTAAGAATTAAATTATAAGTACAGGTCCTTTTTAAACTAGACTATTATTTTTTCATTTTCAAATTATCCACACAACTGTCCACTTAGGAATTAAACATTAAAACCATACTGAGAATCAGGCACAGTGGCATACACTTATAATCCCAGTGACTTGAGAGGCTGAGATAGGAGGATTGCAAGTTTGAGATCAACATTGACCACTTAGAAAGACCCTTTCAAAATAAAACTTAAAATGGGGTAGGGCCTTGAATGTACCTCTGAGGTAGAATGCTCCTGGGCTCAATCCCCAGTGCTGCAAAAATCAAACAAACAAACAATAACAATAACAAAAATCCCCACTACCCTGAACTTTCATTTCTAGCTATGGTAACTGATAGAAGACTAACCCTTAAACTTCAAACAGCAGACAATAAAAAGGGACAAAATGTATGAAGCAGTTGTTTCAAAAGACAACAATAAATCATGTAGAATGCAAGAAGAGAAGAGAAATACATGAATGAGCCCCACAGTGACCATGGCTCTCAGACTGGAGGTACTTTTGGGATAGCAACAAATCCCTGAACATAGGAGACAGACACTGGTGTTTTGTACTGCTGAGATGGATGAAATTCATCAGGATTATGGTGAGAAGGGAATCATACAGAGAAGGAGCTCCAGAAATCTACACCACAGCCTCCTCAAGTATTTGGCTGAAAATGAACTTGCACATGCAGTGGGTAAGACCCTGTGAGGTCTCACAGACAACAGGTGTTGGGGGGATATGGATTAAATGGAGACTGCCTAGGGCAGGGAGACAAAATTCTAACTAAGAGGAGAGAGCACTCTCTGAACACTCCAGTGATTCAAATGGAGCCCAAGAGAGAATATACCTTAAAAGTAGAGCTACCCTAGACATGCCCTAACAAAGCTTAACAGTAAATTCTGAACAGATCAACCTGATCCGCCAGTATATTATATAACCACTTGGATGAAGCCCAACATTCTCTGAATCAGGCATTGTCAATAGGGGCAGAACAATGCCCAAGGAGGCAGTTTCAGTCAGCTTTACATCTCTGTGACTGAAGGACCTGAAAACAACCTAGAGGAAAAGGAGTTCATTTTGGCTCATGGTTCCAGAGGTTTACTCCATGGTTGGCTGAGTCCACTGCTCTGGTCCCAAGGTGAAGATTATCATGGCATAGGGGGTGGTGAAGGAGCACTGCTCTGTTCATGGCAGCTAAAAAGCAGAGAAAGAAAAAGGGGCTATGGGGAATGTACCTGCCAGGGCACACCTGCAGTGACCACTTCCTCCTGCCATGCCCCACATGCCTACAGTTACCACCCAGTCAGTCCATTCAAACTAAAATCAGCTGATTAGGTTAACAGTTGTCAGAATCCAAACACTTCATCTCTGAATACACTAACACAGAAAGTTTTAGGGTATACCTTATATCCATAACAAAGGCAAAAACTGGTTCTTCAGAGGATAAAAAAATCTTAGCTATCACAAAGTTGTGTGGTACTCCAAAGGGCCACTGTACATGAATAGATGCATAGACATAAAGTATATGTGTGGTGCCAAATTTCCTCAGGAGAAGAGAGGAATAATTAAAAAAAAAATGTCTGAGTTGGGAATGTAGCTCAGATTCAACCACAACACAACAACTATGCACGCGTGCACACACACACACGAAATAACAAAAACATGTCTTAAAAGGTAACTTACAGGGCAATAATGAAAACAAGGTTGAAAAACACTATTTTTTTAATATTTAATTTTTAGTTGTAGTTGGACACAATATCTTTATTTTATTTATTTCTTTTTATGTGGTGCTGAGGTTTGAATCCAGGGCCTCACACATACTAGGAAACAGAAGTAGGAAAGATTACTACGATCAATCATGCTGAGAACTACAAAGGCTTCCAGTAGGGACAATGAATGTGGGAGATATTTAAGGGGCAGTACTGCTAATTCTCGGTGACCAATTAGATGTTCAATATTATGGACAGGGAAAAATTTGAAGTAACTCTGAAGGCCTGCTTACAGAAACTGGATGTATTGCTTCAGGGACCCTGGAGTTGAAGTGCACAATACACAGTAATAAGTATGAATCTGGAGCTGTGGGGAGCCTGGGCTAGAGGTGTAGGTTAGCATAGATGCAGTTAGTGACGCCAGGGAGTGGAGGACGGCATGCGGGGAAGAGAGTAGAGTGAGTGGAGATGGCTGAAGGGACCACCTCTGCTGTTCTTTCTTGGAACTCAGTGTTTCTAAGTATAGTTATATCACTACAAGCAGGTTATCAAATATTTTTAAGAAGATATTCTCCATTCCTTTTTAAAAAAATACTCAAAAAATAAGAATCAAGACAAGGGAATTATGTAAAGATTTCCTACACTCTATTCAAATGTCTCATAATATGGGATGGAAAAATGAAGAAAGTTGTAAAATGGAAGTCAGAGGATGACTCACTGATCCATGTGCTGAGACTGTACCTATAGTCCCAGCTTCTCTGGAGGCTGAAGAGTGAGGATTGCTTGAGCCCAGCCTGGGCAACATAGCAAGACCTCATCTTCCCACCCCCATCCCCACCCTCCAAAAGGACCAGTTGCTTCTCAAAGTCGTCCAATGGTTTCTCATCAATCTAGAGCACAGGCCAGGACTTTCCCATGGTCTACCTCCTTCTACAACCACTTCACCCCTCACTTCAGGCACAAAAAACACCCTAACAAAAATAGCCACCATCACCTGCTGGTCATTCTTTATCCTTTACTCTCTTTATTTTTCTTTATAGCATTTATCACCATCTGCAGTTATAATATAATATGAATGTGCTTATTTGTTTATTGTTTTCCCACTGGATTTTCCCCGCCACTAGAATTTAAATTCCATTAGAACAAGTACTTAATCTTGCCCACCACTGTCTTCCAGAACTTATGACAGTGCCTCAAACATTGTAGGACTGGAAAAAGTTGTGTTGAAGGAAATCTATATTCAGTCTCAACCTCTTGGATCTATCATGTGTTAATGAGGATAACAATCCATCTGCTCTTTCTACCCTTCTACCATGGAATGAAATACTACATGCTGAAGTACTTTACAAATTGCAAAGCAGTGTACAACAGAAGTGGTAATGAGGTAGAGATGTTTCCTGACACAGCATAAAGTTGTGATACCCCCCCACCCCCACACACAAATATTTAATGACAGTCTAGAGAAGAAATTTTAACTTCATTGTTGTTCTTTTTTCTTTATTAAAGAAAATATAGCTAAGAAAGAAATACTAATCCAAGAATGCAATTTCCAAATATCTAAAATAAAGTAAAGGGCTATAAAGGAATATATTTGGTATTAAGCTCTATGGGAAACAAAATAGATTGAACATTGAGTTAGATGACATAATAATCCACAAAAATAATTTAACTTTTGAAAAAAAAATTAAGAATAAAGATGATAACTAAACTATTATTCTGGGCTGAACACTTATCTTCCTCAAATATCTGTGTCAAAATCTTAATCCTCAGGACTGAGAGTGTCTGTATTTGGAGACAGGGTCAGTCATCAAAGAATTAACTAAGTTAAAATGTGTGGGTCTTAACTCAAAATTACTTGTGTCCTTACAAAACTAGAACACAGACATACATGAGTAGACGATTGTCTGAAGACCAGCAAGAAGCCATCTATAAACCAAGGAGAGAGGCTGCAGGTGGAACTACTGTAGCCAACAACACCCCAACCTTGGACTTTTGAGAACAAGCTCCAAGCTTCTCAGACTGTACTTCATTATGGTAGCTCTAGTAAGCTAACACACTTCGTTTTTCTAGAATCCAGAAGGAAAATTTTGGGAAAAGCATGCCATAAGAATGAGATAAGCAAATGAAAATAATCCTTATAAATGTTTTAATATTACTTTCATCACTTTTATTAAACGTTTTGTTAACTTTAGTTAGAATTTTATAAGTAGAAATTTAAGGTGTCAAGTTCCTAAATAAATCCAATCTCCCCACTATATCTCATATTCTTGCTGAGAGACACCAACTTTTCAGAAAGCACTTGAAAAAGGTTTTATTTACTACATAGCACAGAAGCTAAGAATTTACATTTCTTTTCTGAATTCAGGAACATCACGGATTCTAATTTTCAAAACAATCAATAGGAGCCCAGTTTAACAGGCACTTACTTGTATTGGAGCGAGTGCTATGGTTTAGATCTCAGATGTCCCCCAAAGACTTTCATGCTAAAAACTTGGTTGCCAGTCTATGGCACTACTGGGAAGTGGTGGAACCTCTAGGAAGTCGGAGGAAGGAAGGAAGAAAGTTAGGTCATGGTGGGGCAGGATAGCCCTTGAAGAGAATATTGAGATACTAGCCCCTTCCTATTTATTTCTTTGCTTCCTGGCTGCCATGAGGTAAATAGCTTTGCTCCACCACATATTTCTTGCCATGATGCTCTGCTTTGCCACAGGCCCCCCAAAAATCAAGCCAATCAATTGTGGACTGAAACCTCTGAAATTATAAGCCAAAATAATTTTTTCTGGTAAGTTGATTATCTCAGATATTTCATTATAGCCACAGAAAGCTGACTAAAACAGTGACTAAGGCAGTCCATTGAAACTTCTCAGGAAATATTCATTAAATATCCATGAAATAAACATACAAAAAAAGTACAAATCACCCTATTTCCAGACTCATAGAGAAATTCCATTAGAACAAATACTTAATCTTGCCATTGGCATTGTAGTGGAAAGATTTATTGCACTTTAGAGGGAAAGATCCTTATAAATTCTTGACTTTCCTTATGAATTTGTACACCAGATCAAATCATATTCACACCTGATTTATGTATCAACACATAACTTTTGTCACTCACTGGTGAGACTCAGATATTTTCTCACCTGCATTTTTTTTAACATGACTGATATGAAATTTATTAACTGAAATTCTAATTTCCTATGCCAGCCTATAAAAGAACATTTAGTTATCATTCACAGTGTTTTACAAATATTTTTATGTGTGTCTTTAAAAATTATTTTTAATTGTGGTAAAATATGTAATATAAAATTTGCCATCTTCTCCATTTTCAAGGGTACAGTTCAAGAGTGTTAAACACATCCAACTGTTGTAGTTGCTCAACTGAATGTTTCATCTTGCAAAACTGAAACTCTATGCCATAAAACAACTTGTGTCCCTAGTGACCACCATTCTACTTTCTCTTTCTATGAACTTGGCTACTTTAGATACCTCAACAAATGGATGTTTGCAGTATTTGTCTTTTTTGTGACTGGCTTACTTCACTTAGCATAATGTCCTAAGATTCATCCACAATGTAGCATTGTAGAATTTCCCTCTTTTGGAAGACTGAATAATATTCCATTGTCTGAAGAAACATGTTTATCCATTCATCAATCAGCAGACACACAGCTTGCTTCCACCTTTTTGCTGTTGTGAAAATGCTGCTATGACATGAGTGTGCAAATTTCTCTTTGAGATTCTGCTTTACATTCTTTTGGAAACATAACCAGAAGTGGGATTTGCTTATCTGTGTCTTTTCTACTCTATTTCTTTTCTATTTATTCACAACTCCAACATTGTCTTTAAATTTATATTCTTAAATTTGCTATAATCTGGGTAGAGTTCCAAGCCAGAAATAGAGGAAGAGAAAGACAGATGTTCTCATGGGGCAACCAATATAAAGGATCACTTGTTTAAATTATTAATTTAAAGTAGTTCACTTTACCTTTTGCAGGGAGGGACATAATATAATCTTTTAAGTCTCTAATGAATCTACGGAGATTATGTCAAGAAAAAACACACAAAGGAACATGCATTCAAAAATAGGGGTAACTCTCAGGAGACTTGGTGCCCTGAAGTCCATCCCTGGCACTGCATCTAAAAGGCTACATACTCTGTAAGGCCAGAGACTGGGTTTTGAGTTCTAATAAATACTAAATACCAATAAATACTATCCAAACTCAAAGAACCACATGATTAGGATTTATTTGTGAGTCATGAATCCAGCACACCTGGAGTCCCATCATTAGCTATCTCCACTGCCATTTTAGCTCTCTAATTCATACACATGAAAGCTGCTCCTTGCCTTTTGCACAAGTCCCTGGAGATGATGACTTAACACTGATTAAGGCAGAGGGAGGAAAAAATAAGTGAAATTCAGTTTAAAAACCAGTAAGCATGACAAAAGATGGGATTTAACTCACAAAATCTGTTTCGAGTTTTCCCATTTCTTGCTTGTAGCTTCTCATTCTGTTGCTGTACATTCCTCGACTTTGTGGTGGTATCTCTCGGACTTCCAAATCCATCTGTTCAAGCTAGAATGGAGAGAGAAAAGCCTGATTTAAACCATATGCTTATTCTTTATTTGACCAAACACTTGGAGCTGAAAGGATTTCATTCCAAATCCTCATTTTAAAGTTGAGGAACTCAGCCCAAGGTGCTGACTGCCTATGATCAAATAACACTGGAACTATTTTTGTGCTTAATTTTCATTTAGTTCAACAAGCAGTTACTCAGTACTTGCCAAATAACAGAGTGCCAAGCTGCTTGCTTTGTCAAGAATTTCCTTTAAAACATGTGCATTAATCCAAACATTCTCAATAATTTGATTTTAATATCCTTGGGTTAGCCTCATCATTCAGTCCAACCTGGTCTGGTCTTCAGACTATAAATCTCCAGAAGGATGGAAAGATAAACCAAATCATTATTTCCTGAAACATCAGTCCAGCCTTAGTCACTGGGTATCATTTCCTCTGGAAAGTCTTTTCTGATTAGGAAAATCACACACCAGCCTCATGCCTCATACTTTACAGCCACATGGACAAGAGGTTAAATGGATATAGTGATATACTAGATTACACAGCACTCGCTGAAACCACAGCAGGGCACTTTATAACATCATAGAACACTTTGAATATAACACATAAAAGTTTAATGGGTGGCAATAAAGACATACCATGATGGTTTAGAACATGGGCTCTGTAGTGAAATTCTTGTGTTCACATTGTAGGCCTCACTACTTACTAGTCTTAGAAACATTAAAAAAAAAAAAAAAAAAAGGATTTTTAACAGCTTTCTGCTTATCTTTCAATTTCTTAAAACAACCTCTTTTTCCTAGGGTCTGTGAAGATTAAATGAAGTAATTCCTATAATAGTTTTAGAACAGAGTCTCTTACTTTATAACTAGATTAATGTTAACTATAGTAATGATGATTACTGACGATGAAGAAATAGAGCAGAGGTAGCTTACTTGTACTTGGCATTAAAAAATAAAAATCAACAATAACAAATTGGCCCAAGCCATTCCTGGTAAATTTACATGCAAAAATGCTGCAACGTATTTTGCTTTTAAAATCATTCTAATGTTATTTCCACAAATAATATAAGTTTGTCACTGAGCTACAAAAACTCTAATTGTCCAGAGTTAAAGATGGAATAACTATACTAGAATATAGATAAGCCCACAAATCATATTTCCATTAGTAAACTTCAATTTTTATTAGAGAAAAGAAAATATTAATTAGTCTTGATTTAAACAGTAATCATTTAAATTATTGACATGTTCCAACTTAATTGTGAAGTATAAACAAATTAAATCATACTTGGCAAGGCAATTATTTAAAGCACTTCTCTGAAGTCATCCTTAAGTACTTAGTTCTGAAAAGGTGAATAAGATCATAGAAACAATTGCAAAAGTACAGATACATCAAATATCTGAGAAATTAGGCACATTTTCCTTTAAGACATTTTACAAGAACATTTAAGATGAAGTTCAAAGTAGGTAAGGAAAAAAAAAAAAGGAAATACACAACAAACACTTAAAATGAAACCAGGAATAAGTGTAATGTGCATTTTCCCCATGTTGTCACAACATTTCATGTGGCCAATGCACAGTGTTCAACATAAGAGTTAAAAGATATGCAGTGTCTAAGATACTAATACAAAGCAATTGTTCAGCAGAAACAATTCTAACAGTCAGATAGAAAACAAGTTTTCTTTTTTTTTTAATGACTGTCCTTATCTACAGGACAGTATATAATATAACCAACAATGTCTTTAACAATGATGTCATCAGAACTAAATTAACAGTTTTCTGATCATTTTAAACAAACAGAAATACATATCTTAGACAAAAGCCTCTATTATTAGAATAATAATAATAATAACTAAATAATTAACTATTATTTAGTTAGTAATAACTAAAGCCAGCTTATGCTTTCTATACGTCTGTGGTAAAACCTTGGTCATCAGAAGATCAGCTTTCCATCATTAGATAAACAGAATGTTTCCAGGGTAAGGGCTATAAACCAAAACACCAATCTTTTTTTTTTTTTTAAATGCATTTTATGTTTTTAATATCTTTATTTTTATTTATTTATTTTTATGTAGTGCTGAGGATTGAACCTAGGGCCTCATATGTGTGAGGCAAGTGCTCTACCACTGAGCTACAACCCCAGCCCCAAAACACCAATCTTGATGGCAAAAAACCTGCTACTGAGAACTCAACAACAGTATAAGAAATCAATGCAAGATCCAAAGAATTTATCAGTTGTCAATTCATAATTATCTTACCAATCAGAAAGAAGACATGTCCTGATTCCTTGCTCTGGCACATAAAAAGGTAGTCTTTTTGTATGAAAGCTGTCAATCATGACAGAAGCAGTTGAATATAAAAAGAAACTAAAGTAAGGAGAAAAATATTAAAAGAACACTTTCAAAAGATAGGCAAAAGGTAAAGCTACCCTTATAGAGGCAGTAACATCAGCCTAAGGAGATAGTGAGAGCAGCCAGCAGAGTCTAGAAGTAGACTATGGGACACGGAAAGCATCCAATATTCTGAAAGCTCAAAGAACCACTGACAGAGAAGATGGAGCAGCAACTCCGCAGGTCCATGCCTTAGTACTCAAAGACACAGAAGAAATATCTACTGTGCCACTGGGAACAACTGCTTACTCCTTAGAACCTCCCAAGGCTGCAGCCTCTCATGTATGGTCCTGTTAAAAAATACTTCTATGTCAAATAGCATGGAAGATGCTCCAATCTGTGGCTAATCTTTGAAGTCCCTTCTTAGAAATTCATAATGTCCTTAAGCTTACCTAAATGTCCAAGAAAGCTCTGTGGAAAAGCAACACCTTTATCTAACACACTCATTTGGAACCACAATACATAGAAACAAATTGAATCATATTTGCAATACTTGGCATTTAAAGCCCCAAATTGGGAAATAATACTTTTTACCTCTTTTTTTTCCTCCCTAACTTATGGATTTATTTCCATGAAGAAGTAGTCAATGAACCAGACCTTGGGTTTAACATATTTAGATTCAAATCTTTACCACTTAACAAGGTGTTGGGTCTCAAACAAGTTACTTAAACCTCAGTCCCAATCTACAAAAGGTGGTAAGAAAAGTACTGATAATCTCTTATGCTCCAATTTAGCTTGCTGGGTGTGTCAAAAATGGAAGGTTCTGACCAGGGCTATCTTTCAATATTCTGTTCATAGGAAATAACCTTGAAGGAGGAAATAATGTGTTTTCTCTAGGACAGAAAGCAGGTGTAAGCAGGTATGCTTCCTGGCTGCTATAGAGTGGCTTGTTTCCCAGGCTCTGAGTTCCTGTCCTGTACAGTATTTTATTTTGCTTGTGTAAGAAAATATCTATGCTTACCTGCATCAATCCTATGGGAACTGGAACTCAGAGAACTGATTGAACCAGGTTGAAACTCTGGCAGCCATTTTCACTATGAGTGATAAAAGTCTTTTGTCTCTGACTTAAAAGTCTCATGTCTTCTATAAGCTGACAAGTTCACTCAGGTTAAAAGTATGGGAACATCTCAGACCCTTCATGGTTTTTGACAAATAATTCTTGTGACTCATGTTTTTTGAGAAAATTAAATATTATAAAGCAAGATGTACACTTATGCCAGTGTCTGGTACCTAGTATGCCTTGATCAAGGATTAACAATTTATAGCTCTTATGAAAAATATGAAGGAATAAACACTAGAGGTTGACACTTAACAGATCATGTTCATTAAAAAGAATAAAATCTTAAGAAGCTATTAAATTCCCTTAAATTTAAAAAGTGACAAATTGTGAATTAAAAACACCGATCAGTAACATTTCACACTTCCACAATGCATAAATGAAGCTAGAGGAAGATGTGTTTCCAGGACTCTGTTACAGTCTCTACATACCAGTTCTTTGGCCTCTTCAAGCTGTTTCTCCACATTTGCAACCATTTGTTTCTTCTCATCTAAAACAACAACAACAAAAACAAACAAACAAACAAACAAAAAAAAAAACCACATCAACAACAAGGAATTATTAAGGATCAAATACATTTACTATTTTGGAAACTTCTATTTTTATATATCCTTTTCCTTTCTGATCAGATTAGAGAGTATAGGCAAATGAGCATAGCATTCTTCAATAGGTTAGAAACTACATTAAGCCATTGACTCTGGGTTTTCTGAAAATACATAATCTTACAGCTACCTAATTGTTAAAGAGATGCCATACATTTTTTTTTTCCTTTTTTGGTACTGGGGATTGAACCAGGGGAGGGGGGCTTTACTGCTGAGCCACATCCCCAGCCCTTTTTAAATTTTGAGACAGGGTCTTGCTAAATTGCTGAGGCTGGTGTGGAACTTGCAATCCTCTTGCCTCAGCTTCTAGAGTGGCTGAGATTACAGACATGTACCACCATACCCAGTGAGATGCCATACATTTTTAAAAAATATTTTTTAGTTGTAAATGGACACAATAGCTTTATTTATTTATTTATTTATTTATTTATTTATTTACTTGTTTACTTATTTACTTATTTAATATGGTGCTGAGGATCAAACCCAGGGCCTCACATGTGCGAGCGAGGCAAGCACTCTACCACTGAGCTACAACCCCAGCCCAACATGCCATACGTTTTTAAGGAAAACTGAAAATTATTTTGTTCTTTAGAATAGGCTATGTCAACAACAGCAGATTTAGTGGGGGCCTGAAGAATTTACAAAGTTATAAATTTAACACATTGGGAATAACTGATTTATAAATATACTTTAAAAGTCACTTAGCAAAACACTTCCTAAAATGGGCAAGATTTTAGAATCCTTTAAATATTATACTTTCAGTAACATAAGATAGGGCATATTGGACTGGAGATGTAGCTCAGGGGTAAAGTGTTTGCCTAGCAAGGCCCTGGGTTCAATTCACACACACACACACACACACACACACACACACGCACGCACACACAGTTAAGAACAGGGCATAATAGAAGAAATATTTGAAATCTGGGCTACTGATTCTAAATCCAAAGCTTACTCAATGGTTGTAGGATCCTAGACAGGAGATATACACACACACACACACACACACATCTATATATATATATATATATATATACACATATATATATATATACACATATATATATATATACACATACATATATATATATATACATACATATATATATATATATATATATATATATATATATATATATACATATATATGTATATATTTTTTTTTTTTTAAGACTCAGCCTTGTACTCTCTAAAATGGAGATTTTTAAAAAATCCACTGGCTTATTTTTAGTTCCAATAAGTTTGATGCAAATGAAATTATTTCTAAATTGTGAAGTGCTAAGTCAGTATGTGGTTTATTTAAATTTGACCACTAATTATAACCTAACCATGATTCACTTCTCTGAGAGAGACGTGGCCTGGCAGATCATTTCAGAAAACCTTCCCATAACCTATTCTAAAATCAATTAGCCCATTTGTTCATAGACTCTGCTAATCAAGCTTATTGAACATTTATGGTTTTCTGCCTAGCACCTTTCTCTTCCCAGGCAACAGCCCCACCTCTACCAAGCAAATGAATGAAAAATGCTGTCTCCTTATATAATCCTGTGTTCTGTGGCAAATTAAAGACATCTCATCTTAGCTGGACTAATCTTAGTATCTCAATCCCCTGGTCACACTTGTCTGTTGGGCAGGCATATGATCCCAGGGAACCATCAAGTTTCTAGAGCAAGAGGAAAGTCTTTTCTTCTGTTTTAGCAGTGACAGAAGCTGTTGGCATCCATTGGTCTATCTCCAAGAAGAAAGTGAATATGCACTGACTGGGAATGAAGGCAGCATTTAGAAAGAAACAAAGCTGACAGAGATAGGTATAGTTAGTTCCTGGTGCTGAATACTTGACTTAACCAAAATTTGTTTTCTTGTGACAACAAATTTCTATTTAAAATTGTGTTCATGTCACTGGGAGTGGTGGCACATGCCTATAATCTCCAGTGGCTCAGGAGACTGGCAGGAGGATTGCGAGTTCAAAGCCAGTCTCAGCAACCAAGCAAGGCCCTAAGCAACTTAGTGAGATCCTGTCTCTTAAAATAAAAGGAAGGTGGGATCTGGGGATGTGGCTGAGTGATTAAGTGCCCTTGGGTTCAATCTCTGGTACCAAATAAGTAAATAAATTTGTCTATTTCACATAGAATTTAATGAGACTAATTCAACTAACTCAAAAAGTCATGAGGCCTGAAAAAGGTACAATATCTACTAGTTGACTAGTCCTTTCAGAAAAGTCAACCCTACATGGGACAGCTTTAGTAGAAATTATCATTTTACTAAAATCATAATTAGATTTTGCTAATTCCAAACCCTTCCTTTTGTTAATCCCAAACTGTGGGGATTAGAGTAGCTGTCACATAAGGTATTTTATGTATACTATAAATTTCTCCCTAAGAAAAATATAAATTTGGAATTAGAATTCAACCTGATTTTTTCCCTCCTTGAGAAAAGATAAATCTATATATGACTAGATTACAATTTTAATATAAGTCTAAAATTTATCTGCTTCTGGCCCCTCTAATCCCTCTAACATCTGTATACAGTTATAGAATAGTATTGTATTTATATGAGAGAATAGAATACAAAATAAGACAAGGCAATCTTGAATCAAGAGTGAAATTATATATTTACATAGCAGAAGGAACATCTTGTTTTAAGATAAATATTGTTCCTAATTGTTAAGTTGTTGGGAATGCACATATCATGAACTTCCAGGACCAATACACAGCACATCAGTTTTTCTCATTAACAAAATGAATCAAAAGAACTTCCCTTGACCTTCACATCTCTTTGCTGCTAACACTTCTCCCCATCATCCACAGCCCACATTTCTGAAAGCAAAGGTAGATGGTTCCCTTCCTCATCTCCCCCTCCACTCCCTATAATATAGCTCCCACCCTCCTTGTTCCATTGAAATGACTCTCACTGGGATTCATAACCTTTCCCTTATGCAAATTAATAGGCATTCTTGGTCCTATTTTTGTTTAATCTTGTGGCTCCTGACACTCTGCTACTCCCATTCTGTAACTTTCTCCTTTCATAATACCTTCCATAACACCTAATTTTGTGATTCTCCTAAATGCTCACTTCTGCCTCAGAGTTCTCTGCTTAGCTTCCTCTGTTTGAGCTGATCTTTTCAACTGTCAGTATTCCTTGGAGTTCAGTCCTTACTTATCTTGCCTTATAGTGATCATTTGCATCCCTGGGAATTTCATCAATTTTAAAATGATCATATTATTTATTTATGATCCTAAATTTTTACCTTTAACCTTGAATATGTATAGAACTGTTTTAATCCCAATGCTCATGTCCAAACTACTATTCAAAAACCATCAGAAATCACCAAGTCTCTGAAGCTTTTCTTAACTCAACAAGAGTTAATCACTATTTTTTTAAAACATAAAACAACTATAACTTTTACATAATCCTAATAATTCATTTCTCACAATAACAGGTCTGATTAGCCTTTAGGCTTGGGGCTCTGAGAAGACAGGAGCCATATCAATCACCTTTATTGTCCTAAAATCTAGTCATGAGCCTGGCATATATAATCAGTTCTCAAAATAAATAAATAAAAGATGGTGAATTGAATAAATAAATGCAGGACAGTGTAAGCATTTACAAAAGAAGCTATGCCACCAACAGCCCTGGTTCTCTGTCTCCATGTCTACCCCCCTTCACCCTTAATCTTCCTAAAAATGTGGCTTTGATTGGATCACTCAAGCCTGTAGTCAAGGCTCTCCACAATTCAGATCCAAGCAACCTTTCCAACTTTATTTCTAACCACAGGCTTTCTAGGATATAATTATATAATAACTATTCATTACTGCCTAAACAAACCTCATTTTTTTCCTTCTTGAAATGTTTGTTAACTTTGGTCAAATGTAACAAAACTGGTTTGTCTAACATAAACCAATGGGGGATGATTTATTAGAATAATATATAATGATTCACCTCCATATCTAGTACCAGAGTACAAGGTAGAGGCTCACTAAATGCTTACTGAAAAAGGAATCAGTCTTTGCAGTTAGCAACATAATTATTGCTCACAGAGAATTTAAGCAAAAGAAAAACTGTATCAGTGAGGACTGGAAAATCTTCCCAATTAAAATAGCAAGTTTTCCTTTCTGAAAGAAATAGTTAAATTGGAATGGGGCCAGAGTAACTCAATTAGATCATTTTTTTTTAATATAACCACTTCATCATGGTACTGTCAGAAATAATGATGGAACTGAGATCATCTTTGATTGCTCTCTGTAGTGCTCACCATATTTTTTTACAAAGAGAAGAATTTAAAGGGTGAATATTTGGAGGGAAAGCATGTGGAAGAGAGGAAATGAGAGATGGGCTGAATTAGATGACTGTGGAAACATGTAGCAATACTTAGCATCTATAACTTCCTGGCAGTATTCACATGGAATTCCCAAGACAGTTTCATTCTGCCTACCCCAGGCTATATCCCCTTTACAAATGGTACATTCCTAGAAGTTAGACTTTTTTTTTTTTTTTTTTTTGTAAGTAACAGTTACTGTTAAGGTGCATGTTCAACATTATCACAGTCATTCTCATGCATTAAGCAAATTCAGAGAGATTAAATAATTTCTCCAAAGTCAAACAGCTAATAAATGGAAGAGTTGGAATTCCAACAGGGTCTGTTTTTCTAAATCCAACTTTTAACCTCTATATGTATTACATAAACAATACTAAATAAACAAACTCCCTCTCCTTTTCATTTTCTTTCTTTCATTTATTTATTTATTTAGCATATAGGCTTGTCGAGTTCTGAAGCACACTCAAGTTTTAGCATAGTATGATCTTTTCTAACACACTCAATATTAACAAAGTCCTTAGTGATGAGAAAAAACACACAAATCTTGGCATAGTATATGACTCTCATTGTTTACAGGAGTGCTTACTCAGTATTGAATTTTCCCAATGAAGTACAATGAAAGTGTTAGGGCTTATTTGAATTCAGTTACTGGTACCTGTCTTTGTGCAAAGTGGTTATTTTAAAATAACACTGGCAGCAGATATTATGTACTGAGAAATGTGGAGTGAGTCTATTATGAGAGAGACTCATATTAGGGAATGTAAAAATGTATATATTACTAATGCTACACCATGTAACATGGCACATAGTGGTTCACATTAAAACAAAAGCATTCAGAAGCCATTCTAGAATGATCCATTTGGTACTGGCTTTGAGTGTAAGACACTAGTATTAACTCATGTTTAACTCACTATCTATACACACATATACAAATACTTACAGGCAGATTTATATATATGGGTTAGTATATACATATGAATTTCTTTGCTCTCTCAGCTGAGAGTCCCTAAAAGCAATGAACACACTGGGTAGCAACAAACACACCTAGTGTCCAGATCTTGATTTCTCTTTCTATTCTTCAGTAAAAGAAAAGAGGCCTCCTTGGAGAGAATCTGAATCTAGAACTGAGAAAGGCCATCTACTGGAGTACCTCACCACCTCAGAATAAGAAGGTGCTAAAAACAAACTCCAAATGGCAAGGGTGTGTCAAAAGAACACAAGCCAACTAAAAAGTTCCAGTGATCAAAGATGGAAGAATTTGGGAAATCCAGTAAATAAATTAAAACTGAAAAAAAAAATATATCTCCCTGAAGTATAACACAACGTATAAAATAAATATCTATGATTCTATAGTGACATAAATGACTGAATAGGGAAATTAATGGAGATGAGAAAACCTCTTTCATATAGAACTCCAAATAATTGAAGTATATACTCAGTATTCAAGGGTATAGGACATATAACTCTACTTCCTAGGTATAAGCTTTGAAGGTAATTTCCTTCCACATAGTATGAAAACTAGGGTAGGAGAAACCTGAAAAACACTCTCTTGGGCAGGTGATCAAAGTTAACATGAGTAGTGATAAGTTGAGAACACACTATTAAAACAGTGGGATGAAAATGATACTTTACCTCTATGGTCTTCCTCTTCCAAACCCCAAACCCCAGTCTAAGAATGAGGGGGGAAATGGGCAAACCCCATTTGGGGAACATTCTACAAAATTTCTTACTAGTACTCCTCTATACTGTAAAGTTATTAAAAACAAGGACAGTTTGAGAAACTGTCATAGCCCCCTCCCCCCCAAAAAAAAGCCTAAGAAACTATGGCTACTAAATGTTTTGTGGTATCCTGGATTGGCTTTTAGAATGATTAAAAACAACAACAAAAAACAAAACTAACTAACAAGATCTGAATAAAGTATGGACTTTTATTAATAACAAATCAATATGGGGTTATCAGTGGTAACAAATTTTTATCAAATTAAGGTTTTAATAATAGGGGAAACTAGTCATGGGGTATATGAGGAGTCTCTATATTTGTGATCTTTCTGTAACTTTCAAACTGCTCTAAAAACAAAAAGTTTAGGGCTGGGGGCAGTTGTAGCTCAGAGGTAAAGCATGTGTTTAATATGTTCAATCCCCAACTCTGCATATTTAGTTAATTTTTTAAACATTAAAGCCATTAGGTGGACTAAATTGTTGAAGGGTAGGTAATTCCCCTGTGATTAGAGGGGGTGGAGGGAGAGAGAGAGAACGAGAAAACACACACAAAGAGATACAGAAATACATACCCACATATTTATTTATGTGCACAAATACATACACAAATATTTATTTATATATGTGTATATATTATTCTAAAATGAATAAAAACCCATAAATGCTTCACTGTTTAAAAAGTAAGATGTAACCAGGCCATCAGTAACATCCATAGGCTGTTTCCCTGCATACTGAACTGAAAAAGTTGGACTTTGCCCATTAACTCATGAAACTGTGAGGTAGCTAGTTTCCTGACCAAGGGCAAACTATGGTCACAGTGAGTTTCTGAATCAGGACTGGAGCCATCCCTTCAACTAACTCCCTGGAGGAACAAACATGTAATAGAAATCATTATATGCAATTTTAAACTTTCTAGTAGGTACAATTTAAAAAATAAAAATAATTTAAAACTAATAAAATGTTATTAGTTTAATAACATATTTTAGTTATAATAGTATTTAACCCAATATATCCAAATTATTTCCCCCTTTTAAATATGTTATAATTAGTTATACATGACTGTAGAATGCATTTCCAAATATTATCATTTTAATTTAGCTACATTTCCAATACTCAATAGCTACATGTAGACACTATAGCTCTAGAGCCACATATATTTTAAGCAAACCACACTATTCATTAACAAAAACATACTCCTCTAAATTCTCTCCCTACATCCATCTTGCAACAGAGACCATCATGTAACAGGGTTAGAGCTACATTCATACATGGTTATTTAGATGGTCTCCTAAATGCTCCAGAGCTCGAAAAAGCTAACCCATCAGACCTGAGCATTTCCTTCTAGAAGATTCGTGTTTTTCCCATTACTTTGACTTCTCTCACTTGATTCCCTCCTTGATATTCTGAGTTTGAAATCTAATTTTTCAATTTCATATCCAAAAGCCCCTGATCACTCACTTCCCTTCGAATGTAAGTATTCATCAAGAGAAATAAACTTCACTCTAGGTTAAGCACAGAAAGGAAGCAAGAATTGAGGTACAAGATTCCTTTAAGCATACAAAATTAGGGCTAGTGTTGTGGCTCAGTGGCAGAGTGCTTGCCTTGCATGTGTGAGGCACTGGGTTCAATTCTCAGCACTGCATATAAATAAAAAATAAATAAATAAGATCCTTCAACAACTAAAAAAAATTTTTTTAAAAGTACAAAATGACAAATTCTGAAAAGCTGGGTTCTGTCCAATTCTACTTGCTGTTGTTTTTAGCAGAAGCAGCAGTAATATCACTTCTCTACAGGGTTAGTTTATCACATACTTTCTCTATGCAAGAATGGTGCTAGTGTGTTACATGCTTTATTATTTAATTTGATTTGTAAAACATTATGTGGTTTAACTATAACCCCTCTCCTCCCATTCTGTAGACAGAACAGGCAGGCATATAGCAGTCAAACAATTTTAACTGATTGCACATCTACTAAGTAGCAGAACTGGAATTCTAAATAGACCTGATATAAGCAGTCAGTCTCAACCACTTTGGCTTAATACTTTCTTGTTACATTTCTGACCACAGCCACAAAGTGATAAAATTTACAGAAGACCAATCGGATGGAGAGGTAAGGAAGTACTTGCAAAATAAAACTTACAAGATCTGTCAAGACACCTGGTTGATGTAACTGTACCTGGGATAAGTAGTTTCCCCTAAGGAATTTGCTCCCACACCAAAGGAAAAGAACTCCACAATAAACTATTAGTTGTGGTTTCTGCACATCAATCTTCCTGAAATTTCCACTGAACAGTAATGATTAAAAATCAATTTTCAAATACAATGTCTTAAGAATATTAACGGACTCACCCATATCAACAGTCCAATTACTAAATTAGTTAAGATTCAAACACTTAAGTCTAAGAGCAAAGTTCTTTTATTGTTAAAAAAAAATTACAAAGTAATAAAATTTCTTTTAAATTTAAGTTTTTAAATGTTCAGTTTTTTCTATTCTCTTTGGAAGTAACACTAATACATTGTACATCCATAGCAGACAATAAAGTTCATTTCAATAGATCCTACCCACTCTTCTTCAGTTTAAATAAATTATTATATTGGAGAATGAACTGCTTTGGCTTAAATGTTTGATTCAATTTTTAATCTTCTTAACTCAAGTGAATATAGTTTATCTCTTCTGGGTCAATTTTACCTGAGCACCACAATCATAATAATGGGGGGGGGGGGGGGTGAATATAATCATTTTTAATCATTTTGGGTTTTCCATTGTTATACATATTAATTTCTATTAGTCCATAAGATACATCAGAAATTCATAACTACATAGAAATACTTTTAATCTTTTTATATTTATCAATTAGTTTATAAAAAGAGCAAACATAAATCATTAATAAGACAGAAACCACTGCATCCTAAACTTATTTAGTTATTCAAATAAATACGCATTTTTCCAGTGCCTGCTATATAATCTCCTTTCAATTGAAATGTAGCTGCTGTGTTTGGGCCTTACATTATACTACAGTTAAGGAGTAGTGTGGCTTTAAGTACTTAATTCATATGTTTCCTTCTATGTGGTAAGATTGTTACATTAGAATAAAATGGACAAGGAAAACTCATTAGTAACAAAATCTGTTTCCTTGAAAACAGTTTTTACAACTTTGCACCCATGGATGACTGCTACTTTGTAAAACAGTTTCACAGTAACAAAGCTATTAGCCCAAAGAAATGTTTCTATTGCTAAAACCATTACAATAAAAAATGAGCAAAACCCCAACTGGAACCACAAGTCCTGATATTCTGAGGCTCTGGGACTCAATTCAAAGGAAGTAGTCTCCAACAACAATGACAACAAAATTAAGATGATCTTGGGCAGTGGAGAAAAGTAGAACTGAAGAGAAGAGACGAGGTGATGTATCGTGAAGTGATGAGGCATCAGCCACTTTCTCCACAAAAATCTCAGGCTGCAGAGCTCGGTGGTATATGCTACCTTGGTTTTTTCCTCTTGTTCCCTTACTTGAACTCATAAACCTCCTTAAGACACCATTCACTTCCTGCAGAACTAACTGGGACTTCAGGAGATGAGTGGGGTGTAAATTCAGAGATCCTGGCTTCAAGCAAATATCCCTATTAACAGAAAACAGGTGGGGGAGAAGAAAAACAGGGAAATAAAGGAAGAAAATTATTTATAAACACAAAGTTTTCTGGGAAACAGGTAACGGGAAAGAGGAGTGACAACTTAGGTCCAGGAGAAATTATTACTATCATTAAGGATTTGACTGACAAGGTCTAAAAGTGAAGTTGCCCCCACTCTTCAGATTAGTGAGTATCCTCTTTTCTATACTGTATACTCCAGAAGGGGTCAAGTCCCGCAGCCCAATGACAAAACTAAGCCAAAAAGTAAAAATCTTATCTGTAACTAACTACTCAAATTAAATCTGTACTTAGAGAAAGAGATATCCTAAAACAGTATCTCACACCATAAGTCACAAAATATAGTCATCTACTCATTCACATAAACATTTGCTAAGCCCTTAGTAAACCCATGTGAAGGAAATCAGACACAGCTCCCATCTTCACATAGTTGACAATCTAGCAACCAAACAAAATCAAAAACAACTCCAGATGGGAGATGCAGAATTTTTAAAGTGAGAGAAATTATCCTCACTTTTACAAGAAATGAGGATAGAGGTATGAAAATGCTAACAATAATAGCAGCTAACACACCAAGAAATGGCTTTACATGTATTATATCATTTAATCTCTGCAACAACCCTATGAAAGAGACAATTCTCTGCATTTTACCAAGAAGGAAAGTTGTGAGAAGTTAGGAAACTTGCCCAAGAGACAAGTGGCCGAGTTGGGATATGAACTCAGGCATACTGGCTCTGAACTCTACTCTGCCACATATTATAATAACGTTAGTATTCCTAATACCACAACGCTGCTGTATATTACAGATCCACGATCTTGGTACTTTCGGTAATTTTCTTTGAATACTCACATCTTCATATTACAAAAAAAAAAAAAAAAAAAAAAAAGACTCAGAGAAACATTTCCAAGGGTACACAAGTTACAAGGCGTTGGAGTAGGAATTTGAATTCAGATGGTTCAGATTCCGAAGGTTTTTTTCGGCCACCCTTCAAATCAGTTTGGAGTCTACCCTCAACCAAGTCAAGCCCCGTGCCCCACTTGGGCCGCCAGCACTGCCCACTCCAGGCTCGTGCCTGCGGGACACTCGCCCAGGCGGCGTTCCACCGCCCCCAGCCTCCCAACTCTCCAGGCCGCCCCCGCCCGACTGGGGCAGGGTTCTCACCAGGCGGGAGACGGGGGACCCTCGAAATCTTGCTGGTGATCTCTGAAGTGAGCACCGCGAAGTCCTGCTCATAGCCTTCGAAATCGGATGACATGGCAGCTCCGGAGTGATGGACCCGGGCCGGAGCCTAGGACCAGTCGGGGGGCCGCGGCTTAGGGACCCCTGGAGGCACCCTCGAAAGCAAAGCGGAGAACCGGGGACAGCTCCCAACCCAGCTGCTTCCTGGTTGTTCTTCGCAATCTCTGTCCTCCGGAAATTGGGCTGCGTGCGCCTTTTATAGTCCGCTCGGGCTTCCAGATTAAGAAATTCGCCAAGAACATACGTCCCAAATAATGTACCCACAAAAGCACACAAAAACATGCGTGTTCTAAAGGATCACTGAAAGTATTTCCCCTCCCTGCACGTTCTGGGAAACGGCTCGGGCTCCCCAAGCTGCTGGTCAAGAGGCCTGCTTCCCGGGGGAAATTTGATGCGGCGAATCCCCCGGAAGTGGCTGTAGCGGAGACTGCGCAGGAGGCCTGCGCGGGAGAGTCGCTACGAGGGCGCTGGTGGAGAGACGCGCGGGTCGGAGAGGGTCCCGCTCCAGCCTCTGGCCATCAGGATTTGCTTTCTGCTTGTTCTGGATAGAGGTGCCCATGATGGAGTTATTCAAGGAGGAGAAAGTCTGTTCAGGGTGAGCCCAGGTCACCCCGGAAATGCGATGGCCGAGGACCGGGCACCAAGGACTTGACGGAGGTGGGAGTCAAGGCAGGGAGCGCCACGATGATTTGGGCGGTCTTCGCTCCACCCGAGTGAGGCCAGAATCTCCAGAAGGTTGAGACCCACCTCGCTTACTAGGACGTTTCTCCCCAGAGTGAGGATTGCTAGACGCTGTGCTCCATGACACGGGCGGGAAACTGAGGCACAGGGCAGCAGCATCCGCCGTGTAGGAATCTGTCGCCTCTATATCCCAGAATCTCTGCTACCCGTAAATCTCAGCTCCTTTCTCCCCGCTCACTCCAGTCAGTCATAAATACCGTCCTACGAACCTTTCCCGCCCCAGCAGGAAGTTCTTTTCGTCTCAACTCTTCTCATTTATATTCGTTCTCATATTACTGTGTAGTGATTTTTCTCTCTCTCCTTTCCTCCCTCTCCCTGCGCACTCCCTTTGCTTTCACTCCTAATCCTTAACCTTTGGCCGCAGTAGACTGTTAATGTTGGTGTTTGGGGACAATTGCAAGCAAATGTGAGCCAAGTTTGGTTCACGCTTAATTCCGAACTCCGAAAGAGGCATCTTAGAAATCCCTGAAAAGTTCGCAGACTTGGCTTCTATTCTGCGCTCAGTTGTTAAATACTTGTTACTTTGGTTTAATCACTTTATCTCTCTAAGCCAATTTCTATTCTGTGGGACAGAAGAAAGGAAACTGGATTAGAGCAGCTCTAAGGCCCAGCCTTCCCAGCTCTAAAATTATTTGCCCTGGCACGAAACAGTGGACAGTCACAGTGCCCTGACGAATTGAGAGCAAATAATTAAAACTGTTTTGGAAACATATCCATTGTACATGCCATTCAAACTTGAATTGTATTTTGGATAAGTCAAAAGTAATTATTTTTGACATTTGATAAAATACTCATTCTGTTGTAGAGAGAGATTGTTATTTGGGTGATTTATGGAGTTAACAAATATGGTATTATAATAAAATTTTTTTCTGAACTTTCCCATTTTTTTTTTTTTTTTAGGTTGGGTTTCAAACCAAGATACTGGATTCTCCTAGTTAAAATAAAGAGCTCTGAGCGCTTAACACTGAAAATGGCATAATCTGCATTAACATCTCATAACTTGATGGCATGACAGTTAAGGAACACACAGAGACTTGTGGCATGTGGAAATGTGTGCACAGAAAAAGAAAATCTGTAACCCTTTTGAAGTAGGAAGGCATTCTTCACCAAAATGGGTGCATTCTGCTCAGTTATCAAGTTTGAGAATCTCCAAGAATTAAAGAGACTCTGTCACTGGGGTCCCATAATAGCCCTTGGTGTTATAGCAATATGTTCTACAATGGCCATGATTGACTCTGTGTTGTGGTATTGGCCCTTACATACAACTGGAGGAAGTGTGAACTTCATCATGTTAATAAATTGGACTGTCATGATTCTTTATAATTACTTCAATGCCATGTTTGTTGGTCCTGGCTTTGTCCCTCTGGGGTGGAAACCGGTAAGAAAGATTTCCTTTTAACAATGATAATTTTGTTTTTACTTTTTGCCTAATCTGCCAACCAGTAATATCAAACATAGCCTGTTGTTTATTCTCGTATTACTCCAATTGCTCACTGATCATTTATTCTCAGAGAATTTATTTCATATCTGCTTGAAAGTAGTGATCTAAATTAGCTTTTCTCAAAGCAATTTTATTGAGTACTCATCTACATTTGAAAAAAAACATTGGGGTGGTGGTTGAGTTCATGGTGATAAGGAAACACAGCATATCATATACCCCTCTTATAAGTTCACCGTGCAATTTGGCTGTAGATTTTTTTTTTCCTGTGTAATACGTTAACATCCCTCAGAACTAAGAACAACACTTAAGGAGTTACTAGTTTAAAATCATTGTAGTGAAATTATAAACATTGGAAAATATAGTAAGAATCAATTTATAGCTTCTTAAAAATTGTTAGATTGTGCTTATGAATGTCCACGTTTCTTGCTGAGGGATGTTACTTAGTAGCTTCTAAGAAGTACACAATCTTGTCTCTACTGAAGACCTACTGAATCAGAATCCTCATTTTAACAAAAGTCTCAAATGATTCTTAGGTATGTCTAAAGTTTGAGAAACAGTGTATTCTGTGTGCAGTGTGTTATTTGAGAAGGGTGAGACAGTTCATATTCTGAAAAAATTTATAATCTAGGAGGCAAACCAATGCATTGTGCAAATTACTAAACTATAAAGACAATGTGATGAGTGCTCTTGAAATTAGAAGAACTGAACACTTTCAGCTGGGGATCTATGAAAGAAGTGAGAGTTTGCAGAGCAGACAAAGAAGAGGGCATTTCAGGTTGGGGGAACAATGGGGGCACATATTCAGAAACAGCAGACAGCCTTGTAACTGGAAAAAAGATTATGAAGGTTGCAGATAATGATGAAACCAAGGTAGCTCATGGGAGGTCTTGAATATATGAGATATTCTTAGACCATAGAAAGTTTCTAGAGATTTTTCAAGCAGCTCTGACAGAGTTATGTATCCAGGAATATTATTTGGACTATGTATTTTGAATTAGAAATTACAGTCAAGGAAACTACAAAATTATTAAAATGGAGAGAGATGACTCGTAATATCAAGAAGGGAGTAGTTTCAGAAAAACTACCAACTCATGCTCAGATCTCCCTCTAAAATACCTGCTAAATTGTCAGCTACCTTTTTCCTAAAGTCTTCCCATTTTGCTAAGATTTGGGGTAAGTAGAACTCACTAATGACATTGGATTTAGGTGGAACATGGGGAAGAAAAATTAAAAATGACCTCTGGGTAATTAGGAGAGTGAAGCAGCTCTTAACCACAGATTTGTTATTTTAAAAATATTTTAGCTCAGATAAAAAGACTACAAATATGTTGAAATTCTGTTTCTCCTTTATGCTGGGGATGTAGCTCAGAAGTAGAATTTGCCTGGTACGCAAGGCCCAGGTTCCATCTCTAGCACCACAAAGAAAAAGGATTCCATCCACTTCCTATATCCCATGAAAGAAATTCATACTCTAAGGAAAGCATTTATTCACAAAGCTTGACTTGTCATTACTTGAGATCAAGTATATAATATATTTTTGTTTATATTTTGCTGCCAAGGAAAATTCTCAAGATAGCATGTATCTCCAGTATTGTAAAGTCTGCCAAGCATACAAGGCACCACGTTCACATCACTGCAGAAAGTGTAACAGGTGAGTTTGTCATTGGGAGCTGATAAATTTGATTGTTGGTCTTTTTGTTGCTGTTGTAGTTTCTACAACAACTATAGAAACTAGTTTTATTCTCTGCAAGGTGACCACTATATCAAAAATTTCATAAAAATGCTTAAGTATATATAATCTCCATTTAATATTTGTCAATCCAGATAATGTTTTATTCTTTTTTATTACAAGTAAAAAACCACTTTTCTAGAAAAATATATTTTCTTTCCCTCTTGCCCTGCAAATGTGGAATAAAGAGCTATACCTTTAGCTTATTTCCATACCAGGATTGTGTTTGTTAACTGTCATCTTGACTGACTTTAGAACGTTCTGAGTCTTAATTATAGCCTTCTCCTTTTTTCATTACTTATTGATAAAATTTTACTCTTTATATAGATCTTTTAATATCAAAAGCTTAATGGAAAGAAAACTAAATCACTATAAAAAAATATGAAATAAGCCAGGATTTATTATAGTGAACAGCTAAATCCACTGATCATTGAGAAATTTAGGGAGCCACCAGAGACAGTTTGATTTGAAGCCAGGAAATTTTCCTTTAGCACAATTATAGAACAGAAGCACATTAAGACTTTGCTTATCTGAAGTATACTGAGAGAACAGGAAGGAAGGAAGTTATAAGTGTCTGTCTGGGCTCATGAACCCTAGTGGAGCTTTATAAGTGATTTTGTTTAGTCACTATTGTACTCTGCGTCAATCACTGCATTTCTGTACTAGAGAAAAACCAGAAACCATGCTCATTTATAATGAGCCTCTTGGTGGGCCTCCCAGCTCCTTTAAAGAAAGACACTTGTAACAGACATCTTTTCCTCAGCAGCTGTTGTAAATCTTGCCCTTTCTTGGGCTGTTAAGTATTTAACTGTCCATATTGTATAACACCTCATAAATATTTCTCTTTTCCATGAAATATAATTCCCTTGTGACTTATGGACATACTAGATTCCTAGTTACTTGATTGTTTGAAGACCAAAGTAATTTAAAGTAGAAGGGATTTTCTGCTTCATGTTTCATGTAAATTTTTCTTGTTAGATGTGTGATGAAGATGGACCATCACTGTCCTTGGATCAACAACTGTTGTGGTTACCAAAATCATGCTTCCTTCACGCTGTTTCTCCTTTTAGCACCACTGGGTTGTATTCATGCTGCTTTCATTTTTGTTATGACTATGTACACACAACTGTATAATCGGGTAAGTGACAATGTTTGTTATAATATCAGTCATGTCAGATTAAGTGGTAGTTATAAGATTGTTTAAGAAGTTCCTTTCAGAAATATACTGTCTGTGATTTGGGTAGGAAACCAACTTTGCTTTCTCTCTCAGTTACTGTTTAAAAAAAAATTTAAACTTAATCTTTAAGATGAAAAATTATTTTGTTTTGGAAACTTACCTTATATACTCTACTTGAAGTTGATAATTATTTTAGTACAATATACATTATTTATTAATTTTAAAAATTAGTATAATATACATTATGTATTAGTTTTAAAATTAATAGTGATAGTAGGAAAAATGAAAGGAAGAAAAAAGAACAAGAAGAAAAAGACACACTAGTACTTTCTGTTTCCTGTTTGTGTGGCAGGTTGTAGTTCTTTTGTTATTTTTAAGGGGGAGGGTACTGGGGAATTGAACCAGGGGTGCTTAACCACTGAGCTACATCTCCAGCTCTTTATGTTTTTTATTTTGAGATAGGATCTCACTGAGTTGCGAAGGCCTACCTTGAACTTGTGATCCTCCTGTCTCAGCCTCCTGAGCTGCTGGGATTAGTTTTGTTCATTTTTAATTCCATTGCCCTGAAAGGAGCAGGCACACACCCTAATATATGAATAGGTTAAACCAGTAACAGTTTGAGTTGATTTATGGGAAAGTTGTCATGAAGTAAAGTTCAGAGGTCACAAATATAAAGCCCTAAAGAGATCTGGAAGAAAACAAGAGACACAGGTCTGAAGGGACTGTGGCAAATGGGAGGATACATGTCATTGACAGAGGGGACAACCTGTATTTGATTGTAGCCAGTTTATGGTTTTTGAGAGTCCTAGCCCAGTAATGCTAGATCTTATAATTTTTCAAGAAAAATCTAAGAGTTTGAATTTTTATGTGAAATCTCCTAATTTTAAATGTTGGCACCTAACTTCTGATAATTTAAAATATTGTACAGACCAGATGTACTCACACTCTGCAGGCCTGCATTTTACCAGCTCTTGACCACTGATTGTGAAACATGACAAAAGAAATAGATGAATGCTGGGCTATCTTTGCTGCTGTGGAAAACACTGGAAAGACAGAATAGTAAGCAGAAGGCAGGAGACAGTTATAGCTTACATGGGTGTCTAATGTTTTCTGTGTATATTCATATTTATGGGGTTGACCTCTTTCTAAAGAAACAACAAAAATGGTAACATTGACGAATAAGGAAGGGGCTAGGGATGTAATTCATTATTACCTAGTATGCCCCAGGCCCTGGTTTCAATCTCCAATACTGAAAAAAAAAAAAAAAAAAAAAGAATACTAAGAATGATATACACATTGGTATGAGCCCAAGTCACAGAACTCATTAGAAACAGTTATGTTTGTTGTATTTGCTTTGGTCACAGGGTCGATTATCATCTTTTTGATCATGTTGTTTTAAATGTTACAGCAGAGTATGAGCAGTTACCACAACCAAGCATTTCGAGTGTGTTGTCGTTGTTGTTATATATAGCTCTCCTTTGGGTGGAACACAGTAAAGATTGATATGAGTGCAGCCCGGAGAGATCCTCTTCCAATTGTTCCATTTGGATTAGCTGCATTTGCTGCCACCTTGTTTGCCTTGGGATTAGCTTTAGGAACAACCATTGCTGTTGGGATGTTATTTTTTATTCAGGTAAGTTTCTTAGTTATCTCTGGCTAAAAGTTGTCATGTTATTGTAATGAGAAAGAAAAGTCTACATTTGAAAAGTATGCTGTATGAGGTGGACATTACTTTTGCTTATTCCATATGGGTAAATAATTTAATCATCTCTTTACTAGTGATAATAATAAAAATTTTGAAGTAATTTTTGCCAGAATTTCTAGATAATGGATTTAATTTGTGAAATGCTAACCTAGAGTGCCATAGCTCTTTGTAGTTGAGAAAGCTCTTGTCACTTTACAGTCTTACTTGATCTTCATATCACCCCTAAAAGAAGTTGATAGAAGAATATTACTGTCTTCTCTTTTACAGATTGAATCTCAAAAAGATTAAATGACTTACTGAAGATTACCCTTTCATGTATTCAGTAAACATAATTATTAGTATTATTTCATAATCGTATATATCTAATAATAATAGTAGTCATCATGTAGCTAACACTTTTGTTGAGCGCTTACATGCAAGGTGCTTTGTGTGTGTCAGCTCCTTCATAACAACCCCATGAAATAGTTGCTCTTTAATGCCTACTCTGTGATGAATTACACTGCTAATTTCTGAGGTTGCAATAATAAAAATTAAGAGGTTCCTTAGGGAACCCTTAGTGAACTTATAATCAATAGTAAACAGCTAATACAGAGTCATATGTACATCATAGATTTATGCACAAAGTGCTTTGAGAAAACAGAGGAGGAGGACCTGGCTATGAAGGGACCAAAAAACAGTTATTACGAGTTTTATTTGCTTAATTTATTTATTCATTGAAAGCCTACTGTAGGCCAAGTGTTTTGGTAGACCTTTGGAATATGAGAGGGACTCCTGGTTCAGAGTTGTTTTTTGATGTGCCTTTCAGACATTGTGAAGGCACAAGCAGACTTCAAGGAAATGCAAAATACAGATTAGAACTGCTGGGCCTTAGAGCTTTGATGCATCATTCAACCTTTTTTTGAACTCCTGGTTTTAAAATAAGCTGATTTTTATTTTACTTCTTATTTTCTATTAGCCTGGAACCATATTCTTTGAAAATTTTTTTCTTAATGCCTGTAATTTAAAATCATATTAGAAAGCTGAGCACAGTCTCATACACCTGTCATCCCACCTATTTGGGAGGCTGAGGCAGGAATATCACAAGTTCAAGGTCAGCTGGGGCAACTTAATGAGACCCTGTCTCAAACAAAATTTTAAAAAGGCTGGGGTTGTAGCTCAGTTCTCATCAGTATGTATTAGGCCCTGGTTTTGATCCTCAGTGCCAAAAACGAAACAAAACTATAACAAGAAATATACTAAGATTCTGAAGTATAAAAACAACCTGAGTGGAAGTAGTAATATGTAAGAAAATGAGGTAATAGAATAAAGACTGTATACATTTAGGTAAGCAGAATATCTGGAATGAGTTATTTTTAATTGTTATAAATACATTAGTCACAAATATAAAATTCAAATAATAGCAAAATTTAAGGACTGATTGAATTGATTATACCCATGTTTTTTAATACTCTGAAAAACTTGGTCTGAAAATAGTACTTAAACATGAATTTTAATTAAAATACGAGATTCAGATTTGATGATGGATTGGTATGATCATTTTTGTGGCAAGGTATTGTTGTGCAGTGGTTAAGAACAAGTACTTTAGAAGACACACGCCTGTAATCCCAGCAGTTCCAGATGCTGAGACTGGAAGATCTCAAGTTCAAAGTCAGCCTCAACAAAAGTGACTCAGCAACTCAGGGAGACCCTGTCTCTAAATAAGATACAAAATAGAGCTAGGGATGTGGCTCATTGGTTGAGTTCCCCTGAGTTTAAACCCTGGTTAGCCTCCCTGCCCGCCCCCACAAAAAGAACAAAATTTTTAAAGTCAGATGGGCTATGTGCTGTTACTTAACCTCTGTCATCCTCAGTGCCTTTATATTTGGAATGGAGCAATAAAAGCTATCTCAGAGAATTGTTATGAAGATAATAATCTTAAATAAACCAAAGTCACATTAGTAAATTTTACTGTCTATCATTTAATTTCCAGATGAAAATAATTCTCAGAAACAAAACCTCTATTGAATCATGGATTGAAGAGAAGGTAAATTTTAATGATTTTTCCTCAATATAAATAAAGTACTATTAACAGACCAGATTAAGTGCCTAAAAGTCAAAACTTGGCAGCCAAATGATTTCTTTAAATTATTTGCCTGCCTTATAAAAGATGAATATAGGAAACATTTCCATTTATTTCCATCTTAATATAACTCCCACAAAAATATGTTTCACATACACTTGAGTTGCTAAAGAGATATATAAGCCACATATTAAACCACCTGATCATTATCTCACACTAGAGGATAAGGCTCCCCATTTGGAAAGGTGCCAGAAGTGTTTTAGACTTTAGATGAGGCTTTGTCACAGACCTCAATACACTCTGTCCCTTGTGATTCTAACAGAAGGCAAAACCCCAAATACCTGCAGGGGACATGCAGACAACTTAAAGAAGGAGGTCCACCTTGTGTATTAGAAAGCTACCTGACAGACAAAGCTGAGTGTCGCCATAAGGGAATATTTGTCAATATTGAAATATGTTCTAATTTTTTTCCCAAGAAGTTAGAGATCTTGATGTTGTGAGAAGTCGTCTAAGCTTTCAAATGCTAACAAGCAATTCCAATTTAAAAAACCCTTTGTGAGCCAAATAAAAACCCAAATTTATCTGTAGGATATATTTAGTCCCCAATAACCAGTTTGTGAACTTCAGTTTACAGCAGCAATTCTCAAACTTTTTGGTTTCAACACCATTTTACATTTGTCATAATTGTTAAGGACACTGAAGAGCTTTTGTTTATGATGTGTATTAAATTTATTGATATTGCCATATTTTCTAAGAAAACTTTTAAATATTTATTATTTCATTTAAAAATAATGAACCCATTATATTTTAATAAAAAGTAATGTTTTGTATTTCCAAGTGAAAAATGGGAAAGAGTGACCTTGTTTTATATTTTTACAAATCTCTTTAATATCTGACTTATCAGAAGGCAGTTGGATTCGCACATCTACTTCTGCGTTCAGTCTGTTGAGATATGTTACTTTGAAGTTTATGAAGAAAACCCAACCTCATACAGATAAATAGGTAGAAAAGGATAGAATATTTTAATAGGTCTTTTAATGATATTAGATATTCTTTGATCCCACATTAAAAGAAAGTGACATTTCTTTTCAGTAAATTTTTTGTACTTTTACATTAAAATTCATTAGCCTTATCTTGCTCTGCAAATGGTCCTTTTACAAGTTTGTGGCTTTGCATAATATCATGCTTTGGTAATTCGGAAAAACACTGGTTTATTGGGCTGTACAGGTCTTCCAAATGTTCACACCTTTCAAATATCACATTCATTCATATCACTATCAATTTCATGTGAAAAAAAATTTAAATTTTGGAAAGCTGTCAGATTCATAGTGATAGGTACGAGTTTTCTAAAATTCTAATTTTCACTTGAAAAACTTAAGTTTTTCAATAGTAACCAACTACTGTGAAGTGACAGCCTGACTTTGTTCATTTTTGAGAAAGTATTTATGAAATACCAGAGTCTGAGTAAGCTTAGTTTGTCTATTGATTACTGATTCTTTTAAGTAAAAGTAGTGTTATGTGAAAAAAGCTGGGTACATAGCTTTTTATAGCTCACAATTAAACAAGTGTTTCTCTATGGATAACTATACTACTTTGGTGGGCTTTATGTATCCTTCCCATTTTGGTATATAGAATATTAAAGGGGACATCTACTTGAGAATTCAGATTTAATAAAAATAATAATTTTTACTGCTTCCTCAAGAACATTCTTACATAATTTTTTAACTATAAATATGTTTAGTCATCCCTTGATATCTGCCAGGAATTGGTTTCAGGATTCTCCCCAAAACCAAAATGTGTGGGTGCTGCAGCACCTCACATAAATGACAAAGTGACATATAACCTATACATATCTTCTTGTATACTTTGAATCATCTCTTGTTTACTTATAATACCTAGTACAATGTAAATGCTGTGTAAATAGTTGTTACATTGTGTTGTTCTGTACGTATTTTATGCAGATGCACTTTTTAAAAAAATATTTTTTCATTTTGGTTTTATTATAGCAGTACCCTGCTTCTTGGTTTCAATATCTGTATTCATTATCTAGTGCTACATATTAAACAATTCTTTTTAATGTCTTAGAATTTAAAATATATATATATATATATATTCTCAATTTATGGTAGAATCCACAAATGTGGAACCTGTGAATATGAAGATATGGAAGGTTGACTCTTGGCAAAGAATATGTATGGCTACTGATAACACTTTATGCCACTATCTTGTTCCTACTAAGATGCCAACAATTTTACCCCCCATTGCAAATGCCAACACGATGAAAAGGCAAATAACATCTTAGTGTTATTATGAAAATAGTTTGACTTTACTGAACACAAAGAAAAGGTTTGGGGGACACAAAGAAACCTACAAAGCAGGCTTTGAGGACCATGGATGTACAGGTTTAAGTCCAAGTTCCTTAGTTACACATAATAAGACTTTTCATGACTTCCCCTTATCTGCTTCTCTCCTATTTCCCGCCCTCTCTGCTCCATCTCATGCTCATACTTTGTACATCTTATGCTTCTGTATCTATGCACATAGTGTTCCCTCTTCTAAACTCTTTTCTCTCTTTTATCTGATTTCTTGTCCCTCACATCTAGTTTAGGTATCATTTCCTCCAAGGATACTTCCTTGACACTCTCTAAACTTGTTCCCTTTTCCCATAGCAGCACCACATACTACTGTCATCTTTTATACATAATATGTATAGAATCTCAACTTCATTGAGTGCTTTTTTTAGGCAAAGACATGTCTTAGTTATGTTTGTAAACTACAGTTATCTTTACTAGTCTTCCTTTGTAAATAGCCAAGATCTCTGTTTTTGAAATTCAGTTCATTTTAAACTAAAGGTTTTGTTTATAACAAGGGAAAATAAGTTATCTTTTGCTAACTGGATGAGAGCAGATTTATGCAATTCAGTAGGTTCATGTTACAGGAAAATTAACATTCATATCACTTTATTAAAAAATGGGAAGCTTATGCGTAAAATAATGTTTCTTAATAATCAGGTATTTCCAAGTATCATTTCTAGTAAGGATAACAAATATATAGACATCTATTATATTTTTTGCTAATGACCAAATCTCTCTAAAAAATACCATGCCAAATCTAGAGTTATTTGAAAACTGGCACTTACCAGTGAGTAAAAAATTTGAGTAAGTGAACATACTAAATTTATGGAAAATGTATAGAATTTACAAGAAACTAAAGTTTACACAAGTTTCAATATGGCTTACACTCATTGGAATGTAAAAACAATGTGTGTTTATACCACTAGGTGTCAGCAGAACTTAAGACATTCAAAGCTAGTTTATTTCCCTAAGTTAAAGCCAACCATTTAATGCCTAGAATTTACAAAGGAAAAAAACTAGAATAAAAGTTATACCACCTAAATATGCATAATACATAAATGCAAATGAGTGTGTGTGTATACACATATATATGTCAATGGTATATATATAAAAAGAAAGATCTGCACATACCTTCTGGTCTTTAGAGAATGTTTTCATAAAACAATCCTGGCAACTTGGGAACTGAGACGGAAATACTGAAAGTTCAAAGCCAACCTCAGCAACTTAGTAGAACCCTGTCTCAAAGTAAAAAATAAAAAAACTGAGGATGTAGCTCAGTGGTAGAATGCTCCTGGATTAAATCACCAGTATCACAAAAAGCAAAAACTGATTACTCTCCCTTGTCACACCCTTCCTGGTCATTCCACAGGTTTCACTGAGATCTGGAATAAAGCTCTGCATTTGGTGCAGCCTATGAGATAGTTAGATTCTGAGTCAAATAGTCCATCCTAAGTAAACCCTTACTTTCTCCTGAACCTATATGTGAGCATCCCTTCTTTTTAACCTGTCTTCTTTGGTGCTGCTAAACAACTAGAAACACTTAGGCTTTTCTATATATGGGATAAAGTTAGTCAACTCTTTTATTAAGCCTTTTCAAATGCTTATTCCTAAAGGAAACTCTGAGTAACGTGGCATCTAGGTTGGTGTTCTAAGTCAAGTTCTTTCTCTGTTATGATAAAGCTGTCTTATGGGTGCACTACATTACAACAAAAAGAAAGTACTTGTAAGGATAATATAAATTTGGGGGGAAAAGTATTCTCAATAATGTATTATTGGAGCCACTTAAGACAGAGGTGTCTGCCATTTTGTATCTTTGTTATCCACAGGCTAAAGATCGAATTCAATATTACCAACTAGATGAAGTCTTTGTTTTTCCTTATGATATGGGAAGTAAATGGAAGAACTTTACACAGGTATTTACATGGTCGGGGGTCCCTGAAGGAGATGGATTGGAGTGGCCCGTAAGAGAAGACTGTCACCCGTACAGCTTAACGGTGAGTACATTTGTTCAAATAGCTCTTCCTTTTTTGCCTCACCATG
This sequence comes from Marmota flaviventris, assembly GCF_047511675.1. Taxonomy (NCBI): domain Eukaryota; kingdom Metazoa; phylum Chordata; class Mammalia; order Rodentia; family Sciuridae; genus Marmota; species Marmota flaviventris. Next base: position 17,307,226 of record NC_092501.1, read on the forward strand.
TGCCCCTTATTCCCCTCAATACAGTGACATTTTATAGTAACATAATAATGCAAATGTTTTCAGTATGTCAAAATGAATCTAATACTAATAAAATATTCCTTTATCATATCTCTTAACTCCTGAACTCTTCAAACCTCTGTGTGATGAAGTCCTGATTCTTTAACTTAGTTTTACAAAACCTTACCTAAAACTGTCTTACAACCGACAATGTCATATGAACTCCTTGTATATTCCTGCCCCCTAACATTGCCCACACTGTTTTGTTTCTCTCTCAAATGACCTCCTCTTTGTCTGCCATTAGGACCAGTTCCATATAGTCCAGCCTGCCCACTCCAGACTCATCTGCATTGGGCATTAGTCATCTAAACTACCTTATAGCTTATGAGGTCTCACATTTTATTTATTCTCATGTCTTATGTCTTGTACTTAATTTGACAAGATTCTACAATGGAAACTATGTTACCTTTACTTCCTATCATGTCTAATATGGTACTATTTAATACTTGTTGATTAAGGGCAAAAAGTGAGTTATGATAATGACTTAGTTGAACCTCTTGGTAATAAGTTCTGAAGTTTGTTGTGTCTAAAGAATCAGTGAATTTCTGTCTTTGTTTTGGGCACTGGTCTGGAAGAGCAGAGGACATATCTCCTGGTTCCTGGGCAGTAATGGGTACTGCAAGAATATAGATGGAACTATCAGACTGAATTCTGAGGAGAAAACCCCACTCTCAGCCTCTGGTTCCAGCCACAGGCTTTTGTTCCTGTGCCAGAAATACGGAGAGCCTTTAAATTGTCAGCAATATGAATTAATGCTGGAAAGTTGGGAGTTTGTAGGCTGTTTTTCAACATTGAGACAAGAGCCTTAAGTTTTTCCTTTTCTATCTTTCAGATAGAACAATTGAAACAAAAAGCAGATAAAAGAGTCAGAAGTGTAAGTAATTCTTTATTCTATTTTCAGGCTTTATATTTCTGTAAAGTTTTCTTAATTGCCCTTCAGGAGACACCAATGGTTGGATTTCTTTAAATAATACATACTGTAATACATTTGTTGAAATTTGATGTTGTTCAATTTTGTTTTCATTTAAACAGTATGCACTGCAGGTTCAGAGGGAACTTAGTCAATTTATATTGCTAACAAGGAAAAATAGTTGTCCTCAGTATGGCTTGTTTAGGTGAAACCCATTCTTACAACCATGCTGTCATATTCGATGCCACTAGGCACATATGGCTATTTAAGTTAAATTAGTTAAAATAAAAATTTAGTTCTTTATTGTACTTGCTGTGCACATTATGAGTGCTTCATAGCTATGTGTGTCTAGCAGCTACCCCTTGAATACCACAGATGTACAGCAGTTAGAAGATTTCCATCATTGGTGGAAAGTTCTCTGGTTGGTGCTGTACTGGGATTTAATTCTTAGCAACTGTGTGCTTGAAAGGAAGGGTAAGACAAGCCGGAGAACTAAACACAGCACTTGCCTCCTATGGGGGAAGATGAGTGGGAAACTGGGAGGGAAGGCTTGTCTCTAGATATTTTGGGTCTACCTTTAAAAATTTAAATTCAAACTTGAACTCAGATGAATAAATACTCAAATTGTTCTTCTTACCACTGATAATAGGTTCGTTATAAAGTCACAGAAGATTATAGTGGTTCCTGTTGTCCTTTGAATAAAGGAATCAAAACCATCTTCACAATCCCTTGCACTGAAGAACCTCGGATACAGCTACGAAAAGGGGAGTTCATTTTGGCCACAAGAGGGTTACGGTAAGCGACAGAGAAGTACCACATTTCTTCCTTAATGACAAAATTGACATCTAACCTAAAAAATATAAATTTAATCTTTTAAATATTTCAGATACTGGTTATATGGAGACAAGATTCTTGATGATTCCTTTGCAGAAGGTAAGGAAGTGGAAGGGTACGTTTAAAGGACAAGAATGCTAGCAATGATTACAAATTTTACAAGAATATCTTTTAAAAATAATCATATCAAGTGCATTTGGGGAATTGCATAGAGAGGCCCATGATTAAGCAATAAAAAGAAGCCTCTTCTGTTTCTAGATAGCCCTTGTAATGATCAGGTCTCTATAATGACAGCTAACACTAGAGCTTTCAGTGTATCAGGTGCTTGTATAAGTGCCTCAGCTGAACAGAGTTCCCAACAGACCTCTTAGGTTATGTTATTATTTATATCTTATTCGTTAGGGAACAGAAGCACAGAGAGGCCAAGCAATTTTCCTACAGCCACACACTAAAAACAGGTGGAACCAGGGCTCAAACCCAAGCTAACTCCAGAGTCTGTAAGCCCTGTGCTTCATGTTCCCACTTTGAATGAATATTCATCTTATTTTTATAAAAATAAATGAATTGAAATTTTGTTTTCTTCTTTTAGAATTGTTTTAATTCTTCTAGAATTGTTTCTTTTTCTTTTTTCTATTTTTTTTAAAGAGAGAGAGAGAGAGAATTTTTTTTAATAATTATTTTTTAGTTTTCGGCAGACACAACTTCTTTGTTTGTATGTGGTGCTGAGGATCGAACCTGGGCTGCACGCATGCCAGGCGAGCGCGCTACCGCTTGAGCCATATCCCCAGCCCTAGAATTGTTTCTTTTTGAAGTAAAGATCAGCTGAGGATGCTTTTGAAAAACATTCAGTGAGAGGTTGGGCAAACTTGATAAAGAATTTCATATGTTAGAAAAAGTCTAAGAAGAAAATTCAGAGGCCCTAGGGAGCTAGTTCCCCAGGACGGATGCAGTGTGACTGTGTCAAAATGCCTTTCATAGTCATATAACGTAAGCAACTGCCCATATGGAAAAGGCCATGACTCCAGTTAAGTGGTCTGGAGCCACACTGGCCCTTTTCCCAGATAATGGACTTTGCGGAATATCTTTTCAACTTGTCAGAAGCATTTAGGAGCCATTCTTTCTTTTCCCTTAAGTTGTACTTATAAATGCCAGTGGAGGGGGGCGAGGCTAACAAAGCCTTATTAACCTGAAGTAACAGGATTGTTGATTCCCGTAATGTCATTGCAGTACATCTGACTAGTTCATCTCAATTTCATTTTCTTCCTCAGGTGTTTCAAGAATAAGAGGATGGTTCCCTAGAAACTGTGTGGAAAAGTGTCCCTGTGAGGCTGAAACAGATCCAGCGCCAGAGGGCGAGAAGAAAAACAGATAGCCACTGTTTAAATGAAATTATCTTTTAAGTCTGCTTCATTACTTGAAAATTATACACATTACTAAAACATTATGCAATGAGCCTACTCTGGTTAAGGTGTTCTTTTCCTCAAAGGTGCCCTAGTGCCATGATTTAAATATTTTTATTACCATTTTGAAATGGAGAAGCCATTCTGCATATGCCTTTGAATTCCTGCCTCTTTTCCACCTCTTCTTCCTCCTGAAAGGAGCAGAATTTCACCCAAGTAAGTTAAATGCATTTTCTCTAGGGTTTTTTTTAATGCGCTGCGCACTCTGGACCTCACCTGCAGATATAGTTCCCCCTTTGCCAGGAGATCTGCATGTGATCATTTTATTTCCCCCTCAGTTGATATTTCTTATATAATATCTTAGATGCTATAGAACTTAATTTGTCAAATTCAATATAAGCTCAAATTTTGTTACCTGTCTTTTAATAATGCAGATTTTGTCAAATCAAATAAAGATTGGTGGATGTTCTGTATAAATCATAGTTTTTACTTAAAGCTTTTTGTGTGTGTGTGCTGACTAAAAAGGTTTATCTTTGGTCCTCATGAACAAACTGCCCTGCTACCCTGTGAAAATGTGGCATCTCAAATTAGGAGTTTTAAGACATGACATACTCTCCTCAATGTGTGAACCCTGTTGATGGTTTATGGGATCACAGCACGCTAGGAGACTTCAAACCCAGTGACATCAAACTGCTTGTCAAACTTGACTATATCAAAAACTGAAGCTTGTAGAAGTGGTGGAATCCAGGCTGCCAGACTTGGATGCTTAATGGTGGGTTTATCGAAATTTCTGAGTAGAATTACAGAAGGAAGGAAAAGGCCTACTTCTTTTGACTTTAGTAAACTCGTCCGTTATTAATTCTTTCCAAAGTTGGGAACCTGAGGCTTTGGGGTCAGGCTTATAAGGGAGGTGCACTTGAGGATTCAGGGGTGAGTGAAACATGACTCTGCCTCATTGTCCTGAGGTGGGACAGACAAAATATATCAAAAGTTTTTTATTATGAAGAAGGGGACCATCATGAGTTGACAATTAAAGCAGATGAGGAAGCAAGTCTTGTGCCTCCAGGAGTATCTGCATTTTAGGCAAAAGGGACAGGAAGAACACAAGCAGGGGCTGGGGATGTGGCTCAAGCGGTAGCGCGCTCGCCTGGCTTGCGTGCAGCCTGGGTTCGATCCTCAGCACCACATACAAACAAAGATGTTGTGTCCACCGAAAACTAAAAAATGAATATTAAAAAAAAATTCTCTCTCTCTCTTTCTCTTTAAAAAAAAAAAGAACACAAGGAAACTGGAATGTGCCTGACATGTTTGAGGAACAGAAGAGTAGCCAGCAAAGGTCAGCAGGGGAAGAAGGGGGAAGTCAAAGAGATGAGAGCCTGCTACACCACAGAGGGCCCTACAAGTTAGTTCCAGCCTTCCTTTTGGTTTGGATATTCAAATATAGACATTTCTTCAGCTTTTCTAAGCCCAATGTCTAAAAAGATCATCTAAGAATATTCTCCTTAACTATAGTTAGAGGCCAGAAAGGAACTCTAGTTAAGAAGAGTACAACAAAGGTGGCAAAGGAGAAAATATGAATTAGTGCTTCAGGTTTGGGCTCAGCTCGTGTTTTATTACAGCTATGGGATAAGGCGGACTGGTCTTCTCAATTTACTTATCAAACTTGGTTGCATACTAGGATATCTGGAGACCTCTTAACAATCCCCATGCCCCAGCGGTACCCCAGGCCACCGAACTCAGGGTCCCTGGAGCAGTGCCTGGGCAGTAGTATCTTTTCAAACTTCTAGTTAAATCTAGTGTGCACCAAAATTTCAGAACCATTAGTCTCAAATTTCTAAGTGGTCCTTGTTGAAGATGGATTCTCATCAGAGCCCATGAGGCAACAAACACAAAAATCTATGTATCTGCAATAGTTTATTTTAAAGAGTACATTTACAGGTAGGGGTAACAAATGCTGTCTTGGGGTAAGGTACAGCAGGAACTGGAGTCCAAGAGGAAAGATCAGTTGATTCCTTCACAGAAGATAAGCCTGTCATATGGGCGTCACATTCACTCATAGAGCTTTGTTCCCAGTGCCAGGAGAGTTTTATTCAGTGCTTGTTTCATTTCCTGGTAAAGCTCGCTGGACATACATTTCAACTCCTTCCCCCACAGCTTCCAGCTCAGCAGCCAACTGTAAGGAAAAGATTTAGTCACCAGCTATCACTGTAGATTACACATTTTTTTTGTAGACCAACATTCTTTTTGGACACGTCATAGGCCTAATTTCTAACTATATCTAACTAGAGAATTTAGGAAATTCTCGGTATGATAAACTTTTCCCTTGTGAACACAGACTCTAGGGTATACAAAGAAGAAATTTGTCTCAATTATGGCTAATATGAGTGACAGGTTAAAACTTAGAACTTTAGGTTTTGTGGAGTAACTAGAAAACATGAACTTATCAGAACACAAAGATCTCTTGATTTGAACTTTGGAGGACTAAATAAGTGCTGGGCCTGCAGGCCGTCTAGGTTTTAAGATAATAGAAAAAAAACTTTGCAAAGGGTCGCTTTGACCTTTGAGCTACTGACCACCAATAAAAGTGGCATTAAGGTTAGAAATGATGAGGAAGGGACAAAGACCATGGACTGGGTCCTTGAAGAAAGGCATGTTGCCTGCAGCCTTGGTGCCAGCAATGGTTAAGATGGCAGAACAGTACTTAGTTCAGCATTATAATTCTCCTAGTATTAAATAACAAGTTATGTTTGAGAGTTCCATAGGTAAAACAAGAGGGACAACAAAATGAATAGAATAATTTTTAATCCACCTTCTCACCAGGCAACAAGGATTGAGCAGGCAGATAGCTCCAGGCCCCTTTAGCATAAATACCTTCATCTACTCCTTGATACTCTCATAGAGGCTGTCAATTTGGGTCCGAAAGTATTTGGAGAGCTCTACTCGTTTTGCTTTCAGCGTTGGTGTCAGGAGGCCATTTTCAATGGAAAACGGTTCTGGATGAACAAAGATGTTTTTGACCTAGAAGATGAGATGAGTACACACATACACATTTATATTAGTGATTGGGACTTTTCTGTGCAGCCCTGAGTGGTCTATGAAGAACTTCAAAGACTATTTCACAGTAACCCAGGCCCATTCTCATGCACTTATAATTTGGGAAAGAAACGAGTAGGGAGACTGAACAATGTACAGCAAAAAGGAACAGCACAAGTACCTAAAAAGATGGGGGTTTGAACCTGGGGCCTTGTGCATGCTAGGCAAAGGCTCTACCACTGAGCTACACCCCTAGTCCAGGAAATTATGTATTCAAATCCCACCAAAAATAGAAACTTAAATAAAACTTTCTAGCTTGACTTGTGAGACCAGGATAGCATCAACAGTAGGTACAGACCTGTTCAAAGGATTTAAGTCCACCTTCTTTCCCATTTTTATGCAAATCTTCTAAAATGGCTTCCTTTAAAATCTAGGAACAGGAAACATCACTTAAAGCATGACCAGTTGAAAAAGAGTTTAAATGAAAGGCTAAGCATAAGCCAACTCAAAATGCCTATAAAAATTGATCCAGATAAAAGCATGATATAAAAGTATGTATAAGCACATTGTGTGCCTTATATTTATAAAAGAAAAAAAATGAAAAGAATGCAAATCTAAATGTTAATGGGTTTTCTCCGAATGGCACCTTTTTCTTATTTTCCCATTCTACCCCCCACCCCCCAACACACACATACATACAAGGAATATAATGCTATAAAAAGAATTTTGAGTTTTGGTTTTTAAACTCCCTTTTTATCCCACAATCAAATAAAACTATTCAGTCTATTTGGGCTGCAGCTCCCTGTCACAGAAGCATGAAGAGCCTGTTCCTACATTCAGAATGAGATGAGATTTGGGGTACCCAGCTGGCAGAGCCTCTTCTCCCTCACAGTGAGCCCATGGATATGCATGAGTTCTTTCTAAACAACACTTACTTGGTTTTGGCACAGTTCTTCAAGAGTTCCCTTAACCCCAAGCTTGGCTGCAAATGAGGGAAGCGCGTCTGGATCAGGAACTACCACTCCTACTAAGAATGACTAGAAAAGAACCATGAGGTGCAAGTGTGTGAGAGAACAAGTGTAAGGGTGTCCACCGTGGGTAGAGAAAGCAGAACCTATCATTACAATAGATCCTGCTCTCAAACTTCAAATTCCGTACCTCTTTTCCTTACCAATACTTCAAACTCCCATGGACATCTCATCCCATTTCCCCACTCAGCATATCTCATTACAAAGACATTCTATCCGAATTTGATTCTTCAAAAAGAGGTGGTATGGTCTCTAAGCTTAAAGAATCTCCAGGTCAATACCCACCCCCAACTCCAAAGCCAAGTTTAAAGAGTTTTTTTGTGACAGAACAAACCAGAGGAGTGGAAATGAAGTGCACTCATTTCATCATGGGATAAAAGCTACCCATGAATATAGCTGTTTTAACAAATTGACTGACTCTTATTTTTACAAAGTCCATCATAGTTTCAATTTTTTTTCATATGTATTGTCTCACTTGAAATTCAGAAAGTAGCTTTATTTCTTTAGTTTTAAAAGTTAGGATCTTCTCATCCTAAATCCACTCATACAAATTTCCTGTAGCCACAGCTGGGCACGGTGGTGCACACCTGTCATCCCAGTGACTCAGGAGGCTGAGGTAGGAGGATTGCAAGTTTGAGGTCAACCTTGGCAACTTAGCAAGGCCCTCAGCAACTAAATGAGACCCTGTCTCAAATTAAAACAGATAGGACTGGGGGGTGTGGCTCAGTGCTTAAGCACTCCTGAGTTCAATCCTCAGTACTAAAAAGAAAAAAAAAAAATACTATAGCTACAGGAACCAGCATAGTCTGAGCTTGAAAAGCCTATTTTTAAAATGGTCTGTTACCCGTAAACTGTCCCCATGTACAAAAATTTGTAACACTGGTCTACTCCTGATGTAGATGTTTTCTATCTTCTCTGGAGCAATGTATTCTCCTTGTGCCAGCTTGAAAATGTTCTTTTTCCGATCAATGATCTTCAGAGTTCCATTCTGGAAGAGGCAGATAAAAGCATGAGTACTGTGTTGAGCCACTGGGGGTGATGTCAGTGGGAAGGTTGAGGAAGTCACAGGAGGGAAGCGCGGCTTTTTAAAAGCTGATTTCTCTAGAGACTTCTGAGAGTCTCTCATTTCTCTTTCTTGGCTTTGGAGGAAGGAGAAGCATCTTCCAGCAAGAGCCCCCTCTACACTGGAGAGTCAAGGGGCAGCCTCAAAAAGAGTCACTGGCCTGTTGGGATTATGCAAATGGTGCCTCAACAAATAAAGACATTTTGAAGCTGTCAATCTTCTATAGTTTAATTTCCAATTATTCCAGCTCCAGGACTCTCAGGAGTAGGGCAGGAGTTATCTTTACCAAGACTTTTGAATTCATTTGCTCTCCCCGCCTTCCATAATGCTCTATTCTGTTTCCCTCCTGTTCTGTCCAGGAGCAGGCTGTACTAGGTCAAGCAAGTCACTAATTGGGCTTGTTGGGCAGAAGCTGGGCTGAGGAAGGCCCTTTGACCAGCCACCTCAAGAGGTGATTTTCAGCTTCATTTCTCTAAGGAGCTTATGTTCTTAAGGATTTGATATTGTAAAACTGGGGCAAGTGGCAAGTACAGTCCACATGATCACACTGGAAGTAGGACAATAGGCTGAACCCTGCAATGATCAATGAGGCTGACTCATCAGTTCAGCCTAACATTATCTGAAAGTGATTAATAAAGAGAAACCTTTTATAACCCCAGTGAGGGGTACATATCTATTGCCTACATCCTATTGCCTATTACCTACATTCCTATTTAATAAGTGTTCCCAGCTCTAATAATAAGTTCCTTATTAGAGTTGGGAACACTTATTAAATAGGAACATATGTTAGCATTATACTATGAGATCCCAAACTATGAACTACATCATTAGGACCATGTTCTTGGAGGTCTCATTGTTGAGCACTCTTTGAATCTTACTTAAATTTTGGTTTATTGACATAAAAAAAAAAACCCTCAAACAATCCAATCAATAAATGAGCTAAAGAGCTCAACAGACACTTCTCAGAAGATATACAATCAATCAACAAATATATGAAAAAATGTTCAACATCTCTAGTAATTAGAGAAATGCAAATCAAAACTAAGATTTCATCTCACACGAGTCAGAATGGCAGTTATCAAGAACAGAAACAACAATAAGTGTTGGCAAGGATGTGGGGTAAAATCCATTGCTGGTGGGACTGAAAATTGGTGCAACCAATCTGGAAAACAGTATGGAGATTCCTTGGAAAATTTTCAATGAAACCACCATTTGACCCAGCTATCCCACTCCTCAGTCTATACCCGAAGGACTTACAAACAGCAAGCCACAGTGACACAGCCACTTAAATGTTTATAGCTACCCAATTCACAATAGCTCAGCTGTGGAACCAACCTAGATGCCCTTCAATAGATGAATGGATAAAGAAAATGTATTACTCAGCATTAATAGAGAATAAAATTATGGCATTTGCAGGTAAATGAATGGAGTTGGAGAATATCATGCTAAATGAAGTAAGCCAATCCCATAAAACCAAAGGCCAAATGTTCTCTCTGATAAGTGGATGTCTCCAATGATGAGGGATCTGTGCCAACTCTGAAGTCTAGGATCATCTAACCTATAAAAGAATCCCACTTTTCAATTTTAGTCTGGAAACAGTGCCTGTACCATTAACTACTGCTAGCATTGTATTTAATAAGGAATTGGGAAAGAAGAAAATCTTCAACTCATATGGGTCTTGTGTCTTCTATAACATTGTGGTCAAAATAGCAAAAGTAATCTGGCCTAGAGAAAGAAGATCTCTCTAGCTTTGGCAGGTCTGAATTACATGTTAGCCTACTTCCTCAGGATTTTATATTACTGGTCCCTGGAAAAGCTATGCCTAGAACACAGATCTCCCAATTCCTTGGCCAAGCTCTTTGAAGGTTTTTTTCTCTTTATAGTAAGAGGAAGCCACAAGCCAGAGAGGATACACACGGTTTCCCCTCCAACTGCCTCAGCTAAGTAACCTTCTTGCGTTTCTGTCTCTCTTACAATAGGCAGATTGCCACCAGCGTCTCCCTAGATTGCTCTCCCTGGTGCAGTAGCAGACTCTCAGAGTTAAGAAGAAATACTTACTGGAAGCCAGCGACCAATGTCTCCAGTGTGAAGCCAGCCTTCCTTGTCCAGCGTTTCCTGTGTCTTCTCAGGGTCCTTTAGGTATCCTTGGAACACATTAGTGCCCTTGATGCAGATCTGCACACCAGACAGAAAGAGATTGTAAAATAGCAAAGTTTGCCACTCTCAGCAGGGCGCTTTATGAAAACCTGCTCCCACCTTAGTTCTCTGATTGTTTTCACTACAGTGGAAAGAACACCATGTTTTAGTCCCCATTGTAGGGAATCGAAAAGTGCAGCTCAGATATTTAATCCCTGATAAAGATCTCAACGGAGCCCAACCCAAAGCTGCCCATAATTCTGTGCTCTTTCTGATCTGAACCTCTCTACCAATCATGATTCTCTGGCTATAGGGCATGACCTACGCACCTCTCCTTCATTGTTTGCTGAGAAGTAGTTCATGTCTGGAACATCTTCCAGCTTCACATAATTGCAAGCCACAGGGACACCAACGTGACCTAGAACACACCTCTCTGAATTAGCTCGGAAACCATTAAAGTGATAATCCCAGTCATAGTTCTGAGATATTGATGGATCAACTCTAAAAAAAAAATAGGACTGAAAAATCATCCGGTACCAAAGCTGAAGTGTCAAAATAGGCAAGCTGGGACCCAAACCTTAAGTTTGCATTTGCCACATTGTTTTGGAGCATCAAGATAATCTGAACTCCCAAGTCTTCATTCAGTTGGAACTCTTCTCACTTTCTGCCCAGCAGATGGAGGGCCTACCTGATGTCCAGTCCCCAGGTGATGTGATTGTACAGCCAGCTGTGCATTCTGTTTGACCATAAGCTTCAAACACCTGGGAAACCCAACAAGAGCTTTGAGACTTACTCAAGGTAAAGGATGAGCTAGCCAAGCCTTATGGCCAAGACCTGAGGAAAGCAAAGTTTCTAAGTGTCAGAGGTATTTAGTTTCTTAAAAACTAGATAGGAAGGTATGCCCCAGCTATTAAGTCTTTACAACTGAGGGCTCATTCAAAAACCAAAAAGGTTCGGAAACAAACCAAAGTATGGAAACTGAGTAAGAAATGTGGCATTTCAAGTAGGTGGGAAAATGCAAATTATTTATTAAGTGATATGCTACCCAGTGGTACCTGGATTTGAACCTGGACAATGGAACACCATTGAAGGAACTGAAGAAATGGAGCAGCATTATTAAAGGAAAATGGCTCTGGCTTTGATAAAGGACAGGGGTTGGCAACCTTTTTTCTGCACAAGTAAAGATATTTTCAGCTTTGGGAGCCATCTGGTCTATGTCTCAACAACTTAACTCAGCCAGTATAACACAAAAGCAGTCATAGGCCTTACGTAAATGAACAGGTATGGCTGTATTCCAATACAATGTCATTTATAAAGACAGGTGGTGGCCAGATTTGGCCTGTGCTTCAGTTTGGCCACCCTTGGTACAGAAGATAATCTTGACTGGAGAGAGGCTAGTGGCAGGAAGTAAGCTGATAGGCTATTGCAGTGGTGGGTGTGGCTATGATAGGCAGTGTTGGTAGAGATAAGCAGAAAGGCTTAGAGAAGACATGTCTATAAGTGGGGGTGGAAGCAGGATTTTCTGGTCTATTTGTCTCAGAGGTTAAGGGAAAGGAAAATGTTAAGAATAGCCAAAAGGGTATCCATTTTGATTGTGGTTTTATGGGCAGGGACATTATCTATGAGGATAAGTCTGTGCCTGTGTTCTCTTTTGTTCATGCTGTGCATAATTGGTTGAATGAGCAAACTAGTTATCCATTAGTGGGGAAGCAACTAGACAGTATCCATGCCCAGTCCCTTTACACAGCCCAGATGGGATAGAAATGAAAACAGAAAAAATGGAAAACCATAAGGTTGCCAGAAAATATGGGTAGGAAGAGTCTTATGAAATAATGGGGATTTAGAAAGTTCTGTCTAAGCAATTCAAAAGTCACACATTGTAAACAACCAATCTTATCACTTAAACATTTGAAATAGTAATACATAAGGCAAAAAGAAAAAAATATGAGACCAGAAAAATATTTCTCTTACGACAAAGATTAATCTTATTATCATATGAGGAATTCTTAGCAGCATGAGAGAGAATGAACCCTTTGCCCATTTTTCTGAAAAAAAAATAATAAAGGGATTCATGAAAGAAATTCAAATGTCAATAAGCAATAGAAAAGATGTTCAATGTTAATAAAAGAAATATTGCAATACGTTTTTTTTCATTTTGAGATCACTAATTGGCTAAGGTTTAAATGACAAAACCTGTCTCTAGTGAGATGAGATGCAGGAAAATGAGGCATCGGGCATTATTTGTGAGAATATATATGAAGGACAAAATCTTTCTGGAGGTGAGTTTGATTATATACATTAACATGTAAATATAGGTCTATATAGATGTAGACGCCTGCACTTTGATCCAGTAATTCCTACCTGCATGGATTTAAATTGACAATTGCATAAATACTTAAGAATTCACATGCCTTTAGCACTTTATTGATTATAACAGTGAAAAAATGGTGAGCAACTCAAATGCTATTAATAGTAGACTCGTTTGAGTCATTCAAAGAACTATTGTAAAACCATTAAGACGATGTGGCTTTTTATTTGACAAGGAGCAATTCTGATAGGATAGTGTTAAAACAATATTCTAGAACCCAGATTCCATTTAGGCAAATATTTCTATACCCAGATGCATAAAGAGTTGACTAGTCAGATGTTTTCTTTTGATTTTGAGATTTTTGGATGACTTTCTCTCTGGTACATTTCATTGTGTTTTCATTTTTATTTTAGTAGTGAGTTCTATTTGTGCAAAAGCAAAATCTTACCGGACATCCCATTGCCGCCCGGAGGAATGTCAAGACCGAAGAGGAGATGGGGGCAGCTCCAGTAATCAGGACACGAACCCTCCCACCAAGGTTGTCCTGTTCAATAGAAACAAAAGATCTGCTGAAACCTTTCTATTTGGCTTCAGTTTCTTCCAGTGTAAAATAAGCATAACAGCCTACCCAATGTTGTTATAGAATTAAACACTTAGATTATGTGCATTGTGGAAAAGCACCAAAAAGGTTAGCTATTATCGTTATCACCATTCAGGCCAGAACCAGAGCTTATATATATTTTTAAGTACCTTAAATAATTTGTATTTTGGGGTCCCCTGAATTATTCATAATCTCAACAGACCATGCAGGAGAATAATAGAGAATTCTAGTACCTACATAAAATCTGTTTTATTCTTTTTGACCAAATCTCTTTGGTGGCAAAGTTGTACGAAAGGAATATAAAAGGTGAAGAGTCTTGGTTACAGTAATGCTCAAACTTGAGAGGAAGGACAAAGTGTGCTGAACTCTATTTTCTTGGCTCTGTCTAGGACCTACCCAACTTACCTGGATCTTTGAAAAGATTAATTTGTCCCATATACTATCACGCCTGATTATGCCATTTTTCACTTCATTGAATTTACTGGAAACAGCTAGGTTCAGCAGGAACTTCTTCAGGGGGGTCTTGGCTTCATTTTGTACCTGCAGGGTGACAGCTCCTTTCAGTAGGACGTCTACCAGAGATACTTACTAAGGTCATTAATAAACCATAGATGATGCCTTCTAGTTTCATATGTAAGTGTCCCATGTTCATGAACTGGGTTGCTAAATAACAATGAGCCCAGAGAATTACAGCCACACTCAGAAAGCAATGAACTTAGTATCTACATTCAGAGCTCTGGCCCTCCCAGATTTCTGGTCCTTGGTAAACAACTTTCACAACTTAGATAAGCCAAAGGTGATCAAGAAAGACTACCTACAAAGTCACTAGGTTAAAAAAAGAGATTAAGAAGTAACTCAGTGGGTACCCCTCTAGAGCTTTTGATGTAGCAGATCAAAGAAGGGCTAAGGATTCTGACTTTTAAAAATAATACCTCCTCTTTCCCTTCCCCTGCCCCTATGATAGGTTTACATACCCTAATCTTGGACAATTACCATATTTCTCTATTAACAAAAATGCCCTGAGCCACCGAATATGAAATATAATTCTCTTTGCTACTTAAATGGTTTCTCCTCATTGACCTTGACCATTTGACACAATTTTCCCAGCTCACATTATTTCCCTGGTCTTCATGGTGATAATATAGTCCATCCACCAGACTCCTACCCTAAGAAGAGTTTTCCCAAGTGGCTCAAAGAAACTCCTATATTTATGCAAATAACTCCTGACCTCCATATGCCAGCCTTCAAGATTTCACTGTACAAGAATTCAGATTCAAGAAAAATCCAGTTCTTTTCAGTTGAAAATTTGAAGAAGATCTCTCTAGCCATCTTCTATGTTTATGTTTCTGTTTTTGGTCTCCAACAATCAAGGTTGTTCATTCTCTCCTTCTAATGCAACTTGTGCTCTAGGCTCCATTCATGCTTATAACATTATCATTTTACCAAGATTTCACTTTCTCCAAGACTTACAATAAGTGCTGCCTGCACTGTCTCTGAACCATAAGAGATTTCTTAAACAGTCACACAACTCACTCTTTTGCTAACAAGACACTAACAAAGACTTAGAATTACAGATTTATGTTAATAAAGCCCTCCATTTAAAAAAATAAGTTCTAGAAGCAAATTGTATGTTAGTTATTACAATATTATAACATACTATCTTTCTAAAAAAAAGTCCAACAACAGAAAAACTATAACAACACAATCTAATAATAACATAGTATGATGAAGAACAGTTAGAATTGTTAACAATTCTGTTATAGATTTGGGCTTTCGATGTCCATGCACGCTGCTCTAGAACCATGCCTGCTCTGTACCTGGCACTCCAGTTTGGCCTCTGGTAAGAGTCCAAGAGTGATTGGGTAAGTTGGGATCTCAGAAGTAGAGTCCAAAGCATATGAAAATGGTTACTTATTATTTCCACAAGACTATGGAATTACGAGAAGCTTTTATACCACCTGTCTTCAAATCCCAGCTTCAATGGCAACTTGGAGAAAGTAGTCAATCCAAGACTTAGGTGAGAAATACATAAGATGATCTTAGGACATCAGAAAGCAAGGAACCTAACAAAGACTACTGGAATCATGTCAGAAGGACACATGAGCAACTTGATAATGGTTCCCAACTTCTAAGATGGGACAATTTGAATATCAAAAAGAATGTCTAAAATAGATTAAACAAATATGAAAATCATGAATTCATAATAATACCCACACAAAAAAACCTTTCAGTGATCACTTTTGAAGATTGCTGGGACAACAATTCATTATTCTGAAGACAGATTAATTAAAGGAAAGAATTAAATATTTGCTAAGTCTTTGTGATGAGATCTCAGCTAATGACTGCAGGAGAAATGATAAAATTAGAATTGGAAGAAAAGATCACCTTTTGCAAACCCCAATGAGCAGTGATCAATGACAGCTAAAACAACTATGTGACAGTGTGATTCTGCCCTTTTTCCTCCTTAGATGTGCCTGCCTCTGGGCAAGTTCTTTAACTTCCAAGGCTCAGTTTCCTCATTATCAGAAATAGGAAGAAATGTGCTTTTCTGTTTTGGTGAGGATTAAATGAGAGAATGCATTTGAAATGTATATTACAGGGCCTGGTGCCTTGGCAAGAATATCAATTACAAGCACATATAAACCAGAGTAACAACTTCCCAGTAAGTTGGCTGAACATGAAGGGGCTCCCCGAGTCTGAGTTGAGTACCTCCTCAGATCAGTAATCTTATCCAGAGAAAAGGGGATTTCATTTATTGTGGTTTCTCATAGCAGAAGTTGCAAGTGTGGCGTTAAACAGATACTTGAAGACTGGGGGGTGGAGGTGAAGCTAATTTCTTGATATTACGCAGTCCTTCAGAGCCCTAGCATGGGCCTTGATTACAGATGGTCTCTCCATCTCAGAGCAAGCAGGTCAGTACCTTATCATAGATCCTGTTAAGGAGTCGAGGCACTGTGGGAAACACTGTAGGCCTCAGTGTCTTCATGTCATCAGGCAGCAATCGGATATCTCCTTGGAAGAACCCAACTCTGGCTCCACAGGAGTAAAGGACAGCCTGAAAGCAGAACCAAAGAGGAGGCTCAGAACACAGGACCACTTTCAGTCTTGACTGGGAATGAAGACGTGAGAATGAGCTGCTGGGCACATTTCTTGGTACATCACCCCTGTCCAGGACTCCAAGAGCCTCCCCAAGAAAGAATGGAAGCTCACTTCTATTGAGGTGGCAGGAAAGATAAGACAGACTGTGAATCCCAGGTCCTGCCCCAACTCCACCACAATTCTGTGCAACAGCCCAAAATATCATCCTTCATAAGACAGGGTTCATTAAGTATCCCTAAGAAAAACTGTCAAAATGGGACGTGCCTTCAATTTTAAGACCACCCCTGTTTCAGAAGTGTCAAAATATTTTAAAGGTTCACTAGAATCAATTTTTTAAAAGTCAATTACATGTAAGTGCTTTAGTTCAACCAACTAAATCTCATCTTTTGACATTTTATACATCAACCAACAATAAGGTGGATGAAGAAATATGGAAGAGGGGAGCAGAGAGGAGGTTTTCCCACCATACCTATACCTATGCTTTTGAAAGGTCAATCAACCAAATCAAATCAGCCTCAGAATAGCTGAAAAAACCCAGAGTCCATTCCCAGAAGGCAGAAGCACAATGTTCCTCGGCACCAGTTGTGCTGGTGACACCATCTTACACACTCAGATGTGGTGTGAAAAATCCCTGGGGACATCTCTCATCTCATCTGGATCAAAGATTCCTTCCCTGACCCTCTATGGGGAGGCTCTTCTTCTCTAACCCAAGATCTTTTTTTTTTTTTTTTAAGTCTAGCTAGTATAAAGTAAAAAGGGAAACACAGTATCTCATGTGTCAGCTCAGAATTCAGGGCAGACATGCAAGTCCCTGATGGGGATCACTGGACTCATACCTTATGAAGGCAGAAGCAAGGACGAGCCTCCTTGGGCACATGCAGGCTCAGCAGAGGAAGAGTCTGCAGGGGGTCAGAGGTCCTGCCAGGATTTGGACTCAAGTGAGCCAACTCCCTCTCTGAAGCTGACACAGTTCAGAGAAGGCTGTAAGTGCTGCATCGCTAACTTGGAATATATGTGGGACCAGCAAGTCAGGCCCTCCTTTTCACACACATGCTAGGAACATAGGACACTCACCTGTACGACCCTCTCAAACATATGAGCCAAGGGCAGATAGGATATGGTCACATCCTCTGGTGTGGGCTGGAAAATATGCTGTAGATCAGGGGACAAAGAGGAGCAGCAGTGGATTAATGCCAACTTTCTCGTCCAATGGAGATTTAAAAGCTACCCCCCTTCTTGGGACTGCCAGAGCTGCACACTGTGTAACTCTGAGAGCTGCTTTGAACTGCGTAGAGAATAAGATTTGCAGTGATCCTAAAAGACGAAGGCTTGAAAACATAACTGCCTTGCAGATAAAGGCTATTCTCAGGCCTTTAACCTGATCCCCCCCACCCTTTTCTCTGTCTCTTCTAACTTTAAGAACAAAAATCTTATAACTGGTTCACATTTTAATGAGGGCTTCTTTTTCAAATGACCACTGACCTCCAGACATCTGAGAAAAGCAGCAGCATTTGAAGCAATGTTTTCATGGGTTATCATGGCTCCTTTGGGGTCACCTGTAGGAAATAAGAGGTGCAAAGAAAGCCCTTTTATGTAGCTAATAGGTAGCTTTTGGCCTTGAAAGCAGCTACATTCAATTGGTTCTGTTCAGAGAGCCAGGAACTTTTCCCTGTCACTGTCTTTTTGTGGATGTATATGCCTCTGTTTAGGAATGATGAATGCCCCAGAGAGTCTACTACTCAATGCACTGTTGACCTTCTACTGCCATGAGGGCAGAGCCACGATCTCAGAGAGCGACACAGTTGAAAAGAAAAAATCAAGTAAATCCCTCCAGTGCTGATCATATGTCTGAGACTTCAGATCTAACAATATTACCTAATAGTATTGCTATGACCCTTACAAACCAGGTATCCTGGAATGGATGTAACTGTAGACCATCATGGGCTACATTTAAAATGATTAAGCACTCTACTAGCTGGGGAGATGTCAGGGAGGAGTACAGCCCATTGTGAAGAACTGTCGCTGAGCTACCCCGATGGAATGAATGAAACCATCCCAGTGGTGTCTAATAAAGAGAGGTTAGAGGTTGAGGGGAAAAATAGACTTTATGAAATCATCTTTAAGGCCCCTGACATCCATAGAATGTAAACACCTCCATGTGTATTCAGTGAAATCTACTCACTTTTATTTGATTTTTTTTTTCTATTTGGGACTCTACATTCAAAACACTTGGACGTAAGAACTAAGGATGGGGATGGTAGCCCACCATGCTTCTGGCTGACCAGGGACCCTGGCAGGACCTTGTGGCACTGACCTGTGGTTCCACTGGTAAAGCAGATGATGCTTAGGTCTTCTGGGTTGGGAGGCTAGAGGGAGAAGCACAGGGGCTTAGTCTACCATGAGCTTTGAGAGTGGACCATGGCAAGACTCAAATTCAGGCAGGAGAAAACTTACCACTGGTTTTCTGAAGTTTTCTTTGCCTAGATTCTACACGAACAGGAAACAAAGAGAGAGAGAGAGAGAGAGAGAGAGAGAGAGAGAGAGATTCATTGGAACAGACTTGTGACAAATGCAGCCCTCTCTTTCCCTTTCCCACGAGAACACTCTATAGGAATATAACCAAAATTCCAACCTGGATGGAACCCAGAAGCCAATATTCAGGTACAACGGAAGCCCCAGGAAGGAACATGAAGTTTCTTCAGAATATTGACCTAAAGAGGGCAGATCCTGAATGTCCCAACTTCCAACCATACTCAAGATTCAGACATCTAGGACCATAACTAAATCTTTGAATAATAGGAATAATTACCCATGTCAGGGCATAAAAAGGGCTGATCACTTCCCTGAGTAATTTACATGTGCTCATTTGACTTTTTAGCACCCCTGTGAGGTAGGGCCTATTTTTATCTCCATTTAATGGGTGGAGAAAGGGAGGTATGGAGTCACTTGCCTAATGTCACCTAACAGATGTGGAGCTGGAACATGAGCCCAGCAACCTAGCTCCAGGAGCCACATCCTTAGCCATTGCTGACCTCTCGATCCACACATTTTGCTTAGAAGTCTGTGCAACTGGCCAGAGAACTTTCTCCTCCTTTGGTGTAGGTTTCTGATTGGTTTTGAAGAAATTATTCTTAAAGCTTCTGAGCATGAGTCTAATTGACTCCTCATATACCACCACCCTATGGAGAATGGCAGCCCTGGCTTTGTGTAGATGTTCCTTAAGTTGCTCATGATGTTAGAGCAGCCTACCAGCTGCAAGCTGCTTCGAAATCCTACCTCAGCATCAAACAGGGAGAGGAGCTCGACTCCACACTGCTCTCCTCTCTTCTTCAGCTCGTCATCAAAGGGGTCCATGAGGATGATCATCTTCAGGCCTGGGATGAGGCCCTTTTCCACATTCCCTATTAGGACTGAGGCTTTTTCTGGTGTGTCACAGATGACTGTGGGGATATTAGCTGAAAGCAGAATTAGAGGCAGGGGTCACCCTCCTGCTCTGCTAAGTATCTGATTGTCTTATGAGAAGAAACAGATTTTCAAAAAATTTCAAAACTACTAGATTCCCCAGAGAAGATTATATCAGCAAGTCAGATTTAGAGAGCAATTGCTGAAACATTCCATTGATAATGAATGAGCTGCACTGAAACAGAGACACCTAGTTTTCCTGCTTGCTGCCAATACATGGACAGCTTCTGAGGAGCCATGAAATTCCTTCTACTTCAGAAATCAGTCAGACAACATGTATGGATAGCTGAGGCAGGATCCTGTCCACGGGTTTTATTTTGAGGAGGGTGTAGGAGAGAAAAAAGGGGGAAACTTTCACTAGACAAGCATTGCTTGATTCTTAAATGTTGGCATTTTTTTTTTTTGATACTTGTTTGCAAAAATAGAAAGCTTCTTTGATGTCTGTTGTTCAATCTTCTAGTTTTGTGATAAAAAGTAACATCTTGGGTATATAAAAGGGCTGCTACTTTCCCATTGAACATGGACTTGTTTAACCATGGCATTTTTCTTTTCTTTTTTCTTTTTTTGTGGTGAAATTGAACACTGGGGCATTTTACCACTGAGATATATCCCTAATCCTTCCTTCAGATTTAATTTTAAGACAGGGCATCACTCAGTTGTTGAGAGTCTCACTAAGGCATTTCAAGTCTGCTAAAATAAAACAAAGCAAAAAGTAGAAATTGAAGAATCATTCAACATTGGGAAAGAATGAAGATGTAACGTAATAGCAAACTTTTACCCTTGTTGACAATATATATGATGGCTTCTGCTCCTAAGGTATCATACAGGGGGACTGCAACCAAGGAGTATGTGTAACAAGCCAATTCGGAGATGACCCACTGTGGGAAGAGAAGTTCAAGTAAGCCCTGGACATTGACTTTGAGAAGTATTTAATTCAGACACTCAGTCAACAAATGCTTATTTGGTACATTTATGTAAAAAAGAAAAAAAAAAAGAAGAAGAAAAGAACAACTCTGTGGAGTTAGCCTTAGAGACTGTCACTGATACCGCTATAAATTATTTAGTTAAACCAGCAAGATAAGATGGGTACAGAGGGGCTGGGGATGTGGCTCAAGTGGTAGCGCGCTCTCCTGGCATGCGCGGGGCGCTGGATTCGATCCTCAGCACCACATAAAGATGTTGTGTCCACCAAAAACTAAAAAATAAATATTAAAAAATTCTCTCTCTCTCTCTCTCTCTCTCTCTCTCTAAAAAAAAAAAAAAAAAAGATGGGTGCAGAGAACCACAATATGAAGGTAGACCACTATTCAAAGACAGAGTGTGGTCCATTGCACCCATAAGAGGCAGGTAAAGCAGAGATCACTTCAAAGTCATGGCTATCTGGGGACTGCTTTAGGGAAAGAGATGGAAATTGGACAGAATGGTAGAGGGCTGGAAGGGTCTGGTTATGGAGATGGAGGAAGAGAATGCATTCAAAGAAGGGGATGAAGAAAGACAAGAGGACATGACATAGTGTGTCTACATACTAGCAAACATGAAGGGTGACAAGTAATAAAATTGGAAAGATAGGTCAAAATCTTCTAGTGGTGGCCCTTAAATGCTTGTCTAGTATGAAGGCTGATTCCCCCCCCCCCCATATACTTCCCCCAGATTCATGTTGGAGCCCTAACTCTCCCAGTATGACTATTTGAGATGGATAATTACCTATAGGAAATAATTATGCTTAACTGAGATCCTAATAATGCAGCCCTAATCCAATAGGATTGGTGTCCTTGACAAAAAGAAGAAATAGCAGGGATGCACATGCACATGCACAAAGTCCACGTGAAAACACAACGAGAAAGTGGCCACCTGCAAGTCAAGAAGAGAGGCCTCCGGAGAAACCAAACCTTCCTACTCCTGATCTTATGTGCTTTATCGCAGCACCCTACCAGATGAACACACTCTGCTTGGTGTTAAGTTCCTAAACTACAGCCAAGAACCCTCTTACTGAGGCTGAATGTAACATGCTTGGAGAAGGTAGATTCACCATCAAGTACAGCCAGTGCTTTGGGGGATGAACCTGAAACTCTTGCTAAAGCAACTGGCTCCAGCAAGCATATCAACCACACAAAAATTTTCCCCGAGGACACTGGGCATAATGACTTCAATGAAACTTGGAGATAGATTAGTTTAAATCATCTTGATATATAACATCTGCTTCCAACACACCACAAAGACGGCAATGGGCAGACTCGATAGTGATAGGTGGGTTGGTTAACCAGTTTGAATACTGGTCAAATGTGCAAATTGCGGTTCTAATACTAACACATCCCTTTCTACAACACCTTTGAGATTGGATTTGGCAGTCCCTCATAATGTCCTTATTTTCCTCATATAATAATCAGACTGCTTTAAAATGATCCATGCTGCACTAGGAAATAAAAGTCCAAACACCCAGACTAGGGCACTGGGCATTCAATCAGGAATTAAGGAGGCTCTGAGTCATAGCTCTTTCAGACAGAAGAATAAGCAGTATAAAATTTTAAAATAGTTTTGGTGATCCATCAGCAAGTGACAAAGCTGCATTGGGGGAAAATAATTTTCTTTAAGTGACCATAAGAGAATTAAACTTCTGAACTCAGCTACTCAGTTTTATCTAAATTTAAAATAAATCTGGGAACATCTATCTACTTCCTAGAGTAGTTATCTCCACTCATCCAGCTCAGCCAGGGGAGCAGTGGCATTAGGCTATGTTCAGTTTCAACATAGTTACCTCTGGCCTATTCTGAGCAAAGATGCCAACAAATTGGTCTGGTGCTGGCTTATATCCTTTGTGCAGGAGACAGGAGCCCAGGTACTCTGCTCGATCAGATACCTACAAAAGAGAAGAGAGGAGAGACAGAGAAAGAGAAGAGGTCAAGATTAAAAGACTAAATTAGCTCAGGATATAAGAGCAAAACAATCTTTCTAAAACCATGGGCCTGACTCACCTGTTTGTAGGATAGCCACTTATAGGGCTGGTTTGGTTTTCTGTATCCCAAGCAGGGTCCATTGTCTAAAAATAACATTAAAAAAAATCAACTCTATTTGCAGATGACTTAGACCAGAGAAGATAAAGGGGCATCCAGAAGAGAGAAGGCATGAAAGATAACTCCAGCAAGAATCTGAGCTTCTCTATATGTCCAGGAAATTCAAAGGCAGTGAGTACTTGTTTATCAAAAGCAGAGAGTCCTAGAAACTATGTTTAAAACAATTAGGAAATATTACAAAACATTTGTAATACTATATGGCCTAGTCCACATAATGTGGCCAAATAAAAGTCTACAAGTGAACACCAACATCCAGTATTGAATAATCTTGGATTGAGTTTCCCTATAATAAAAGAAATATATGCTTGTAGCCAGACACAGTGGCACATGCCTGTAATCCCCGTGGCTTTGGAGTCTGAGGCAGGAGGATCAATTGTGAGTTCAAAGCCAGCCTCAGCAAAAGCAAGGCGCTAAGCAACTCAGTGAGACTCTTTCTCTAAATAAAATACAAAACATATCTGGGAGGTGGCACAGTGGTCGAGTGGCCCTGAGTTCAATCCCCAGTACCACCCCCCAAATATATATAATTGTAAAAATACAGAAACAATTCAAATATGAATCTTCATTATGATCACACAAATACCATAAATTTCTTTCACAGTTCCTTTGCATAGTGTTATAGTTATGCTCACTTGCATATTTGGAATGAATAATTTGGTACTCTTTCTTTCCCGGTTTGATATAAATGCTCACACATTACTTCTCTGTAGAGATTTCAATGTCAGTTGGATGAAGTGCTCTGCTGATTTTATGTCATTGTGGGTATTTAGAGGTCATTTCCAAGTTTGATAATACAACAAATATTTTCAAATTGATAAATTCAAATTTAGAATGTTTTCTTAAAACAGTCCCCCAGAATAAAATAAGTGGGTTGGGAAGAGGAGAGGGGCTTTTGTCACCTGGCATCACACTTTTTGGTGGAGTAGTTAGGATCATTTACTTTTCTCCCACCAATGACATATCAAGTTTTATCACCCACTCACAGACAGTAAAGAACATATTTTAAAAATGTTTTTCTGGTTTGACCAGTTTGAGAAGTTAAAGTCTAAGCGTCATTTAACAAGCTAATGAAGTGACCATAAGAGAATTAAACTTCTGAACTCAGCTACTCAGTTTTATCTAAATTTAAAATAAATCTGGGACCATCTATCTACTTCCTAGAGTAGTTATCTCCACTCGTCCAGCTCAGCCAGGGGTGCAGTGGCATTGGGCTATGGAAACACTGTAGGTGGCTGAGAAGCCGCCACATCTAAATTGGAGGGGGGCCAAGTTCTTAATGGAAAAATAGAAGGGAAGGAAATTTTATATAGAGAAGTTAGCCAAATTGCTGAGAGGAATTCAGGTCTTGCCAAACGGAAGCTTTCAGAGGAGGGTTACTAGGAACTCAGGAGCAAATAAATGAATCTCTCACCCAAGTGACGGAGGGAAAAAGGAAGGAAAGCAGGAAAGAGATAGCCACTCTGATTAAAGAGATATAAAAAGTAAATAAAGAGACTGTCCACAGGAAACATTGGTACTTTTTTTTTTTTTCCTGTTAAACAGCTGCATGAAGGCCCCAGAAGTTAAGTCTCAGGCTGTTCTGTTCCCTGAGCTAGCAAGTCATGACCAGCCAGCCCTTTAGAGCCACTGCTCCCTGGGGGTGCATTCTGGTGGTCTACCAATGAGCTTGTCTGTCCTGACCTTAGTCACTACTGAGAGCTGCTGTTTATTGAATGTTTACTGCATGCCAAGCACAGTCACTCTTTTGGTCTTCCCAGTGACTATCATCCCCCCAATTGGTACTAAGAATTATGAAGGACTGGGGCAGCTTCCTCAGGCTTGCCCAGTAAGCAGTAGAGCTGATGAATATGGAAGAAGTAGACTACGTCTCCTATCGCTTCCTGATAAATGCAAATGCTAGGAGAGGCCCCTGCCCAAGGGGCAGGTCAAATGATTGGTACCAAAGGGCAACAACTCAGGTCTCATTAAACTCTGCCCTAGTCAGCTTTAGCCCATTAGCCCAACTCCTGACCAGGCAGCATAAGCCTTTGATTAACGTCACCCACTCACAACTTCTGGACAAAGTAGCCACCCTAAGCTAAGTAGGATTTAAACTCTGATATACAGAATTCCCCTGAAGCTTTGTATTTTCAACACACCCTGGGGAGTGTCAGGTCTCACCATCTAGAATTCTGACCCAGTGGAACCAAGGTGAAATCAGAAGATATATTAATTTAACAATATCCCCAGGTGATTCTCAACATAAATAAATTATTGGCTAGGAGTTAAAAGAATATATTCTGTCTGGTTGTATTCAGCCCTAGATGAAACCAGAAGTGTCATTTTTTTTCTTTTTTTTTTTCTCAGAAATATCATTTTTCTATGGAAGCAGCCAAATCCCTTTTCATGCCTGTTTACATAAGATATTTTACAGACATAGTTTGGAAAGTAAAAAGAGGAAAGAAAGAAAAAGAAAAAAAGAAATCATTGATTAATTGATTTTGAGATTGGGTCTCCTTACATAGCCCAGGCTGGCCTCAAACTTGCAATCTTCCTGCCAGCCTCCTGAGTAGCTGGGATTACAGGCATGTGCCCCCCGCCCTCAAGCCTGGCTTAAGAACCATTTTACTATTACTGCTTTAATTTTAATTTAGCTAGCATTGAAAAAAATCCTAAATGAGGTATCTCATGTGCCCCATATCACATTTTAAATGACTTGTTTGGGGTTAAAATGATAACACATGCTCAATGAATAAAACCAGAAAGTCCCAAAGGAAATCCTGCTATTTCAGCCATCTTCTATCTGCAGCTGCCAGAGAAGGAAAGAAATTAAAGTTCAGTTTGGTTTGTGTTTTGTTATTTGCTAACAAACAAATGAATACAAAGTGTAGCCCCCTGTGGAGCCTTCAATAGAAGTTTTCTTTACAATTAAACTTTCACTGTCTGGAGGAGTAACTTTTTAATCAAATACTTGAAAGCTGACCTCAAGTAGAACAATTTAGTCACACAGACTTAGATTTCAGTATCAGCTCCAACATTTTCTAGTTCTATGACCTGGGGAATGCCCTAGAAACTCTGAGTCTTCATTTCCTCATCTGTAAAAATGGGGGTGACAGTAGCTGATCCTGAGAGTCGAGGGAAGGTTGAATAAATGATACATGTGTAGTACCTATTGCTATTGCATAGTTAGCACTTGATGGGAGTTGGCTATTAACATCATCACAGTCATAGTTATCAGGCAAAAGGGAAAGGAGGGATAAGAGGCCACCTAGGCAAACCTATACCTGGCACAATGTCACTTAGAAGAAAAAAATGTATAGAGAGAGCTGTAAGCCAGAGAAACATGGATGCCTAGCATTGTGTGCAGTGATAGAGACATAAAGGCTTGATGTGCTCCAAACAAACTTATCAAAGTTCATTTGGTATTGTTTCCAAGAAAGCCCAGAAAAAAATGCTTTCTGTGATACTCAGAGTGGCAGTGTGGGCCTGGAGCGTTGTATTGGATCAATGACAGGTGAGAAGTCAGGAGTCCTAAGAGCTAGTCCTGACTCAAACGTTCCAGGCACAAATGCAAGGAAGTATGTTCATAAAAAGCATATTCCTAAACAAATGTAAAGTGCTGGCGAGTTCAGCAGAACAGTGACACATCATTGTCCCAACTCCTTAATGACAATATGGCAGAAAGATTTCTTCCTGTGTTATATGAGAAACAGATTCAGAGAAGCAAAGTGCCAGGTTATACAGGTGGAAATGAAAGAAGTGGGTTGGGTTTCAACCATCTGCCCTACACTGTTTCCAGCATACATCTCGATCCTTTGCTAATGTCGCCTGTACTTCATACATTGTGATTCTACTTGGACTGTGGCATCCAAATAGCTGGGGTTTTAGAAGTGAGACAGGGAAGGAGAAGGTAGGCAGAGTCCACCTCAGATCCCACCAAGTGAAGCCAGACTTCCAGGCTTACCAGACACAGCGAGTCCTCTTTGGAAAATTTCATACACCGTCTTGGCATCTGGGAAGTAATAGCGCATCAGCTCGTTGTCGTTCTGGTAACTACATTTGTGTGCTCCTCCCTAAGACACAAGACAGAATTGAGGCCAAGTCCAAGTCTCTCATTCCAAAACCTTAACGGATTGAACTGAAGAGAACATAAATGCTGATTTTTGAGGTCATGGGAATGTTCCCTTTACCATTCAATCAATGTTTTGATAATCTAAATAAAGATTGTCACAATTATGTTTTGGTAACCCCTGGCATGTATGTGAATGCAAAGGCGAGATGATAGGCATCGTTTTGCATCTTTAAAAAAAAGTCACACCAAGTTCAAACATGCACTAAATGCATACTATGTGTTCCAGGCACCACACAAACACTGGAGATGAGAGTTAAGACAAAAGAGTTTCCCCCTCGATTACCACAAACCAGGGTTTGGGGGATGTAATTGGGTAAGAAGGGAAAAACAAACTGGAATGTACGTGTTGTAATGAAAACACACACACAATTTGGGAAACAAACAAACAATTCTGTATGAAGCAGAAAGGTAATAGAAAAGAAAGGATATTTTAATAGAGACTTTGAGGATAACTAGACATTGACCAGTCACCTGCAGTTTGGATAAGGTAGAGGAGAGAAAGAGGAAAGATAAATCAGGGTGAAATTACACCTGAACTAAGACATCAGGGCCAAAAGTCACACGCAGAGTCTGATAGGCAGCTAGAGAACATGGTGATGGAGAAAAAGGGAGCAGAGAGGGACCCATCTATAGATACCAGATGGAACTTGAGGATCAAGGCCATGTGCGGGTACGCATGCGGGAAGAGATGTGCAATAGAGACGTGCAGATCTTGAGTGACCAGAGCAGCAATGAAATTGGAACTAGAAAGTCAGAGGCAGGTGTCACAGTCTTTAGGAACATTTTCAAGTCATGGCGGATATGTTTTCTCAGCTATAAGGGCTTAGAGAAAGGATTGGCGGATTTCAATCTGTGGGCTGAATCTGGCCTGCCGTTTGCTTTTATAAATAAAGCTTTATTGGAACACAGTCAAGCTCACTTATTTACATGTCGTCTGATACTTTCACTCCGGGAAAGTATTAAGTACTTAAGTGCAGCATTGAGTAGTTACCGAATGGGCTGGCCCTTACAGAATGTTTGCCAACCTCTGCTTTAGAGGAGTCAAGGCATGCTGAGGAGACCCTAGGAAGAGGAAGGGAAAGAGCCTGAGTAGCAGAGGAAGACTTCCTTGGAGTCTGGAAAACACCCCATGAAGGGTATTAGAAGATAAGGAGGGGGAGTTGCAAGAAAGAAGTGTCAAGTCAATTGAGAGGAAGGATGAAAGAGGAGCCATTGACTTTGGAGGGTAGGTTAGGAAGACCCAGAGCTCTTCGGAGGAGATGAGAGTGATAAAAGGTCAGTCTGGGGACAGGGTGAAGTTCAGAAGAGGAAATGGGCAGACTGCTCCTAAAGTACTCTGGTGGGAAAGGGAAGGGTTGAGGGGAGAGGGCAGCCTGAAGCAGCAGGGTAGGGAGATGGCAATGAGGCCCTGAATGTGGAAATGTACCAGAAGATGGGGGTGGGGAGCCTTGAAGTAAGATTCCCGAGTGGATGAAAGAAGACTGTCCAAAGAACAGAAGGAGTCAGTCTGCAAAGGAGCGGGAATGCTTTTTTTTTTTTTTTTTTTTTCTCTCTCTGAAGAGGGTGTATGATAAAAATGGACGATGCTATTCATAGAGGCAGAAGGCAGAAAAGATGAAGACGATATCCTTGAAGCTTTCAATTTGCTCAGAGATACAGCAGAAAGCCAGGTATCCTACTGAAAGCCCTGGGGAAGGAGCCCAGTTCAACTTCTGCCAGTGTTAAGAAGAATGAATATTAAACTCAAAGCTGGAATCAACTCCAGGAAATGACTTCTTTGCCACTCTTAAGACATTTCTATGAAAATGTCCTTCCGCTCCGTCATCTACACCAATGACGAGCAAACTTCTCCTATACAGCTAGCTAATGAAAAGGTGGCCTTAGTGGAATATATATCATCTGTCCTTTTTGTTTGTTTTTTTACTTATCCTTTTAAGCATGTGAAAATTATTTTTGGATTGCCAGTTTCACAAAAAAGGTCTATTTTGCCCAAGGGCTATATTTTGCCAGCCTTTGATCCAGTTTGCCAGCTTTTGATCTAGATTACTGGCCTCCCACAATCAAGCTGTGGTTTCATTTTGTTTCAAGAGGAAATGTGCTAGTATTAGAAATTTAAATTTGTAGATTGTCTGTTGATCAGTAAACTCTTCACTTTCCCAAGCTACATCGAATCTCTGTCCCCTTTCTGAGTGAGTTATCCCTAGGTTTTGAATTGTCGTTTGTGCTTGATTAAGGTTGACAAACTACAAAGACGACTGGAAAATTACCTCGATTCCCACAGACTGATTATCCAAGTCAATGACAGGTAAGACTGGTTGGGGTCTGTTGATCAGCCACAGGAAGATAGCAGCTCCGAACGTCAGGAGGCAGATCAGTGCAGGGGTTGGCAGTGGGGAAAATAAAAAATTAAAGATAAAAAGCATCTTTGTGAATAGCAGCAGGAAATTCAGACCTTAAAAAAAAAATAGCGAGAAAGAAAAAGTTAGAGGAAGTGGCAGTATATTTTTTTACTCAATACTTCTGTTTACAGAAGTTTCACACACATACACACGCACACACGCACACACACACACACACACACACACACTCAAATTCTCCAAATAGAGCTAGATCTCTCGAGTGGCTTTGCTTCCAATATTTACCTTAGTAATGTTGGAAAGAATAGAGTGTGTTCTCCACCCCGGGCCACTTGACTGTCCTGGCACAAGGCAGAAGGGATCAAAGGAAACCAGTTAATCATTTCCCAGGCAATTTTGAGAAATGACTGCCCTTTTGCTTTTGGCCCACAGAGTCCAGAGAAGGCCTTCTGGACCCAACATAAGCTGGTAGAGAAGGGTGCACCAGGCAGTCTTCCCAGCCCAGCCCGATAGAGGGTCAGGAGGACTCTTCCCATTGGATTTCCCTGGTATAAACCAAACAGAAGAGCAGAGCTCCGGAGAGGTGACGTCACAGGTTTTAGAAATAAATCATTTTGCACTACGGACGTTTCCTGTTTGCCAGATATGCCTTGCATATTGCTTTCTCTTTTTGAGCGTCAAGAGGTTCTCTGAGATCAACAGCATTACAATTTTCTGTGTTCAATATCCTCTGCCCTGGGGAGCCCCAAGGAATCAGCTTTCCACGAGGCGAACGTTAGCCAGTACTCAGAAAGGGTGCTGGCAAGTGGACTCAACACAGGGCAAGCCCTGAAGATTTAGAACAGGAAAAGATCTCAAGGAACTAAATCCACAGAAGCTTCCCCAACCCAACTTGTAGTTCCCAGCCACATTCAGCTTCAAACCATTCCAATAGGAGGAACTAACTTTGGGGCACGTCCTAGGAATATACCCCTGCTGTTGTCTCATTACTTTCAGTCTTGGTTAGGATAAGCATAGCAGCAAATGAGCACTGACTGTGCCCAGGGACTGGGCTGGGGCTTTTGCATGGTTCAGTTCATTTAATTCAGCCAATGCTGTGAAGTTTTATTTCACAGAAGAGAAAAATGGAAGCTCCCAAAGGATAAAGTGACTTGTCCAAATCCACACACTATTTCCCATTGTGGCTTCTCTAGTAAAATCTGTAAGATTACAACTAATTGTTCAGATAGATTCTAATCCCAGTGTTCAAGGAGTCTGAATTTGGCACCTTACAGATGACAGCAAATGAAGTTCACAACTTGCATTCTTCAAGTTCACGACAACGCTTGGTGGAACAATATTTCAGAGAAGAGGCCAAACATTCCTACTCAAAAATCAGAAGAGCAAAACAAGCCCAGTAAAAAGTTTTATCAGATCAAGATCATAACTGCCCTTAGAGCTTTGGGAAAGCGGCCACTAGCTGGCATCTGGAAACTTCTCCGCAAAGGGAAACACTTCACTCTAATCTAAGAAAAGCCTTATTAGGTCTACAAATTATGTGGGGCAGGAATTTTTCTGCCCCTTATTGGTTATTTCCTGACTTGGGGGTAGTCCCTTTCCATTTTGTAAAGGACACCTAAACTCCCAGAGACTGGGATGATAATCCCCACCTCCTTGTTTCCTTCCACATTGCATTTGGGGGAAGAAAAAGAAGGCAAAACAAAAGCAAGGACCCCGGGTGCTGGGTTACATAACAAGGGCACTATTGTGATCACTGGGCAGGAATAGGACAGCTGGGAGTTCTTGTGGTACCTGGACTTGTAGGGTGGAGTGGCACTCTAGGAGGCAAAGCATTCAGGAGACAGCGTACAGGACACCATTTTTAGGCCGGCCACTCCAACCTGGGAAGGGGGACAGCCCCAGTGTAAATTGTGACAGAGTAAGAGGGAGTGCCAAAGGAAAGGAGAAGTCTGCTTTGTACTCGGCCCCCCATCCCTCCCCACAGGCTGGGACACTGCCACCAGCCTGGCGAGATCTTATCATCTGGGCTTTTCCCCTCGGCCTCTGTCCCACCTGCAAATTAAGGGATCCTTACCTGTACCCCTCTTCTCCACTATGGGAACAAGTTGTGGCACCATGGACTTCTGCCCTTTCCTCCAGATGGCAAAGTTAACATTTTAATGGGGGGGGACTTCATAAGATCTTCAGAATAGCTTCTAAAGGTGAAGCTTCTCTTCATTAGTGGTGAAGGGGGGCGGTAAGAGGGGAGGAGGAAGGGCTAATAACCTGGCAGGTAACCCAGTGGGATAAAAAGGACAGAGAATCCTTGACTGGTCTCAAGGGGGCACCTGCTGTCAATCTCAGCTGATTGTTACCACATAGTCATGTGGGCCAGGGTCACCACATTGTCAGTTTTTTTTTCCCTAGATAACCTAGAGGACTGAATATTGTAAAACCTCAATTTTAACTAGTGGCAAGTTTTAAAAGTTGGGAGATAAATAAGAACATATCTCCCTGTTTAATTTGGACCATGTTCTGTCAATTCTTGACTCTTCCTTTTACACAGATTTGGGTCCTATTGTCCACAGAGAGAGCGAGACCGACCACTGCATTACGAAGGAAGGAGAGATTTACAAGTTTCAAGACCCCAGTTTCATGAGAATGAAAGGACTTGCCTACATCTACAAGGGATTTTATTTGTAGAAGATCTTGAAGGCTGTATTTATTTCACGACTGTGATAGCTTACTCAGTTTCCTATTGCTGACCAGTTATCCAATTTGAGGAGAAGATGAACATTGTAAAATAAAGTGAAATAAAAATCCATGTACTAGAATTATACTAGAATTAACCAGTGTAAAGTATTGAATTTGGAAGTATTTTACTACACTTGTGATGTATCTGTTCTTTGAAGAAATGTCTATTTGAATTCTTTGGCTTCTTTAAAAGAGGGTTGTCTTTTTGTTGTGATTTGTGAGATTCCTTTCTATACTCCAGATACTAGAACCTTATCAGAATATTGCAATGTTTTTTGTTTTTTTTTCCCATTCTTTGGTTGTCTTTTCCCTATTTTGAATGTCCCACATTTTTAACCTTATGACACTAGCACTAGAGAGGATTTTCTTTCTTTTTTTAATTATTTTTATTTTTTTAGTTTTTGGACCTTTATTTTGTTGGAGCTTTATTTTATTTATTTTATTTTATATGCAGTGCTAAGAATCGAACCCAGTGCCTCACACATGCTAGGCAAGTGCTCTACCATTGAGCCCCAACCCCAGCCCCTAGAAAGGATTTTCAACCACTTCATGTGACTTTGTCACTCTTTAAATGGGAGAAAGTAAAGGCATGAGGGCAGGTGGGACCCACAGGTCACAACATTGCTGGATGGGGACACCCTGGTACCATTCTAACCTTCAGAATCTGGGAACATTTCCAGATTTGCTTAAATAAATGAGGCGGGAAAGCCATGCCCCTCTTGTCATGTGTCCTGTGTGACTCAGATTACAATTCTGGTTCTTGGGCTCCACAGAATCTCTATCAGAAGTTGGTATGATGGCATTTCCTCTTCCCTTTATTGTTACGCTTCATTGGGGGGAAAAATGGGGAAGAGAGAAATGTGATGGTGGGAAAGAAAAGAGGAAAGAGTTCTGTTATGCTGTGTCTGGGAGCTCCCATCCCGGTCTCCGTACATGGCTGAGTGAACTTGATGCACATTAGGATGACCCCAAATGCAAAGCTTTTTGATGTGTTGGTAGCAACATGCCTTTGCCCCCGCAGCTCAGGAGGTTCATCATCAGGGCCTTCTCGGGGGCATGGATGGCCATAGCCAGAGTGACTCATTTCCTGGCTCCTAGCATGTTTTATTTCCAAGCCAGTCGAAGGACACCTTCCACCTCCACACCTCCCCACAAGCTACCGAGATCAGTCTTGCCACCTAGATTTTGACCATCCCCTATTCAGCTTTGGATTTTGCTCCTTTGTGAGTTCAGGGAAGCATTTTCTTCATTAAATTTCCTTTTCTTTGAACAAAATCCCTCAATGGTCCTTTCCATTCTTCCATTCAAGTTTTTGGCCAACTCTGTTTATTGCTATGAATTATTCAGACTATCCCTATAGGCTAAAAATGAATTTCTTTTGGTAACTCAGTCCTTTTAAAAGATGGTACGATCCTTGGGTATTTATCCACAAGAACTAAAGTCAGCATACTACCGTGATATATGCATACCAGTGTTTGTAGCAGTGCAAGTCACAAAAGCTAAGTTATGGAACCAGCCCAGGGGCCTGTCAACAGATGAATAGATAAAGAATATGTGGTATATAAACATAATAGACTTGACTCAGCCATAAAGAAGAATGAAATGATGGCATTTGCTGGCAAATAGATGGAACTAGAGACCATCATGCTAATTGATGGGGAGGAGGAGGGAGGGAAAAGGGAGAAACTGTGGAATGAAATTTACCAAATTTTGCCATGTACATATATGAATACACCGTGGTGAATTCCTTCTTTCTGTATAACTATAGAACATCAATTTTAAAAACAGGGTAAACAGAAGGAACCCAAGTAAGATAGAGGAAGGGTGTCAGGGGACGGGGAGGGAGAGGGCACCAGGAAGAGGAAGAGGGAAAGAGGAAGTACTGGGGACTGTAATGGAGCACATTATATTCCATGCATGTATGATTATGCAAAACTGAACCCCACTATTATATATAACTAGCAGTGTAAGTCACAAAAGCTAAGTTATGGAACCAGCCCAGGGGCCTGTCAACAGATGAATAGATAAAGAATATGTGGTATATAAACATAATAGATTTGACTCAGCCATAAAAAAAATAGATGGTATTTTTGCTATAGATATTCTACTCAGAGACTCACCTCGGAGTCTGTGTATTTTCCCATCTCTTTGCCTGGAATACTGTTCCCCAGATCTGATATGGTCGTGCATTCTTATAGGGCGAGGTCTCACCTGAAACCTCACTTCCTCAGAGGTTTGCTCTCTGCTCACCCTATCAATGCTGCCCTTTCCTCTTCTACGCCTATCACAGACCTGGCTTTCTCTCCTCCATGACATCATTCACTGAAATAGTCCTGTTCTCCTTATCATCCATCATCCCTACTGAACTGATATTCTAATTGTTTGTTTTGTTTACATGCCTAAGCCATGCCTGCCATGTAATAAACTGTTAATAAGTGATTGTATAATAAATATTCTAGATTGGACTCACCCCCACACACACACTTTTATGTGGTATTGTGGATTAAACCCCCAGGGGCACTTTACCATAGAGCCACAAACCTAGTCCCACGTTTTTAAGTCCCACCCCCCATCCCGAAACAGGGTCTCTATGTTTCCCAGGCTAAAATCTCAAACTTAGAATCCTCCTGCCTCAGCCTCCCCAGTTGCTGGAATCACAGGTGCATGCCTCTGCACCTGTGTAGACTTGTCCATTCTAAAATACTTGAGTTTAACACATTTTACCTCACCTGCAAACTCCAAAATCTTAGACCATCAAAAGTCACTCTGGGACTCAGTGGTAGAGCACATGCAACCTGGGTTTGATTCCATACACCAAAAAAAAAAAAAAAAAAAGTTACTCTGGCCAATCCTGAGATGGGTCCTCCCAAATCAATATTTGGAAAGGTATTTATTGATTTATGATTAGTAGATGCTGAAAAGAATGTGTTTCTAATACACATCAAAGACCACTCAGGATGAAACTTCCTCTTCAGACTTGGAAGAACCAGAATGAAGTTATCTGCATTATTAAATGGGCAGAAAGTTCTAGCCAAGAAATAAACCATTCCTGAGTTTCTGGAATTCTACAGACAACAAGGCAAATTATCTTTGTTTTAGGTCTGGAGAGCTAATTATTTTCTGTGCAATAAGGATAAATTATAATTATAAGCATTTAAAAAAAAACAACTGCCTTCTAGAAAGTGGCACAAGCTCATTGGATTTAATTGGTTTCTTTACTTTCGTGTATGTGTGAGCTCATCCTGTGGTGACAGAAACCTCATTAAAAGGGAGACCAGAGTCCCTAAATTTTCATACCTAGTGATTCACGCATTGTTCCACACTAGGTGTTAGGAGGCTGCTTATGAAAGTTTGGTTCTCTTGGCTGGGCCTTCCATGTCTAACCCAACCTCCATTGTTATTTTCCTTAAAATCCTGCCACCATCAACTTAGTCTTCTATCTCAATCATCAGCCACATAGTCCATATTTCTGGACAAAGGGATGGCAAAATGTCAACAGGAAGTTGCAGGCCAATAGCATCCCAAGCATACCTGGAAGGACCTGATAACCTTGTCCTTCATGGGCAATAAAGGTGAGCCAGGCATGTGTTGTGTTGCAAGATCCTTCACCCAGTTTCCTCAGAGCCTGGGGGCCAAGGGCTTTTTAAAAAAACATTTCTTAACACCAGCTTACTTTCCTATATCACAAGTAGTTATCTTCTACCAGGGAAATAAAAGATAAAATAAAAGATAACATGATTTCAGACAGTAATCCTTTTTCACAAAATGAAGTCAGAGAAAGCCTGCTCAAAATTTCTTTCTTATTCCCGAAGAAAGAGAATCAGAGATACCTAGGCTATTTAAAAGCATTCAAAAATCGAAAACAGCTCAACGTTCAGTCAGAGCTGAGATGAAAATCTGTGGGCACATATTCCACTTCAAATGTAAAATCAAATAACAACAAAGCAACCGATAAAACCCCAGAAGGAAATAAGGTGCAATTAATGTTGTTTGTATAATGACTGAGATAATTCAATAAGGTGGCCAGGTGCTGAAACTAGCACTCAGGAAGTCAATAGCTTTTCTCTATTTCATACAAATCACTCATTGGAAAATATGCTGTTCGTATCAGTGTATATAAGAACAAATGTATAAAATCTATATTAAAAAAAACCTTGAGGTCTGAAGCAACTATGACAATGCTTGAAAAATGGAAGGATATACGTGAAATAGTCACATTCCATCTCCCATACACTTGATGTAACTCTTATTAACACCAATAGGATTTTCTTGGGAACAACAAAAAAATTAAGTCTGATATTCACCAAGAAAAATGAAACAAAGAGAGTCAAAATAAATAATAGAAATTGGAAGGCAGCAAATGAGCAAACATCACCTGATTTGCATATTTATTATAGAGATATAAAAACTTCTATTGGTCATGAATAGACAAATCTATTTAGCAAGATAATCCTGAAGTACACCTAGTAGATACTATTACCATATACCAAATTACATTTTGAATTAAAAAAAAATCCCTTACAATAAATGTATTGAGACAACTGGCCAATCATTCAGAGAGAAAATAAATAAAATTTTTTTTTTGGTCTTAACTTCTGCAACAAACGTAAGCAGGAGATGGATCAAAGACTTAAATATAAAACAACAAAAACTGTAAAAATATTTGGGGTCAAAAAAAAACAGAGAAAAAAGGTTTTTTTTTCATAATGTTGGTATGGGAAGATTCAAGACAGACATAAAAGCTAAACTCTACAAGTGGAAATGTTGGCGAGTTTAATTACCAAAGAGTTTTTAAAAATATTTGCCTTGCAAAAAAGATACCAGATATAAGGTCAAAAGATGAACTGGGAAAAATATCAAATGTTCCAGAAAGGCAAAAAAGCTAATTTCCTTAATAAGGAATGCTTAGATGTCAATTTAAACAAAATATAATCCAATAAAACAGAGGCAGAAGATATCAACAGAAAGTAAAAAAAACAAAACAAAACAAAAAAAAAAAACCAGCTACTTAAAATTAGGGAAAGACATTCAAGTTTGCTTACAGTTTTTAAAAATGCAAATTTCAATGAAATGCCTTTACCCTATCTATTAGATTAGCAGAGATGAAACAGTGCAATGTTAACTGTGGAATAATAAATGTGGTGCAGCCACTTAGAGATGTACCCATTGGCCTCTACCACAATTAAGAATGCATGCCCTACAACATAATGATTCTACCATCAATTCATCCTGTAGAAAGACATCAGCTCTGTAAAATGCATCATCATGTGCCAAATATAAAGTATTGTTAAGGATGTAGGCTCTTGAGTCAGAGTAGTTGGGCTCAAACCCTTCTTGACCATCTGACTCGTAACCAGTGGTAAATATCCTAACCTCTGTGGTTTCTCATCTGCAAACTGGCCATAATAAAATCTTCCTCATAAAGCCATCACTATGACTTAAGGAATGCGTGTATGTGTAAAGTGCTTAGAACTACACATATCAGCTGGTCTCAGGTCTTAGCTATGACATTTGTCATCATTAAAGCTATAGGATTATTGGGAATTGCAAGAGCCTAGGAAAGCCTGCCTGTAGGTGGGAAACCAAATAAATTATAACCCTTCTACATAATGGAAGTCTTGGCAGGCAAATTGATTTATATGTACTGATAGAAGAAGAGCTCCAGGATCTATTGCCAAGTAGGAAGGAAAAATATGTGGACAACTGTGTACAGTTATGCTCTCAATTGTGATGAATCATGAATGCATTTGTGTTTCTGAAAGGATAATCCTCATAGGAAAAGAAAAAAGGAAGAAGAGAAATCAGGAATGTATTTTCCAGAATGTTTGGAGTATTCGATCAAAAGAT
The DNA here is from genome assembly GCF_047511675.1 of Marmota flaviventris. Classification (NCBI taxonomy): domain Eukaryota; kingdom Metazoa; phylum Chordata; class Mammalia; order Rodentia; family Sciuridae; genus Marmota; species Marmota flaviventris. The sequence continues at coordinate 17,345,276 of NC_092501.1, forward strand.
ATAAAAGAGCTTGACTGTGTATCAGGCATCATTCCTGGAGCCTAAAATACAGCAGTAAAAAGCCAGCCCACATGGGATTATCTTCTACGGAGAAGATTGACAACCAAGCTTGGACCCCAATTCTATTGTTTGAGAATTATGGGACAGCAGCAGTAAGGTAGAGTAAGGACTGGAGACATAGCAGGTAGGTGAGCTTTCATTAGGGAGTTACGATAAGGTCTTATTAGCAAAAGTAACTCTTGATAGTATCAGAGTAACTCTTGATATTAATTCTTGTTTAATCTGAAATGTGTTTTGTTTACCAACCCATAATAAATTCAACTCCATATTATCTTACCTCTGACTCAGACAGATCACTTAGAAAGTTCTGCCACCTGGGTTGGTGCATTTGATGTGAACCATGACCCAAACCACAGTCCACATACAACCTTTCCAAGTGCTCAAGCTATTGTGTAAAATACATCCCAGCTGCAGCAATCCAGCCTGAACAGCAGCTCTGGGGGTGGAAAGCTTTTTCATTCATTTTTCTAACAGATAAGGAACCAGAGCAAAGGTGAAGCTTGAGTCATAGGGTCAAAGGGGCCCTGAACATGCATCTTTCGACATTACCTCCAAGTAGCTGAGAACAGAAGCTGGTGTTTGAACCTGACCTTTGAACCTATAGATTGTACCTTCCCAACCACTCACCAGTGCCTGGGCACTTAGGCCACCACCACATGTTAATCAGGTGATGAGGCACAGGTTTGCTCTCTTCACCCAGGGCCCTGGTTCCCAGCCTTCTCTGAAGCACACACATCCTGTGGGACAAGCATGTCCCCAGGCAGATGGGATAATGGCCTCCTTGTCATTTCTACAAAGACTCCACTTGCAGGCAGAGCAGGAAGACAGCAATACCAAAGGGAGCCCTGTTAAAACCCTAGCGGGTAGCTGAGCAGTAATTTCCATACCATGGAGAAATTCACTCTGATTGTTTAAATAATTAAAAGGAAAATTGAAAAGCTAAGTGATTAACCTCCCGCATCTCTCTCTTCTAGCCCAATTGCTAGGCTGAGCCCAACAGCTCCAATTTGTAAGACAGTGGCAGAGAAGGGGTGAGATTTAAGTTTGGGATGGTTCCCTGGCTGCAAGCGGACACTCCATAATGAATCATTCAGGAACTCAAGCACAGCCATGGGAGATCTCTCTATTGCTGAGTTGCACAGGAAAAGCGACAGGAACTAGAGCACAGGAGGGTTGTGAAAAATGAAGCCGGATGAGATCTTCCTCGGGTTTGGATCTCATCGAGGCGTCCTGTGATTCTGTGGACATCTCTGTGACAACAGGCCTCCCTGTGCTGTGAACACTTGAGCAGGGAGGGTGTCCTAGCTTCTGGATTCCAAGTCACCTAGCCTAAAGCCCAAGGTACAGTGGGAACCCATGGTCACTGCGTCACCTCCTCCTTTTGCTTACCACTGGCAAAAGTTCAGAGAAAGGCAACTAGGGAGGGGAGCGCATTAGAGGAAACTGGTCGCAGAACTCAATCCCACAAGGAACACAATGTGCTCCTACACTCAGAGGGAGACACAGCTGAATCTCCCTCAGGAATGCCACAGACAGGGGCTTCACACCAGTAGGGTCTACACTAAGCTGCTCCACCTAAGTGAGGTCACTCACAATGCATGCACTTGGGCATGAGAGCACCTACTACGTGCCAGGCAGCATGCGCAGCTTAGAGAAAGCACACTTGGAGTCCCTAGTCTCACAGGAGATAATGTCAATTCCCAGGCAGTCACAATATTTGGAGATGAGTGCTCTGTGGGATGTACCTCAGTTTGTGCAGCCCTCGGTAGACTTGAGAAATATGTGTGTGACGAGGCATATGTACCTTCTGCCCTTTCAATGTACTTATGCAACAAGGCAAACAAATATCTTGCACTTATCTGTTCAGCACTGTGCCACGTGTTGAGGGACAGACAGAATATACAGCTCCTGACTCTGGGGGCTTCTGGATCTATCTTAACAGGAAATATACTTCCAGGATGGATCAGTGTGTGGGATGAGCTTATACGTTTGAAGAAGGGAGAGGTTAATGTAGGCGGGAGTAGATTAAGATAGCTGTATGGGATGCTAGAACCTCAAGGATGAGTGGTCCCCAACCTCCTGGCTTTATAGCCAACGGGCTCTTTTCCAGGCGCAATCAAAGATGATGATCACACCCATGTCAACCAGTGTCACTATCACCAAATCATTTTCCCAACTGTAGTCTGTGTCTTATCCACCTTTGTGGAGAGACCAGTCATCCCATTCAGTTGGTTGAACCAAGGTGGACAGGAAGGGAAGCACTCAGATGTGGCTAGAGGCATGAACGGAGGAAACATGGGAAATTTGGTGAAGAGTTATTTCTAATGGAGGTGGAGGGTCTGTCTTTAGTTGAAAGGGATAAAGAAAAAAAGGAGAAGCCCCCAAGAAGGATGAATGAATGAGACAGTAGCTGAGGCCTGGTGAGGTCATTGTACCCTGGAGTCAGTTTGAATTGCAAACACCAAGACACTCGAGGGAGCCAAGTGTTGGCCAATTGAGCTGAGTGATATTTACTAATTCATCTCTGGTTAAGTCAAATACCCAGGGTCTCTCCACTCAGGCCATTAGCATAGGGGTGGAGCCACCCATGGGGTGATGACAGGAAGTGACAAGTCCCTCTGGCTTTCAGTTTGACACAACCTACCTTGATCCACCACTGTACTTCAAACCAACCACAGTCCAACAGCCCCACCCTGAGGAAAACCTTGTCCAGTTGAACACCCCCAAAGGGCATCTCAGACCTCTTGCTGACCAAGCAGATTATGAGAGATCCAAGGTAAGGAGATCCAGTATTACAGGTCCCCTGAATTTGATAAGAGGGTCTGTAAAAAGATAGGCTGGACAAAGTGCTAGGTCCCCGTCAGCTCTGCCAGGGTAAAGACTGAATGAGGCAAGAGGTTATAAAAGAGGCCTTTCGCCCTCGATTCTCTACAGAATCAGTCCAAATGCTAGTTGTGCCAGACCAATGGTCAAGAATCACTACTCAAAGTATAAGCAGTGAGTTTAGTGCAAATATTCTCTTTTCCAGAGGCAAACTGTCAAGGTCATCACCTCTCCAGATACCGGAGCAATAGCTCTATCACTTACCAGGTGTGTGAACATGGGGATAGTTACTTGATGTCACTGAGCATCAGTGTCCCTCAATGGTACATAGAGGGGATACGGTGTGTATAGTATCTGGTATATTATCAAGCATGTGGTTAGTCCCCAGTAAAGAGTAGCTTTCTTTTCCCTCTTCCATTTACCTTAACTGTCAAGTCCTTGTCAATATCAGATATTCTGTTATGAAGATGTTCTGGAAGTTAAGAGAGGAGCATGGTCATCACTCCACTTACATGCAAAGGTCTAAACAACTCCTCATTTCTATTTAAACAGAACACTTCTATTTGGAGGAGCCATGGCCTATCTCTGAGCCACGCCTTCCTCTCTTTCCTGCATCCTCCCACAAGCCACTCAAACCTCATGGCTCTTAGAATAGATCAACCCAAGAAGAACAAGAGATCCACGGTCAGCTCCGCCAAAGAGGGTTGACACTGTGGCCCGTAACTGCTGTATGTGGGTTGTCTGTCCTTCCAAATTCCCAAAACTCATTTATTCAACCATCAGGAATCAAGAACCCAGGAAGTGCCAGGCCTGTGCCAAGGGGAACAGCAAATGAGAGAGTCCATTTCTGATGACAGGGTGTGAGGTTACGGAAAGAAGAAACAGACCTGGACGCTTTTGCAGTGGAATATCTGGAGAACCCTAATGGCTGCCCGATCGGCTGGAGCCAGCCTTGCTGATCAGGGTACGGCCAGGCCTATGAGACAGACATGGCAGGCATTGCATGCTAGGTTTCTAAAAAATCGCCAAGTCCTTGTTTGGGAACTCACCTGCCCAAAAGGGGGACTGTTTTCTTCCTCCCTCTGTCCCTCCCTCCCTCCATTTTTTTCCTTCCTTCCTTTCTTTCTTTCTAATTTACATAACAACAACAACAAAATCAACCATTTTAAGGTGAACAGTTCAGTGGACTTAGTACATTCACACTCCGGGGCAACCACCAACTCATCTAGTTCCACAGAATCTTCATCACCCCAAAAGGAAACCCTGTACCAATAAGCGGTCACTCTCCATTCTCCATTCCTCCCTCCCTGCCCAGTCTACTTTCTGTCTCTATAGAATTAAGATGAGAAGATTTCAAAAGATTTATTTCTTCCAGTTTCTTATTCTTCAGCCTGTGCGTGAAACTAGACTCATTAGTAATCAAGGTGCAGATCATCTTTGGAACAAAATGAGCCAGAGTTCAAATTCCACCTCCAAATGAGCCAGAGTTCAAATTCCACCTCCAATTGAGCCAGAGTGTGAGTCTGTTTCTAAGCCCCATTTTTCTCACCTAGGACATAAAGTATCTACTTCACAGGACAGTATTGAAAATCAAAAGATAAGAACTCCATAGAACACTAAGTATGGTGCTGCCCATAGAAAATGTTGGATGAATGGTTGTTGTAATATTTATGGTTCTAGAAAAAAATATATCAGCTTGAAACTCTTAACAAATATGTGACTAAATGTGTCCAGACCACCACACATGAAAATTTTTTTAAAAAATTAAAATTGCTAGGAAATATGAAGGAAGGATAACCTTGTATGTGAGCAGATAAAGAGCAATGTTTTAGCATCAGTTTGCCTGTTACAGTTTGATAACTTGCTTGTATGTGACCTTAGGGAAGTTGCTTCATCTCTCTGAACCATTTTACTTTTTTAACCATAAATATGGCTAAACAATCCATCTCAAAACATTGCCTGTATGTGTTCCTACTGTGTACCTGTGACTCCACTGCATGTATAGTATTTAGGTAGAAAATGCTTTGCTGATATTGGAGGTGTCTTTGCCCTGGAAAATTATGATGTGATCTTGGAGAAGACTCTTTTTGGTCAGGACCTAGCCAAATGCTTGGCTAATACATTTGATTTGATCTGGATAATGTTCCTTTTCCTTTTAAAAATTGATCTGCATGTTTATCTGGGGCCTGCCTCCTCGGAATTTTGCTAGCAACCCTACCATCAGCACCTGACCACATACCAACCACTATCTAGGTACTATTCCTTTCACTATGCCAAGCCCAGAAGTGATACTCAAATACCTGTCACTGAGAGGGGACCCACCACAGAGTGACTCCATGCTAGAATATAGAGGGAGGGATCAAGCAAAATCAATTATTTCACTTTTATTTGTTAATACTAAATTAGCCTTTTATTATTTTATTTTATTTTTCATTATATGTTATACTTTATTTTCTTTACTTTTTAACACTGTGCTTCTGTTTATAGAATACCAACCAGCTACACTTTGGAGTTTTCAGGTTGATAAACACAGAGGGTAACTAAGGTCTAACTGCAAAGCCCCTTCCTAATACTCACTCCCTGAAGATCCTTCCAGTTCATCTTAGGTCTAACCTGTGGTCCTACCCCTGAAAAGAAATCCAACTTCGTTCAGAAACTGCCATCAGTCTCTTCCATCTCAGTAGTCCCATTCATTGGCTCTAACCATGAGAGGGAGTCAAAGGCTGATGAAAAATGAGGGTGACCCCAGCCAGCCACAGGGGAGACATGCCCGATGCTCAGGCCCATTAAAACAGGGGCAGGAGGAAGTCTCGTCCATGCCCCCGACTCCCCTTCCCCTCGCCCCTCCTGAAAACAGATGGCTTAAAGAGAGCATGATAAGCACGTGGGACAGAGCAAGCCCGGAGCCCAAGCTGCTTTGCTGGAGTTGGGGGCCAGGATGCCCCTGCCACATGCTCCCAGGACCCCTTGCTGATCACACCCCTAGATGTCCCCCTTACCCTGTGAAGGGCTGAACGTCTTAGTGCTTCCAGCCAACGGGGCTTCCTGGGTCCAATTTCCTCCTGTCCTGTTCCCTCAGCCCTGGTTCCTCCAGGGACAGGGAGGCTTCAGAGCGTCCATGCAGGCAGGCAGCCTGGCTCAGAGCACCCCCAGGTCTGCCCTGTCCCGAGCCGTTCTGCTTGGGGCCATGGCCGGCTTTCTAACGTGCTCGGGACTTCACTTCCTGGTTTTTCTTTCACAACTGAAAGTGGAAGCGTTCTGAGCAGGAGGAGAGGAGCCGCCAAAGTTACCCTGGCTCGTCTTCAAAGCCTTTAACCCCAGCCCCTAAGGGCTGAAACTAAAGCCAGCTTGCATCAACGCAATTCACCCCGTCCCCCGTGACTGTCTCGCAACTAAGACAGAAAAGCCAAATTAAAACGATTGGAGGTGCCCCGAGACGACAACGAGTGTCAGAGAGGCGGAGGTGACGTTGTCCCTGCTAAATTTGCAAGACAGAAAAGTCCAGCTCCGGGAATCTCCCACCGCAGATCCATCCCGAGACCTTGTCACCCCTTGCTCCAAGTTACCCCTCTCTCCAGACCCCAGAGTTGCTGGCCTCTGTCCCCAAAGCTGTTCCCACAAAACCAGCAAAATGAACAAGCAAGGCAAGGATGACGGGGGCAGGGAGCCACTCAGTTGACATGGTTCCTTTTCCTCTGTCACATCGGCTCAGCCTCTTGCACCTCCAAATTTAAGTGAAAAGTGCACTTGGCCACCTCTCTGACTCCCCAGTATTACCGGGATGTATAGCAGTCTCCTTTGATTTGCTTAAGGCTGTGGTAGCAGAGCTGCCATCCCCAGATGTGGGAGCAGAAATAAGCTCTCCTATCCCTTCCCACCTGCTCACCCCACGGGACCTTACAGACACTGCAGAATTAAGCAGCATTTTCCCAGCCTTGATCCTTCCAGGAAGGCTCACAGGAAGTTCAGTGGGAGCCTGCTCTACACTAAATCTAGATTAGAATTTTTTTACTCTCAACAGAGCGGAGTTTCTTAAAGCCCCAGATGAAAAATCCAGGGTGCTCCGTGCTACGATCTCAGAGAATACAAGGTCTGGCCTCTTGGCCTCGCAGGAACCCCTTTTGGACAGGGGAGAAAGTTGAAAGACAGTCTGCTGGCATTTTGTCTTGGAGGAATATTTGGCCTTAAGTTTCAGGAGCTCAGATTCCTCCAGAGGAGTGCAGTGGATAGCAGAGTGAATGTCAATCCTCAGTCACTAATACCACTGAGCTCCTCTCCAGGACTGTCTTCCTTTACCATCCAGAGGCAGGACTCAGGGTCAGCAGAAGAAAAAGCCTTATTAAAAAAACAAAATTGATTTCCTCCAAAATGGAATGCTCAAGTTCAGAAAGGTCTGTGTTTCTCCAAAGTCTCATCAGCACTGTGTTCCTAGCCAATCCTCTGTACACAGGAGTGATACTCTTGAAATTCCAGAGAAGAAAGTTTTGACAACACACAAGAACTCTGCATTGTAGAGCAGGCTACAGAGACAGATTGATGAGGATTCAAGTCCAAGCCACACCACCTCCTGGCTGTGTGGCCCAGGCTGTGCCACCTCACTACGCAGAAATGTTTAATCTGCCTATGAAATGGGGATGGCACCATCGACCTTACAGGCTACTTATTTTACCATCTTTAGGATGGTCCCCTGTACTTAATAGAATGTCTGCAAAGATTCCCTTCTCTTTCTCCCTTCCAAATGAGAATCTCTAACATCAGCAGTTGGGCGAATAGCCCTTCTACTCACGCAGGGACAGAAATTTCTGAATGGAAGATGAAGAAACCCACATCCTGGTTTTGTCTTTAACCTCTAAAGGCTTTAATTCTGTTTTAGTGCACTTACTGGAATTAATGTTTCCTTCCAATTCTTTCTGCTGCTCGCATGATGTCTCTGCCCCTTTCTAATTGATTTTTATTTCTTTGCTTTCCACACAAGTCAGCAGAGATGACTACTCAACTGAATGTAATTTCACATGATACAAGAGTCTTACACTGAGAATGGACACATGTCTCATCTTCTTCCCCCAAATCCCCTGCAGCCTCACTAGAGACATAAAACAGAGCAGGTAGGATTGTTCCAGCTTACCTTGTAGGAATACTCTCCCTTCCCGGGTCCAGGAAATGCTCCCAATCACAGCTGGCTGTCTTGGTTCAGCACCACATTCAGCCGCCCCTTCCCTTTCCACGGCTCCAGGGACTGGGTCACATCTGAAGCCACCGTATCCTGTCCTGAGAGTGTCCAACAAGCTCCCTGGAACCTTTGAACCTGTTGCAACAGAGGTCCAAAGGTAGAAGTTACCTGTTCAAACACTCGTCGTAACTTCTGACAGAAGTGCAGAATTTGGCAAACGGTTAAAACAAGGAATTGTTATGCAATGGACTTAAGAGGAAAAAAAAAAAAAAAGAAGAAGAAGAAGAAGATGACAGCCTTCAGCTCAGAAAGCTAAAGTTGAACAAGACATACCTTTTGCAAAGCCCATACTCTGGGGGAAGAGGAGGATGTGAACAAGGCTTTGCATTTGCTTTTCTGGTACAATCTTTGGGAATGAGATAGGAAGAGGAAGGTCTAGATCACAAGAGGAAAAAAGTACTCCTTGAGTTTAGGGTAAGAGAAAATAGAGAAGCCACTTGAATTGGCTCCAGCTATACCATTAAGATTCAGACTATTAAGATTCAGACTGAGCCGAGGTCTGCATTTGGAGATCAGCCTTTTCCTAGAGGGACTAGTGTCCTCTGCAGGATGAGAACATCTGCGAGACAACCAAATAAGCTGAGTCAGTCTGAAGTCTCTTGCGAAGACTGGGAGACAAGTTTCAGTGTGAGAGCACAGAATCGTGGGCACAGCCTGTACCAACCATGGCCTAGCAATGCCACTGGATGAAGTGGCATAGCTGTCACCTCATGCTGCAGTTTATCCTTTTTCCTTTTTCCATGTGGAAGTCACTAGTCACTAGTCTCAATTTCAAAGTCGTTAAGATCACAAGGCATCCATACAAAACAGAAACACCGCCTGGAGATGAAATAAATCCTGCAGACCATGTGCACCCTCTCTTATACAGGTGGTCAGTGAGGTCTTTTCAGGTGCAAGAAGTCACTGAAATCACACAACCAGGTAGTAGTCAACCCAGTCCCTGATGAGGGGCTACAACCACTGAGGTGCCTTTGTCCCTCTATGGTGCTGCCCTGTTGATCACTGTACATCTAACCCCCTGCAGGCCTCCAAAGCCTGAGCACTCTTTGTGTACCAGGCCTGCAGAAATTCGGAGCGTGCTGCATTAGGTTTCCTCTTACTATCTTTGGTCAGGTGGCCAATATCTATGTCAGAAGACAATACCACTTCCTGTGAACTCCTTCAAGGAGTGACTAGCATATGAACACAAAGGTCTTAGGCCAGATTATTCAGCTCTCCAGTGCATTACTGTCAAAGGTCACCCCAGACCCTCGTACCAAAAAGGAAAGGGCTTCTAAGAAGTGACTGAAGACAATGAAATTCTTTGGGCACTGGGGGCCTGAGCACCACTGGATTGGACTGTTGCCAAGTTGTGTAAAGTCACAACCCCCAGACACTTTCTGGCACCATATTTTCTAGAGAGCAAGATGCACCAAGCCAGTGGATCCCAAACTGCAGTGAGTGTCACAGTGCCCTGGAGGGCTTGTTACAACAAAGTTTGCTAGGCTGGTGCCAGTTTCTGGTTCAGCAGGTTTGAGTCAGGGCCTGAGAATATGCATTTCAAACAATGCCAGGTAAGAGGGTATTGTTATTCTGGGGGCCACACTGGGTCCCCACCAGGAGCATCATTGTTCCACGCTGCTACTCTGCCTTAAATGGGCCCAACTACTGAAATGTCAAAGGGGATTGTGTTTGAGGTAGACTTGGCTATGGTGACCCTATAGTTGGGAGGACAACTTGACATTCAGTGGAACTTATTATATGCTGAAGGGGAGAGGTGCTATTGAGACCAGCCGGCAGGCTGAGTCCCAGAGTAATGATTTGGCACCAGAAAGAAGCACCATCATTCACTGACCTGTTTCTCCTCTACATAAATATAAACCAAAGCCATATAGTATCACAACTAGGTGTGTATGGGTGTCAGGCATGTCACTTGACCTAACAGTCTTCACCTCATTCTTAAGGGTACCCAAGACTCCTAAAAGGAGGTGAAGCAGTTGGCTGCAATGCTGCACTGACAGTGGGAGAGGTGAGTCCTGAGCCCAGGTCTGCAGCACCCAGCAGGCTGTGCCTCGGTTCCATAAGCCATTGTGTCCTGCAGCACTTCTCTTCAAAAGCCACGTATTCCATCACACTTCTTTGCAACATGCTTGGTTCCTCCCTCCTTTCCCCCAATTATATATATTTAGAATCCAATAAATTTTTAAAATTCCCTTTCAATTTGAGCATTCTATAACCTCTAAAAAGTGCAAGCCTCCTTTTTCTTAGGTCATTTGCAAGTGATGTGCCTGAGGTGTGAGGTGTCTGACCAACGGCCTCCATTCTGACACCCTCCTACAGTAAGCTGCTTGGAAGGGCAGTACACCCTCTCCCCCTTGAGCCACATTCCATACACAATAGTTCCAGAATACTAGAGGCTCACATTCCAGAGTCTTGTAACATAGCCTGGAGGTAGCCAAGATACCTCTTGGGATAGGGGCTGGCAGCTCTTTAGAATCAAAACAAACAAACAAACAAACAAACAAACAAAAAACAAAACAGGTTTCCTATAGGTTTTGAAAGCAGGGAAAGACAGACAATATAAGCAAGCTGACTTACATACACCATACAGCTCCTTCCAGTTTATTAAACTCTTCCAGACTCTCAGCACACCTGTGAGGTGTTAGTGGGGACAATACCTTCAACAGCCAAACCTTCAGTGGCTGGTGGGAGCCAGGCCCTGAGAAAAGTATCACACTCAATCAGATGGTGGTTACAGATTGTGAAAATGAGAAAGAAGAAGCCCAGTGAGGTTCTGTCACTCTTTGGAGATCCTATAACTTGGTAATGGGGTGATGGTGGTGGTAAGGGTGGTAGGGTCAAGGATAATTTCTTGATAATTCCAGGCTATTTTGGAAAGGCAAGTGATTTTTATCTTGTTCCCCCCTAAGTGACATTCTTTTTTTTTGAGAGAGAGAGAATTTTTTATTTTTCGGCAGACACGACATCTTTGTTTGTATGTGGTACTGAGGATCAAACCTGGGCCACACACATGCCAGGCGAGCACGCTACTGCTTGAGCCACATCCCCAGCCCCCCAAGTGACATTCTTTATGGAGTAGAGTTGTTACAGAGCAGGCTGGGAGAATAAGTCCTAGTGTTATTTAAAGATTTTAGAGGCAAAAAACCACCAGATTTTAGAGTTTTAGAGGCAATTTCTAGACTCTAGAAAAGGCTGAACCAATGAGGTCATTATAAAGGAAAATGAAATTTCTCCTTAAGAATCCACCCTAGGAATCTAAAGGATTCACCTTAAACCTCTAGATTCTCTGCTTTAGAGTTTTTTTCATTGGATTCAGATTACAGAACAACAAAAATGATGGGGATCATTTCAGGTGAAGACAGAAAAGAGAGCTGGGACAAGAAAAGGGAAAGCACAAGACATCACAGTAGCTGTGACATGGGGTGTGGGGGACACTGATTTAGGAAGGATTCAAGGATTCAAGGCTGTGTTGATGGCTGATCCAAGTCAGGCAGTGTGGCCCAAGAGGAAGGAGAAGCAGAGCCCTAAAATCTCTTCATGTTAACTCAGCAATGATGGATCAGAAAGAGAGGAGGTGAGATGGCCCTCCCTGGGGTTTGCTGAACATTAGGGCAGAGGTTATAACCACATGAAGTGGGCAAAAGTAACACTGCCGTGAACTGACCTTTAGCTTCCCACATGGCAGGGCTGACTCTGACACTTATCCTTCCACTGAGATATGGAAAGGAAGGAAGGGGCAAAGTTCCTTGAACTCTCTCTCAACAAGGGTGCCATAATTGGCCATCAAAATTCCATCTTCTTCCTGGTTCTCTGATATTTCAAAAAGCTAATGGCATTCAAAGTACAGCTTCATGAGAATCAAAGGTTCTCATGCCAGGTCCTCTGAAGGCTTTCTAGATGATCGTGACAGTGAGACCTTACCATAATGGTGGCATCCCTGTGCCAAGAGACTTGTCTGTAATATCTCATTTAATCTCACAGCAACCCTAGGGACAATTTATTGCTGCTCTTTGGAAAAAGAGGACAGACTTTTCTTGGAAGAAGAGGCCAAGGAACTTGCCCAAGGTACAGGCTAACAGTTGGCAGTCTCGGGGTCAGATATTGAGCTCAGGTAGTCTCGGGTCCAGAGTCCAAGCACAAATCCATGATTAAGCACCCTCTACTCCATGACCTCCTTGAGATCGTGGGTATTTATGTATGCATTTGTCTTTAGAGTTTTCATTTGTCTCTTCAAGAAAATTAAAACTGCTTGCTCTAAGGAATAAGGGTCCAATACTAGCCATATGAACCCAATGCCAAAGGTGGAACAATAGCAGCCTTCCCTCTCCTTTGAAGAATCCCCCTCATTAGAAAGGTTTCCCATTGGCCTGGGCAGCCTTCCCACATAAAACCCTTGCTTCACCCAACTGGAGGGGCCAATGTACCACATGTTCTAGCTAAGAAATCTCTCCATTCCCAGGTCTTTCTTCTTAGTAGTGCCTACAGCTCCATTGTTGGCAACCATGAACTATGGGAGTTTCACAGAGCTCAAGGGCGAAGCTGACTCCACAGCTCAGTTCTGTAGCTGCTCTTTTCTCTCACTCACTGACAGTGATAGTGCAGGTATGCATGTTCTTGAGCTACTCTTACTCATTCTCTGTGGGAAGGAAGTGTTACCCAAGCATATGCACTTAGTTTACAAGAATGATATTTGCACAGATTGCAATAAAACGTTTCCCCCAACCTCAGCCACACACCTCTGCTTTCCCAACGTGCATATGTGTGGACACACACACACACACACACACACACACACAGCAAATGCCTTGCAGTCTTAGAGCTGAGCCATGGCACATGGGTGGACCAAAAGATACTGATCTACTTTCACATCAAGGGTGGCTAGGTGAATTCATGGACAGTCTCATCTAAGGTTTTCATTATGTCATGTGATATTATAATTCTCAGTGTCTTGGAGTGAACAAGATTGGAATATATGACACAGATGACTTGTTCCATTATCAGTAAGAGCTTCCCAAGGGCAATATCCAGCAATCCTGCATCTGGGTATGTATCTAAAGGAAATGAAATCAGCATGCAGAGGAGACATCATCTCCACTCCTCTGCTTTGCAACATTATTCACAAGAGCCAAGATATGGCCGCAACCTAAGTGTCCATCACCAAACAAATGGATAAGAACATGTGCTGCAGATATGCAATGGAATACTATTTGGCCATAAGAACAAAATCCTGTCATTTGTGACAACACAGATGAACTGGGAGGACATCGTATTAACTGAAAATAAGCCAGGCACAGAAAGATCAACTGCAGGACCTCATTTATATGTACAATTTTAAAAAATTGAGCAGGGAGCAGAGGAGGGGAGATGTTGGTCCAAAGACACAGCTAGACGAGAGAGAGAAGTGCAAGAGATCTATCGTATAGCATGGTGACTACAGCTTATGACGACATACTGTACTTCTGATAAATGCACAATGGATGCCAATTGTTCCCATCACCAAAGTGGTAACTATGTGAGTTAATGCATTTGTTAGTGGATTGAACTATTCTATAATGTATACACGTTTTAAAACACCAGGTTGGACAGGATAATGCATAGAATTTTATCTGTGAATCAAACTAGAAGAATCAGATGGAAAGTGTAAAGGTCTCAAGAGAAGCATCAAGCTAATTCAATTCTCAGAAACTTCAACAGCCCCCATAGGAAACTTCAGTATTGCCAGGGATTCAAAGCAGCTCAGAGAGTGAAGATTTAGATCTGCATGATACAGTACCATTACCACTAGCCACATATGGCTCCTGAGCACTTGAAATGAGGCAAGACTGAATCGAGATGTATTTAAGTGCAAAATACCAAATCTTGGAGTCTCAGTGGAAAAAATTAACATAAAAACTCAATTTGAAAAAAATTGATTACAGATTGAGACAATAATTAGGATATAGTAGGTAGTAATCCCATTGCTCCTTTTACTCTTTTAAATGCATCCGCCAGAAAGTTTTCTATTTTTGTTTGGGCAATGATGATTTGGAAGACAAGAGTCCTTTGATTTATAGAATATAAATGCAAGGTAGTATTTCCCAGTGGAGTGACAAGCATATTATAGCTGCCCCAGGTAAATTTTTTTTTCCAGTGACCAGCCAGAGCTTATCATCCTACCTGATGTTTCACAGATTTTATGTATATATATATATATATATATATATATATATATATATATATATACACACATATATACACACACACACACACATACACACACACAGGTATTATGACAGTTATATATACACATATATACATGACAGTTACATATGTGTGTGTGTGTGTGTGTGTATATATATATATATATATATATATATATATATATATATATGTAAAATTAATTTAAGTATATTTTAGAGGCTATAATTCTGGGCATCTTCAGGAACCTGTGGCTGTGAAGTCTTTTACATGTTCCTCTGGTCACCATGGCAGCAGCAATTTGTTCCTTTGGGTTAACAGAGCGTCCATCCCACAGAGTTCATAATCTTCTCGACTGCAATACCAGGCCCTTATTATAGAACTGCTGCTGCTCATGGACTGTCACCCCATGCCATGCACCAGGTTGTGTGTTCTACGTCTACTACTCCGTTTGATGCTCACATAGGGTCATCAGGGTAATTGCAAATGAGGAAAGTGGGATTTAGACAATAACTATCCAAGCCAGCTTCAGCCTCATTTCTAAACCTGAGCTCCCATCCTTTCTGCTGCACTGCTTCCTACAGCCCGGGCACTGGAAAGCAGCGGCTCCCGGCAGGAGGCAGGAACGTGCACGTTTTGAGGGGATGGCAACACCTCGCTCCTCCCCAAGCCTCTAAGAATATCATCTCTGCTTTTTGGCCTTGGTTCCCCAGGGAGAGCTGCCCTCAGCACTGGGCTGGAGAGCTAGCTGGGAGCCTTTCACACAGGCGGAGAGGAAATGCCAGGAAGTGGGAGGGCCTCTGGTGTCTCCAGACAAGAAGCTGAAGAGGGTGGAGGAGTCAGAAGGGACATCCTGCCCCACTCTAGATAGCTGCCCACTAGAGAGAAAGGCCAAAGGCCACTCCAGGTGACACACAGATCACTAACAGGCACAGATGGACAAAGGCATAGCATAACAAGAGGCCGATGTATAGGATATATTCTATTTGCTCAGTATTTGTGCCACTGTGACAACAAAGGAATTCTAGGAAAACCTAAATTGTATGGAAAGTAATTACATCACTATCAATCACTAAGAATCTTTGAATACCAAGTACCTGGAGCAGGCATACACCTCTCCTCCCTTCTACCTTCTGAAAGATTTTGCTCTTCATGCTAGAGTTTCATGTGAGAGGAGAGGAGCAGTTATCAGAGAGATAGGAGCAAAACTACAAAGTAAGCCTGCACACCTGTAATCCCAGCAACTTGGGAGGCTGAAGCAAGAGGATTGCAAGTTCAAGGCCAGACTCAGCAACTTAACTAGACCCTCAGCAAGATCCTGTCTCAAAATAAAAAGGACTGGAGATGTGACTCAGTAGTCAGTAGTTAAGTGCTCCTGGATTCAATCCCCAGAACTCAAAACAACAAACTAACAAAACACAGGACTATGAAGTAAATATTAAGAAAGCTAGCATTTAGACCAGACCAAACTATTAAACTCCAGGTTTAGCTTGCCAGGAGAAACTTGTGTTGAAAGTATTGACTACAAGACCCAGATTTTCAAGAGCACCTGCTCAGGTTTCAAAGGCTCATTCCTTGAATAGGTGTGAGAAGCACAGGGTAAACATCAGATGGCTGAAGTATACAGGAGACAGGCGGGGCCCCTGGGAGGAAGGGATTCTCTATCCCATGCACAGGTCCTTGTAGAAACATAACCTGACCTTATCAGTCAGCCAAGGTCAGTGTCTTCCACGAGTAGTATGTGCCTGTGGTTACCTAAAGGAGCAGGCTTTGAATCCTGAGGATTCATTTTGCTGAAGACTTCCCAATTCAGGCTTTATTCTACTTCCTAAGGCTTCTGGAACCTTTGCTGAGTGGAAACCTCATTTTCAGAGACTGTGAACAAGTATTTGCAAGAAGACACAACAACAAAGTCTGAGTTCACACCCTGACAGGCAATAGCCACTTTTACCTGCTTTTATTTCTGGAATGGTGAGTGCAAGATGTGCTCTACCTTCAGAAGCGCTCCTGTTAGGAAATGTGCTGTTATACATCCCAGCCTGACACCTGATAGTACTTAGTTAGGAATCTCCCCAGGTCCTAGTATCTTAGGGCAAGAAGCTGGTAAGGTCAGAGGTCCATGTCCTCTGTCCTTCCCCACTTAACTGTCAAGGAAACTGAGGCTCAATACTGTCTCATTGACTCAGGAGAGCCGAGGGAACCATGTCTTTCCCCAGAACACACCAGGAGATGAAAGGGTGTGCTGGTTACCTTTGCCTCTTCCTTAGACCATTACAGAGTCCTCTTAGTGTATCTTGTCTCAGTCCAAGTAGGCCACACACCTTTTTCTGCCTCTCACCTTCTCCAGTTCATTTAACTGCCAGGTTTCCACTATGATCAGGCCACTGATTTACAAAGGGAGGCCAGGGGTAAGCAGGAAGAGAGGTTGGGCAGCTTGGAGGCCTATTATCATGGTAACGGCTAATCTTATCTGGTCTGGATGCTGAACAGCTGGCCCTAGACCTGGTTTATGGCCTAAGCTGGTCAGCATTCAGGAAAGCATAAATCAGCCAGAGAGCCCTCCCTGAATCCAGTAGCTAGGTAGCAAAGGCCTAGCTCCCTGACAAAGGAGCCACCTCTGAACCTCTGCTGGCCAAGCTCAGGCTATGTTTGCTCCGAAGTATCCTCGGATGAAACACGGCCTCCTCCATCAACCACTGTGGTATTGGCAATTTGTAAGCATAAGAATTTCCCAGAAGGGAAGAAGACTGGAGAAGAGAAGTGGAGAACAGCAAGACCCCTCTGGCAGCCACAGTCCTACAACTCCCCTAGCCTGGTTTTAACCTCAGGCATTTACACTCCAGCCGATCAAGCGAATTGCACAAATTGGGCCTGTAACTATGGCAACTGTTTCCAGCAGAGGATGACCATTACCTGAACTGCTCCATCTCTGTCTCCCTCCTCCTCTGAGGGCAAGGTGGGGGCAGGGGGGAGTGGAAGGGACTGAGCTCAGCAGAGCGCAATTAGGGCCCACAGAGGTAAACCAGGTGTCTAGAAGCAGGAGAGCCCAGATCAGCATGGGGTGCTCCAGACCTGAGGACCCAAGGCTTAATTAAGGAATTGAGTTTAACTCCCTTTGATTTTACTCCACAAGTGCAAGTCTGTAGGGTTTATTTTTAATCAAAACATTCAATTTCTTCCTTAGAGCAAAGACATTAAGACAAAAAAAATATACAATTAAAGCAAATAAAATATCCCACCCCCATGATTCCCATCCCCTAAAATAACATTTTAATGACTGTGTGCTATTCAATTATATAGATTTGTTACATATTGTTTATCCAAGCCCCTACTATTGGCTATGAAGTTATTAGTTTATGGCTAATACCTGAGTGTTAGAAATAAAATTTGATTCTATATGATCATATGATCTTATTTGTTTAGGATAGACCCTCAAAATTAGAATTTCTGAGTCAAAGATACACATATTCTTAGGGTTTGTGAATGTGTATTGAAAAACTGCTATCATCAATCCTACTAGCAGTGTACCTCTGTTTCTTGAATTCTCACACCAACATTGAACATCATTGATATTTTCTTCTGCTTTGGCCATGCTCACTTGTAAGCATTTGAGAATACAAAATGCTTATTACAATTAATATTAATCTGTGGGCTTAAAGGCCCAATGCGGTGTTAGATCTGCAACTCCATGAGACCCACACTGTTCCTGGCTTCAAAAATTCTCATCAGAAAGGCAGTTTGAAAACACTAAGAATCAAAGATCATCCAGAGTGGGAATACAAATTTTAAAAGCTTGTATGGTAGGGGAAGAGGGGACACCAAGGGTGTAACAATATATTATCTCTAGTATCCTAGGTTTGAGACCGTGGCTTTCCAATGACACACCCATTAACAACCCTCCCTTATTGAGTTTCTACCAAATGTGAGGGACTGTGCTAATTATGTAATCTCATGGTATCTTTGGACATCATCTGAGCAGGTGTTATTATGCTCATGGTGAAATGGAGGAAACTGAGGCACAGATTTAACTGATCGCCCAAGGTCTCACACATCTGATAGAATACTGTGGATCTTTCTGGCTCAGATGTCTACCTGTGATTAGGACGAGGGAGTGTTTGGACTCAGGATTTTGCTCTAAGCTGTCCTAGCAGAGGAGGGAGAGAGAGAAACAGAAGCTCAGGGAAGCACCAGTTATGGCGAATTTGCTTTGGAGAAAACCCCATATTCCACAGGTTTAGGAATTTCCCTCTGAGATGAGCCAGAGCTGAGGCTCTGGATTCCACCTGGGGCGGGGGGGGGGGGGCTTGTAACTGAAAGAAGGTAAGTAGAGAATGGCTATTGGCTATTTCTTCCCTTCTCTCACTTCAGACAATCAGGGTTTCTCGGACCTTAGTGTCTAGTGATAGATGATAGGAATCTAATCAAAGTAGATTCCCAGATCCACCCGAGACATTCTGGTTGAGAGGGTCTGGAGCAGGGCTCTGGAATCTGGACTACCAGGAGAGACTGGTGTACGTAGTTCCAAGATGAAGTTTTGAGAACCACAGCAAGCTTACTAGGTATTAAAACACCTAATCCTGAGGTGATGTGGGATGCCAGCACCTTTCCTAACAGAGTGATTCGAAAGAAAGCCCGGGGTAGGTGGGAATTCAACCCTCCAGATGGATGTGGATGTGCCTAGCTAATGGCTGGGCCATCTTACCTGAGGGTGGCTGTGACCTCCCAAGAGACCTTTCATTCCTGCCACACATCAGACAATGAAGAGCTGCCCCCAGCTTCTTGCCCTGATCTATGTAAATGGAGAGCTAAGACTCATCCAATCCATGGGACCTCAAGCTCAGGTGAGGGAGATGGACTGCCTGCTTGTTAGTGGATTATCTTTTAGACATTAGCTCACTCATTCTAGGAAATATCCCTATAAGATAGATTCAGCAGGAGATAATAATTGTCATTACTTCTAGCTACGCCCCTTCATCACCATCATCACCATTACCACCATAACCATTATCAAACCTAATAGTGATGAAGCCAGGCATGGTGGTGCATGTCTTAATCCTGGTGATTTGGAGGCTAGGGCAGGAGGATTACAAGTTTGAGGCTGACTTAGTCAACTTAGCAAGACCCTGTCTCAACATAAAAAAAGGTCTGGGGGTGTAGCTCAGTGGAAGAGACTTCCTCCCCTGGGGTTCAATCCCCAGTGATTTCTTAAAAGTAAAATCCACAAACTAACATTGATGAATGACCCTTTGCATAGGCATTGTACCAAGGACTAGATTTGGACAGCTATTTTAATTCTTACCATATCACTTTAAGGAAGACCTCATTATAGTTTGTCCCCATTTTATAGATCTCAAGTGGAAGGCACAGAGAGAGGAAGTAACATGACCCAGGTCACACAGAATACAAGCACAGGCCATCTGGCTACATTTGGGTGGGTCCTATAACTCTTATTTTACTGGTAGAGAGGGACAGAAAAATCATGTCACTTCCCAAACACAAAGATTATCAGTAGTATCACTGGATCAATGACCTGAGTTTGCTGACTCCATGCTCCAGCCTTTGTGAAAGACTGCTGCTCCTAATTGTTAGGACAGACTCAGAAGCAGGGGGTATCTGTTAATTAACAGCACTGGAGAGGAAGCAAGTTGTGGGCCTCAGGGGATTCTGCACTATCACATGGGTTCCAGGAACGAGTGGCCAGGAGGCTGAGCCTCTCAGGGTTCTGCGGTGTAACATGGCATCCTGGACTCTCAGGACAGGTCCCAATCACCCACCAGAAGCTGTGCTCTGCTAGGGTCTGAATGCCATGGTGATCACCTAACAATAGGACCGATGCTCTTTGCCAGTGTGCTGGGGACTTGCCTTGAAGCTGCCAAAATCACTGTGGGCTTCCATGCCCCCTGGAACATCTCCCATCCATGCAGTGTGCAGAGGCTGGGGGCAGGCCATGGACAAGGTCAACTCAGAGCCAGTGGGTCTTGGAAACTTCAGCTGGGAGTTCACTTACACCAACTCCACCTGCAGTGCCAAGGAGTCCCTTGCTCTTTTTATCAACCGGGTCCAGGGAGGATGCATTTCTGCCCTGTTTGGACCAGCATGCCCTGGAGCAGCAGAGGTACAGTATACTGTCTACTGGAAACTTTAGCTCTTTCCATTGCAAGAGGTAATCTTGACGAATACAGCACAGATGTGAATAATCTCTTGGCAAGGATCATGTTATTTTACCAATAGCTGTGTAGTTCTTGGAAACCATTTTTTTTTTAGATGTAATTAGAACAGTTAACATTCTCTTTTTAAAAAAGCCTTTCAAATAAACAATTGTTAGTTCTCGTGTGCTCTTACTCTGCCTGCTGATTGTTGATAGGTGGAACTTGGTGCTGTTGTTTATGACTGCCTTTATTCACTTCAATGTTGTCAGACACATGGCTTGGAAAAACTAAGAGGAAAACCAAGGCGTGATTTTTTTTTTTTTTTTTTGTTGTTGTTGTTTTGTTTTTGTTTTTGGTACTAGGGGTTGAACTCAGGGGCACTTGACCACTAACCCATATCCCCAGCCATATTTTGTATTTTATTTAGAGACAGGGTCTCTCTGAGTTGCTTAGTGCCTCGCCATTGCTGAGGCTGGCTTTGAACTAGTGATCCTCCTGCCTCAGCCTCCTGAGCCATTGGCATTACAGGTTTGGGATACCATGCCCGGCAAGGCTTGGTTTTAAATATAAAGTTATCAATTGTTTGAGCAGGTTTTCCTCTGGCGTGTGTGATAAGCTATTCAGGGATGATGCAAGTATTTGGAAGACTGAAGTATGACAGATTGCTTTAAACTCAAGCAAGCAAATAAGGAAAATGAATGCTTTGTGTTTGGTTAATGGAATTAGCTGGGGTGATCTCCTCAGGTATCATGACATCTGAGAGATGTTGATGTGCAGGGTGAATAGGAAGGAGCTTCACAATCTCATTCCCCTCCATATGTAGAATTCTCAGTAGTTGGTGCTGCACAATTAAGTTCAAGTTTAAATTTGCATCTTGGTGTCTCCTGCAATTCCCCACTTGACACATTTCTAATTGTCCAAGGTCTACCCATTCTTCAAAGTCAACCTCAAGTGTCATAGGCCCCCTCTCCCTTCATATCCCTAATTCCTCAATTATTACTTTTCAAACTCCTATAAATATATTGTCTATAAATTTTGGAGGGTATATTTAATTCTAGAACTATCTTTTCTATATCTTAGTTCCTGTACCAGTCCATAAGCTCCTTTAAGAACAAGTTCTCCAAAGTTCCTTGTGAATTATGAGATCCTAAGACAAAATATGTAAACAGAGAACAACAAAAAAAAGAAAGAAAGAGTGACTGAGTAGCTATGAACGTGGGTTCTGGAACCATATTGCCTGAGTTTCAATGCTTCTGCACTATTTGATGGCTATATAACTGATCTCTGCATCTCTATTTTCATCCTTAAAAAAGTTGAAATAAAACACTAAGTTTTTAGTAGAGTTCTTTGCATATAGTGAGTGGTCAGTTAACTCTTGCCTTTATATCTCTGGTCCTCTTAGGAATTGCATCTACAAATTGGTTCCAAGACATTCCAACATTCCAAAAGAGAGGGTCCAATAAGACCCACAGACTTCCTGAATCTGAGGTTTATGCAGATACTTTACTTTGAGGTTTGAGTGTTGCATCAACTCTATGGCGAAAAGATGTCCTCTTGGTTTCTTTCAAGGGTGCTGGTTTGCTGGCTTCTGAGTAGAAGATCCCTGTTTGACTTTGTTGGATCAATGGCCAAGTTGAAGAGCCATTTTTTGTATGATACTTACGTGAGACTTGTGCCATCCAAGCAGGAAAAAGGTGACGTGCTTCAGAAAAGGTCTACCTTTCTGAAGGTTTCCAACCTAGGTCTCTCGTACCTAGGTTGGAAACACATTGGGTTGTTTGGATGCCACTCTGGACCTCCTCCTGGGATAGTGGGAATGAGCTATGGAGGGTTGAAGAGATGAACTAAAATCCCATTTCACCATCACTGCCAGTATGAGACACACCAGCAGTAACCCAGTCCTCCTTCAGGAGGATCTCAGAAGCATGTCACCAGTCGCCAGGGGAAAGTAGGAAAGAGATTTTCTTTGCTTATATTCAGAGCATCAAATAGGTTGGGCAAAGTTTTTGAGTACAATTAAGAACTCTTCACTTTGCCTAAAGTGCAATCTCAGGTGCTATAGTGTAAGTTCTAGAAGTATATTCCAGGTAAGCCGGGTCCTGGACTTTGATTGCTGTTCAAAGCATGGGCTTTGGAGACAGACACACTTAGCTTTGATTCCTGCCTCTGACACTTTCTAGCTGTGTACTCTTGGGAAGTGTCTTAACCTCTCTGTGCCTCAGATCTCTCACCTGTAAAATGGAGACCACCATCCTATCTCCCCTCTAGGAAGGCAGGGATTAAGAAGGGTCACATGTGACACAGGAGCAGTGCAGTATCTGGACAGCAGGTCAACATAGGGCAGCAGATATTTTTGTGGTGCTGCTTAGAAGACTCTCTTTCCTAGCACAGGTTAGTCACTGACTCCTTTCTGATCTTCAAATAAACTAAGCTCTTATGGCCTTGGGACTGTGGGATTTGCTTATCCTTCTTCCCAGAGTGCCACCCAATGCCACACCCCACCCAGCATTCCTCTTGCTTTCCAGATGGGTCCAGCGCCCACCTCCTCAGAGCAGCTGTCCCTTGCTGTTGATGCAGAGCTGTCCCCCCTCCCCCACTAATGAGAGGCTTATTTGAGCTCTTCCATCCTCTGCTCTGTGAGTCCCAGAGGGCAGGGCCCTTTGCCGGGCTCACTGTGGTCTCCATGTGTCTTGTCAGACACATGGCTGGAGCTCAGATAAATACATTATAAATTACCTAATTTCAAAAATAAGCCACTACTTCATTTGTGTGTCCCCAGAATAAATGATGATGTGCTTGCATGGAATGAGAATACCAGGGCTACGCCCACCCCCGCCCATTTCAGCCCAGAAAGTCTGAATGTTCTGGATTCTAGGTCCTCTGTGACCTCCTCTGAGCCAATGTGAAGCTGCTGAGTCACTGACAAGATCTTTTGTTTTGATATTCTGAGTCAATTAGATGAAAGAAACTGACTTACAGAAATAATCTCAACGCATTTGGACTTGTGCATTGTACAGGTGGAGACTGCAGCAAAGGCTAATTTCCACGAGGCAACAGCTGCCGAGTTGTATGTTGCAGGCTTGTTTTAAGAACTCTACGTTCTGGGACTAGTTGAGGAGCTTCTATTTCCTGAAGCACACTTAAGGAAAGAAAAAGATTGTGTCTGCTTTGGAGTGGCTTTAGGCTAGGCTTTCAAAAGAGAGTGGTGTGTGTGTGTGTGTGTGTGTGTGTGCACGTGCGCGTGTGCATGATGCAGCTGGCCAACTCTGTCTTCCCTTCCTGTAGTTATCATCTTTATCTGCAGCCCAGAGGATGCAAAAAATTATTCTGAGGGCTGCAGAGAACCTGGGACTCAGCACTGGAGAATTTGCCTTTATTATTTTGCCACAGTTAGAGGTAGATGCGGACCAGCACTCAGTGGCTCTGATAATGAGAATGAAGTCCTTGCTATGAACCAGGATGTATTAGTTCACCAAATACTACCACCTAGAAGGTGGGCACTCCCGTGTCCTCATCTTGAGATGAGGAGACTAGGACTGAGCTGAAAGACTGTACTCAGAGTTCTTTGTAGAGGCAGTGAGAAGCTGTGCCCGGAGAAGCCAGTGTGGAGCCTGGCTTCTGCACCAGCTGAAGAACTGTCATTTCTATCAGGGAAGTGGGACCTACCCAAAGGTCTGTCAAACACATGTGGCTCTCGTTTCTTATTCTTCCACAGCCACCTCCTGTGTCCTTGAAGCACATATAAATGCCTGGAGAGAGCAACATACTAGCCCACTCAGGTAATTCTTAGTAATGGCTCTAGCCATTACTAAGTGTATTGAGTATTGTTACACACTTGGCATGCATTGTTGAACTTGATATTCCCAGTAGCCCCGTGAGGCAGCTATTACATGCATTGTTGCACTTGAGGTTTCCAAAAGCCTCGGAAGAAAGA
Organism: Marmota flaviventris; assembly: GCF_047511675.1. Taxonomy (NCBI): domain Eukaryota; kingdom Metazoa; phylum Chordata; class Mammalia; order Rodentia; family Sciuridae; genus Marmota; species Marmota flaviventris. The sequence continues at coordinate 17,369,649 of NC_092501.1, forward strand.
CACGATTAACACTCGGACTTACAGATGAAAAACCAAGGCTTAGATAAGTAAGGTAGCTTACCCTAAGAAGATCTCAGCACTCCCAAGTGGCATAGCTGGGGTTCCAAACTGGGTCTTTTGCCCTTCACCCCCCATAGCTGTCTTATGGAGTATTTGTGAGGTGTCTGGCTGCTTGGTATATTAGAATTCATTTCAGCTTACAACCACCCTATGGTGCAGGTATTCTTTTTAGTCTCATTTTATAGAAGGGAAAACTGAGTTCCTGAGAGGTGAACTGACTTGCCCAAGGCCATACAACTAGCATGCAAGAAGGCTACTGTTCCACCCAGTGGGCTGGCCTCGGTGTCTCTGTGTGTAAGCACCACACCATACTGCAGGCAGAGTCTAGAAATGCCACTGGACTTCAGCTATGGACACACTGTATGCTGTTCCCAACAGGTTTGCTTGCTAAAAGGAGGTTGTTTTATATAATCGAGAAGCTGACATTGGGCAAAGGAAGTAGAGGGAGATGTATAATAATGTCCAGGATTTCTCTTTCTTTATCAGGAAGTATTTCAGATGACCAAAAGTGCCTCAGATTTCTTTGGCTGGCAGATGGAATTCTAAATGCATGCCAGGCTTTCCAGAGCCTTCTCTTGCCTTACCTTTTTATGCCCCCCATCCCTGCCTTCTCTTCAATTTTCCCCTCACCTCTGCCTTCAGGGAGAGCACAAGAGAGGTGGGGATGTGCCAAGTCTTAGTATTTCAGAGAAGTCGTTCTAAACTTCCCTCTCTCCTGTTGCTTCCCCCCAAAATTTGAAGATCAATCCAATTGGTTTGTAGTAGCAGGGAGAGTCTAGAACTAGGACTGGGGTTGTGGCTCAGTGATAGAGCACTTGCCTGCCTAGCATGGGTGAGGCACTGAATTTGATTCTCAGCACCATATATAAATAAATAAAATAAAGGTCCATCGACAACTAAAAAATACATATGTAAAAAAAAAAGGACCTAGAACTAAAAAGTTACCACACAATGTCCATGCAACTGAATTCAGGCTGCTTTTAAAAAGAATATATAAATCCATTCTATGAAAGTGTTCCCAATGTAGGTTAAAGTAGAAAAAAAGTCAAGCTGCAGAATGATAGAATAGTGCAATAGCATATTCATAAACACACCAACAAGTAGACACACACACACACTCTCTCTCCTCTCTACGTGCCTGTTTTGTTTGGGTAACTCTCAGTGCAGGATGAGAGGAACTAATAGGAAAATTAGGAAATACACAATGAATGGCTATGCACTAATAATAGTGACAATCACAAAACACCAGTTACCAACAGAATATTGGAAATAGAGGATCCTAAACTTTCCAAACTTTTGTACTCATTGCTGTTGGGTAAGCTTTCTGCTCTGCCTCTTAGCTGCTTGATGCCCAGGTATGATTTTAATTTATGTTTTGGCTTTGCTTTCTTCCCACAGCTTGTATGCTAACTAGAAAAGGATTTCCAGTGATTCCAGCAATTCAAGTTCAATATGGCCTTATATGCAGTTCGGCTGCACAGCTTATTTCTTATAGAATGGTGACATTAATTTCCTTTCTTTTTAGGAAAGTGTTTGGAAAGATGTATTATCAAACCAGAAAGTGAAGTGCCTCCCAAAGACCTATGAATGAGTATTTCTCATCATGCTCAGCTCCCATGGAGAAGGTCCCGGAGACAGTGGCTTCTGGGAGCAGGTCTACCAGAAGCTGAGGAAGGTGCCCTTCCACAGCTCCAACTCCTTGGAGGAGCAGGTCTGTTAGGGCCTCTGCACTGGGCCCTGATTCTCTTTTGACCATACTTGTGTTTGGTTTCTGCATTTTCCCCTTTTGTGTCCCCTCTTCTGCCCAAAACACATACACACACACACACACACACACACACACACACACACACACACAACTTCCCCTCTTCCACAGCCCCAGATAAACAGTGGTTTGATGCTGTCTTATGAAATCCATGCTCCACGCCACAGAGGGGAACACAGGTTATGAGGTGAAAGGCCACTGGCCTTGGTGTCAGAGACCAGGGCTTCCATCTGCTTCTGCTACTTACTGACTGTGGGACCTTCTAGGGTACTGCTTAACCTCCCTCCACTGTGTCTCTTCACCTGTAAAATGGGACCCTAATGACATCTACTTCCTGGACTCTTGTTCTGAGTGTCCAAGAACATGCTACATGGAATGGCAGAACAGACACCAGTGGGTGCTCAGGACATGCCAGTTTCTTTAGCCAGGAGGAGAGCACAACCAAGAGCCAGGATGAACAGTGAGACATGTGGCTAGGACAAGGCAAGCAGAGGGTCTGGGCCAGCGGGGAGGTGGTCAGGAGAGAGGAGTCCAGCCAGTGGGAATCTGAGCATGTTTTCTAACTTGAGTGAGCCAGGTGGCTCCCACAGAGGAAATTTTACAGAAAGAAGAATATTGGCCAGAGCCAGAGCTACTTCCAGTGGGGGGCCTTTGGTCAAGCTGAGCCCTAAGGTGACAACCGGCCCTGATGGCAAGGGGCTTCATTAGGAAATGAAGGAGCCAATTATGGATCCCAACACAGAAGACAAGATGATTGTTATGGTTTGGATGTGAGATGTCCCCCAAAAGCTCACGTGTGAGAGAGACAATGCAAGAAGTTTCAGAGGAGAACTGATGGGGTTTTAAGAGTCTTAACCCAATCGGTGCATTAATTCCCTGAGAGGGATTAACTGAGTGGTAACTCAAGTGGTAGTGTGTGGCTGGAGGAAGTGGGCATTGGGGCATGGCTTTGGGTATGTAGTTGTATCTGGCAAGTGGAGACCTCACTCTATGCCTACTGATCATGATGTGAACTGCTTCCTTCTGCCTCCGTGATGTCCTGCCTCACCTTGAGCCCTGAGGAATGGAACTGGCCTTCTATGGACTAAGATCTCTAAACCTGTGAGCCCTCAAATAAAATTTTCCTTCTCTACCATTGTGCTGGTTGGTTCCTTTGGTCACAGCAGTGAAAAAGCTGACTAAAACAATGATCAAACCACTATGTGGGAGCAGCCTACTGTACGTCAGCCCTGTACTGGCTGCTGTGGAAGGGTGCCTGCTCTCAGTAGGCACTTATAAATCATTGGCTAAACCAGTGAAACAGAATACGCATCTGTGTGGCCTGCAGGAACTGCAGCAGCTAGTTCACCAACCCCACCTTGTTTAGCTCTCTTCCCCATTCCCTCCAATGGCAGCTTTCTCCCCCTTATAGAAATGAGGGCACTGAGACTCAGGTTATGGAATTACCCTGGGTCTCATAACCAGGAAGTACCAGAACCAGCCTGGCTCCAAAACCTTTTCTCTTACACATGAAAGACCACGGCCTCCAGGACTATTCCAGGAGGGTTGTGTGATCTAATTGGGAAAACCAGGCTGTTGAGAGCCACAGCCGAAGGGGTCCCAGCAAACTTTCAGACTGCCAGCTGATGATTGGCTCACAGCGGCCCCAGCAACTTCTAGCTGATTGGCTCCTCTGCGGTGATGCTCATTGGGCTGTTTCCCTGCCCTTTCAGACCATGGAGCTGCTCATTGGGGGACTTTTTTGGCTCCACCCATGCGACCCAGCCAATTGGCCTCAAGAGCAGGAGGATTGTGGGAGGTGGAGAGGCTGGTGATTGTGGGAGAGGCTGGTGGGAAGCTGGTGGTGGCAGTTGGGCTCTGAAGGTTTTTCCTGAGGAGCTGTTTTGTTTGGCGTGTGTGGTTCTAAAAATAAAGTTAGTTTCTTTTGACAAGTGGCTCCTGAATTGTGCCCAGCCAGACTGCGGCATTTGGTGGCCTGTACGGGGAACGACTGAGGGTAAGTGATAAGGTAAACTGCTCGCCCCTGAGGGCAGGGCAAGAGGATGGGTAGCCATTTTAAGATCCAATTGCAATGGTACCAACCTAAGACAGGAGGCTGACGCCTTGAGGTCAGCTCATCCGATAACGGGTAAGGACCATATGTACTATTGGACAACCTAAGGCAGGCACGGTCCCTAAGCCACATGCTTGTTGTTTAAACAGAGAGGGGGAGATGTTGAGAGCCACAGCCAAAGGGGCCCCAGCAAACTTTCAGATTGCCAGCTGATGATTGGCTCACAGCGGCCCCAGCAACTTCTAGCTGATTGGCTCCTCTGCAGTGATGCTCATTGAGCTGTTTCCCCACCCTTTCAGACTGCCAGCTGATGATTGGCTCCTCTGTGGTGATGCTCATTGGGCTGTTTCCCTGCCCTTTCAGACCACGGAGCTGCTCATTGGGGGACTTTTTTGGCTCCACCCATGCGACCCAGCCAATCGGCCTCAAGAGCAGGAGGATTGTGGGAGGTGGAGAGGATGGTGGTTGTGGGAGAGGCTGGTGGGAAGCCGGTGGTGGCAGTTGGGCTCTGAAGGTTTTTCCTGAGGAGCTGTTTTGTTTGGCGTGTGTGGTTCTAAAAATAAAGTTCGTTTCTTTTGACAAGAGGCTCCTGAATTGTGCCCAGCCAGACTGCGGCATTAGGCTTGGGAGGAAGGGTGCAGACTGGGAAATCAGGTTAACAGTGCAGGTATGGGTGACCTCCTCTCTCTGTAGGACGGATGCAGAACACGTGCTGGTTCCGCTGCACAGAGATAGTCCAGGTCAGGAGAGAATTTCAGGATGGGTGGTCAGCACCCCAAGAGCCCATTACACTGCACTTCAGGGGGAGCAGCCATGTGCTGGGGGTTTCTGGACTCAGGCCCCAGTCCCAAGGGCTTTGAGATGCTGGGTATGTGATAATGGGCCTCCTGAGGGGTCTGTCTCACACTGAGCTTAGATTCAGCTTTTTTGTGGAGATTCTAGTCTTCTGCGAGGGTGGTTGAGGTTAAAACCTCACAGCTGGCTCAGGCCACTCATCATGCTCTGTCTAGAGGCTGCCCAGACGGAAGGAGGCTTTTGGGGTCCTTATCCCCACTCCTGGGAAGTCTCTCCCTCAGCTGCTTTCTCACTCATCCATCAAGAATAAAACTTAACAATACAAGGCCTGTCTCCAGGGCACTGTGCATAGTAAGATGGTGAGGTGTGCTGGAAAGAGCAGTGCACTTGGGGCCGGGGTGGCCTGGTTTGTGTTCTGCCTCTGATTCCTAGCTCTGGAAGGCAGACTTGGGGGACACTGACCTTCAAGCCCCACTTGTTAGGAGTGAATGACGGGTGCCCCCTCTGTAGGGTTAACTGGGACTAGACCAGTGAGATCATCGTGACTACAGTACTGGGCACTCAGTAGGCACTGCTTAAATGGTGATCTTGCATCCAGTCCACAGTGGGACCAAAGAACAATCAGTGCTTTGTCAGAGCATGTGTGCTAGTTTGGGTGTGGAGGAGTTGTACCTTATTTACTCCTCTGACATCTCTGCTGTGTTCCTTTGTGAGCGGGGCATAGCACATCCTAAGCAAGGGCAAAGAACAAACCAACCAGGACTGAGCGACCTGCCAAACCCAGTCGGGAAGGGCCCACCTGAGGACAAAGCTTGCAAGCCTATATCCTCGGGGTCTGGCTCCTGGAGTGGAGGAGCCAGGAGGATGGCAGGGACTGGAAGAGACAGTTGTCCCTCAGCCCCAGCCATCTCTTGCCATGTGGCCATTTGGCTTTCTCTTGTCAGGTCTGATTGTTTATGGGAAACACAAATCTGAGGTTTTATATGAAATTAACTGGAATATGCTTGACTTGTTTTTTTCTTTTTGAATTCTGGGTGGGCCTCCCCAGTATAGGCCAAACAAAATATGTCTGCCTGCCCAGTGTGGCCCTGAGCCCCAGCAGGATGCCACTTCTGAACTGTCTTCTTTCCTTTTCTGTCCCCATTGATCCTGTCTCAGCTTCCTTGAAATGGCAAAGACCTTGCATCTGGCATTTGATGGGGAAGGGGATTCTGCCCATCTGAGCCTGAGCAAGCTGCCATTTTGAGCAACAAGTTCCGCTCTGTCCTCCTTAACTTGTGCGATCTTCTCTCTTTCCAGGAATCACAGGCCCTGTGTTTGTGAACTCCCAGGGAAAAAGGTACTTGGATCACTCAGTCTATGTCCTACAGGAATTTGGAAATGAGTTCCTTTTTTCTTCCTTTACTTCATTATGATTGCTTTCAGAAAGTAATCAGGTACTACAAGACATTTCTGCAAGTTTAGCTCATGTCAGGGGAAGAGCCCTGGGAAGAGGAGGGGACCAGGGAGATCACCTTCTTCTGGGAGATCAGTTTAGAATTTAGTCCCTAGAATCCCTTACCAATATCTGGTGCTCTCTAACCTCATAAAAATAGACTTTGGGCCTTTAAGATGATTTGCCCTGGATTGTTCATATAGGCTGGCCATTTCAGCTTCCAGAGTAGAATGCAGCACCCCTCTATAAGGGACCAGGCCTCCTCTGATGACCCAGCCAGAGCCAGTTCCCATTGCCCATTTGTCTCTGGGAGAGGCACTGGCTTAGTGGGTGATGGAGCACAGCACCCGCTGCAGGGATGGGCCCCTAATCAGCCAGAAGCTCACCTATTACAGCCTGACTCCCAAACAGATTTGGACATCAGAATCCTCTGACATCCTGGGCTCCCAGAATGCCCTGGAAAAATCCATAGTTTTGTTCTCTCATCTACAGATCAATGAGAAAAGGAAACCTAACACTTAATTCTGTTTGCCTCTCACTGCCACCATCCCCAATCCAGATTCCATTTGAGAGGTTTTTTCCTTTACTCTTATAGAATGTTAATGTACCCAAATGGGCCTACCTAGAAAACAAAATTACCATGGCAAACCAAGTCCTCAGAATCACAGGAATGGGCTCACTCCACAGAAGGGACAAGGCTAGGGTTTGTGAATATCAAAGTGCTATATAATAAGATTTGTCTATATCAAACCTGGGTGCAATTCCCAGCAACACTGAGAATTGGTGCATTAAATCTAAAGAGTGTGGCTTAAATCAAAAGTTCAAGTTACATATTCTGCCAGGCAAAAGGATATTGCCATCATGAATTAGATACCCAAGAGCTAGATTTGAGGAGTAGAGGGGAGATGAGAATTTTGGTCCAGTCAGAAGAGATGTGAGTAGTATTTTTTTTTTTTTTAAACAAATAATGTGTGTTTCAGTTGTTCCTCTTGTACATGATGTAGAGACAAGTAGGATAAACCTAGTCATCACGGACACTTGTGTTTTCTTTTTCTAAAGACCATTAAGGAATTTCTCCAACATTACTTGGTCTTATGGCTCCCTCCCTGAATTCAGACCCAGCTGTGGGTTTTACAAGGAGCTCTGCAAAACAGAGCCTACTTTAACAGGTTAAGTGTGGCTGCTTGGAGAAAAATCAGGAAAGGTTTCTCTATAACGGGGTTTTTCAATAACAGTAACACCTTGCTATTTTAGGCTGGAGAATCTCTGTGTGTGTGTGTGTGTGTGTGTGTGTGTGTGTGTATCTTTCCTGTGCATTGCAGGATGTAGCATCCATAGCTCCCACCACTAGATGCCAGAAGCAACCCTGTGGTTGCAAGAACCAAACATGTTTCCAGACATTGTCACATATCCCCTAGGGGGGCGACATCACCTGCCTTGCCCCTTGAGAACCACTGCCCTAGGGAAATCTGGCTCTTGAGATTTGAGTCTCAGGAACTTCTTTTGTAGGGAGGGAGAAAGAGCCTGGGTGGTGGAGTGTGCGGAACAGTCAAGGGCACAACCCTGGAATTAGATGGATCATGCTTGGAGAACAGCCCTACAGAGAACACAGTGCATGTTTAACAAAGGTGGGGATGGTGGTACATTATTTCCCTAAGATAGACATTTCCATGCAAAGAGGGAGGTCCCTAGCAGGGCCTTCCAGGCCCCTGCCTAGCAGGGCCAGACTGGGTCAGAGATGTGCCCCTTTCTGCTCTTAGGCAGGCCTGAGTAATGACGGTCTCCATTCTCCAGGTCTAACTGTTGTGAGTGTCATGGTGATACTCCTGAGTATTGTCCTGAGAGCTGCCACCCTCGGTCTGGTTTTAAGGATGCAGAAGGGAAAACTGAGGAGGCAAAATAAAGACATTGGGTGGCAAATTAACTATGTTAACATCACCATCCTGACCTAGATCAAGATGAGGCACTTGGGACCCAGATGTCCATTTGCCTTTTTTTTTTTGGAAGAGACCTCATTCAGGAGCTGATGAGAGCAAGGGGCTGGCTCATTTATACAGTGTGCAACTCATGAGGTCCCCAGATCTGACTTCTAGTTCAAGGTACTGAATTGCTGAATACTTCTGTCACCTCCCTGAGGCTCAGTTTCTGACTATTGAAAAATGATCTGTAGTCTCTGAAGTTCCCTTCAACTTTATTACACTGTGTATAAGAAACACATGTACTGCTCAAATATTGAGGCTGTTTCTGGGGAGCATTTAGTTATCTCCTTTAATCTAGTGATGACTAGCATGGGAAGGCTCATTTGCATAATAAACACTTCATGACCATAAGCAGAGTGCAAGGCTTGGGGAACTCCACAAATGAGATGCCTTTAGAGGAAATCAGATGTACAGAGAGGTGTCTCCATGGGGGTGGTGAGGCAGAAGCCTTGTGGGGTTGGGGGCATGGGGACTCAAGTTCCCAGCTTCTTGAAGGCTTCAGGGAGGAGGCAATATTTGGGAGGAGTGAGTTTGCTACTGGTGACAGGGAGAGAAGTTACATAGGCTATGCCAGGATGTGGGTGGCTGAAGGCTGGAGAACTTGGCTGGGACCAAGTCAGGAAGGTTTCAATGCACAAAGTAAGACCCAGAGATTGGGTGTCTTTACAACTTATTTCCAAATGTTCTTGGGGATTTAGAGTCTCCCTTTTCCCTCTTCAATCAAAATAGCTCTGTTCTGATTTGCTTGACTTCTATATTAGGGTTCCAGGGAAGATTCTTCTGGGAAAACAGGGTTCTTGTGCTTTGAAGATGTTCTGCAGATGTTGGGGAGGCACTAAGGGATAAATACAGAGGGACCCCAGGTTGATTTAGGAAAATGACTCTGACTTCACCTTAGTTAAGTGATATACCTAGAACTTGATTCTGAACAGACTGAGAGTCTGCCCTCACAACTGGCAATGTCCATACAGACACCAAGAGAGATGCATGCATCAGGTAGACACACTCACACTATGGGATAGAAATATCAGAGTTCAAGTCCTGATTCTTCCATGTATTAATTGTGTGACCTTGGAATTCACCTTCCTAATCTATGAAGAGCCCAGCTCTTTCAGTACTTGGCCATGCCATTGAGAGCAATGGAATCACATGTTGTTTTGCAGCCACCTGGGAGAGGCACACCTGTGTCAAGAGGCAACAGTAGTAAGGCATCTGGTGGGATGAGTTCTGCTGACCTCAGCACCTTTGTCAAGAGCCTGGGGGCAGGGAGAGTTGTGGGGAGCTCTTTTATGCCCCCAGTAGGGCTTTACCAGGTATTTCTTGAGCCAGGTGTCTTTATGTAGATCTTAATGAGTATTTCTGCCTTGTTTTCCACATGAACTCTTGGTCAGACAGGGCATCCTGAATAGAACATTCTCCAAGCAAAAGCCAAGGTGGTCTCTGCTCTCCAAACTGGTGCTTCTCAAACTTTAACGTGAGTACAAATTACTTGGGGCTGTTAAAAATGTGGATTAATGTGTACAAATGTTATGTGTCAATTTTCAAAAAATTTCCTGCTTTTAAAAATGCAGATTGTGAGTCAGTCGGTCTAGGTTCTGAATTTCTAGCAAGTTCCTAAGTGATTCCCTATGCTGGCTTCTAGATTAGACTCTGCTCCGTCCAATAGTACTTTCTGTGGTGATGCAAAGGTCCCAAATCTGCACTATCCAATATGGTATCCACCAGCCTCACGTGACCATTATTAAACATTAGTGTGGCTGGGGAATTGCACTTTAAATTTTATTTAGTTACAACTCATTTAATTTTAAGTTTAAATAGCCCCATTTGGCTAGTGGCTACCTTAATGGACAAGTATACTCCTAGAACATGCATTATTCCATTCCCTGGTGCTTTAATGAGACTCTGTCACGGGTCTGGGTGCTTCTGCAGTGTAAACAGTGGCAGCTGCCAAGGCTGGGACACCATTCCATTCCCACCTTCTCTCTCCCTCCCTTCCACACCCTGGACCTTAAAAGTCTCCTGTGCTTAATAAGTCTTTAGAAATTCAAGTCCCCTTGGGGGGGGGAGTTATATAAAGAAAAAAATTCCATGTATTTACCTTTTAAAAATGGAAGTCCTGGAGAGTAGGGGCAGAAAGCTCTATACAAGGGAAGATTCGTTCATTGCTGTAAACATGGGTTAGGAGAGATTAGAGTCAATACATTTGTATGCAACTGAATTTATTTTTCTAAATGCTTACTTACTTGAGTTTTCAAACTACAAAAATCTCCTAGGATATTACCAAATACCCTACGGACCAGATGAAATTGTATGTTGTGGTCACTGGCCTTTTAGAGAAGGAAGCCAGCAACCTGAAGCACATCACTCATAAATCTTCCTAAAATGGTCTCTTCTTCCTTCCCTCAACCCCTATCACTGTATTCCTCACCTCTATGGACTATGTTCGTATTAGTGTCCAAATTCTTTAACAAGGGACTCAAGTCTCCTCATGACCTAGTTCTAACACAGTTTCAGAAACTTTTTGTTTCTGGCCTAAATACTATGCTTGTCCGGTTGGTCTTGCTGATCATGCCATATACATTTCACCTTCTGATAATGCCATGCCTGCTCTGCCTTCCTCACCCCATGTAGAACCTTCTTATGCTTTGGGGTTCAACACCAGCATCACCTCTTCTGAGAATACTTTACTCTATCCCATAGGCATCCTTTCCTCCCTGGAGCTCCCACTACAGTCCTGAGTCCTGTGTAGTTACCCCCACCTAAAAGGGACAGATCTGGGTTGGCACAGAGCTCATACTGTACCTTCTTCCACCTCAGACCTACCCCAGTATTGTGTTTTGTGATGGCTAAAAGCAGACACAATAGGTAATACTCACCATAAGATATTCCATCTATGAAAGCTTAATATGTGCCTGGCATTGAATTTCCAGTGTTATGTATTTTAATTGTTTTGACCCTCATGGAAACTCTATGAGATTTTTAAAGCTTGAAGAAGTTCCATTCAGTGGGTGGAACTGGGTTTTGAAACAGGTATCTGACTCCAGATTTACATTATATCTTCATCTCACCTGAATGATAATGGGGCAATACTGTATGATAGAAAGAGTATAGTCTTGGAGTTAGACATTTAAATTCTGGCTGTATTACCTACAGTGTGCAACCTTGGACACATTTCCTAACTTCAGTGGTCCCATCTGTAACTGGGCTAATAATTCTAACTTTCCAGCTAATTGACTGCTGGGTAGCTAGCTCAGTGTGAGATATAGCACAGTGCCACCAGAGGGGTTGATAGAGCAGTGAGAAACTGAATTGTCCCTCCTGTAGGCAAATCTCTTTTTTCAAGTCTTCCTGATCCTCCTTTTGCCCTCTGACTGGAGTTGTTTTGGGATCATCCTGGATTAAGAACATTCCACTTTGTCTCTGATTCCAGAGAAAACATATGACCATCTGCTATGTTGGTGACCAAGCAGAAGCATGGGATAGGAAGCTGACTGCGTGGCAGGAACTCCAGCTGGTGAGGCCCCTCTCTGTGCCTTCTCTGAATGTGAGGGGTATTCTCCATCCCAGAAGAGCAATGGTGGGAAGCTACTTCCCTTAACTTGACCTGACACCCCTGCACCCTGACAGTCCAGGCCTTGGATCTTAGACCCTTGGCCTGACCCAGGCACCTAAACCCTGGCTTCCTCCCACCTCTGCCCTCCCCACTTAATTCCTTCTGACCTTAATTCTGGCTCTCACCTTTTCCATCTGTGATGGCTGCTTACCAACTTTGAACCTGGACCTAGGAGGGAGTTTGACTTCTTACTCTGTATTAATGGCCTGTCGAGACCCACACACTGACATTGGCAGCTACAAGCAGAAAGCAAGGCTGGCTGAGGTCACACTTAGATCCTGCCCCTGGCTTATTGGTTGAAGGCCCCTGTGGATTTACCTCCCAGCTCTGCCACTTTTAAGTTACATGATTTTCAATAACTGACTTCCTCTTTGGGGGGGCATCCATTTTCTCATCTGTAAAACAGGAGTAGTAACAGTTCTCATCTCACAAGGTTTTTATAAGAATTAACTGAAAGTATATAAGGCGCAGTCCCTCGCACAAAGACTCACTTTATGTATGTGCTGTTTTCACCATTATTTCCAGATGTGTGAATTAAGGCATGAGAACATCATCCCCTTCTTTGGTATTTACAACATCTGTATTGTCACCCAGTATTGCAAAAAAGGAAGTCTTTTTGGGGGGGTGGGGGTTTGTCCTATTTATTATTAGTCTGCCTCTGCTGAGGTCACCCTTTGGTGAGCCTTCACCTGAGACGCAAATATTTTCATGTCTTTTGCCCATTCAGGCAAGTGTATCCACAAACCTCTTCCCCAAATGTCTTTGTCACCAATTTTCCAATCATGACCCTTTCTAGTCCCTAACCATCCAGCCAAACTAAGGGTCACAGCTCATGAAATTGAATATAATTGCATATCTGGCCGTTTCCCCTTCCAAGTAAAGTGAACAACCCGGTGTGTTACTTTGAGCTTTATTAGGAGGATGTCCCTTCACCGGCTGTCCTTTAGGGATGTTATGGAGAGTTCTTCAGTTGTCCAATTTGGGGTAGTGCCTGCAGTCATCTTCCTCTGTCAGTAGATCACAGGGGGCTGCCCATAGGAGCAGGGAGGGAGGGAGAAGGCAGGAGTGAGGAAAATGGGCCTTTGGAACACTTCCTCATGTAACTTTCTTCAGCCTTCAGGGCCTGCTCAGGTCCAAACTTGGGTATATCACTTCATTTGATGATGGAGTGTTGCTGTGCATGCCAACTTCATGGTTTGGAGGATCAGACAATACCCATTTCAAGATGGGTAGCTCAATTCCCATGTTAACTTAGTGACCTATGGTTAACTGTTAAGAATCTACTAAGACCCAGTAGCAGGCCAAGAGCTCTCTCTCAAAACAAATAGTTATTTATGGCATTAGCAGTCTTGCTCCAAAATCTTACAGGCCTGAAACTGGAACTCACCCTTAGGGGCCTGCCAAAGGTCTGTATAGCATTTCTATCTGCCAATGACATTTCACCACTGGATCTGCTGGATCATATGGCCTGAGTGGCAGGGCAGCTTCTATGCGGCCGATATAAGTTGCAAAGCCTTTTCTTGTTCTGAGTCCAACTCAAAGCTGGCAACTTTTTGGTCACTTGGCTGGAGTAACACACCCAAATAAGCATTTGTTGCCTCTGAAACACAAGGAATCCACTAAATGCTATATCTATTTCTTGGTTGTAGGAGCACTTAATGCAAGAACTTATCCTTCATATTAGAAGGGATGTTTCAGTATGCCCCAAACCATTAGACCCCACTAATTTCACTGAGGTTGAAGGCCCTTGAAGTGTTATTAGATTTCCTAACTTGTTACCAATAAGTCTATGGAATTTGCTATTTCTTGATCATTTGGTTCAGTCAGTATCATGTCATCAATGTAATGATTAGTGTAGTATCTTGTGGATAGGGAAGGTGATCAATATCCCTGCAAACTAAATTATGACATAAGGCTGGAGAGTAGATAATACCCGAGGTAGGACAGTGAAGGTGTATTGCCAGCCTTGCTGGCTTGAAAACAAACTATCTCTGGTGGGTTTTTAATGGATAGGTATAATGAAAAAGGCATTTTCTAGATCAATATTGTGTAGCAGGTACCAAGTGATGTGTTTATTTTCTCCAGCAATGAAATCCCATTTGCTGCATCAGCTGCGATCATTTGTTTAAAATCATAATAATCCATAGCCATTCCCCAATTTTATTATTGTAGGGGCAAATACAAAAACCACCCCCAAACAGTAGAAGTTCCTTCAATCTCACCTATTATTTGTCTTCTGAGGCTCATATACACATACAAACATACTGTCTCTATTGGTTTCTTAAAAATATACACACTGGGGATATAACTCAGCTGTAGAGTGATTGCCTCACATGCACAAAGCCCTGGGTTCAATCCCCAGAACCACACACACAAAAAAACAAACAAACAAACAAACAAACAAACAAAAAACCCAGGTAGGATAAAACTGATCTACAGCTTGCTCTTCTCATTCTATAGTACAGCATGAACCCCTTTTGATTTAGCATACAGAGACCTGACTCATGTTTAATGGTTGCATGTTCAGTGAAATAGATACACTGTAATTTATTTGAACCAATCTCCTTCCTGATGGACGTTGAGGTTGATTCACTGTTTTGCTAGTAGAACCAAAGCTGAAATGAATACACATTCACATGTAATATAAATATAACCTTTACATATAAAATGCAAATTATAAACAAACATATCTACCTGCACATGTGTAACTATTTTGGTAGTCTTGAATCCCTGGTTAAAGGGAATGTTCCATCTTTCCATCTCTCTCTCTCTCTTTTTTTTTTAAATGACAAATTTCCAGTAAAATTCCTTAACCAAGGAATGACTTCATTTTAAAATATGCTGAATGCATTCAGCTCACAGAATCTCTTGCATCCTGCAGGTAGCTCTTGGTCTATCAGGACTTGGTGAACTCCAGAATGGAAAGAGTTTCTTGGCCTGCCTGTCTGGAAGGTGCAGTGGTCCCTTTATGTCTTCAATGTTTTCAAAAACGTCTTCTGGATTATTTTCTTTTATGGTAATTAAATAGGATCATCCTCCTGGGGAAAGGAGGGCTGATGCTAGTGGAAAGAATCTGTCCATGACTTCTAAGCCATTTCTGCCACCAGTTCAAGCTGCTTCTATTCTGTGACTTCCCACCACTTTGGGTGAAGTCACAACACAGGGGGGAACTGAACACCAGAAAAGCAACTTTTTCCTTCAGTCTTGGTAACAGGCCTTTGATCAACTCTGTAATTACTGATTGAGTGTGGACATTGTTACAGCGTGCTGTTTCCAGGGTACGAGCTGCTGCATCAGGGTTGATATCAGGGCACAGGTACACAACCTGAGGTCCTATCTTAGAGCTAGGAATGCAGATACCACACCAGACCCTGACCCAACTTCAAGGCCTACTTCCACTCCCGCCAAATCAGCTGCCTCCGCCTGGAGCGCATCCAGCAGCGGGAACGTGTCCTCCGCGGGCCGGACCGTTGCTGAGCGAGCTGGGCCCCACGTGCCTGTGCAGCGGTCAGGAGAACCTCGGTGCCGCCATCTTTGACCTCTCCTTCCGATACAGAAAAGGAAGTATTGAGGTAAGCAAAACGGTAAATCTCAGTCTGATCAGTGCCTGCTAATAGAGAATCCCCAGTGTTTTCCCTTTTTCATCCAAGGACAGTCCCTCCTCTAGTCTAACTGTAAGACCTAGTTATCTTGTTGGGCTGCCTGTGGGAGCCAAATGAGCGGAGAGTTGCCAAGGGTCTGGTTAGGATTGATCTGGGTGGACATTCAGGAGCTCGTTTTCTTCTCCCAAGATGCCAGGCTGCCCCTGAATTGGGTTCCTGGGCCCTTGTCCCCGTGGTATGTGATAGTCAGCCTTATGTCACGGGCAGGCAAGGGTTTGTGGACCTTTTCAACCTCAAGTCAGGCTCTTGGTATCTCCTGGCAAGACTTCCACCCAAGTTTAGTGTGTTCTGCCTCCCATCCTATTAGGTCTGGCCACAAAGATCAGATACATTAGACTTAACTCTGTTTAACCAAAGAAGCTGGCAGCTCCAACTTGAGTCACTGGTGATATTTTGAATATGTTTTCTAGGATATTTTGAGTAACTCAGGTCATGAAATGGATTGGACATTCAAATGCTCATTTACATATGACATAGTAGCCAAGGTGAGTATAATGTTATAGTGTGTTTGAGTTGTCCTATGTCTGGGATACATTTGAACTATAATCTTTACTGAAAATTCTTGGCCTCTTCAAATCTCTTCAAAGGGATTCCAGCTGTAAAATCTACAACTTAAATATATTTTTTTCCATTATTTTCTCTTTCCCTAATCCAAGCAAATATGGAGGAGAAAAAGTATTTTACATTGAAGTTGAAAAGACTGCTAGGCTTACCTAATCAGGAAAGAGTAGATTTTAGGATAGAACATTATATCCCAAACAGAAGGTAACTACTAGACTGTGAATGAGGCTGGGTCAGGGGATTCTTAATAGTCTTTCTTCTCTCTAATCTCAGAGTCCTTTCCCCAGAAAACTAGGACTAGTGCCACAAAGCTGCTGACCTGACAGGTGGGCTATGGACATAGATCTGAAAGGGTATATAAATAGGTAGAATCTTAATTTTGGTAGCAGGGGACCGTGGTGGCTGCAAAGAAAAGAAGAATAACAGCAGCAACCGTAACATATATAGACCCATTGGAAATTGTAGCACACCCTATAAGTCCCTGCTACTCAGGAGGTGGAGGCAGGAAGATTGCAAATTTGAGGCCAGCCTCAGCAACTTAGTGAGACCCTGTCTGAAATCAAAATTTTACAAAGGGCTATGGATGTAACTCAGTGGTAGAGCACTGGCCTAGCATGTGTAAGGCTCTGAGTTTCACCCCTGGCATGGGCAAAAAAAAAAAAAAAAAAAAAAGTACCTATTTTGGATTTAGGGACAGACACATTCTATACTCTGTTAAATCATTTAATTCTCAAAACAAAATCTAATGTAGATCTATTGTTACTCCTGTTTCTCGGGTGGGAAATGAGGTGCAGAAAGTTTATATAATTTGCCCCAAATCTCATAGCTACTAAATAATGGAGATAAGATTTAAATGTAGGCATTTCGAGTTGTGTACCCTTAACTACTATACCATGCTGCCTCTCTGTAGGCACAACTTGAGATTACTTTTGTATTTTGCAAGAGGGAGAAGTCAATCTCACAACTAGATGCCCGTTAGGGGCTGGTGGGGATGATATGAAGGGAGGTGGAGGAACCCCGTACCTTCCTGCTGTCTGTCACAAAGGAGGGGGCATGCAGAGAGGTCACAGTGATATCCAGAAGCCCAAGGTGACTCTTTGTAGGCATGCAACTGGTGAGGAGTGATGGGGGGGCAGGGTGAAGCTGAGAAGATTAGCTGGGAGTGGGCCATGAAGTACAGACCAGCTACCTCAACCTGGGCTAATGTCCACCCATTCTTTCTATGTTGGCTGTGAATAGTTTCCCCATTGGAAGGGACGGAGCTAATGACCTGACATGGGTCCTAGAGAGGAAGCTCCTAAGACTGACAGGAGGGTAGCAGGGCAATGGCTGGTCATCAACCGTGTGAACAGTGCCACCACCAACCAACATTTGCATCCATCAACCAACAGATTCCTGTGGAGAAGACCCTTTCTGGGTGTTGTAAGCTCTGCCCTTCACAGAATTGGGAAATCTACTCACCAAGGGCCTCTGCCAAGCCATTTCTCCTCTCAGTTTTATAGGTCTAGAGGAAAAGTTTGGCCTGGCTGACATGAAGGAGCTTCCTTTCCTCAAAGATTTCACTGTTTTTTGTTTCTAAGAAGCTGAGTCTTATGGCCTGGTGAGACTTTGATTTCCCAGGCCTTCGTGGGAAGCCACTCTCGTTGGAAAGCGAGGTAGATGAACAGAAACTTTGCTGTTATTGGTTCTCCGTGGACACCCCTGGACCACCACTGTTATCATTGCATTCAAACTCTAATGAGCGTCTGTGAAGGGTTTGTTCAACTTTGGGCCCTTTTGCAGGAAGAAAAACATTTGTTTCCAGCTTTGAATGGCTTAATATTTAGCTAGAGAAAAGGAAAAAAAAAACCCACAGTCTGGAATAGACAAATACAATCCATTCTGTGCAGTGAAGTGTTTGTCAGTGGGGGGATCTGATGTGGCATCCTTTCCTACCCTGGCACCTTCTCTCCTCCCCTTCACCTACTTTTCCCTTCCTGCTGAAACTGGACTTTGAGACCAAACGTGGTTCTCTGCTTCTGCTGGCTTATGGGGCCTGTGCATACTGAGGGCCTCTGCCACCGAGAAAGCCTGTTTTAGTGAAAGTAGCTAATCATAGCAGGGGGTGCCTGCTGGTGTCAGCTAGTGGGTCACAGCCGGCAAAGCTGGATTCTTCTCCACTCCTAGGGACTGGCGTGTTGTAGCTCTCAATATTCCAGCTCTGAATGGGGGCTATGCCCTTCAGTGTTGCAATGAATCCCAGCAGCCCACCGCCACCTACTTTCTGGGTTCTTGCCTCACAAATCTGAACGAAGAATGAAAGTCACCAGATAGGACAATAGAGTAAAAGGCGTAGGATTTATTGAAGTGTAAAGAATGGAAACATAACCCTCAGTGTCAAGAAGGGACCCCTGGAGGGGTTGCCTCCTGAATGTCCTAGTCTAGGGGTTTATATAAAACTTGGGACAATGCTATTGGCCCAGATTTAGGCTAATAAGGGTTTGGAAAAGTACCAACACTATTGATTAGCCCTACAATCCCATTCAGGCCTGCGTCATTTCCGTTTTCCACTGCTTGTGTGGAAGCAGGAATTTGAGGTCTTTGGTTTGTGGATGTTTGAAGGTTCAGGGCTGCAGCACTCTGTGGAGCTGCTGTCAGCCATGGGCCTGGGCTGGGTTACCACAGGGTGACAGCCAGTGTGTCCTGGCTTGCTGCATCTCAGACCCCAGGCTGCATGGCAGGCTCCATGCCCCACCTGTGCTCTAGCCCACCCAGGGTACCTCTCCACAGTTCTAGGACAAGGGCTTGGCTTCACCACCAAACCTAGAGAAGTATCCTAATCAAATAGCTGGCAGCATTTACGATGGATGTGAGCAACATGACAGATTTATTGTGTGAGTGTGAGCATGAGCATTTGGCTTTTAAGAAGTGTTAACACAAAAGTTTCTCTGGAGAAGTGTTGGGGTGGGTGAGAATGTCTCTTTGCAGGGAAAAATATCATCCAAGGTCATCACCTACTTGAGGGTACCAAGTATACCTTTTCTGCATGCCAGAACAGAGGGCAGTGTGACATCCTGCTCTGGAGAGATTTCTGCCTCTTGAAATGGAATGTGTACATCCTGGCTGATGTGAAGAAGTCTCCATGACACAGTCGGCTAGGTCAAAGCCCATACAGGCCCTTCAGGGCCAGTTCCCCTGCCAACCTTCTTTGAAAGTGGACTGTGAGTGACAGAAGATGTACTGAAGCCCCATAGAGCTTTGCCCTGGGTCTGGCCTGGGACCCTACTCTGTGGGTCAGATTGTGCTTTTGACTGTCACATACCAATCATGAAAATAAGTCTTCTCCTTATGATGATTTGACTGGTGCCTCCTCTGTACCAGATTGCAGAGAGTTTCAGAGATGCAGAAGACTGTTGATCCAGTGCCTAGCTTGGGTTATACATGATTCCTGGCATGGAAGGCATAGAGAAGTAAGGCTTGTTGTCTTGTCCCCAAGGAGCTCTACCCAGTAGGGTGAACCTGGGAAGAGGTGTGGAGAGGGTAATACCTGTTGTTGAGTTAGGGAGGGCCCTTCAGTTCTAAGTAAAAGAAGTCTTGGTGAATGTCAAGGACAAGAGACAGTTTGGCATGGGATTTCTCTTGGGTGTTTGAACCCTGACTCTTAAGGCCTGGTGACCTTAACTACCCTGAGCTTCAATTTCCCTGTATGTAAATAGAAATAATGTGAATCTCCAACTCACAAAGTTGTTGTGAGGACTAAGATCCATTAAATGCTTAGCACCATGCCTACCCCAGTAAATGTTATGTTAGTATTAGCAGTAACCAGTCTTGAAAATCGGGATCAGGTCTTCATTCCCCAAGGGTTGAGATTAAATACCAGAGAAATGACAAGGCAAGAAATGATGATGATGATGATGATGATGATGATGATGATGAGAGAGAGAGAGAGAGAGAGAGAGAGAGAGAGAGAGAGAGAGAGAGAGAGAGAGAGAACAGACACACACATACACATTCCAGAGAGGTGGGAGCCCAGAACTGGTGCCTGAGGGAGTGTCTTGCCCCTTTATAGATTCCAAGTTTCCTTTCTTATCTTAACTCTTCCTCCTCTGATCTTGCCTAGTGGTGAACAGAAGACAGGAAGAGAACCAAAGGGTGGATCCTTACCTTCACCTAAGGCTGTTAGCAACCAGGTGATGGTGCTGGGGAGTGTTATCTATCCATTTCCTTTTCTTTGATAATCATTTACCTGTTCTTTGCCCTAGTCTCATTAGCCTCCCTGATTAAGGGAACCCTTACTGCTGTAAGGGGAAATGGCTGAGGACTGCTCTGGCTGCTTCAGGCTGAGATTGGTGATGTGGGGCCAGCAGTTTGGGTTTCCCTTTTAGGAATGTTTTGGGTCAGTTTAGGGATCTGTGGCAAAAGTCTGGTTTGATAAGAACAGGCTATAGTCATCTAGGAGGTGGGAGCTTCTATGAGAGAAACAAAAAGACAGGAGTACTGGAACGAGATTAATACAACATCAATGTTGTAGCATCTGGAACATGTCAGTGAATATGAGGATGGTGATAGAACCAGGAGGTGCAAGAGCTAAGCACTTATTCCCATGACAAGGCAGATGAGGATATGGCCTCTATTTGGGAATGTAAATCTTCAAGGATATTTATTACATTGTCTGAGTTCTCAGGAATGTAAACTCAACATTTTGTTTTTATAATGTCACAGATGCCCCCAGAAGATAAAGTTAAGATATTTAATGTTATGTGATTTTTGTAAAATACCTTTTTATTGGCATATATCTGTGTTTAGTAGAGATTCCTTTATTTCTGTCAATTAAGGCTGGAAAATAATACTTGCAAACACAGATTAAGTCTGCCTATGTGGGAGGTTAGGAAGATTTGTAGGCCTTAAATTGACTAAAATAAGTTTCTGACTTTGATAGACTTTTGATAGTTATTAGGCAATCCGGTCTAAGAATCCCTGTTGGATAGCCTATATAGTCTTTCTTATGCTTGGTGAGGCTGACACATATGTTCATCTCAAGTTACATTGAAAGAACTATTGTCTTTCCTTTTAAATGTCCAGGTATATAGCTGTGTTTTGGTTAAAACTTGTTCTAGTTATTTAAGACCAAGCTAGTCAAATTGACCTTGTTCTTATCTATGGTTAAGAGTTGCCTGAGTTTCTTCAAGGGGTCACTTGAGGAAAAGTGACCTCCTAGCCTCCTAGCTCCTCTGGTACCATCTGCTTATATAGGTCAGAGTCTTGTGGGCCATGTGGCTTCCGTTGGAGGCATCAGGGATGTTTTATCTCCAGTGACACTCCTCTTAGCAGCATGTGCACTGATAGGCTTTCTCTTCCCAAAGGTCTCATTGATCCGTGATCAGGAAGTCAGGTGGCCCAGAGTTGCAAAGCCCTTAGAAGTACTGTGGTTCCCTGGGTTCGAGCTGACCTCAGAGGGCAAGAGCCAAATATAGGCTATTTTTTCTCGGCACTTTTACCTCCTTAACTTTTGGTTTTAAACATCCAGCAAGCCAGTTTCTTCAGTCTTAAATAAGAATATTGGATTTTAACTTTAATGTCTATAACTTTATAGTTATTTGAACCTTCCTTTTAGTTGGGGTTGGTATTAGTACTGGAAGGTAGCCTTACATCCTGTCTGTCCTATAGGCGATACAGCCTGTCATCTCAAATTAACTCAGTTTGTTATAACTAGAAGTTGTACGTTTGTAAGGCATTAACAGAAAATAGTTATAAAGTTTACAAGAAAAATATAAAATGAAATCATCAAAAGTAAAAACCTTTCTTGGTTCATAATAGCTATGATAATCTCAAATCTTTACTTCAAACTTTGGTTTGAAGAACACCAGCTTGGTAAAATGCTCTTCTAAACCTTATATTTTAAAGACCTGTACACTTGGAAGATATGAATACATATAGTGTACAAAGAAACCAATAAGTGCACCACGTTACACTGATGTTCTTAAATTAACCAAGTTTAGATTTTAAAGAAAAATTCAGAATCTTTAGTGTAGTGAAAGTGTAATCCTCTAAAAATAACAATAGTTGTTTAATCAGAGTTGTATGAAATCTAATTCCTTTGAGACTAGTTTCTCTAAAGAATAAAACTTAACAGACACAAGAAATTACCTTGTTGGATAAGAGCAGATGAACGTTTTAAGAAATCGTTGTTACTTTAACATATAGAGGATTAAACTTTGGTTCATACCAGTATATTCATGTTTGACCTTAGGAAAAACCTTGAAGAACTTTAACTGAATGAACCAATTGTAGTCAAGTTAGTTACACACAGCATTTTGAGATTTACCCTCCACAAACTCCTGCAAATAACTAGACATTCTAAAACTTTTATTTTACTACACAAATGACTTTTGCATGGAGAAATATTTATTTTTTCCTTCTATTTTCATACTAAAATATATTTCTATACCTAGAACCTTCCTATATCACCTTTCTAGCTGTTGATCCCTTTTAAAATTCACATTTTGAAACAATGCTTATGAAATTTCTGAATTTAGATAAATTAGTCCACTTTAATTAGGTGAAACACTTTTTTTTATAGCACATTAATGGAAACCCAACTGAAACATTTTATACTCTTTGTATGTAGAATTACATGGAATAGAATCTTAAAACCTAAGTAACCTTGGTTTTAATGAAAGTACAGAAGACACAAAGACAGTTTAAAAAACCTCTATAGTTGGATAAAATAAGACTGTTCACAAAAATATATTAATTTAGGCATGCATGATCAAACTTGAATTCACCACAAATCCATGAGCTCAAAAATATAGAATTTTTTAAAAGGAGTTTTAAAATAATAACATGGCCATAATTATTCTAATTATAACATGGCATCAGAACATCTTCATCAGATCAGAGTGCACTTTGGATCATATTAATATCAATCCAGACATTTAAAGAATGTGAGAGTCCTGAAATCCTCAGGGAAAGATTCTCAAGGTAAAGAAGACTTGTATATATGAGATCATTCCATTTTTCTTCCCTGTGGTGTAGCATTTAGGGAAGAACTTGTTACGAAAGCAGGTGGTAGAGTGCAAGAGCAGATAAGATAGCCAGTGGCTTGAATTTAAAAGTGACACCTCTTTTTACCTTTGGTCTCAAACCAGTTTTGGATAATCACCTCTTAGGTTACATTTCAGATATAAGCCCTGGAGAGCTAGAGATCTGGTGGAAGGCTAACAAGTGAAGGAAGCTACTGTTTTGAGCTTGAGAGGCAAAACCCCATGCTAGGGCATTTTAACCATTTCTTTCTTTTGTAAGCTGTGGTGCTATAATTTATGTTTCCTTTGGAGATCATTTTTCAATCCCCCAGTCTGTAATGAGGCCAGGTTTGGATGCAGGAAATTATCAGACATCTCTTTTTCCAACTGTGATTAGGTCATTTCCCAGACCTGGCAGCAGAAGAAAATGAGGCTCTTTTTTGACTGACTGTGGGTCAAACTTCTCCCAATTTTTCAGTATTCGGGCTAGCGGTGAACCTAGCATAACTGTTGAGAAGGAAGCTCCCATCTGCACCCATTATGTTTGGGACATCTTCCTAGATGAGCTTCTGAAGGCCAGCAAAATCCCTGTCTCTCACCACCTGGTTCTGCCAGATTTATTGCTGCCTCACTGTCAAGAATAGAGGAGGTCCTTCTTTGCTGCATGACAAAGACCCTGGAGGATTCAGACTTAGAGGCAGATGACTGATCTCTTCCTACCTATAAACTATAAATTACCAAATGTGATGACCCACAGGGGGTAAAACAAAACAAAAGGTGGGAATATTCCTCTCCTTCATGCCCTAAAGGAATCTCTGGAGGATAAGGAGGGCATCTAGTGGTTGCTCAACGTCCTTTTCTGGGAGGAGTGAATTGGAAACGCCTCCCTTTTTGCAACCAAAGAAACTCACAGAGCACAGAAACAACACTGGGGAGAATGCCTATAGACTTGTAAGGGCTTGATGTGTGAATAAAGGGCGCCTAGGCATTTCCTAATGAACCATTCCATGTAAAATGTCCCTAGAGTCTGATCAGGGAGGGGAGGGGAGCTTTTGGGAGGAGTGAGCATGGGAGAGCGCAGTTCAGCTCACACAGAGGTACATGTCATTGGAGCATTCGTGGAGCACCATTTCATAGACCAGTTGATGTAAGATACCCAGTTGCACCTGTTGTGAGAGGAGGTTGGGGGAGAAACCTTTGGGATTCACTGGGGAGTTGCCACAGCCAGAATCTCACAATTGTTTCTACCTTTTGTTCCTCTCGGTGCGTACTTCAAGGCAAACTAGGATTGAGGATTCTGTCTTCTGATGCCAGACACGCTCAGAGGCTGATTAGGACAATGAAAAATGGCTTTGGCAAAGCCCAACATACCTGACAAGAGGACAGGAGCAGCTGAGCCCATGAATCCTCTCCCCAGAGCCTTGTAGAATGGCAGCTTGCACTAACTGCGTTTAATTGGCAAACAGGTGCCCATTACTGTCCTATAGAAAGAGAAAAAAAAAAAAAAAAAAAAAAAAAAAGAAGGCATATCTCAGAGAGGTGTGAGGTGTGGAGGAGTTTATCTCAGTGACAATTCTGGCTGAACCTCCAGCCAGAATTAATATCCGTCTTGAAAACCGGGTCCTTGACCCCCTGAATCTAAGATTAAGCACCCAAGATGTGCCAGGCAAGAGCATAGAGTAAATTTTATTTGAGAGAGAGAGAGAGAGAGAGAGAGAGAGAGAGAGAGAGAGAGAGACCTCCAGAAAGGAAGGGGCCCAGAATTGGTGCCCTTGGGAATGGGGGTGTCTTGCCCCTTTATAAGATTTTAGGTTTCCTTTCTTCTCAAGCCTACATGACCAAAGAGCCATCCAGGGGGTGATTACTTATGTTGGAAAATGCGATCCTTCCCCTTCCCCAGAAGTGTTAGCAACAACTTATTTCCTTTTCTTTGATAATCGGCTGTCTGTCTTTTGCCCTTGTCCCAGGTGGTTGGCAGGCTGGCTAGATGGGTTGAGGAGGTAGAGTGTCTAGAGCAGTGCCCAGTACATATAATAAACTATAACTATATATTTCTGTTGTCAGACAGCATATAAACACCTTATTTTTGTATACTGGAACATTTGTATCTAAAAGTTTCCACTCGTTTAGCCTATTTTAATCCTGTATGTGGAATATATTTTACTCATGATAGAAAAAATGTACACATCGGTTTTACATGTGTTTTCTTTGGACCAAACTACAAATGCATTCTGCATAACACCTGCCCCCTTAATTTACAAAGCTAAGACTTTAACCTTGGGAAAACAAACAAACAATTATTTGACATAAATTGTAGTAAACAGATATGCTTCTTCCTCAAGGTCATTAGCTTTACCACTGTGGGAGTGGGAGGGAGTTCCACTATCATCAAAATCTGTTTTGGATACCATTGCTCCTTAACAAACTGCCTAAAAATTAGGAGTGAAAAATATTGATTGAATTATGGTTACGTGTTCTGTTGGGTCAGAAATTAGGACAGAGTACCCAAGGGGTGGCTTGCTTCTGCTTCATGTTCTCTTGTATCTTATCTAGGAACACTCAAAGACATGAGTGGGACTTGATGGCTGGGGAATAGAATCATTGGAAGTCCCCTTCACCTGTCTGGCACCTGGGCTGAGATGTCTTGCACACCTGAAGGTAAATGAGTCTCCATCTACCCTGGCTTAAGGTGTGCGAGGATATACAGTGAGCAGTAGAGGGGCGCACAGTGGTTCAGACCTTGGAGAGGATGTCTGCTGGGCTCTGGCCCTTGCCTTGAGGCCTCTTAAAAAATGAAACAAAACAAACAAACAAACAACAACAACAACACACACACAAATCTGCGTTTAAAAAAATATCTTTGAATGATCAATTTTATTATACAATTTGTGAAAAAAAGAAATTCAGACTGAATTTCTCCCAAAGCATGGGAGAAAAGACAAAGAGCAGGGCAGGGGGAAGTGTCCCAGGGAGAAGTCTCTTTAATGAGTTCCTCAGGCAAAATTCTCTATGATGTGTCTTTGCAGGTGGGGGCAGAGGAGACCCTGGTGGATGCAGATGCGCTCCTGCCTGGATCAGGAGCCCCTCAGCACAGCTCCCACTGGCACTGTGATGTCAGCATCCCCAGGGCTCAGGGTCTTCTGGCTGGCTGTCAGTTCTGTCTGTCTGGCTGGGCATTTCCACTGGAGCCACTCTGTTTCTGGACAGTGGCCCACAGAAGCAGGGTATGCAGCATAGCTGCCGGAGGCATTTGGCCATCCTCCTCCTCACCCTCTTCCAACCCTGGCTGCTGTCCTGGGGTTGCCCTGTGGAGGTCCCTTGGGGGGATGAGTGGCTGGGCCCAGGGTGAGGCTGGGAGGCTAGACTTGGTGGGGAATGTCCTCATGGAGGAAGCGGAGAGGGATGGCGGGCACGTTGGCACTTCCTGCAGGCTCACTAGAGCACTTCCTGGGGCAGAACCTGGGAGGATCTGCAGGCCTGGGCCACGCTTGGGCTTCACCTGGAGTTCACAGGCCTCCCGCTGGGTTCTCTGGTGCTTGAGTATTCAGTATGTGGCCATCTCCTCATCAAATTTGTGACTGGTCACGGACAGCCAGTTATGATAGGGGTGTTAACCCATGGCTATCAGGATGTTCATAATGGCGGGATCTGGGAGTTTGGGGAGTACCTCAGGAGGAGGACTGGGTGAAGCTTGCTCACCCTGGCTTAGCCATGGGTGTCCCATTACCTGGTCTATGGTGGGCCTCTGCGTAGGGTCCTCCATGAGTATCTCACGGATGAGGCTCTGGGCTCCCTCGGAGACAGGGGAATGTCGAATGTTCCCTGCTTGATCAGCTTCTTCAGCTGCCTATTGCTGCTTGCTGCAAATGGCCATCTCCCTGTGAGCATAGCATAGAGGACCACACCCAGGCTCCAAACATCTGCCAGGGACCCCTCATATTCCTGCCCACAGACGATTTCAGGGGCAACATAGAGGAGAGTGGCAAAGAACTTCTTCAGCTTCTTCCCAGCTGTGAATCTGGTGCTCAGGCCAAAGTCGATGAGCTTCACGTTGCCGCTGGCGTCCACCACCACGTTCTCAGGCTTCAGGTCCAGGTGCAAGATGCCTTCTGGCACGATCTGCCTGAACAGTCTGCGGGCCTCCTCCTCCTGCCTGCCGTCAGTTTCTGGGCCCAGGTCTCATAGTTGTTCCCCTCCTGTGTGCTCCATGATACGGTAGATATACTCATTGGTCTCAATGATGGGAAAGAGCTGGATCACATTTGGGTGGTCCAAGTCTGCCATCATTTCCGGTTCAGAGAGGAACAGGGAGCTCGAGCTACTTTTGCCAAGACCTTTACCACAACCTCTGTCCTGGTGAGCAGAAGGAGGGCAAGTTTCACCCGAGCGAAGCCCCTTGCCCTAATGTCCTACAGGACTATATAATATCTGTGAAGACAGCCTCACAGCAGGAGCTCTGCCCTTGCAGCGCTACACTACTCTCACTACTCTGATTGCTCATCCTGAACCGGAACAAGGATGCTAGCTTAAAAAAAAAATAATAAAAACAAAAACAAACAGAAAACAAAAGCAAAAAAATAAAAGGGAAAAAAACAAGTAAAAAACCCCAATATCCAAAGACCACAACCACCAGCCACCAACCACCAACCACCACCAAAGGTACTATCTGGGAGTCCAACAGGTCACCACCAAAAGCTTCCTGTACTTACAGAAAAAAAACCCAGCTGTAGCCACTCTGGTATGTACCTGCAGTTTGAAATTCCCTCGAAATGTCTCCTTGTGAGGTCAGAACGAGAAATAACCCAGGCACACTTGGGCCTAACCTCAGTGGTCATCACATTTGGGTCTCCAGGACCTTTCCCACTTTCGTAATGGGAATAAGAAAGGACTCTGGAAGGTTTTTGGCTTCAGTGGGTTATGGGGGCCCATGTTTACTTGTTTAGAAATTAAAAATTGTAGGATACTCAGTGGTCTTCATTTTGAGTCTGAAAATCTGTAATATCTTTGTAGCTTTGAAAGACCTCATCATATCTATGCTCAAAGTTTCTGCTTCATTGCTGCCCTGAACCAGGTAGCTTTATTCCACAGGGCCCTTTCCCCATGAGGGGTTACCTGCCCTCTGGCAGAGCCATGGAGTCAGCCATCTAAGAACTGAGTCTTCTGTAACTGTTAGCCCCAGAGAATCTTTTCCTCCTCCAAGTTGTTCTTGTTGGGTGTTTTGGTCACAGAGACAAAAATAAAAATAAAAATAAAAAAATAAAACACAACCATACATCATTGTACCCATGTTGAAAAAGGTGTGTGTGTGTGTGTGTGTGTGTGTGTGAGTGAGTGAAGTGCTGGGAACTGAACCAGGCCCTTGCATGTGCTGGAGAAGCTCTCTTATGTTGCACATCCCATCCCTGGGGCTGGGGTTTCCTGGACTAACCAGCCCTCGATACTGTTACATTGAGGCTGAACTGTCAACAGGAATTTTGGAGTGAAACACACATTCAAATCACAGTACTCAATAAACAAGAGCCCAAGGAGATTGTCCCCACTAGATGTGCCCTGTGTGAGGGGAGTCCCTCAGGTTACACTGAAGGACATTAGATAGGAACTCAGATCTTGATGAAGACAAAGTTCTCTGATAAAAGCAAATTCATGACAATCATAAAATCTAAGGCTAATTTTGTTTTCTATATGATGTAAGAATAATATATCAAAACACCCCAATTTTATTCTATTGTATTGAATAAATACCATACATAACACTAACATCAGTAATGGAGGGGCCGGGGTTGGAGAAGTACTGTAGCCGCATCTGTACAGTAGTGATGTCATGTTGCTATGGGTTCACACCAGAGCAGCATCTTTTTCATGTGTAGTGGAATCCCCATGGGAACCACAAAGAATTGCTTGTAGAGCATACCCAAAATGGGAGGTAAAGGAATTAAAATGTTTCACTGCAATCATCAACTAAATAGGAGGGAAGATAATGAAGCAAGTCATATTGAATCAAAATTTGTGCTGCTCTCCTCGTAAGGCATGCTGAACCAAGGGCCCTACCCTGATCTCCTTAGAACAGAAGCTACACCAAACCAAGGGTTCTGCCCTGATCTCATAGGGACACAAGCCTCACTGAACCAAGGGACCAGCATGGATCTCTAGAGACAGAAACTCCTCCAGAGAGAAGGGCACTCAGAGCTGGTGCCCTTGGGAATGGGGGTGTCTTGCCCCTTTATAGATTTTAGGTTTCCTTCTCAAGCCTACATGCCCAAAAGGCAGGAAAAGAGCCATTCAGGAGTGATTGCTGGTGTTGGAAAGTGCAATCCTTCCCCTCCTTTGGAGGCGTTAGCAACCTAGTGATGGGGAAGTGCTATCTGCTCATTTCCTTTTCCTTGATAATTAACTATCAGTCTTTTGCCCCTGCCTCAGGTGGATGGCAGGCTGGCTGGGAGGATGTAAAGTGTCTAGAGCAGTTTCTCATGGATTAAGCCAATTTTAAGAGAGGACCGTTGGCGCTGGCTGGACCAGTGGCAGGGAAACTGCCTAATGTTCTGAATGTTAACAGAAACCATGCTCTCTTCAGGCAAAGCAGTTGGGCACAGAATAACAGGCCACAACTGGGCAAGCATGCTGAGAGCAGTGACCCACCCCCAACCTCCATCTCCCCCACAGCACTCCTTCCCCTTAGGATCTCGTCCACTGGCCTCATGCTTTTCCCGGAGTGCAACAGTTTTCCGGAAAGACCCAGAGTCAGGAGGAAAGCAGCAGTTTCCTGTGGATTCAGATTGTTTGAGACAAGTTGTTTGAGGCTAAAGGACTCCTGTGAGAGAGTCTTCCTTAGCCTCATCAGGGGGTTTTTAGAAAATAAGGTGGGTGGATACCAGGACCGTGGGTCACGGTATAGAGATCTTGGGACTTGAGACCCACTGGCATCAGGAGGTGAGTAGGAAGCAATGTGCAATGGATTCTGATGACACCCTGCATCCTCTCTAGCAGGACATCAAATAACTCAGAGTGACCCAGGAGCACCAGGGGTGTGTCCTGGTTCAGCTGGTGTAGACTCCTGGGACTGAGTGTCAGAGGTGGCACCTCCTGCCCACCCTACCAGAAACTGAGGTGCCTGAGTGTTCTGTAGGCTATCAGCTGTGGCCAGTAGCCCTGTGCTCACCTGGATTCACAACACCTCGTTCAATGGCCCCAAATGTCTTACCATATAAGAAGAAAAGGATGAAACAACCATCTCCCCTCCCATAGCATCACCCAGCAGTAGCTGGCAGATGAGTCATAGCCTTCTTTTGTGTGCATTGCTTTGGATAAAGCAGGGCCTTTAGCTAATCTTTGTCATAAGACTTTACCTTTATTAAGCCCTTATTACATTTTACACATTAGAAACAACGTGCATTCTCTTTTTTCATCAATGTAACAATCCTGAACTTAAGTATCAACTATCCCAAACATCATTAATGCTAAATATTTATTGATTTTTCATGGTGACAGATGAGTTTAGAAAATACTGATAGTCTAAACAGTGATGCAAATGGTAATTCTCCAAGACAAAGAGTCCACGTAGAAGAATTTTCCAACTTACTTAGTCATATAGTATCTTGGAGTAACTGGTATTTTAAGGAACAAAAATTAAAGCTTAAGAAGATGATATTTAACTGAGTCAACAGAAAATGTGGTGTCCCATAAGGAGTGATCTAAGAAGCGTTTGGAAATAGGTCGAGTTTAAGCCATCATGAGGGGACTCATAGCACTGTCTTTGAAAATGGATGCTCATGATACACAGGGATGGCTAGTGATTCCTGAAGATAGCTCTGGTTTATTCTTAGAAGAGTGGTATCTTCTTTAAAAACTCTTCAAAGAAGACTGCTATGATATCACAGGAACACAGAGCTTCATCTGCATCACATTCCCAGTCACATGTGCAAGATAGAAAGATGCTGAGCCACTGAGGTGTCCCCAGGTTGCCCCTCTGCTGTGTTCATCTTCTCCAAGAATGTGGAAGGCTCTTTCCTGCATGCAGCACGACATGGAGCCCAGGAC
Source organism: Marmota flaviventris (assembly GCF_047511675.1). Taxonomy (NCBI): domain Eukaryota; kingdom Metazoa; phylum Chordata; class Mammalia; order Rodentia; family Sciuridae; genus Marmota; species Marmota flaviventris. The sequence continues at coordinate 17,400,607 of NC_092501.1, forward strand.
CAAAGCCACTAGGTATACTGACACCCCAGGACCCGTACAAGCTGAAATCTAACCCTTACTCGGTTTGTTTTTCTAAATTTCCATCCTAAACACACCCTGCTTGGCTTTTCTTCTTCTGATATCATCAAAATATTTCAGTCCATTTTTGCAGCATTTAGACATCTTTTATGCAACTTTATGTGCATTCCACCTAATGCCTTGGGACAACTCCCATTTGTGATTAAAATATTTCACATCTTCTTAACACTGTAGTGATTCTGATCAGATTAAAATGGAACATATATTTAGGACTTGTGACAGGCCAGGAAGGAAATTTCTTTTCATATCAGGTAACATAAAGGTAGCCTTAGTTAAACTTTCCTAAAACCAGGGCTTCCTTTGAAAATGGTGTAATCATGTTATTATTAATCACCATTTAATCATTAAATTATATGTGGGTGAACATTTGTGGGATGGTGGCAAGCATTGGTCTGAGTAATATCCAATTTATGCCTTAATTTGAGCCTTTGGTCCTGTCAGAAGGACCTACTACTGCCCACGGTTCACATTTGTGAGAACAAGGCACAAGGAGGTTAAACAGTGGAATTGTTGCTCAGACAGCCTCGCTTCCTAGTTTCCAGTGTTAACAAGGATTTCTCAAGAAACAAAACCTTTTACCATTTTTAGAGCTTAATTGCCATTTCTAAGACCATGAGCTTGATAAGCACACAACATTTTCAACTGAAATAGCACACAGCCCATGACAGGGCTGCTTTCTTACTACCTCTTCAGGAAATCCTTGGAAACATTTTGCTATGCACAAAGTTGATTAATGGAGCCATGGTATTATAACACTAAAGTTTTAAAACTATACAACTTGGGCTTATATAGAATGCTTCCATCCCAAATCATTACCAAAATGCTACAAAAACTAAAATTCTCCCAACTACAGTTTGCACATTGAGAGCAATTTTCTGGGTAAATTTTACTGGGCAAAATCTATGTTATATGAACATAAAAATACTTATTCTTTTATCTCCTGAAACTTACAAATAATACACATGGTTAAAACAGCATGACAAAGTAGTTTTACTTTAAAGTCTTTTTCTTGGCTCAAGGTAAAAAAAAGGGCAAACTATTAAAATGACATAGGGCATATCTTTTTTATTTTTATTTTTTAAAGGTATCAATTTCTGACCACAAAAGGGAAGGTCATGAAGAAGCTGTCGGAGTAGCTCTGGGGGTCCCAGAGATTCCAGGGCTGGAAGGTGCAGGAAGCCTCCTGTTCTAAACTGAGTTTTTGTTTTGTTTTGTTTTTATGTGCACTTCCTTTACAAAATTCAGTTTCAATAGAACCCAAAGATATGAGCAATTCCATGTGGTACACTAGAGCCCCGAAGTGATTTCCTTATATGTATACAAGCCCACTTGAACTTAGGGGCCCATCCTGACCTCTCTATGAGGACAACACTGATTCAAGGGCCATGATAAAAATCAAATTCCTGAACATGTCAAAACTTTTATGCTATAAGCACTTCTCTTTGCCTATGAACACTCTTAAGTGAAAAGAGGGACTGGATCTTATTTAATTTTGGCTGACCATTGTCTAGTACAGATCTTAATGCCTAGGAGTTTTTCGCTTAATGTTGCCTAATTGTTTTTCTGGCTGATTGGCTGGGTGGGTGAATGGATGGACAAATAGACAGATGGACAAACTAGTTGTTGGAGGTATGGATGAATGGAAGGAAGGAAGGATGAACAGTTAGAGGTATCATTTGATACCAGTCTTGAAAATTAGTATTAGGTGGGTTCCCACTCCCCTGGTATTAGGATCAAACACTTGAGAAATGCTGAGACAGGAGCAAAAATACATTTTATTTAAGAGACAGAACAGACAGTACATTTTTTTAAGAGATGAGAGATGAGAGATGAGAGAGAGAGAGAGAGAGAGAGAGAGAGAGAGAGAGAGAGAGAGAGACTGCTCCAGAAAAGAGGGAGCCTTTTAGATTTAATTACCCCTTTATAGATTTCAGGTTTCCTTTCTTCCCATGTCCCCTCCTCCTCTTATCTTGCCTACATGGTGTCCAAAATTCAGGAAGGGAGCTGCAGGTTGGATCCTTCCCCTCCTCAGAGGCTGTTAGCAACCAGGTGATGGGGAGTGTTATCTATTTCCTTTTCTTTGATAATCAGCTACCTGTCTTTTTCCTCAGCCTCACTATCATAGCTAGTACTAAAAAAAGTTCATTTTCTTTTGGAAGTCTCCCACCAAACCTATGTGTCTGCACTGTCCAAATATGGTAACCACCAGTCCTAGGTCATAGTATGGTAATGAATCCTGGAAATGTAGCTACTGCAGATTGAGATACGCTACAAGTATAAATTTTACACTGTATTTTGAAGACTTAGTAAAAAAAAGCATAGAAAACACTTCACTAATATTTTTATGTTGATTATGTGTTGAAATAAAAATTTAAAACTAAATATATTATTAAATTTTATTTTTCCTGTTTAAATTAAAAAAAAAACACATATGATTTATGTATCTATTGGACTGTGATCTTAATAATTAACAAGAACTATTATCAGTTCATTTAAAAAATATTAATATTAATTCCATTTCCAAGGGGGAAAAAATGAGGTCACCTGGTCAAACTGGTAAGAGGCAGATTGGAATCTGCAGCCAGTCTATCTGACTGTGTCTTTGTTCCCTGCTTAACTCCCTCCCTGCTAAGTACTAGAAGACACAGAAGTAGAATCCAGAGGTAGGAGTCCTGTGAACCTTCCAGAAGTTTCCAGTAGGGTAAGAAACAAAGCTGGCAGATAGGAGAGAGACCTGCCCAGAGTGCCTGAAATCCATCAGATAAATCATGAGTCCTCTCATTATTCTATTTGTTCTCTGACAATACACTTAGAAGTCAGTCCCATCAAGATAGAAAATAAAAACAGACAAGCCTGCCATCTTTTGGAGGGACAGCATTCCTAGGATGCCAAGCATCCCAAAGCATGTTGTTTTTGCCCCTGTGGAATGGGCTCTGCTAATATTCCAGGATGTAAAATGTCTCCTGCCTGGGCAGGGCCTGGCACTAGCAAGGGCAGGAGAGAAGCAGAAAACTTTGTGTGTGAAGAACAGTCCTGTTGAATGGAGACGTCTCTGTGCAGTCAGAGAGCTTTGATTAGGTCACAGGTCTCATGGGACTGCATGCTTGGAACTTAAGGCCTGTTGGAGTCTCACTGGGAAAATTTCAGAGGCAGCTTCAGTCGGGCCCCTCCAGGTGTGGCTGAGTTGCAGTGCCAAAACAAGATTCGACTTTTCCCTCCCCCAAACAAACAAACCACAAAGGTAAAGGAGCACAACATGGTCTCCTGATTTGGGAGGCTGGGTCAGGGTGAGGTGGGTGGTGTATCCACTCTCCTGGGTGTTTATTTATTGCTTTGTGAATCAGCCCATATTTCCAACGCAATATTGGCCTCAGGGCTCAGGCTAAAGTAGGTCCAGACTCAGCTTGTCAGCACTGTTCCAGCTGGTGCCCAAGAGGCCCAAGGTGCAATAATAGTCCCTGCTCCTGGGAGCAACAACCTGCAGGGGACGTCCCCCTCACATTCCTCCTTGCCTCACCCTCCAGGGCTGCCTAGTCAGGCCCTTGCATGACCTCCCTCCCTCTTCTCAGGTGGCTTTGGAAGAGGGAGTGTGCCTTGACCCACCCTCCTCTACTCAGGACACAGAAAGCAGAAAACCCTAGTGATTTAGAAGCGCCTGGGCTTTGAAGGCGATCTGACTGGGTTTATGTCTAGGTCTTTCCCTGACCAATTTAAAATCCTGAGTTTCCTCACTGTGAAACAGAATGATCATCTTTGTCTCAGAGAAGGATGAATGTGATAACATGTATAACGTGCCTTGCTCAGAGCCTGACACGATGTGCTCCAAGTAAGATTTATTGTTATTTATTTGTGCATTACAAACCCATATTTCAATATGAGTTTCTCTGGGAAAGTGTATCTGAAAGGAAACACTTGTTACTCCTCACTCTGTCCTTCACAGGCTTCAGGTAGCTGGGAGTCGGTTGAGGTCCCAGGTCCTGTAGTGTGATTTCCAGTCCAGCTTCATTACTGCCAGCTAGGTGAACTGGGCAGGTGAATTTCTACATTCTTTCATCTTCTCACATGGAAGATGGCAACACCCCTCCTCTCTAGGATCACTAGGAGGACTGCATGAGTTAGTTTAATGAGGACCATAGATTGGTACCTGGCAGAGTTTAGCACTATAAACAAAACAAAACACAAACCCAATATGTCCCTTGAGAGAGGCATTGTCATTTTTACTCTTGCTTTGACACCTCTTAGGGGAAGTGGGTGTGAGGGGGCCCAGGCCACCCAGCTAGATGCGGGTGAAAATCTCCAGGCTCACCCTGAACCTAGGGCATGCTCAGGCTGTTGGTTTTCTACCAGCTCCCATCAGTGTTCTGCAAAGGAACGATTCAGAGATTCCAATTAAAGGTCCACACAGCTCTTACATCAGTCCCTAAAAGTCCTCGGAGCTGGAAATGTTGAGTAAATATTATTTCAATGCGTACTCAGTGAAGCCATCAAAGAAGGTAAGGAAAACCAAACAAGATAAAATAGAGTCCCCCTCGCTTGGCTGTTACAGGGCTTCTGAAAGGCAGTTGGCCCTGTCCCCCTTGGTCTTCATATTTCCACAGCTAGGTCTGGGACCTCTGGAGGAATCCAGACATCTGGTTCTCCAATCATGTTTCTAATGTGATTGTTTTCATTGTCTAAAATGATCCCTTCTCCTGCTTGTCTTCCTAAAACAATGATTTTCCTCCTCTTCCCCAGACCTTGCTTTGAGGCTCTCTCTGTTCATGGGAAGGCCCCCTGCACAGTTCCCCTCCCTTCCTGAATGAGTTTCCTCAGCCACCAAGCCTCACCTCTGCAGCAAAGGTCTGTAGTCCAGGTACTCTCTCCCCCACATCTGTAATTTGCAGCTAATGTCTGATCTTGGGTCTGGGATCCAAGCATTGTGTATTTGTTCTTCATTAAGCTCCCCAGAAGATTCTAATGTGCAGCCAAGTTTGGGAATGCAAGACCAGGACCAATCTTTTCCGACTGTCATGTGCATATGAATCCCCTGGGACTCTTATTAAAATGCACAGTCTGAGCCTATCTGGGGAGGGGTCTGAGATCCTGCATTTCTGTCAAGCTCCCAGGCCAATTTTAAGCATCTGGGAAGTCCCATCTCCCAGATGGGAAAATCAAGAGCCAGTGAGGAGAAGTGACTTGCCTGAAGGGACTTGGACATAGGTCTTCTGATTCCAGTGTTCTTTTTGTGTTTTTCATAAATAATAATAATAATAGCATATAAACACTAAGAACATGATGAATGACAGAAGAATTTTTTCAGTATTCTTCATTTTATTGCTTTTTCCTGAAAAGTGCTCAAACAGGACCTTTGGGTGTGTGTGTGATAACATATAATTTATAATATGTTGGTAATAATTCTTAGAGTATTTCTATATGATTAATAATCTTTATATCATATTTTGGGCGGGGGTACCAGGGATTGAACTCAGGGACACTCAACCACTATGCCACATTCCCAGCCCTATTTTTGTATTTTATTTAGAGACAGGGTCTCACTGAGTTGCTTAGCGCCTCTTTTTGCTGAGGCTGGCTTTGAACTCATGATCCTCCTGCCTCGGCCTCCTGAGCTGCTGGGATTACAGGCATGCACCACTGTGCCTGGCTCTTTATCACATTTATATAGCATTTTATCATAATTTATTTTGGGTACTTACTTTGCGTCACGCACATGTCTGGTGTTTCTTTTTGTACTCTTGCATTTAATCTCCATGGCCATGCTATGAGGTAGGTATCATGGTCTCTTCTATTTTTAAAAGAAGAATAAGGCTTATGGGCATAAAATAACTTGCCCTCTGCTAAGTGGTGGAGCTGGGGTTTGAACCCAGGACCTGTCCACAAGGTTGTATTTATTTTAAGCAAGTCTTCCTTCTTGGTTCCTCATCGAGGAGCCAGAAATAGTTTTCTCCTCCTGGGTGTCTCCCCCAGTTCGACTCCAAAGACAAGGGGCTGAGCTTGTTGGTCAATAGAGGGGCACAGAGATGGGTACATTGCCCTGCCTTGGGTCAGTCTGTCTGTGTTTCTGTTTGTCTGTCTGCCTCTGCTGCTTTCATCAGTGCCCATGGGCACCTGCTCTGCCTCATGTGCTCATGGTCACCCCTGCAGGGCACGCTGTTCCTCCACAGCAGTGCACTGGGGTCCCACAGCAACCTGAAGCCTTCCAGCTGCCTGGTGGATAGTGAATGCAAGTGAAGCTGTCAGGATTTGGGCCATGTGAGCTGCAGGACAGCTGGACATACAGGACACACGGCAAGAAAACCACCGAGGCCTTGGGTAGCCCCTGCTGATCCTGTACCACTGAGTGGTCAGGGCTTTCTTTGCCCTGTCTTTTTGCTCCTTGACGCTGTTTAGCTGCCTTCCTCTCGAGCTGACGGCATAGAACCATCCCTGATCCATTCACCCAAGGAGAACGAGGGGGGAAAACCAGTTCTACCAGTGGCCTGAGCTGGTGCTGTGAGGTCTGAGGTAGGAGACCAGCTCCTGTCCTGTTCTGCTGGGCCACCTGCAGCTGCCTTTGCTCCTCTTTATTCCTCTCTGTCCCTTCCTGGGTTCTCCTGTGCTCTCAGTGTAGACCATCAGATCTGCCAGGCAAGTTCAGTAGTTCTCTGTCTTCTAAGTGACTGACCAGCCCCCCTCACCAACCGAATCAGAATATCTGGAGATGGCACCTAGACGTATGGGCTGTTTTGTCAAAGTTCCCAGCTGATTCTGAAGAGCATATCAAGGCAAGACCCATAGCTCCAATTTCATATGAGCAAACAGAGCTCAGTGACTCTCCCTCCTTGCCCAGAGTTGATTGAATGCCCTTGATCGTCACCTATCTCTTGGGTCACATGGAACCCAATGTCCTCAGGCCAGCCCCTCCCTCTGCTGGAACAGCTTACCGGCAGAAGTTTTTCTGTAAGAATGGGAAGAACTTTCTTTGCCACTGGATAGGATGGTGTCTTATAGAAAAACCAGGGAGAGTTTTTGCTTGCTGGTAGTCACTTCTGGTTCCTCACTCCCTGATATATTTTATTTTAAAGACAATAACCTATAATGATATAAGCCTATAGACCTACTGCAAATAAAAAGATAGGTAAACTATCCAGAGTAGAAAAATCTATAGAAACAGAATGAAGCTGGGCACGGTGGCCCACACCTGTCATCCCAGAGACTTGGGAGGTTGAGGCAGGAGGATTGTGAGTTCAGAGCCAGCCTCAGCAACTTAGTGAGGCCCTAAGCAACTCAGCAAGACCCTGTCTCTAATAAAATATAAAAAGGGTTGGGGATGTGGCTCAGTGGTTAAGCTCCACTGGGTTCATTCCCTGGTACGAAAGAAAGAAAAAAAGGAGGAGAGAGAGAGAGAGAGAGAGAAAGAAAGAAACAGAATGAATATGATGGTTACCAGGGGCAGGAGGCCAGAAGAGACTGCATTGATAGGTAAGGCATTCTTGTTCTGGGTGATGGAAATATTTTGGAATTAGAAAGAGGCTGGGGTCTGGGGATATAGCTCAGTTGGTAGAGTGCTTACCTCACATGCACAAGGCCTTGGGTTCAATCCCCAGCATCATCAAAAAGAAAAAAAGAAAAAAAAAAAGAGGTGTTGGCCAAACATTGTGAAGGTGCTGAACACCACCAATCATTCACTTTAAAATAATTAATTTATGTTAAGTGGATGTTCCCTCGGTATATGAGATTTTATAATTGTAGGCAATTTGGAGAAGGAAGAAGAAGGTGGAGACCGCCTGCCACACCAGGGTACTACCCTGGAACCACACCAGCTACCACTCACCTGCCGGGGCGCCTCCTTCCTGGCTGTTTTCTCCATGCGCATCCCAGGGACCCTGTTTGCTCTTCCACTCAGACATGGTCTGGGCTGCCTTCTCAGGGTCTGGACGCTGTCTTCTCCCCTGTCCTTCCCCCAAGGGCTTTTGGTATTGCAAGTCTGCTCTCTCTCCACGCAACACCCAGGGCCTTGCAGAGCTCACTGGACAGCCCCGAGCTGCCCAGAGCTCCCCATCGGGCACCCCAAGGGCAGACGTACAGCTCTGCCATTCTCCTGAGGGACCTGGTCCACCACTAGGACCATGCGTCCTCTGACGACCTCGATGAGGCACCCTATGGTGAAGTTGGGAGAATTTGCAGGGAGGCTTGGGGAGTGTGGGTTAGCTTCAGAATGATTGTTTTTTTATTAATTGTTTTATTAATTTATAATTTATTCCATATTTTTTTTCATTTAAAAAATTTTTATTCTTTTAATTAGAAAATGAATTAAACATTGGTTAAAACAAATATCAAGTGACTCACAATCATATGTTTGTGTGTACCAGCTGCTAGGGGGACCCTGCGGGAAAATGGGCCATTTTTCTACTCAGAATCCTCTCTGGCTTCCCATCTGGGAAGTTCAGACTAAATCCTTCCCATGGCCTGAAGCCATCAAAGGCCTCTAAATACCTGGCCTAGGTGGCCTTTGGTGTTAGTCCCTTAGGGCTGCCGTGATGATTACTATAAACTTGGAAACTTGAAATAAAAAAAATGTATGCTCTTGTAGTTCTGGAGGCCAGAAGCCTAAATTCAAGGTGTCAGCCATGCTCAGCTCCCAGCAGGAGCTCTGAGGACGATTCTGTTCTGTTCTTGGCCTACTCTGGCTTCTGGTGGCTGCCCTAGCATTCCTGGGCTTGTGGCCACATGGTCCCAAGGCCTGCCTCTGTCTTCACATTGCCTCCTTCTCTGTGTACTTATCCTCTGTCTCTTATAAGGACACTCGTCATTGAATTTAGGCCCTTGTGGATAGTCCAAGATGATCTCAACACAGATTCTAAATTATTTCTACAAAGACCATTTCCCAAATAAGGTAATATTGATAGATTCTGACATGGGCATATCTCTTTGGGGACCATCATTCAACCTACCACCCCTTTCTAATTCCATCTTCCATGGCTCACCCCTTTCAGTCCCACTAACCCCCTTCATGTGCCTCCACAGTGCCAGACACATTCTCACCCCAGGCCCGTGGCACATGCTGTTTCTGCTGCTTGGACAGTCCTCGCCTCATATTCCTATATACAAATCGGCCTCATTCTTTCTTAAGAACTACAAACGTCTTCATCATGAGATATGTTCATGCATTATTCACTGATACACATTTTGATTGCTTCCCATTTTTGGCTTGTACAAGTTGCAGCAATGACCAATCTTGTATTTTTGCACATGAGGCTGAATGTTTCTGTAGGATAGATTTATATCCTATAAAATGGAAGAGATAAATATATTTAAAATTTGTAATAGTGCTGCTCCAATGTCCATGTACAAAGGATGTGTTCAGGTTTTTTTTTTTTTTTTTGCTGTGTTGCCTCTTAATAAATGCTGATGCCTGTACCTCAGCCCTGGAGATTCGATGTCGTTGCTTCCTGGGAATCAAGGTTTTAAAAGTTGCCCAGATGATTCTAGTAGGTAGCAACGCAGGCTGAGAACCCCTGTCTTGGGCTGGGGGGTGCAACTCAGTGGTAGAGTACTTGCCTAGAGGCCTTGGGTTCCACCTCCAGCATTACAAAAAATGAAAAAATAAAAAAGGGGTAACCTCTGCCTTGGAGAGGGGGTAGGTGTGTAAGCATATGCACTGTGTGTGTGTATGTGTGTTTGTGTGTGTGTGTGTGTGTGTGTGTGAGAGAGAGAGAGAGAGAGAGAGAGAGAGAGAGAGAGAGAGAGAGATCCTAAGTAAACCCAGCCCATCTTTCACTCTTATTTTCCTTTTCCTTTTCTTTTTTCACTTTTCTTGTCTTGGCAACCATTCCTAGTTGATCCCCATTGGCTTATCTCAAGTCTCGTCTTTAAATCAACTCTTCCCTGAAGACTTAAAGTTAGGAGGCCCTGTGTATCTATGCAGTTGCTTTTAAACCAGATTCCAGTTTCTAATTTGTGACTAAATGAAATGGAGGTAACTCAAGATCCAGGAGCATCTGACTTTGGAACGATTCCAGTAAACCAATGTGGGCGGGGCCCACATGTGATCCCTAAGCCCAGATCCCATCTTGCAGTTGGGGTCTGAGGGTGGGATGGGAGAGTTCAGTGGACAATCAGTACTTTCCTGCTCAGTGTGATCCTCTCAGTGTTGAGTGAGATCCAGTCACATGGCCCTGTGTATACTCGGTATTGTAACAGGAAAAATACAGTGTGTCCTTAATTCATGGAAAACACAGGTCTTTTATTAACTTCCTATACCTCCCTACAAACAAACCTGCCTCCAGGAACTGAGTAAACATTAGTCCTTCATGCACAGCAGGCCAGTGGTTCTCAAAGTCTAGTAGGTGTCAGAATCACCTGGCTGCTTGCTCAAACACAGGGTGCTTGAGTCTCCTGGTCAGGGTCTCTGACAAGGTAGGTCTGGGCTGAGGCCTGAGAATGTGCATTTCCATCAAGCTTCCAGGTGAGTCTCAGTTTGGGAAGCACTGGCCTTGGTCCTCCTGGTCTTTGGACCAACCCATCAACTTCATCTGGGAACTTGTCAGAAATGCACATTCCCAGGCCTTGCTCCTAATCTGCTTTGCTGGAAATGTGGGGGTGGGCCCTGAGATCTGTATTCGAACCCCCACCCCACCTGATGTCCATTGCCAAAGGAAAAGAAAGGATACCGAAATGAGTACTAGACTGTTGAAGATGATAGGTGGGAAACATCTGGCCACATGTCACTAGGTACAGTGGAGCATGGCATGGATTGGCTCTCAGAGTCCTCTATCATTTTATCGACTCTCCTGGCGTTTCTTAGAGCTAAATTCAGGACGACAGAAGATGATTACTGTCTTCTGTCACCAATGCCATTATTGTCCCTTGAGTTATGCTTCATTAGAAAGTAAAACATAATTTTCCAGAGTACAACTTTACATATATTTTTTTCAGAATATTTTTAGGCCTTTACATATAGACTTAAACAAAATCATCTTTACATACCATCTTGATATATATATATATATATATATATATATATATATATATATATATATATATATATAATTTAAAATATATAAGTATTTTATATGTTATATAAATACATATATAAATAACATTTAAAAATATGTATATTTTAAATTATACTAGTAGATGGTCTTCTTTATTTGGATTTCCTTAGTTTTTGCCTAATGTTCATCCTCTGTCCCAACATCCCGTCCAGGTACCCTGTTGCATTGAGTCTTCTTAAGCCTCTCTGGAGAAACTTCTCAGACTTTCCTTTTCTGATGACCTTGATATTTTTTCAGGAGTACCAGTCAGGTATGTCTCTCTCCTTTGGGATTTGTCCAGTTTCCCCCAGCTCTCTCACTGGGGTTCTGTATGTTGGGAGGAAGACGGTGGGGGTACATTGTCACTTTGATGGTATCACATCAAGGGCGTGCCGTGAACACGGCTGTCGCGGTTGATGTTGACCTTGATCACTGGTTGAGGTGGTGCTTGTGGATTTCTTTGGTGTCAAGTCACCCTTCACCGGCCATACCGTCCTCTGGGAAAGGAAGCCACCACGTGGCCCACACCTGAAGGGTGAGGCGGGAGGCAGAGTACCTACCCAAATTATTTGAATCCTTCTCTCTGCTCCGTTTATCCATTTTTCTCAATTATTCATTTCTATCAAAGTGGACTCATGGATATTCTATTCTTGGGTTATAATCTCATCTTGTTGCCCAAACTGTTCCACCTTTGACCATCCACATTCCAGCTGGCATCTGCGTCTCTTCCACACAGAGCCTCTGCGGTGGGTTCTGTCTGATTCCTGAGCACATCTCTACTCTCTGCTTCTACACAGGGCTCCTGGCTCCTCTCCTGTATCCCCTGCCATAGTACAAGAGCAGCCGATTCTTCAAAGAGCCCTGGTTTCTGTTGTTGGAGGACAGTTTTAGAAAGACCTGAGACTAGTGTGCCCAGCACTCCCTGGGGAGTGTTGTGGCTTCTAGACTCTGTCACTAGACAGTGCAAAGAAACATGTGTATGTACAAATGAATCTAAAATTATACACACAAGTGCACATGCACACCTGTACCTACATTAAGCTAGCTGTGATTTCATCCTGGCATCTCTAAACTAATCAATAACCACCATGGTTCTTTCTAGCACCTGCCCACCTTATCTGTAAGCTCTGTCCCCAACTGTGAGAATCCTGGCTCCCCTCATCTGCCATCTGTTACCTATCTGTTCAATCCCAGTGTGTGTGTGTGTGTGTGTGTGTGTGTGAGTGTGTGTGTGTGTGTGTGTGTGCGTGTGTACAGTGGTTTGATTGTGGGAAATTAGGATGCAGCAACTATGAATAATTCCTGACTTTAGTCTTATCATCTTACATCGGAAGTTATGGAGGTCTGTACCTCCCCCACCCCCACCTTCAGTGATCTTACAGCATACATTATAATACAATTGAATCCTTTTATCACTGTCTGAAGTCCATCTCCAAATCTTCTAATTTTCTAGTGAAAATTTTTAAAAGTTTGCATTCCTCAAGGACTACACTGTGTATTGTAAAGTTCTATAGGTTTGGGGAAATACATAGTGTCAAATCTACCATTGCAGGATTACACAGAATAGCCTCTTCATCCTTTAAATGTGCCCTGTACTTCACCTATTCAACTCTCTCTCCGCCCCATACTTTTGGCAACCTCTCTGATTGTTTTCTGTCTCTATGATTTTGTCTTTTCCGTGTGTATAAATAAAAAATACAATATATAGTGTTTTAATACTGTCTTCTTTTACTTAGTAACATACATTTAATATCCATCTATATAGTTGCAACTACTGTAATTTTTATACCAAATATGTGTACATTATTCTCAAAATTTGGGTAAATGGCATGCTTAATAAATGTTGGTAGACACCAATGAGAAAGTGAAAAAAAAGTAGGTTTACAAAATTGAGTAGAGAGATGAAACATGGCCGTAACATTTATTAGTTGTTAAGATTATTTTTATAAAACATATCATATGGAATGCAAAATTGCATAAAGCACACTTTGGGAATTTCCAACACCAAATGCTTATTTATTCCTGAAATCATATAGAGGTCTGATTCACTTCAAGAAATGCTCTACTTAGAAAAATCTTGACTTAGAAACCAGTTAATTGCTGGGGCTGGGGGGGTGCCTATATGTTTTCCATTAGAATTCTTCATTTTCCAAGGGAATTTATAGTATTTCTATTAAAATATCCAGATTTCTCAGGAATATCTCTCTGTTCTATTTATTTAAAATTCAGTTTGTGAATGCAAGAGCACAGCTCCTGTTTAAAGGGAATGCACCAGGTGGCCAAGCTCAGGCATCAAGTGATCTAGATCCCACACAATTTCCAGGAGTCATCAATGAATCAAAGACCCTATGGCACCGGTTCGGCATCGACCTTCCCTGCCGGAGGAGAAGGGTGATGAAAAGGTCATGGGCATGGTGAGGGCATGTTGGGATGGTCTCCAGAGAAAAGGCCCAGCTCCCCGTCCATCAGGAGAATTGTAGGAGAAGCTACAGGGTGAGTTAGATGTGCAATGGGTGATTTTTCCTAGTTGGTATACTGTTAGGATTAAAACCAATAGCTGTGATGGGTTCCTTGTCCCTCCCTTCCCCTCCCCTTCTTCTTTCCCACCCTCCTCCCTTCCTCCCTCCCTCTCTCCCTCCCTTCCTTCTCTCCTCCCTTCTTCATATATTGACTCAGTGCCTGCCACACACAAATCACTGTGATAGGTGCTGACAAGAGTGGAATGAGGAATTCTCCCTTTATTTCATAAAAATGAGCCAGACATGAATAATTCCACTGCCCTCTGTTCGTTTTAGACATCACTAATCAATGAAGGCTCTCTTTCCCAGGGAGTTTTGACATGACCTCAGAATCTTTTTCAGATCAGCATTCCAAGGATTGCACCTAATCAATTGAGATTGGATTATGGGATAAAAATTTTTCACCAGTTTAAAAGTAGTTTGTTCATTTTTAATTTTGGTGGTGCTAGGGATTGAATCCAGGCCTTGCACATGCTAGGCAAGTGCTCTACCAATGAGTTACACCTCCAACCCTACAGTAAGGTTATACGTGCAACTCAAATAATTTTCTCAATAGTAGCTTCCTTCACATCAGATAATTGTATCTTTTATACATTAAAATGTCACTATGTTAGAGGTAGTTTGAGCAGCTGGTAGAAGGAACCTGGGTTGGAGGTCAATTGTCTGCTCCTAATTTGGCCATTTAGCTATGCATTCTTAACATAATGGCCCTTATTTTGCATTTCCCAGATCATAATTGTTTTTTAACTTCCGAATTTTAAACATTATTTAAATTGATTTAAAATTGATGAATGAAAAAATTTTATATTCATGGTATAAAATGTGATACACACACATACACTTGTGGATAATTAAATGAAGCTAAATAACATAAAGGTATGTCTCAGGTCCATTGATATGTGCTTACTCAGAAAATATGGCCCTGATGTTAAGGCAAGTCCATTTTCTGAGTCTTAGTTTCGTCATTTGAAATGAGTAATGTTTAGATTCATTTACGCTTTCTCTGAAGAACCTTCTAGAACAAAAATCTATAGGATCTAGATGTGCCCTTTTACATTGGGGAATCTAAAAGGAATGACCCGTCCTGACATCTACAGTTTTCAGTTGGCCATGACCCTGGCATGGAGCATGCTGGGAAGTTGGGGGAAGGCCACTGGGTGCCAGACTCACCTCTAGGCACTTTATACACATAAACTTCCTAAATTCTCAGAACAGACATGTGAGCTATTTTTATTATCCTTTCTTTTCAGATGAGTAAACCGAGGCTCAGATAAATGAAGAATGAGGCTGGAAGGGACAGGCTCTGTCCTGTCACGTGACCTCATGGCCATTGTCCATTGGGAACCATTAAGTAGGAAAACTTAAGGGTGAGAAGTGTTTTCTTGGAGCATGTAGCTGGGAGCTGTGCTCCACTGTGCCTGTGGTTCTTGGAAGAAGATGTTAACGTCTGAACTTTTTAAAAGCCATGTGAGCATACCAGATAGTATGACGAGCAGGCTGGAAGAGTATGCTGACCCCTGGAGGAAGGACTGGAAGAGAGGACCGGCCAGCTGATGGCAGAGAAGATGAGGTGGAGAAGCTCCTGTCTACAATACTGCCCAGGCTCTCTAGAGCATTGAGGGTCTTGTCAAACTCAGAGAGCAGCAGCAGCATCACCAGGAGGACCCACTCAGAGGGATTATTTCATTTGTTATTTTCCGAACAGGATGTCATTTTCTTCTAAAAGAGATCAAACATTTTTGCGTGCATGTAATTGATACACCTGGTTAAATGAAATAGGGGCAAAACTCTCTGGAATCCATAGGAATCACGAATAGAGTTCTTTTAGATGTACAGAATGGTGAGATTCACTGTGGTGTATTCACATACGCACATAGGAAAGTTAGGTCAGATTCATTCCACTATCTTTCCCTAACCCATCCCTCCTACCTTTCCTTTTGTGTCCTCCATTTTTTTTTGTCTATTCTTCTTCTTCTTTTATCTCCCCCTTTTTTGGATTGGATTATCTTTGGTGTATCAGAGGAAACATTCTACCTTTGACTTTTATATGGAAGATGCAGCAACAAGAGAGTGACCACTAGATGGCGCATTGGTTCCACAAGTCCAGCGCTTGTACCTCCAAATCTTTTTGCAAGGGTGACCTCAGGTTCAAACATTGTTTCACCTTCTGTTTTCACCTATGCACTCTGGAAAGGTTTGGAAGAAGCACTTGCTGTTAAAATTCCTCTATATTTGTATATCTTGAACTACCAAGCGGGGGGCTGGAATTTGAATGTGAATAACTTGAGATTGTTTGATTTTACTGGTGGACTGGTGAGTGATTACATTTGCACCACATCTGCAGAGCAAGGTCCGCTCTATAACCTGTAGGGGAAAATGAGATGCCCTTGGCAAGAAAACTCTTTGTGTAAAGGCATCTATGTGACCTCCACTACCCAACGTCTCCCCTCAATTTATATCGTCAATTAAAATAGATCTCTAGAGAAAATGCAGGTGGAGAAATAAATGGATGTCAAAAGAAGTCTAGAGAGTAGATTTTGGTAGCCACAAATCTAGCCCACAGAATCCAAAAGCCCTATGAGGACAACTTTGCAGTGATTTGTGGGAGGTGAGATGAAGAAGATCCTGCTCAAAAAAATTAAAGCTCTTCAACAACTTGTACAGTTTGTTTGATGGCATCATTACAACCTACAATGTGTGAAAGGTGAGACAACTTGCTCCTGGCTGTGAAGCCTTAGCTGCTCCTGTTGCTGGTTTGTCCTGTGCATGATTGAGGATGGGCATGCCTCATGCTAGCCAGGAGGGAGGCTCCATTCCCACTGGCAGACCCTCTCAATTCACAGCCCAAGCTCAAAATTTCATTTCCGTTCGTCCTTTTGCAAAGGGTTTGATTAGTTTCAGTGCCATGTGTTTGTCAGGAATCCCCAGTTGTGCCCTGTGTACTTCCTTGGTTTGGTCTCATGGTGACCGTATTTCTAAAGAGGCATTGATCTTCTGCGGGCTAATTCTGCCCCTCCCTCCTGAATTTCTTTCCTCCGGATTCAGAGGCTCAGACCTGTGCTCCTTTAGAGGCTGTCTTTTGACCAAAGTGTTACTTCTGATGTTAGGATCCTTAGCAATTCAGAGGGAAGATCACTCCCAAGTTCAGACCATCAGATTGGACCTAAAGAGGAAGTGGCAACAGTTAACCTGCCTGGTGCTACTCAGGGCAAAATCTGAATATGTCCTGAAGTGGGAAGCAGCTGAGGGGAGGACAGCAAATCCAGCCACCATCTGGCTCCTCCAGGTGGCGCTGCTGATGCTGCTTTCTGCATTTTCCGACTTTTTGAATGGGATCAATTGTGGCTCCAGGGACAGTACTGTGTGCTCATGGTCACACATATTTGGTGGGCAGCTGCAAGGGCATCTACTAAGACCATGATCCCAGGACAGAGCCTTTTTCCATGGTCCTGGGACCAGTAAGATTTGGGGACAGTGTGGTCATATCCACACTTTGCTGAGATGATAGGTCCTCCATGGTTATCCCTGAACAGTCCCAACAAGAGAACCTCAACACAATCAGTGAATTAATCCCCTGATGGCATTAATTGAGTGGTAACTGAAGACAGATGGGATGTGGCTGGAGGAGGTGGGTCATGGGGGGGGTGTAGCTTTGGCATGGACAGGACAGCCTTCCAGGACACATCACACACTCTGCCAACAGAACCAGACCACCCTGAAGGCACCCACTGGAGTTTTCCTCTTAAAGTGATCTTCCCAATTTTGCTTTGCAGGGGCTAATTTGCAGCCACTTTATATTTCTGCAGGATGCTCTCATGGTGGGGAGAGGCTTCCTAGAAGCAGATGGGACTTGTCCAAAGTTGACTTTTTTTGTATAATTTGGGGGCCAATAGGACAGAGGCATTTTTGCTGCCAGGGCTAATGCCTGAAATTCTACCTTTCCCACATCATCTTTGGATTCTACAATTGTATCTGGAAAGGGTTGAAGCTTTAAGCTTCTGCTTCTTTATTTCTCTATTACAAATGAAGGACTGGTTTATCAGGAGGATTAGGAGAAAAGGAACAGATGGGGGAGACGCAAGATCTACATGTGTATAAATAAATACATTTTATATAGTATATGGCACACACACACACACACACACACGTAATAGTCCTGGGTGGGCTGAGGACATTTCAGGTCGGGTAAGATGGATTCCACTTGATGGACACACCTGACTTAATCCATCAATACACTGCTGCCTGTCCAGCTGGTTCTGGTCTTAGGTGGGGAAATATGGTCACCCATACTGTCCCATTTCAGAGGCAGATGCAGCGGCTGTGAGGAGGGCTCAGTGGAAGGAGGCTTTGTGGAGAAAGCAAGGCAAGGTGAGGAACTGGAAGAAATGCTGGTGCTTGGATGGGGCTGAAGTCAGCAAGAGTGAGGTTCCAAGGCATGGCGCCCCAAGGCGGGGGCTGGTGACAAGGGACTTGGCCTCTGACCCTATCACCACCTGTGACCCACTGTCTCCCTTGTGAAAAACAAAGTCTCTTTGTTACTTTGTTTTCAGGTTGAAAACATTCCAATATGCATTCATGGTGGCTAGTGGACTTCCCATGTGCAACGGAACCCGACACATGCATGGGATTGCCACCATGTCTCTTCCCTTCCTTAGTGCCATCCTCCACTGCCAGAGTGGGCACATGCCCGAGGAGAAGCTCAATCCCTGGATTGGCCTCCACACAGGGAGTCAGAACTGATGGCAGGTGGCCTTATGGTCCAGGTATGGCAGCAGGGAGTTCTGGCCTCAAGTCAGAGGCTTTTAGGAACACAGTTATTGAATGGAGTTATGGTTGGATGTGAGGTGTCCCCCCAAAAGCTCGTGTGTGAGACAATGCAAGAAGGTTCAGAGAAGAAATGATTGGGTTATGAGAACCTCAACGTAATCAGTGAATTAATCCCCTGGTGGAATTAATTGAGTGGTAACTGAAGGCAGATGGGATGCGGCTGGAGGAGGTGGGTCATGGTGGGGTGTAGCTTTGGGTGTATATTTTGTATCTGGAGAGTGGAGTCTCTCTCTGCTTTCTGATCGTCATGTGAGCTTCTTCCCTCTGCCACTCTTCCACCATGATGTCCTGCTTTACCTTAAACCCTGAGGAAGGGAATCTGCTATCTATGGATGGAGACCTCTGAAACTGTGAGCCCTCAAATAAACTTTTCATCCTCTATAATTGTTCTGGTCAGATCTTTTAGTCTCAGCAGTGAAAAGTCTGACTAAAACAAATGGTAACAACTTCAGGGGAAACAAAAGATTGACTTGTCTTTGTATGTGTGTTTCTGCTCAGCTAGGTTGCTTGGTGAGAATACGGGCCACAGTGACTCCAAGAAGTTGAGTCAAACATAAAGAGAACAAAAACCAGGACAGGAACCCCAGGCTAGCTTTTTCTCCTTGTGTCTGTATCAAGTGCCCTTTGATGTGTTCCATTTGGGTCAAACTCATGGGCATGTGATCCCTACTAGGTTTGATATTCTTCTATCTCTGAAAATTCTTCATACTCTTTGAACAAAGGGTCCCATGTTTTTATTTTGTGTTGGGACCCTGAAATTATATAGCTAGCATCCTTGTCCTTATCCTTCAAGTCTCAACTAAATGAAACCCAATCTCCAAACAGAATTAATTACTCCTGTGTTTGTACGGTGCAGGTTTTGTTGACATCTCTAGTGCATGAACAGTGTGGTCATTTATTGATGATGTCACTTCCTGCCAGAAGTTTGTGGGTTCTGTAGTTTCCCCCTTGTAAACTCTAAGAGGTGTTGCCAAGCTCTGTGCCGGAGGGCACTTAATGGATGTTTGTGAATTGCCCTTGTTGACCTGATATACACTCAGGGGTCCAGCCCATTGGCCGTCCCCCCTGCAGATGATGTGGTGGCTGGCGAGGTGGGAATCACCATAACCAGATACTGTCTGTTTGGAGACACCGTGAACACGGCATCCAGAATGGAAAGTAGCAGTTTGCGTGGGTATCATGTATAGCACTCTGTGAACACAATATGGCTACCCTCCCATCCCCTATCGTTAATCAGAGGGTATTTTTAGAAGACTCATTTGCATTTTGTCTCCTATTTTCCATCAGGAGGAGAAGGTCATTATCCACTTAAACAACACTGACCGTGAGCTGTATAAACAGAGTTTTGTTACTGTGCTCTCACTGGAGCTATGTAGACACACATGGCGCCCCTCCAAGTCTTACCATTTTAGATGGATACACATATAATAAAGTCATTTAAATGAAGAGTAGGAGTTGGAAAACTTTTGATGAACAGGGCCAGACAGTAAATGTTTTTCACTTTACAGGCTCAAAATATTTAATTCTGCTGTTGGATCTCAAAAGTAGTAATACAAGTATGTGAGCAAATGAGCATAGCCATGTCTCAGTAAAACTCCATTTGCAAACACAAATGGTGGGCCAGATATGGTCTATGGGTGACATTTTGCCAATATCTGATGTATGTTCTTAGTGGTGCAGAAGAAATTTATGATGGGGAATTCCAGGGAACAAAGGATTCTTTTGCTAGATAGTAATTTTATTTCATTGACTGTTAATAGACACATGCATGCCACTTACCAGTTGAGATATGAAAAAAAGAGAATTACTTAGTGATTTTAGTGTCAAAGAGTTTAGGTTAACATTGTTTTGAATTTATAGATTTCCCACAATATAAAAACATACATATATACACACATGCATGTACATGTGCAAATATTTTCCCCTCTGATTGTCTAAGTTAATAAACCAAGTCTCAAATGCAGACTTAAACCTTTCTCTTTGATGGTAAAGAAAGGTTTTCAGAAAAAAAATGGAAGGTGTCTGTTTATTTAGTCTCTAAACCTGGTTCTAGCAGCATTTTGGAAATATGTCCCAGCTCACCCTAGGAAGTCTGAGGAGCCCATTGAACCTCTATCCATGGTTCTTGCCAATTTGTATACTGAGCTAGGTCTTCCTTTGGCTTCTTTGCTAAAGTTTGAGCAGCATCCAATAGTGTCCCATCAATGCCTGGCTGGTTAGGGCTCCCAGGCCAAGTGTCTCATATTTTAGACAATATTTGTGCTTTGTTTATTGTGATTCCTGGGGCTCAAATATTTCAAGTAGTGTGGTTCTCTCTTCAAAGCAGCTCCACTCCACTGACAATCCACTGACAAGGTGCTAACTAGGCAATGATTGATTTTATGGCAGCTCTATGAATCCATGTTGCTCAGAGCACTGCAGATGCCTTGCTGGCAACAGGAGGCACAATTTGCAAAAGAGAAGCACCATTCCAGTCAAGGTAAGGCCAGGCCAACTGTGTCTCACCTTCCAAATTTGAATTCCTGATGGAGCTGTTGAAGAGTGTGGCAGAATGAACAAGTGTCTGCCTAGTGGTACAGGAGAACTCTTAGATCTCTCTGGAGACTCTTAGAACTGTAGGATCTTCTTCCTTCAGTAAGGTCTATGCAGTTCCCTCAAATAGTTGAACACAGAATGTCTGACAGCAGTCAGCTTTGCTCTCACGTAGACCAAGGCTTATAGGACGCTTACACTCTCCCTGCACAAATGGGCTCTCAGCGTCCCCCGAACAGTCCAGTGCAATCTTCCACACACAGCAACAGCCAACATAAGCCCGGAAATCACAAGGTCCACACTTCCTCTGTGTCCCTTTACCTGACTCTGAAGTGCCCAGGCAGAGGGGACAGAAGTCAATTGGTTTGACCTCATCTCTCTACATTTATAAAGGCTCTTTCTTTTTCCTCTGCCTTCTCCCTCTTCCTGGCCTCTCTCTATCATGAAGTGTACCATGACACTTTCACATCCTTCCTTCAGGATGGCCCTTTTCTGGGCCGGGTGTTGAGAGCCACAGCCGAAGGGGCCCCAGCAAACTTCCAGCTGCCAGTTGATGATTGGCTCACAGCGGCCCCAGCAAACTTCTAGCTGCCAACTGATTGGCTCCTCTGCAGTGATGCTCATTGGGCTGTTTCCCCACCCTTTCAGACCACGGAGCTGCTCATTGGGGGACTGTTTTTGGCTCTGCCCATGCGACCCAGCCAATCAGCCTCAAGAGCAGGAGGAGTGGGGGAGGTGGAGAGGCTTGTGGGAAGCCGGTGGTGGCAGTTGGGCTCTGAAGGTTTTTCCTGAGGAGCTGTGTGGTTTGGTGTGTGTGTTCTAAAAATAAAGTTCGTTTCTTCTGACAAGTGGCTCCTGAATTGTGCCCAGCCAGACTGCAGCAGCTAGGGGTGGGGAGGGAGCAGGTGCTCCTCCTCAGGAGTTCTCAGGAGAGCTGGGAGATGCACACATGGAAGTAGAGGGCAGCCATGAAGACGCTGGGCGTTTGGTGGTGTGGAGATCCAGAACAAGCAGCAGGGAGGGGTGGTCTTGGCTCCTGGTTTGCTGTTCCCAGGTAGCCCCTTCTTGTCATTCTCCAACTGCTTCTCTGCCTCCCTCAGGGCAAAGGAGAACAAACGACTTTCTCGTTGAAAGGCCAAGAAGGCTTCGCCAGTCCACTCCCCGGGTTTACTGAGCAAGAGGCTCAAGTTCCAGAGATCTTGTGAGGTGAGTGTTTTCTTTCAAGATGTTTGTGGAGTCACAGGAAAGTCCCTGGGGACCCTCTGCAGGTTCCCCCTAATATCCCATTGCAGAGGTACAGTTCTGGGGTGTTGAGACAGTCTCCCACTAGGGGGCGCTATCCAGCGAGCCTCCTGGTCCAGAGGATGAAGTGGGTATTGTGAACTCATTTCATGGGAACTGCCAGTGAACTTGTTCAAGATGCCAGAGATTTCCAGTCCATTAATTTGTGAATTTGCAGTAAATCCATTTCATTCTGGGAGAGAGTAGGGAGAGGGTGAAGCTTGGGGCCACAGCCCCATATCCTTCCCTCTTTGACTGCTCCTAAACTTTAGTGCATAACCTTATCAGCTAATCATTTTGCCTGGAGACAGAAGCCCAAACCAGAAGAACCTCAGAATGTCCAGGGTAAAAGCTCTGCAGCGTGAGCTGCCCTAGAAACCCAGCAGGGATGAAGCTATTACAAGAAGACAGGCCCAATGTAGTGCAGGGAGACCTGGTCCTGATCCTCACTTCCTCTAAGCCCCATGCTCACACAGATAATGTCCTGTCCCCAGTTTATTGCTTAATGTTTTTCCTATCCACTGAGCAAAACCTCTTGCAGACAAGCCTTGAATTTTAAGTGGAACTTTTCATTCATTTATGAAAAGTTTAATTGAGAAAAAATTTTCAGCAGAGATGAATCCATCCATTCCTGCAATGACTATTTTCCTTTCCACATAAAGGACAGTCAGGGTTCTGGTTGTCTTATTTGGTAGATTTACTGACCCACTAATGCATTCCCAGTGCTTTTTTCTTCAACTCTTGCAACTCCTCACATCCACATAGCCCCTGAATGTAGCAGAGCAATCTGAATGAATTACCGTGTTTAAATCCTTTCCAGCTGAGCTCCCTGTGACTGAAGAAGTGAGAACCATTGAGACCAGTTACATTTTTGTTCTGGCTAGACCTCTGGGCTGCCTTTGTGGGGATATTTTGGAGTTCTGTGTTAAGAAATACACTATCTTTGGACTTACTGAGGACCTTTGATGCTGAATTTTACAAAAGATTTGGTGGTATTCTTGTCTTTCTTTAGGAAGTGGGACACAAAATCAGATCCAAGGAAAGCACTTTCCCAAATAAGCCACTTATTTTTTAAGCTCCTAAACATTCCCATCTGTGGTATTTTGCTTCTTCCCAGAGGCAGGCAACTGAATTCTACGACCCTCATGGATTTAATTTCCATAATGCAATTCTGTCTTAATTGTAATCGACTCTGCTTCTCCCCCAAGGCCCTCTGGATCAAGGAGTGACAGCGTTAGAAGGAGGAAGGAAGAGGGTGTTTATGTGAGGGAGCTCTTCACCTTCTATGGCAGCATGGAGGCAGTGGAGTAGAATGGATCTTCTCATGTTCCATGTCTCTTTTCTTGATAGGATCATGGCTTCTGGACACCAAACACTCATTCAACCATAAAAGGAAACAAGTCAACCTCTACTATGAGGCCTCCTCTTGGAGAGGTGGGCTAGTCTTCATCTACCCATTTGTCTGTTCATTCATCTGTCAATCCGTCCATCCTTCCTTCCATATGAACATTTCATTCACTCAAGAAACATTTATTAAGTACTTACTCTATTCTGGCTACCATGCTGAGGGGGGCACAGGAGAATATGAAAATTTCCTTGACCCTTTGCTTGTAGTTTAGTTGGGACAAGGAGACATAAATAATAGTAGTAGAATATTAAGGATCAATAGAGCTATGAACTAAAGTGAAGGGATCAAGCAATTCAGTAGTGTTACATAAAAGGGCATTTGAAAATGATATTCAGATATAGGGATGGGGTTGGATAGGGTAAGTTTCCATTATTATCCTCTTTGTATTTGTTTGAAGGACGTGTGTGTTTATTTCCTTCTAGCCCTAACCTACGTGCTTATAGAAGTTATATTCATATATAATAAAAATGTTGTTAGTTTTGCCTCTTCTTTGAATGTTATAACATAAACATTTGGTGGCCAAACTTATACATACACACACAAAAAAATGCATACACACATGTACATACAGAACCCCCTAGACACACATATGTGCACACATATACATGCACAGCGTGTGTGTGGGGGGGGGAGAGAGAATGTTTATGGATCATAACTAGGAGTTTTGATAGGCTCAGTTTCCTAAAAGCTATATGCAGTGTTTTTTCTATGTCAATCAATGATACCTAAGAATATACTTTTCTCCCTCTTGATGTGTTTGATGTTGAGCACTAATGAGAATTTATGAGAGATTGTTTTGAGAGTACCTTCTGCTAATCACTCAACAGAAAAGTCAGGAGACAGCATCAGGGAGTTAACTTTAGTCAAAACACATCCAGTTGATTGGCAAGAGAGATTAGTGCTTCATGGACAGGGATGACCAGAGAATCATCTTCACCAAAATGTTAGTTATGTGAAATGGCTTCACCTCCTTGCACAGAAAACCCAGTAGTGGAATGTTTCAAGTGTAAATGAGGGAGAGAGCAGTTGAAATTCTGTGGTATATACATGAGTCTAAGGAGCTCCTGGCTGTAGAAAACCCTGGGAAGGTTGAGGAATTGGCTCTCAACATGATATATCAACACTGCAAACTGTAGTGATAGGTTATTTATCTTAAGGCATTTCATTTATTCCATAGCACCAGGTAGAGATACATGATCATAAAACATAATGATAAAATAAAACCAAACTAACACAGCATTGTTTTACTCTGACATCAAAGAATATGAATCTGGCTATGAGTATGCTATTTAAGTTATTGTTATATGCTATTTACTAGAACCAATAAAAATATGTCTTCTGTCCTTCTTGACTACAAAATACTCTGAATTTATAGAAGGAAAAGATCCCAAGCTGTCTGGCACATCAGCTTTGAGACCAAGTTTGAACTTGAGTCATTTTACTCTAGCCTATTGCTAACCAAACATGTACTTCAACTCTTGAGAGATCTGATGAGTGGTTTAATTTCTGAGTTCACCCATGTTGTACAAGAACCATCAAACTGCAAATCTCAAAAGTTCTCAAATACATTAAAAACGGAGAGACAAACAGGTGTGTGTTTTCAAATTGCAAGCCTGCTAATTAAATGTTTGTGATTAAGAACTAAGAGCTCAGGCTTATCCTATTAGTTCTCTTCCAGGGTTGGTACATTCTGTTTTTATTTTGGTGACCAAAGTAAATCATGGATACTGGCATACTCTGGATCACTGAGGTGGCTGCATTATGAGATTGCCACGCGATTTCATTGGCCATATTTGCATTTGCATTTCTGATTATTTTGATGGTTCTATTCTGATGATCCTAAGTTGATGAGACAAAAACAAAAGTATATGGATTTGAACATCTTAAGTAAAGACTAAGTGAAATCAGTCCATTCTGTACACATGAAGATTTCTTAGAGTCAGTGACGAAAGATATTGAGGACATGGATGTCACAAGGCATATGGGAAGTCAGGTTGTCACCAAGTACAGCAAACCTGTGTGTGTGTTGCAGGGGGAGGGGTTGTCCTATGCCTTTTTTTAGTTTTTTTTCTATCAAATTTCTAATTTTCTTTTGATGTTAAAGTATATATCAGCTACAAAAACAAGGAGTTTATACCTGTCTAATGTTTACATATATTTAATAAACCCTATAATTAAAACTAGTTAGGTTAGTACTAAGAACTTTTAAGGATCCATTTCCTTCCTATTACTTATAAGCAAAACTCTGGTATTCCACTCTGATTCCTACATGGTTATTTGAAAGATTGCAACTCCCTGCCTGCGGGCTCAGCTCTGGTCCTTGGGTAGAACTGCCCAGTCTCAATGACAGAGCCCCTTCTGGCGAAGTTGGCTATTCCTGTGCATTCCCTATTTAGTATTGACTTTGTGGTTACGCACTACATGGTCTTCAAAATGCTCAGCTGCACTTGGTGGGTGTGCCAGTCTCTCAGAATTAAAATCGCTTTCAAAGGAGGAGGGCCCTGCATCCTTGACTGGAGTCTGAGAAGACTCCTCCCCAGCTGCAGGGGAGGGACTGGCGGGATCTAAGGGCCACTGACGTAACAAGAGGAAGTGGGGGCACCAAAGAAAATTGATCGCTGAATTCTCAAAAATTGGAACACATATTTGGCAAAGCGTTGGTCTCTGCTCCCCGACAATGTAGTCTTCTGTTTGCTCTTTTTGGCAGCACAAAAATCGAGTTTGTCATCGCTGAGGACGACCTGAGGGCGGAGCTGCAGCTCCAGGCTGACTCCTACAACAGGGCGCAGATCCCCAGCATCACGACGAGGTGGCGCATAACATCTGTGAACCAGAGCAGGCGGGGAGGGCTCTGAGACAGAGGCCTGAGGGCAGGAGCAGCTCAACCCGCTCTAACCCGAGGAGGGCCCAGCTCAGGGGTCTTAAGTAGGTTTGCATAAAACTCCAACGTTTTACACAGAGTCATTTCTGTTCCTCTTTTGGGGATTCCGCAGCTCACTGTTATCGGTACAAAGAACCTGGCGGATGAACCTTCCATCCTATGTGACGGAGCATTTCCTTGTAGGACCTTTGCCATAGAACTTTCTCTAAATATGAGAATCTAGGATTGGAGTCTAAAAAGTTGATTTACACGATTTTCCTGTAACCATAAGAGTGAAGTCTACATCTGCAAGTTGATTACTAAATGATCTCCTTGCAATTACCTCCTTCTCATCATTCCAGGGAGATCTTGGCTCATAGCTGAAATGGTTCTTCCTCTTAGGGCTTCCCTGCCTGCTCTTTGAATCACGTGCCCCCAACCCCAGTGTACTCCACACATATTAGGAAGGGCGAGGGTCTTACGTGTCATGTTCACTGAGTTGTCTGATGCCCTTAGCTGTCATTAAATAATCCATACAACCTCAGGTACGATAGGGACAGTGATTAGCCCAATTCCACAGAGGAAAAGGTATGGAGGGGTCAGGTCATTGCCAAGGTCACTCAAGTAATGAGGGGCAGAGATGTAACAGGGACTCAGATATTTCTTGAAAGAACAGATCATTAAAAACGGTGTTCTTCAAATGAAAGAATCCAAGCAAAGTCACCTGGTGATGACTTTATTGAGACTTGGGGGATTGGGTTCCAGTCCTGCTGTTACCCAGCTCATTCATCCCTTCAGATCTCAGCGGCTGGTTGGAAAAAGACCCCTTAACCTCTGCCAGTCTCTGCCCCATGTAATTTTCAACTCTAAACGTTTTTGCTGGGGCCAAAGTTAAACTTCTTCTGAAACATCCATCTGCTTTACAAAAGTGGGCATTGCCTTGGCATTCCCCAAAATGCCTCTTTTCCTTACCTGAGAAGCTATGGAGACTCCATGATCCCCTGCCTGGAGTGAGTGAAGAGAGAGAACGCAGGTTTAAGAAAAGACCATGGGCTTTATGTTTCTGAAACATAAACCCAACTGCATCTCCGCCTCCTTTAAACCCTGAGCACCCCGCCCCCCCCCCCCCCCCCTTTAGGGCAAGGTCTATGCTGAAGCTCACAAAGGCTTTATCTCACACCATTTTCTCCCAGGCTTTCTGAGGCAGGGGCTGGTGAACTTTTCAGGAAGGACCAGAGAGTAAATATTTTCAGCTTTGTGGGCCAGTCTCTATGACCACTAATCCACACGGTCAAAGCATGAACACAGCAGTCCACAGTACCACTTCAGTGAACAAGTGTGTCCCTCGTCTAATAAAACCTTGTTTATAAATACTGAAATTTGAATGTCAACTAATGTTTATAGGTCATGAAATGTTGTTCTTCTTTTGATCGTTTTTGGAACCTCATAAAAATGTTAAATTCTTTTTTTGGTTTGCAGACCACACATAATCAGGAGGAAACCTCGGCTTGGCTAGACTCTCAAGTATGGCTGCTATGGTGCCCAGTCTCCCCAAGCGTCTTGTTCACCCCAGGTCACACTACCCTCAGTCCATCATACAGATTTTCAACAGAGGTCTTTCATGAGCCCTGGACTGAGCTAAATCCCTTGCTGGATACTTCCTGGCACCCCTGCCCCTCCACAGGGGTCTTGCTCCTTGCTAGATGGAAAGTTCCTTGTTGGTTCTGTTTATTTCCAAAACTCCAGTGCTAGAAGCTCAATAGAGGCTCATTGACTGGCACCTGACATGCCTAGAACATTCTCTTTCCTATTATTATTGTTCTCTGCATGTTCTAGTCAGAAGCTCAGCATTTTCTGATTCCTTGGGGCCATTTTGGATTTGAGCCATCGATAGAACTTTTCAAGGTACTCAGCAAACCTCAGCTTCTTGGATTCCCATCCCTCCCCCCACTGGAAGACTGGAGGAGCAGGTGAGAGCTGTGTCTACAGGCACACCTGGTTTGGCAATTCAGTCAAAATGCTCAAACCGGCTGTGCCTGTGGGCACAGCCCAGAGTGCGCCCAGCCAGTGGGAAACAGGCTTACTCCGCAGGGAGAGCTCCACCACCAGCACGCCCCCAGTCTGGTCCCGGAGCAGGCGCTTCCGTTTGTCGCAGGTCTGATGACCCCCGAGAGGAAGGATGAGAACAAAGGAAGGGAAAGAAGAGGGAATTAGAAAAAGAAAGTCACCAACTGGATGGAGTAAAAATTCTCCAGTCAACTCATACTAGTTGGCTTATATTTATTTATTTGTTTTAAATAATTCTGAGAACCCAGGAGGAAAGCGTCAGTAAATTAAGAATTCAAGTTGGAAGAAATCCTGCTTGGTCCTTTCTACCACACGTGGGAGGAATGGACCCACATCTTTTGATAAAAAGTGAGTCTTTTACTTACAGTTATTGTAATCACAGTGACTGAGGACACTTGCAAAACATGTTCTTTTTTTAATGTGGTGTCAATACTTAGCCTTTGATCAATTGTAAAATGTTTCTGTCAGCCTTTCCCCAGTCCCACACCCTCTGGCTCCTTTCCCTTTTACTATCTGTGCTCATGGATGACCATCTTCTGTCCAAGTGAGTCAATGCAACTAGAGATCATAGCCTTTCTTTCCTTCCTTCCTTCCTTCCTTCCTTCCTTCCTTCCTTCCTTCCTTCCTTTCTTTCTTTCTTGGGATTGAACTCAGGGCACTAAACCACTGAGCCCATCCCCAGCCTTTTGTGTTTTATTTAGAGACAGAGTCTCATTGAGTTGCTTGGCGCCTCGCTTTTGGGAGGCTGGCTTTGAACTTGTGATCCTCCTGCCTCAGTCTCCCAAGCATGCTGGGATTACAGGTGTGCAAAGATCATAGCCTTATTTTTTTAGTTCCCTAGACATTAAAGACAGGCAGCCTCTTTGGAAACTCTGAGACCTCTAGTCTACATAGACCAGAGAGGCCAACAGTTTAGGATTCAGCACTTTAAGTCTATAAGATGGTATTCTGAAGCAAGGTGAGCATCAGGTTCACCTGATGGCCTGAATGCACAGATGGCTGGTCCTTCCTCTCAAGGTCCCATCAGCTCTCCCCCAGAATTTCTGCAGCATGTGTCTGAAGACTGCCCAACTGAGACTAAAACACCCCTGCCTTTTGAATTTTGTGCAGACCTTGAATTTCCCTTGTACTTCAGCTTTTCCAAAGCATTTCCATGTCTGTCAGTGCCTTACATGGTCTCTAAAAGGGGACGGGCCATCACTACTTAGATGAGAAAACTAGGCCCAGGGGCTTAAGTGACACTCACCAGACTGGGTAGGTTGTCGGAGGCAGGTGGACGGGCCTGGAGCTTCCACCCTACTCTGGGCCCATTTCCCCAGGAAGCCTTCTGCACATATCCTACTGCCAGTTATGACTTCCCAGTTCAAACCCAGCTCCCCCAGTACCCCACCCCCACATAACATTCTCCTTCCCAAGAGGGCGGCTTACCACTGGGCAGGAGAGCTTCTCGCTGTCACAGATGAATGTCTCACAGTGTAACCAAACCTTGGAGAGTTTGGGGATGTTCTGGAACCGGAAGGCATTGAACTGGAAGGTGGCCCTGTGATCCTTCCCATTCTCGTGCACGAGGACCGTTTCATCTGTGGGGCAGCTGATGCACATGGGGGAAAGAAGACCAAATGTCACCTCAGGGAGCTCCAGCAGGGGCTCTGGACAAAGTTACACACAGTGTGTGCAGCGCTTTGTCCTTCCAAAGCACTGTGATAGGCAGCACCCCACTTGATCTTCACAGTTAATGAGGTCAAGCTGAGGGCCTATAAGATGGGTTGGATTGTCCCCATTCTATAGGCTAGGTACAATAGAGGGGAGTGGCTTATGAGAAGCCATTCACCTGGTGAGTCACACCCTTGTCCTAAAGAAATGAAATGCCCAAGAGATAAAGTCCTCCCAAGGACTGGGATGTGGCAGACCCCCAGAGTAAAACACCCCAAGATAATGACCAGGGCACTGGGAGCAGCAGTTCCCTGTGTCACCACAGACATCTAAACTCAAGGCATATGTCTCTGTGTCTATGATGAGATTTTTGTCATTGGAAATTTGAATTTATGTTCCACTTTTTAACTTATATTATAAAGTCACCTTTGTAAATATGTGGTCATTTTTAAAAATATAAACACAGGAAAAAAATGACTAGAAGAGTAGCATCTAATTGTGTCGTTACTGGAGTAGAGGCAGGACCTAAAGAACGTCACCTCCAAGGGGTGAATGTTGTACCTTCGTATCTAGACCAAGGGTCAGAGCTGGTTCTGTTGGTGGTGGCTTCTGAGTAGCAATAGAGCTGTGGGCATTTTCCAAGTTATGAAATGAGATTCTTTCAGGATCATTTGGTCAGTAAACCCGAGATCCTTGTATGAACTCAAAATGTGAGACCTTAAAATAGCTCTTTGCAGCTCAAGTGTAAGCCAGTGGAAAAGAGAGTAAGTAGAGCTTTGTGGAGGGGGAACCGAGAGGGCGGAGAGTGAGCAAGTCTAGATGCTTTGGCAATGCTGCCTCTTGGCCGGAGCTCTGGCACTTGCCCCTCAGTGACAGCTACCTCTTGTTGGTGGAAGTCCACTGGGAGCTTTCACACCATCACTCCACGCATCTCTGTCCCCACATCAGGTCTCTGTGGGAGATGGGTGTGCTGTTTCACTTGTGCTCATGTGCCCAGGAGAGTCCCTGATAATGTATCTGCTCTAATCCCTCCGAGAGCTCTTGAAAACTAGGGTTTCCTCCAAAAGATACCAATGTGAACTAAAAGTATTTTCCCAAGCTATCCCAAGCCAGAGCAAAGCAGGCTGGGATACTCCTGGCCCCACCATCGGCCCTGACCCTAGACAATGGAACCTACCCCTTGTTGATCAGTTGCCACTGCAAGGGATACATGAAGTCAGCAGAGGGTGTGGCCCAGCAACTGTTCAGGACCACTTTAAACCTGGAAAGAAAGCAAAATAGTATCACTTGGAGCTACAGTCTTAGAAATCTTAGAAACACCAAATATTTCTAAGTCTTAGGCTTAGAAATATTTGGTGTTTGGAAAGTCTCTGGGCTAGCTTTTCCCCCTGTATACTTAAGAATATAAGCCTAAAGAAATGTACTTACCTAACACTTAATCCTTTGGCTTCTACTCCTGCAAACAGATCTGAACCAATCTCAGATGTCTCCAGGACAAAGGGCGCTTCTTTCTTGGTAGAGAACTTGGCATTCTTGGGAAGGAAATTGACATCAGGCATTATGACCTCTCAGACTGAGAAGCTGGGTCTGGCAGGAGCAGATGAATTGGAATGGGATGGGGATGGTAATCAACCCCAAAGAACAAGCACAGGAGACCACATAGCATAGCACAGAAGCTGCCCCAGCTACGATGCTGGGGCCATCTTAGTAGGAGTGAGGACATCCCATATTCTAGATTTGCTGGTCATGGAGAGGCACACGCTGTACATCTCATCTATGCCAACAAAAGTTAACTGATGGAAACAAATCGAATCCAGAGATATTAAGGTGCTGTGTTTGATGAATCACCCAAAGACCAGAGAGACCGAACACATACAGCCCCTCTCTACCCTTGCTTACCTTCTTGCCTGGGCAGATTTCAGCCTGAGTTAGAAAGTTTATGATCTGATTCCCAGTGCAATTAACAACAACAAGAAGATGCATAACTATCTACTATGTGTCAGGGATTGATCTACAGATTTGGTTGGTTTCTATGTCAGGATATTTTATATGGTCAGAAATATTGGTAAACAAAGTCAAGATCTGTCTGATATTCTAGTAGAGAGAGACAGTAAGTAAATTGTATAGTATGTTAGAAGAGAACACAGTATGCTATGTAAAAAAAACTATAAAAATGGTAGATTAGGGTAAGGTAGATTGAGAACATATGGAAGGACAGGTTGCAATTTTAAATACTGTGGGGAGTCTTCACTGAAGAGGAGATATTTGAGCAAGACTTCAGGGAAGGGGGCCATGCAGCCATCTAGGGAAGAATGTTTCCATTAGGGAAAAAGGCCCTGGGGCAAAGATGTGGCTGCAAAGAGGTCAGTGTGGCAGATGCCCTGAGCAGGTGGGGGTGAAGGCAGAGGTGGAGAGAGGCTCAGCGGGGGGAAAAAAGATTAGAGAGGCTACAGAGGAGGATGGAGGAGACTGGGACCTCAGCTCTGAGTGCAGACAGGAATCACCACTATGACCTGAGCTTAGAGGCAGCAGGTTCTGATCATCAGCCCAGTTGTGTGGTCTATACCTGGCATCTTCTTAGGCAGCTCTGGGTGTGTTATCAGGAATAACAGCAGTATTTCCAGTTGACTTACCCAAAGGAGGGTGACCTCTCCGTTCTCTGAGTCTTGGACTCATTTAAATCTACTAACAACCTGGCACAACACTCTGGATTTAGTTGCCAGAGACGAAATCACTGGATGGAAGAACAAGAATCCTGGGGTAACTTTAGCTTCCATCCACTAACTTGGGACATTATGGAACAGAAACCCAAAGTACATACCAGGGTACTATTTAAAAGATTGAGTTTCATGGGCTTGGAGCTTTGCAGAACTGCAATCTGTACGCAGTAATAGGCAGAACTCACTTTCAGCAAGGATATCTAGTCAAAATGAAATTTTACCCCCTTGGGGTCAAACACACAGGGACTTTTATGTTAAGACTCAGAATCTTTCGTCTTTGAAGACCGCTTATGTTGTTTTACTGATTGCAGATCCAGCCGAGGCCTCCTAGAATCCGTCACCTAGAAGTCAGAGGTTTCTCTTCCATTTGTCAGGTTCCCGCACCATTTCAGTGGTTGCAAAAAGTAAATTAGAGTGTTCTTAGTCATAAATGATTCATCCGCTTAACATGCATGTTGAAGTGGCAGATTTACAGTGGCTTTTTATGACCCGTGTTACTGCCTGAGGTTCGCCATATTTTAAGAACACATTTGCAAAGGTGGTAACTGACCCAGGAACCACAATATAGTTGCTAATCTAGTCCTTTCTTTCTTTATAACATGAAAATTATGGATCTGTCCCAGATCTGTCCCAGTCCTATAACAATACAGGACTTTGTTTTGGCATCCCTAAAAACATAGAAATACTGCATGAACTGCTCATCCATCCAACAGAATGGAAGAACACCTTGAAAAACCATGCCATACAGTCTCTTCCCCTGACCCAAGGGCCGAATCACAACCAGCTAACTGTACAAGATTAGGTGCACCTGATATAACAGCAGTTCACATGGGAAAATTTAGGCATTTCTTCCACTCACAAGCTCAACATGAAATACAAGAAAAGTGTTCCAAAGTTAGATCCTAAGACATGTTCATAAAGTCCTCCAGAAATTAAAAGGTCACCTCTGACTCACCTGGCCCCACATTAGCCTGACAAGGTCCACTTTTTTCTTTTATTTTTGGTACCAGGGATTGAACCCAAGGGCATTAGCCCCTGAGCTACATTCCCAGCCCATTTTTTATTTTTTATTTTGAGACAGAATCTGTCTAAATTGCTAAGGCCTCACTAAGTTGCTGAGGCTGGCTTTGAATTTGTGATTCTACACTTTTTGCCTCCCGAGCCTCTGGGATTATAGGTGTTTGCCACCATGCCCAGCGGTCTGGGCTCTACTTTTAAATAGCAGCATTGACCAATTGAACCATACTCAGAGGAGATGGTGAATGAACTATAGTGAGAAGGTGTTTAGCTTGAGGAAGATGAAAGGTATTTGAAGGACACAAAATAATTACATGGTATTATTCAGGAGATAGAACAAATGGGCAGGAGTTCTGTGTATCAGTTTTCAAATGCTGAATTAAAATGAGAAGACCCAATTGCCATTATCTTTGAAAGAGGCAGAGAAGCCATCCCTCACCAATCTTGCAGAAGTGTTCTGAACTTTGGGTGGGAGGTCAAGGTTGATTGCTTTTGAGATTTGTTCTGACTCTGGGAATCTGTGATTTTTAGCTTCTGTTGCTTGCATTTGTTTAGAGCTTTTTCATTTCTCTTTGTCTAACTAAGAATTACTGTTTTGATTGAATAAAAGTCAACCCATTCCCATACTACTGACATTGATATTCAATGCCATAGAGGTCACAATAATAGGAACCCTCAGAGATTCCAGGTTAAGTAGGTTCAAAGTCTGCAATCATGAGAATGGCTATTTTCTTGGGCAGTTACCTAGTGCCAGGCATGGTATTAAGTGCTTCCTAAACATTATTTCATTTAATTATCATAATAAACCTAAGGGCTAAGTGTTATTATATCCCTACTTTATAAATGCAGAGATAGAGGCACAGAGAGGTTAACTAACTTGCCCAAGGTCACAAAACTAGTAAACAGTGGAACCAGGCTTCATACCATTGTTCTGATGGCACGGTCCATTTTCTTAACCATAGTACTAGGCTACTTCTGTAAACCAACTTCCTTCATGTTGGATTGGGAGTCCAAATAACTTTCCGCTGGGAATACCAACTATGGGTTCTTGGCAAAAGTGCGTGGAAGGGGGATGGAGAGGAAAGAGAGAGGAAGCATACTGAGTAGAACTAGTGCTTTTGGAGTCCAGCATTTGAAGTTCTCGGAATCCTAAGCAATTAGCAGTGCGCCAGTTCCATTGTGCTATCTGGGGCACAGCTCAGCTTCTGGTAATTTGATGGAAATGTATGCAAGGAACACTTGTTGCTTCAGAAACACACAAGAACGCTCTCAAAGAGGGGGGAAAAAGAGAGAGAGAGAGAGAAGAAAATAAAAGCACACAGGCCAGGCATAGGAAACCAAGTCCACAGTGGGAATATTCATTAATACAAAACCTTCTCTTTGCTGAGGTCTGTCCTGCACAGGTCTTGCTGGGCCCTGGGGAGGCTTTAGCCTCATTTCTACAGTAGTTCAGGGAGGGATCCCATTAGTCTACCCCTCCAGCAGAGAGGATGGTCTGTCTGGCTGAGGCTGAGAACATACCTCTTAATTCTTTTTTTTAAAGGAGTAAGCTCCTTATAGTTCTATGGTTTGATATTTTTGTCTGAATCTCGGCCTAACATGGCTGATAGTGGGTGACATTTTCAAAAACCCCGGTGTCTCTCTATTACCAACTGTTGTAAAACCTTCATCGAATCATATCTATAATTTTAACTGGTTAAAATAACAATTATTCACTTCCGGACAGGGACTCAATAGTAATGACAACTTGTCATTAGGACGTCCCCTAAGACTGTTGTCAATGTGTGGAAGCCCATTTCTTCTCTGGACAGCCTTCATCAGTCCTGCAGGATTTCCTCATCCTTTCGTCACCCTGGTGGCCCACACTTTATTTATCCCCCTGATGACAGGTCAAGGCACTGTAGGGATTTCTGATTCTCAGGATCTAACCACTAGTGGTGTGTGGCCAGGGGCAAATCCAGGTTTTAGGGGACTTGAAGCTTACCCCGTTTGGAGAGTCCTCTTTAATAAAAAGATTTGAAAAATTGAATCCAAAATTAGACACAGGGCTTGACAAGGACTTGTGTAGTGAGGGGCCCGTACACTTAAGCTTCAAGCCCTTCACGGGGGAGTCCACTGAAACCACAGCTGTAGACTGGGCTCCTCCAAAGCACCCAGGTGACCTTGGGCAAATCATGTCCTTCTTTTCTGGGCTTCATATCCTCACCTGTACAAGGGACTGGGTTATTCTAACATTCTTCTGATTCTCACTGCTGAGTTTGGCAGGATTAAGAGCCTTCTAGGAAGCAGGTACAGCGAGTTCTAAGAGTTCAAAGTTAATAGAGTTCCAGGCAGGAGAACTTTTCTTTTGTGAAATAAAGGGATCGGACGTGATGTCCTCTGAGAATGTCTTCCAGCTCTATGTTCTAGGTCAAGGTTTCTGTGTCTGCTGCGTCTTCCTGTAGTGAGCTGGCCAGTGTCTCCTCTGTGTGCCTTTGTCTCACCAGAAGTCACCTTCTAAGCAGGAGAGCAGCTGAGCTGTGGCCATGGCATATGTAATTTCTTTGGGGCACTGTATTTTGAGGGTTACCAAAGTGTGCCTTTAACTTCAATGTCAATATAGGCTGCAGACCCAAGTTAGGTAACGAGGGAACTCATGTACTGAAAGCTAGGTAGCAGAGGGGAGCCCTAACTCTTCTCCTCAGATCTGTTAGGAAATGCTGTCTGCCAAATGCTTTAAAAAGAGCGAGATTTTAAATATAAATAGATCTCTGGAGTAGGCTATAATGGAAACCAATCTCGATTAAGAATCGGATATGGACTGTCTTACCGTCTTCTGACATTGCCTCAAGCTTCTCACCTGTGAGGTGGGAAGGTTGGCCTTACCTTTTTGGCACCTTTTAGCTCTTCTATTCTGCCTACGAGTCTGACTTTCTGCTACATTTACTCTTTAAAGAGGTTGGAAACTAAATCACAGCATATGTCTCAACTTCAGTTCTCAATGGAGCTTTGCCTAGAACCTGGGCAGAGTGAATCCTGAGCAAAGGTCCCATTGTCTCCTGGAAAGGCCACAGGGCAGGAAAGGGAACCTGGACTTACAGTGTAGAAGTTGAGAGACAATTGGCTTTCAAAAGTGCCCATGCTCCCGTTCTTCACATGAACAGTGGCCACTCTGAAAAGGGGAGAGAATTTTGCATAAGGACTGAAACACGCCTGGTTGCTAGGGCTGCAGCACACACCCAAGCAGCAGCCCCCCCACACCGCAGAGCAACCTACCTCTGGTCAAAGGCAGCCTGGTTCACCAAGTAGGTGGAGTGGTAGGTGCACGAGAAAGAGTAGTTCACCGGCTGGTTCTTGATGACCACCGTGCTGTCGTTAGAAACGATGTGGCTGTAGAAGTGGTAGATGGGGGGCTTGTACTAGAAAAAGGGAGAAGGCAGTTAGGGTGGCCCTGGGCCCCCAGGATAAGGGTGAGAGTTCTGGGAAATGCACATGAGGATGGCTCCGGAAAAAAAAGCCCAATGTGGGGACAGCAGTATTTGGCATGGATGGTAGAACTTCCTGTCTGAGTGTGAGCTGGTAATTTTCATAAAGAATTCTTGAGTGCCTTCAACTAAAATGGTTTAGAATAATCTAGGTTGATGTTGTATGCTTTAAAAAAAAAATCCATAAACCCATTGGGCTTCTGACCAAAAAGAAGCTGCTCAAGAATGCCTACTTCTCAGCATCAACTTTTTATCCATTTCACTTGTTAAAGTGTAATAAGTGAATGTTTTCTCCCCTCTGCCATTTCTAGAACATTACTGTCTCGTTCTGTGCATTTCCTTTTTTTCTAACAATAAGCACGGTTTCTGAGATTCTTTCTTCTGGCATGTTGGACTCTAAAATCACATAATATTAGATGCTGGGACCCACAGATGGATAATCATCTTTTGGTCAAGGCAGCTGAACCTCAACAGGAAGGTCGGGAGACCTAGCCTCCTTTCATGACTATGTCCCTATTGGTTCTGTGGCCTTGAACTGTGGCTTTATGGAGGTATCAGATTTCTCCTCTGTCATACAAGGAAATTTGGCAAGAGAATGTCTGCTATTAATTCCATGATTCCCTGTCTTAGGTACTTCATTTATATGGCCCAGTTGAAGATTGTGCTATATTCTGTTCACTCCTTTAAAATACTCTTCCAAATGCATTTCATTATCACTTCCAATTCTTGAAGAAAGGATGGTCCATTCCTCTGCCTGTCCAACCCAAGAAGGACAGAGGCTTGGGAGCATAAGCTAAGAATTTGAAGTGAGTCAGAAGTGGGAAATGTACTTTGCTCTATGCATGGGGGTGGGCCTTGTAATCCCAGCAACTTGGGAGGCTGAGGAAGGAGGATCACAAGTTCAAGGCCAGCCTCAGCAACTTATCGAGGTCCTAAGCAACTTAGTGAGATCCTGTCTCAAAAAGAAAAAGAAAAAGAAAAACAACAAAACTATAAAGGGGGCCTTGTGCATGCCAGCAACAAATCAGGAGAATAAAGCCAAGTCATTCTCAGGCTAGTTGCCTGATCTTAAGAACAATGTGGCTTAGCCTTACCTCAGACTGGGTTCCACAATAGGACTTGTTTTTAGGTGATAAATCTGGGATGACAAATTGGTAGTAACCACCTTCATGGACTCCATTGTAACACAGTCCCCCAAGGGCCAGCTGATGCACTTCCCATCCGTAGGGACACTCAGGGATTTTGGTGATGATGGTTTTGGGATAACAAAACACAAGAATGACATCTGGAAGAACACGCACATGGCTTGAGTCAGACTGGGTCATGGTAACCACTGACTTTAAAGAGCCGTGGATCCCAATCACCCCCTAACACGCAGAGCCTGTGATCAAAAACATCTTCCTTGCTGTTCGTTAGCATCCAGTATTTTCCCCTAAATTTCACTAAAGTTCTACTTTTAGAGTTTATTTGATAACTATACTGTATTAGTCTATTTAAAATTGGTTCATTTTTAAACTTTTGTTTTATTTTAAAAGGACCGTGTGAAATCACAGATTAGAATACACACACACACATATAGCTGTGAAAATGAGCACATACCTTCAAATTTTTAAATGTTCATTTCATGTAAAATATTGTAAAACGTTGATTTATGGCACAGGACAGATATTCAATAGTCAAAGAGGAAAAAAAAAAGGTGGAACATTCTCTAATGTTAGAAAAGTCAGATCCCCCAACACTTTTGCTTCCTGCTGGCCCTGAGGGGCATAAATGCTTTCTCTTGTCTTTGCATTTTCCAAACAAAGACAACCCTCAACTCTGATCATTGCAAAGGAAGATTCAGGAAACTTCCTTTTCCAGGAAGATGGGTGGATCTGAGGCATACCTGCTTTATTTGGAGTGCATGATCTTGCGGAGGCTTCTGCAAAGACAGCCAACAGGACAAAGGCCCTCATCACCATTGCTCCTCAGAACCTGGCCTTTGCAGATGGCCAAACCCAAGTGACCAAATGGTTATGGTCCTTCCAGAGCTTGGGCCTCGATCGTTCTAGGTCAGAAACACCAGCAAACAGTTAAAATCAAGAGTAAGAACAAAGCAGCCCACACATTGTTGGAGGAACTGTTCACAGGAGGTCAACGATGCTTTCCCCAGCTCCTGATCATCTTCCCTTGTCAGCACAGAAAGCATAAAGTGAGGCTCATACCACTGGGAGCGTCAATGACACAGGAGGTTGCTCATGTTCCCAACTGTCTCATTCTCTCTGGACTGTGGATGCTGCCTCCCAGATGCTCCCCAAACCTCCAGCCCCAGTCCTAGTTCCAGTTTATATAGCCCGAGGGTGTAAAAGAAACCGGCTGCAGATAAATCACAATGAGCACACATTATCCACTGTGGTGGGAATAAAGGAACCTTGCACAATAATCCAATGGGAAGCTCAGTTACCACTTGAGCCTAATTTCTTTTACTGCATAGAATCAGAAACTTTTTTTTCTTAACCATTTCAACTAGGGCTAGAATAAAAAGTTGATTTTTCTCCTAGTACAAAAAAATAACTCAATTGGAGGCAAACTCTCTCTACGCAGTTCTAGGTGTCAATTTTATTTCTTTTACATCTTCCTTTCTTTGTTTTATTTCTTGCTTTCTTATTTTTATAGATAGGTGAATTAAACTTTTTTTAAGCAGACACAAGTCCAGCATTATTACATTTGACAGGTAAGGCTGTATTACCTATATAAACTGTTGTTGATGTTTCCAGGCTTCAGTAAACCTAATCCTACTGTTTAAAAAAATTCTTTTTAATATATTCCCTCCTCCACCTCCCTTTTCAGCCCATTCAGGAACGAATAAGCTAAGCCAGGTCTTGGAGGCCTCCACCTTCTTTTTTTTTTTTTTTCCTATTTGACTATTGAATATCTATCCTGTGCCATAAATCAGGTACAAGATTAGGCTGTATTAATATGAACATTTTAAAGGTTGTTTTTCTCTAGTATTTTTTAAAAAATGAACTCTGATGTCTAGAATTTTATCTTGAAGTACAGCTTTAAATTACACCCTCCAGGCTTCCAAGCCAGAGCAATGACATTGAAAGAAGGAACTTAGAAAGAAAGGTTCTCCTTAATTGAGTCCTTAGTCCCCAACAAGATCCCATTGAAAACAACAGGAAGGATGCTCCTCCTATGAAGTCTCCAAATATATTATTGGGGACACACATAATTACATGCTTCAAAACTACTGGGCTGTATCTTATAAGCAATATGCCTATATAATGCTGTAGAGATAGCTTATGTCTTCAGAACATATTGTTAAATCAATGGTATGTCTTATAATAATGGTGTCAAAGAATTAATAGCCATATGGCAAGCCAGACTCAGTTTCCTTTTCTATATAATGGATGCTATAATCCTGGACTAACCTTATAGACTAGGAGAGCCATGAGATCAAGCCTCTTGTAAATTGTAAAGTACAAGATAAATAAATAGGTTTATATGAAAAGATATTTAATAGCTTTTGATAATATGTATTTGTCACATGAATTGCATTTCTTTTCCTTAGGTCTGCCACAAAGTGGCCCATTGCAGACTTGGGATTGATACAATGTGAGACCTATCTACCTTGCATGATACATATGTGATATGCTTTGTGGCTTTTAAAAAATATGGGCTGAAAAGAGAGGTGGAGGAGGGAATATATTAAAAAGAATTTTTTTTAACAGTAGGATTAGGTTTACTGAAGCCTGGAAACATCAACAACAGTTTATACCGTTCTGCATAGTTCATTACTGAGCAGAAAAAGGACTCACTTCTTGGGCATAGCACTAACTCTCTGTGTTGTCTCCCCTCCCTTTTATTAAGCATTTATTGAGCCTCTGTGGTACACTAGGTACTAGATGAGGCCCTGGAAGTCACAGGCGGCTCAGAAATTGATTCTTTCCCTGAGAAACTAGGGGGAGGACAGTACAGAGAGTGACAGGAGTTTGCACAGGAGCCTGCACCGGGAAAGTGGGATGGGAGGAGGTAAAGAGAGAGGATGGGAGTGCTGGATGGAGGAAGGAATGAATAGGCTAAACCAGGTCTTGGAGGCCTAGAACAGCCCTGGTGCACAGATTGGATTATTTTGACATTAAACCATCATTGGTCACTGACAATTCAGTATTGCTCTTCAGTGGGGTTTGGGATCCTTGTTCTCATTCCAACTTCAAAAGTGTACTCCTTTTCAGCCAACCTTGACCCAGGCAGGTAGGTCATTGGTAACATCTCCAGCCTGGAAGGTGAGAGTTCATGTAACTTAAAAGGTGGCAGTGGAAATTATTGCCTTTCCTGTCTCTAGTGGAAATGTCTGCTGCATGCTGGAAGATGCTGCAGGGTGAGGCTGAGCCATTGCACTCTGTCATCTGCCCAGAATCCACTCCCTCACTGTGGATCCTCAAGCAGACGACTTAGGTTCTGTGAGCCTAAAGTTCCTCTTTTAGAAGATATGATCATGCCAATGATGCAGTGTTACTCAGAATATTAACAAATGGGATATTTGTTAACATTGTTAACATAGACATACTTTCTTTTCTTCCATCAAGGTAAGGCACCAGGAAAGTCTTTTGTTTCTATGCTGAGTTCTACTTAGAAAATCCAAAACGGGGAGCCTATTGGGAGTGGAGAGCACACACTATTGCCATCAGTGCTGGATTATCATGATTTACCAGAACTTGTCAATATAAACATAGGTACTAGGATTAGAGGTCTTGGGTCTGTTACATTTCCAGTTCTGTGATCTTGGGCAAGAAACTTGAACTTTCCAAGCCATTAGTTTCCAAATCTGTAAAATGGGGCTTCCCATCTCTTATGGCTCTTACAAGGACAGAATGGAATAAGTCACAGGGATTGCTTAGCGCAGTGCCTGGCACACAGTAAGCAATGAAGATTCACTGTTACAGAGTGTGTTCCTCTAAGGTCGGCATCCTCAGGCTGGGAGTACATATCAATAGTGTTCCCTTATGAATCTGGGTGTTTTCTAATGGTAATAGTTGTCCCTTTAGAAGCCCACTCTAACAAAAGAGCAGGTGCTTTTGATTTCTAGAGAAGCCCAATAATGATAAGAGCCTGAGACAAAACGATCTCTCCTACAATTTCTTGGAGGGTAGGTCCAGCTAACAATCAGGTACATGATACTCCTTTCAAGGACAAGCTGAATGAAGTTGGGGAAGTGGATTCAACTTTTGTGGAGGCTGGTCTCTAGATGTTTAATTTGCATAAGAAAGAGGATGGGACAAAGTGTACTTGGGCCCAACAGTATTTGATACTTGCTCTGATAAAAGACAGGAGGCTTCTATTTTTTTTCTGGTAATTACCCACCAGTCTGATGCCCCACCCAGTCCCCTTTCTGTTTTCCAACACTCCTCTCCCTTCCTGAGATGAAGATGGAGGAAGAGGGGCGCCACTGGAAAATAGGATCCAAAAACAAAGTCTCCAGCTGAGACCATGGTTATTTCTTCAAAAACATATACGTAAAACTGATCAGAAGTTCTTATCAATTCTAGGATTTTGAAAGAACCCAGTATAGAGGCTTTTATGGAAGAGTCATCAAAATATGAGCTGGTTTGTCCTGCATCTTTGTTCTGTGCATTACCAAGCAACAGATGGTACCTGCAATATTTGAAGGTCCTGAATGATTTGTGAAAGCTTCCAGACACAAAAGGGTCACAAAATTCCAATCAACATTTTCATTTGTAGCTCAGAAATTATATCTAGGTGGTGAGTCATATGATCAAGAACACCAGTGAACTCACACTAAGGTAACAGATGAGACTTTAAAAATAAAGCTAATAAGCATTCATTAAAATTTCAAAAGCTGCTTTAGTAACTGATTTTTTTAAGGCAAGCTGTTTGGGTTCATTAAATGTTGGATTTATTAAATGGACTATTGTTTCCATTAAGATTAACCTTCCTTCCACTTTGTGGGAGGCTCTGTTTGCAAATGAGCAAATCATCCAGGTTTCAATGGCTCTTGCCTCAAGGTCTCCCTAGGAATGAACAATTCTCCAGAGAAAGTGGCAGAAAGTACACTCCATAAAGCACAACGGAGAAGTAAGAAAGATGTTCTGCAGATAGCCAAATTCCAAGCCAGCAGCCCCACCTCCCTCTCCCTCACCTGACCCCACAGCCACACCAGCCTTAAAGAACCACAGTGCCCCAGGAAGATCAGCCAGATCCTCCAGGAGATCTCAGGGTCTTCTCTGGAAGGGAACAAAACCTTCCTCCTCAGAAGAGTGGGGCCCTCAGTATGGTCTCTCATGACCCCATCGGCCTCTGCCTCACCTGTCTATCACCCTCTTCATCTCCAATGTTAATCAGAAGGCTGGAGAACAACAACAATGAAAAGCTACTCCCCAAAACAAGAGTACCACCCTAGTGCCTTTTTTTATTTTTTATTTTGAGATAAGCTGACCTCAAACTTGGGATATTCTCCCTCAGTCTCCAGCATCTCTAGGATTACAAGCGTGCACCATCATGCCTGGTTCAAATCCATTTTACACAGCAAGCGCATTTCTTCTTGCTTGAACTTTTGTAGTATGAGGATTTTCATATTTTGTGGATAATACCATTGTGGGTTTTCTTTCTCTTTTTGGTAGATTAGCATCACTTTAGTTGTAGAATTAGAATCTAAGATTAGAGAAACAGTCCTCTGGATCTGCAGAAACTGGAACTCACTGACTCTAAAGTCCAGGACTGCTTTTTGTCCCCAGACTCCATGGGAAGCCCTTCTTAATCCCACAAGTCACTCCTGGATTTTTCCTCACGCTCAAAGTCTAACCAAGTCAGATATCTTTGTCAACATGCCAGACAAGAGGTGAGATTATTTTTCTTTCACGTCTGATATTTTATTGTGGAAGGTACAGGGAGTTCTCAGCCAGCCAGCAGGTAGGTAGAAGGAAGAAACAGCCAAAGAAAAGCACCCATGTAACCATCTTGATCACCACAGACTGGGCAGGCTCAGCCACACTTCTCTTCACTTTGTTCTCGAATGCCCACATGTTCTAGATGAATACCAGAGTCACACATATTACCACTTCTCTCTTCTGCATCCATGTCAGACATCACTAATCTATTCTCCATCCTTGCCAGGCATCACTAATCTATTCTTCATCATGCCAGACACTCTTCTCTGATCTCCAACATGACCTCAGAAGCATTCTCAACACTATATTGCAAACAGATACAATTAATCAATTGGAATCAACATATGAGTTGAAACACATTTATTATTCCTATAGTAAGCAACTGTATTACTTTTTTTCTCTCTTTCCACATTTTTCTTTTTCACTGGTGCATTATAGTTGTAGGCCTATGGTACTGCTGTTTAAATGTTTCTGAAGAGAAGTTTTTCCCACATGGCA
The DNA here is from genome assembly GCF_047511675.1 of Marmota flaviventris. NCBI lineage: Eukaryota > Metazoa > Chordata > Mammalia > Rodentia > Sciuridae > Marmota > Marmota flaviventris. The sequence continues at coordinate 17,445,433 of NC_092501.1, forward strand.
TCAAAGGGGTTTCAGAATAACTGTAGTGCATGCATTTGCTGAAGTTTCCTTTTACTCTAAGAACCAAATTACGGGTGGGGGTAAGAGTGTCTTCAACGTCCTGCAGGTCTATCGCATTTTCCTTGAAGAATGTGTGCTTAAAACTGTGATTAAATGTGTTTTCAATGATCTTACTTACCAAATTCTGGATAGTCCTATTTTTTGGTTCTCCCTGACCTGCACCTATGGGTGTTGTTTGTTGCATACACAGGCAGAATAACATGTGATACTTTCGTATCTATTTCCCATGTCAATGAAAAAAATTGTTGGTTTCTGACTCTGAAGAATGGCAATGCTTGTGTTAAGCATTTCTGGGAAGGTTGAAGACTTGGGGAGCTAAAAGTTAGCTTCTGCTGTTCATATAAAATAGGCACCCCAACTTTCTTTAAAGACTAAAGGCAATAGTTTTGATGTTGAAAGCAAAATCAGACTATAAATTATAGCAGAATTTCCATTACATCATCTGTAATTCATTATTGATAGAGGAAAATATGAACGCCAAATTTATGGTAAACATTTCTTCACATGGTAATGATTAACATATAAAACTTTTCTGGTGGATTGATCAGCCTTATGATTTCTGAAATGAAGTTTTTGCTGGTACAGCCTGGAGGCTTAACTAGAGAGAAATAATTAAAATGGATCAATTGACCAATAGTTATAAGGAGTATAGCAAAATTCTGGAGCAATATAAATATGTACTTATGATCTCATTTACCACCCATTTCCTTCAAGCCACAAACTCAGTGCTATGATAGGCCCGATGGGTAGGATATCAAAAGTCCTAAGCCAGTGGGACTTGGCTCTGGGCTTCTAGGAATTGGTACTAGGAATGTTAGGTGATTTCAGAAGATTGCAGATGGTTGAAAGTCATTACATGGAAACCAGGGTCTACACCATATTGGAAGTCATCGATAGAAGACATGAACAGTAAAGAAGTGGTAAGGGCCAGTGACCTACAGAGTATGGGTGCTGGATACTGGACAATGGGGATTTCTTGTTGATAATTTTAAATGTCAGTGACTGTTATAGTTTGGAATGAGGTATCCCCCCAAAGCTCCTGCAAATGCAGGAATATTCAGAAGTGAAATGATTAAATGATGAGAGCTGTTGGGCTGGGTGTTAACTGTAGCCAGGTGGATGTGGCTGGAGGAGGTGGGTCACTGGGGGCATGCCCTGGCAGGGTCCATTTGCCCTATATCCCTTCCCTCATTCTTTCTCTCTGCTTCCCAATTCTGCCGTGAGCTGAGCAGCTTCCTCCTCTGGGCCCTTGCCCCGTGGTGTGCTGCCTCACCTTGGGTCCAGAGCAATGGAGTCAGCTGTGTCTGTACCGAAAACCTGAAACCATGTGCCCCAAGTAAACTTTACTTCCTCTAGGTTGTTCTTGTCAGGCATTTTGGTCATATTGATTAAAAAGCTAACTAAAATAGTAGTGACTGAATAGCATCTCCATTATCCAGACAATTCATACCCATTCTTCAAACATAAGCACAAAGCTGCCACTATTTGAAACTATCTCAGAGTTCCCTACTTCCGGGGACTTGGAACTTTTCTCAATTTGTTACCAACATCTGCTATGAGTCTGCTATGTCTATGTCCTGTCTTCCTAATTAACCCGAAAACCTGTGTGTCTCTGAATTTCTCATAATGCTAAAATATGATTTTTTGATTGAGAGATTATTATGTTAGATTCTGTGCAATAGTGGATGGGCAGCTACCTAGCTAGCTAGATTGAAAGTCCCAAATCTTTGGCTTAATATTATAGAAATTAATTTTCTACATGTGAAGTTGTAAACAGGGCTTCCCTTGGTCACCCAGGAACTTGAGTCTCTTGGATTTTCTAGGTCTGTTTGCTGAATCCTCAGAGATCTCTATGAGTCAGCACATGGTAAAAAGGTATGGAGGATCTCCAATCTAAAATTTTACCACCTGGGAGTGGTACACTGATTCCACTAGCTGGGACTGAGTTATATGGTGACAGGTAACTTCAACTCTCTACCGAGCAAGAAGTGGAAATGAGTTCTGGTGAACAGATGGCAGTCTAAAACATATATCTAGTTTGTTTTTTTTTTGGAAAATTTTCTGAGGCTAGTTATTATTATTATTTTTATATGCAGTGCTGAGACTCGAACCTAGTGCCTCAGGCATGCTAGGCAAGTGCTCTACCATTGAGCCACAACACCAACCCGAGAAAATTTTTTTTTCTTCCCATTTTACAGATAACTAACACTTGGGAAAAGTAAGCCACTTGCTGAGGTCAGTGCTAATACTTCCATGGTTGTCTGACACACTGTATTGGCTTATTAACTTAGTTCCGTATGTTATCCCATCATTTCTATTTCTTGTCACATTCTTACTCAGATTTACAGCATCCTAACTGGCCTGCAGCAATAACCCCAAGCTGCTTTTCTGGATGTCAGTTGACCAAGCAAATTATTGACAGAACAATCTTCTTAAAAGATAGCTCTGACCTTACCAACACACAGCCCGGAAACCTTCCATAAAAGCTCAGTAAATATTTGTTAACAGACTTCCTTACAAATAAATAGTAAAGGCCTTGGCCTGGACTCAAGGCCCCTGATGGAGAATTATCTGGGAACAATGTGGCAGAGCACACTGGATCCCAGAGTGTATTAACACTCTGTGGGGAAGCCCCCGAAGAAGGTTGTGTTCAAAAACATTGACTGTGGCTTGTCAAAGGGTGACTTCCTGGGCTGGGGATATAGCTCAGTTGCAGAGCACTGGCCTCGCATGTGGTAAGGCCCTGGACTCAATCCCCAGCACTGTCAAAAGAAAAGAAAAAAAAAATAACATCTTCTTTCCTGATCTTGTTCTGAGAATGGTTAGGTATCTTATTCAGGTACAGTCACACGCAGGGCTCTCTCAAAGAGGAGAACAGTCACACATCTCTTCTTGGATCCATTTATTCATACCACCCTCTGGATGTGGTCAAGCAAAGGGCCACAGAGGATTTCTGTGCCTGTGGAAGAATTCTAATTAATTAATCCAGTGATTTACCTGAAAAAAAAACTAGTTTATGCACAATGGTGACAGCAAGTTTCCAATAAGGAAGGACTTTAAAGTAGCAATCTAGTTGGAAAATGGGGCATTTGAGGGATTAAGGGCAACTTATGTAAGATTGACAATAATCTTCATTGTTCATTTGAGAGATTGAAATGGTTCATATGGATTATAGAAAGCTGAGGTTGCCCCAATCCTCCCCACTTTTTTTTTTTTTCTGTACTGTCCAGGATATCAGTGCTGAGATGTCTGCCCTCCTTCTCCATCACTCAGTACTCCCACCTCTTCTAGAAGCTTTGCTAGTGTCCACCAAAAGCCACCTCCTGTCCTTGGACTAGTAGAAGAACTGAGGACACTGGGGTAGTATCTCTGATGGCAATTGAGTATGCAGGGACCCACTCTCCCTTTCTGCCCTCCACTGCTAACCTCTAAGGAGCGCAAACTGTGAGGATGGTGGGAACAGGGTTCAGCGTAAAGACTTCCCACATGTAGGTGTGGCCTGGCCTTCTGACCCAAGGCAGGTAAGCCTCAGACCTCTGGGTACTGGGTTCCAGACTTGGGGAAGTGGAAAGACACAAAATAATTTGGGTTTCTGGTCTGGATGTGTCAGTGTTTTTAAGAAGTGGCAGGGACTTGGGTGATTATCTGGCTCAGCTGAATTGACTCCTGTTGCCTCTCAGCTCCCTCATGGGTCCTTCTTTCATTCCCTGGTCTAACTCCATGGAGAATCTGATTGGCCAGCTGGCCCCTATTGACAGAGCTCTTTTACCAGGCCAGCACCTCAATGGTGGTGAACCAGCCTTTAAGTGGACTAATCTCTGGTCCAATCAGCTGAGTTCAAGCCAGATAAAGTTTGGCGATGGTATATAAGAGCATTCTGAAGAGAGGGATGGTGATTGAGGGAAGTTTTTAGGATGGCACGCTCAGGACATCTAGACAGATCCTTTAGTGACTTGTTTTTTTTTTTTTTTCATCGGCAAAATAAACATGTCATTATAAAAGATTTTTAAAATTTGAATCACAATGATAGCTTGTAAGCTATTTAGTGATATTGGAATTCCAGCTGATAGTTAGCAACACTTACCTTGTTGGTTCCGTTATAAACACTTTCTATACATGGACACATTTATTCTTTTCCTCCGACTTATAAGGTAGGTATGTACTATTATCCTTAACATATAGGACATTAAAGAGGACATTCTAATGTAGAGGACACTGAGACACAGAGAGATTAAGAATCTCACCTATAACACATAGCTGGTTAAGTGGAAGTCTGACTGTGACCCTAGCCCGCGAGGCTCTGGGTTAGTGCCCATGTTTAGTAATTCAATTTGTAAAGTAAGAAGGAAAGCAAAAAGCTTTGTAGATCTTGGCAGCAGAAGTTACTAGCTAATAATTAGCACAGTGTTTGGCAGCTAATAAATATTCATTAAACAAATGAAATAAGAAAAATGAACAAAAATATAGAACCCTTGAATTGAAAATACGTAACTATTCAAGTATTTATTCATTTTTCTAATAATCTTGTTATCAACTATAGATATCCAAGTCAGTAGCATTGATTAAACTTTTTGATGTCAGGATTTCTTTATACTCTATTGTTGAAAAGCTTCGGTTTATGTGGGTTATGCCTGTTGCTATTTAACTATATTAGAAATTGAAGCTGAGAAACATAAAAATAATGATTTACATAAGCATAAAAATACTAAACCTATTAACTGCTAATGTAAAAATTTTTAATAACAATATTGTTCCAAACAAAAATTTCATGAGTGATACTATTTTATAAATATCTTTAACAGAAGATAATTAGATTCTTACATGTTTTTGCATTCAGTATTTTGTGATATATTGTTTTGATCAATGTACATGAAGAAAATGTGACTTCACACAGATGAGAAAAAGTTGGAGTATTTTGCTTGTTGTGGTGGCGCACGTCTGTAATCCCAACTGCTTGGGAGGCTGAAGCAGGAAGATTTCGAGTTCAAAGCCAGTTTCAGCAAAAGTGAGGCACTAAGCAACTCAGTGAGACCCTGTCTTTAAATAAAACACAAAATAGGGCTGGGAATGTGGCTCAGTGGTCCAGTGCCCCTGAGTTCAATCCTTGCTACCTTCCCCCCTTCAAAAAAAAAAAAAAGAAAAAGAAAAAGTTGGAGGGTTTTAATGGACTTCTGGTAATTGTGTATATTCTTTTTTATTTAATAACTACCTCCAAACTCAACAGTTTCTTATAGATCAGTGATAATGTAGAATCTGAAAACATATCAATGAGCTTTCTGTATTCTATGACACTAAAACCCATTACTTTTTCTCACATTCTGTTGGATCTTTTATTCATGCATGATTTACATCAACACATGTTGGTCTTTTGGAAAATATTGGTTTGCTGGATTGTGCAAATTTTCTGAAAGTTGATGTATTTCATTAAAATCTTGAACAGTCACATTTCTTAATTTCAAAATCTCATCAGAAAATTCAATGGGTATTGAGAAACTGTCAAGATCATGGTGATGGACACAAGATTTGGGGATTTCTACTTTTCTAATGGAAGTTCAACTTCTATCACTGGCAACAAGCATCGTCACTTGTCACCTTGTATTACAGGCTCATTTTGTTCATGTTAGAGAAAATATCTGTCAAAGATCCAAATCAGAGTAACCATATTTTGTTAATAGTTCATGCAAGTAAACATGCTGTTTCAGGAGAAAGTAGTCAGTTTCCCTTTTATTTCAAATGATCTTGCAATGGAAAGGATGATATGAAAGATGAACCTGATATTATAATTTGGATGTAGTTCTTTTTTTCTGCAAGATGAGCATGATATTACACTTTGGGTATAGTTCTTCATGCTTTCTAACCTATTGCATGCAAGATTTATATTTAAAAATTATGTGTTCAAGAGTAGAGATCTATTTAAATTGATAATTTTTGCTGTTTCATTAAAAATATTCTTAAATGAAAATGGCTTTTAAAAAGACTGCAAGTGGGTGACTTTGGCAAATTTGACTCCTGTTGTGGTTTGGTGTCACTGCCTTGATTCTTATTAAGGCAACAACTATTTTAGCCAACATTGCTTTTGCACTATGAGTGCAAATGTCTGCTCACTGGGGCAAAAAAAAAAAAAAAAAAAAAAAAAAAGGGCAAATAATGTCATTATTATTGTGAAAGTGGTTTAACTTGCTGAATCCCTGAAAGGATCTCGGTGACTCAAAGAGGCCTGAAGATCATATTTTGAGAACTGCTGGTCCAAGTTAATTACAAAAACAAACAAACAAACAAAACCCTCTTGCATTCTTATTTTCTAAGCACTTTGAAGCTATCTAGTTTGTCCTGATGGTCATGTTATGATTTCATGTTGAAAGCTTGTCTCTCTCACCATGCTTTAAGGCTGTGAGGGCAGAGCACCACGTGTCTGGCTTACTCACAGTTGAATTCCCACTACCCAGCCTAGTGCTTGGCACTGTTTGCTAAATGATGACATAAGTGTGCCGATTGCTGTCTGAGTTTCTAGCTAGCTGGGAGAATGCTTCATAGCCTTGATACACGAGTATGATGCAATTGTTTCAGTAAGGATAGGGTGACAGGGACAGAGAGGTGGGAAGCTGTGTGCCATGGTTAGGAGCCCAGGATAAAGGTGAGATAAACACATGAAGGGTGATAAGGAACTTAACACCAAAAGGACATTTAAACCTTTTAGATACAACTTTCATCTAAATTTCTACATAAAATCTTTTCATCTGGGGCTTCTTCTGGGTAGGTTCTCAGGGACTCACCATGTATGGGGAATTGGGGTCTTATCTTGTCACACTGCCAGCTATTGAGAGTCCACTATCAAGAGTCTGGGTGCTAGAAGAGTCCCAAAGTGCTTTTGGCACCACAGATTAGACTTTTTGATACTAACTTTGCTTTTAAATCATACCCCAAATCATCCACTAACTCTATCTGATCCGCCCTGGTCTGCTCATGTATTGGGAAACCTGGTGAATGCAAAAGAACATGAAGGAACCCACTTGCAGGAGAAATTTAAGCCAACCCCTTTCCACCTGTCACTTCCAATGTTGTGGGACAGGTGTCTTTCTGGTTGCCATCTCATTTGCTTTTGTGTTTGTCAATACAATTGATTTAGTGATTTTGTAGTCACAGAACATTTCTCCCTCTCACTAACAATTCACAATTGAAGTGGCCTACAAGCAGTGATCTACTAAACCAATAGGTTGGTCCAAATTACGACATTGATTTTGGGGGATCATCCAGGATTGTGCTCATGTATGCACAGCTGCAAAGTCCTCCCTGGGAGGACATAGTACAATGATTTTTTTTCCTTTTGAAAGAAAAAAAAAAAAAAACAGAGTAATCAAGTAAATGGAATTTGAGCAACTCGTGAGCTGCATGATCAGGTCTGCAACTTTCCCCAAGTATTGCAAATGCTGGATAGATCTGTGCTCTCCTGTCCTGACCTCTGTGCTCTATGGCCTTTTATGAATTACCTCAGACCATTTGCATTAGGTTGGCTTCTGTTTTGAAATCAATTCTCAGTTCTCTTATAGCTGGATTTAAAAGCTATGAAAATTGATCCTCACTAGCAGATTAAAGAGATGGTTAGAATCAATAGGAAATCCAAAATTTATAGTTCTGTGCTTCTCCAAGATAACTATGCCTAACCATGGGTTTTCCTCAAAGAGGAAGAGGGCAATGACCTGAGAAAGGATCTGGGCTTGGGAAGCTCAGAATCTCTTCCAGTTCTGGTTCCGCTCTTAACTCATTGTAGGACCTTGGTCAAATGGCTTTGCTTCTGTGGTCTTTCATTTCCTCCCAGTTCTTTATAAAGTCCTGGTGAACTCAGAAGAGAGATTTTCAAAACAGTGTTTTGAAAAATTAGAAGCTGCATATCAGGATATTACATATAAGGAATTATGCCAGTGACTACGTAAGTATGTGTCTACCTATCTGTTTACTTCATCTGTTGCTATTAAGCAGAGAGACAGATGGGGAGGTGGAGGCTGTGAAAGCATTTTAAAAACTATAGGGACATCCATGCAGGGCATTATTAGAAATCACCAGGTCTAATAGTGAAGCCGGCCTTGTGGCTGGTGGCAATTTTATCTTGAGGAAAAGCTGCGTTGACCATGATTTCTTGGGTGTGCAAGTGGGGGTGGTCCTTGAGTTGAGACCTGAGTTATGGTCTGTATGGCTCACATTAGGCTGAGACATCCCCTTAGGTTCTTAGCAGCCTCTACCAATCTTCCTCTCATGTTTCCTGCCCTCATCCTCCCACCATTTTGGTGTTTTCCTTCTTTTCTTACTACAGAAATAATTGATCACTTTAGGAATATTTAGAAAGGGTATAAAATATTAAAGAAGCAGAGACAAAGACAATATCCCTTCCCCTTGAGGCAACCTCTATTCAAACTTTGACCTGTTTCCCTTCTTGTATTGTTGTTGTTGTTACTCTTTTTAACTTTGCATTTTAAAACCATGTTTGAGTGCTTATTGCTTATGAAATTTTGCTACCCTGCCACCCTTGCTTCTGGCTGCAGTGTGGAATGGCCTAGATGATCTTGGGGATGGATCTCAAGGCTTCCTTTAATCCCCAGGTCTGCTAACACTTGTCTATATAACTTCTCTTCCTTATATTAACTTCTTCTCTTTTCACCAGCAGTCGGCTCTCTGTGCGTGAATTAGGACATGCATGATAACGAGTGCTTTGCTCTGTGGCCCATTGACTGGGCTCCATCACTGGCTATGGAACTAGGTTCCACAACCCAGTCCTTACTGCTTGAAATTCAGATTCACATGACCATAAAGAACAAACAACTCATGTCTTGGACTTTAAGGATCACCTATAAATAGCTTAGGCTTCAAATAGTTAATAGCAATAATGGAGGAGGTGTAGTAGTGTAAAGCCATGTGTGCTGGCCAAATGTGCCTGTCTGCCACACTGTACGAGAGACAGTTGAGATCGTCTCAGCTGTCCTTCTTGATCTTCTCCCAAGTGGAGTTTTCAGAAATGGAGCCTGGGAGAATCACCTCACTTGGCCTTGTTGCTATCCATGGTAGAAGTCTTTTTTTTTTTTTTTCAGTTGCTGAAAGGGATTTGGGTGGGGTTAGCAGCAATGTGACCCACAAGGTACCCACCCGAATCTTTCATGGGGCCCAGCAGAGATCCCCTATCAAATGGCTATTGCAAAAAAAAAAAAAAAATGCAAATGTTGACCTCTCTCCTCCTCTCTTGAGCTTATCCTGAGTGGAATCGGAATTCTCTTCTCCCCATCACTCAAGCCTGTGACTTCATGCCAGGTCCTCTTTTTCTGTACACTGAAACCATTATCCTATCGGGCAATCCCCATTTTTTTTTTCCTGCATTAGTGATTTCAAGAGAGCTGATAGCATCCTCCACGGAGTAGGACTCATTGTCCCAGGACTTTTGGAACCCATATTAAATAACTTCGAGGTGGCCCTTCAGAGGTAACTTACACATGACAAGTGAGAGAAGGACAAGAAAGTGGCTTTAGGAAAAAGAACAAAGTCAAGTCAGTGAACGCTGAAGCTGATTTTGGCTCGGGTTTCAGCTAATCCAGTACCACAGACAAGGCTGCAGTGCTCCCCAGCTCTGCCTGTGATCACCTGCCCACTAGTTCAATGGAGGGAGAGAGGGATTTTCATACTTCAGAAAAGAGATTCTAGGGGAGACCTGGTTTTGTACAACCTTTCTGTCGCCAAGAGCCGGTCATTCCCTGGCTCAACATTTTCATTGGCTCCTTAGGATTTCCAGGATAAAATCGAATTTCTAGATACCAATATTTGGGTGCTCCAATGATCTTCTTTAACTTATGCCTCCAGTTTTATATCCTTCATCGCCACCCTTTTGCTGGATTAATCACAGTCTTTCCATCATGTTCTGTGGATTGGTACCTTTCAAATTTGCCCAAGTGTTTCCACTCTGCCTATAATACCTCTCCTTCACCTCTGTCTTTTCAGGTTAATTTTTCACTACTTACCTAATCTCTAAATATAAGACAGCACTTCTGTAAGTCAGAGGTTGGGAACTGGTAGGCCACAGGTTGACTCAACCTGTTTCAGAGTTTTATGAATTTGAGACAACATTTAAAAATTAGGGGATTTCGCATAAAAACTTAACCGTATGTTGATCTGGACAGTTGGAAGCCCTAGCAATGCTGTGCCCACACTCCTACACTGTGGTGGGTGGTTGCTCCTGCCCCTGTGGGCAGTTCAAACAGTGTCCAGCCTCTGAACCACTCCCTGAGAATGTTTCTGCTTCTTCCATTCACACTTCCTGCCTGGACCCTGTGGGCATTTGTGCTTCCGACTAGTGCTTTAAATAAAATAATAATACTTTACAAATAAATAATAAATGAATAATTAAAATACACACACGCACAAAGTTTTCTAAATAAACAAATCAAAATGCTGCCCAGAGGAGGGCAATGCTGAGAGTGGGGGCTGTCTTGGCTCTGATCTTGTGAAAATGGAAACAGGTGGGGTGCCACAGCACCGACCTGGGGTAGACAGTGAAGGATGAGATGTGGGTGGGGAGACAGAGAAGTCAGAGGCCAGGCCCAGATTTTCATGCTGAAATTAGCAGTACGGAGCTGCCATTCACTGATGAAGGGAAAAGCAGGAGAATCGGCTTGGAAGGGAATCCACTGCTTGTTGTGAGCCTGCTAGATTTGATGTTCCTAACAGATGTCTCTTATGAGTTGAATTGTGTTCTGCCAAAAGACACTGAAGAGCTAAACCCTCATTTTGAGGTTCTCCTGTCTTTGCCACCCTTTCCCTCGTCTTATGACCATTTGAACCCAGAGCTCTGGTTCTTGGTCTCAGAGGAAGTTATGGCTTCAAGGCTGAACACTGAGTCTCACCCTTGGGCTGGAGGCACACCAGACTGTGACTTGGCAGAATGTAACCAGTTAATGGTTGTGACAACCTTCAAGAGGGCTTGGGACACGTACTTTGGGCAGTTGTCCTAGGTGACCTTTTCTGGTGATTTTGTTTATAAGAAACTGTGTTGCATGGAGGGTTGGAGAGAGAGGAAGGAACCAAGGACTGCTGAGTCTCAAAAGTTGCCAACCAACAAGGGGGGTTATTTATCAGAACCTGCCTAGGGAATCTGCTTCAGAGGGGCTGGTGAGGGAGGAGCCCTACGTAATCCTGGGGAGCACTCTCTGCCTCTCCCCAACATAGTGGGTGGTGTGATTGGAGGGCTGCCCCAGACCCTGGCTTGTCTCTCTCTGTGTCTCTCTGTTTCCCCCTGTTGGAATTCAAAATTTCTACCCCCTTCCACCCACAGCCAGTAGGAGAAATACCCCTGTGCCTTCCTCTTCTCCTGCTGCCCTCCAGTTTCCAGTGTTTTCCAAGGCTGAAGGTCAGTGGGAGTGTCAAGGACAGCCTCTTGAAAAGGTTAAATGTCACACAAAGTCAACATGCCACTGAAGGGCGGTGTAAATGTGTGTTTGGGGGCAGGGAGCAGGCAACGCAAGAGCTGGGGTCTCAGGGACGAGTGGGCAGCCAGATCAAAGAAGCCCAAATCCCTAAAGAGCTCATGTTGTCCTTCTATTTATCATTCAAAATATAAACACGCAGTGGCAAAACAGATATCAGGAATCCAAAGCAGTTCTGAGTTTTTATTGCTGTTTGGTAATACAAAATAACAACTCCTAAACAAAACAAAAAAACTCTCTTTTGGAGATGGAATGGGGGCTGGGGTTGCTCCTTTGGCTCTTTGCAATTGGTGAGGGAAATCATTCCTGCAGTGTAGGAGCCACCTGGCTTTCTTGGTCACCACATCCACGTCTGATGAGGAGCAAGTCACTTTCTCTCTGAGTCTCAGGTGTCTCATTTGCCAATGAAATTTGGAATGAAGGTTCTTTAAAGATATCTCCATCTCTTAGAGTTGACATTTCATTGCTTCACAAATAGAACTGGTTCTTCAACTTGTTTTGAAAGGTCTATCTATCCAGGAGTCTGTGCTATTTCTCACTGAAGAATCTATCAAATACACACCCCCAAAGCAGTAGTATTTTGTATGAGAATCACTTGGGCTGTCTGCAAGCCTTTCTAATCTGCACATGTTGGGGACATGAAGACTAGGAAGTGTAGCATGGAGACCCAACAGTAATACACTAGGCTGTTTTTTCCACCCCCTGCAAATGGATACAGTGTTAGGGGGAAAATGTGTGAGAACATATGGAACATTCCATTCTAATGTCATCTGGCTCCTGTCCCACCACATCAGAGCAATTCTGTAACACTGAAAGCTTTATTCCCAGAGGCTTTGTGTGGCTTTCTTCTGTCTTCTAAAACCTCCCCCTTTCAATCACCAGAGGTTGTGGTCAGCACAGGCTTGGCTTGCTCCCTCATCTCCCTTCGGCCAACCCCTCTCTTCTCTTTCTCAAGGCCAAAACAGAGAAGGGTCTATAGAGGCTTCAAACAGAAAAGCTCTTTTCAGGGATGGGTGGGAGGGGAGGGGAGGCCCATGGTAAAGTAGCTATTTTCTAGCTTCTGAAAGTCTCCTGTGTTGGAAAAAAAAATGTGAGAAACTGGAAGAAAGACAAATGGGATTTTTATCAGATTGGTACAGGCAGGGGAAGGGGTGGTATAGACATAGGTGATGGACAGAGCCGAGCATTTCCTCTTGGCTGGTTTTGGGAGCTCCTGTACTCTGACTGCCACTAGTTTTTCAGGTAGGTTGGGAGGATTAAAAGAAGCTGGGAGTTAGTGAGTTGATTTAATTCATGGGGAAGCTCGTTGGATGCTGAGAGTGAAAACTTTTCACTTCTACATGACACCATGGTGAGGCACCCTCTGCACACACCCCTGCGACTCTGGAGGAGTGTGGTGGCCCTCTTGGGGTGGTCAATTCTGAGGTCTTAAAAACCCCCAAGGAGAATGCTTTCTTTTTCTTATTGGTTAGAAATAAAATCAAACCTTCTTTCTGTAAACAGACCACAGCTGAAGATACTCTGAGGACTTTGAGAAGACAGAGATGGTGACTGGTCCCTAAACTCACTTCCGGCTCATAAATGGGTGATGCCTAGCCTGCTGCCCCTCTGAGACTCTCTGTGAGGACTGCCTCCTGGATCTGGCCTGGAAGGGCCAGTTCTTGGTGGAGAGGTCTGTGACTGGCCAGCATGGGCTCATGGAGGGCGGAACTCACCCCACCAGCACCTGCTCCTGAGGGAATGGACTGATCCTTAAATCTGGCCTAAAGCTTTCAGTTAAATCCTTTGTCAGATGCCAGCCAGTAAGTGATAGGACACAGGTGAGGTTCCTGGTGTGGTTTAGCTGTGGCTTGGATTCATTTCCACTTCTAGAGTAACAGAACTCTTCTTCCTTGGTTGGGCCTCATTAGTGGCTATTGCACTCTGAGATGAGTTTGGGGGCTAAACTGGCAAACATTCTTCCCCTTAAAAGTCACTTCTGGGTGTTACCAGTTGTGGAGAATCATTTCAGGCACGTAGCAAGCATCATCTCATTTCCTTCTCAAAGCAACCAGTGAAGTAGGTATGTCTATACCCTTATTTTCCAGATGAGGAAACTGAGGCTTAAGAAGTTAGGCTGATGAATGGTAGTTCTGGGATTACAGGGTCAGATGAGCCTGGCTTTACAATTGCCACTTTTACCCCTATTGTATTTTTCTTATCTGTAAAATGAATGGATTAAATGGAATGTGCAGTTGGAAGGAAACCTCTGGATATTTTATTGATGAAGAAACTGAGACCCAGCCAGGATTCAAAGTGGTGAAGAGGATGCCACAGCCAGGAAAGGTGGCGCATGTCTGTAATCCCAGCAGCTTGGGAGGCTGAGGCAGGAGGATGGTGAGTTCAAAGCCAGCCTGAGCAACAGTGAGGTGCTAAGCAACTCAGTGAGACCCTGTCTCTAAATAAAATACAAAATGGGGCTGGGGATGTGGCTCAGTGGCCAAGTGCCCCTGAGTTCAATCCTTGGTAGCACCCCTTACCCCCGCAAAAAAAGGAGCATGCCAGAGTCCATGTCCTCGCTGATCCTCTGCTTGCTCTGTGGCTTTGGGCAAATAAGTTACTGCCTCCACTTCCTCATCTGTAAAATGGGATGATAGTGTGAGACTTGAATAAAATAACCCTTATAAAGTGCTAAACACAGTAAAGATGATTTATATTTGCCATTATTTTTGATAATAATAAAAAATTGGAAATAAATTTCCAATAACATCAGTTACATAAATTATATATACATATACCCATATGTACATGTTGAAATATATGTAACTGCATAACTAAAATATACAATTTACTATATATATGTAATACAATTCAATGAATACAATAAATTACTAGAAATCATAATTATTTAGTAATGTTTAGTGAAAAATGGCTACATAAAATTGTAGACAGTATGATCCAAAATTTAAATTAGACACACTACCCATCTACACTTACACCAAAACACTAGCAATCAGTGATTATCACTAGTATTCAGTGATTATCTCCTGGAGAGGGGATTATGGGTCATTTTCACCTCTGGTTTATATTTTCCTGCATTTCTTCAACTTTGGGCAGTAAAATGAGTCACTTTCCAAATATAAGCAGTGGCCAAAAAAAAAAAAAAGAGTTTTGTCATGCTTGATGTTTACTTGATTTGTGACCTTTCTTTCCAGGGGAGCATTTAGCTTCTGAGTTTCCTTTCACACACTGCGAGGATGACCTGCCCACTCTCTATCTGCCCACAACATCATGAGGGCGCCTGCCTCAGCCCCCGGGGATGTCCACAAGGGCCTTTCATCCTGGGCATGAAATGGAAATGTTCCCCCAGGACCACAGAGCCCTGCAGCCTGGCGCCAGGGAACACTCTGTCAGCTGCCCTTAGCTTGCTTGCTTTTTGAGCTAATTCTTTTCAAGGTGAACTTGATTTTTTTCCCTCACTGGATTTTATATTTTAATTCAGTTATTCCTGTCTGGTAGCTCTGGCTGTCTTGCTTGGAGAGGCGGGCCTGTGGCTGGCACAGATACCCAACCACATGAGATTTGGGGGATGCCATTCCTTAAACTTTTCTAGCTCACAAAACTTTTCTAGGTTATGCCCCCTCCTCACTTTGGTGTTAAAAACCCTCAAAATACTGTGTCACCATAATATTTCTGTGTTTGTTTTGATAAAAGCAAAAATTAAGGTTTTATATTGCCATTTAAAAAAAAAACATAAAATAGATTGATTTTTAAAAGTTGAAATACAATGTCCCTTTATGATGAGCTGACTTCTCCTGGTTTGGGGCATTCCTGGTTCTTGCTGTAACCCGCAAGTGTGCCTATCCCTCCCTTTGAGATACAAGGGTTTGTACCTGCCTAATTATATCCTTAAGGTCTGAAAGTTCAGGGCTGTCCATTTCCTTCAGATTTCCCTTGGTGGTTGCTAAAGGAGGAGAAGGCCAATCCTTTCTGTCCTTCAGAGAGGAAACATCTGCAAAGAAATTTTCCCTGATAATATTGACGATTCTTATGTAGCAAGTTTTCAATGCATTATTTTGCTAATCATTTAAATATAAGAATGGTTTTGCTTATTATTTTCTCCTTTCTCCATCTTACTAGACTCTCTTGCAATGTAGCTGAAAGCTGAGCTGGTGCCAGGAGGAGAGCAGGGCCATATCAGTCCTGCCAACACAGATCTAATCTGACCTTTTCATGCCAATAGTCAGAAATCTGAAGGCCAGAGAGAGTAAATAGGAGAAGGATACTAGAATTCAGCCCTATACAAGACTATACAACCCTTTCTACCCTATGCCTTGTTTAATCCTCAGAGCCTGTGAGATGAGTGTCACCCCCATCTACTCAGTCAATAAGCAGAGTGAGACCTGCTTTCCAACCAACCTGACTGTGAAGGATCTTTCCACCCACATTGTGATTCTTGACCTGAATATACTCTTGATCTGCTGGGAGGTAAGACATAGGAATTTGTGACTCATAATCATCAAAGTGTTCATGCCTAGAAATAATTAAATTAGAAAGAGTTTCTGTTGCTCACTTTTGTTGTGGTTTGGATAGGGTGTGACTCCCCAAAGCTCCTGTTTTAATGCAGGAATATTCAGATTGGATTGTGAGAGCTGCAACCTGGTCAGTCCATCCTAGTTTGAATGGGCTGAGTAGTAACGATAGGCAGGTGGGTCACGACTGGCAGAGACGAGGCACTGGGGGGTGTGCCTGGAAGGTTGCATCTTTCCTATGGCCCCTTCCCCTGCTCCACTCTGCTTCCTGACCAAACCAGAGCTTCCCTCTGCCGGGCCCTTCCCCCATGATGTGCTGCCTCACTTGGGCCCAGAGCATTGGCGTTGGTCAGCCTGCAAAACCTTGAACAAACTTTTCTTCCTCTAAGTTGTTCTTGTTGAGTATTTTGGTCACAGTGATGCAAAAGCTGACTAAATCACTGCTTTCTTTGTGGCAATGAAAGGGGGGACATGGGGGTAAGACAGGAATATAGGTGCATCGAGGGATGGATGGAATGGTATTATAAAGAAAGTTCTAGAACATGTCATTAATATAACATTTATGTATCTTCATATTTTACCTTCCTATTTGTTTAAAAACTCTATTCTCCCAGGAGAAAGTCATTTGTCACATGGTTGTAGTTGAATATATGTTGAGAACTGGCACAGACCACCTTGCTTTTAGGGACTTAACCTAAAGCTGGTTAGTAATAACTCTAAAATCAGAATTCAGATATTTGTTCCTAGTTGAAAATGGAAACATTGCCACTTTTAAGATCTGGCCTTTTTGTGTTGTCTTAAAGGGGACATTACTTGGGAAGAAGGACTTGACCTCTAAGGCTTTAAGGCCAAGGAAGTAGTCCTTGTTAACTGCTTACAGCAGATGCCTCTCCTCCTTCCTTCCTCCATCCACAGAGCAAGTTGAGCCTGAGAAGGTGATCCTTCAGCCTTTGGAGCACAAATGAATGAGCATCTGCTGTGCACTTAGGGACTGGCTTTGAACTCACTCTGGCGAAAGCTACAGATCCCCAGGGCAGGCAAATGAATATCCTCCAAAACATTTGCATTCATTTTTAGGTTGTTACTGGGCCTGCTGAAATCTCTCCATTTAGGTCATGGGCCCCAGGGGAAGGACCTTTGACCTAAGTATTAAACCTTGAATCAAACAGTCTCTGTTCTCAAGCCACTCACCACCTCGGTCCTTGATGCTCAGCCCTCACGCTTCACAGCCCGTTCCATTTCAGGACTGAGCAAGAGTTACTGAAGCGCAGTGTGCTGCTGTCACGGTCCATCCCCGTGCCATCTGCAGGCAGCCCATCTCCTCTCAAGCATTCATGAGAAAGGCTTTATGCTGCTGGGTGCCGTGCTACGGGAGACACAGAGACACATCCCACTCAGCTCTTCCCCAAGGTGCACCTTGGCCACTGGGAATTGTGGACAGTGATACAAAGGTGTCAATTCAAGGCCCTGTGAGTGGCGTGGCTGACGAGGGTCACCAGTGTGTGGAACAAGAGAGCACCTAGCGGGTTCAGGGGGTGCTCAGGTGAAGGGAGATGGAAGTGAGCCTGGCTGCCAGCTGTTGCTTTCTGTGAAAGGAACTCAGATGGGGTAATGGGGACTCGGTGCTGTGTAGGTTAGGTACTCAGATAAGGTGGGCAGTTAAACTGTGCCCCTAGGGCCAACCACCAACATTACCAGAAAGAATTGCAGAGTTGAGGGAGGAGGGGATCATGGATAGGAACTATTGCTCTACTAGTTCCTGCCTGGTTCCTCAGAACAGTTCCTTAATTTCTCTGAGCCCCCATGTCCCCATAGGGTTGTTGGAAAAAAAATTAGAAATAAGATATAAAATAGTGCAAATGTTAGTGCTTAGCGAGTGAAGACTTATTAGTTGTAATCCCTGAAAGAAAAAATAAGTTTGGGGCCTAGGCAATGTTAGTGCCTCCAACTTGGTCCATGTCTGTCCGGCATTCTTGGGGAAGGACTCATTCCTTCAAACCCATTTCACTTGACAGTTCTGCAAAGGAGGGAAGAGTAACCTGAATTGAGCCCTTGTCCCTTCACTCACCAGCTTGAGAAAGTTACTTAACACCTGATTTCTCAGGTTCCTCCTCTATAAAATGGGGATATCAAAGCTACGTCATAGGGCTGTTGTGAAGGCTAAATGAGAGGATATATTGCAAAACAAAAACAACCCAAATCCCATTGTTCATGATCCACAAAATGCCTGAGGATGCCACAATGACCTGACCTAAACTATATGGACCAGGGGTGATACCTGGAGACAGCAAATGAGAGCAGGTGGAGTGTCCTCTCTTTCCCTGTGTACTTCGGAATAGAACTCTGAAGAACACATAAATGAGAAAAAAATGAATGTTTACAAAGAGCCTGTTCATTTCATATGCAGCCAGCCCCAAGAAGCTCATAATCAGATGGCACTGGGATGTGACAGCTGGGGCTTCTATACAGGGGAGAGAAATGGAGAGAGGAGACGGGGTGAAGTGGAGATCGAGAGAGGAACCCTGCGTCTCTCTAGCATCTCCGTGGAAGCTCAGCATGTCATGGAACACTAACATTTTCAGAGCAAGAAAAGAGAATATGGAAATGATTAAATAAATTCTTCTTCTTTTTTTTTTTTTTAATGAGGAAATTAGCCCGGTGCCCTGACACATGCCTGTCATCCCAGTGGCTTGGAAGGGTAAGGCAGGAGTACCCCAAGTTCAAAGCCAGCCTCAGCAACTTAGTGAGACCCTGTCTCAAAATGAAAAATGAAAAGGGTTGGGGATGTGGCTCAGCGGTTAAGTGCTCTGGGTTAAATTCCCAGTACAAAACTAATATTAAAAAAATAAAATAAATGAGGCAATTGGGGTAGGCCAACTCACAGTATAAAGCAGAGGGACTAGATTAGCATTTAAGTCTCTGAGTCCTTAATCTAGCCTGTCCATTTTACCGTTATTTCATGTTTCTGTGTGTGCTGGGGAATCTGTCTAGAGAAAAGAAATCTGAAGAGGAAAATCACTTTTGAATCCATCACTCAAGTGAGAGGCTCAGGGATCATTGAAAATGTAGTGGATTTTCCATCCTCGCTCAAATGATGGTAATACTTGATGGACTTTGATGCTTTGATGTCCAGGTAATGCTTTGATGTCCAGGACTTGATCTTCCAGGGTCTTAAGAAAACAGAGCCAGGTAGAGTTTGGGAAAAATTGATTTTCATATGAGCAAAGAATGCGTTGCCACAACTGAACTTTGCCTCTTGGATGTTATTAGTTTTGGGAGATGCTGCCTGGCCTCAGAGCCCAAGTTAAACTTGGACCTGGAGCTATGTCCTAATAGGTCACAAGAGTAAAGTACAGCCTAGATACATACGCTGTGGTAAGAGACATACCAATTATTCATTCAGAACCTATGTATAAAGAGCTTACTCTATGCTGGGTTCTTCCTAATGGAGGTAGATGGAGCAAAAACAAGTAACCAAATATATAGTGATGATAATAACTATAGAGAAAAAGAAGAAGAAAATAATGAGAAGCTCCAGGGATGGGGATTGGGGATCAGAGCAGGCCTCCCTGGGAAGGGGAGCTATTTACACACTTAATATCTATCCTCTTAAGTTTTTAAGTGTGTGATAGTGTTGTTAACTGTAGACATGATGTTACACAGCGAATCTCTAGGACTCCCTCATTTTGTACAGCAGAAACTTAATATCCATTGCACTCAGTGTGCATTCCTCACCACCCCTGGTCCCTTGAAATCTCCTCCTACTTTGTTTCTCTGAGTTGGACAGTTTCAGGGACCTCATGTAAATAGACTCTTGCAATACTTGTCCTCCTGTGTCGGGTGTACTTAATTTAGCCCAGTGTCCTCCAGTTTTATCCGGTTGTTGCACGTGACAGCATTCCCCTCTTTCTCTGAGGCTGAATTATATTTAATTTCCTGTGTATATTACGTTTCTTTGTCCATCCATCTGTTGATGAACATGTAGGTTGTTCAGTATCTCTGCTATTGTAATGAATGCCTCAATGAACATGGGAGTGCAGATATCTCTGAAAGATCCTCATTTCAGTTCTTGTGGACTATATCTAGAAGTGAGATCACTGGATCAAATGGTAGTTTTTTTTTTTTTAAGAAGGCTGTTTTCTATAGCAGTGGTATATTTTATATTCCCACCAACAGCCCATGAGTGTGCCAATCCCTCCACATCCTCGCCAACATGTGCCCTTAGTGTTTTGATAATAGCTATTCTAACAGGCATGAGCTTGTAGTAGTTCGGAGAAATGTCTGTTTGAGTCCTTTGCTCCTCTGTAAATTGGATTATTTGGTGTGTGTGTGTGTGCGTGTGTGTGTTTTCCTTTTGGCTACTGAACTGTAGGAAGAGAATGGTTCTCCTCACGGGCAATGGCTCCAAGGAGGTCAGAGCGTGGGCCAGAGTGACTACTGTGGGGAAATTATTTGACGCAGAGGGAACAAGAAGCACCATGCGTTACAGGATGGATCCTGCCTGGGAGGTGGAAGAGTGGGGAGGAGGCCTGCGTAGTTAGTGAAAGGGACTGGACATGAGATGAGTCTGGTGCCAGGAACCAGAGCTGAGGTGGGAGGAGGAGTCTGGTGCTGGTTGTACTTTGAAGGTGACTTCACAACAACTCATTCCATATGGTTTTATTTAACAGACATGCATTATGTGCTTTCTACATCCCAGGTAATAAATACAGTCCAACTCTGGCACACTCATCCTGAAGATGGAGTGATAAGAAAAGTAAAGAGATAACTGCAATACAAGGTGGTGGCAGATAAGTAGCAGAGAAAGGAACATGTCACCAGTGCTCTTGTCTGGGTCAGGGACAGTGGCAGGCTTTGCTGACCTGGCATTGGCAATGGGTTTTCGAGAATGGACAGGACTCCCAGCGTCTTTTTATTGTTTTAAATTTTTTAAAAATATATTTTCATTGCAAAAATATTTTAAAACACAGAAAGATACAAACATACCTCTCCATAATCCCATACCCAGAGATAGTCAATAATTACGTTTTATTTTCCTTTCCATTTTCCCTATATTCACAAACAAAACAATATAAAATTTGGATCAAACTGTTTCAAAGATTTATATTATCAATTTTCATTGAACAAATTGTGAGCTTTTTTCCTAAGAGGACATAATCTTTGACATGTTAATGTTATTTGTTGCCTGATTATTCAATTATATTGTACCAGGAGTGATTTAATAATATCTTATTGTTGGAAACTTGTTGTTTTCATTTCTTGACTGTTATATAGACCCACATTGACATTCAAAAATGCTCACCTCATTGAACACTCTAATTCATAAATCTTTGTGCATATTTCTGATAATTTGCTTATAATAAATTATTAAGCTAGATTTATTAGATCAAAGGGTATGTATATAATGTTTCTGAACATAGTGTGCCTATAAATCAACTGTCTTTCAAAAAGTTGTAGCAATTTATATGTCCAAAAGAAATCTAGGGGTGTATCTCTTTCATGGGGTGTTGTGGCAAAGGCCTGCAATCCCAGCTGCTCAGGAGGCTGAGGCAGAAGGACAACAAGTTCAAGGCCAGCCTGGGTAACTTAGCAAGACCCTGTCTCAAAATAAAATAAAAAGGGCTTTGTGGTGGGTACTCCTGTGTAAGGCCCTCCCTGGAAAAGAAAAAGAAATGTCCAGATTGAAAAGTTTTGAAAGAATCTCAGTTTTATTTCTGAATCGGTTAGCTTTTGCTGCATAACAAATCATCCCTTCTTTAAAATATAGTTGTTTTGTGAAAATGATCATCTCTGTAACAAAAAACCTGTGGGTCTGCAATTTGAAATGGACTCAGTGAGACAGTTCTGCTGCTCTCAACGGGGGTCACTCACTCATGCATCTGTGATGAGTGGCGACCAGCTAACAGGCTTTATTCTTGGTGTGTGCTGGTTATTGGCAGCAAGAGCGGGGAAGTTTTTGACTGGATAATGTGCTTCTCAAGGTTCATCAAGCTACCTTGGGCTTCTTCACATGGTGAGGAGGGAGTTCTGAGAAAAGACAACCCCAGCACAAATATTTTCCAACTCTCTATCTGTATCACATATGCTCCTATATCCCATTGGCTATTGGAGTCACATGGCCAAGCTGGGAGCATGCCCACAGTTAGATGGTGAGGAGGTGTGCTTAGCCAGAGGGAGAGAACTTGTGACGATTTTTGCAATCCACCATGGTTATTAAAGCAAAATAGAACAGGACCAGATGTTCATCTAACAGTTCATTGCATTGATATCTTCCTTAGGTTTCCTCATTGAATCCTCACAACTATCCCGGGAGGTAAGTGGAGTAATCTTTATTTTAGGGCTTGAGGATGTTATCAGTCGAAGTTCTGCCAGTTCTCCAGAACTTCTTTAAGACATATAGTAAGAGATTTATTGCAAGAGATGTGTGGTATGCCCTGGGGCTGTTTTTCTGGAAGGGCAGACTGGGACTCTTAATTTGAAGAGGGTCTACAGGTAGAGAGTTTCTTCTGCTTTCAGGAAAATATTCATTCTGTTCTTAAGGACTTTCAGCTGGTTGAATCGTTATTTAAAATCAATCAATTGGGCTAGATAGAATATTTGCTTGCCTAGCATGTGTGAGGCCATGGGTTTGATCCCCAGCACCACAATGATTGATTATGAACTTTTATCTGCAAAATGCCTTCACAGAAACATCTAGATTGGTGTTTAATGGAATAACTGGGGACTGTAGCTTCGCCAAATTGACACATCAAAAGATCATCACAGGGGGGCTGGGATTGTGGTTCAGTGGTAGAGTGCTTGCCCCTAACATGTGAGGCACTGGTTTGATCCTCAGATCACATAAAAAGTGAATAAATCAAATAAAGGTATTGTGTCCATCTGCAAAAAAATAAAATTAAAATAAAAAATAAAAGATCCACCACAAGCCGGGCACAGTGGTGCATGCCTGAAATCCCAGCGTCCTGGGAGGCTGAGGCAGGAGGATTGCAAGTTCAAAGCCAGCCGCAGCAACTCAATGAGATCTTGTCTCTAAATAAAATACAAAATAGGGCTGGGGAGTGGCCCAGAGTTCAATTCCAAGTACCAAAAAAAAAAAAAAAAAAATCATCACAAGAGAGCTTGCAGGTGTAGCTCAGAGGTAGAGCACATGTTTAGCATGTATGAGGCCCCCAGGTTCAATCCACAACACCAAAAAAGAAAGAGAAGACCATCACAAGGACGCAGGAGAGATGAAGTAACTTACCCCCAAAACACCCAGCCATTAATGTGGCAGAGCTGGAACCAGAAAATACGACTCTGATTTTGGAGACCTGTGTATTATTTACCGCTCTGATCCATTTTGGATTTGATTTGCATCTCTGGAATTATTAATGATGTTGGGATATTGCATACATATATTAGGCATATAAGTATTATTTTCATTTGCAAATGTTTCATCCTCACTGAAATTGGGCTAGCATTGTGACAAGTGGAGATGTGAGGAGCCCCTGGGAAGAGGCAGAGCCCTTTAAAAAAATTGGTACTGGGGATTGAACCCAGGGGTGCTCTATCACTGAGCTACACCCCCAGTACTTTTTATTTTATTAAAAAAATGTTTTTAAATATGTATTTTTTTTTTTTTTTAGTTGCAGGTGGACACAATACCTTTATTTTACTTTTATGTGGTGCTAACAATTGAACCCAGTGCCTCACATGTGCTGGGTGAGTGCATTACCACTGAGCCCCAGCCCAAGACCCCTTTTAATTTTTTGAGTTAGCTGGGGTGATGTTTCACTCAGTTGCCAAGGATGGCCTCAAACTTGGAATCCTCCTTCCTCAGCCTCCCAAGTAACTGAGATTAACAGGCATGCATTCCTATGCCTGGTGCCAAATCCGTTTTTAAACACAGAATTAGAAACTGATGGGTCTGTGCCCGAGTGTATTGAGTACTGCGTGAAGCCCAGACTCCCCGCATGGCACCCACTGCCCTCTGTGATCATCACACCAGCCCCTTCTCCCTTTGCCCATATAACCCTGGCACAGGCCACATGAACTCCTTCATCTCCAGACCTTTGCACATGCTGTTCTGAAGGCACAGTTCTCTGCCATCTTCCCTTAGGTAACTTCCTTGGGCTTGCCTCTGCCATATTGAGGTCTCTTTCATTTCCTACACCCCTATTTTCCTGTTCTTCCATGTCTAGCTTAAGCTGAGATTTCTCTTGTGTTCTCATTCACTGGAGGCATCTGGCTTGAAGGCTAGTTTGAGGAAGCTTTTGAGCTCACAGTGAGTAGAGAGAGCTGTGAATGTTCACAGAGTTTGCATGGGAAGGAGCCGGTGGGTATGTGCCACCAAGCCTTTGCCATCCCTGATACAATTCTCCCCACTCCTGGCTTCTCCTTGTGAACACCTCTGACTGCTTCTGCTCATGCTGATCTCACCTTCTCCAAAAGCCTTTGTGTGGAACTACAGCCATCCAACTTAGCCCAGGATTGTCCCACGATTGCATTAGGCACTCTTTCTGTCTCCTTGCCTAGACTGGGAGCTCTGAGAAAACAGAAACCTTTTAACCTAACTCTCTTTGTGCTCATCTAGCAGGGCATGGAAATAGCTATGCTAGACGGATGCATGGATGCTTGCAACCCTTTGCTTTGGTACCCCAGCACCACGTAGAAGGCCACTTGCTCTTGAATCCAAACTGTTCCCTTTAGCCTCTGAGTCCCTGGGTGCCTGGGCTACCTGCTTGGGCTTGCCTCTGCCACTCACCCATTCGAGCACTCCACGATAGCCTTCCTGTGCCTTAAATGACCACATGGCTCCTTCCTTCTCACCATTCAAGTTTCATTCAGATGTCAGTCTCTTAAAGGCTGTTTCCTGGCCACCAACCTGCCCGTTTGTCACTCTAGAACCCTACCTCCTTCATGTTCTTTATAGCATATTACTGTTACCGCTGTTGACTGGTGACGAGTCCTTGCTTCCCCAGTGTTGAAGAATAACACCAGAGAAGCACGCCGAGGCAAGGTCAGAGTAGAAATTAGAAGTTTATTAAAGGACAGCAGAAAAGACTTCTCCCGGAGGAAGAAGGGGACCCAAGAGGTGGAATCCTTGGAAGTGAGGTTGTTTCCCCTTTTTATAGTTTTGGTGATGGAATGTAGGTGGGAAGGCCCGAGGGGTGGGACACAGGTGGGCCAAAGAAGTAATCTGGGCAGGAAGGACTTCATTAACATTCCTTTGGGATGGGCTATCTTCAAATCTGCTGGGACTTTTGGTTAACATTTCTTTGGTATGGTCTTTGGGCCTAGGGCTTTTCTCAGGACTTCATTAACATTCCATGAGTTGTCCTGTGTTTCCCGGAATTCATTCTCAACACGGCCTCCATTTTAGATCTTACTCAATATTAGACCTGAGTTACCTAACTGCACTGACTACCTAATTTTAAATCTGGCTTCATTACCATGTTCTGAAATTACTTATTGATGTATTTTCTTTTTTCCCCTTATTCTCTGCCTCCGTGACCTCCCTGACCCCCAAATATAAACTCTCTGAAGGCCAAGTTTAGTCTGCTTTGTTCCCATTGCATCTCTGGGCCAGGTACTGTTGCCAAGTGGACAGACAGAGAGACGGATGGGTGATTGAATGACAAGTGAATGAACACTTGGGGAACTCCTTTTGCGACTGATCTAGTAGGAGGACCCTTTTCACAAAGAGTTAATTTCCCGGGCCCTTGAGGTTATTGGTTTTTCAAATTCAGAAGAGTTGTTATAGATGGACTCAGAATGTTTGCTGGACAGAAGAAAGAGAGCGAGGAATTGAGATTGAAAGATAAAGAAATGACGGCTGGGTCTAGGTGGGGACTGGGCCACCTGAAAGGTAAAGACGCCATCTTCCTGCTCTCCAGCTTCCCCAGCCCTTAGAAAGAAGGGAGGCCATGAAAGGGTCCCTTTGGCCACGTTTCCTGAAACAATGAGCCACATTTCACAGCTGCCTCACCAGAAAGGAACAAACAGCCCTCTATCTATGGCTCTGAGCTGTTGACTTGAGAATCCCCTGAAGAATGTTAAGGGGGTTTAATGTTTCTCAGCAGAAACTACCTCTGCAGAAAGGAAATGGGGGGGGGGGGGCATGAGGGGTGTTTTATCTTAACAAACAAGGCCTTTTCCTCAGTAGATTATTCTTTCTCCCACCCTCTCTCCCTCCCTCCCCCGCCCTCTCCCTCTCTCTCTCTCTCTCTCTGATTTTTATTCTCAAAGCCTGTTTTTCAATTTATGCTCAAAAGACTTGACCTCCTCTGGTTGGGGGGCTGCTCCAACCACAAATTTATTTCTAATAGATTATTGTAGTGATCAATTTGGAAAATGCTTAAAAAAAAAAAGGAAGAAGGAAGAAAATGAAAACCATCTGTATTTGCAGCACTTGGAGACAACTCTCCAAGCTTTGCTTCTTCAATATGTGTTTATGAAAACTGGGAGCGCAACATGTACACTGCTGCAGCACTTGACCATGAACATTCTTAAGAAAGCATCTCTTTTGTTTTCTTGTTATAAAGGAATACAACTCTTTTACAGAAAATTAAAAAGCAAAATAAAAGGAAAAAACAGCACAGAAATAAAAAAGGTGCCTATATTTTTGCCATGTGGAGATAATTACTATGAAGTATGTATATACGTGTTCCCTAAAATATATTCTTAAAAATATGATCATATTTAAAGTCATTTAAAAAGATTAAAAAAAAACACAGGATCACATTGAACATTCATCAAGGCCAAGGAAGCAGGCTCTTATAACCATGTAAAATCAAGTAAATTTCACTTATTGTGTGCGTATTATATGATGGGTGGGTGGCAGATGCCAGTGGTCCTGTGAACCTATTTAAATCACTTCCTTTACTCAGGAGCCTGCAAAGTGAAAAGTGCTCTAATTCCTTGCAGCTGGGGGTGGCCATGTGGTTTGTTCTGGCAAATGAAATGAAAGCAGGTGTTTGAGGACGTCTTCTCAAATAAAAAGACAATAACTTACGAAGGAAGACTTTACCAATGAGAGAGGTGGCGGGGGGGGGGGGGGGGGGGGGGGGGGGAGGGAGAGGGGTGGTGGGGACTTTTGCCCTTTACCCACTTCTTTTTTTCTTTTGCTTCTTGCAGTGTGGACACGATGCTCAGGTGTCACAACCATTTCGGAATCACAGGGACAGAATCCGCAGCAGAGGATCAAGCGTGGTTTCCGTGGCACTTCTCTAGTTATGAGCGATCCACCTCTGTGGTTCTTGATGAGTGTCAAAACTATGCCCCCTCCTTGCTGAAGCCACCAGTTACTGACCTTCTGTTCGCTGATGGTAGATTCGTGGCATTTTATCCAATCCGGCATTATTTGGGTCTGCCCTTTATTTCTCCATGCTCCAGGCCAAATTATGGACTCTCAGTGGAGAACTTCTGGGGCCATGTTCTCAAGGACAGGCCTGACCCAGCAAGGGGCCTGTTTCAGAGGCTCCTCTCAGTGGGGGTTATAACATCTGGCTGTTTTCACTGACCTGTTTTTATCTAGGCTGAGAAGCTTCTCTGTCCTGAGGCTCCCTTTTGTGACTGCTATGGTTTGGGATGTCATTTGTCCCCCAGGGGTTATGTGCTGAAGGCCTGGTCCTCAGTGTGGTGGTGTTCAGGTGTTGGGACCTTAAAGCGGAGGGGCCAAGTGCAAGGTGATTAGGTCACCGGCTGCCCCTTGAAGGGATTAATGCTCTTCTTGGGGAGTTGGTTCTTGAGGGACTGTTGTTATGAAATGAGGCCACCCCACCCACCTGGTCTTTACTGCAAGTGGCTGGCTTCCTTCCTACTTCTCTATCATGTTATGATGCAGACAGGGGCCCCCACAAGAGGCCAAACAGATGGCACCATTTGGTCTTGGATTTTGGCCTCCAAAACTGAGCTAAATAAACCTTTTTTAAAATACAATGCTCAGCCTCAAGGATTTTGTTATAGCAACAGAAAACAGAGCAATAAAGTAAGCCAATTACCACCCTCAAGTCAAAGACTGAACTGAATACTTCTTTGTATCAATCCACAGCACAATGCATTGTGAATTTAACTGCTCAATAAGTGTTAGTGGTTTGATTGTTTGCCTTTAACTCCAAGTTATTAGTTATAGAATGTATAAAGATTTCTGAAAGTATGGATTTTAGACATTTTTATAGAATGCACAAACACAAAATGATGTTTATTTTTTAAAGTACTAGGTCAGAACTGTCAAAATGACACTGGCATGTTCTTTGATTTAAAGAATATTTTCAGCTGTCATCCTTCACTTAAGTATTGTTATTAGCAACAAATCTCAGTCTGAGGGTGAGATGGCAGGTGGGTACCAGGGATTGAACCCAGGGGCACTCAATCACTGAGCCACATCCCCATCCCTTTTTAATTTTCATTTTGACAAGGTCTTGCCGAATTGTTTAGGGCCTTGCTAAGTTGCTGAGGCTGGCTTTGAACTTGTAATCTTCCTGCCTCAGCCTGCTAGGATTACAGGCATGCACTACTGTGCCCCAAGATGGCTTTTTTTTTTTAGTTATATATGAAAACAATCCCTTTACTTTTATTTATTCATTTATTCAGGTACTGGGGATTGAATTCAGGGCACTGAACTACTGAGCCACATCCCAGCCCTATTTTGTTTTTTATTTAGAGACAAGGTCTCACTGAGTTGCCTAGCGTCTTGCTTTTTGCTGCTGGCTTTGAACTGGCAGTCCTCCTGCCTCAGCCTCCCACGCCACTGGGATTACAGGCTTGTGTCACTGTGCTTGGCTACTCTATTTATTTTTATGTGGTGCTGAGGATCGAACCCAGTGCCTCACATGTGCTAGGCAAGCGCTCTACCACTGAACTACAGCCCCAGCCCACAAGATGACATTTTGGAAAGAAAGGTGGTGTTTGGAAAGATCTGGACAAGATTAGTGAAAAGGCAATGGTCCTGCTCATGTTGTCTCATCATGATCACAAGTGGAATATGGCCAGTTAATTGAAGTGTACATTCCTGATTCTTGTAATCAAGGGGTTGGTGTTCTTCCCTATCTGGATGGGCTGTGGGTCAGCAGGCAACCTCATGGCCAGGTAGACAAAGAGGAAAGAGGGCAGTGTAGTTGCCCAATAAGACTTCAGGACAAACTGATTGGACTTTTTGTGGTTCCAAAAGCCACTAAGTACTTGGCATGTAGTTCTCCTTGTGTGAAATTGGGTAATGGCTGGGGGTGGGAACAGGGAACCTTGACCTCTGCTTCTCAATTGGAAGTCACAAGACATTGCTCAAGGTGTATCTTGAGCTTGTCCTACTTCCTGAGAAGATCCATCTTCAATGCCAGGGACCAGCGTGAGGAGGGAGAAGCTGTTTACGAAGCCAGTCTTGTTGGCTTCTTCCTTCTGGAGGCCCAAGGGACAGAAGTCAAGGCCTCCTGGTGACAACAGTAGCATGATGGGCTTTGGACCTCAGGGTCCAAATCAGATAAGTCACTCAAGCAAGAGAAGGATGAAGATAGCTAATGGGAGGGCTCCAGGATGAGGAGGTCCTGGCAGGGAGGTACAGCCAGATAGAGGGCTCCAGGCTTAATGGGAAAGAGAAGAGAAAAATCACTGAGCTGGTTAGCCACAGAGACATGTGTACGTAAAGAGGTAGTAACAGGCTACCAGTTGCCTGTAACTAATATGGAAACGTCCATGAGAGGGAGAGTGGGGTGCCTGAGGTTGCAGGATCCAGAGTGCCAGGGGGCTGCTTTACCACATGCCTGGTGATCCTTCCCCAGGACTTTTCTAAGCCGCCTTTTATATTTCCTATGGAAAATGGCTCCCACTCCCCTTCAGCTTCGGTGTCCTGACCCCTGCGTTCTGCAGACAACCCCCCCCCCCCCGCCCCCCCCCCCCAGTCTGTCCTCCCAGGTCCTCCTGGCTATAGAAGAGCAGCTATCACATGCTGGGAACATAGTAGGTGGTCAGATAGCATCAGCCTCCTCCCTTTTTCAGCATCTCCTTGTTCCTAGGGGAGAAGAAACTACCACGAGGAAGCAATTGGTAACCAGAATTTTGGGGGCTTTGCTTTGTCTCTGCTGTAAACCCTGGGCCTGGCGTGGGATCTGGCACATAATAGGGGCTCAACACAGCTTCCTGAAAAACTGAATGAGTACCGTGGGAACAATGGAGTGATCCTCAGGGCAGTCGGGGGCCGTGTCCCAGAGACATGGCCTCTTGTGATTCCTTTGCTTATTCATGAAATGGATTTAATAAATACTTACTGTGCCAGGCATTCTTCTAGATGACAGGGACACTGCAGGGAGCAAAGCAAAACCTGCTCTACTCCTCCTCAGGCTCCC
Source organism: Marmota flaviventris (assembly GCF_047511675.1). NCBI lineage: Eukaryota > Metazoa > Chordata > Mammalia > Rodentia > Sciuridae > Marmota > Marmota flaviventris. Next base: position 17,475,781 of record NC_092501.1, read on the forward strand.
CAGCCCATTGCTCCTTAGAACATTCTTTTCCCTTTGCTTCCCCCACATAAATATCCCGGGAGTGAGATCAGGCTGAAAGCCAGCACAGCTGGGAGGAGGAATTATGGGTTGAAAACACACATGGTGACCTGGGTCCAGGTGGCTCCAAACCTGGAAACATTTGAGCTTCAGTCTCTGACTTTCCAGGACTTGACTCAGTGCTCTACCCTTGGGATTTGGCCTCCAGGAGACAGTGGCCCGTGCAGAGTCCTTAGGTGGGTTTATCTACTGCTGCCCTATCCTCAGGGTTTCTAAAGTTGGGGACAAGTTGGTGGCCATGCATGTGGTGGGGGAACCTGGACAGTGCTGCTTTGTGAGAAGTAGTACTCATTCCAGACTGGAAGTGACATCTGTTCTGGAGCAGGGTCCACCCTGTTCTTGAGGGATCTCTGCAAATTTTCCTTGTTAGGCAGTGAGGTTGGTACCCACTGTGCTGTCCTGTAGAGCCGGACACTGCTGTCCTCCCATTCCAGCACCAGGGAACTCGGCCCATTTTCTGCCTGGTGGAAAAACAGAGTGAACAATTATCTGTTAATACTAAAAAACAACGAGTCCCTACCTTCTAGGAGATGAGAAAAGTGTTCTTTGGGTCCACTCATTCCTATTGCAATAAATCATCATGATCATTATGTAAAATATGGCTTAATTTATTTTTGTTATTTTAAATTTGATTATAAATGGATGAATTTTAGCTCTTGATCATCATGACTGGCACTGAAGGAGAGCTTTATACATTTAAAATACTTGACTGAGTAACAATAGCCTCAGTTTTCTCAATGGGGAGTTATGGGAACTGGGCAAGATTGGGGAAACTGGTAGACATCACTGCACGAACCTGCTGAATTTGATCTGTAGCCCTGTGTCAGGAAAGACTCAGAGGCGACCTCTGAGCTCTACAGGATGGTTTCCTCATCAACTGGTCAAGACTGCCACGAATATAAGAGGAAGGATCTGGGTATCTGGGACCTCAGGACGCCCATTTTCTTTTCTAGCCATAAGATTTCATGACTCTAGGGCAAGGGACAGTAAAGTACAGCCCTCCAACCAAGTCTGGCTTACCATCAATTTTTATTTAAATAAAAGTTTGTTGAAATAAAGTCATATTCCTTTATGAATTATTTTTGTTAGCTTTTCTTGCATTTAATGGCAGAGTTGAGTAACTAAGATAGATAATGTATACCTGCAAATCCTAAAATACTTACTATTTGGCTCTTTGCAGAAGTTTACCAATCTAGTTTTACAGCAATTTAGGGCAGGCAGTTTAAATATATTTATTTATTTATTTATTTATTTTCATCCAATGTCTCCATAAAGGAAGGAAGAGGTTTTTAGTCTTGTTTTAAGAATAAAGAAAGTGAAGGCTCCGTAAAAAGGGCTTTACTCCAAGTTATAAGGCCTGATCTAACTCTGTATGCAGGGCTCCCAAAGTCCCCAGGTCATTCCAACATGGTGCATGCCTTCAACTAGAACATTCAAGTCTGATGCAGAAGAATTCATTTTGTTTTAGGACAAGAACTTCACACCAAGTCTTTATATGTAAACCTAGAGGTCAATAGAATTGGTTTTATGTGAGGAAAGGGAGCTTGGAGGTCCCTGGTTATCAGTGACATTCAGTCACATCAGATGTTCAACAATCTGAGTCCTCCAAGAAGCAGATGCTAAAGAGATCAACTGGGAGAGACGCTCGTGAAGAATGTGGGTGAGGAGCAGAGTGGGCAGGCCTTGAGCCTCGGTGTAGGTCTGAGCCCTGTGAAAGGAGAGGATAAAGGAAGGATTGGGTAGGAGGAGCCTCAGCCCACAGGGAAGGTGGGAGGATGTGTCTGCCAGGCTGATGGGGGGAGCCCCAGGTGGCAGGAAGGGCTGGCTCTGTTGCCCCATCAGGCTCAGCCACTGATGGGGAGCAACATGGGGGAGCGTGGCCTTGGCAGCAATACCACGGTGGATCCAAAGGCTCAGCCCTGAGAGGCCATCAGCCATCTATGCTTCCACAGCGGGTGCTCTTGGGGGATCTGGCAGTGCCCCTCTGACTGTCATGGTATGCATTATTGCCCCACACGCCCTGGGCCAAACTCTGAGCTAGTACTGGGAGCTACAGAGATTTAACAAACACTGTTCCCATCCCCAGGGAGTTCATGATGGAGTGGGAAGAACAAACATACATACCTGAACAAGCAAATGTGTGTTAATTAATGGCAAAAGCAATAATAAAAGGTAGGGGGTGGGGTTGACAGAGCCATTTGAGATTATTGGAAACAACGTGTGCCAGTGGTTCAAAGAGGGTACCCGGGAGGAAAGCTTGGGATGTTCCTATTTGACATTTGGATGGGCATGTGTGCGGGGTGTTCTGCAACATTTCAGCCTTTCCCATGCCCACTTGGCAATCACTGAGTATCTATCAAGTACAAGGCCCCAAGCATGCCAAGTGCTGTGATTTATATTAGTGAATCCTGGATCATAAACAGCCTTATGATGTCGGGGGGCTTATAGATACTGATGAGTCATTTTACAAAAACAAATATATAGAAGTTTGTGTGCATTTTTGTGGGACTCTTACGCCTGCTACTATTCAGGTGCGGCACAAACAACGGGTAAACCATTTGTTTAGAAACCATACATTTGTTAAACTCTGAGATGTGTAATGCTAAAGTAGGAAGTCTTTTATTCCCTTCATTATGAAAAAGTAGACAAAATGCATATAGGAAATATGAACAATATAGAATTATGAATCACATAATGGATCCTGAATGTACTCATTATCTAGCTGACGATGATCGACTCATGGCAGATTTTGTTTCATCTTTGGCTTTCCCTACCTTTTCCCTCTTATATTATTGTGTTGCTAATTTCTATACCTCATGTGCTTTCACTGGTGAATATTGTGGTATGGACTTCTGAAGGATAAAGACACTATTTAAAAACACATCCACAGTACCACTGCTACACAGTTTACCTTCCAGGTACTAGCTTTCTTCTCTATAAAATGGACATAATGGTACCAATTCTGCAGGATTCTCAGCTATATTTTACATAAGTGCTTAGCCTAGTATGAAGTCATAGTTGTAGTCTCTCTATTATGATTAAAATTCATAAAAGGAATTCTGAATTAGAAGGGTCTAAAAAAATCTGCATTTTGACAGGGTATCAAAGTGATTCTGGTACAGATGGAGCCTGGACCACAACTTGAGACACACAGTTCTGGGGGTATACAATGATCAATTAGAGCTATCTTTTAAAAACAGAATTGAATCAAATCATCCCCTGTGGTTTTCCAGAGCTTTCAGGATGCACTCTGATGCTTTATCTTAACACCCAAGGCCATTTGGGACCTAGAGTCAATGACTTTCAGATTTTAGTGTGCATCAGAATTACTTTGGCAGGGGTGAGGGAGGTCCTGTTAAAAATGCAAATTTCTGGGTTCTATCCCTAGGGTTTCAGGAGGGTCCCTAGGAGTTTGTGCTTATTTAGATCAGAGGATCAGGAGTCCTCTGATCACACTTTGATGACTCCAGACCTAAGGAAACAAGAGAGACAAACCCACAAGCCACCTGGAGGACTGATTATCACAGTTCATTTAGAATCTTTGGTCACTGAGCAAGACTTTGTAAATAAATGCCTGCAAATGAATATTTTTGTCCACATCTGAGGGCGTAAACTGGCAACCCACAGGCTGAACTTATCTTTCAAATCTGTTTGGGTTTTTGACCTTAAAAGTATTACTTTCTTTGAACACTTGCCAAATTAAACAAAAAATGGAGATTTCACATTAATCCATATTTCTAGTCTCCCTTTAAGTTAAAAATATCTTTCTACATTGGGCCTATATTCTCCCATGGCAATATTTGGCTGGGTTGAGAGACGCCCTTTGTTGGGATATGTACACTTTATTTGTCTGTTTGTTTGTTTTGTGGTACTGGGGATTGAACCCAGGGCTTTGTGCATGCAAGGCAAGCACTCTACCAACTGAGCTATACTCCCAGCCCCCCAGAATATGTACACTTTATTAATCACAGTTCCCACTACTCTCCATTATTACATTTAATCCATTTTTACCCTTCACATTATCTGCCTGGTGGTAAGATGTGTTTGAATTTGTGACACATTGGGCAGTCTCCACATTCAGTTGACAAATGTGTATGTTTAAGTGTATGATCTGACAGTGCTGATCTAGCCCAAATCAAAAACAGCTATTTGTATGTTTATGACCTGTACATCAATGGGCACCCTTTTTGGGTGCCCCCATTAATGGAAAAACTCTTCTCTGAGATGAAAGACCCATTCCTGGGAAAGGTCTTCAGAAATGCTTGCAATAGGGTAATTTCCTTGGTCACAGGAGCCAATTTCTCCATTCAGGCATTGATACAATCAGAAGCCCACCATAGGTCAGCTGTCCCAGACCTTTTAGAGTCTTAAGGAAATTAAAACTAAAGCCATTCGTACTGCCTCTGACTGCAGCAGAACACACATAGCTAAAAGCAAGATCCACATGTAAATACATGTGCACACAGAGATGCATTCTCACAGGTGTGTATGATCTAGATGCATGGATGTTGTATAGAAATCCACAATTTTGGTTCTGCTAGAAAAGTCACCAGAAAATGGGAATAAGTGGCAGCTTGTAAGACAAAAAAAAAAAAAAAATCTAAGGATTCTCTTATGAGTAGGAGTATAAAGTAGAAATGAAAAGTTCATGGGCTTCAGAGTTAGATGGCCTTCAGGTTAAGTCCCAGCTCCACCACATATTAAGTTGACTCTGTGAACTCAAGTTAATTGACCTATGAACTCCACTCTTTCATTCTCTGAATTGAGTATACATAGACCTTATTCTGTAGGGTTTTTATGAAAAGAAAATGTGACCAAAAAGCATCAATCCAGGACCTGGCCCATAGTAGCTTCCAAGAGCTGTTGTGGTTTTTTTTGTTGTTGTTGTTTGTTTGTTGTTCTTTGTTTTGTTTTGGGTTTTTTTGTTTGTTTCTTTTTTTTTCTTTATTCTGGGCTGAACCTGTTAATCTGCACTGGCCTCATTGCTCATCCTGAGGCATGCTACTCCCTGTTGCTGGGAGTGGGGGCCGATGAAAAAGTGTTCTCTGATTTTCCAGAAGTGCATTTTAGAGACAGCCCAGACAACCGTGGGGCCTGGAACAAGCTTGGAACCACTTCTTACCCTTCGAGAGCTTGTATAACTTTTTCTCACAATGATTTGCCAGATGTGTATAAAATTCTGAAAGTCAGGAGCCCAAACAAATGAAAGGAAAATCACACAGAATTGACATGATTTAGGTGCAATGAACCAAGATCCAGGGGCTGTGAGATGCCTGGTTGTCCCAGACCTCCAGCACACCCAGGCCCTTGCTAGCCATTCCATCATCCCTCCTCCCAGGTGAGAAGCACTTTTCATTGGAAGTGCCATCTCAGAGGTGACCTGTGTCATTGACCTGTCACCTGTGCCCATCGGGCCTGCTTGGCTTCCTCTCTCCCCCATGGAGAACTTTCTTCCTCTTCTTCTCTGGTGAACCTCTGCCAGGGATACGGACTTTGGGACTGGCCACGTGAAGAGAACTGGAAGGGCTCTCCTGCTCTCAGTCACCATATCTGCTGTCTCTGATTGAATCTTCCCACACCATTCCACCCAGCACTTCTGCTCAGATTATTGGTCAAATGAACTCAAGGTTGGATGAAATGTTCCTGGCCACAGGTCCCACTGGGATCCCGGCCAGTCTGACAATGGAAAGTTCCCCAGAGTCTGTTTTCTCTTTTGCTCGTCTGCTTCCCATAGCCATCTTTCCCTACATCTTCAGATTTTCACATTCCCTGACCCTTTTCCCAACCCCTGCTATTTATGGAGCCGTCCCCACCTGGCCCACATTGACCTGCAGTGACTCAAAGCAAAATCCCCCTTCCTCTCACTAAAGAACCAAGACACCTGGAGAGGCAACTGCCCTCGGTCAATTGCTAGGAAGAAAGAGAGCCAGTCTGCCCTGACTCTGGGACTCAGGCTGACCTGCCTTTGAATGACCGTCAATGGCCAGCTTACCAGCCCTGTGCCTTTAGATGCAATATAGAATCTTTCTGAGCCTTATGTGAACATTTTAAAATGTCAGCAATAACAACTACTTGTTGGCCTAATCGTCCTTTTAAAACTTTCTTTCTTCTTATTTTCTCTCCTTGAACTAGCATCCTGAAAGCCAAGCCTGCATCTGTCAATAAAAAGCTGTCCTGTGTGAGCAGAGCTGGCATAGAAAGTCCTTAGGACTTACTTCCAGCTTCAATTCCTAACCTGGTAGGTTTTAGCAAACTATTCAAACTTACTGATTTTCCATGACCTTCTCTTTGAAATGTCAAGAAAAAGAGAAACCTTCCTCTTACTGTGGTTGTGGGGAAGATTCAAAGTGCAACTGTGCTTTATGTGCCAATGTCAGGCTCAGCAACCTCTATGCTATGATGATTCCCGGCTGGAGAAGAGGCACTTCTTGGCTAGCTAGCTCTCTCACCTGCTTGCTTTCTTTCTTGTTTCTTTGCCGTGGGATGCTGAATTTGTGCATAAAATGGAGGAGAGTCCGTGAACATTCCTTACATCACTATTCATAGAAGCAAAAAAGTCTAAATGAGTCAAATGTTGATCAGGGGGTGAGGGGATAAACAAATTATGGCATGTTCATACAAAGGAACATTTTTCAGCAATAAAAAAGGAAAAAAGTGAACCTTGAAAACCTGGTAAGTGGACTGGGTTTGTAGCTCAGTGGTAGCTCACTTGCCTAGCACATGTGAGGCATTGGGTTTGATCCTCAGCACCACAAAAAATTAAATTAATTAATAAATAAAATAAAGTTTTTAAAAAACCCTGGTAAGTGAAAGAAGCTAGTCAGAAATTCATTATTTATGTTCCATTTACATGAAATATCCAGAATAGGCAAATTCACAAGGACACAAAGTAATATCAAGTTGCCTAGAGCTGGAGAAAAAAATTTGTTCAGGGTGGGGGGTTGATAATAGGAGAGAGGGATGGGGCGTGAGTGCCAATGGGAAAGGGATTTCTTTTTTCTTAATATTCTTTTTGAAAATATTCTAAAATTGATTCTGCTGATGGCTGCACAATTCTTTGAATAAATTAGAAAGCATGGAATGATTCGCTTCAAATGGGTGAATTGTATGGTATGTAAATTATATCTCAATGAGCTGTTATACATTTTTTAAAAAGGATTTAGAAACAACTCTGATGTTTCTTTTCCTTTTTTCCCCAGTGCTAGCCCTGCAGGGAGTTCTCTAGGAGAATGTTTAGTTAGGCTCAGCTCTCTGACTTGGTTCACTTCCTGTCCACTACTGCAGCCTTGTTCTCTTTGGACAGGTCATAACTTCATGACCTGCCCCCTTCATTGGCCCCTGCCTTGGTTCCACTGCACCAAAGACCCCTTTACCTCCTCCTTCCTGTGCTGTGGTCTTTTCCATGAGGGCAGGGAGCCACGGCAGGTTTGACTCACTTTGTGCCTCTAGTGATGAACATAGTCTCTACTATAAGAAGTGTGAAACAAATGTTGAATGAGTAATTATTTATATAACAAAAGTGTTCTTAGGTTCCTTTAAATATTGAGCTCTAATATACCAACTTAGGGTTTATTTACAGCTTCTTGGGGCCTGTAGCAGCCTACTGGGGATCTGGGGTTTTCTCCTGTATTAACCGTAGATAATAGAATTGGCAAGACACAGAGCCACCTCCAGGCCTGCCAAGTCCCCAGAACCTACTGTCTTCATAACAGCTCTTCCAGCCTAGATGAACAATGATAGCTTTGGAAAGGAAGAACAGTTGGAAAGGATGAACTACAGAAGCCTAAAGTAACACTACACATAGGAAAGTCGCTACAAACAAGAAATGGCACATAAAGCCTTTCCAACATGTGAGAGCCAGTCCCTGGGGTTTCTACAACAGGGTCATGGTCATGGAGCTGCACATTTGGTGTTAAATATGATGACCTCAGCATGGGTCAGCTCCACTCCAGCGTCCCTTTCTGCCTGCAGTGAGAACCCTTGGAAAATTGGAAGGAGCCAGGCTGGGAGCCTAGAGCGTCAAGGGGCAGCTCAGGATGCTAGCTGCAGCCTCTGGGCCAGGCGCTGCCAGTGAGAATGAGGTTACTGAGCCTGGAGCTTGACTCCCCATTTGAAAAATGCCCACCAGGCAATGCCAAGAAGACACCACCCCCTGCATCATTAAATTATAACAAGCCCTGAAACTCACTCCAGAAGCCTCGGTCTGCCTGGCCTTGTGGTCAGTTGGAAGCATGTGATTGGCTGGCTACGCTCAGCCTAGCAGGCCTTATCTTCAGCTGGTTATTATTTGATGAAACGGCCTTCCTCCTCCCATGGTGTTTCAAAACTGAGCTGGGAGTATTTACTGCGGCCAGGGAGCTTTATCTGAGGTTACTGCAGAGCACCTGGAGTCCCGGAGTCCCCTGAACAAGACAACAGGATGCCAAGGAGGAGCTTTTAATTCATCCACAGCCTGGGGGCTATCTTCTCCAGAGCCTGGGTCAGCTCTGTGAATCCACTGGTTGGAAAGAATTCCTCAAACGCCAGAAGTTGAGAATACAGGTATTTAAAGAATTTGGGAGTGGAGAGCCCATTTCCTAAGATGTCCTGACATTGGAGGTGGGGGTTGGATGGAGGGCTGGGAGTGAAGTGGAACACAGGAGAGGGGAACACAGGTGGAGGAAGCAGGTTGAAGGAAAGAGAATTCAGAGCCTTGGAATTCTATGGAAGGACAAAGGTGGCTCCTGGTCATGACTTGTTTGTAGCTTGTGAGAGGTTGAAGGATGTCCATTTTGTAGTTCTCACATCTACATGTGTTTGCTCCCCATAACATTCTTCCTGAAGTCTAGCTACTCTTTGGGCTTCCATGTAATCCCTCACTCTGTCTCAGAAACCCAAGCCCTAGAGAGAAATTTGGATACTTATAAGAAAAAAAAGTCCAGTTGCTTTAGTTTGAAACACCATTGAATCTGATTTGCAATTGGGACATGACCTTCAAAGGCTTTGCAGGGTGAAACAAATTCTTCTATCCATTCTTGAGATATGGGAGGAGAGTCCAGCACCTCACTTCTGAGTTTTTTTTTTTTTTTTTTTTTTTTTTAACCACTTTGCTTAAGATTTGCTTTTGATGTGTGGATTCCACTTCTATCTCCACCATATCCCCAACTCAGTGGGGGTTTCTGAGCTTGGATTGGGCAGACAGCTTTGTGCCAAAGAACTTCCTGCTACAGGTAAAAGCTGGGTTCCATGTTGGGCGTCCAGGAATGGAAGGAATTTAACTATCTGGAATGAAGTTGAAAGATGGACTTTGTCTTTCTACTAGTTTTGGCTGGAGGTGGCTGGGGAGGAGAGGATATGATGTAAACACACAGAAAACAATTTTATTTTAGTGTTTAAAACTCTGGTGGGAAAGAACGCTTTTATGGTATATTGGTGTTCTTAAAACGGATTTCCCCCATCTTTGTAGGTTAAGAGATTACCATGCCAAAAGCATTTCCTTCTCTTAGTTCTGTTGACTGTCTTCATCCCCAGGGATTTCCACTGTATTGTCTTAATTCTCAAGCGTTTGTATCCAGGTTGTCCCTAGTTTGTCAGCTACAGTGGGAGGAAACCATGGCTCTGTCCCATGTGGTGCTCCTTGGATGGAGGAATTTTTTTCCTTCTCACCATTCTGCAGATTCCCAGGGAGTTTTCTCCATGGAGTCCCATTGGACTTGCTAAGATTATCAGAGTAATAGGTCCAAGAAGTTCATCAGAGTGGATCCCCCTCCCCTTCATGATTTTAAGAAACATGCTGGGAGGTGGTGGGGGGGACAAGTCACTGCAGTGGGTTCCACCTCCTGGACCTCAATCTTCTCTGCTCTTTGGAGCATTTCCTCCCTCTGTCACCATCTGGATGGTCTGGGTCCTGCCTGCTTCTGCCACCTCCCTCACCCTTCTCCCTCTCCATCTGGCTGTATGGGCATTCCTTCAGTTCTTTTCACCCACCACAGTCAGATGCTGGAAACTAGCATTGCCTGGATGCTGCATCTCATTTTATCCTTTCTGCTTGGATTGTTCTCCCTACTCCTCTGTATCCAGGTCTGGCCAGGTCAAGAGACTAATCAGCTCTCTCTCTGAGTGAATCTATTTCTCTGCTATGAGGTTAGGATCCCCTGAACTCCCCTTACTGGACCACTACTATGTTGCCTTGTGATCCTGAGTTTCTGACCCATTACCCGCACTAGACTGGCAGCTCTGTGAAGGCAGAGATCATGTCTCACTTGCTAGCCAGGCCCTGGCAGCCCAGCAGTGTCTGACAGCAGTAGACTTTTACTGGTTATAACAGCTAACATTGATGGAGTGCCTTCTCCTTTCTCAGCACTCTTCTTGACTCAATTCCCACTGCAAGTTGGTATCAACCCATTTAATGGATAATGAAACTGTAAGTTAGCACAGTAAATGGCAGACCTCAGAGCCTACGCTTTCAAAGTGCCACTGGGGCTGAATGAGCCAATGAAAAACAAATGAATGATCACAGGCTAATGATGGGAACATGGTGACTCTCTCACATGCTGGGTGAGACCTCAGCTGAGCCTATGAGCGCCAGCCAGACTGGGAACTCGCATAGGAGGCTGTGCTGGTGAGTGGGATCCTTACCTGAGATGCATTCAATGCTCAGCTCCATCCCCTTCCCCATGGGCCTCTCTCCTGCCTTTGTAGCCAGCTGTAAGATCCCACAATGTCTCCTAAGACCCCTGGAGGCTTCAAATCTGCTCTTGAAGGAAAGGCTTAAGGCAACTAGCATTGCCTGGGAGCTCACTGTGTCTCAGGCACATGCTGTGCTCTGGTGGATCTCACTTATCCTCCCTAAGATGTAGAGGGCAGGTTAGCACCGCTGTCTGCATTAGATCACAAACCTAGACAAAGAGAGCAGAAATGACTGGCCCAAGCTGGTAAGCGCTAGAGCTGAGACCCAGGATCAGACTGGTCTAGCCTGAAAACCCTTGCCCTTTCCCTGTAGCAGGGCTTACAGGAGACCCTTAACCTTGGACCCAGTGCATCCTGGTGACTGGTCTCTTCTGTATTCCTGTCATACAGGTATTCCTGCCCCTGTGTCTGCCTCCTTAGTCACTGAGTGGGGACTGCTTCCCTGTAGTGGTCCTGCCCAGACCCCAGAGATAGCACCTGTGCTGGCTGCTGGTGCTTGAGGGTGCACACTTGTGCCTGCCTCAGCCAGACCAGGTGCCTGCCTTCATGGTGACCCTGGTCTAAGTGGCCCTCAATCCTAAAGGGACACCTTCCTCCTCTTCCTCTCTCAGGGAATGGTTATATTTATAAAAGCTTTGGTGAAACTGCCCAGTTTAAGGGGCTCTCATCAGACTGTCATTTTTTTTTTTTTTATTAGTGACAGAGCATGGAGAAAAGGGCCACTTGGACCCACAGCTGAGTCCTGACTTATCTACTTATTATCTAAATGCTCAAGACCCTACTTTCTTCATCTGTGAAATGGGTGTGATACTTCTCTCCCGGAGTGACTTTGAGAATAGAGATTCTGTGGTTGTACCTACTGCATGTAAGGCAGAGAAAGCATTTGCCCTGTGGAAGTTACAGCTGAATTGGCGACGGGTATTAAGAGTATCACACAAATAAGTAGGTCATTCCCTCTGTCAGGAGAAAAAGCACAAAGAGCTTGATTCAGATAGGGGCAGGAGCCAGTCAAGACAAGGCTTCATAGTGAACAAAAGCAGTTGAGCACCTACCGCCCCACCTCTAGCAGAACGCAGCAGGGGCACAGCGTGTGCCAGCCTGGCCAGTGACCTGCTTTCTCTGGGGCTCCGAGTCTGAGAACAAGATGAAGGGGTTGTCCTGAATGATCGCTAAGCCTGAGTTGCCCATCCTGGGCACCACGTGATCCCCAGCACAGGGCAGGAGAGAGCCACGTGACTCCCTGCTTAGGGCTTCTCTCACTGTTTCTGCTGATGGAGCAAGCCTGGGCCCAGGGGGAAGAACTGGCCTCTTCTCCTTTTGTCCAGCACCTCCTTCCTCCTTCCCCTACTGGGAAGTGACATCCATTTCTCTGGGATCTCTACTCTCATGAAAAAACCCTTTGTGCCTTGGCAGGAACTGTGTCCTTCCTCCCCGAGTCCTGTGTGTGCAGCTTGGGTGAATAACCCACCTGGGGCATTGTTCTCTGCTGGCCTAATTCTCAGTACAGGAAGACTGGGAGGTGAGCAGGGAACTGAGGGTTTGGAGGTGCGCCCGTGGTTCCTTGGCTGCCCATGAGTGTGCGCACGGCTGCCCACTCAGCCTCCCCCAGGAGCACCGTGTTCCCTTTGCCGCTGCCCACAGTGTCTTTTGTGAGCTCTCAGGCCAGGGCGGTAATGACAGCTCTTGTAAAGAACTGGTTAGCATTTTTTCCAGACAAAGCCACAGGCCCTGGAAGGTGGTGGGAAGGCTTAGATGGGAATGAGTGATGAAAGGAGATGATTAGCCTCAGGCTCCTGAAAGGACAACAATGTTAGCATCTTCAGTTGTCTTCCACCTTGCCTGTGGGGGACCCTGATCCCTTGACCTCCAGAGCATATCAGCTCTTTCTCCAGCTCCTCTTCTCCACCTTGGGCCTCACTCTTGCCTCAGCTCTCTCTGGGAATTTCCTGCCAATTACTTGCAGAGCACAGGGTTTAGGGGGACCTCCCAGGGACACTATTGTCAGTCAGTGATGCCCCAGTGGAAAAATAATTTGGGAAGACAGGTAGTGGGGGTTGAGATTTCCTGGTACACAACTCTTTTCCACTTATATTCTGGATTGGAAGACTCTCTGTTGAAGGGGGGACGCCCAGGATTGGACATTGAGAAGAGAATGGGGATGTGCCACAGTAGAACACTAGGCTGAGCCAGGTGCCACGGCTTATGCCTGTAATCCCAGTGATTCTGGAGGCTGAGGCAGGAGTATCACAAGTTCAAGGTCAGCCTCAGCAACTTAATGAGATCATTTCAAAATAAAAAGGGATGGGGATGTGGCTCCATGGTAGAGCACCCCTGGGTTCAGTTCCACTTGGAAATGCTCTTGGTCTGGTGGGGTATGTACCACACACACATACCCCACCAGACCAAGAACATTTCCAAAGAGACTGTTTTGAATAGGAAATTATATCCCAAGGAAACTCCCACCCCAGGTCAGAAGAGGAAAATGATAGTAGATTGCAATGGAAAGCGCACCACTTCCATTCTGATCCAGGAACCATAGCTTTGCTAACCCCACATTGGTGGGGTCAAGCTCTCCAACTGCCAGGAGCGTTTCAGATATGGAATGGGGCTCCGGGTGTCATGCTGAGCCACACTAATGGGAACTCCCCATCATCATTCCTGGGCTCTCCAGCAGCAGGCAGGCACCCTTTCCCCCAGGGGACTTGCCTAGGGAGCTTTGCCCTTGGCCTTCACCAGGGCCCTGCACAGCTCACGTCAAGTGGCAAGTGCGGCTGTGTATTGGGATTCAACCTCCTGCCAGAAACCAGGTTGGCAAACAAAACAAAACAACAAACAAACAAAAAGTACCCTATGGGATCTTGAAAGACTGGGGCATCCATTTCCCAATGGGCTGGACTTTCTCTGTGGGGGAGGGGTGGTTGCTGTGGAACTTAACCCTCAAAGCTGCTGGCAACACTGTCTGTTTGTTTCTTGAGTCAATTACAATTAAGTGACTGTGAGAACAAGGGCCTGGGAAAATGGGAAGCCCTGGGAGCAAGAGCTCTGCTAAGATTTGGCAATGAGAAACTCAGGGACCAGGATGCAGCGGGAGGCTGGCTCCTCTCCCTGCACTGCTCCCACCCAGACCTCTGCAGGGAACACAGAAGAGGAGCTGAGTTTTTTGCAGCAGCCTGGACCCCATCAAGCTCTCCTGGGGTGCATTTAATTATCTTGCAGGGTGATGCTCCGGGGAGCCTGGTAGGTAGGGTGGGAACACTGACCACACCAGGCAGAACAGCACGCACTGCTAGGTGATAGAGAATGTGCCCTCTGATGTTCAGATCCCCTGGGTCTGTGAAGCAGTACTGTGTGTCCCTGGTGCTTTGGCATGGCTCCTTCAGTGTCCCCTTGCTACACCACCATCTCTACCTCTAATTAGCTCTGTGAGTCTACAATAAGGCACAATTGCTACTCTCGAGAAACTTACAGCCCAATCGAAGGGATGGGGTGACAGGGTTGCCCTGTGAGTGCCCTGCACCTCTCCCTGGCCACACTCCCTTCTCTGTAATGTTACACTCAATGGCCTGTTTAATTACCCAGTCCTATCCCCTCGCCCCTCCCTGTCCTTGCCCTTGTCCTGGAATACCTTCTCATTCCCACTGGGTCTCAAACCTAATTTATTCTCCAGCCAGCCCCAGTGGTTCCTCAACACTCCTGGTACAACATTTTAGATGGCATGGCTGCTAGTCTGTCGAGTGTTTTTCCAGTTTAGAGTGACATAAGATCTAAGGATAAAGTTGCCAGTTTCTTTTTTTTCTTTTGGTACCAGGGATTGAACCCAGGAATGCTTAACCACTGAGCCACATCTTCAGCCCTTTTAAAATTTTTAATTTTGAGACAGGGTCTCTCTAAGTTGCTGAGATTGGCTTTGAACCTCTGATCTTCCTACCTCAGCCTCCCTAGCTGCTGGGATTATAAGCGTGCACCTTTACCTCTAGCAAGTTGCAAGTTTTTAAGACAGCTATACATAATCAATTTGAGGGATTTCCCTTTGTTTCAAGAGTCTATCTTTTCTGCTTGTTGGGATGTTAAAGCACTTCTTTCTTTTATCAAGTGATGGTGTTTGCCAATTGACAATTTATGTTTAGTTTAATACAATGGGCAGAATTTCAAAGTTGGTCTCCCTTCTTTATTGCATTGAGATAGCTCAGAGTCCGAACAGTCTTGGCTAACAATCAGCTTATCACTGAAGCTAACCCCCATGTCCAAACCCAACTTGCCTTTGCGATGTCTTTCATAGTTTCTGATTTCCCACTCAGTAATCGTAAGGCTGATAGATTCAAATTCTACTCATTTCCCTAAGATACATAGCTAACTGTGGCAGCCAAGTCCTTAGATAGAATCTGTTGTTCTCTTGGTGTCACAGGCTCCTGTATGTTTAATGCCTCAAGTATCTGCTTTCTGGGCCAGAGTAATGAAAATCTAAAAGGGAATTATCCATCTCAGAGAGCAGTTGCAATGGAAATAAAAAGCCATTCGTACTCAGGGTTATCAGGATGTTTAATTTTTCATTGCTATTTCAAGATTAAAATTGAACTTCAGAGTAGCGTTAACTCAGGTCACCAGCTTCCACTTAGATGCTTAGAGACTGCTGTAAAAGATGCCATACCCTGGCTTGGGGCAGCCAAGATGTAGGGCCCTCTTTCTATCTGCCTAGGTTAGGGAATCTTAGGGTCATGGGTCATGGGAACTGCTGTGTTACAGGACATCTCAGAACACATCTGGCTATTCTGGTACTTTCAATATTGTCAGGAAGAGTTGGGTGGTGTCTCATGCTTGTAGTCCCAGCTATGCGGGAGGCTCAAGTGGGAGGATCCATTGAGCCCAGAGTTGGAGACGAGCCTGGGCAATGTAGAGAAACCTTGTCTTAAAAAAAAAAAAGTTAGGGTCTAGGACATTGGAATTCCACAATGCTTGGTGGATAAGAGAAAATATCTACCAGGCAAGGCCAACCCAATCATCTAAGTGGTGAAGTCCAAGTTCTTGAGCTATAGTTGGAGGTTTCTATGTTAGAAGTTGTTTAAAATAAGCAAGTCTTGCTAAGCTTAGATATGTATCTGCAAGGAAGGTTTTATTTTGCCCACATTTGCAATGTTGGCTTTGCTCTGTGATGGTAACTGCAAAGAAAATATCTCATGCTTAGACTGAGAGCTTCATGAGGCCAGACACGCCTCCTGCATGGTATTGGCACATTGTCTTCTCTCTCTGCCCCTCTCTTTCCTGGGACCTGGTCCATTCCTTTGCACAAATGAGGCCAAAAATGGTTGTTGGTGATGCTGATAATGCAAATGACTAATACATTTAGAGAGAACCAGAGAACTGCCAGAGAATTTAC
This sequence comes from Marmota flaviventris, assembly GCF_047511675.1. Taxonomy (NCBI): domain Eukaryota; kingdom Metazoa; phylum Chordata; class Mammalia; order Rodentia; family Sciuridae; genus Marmota; species Marmota flaviventris. Next base: position 17,491,901 of record NC_092501.1, read on the forward strand.
TGTGACATAATATGATGTATAATTGTTCATATTTTAGCTTCCCAATTTAGTTATTAAAACTTATTGGCTACATTTGTTTGGTTTGCAACCCTAAGAAGAAGAAAGGGGGGAGGATGAAGCTTGTAGGCAGCAAAGGCCTCCAGGTGAGAGCTCCATGTTCCTAGTCTTGGTGGCCTAATCCCCTGGAACCTACTACGGCTGCTTATGCAGAGCTGGTCCAGGACTGGAGAGCCACAGGCTTGGTCCATTCAGACTTACATAATTGTGCATGGTTTGCCTGGGCCCTTATGGTAGCCTGATCTTTCCTGCTGAGCTCACCCCTCTTCTAGCAGGCAACTCTCTGTCTTGTTAGCAGCTTGAGTCATGGCAAGCACATTGTAGAAGGCTTTGGTATGTTTCTCATCATGACTGTGCCATCATCCAGATGTGAGGCCCCAGGCAAATCACTTTGTCTGGATCTGGGTTTCTTCATTTGTAGAATGTATTGCATTCGGGTCAGAATCTCTCAACCTCTGGCACTATGAACATTAAGGAGCAGGTAATTCTTTATTGTGAGACTATATTGTGCATGGTAGGATATTGAGCAGTATCCTGGCCTATATCCACTGGATGCCAATAGGACCTGTCCTCTCCCTTGTGATAACCAAAAATATATCCAGACAGTTCCAAATGGCAAAATCACCCTCTAGTCAAGAACTTTGGAATCAGATGATACCTACCTCGGTTTAAGAAAATACATTAAGAGATGTTAATGCCTCCTATTTTATTAACTTTCTACTCTATATTAGACACTGTATTAAATTTTGCAGCTTAAATATCTATTTACATATATCTTATTGAGAAAATGCCATCTTTTCCATGAAAATCTATATTAGGGCACAGGCCAGGAGAAGAACTGAAAACAAGTAGAATCTCTGGATTTTTACTGGATTGTATCTTTGGTTTCCTCATCTGTGAGACATCAGTGTGTGTATATGTTGGGGGGGGGTAGCTCAGTGGTACAGTATTTGCCTAGGGTGAGTGAAGCCCTGGGTTCTATCCCCAGTGCTGCCAAAAAAAAAAAAAAAAATCACCTTTACACATTATTGACAAGACCTAGTGCTCAGTGTATAGGAAAGCAACTAGATCCTACTAGAGATTCACTAATGTTAAACGTGCTCATTTTTTCCCCTTCTTCTTTTCTCCCACAGCTGAGGGAATACAATCTATGAAAACAGTTAACTTGCCAGCTTTGCTCTGCCATCTCTACCCATCTACCCATCTTATTCCGCCTGCCCCCTGCCCTCTTCCTGGCTAGGTCGGCACTGATACCTCCTCTTAACCCCCCCCCCCCCACCACCACCGTTTGTTTTGGAGATAGATCCCAAATCTTTTGTGTCAGATGGTTGATGTGGGCCACCCCTGAAGGGGATTCTCCAGCAACCAGAGCCTTGCAAATCCCATCCTTTGGTCTGTTTGCTGTGTACCACGAAGACAAAAAGAAGCCAAGGACAAGGGAACGCCTACTATGTGCATTATCAGCGTTGTTCCTTGTAGGGCACAGATGGGCCAGGAGTTTTATCATGTCCCCTGGGCTCTAAGTGTCTCTCCGGCAAAGACCATGCCTTGGATGTGCACGGCAGCTGCTGTGCCAGCCAGGGCCTCCCTAGAAGAGGAGGTATTTGATAAACTGGCAAGGTGGGGGATGTTGTAGCCAACTGGGAAGTCCAAGGTGTGGAGTTTGAAACTGCTTTTTCCTTTCAGGCCAAGACTTGACTAGGGTTGCAAGGAATGTGAAGAATATATTCTTAAAAAATTAGGCTGTGTTTTCAATCCCAGCTCTGCCAACTATTTCCATGGGGAAGCTTGTGTCTCCCTCCTGAATTTCAGCTGTCCACCCTATCTGAGAAGTCTGAGGTCATAAGGGCCTATCTTATGACCTCTTTTCAACTGGTTGGGAAGTTGTGAGAATCCAGTAATAGAATACACAGAGAGCACACAGTATCTACCACAGTCCTGCTAGATAACCAAGAGCTTAACAGAAATCCATGAAGGTACATCATCTTAAATATTATCTCTCAACCCTAATACATATAACAGATGTCTAACAGACTACAAAAAGTTTCTTTTTCATAAAGAAACAGGCTGAGGCCAGGACCATGGCATATGCTTGGACTATCTAGCAACTTGGGAGGTTGAGGCTGGAGGATCTCAGGTTTGAGGCCAACCTCACTTAGTGAGATGTTGTCTTAAAAAAAAAAAAGCTGAGGATGTACCTTAGTGGTACAAAATTTTCCTGGCATGTGTAAGGCCCTAGATTAAATTCCCATACTGTGAAAGGGGCACAGGGTGGAGGGAGAAAGAAAGAAAAAAGAAATAGGATCAGAAAGAGGAAGAGACGGAGAAGCGTCCCAGGTTCTCAATGCTAGTTAATGTTAGAGCTGGGACAGGTACTGGATCTCTAGAGTTACCAACAGATACTATTTCTTCCATGCTCAGGCTGCCTTCCTGCTCAAACATTTAAAGGTCATATTTAGCAAATTGACAGAAGTTTAAAAAAATGAGACTTAAGAACCACGTGCAGTTTGCAGAGGTAATCTTGGTTGGTGGCTCTTTCCAGTGGGACCCTTCTTTCAGGGTAAGAGAGCAATGAGAATATTCTCTATTCTCTAATATGTGTCTAGTTACTAGGGCTACCTGGGGAAAGGAAGTTTCTAATTTTCCCTCTTAGCTAGATGGAGCAGGAAGAGGAGACTGTTACACACACCACACAATCCAGACCCCCTCCCACATCCACCCAGGACCCCAAACCCTGCTGTACATCCTGCTACATACCACATGTGTGATCCCGCCCCCCCACATACACACATACAGGAAATTCAGTCTCTCTCCAAGCATAGTGCCCAGAGGAGGCTGGTCTACACTAGCCCATTGCTTACACATAGCCAAGCACTCTAAAAACCATCTCCTTTGCCCCTTGGTCTCCCACCTTCTCCCTGTTCAGCTCTTGCCTCCCAGCCTGCACCCAAGGGACTGGGGAGGTGGTCTTCTGCTTTCCTGCTGATACCCAGTCTCAAGAGTCACTCTCAATCAACACACAGCACAATTAATATTCACATTCCCAGTTCCATTGCAAGCCATTTTTCTGGGCTGACCCAGACCTGATTCATGATCTGCCTCACACCTCTGGCCAAGAACTCATGAATTTTCTGGAGAGGGAGAGCCCGAAGCACCGGGCTTCCCACGGTGACTTCGTGTGCTTTCTCCTTCAATGCTACTTGGGGCCTTCTTGGGATGGAGTTTATGCAGGTTTATTAGGATGTTGGCTGGTGAGATCATGTGTAATTTTAAATATAAATTTTAAATATAAATGGAACCTTGGTTAAAATGGAATAAGTTATTTGAATTAAACTCTACTGAAGTCCAGACTGATGGTTATAATTCGGTCAAAAGGTTATTGAATCAGTGGAGTCATAATTCCTATCAGAACCCCCTCTTCTATTTTGTCTCTTTAGCTTAATAGTAAACTATTCAAAGGCAGTTCACCATGTGCAGAGCACATTTAATGCTTTTTTTTTAAAAAAAAAAAAACCTCTATCCTCCCCATTTTTAACTCCTTCCTGGGATAGTATGTATAGAATGAAAACTGAAAGGAGGAATCCGCTGGCTCTGTCCCCAGGGCCAACTCCTGCCCACCACCTGTTTGGAAAATAAAGTTTTATTAGCACACAGTCCCAGCAATTTTCTCATGTACTGCCTCTGGCCTCCTTCACACTGCCATAGGATCAAGTGTTTGTGGCAGAGACCAGAGGGCCTGCAAAGCCCAAATTTTTACTAAAAATATGCCGACTCCTGATTTAGAGCATGAGTGTTGGAGTCGGACACTCCTGGGTTCAAATCAGGTCTTGGTTTCTTGTTAACTGTGACATTGGGAAAGTGACATAACTTTTCTGTGAAACCTAATCAGCAGCACAGGAATAATGAATAAATACCTCCCTCGGAGGGTTGCCAAGATCTCAGTGAGACAGCATTCATTACAAACCTACAGCCCTGTGCCTGGCACAGATCACCTGCTCACAAAAAATGGCAGCTGTGATGGCGACCATTCATCCCTCCAGCTAACAAATGCATAAACGCGCATCTAGTGCTTCCTCTGCTTGGCCTGGGTCTCTAGCAGGGAATGACCTCAGAAAGCTTCTGTTCTCACGGAGCTCACCTTCCATCAGGCAAGGACCGGAAGAGAAATCAACAGGTTATTTTCAGATAGTGTTAAGTGCTATAAATAAAATAGAGTGATTTAGGAGAAAGGGACAAGGCAGGGGAGAGAGAGTCCACTGGATCTAAGAGCTAAAAATAAGAATGAATCGGTCCCACAAACATCTAAGAGAAGGAATGTTCCTGGCAGGAGGGACCATCAACACAGAGGCACTGGGCCAGGGATGAGCTTGGGATGGCCCAGGAACAGTCCGAGGGCCTCGGGGCCTAGGGCAGAGAGGGAGGAGGCAATGGTCGGGGATTGAGGGAGAGGAGGAGGTGGGTCTGAGAGCAGGTCAGAGTTTGTGGCCCTGGGAGGGGGTGTTCCTCAGCATCAGGGGCATGAAACTCGGTCCTGGGCCTCACTCTGCCACTTTGCTTGGTGGTAGGATCACTCTTCCTCCTTGGTCACCCATGGAAACAGGAACGAGCAGAGGTGCCTGAGAGCCCAGTCAAGGTGGCAGCTCTTGGCAGCAGGAAGCCCATCACGTGGCCCTGCTGCGCTCAGCTACCTCACCGGGCCTTTTTCTTCACAATCCCTCAAATTCACTTGACTGATCTTTTGGCCTGTGCTATTAGTTCTTTGAAATTCTTCCTTATCAGGAGCCTTTAATGCTCCTTCAGGTAGAGCACTTAAGGTGGAAATCAGTTCACATGATCTTAAAACCTCCAATAAATTTCCAGCCACATAACACCAATCAGATCAACATTTTGTTCCTGCGGTCACTCTGAATTCATGGCTCATTTCCATAATTAGCATTTCTTTTATGTCCAAATCATTGAACAGGCGTGAAGAGCCATAGTGATAATATGTTACCTGTTTGAGGTTTAAAAGAAGGCCTCCGATACCATCAGTTACTCTAACTGCCTCTAGCATTGCTAATAATGGCCTCAGAGTCTCCACGGTGGCAAAGCACTACTGCATACTTGGTTCACTTGAGGTAAAACTGTATCTTTGTTTTACCAACCTTTGTCCTTTTCTTTGTATCCTCTTCATCTTCCTCCTCCATTATCTTCATCATCCTCAAACCCCTTTGTTGGAAGTACATAGTAGTCAGTTTTCTATCACTATAACAAAATACCTAAGGCAGGATTATGTTATAAAGAAAAGGGGCCTAATTATCTACAGTTCAGTCCAGGGGCTGTGATGCTGATTTTGTCTAATTCTAATCACTCCCAAAAGCTCCACCTTTAAATACCATGGTTGGATCAAGTTTTCACCCTTTTAATTCAATGAACATATGACTTGGAAGACTAAACTCCTGCATAAGCCCAGGGGACTTCCATTCAAACCACAGCAGAAGCAGAATGGGGGATGTAGCTTAGTGGTAGGTCACTTGCGTAGCACACACAAGGCATGAGTTTTATCCCCACTGCCTCATGTATCCTGCTCCCACAACCAGAGCAGAAGTACTTAGCTCAGTAATAATTAATTCTTCCCTTACAATGTGTAAATGTGTGTTTCTGCCTCATCTTGCTTTAGACAAGATCCAGCCAGGTGGCGCAGAACATGCCTGTAACCCCAGCAGCTTGGGAAGCTGAGGCAGGAGCATCTCAAGTTCAAAAAAGTGAGGTACTAAGCAACTCAGTGAGAAAGGATAAAATACAAAATAGGGCTGGGGATGTGGCTCAGTAGTCAAGTGCCCCTGAGTTCAATCCTGGTACCAAAAAAAAAAAAAAAAAAGGAAGAAGAAGAAGAATGAGGTCCAAATGTGGCTCTCTCCCAAGCCATGTATTCAAACACTGATGCTATCACATTTTTGGGTTCTCTTGATGCTTTGAGTATACCCCTTGTGGCTTTGAAAACCACATTCTCCCCCCAACCTTCCTCTCCCTGATTTTCTCTTCCCTGATCTTTTCCCTATCCTTCTCCTCTCTGATCTTTTCCCTGGTCTTCTCCTTCCTAATTTCATTTTCTCTGAATCATCTCTTTCAACACCCCCCCCCCGCCGTTTCTGCTGATGGGAAGAATCACAGCCTTTGGGACAGGTGTTCCCTGTGTTTCTCCTTTGCTAGCAAAGCAACAAACCATCTTTTTCCCTTTTCTCAAAATTGTGTCCTCATTATTGGATTGGCATCGGGGACAAGGACAGAGCTTTCAGCAACAAAATTTGGTGACCCAGATGGGACCCAAGAGCAGCCCCTGCTCAGCTTTCTTGGGCAGATCTGCACTCCAGTGACCTCCACTTCCAGGCTGAGGACACAAGGTGGCTGGTGAGTTAGTGAGAGCCAACCGCTGGAGACACTGGAGACGGTGTGAGTTTGCCTTGGATGAAACAAGAAGAGCTGATCTTGTGAGTCAAGGGAGGGACTGAGGGACCATCCCAGAAGATGCCAAAGCTCTTTTTGCTTTGGGGAACTCCCACCTTCTCTCCCTGAACTACACAAGTTGCTCCATCAGTTGCTCTATTTGAGAAAGAGGAAACTGAACTCAGGAAAGTCAAGACATCCTTGGCCATTTGGTAAGTCCCTCGGTGTGCATGCCGAGACCCTTGATTTGATACATCTAGTTCCTCTTTCTGGGGACATCTCTGGAGCCAGTGGTGTAGGAGTCATGGTTAAGTGGGACTCGAGAACCTGGGGATATGTGCTCCCTTCTGACCTGTTCTAGGTTCTCATCTGTTTGTTGACCTTGGGCTTGGGAATTCCCTCTGGTTGCCTGGTTTGTTTGTATCTGCTACTGCCCCTTTTAAGACATGGCCAGTACTGCATTGATTCTATGAGTAGTCTCTTAGGAAAGATCTTGGCTGGTCAATTTAAGGGTTCCTATCTGTTGGCCATGGTTTGGGGGCTCCTCTCTGGTTGTTTTTCTCTGTTTCTTTTATATACAATCTTGCAATTGGAGTTGGCCTGTCAGAGGTAAAGGGGGCTGAAGAAGGGGCCAACTTTAAGTGTCTAAGATAATGTTTTACTGTAATGATCTGACTTTTACATAGCTTTCTAGATTATTATACAATTTGCAGTTGGAGTTGGTCTGTCATAGGTAAAGAAAGTAAGAGAAATTTGTACATGCAGTTCTGTCTGTTTTAAAGGTTCCCATCTGTCAGCCCTGGTTTTGGTGATCCTCTCTCACCTGTTTTTTTTTTTTATGTTACTGGCTTTTTAAGACATGGGCTGTGCTGTGTTGATATTATTGGTAGTCCATTGAGCAGAGAGATCTTAACTGCGTGGGCCACCTATAGGGATAAACCTGTTTAAGAGAAAGGGGGTTTATTGTAACACAATCTGACCTTTAAGTGTTTTTTTCCTAGATTATTATACAATATTTTATTATTATTATTATTATTATTATTTGTTCTACTTAGTTGTACATGACAGAAGAATGCATTTCAATTCATCGTACACAAATACAGTGCAGCATTTTAATTCTCTTGTACACGGTGTAGAGATGCACCATTCTGGCAATCATACATGTACCTAGGGTAATGATGTCCATCTCACTCCACCATTTTTCCTCCCCCCATAACCCCTCCCTATCCTCCCCTTTGCCCAATCCCAAGTTCCTCCATTCTTCCCATGCCCTCCTCCCATCATAGATCAGCATCCACTAATCAGAGAAAGCATTCAGCTTTAGTTTTTCGGGATTGACTTACTTTTATAAATATAATATTCTCCAATTCCATCCATTTACCTGCAAATGCAATAATTTTATTCTCTTTTAATGCTGAGTAATATTCCATTGTGAATATATATCACAGTTTCTTTATCCATTCATCTATTGATGGGCATCTAGGTTGGTTTCACAGTTTAGCTTTTGTGAATTCAACTGCTATAAATATCAATGTGGCTATGTCACTGTAGTATGTTTATTTTAAGTTCTTTCTCGGTATAGACTGAGGAGTGGGATAGCTGGGTCAAATGGTGGTTCCATTCTAAGTTTTCTAAGGAATCTCCACACTGTTTTCTGAAATGGTTGCACCAATTTGTAGTCCCACCAGCAATCTATGAGTCTACATTTTCTCACATCCTCTCCAACACTTATTATTGCTTGTGTTTTGATAACTGCCATTCCGACTGGCATGAGATGAAATCTTAGAGTAGTTTTATTTACATTTTTCTAATAACTAAAAATGTTAAACACTTTTTTTTTATATATTTGTTGATCGCTTGTATATCTTCTGAGAAGTGTCTATTAAGTTCCTTGGCCCATTTATTGATTGAGTTGTTTGTTTGTTTGCTATTAAGTCTTTTGAGTTCTTTAAATATCCTGGAGATTACTGCTCTATCTAATGTGTGTGTGGTAAAAATCTGCTCCCATACTGTAGGCTCTCTCTTCACCTCAATGGTTGTTTCATTTGCTGAGAAGAAGCTTTTTAATTTGAATCCACCCCATTTATTGATTCTTGATTTTATTTCTTGTGCTTTAGGAGTCTTGTTAAGGAAGTTGGGGCCTAATTCGACATGATGAAGATTTGGGCCTACTTTTTCTTCTATTAGGTACAGGGTCTCTGGTCTAATTCCTAGGTCCTTGATCTAATTTGAGTTTTGTGCATGGTGAGAGATAGAGGTTTAATTTCGTTTTGCTACATATGGATTTCCAGTTCTCCCAGCACCATTTATTGAAGAGGCTATCATTCATCCAATGTAAGTTTTTGGTGCCTTTGTCTAGTATGAGATAACCGTATTCATGGGAGTTGGTCTCTGTGTCATCTATTCTGTACCACTAGTCTACATGTCTATTTTGGTTCCAATACCATGCTGTTTTTGTTACTATTGTTCTATAGTATAATTTAAGGTCTGGCATTGTGATGCCTTCTGCTTTACTCTTCTTGCTAAGGATTGCTTTGGTCTCTTATTTTTCCAGATGAATTTCATGATTGCTTTTTCTAGTTCTATGAAGAATGTCATTGGGATTTAAATAGGAATTGCATTAAATCTGTATAACAGTTTTAGAAGTATGGCCATTTTGACAATATTAACTCTGCCTATCCAAGAGCATGGGAGATCTTTCCATCTTCTAAGGTCTTCTTCAATTTCCTTCTTTAGTGTTCTGTAGTTTTCATTGTAGAGGTATTTCACCTCTTTTGTAAGTATTTTATATTTTATATTTTTTGAGGCTATTTTGAATGGGATAGTTTTTCTAATTTCTCTTTCAGTGGACTCATCACATGTATAGAAATGCATTTGATTTATGGGTATTGATTTTATATCCTGCTTCATTGCTGGATTCATTTATTAGTTCTAAAAGTTTTCTGGTGGAATTTTTGGATCTTCTAAATATAGAATAAAGTAATTGGCAAATGATAATAGTTTGAATTCTTCTTTTTCTATGCATATCCCTTTAATTTCTTTTGTCTGTCTTGATTGCTCTGGCTAGAATTTCAAGGACTATGTTGAATAGAAGTGGTGAAAGAGGGCATCCCCGTCTTGTTCCAGTTTCTAGAGGGAATGCTTCCAATTTTTCTCCATTTAGAATGATATTGGCCTTGGACTTAGCATAGATAGTTCTCAAAATGTTGAAGTATGATCCTACTATTCCTAGTTTTTCTAGTGTTTTGAACATGAAGAGGTGCTATATTTTATTGAATGTTCTTTCAGCATCTATTGAGATAATGTCTTGTCTTTAAGTCTATCAATGTGATGTGTATTACATTTATTGATTTCTGTTTGTTGAACCAACCTTGCATCCTGGCATAAACCCCACTTGATCGTGGTGCACTATCTTTTTAATATGTTTTTATATGCAATTGGCCAGGATTTTATTGAGAACTTTTGTGTCTATTTTCATTAGAGATATTCGTCTGAAGATTTCTTTCCTTGATGTGTCTTTGTCTGGTTTTGGTAACAGGGTGATGCTAGCCTCATAAAATGAATTTGGAAGGGTTACCTCCTTTTATATTTCATGAAATAACTTGAGGAGTATTGGTATTAGTTCTTTTTTAAAGGTCCTGTAGAACACGGCTGAGAATCTGTCCAGGCCTGGGCTTTTCTTGGTTGGTTGGCTTTTGATGGCATCTTCTGTTTCCTTGCTTAACATTGATCTGTTTAAATTGTATATGTTCTCCTGATTCAGATTGGGTAGATCATATATTTCTAGAAATTTGTGGGGGTCATCATCAATATTTTCTATTTTTTATTGGAGTATAAATTTTTCAAATAGTTTCTAAGTATCTGTTGTGATATTTCCTTTTTCTTCACGAATTTTAGTAATTTGCATTTTCTCTCTTCTTCTCTTCATTAGCGTGGCTATGAGTTTGTCATATAAATAATTTTATTTATTTTTTCAAAGAACAAACTTTTTGTTTTGCCAATTTTTTTTTGTTCCAATTTCATTAATTTTGGCTCTGATTTTAATTATTTCCTGTCTTCTTCTACTTTTGGTGTTGATTTATTCTTTTTCTAGGACTTGGAGATGTAATGTTAGATCATTTATTTGTTGACTTTTTCTTCTTTTAAGGAATGAACTCCATGCAATGAACTTTCCTCTTAGTACTGCCTTCATAGTGTCCCATAAATTTTGATATGTTGCATCGGTGTTCTCATTTACCTCTAAGAATTTTTTAATCTCCTTCCTGATGTCTTCTGATATCCACTGCTCATTTAATATCATATTATTTAGACTCCAGGTGTTGAATTAGCTTCTTTTTTAATTTTATCATTGATTTCTAGTTTCATTCTATTCTTATCTGATAGAATACAGGGTATTATCTCTATTTTTTTGTATTTGCTGAGAGTTGCTTTGTGACATAATACATGGTGTAATTTAGAGAAGGATCCATGTGCTGCTGAGAAGAAGGTGTATTTGCTTGATGATGGATGAAATACTGTTAAGTCTGTTAAGTCTAAATCATTGATTGTATTATTGAGTTCTTTAGTTTCTTTGTTTAGTTTTTGTTTGGAAGATCTATCCAGTGGTGAGAGAGGTATGTTAAAGTCACCTAGTATTATTGTGTTGTGATCTATTTGCTTCTTGAAATTGAGGTTTTGTTTGATATATGTAGATTCTCCATTGTTTGAGGTATAGATATTTATGATTGTTATGTCTTGTTGATGTATGGTTCCCTTAAGCAGTATGAAATGTCCTTTTTTATCTCTTCTGACTTACTTACTTTGATTTGAAGTCCACTTTATCTGATATTAGAATGGAAACCCCTCCTTGTTTTCATGGCCCATGTGAGTGGTATGTTTTTTCCCCATCCTTTCACCTTCAGTCTGTGGATGTCTTCCTATGACATGAGTCTTTTGAAGGCAGCATATTGTTGGATTTTTTTAAAAAAATCCAATCTGCCAGTCTATGTTGTTTAATTGATGAGTTTAGGCCATTGACATTCAGGATTATAATCGAGACACAGTTGGGATTCCTGTTCATTTTGGTTTATTTTTGGTTTCTAACTTGAGTTGGTTTCTCCTTTGAGAGGATTTTCCTTTAGTGAAGTTCCTCCCTTTGCTGATTTTCATTGTTGTTTTTCATTTCCCCCTCATGGAATATTTTGCTGAGACTATTCTTTAGTGCAGGCTTTCTCATTGTAAATTCTTTTAATTTTTGTTTGTCACGGAAGGTTTTTATTTTATCATCAAATCTGAAGCTTAATTTTGCTGGATATAAGATTCTGGGTTGGCATCCTTTTACTTTCAGAGCTTGGTATATGTTGTTCTAGGATCTCCTGGCTTTGATGGTCTGGGTTGAGAAATCTGCTGCAATCTGAATTGGTTTCCCCCTATATGTAATCTGAAATTTTTCTCTTGTGGCCTTTAAAATTCTATCCTTATTCTGTATGCTAGGCATTTTCATTATAATGTACCTTGGTGTAGATCTGTTGTAATTTTGTACATTTGGTGTTCTATAAGCCTCTTGTATTTGATTTTACAATTCATTCTTCATGTTTGGGAATTTTCTGATATTATTTCATTGAAGAGATTATGCATTCCTTTTGTCTTGTGCCTTCCTCTATCTTGATAATTCTTAGATTTGGTCTTTTCATATTGTCCCATAATTCTTGGACCTTCTGTTTGTGGTTTCTTACCATCTACACTATATGATCAACTTTTTTTTCAAGATTATATATTTTGTCTTCGTTGCCTGAGGTTCTGTGTTCCAAGTGATCTAGTCTGTGGTTGTTATTTTCTATTGAATTTTTTTATTTGGTTTATTGTTTCCTTCATTTCAAGGATTTCTGTTTTATTTTTCAAAGTCTATCTCTTTCTTGACATATTCTTTTGCTAACTGTATATCCTCTCTTTTCTCTTTGTTGGAGCAGTCGATTTTTGCTAGTATTTGCTCTCTTAATTCATTCTTTGCTTTGCATATCATATATATATATATATTATAGATGGACACAATACCTTTATTTTGTTTATTTTTATGTGGTGCTGAGGATTGAAACCAATGCCTCACACGTGAAAGGCAGTTACTATACTGCTGAGCCACAACCCCAGCCCCTTTCATATCATTTTAATTATGTACATTCTGAACTTCTTCTGTGACATTTCATCTACTGTGCTGCCAATGGAATTATTGTATCAGCTTGGGTTGTTTCGGGCACTTTCTCCCCTTGTTTCTTCATATTGTCCATGTGTCTTCCTCTCTAGCAGTGTGGATTCCAGGCATTACAGTTTCTATCTTATAATCTTGTAATGTCCCTGCAGGCTACCAGTACTTTGCCTACAGGAACCTGGATGATGGTCTTGTAGGTTCTGGCTGTTGTCACTAGCTGGAAAGCTGCAGGGGAAGTCACCCTACATATTGGTAGATGGGGCACAGCTCCTACCACGCATGAGGGTCACTCTGCTCCTACCACACGGTGGGCCAGGGTCATGGTCATCTGCTGCTCCTCCTTCCGTGCAGCCTGGATTATTACACAATCTTGACATTGAAGTTGGTCTGTCAGGGGTTAAGTATATCAAAGAGATTCTATATGTGCAAGCATTTATGCAGTTGCATGATAAGGGTCTGAACTGTCAGGAGCTAAGTTGAAGATGCCAAGAGGCACTGCCTCTGGTGTGCAAAGATATCAGGATACCAGAAGAAAGGGTTAAAAAAAATTTCAATCTTTTAAAACCAGTGCTGGGACTCCCAGAACTATTTTTCAGCCTGGCCCCAGGTAGCCACAGATCATCTCACTGTGGGTAAAGGACACCAGACCTAAACTGTGAACACCAGCCCTAAACTGTGATTTTTCTGGAAAAAATTCTGGAGTTTCATCAGATCACATTCTTTGAGGCCAGAAAGTTAGGAACTACTGCTTTACCGGCTTTACTGACTTAGTCAATAGTGTAGTTATCAAAGAAAAATTCTATGCAAGTTTATAATTGGAAAGAAAAATGTTGGGGTTAAAGCTAGGGAATACTATGATTTAAAAATACCCCCTTTATCAATTATCCGTGAAATGGTACTAATATCTGGATCAAATAAAACCTTCCTCCTAGACATTATTCCAAGAACTCTTATGCTAATTGCAAGTGTCACAGAGTATCTACCATGTGACCCAGGCACCCTCTCAGTGCCTTACATATCTTAACTTTTAATCCTTATAATACTATAAGATAGGTACTGTTATTAGCTTTGTTTTATAGATGAGAAAAATGGGGCACAGAGAGATGAAAACCATGAATCGAGTTTACATACAGCATTACAAGACCCTTCACATTTGTGGATGATGCAGTTTGTCGAGCTGTAATTAGTGGTTCAGAATAATTATCATTTGGACGTGTCTGAACAGTACCCATGTTGTAAACTTGAAGCACATGCCTAATCATTAACTGGATTCCTAGACATGCTACCTCTGGTTTTGTGAATAAGAGAATTTACCAGGTCATATGCAGAGGGGAGCCAGATCCCAGCTCTGCTTAATTAGAATTTGGCTGAGTTACTGTAGTTTAAAAAAATGAGGCTACTAATCAACAAAGTAACTTTATTTTTCTAGCCTTTATCACTATGAAAATAAATTTACTCTGGGTACATTAGGCATGTCTGTAAAGCTGAAATTCAACTAAACCTTATCTCTGGGAGGTTAAAGTTTCATGCATTCCAGGATTTACTCCCTTGATGGGGCTTTAGACATAATTTACTCTTTGTCTAGAATTGTGTTTATTCAACAGCTAATGAGCAGGTGACCTAGAAATTTAGATGGACTGTTTTCTAAGGATGTCACCTATAACTCACCTAGAGAAAAATCAACATTACTGATATTAATATTTACTTAACACCTCCATGGCCTATAGTGGTTACTAGGAATTCTCTAATTCGTGTGTGTAATTTATGTGTATCCAGTGGTTTTAGAGATGAAGTAGGAACATTGGCCAAAATTGAGAGCCTCTGGAAAAAATTACAATGTTTTACCATCTCACATTGCACCTAGACGTGCAGTGGGAATGCAATGCATGTGTCATTCATCCTAACACAGCGAGGGATCAAGCTCCACAATCCATCCAAGAAGTGGTGTGCAGGAGGAAGCTAGAGAAGAAATCGCACCCCAGGGTGTGGGTTACGGAGAGCCTGTTCTCTCATTCTTACTTTCAGGTGGAGATTATTTCTGTAGGATGATGATGAATGCCTGCTAGAATAGACATGGTTAAACCTCAGTCAACTGAGTTTTGACTTTATATTCAGGTTTTGTTTTATATCAGACAATTTAGATAATTGGAACTGGGTTGATAAAAATTGTTACTTTGGAGATATTTTCTTTGGGGAAATTTGTATGTTAAAAGTCAAAGGCAGTTATACAGAACGTGTTTAGAACACTCAAGAGAATACATTTTCTAAAAGAAAATCTTTGGGCCTCTATATGCCCTTGAAAGTAATAGAATTAAATTTTGTCAAAAGTATTCTAGAAGTGAGCCTTAGTTGAATTTAGGTTAATCTTTCTACTAATTAGACTGAATGGTTAATGACTGAGGTTCTAGTTTACTTTGCATTTAGATATTTCCTTCCTTCCTTCCTTCCTTCCTTCCTTCCTTCCTTCCTTCCTTCCTTTCTTTCTTTCTACCAGGGATTGAACTTAGGGGCACTTGACCACTGAGCCACATCCCAGCCCTATTTTGTATTTTATTTAGAGACAGGGTCTCACTGAGTTACTTAGCACCTTGGCATTGCTGAGGCTGGCTTTGAACTCTCCGTAGTCCTGTCTTAGATTATTTTTTTTCCTTTTAAAAAGAGACTGATCCTGAGGGAGGAAAGGTTTTTAAAAAAAGCCTGTCCCCAGGCATATCCAGCTCTTTCTTTTTTTTTTTTTAAGAGAGAAAGCGAGAGAGAGAGAATTTTTTAATATTTATTTTTTAGTTCTCGGCAGACACAACGTCTTTGTTTGTATGTGGTGCTGAGGATTGAACCCGGGCCGCACGCATGCCAGGCGAGCGCGCTACCACTTGAGCCACATCTCCAACCCCTCCAGCTCTTTCTTTCAAGTGTTTTCAAATTCCTTCCTTCAAGTATGCGGGCACATGTGTGCTTCCTCCAGCTTCTGTGCTGCCCAGTTGACACTGAGGCATTCTTCTCCATGGTGGCAGTCACACAGAGTGCATCCCCACCATGTGTTGCTGGCCATCACCAGAGATCTGGGCTGCTATTCTCCTTCACAGTTAATGCTGTCCCCTTGATTATGACCCAGGGAGTGGATGGGAGTAGAGGACACCTGGGAAATCTGATGCCTTCCTTTGTCAGGCTTGGGTATATGACCACCCCAAGATTCACAAGGTCCTGAGTCCCCCAATTCTGTGATTTACATATCCCTCCTTGAATACTACCCTTGGTCAGGCAAGTTGGCAGTTGTAAATACCTTCCATATTCTTCTTCATTATGTAGTTGTATTTTAGACATTTGACAAACAGATATTGAACATCTGTTTTGTTATTGATCAAGGCACGATTCCATGCTAGGAATGCAGGGGAAGGGAATGGGGGAAATCAAGAACGACATTTAAGAGGGAGAGTTGTAGAATTGTTGCCAAAACCTTGGTCCTTGTCCCTGATGCCAATTCAATACCAAGGATACGGTTTTAAGAAAAGTGAAAAAGGTAATTGCTTTTCTAGTGAAGGAGAACACAGGGGACTCCTGTCCCAAAGGCTGTGATTCTGCCCATCAACCAGAACAGGGGGCTCTTAAAGAGGTGACTCAAAGGCTACATTCCACATGTTCTCTGTTGGGGTTATAATTCACTTGTTAATTTGGGAGATAGTCATTTCTGAGATCTTTTAGAACCATCCCCAAAGTCTGCATCACTTCATTCCTATGATGAGTGTGTACTTAGGGACAGATAACTTTGCCTAGGATGGGGAAGGAAGATTAGGGAGAATCAGGGAGAGAGGAAGAGAAAGAAACATGTCCATTTAAAAAATAAATTGCAGTGGCAAAGCAGCAAGGGCTATATTCAAAGCATATAGTGGACACTGCTACAGAATGTTTAATTCTACAACCAAGAGCTTTAATGGTAACTGTGATAAATTCTATGAGAGAGAAGCTTATGACTTGGGGCCCAACTTCGTCTGAAGAGTCAACAGAGGTTTTCAGGAAGAAGTGAGATTTGAGTGGTGTTTGAAAGCATGGATTGGAGACAAGAAGGGAAATAGTCGGAGAGACCCTTATAAGCAAAGAAAGCAGCCTGTGCAAGGGAAGGACAGACCTCTGTTTCCTGAGGAACTGAAAGCAAGGTAGGGTGGCTAAAGTCAGAGAAGGGGTGTGTAGAAGGAGATGAGGGTGGAGCAGACTGTGCTAGGCATTAAAGACCATGTTTAAGACTTCAGAGTTTGTCCTAAAATCTGTAAGGAGCAATTGTAAGGATTTTAATCAGTTGGAGTGGGGAGGAGGAAGAGAGGTGGGGGTGTTTGGCATGGTCCATGCTGCATTTTCAACTGTGCCAGCTGACAAGCGGTAGGGCATGTGTGGAAGGGTGGTGGGTGTCAGAACTAGACATGAGGTGCACACAGAGTAAGCATTTTGCCTCCTGGGAAAGATGGCGGTTTGGATAAGAGTGCAGGTGGAGAGGGAAATGAGTGGATGCAGGGCTTAGAGCGATTTATAAGGTAAAATTGCTGAGTTATTCTGGATTGAATGTGGGAAAAGATCCAGAAGGGATATGGGAAAATTTCCCGAGTTTCCCATGTGCTAGGGAGAGAGAATAGGGTGAGAATGAAGGAGGACCTGGAGCCAGTAAAAGATGCCAAGAAAACAAAACATCTAGGTGGGTAGAAAGAAACGCAGGAGGGCATGGATCGTGAAAGTCAAGGAAAGACCTTGCCCCTGATACTCAGAGCTTGGACTTGCTCAGTAAAATGTCAATACCCAATAATTTCACATCGGCTTATACAACAATAGGAAAGTTCTGGCCACTGACTTCTAGGTTAGAAGTTAGGGTTAGGGTTATGTGAGGGTTTCTCTTCCAGAAGATACTTAGTTTTCTGTACCATTTGTGTCAGCATCTCGGCTCCACCAACCATCTTAGACGATATCTTCCAAGAACCCATGGTGATTTTCAGGGATGTGGTCCTAAGCAATATTTAGGAACAAAAGGTCTTGCTAAGTGACACGCTGTCTTCAGTGATGCAATCCTCCTGAGCACAATGAAGAAAACTCTCATGATATCATACAGAGTAGCCTGGCTTGATGCCGCAGTCTGGCTGGGCACAATCAGAAGCCACTTGTCAAAAGAAACTAACTTTATTTTTAGAACCAAACACGCCAAACAAAACAGCCTCTCAGGAAAAATCCTCAGAGCCTCAACTGCCACCACCGGCTTTCCACAAGCCTCTCTCTCCCACCCAAGCTTCTTTCCACCTCCCACAATCCTCCTGCTCTTGAGGCCTATTGGCTGGGTCACGTGGGCGGAGCCAAAAAAGTCCCCCAATGAGCAGCTCCGTGGTCTGAAAGGGCAGGGAAACAGTCCAATGAGCATCACCGCAGAGGAGCCAATCAGCTAGATGTTGCTGGGGCCGAGGAGCCAATCAGCTAGATGTTGCTGGGCCGCTGTGAGCCAATCATCAGCCGGCAGCTGGAAGTTTGGTGGCAGCTGGAAGTTTGCTGGGGCCCCTTCGGCTGTGGCTCTCAACAGCTTGATAGAAATTCCTAAATCTTTTCCTTTTAGATTAGGGCCTTTGCTTTCCCTCAGGATTCCTGAAAGTGTCCCTGAGGTTGTTCTGATAGTCATAAGTGCTGTTCATAAATGTTTACTTATTTTATTATGAATTGTAGACAGGATACAGAATGGTACGATTATAATTCCTTACCCACTTGCTTTACATGATTACTTTAGCTGGTGAAATGTGAGTGGAAGTGATATGTAGACTAAGAGCAAGTGCAGAGTTCACTATATTCCCTTTTCACAGCCTTGGCAACCACAGAGGACATGTCAACATGTTGCTTCTTTCAGTCTGGTTCCCTCAATGACCTTCATAAACAGAGCCACTATAATGTTGGCTCTGGGGTTGTGGCTCAGCGGTAGAGGTCGCTTAGTATGTGCGAGGTCCTGGGTTTGATCCTCAGCACCACATAAAAAAAAATAAATAAAAACAAAGGTACAACTAAAATAAATGAATATTAAAAAATAATAATCTGTCATTAACCCATAGCATCTGCAAGAAATAAACTTTGTTTTCTTAAAACTCAGAGATGTTTGTTACTGAATCATAACCTAGCCCATCCTAACTGATCTACAGATGTGCTTCCCAGAAACTCCCTTAAGGGTTTGTGTGAGTTTCAATGGTTTTAGGATAAAATGTTTGCCAGGATTCAAACTCAAAAGAATAGGATTCTCATTCCCCCCCCCCCAAAGTTTCTACAAGAAGTGAGTTTTCCAAGCATAGGGTCTTGGCAGCCTAGCCCTGAGGGATGCCAAAAACACTATGGCAGCATCCATAGCAAATTCTAACAGCAGTGACAGTAATAGCTATCATTTAGCAAATCTTACCATGTGCAGGTACTGTGCTAATTATTTGATGTAGGTTATTCTCTTTTATCTCAAAATAACCCAATAAGTAAATGGATATTAGCAAATCTATTTTCAGAATGAGAACACTGGGACTCAGATTAAACATCTTCTCCAAATGGCTAGCCAGAAGCAGACCTGGGATTGGAAACAGGTGAACTGGAGGCCTAGCCTTCACAGAGTTCGCAGGCATTCTGCTAGGAGGACTGGCTGCTAGTAGCTCAGTTCTTGAGCCACTGTCCTCTGTATGTTAGTGCCCTCGGCTCCTCAGGAGAATGAGTCTTCGCAGTGTGGTCTGTTTCTTTAGGTTTAGGATCTTCCAGCTCAGCCCTAACTAGCAGGCTCCCTCGTAGGCTGGCCAAATGACATATCACTATGAGCTTGTTTGTGCTCCACAATCACATTGATCTAAATTCAGATTGGCATTCTGCCAGTAGCTAGATTCATGGGAACTTTCCAGGTTCCTCAGTTTCCCAATCTGAAAACTGGGAGTACCAATAGTTGGTAATCCATAGGGCTGTTGGAAGGATGGTTCCGGGTTTGCCTCTTTGCCTCCTGACCCACTCTCCAGTCTTCCCTGCTCTACTGTATGTCTGGGGGCGGGGGTGACCCTATAAACTCATGCCTCAGGCTCCCTTGATGCTTGTTTTGATCAATAGGAAGGGTGGATCAGTAGTAGGAGGGCAGAAAGAGGGTAGACCCCTCTTTCTCAGGACATGACTTTGAGGTTTAGGTTCCTCCTGGACAGTTCCCTGTCCTTTGTCTCACTTGGCTTTGTCATTGTAACCCAAGGGGGGAGAGTGATCTCGGGTTGTTGCTATCTCTGGGTTGCCTCATGGTCCCCTTGTGTCCTTTCATCTCTTCCATGACCTTTTTCAATGGTTCTCTGATTAGAATCCCTCAGCTGAGCTGTTTGGCATGGGCTCTGTTTTTCTGCGTGCTCCTGGCTGACAAAGGCTTGCTTGAGATGATGCCTATAAATTACTTACAATAGTGCTTGGCACATGCTAAGTGCTGGATAAAGGGTTGCTCACCAAATGGACTTCCTTTCTGCCTACATTCTCTGTTGCCAGTTGCCCCAGGGCTGACCCTAGGTAGGCCCCTGAATCACTGTCCACTTCTCCTTCCAGATTGATGAAGAAGCACCTGGGCTTCTGTTCCCTGATTCCTCCTTATCTAATCTTACAAAGTAAAGGCTATGCATATCCCTCCATGACCTTTATGTCACATGCTACAGTTTTATTTTTATGAACTTCTTACTGTGGCTTTACAAGTCCTGCTTTATCTGATCTACCTTGGCTTTCCCCTTCCTCCCTCTGCTACTTTTCCTTTTACTCAACTCCAGTTATCCTGGTCTTTGCTCAATTCTCACTCTCTGCCAAGCTCTGTTCATTCTCTGGGCTTTGGCATGTCTGTTGGCTTCTTAGAGAGTCCTTCTCCGGACTCCTTCCATGGAGAGGCCCTTCCTCACCACTTTAAGGTCAGTGACCTCTGCTATTCTCTGTGACAGAGGCTGTTTGAAGTCCTTGTTTAGCACTTTTCTTCTTTTTCTTACTTGTCCCCATCTTTCTTCCAGCTGTCCATTTCTACACGCCATAGGCCATCAGACTATCAATTCCACAAGGGCAGGGTCCATGCATAATCTTCATCCTTGTATCTTCAGAAATTAGCAAGGTGCCTGGTATGGATCAGGCTCTTGGTCAGAGTGTTGGGAATGGGTGAATGTTGTTGAATCAATCTGTCTTTAAATACCTCTTGTCAAGTTTCCCTAGTTATCCAGTAGTGATAATTTGGGAGTCTGCCCCCTGCCCCTTGCCCCAGGTTTGGCTCTGTTCAGGCTGGTCTTCATCACTGCTCCTTGCCAGGGCCCTGCCAGACACATGAAGCTCCAGTCTCTCGATGGAATACCTAGCTACTGTGAGCTAGGTAGATCCAGGGAAGGCCCTACTTCACATGTGAAGGATCTCACATCCAAACCACAACTACTCCTCAGCCCTGTCCCCTTCTTCAGGTCTAGGCCATGCAGATTCCTACCTGCTTCTCAGACAGCAATCTCTTTTGACTTCAGGGCCAAACAAAGGCTACTGACCCCAGGCAAACAATTTCTCATTTTTTGGTTTTCTATCACAAAATGGTTGTTATTTTCAAGTACTCAAGCTCCCTCAAGGGCTTAATGGACTTTTGGATTTAAAGCAAAGGAGCCTAGCTACACTCCTGAAACAAGGGAAAATGGCTTTCATTCCTTAAGAATGAGCTAACAGATTAAGAAAAAAGATATATTAGCTAGTTTCTTAATTGCCCTAAATCCATACCCTGCCTGAGGCACCACTGGTAGCTAGAAGCCCAGAGTTCTGCCCAGTTCCTGCTGTGCTTCCTTCCTGGGAGGTGAGCCTCATTATATACCCCATCTGGCAGGTGGTGCCAGCACAGATCTCCCCGAAGTCTGAGGAGCCCTTCCTGCTTGACTTGGGGATATTTGATGACCACCTTGAGGGACTGTTGCTCCAACCTGCCTCTTCACAGGGGCCTCCTGTCCCAGTGTGCACATGAGTTAGATGTGGTTGGGTTCATTCTTTGGACATTATGTCTTACCACAACTGGCTTTGGTATGAGGGAAATTTCCTCATCTTCCGTTTTGTTTGCCCAGGAAGTTTATACTATTATAAGCCACAGTTCTATGTACTTTAGGACTTGGGAGAAAATAGATATGTAAGAAAAAATATCACATATTGTAGCATGAGAGCAATAACTCAAGGCTGAGTGAGTAGTTGTTTGGGCTTATAGGTTGGGCACACTCTTCATGGTGCAGGATTGTGAATGGTTCTGCTTTCTATAGTGGGCAGGATATTCATTATTTACTGTTCTGAACTATTCAAATTAGAATTAGAATTGTTCAAATTTGATTTATAATTATACACACACACATACCAATACACATATTGGTATATATACTGATTGATGTGTGTGTGTGTGTGTGTAAGTAACATGGGTTGTCCAATTTGCAGTCCAAGTATGGGGTGCAGTTATAGACATTTTCACTCAGTACCACACCTAATATTCCAATCATTCTTTGATATCTCTATTTTAAAGCTTAATATACTAATAAATTTCCTGATGAAGCAGCTTTCAGTAAAAAATGGAGCCTTTGTTCTGCCACAAACATGGTAAAAGAAAGCCAGAGAAGTTCCAATCCCTTCTGATCTAAGGTCCTTTCTAAAAGATAAGGTTTCTTTGCATTGCCATCTCTCAGCATGGCGTTGGCAGGATCTATTTCTAAGCTTTCTCTTTATTTTTTTCATATTTTTGAGTCATTCCGGCAGTAAGATCTGTGCTCAAAATTAAATATGATTTAGAAATGCTTTTGCATGAGAATCACAGAAGACCAGATTCTAGTGGCTTAAATAGGTAGAGAGTGGATAAAATTCAGAGGTGCATGATCGATGATGTTGGTATGGTCATTGTCACACAGCAAGAGGGGAAGAAAGTGAGAAAGCAGCAGTCAGTGACTGCCATGTCTGTTCCCTTTTACTTGGAAAGAAAAGTTCTAGAAGTCTTCAAGTTGGCCTTTCTCTTTGCCCAGAACTGGGTCATATGACTGTTCTGGCTACAGAAACAGCTGCAATATTAGGGAAAAAGAGGATCACCATTGGCTTAGATACCGTCACACATTCTTTCCTCAGAGCTAGATAGGAGATCACCCAGAACAAAATCAGAGACAAGGAATAGGTATGGGGCAGTAAATTCTCAGAGACTGCTCTAAATCAACTAGTGGATTCCAGAATCCATAGACTGAAGAACTTGCTGCTGGTTTTTGTACCTTTTTGGAAATAATTATGAAGCAGGAGTAAAGTAAGTATGCGAGACTGCAAAATCTGTGGAGGAAAACAAGAGAGAGAAATGAATTACAGTAGATGGGGTAGAGAGAGAAGATAGGAGGGGAGAGGAGGGAAGGGGGGATAGTAGAGGATAGGAAAGGTAGCAGAATACAACAGACACTAGTATGGCAGTATGTAAAAACGTGGATGTGTAACTGATGTGATTCTGCAATCTGTATACGGGGTAAAAATGGGAGTTCATAACCCACTTGAATCAAATGTATGAAATATGATATGTCAAGAGCTTTGTAATGTTTTAAACAACTAATAAAAAAAGAATAACTGACAAAAAATCTGTGGAGGAAGGGACTATGCTGTCTTGTTCAATTGTTCAATGTGGTATCTACAGAGTGATGGACATGAAGTAGCTGTTTCATTTTTATTGACTACATAAATAAAGCAGATTAGAGAAAAGATGATGATAAGAACATGGGTCCAAAAAGGATAAATCAATCAGACTATTGCCTTTAAAAGATTTTGATAGACTAATTGTTATATTTTACGTTAAGAACCATCATACTGACTTAACCATTTGGATTTTGACAAGTCAAATTAATTAACAAGATTATTACAGAGAAATGCTACTACACAAATGTGGGTCTGTAGCAACTTGAACAGGTGTGCCAGGATAAGTTTTGATCCATGAGTCTGGATCATTCTAGAAGGAAATCTGTTGAAGACAGTGACAGTTATTGGCAAGAATGAGTTGAATGGGTTTAGTATGAGAACAGTGTAGCTCAAATCCCTTCTCTACTACTGTCTATCTTTCTTAGACTTTGTGTTATTGTCATATATTTTATTTCTAAAAATGTTACAAAACCTCACAAGATATTGTTTTTAATTTTGTTGTACTTGTCTTTTATAAAGTGTTTTTAAAATAAGAAAATTATTTATTTTCATATTTATCTATTAAGATCTCAAATTCTTTGTATAGATTCCGATTTTCATATAATAGCATTTTCTTTAACTTTAACATTTCTTTTAGGGGGAGTCTTCCAGTGATGACTTATTTTAGTGTTTGTGTGTCAAAACATGTCTTTGCCTTATTTCGAATTATATACATATATATCCATACATACATACGTATGTATGTGTGTGTGCCCTTGTGTGTGTCTGAATTTTATATTGATTTATTTTCATTCAGTACTATAAAAAACTGCTCCACTATTTTCTGGTTTGCCTATTTCTGATGATAAGTCTGCTGTCACTCTTATCTGTTGTTCTTCTATACAACAATGGCTTTTTAAATCCATGACTGCTTTTAAGGTTTTATTGCTGACGTTAGGCAATTTGATGGTGATATTCCTTGGCAGAGTTTTTTCTTCGTTTTTACTTACATTGTTGAGTTTCTTGCATTGTGAATTTATAGTTTTCATCATATTTAGAAGTTTTCCTCCATTAGACAATTATTTCTTTCTATTCTCCCTCATCTTTCTCACCTCATATTTTCCCTTTCATCCAGGGACACCAATTGCTTGTAATACTGAGTTAACTGATACTTTGTTCAATTTTATTTTTGCTCATTTTCTTCCCTCAGTGTTTCATTTCAGATAGTTTCTATCATGACATTTTTAAGTTCTTCACTCTCTTTTGGTAATGTCTAATCTTCTCTTAATCCTATACAAATGTGTATGTGTGTGTTAAAAATATCAGATGCTAATTTCATCATCTCTAGATGTTTGGTTTGGATTTATTTAAATAAATATTTTCTTTTTTATCTACCATGCTCACTCAATGTCTTTCCTCTATTTCCTTGAACATATTGAATATAGTTATAATCATTTTCAAAATGTCCTTACCTACTTAATTCTATAATCTATGTCATTCCTGGGACTCTTTTAATTGACTGATTCTTTTCACCCCTCTTCACTAGGCTGGAGGCAGAAGCTTCTTTTTGCATGCCTGGTCATTTCATTTTGATGCCTCTGTAAATTTACTTTGTTGAGTACTGGATATTTTTGATTTCCTATAAGTGTTCTTTATTCTGGATTTCTCTTTGAAATAGTTTGAACCTTTTGGGGGCTGACTGTTATGATTTGTTAACTAGGATCGGAGTAGCACTTATTGCTAATCTGACACACGGTTAATTTTGTCCTGCTACTGAGGCAAGACCATTTGCATCATGAATTATGAGGGTTTTTTTCCCAGCCGAAATACCAGGTTGGGCACTATTCGTGGTCCTGTATGATCACTGAGTATCTTTATGCTCTGACTTGTGGAAACAGGAATAATTCCCTGCTTTGTGTAAGCTTTGGCAATGGTTCTCTCTTCTCATTTATATGTTCTTCCCTGGCCTATATGCTAGTCAGCTAAAGGCTGGAGCAAAGTCTGCACATCTCCATGGTTCCTTCTCTCTTTTTCTTCTCTGATACTCTACTTCCAGCTTCAGCTGCTATAGCCTGCCTGGTCTCCCAGTTCCATCTCCTTAACTGGACTCTCCTCTCTGCAGCCTGGAAACTGTCTAGGTGATAAATCAAGGCAATCATAGGATTCAGCTTACTTGTTTCCCTTCCCTTAGGGACTGTGGTCTCAAACAGATCCATGATGCCTAATGTTTGAAAGCCATTGTTTTATATTTACCTGTTTGGTTTGTTTTTTTTTGTTGTTTTAGGCAGGAAAATAAATTTAGTCCTGCTGCTCCATATTGGCCGGCTAGACTAGATTACAATAAAATTATTGTTCTGTTGATAAAATAGATTGCTGAGGGTGTCACCTGTTTCCAAAACAATTCTCATTAAGTAACCTGCAACACCTAGCATGACAATCCACATTTACAAGTAGAGTCACCCTTGTGCAATGGTTGTTACAGAAGAGTGGCCTACAAAGGAATTTTAGGTAAGACAATCTTCCCTTCTGGCTTACATTTTGAAATTCCTCTGGTGCTTTCTTTACTTCATTTCGTGTTACTTTCTTTTTAGCAATGATTCAAACCCTAAGGCTTTTCTTTGTCCTCCCCCACTTTTTTCAGGGACCAATAATCGGCATATAAAATTCCATGAAATTATGGGATTAGAATTCATCTTATTCTAGTTAATATACAGTATTTAGCCTTCAGCTTGTTGCTAAGGTACAGTTGGGGTTGAATAAAAACAGAGTCTTTTACCTCAAGATTGAAATATTTTAAAAATATGAATACACATTCCTGCTGCTTTGGGTTGTTTCTTTAAAAAAAATTTTTTGTAGTTGTAGATGGACAACATGTCTTTATTTTGTTTATTTTTATGTGGTGCTGAGGATCGAACCCAGTGCCCCACATGTGCAAGGCAAGTACTCTACTGCTGAGCTACAACCCCAGCCTCAAAGGTTGTTTCAAAAGAGAATAATATTTGCATTTTCAGATAGATTTATAAATAGAAGCAGAGAATGCAAGAGGAGGAATTCTTGTTTTTCTTGTTGCTCAGTTTCAACAAGTGTTTACTGAGCACTTTATTATACTAAAGTATTATAATATTAACTAGGAGACTGAGGCAAATCATTGACATGATTAATTTGTAATCTTATGGAAATCTGACACAGATTGATAAAGACCCCAAGATATGCCAGAGTAAATTTATGAGATTTGTTTCACAGGAAGTGTAATCATTGAAGGTTGGAGTGATAAGGGAAGGATTGGAGAATTAGTTCAGGAAAGAATTATAGAATTTGGGGTAGAATGGTGTGAACAGAATGAGGAGCATCAGTGCCCATGGCTTATTTAGGAAACATCAGAGAGGTAGGGGGGTCCTGATGGAGAGCAGTGGGAGAAGTAGAGGCCCCCTGGGGGCAGGCCATAATATGCCAGGTTCAGACATTTGGACTCTAGGGAGCTGTGGATGTTTTTTGATTGGGGTTGATGTGCACAGAGATTTGAGTATTAGAGCTTGTGTGTGCAAGAGGGACAAGTGGCTTGAGGACAGAGACTATGTCTTAATCATCTTTGCACTTCCAGATTCTAGTTGTTTGTTGCTTGAGTGCAAGTAAAAGGTTATCTGTTTCTTTCTAAATTGCTATGCTCTTGATAACCATTAGCTTTACCAATGGCATGACAAATATTGTGAAAGAGCCTTTTCCTGTTCAGTGTTATTTTGTTTAAACAACTCAAGTAAGCCAAATTTTGCTTCAGATTTCTTTAAGCTGTCTTTTAAAAAAATATTTTAATAGTAAATTGACGAATCATAGTTATATATATTTGAGGCACAAAGTGATGATTTATGAATACAATGGGAAGTAATTAAATCAGGCTAATTAACATACTATCACCTCAAATACTTACCATTTGTGTGTGTGTGTGTGTGTGTGTGTGTGGTGAGAACATTTGAAACATATATTTGAAAATCCTTCGGAGTGTAATACTATGTTCACCACTCTGTGCAATACATTTAAAAGGAAAAATGTATCTTTCTGCCGAATGGAGCCTTTGTATCTTTCAAGGTTTATTTTCTTTTTTCATTCTTCATTTTCCTTCTTAGAGGCTCAGCTATTCTCACAGAAATTATACAATGTAGCCTTTTACAAATCCCTGCCTCTCCCAAATTAAATTCTGCATAGTCTTACAAATTGCAAGAAAGGGCAGTTCACCCACACACATACATGAAACCGTACAACCCACCCGCTTCCCAACAGCTGGGGGTGTCCCCTGATTAGCTGAGTTCCTTGATTTGGATGAGCGCGCGTGCGTGCACGTGTACACTCACACACACACTCACACTCTCACACACTCACAGCCCCGGCAGCGCAACCATTTGTTTAGGCACGCTCCACTCTCGCGTGTCCAGATCTCACTCTTGGAGCCACGCGCAGTCACAGCACGTGCGTAAGGCCCTCGGGCCAGCCCGCAGCGCTCGGGCCCGCCCCCTGGCGCTGGCCGCGGGCAGCACCCACCATCACGTCACTGCTGCGCGCCGGGCGCGTCATCAGGGCGCGACGTTGCAGCAGGCTCTGGCTGAGACTTGAAGTGCAGGCAGCTGCAGCAGCTGGAGCCAAGCTGCGGGGTGGAGCAGCTGGGGCGGGAGGGCTACGAGAGGCTGCTGGGCCGCCAGCCTCGGGACAGGTGCGTGGTCGCCCCTCTCCCCGGACCTAGCACAACGCTTGCCAGTCTCCGGGAGGTCTGAGACCCCGTCCTCCTCCCAGCTCCTGCGTTCTCCCTGAGAAATGGGCCGGGCTCGTGCCGGGGAGGGGTCAGCACAGTTCTTCCTGGGAGACCAGGCTGCGGCACAGGGTCCCTGCGGGGGAGAAAGTCCTCATGCACTTAGTGCTCTAAGCACCTGCTGAAGAGGCCGGGGTCGCCTGCCATCCCGTCAAGTGCGGACGTTGAGGCAGCCGGGATGCTCAGAGAGCTGCTGGCACTGGAGGTAATCCGATAACAGCAGCCACCAGTGATTGAGTGGTCACTGTGTGTCGCACACCGTGCTGGACGCTTTGTGTGTGTGATTCAGTCTTTCTAGCAACCCGAATTAGATGGTATGGTATTATTCCCATTTTCCAGATGGAGAGACGAGAGGAGGGCATAGAAGTTAACTAACGAGACCAAATCCACACATATGGCACGCAGTGGGGGATTTAAACATCAAAGCGGGCCATCCTGCCCCTGTCCATTACAGATTCTCTGGTTGACTCGCCTCAGCCTAGCCTCTAGACGCCTTTAGGATCCTTTTTTTTTTTTAACTCCTTGACCTTGGGTAAACCCAGTGGGGAGGGAGGAGGAGAGTAGCATGGACTTCATATTAGCACTAGTCTTTTTCCTCTCCTCATCTCCTGATCACTTCTTTTCTCAGGCAGCTGCTTGTTCTCCGGTTGTGTGGACATTCTGCAGAGGAAACTGATAGCTGAGTGCTGAATTTTTCTTTTGTATCACAGAAGAATTTTTCATCCCAGGTGCATTGCTTTACTATTCTCTCCCCTGGCCTGTTACCTTAGATAGTTCCATACATTATATTGTTAAGGGCATGTGTGGTTATTTTGAGGATAATACTAATTGTAGCAAATATATATGTGAGTTGTAAAGAAATCAGAATATGCCTTCTAAAGAATATTGTTATCTGGAGGTGATCTTTCAGGATTTTGGGGGGAATCCTCTAAGGCCAGATGAGAGTAGCTAAAAGCTAAAATAGGGAATAGATATTAAGTTAGAACAATTTTATATTTTACGTTAATATTAGTGAATGTTTTCCCTTAGGATAGGAAAAGCCTTGTTGAAAAGGATGAAGACTTATAATTTGGATATTCCTAAATGGTGTCTTTCCTTTACAGCTTTGTAAATGTATTAAAAGTGGAAACATTTATTTTAAAGCATTATAAGAAATTAAGACACTCACTTCTTAATTAAGAAGCTCACTTTAGTTTAAGTGGGAAACTTAAAAAGTGCTATAATTGCCTTTATCCATTTTACATTACATGGTAGGTGTGAGTAAGAATTCCCAGCTTATAGTTTTAAAAAATCTTGTGTGCATACATGTAACAAGTTTAATTAAAACTAACTCATGCCTTTGTTCTCCCAGGAACCATTCAATTATTAAATAAAATGAAATAATTATTTGTTGCATACTTGTAGTAAGTTCTTATTTACCCTTGCAAGTAACTGTTCATAACTGTTCTTTTCAGAAAGTCTGTGTATTCAGTATTCAGGAAGTCTTAGGATACAATTGTTGATCCATGCCCCATCCTTCCCTGCTGCAACAGTCAGGACAGCCTGAAAATATAAACACATCAAGGGCAATTTTTACCCTGACTCAGCAAAGAAGCCCACCAGTTCATTGGATACCCTTTTATGGAACAAAATAATGTAGAAGTCAGTTTTGAGTTCTTGTATTTATTTTCTGGATTCCTCTTTAAAAAGGTGTATATTTTTCTAGCACATGATTTGGGAGCTACACTTTATGACATGGATGAATCTGCATTGAGCCTTGGCACAATAGATGTTTCTTATCTGCCAAATTCATCAGAATACAGCCTTGGTCGTTGCAAACACACAAGTGAGGAATTGGTAAGTTTAAGAAAAGAGATAAATGTATTCAACCTAAGAATTCTCATTTCAGTATTGTTTATGAATAAAGAAACATTGACAGCAACAAAATATAAAAATAGAGACTAATGACTACAGAAACTAATTATTAGAATTTATGTTTACAAAGTGTAGTAATACTTAACATTTTTTATGGTATTATGAAATAAAAAATTTAATAGTTGAAATACATTGATTATATTAAAAAGCAAAACATTTGCCTAGGGAAGATCCTAGTAGTTATTTTGGGTAGTGTAATTAAAAGGATTTTGTTTTCCTTCTCTTGGTATCTACTTTCCATAAGTTGTATGTAATAAGCACAAATATTATAACAGAAGTACATTTAAAAAATTAAAGATAGGAGATTGTATAAACCCAGTCTAAAAAGCCTACATATTCTTTTATTATTTTCTCTATTTTAACGTAACATGGCATATTTTAAATATAATTTCAAACAGTATCTGCCTTATAAAAAGATGTTTTTCTTTGAGTTATTTTTAAGAATGTTATACAGTGAAAATGTACATGGTGGTGGATGCCTATAATCCCAGGTATTTGGGAGACTGAGGCAGGAGGATTCCAAGTTTGAGGTCTACCTCAGCTATTTATCAGGACACTGTCTCAAAATAAAAAAAAAATGGGGGCTGGGGATGTAGGTTGGGTTCAATCACCAGTAGCAAAAAATAAAAATAAAAAATAAAAAAATTTATGCAGTGAGATTTGAGTAAATAATGAACTCAAAGAGAAAAAGTTTAATAGTAGAGTAGGGTTTGACCCTAATTGAGAAATGTAGCTATCATTTAAATATCAGGCATTAAACTCTCTTGATAGATAATTAAGTGTTTTTAAGTTTTCCATTTAAAATGAAACATTCTAAACCATAAAACAACTTGTTTGCTATGTCAGGCCTGAGGTTTTATTGTGGGAGGAATGTGGATTGCCAGCATAGGGATCCAGGAGTCTGATTTGTTTATCCTGTTGTCAAAAGTCCCCCCCCCCCCCCTTTTTTTTTTTGTACTGGGGTTTGAACCCAGGGGTATTCTGCCACGGAGCTATATCCCCAGTCCTTTTTAGTTTTTGTTTTGGGATCTTGCAAAGTTGCCCCAGGATGACCACAAACTTGCAATCCTGTACCTTAGCCTCATGAGACGTTGGGATTACACATGTCCACTGCGAAGCCTGGCCAGAGTCCCTTTGACCTTCTACAACTTTGTTTTTTTTGATCTACATTATTTAAATTTTTTATTAGTGATGTTAGTTATAATTTTTAATTTTTAAGTGACAGTAATTATGCATGTTCATGGGATGCAGTGTACTATTTCAACACACAGGTACCTATTAATCAGTTTTTCTTTACTGTCCCCTGCCCCAGCCTTTCCATCCTGGTAACCACTCTGTACTCTCTGCTTCTTTGAGATTAGCTCTTTTAGCTTGCACATATAAGTGAGAACATGCAGTATTTGTCTTTTTATGCCTGGCTCATTTCACTTAACACAATGTACTCTAGGCTTATCCAGGTTGCTGAAAGTGACAGAATTTCATTCTTTGTAATGGCTGCATAATATTCATATATTCATATATATATATATATATATATATATATTTTTTTTTTTTTTTTTTTGAGAGAGAGAGTGTATTTCATATTTTCTTTATTAATTCATCCATTGATGGACCCCTATAGTTTTAAAATTTTAGATGCTGCATTGAATATGCAATAATTGTTAGCAGCTGTTACTGTTCTTAAGTAATCAACTTTTGTTTATGTGGCAAGCTTTCTTCCAAGTGTTAATCCTTAAAGGGAAAAACCATAAATGAAAAATCACTACATAAGACACATAATTATACTACCAAGAGAGAATATGTCATAATTTTCTGTTCTCATGGAAATATCTTTGTTTTAGAGATCAAGTAGACAAGTATAGTTCTCTTGCCATTTAGACTCTATTTTTCCTTAATATTTATTAGGGTGAGTGTGGCTTTAGACCTACCGTCTTCAGATCCGCAACCTTAAAATGGAAAGAAAGCTTAATGAGCCGGAAAAGACCCTTTGTTGGAAGATGTTGTTATTCTTGCACTCCCCAGAGCTGGGTAAGTACATTCCTGCTTGTTGGTCTTTAATAAATAGAGTGAAATTTGTGACAGATGTCCAACTTTGTGTGAATTTTTATTGTTTGGTTTTAATGGGCTTAACTCATTTTGAGTATTGAGATCCATGTTTATTAAGAAAATATTATATCTAAAGAAGTTGACTTAATTTTTCTTTCACTATTTAATAAATATTGGTCCTATAGTTAATCTAGTCACTATTCTTGTTCTTTTGACATTTTAATATAATTTTAGGAGGAAATCTAGATCTTACTTGGACTCTTCCAGGTTGTTGGTAGGAACATTGATATACTACATTCCAGTTATTGAACTTTATGACAACATTAAAATTGTAGCAAGATGGGAGTGACATAATGGGACAGAATCAGAAGTTGAAACTGTGGCTTTGCTCCTGGCCTTGGCTAAATTTCTGTTTCTGAGATCTGTATGTTGGATTTATGATACATGCAGTCACTAAAATGTTAGGATGAAGATTCAAGAAAGAGTGTGCTTGGCTTTGTTTTTTTGTATTTTAGTGGAAAAAAAAAATGTAAGCCAGGCAATACCTTTCACGTTCTAGTATAGTATTTTAGAAGTGGGGACTGGGTGAAAGGTAGAAGGGTGAGCTAGCCTGGGAATGTAGGTCTCATGTTACTGTGCACTAAGACAGTAGAGTCACCTTTTAGAAGGTGTATCTGGATGGTAAGCTCTCCCTGCCACTTAAGTTCCTGCCATTTATAGAGGTTGCTTATAACCTGTGTGAATAGCTAACTGTGCTGTGTGAATTTTCTTCTCAGGGTTGGCTTGGCACAAATTAGAATCCTGAGTCTGGTATAAAGGGATTTACTAACACTGGAGTGATTTGTGTGGGTTCAAGCAGTTCACATTAAATGTTCAGGTCTGCTCAAGAATATCTCCTTATAAATATTGCTGCTTCTCAACCAAGTGCCTTATTGCAAGAATTTGGTAGAATTAAAGGCTCATGGAAATTTCCAGTCTAGAAGACAGACCAGTTCAGATTCATAGGATAGTAGAAATAAAGATTTAAAGAGAAGGTCATGTGTATTTTCTTTTGAGAGCTGGAATCTCATCTAAATCTAATTTTGAATGCTTATTCAAAATAATACCTTAACTACAATATTGGACCAAAACAATACCTTAACTATAATTTGCAGTGTGTTCTTAAGTCAGAATAGAGTATAATAAACTACTTGGTGGTTAATGATGGTGTAGAGTGAGTAGATGGAAAGAATGTATAGGTAATCAATTTTTGCTGAACTGATGAAGCTGAACTTGATCTTGGATTCATTACCATGTTTATTTAAAATAAAAATTTGTTTGAAAACTTTTATATTCTAGTTTATATTTTTATTAACTTTTAAATATTTGCTATAAAAGGAAATTCTGTTTTTCTTTTTTCTTTTTTTTTTTTTTTGTGGTCCTGGGGATTGAACTCAGGGGCACTTGATCACTGAGACACATCCCCATCCCTATTTTGTATTTCATTTAGAGACAGGGTCTTACGGAGTTGCTTAGTGTCTTGTTGTTGCTGAGGCTGGCTTTGAACTAGTGATCCTTCTGTCTCAGCCTCCTGAGCCACTGGGATTACAGGTGTGCATCACCTCACCGGGCCCTTGTTTTCCTTTTCTTTAAAGAGGTTTGACTTAAACATTTTTTACATATTTGGTTGAGTGTATGCCATGTTGTTTTAGCATTTATTTGTGGCATATTTACCTTTTTACTCACATTGGGGAGATACAGACTTTATCTTTTCAACAGAGCTGTCTTTGGATTATTTTTCAGGAGCACCTGTACAGAGGGTGACCTGTAGATGTGCATTTTCTCATAAGTGACTGTCATTTTAGGGGACCATAGTTTTCAAGATCTAAGATGAAATCCTAACCTCCCACCAGTCTTAATTTTCTAACTTATAGAAGGGGGGTAATAATTGTTATGTTTTGGGAGATTTAGTAATCTAACGATTCCTGCTTGGTACTTAGCATGGTTCTTTTGTATTTTGGGAACAGTGAAATCCCTGACTTCCCTATGAGTGACTTACACTATCTGTAACTAGCTCTTTTTTTTTTTTTTTTTTTTGGATGGAGGTGAGGAATGGTATAGGTAGGAAAGAGGCACTATTTCCTTTGGTTTAAAGTGTTAAAAATAAATATTTAACTTGACTTTCTTTGAAGGCTAGAGTACTTTTCAATAAAGCACATTTTCTCCTTTGAAGCAGTACCTAATTTTATGCTTGAATTTTAAAGTTCATTAAGAACTGGTACTGTGAGCTTTTCACTGTCAGTACAGTTGTGTATTTATGACCACATTTATTTTGTTTTATACAGGAAAAATTTTTCAACCCCAGTATTCCATCTTTGGGTCTACGGAATGTTATTTATATCAATGAAACTCACACAAGGTAAACAGAATTCTCTTATACTGCTAATGAATCTCAAAAGAAAAACTCCATAATATACATTAACATACTTTTAGGTGAATTTATATTTTAAAGAGTGAATTGAACATGAAATTTTTTTTTGTTATTGTTTATTTTTGTTTGTTTGTTTGTTTTTTGGTACCGGAGATTGAACTCATTTGTGCTTTACCATGGAGATTTATCTCCAGCCCTTTTTATTTTGAGGCAGGGTCTCATTAAGTTGCAGAAGTTCTTGCTAAATTGCTGAGGCTGGATTTGAACTTGGAATCCTCCTTCCTCAGCTTCCTGAGTTGCTGGGTGTGTGGTTATCTCTTCTAGTGTTCTTTAACTTATTAGTATACTAATTTTTGCATATGAAGTGTGCCAAAATGTGAGAAATATTTGGGAAGAGGTATAGGTTGACTGTCTTAGCTATTGTCACCATGTAATACTTCAAAAAAGTATAAATTGTTAAAATATGTCAATCTGTAGAGTATTAGAAGATACTTTTCTCTATTGAGTAAATCTTCTTTGATTTATTTACCTAGGACATTTCAAATTCTAGGTACATGAACACAGGCTACTAAGTGCCAGAGAAAGAGAAAAAGATATTTGTTTTCTATGAATCCAGGTTATAGGATAAGAAAGGAGAGTTGGAAGGTTAGTAAATGTCTATAAGGCAAGAGATGGAATAGCCAAACAAAACTAGCGCTCCTTGCAATTCTAAGAGTAGCCACTGAAGTAGATAAGTAGACTCAGCTGATGAAAAATGTTGAAATTCTATAAAAAATTAATGCAAGAAGTCAAATATTTACTTTTGAAGCCTTTCTGATATTACTATTCATAATTAGATGATAAGCTCATACATGAGAATGGTAATACCTGCATATATATTAAAGCTTTTTTTTTTTTTTTAAATAGAACTAAAGTCATAGTTCACACATGTATTTTTCCCATTCAGAGCTACTGTTTTCTCTCTGTTTAATTTATATTTATAGGAAAGAGGGTGGACTCTGGGCCATCAAAGCATTTTTTTCTGGGTTAAGATCCTGAGATAAGGAGCATATTATTTTCTTCTTGATGTAAATAGACTTTGTACATATAAATTCAAAAGGTTTGTTTATTGCCCTCAGTTGGAAGCAAGTTAGGAAAAGAGTATTGGCTATATTGATTTGGCAATACGAAACTATTCAGTGTAATAAGCTGCCTGTATAGATTTTTAGTTAGTGTTATATGAAGCAAAATGTAACTGTCTTTACACATACATATGCATTTATGCACACCTACATATATGTACTTGCTTACACACATATAGTATTTCTAGTCAGTTGAAAAGGAAATTCATTGAGACTCTATATTCTAGTAATAATTCTGAAAATGCTTACTGAAAGAAGACTTCAGAATGAACACTAAAAGTACTGGGCTACATTTTCACAAGATTGAGACAAAGTTAAAAAAAAAAAAAGAAAAAGAGGCATGAAGGAGAGAAGAAACAGTGATTGATAAACACTTTTCTTCCTAATTATTTTTCCTCAAGTGAGGGCTTTTGGTTCTTTATAGTATAATGAATTCTTATTTGAATTCTTTTGTATATATCACTATGGAGGAAATGATAATGCAGCATTGTATGATCAGAAAAAAAATAGTTTCAAATCGTTACATGGTGAAGACATGCATAATGCTTATTCTGAAAATCGTGTCCCCATCCCTTCATCTCTATTCACCTCATCTAAATACCTCGTAGTTACTGTCACTGACCAAAATGTGCCCTGTTTCTTGGGCATGTAGAATATGAGTACAAATATTAATGTCTATGTTAGTTATGCTTGATGTCTTTCATCCTATCAGCTTTGTTAATTCAGTTTGAGAGTCAGTGATTTTCTTAGAAAAAGTATTATAATAATTAAAAAGAAAAAACTTCCAAATTTTTCTTTTCATAGCCAATAGATAAAACTATAAGCTATGTAGATTACCTGCTTAATAGCTTACATATATTACATTCAATGTATTTGCCATTTATTGGTATTAATAAAGTCAAATTTTCTTTTGTTTTAATATTAGAATTATCTTCAGCAAAGTAAGACTCTTCAAGCATTAACGCTAAGGAAAATTTGTTACAGGAGAACCCTAACTCTCTGGAATAGGGGACATTAGGCTTTGTTTTTAATAGGAGAAAAAATTTCTGGAGTACTTTTCTTCTAAATGGTTTTTGCATTGCAGGCACCGAGGATGGCTTGCCAGACGTCTTTCTTATGTCCTTTTTGTTCAAGAACGGGATGTCCATAAGGGCATGTTTGCCACCAATGTGGCTGAAAACGTACTGAATAGCAGCAGGTGAGGGTGGGGACACTGTTGTCAAGGTGGGGAGAGGCAGGGGTGTTTGTTGGAATGAGAATGGGGAGGTAGGTCCCTTCAGTAACCCTTGATTTCTCTGGGACTTTGTCTTGAGAAGTGTTTGTGTTTTCAAACTTTAAATGTTAAGGAAACTGAGGACAGATGGGAGAATGGATGGCTTTGGTGAACGGTGCCATGGAGGAAGAGCAGTCCAGTTTTAGGGATTAATACTTAATGAGTTTCTATTACATGCAAGGCAGGTCATGAGTCACTGATGTGGTTGACTTATGGGGTTCAGAGGTGCCAATGTTTCCAGGACTCATTTTCTGTAATATGAATGCCAGGGACCTTGTTTTATAGTCCAAAGAGAAATGAGTTTGATATTTTTGTCAAACAGTTATTGAGTACATGGGTGTGAATTATTGAAATGGAAAGTCATTGGCAGGAATCTTAAGAAAGGGGCTGGAGCTGGAGCTCAGTGGTAGAGTGCTTTGCCTAGCACATGTGAGGAAAGGGGTTTGATTCTCAGCACCACATGTAAATAACCAACTAAATGAAATAAAGATCCATCAACAACTAAAAAAAAAAAAAAAAAAAAAACTTAAGAGGAGTTTTTGCTCTCAGAGGAGCTTGTAAATAGGGGAGGCTGCCTTAGACCCAGAGTGAATAGGGAGGAGGGGCAGGGCAGATTTTTCCCTCTATTCCAAAGGCTTCCTGAAACAGACTGACAATAGACTAACAGGAGAAAAAGGCATGTGGGTTTATTAATGTATATTGGACCTCACAGGAGGGTAATTACCCAATGACCCAGCGAGATTGAGATCTTCATGGGGAGAGAAAGGGGGATGTGGCAATTTTGAGTATAATAAATGACATTTAGGGGATTGTTAGTAAGTCTAGAGAATAGTCAGTAGCTTGGGACAAACTGCCTCTGGTCTCTGGGAAGTTAGGTGCAGGGCAGAACTTCACTGGAAACAGTGTCTTATGCATATAGCAAGACACATAGATAACCTGTGGGAGCTACCCTCAGAATGGATCAAAAGTCTGTCTGGACATGGTGAGGACTCCCAGTCTCCTCTGGTGGCTTATCTTCCCTGATTATTCAGTGAGATTGTTGGGGAGGTTTAAAGACCATTGCATTTCTTTTGGAAAAAAATTTCTTAGCACTTCTTGGCCTTTTGGCTAAGATCAAATCTAGAAGTTTCTTCAGTCAAATAAGGGAATTCTAGAGAACCCCTCCCTATAATTGGATCAAGAAAGAAACAAAAATTAGGAAGTACTTGGTCCTAAAGCATCTTTCAGGGGCTTCTGATTGATTTTAATTACTCAGCATACCAAAACCATACTTCAGCATATGATTTTCTGAGCCCCATCAGGGGAAGTACATGTTCTAGAATATGGGAGTTTGGGAGAAGGTTAGGCTGTTCCAACTCATTGGGGTGGCCCATTGTAGAGATCCAGTTGGATTTGGGGAGAAGGAAATGGGGTGGGTTGAAAGGCTGCTTAGAATTCCCAAGGGCCATTCATGGGCCCTGTGGTGTGATTATTAAAACCTCAGCCGTGTTGGCATGTAGTAAGTACTCAAGAAATATTTATTGGTTGTATGAGCAAGTGGTTGATAACGGTGATATAATAAACACATTAAAAACTTGTGAAGACATTCCTGGCCAGATGTAAAAGATGCTATTTAAGGAATAGACTGGATGTGTTGGGTCCTTAGAATCTTTTCATATTAATGAACTATGAGACCATTTGGAATTTTTCCATACTCCATTAGTCTTAACTCAATAGCAACGGTAAGAGAAAACACAAGTATTTGAATCTCTGTTGGATTATTGTATATTTTCTAGTTAAAAACTTCAAGTTTGTTTCATTCCATTTGTTTTAATTAGTAACTGGGATATTAGAAATGGTTTAAGGAGGGTTAACCTCATGTTTCTTTCCTAATCATGTGAAGGATTTATAAAACTGGATTAAACTTTTCCTTTCACCTCATTTTTTTATTGCTCAGTGCTATGTTGATCTTGACCTACTCCTTTTAAAAATTATCAGATTGATTTGAAAAAAAATTTATAAATATTTGTCTTTTTCTTTGTACTTCCTAGAGAGTTTTACATATGGTTCTATTAATGGGGTACTAATATAAGTCAATAGTAAATTAGGATTTTTGAAAGAAAAATTGCACATTACTTTGGCAATTTGTGTGTGTGTGTGTGTGTGTGTGTGTATGTGTACGTCTGAATTATATACCTACAAGGAAAATATTCCTTATTCTCTCTCTCTCTCTCTTTTTTTTTTTTTTTTGCTAGAGTGTTACTTTTGTCCCTCATACCAAAACTGGAACATGAAAATGTACAGTTGTTACCCAGTGAATTCTTAAAGTCTCATTGATTTAGGAATATAATATCCTTTATTTTTAACTTGAGCATATTCTAACTTCAGCTTATTCTTTCTTGTTACCTCAGGTTTTGTGATTCATCGCTGTAGTTTAGGCAATATGTAATATGCAGTGAAATGTAATATGATACCAGTTATATTGTCTGTCTTTCCATTTTCAAATCAGAGTACAAGAGACCATTGCTGAAGTGGCTGCTGA
Organism: Marmota flaviventris; assembly: GCF_047511675.1. Taxonomy (NCBI): domain Eukaryota; kingdom Metazoa; phylum Chordata; class Mammalia; order Rodentia; family Sciuridae; genus Marmota; species Marmota flaviventris. The sequence goes on from NC_092501.1 coordinate 17,531,274, forward strand.
ATTAAACCCTGATGGTTCTGCTCAGCAGCAGACCAAAGCCATCCATAAAGTGAAAAAGAAAGCCAAGAAGATCCTTCAAGAAATGGTTGCCACTGTCTCACCTGGGATGATCAGGTATTAACAGTGGAGGCACAAACTTTTACCCGGAGCTAGCCTGTTTGAGCAAATAGAACTGAACCATTGGATTCTCCTATCCTAGTATAGTGCTGATTGAGCACAAGATATTTTAATATATTTTTTAATGTTTATTTTTTAGTTGTAGTTGGACACAATACCTTTATTTTATTTATTTATTTTTATGTGGTGCTGAGGATCAAACCCAGGGCCTCACATGTGCTAGGCAAGTGCTCTACCGCTAAGCCACAACCCCAGCCTGAGAAGATATTTTAATGTTAAGTCCAATTCTTTTTTATATTCTTATTCAGCTTCTGTGGGAAGTAGCACTATGGTAGGCTCCAGGGTGTCTTAAACTCTGCTAACTGAGAGCAGCCATTGCAATATTTCTGATACCTGTTGTCCTCGACTGGTTATGAGTCAAGTCTCACATGCATGTCTCAAGGGAGAGGTTTGTGTGTGTTAGAGGGACCATTCTGCTCATTATATATTAGCTTGTTTATTTACCTTTAAAGTATGCAGTGTTATTAGAGTGAAATATGATTTTTATTCATAATAAATAAATTACTTCTTTCAGTAACATGTATTTAAAGTTAGCTCACTAGTTCTGCAATTCAGATACATAGGTGTGCACATGTACACACAAAGCCATTTACAAGTACTCATATAAAAGGTTGTAGTTCAGAAACCAAAGTTGAAAAATGTCACCTATAATTATAGCTGACATATAAATCATATTTATATGTATAGGTAAATGTATGCCTATAGATTTACCTTTTTGTTCTTTCTTTCAGACTTACTGGGTGGGTGCTGCTAAAGCTGTTCAATAGCTTCTTTTGGAACATTCAAATTCACAAGGGTCAACTTGAGATGGTTAAAGCTGCAGCTGAGGCAAGAATTTCTGTGAATCTGTTATTCTATTTTCCTCTTGTTTATAGGTTGTGACTTTAGAGTTCTTTGGGAAATACTCTCTGGTATAGTATCATGCAATTCAACCCAGTTGGAAGGTTTCCCTTTTGTGAAAACTGCAGTGGCTGTGTATCTTGGTGGATGTGGGGTAAAGGAAGACCTACCAGCATACGTAGGTTTCCTTTTGTAAATTACCTTGCAAAACCTAAGAGTCAAGTGGAACAATCCCTATTTTATAATAAGGAAATAGAGGCATAGAAAGAAATCACAGATAGTAAGGGATTTAGTTTAGGATTTCAAACCAAGCCTAACTCCAAAAACTTATATTCTTTTTACATGCTTAGGCCTGCCTCTCAGAGGTTCAACTTGAATTCTTGATTATGCCTCTCCTTCCCCTAGCTCATTCTGTTGTTATAGTTTTCCTTCTATTTAGTAAGTCAGTATTAACTTGAAAGAAGTTCACATTCTTGGAAAATATTTTTAAAGAATGAGTCACTGATTAGCCAGTGTTTGAGTGCCTCTAACCAAATATGCAGTTGCAAATTGTAATTGAATTTACATTTCAATTTTAAATTTGACATTTTTTTTTCTATTAGACGAATTTGCCGCTTATATTTCTACCAGTCCATAGATCCCATATTGACTATCTGCTGCTCACTTTCATTCTCTTCTGCCATAACATCAAAGCGCCATACATTGCTTCAGGCAATAATCTTAACATCCCAATCTTCAGGTAAGTTCAGCTTAATTTGAAATTTAAGTTATTCAAAAGATCGTGTTTTGAATTTTTGGTGGTTGTTTTTTTTTTTTTTGTGTGTGTGTGTATGTGTGTGTACCTTTTGATGCCTCTTAAGATGATATTAGCCTTTTTCCTTTTATTATTATAAAAAGTAGTACTTGCTTATTGTGTAGAATTTGGGTAGTGCAAAAAAGCATTATGACCATCACCATGGTTTATGTATTTTTTATGGATGAACTGTGAATACTTCAATTTGACAGGCAATATTTATCAAGTAAATAAAAGGCAGTTAGAAAGGTAAGATAGTAGACAACTATCCCAGGCTTGGCAGTAGGGAGGTGAAGTGGTGGTATAAAGGTAAATGAGAATAATCATACCTGAGACTTTGACCTTACAGAGCAAAAAACATGTAGAAGGAACAATACAACATGAAAGGTGTTTTTTAGAGGTTTTCAGGAAAATGAAGTGTATCCATTCAGAGGAAACTGCTGTGCAAAGACAGAGAGAGTCAAGAGCCTGGTGTGGTGGAGAGGTCATGGACCATTAGGGGAGGTATGAATATAGGATGCCTGTGGAAGGGTCAGGCTGGAGCTTGTAGCTGCATAGGCAGTGAGAGCTAGATCCACACGAGTTCCAAGGCAAGAGTCAAGAGTCCACTATGAGCCTTGGAAATGACATGTTCAGATTTCATTTTGAAAGATCATTCTGAAGGAGAAGAAGTTAGATCAATTCTGATTCTGTTATAACAATTTGGGCAAAATGTAATGAGGGCTTGAAAGTGTAGGAGTGCTCTTGAAATGGAGGGCATAGATTTACAGAGTACTTAGTAACTTGAATTTACAAGACTCAATGATGGTTCAGATTTGGGGCTCAGTAGAGGGGAAGAAGCTGGTAGGGGAGATTTCTGGGTGTTTTCCACCTAGGAAACTGGAAAGATAGTGGGTCTGAACACCCATGAGGAATTGGTGAGGAGTAGGTTGAGCTAGTTTGAGAAACTGAACTTTTAAACTTTGAACAAAGTAAGGTCACCTCTGTGAGAAGAGGGTAGGTAAGAGGAGTATAAATTTATAGAGAGACTGGATGAGAAGTTGGCTGGCAGGTTTTGCAGGCAGAGCCTCCTGGGTGGCATTCATTACCTTTGTGTGCTGTGAATTCTGGACCTCAGCCCCATGTCAAGGAGCTCCTTTCTAATCCCATGGCTCAGTGTTCTATAGGTTTTGAGTTCTGTAGCTTGTCAGTTTCCATTGATGTGATGAAATATTCTGAAATACTTGGCTCCATTGTGTCTGGGCTTGTGGTGAGGGAGTACCGCAGGGTGTGAAGGTGTGATGGAGGAGAGCTGCTTACCTCATGGCAGCCAGAAAGCAAGAGAGAGGGAGGAAGAATCTGGGGACATAATAAAGCCTTTGAGGGCATAGTCCCCAGGACTCGCTTTCTACAACCAAACCCCACATCCCTAGAGTGCTGTCACACGGGGAGTGAGGCTTTAACTTGAGCATTTGGGGGAATTTAATATCTAAGTCATGGCAGTGGCTGTGTGATCAGCAGAAGAGGAACCATTCACTAACGGTATTTATCCAGCTGTACTTTGGGCAAAAAGTGAGTAAGTCACACATCATTACCATGCAATAACGTGGTAATATTATATTAGCTAGTTAATGTATAATAGCTAGCTATAATACAGTGGGAGAGGACCCTAAAGGGCAGATATGGTTTCTAAGGATTAGAATACCTGTTTTGACTCTCCAGAGCACTTGAGTCCCAGTATCAGAGACCCTGGGAAAGGGACTTAGAAAGTCATCAGAGGTGCCAGAAGGCAGTTTCAGAGTGAAGAGGATTATTCCACTGGGCCTCTAGAGAAGCCTTGCCTCTTGTAATCAGAATAGCTCACATGCTGATTCCCGTTGTGTCTGATTCTCAGCTAGGATCTTGGGAAGTGCTTAATAAATACTTATAATTTCTCATAAATGAACCTTCCTGTTCACAAATTTGATGCCAGTCATTGCCTTGCCCACGCTTCCTTCACACATAGCCCAGTCTGTTTATGTGCAGCTTGCTTTTGTTGCATTCTTGTCTATACTTCTCAGGGTGCAGTATTTTTGTGACTGGCTCATCTCATTCATTTTGAATTTATTTTGCAAAGTTTTAATTTCAACAAGTGATACTAGGGCTGGAGTTATAGTTCAGGGGTAGAGTGTTTACCTAGCATGTGTGAGGCACTGAGTTCTATCCTTGGCATATAAATAAATAAAAATAAAGGCCATCAACAACTAAAAAAATGTTTAAAAAAATAAAATAAGAGTGATACTAAGCTTTGGCAACATTTTACCTTGGCCTTCTCATACTAACTGTGGAGGATAACACAAGTACAAATAGCACTTAATATAGTGTCACTCTGTTTAGATTAACATAGACATTAATGGTTCTTTTATAGTAGCATTGTAGTATTTGAAAAGAATAGGAAGAGGCTTTGAGTTCTGGAAAGATGACTTAGAAAATTTCAACTTTATGTCAAAAATTTATCTATTTGTAGAAAGAGACATGGGGCTGTGAACAGAATTGTTTTATTCCTGCGTATGTGTAAATAAAGTCAATTTTTGTTTCATGTTTTATAAAGGTGATTATACTCAGTTCAGTTTAATAAAATTATCCTTGTATCAAGGGAACCTGTTTAAGCAACAATTACTTGAGAACATTTTCCCTGAGGGACTATGTTCATTTTGTGAATTTTTATAAATTTGCCATGGACAAATTTCAGTATGTCTTGAGACCCTGGACAGAGTTTTAAAATTTAGAAGTATCCTATAATCCTTTTATAATCTGTGCCATCACCTTTGCAAAGCAGTATATCATGAAGTTCCTTTTGGTTTGTAACCAATGTAATAGACCTTCATCACATGCAGCGGTTGTCTGCAGGCTGGGGAATCTTGTGAATGATGAAGTGTGTCAGTGATGCGGAAGGTGAAAGACTGCCTTTATCTGCCTGGTCACCGCATATGTGGCTTACATCAGATTGCAAATGTTTTGAAGAAACTTGGAATTGGAGTATTCTTTTTATAGTTTTCCTTATAAATAATTCATGCACTCTTGAATTTATAGTACCTTGATCCACAAACTTGGGGGCTTTTTCATACGACGGAGGTTGGATGAAACACCAGATGGACGGAAAGATATTCTCTACAGAGCTTTGTTGCATGGGGTCAGTATGATCTGTAATTATCCTTAAGCCATCATGCCCGCTTTCACAGTGAAAGGAAGAAGAGATTGATGGAGCTGAGATTTTAAAAAACTGTTCTCTGAATAATTTGATTATTACCTAGGTATGAGTCTGATGAGTCTAATCATCAAAATACAGTGTTGGCAATGGTGCTTTGCTATTCTTGGTGTGGGTAAAATATTTTGTTAGTAGTGAAAAGATAGTTTTTTCTATATTCTTAAGGTTAGTTTTTCTTATCTGAGTCTCAGTTGAGTGGTTTTGAACTCATGCTTTGCTTTCTCTTTATATTTCAGCACATAGTGGAACTACTTCGGCAGCAGCAGTTCTTGGAGATTTTCTTAGAGGGCACACGCTCAAGGAGCGGGAAGACCTCCTGTGCTCGGGCAGGACTCTTGTCAGTGGTGGTTGATACCCTGTCTACCAATACCATCCCGGACATCTTGATCATACCTGTGGGAATCTCCTATGATCGGATCATTGAAGGTCACTACAATGGCGAACAGCTGGTAAGGGGTCTGCCTATACAAAAGTTACCATCACTTTTCAAGGCTTGCTTTTAGATTTAAACATCAGCATTTAGATTTGCTGTTAGGTATTCCCTGACTTTAGAACACAGTGAAACATGGTTGGAGGCATGCTGAGTAGCCCTCATCCACTGTGTCACTGTGGGGCAGTGCTCACATGGTGTCATTCTGCACTTGGAGGAAATGGCATGACCAGGGTGTTTTGTTTTGTTTTTTAATTTTTAATTTTTTAATTATAGTTGGACATGATACCTTTATTTTATTTATTTTTAATGTGGTGCTGAGGATGGAACCCAGGGCCTCGGACTTGCTAGGCAAGTGCTCTACCACTGAGCCACAACCCCAGCCCAATGACCAGGTTTTTCAGTGCTGGCTTTGGTCATTGGGCTGGAAAATAGAAGAGCACTTGCCACTGGGTTGTCATCTCAATTGGTAGCTTATCTGTGGTTTGCTCTCCCCAAGGGCCTGCCGTTTATTTGCAGATTTAGTTATGCCTGAAGAATTGGTGGGATCATATTGGCAAAACAACTACAAGTTAATTTGTGAAATGGCAGCAGGCTTTTTCTGTAAACTTTTTATTGAAGTATAGTAGTTACCAAAGAGTGCACAAAACATAACCATGTAGATTGAATTATCACAAAGTGAATACAACTAATAACAGCACCCAGATGAAGGAATAACATTATCGGGACCCCAGAAGTCACCCTGTGCCTTTCTTATCATTAGCCCCTCAAGAATAGCTACTTACCTGATTTCTTACAGAATAGATAGTTTTTTTCCATTAATGAGTTTCATATAAATGGGATAATACAGTATGTGTTCTTTTTACACCTGGTTTCCTTACTCAAGTGATTCATCCAAGTTGCTGCACATAGTTGATTTGTTCTCATAGCTCTAGCTCTGTAGTGTCCCAGTGTATGAATAAACCATAATTTATCTATTCATGCCATCATTCTTACACAATTCTCTTGGCAACCATAGGTATTTATTTTGTGTAGTATATGTTAGAGGTGGAACTGGTAGGCTATAAAGTACGTGTGTGTTCATTTTTAGTACTGCCAAACAGTTTGCCTTGATGGTTTTACCAACATACCCTCCTGTTGGCAGTGTGAGAGTGCTGGAGGAGAATAGTCTTGGTCTTATTTAGTGTGGAAGCCTTGGGTAAAATACTTACTGCATTCACTGCTTCAAGTATGTCACAAGTTTAAGGACACTTGACAGTTGCAGACTTTAAAAATTAAGCAATAGACCTGGATTGTTATCTGACAGCTTTCTTCTTATGCTGTCAGTCTCACTCTTGCCTGATGTCAAATAAATGCTCAGGAGGTGCTGCCTAGGCGAATAATCAGCTCAAAGGCCACTGTGAGGCTGACTGGCATTTAGTTACCTGAAGTTAGGTATTCAGACTCTGGGATTTGGTAGACTACTCTTAAGTGGCCTCTTTGACCTCTTATCTTTACCTGTGAACTTGAGTAGTTTTCAGGGTATTATATAATTTTATCCTTCACCAATTTGCAGCTGTATTTTTTGTGAAGGATGTGAACGTTATATTAAATGAACTAGTATGAAATGTTTTCCTCTCCCAGCGATGCGCCTACTTCTCTTGGTATCTTTGAATACTAAACACTTTCTGACAGGTCTCAGGTAATAACTTATTTTTCTTTATTATTGTTTTCTCTTTCAAGATGAATCTCTAGTATCTATACAGAATTATTCTTTGGAAAACAATTTGTTAGCTTTACTTCTCACCATGTTATCTTTTCACCACTGGAATTTAGGGCAAACCTAAGAAAAACGAGAGCCTTTGGAGCGTAGCAAGAGGTGTTATTAGAATGTTACGAAAAAACTACGGATATGTGAGAGTGGACTTTGCACAACCATTTTCCTTAAAGGTGAGAGTCTGTGGAGTGTGAAAGCATTGGCCCAGAGGTAGATAGTCTGGGCTCTCATCTGGCATTAACACCACCTCTGTGTACTCACGGCCTCTGATTCCTCTCCTGCAGGAAGGATATGACAAAAGTAGCATTTCCTAAAATTTCCCACCAAATTGTGCCTATTGACACAGGAGAATGTCTGTCTTTGGGAAGTAAAAAGGTTCAATGTTGCTATTTTTTAAAAAATTAATTCATGAGAATCCTATATATGCCAGTATTCTATAGTTTAAAATTGCATTTAGGGAAAATTTTTCAAAAAAAAAAAAACTTTCCCAGTGGGTAAAAATTGACAGTCTGTATGCTGCTGAGTGGAATTCAGTACCTAGCTATCTCAAGGGGACTGTTGTCTTCATTAACAGTCTGGGACTGCCAGTTCCCTGAGGTCTTGCTGTTTAAAATTCCTTAGATTTTCAGATTGGTATAGAGGAAGAAAGAGATGGGGGAGGAATCCGGGGACAAGGAGCAGGGGTATTATATATCTCCTTCTTTTGTACTACTTTGGCTCAACTTTAGAAGATTCTAAATGCTGTGCCACATACTTTCTGGTCTTAAGTGCTTTCAGCTCAGAGGGGCCTTGTCATTTCTTGCCACTTTATTTTTTATATTTTTAAATGATAGCACAGCTTGTTCTTATGATTTGTTTTTGTTTGAGGTTCTTTTGTATTTTATGTGACCTTCAGGTTGCCAGATTTCCTTCAAAAAGTATGGTAGTCTATTATTACTATTTCTCATTAGAAATGTTGAATGATTTCCATGACTATCTGAAAAAAGTTAACATTTTCCCTTTAGTTCTTAAGTGATTTTATTTAAGCATCATTCTGTCCTTTGTATTTTTAGTTCTTAGATTCTATGTTTAATAACTTTATGAATCATTTTGGACTTCCAAAGACAGTTTCAGTACAGGAAGTATTCCCATGCTCTGTAGTATGGCACATTTTTTTACCTTTGAGGATCAAAATGTTTTATATGTTGATAAAAAAGTGAGACAATGAAAGTTTTGATGATAGGTTTCTTTTCTTTCTTTCTTTTTTTTTTAAGGAATATTTAGAAAGCCAAAGTCAGAAGCCTGTATCTGCTCCACTTTCTTTGGAGCAAGCCTTGTTACCAGCTATACTTCCCTCACGGTAAGATTTGTGGAAATGTTTTTATATTAACTACCAAATAACTATTATTTTTAACATTACATAGAAAAATGTTAACTTTATTAAGAACATACTGCTGCTTCTTTACTTGATTATTGTAACTTTTCTCATGATCTGATAAAGAATATTGAATTGTGTTTTTACATTAGTTTGGAGGCTTTTATTTGCATGTGAAATCTTTTTGATTTTGTGAATCATGTACAAGTTCTTATTTGATTTATGCTTTTGAATATTTGAACTGAATTCTTCTCGGTAGTAGTTTAGGTTGTGCATATTGTACATAAATGAACCATGTGAAAGAGTTTTGCTATTTGAGTTTTACAGAATTCAAATTTAATTATAGCTTCAAGAAATAGAATATTAAGCCCTTCTTTTAATATGCTAAAATTTTGGGTTTTCAGACATGTTTTAAAACATGAAATTTTGCATTTTGTGCTTTGTCTGCCAGTGGGTTTTGGAAGTGATGTACCAAAAAACTGTTTATAGTCATAACTAAATAGCATGTTTTGTCCAAGAGATGATACTAAACATAATTAAGTATATTATGGAGGAAAACAACTCATAAAATACTCTTTTTTGTGGTTTAAATATAAAGTGTGTAGTAATTTGAAGTATTTAAATTAGATGTAAATTAGGTTTAATTTATAGATTAGTCCTATGTACTTTGCCTTGTGAAAGAGTGGGGCAGTGGAATGCTGATTTAAAAAAATCTTTTCAGACCTAGTGATGCTGCTAATGAAGGTGTAGAAATACCCAGTAATGAATCCAGGAATGCAGCAGAAGAATTCTTCCGAAGAAGGTTGATTGCAAATCTGGCTGAGCACATTCTATTTAGTGAGTAGAATTCCACACTCTAAATCTTTGATTCAGATCTGGCACAGTGCGGTGCAAACCTTACAGGTTTTGGAATCTGCTGAGGTTGTAGTTTCCTCTTCCAGGTCAATTGCCTAATTCACAGGTAGTGATAGGCAAGTTATTGAAAAGAAAGTGATATTGGGGGAATTTGAGGGAATGTGAACAAATTATTTGACTTGGTGTCTGATAAGCAGTGGTACTCATGTTTTATTTCTTGTGCTTTTTAAAAAAGGTTTTGTCAAAATGATTTGTGGCCTGTTTTGCTCATAAATGTGTTTTTGAACTAGTTTATGATGCAACATCTAGGTTTATAGTTGCATATTCTTTTCTTCTCTGATCCCATGGGTATTTTTATTCAGTAAGTATTGAGTGGCTATTTCACATAAAGGTTTGCTATAGCTGCATGGAATACAAATTGAATCATTAATGGTTCTGTGCTCAAAGAGCTTCTGCTGTCTCAGTGGAATAGTTGTATACAAATACTTGAAGTCATAGTGACACTGAGTAGCATTAGAGCTCTGGGTATTATGAGCCTCCCTTACATTCTAAGTTGCAGCATGTGTACTCTTTTAGAGGCTGCTTTAAAAACCGGAGACAGCTGCTGAGTGTAGTGGCACATGCCTGTAATCCCAGTGACTCGGGAGGCTGAGGTAGGAAGATCACAAGTGTAGGCCAGCCTTAGCAACTTAGCAAGCTCTAAGCAACTTAGCAAGACCCTGTCTCCAAATAAAAAGGTCTGGGAATATAGTTCTGTCCCTGGGTTCAATTTCTAGTACTGGAAAAAAAAAAAAAAAGTCCTCAGTCAGCACCATGGTGTCTTGGTACTCAGACCAGCAGGATCTCCTTGCTCCTTCTGCTCTGGCTGCTCATTTTCCCACTTGACTCTGGGCCAGAGGAGTTTCCTTCCTTCTTCTTTCCCTCCAACCTTCCTTTGGTGCTGGGGAATGGAACCAAAGGACTTCATACATGCTAGGCATGCACTCTACCATGGAGCTGTATCCCCAGCCCACAAGATCCTTTCTTAAGCACAGCTGATTATATGTCTCTTTTGCCTAAGATTTGGATGCAAAAAATAATACATCCTAATTTTTGAAAAGTAAAGGTGAAACAGATAGCAAAATCCACTATTTAAGTAACTAGTGGCATTACTGTCTAATCTCTAAAGATATTTACAATTTTTTACCATACTGGTTTTCATTTATAACATTTATTAATGTTTTAAAGAATTCTTTTTTAAAATATTTTTTTAGTTGTAGATAGACACAGTACCTTTATTTCATTTGTTTTATTTTTATGTGGTGCTGGGGATGGAACCCAGTGCCTCACGTATGCTAGGCAAGCACTCTACCACTGATCCACAACCCCGGCCCCATATTTTAAAGAATTCTTTATAAATACTCTTTTTAATGACTGTAAATATGGTACTGGACACTTTTTAAAGTCAACACTAGAGACCAATTGTGAGTGACATGTTCATGAATTCATTGTTATTTGTCATACAACTTAGATTATATTTTCTTTTTTTCCCCACATTTTTTATTGGTGCATTAAAGTTCTACATAATAGTGGAATTTGTTGTTACATATACATGTACACAGTATAGCAATATAATTTGGCCAGTGTCATTTCCCACTATTTCCTCTTTCTCTCCCTTCCTACCTCCCCCTAGTTCCTTTCTTATACTCTACTGACCTCCCTTTTATTTTTATGAGATTCCCCCTCATTCCTTCATTATTCTTTTTCTTACAGACTATATTTTTATTTCAAAATATTCCATGGATGTTCACATAATTTTCTATAAATCAAAATGTTGGGTTATATACTATAGATATTTTCAAATATATTTCTGTGCCCTTGCTGCCCATCTCTGGGCCAGGTTGAGGGGCCAAGGGTATAGCTCAGCGGTAGAGAATTTGGCTCAGCATGTACAAGACCCTGGGTTCAGTCCCCACCACTGCCCCCGCCCATGTTTAGCCTATCCCCCCAAAACCCCCATTCCCTGCCAAAAAAAAAAAAGGAATAGACTCCTCTGGGCCAGTTTGAGAAGAGGAAATGAAGATACATTGAGCTCCTGTTACCATGAGTCCTTGCCAGACCATCATTTCATTCTTTTACAGCCCAATGAACTAGATAATATTTTGCAACTGAGGCTCAGGAATTTTGTTTCATTTTCTCCAAGTCATGAAATTAGTGTAGAAATTAGGATTTGAGCCCAGATTTTTCTGACTTCAAATCCAAATTTTTCCTTTTTCTATACCTTCACTCTAACTTGGTGAGTATGTGCAAGAAGAGTGAAATAGGGATGTAATTCTAAAAGACTGCGGCCAGGGACAAGTCAGGAGACACACAGGGGGTATCCCATAGAACTCGAGAACAGGCTCATACTCTGGGTTTTGGTATTTCAATAAGGGTATCTCTTGGTCATAAGTATCCCAAATCTTTTGGCTGAGGTTGAAGGTGGACCCGTCTTAGATGGCATTATGAATAATGATCTCTAAAGAGGCTCCATTTTACCAGAGCATGGTGTAATGCTACAGTTTCCTTTTGGTAAATCACAGTTATAGGAAATGTGGCAGAGAACTTTTATAGTTTTAATACCTTTGTTTAAAATTAAGGTGCTTTTAAAAAGTTTTAGCTGTATTAAAAAAAAAAAAAAGTGCAACTAAAGCTTTTGTGTTTGCCTTCCAGCTGCTAGCAAATCCTGTGCCATCATGTCCACCCACATTGTGGCCTGCCTGCTGCTCTACAGACACAGGCAGGTATGTCCATGATATCACCCACAGTTCAGTAGAAAGCCTGCGAAGCTTTTATCAGCTGTTCAGAGGCATCTTCAGAATAGATTTGGCCCACTCCTGGCTAGTACTATGAGATAAACAGTAAAATAAATTAGGGACCCACTCCAAGGGAGTTCCTAAACATGGTAAAGGAAGAATCTACATAAAAGAAAAGTCAGACTACTTAATATATGCAGTAATAAGATATTCTTTGAGACCAGGCTCAGTGGGACTTGCCTATAGTCCCTATTCCTTGGGAGGCTAAGGCAGGAGGATTGCTAATTTTAGGTCAGGCTGGGTGAGTTCTTGTCTCATAACAAAAAATAAAAAGGTTTGCTATATGGGTCAGTGGTAGATATTCTTTGATTAAGATGGTTAATGTAAATAAAGTATATTTCATTGACTTGTGGTATGTTTTCTGATAGTGAATGATTTCCAAGTAATCTGATTTGTATGTTAGGGCCCACCCTCTGTCTTCCCACAGTAGACCTGTCTTAACTCTATGATAGGATAGACCGTGACTGGTCCATTCAGTCATGTTCTCAGCACCAGGCATGGTGCTGGTATGTATCCTCCAAATAAATGTTTGTAAGACAAATATTTAAAATGAAGGAAATTCTTTCTCAAAACTGAAAACTTCTTACCTTCAGACAACTTTTCCTTCCCTTTGTGATCTCACATACTCACTCATACTAGAGTGGTTTCTGGCATGTGGAGTACCATGTCATTCCTATAGGACCAGCTTTTTAAGCAGTTTCCTGACTGGCTCTGTATTGGTGATCTGGGTGTTTCCTGTAGGTCCCAATAGCAAGCTGTGGGAAGCCAAAGCAAGAAGAAAATCCTGGGAATATTGGCCTCTTGGCCTTTTGGAAAGGATATTTTCCCTGTCTTGAGATCATTTCTCTGTCTGTAGGGAATCAATCTCTCCACATTGGTGGAAGACTTCTTTGTGATGAAGGAGGAAGTCCTGGCTCGTGATTTTGACCTGGGGTTCTCAGGAAATTCAGAAGATGTAGTCATGCATGCTATACAGCTGCTGGGAAATTGTGTTACAATCACACACACTAGCAGGAATGATGAATTCTTTATCACTCCCAGCACAACTGTGCCATCAGTCTTTGAACTGAACTTCTACAGCAACGGGGTGCTGCATGTCTTCATCATGGAGGCCATCATAGGTATGTCAGGCCCCGAATGCTTTTAGATATTTTCTTGGAAAGTACAGGGCCTAAAACACATAGTGGCATCTACTTTGGTTAGATGATAGCCACTTGTTGGAGAAAATGCATTGTTATATTTTTAATTTCCAAATCTGCTGCCATGTCACTGGTTATGGCCACAGCAGGTATTTACTGAACCACTGTGTGTGTGCTGTTTGCTTATCACTGTGGAGGGAGTCAAGTGCCTTGCTGTCTAGGAGCTAAAGCTCTAATTGAGATGGCACGCACAGGGCAGTGAAGAGAGTGGAGGGCTTATGTGATGGAGAGAGTGCAGAGGAGAAAGAGCAGAGGCGACTGAGCCCTTGGGGATGTCTTTCATAGTGTTAAGACCATGTAGGCTCATAATAATCAAATCCTGTGGGATTTTCTCCAGTAAAAGCAGGCCACTGTTTTTGATATATTAACACTTAAGGAGATCTGAGTTATTAGAGCCAGGTGAAGTTTGTCTTGGAGACCCCGTGCGGGTGACTTCATTCTTACTTTTATGTCCCTAGCTTGCAGCCTCTACGCGGTTCTAAATAAGAGGGGCTCAGGAGGACCCACAGGTGCCCCCGGCAACCTGATCAGCCAGGAGCAGCTGGTGCGGAAGGCCGCCAGCCTGTGCTACCTACTCTCCAACGAAGGCACCATTTCTCTTGTGAGTGAAGGCTCTTCATGTTACCTGTTTTCTTTTGAGCATTTGCACAAAAACAAACCACCTTTGTTTTTCTCATAGAAAACTTTTGGCCCACTGTTGCAGCCTTCTGTTCACTCCTGCCGTCAGTGACCACCAAATCAATGTCATTGACCATCTTGGTTTGAGTGTGGCTCACCTCCCCAGTGAATCCTTTGTGCAACTACAAGGCATGGGAGGACAGATTGCTCCATGTTTGTAGTTAGACCCAAAGTGACTGAGTGATGTGTGAAAGGGTCTGAGTCATAGTTTGTCAGTAATTAACACACCCACATGTAGATGATGGATCACAGGTGATAAAGAGTGAGAGAAACAGCCTTAAAAATCATCTGTTTGACCCCCTCTCAATTTACAAATGAGGAAACTGAAGCCCAGAAGTAAAAGTTAGCATTTATATTATAACCTGGCACTTCTAGATATTTAAAATGAGACATATATACTGAGCCATAAATATTTCCTTCTCAATCAAGTACAATTCATATTTTATTTGTATTCTAATATCTCTTCCCCTTATATGAATAAGTCTTGGGACATTTGCAATTAAAAGTATTTTGAGTACAGCTCTTCTGTATGTTCTCATTTTGTATCATTGATTGGTGGTTCTGTTGGGGAACCTGTTTTGCATGAACTTTGGACGATGTGACAGGAAAGGTAGGGACAGATGAGAATCTTAAGATTAGCCTCATCCTTTCCCAGGGTCTTGTCATAATACTTTGTTTCCTCATTCACTACTTTTGTGAACATTCTTTGTTGTAAGATGGCCTATCAGAGAGATTGTCTCATAAAAGACCAAGAAACAGATGGTGGGGACCAAGACCCTACCCCTTAGAATAGGGCTTGCTCTACTCTGGGAGAGGACTGAGTTCAGGAGCGCCCTCTGCAGGTGGTTTCACATCAGGAGTGCCCACCAGCTAGGAAACTAGGTCTCTCTGGCTTTGTCCATGACCAGGCATTTATCAACAGGGTGGACATTAGAAATCACAGGACTTGCCAGGGGAGTAAAGTAGGTGATAACATGGAAGGATTTGACAGCTACTTTGTTCAGTGTCTTTAAAAAATATGGAACAGTGAAATTTATGTGTGTAAATAAGTTTTTTTTTGTTGTTGTTTTTCCTGCAGCCCTGCCAGACTTTTTACCAAGTTTGCCATGAAACAGTAGGAAGATTTATCCAGTATGGTATTCTTACAGTGGCAGAGGTAAGAGGAAGAGCCTTCCTTTATTTGTCTCTTGAGTTTCTTGCTCTGTTTCCTTACCTTTTCCAGCAATTATTTATGCCAGTATTTCTATCAGTAATTTTAACCCATAATTATATTTGCCATGTAGTCATGTCTAGGTGAAAGAAGAGAAACATAAAGATGGGGAGAATAAATGTCTTTTTGAATTATTTAATATTTTGCTTTCTTTTGTATAAGTGCTATTGTTTTAAGGCATACCTTGACTTGATTCTGTGACATCCAGAAGTTGCATTCTAAGATGCGACACTGTACATATCAGTGTGCTTGTAGCTTGCATATGTGCAATTTTCTCTTGAGATTTTAGTTTTGGTGGATTTGGTGTAGAGGGGAGGGCCTGGGAAAATGGAAGTCAATTTAGAAGATGGAAGAGTATCTTCATTTGCTCTGTCTGGTAGCTCTTTCCCAAGACCCTACCCTTCTCCTTCCCCTGCTATCTCCTGTGATTTTTGATTGGAGAGGGAGGTAGACTGGTATTAGGAAAGGCTAAACAGAGAAGGGGCAGGAATGGACTGAGAAGAGGACTGCCTTCTCTGGTCCAGCTGGGCAGTTACTTGGGTACCTGGGTGTATTTTTTCACTGTTGGTGGTCTCCTTGGCATAGCAAGATGACCAGGAAGAAATCAGTCCTGGTCTTGCAGAGCAGCAGTGGGACAAGAAGCTTCCCGAACCGTTGTCTTGGAGAAGTGATGAAGAAGATGAAGACAGTGATTTTGGTGAGGAGCAGCGAGATTGCTACCTAAAGGTACTTTGGTGAAGAATTGAAGGGAACATTACAGTGATGAGTTGAGGTTCATATTGCAGCTAGGTAAACTAAACTCTGGTAACTCGTTTATATTCTAAATACTCACTAGCCAGCTCCATCTAGTAAAGACACCTAAATTGCTCAGTTTGGGGATTGGTAAGTAGAAAAGGAACTAAGAGTTGAGAAATCAGAAAGAGGAAGACCAGGGGGGTCCCTGTCACTGCTATCTTGTGAAATCTACAGGCACATTCTTGTTCACCCATCCTCGTACCTACTCCCCATGAGGCAGTATTTTTTTTTTTTTTGCCAAGTGACATTCAGAATTTCTCTCTCTTTACATTTAGATATTACTAGTTTGAAGATAAGGCAGTGATCTTGCTTGCACACTCCAGAGGGGCTCAAATCAACCTTCAATTTTGGGTGGGTGCAGTGAGAACCTCCCGGGCCACAAAGTTCCCCATTACTGTGCCCATCTTTCCCCAAAGTGCTAGTGCATGGTGAAGTCCTATGGGGGAGACAGAAAGTGGGACCTGGGAAGGACTGAGATGATCTCGGTAGTCTGACCTGATGGCCTTTTGTCACACTCGAGTGACTGTTGAGTCCAGGCTTTAAACCCCAGAGGGCCCAGCCTCAGAACCAGTTGTTTGCTTTGATGACAGAATGTCATAATTGTCATTCAGTTATAAAAATTGCTTCTAGGGACTGGTTAGTGAACACAGCCTCAAATATTATAAAAGTGAAAGATTGCAGTAAAGAACACATTTCAGAATCAGTTGTTTTTAA
The DNA here is from genome assembly GCF_047511675.1 of Marmota flaviventris. Lineage (NCBI taxonomy): Eukaryota > Metazoa > Chordata > Mammalia > Rodentia > Sciuridae > Marmota > Marmota flaviventris. Next base: position 17,548,135 of record NC_092501.1, read on the forward strand.
CAGAGATTATCTGCATGACGAGTATTCTCCTTTTATATAGTGTTAGTGGGAGGGGCCATCTTTTCAAGTTACTCTTTTTTTTCCAAATAAAGTCCTTGTCAGCTTGCTTCACTTCTTCTGTCCCTTGTTGGAGCCTTCATTTTCTGCTTTTGTACTCTCAGGTGAGCCAGTCCAAGGAGCACCAGCAGTTCATCACCTTCCTACAGAGACTGCTTGGGCCTTTACTGGAGGCCTACAGCTCTGCCGCCATCTTTGTCCACAACTTCAGTGGTCCTGTTCCGGAGCCTGAATATCTGCAAAAGCTGCACAAATACCTAATCGACCGAACCGAAAGAAATGTTGCAGTATATGGTATGTTAAATCCCTATTTCAACTTCTTTTAAAAATTAAAAAAAATTCATTGGTGCATTATAGTTATGCATAATAGTGCAATTCACTGTTCTATATTCATTATATGCACACATGTGATTCTTTCAATTTCATTCTCCCATACTTCCCCCCCGCCCCCCGGTCAACCCCTGGTCCCTTTTCTCTACTGGTTTCCCTTGTAATTTCATGAAAACCACCCTTCTACCCAACACACTTCTTTTTTTCTCTCTACCTTTCACATAAGAGAGAAAACATATGACCCTAGACTTTATCAGTTTGGCGTATTTCGTTTAAAATAATGCTTTCAAGTACCATTCATTTTCCTGCAAATGATATAATTTCATTCTTTGTGGTTGAATAAAATTTCTTTATGGATATATAGCACATTTTCTTTTTCCACTCATGTGTTGACAGATGCCTGGGCTGGTTCCATAGTTAGGCTGTTGTGAGTTGTGCTGCTGTAAGCATGGATACGCATGCATCCCTATGATATGATATTTTAATTCTTTAGGATAACTCTGAGGAGTGGGATAGCTGGATCATGTGGTGCCATTCCTTTTGATAAAATGCCATATTGATTTTCACAGTGGTTGTATGAATTTATAATCTCACTAATAGTGTTTCTTTTTCCTCACATTTTCTCCAGCATTTATTATTGTCCAATTTTTATTATTGTTTTATTATTTTTTAAATATTTTTTTATTTGTAGATGGACACAATACATTTATTTTATTTATTTTTATGCGGTGCCGAGGATCGAACCCAGTGCCTGATACGTGTTGGGCAAGTGCTCTACCTGAGAGCCACAACTATAGCTCCTTCTTGGCATTCTTGACAGCTGCCATACTGCAGCCATTGATGAAATGAGAGTGAAATGAAATCTTGGTGTAGTTTTGATTTGCATTTCCCTGATCGATGTTGGACAATTTTCATATATTCTTTGACTGTTTGTAAAACTTTTAAAATTTTTATAGAAATCTGCTTATTGTAGGAAATTGGAAAAATATAAAATTATCCTGACCTGTAACTCAATAGATTATTACAATTATTTTCTTTGGTATGTCATGTAAGTTAGATGATGCAATAATGTACTCTTAAATCTGGCTTTTTTTCACTCAACATTTGTGAGAGTCATACATGTTATATGTAGTTTGACTTATTGTCATGAAATGTTCCATTATTTACCATATTTTATTCATTCTACTGTTGAAAGATATTTGCATCATTTGCAGTTTAGAGCTACTTTGTATAGTGTTGCTGTGAACATGTTTGAGTGTCATTTGGGGGAGCATCTATGATCATATATATGACATACAAACAGGAATAGAATTGCTTGGTCACAGGCCATGGGTATATGTTCAGCTTTAGTAGATACTGCCAGACAGTTTCTAAGTGTTGTACCAACTTTCCTTCCTCCCAGTAGCGTGTGTTTCAGTTGTTCCATGTCCTGCAGCCCTTGGGGTTGTCACATCATCTCTCTTTTTTTTTTAAATTTTCTAATATTTATTTTTTGTAGTTATAGATGGACAGAATGCCTTTATTTTATTTTATTTTTTATGTGGTGCTAAGGATCTAACCCAGTGCCTCACACGTGCTAGGCAAGTGCTCTGCCACTGAGCCACAACCCCCGCCCTCATCTCTTATATCTATGATAGGTGTGGATGGGGTAGGGGTAGCACTTCATATGGTTACAGTTTGGAACTGAAACTACTTAGAATCAAGTTTTAGAGCCAAAAGGTATCCAGAGATAATCTCATTCAATCACCTCACTTTATGAATGAGGAAACTACCCAGGATCATACAGCTAGTCAGTTAATGGACAATCTTGGGTTTAGAATTCTTGCTTTCTGATCTGTAGCCTGTGCTCCCTCTGGCTGCACAGGTGTGTAGGAACCATCTATGCAGCACTGTGTAGTTTACAGGAATTCTCACACATTATCTTGTTTGAGTCTCACAGAGACCCTGCAAAATGGATACTTTAGGTATTGTCCGTCCTTCCTTCTCTTTTCTCCCTCCCCGACCCTTTTTCCCTAATAGATGATAGAATGGGTTTAAAGAGACCACAGATCATCTGGGAGACCTCACTGTTGCCAGTGGCAGAAGCGGAGCTGGCCGGTCTGCGGCTTGCTGTGGCCCTCCCTCTGCCCCCACTGCTTTCTTACTGCTGGCCTTGGGGCTTTATGTCCACTAGATCTAAACCCTGACAGGGTCTTATTGTTTCTCTACAGCTGAGAGTGCCACCTACTGTCTTGTGAAGAATGCTGTGAAAATGTTTAAGGATATTGGGGTAGGTATCCATGTTTATAAAAGCTGTGTTGACATTGGCTCTCAAGATCTAGTCTGTTTGCACTATTTGTATTGGGAGCGTGGCCCCAAGAACAGCTGCTTCTGCTGGGTTGACTGGGGAGGGACATGGCGACAGTGAGACCCATCAGTACAGATTTATTTGCATGTCCCAGAATTGTGTTGGTTTCATATTCATTCCCAAACTGTTTACATATAAAGATATCAGAGCGTTTCAAGATGCTCCTGTGAGCTCAGCCATTCATTTAATTCCACATGGCTCTCAGTTTTTTCCTTGTGTTTTTGCTGGTCTTGCTACAAGTCTTCTCAGGCTTTCCCTTGGTCTCATGTGGAACATGAACTCCAGGGGCATCAAGTGTCTCTTTGTAAGGGACGGTGTGTGACTTTGTTCTGGCTTCAGTCATAGTGTATGATGCACTGGTTGAACTGTGTCCCCAGCCTCCTGCCTCATGTGCACCTGCACATCCTCATTTATTTAAATCGGGACGTGGTTTTAGGTGCCTTTGCTGCCCTTTGGGGTCTAGAACACAGGTGAGGGTTGGTGACAGATATGCCCTCCTTTGCCTTTAATTGAATCTACACTTTCTCTTCAGGTTTTCAAAGAGACCAAGCAGAAGAGAGTATCTATTTTAGAACTGAGCAGCACTTTCCTACCTCAATGCAACCGGCAAAAACTCCTAGAATATATCCTGAGTTTTGTGGTGCTGTAGGTAACTTATGGCACCTCTGGCAAGTGAAGGGCTGGAGATGAGTCCCTTGCAGGCTCCAGCATTTGTCCTGAGAGTTGCAGGTGCCGTCGCGTGGCCGGGCCTGCCCTGCCCTGAGGTGACCTGGAAGACAAGTGCCTTCTCCCCTTTGTGGACCTGTGATCTTCCCAACTCTTAGACACAGCGGCCTATGGATAACACTCGGGGGGCCCTCAGCCTCTGTTGCAACTCATAATCAGTAGATTACTAGATGAAATCTCAATAAATTATTTTGGAGTTTATTAAAGATTTACATTTTAAGTACAACTTTTAAGGACTAATTACTGTGATGGAAACAGAAATGTAGTTGTATTCTAGAACTAAATGTTGTATAGTATACATAAATAGTGGAGTAATTCATTCGTATATTTTCTGATTAATCGTTAATGCTTCCCTTAAAAATAATTGTCATCCATTCACTCTTTTCGGTTTTACCTTTGTCAGTAGTAACTAAATTTGAAACGGGAGCCCTTTCATCCCAAGTGCTTTACAGATGAGTGGGCTGAGGTACATCATACCCAGATATCACTGTGCTGTCCTCTGAGGTCAGATTTAGAAAACGTGTTAAGAGCTACATGAAAACAGACAATATTAGTTTAGGTCAGGAACTGAGATAATGCGATCAAATAGCCAACATCAGGAATTAAATTTAGCTGGCAAAATACAAGGTAAACCTGGCCAGAAAACTGGCACTGAAAACTTGTGCTCACATAAAAAAGTGCCATTGAATTTCAAATGACCAGCAAGTATTTAAAAACTTCTCCTGTTTTATGTCTGCACCCCTTCCCACCTCTCACAGGTACAGCTGTTTCTTCTGAAATCTCCAGCCAAATAGCACCTGCACTGAGTTGATTAGCTCATCCTGATGGGCTCTGTTAGTTCATGCTCTGGCTGCAGACTCCCGACCCAGGGCTTTCATGTATGCACACAGGTCGGTGGGTGGCTGGTACTTACTCGAGTTTGCAGTGTTTGAACTGTGCAGTATCTGCATGTCCCTACTTCTAGGTGAATAGCATTTATGGATTTTTACCTTTGAGAAAAAAACATGGTTTATATGCCTAAACCCTCTCATGCCTCATAGAGGCAAATAATTAATTATGAAAAATTGTCTGTTTATAATGGGTAGGTGCCTTTTTGTGAGCAGGGAGCATAATTAATTGTGATAATTATGGTGATTTCTTAAAGATCATGTAATGTTAAAAATTTTCCTAACCATTTATTGTCCCTTATTTCCATGATATTATGAAACTGAGTTTTTTCTGATGAGTGTTGCATAGATTCTTTGAATTTAGTATAAAAGTACTGCAAATTAAGTTTGTACTTTCCTGAACTTGGATTTTAAACACTAATAGTATTTCATGAGTATGTGTGCATTGGGAGAGGGAGGGGTATTGGTGGATAGTTCACATTCTGTGAAATAATCTTGTTTGAGAGTCAGCAATAATGCTAATGCTGTGTGATCTTTCACCATTCTCCAATTCTGTACATAAATATATCTCTCCTTTATCTTGTAGAAACTCACGTACCATTAAGTCAGTCACTATAGCAACTGTGTGGCATGAGATGCCACCTTTTCACCTTCAATTTACTGAGTAGAATAGAGGAACACTTCTGGCTGCACTTGGGGACTACCCAGGGAATCTGTTCATTCCCTTGGATGGTCCTTCTCTGGGGAATCAAACACTTCACAAGTCTCTTCTTTTCCTATCCTCTAAATTGTAATTCGAGGATCATTCAACTTCTCTGTTAGTTGGCTGGAAAGTCCAGGCGGAGACTGGCTTTCCAGTGGATATTGCTGCTCTGCCTGTCACTTTTGCAAAGAGCTGCTGCTTTACCAGCTTGAGCAGAGAAACTATGGCTTCTCTTGCTTTATTTTCCCTTTTGGTTGGCTTGTTTTCAAGAAATTTGATCAGATGCTTTGGGGAATGCAATTTGCTAGCTCTCTTGCCACTTAACTCACTGTGAGGATAAACATGCATGCTTTTATAATTAACTGGTGCTTTGAAAACCTTTTTTAAGGAAGAAAAATCTCAACCAAAGTTATGCGCATCCAGAGAAGCTGACCCTTAAGTTAATTTTAGCACAGCTCATTCTTTAGTGCCTCATTACTGGGGAAAAAAGATCACAATAAGGCTTCCAGATAGCTCTGTTTTGCTAATAGACACGTTCTCATTGTTTTCCAACAGCGGATGGCTTCCAAGTAAGGTTAAACCAACTAGGTGCTTGTAAATAATTTATTACAGTTTACTGTATTGCATTTCTGTGAAACTGAAATGCATGCCCTTCAGGGGAAGACTGTGAGTCAAGTTTAAAAACAAATAACCCAGTAACAAGCAATATGAAACTGCACCCTATTTTTAAAAAAATAAGAAATTCAGAAGAAAGGAAGGAATTTGCACTGTCTTAAAATTCTAACAAAATGACAAAAATGTGTGTTAAGTGTAAAAAACTAGGAACTGAGAAGGCACTGCATCTTCTTCTTCAGACCTCTAAGTCTCACGGAGTCACGAGGGTGAGTAAAGAAAATATGTCCTAGGATGGCAGCGAATGGAAGCTCCGACTGTGGAGTTTCCTGCAACCTGGAGGGGCGAGGGCAGTGCCCGTAGAGTTCCTTGTCTTCTGAGGACCCTGGGAGATGTGCCTTGGTGTTTTTTAGCAAGTGTTGCTGGCAAACTGTTCGATCGTGGAAACTTGTGCTGCACCTGAGCACGGTAAGGGCTTGGCCCCCAGCAGTCTGTTGAACCTGGCATTTCCCAAACTCTTGACCTCAGGACCTTTTCCCCCTCTGGGACACCTCTGAACCTCTCACTAGTATCCTATGGAAAACATTTAGGAAGACACTACGTTAGGCAGTTCTGTAAGGAGACAAAACACTGACGAACAGATGGCACCGAGGCCGAATTCGCATGCATTTTGTACCACCAAATGTTGAGATGAATGATGGGTATTTCCTCCCCTGGAAAGAATAAGCACAGAAAAATTGTAACATAGGTGGCCAGAGCTCTTTCCTTTGATGGGAAGATGAACTGTCAATGACTCTGGCTTTTTTACTGAAAGTAGCAGAATTAATACAAGGATTAATTGTGGGAAATGATCAAGGTTTTAATTCAGATCTAGAAGAAAACATCGCACAACTGAATGCAGATTTTTATCCGTAGATAGTTCCAGTATTTAGAGATGTAGAACCTATTGAGGTTTATAAGACTTACTATGGGATGTAAATCTGTTTTTTAAAATACTCTTTTTAGGAACCTAGAGTTGCCACCTGGCATTTTAGTTTAATACGAACTAATGATTGCTTTGAAAGAGACTCTTCACTTTATTTCTAAACAGTTAAAAGGGCTAAATGTCTTGATGGAAGGGGTTAAAGTATTGCCTGTTGTACAAAGAAATGCTAGATTGTTGTAAAAAGAATTGCTATAAAGTATTGTAAAATAATGCTGAGTGATTTTGTGAGTGAAACTTGGACATGTTGATTGATTGTTATGCCTGATAATGTATTGTGAGAAGCACAGAAATGTAGTTTTGTTTTAATAAACCAAAAAAAATGAACCTTATTTTTGATGTCTTGGCTTTGTAGTTAAACGTTCCCTAGGCAATTCATTATACACATTCTTCTTGTTTGACTTTACATAAAACTTTATTAATGTTTACAGATCTAATCTGACATAAATTTATGAGCCCACAGTTCATGATTTTATTAACCAAGATCTCTTCACATCTGATCGACACTTGGAAATAGAGATATCTACCTCTTCTTAGCTGTGGCTTACCTTTTATTTGGTAAATTTTACATCATATATTTTTTGGGTTTCTACAAAGATTCTATTAAGCTTGGTGCTTCTTGTCATAAGTTCATAAAAATCACACTGAAGTGTTTTTCTCACTAGTTTATAATTAGTTGGTGAAAATATTTTTTTTTTGACAAATAAGAAAAGTATTTCTTTGATCATAGCACAGATGTTTTGTGGATCCTTTGAAAACACAGCTTCTCCTTAAGTATATTCTCTGAAAATGGTGGTGAACATATGCCTGATGGTGGTGTTCCTGCCCTTTGGTGTGTGCCCAGCTATGGAATGGACTAATGCCTGAGGCCACCTCTCCAGCCATCCCTTGGCTTTGACTTTGTCTTACCCCTTCTCATTTCCTGTGTAATGCTGCTGCTGTGACTGCCCTCACTCTTTGGTGGTCATTCTCTCCTTGGTATTAGCAACTCTTGGCTGCTACCATAAGTTACCTTTTCATAAATAAATTCTTTTAACTTTTATAGCCTCATGGATATTAATTTTGAAGCCGAATCTCTGGATGCTTAGCTTATTTTAGTCCTCACTTAGTCTCTTTTTTAAACCTTTGTCATCTTCTACATGCCTCACTAATAAATTGCTAACATACCTTTTAGACAAACCAGGTGTGTCTTTGCAGTTTCTGTCCATGACATTTCTAATGTGGATACAGCCTCTTTAGTTTTCGTGTTCCCTGTTATCCTCCCTCTGTCTACACTTTGGACTGTGACTTCTCTCCTTTAGATTCTTCTTGCCTCCCTTCCCTCGCCAGGCAATCTTAGTGTTATTGCCAGCCTGCTGACATATTTTTTTTTTTTTTAATTTCAGTTTTATCTAAAAATACCCAACTTTTGCTTATTGGTGTAACAATCTATGTGGATCAAGTCTATTGCCATAAGTTTCCAGGTCATTTCTTTCTTGCCAGCTGTCAGCTCATGCCTTTTGGCCTAGAAAATAGAGGCAAGAAGGAGCAAGTCCAAGATACCAGGAGATTGAAGGCAATCCACAGGGGAGAAAAGGTTGACCTCGTCATCTGACTTAAGTATGATTAGAGACAGGTAAGTCTTTGATGAGGGCCACTGGGCGATGTTCAGCCAGGCCATGGCAGCAGTCAACCTTTGATGTCTGACTCATTGCCACGTCAAAGTTAAGGTTGAGACAAGTCAGAGTTGGCCACTATCAGTGGGCTTGGTGCCAGTGTAAGAGCTACCTATGATGTGATGAAATGATTAGAACCAACTCAATCTCCAACTCAGGAGAAGACACAAGAAAGGCTCAGGAAAATAAAGTTCTTTTCACTCACACATGCTAGAGACAGGGGGCACAGACATACCACGTGGGGTCACATGGAAAGGCACCAGGGTGGCCTGCGGACAGAAGACGAGAGCAAGAAGTAGCTTTAGACCTGGGCCTTTATTGGGGTTTCTGTGGGCAAGGCAGAGTAAACAGATCAGGATTTCAGTTTGAAGCATTTTGATGGTTTGAGTTGGCGATTCCAGGTGTACATGGAGGAGCTCTGGCTTTGGGATAATGTTTCAGAGGAATGCTCCAGGCTGGGTCTTTTGCTGTCTCTAAGAATTGGCTAACTTCATTGGAATGGTTTCTCATCCAGACAGAAACGTTTTTTATGATGACAAAAAAATCACCGAACAGAAAATACAGCTCTGGAAAGGACTTCCGTCCTTTGTCGGAAGGACGGAAAATTTGGGGGCACCACCAGTATTCTGCCCCCAAATTTTACAGAGAGAACTGCCCATGCTCACCTATAGGTAGGTAGAATTGAGACCCCCACTTCAGTGAATATCACTGAAGCGAGCGAAACGATCAGCTCCATCTAGTGAAGGAAAGATCGACCATGAGTTTACGTGGAGCTGGCAGGGTCCCAAAACAAGTGCTAGATACAATCTGTCTAGGACTTCCCTGTGCCCTGTAGGTAGGTACTACGCACTCTGCACCCGTTAATCACGCGCTCTGGGATTGGTACCAAGAGCCCCGTGTCACAAATGGCAAAAGGGAGACTCTGGTGAAGTAGTTCAGAGAAGATTTCTGCCAAGGCAGAGCTCAACTTTGTTCTTGATCATTGTGACACCTTCCCTCCTGAGGTTTGCAAACTCTGCCTTTGTCCTAGAACCAGAGGCAGAGGCATAGGAGGTTAACAGCAGGGTGGAAAGTACCGCATCGCCGCAAGATGGGAAAGAATAGTGAAGAATGGAAGCAAGGAGCTTTGCCGAGTCCCTCTGAGAATGGTAGCAGGAGATAGCCTTTGAGGTTGGAAAGCGCTAGGATGTGCTGCTGTTCCTATGGTTGTGGCATAGAACCCAACTCGGCAATCCTTAGCATATGCCAGGTACCATGTGGCTCACTGGTGGTCCTCAACAACCCCCAAAGGAAACTATGCTAGCAGTGACTCAAGGTCATGCTGTTGGCAAACACTGTGACTATTTGCAAACAAAACCTTCAACCCTGGGTTTTTGCAAAGCCTCATTGGAGGTAATTAGCATCCCTACTGGGTCCACATCTGAGAGAAAAATCATGTGACATTGAAACCCAGTCTGGATGTGGCACATATTTGGGAGGTGTGGAGCCCAAAGCAGGTTTCTCTGGGTTTTGAAGACTCCCACCGTGTGCCCTGGATTGGAAAATGCAGTTGTCTACGGTGGCCAGTGACAGAGGTAGCAGCGCCACCCTGCCCTCCCACACTGGGCGGTTGCCTTGGTGGCCCCTGTGTCTGCAGTCAGGAGATAGCCTTCTCCTCCAAGGCACCAAATGAAAAAGCCCTAGGCCTGCAGCATGGGATGGCCGTGGTATCAACAGGGTCACAACTACATAATGCTTCCCGTCCACATGCTGCGGGCCATCATTCACAGAGAATGGCTTTCCTCTCTGGATCAGAAATTTCTTCAGACTGTCTTGCAGGAGGCTCCAGCCTCAGTAATTTTCCCCTGTCGAGGTTCCCTTTTATGGCAGCCACAAAAGAGGTGAATTAATTTGGAAAGTACGTCTAAAATGGGCAATGGAACACAATCACTGTTTTTGGTCAGGATGAAATGATCTTTACTGCCAATACCTTTGCATTTGAATGTTTTCCTATAAAAATTCATCGTGCTTCTCTACCATTGGCCCATGAGAGTCAGCTTATATCATGTGCCCATGGTTGCTGTTTTAATTCAGTTTTGTTGACAATAAAATCTTGTTAGCACCCACAAAGGTTGGGAGAGCAACTGTCAGAAAGGGCTTTTGGGTCCCATGGCACTGTGAGGAGCCAGCACGTGGTGGACACTGAATATGGGGTTACTGTAGTGAGGCTGAGCACCCGGAGACAGGAGGTACGTTACATCAGATACATTCCTGAAGAACTGTATTCAACTGTATTCAAATTACCAAATAATTTTAAAGGACTAAATGTTGTGTTATTTAATGTAACTCCCTAGCAAGTTCTTTGGTGATATGAAGCTCTTTGAGTTTGTAAATGAAAGTAGACCATTGGTTATGCGACTTTGGGCATGAGCTTGATCTCTTCCTTTTGTAAATTAGGGCTCATTAACAATGGCCTAACACCTATCATGGGGAGTGTCGGGAAAACCAACTGAGCCAGAGAAGGTGCTTTGAAAGTGTAATTTATTCTCTAAGTTTAAAAATGGGCTTCTGACATTGTATTGGGCTTTTGTAGTAGATTCTGAAGCGTTCTACCTGTTTGCGCTCGGCTACCCTGGGCCAGAGTACCTGATACCTGTCACCTGTGGCCACCCCTCTTCCTGTGTCTGCCTGCTGATATGGATGTTTTTAGACTATGCCCAAAGGGTTGAGGACCCATAATCCATGGTGACCCTCCACCAGTGAGGGGGTGGGGACCAGGGATGAACAGCCCAGCTCCTTTGCCCCTCAGTGGAGCAATTTGGAGGGTTAGTTGGGACTAATCTTGTTTCCTATCAATGGCCCACTCATTACCACCCCTTTCTTGGTTCCCTGTTCGGTGTCTCCCTTTCCAGTGCCCTGCTGGGCCTTCTGATATCAAATGCACATAGATGACTTGCTGGCAAACTCTGGTCTCTGGAGCTGCTTTTAGGGGAACTCAAAGACAGTCCTCATGACTATTCATTAGACTAGATGCTGATCTACAAAGCTACGTCAAGAGCTATCGTTTCCACAGCTGTTAAAGCTGTTCAGTTGGACTTAACGTCTGGACGTGATGTCACACCAGGTTGCAGAGCAATGAGAGCAAGCAAGTAAGCGAGAGAGAGAGAGAGAGAGAGAGAGAGAGGGAGGGAGGAAGAGAGAGAGAGCCCTTAATCCCCTCACTGCATCTTGAGATCTCTGTTAGAAGAATATCTGTAGACATTGACCTGGTTTCTTTGCTGGCCCCAGTGAGAAAGACCCACCTTCATGGATAGTGATGTTAAAATCGGGTGTTTAATGTTCAGGGAGTGTTACTGCTATCAACAACCAACACGGACAGTCAGAACTGAGCAAGGGAGACAACACAAAGGGGATGCCTGGCCCTCACCGTGGAGTAGCACTCCCAGGCCACACAGGACCACAGCCCAGCAGAGTTCTCTAACAACAGTGTAGTTGGTTGAGGCTGTGGGAGCTTGGGTTTGATGGAGGGTCTCATGGCAAAGAATCTTTGAGTCTTAAAGGAAGGGCTAGAACAGAGAGTAGGACAGGGATCCTTTCAGAATCTTACCTGACAGTTCAACAAAACCATTACAGGTTAATACACAAGACCAGCTGGTGGCCACACAAACCAGTGATCTGGAGGCTCCGGGCAGACCTGCCTAGCTTGGTAATGTGAATTTTCAAAGAAATGGAGTCAATGTTTAAGCTGTCAGAAGAATTTTCTATCAAATTCTAGCTCTTGTTAAAGCCACTAGAAGACCTGGCAGCAGCTGGTGTGCATCCTGCCTGGATTAAGGGTGGGGCACGTGCCTTTTCCCTTTGCCCCGTTTGCACCTGCCCTAGTGTCCTTGGCATGAAGGCCAAGGTCAAGGATCATCTAATCACTGGTCTTGTAGAGTTGTGTCTTGTTTTTCAAAATAGAGAGTAATGCCTCTAAAATGCTTGTCTTTGTTTAACTTAGGAGAAAGGATGTCATTTGAGTCTGCAGATGGGCAGTCTATTTTCCTCAGGAGAGAAGTAACAACAGTAAGCACAAATTAATTGCTAGTCATTAAGGTAACAGCTATATAGGCAGGTTCAGCCACTTTCCATTTTACAGATGAAGAAACTGAGGCAGGAAGGTCTTGGGAAACTCCTCAAGGTCTCCAGTGAAGCTGGGAGCTGGGTGCCCCAACCCACTCTCCTCCTATCAAACCCAGGGTTTCCTGAACTTCTGCTGGATGTTTGGATTCCATGATGTTGGTGTGTGCTAAGTCCCATTTGGGAGGGGCAGGGAGAGAGGAAAGACAGTGATGTGCTGAGAAGTAGGACTTTATTACTTTATTATCACCAAATAAATAAATAAATAAGGAAGGAAGGAAAGTCCCTTCCCAGTACCCGTGGTCTGCCTTGGGAGCTAAATGCACCCAACCCAGGACAAAGGGGCAGGGGGCAGGCTGGGGTCCACCAGCACACTAAGTTTTGAATGACGAGGTCTAGCGCTGGGTGTGGGACAGTGACCTTTCTACAGTGGCTCCAGGCAGATCTTTGTTCTCATGACTGCTGCCCCAGTGTGCATCACTTTGCTATTCAGCCTCAGACTCCAGCTAAGGCTGAGGGTTCAGTTTCTGGTGCACTGAAGAGTCATGTGCACTTGCGTTGGTCCTTGGTTCACTACCTCCACCTTATGGGGGACATGGCACCGGCAGGGCACACCTTAAGTGCTTTCTTCGCTCAGAGTTCTGCCTCCAGATGTCCCAGAGAACTTGGTGCAGGAGCCTCTGCGTTTTCTACCTCTGCCTGTTCACTCCTTCCTCGACCAGCGCTATCCAAGCCACTGTGTCAGCAGGACCACCCGAATACAGGATTAGGCTGCGGGGCTTTCCACACTCCCCAGTCTTTTTGAAGGTCGTGAATTTCCAGATACAAACGTGCTTCAATCAGGCCCCATCGGTACCAGGAAGCAGGGTGGGGCACGCTGCGCTTTCCGGCTCTGACCACTAGGTGACGCTGGGACTTCATTAAGTGGTTCTGGACCCAGGACTGGGGTGGTGGGAGGCGAGCGTGGCCGCTGTTCCCGGACCTCGGGACTAGGGGGAGCGACTCCAGGGATACTCCTTAGCAAGGCGGCTTATCACCGAGCGCTGGAATGAGAACTCGGGATGGTTTCTTCAGTGAAGGAAAGGGAAGGAAAGAGAAACGGGACAGAGGCGGGTTGGGTATAAGGGGCCGCAGTGGGCGTGGCTCAGGAAGCCCAAGGTTCAATGGGACAGGTGCAGTCCCTTAGCTGCCTGGCATCTGCTGTCTTAGGAGCAATTAGAAATGCTTTCAGGGGCTGCAGAGTGAGGCATGAGGGCATCGCTTTTCTGCTTTGCTCTCCGTTCAGTGGTGCCCTGGGCACTCCAAGCCCACTTGGTCTTCACTGGGCACAGGGTCTCTTTTACTGCCCTTTATATGGTCCACCTGGATCCCTGTTCACTTTTGAAAAGTGGGATGCTAATGACGTCAGGAGTTAAATAGTGCACAGTCCTACTTTCTTGAATAGGAGTAAATAAGTGCCTCTCCCGTCATCTAGAAATGCCTCCTTGCTGCCCCTTGTCACCTTATGGGAGCTTCACTCCCAACAAAGACTTGCCCAGCTGTAAACTGAACTGACTTCCTTCTGACGAAGCTACAGAATGATCAGACTTAAAATTAGTACGTACAGTGTAAATTGCACACACAGTGAGATCAACAGAGTGAACTGGGGAGGACCACAGGGAGAATGTGTAACTTCGTGTCTGGGATCTGTGAGAAGACCGGGGACGCTGAGGAGGGGAAGGGGAGGGACCCTGGGGCTGGTGGCAAGAGTCCTGTGTTCCGGTTGTGGTGTAGTCCTGAGCCTGCCTGGGACCTGCAACTCTTGGCTCACCGCAAAAGGAAGAGACCCTGCCGCGAGAGCTCGGAAGGCGCCTAGGATAAACGGCGTTCCATCCACTAGAGGGCGCCAGCGCCCTGCAATGCGGCCGGAGTTGCTGGAGGGGCTTCATAGTGTGAGAGGTTTGCGGTGTCTCAGGGACCTCCCAAGTGCCATCATTACCTGGAATCTACCGCACTGCAGCCCCAGAAGCTCCTTCCCTGTGCAACTCAAATGTGGCTGCTGTTTCCTTGGGCATCTCAAAAACCAGCTCTGACCCCCCCCCACCCCCCCACCCCACCCCCGCACTGCCAGCCTGACCTCTGGGGGAGCCAGGAGTGGGGACCTCTGGCTAGGCAGGGCCTGGGGACTTTGGCTGCTGTGGTTCTGTAGCCCGGTCTGCCTGCAGGAGCCTGTGTGTCTCTATGGCCTCCTCCCTGAAGGTCAGGTTTTCTGGGGGAAGACAGTGTGGTTGTCATGGGCACATTTGTTCCTTTCTGCCCCTCAGGGTCTGGAGCAACCCAGCAGTCAGTTGGAACTCACTGAATCCACTGGGCCTGTTTTCCAGAACCAGGAAACCAACCCAGGAAGCTGGCCATGCTCCCAGCTTCCTGTGCCCTTCCCCCAGGCTGTTCTGGCCCAGGACAGGGGAAGGATTCTGCCCACCCTGGCCCTGGGCTGTGGTCCCCCAAGAAGCTCCCTGGAGGAGCCCCCAATAGCTGCTGCGAGCCTCTGTCCAGACCCTGTTCAGCCACAGCCTTCCTGGCCTCTCTGCTGGGTCCTGCTGAGCCTGTGTGCCCCTGGGTCCAGGGAGGTGTTGACAGTGGCAGGCGTTCTGCAGGGACGGAGGCAACCTCTGCACGGGGCTGACCCGGGCACGGGCTGCACCAAGTTCTTGCCAGGGGTTCAGCCCTACTAACATGGGCTATGGCCTGCTGGGAGGTTGTGGAACCTCATTACCAGGCTGAATTTTCTTCTCCAGCAGGTAGGGTCCGCCTCTCCTCCTGCAGCCAGAGGAGGCAGCTTCCTTGCTGGCTCCTCGTGGAGTTGGTTTGTCTGAATGTTGATATATTGTTTTGAATGGCATTGTGGGTGATTTCCATCACAAGAGCCTCAGAGATGAAGTTGTCCAGAGCCTGAGGTCCTTGTGCAGAGTGGGGTGGAACTGCAGGGCGCCTAATGGAGAGGGGAGACCAGCAGAGTTGACATGGTGGTGCCTCAAAGCTGAGGACAGTGGTGTCTGCTGCAGAAGCTGCTTCAGGCTGGGATTTGGGGCAGTTCCTTTGGGGCAGGCCACAGCCCCATGTGATGAGGATAGACAGAGGACTGGTGTCACAACAAGGGGGTTGAAACCAGTGCGAAGCAGCCAAGGGTTGGATTTCCATTCAATCTGTATCAGGGTGTGTCATGAATAAGTGTGATTTATAGAGGAGGGGAGGCTCAGAGAGGCTGATATTCTTGGCAGTACCACACAGCAAAGCAGAGACAGAATGAGGCTCAGAAGCCAGGTTTTTGCAACTTATCTTTGATTTTTTTTTTCTTCTGTAAATAGGACACCAAAGATCTGGAGGTCCAGAGTTCATTCATTCAGCTAAATAATATTTACTGAGAGCTTAGTGCATGCTAGGTGCTGGGAACAGCTTGGAGAGTCCTCAGGGATGTCGAGGCAATGTGGGAAGTGGAAGCAGAGTGTCAGGGTGACTCAGAGGAGAGGCCTACTTCTACCAGGTGGGAGATCAAGTAAGCACATATTAAGAAGCAAATAAATTAAAGATATAACAGGGATGGAGCCCTTACTAGACCCTAGTCCCTGTAAAACAAGATCCCTTACTTCTGAGAAGACTGAGGGAGAGCCAGGAGGGTTCTGGAGCCCCCAGGTGGTCACTGGCGGAGCTGGGAGTCTCCTGGGCAGAGGCCTTTTGTTTTTCCTTTAAAAAATTCCCGTTTATCATGGAAAATTCCAAACACGTACAAAAGTGGAGAGGAGCCACCCCGCTATCCTTCAGCTCTCGCAATCGCCAACTTAGGGCCAATTTCGTTCCAGCTATCCCCTCCCTTCCCACCCTGGATTGTTTCACAGCAGATCTCCCACAGAATATCATTTCATTCATAAATATTTCAGCAGGCAGCCCTAAAGGATAATGACTCTTAAAAAAAAAAAAACATAATAATCACAGTCTCATTATCACACCTAAAAACATCAACTGCAATTCCAGCCAGTGTTCCAAGTTCAATTGCCTTCATTTTTTTTTTTTTTAAGTTGGTTTTTCCAAGTTGAGTTCCAAATTAGAGCCACACATCGCATGCAGTTCGGTCTTCTAAGTTTCTCTGTAGCTGTCATTTCTCTCCCCCTCCTTTTCATCCCTTGCCATGTTTTTGTTCAAAACATGTGGTCCTCTCTTTGTGGCTTCCCACACCTGGGGCTTGCTGTTGGCATCCCTGGGGTCCTGTCTAACACGTTCCTCTGTACCCTGTCTTTTCTGTAACCTGGAGTGAGACTGAAGGTTTGAACAGATTCAGATTGGAGTTTCTGTGGTGCACATTTTGAAAGCAAGAATCAAAAGGCAGCTTGCGGAGCGTCCTGTGTGCTGGTGTCTGTGTGTACACACACGTGCCTGTGCCCACCGGCTGGCTACCCCTCTCTCCTCTGAGGGCTTCCTAAAGCCTGTGCTCTCCAGTGGCCACAGGCTCCTCTTCCAGGCTTCTTGTCAAAGAGCAGGCAAGGAGCAAATAGAAAGTGTCCCCCTTGTGGAAGGACGTCCTCCCAGATGCTGTTGGAAGAAGCCTTCAGCTGGGATGAATTCTTATTTTTTTTCCCATTCATTTATTTGTTTATTCTACATTCGCTCAGATATTTGTTTTTAATTTATTTAATTTCATTTATTCTAATTAGTTATATAGGACAGCAGAATGCAATTCAATTCATATTACACACGTGGAGCACAGTTTTTCGTGTCTCTGGTTGTGGGATGGAATTCTTGTTGGTGCCTCCTTCGGGCTCCTCCTGCTGCCTCCTTCTGTAGCAGGATGAGCCTCTGCTTCCACTCAGAAGTTCCCGGGGTCTGGCACGGAAACTGCACTGACTACAGTTTACCTGAGTGCCGACCAGTGCTCCCCCAGGCACGCCTCGGGAACAGGGCGAGTGCTGGGGACCATCTGGAGTATGGGTTTGCTCTGTGCCTCTCTGAAAGGGTGGAAACCACTATGTAAGCCAAACACTGAGACGGAAGGTGTCACCTGCAAAGTGGAGAAAGAGGCCAGGAGGCTCAACCTCTAAGACACTTGTCCTGGCACAGGAAATGTTTGCTCTGAGTCCAAGCAACTGGGGAGCATTCTTGCCCCTCCTCTGTATCCCTCCCATCCAACCCATGGCTCCTCGTGTCCATGTGAGCCCCCAAACAGATCTCAAATCCACATCCTTCTCTCCACCTCTTCCAGCCAGCCTCAGCCTTCAATTGCTCCCCCTGCCCTCCCCTCCTCCTGCGTCCTCTCTCCCCACTTGGATCCCCTCCTCACACTGCTGCCAGAATCCTGCTCTTAAAACATCCATCCCATCCCACTCAGTCCCTACCTAAGATGCTGCAGGAGGTGGAACAGCGATGTCCTAATATTTGCATCTGCCCAGAACCTCAACCTCAGAATGTGATCTTATTTGGAAATAAGGTATATAATTAAGATAGGCACAGAGAGAGGAGAAAGCCACTTGACGACACAGACAGTGATTGGCATGGTGCATTTGTAAGCCCAGGAATGAAGGGATTATGGCAACCACTGGGAAGGGATGCAGAGGATTCTTCCTAGAGACTTCAGAGGGAGCAGAGCCCTCTACATGCCTTGCTTTCAGACTTTTAGCCTCCAGAACTGGGAGAGAAGGAGTCCCTGTTGTGCTAAGCCTCCAGTTGGCGTTGCTTGGCTTTGTTACGGCAGCCGCAGGATTTGAACACAAACCCTTAATCAATGACATTCAACCTTGGACCTAGGATGAACCCTAAAACCATTTGTGTGGCCCACCAGGCTGAGCATGGTCCATGCCCTCTGTCCTGTGGCTCCTGGGTCATGTTGTGTCAGGCCTTGTGCTTCTCTGCCCCGCAATCATCCATGGTCCTCACTTTAGACATCAGTTTCCCTAAACAACCCCATTCCCCATCCTGCTTTAATCAGAAATAGGGCCCCCCCATTATTCTCTCTTCTGCTATTCTTTGCTTATCTTACTTCATAGCGTTTATGGCAAGTTACAATTTTGAATAAATTACAGGGCCTGTTCCCTTACCCAATCATGAGCTCTTTCTGGACACACATATCAGGCTCTTAATACCATGTCTGGCACATAGTAGGTGCTTAATAAACCCTGAATACATGAACTCCACATCCATACAAGTGAACATATTCCATGGGATGAGGCTGTGCAGAGGGTCAAACACAGGGTCAGTAGGGTGTGGGCAGGAGAAGGGGGCATGCTGTTGGGGGAGATCAGCAATGAGTGGATAGGGTAGGACGGGCTGATGAGGGAGAGCACCCCAGCCCTGTGTTTTGTTGTTAATTTGGAGGTGCTGACTGCTTGGCACCATGAACCAGGTGGAAGAGGCTGTCTCTGCTTTGCAATGAGGAGGGTCCTGAGTCTGAGCAGGAAAGGTGCTCAGCTCTCTGGGCTGTGATGGACATTTCTCAAACAGAGGGCACATGATTGTGTTTGACAAGAGCCTCAGCCCCTTTGGGCCAGGGACTGTGGTAAAGGACATCACCTAACAACAGAAATTTCACCACCGGCAGGACGTCAGGTGTCAGGCCGAGAAGGGACTGGGGGAGCATCTGCTCCAGCTGCCAGTGCACAGAGGGTCCACCCAGGCTGACGTGAGGCCACTTGCCCGGTGCCCGCTGTTGGCATCCTCTCGGTGGCAGTGCAGGACAGAACCCAGCTCTCCTTGAATGGTCCCTACTTCCTCTGGTGCCCAAGCAGAGACCCAATGCCAGAAGCCTGGCATTTAAGGAAGCTGATCTGTTCCAGCTTGTGCTTAAAGATCACAAAGGTGACAGGTCCATTTTATATAAAAGTTATACTTTTTAAAGCTTTCTAGCTTTTTCAGCAACTTAGGCAATGCTGAATAGGTCACTGCTTGTGGTGAGCCGCTTCTGCCGTTTCTGCAGACTATGGTCGCCATTACGAGATGGCGCTGGCTCCGCTGTGGTATGTGACAAACAACTCCTTATCTGAGAGAGTTGGCACATGATTTTCACCACCCTGTGAGAAAGCTCCACGCGGCAGCTTTGTATTGGGGCTTGGGATGCTTTATTAAGGCTGGGAGGGCATCCGGGGGAGAGAGAAGAGGAGAAGAAGAAAGAATAATAAATATCAAGGGACCTGAATAAACTGCTGAGAGAAGATTCCTGAGTGTTGCGTCTTCCTTGCGGGCAAGGGGTCGCGACAAGTGGTGCCGAGACCCGGGAAACCAGAACTTTCAGCAGTCAGGGGTGGTGCACCGGTTAGTCCCAGGTAAGTGGGATCCGCGACCAAAGCGGGGTTAATCCCAGGTAAGTGGGATCCGCGACCAAAGCGGGGTTAGTCCCTAGTAAATGGGATCCGCGACCAAAGCGGGGCAGCTCCTCTGTAAACACAGAGAGAGCCTTACATTTTATTGCAGCTGCACTGTGTACTTTCGCTTCTACTTTCGCTTTTGTTTTTTGTGCTTCCTTTGTTGTTGTGTCATGGGTGCCGCATCTTCAAGTCCGCTTCTCCTGGCCCTAGATGGCCTGTTACGTTCCAAGGGCCTGGAAGTGAAACATAGTACTTTACAGAGATTTTTACAGAAGATAGATATCGCTGCACCGTGGTCTGCATTTTCGGGCAGCCTTACTGTACCTAGTTGGGATAAATTAGGCAAAGATCTTGACTTTGCTTCTGAGCAGGGCATATTAGAGGGTGGGGTGATACCCCTTTGGAAAATGGTCCGTAGTTGCCTTACAGATGGTAAATGCCAAGAAGCTGTGAGTGAGGGTCAGGCCGTTCTTGAGCAACTACATGAGGAAAAATCTGAAGGGTCACATAGTGAAGTGGCAGAGAGTATCAAAAGTAACAGTAGTGAGAAGGCAAAAGAGCCTGAAGATAAAAATAGGAGAAGGCTCTATCCAGACTTGACCGAATTAAAAACGCCTGAGAACACAAGCGGCTCAGAGTGTTCTGAGGACCTTGATATATTGTTGCAACAACTACATAAGATAAAAGTGAAAAAGAAGAAAAAGGAGACACAGGGCATGCAGGCCTACTGTAAGAAGGGGAAGGGAAACTCTGAGGAGGAGGAGGTAGAATATCTAGAAGAAGATATGGTGCCTGTTGCCCCACCTCCGTATGTGGGGGGGAGCCAAGGTTCCGGGAGGTCTTTTCATGCACAAGTTTGGAGGACAGTTAATACAGATATGGGACTTGCGTACCCGGTGTTTCAGGACAATAATAGAGGAAGATATCATGAGCCTTTAGACTTTAAGATAATTAAAACCTTGGCAGAATCTGTCCGCACTTATGGCATAGATGCCGCTTTCACTCTCACTCAAGTGGAGGGACTTACTAGATTTTGCATGACTCCCTCAGATTGGGCTAGTCTGGTGCGCGCTTGTGTCTCCCCAGGCAAATACTTGGACTGGAGAGCATTTATGCTAGAGGGCGCGGTAGAGCAGGCTGCACAAAATCATGCAGCAGGACACCCTGCCTGGGATAAGGATATGCTTTTTATCTAATGCTACTTTGCCCTCCGCAGCAGTCTGTCTCCAATCTCCGTTCCTGTTTCTTTTGGCTAATGTTACATTACAGGGGATGCTTAATTGTTCTAATGTTACTTGCTACTTGTCTGAGTGTTGGAATGGCTCCTGGACTATGGCAGTGATTATGAAAATTCCAACCTTTGTCCCGATCCCAGTTACTGCAGATCCAGAATCCTTTCCTATTGTTGAATTGATTAGAGCCCGTAGAGATTTTGGAATTACGGCAGCTATAGTGACAGCTGTGGCAGTGTCTGCTGCTGCAGCAGTTACAGCTGGAGTGGCCATGGCCAGTCAAGTACAAACTGCTGCCACTATTAATCAAGTTGTTCAACAAACTTCCACTATACTTGAATCCCAAAATTCAATTAATCAACATATTTTGTCAGGGATTTTAGCTGCCAACCAAAGGATAGATTTACTCCAAGCTCAGGTAGAAGAATTGGCTGACTTAGTGCTTTTGGGTTGTGTTGATCAACGTGCACATTTATGCATAACCTCTGTCAGATTTAATGATTCCAGGAATGCCTCCCGCATCATTGGCGAATATTTGGCCGGAAATTGGTCCATGGCAGCGGAAGACATGATCCAGTCTCAACTAACTCAGATTGCTGTCTTGAACAGTACCCGTGTCGAACCAGTGACTTTGGGTCGATTCACCGATTGGATATCTTCTGCTTTTTCCTTCTTCAAAGAGTGGGTGGAAGTAGGCATTTTTGGTGCAATGTGTTGCTTCAGTGTTATACTTTGTTTGTGGTTTCTCTGTCGCCTTAAAACTCGCCATGCACAAGAAAAGGCTATGATCATACAAGCTCTTGCAGCTTTAGAAAATGGCAACTCACCTCAAGTCTGGCTTGCGCATCTTAAACAGTAAACCTTTGTCATGGTCGTTGCACCCCAAGTTATTATAACATTGCACTGGGATCGACATGACTTTCCTTGTTATTCTCTTAGTGTTGGAAAGCCCTTGCACTCTGCCGGTCTTACTGCCATTGCACGCAGATGGGTTTCCACACTAGCGCTTTTCTATCGTCTTGAAGTCCGTGCCTTTCTTTCAGGGTGCTGTCAACTTGTTTGTCATTAATACAGCCACAGTTCAGCCTCAGCTATCCCCCTTCGTCCACCATCGTCACGATACAGGATGCGAGGCAAGGCACTGCACTTGAGTGATCCTTGACGTGGACCTCAAGGAGAGCATGTCCTATTGCATGCGGGTTAGACGCGTCCACGCCCCGCCCCACGAAAAAAGGCGTCGGCTGATATGGCCTCGGATCTGGGGAAGGGCCCTCCTTAGGACTGAGCCATACTATGCAGCCACTTCTGCACAGTGGGATAGGACCTCTACTCTCGCCTGTATTGTTTTAATAAAACAGAAAGGGGGAACTGTGGTGAGCCGCTTCTGCCGTTTCTGCAGACTATGGTCGCCATTACGAGATGGCGCTGGCTCCGCTGTGGTATGTGACAAACAACTCCTTATCTGAGAGAGTTGGCACATGATTTTCACCACCCTGTGAGAAAGCTCCACGCGGCAGCTTTGTATTGGGGCTTGGGATGCTTTATTAAGGCTGGGAGGGCATCCGGGGGAGAGAGAAGAGGAGAAGAAGAAAGAATAATAAATATCAAGGGACCTGAATAAACTGCTGAGAGAAGATTCCTGAGTGTTGCGTCTTCCTTGCGGGCAAGGGGTCGCGACAACTGCTGTCCCTCTGCAGTCTCTAATGCCCTTTGGGATCTTTGATGTCTGGGAGCTTGAGACAGACTAGGGGGTGCAGGGGGAAAGGACACTCAGGCAGGGAGGAGACGTGTGACCTCAGTTACCTGTCCCGATTCCTATTTAGACTGTCTAAGCCATCCATGTTGGGCCTTGAAACCCGACCTGAGTTGGGCATGCAGTTGGGGCTTCATTAAGGCTGACTGAAGCCAGGGGTGGCTTGAGGGCACGAGGGTCAGCTGGTCCTTTTTGTGACTCGCTGCATCTGCTGGGGCACCCTAGTCGCCTTGCTCAGGATGCAGCACCTCAGGGTCAGGAGGACTGGGAGTGCCTGCCCCACCCACCTGCCCAGCCGCAGCACCTGGAATCTCTCCTTTCCTCCCTGCATCACTGTCCTTGGACAGGAGCTCCAGCTTCATCTCCGCACACATCTCCAATGGCCCTGTCCTCCACCCCGGCCAGGCCTGACTTCTAGCTGCTCTCCTCCTTGTCTCCCATGCCATGGACCAGGGTTTGCCAAGCAACTTTGAAAAGGTGTTACTTTTCAGCTGAAAATCACCCAAATGATGCCTGTTCTTGTCTCGACACTTCAAACTGTTTGTCATGCACTTGAGTAGAGTTCTGATGCCTCTCAGGGCCACAGACAGAGCCCCCAGGTGTGGGTTCCTGACAATTCGCAGGGTCCTTCAGAGCCTGCCCCCATCCCTTACCAGCCTCTGCCCCGTGTTCTGCTGCCAGCTGCTCGGCCCTGCACCGCGGGGAGGCTGTCTCTGGGCCTCAGGTACAGCACCTCCTCACTCTTCAAGTCTCAGCTTCACGGTGGCCTCCTCGGGGTTGTCCTCCTTGACCACCCTTGTAATGTGGTTGAGGCGGAGCTGACTGTGGCGCGTGCACCCTATGAGCCACCCGGCCTAACATCTTTCATTTTTGGTCTCTTTTTGAAAAACGTCTGCAGCTGCTTCCAGCTCAGCCTCCTGCTTGCTCTCTTCATGGAATTTTTTTTTTTCGCATTTAACAAATTTATTTATTTCCATATTTACTTTTTTGTCTCTCTTTCTATAAAAATGTAAATTCCCCGAGGGCCTTAATAGGCCACATTCCCAACTGTCTCTCGGTCCACGCCTGGGGGTGCCTTTAGGAGGCACTCGGTTATTATTTGTTGACCAAAAAGAGAAAAAAATAAATAAATGCACGATATTTTCCAATACTCTCCTTAGGACTGGTAGAGGAATTGCGGGTCAGGTCAGGGTCTTTGGATCTTCTCTGTTTGGTCTGTTTGTTCTAAATACATGAATGGAGCCCAGCCCTGGACCAGATGGGTGGACATTACTGTGTATTTATTTATATCACATCTTCCTTAAGGAAGGCACAGCTGGCCCAGGCTCATCTTCTGTCTCTCTCCCATCCATACAGGCCTCCCGGCTAAGTTTTGGAGCCTGAATGAATCGGTTACACATGAGAAGACATGGATAAACTTTTCTCTTGATGGTGAACAAGTGGAGGAGAGATGATCCCTGCACCCGGCATCGCCATCGAGTCCAGATGCCTCCCACTAGTCTTAGAAGTAGGTAGATTATGGGCTCTAGTTAGCTAACAGGGATTTATGGTGTGTTCTCTGGGATTTAGCTTCTTGGTCTGGAAATGGTTCCCCAGGACAGAAGGAGCGCTGCACCATTCCATTCCTGGGGCTCTGGCTCAAGTCAGATTTCCTGCGAGAGTCCCGCTGATTCTGCATCCCAGCTGGACCTGCTGAAGAACATTCTCTCCTGTATCTCCAATTCCTGGTGCTCAGTTCTGATTCAAATTCTTCCACAAACATTTGCTTAGTGTCTTTGGCAGGATGTGTCACATCTCTGAGGCCCGGTCTCTAACTTCTGTCGGGAGCCTGACTCTGGTGAGGTCCAGACAGGCCAGGGTCTATCACCTGCCGCCTCCAGAGTGGCTCAGCCTCTTGCTGAGCTGGAACAGATTCCTGAATACAGTGTGGTCCCGCCGGGAAGGAGCAGGGAAACCGGCATCCTAAGTCCTGTCTTCAGAGTGCTGCCAAGAGCTTTGGATTATACAGGGCAGGATAGAAGGCAGGTCAGTGGGCATAGCCAAGCAGAATTGTCCAAACCACAGTCTTGAGGATCATCATCTCAGGTCCCATCCTCTGAGGTCCTTCTGACTCCAGAGGAGATTGCTCTTGCTATGGTTGCAATTTGGTTCCCATCTTGGGATGATTATTCCTGCTTAACAGGGACAGCCTTGGTTCCCACTGTGGGGTGACCTGCCTGCAAGGTTCAATATTTCCAGAATCTTGAAAATACTTTAGTTATTCTTATCTCACTGTCTTCAGCCTTGAGGATGCATGAGCTAGGAGAAGTAAAATTTAGTACTAATCGACCTTTTATTACAACCTGTTTTTCGACAAATACTCCTGAAATGATCTATGTCTATGTGCAGAGTTGAGCAAGTATCTGACCCAAAGCTTCAGGTAGCAAAGGAGCTAGCCCTTGGCCCAGGGGAAGAGATTGCTTTCAGCAGAAGCAGCCTCTAAGTTCCTGTTATAGGATCATATTTTTTAAATGCTCACTGATTTTTGTTATTGTCATTTTTTCCCTCTCCTGTCCTTTTGTCTCCATTTCTGTGCTAGCACTAGCAGGAAAGAGACAGAGAAGGAGCTCTGCAGATGGCTTTTGAATTTCAATAGCCTGGGCCCTTGGGGGACAGAAAGGACTCCTATAAGATGAGAATTATTTTGTAAAACACGAGACTTCTGAGAGCAAGACTGTCCTTCTATTCCTACTAGCAAAAGGTTCTCAGGGCTGCAGACAGGGAGGCTGTGTACACAGAGACCCAGGTAGAGGCTGGTTTCCTGCTCCCCAGGCTGAGAGCTCTGTGAGGTGGGAGGAGACTCATTCTGTTTTCCAGGGAGACAACAGGGCCTCTGAGAAGAAATGGCTTCTTCATGGGTCTCTATAAGGAAAGCCCTGGACAGCCTTGGTTTACCCTCAACCTCAAATGAAAAGTGCAGCAGCTGATTCCAGGGGCCCATGAGGTCAAAAGGGGCCCAGAGGGAGGAGTGGGGATCCCTCAGCGTGACCTGTATGGGTACAGGGGCATTAACATTGGGCGACCCTTTCTTCTCCTTGCCCCCCACCAGAGCTCAGCATTATACTGGACTTCCTGAACCCCCTGGAAGACCTCAGGGGAAAAGGAGGGTGGACTTGAACCAGCTGATGCAATCCCACCACCCTGATCAGACGAAATGGAGTCTTTGATGCTTGGAGGATGCTGATTTTGTTTGACGGTGACAGAGCAGACTTGAGGTTGGGCCTGAGGTTGGGTCAAAGGGCATGGGGTTTTGAACTGCTGAGAAAGTTGGTTTGGAATAAAAATGCAGAAGTAGAAAAGGAATGAGAAAGGGAAAGAGTGAATAAGAGAGAAATAGAGATTAAGGGACCAACTCCCTAGCCACCAGCAGCCCAGCTGGTGGGCAGCAGATGGGAAAGTAATGATCTACAGATCAGGTCCTGTTAACAAGGCTGATGGCAACTAGGAGAAGCCACCTGCAGCTGGCTTTGTGGAAAATCTGGCACCAGAGCATGAGGCTTCGAGTAATCTTATCTTGGGAACCACTGAGCCATGAACTTGCTAAATGATGTCTGCTGGAGGCCTGCTCAGCTCGGGCTCAGCTGCACTGGTGGTACAATCTGCAAATGGAAGGCCAGATGGGGCCAATAGTGGTGGTGGACCCACGGTCCCCTCACAGTGAACACATGTTGCAGCAGATGCCTGGGTCTGCAGCTCCTGGGATGGTAGAACACATGCTGCTGGGATGCCCGAGATGTCAAGAGGGGCATCTGTTCATGCTGTGCCACCTCCTTCCTTCCAGTGTCCACCTTGCTCTAACCTGCGTCTATTATGATGGAACCTAGTGCTTCTGCCCACCCACTCCCGCTGGCCAGCATGAGGCTGGTCCACTAGGAACTGAGGCTGGTGCCATGGAAGGAGGTGAGAGGCATGGCATAGGGGGGTGCAAGAATTCTGGGTTCAGATGGATGTGGACTTGAGCTCTGGCTCCACATTTCTCTGTGTGACTGTGAGCAAGTCATTTGAACCACTGTTTAAGCCTCCGTTTCCTACTCTGCAAAGTGGGAGTTTCCATCTCAGACTGCCTTGGAGGATCACAGGGTGATATCCTGTAAACAGGGTACACCTGGTACCCAGGGCTACTCAGCAAGGCGAACTTCAACATCACATGGGTCTTGCACAACCCTTGTCAAATAACGGCCCAGCACGGGGGGACACAGGGGCCCATGCTTCTCTTCCAGGTGGGGTCAAAGCTCTCTGAGTCCTTGGTGATCTCATCTTTCCCTGCTTTTCAGCCCCTGGATTTGTACTTTTTCCTCCTCCCAGGGCTGGCCTTGTGAGAGTCCCAGATGCAGGAGGCGGTAGAAGTGACTCTTCCCAGGCAGAATCCCATTAGAGGATTCCACATTTCCTGAAGCCCTGCCCATCAGAGCCAGCCTGTTACCAATTACGGTACCTTCCGGTACTTAAGTGAGGGCAAATAGAAAGAATGGGAGCCGCTGCGACTGCTGGGTCTCATGGCTTGGAAGGTGTGAACCTTGTTGCTCACAGTAAACGTTTTGGGGATGAGCTTCTCACCACACTCTCGCCTAGCACCCTCTCCTCAGGAGGCTCGTCACTCTCTCGAAGGCAGCATGTGGCATGAAGGTAGGAGTCCTCCATTATGCTTGAAAAGCCAACACTCTGTGCCTGTTTCTTATCTGTGAAATAAGGGAGTTAGAACCTGGGACCTCTGGGATTAGTGTGCTACTACGTTACTGAACTTGAATGCTTGTAGGAGAAAAAAATTGAATCATCAAGATGGAGAGTACGCAACTCCGGGTGGTGGTGACCAATCAAAGCTGGTTGGTTTTTGAAATTACTTCCTGGGAATGAACCATTAGCAAGAGATGTGGCTCTGTGGGCCTCTAAGAAGGAGAGGGCTGAGAAGTGACTCCTTTCTCATAATTCATTTTCATTCCAGAGATGTTCTGGATTGGGTGTAGTTGCATCTTTTCAAATGGCACTCAGCCTGGGCTTCTCATTAGAGTTTTCTGGGGAGCTTTTGAAAAATTTTGATGCCCGGGTCACACCTCAGAATCATTACGAAGGAATTTCTGGGAGGGGTGTGAGACATCCATACTTCGTAAAAATTGCCCTCGTGATGCCAATGTGTGGGTGAGGTGGAGAAGCAGAGCTCTAGACTAGCCCATCTCAAACTTCCATGGGCGCAGGAGTCACTGTGGAATCTCGTGAAAGTAAAGCTTTTGACTCAGGCTGTAGTGGGGCATGTCTATGGGTTCTTCTATGGGAAGCATCCCAGACCACACTGCAGAGGCTTGGATGGGGGGCTCAGCCACCTGGCTTCGCTGTCAGAACCTACAAGACCATAGGACCCTGAGGCTGCAGATAGCCATCTGGGAAACTTCTCTGCCAACCCTCACCAGCAGAATGGGCCTGGGAAGTGTGGGCGCATTGGCTAGAGAAGGAGGAACCCTTACGTGCTTGTTCAATAGCTCATTGGTGGAGAGAGCGTTGGTTATGGAAAGGATTTTTAAAAATCCTGACTTGAATGTTCTATCTTGGGGGTAGGGGACATTTCTTAATTGGACAGCATCTGGAGCTCTTCATTATGCTCTGGGAATTACCCACTCTGACCATTTTCTCCAGGCCACTGTCATTCTTGGAGCCTAAAGGTGGCCAGATAGTATCTTTGCCCCTATGACTGCTGAAGGAAGGATTTTTGACTTTAGCTGGGACAATTGGATGCTTTTGCCTAACATTTTGACTCGAATCATCAATCATCCAAAGGTGCGTGGACAGTTAGAGATGATTCAGGCAGCAGTGAGTATGTCTAGGCCCAGTAATGGTGGTGACACCAGTGGTGACCTGTGTCCAGCAGTGGTGGAAATCACTATTAGGAGACTGTCTTGGTTTGACTGGGCCGGGATTCTGGACATCAGGACATGACTGGTTTCAGGTGTTTCAGGATTTTTGTGGGCTACTCAATACCCTTCCAATGGAAGTACTTTGTGCTTACAGTCTTGATTTGTGCTGTGTGAAGTCAAGAATTTGACGGGCACACGGGGCTGTCATCACATAAATAACTCATGCAGAAAGCCTAGAGTTCCACACCCCACACAGGAAACAACCAATCAAGTGAGCTGTGTTCATGACCCTGAAGAAGAGGAGGAGGAGAAAGAGGAAGTGGGGGCAGAGAGAAATGATAGGAGGAAGAGGAGGAGTGTATGGTGGGGAGGGTGGAGAGAGCAAGGAAGCTGAGCCGGACAAGGTTCAGGGGACTTGTATTCAACAGAGTGGTCAGAAAGGCCCCTCTAAGGTGCACCATAAAAGTCGAGATGTGAAACCGGGAAGAAGCCAGCCAGGTGGAGACGGCTGAGGGGAAACCGCATGTGAGGAAGCCCAGAGGCAGTGATGGGGTTGGTGCATTGTGGAGATCATCCCAAAGTCAGCGGAGCAGGGACGCGGTAGCTGAGGGGACTGGGCAGGGCTGCAGCACGAGCCTGCAGAAACCAAGTCACAGTGGGTGCTCTGGGCCCTGGTAAGGAAGAAGCATTGGAACTAAGAGCTTTTGGTCCTGGATAAGCCTCTCCCACGCCAGTCTCCTCCCATCTGCAGATTCTCTGTGGTGGACATCTAACCCGGGCCTGCCCTGTACTTCTGAAATGTCAGGTGGAGCTCTGGGATGGGATGAGCAGCTGCTCTGAAAAACTAGGACATGGGTGAAGCTCAGCTTGAGGGTGGAGTTTCCACCTCCTTGGATGAATTCTCCTTCATGGGAGGCTCAAATGCCCACTCTGTCCACCTGGCTGCAGAAGCCGTTCTTAGGACTCGGGTAGATGATGCTGTGTTAACTAGGGACTCCAAATTTCAGGGGTTTCCTCCAGCTGATGTGGGTCTGGCAGCTGTCATTCATGTAGTAACTCAGCAAATCTGGCTGCTTTGATTTTTTGTGGTGTCACCATGACTTCCTGAGGCTCCTGGGTCCCTGTGGCAAGAACTAAGAGATGGAGGATGAAATGTCACTCTTAAGTGTTGTTCACAGTCCATTTGATACGCGTGAGCATTTGTGCCTCAACACCTGCTATTAATTAGTCCTAAGATCTAGTTCAGTCTCTTAAGAGAAATTGGCATCAAAAGTCAGCACCTGAGCTTGTCACTGTATCCTGGTTACGTTTCATCTTCACTCTCTGAGGCAAGCACTAGTGTTCTCTCCATTTACTCTAAAGAAGTGGAGACAGAATGTTTTATTCTGGACTTGTGATTGCAAGTGTTAAAGCTTCAGGTCTCATTGGCTAAGACAAAGGATTTATTTGTGTAAGTAGTAATTCTAGGGTTTCAGGGGCAGCTGATCTAGAGCTTTAATGATGTCATCAAGACTCAATTTTATTCCTTGGTTCTACTTTTCACTATGTTGATGGGCTCTTTTGATGTGGCAGCCACAGCAGCTTTAGGTTTATACTTTGTAAAGTAGAAAGAGATTTTTCTGATCGGGGCTCTCAATTCAAATCCTAGGGTTGAATCTCTTGCTTCTAATTGTGAGTTCTGGGCCATGCTGATTCATCTGCTCAGATGGAGAGGTTGTAATGGGCTGACTGACCTCGTGGGCGACATGCTCACCTCTAGAATTAGAGATAGGTTAGTTAGGTTCATTTAGCTTGAAGGAAAATCATGGCTTTGTTACCCAGAGAGGACAAATTAGATGTTGCATAAGCAAAGAAACCAAGACCGCAGGCAGCCACTTCAGTAAGTTTAAATAATTTGCAGAGTTTTTATAGCCATTAAGTGGCAGGGACAGAATTGGAACCAGATTCTGTTTGACTCCAAAACTCAGAGCAGTTCTTTGGTTGATGCTCTGGCAATGTGTGAACATTCTGCCACATGTCGTCCCGGGCCTGTGGTCAGTCTAGTGGAACCGAAGTCCATCCAGTGACAAGGACAGTCCCCCACATCCCATCAGCTTGGTCTCCTTTTGCAGAGTGCTCATGGGAGTGAAATGTGCCCTCTTCCTTTTAAGAAGAGAAAATTTCAGGCCAAAGTTTCCTTTCCCAAGGATGGCACTGTCTAACCTTGGCTCCAGCCATAACTTGCAGGGAAGGAATCCCCTTAATTTCAAGCATTGGTGGGAGGGAAGACCCCGGATGCAGGGACCCTTCCTGATGCCTTGAGGTTGACAGTGCACCAGCCCCTCCCTCCCATGGTTCAGGTTGGGATGCTCTGGGGCATCTCCATGGCCAGCTCCACCAGGACTGCACGTGTGTATGTGTGTGTGTTTGTGTTCTCTGTGTATTTGAGTGTCTATGTAGTGTGTGTATATGAGTGTGTATCTATGTTTGTGTGTCTGTGCGTATGTATGTCTTTCTGTGTGTAAGTGTGGGGGCATGCTTATTCTCCTGTCTGGATGGTGGTCTTTATGAACAAAAGACATGTGAAAGATGACTGCCCTTCCACGTGATAATCCAAGCTGATCCCACTTTTGTTTTACTTGTTAAAAACGAGGATAGGAAGATACAAATATGGTCAATGGCCTTGTCCTGGCTGTTCATAGCTGACCGCCTGCCAGCTGTATCCACCTCTGGCCTGTGACCTGGAGCCACAGCTGCTCGGAGATGAGTAAGGGAGGAGCTCTTGGCTGGAAGCTCGTGGTTGGAAACCTTTCCTGCTATTTCCTCCTCAATGACCGAAAGACATGCATTGGTCTCTCCTGTCCTGCCGGAGGACCCCTCTCCTTTCCACCTTCTTCCACATGGCTTTCCCTCCTGGACTGTCCTTTTTATATGCTTTTGAATAACATGGAAGAGATAATGAAGAGACAAATGTGACTGACAGGAACTTCACCAGGCATGAGGGTTGGACTGTGTGAGCTCATGAAAGGTGAGGGAAAGGCCCTCTGTGACCTTAAGCAGCTCTGCTGGACATGGCCACCCCAGAAGGTATGTCCTGGCGACAGCCTGTGTGTGTGTGTGTGTGTGTGTGTGTGTGTGTCTGTGTCTGACTGCAGGGGGAGGGGTTGTCCTTTGGAGGATCTCAGGTGGGACCCATCACAGCACTAGTAAATTGTCACACCTGTGGGACAGGGAGGTCCACCATCTTCCTCTTACTCCAAGAGGCCATTTGGACCATGCACTCCTTGGTCACATTGGCAAGTGGTCAGCCCATTAGTGAGTGCTCACAGAGTACTCGCTTCATGGCAGGGTTGGTGCTGAGGGCTTTGCCTACATTATTATTATTATCATTATCGTTCCAGAAAACTTGTGATATGGCTTCTATTACCATTCCTATTAAACAAGTGAGAAACGGTTACATAATGTTTCCAAATCATTGACCTGGATTTAGGCTCTGACAACCTGGCTCCAAAGACCACCCTGTAAACCATGGTGCTACACATGTGTGTATCTTCCTGGTAAATGCCACCTCAGTCTTGCCAAAACATAGGGAAACAGGATTTCAGGTAAAAAGATGGGATAAAAATAAAAGCACCCTTTTTAAAAATAATATATTTTTAGTTGTAGATGGACACAATACCTTTATTTTATTTATTTTTGTGTGGTGCTGAGGATCAAACCCAGGGCCTCTCACTTGCCAGGCAAGTGCTCTACCCCTGAGCCACAACCCCAGCCTGAAAGCATGCTCCTTGAACTACAACTTCTTGACCAGGACCCAGGACCCATCAGCCTGGGTAGTATAGGAATAAAGTCCAACCCAGTGCAAGGACAAGGTGCTGCCTTTTGTCCATGTTCCACCCTGTTTGAAAAGTTTGGTGTGTCAGGGTCAAAGAGGTGGAGTAGGGCTCGGGACCTCTGCATAATCTGCTAGCCCTACTGGGAGATTTTAGAAGCTTTACTGTGAATTTTCACTAATACCACTGGAACCCCCTATGGGATAATAGGAACTTTGGGTTGGATTGGTGCTGTGAAGATTTGCACTGTGCTGGGCGTGGTGGTGCACATGCCTGTAGTCCTAGAGACTCGCGAGGCTGAGATGGGAGGATTTCTGAGTTAAAAGCCAGCCTCAGCAAAAAGGGAGATGCTTTATTTAGAGACTGTCTCTAAATAAAATACAAAATAGGGCTGGGGATATGGCTCAGTGGTGGAATGCCCCTGAGTTCAATCCCTGGTACCAAAAAAAAAAAAAAAAAAAAAAAGATTCCCACCGTGCTTGGCTTCATTCTCTGAAGATTCACAAGTAGGGGAAACCAGAGCCCTTGCTTGGAGTGGCAATAGCTCTGTTACTGAGCACATTGCATTGCAATCGTACTTCATTCCTATGTGGACTGGAGGTAGGAAACGGCAGGAAGGCCTGAGCACCAGTGAACTGGAGGGTCTTGCAAGGGGGCTGCCAAAAGGACCCATGTGCCAGTTTTATCTTTCTGTGGCTGAAGATGTTCTTTTGCAGATAGCATTAGAGAAAGCAGTGGGCCGAGCAGGTGCTACTAGTGACTAGTGCTGTGGGGCAGGAGGGGACAGTGGCATCCAGGGCAAGCCAGTGGCAAAGAGGGCCCACATGCTCTGTGGAGCACGGGAGTGATGTGCCTTGGAGGGTGTGGTCCAGCAGCGGCCCTGGGATGAAGGCGCCCATGGGGAAGGGCTGTGGAAAGAAACAGTTCCACGTATGTGTCAGTTGGGACTGGTGCTTGCAGCTTAAATTGATTCAAGGAAAATAAAAAACAAAACAAACCAACAAAATAAAAATGAGTGTGAGTGCGTGGAAGGGGTCATTTATTAATGTTATGAAAAATTACATGAGGTCAAAAGGACTTTGTTTTTCTTAGTCTTTGGGCAGCACTTTCTTGTGCTGGTTGCTCCCAGGGGCAGGTTTTCCCTGCATAATGGTTCCCAAGTGTGCTCAGATTCCATCCTGTAGGGAGAAAGGCCTTTGCTTTTTCAATGGTCCAAGCTAAAGTCTTGAATTGGGCTTTACTGGCAGTCCTGGGTTCTGTGCTTCCCCCAAACTGGGGTTCAGGTCAGGCCCACCCAAGTCCATAGCCTGAGAGTAAGGGAGGGGCTTCACTCAGAGTGGGGGCAATCTCATGGGATCACGATGGCTTCAGATGGGCAACTTTCTGTTCTGTTGAATAATGATCTGTAGTCAAGAGCTTGTGGATCACACAGTGGTCACCCAAAGTATTCTGGACCTCACATTTCCTTTCTGCTCTGTAATAAGCTTGGATTGGCAATTCAGTTCCCTGACAGTCTCATTCTAACTGGTGATTTTGGATTTTTTAAAAAAATAAGTTAGGAATACTGATAAATACAGTGTATGTTATAGAGAGGAACATAAAGTAATATTCTTTTTCTTTTTTTAATGTAAGTTTCTTATTGGAAAGCCAGGTTTGAGTGTCTAAGATTTCCACCACCCAACAGGTGACACCGACCATTTCTTGTAACCTGTTGAGAGCCACAGCCGAAGGGGCCCCAGCAAACTTCCAGCTGCCAGCTGATGATTGGCTCACAGCGGCCCCAGCAAACTTCTAGCTGCCAACTGATTGGCTCCTCTGTGGTGATGCTCATTAGGCTGTTTCTCCGCCCTTTCAGACCACGGAGCTGCTCATTGGGGGACTTTTTTTGGCTCCGTCCCCGCAACCCAGCCAATCGGCCTCAAGAGCAGGAGGAGTGGGGGAGGTGGAGAGGCTTGTGGGAAGCCGGTGGTGGCAGTTGGGCTCTGAGGGTTTTCCTGAGGAGCTGTGTGGTTTGGTGTGTGTGTTCTAAAAATAAAGTTCGTTTCTTTTGACAAGTGGCTCCTGAATTGGGCCCAGCCAGACTGCGGCAGTAACCCAAAGTGGTTATATACACAAACCCAGGGACAAGTGCTTCTCCATCCCCTCCTGCTGTGCTTCCTTCCTGGGGTGAGGCCACCAGATAGAAAAGATGATGGGAGGTAGGCATGCAAATGTCACATTTACTTAACAGAGGCTAGGATCACATCTGTGGACAAGGGACTTACAATCCTGAAACCTAAAGGTTGAATAAACTCCGTAAACCCACTTGCTTTCAGTTTTACAACCGTAGATGTTTTCTTATCTTGGGTCCAGGTCACAAGCTCCTCCGGAACTCTAACTCAGATTTTCCCCGAAGGCGATTCAATAAGACCACATTTTGATCTTACCTAAATTTCCCCTTTTCTAATTGGGTTGTGATATTTTTATTCAAAAAAAATCATTCCCAAGAGGAATTTGGGGAATTGAAAGTGTTGACTACTTAGTGGAGTCTTGGACTGACCCTCCCTGCTTGGTAGAACTTCCATGGAACTCTTTTTTCTAGAAGCCCAAGAACATAAACATTTTCTATCCACAACTTATTATTGCATCATTCAGTGTTTCCCCTGAAATGACTGGTGACACATCCAAGTTCTTTTGATATTAAAGGGGCATTAGATGGCTTTATATGGTGGTTCAATTTTTCAGAAGACAGATTTTCATTTCAATGGAGGGGGGGAAAAACCAAAGATGTGACCCATATTGGACAACTTTAGTCTTCAAAAAGTCATGAACATCGTTAGCTATCAAGGAAATCAAAATCAAAATCACAGTGAGATACTACTTTGTGCTTATAATAAAAGAGATGGATGGTCACAAGTGTTGATGACAGTTGGGGAAATGGAAACCTCATAAATTTCTGGGAGGAATTAAAAAGTTCAGTGCTTTGGAAAATAATTGTGCAGTTCCTCAAAAGGTTAAACAACAATAATCAAAGACAGCATGAGACTGGCATTAAGAACAAGCATGTAGGCCAATAGAGAGACCTGCAATAAATTCATGCATTTATGATCAATTGATATTTAGGCTACCCAGAACATGCATGGGGAAAAGACACTCTTCAGTAGATGATGCTGAGAAAATTAAGCACTGCATATTCATCTGCAGCAGAATAGAATTAGACTCTTACACCACTTACAAAAATCCATGTCAAATGGACTAAAGACTAAAGAGTTTTATGGTTTCAGGTTTTCCTTAAAAGAAAACACATGGGGGCTGGGGTTGTGGCCCAGTGGTAGATGGCTTGCCTAGCATGTTTGAGGCACTGGGTTCAATTCTCAGTACCACATATAAACAAATAAATAAAAGTCCATCAATAAGTAATAAAAATGGTTTTTAAAAATCTTGACATTGTTCTGGGCAATTTTGGGGAAGGGAAGTATAATACCAAAAACACAGAGATCAAAAGTAAAATTAGATGCATGAAGTTACATCAACCTAAAAAGTCTGCACATAAAGGAAACAATGGAGTGGCAAGGCAGCCTGAGTATGGGAGAAAATATTTGCAAACCATATGTCTGATTATGGGGTTAATATCTAAGCAAAACAAGATTGAGCGTAGAGTTTCCATGTGACCCAGCAATTCCACTTCTTGGTATATGTCCAAGAGAAATAAAGAGATGTGCACCCAAACATGTAGATCAGTGTTTATAGCAACATTATTCATAATAGTGAAAAAGTGGAAACGGCTCACACATCCTCGGTGTGAATTAACAAATTATGGTCCATCGATACAATAGAATACTATTTATCAATAAAAAGGAATTAAGTACTAATATATGCTACAATATGAATGAACTTTAAAGATACTAAGTGAAAGAAGCTGGTCACATATTAGAATATTCCACTTCCACGACATATCCAGCACAGGTAAATCCATGGAAACAGGAAATGGATTAGCCATTTCCTGTGTCTGGGGAGAAAGGATAAAGGACAGTGACTGTTTTAGGTGTAGGGTTCCTTTTTGAGGTGTTGCAAAATTTCTGAAGTTAGTGATAATGGTTAGAGAATAGACTAAAAACATCAAATTGTATACTTTAAATGGGTGAATTGTACAGTACATAAATAAAATCTTATTAAAATTGATGTGTATTTGTGTGTGTGGAGGGAGAGAGATGGCTATTTGAATCTTGGGATGAGAGTGTTCAATGTGGAGAATACTCTCATGATTGCAGAATATAACCAAAAGGGGAAAGGAAATCAGTACTAACGTTACTTAACAAAAGGAATATTTCACCATTATTATTTGTTATCTCCCTGAGCTAATCACTTTTGATCATAACTTGGGTCTCTAATTCTGTACTAATTCATGAGAAGTTCTGCTATTGAGCTGAAAGATGTAACATTCTCAATTTCAAGGACAAATACGGAAATCTTGACTTTGGCAGTGTTGTTCCATGAGACCCTGCTTGCTGTGGAAAACGGGCAGGGCTTTTTGATGCTGAGGTACTGGGGAAGCATCTCACAGCTCAATATGGAGGTGGGAGCAAATGAGGCTGGGAAGGAAGGACAAATTCTCCCTTGTTTAAGAACTAAAATGTTATCGTTTATAAGCACAATTCAGAGTGCTTCATTATTCTTCATTATTCTTTCCTGGTGGGATGGCTTACGGGTGCTCCGCGCTCCTGGAGCTGTCTTTAGCTTTACTGTGGGGCCCTTCAGATTTTGGTGCAGGGAGACCAGAAGGAGCTTCTTTTAAACAGAATCAGAATCGGTGTCCTTAGCTAACCAAGAAGATAATGTCTGAGCCATCAAACAATTTGATGTTTGGGATCAGGCCCCAGCACCACGTCTGACACATGGTGGACACTGACTATTATTTTTCTGAATGTTAAATGTCAATTAGGAGACAGTGAGTTACACAGACAGGCACAGACCATTACATAATAGCAAGGGAAATGTTATTCAAATAGCCGCATACAAATGTAGTTAAAATATAAAATACCTTAAGAAAAATATGGAGGGGCATGTGGAATTATTGACATGAAACCTCTGTAGTCCTTACCTCTGGCACCTATAGATCTCTATTAGGGGATGCATTTAGATAGAGAATTGGGTCACCCTAGCTGTTGCCCAGACTCAGATGTCCAGGACTAATAAATACACTGAAGGGAAAAGTGCTTATCCCAGGCTGCCTCCTAATTGAAGGAGGTCAGGGCAGCTGGACAGACCTTCTCTGGGACCATTTTGCAGGTAGAACACTGTTATGTGGCCACCAATTAGAGACTGGGGAAGCTGGACAGCAGGGAGGAGGGGACTCTGTGCTGCCTCCTTGTGGTGGAACTGGAGCATGCACCTTCTCTTGACTCTGGGCCTTTAAAATGTTCCTCAGGGAAAGGACATCCATGTGTCCACCTGGTTGAGCCTAGGGGGTCCTTTTCCATTGCTTTTCGTTTTATTGCTTTTGATGCATGCTTGTCGTAAGATGCTCTGCTCTGTGTCAGCCTGCTCTACGTGTCTCCACTTAGATACTCCGTGGGACCCTGGGATTTCCCCAGCTGTGTCTCCCTCTGTGCTCTCTGACCTAGAACTTGGCATCATTTGATCCCCTAGATTGGAATTTTGATTGTCTTTTGTGTCCCCTCCCTTCCCAGGGCTACTCAATCACAGTCACCATTGCTGAGTAGATTTTCCTGACTTTATCCTCTTTTTCTATCTCCAGTGCTAAGACAGTAATTTTATCTTTATTAATTCATTTATTTCCTACTTGGTCTTTTTCCCCTCACATGCTCCTTCTCTTCCATCTCATCACCAGACCATTCTAAGATGTCTACATAACCATGTTAATGCACCCACAAAACCCTTTGGCAGCCAGGTGTTGGGGCACACATCTGTAATCCCAGTGACTTGGAGGCTGAGCCATGAGGATCACGAGTTCAAAGCCAGCCTCAGCAAAAATCGAGGTGCTAAGCAACTCAGTGAGACCCTGTCTCTAAATAAAATACACAGTAGGCCTGTGGATGTGGCTCAGTGGTCGAGTACCCAGGAGTTCAATCCCTGCTAATCCTGCCCCAACGCCCCCCCCCCAAAAAAAAACCCCCAAAACCAAACCAAACAAACAAAAAAAACCCTTTGGCGGCTTCCTCGGGCTCATAGATCCAACATGGATTTATGGCACTGTAAGTGCCTGGCCCTGCGGACCCTTCCCCATGCTGCTTGGCACCCCTCCAGCCCTTGCTCTTAAGCCCCCTCACAGGCTAGTCCTACCTCTCCTGCCTGCCCACCTGTGTACTGTGCTCTTCCTTAGACTTGGCTCAAGGGTCACCTCCTCTATGAGGCCCTTCTTGCTTCCTTTGTCCAGTCCCCATCCAAGATGAAACTCGCCCCTTCCTCTCTCTGGGATTCTACTGCAGCATGGTGAAGAGCAAAGGGCTTGGAGATGGAAAACCCCAGTCCACACCTTGGAATCGCTGCTTGTCCTTTGTGAGATGCAGGGCAGTCACTGGCCTCTGCAGGCCCCAGTCTCTCACTCGCTTTGAAAGGTTATAGCACCTTGTTTGCAGAATTCTTCTTGGGATTAAATGAGATAGCTCATGAAAAGCTCTTGGTAGATAGGAAGCCCTCGGCAAATGCTTATTGAACCCCCAAGATGTTCTGAACAAGGTTCCACCCTAGATAGGTGATACCCCAGTGTGTCCTTACTCCTGTTTGTGCAATAGATTATGCCTGCTGAAGACAGCTTGATCTTTTTAAACTTCAGTTTCTAGAACAGAGCTGGAAAAATAGTAGATTCTTAATAGAGTAGACACAGCTTCCTGTGGTGTCTCCGTGAATCAATCTCAGGAAACCAGTTAAGCTGCGTCCATTAGTGGCACAAACGAGGGATGATCTTCCAGGAGGTGCCCTGGGCCTCTGTCAAAGGAAGATGAAGGCACAGTGCATCCTGCAGGCCGGAAGCAATCTTGATTTTCCTGACTTACAGGAAAACATCTCAAGTCATGAAATGGAATTTTAAAAAGCCAAACGTTTTAAGAATTGATTATCCAAGAAAAATATGCAAGGCTGGGGTCGTGGCTCAGTGATAGAGCACTTGCTTAGCATGCATGAGGTACTGGGTTCGATCCCCAGCACCACATAAAAACAAACAAAAAAACTAAACAAACAAAATAAGGTATTATGTCCATTTACAACTTAAAAAAAAAGAAAAAGAAACATATGCAATACAAAGTATGAAGACCATTGTTTTATTAAAAGGTCATCGTTCAATTCACCTTTGATCAGGGTGACCATTTGGTTCATGACATAAACTTTTCTAAATGTAGTAGAGATCGACCTCTTGTGTGGGGAATAAGCCCCTGCCAGGAACATTACCAGTTGTCTGCTTTACTAGTTGTGAATAAAATGTAAACAGAATGACCCCACCATCTATTTATTTTCAAATAGAGCTGCACATTAAATCAGAAAAAATATATTTTATCATCTGGAAATTGTAGCGCACATGTTCTGTAAATGCCATGGGCATCTGCCTTTGAGTTTGGAGGAATGTGAATGCCACCCTGTATGTGGCCATAATTAAATGAGGTTTCCCTGACTAATGCTCTAAGTCACAATTTGTCATAAAAATCCAAAATGGTGGTATAGCATTCACTATTGATCAAATGATTGGTTAAAACAAGCAATCTTTATGAAATATTGATTGTTTTGTCTGGAATTTTTTTTTTTTTTTTTTTTTTTTTTTTTTTTATGGTAAGCTATCACTCTTACAGGATCGGTCCCCTTTTTAGCTCTTAGGTGTGTGCCATTTGAATGGCATTTATTTCACTGGTGCAGTTTAGCTTATGAAAGAACATAGAATACTTGATTAATAAAGGGTTTCTACAGTTTTGATTTTTATTATGAATAGAAATTAGAAAAATAAGAATCAGTCTCTCTTTTGGTCAAATATTTCCAGTTTCTGGATTTCTGCCCTCTTTCCCTTCATCTTCTATATCTGATGTCTTCAGAATCATAAAATGTTAGCTCAGCCTAGAACTTTGAAAGTATTATCAAATGGAATCTTCTGGAAAGATTCACAGCCAACTCTGGTGTCTTTATGTTCAGAGTTGGAGGCACTTGAGCCTAGCTGACTGCCTTGTGCCCAAGAAGACAAATGTTTGCTTTTTTCCTTCCTTGTCTCTCCCCACTTCCCTTATGAGAGCAGGACCACAGGAATTATTGCTCATCTCCCACTGCATTTTGCCAGTGAGCCTTGACCGGGAGCCACGCTCATGAATCCTACGGATATAGGCTGCATTTCCCAGGTGTCTGTAATAAGCAGTGCTCTGTTGTGTGTGGTGAACTGGAGCAAATGAATTCTCTCCTGATATAAAGCTGATGACATGGAGCTAGTTTTGTTTTATTGAGTTATCCGTGCTGTTTGGCATAATAAGTTGTGTTGAAATACGTCCCACTTCTGTGCCTGCCTTTATTAGTTTGAAATTTGGGTCTTTTTTATTGCTGTAGGTGCTTAGAAAAGGTTTTAATATGATATGCAATTATCTCTCTGTCATGTTCACTTTGGTTTAATCGCCTATTCCGTATCATAATGGGCCAAGTTAGAAGAAGACAATGTCCTCTTGCCTAAGAGGACTATATTCAGGTATCTTGCACACTTTTTATAAATTATCCGTAATTCCAGACAATACTGAAACTACCAACTTCAGAAACAATTCCATCCCTATTCTCCCCAAACTATTTAACAACCTGACATCTTTCTACATGCCCAGATGAGTTTGGTTCAATTTTTCTTTCTCACTTTTATCATTGTTAGGCTGCATCATGCAATTCTGATTTCTGCCTTCACATTTCCATCTTCTTAACACAGTAGATCTTTGGTTTTTGCAGATTTCCAAATTCATGGGATATACTATTTTCTAGAGGCCCTGAAGTTATTTTGTAGTCTTGCAAAGACAAGAATTAGAATCTTACCTCTTATCCACGTCTATGATATGCTGGAGAGAGGGGACTTTGGCTAACATAGGCACCCAACCCTTGAACCATTGGTCCTAGGGGCACATTTGTTAATCTTTGCTCATTTGTAAGCACATTT
Source organism: Marmota flaviventris (assembly GCF_047511675.1). NCBI lineage: Eukaryota > Metazoa > Chordata > Mammalia > Rodentia > Sciuridae > Marmota > Marmota flaviventris. The sequence goes on from NC_092501.1 coordinate 17,589,645, forward strand.
TATGGACAAAATGATAACATTACAGAGCTGTATGTGAAGTTGAGGTTTGTGATGAGTTTGGGTGCCGTTTCTCTACCTTTTAAAAAATAACTGATACTTGGATGACACTCCTAGAGATTCTGATGCATTTGTTCTGGGGTGGGGCCTGAACATGTGTATTTTTGAACACTGCCCAGGTAATTTTCATGTGCTACCAGGGTTGGTGATGGTGGTGGTGGGGTCAATGGACAAGGACACTCTTACATCCTTCACAAACCCTCAACTTAAAGACCTTGAGTAATTTACCATTGTTACCAAGATAACAACCAATCATTTAATGTCCCCTAAACCAAAGCTTCTTCTGGTGCCACTTATATTTTCTTTGCCTATATCTCAGTCTTTTGTATATACTACACTCCTTCCTTCCACGACCCTTGGATGTGCTGTTTTCATCGCCTGGAAAGTTCTTTTAAACCTCTTCTTCATCTAGTGAACTCCTATGCAATGCCTCAGAACTTCTCCCAACCAAGGTTTCCTTAGGAAAGGCTCCCCTAACCCCTGACTAGGTGAAATTCCACTACTACTCACCCTTACCCTTCCTTAGAGATCTCATCTTGTGTCACCCTGATCTAAGTGATTCTTTTTCTACTGCCCATCTCCCCAGCAACCCTGTAAGCTCCATGAGGGCGAAGACCATATTCCTTTGCTTCAAAACCCTCTTGCTGCACCAGGTGTGGTGGCACATGCCTGTAATCCCAGTGGCTGGGGAGGCTGAGACAGGAGGATTGCAAGTTCAAAGCCAGCCTCAAGTGAGACCCTGTCTCTAAATAAAATACAAAATAGGGCTGGGGATGTGGCTCAGTGGTCAAGTGCCCCAGAGTTCAATTTCCAGTACCTCCCCCGACCAAAAACCCCCTCTTTCCAGCATGATGCTTGCATCTAGTCAGTATTTAAGACAGTCATTGAATGAGTGAATAAAAGGTTTCTGTGTCTGTCATGTTGGCTACTCTGAGTAGGATTTCTGCTGAGTCAGAGCTCAATTGAATTTGTTAATTACTAATTAAATACTGTGCAGAACATTGTTCTAAGCCAGAGCTTCTCATCCTTGGCGCTGCTGATGTTCTGTTGTGGGAGAGGGGTCATAACCAACATTGGTTGTTGTAGGCAACTTAAGGAATAGTCCAGGAGGTGTTACTATGACTACCTGATGTGTTACTATGACCACCTGCAGGGGCTTGTACTTTGGTAGTGGGATTTCATAGCAGTCATCTGTTTCTTTACGTCTGAACTGAAGGACATCAAGGAGCTTGGTCATTGCTCATCATAGACTAATATTCACACAAAAATTTATATTTTGAAAATGAGTTCTATCTGGAGGGCTTTCTTCTATGAGTACCTGATGATTCCAGATTTAAGGTTGAATAAAAGTAAGGTTGGTGGCAGTTGAAAATGACTTGGTGTCCTGGATGAGCACAGTCCTCAGAATGTAAGCTACTGGCAGTGGGTGGTACATGAGGAGAGTGGCTTCCTGTGAGCTGCAGAGCCTCCCACGCCAGAGGCTCTCTCCATGTCTTTTTGGTAGTATCTTGCTCTTTGAAGATTTTCTGCTTAATTTGCTAGTAAACTTGACCAATCATCAAAATGATAAGGAGAGCCTTTAAAAAGAGGAGATAGATGCCCAGCACCTCTCCTACGGAGATTCTGGCGGGGTGGTGGTGGTGGTCAGGACAGGAATCCAAACTTGAAGGGCCTCCCTCAGTGGAGCTGATGCTAGGTTCACCTGAGCCACAGAGATGCAAGCCACCCTTGACCCCAAGTGGCAGCAGGAAAGGACGGAGAAAAAGCATGGAGAAAAAGCAATGTTGATCAAAAATGCAAAGTTGCAGCTGGACAGGAGGAAAGAGCTTCAGTGACCAGTGTACAGAAAGCTGACGACAATAAAAAAAACAACGCACTATATATTTCAAAATTGTTGTAGATTTTAAGTGTCGTCTTCACAGAAGAGCACATATCTGAGGAGACAGATTTGCTGATTAGCTTGATTTAATCAATACACGTTGCAAACATATCAAAACATCACTTTGGATCCTATAAATAAATACACACATGATTTGTCAACTGAAAAAAAAAGAACTTGGGCATCAGGCTCTATGATAAAGAGGGGTGTGGGGGGGTTGCTGCATTCGGGGAGAAAGTGATTGATGGTGGAGATGAGAAGCAGCAGCATGGGGAAGAAATGAGTGGCAGGTGTGTGGACCTGCCTGATGCAGGGAAGAAATGCAGAGAGTATTTAGGATGAGGACCATGCCTGCCGCATCAGAGGACTCCAGTCCCTTGTCACCCAAATCCCCTTGAATTATTTTGGCTGCTAAGTGGAGTCCTCACTCTCAGTCTCTCTCTCCTTCTCTTGCTCTGTCCAAATGAAATAATAAATCCAATATTTTCTTCATATTTTTATTTTGGGGAAAGAGAAAGCTGATGTGAAAAAGGTGAGTGAGGTGTTTTCCTACAGGCAGAATTTCTCTCTCTGCTTTGAAAAAAGTGAGAAATCAAGAAAACACTCACCCATAGCATCCCACTGGCATTTGGACCCCTCGGGGCTGGTGTTGGGGGCAGGGGCATACACAGGGGTTCCGGGGTGTCCTGCTTTGTCCACGAAGGTCAATGTGGACCAAAGAGGGTGGACACAGGGTGGAGTAAGAATTGATCTTGGAGGTGAACTGTTGGGCGGATGCAGCAAAGCTTCTTCACACATCCCAAGTAGCACTTACACACTGTGGAACAAGTTCAATTTGCAAGAATCTGTTTAAAAGATGTCACCACACACGTTGGGGGAAAAAAAAATATTCTCGCAGGAAAGGGGTTAGTCATGTTTCATATTGCAGACAATTTGAAGGAATGGGATTTGGATTACTGGACATGAGTGCAATACAAATGTAATTGTTTGCAGGTAATTTGAAGAAAAATGAAGTGCGCGTGTGCTGGGGTTCAAGGACATCAAACAGTCTTTACGAGATGGAGTTTGGGGAGAAAACGCTCTTGGAAATGACAGTCTGAGTTTTGAACTGTCAGTCGAAGACTGGGTTTTTTCATTCTGGGTGAACTCTCTGTTCCTCAAGGGGAGAGCAGCTATTCTAAAAGCCCTTTACCATTCAAGCATTTCTTCTTAGGAAATAAAGCATCCTTTACAATAAACTAACACTTTACTACAACACACAATCCTATAGAGTTTGTTTAGGATCTTGTTGGTGCTTAGGGTTTCAGCAATGATAATATTTAGCTGGGTGATATTAAAAGGCTGAAATTCATTTTTAAAAACATTTGGATATTAGCTTCTTCTGATAGCTCCAGTTCTGGGGATGGTTGACTCAGGTGTCAATTTTTATCTGTTGATGTGGCATTGAACATGTTTACATTGTACCTAGGATATTTAAATTGTGAGGAAAGAGCCTGATCAAGCTAGAGTCATAGCATCTGGGGAGCTGGGAGTGTGAGAAGCCACATAAGTGTGCAGTGGTTGGAGTTAGGGCCAGAATATACTCCGCCTGGCTTCCAAAGTAGTTCCACCACTTAGCAGCTCTGTTAGATGAACAGTGCTCCTAAATCTTTGGCCTTTTGAACTGCATCTTTGCTCCTCTGACAAGGGATAGTTTATTTGCCACCTAATGAATATGAATCTGAGCTAACCTTTTAATCTGCTCTACTCAATAGAATGCAAAGAAAGTGATATGTCCTCTGGGCACATTTGTGCATGTCTGTAATTCCAGTCACTCAGGAGGTGGAGGCGGGAGGATTGTAGGTTTGAGGTCAGCCTGGGTAACTACTTACTGAGACTCTGTCTTAAAATAAATAAAAAAGGGCTAGAGATTGTAGTTTAGTCATAAAGCATGCCTGGTTTCCAACCCAACTACCTCCCCCCCGCAAAAAAAAAAAAAGAAGAATCTATGTCAATTCCAGGGCTAGACCTCAAGAGGTCTCGTGTACTTTGGCTTTTTCTTGGAATATTGCTTTTGTCCTGTGAACAGGCCAGAGCTTGCCCTTTGGAAAGACCATGCAGATGTTAGTGAGGCCCCTCAGCTACCAGGAGCCAATGTCCAGAAGCAGAGAGGCCTTGCCAATCTGTAGTTGGTGGCAAAAGCAGAAGGAACCAGACAGGACCTGAAAAAGTGTGCAGTTGAGCTTGGCTCAGTTTTCAAGCTGTTGCAGGTACTTTTAGCCTGGTGGCGGCGGGCCTCTCCCTCAGTGATGTGCTCCCATACAGCTGTGACGCTTCCTGCACTGTGCAGTGGGGGTCATCAGAGCTGAGCTTTCAAAGCTCTGATCTAGCACTTTGTGCAGAGAAGGTGATTAACAAACATTCGTGGGACTTCTGGAAAGATTCACAGGCAGATGCAGCTGGGGCTGAGGGTGGAGGGGGCTGGGGAGCGGTGGCGAATCAGAGCAATAGCCTCTGACGGATGCTTCCCAAGGGAAAGGAAGGAGGGGAAGTCTGCAAGTCGGGGCTTTTCCTTCCAGTTCTAGGGAAATAGGAAGAGGTAGTGAGGCAGCTATGACTTTTCAAGGGGTGTCTGCACCCAGTTCCCAGAGGAGGAGGACCCCTGAGCCTCGGGCAGGGAGGTGCTCCATCTGTCTGCAGCTGAGGCTCTGCTTTCTCCTGCCTCTGTAGAATCTGAGCTCTCAGTATAAAGTAAAGCAATGATTTATTTTATGGAATTGAATGCATCAAAGTAGAGGAACATAAGATGGATGTTTACTCTGCAAGAGATGATGGCAATATTGGAAAATCTCACTCTATCAGGATTCAGCAAATCCAGGCACAGAAAAACATCTGCTCAGACCCTTAGAATTTCCCAGGGCCCTGGATGGACCAAAGGGCTGAGCACTGGAGGTTCAGAGAAGAGAGGGGAGTCAGGCAGTGATGGGCAGGCATGCTGAGCATCCAGGGACACGTAGCTATCCAGAGCTGCTGGCGACCCTGTCACAGCTCAGCTGTCCCTCTATGAGGAAATACACATCTAGAGATGGGCCCATGTATCTGCCTTATAGAGCTATTGTTTGCCAAGCATGGGACAGTTGCTCTCACAGGAGGACCATGGTTGGGACTTACAGGGACATCAATACCAGAAAACATCCTTGCTGTACTAAGGAAGCTTATTTTTCTGCAGGGTTCTGTCCCCTGAATGTATTATTACGGTCACCTGGTACTCTAGAAAAAGTGATGTTTATCATCCATAGCAATTTGATTAAACCAGTGTCTCTGAAGGTGGGGTAGAGACTGTAGTATTGATGTATTGGAAATGTTCCCCAGAAGTTTCTAATGTGCAGCTGGGATTGAGGATTGATGACTTGAATGGTAAATACTCTTCCATATCAAATAATTGAAAAGGTAGGGTGGTGTTCCAGATTTGGTTAATTTATGACCGTATTTTTTTCTATTCATTGCCATTTTCTCCATGTTGGTTTTTAACCTTAGCTTCATAGTCACAAGATAGCTGCAGTGTAGTACCAGGCATCAATTCCTCATCAGTGGCATCAGGAGATAGAAAAGGGATGATTTCTCTCTCTTTATTTCCTTTTAGGAGTAAATAAAGCCTTTTCTGAAGTGCTCCAGATTTATCACCCGTTGTCCAGAAATGGTATCACTTTCCGAAGCTTAAACCAATCTATGGCAAGGATTGTGATTGGCCAAGATCAATTTGGGACTTAATTCCTGGGGTGGGAGAAACAGTCACTGACTCATCATGTGGCCAAGCAGAGAGTGAACCATGAACAATATTGGGATTTTGCCAGCAAGCACTGATAGGGTGGGAATGGCTGATGAATTGTATCTGGCAGGATAGGTTAGGCTATGCTGTGGTGACAAGCAAGCCCTGGCCTTTCTGTGGCTTAGTGCGACACAGGTTGACCTCATGCTCATAAAGCCTGATGCAGGTGAGTTGGAGACTGTCAAGCACCTAGTGACTTGGACTTATGTGCCCATGTTCCTGAATCTTGTGAGGTTCCCCATTTCACTATGTGGCCCACTAAGGTGCCCTAGCAACAGTGGAGACATTTAGTTTTACTGCCTCAAGTCAGAAGTGACACATTCCAGAGATAGGAATGCTGGTGGCTTCTCACTGATGCATTAGAAAGATTTTTGTTTATAGATTAAAACAACAACAACAACAACAACACCTTTTAAAGATCCTTTGCATACCCCAGGGGCAGAGAATATGTAAATATTTGGGGTCATTGTTGTGCTGTTTGGCCCCCAAATTCCAGGCATTGCTCGGCTGTGCATTTGGGTCCTGATGTGGCGCTAAGTGATAATACCTTTATTTGGAGAGAAAAATGATGCATAACAGCCTTTCCTGGCCCCCTCTTGGCCTGGATCAGTGGCCCTAGGGATGCTCTTTCAACCCAATTAGTCACTTCCTCTACGTCCTTTTCAGAAGCCTTCATACTGACTCACTTGTCTTTTCCAGAGGAAGACAGGTCAGGTTTGTTGATGAGTGCAAGTGTGTCCATCATGGGGGCTGTTAATGGAATTTTGGGGTCCAGAGGTTTTGGTATAAGCATCCTACATTAAAAAACTATAAATTCTCCCAGGGCAAAAAGTATGACTTATCCTCTCCATGGTACCCAACATGGTCCTGGATTTACAATAAGAGCTCTGTAAATTCAGTGCTATGGGAAATATGTGGACTGTGTCCTCTCTAGGGCAGGAAAGGTGCTCAGTCCTAGGGCACATTTGTTAATGTAGAAATAAAGTCAACTTCACTGTGTCAATGTGTGGGTTACCTGTTTCATGGTCTTTTCAGATGGTATTTATCTTAGGATGGCTAGCATCACTAAGTACAGGTTTCCAGAAACTATTAACTGGTTTTAGAGCAATGTTGCATTCCTTTACTGAAGGTCATGAAAGTGGGCAGAATGTGCTGGGAGGGCTGAGGATGTGGCTCAGCAGTAGAGTGCCATGTCTAGCGTGCACACAGCCCTGGGTTCCATCCCTAGCATCACACATGATGCTGCTGAAACTCGGGAAGTAAACAACCAAAGACCATTTTCTTTAGTGGAGGGCCAAAGCAAACACTTGCATTCAATCTTCTCCTGCCAGAGTGCCCTCAGTTCTCACACACAGCCCAGGGACTCTTATTGTACCAAGGGTTCCAAAAGAAATGATCACCTGGTCTCATGGCCCGTCATCACAGCTGTCAGAATAGAAGGGTGATTTCCACGCAGTGGAAGCAGTCATTTAAAATGAGCAATGTAGCTCTGCAGAAGAAAAGGCCATTTATAGAACTGCATGGAGTGTTGTCCCTAGGTGTGAGATGAGGAGGGGCAGGGAGGGGGGCAGGGAGATGTGTGCTGAGTGTTTATTTCAGTGGTGAATTAGAACTCGCTCCTGCCTTCTTGGAACTTGCCGTCTTGTGGAAGAAAGAAGAATCAATAGCAGTTGCCTCACACTGTGATTGACTGATGAGAGCACTTGGGAGGAGCAGGTATCCAGCCCTAAGCAGTCAATGAGGGGTTAACCATGGAGGACATTAATTCTATTATATCTAATTGCACCACAGTGTAATTTTCTGTGTTGTAAACACATCAAATCTTCATATCAAATCATATGATATCATTAACTACATAATATTCATAATATAACATTGCAAATATTATGTTTATATGCCGCAGTCTGGCTGGGCACACAATCACGAGCCACCACACAGCTTGTAGATTCAAACAGCAACTCTTTATTCCCGAACTCACACCAGCCGTCTACAATCACGTTCTGGGGAAATCCACGTTCTCTGCCCAAATCCACCTCCACTGGGCTTCTATCTCCAAAATATACTGTCTGAATCCCGTGAGAACTCAAGGGGAACTCAGGCAGCAGGATACGCCCTATTCCCAGCAGGAATAATCTTAAACCTTAAACCTGGAACCTAAACTGGGAACGCCCTAAACACGATTATCTTAAAACCGGGAACACCCTAATCTGCCTTGGTCCTTGAGCAAGGTCACCTACATTCAATGTCGCTGCAACATGTCAGCAACATGGGGTACACTGGCAAGGAAATTGTCATACCTACTTGGCTAATGGCTCCCAGCATTTATAATTATACACAATTCCATAATAAGTATAATAATGTCCAAGCCAGGACCAAGGAAGGTATATGAAAGGAGAAGAAAACTCTTAGATAAAAGGATCTGCTTATGGGAGATCTGAAGAGAAGCTGTGACTTCAGCATCTGAACAAAGCTCAGTCTGGCTTGTGGTTTCTTGAAAAAGGAACACTAGTACTTGTAGGTATTGAAATTTTGAGTTTTATTTGCTTTTTAAATTTATGCATATCAGTAATATATACATACTTCAAGTGGAAATACTGCATAGGGGAAAATACTATGTATTTATATTTGTTCTAAAAAACAAAGAAGGACAGGTTTTGCTGCCTGAAACACTTGGTTATGGGGTTTGGAGCTGAGTTCCAAAAATGTCAGTTAAATATCACTGATGCACTATGAACCAAATACATTGAGAAATCAGGAAATCACCCCAGGTTTTAGGTCACCAAAGGAAGGTAGTTCTCAGCGGTGAGTGTTATTTTAAAGGCCATGAGGAGGGACCAACTGCATAGATCCATTCTGCCTTTGATCCTTTCAGGAAAACACTATTCTGCAAAGATCATGGGGGAAGACCAGGTCTAGGAATTCATGGAGGCTTTTCAGTCCCAAGCCCTTAAGGGAGAAAAGTTATCCAGTGTCTCTCTAACTTCTTTCTGATGGCAGGAGGAGCTCCGGTTCTTCCATTGCTAAAGACAGGCAAGGCTGGTCCTATCGTACCCCCATGATGGTGAGGGTGGGAAATAGGGTGAGCCAAGGAAACTGGGAGAAGGTGCCTTTATATGTCCTCAAATCATGATTCTCTGTGGACTCGCCCAAAAGAACTGGTCAGGAAGGAGAATGCTATTTGGGGACTACTGTTCCTTCATCTCATGAGCGCAACTCGTTTGAATCAAATTTTTCTGTATCCTGATAAGCTCTAGGGTGCTTCAAATATGAGCAACTACAGTATGGCATGGTTTAAGTATGGTAGTCGGTGGAATTATAAGGTGGCACAGGAGTTCAAGGAGGAAAAGCTAACCTAGACCAACTTTCTGGGAAGCAGTTGGCTACAGTGAGGCATGAAGGGTGACTGACACTTAGCCAGGTACAGGGGGATGGGGAAAGGCTGTGGAAGGAATGGAGAGGGGTTGGGTAGGGCCTAGCATGTGCCATGAGTTGGGGTGTCTTGAGCAGAAGCAGAGAAGGCAAAGAGGGGCTGACTCCGGAAGCTCTCTTATGTTACATTCAGGAGTCTGTATTCTCCCCAAGGCTGTTGGGGAACTGGAAAGGGCACAATGAGACTTATATTTCAGAATCTCATTCTGTCACAGGAGGAGAAGAGACTGCAGGCGGCAGGCAGGAAGGCTGGGGACAGATTGGGAGAGTAATGATGTGGCCAAGCCTGGGAGATGGAGGTTCAAGTCATTTTAAAAAAGCCAAAGTTCATATATCTGCTCTTTCTTTTTTCCTAAGGAAGTGCAATGAATTGAAATAGACTGGATTAATTTTTTAAGAGTGAGTGACTCAGAGAGGGATGGACAGGAACCAGGGCACCTTCTCTAGATGCCACAGGACCCTGGTGATGGTGGAGCAGCCCCAAGGCCTAGGATGGAGGTAGATGCAGGAGAGTTATGACATTTACTTACAGAAAAATTGGCCTAAGACAGCTCCTGTGTTTCCGTTGCTCCTGCTTAGGGGTTGGGGCCACAGCCTGTCAGGAAGAGTTTCATCTAGGGATGTTGGATGACTGCAGTGGGCCCTGGAATCCATTTTTGCCCCAAGCACTGCCTGTAGGCCAAGTAAACAAATGTTTAGTGCGAAGGTAGGAATTTTCAAATGCATGTGATAAGTCATCATTTCTAACTGTAATGAATGCAGAGTCATTTGCTTTGGATTTTCTCAATAACATTAAAATCAGTACCATCAGATAGGGGCACTGAGAAGTATTTTCTTATAAAAATATCCTCGATACTTAAAAATTGAGAAGCACTATTTTGCAGAGAAACATGCTACCACAGAGTCTCAGGCCCATATGATGTCACCTGGTCCTGACGAATTACCTGGGCACAGCTTTGGATCCAACCAAAACAGGTGGTTTCAAGTGGACTTCTATGAAGAACAGGAACATGGTGGGTGGCTTTAATGAGGTTCAATGTCATGCTCCTTTGATTCCTCCTGCCTCTCATTATCTTGGTCAGATCTGGCATTTCCTCTGCCTGCAGACTGCAGTCCTTCTTGACAGCGTGTGTGACTTCACCTAACTAGGAGTTCAGAGCTGCAGACATTCAGCTATAACTTCACAGCAAGCCCGTGAAATCTTCTGATTTGATTTGACGATGGTACCAACAACCATAACTAACATGAAAATAATGTGAAAAACAAGAAGCTTGACATTTATGAGGCCTTTGAAAATGAGACGGTGTCTGTGCCAAGGCTGCCCAGTCCATTCTGCAGGGGCTGAATATGCAGATTAAGAGCAGATGGAGCCACCTGTTTTCAGGAAAGCAAGAGAGTCAGGGAGGAGAAGGTGAATCTAGCTTTGAGTTGCAGCAAGCCTGCAGGATTCTGCACTTCTCAGGCAGGGCTTCTCCATAGTGCTGACTATTAGGATCACGTGGGGATTTCTTAAATACCATACCTAGATCCCTCCTAGAGCAGACCCAATCAAAATCTCAATAGTAGCTACAGCAGAGTGGAAAGATCAAGGGAAGGGAGGAGGAGAAGAAAAGGAAAGGCACTGGGGAATGTCATTGATCAAATTATGTTGGGTGTAGGAATACAGCATAATGTACCCCACTATTATCCACATTTATAATGCACCAATAAAAAAGAAGAGAAAAAGAATACCTCAGGAGTCTGGCATGAGCATTCCAATCTTTTTGTATGTGTGTGGTGTTGGAGATTGAACCCGGGGCCTTATGCATATGAGGCAGGCACTCTACCAACTGAATTATATCTCCAGCTCAATATTCCAATTTAAATTGTTTTTTTAGTTGTCAATGGATGCAATTGTTTGTTTGTTTGTTTGCTTATTATGTGGTGCTGAGGATTGAACCCAGTGCCTCACACACATGCTAGGCAAGTGCTCTACCACTAAGCCACAGCCACAGCCCATAATTCCATTTTTTCCCCTAACACTCTTAGTACATTTAGTCACCTAAATGAACATTAGTGTCCCATCTGTTGGAAGAAGAGATAGAGGGGCCCTACTCTGAGTTTCTGATTCACCATCTTCAGGCTAGGTAGTGCCTGGGAATATGGAGTCCTAACAAGTTCCTAGGAAGCAGCTGCTGCCACTATTCCAGAGGCCACACTGTTCTAAGCTCTTAGGACACGGGCTGTCAGCTGAGTATGGGCTTATGAGTCTACCTCATCAGGAGTTCAGTGCTTTCAGTTTCATTCAGTACCTGAATGAACTTTGAAGATAGATTCTAGCATATTTTCCTTGGATAGCCCCCGTTCCAGAAGCGATTTCATGGACATCACAAATGGTTCAACACTCCTTCATTGCTTATGGTAGGTGGCATAACAAGAGGGCTACATATTTTTCTACAGGCACTCCATTCACTGGAGTCACATGAGTTTATCTTGTACTGCTTATGTGGGAAACTGTAACGTTTTATCTATTTATCTATAACAGTGTTATCATTTGGCCACAGGTATTTCCTGTCCTTTCAGCCTTCACCAATGCGATGGGCAAGCTGGGTTTAGGGAATGGGATGTAGACTTGGTGTCATAGCTGTCACATATTTTTTTGATACAGCTGTTGAGTCAGGGTAGGGATCTATGTCACAGGCTCCCTCCATCAGAATAAACTGCTGTCTTCTTGTTACTCCCAGAGTGCTCTGTGCCATTCCAGGAGTCTTTATAGCATTTTTCTTTGGGTTATAGGATCAGCTTTCCATCACTATGACAAAATACCTGAAAGAATGAACTTAAAAGAAGAAAAGGTTTATCCTGTCTCAGTTTCAGATGTTTAGTCCACAGTCATTTGGCCCCATCACTTTGGGCCTATGGCAAGACAGAACACCATGGCAGGGAGCACATGGTAGAACAGAACTCTTCTCTTCATAGTTGCCAGGAAGCAAAAAGAAAGGAAAAGGAATAGGTTTTATTTTATTATTATTATTTTTTTGGTAGCACAGGGAGCTCTCTTAAGAGCAGAGAAGCTGGTTTAGCCATCTCTAAACCTAAGTGTCAGCACAGTGACCCACTCAAACAGTTGCTGGGTGGAATCCCCAGGATGTGGTGCGGGTGTTCCCAAGCAGGGCTCTGTCAGGACACCCCAGTCCTCACACTGAGCTCATCTTCCACAGGAGTCTTCTTTGAAGCCTCCTAAGAATGCTAATATTTTGTCTCATTTGGTGCAGGTCAGTGACATTTGTGAAATCTATCAAACCTTGGAAAGTTCAATGTGTTGAAATTAGGTGATTTAATTAGACTTTACAGACTCATAAAATGTATTCTGAGGACACAGTTTATCTTGGGGGGAGGTGACTGGATAGAGGTTGGAGTGGGGTGAGGGATAAAGTATCAGAAACCTCTGTATGCCACAAGGTCATATTATAAACACTAGTAAACAGTGACAGCCCTCAAGGTGTTGGTTTACTGTGTATTTTCTTCCATCTGAGCCAGGATTGTGCCAAAAAATATTTTGCTTTGAAATTTGGCCTTGAGATTGCTGAAACAAAAGGTCAGACTTTCTTAAAGATTGTGGCATAGTAAGTATTCCTTGGTTTAGCAAGAGGATCAGCGTGGACAGCATGTCTCAGTCATCAAGGCTGCGCTGAGGACTCCTGTCTGGGAGTTATTCTAGACCCTTGTCCTTTGAGATTGGCATTTGGAACACACCTTGTCACAGCAAAAGGGAACATGAGTGAGGCAGACATTTCCCTGTATATCTTCATTACAAGGATGAAAGCTGTGTGCACATGCCTGCTCGTCACACCTGTCACTTTTTCTTCCTTACAAAGCCAGCTCCATATCCTCATCAAGGCACCTTCTCCCTAAGGGTGGGGATTTGCAGGGGAGGGGAGAACCTGTGTCTGAGCTCCATGTTGGGGCTCCGGAGGGTGGCCTGAGCTGGCAAGTGAAAGGCAGCTAAGAGAGGCGTGTTGCTAGATGCATGACTTCATCCGGGGTCTGCAAACTTGCAGGGAGGGAACGAGGAAGAGGAAGAACTAGGCAGGGGCAGAGGCGGGGGCTGTGGGCTAAAATGGAAAGTCAGATCTTCCTGCTTCCAAAATTTTTAATTGACAGATATTAATTTATTGCATATAAAATGATGTTTTGATCTATGTATCTATTATAAAGAGATTCAGTCAAGCTAATTAGCATAGCCGTCACTTTACTAAATTCATCCTTCTTTTCTGATGAGAATGTTAAAAATATAACTTGGAGTAGCCAAAGGCCAAGAGCTCCAAGACATGATTGTTTCTGTTTTCCATCATTAAACAATGCACCGCAGAAAAATTTCCATTTGAAATAAGATCAGCCAGGACATGACCTATTTTGGTCCTGCAAATGCTCCCTGGTTAGTGATGGTGGAGTCACTTGCACAAGGTCGCTTTGGGCACGGAGGGCTGAGTGAAATGGCAAAGGAAGCCTGATTTCTCCTCTTCAGTGGGTAGGTTAACTCTCTTAGTTGTTCTAGGCCAGCTCTGCTGCACTAACTCACCTCACCATCTTGCTTGACACAATCTTGCTTTCATGACACCAACCTGCTCCAAACCTCTGTACAAATAGGAGTCCTAAAAACTAGGTGAAGTGCTTAATTGTGCAGGAGCTGGGTCAGCCTCCAACAAACATGGGGAAGTGTAATCCTGGCATTGTCCTGAGTGGGGAAGAGGGAGCCATTTTTTCCATTAAGGATATGATACTCTAGCAGGGGGATTCATGTAAAGTTTTCAGAATTCAAACTGAATGCACTTTACAAAACAGATTTCCCAAAGTCCAATCAGAAATGCAGGGAACTACAGATTGGCTATCTAATCTTCTCTATAAAATTTATAACAAAAGGGACTATCTCTTCTCGCCCTTCATTCCACTTCCAATGCTCCTTCTCAGAGGTGATCAGTTATCTTGGGTTTTTCTCCCCCATTTCCCATCACATGTCTACAAGTATATCTCTCTATTTTGATTTTTCAGTGTCAGGTATAATCTGTTGACTTCCTACTGTAGAAGATGATTCCATTCAGCCGTTTACCTTCTACTTCATCTCAGTAGTCGAATTTTAAAAATCCAACATCTGGTGTTGACTTTATTGTGGATATGCAGAGTTACAGCTGATAACTTACATCTGTGCATGCATAAATATATGCATACACATCTGTTTGTGCACATGGTGTGTGTGTGTGGGGGGGATTCTGTCCTGGAACCTCCCTTCATCATTTGAACTGTTCCCTTTGCCTGTTGCTGTGTCGGATCCTCTTTCCCTTGTTCCCGTGTTTGCCCATTTGTGGTTTGTTCTTTTCTTTTTTCTTTTTTTGCTGAATATTATCCTCATGTAGCGTCCTGAGAAAAGATGTGTTATGATTTGGATATAAAGTGTTCTCCAATAAACTCATGTAATAGATAATGTAGAAATATTCAGAGGTAAATAATCAAATTTTGAGAGTCATAACCTACTCAGTGGATTAATCCATTTGATGGATTCATAATTTGACTGGTTTACCAGGTGGTGTCTGAGGGCAGGTGGGGCATGGCTGGAGGAAATGGGTCACTGGGTACCTGCCTCTGGGAATTACGTGTCTTGTCCCTGGCTCTTCTCTCTGCCTCCCAGCTGTCATGAGCTAAACAGCTTTCCTTTCCAGGGCCCTTCTGCCATGACGTTTTCCCTTGTCTTGGGCTCAGAGCAATGGAGTGAAACCTCAGAAGCCATGACCATGGACTGAAACCTCAGAAGCCATGACCCTTTTCCTCCTCTCAGTCGTTGTTACTGGGTATTTTAGTCACAGCGAAGAAAAACTAATATAAGGTACATGGTAAATATACCTTTGAAAAGTTATGGCTGAAGTGTTATTTTTATTTTATTTTTTTATTGTTGGTTGTTCAAAACATTACACAGTTCTTGATATATCATCTTTCACACTTTGCTTCAAGTGGGTTATGAACTCCCATTTTTACCCCATATACAGATTGCAGAATTACATCAGTTACACATCCATTGATTTACATATTGCCATACTAGTGACTGTCATGTTCTGCTGCCTTTCCTATCCTCTACTATCCCCCCTCCCCTCCCCTCCCCACCCCTCTTCTCTCTCTACCCCCTCTACTGACCTTCATTTCTCCCCCTTGTATTATTTTTCCCTTTCCCCTCATTTCCTCTTGTATGTTCTTTTGTATAACCTGAAGTGTTATTTTACCCTTCCCATTTGATCAATAGTTTGATTAGGTGTAGAACTCCACGTAGTAGTAGGTTTTTCCCTCAGGATGTCGAAGGTGCTTCCTCTTTCCCCCTCACCCCTTCCCTTATCACTGCTGAGAAATGTGATGCGATTCTGATTCCTGATCCTTGTCTTCTCTGGAAGCCTTTAGGGCTCATGCTTCATTCCCAACAGCACCGTGATATGTCTTCCATCTGTCTTTAGACTGTATTTGGACCTCAAAATTTCTGGTTCCAGGACATTTTCTTTAAGTAATGGTTTTGGTCATTTCCTCCCTTCCCATGATCCTGTTTCTAGCTCCTAGAGCTTCTATTTGTTGATTTATTTGGGTATATTATATTGATTTTTCTCATCTTTTTTTCCCTTTAATTTTCCTACTTCTTTTTTGTTTTTTACTTTATGGGAGATTTCCTCGATTTTGTTTTCCAGACTCTTGTTGAAGTTTTCACTTTTGCTATCTTTAAAAAAAAATTCTTAATATTTTTTTCACATTTGCATGTTCCTTTTAAAAAATAGCATGATGTTCTTGTACCCTGTTGTCATGTCATGGCTCACCACTCTGAGGATATTAATTATAGCTTCCTTTGGATGTTTTTCCCTTCTCCCTATGTACTCTGGTTTCTTTTTCCTCTTTGTTATTTTGAGTTCTGTCTTTCATATTAGACACTTTTCTCAAATGTTTGAGGATCCTTGGCTTTCTGCTCCATTTTCTTTTTAACTGACGCATTTGAAAATGGATGGGAGGACTTTCCAATGTGGGCTTCACTTTGGGGGACTGTGGGAAGCTGTTGCAACTGTTTCAATATCTGGAGGTCAATTTTTTTTTAAGTTTTGATTTTCCCCAGAAAAAAAAAGATTTCTAAATTTCAGTCAGGTGGGTATAAACTTGACTGGGCATTTATGAAGAAAAGTAGGAAAGGGGAAATGGGGCTGAGAGTCTCCATTGACCATAGTGAGTACCTCATGGGCCCTCTGTGTTCCATGGGGCACCCATAGAGGGCACCTGATGTCCCTGTGTCCAGGATTTCTTTGGTTAAAAACACCTAAAACTCCAGTTATCTGTTCTAGTGGAATAGAGGTATTCGCTTGCAGCATGATCTGGGGTAGATAGAGATTCATGATTCTCCTTTTCTATTTCTAAATTCTGCTATTATCCTCCTTCTCTTTGTCTTGTTGAATGTACAAACTGTCTTTCAAATTCATTTATTGAAACTTTAAGGATTTTTTTTCTTTCATTTGATAAACCCGGGTACGTCACTGTGTTTGGTCTTCCGTGTGTAATAGGCTCTCCCCATTCTCATTCCCTTTATTACCGAGAAAACACCTAAGAGAGAGCAAAGAGTTTGCTCAAGGTCTTGTGTATATTCAGAGGAAGGGTTCTCACTGCATGTCTCTCAACATTACCCAGGAATATTTTAGTTTACCTCCTATGTTCCTGGTAAGTTTAGCTTAAGTCATACTATAAGAGTCCTTTTAAAAAGCATCAATGAAGCTACTCCCATCATTATCAATAAAATATTTATTTTTAATTTAAATTTAATTTTATTTTTTGGATGTCGAGGATTGAACCCAGGGCCTCATACATACTAAGCATATGCTGTACCATTGAGCTACACCTGCAGCCCCCCCAAATATTTCTTGATTTCATCCACTTAACCAGCCTTTTTTGAACACCTCACGGAGTTTACCCTCTAGTAGGAAAGACAGATGTCTATCAAATGATCACAGTGAAATTTCATCTGCCAGCTAAGTGGCCACTGCACTTTATTTAACCTCTCCAAGCTCAAGTTCATCATCTGTGAAACATTATTAATAACATGTAGGGATAAATGAGATGGTGCACGGAAAGGGCTTAGCACAATAAATGACCCACTGCAAGTTTTTGGTTACAGAGCTTTTTTTTTTTTTCATTATTACCAGCTGTGAAAACTAAATGAATAGAGTTATGAGAGATTATAAGGGGTACCTATGTGTGTGCGGAGAATGTGTGTGAATGCAGAGAGACTGCCCCAGACTGGGACTCACCTACTGTGTTTATGAACCTACCATTTACTGAGAGCATGCAGTCAAACGTTTAAAAAGGACCCCAGCATAAAATTTTCCAACAGACGGCAACTATACTTGATTTCATGGTTATATGAATTGTGATTTATCAGGGAACATATTGGTTTCTATTTGCATTTGGGAATGGAGCAGTGTCTCTGATCGTGAGAAATTGTGCAATGTCAAAAGAGGTGTAGAACCACATAATGAAATTTTATGGGTTTGAGCAATGTGGCTATTAGAAGAAAAATGGAGACTTCAGGAAAAGGAAAGGCGATGCATGGAGATGTTGGGCACAGTGTTTTCCCTTGGTCAAGCTTCTGGGTAAAGTATTTGATTTGGAGGCAGGAGGGGAGAAGGTGTATCAATTAGCAGAAGGAAAGGAACTGATTTCTGAGTCTACCACAAGGAAAACAAAACTGAGACTCTCAAGTAAGACCTTGAGAGAGTGAGCCAACCATGGTCGTGAATCACACGAAAGGCCCAGAGGAGAAGTCAGGATCTTGGGGGAGAAGCATAGTGAAATAAGGGCATCAGAAGAAGGAAATCATGGGCATCGTGCAAAAGGAGGGACCGGACAGAGGAGAGGGAAAAGAATGTACTTCTGGACTCTGTTTTGTCTGCAAGACATGGAGACCTAAAGAATTTTGAATTTGTAGAAATGTTTCTGGTTAGGGAAAGAATTATGAATATGTAAACACGGAAATATCTTTGAAATATAAAATGTAAACAAATCACCCTGGGAGATAGGTGCCTTCTCCCTGAATTTCCCTAGAAGGAGAAATAAATGAGTCAGGAAAGGATCAGAAGGAACTTGCTAGAAGAGGATTAAGTGAGGCCTCACCTGTCCCCATCCCTGTCCCCACCTCCTTGGTGGGGCTGGTTTACTTTAAGTAGCTTAACAGTGGCGACGGCGGCTGCTCTTCTTAATCTTCTTCCCGAGCGACTATTTTTCCTTTTATAGACTTTGCCAAGGCTTAGATCAGGCCCACATTCAGGGTGACATGGAGGTTTCTTGGCAAACACAAGTAATGACTAACACTTGATTCACGATGGTGGTTCCTTCTGGCAGGGAGGAGTGTGGATGGGGCAGAGAGTTGAGCTTCATAGAGATGCTTCCACACCTCTCTGGCAACTCTCCACTTCTGGAGGAGATCTGTCATCTTCTGGAGAAAGTGACTTGAGTTCCTTAAGGTTTCTGTGGATGGACCACTGATGTGCTTTCTCACGACAGGTACTCGGGCTTTGTCAATCTCGCCTCTGAAACAGTCATTAAAGCTCTAGAGCTCGGGTCTGGAATCTCAGGTCTCCAACCCTGGAGCTCGCAGCTATACTTCTGGGGCTGGTGTGGAGCAACGTTGTGCAGCCTCTGGTTCTAGTCCCTTCTCCCAGAAGCAATGCTGTCAGTAGGCCAAGACCAAGAGCTTTGGAGTCAGAGAGTCTGGGGCTCAATTTCCAGTTGGGCTACTTCTCAAGTTGTCATTTGGGGCTTTTAATTCTTGGATCCTGATTTAACTCATTTGTACCCGAAGCACAACGATTCTAAGCCTGGAAGGGTGCTGTAAGAATTAGAGATGGAGGCACGCAATCGTCACTGTGGTAAGAATGCTAACAACTGACTCGGAGCTGGCCTTGCTCAAGAATCATTAACCATCATTAACTGCCCTGTTCGGATAGAACGCAACCTGATGAACATAGAGAGTTGCTCTGGTGAGAAGCAGCTCAATTATATCAAATTACATCCTCTGTAATTTGGGGTATCTACCTGTGCAACCTGTGTTTAGGGTCTTTCTCTTCCCAGAGCAATTTAATACCTATGGCTTGTATTTCTCGATGGACAGTTCTTTCATTTCACCTCAGTTTTGCTGTGGAAATTCAAAGGGACTGTCATTTACAGGTATAGGCTGCATTTTAAGACAGACAATTCCAAACACATCTTTCAATTTTGTAGAAAAATCTGTCTCCACAGGTTTTTTACTTATTTATTTATTTTTGTTCTGTGCAGTAACAGATCTTGGTAGAAACTTAATGTTATTCCTCTGGTTGAGATAGATGACAGCAATATTTGCATTCATCTGTGTCATTCTCAGGACCAGGAGAGTCCCTCAATGCCAAGCAATCCTGTGTGAGACTTTTTTAATGTTCCCAATGCTCAGCACAGAGATATTGCTTTGAATTTTCAAGGAGAGTCAATACCAGGTATGGGCCAGGTTCTGGGATGCAGCCCTGAATAAGATAAAAGTTCAACAAGAAATTGCACCAAGAATTAATTAGTATTGATAGACACAGAAGGAAAAAGAGTGGCATGAAATGTAAAATTAGGACCTAATAATGGCAGAATATTTGGGCTCAGGCGATTTTTGGAGGCCTGGCCACACTGAACTGTATCTACAGGGGCTCTTGCTACCTAACCAGTCTCTATATCTGGAAGACCAGTGTTCGAGGCAAGGTTTATACTCCTGATAGTTAAGGTTGGCTGTATTCTCATGAGCATGTTTTAGGCACCTACTGCATACATGTTGCTTCATTCAGTTCTCACTGCAACCCAGTGTGTTTGGTGTAAGCCAAACCTACATTTAAAGTAAGAAAACCGAACTTCATAAAAATTACTGTGTGCTTAGTTTCCCATGGGTAATTATTGGCCGAGTTGGGAAAATGTCCCCTGATTCAAATAGTCTTCTATCTACAGTGATTTTCTTTATTTTTCAATATTTTTAGTAACAACTTTTTTTTTCCTTGCAATTATCCCAATATATAAAGCTGTCAAAAGAGAGCTGCCCAGATTGAGCTGGGATGGAGGATCAGTCCTCCAATGGCTTGTCCCCCTCTTGGCCCTCAGGGAGCCTCTAAATTACCTTGGAAGGGCCTAAGAATTGTGCGCAGCTTGGTTTTCAATTCAGGGCTTCACACCATATTGTACTTCTCAGCTCACAAACCCCTGCAGCTTAGTTCCTACTGGATGAGCACAATTAAATGCCAGCAGTTATTATAGCTCTGTGACTGTAAGGGAGACCTCTCTAAACCCAGTTAATGAGCAACCCCTGCTAAATATTCATGAGCGTTAATATTGGCCAAATCTTAATCTCAGGCTCATTTGGAGTTTCACCCGTGACGCTCCTCTGTAAACAAGGAGGCTGAAATGGTCAGGGAGGTACACCTGGCTCCCAGCAGGTGCGCACTAAGTATCTGTTGATTTGATTTCCTAGGTGAGCCTCAGGGGAGGAAATATTTGAGTGCCTATAATACAGACCATGCTTCTCCCTCTGGGACATAGCAGAGATGTGGTCAGTCTGGGCTCTGCCCCTGAAGACGTTACAATCCAATTGAAGCAGAACATGTGTGCTGAAACAATTAGGCCATCCTCTAAGAGGGAAAGCAATCAAGGGAAAAATCGAGTATTGGAACTGCTGGTGATTTCAGAGGTCAGAGAAGAAAGATTAACGGGAGGCAAATGGAATCATGGGGGTTAACTGTGAAGCCAAGTGGCCCCTCTTGCTGAATCTCCATAAATTGGTAGGAATTAGAGTCTGAGAGAAAGGGTTCAAGGCCAGGGTAGTTGAAGAAGGGAAGACATCAGGCAGGTATCAACATGGTTCTGCAGAGGGGAAGAAGGAGGGGAATTGAGTGCAGGAGAACATGTTGGGAGTGGGACAGTGAGGTGACACTGAGGGATCAGTGGGCGATTAGCCAGTGGGATACACCCCTCAGTGCAGGACCCAATGACACGCATGCAAAAGAACAAAAGGAATCATGGCTCTAGTGATTTGCCCAGCTCCCGAGAGTTTCAGAGTAAATGCGGTAGTAGCCAGACGGAGGAGCTATTGCTTGATATTATGGGTAATAGGAAGCCATTATAGGGTCCTAGGGGAAGGAGTTGTATTTTGGAAAGGTTACTCTTCCAGCATGCTTTTGAGAGAAGGGATGTTATTTCCCCTTTGCAAATGTCCCAAAGTTGAGCCTTCTGACGCTTGCTAGATGTTAGTCAGATTTTCATTACTGTGATGAAATACCAGAAGTAGGCTACTTTATAAAGAAAAGAGGTTTATTTTTGGCTCATGGTTTTGTAGGTGCAAGGGCTAGGGGTTCCATCTGGCAGAGACCTGAGGCAAGTACAGTGCTGTGCATCACATGATAAGATACAGACAGTTCTAATGTCTGTGTGGGGTCTCTTGCAACTTCTTATAAAGCCACCAGGATCTAATTATGGGGGCTCTGCCCTAATGACCTTATCTAATCCTAATCACTTCCCAAAGGCCTTGGATTGTTGCCCTGATTGTAATACCATTAATATAGAACTTTGGGGATTAACCACCTGTATAAATTCGGGGGACAGTTGTCAGACCATAGCACAAGCTCATGATGATGATCTAATGTGGAGTTGTTTTTATAAAATTCTTCACAATTATTTTTATTTAAGAGCAACTTCAAAAAAATTATAAATGTTAACCCAAATGCTCTTATGAACAGTAATTTGGTAAACCAGTAGAATTAATAATGTGGTAACAATGACACATGGAGATGCCTCATTGAGATAACTATTAGATAATGTGAGTTCCTTCAACAACATTGCAATTGATGTTTTGCAAACACAGGAAGCAAATTCAATAGATCCAGCTGTCATATTAGGCAAATACCAAGGCTGATTTCTGTCCTGGTGATGTCACTTACATATTGATTTCTGTGACTAAGCAATGGAGGTTTACTCTCTAAATTTATTTTATGACTTACAGGCTGGATCTCCACAATTTAGAAGGAAGAAAAGGCTGGGTCCTTCAGATCAAAGTCTAGATGGGGGATGGAAATTAAGTGGAATTTGGTGTTTCGCAATTATCAGTCACTGTGTGTAAATCGTAACAATGATGAAATATGCCCTTTATCAAATGCTAAGCATTCAGTGAATTAAAACAATTTATATTCCTTATCTCACTGAATCCTAAAAACCAATCCATTGATGTATGCACTTTTGTCACCTCTATAGGTAGGTATAGGCCACTAATACCAAGCTAGGAAATGTTGGGACTCAGGATGTGAATCTGTATCTTGCTGACCAGATTCTATTTGTTTATCGTCTCTCTATCTTGATTCTCTATTCTGATGATGGAGATGGAGACTGGGATTTCTGTGGCAAACACTTTTAGTCACTTACTACAGATAGCTTTCATCTGGGAAGGCAATGTACCCAGCCAGAAACCTTACTCGGACACCCTTGAGCCACAGTATGGCCATGTGATGTAATTCTGGTCAATGAGGCATAAGCTAATGGTTCTCACTGATTTCCTAGTATGGACACGGATCCTTCCAGCAAATTCCTCACTCCTATTCCTGTCTTGAACTTGGATAAAATGACTTGAGAGATAATAGCCATTTTGCAACCATGTGGGCAAATGTCGGATGCTAACATAGTGGAGAAAGAACACAGAACTAACTCAAGCCTTTGATGACTGTGGGAACTTGGCTCACCTACATCCTAACTTATTTTTATAAGATAAAATAAGCCATTTACTATTTAATCACATCTATTGCTTGCATCTTAAAGAAATCTTAATCAGTAAGGACTTTATGACACCTGATGTACACAGGGTCTTTCTATTGTGACATTGACACTTTGGGCTGAATAATTCTTTCTGGTTTGGGCGGTTTTGTGCCCTGTAGGAATTTCAATGGCATCTCTTCCCACCAGTTGTGACAACAAAAAAATGTCTTCACAGATTGCCTAATGTCCCCTGGGGGACAAATTGCTCTACTTAGAGCCATTGCCATATATAGTTTCATTTGATCTGCTTAATGCTTTTGGAGGTAGATAGACGTGTTTGATTTAAAAGAGGAGGAAACTGACACTTGAAAACATGAAGTGACATGCTTGGTGTTGCGATGTTAGCGAGTGAGGGACCTGGGATGGGAACTCAGGACTTTGGCTCTAGGTTCAGAGAACTTTCCATTGCAAAATTTCTTTGTTTTGGGTTGAATGGACCTCTGCTTTAGAGGAAGCCTGATTGTCAAGCAAGCATTGTAGCTGGATAGGCAGCATGTCTGGTGGGCAGGGTCTTGTGCAATATTCTCCCCCTTGCTCACTTGCCCAGGAAGATGCCACACCATGTTTCACAAGACAATTCACAATGCTGATTTCACTGACTCGACTGAAGTTCATTGCCCTTTCTTGTTTTCCAAAACCATACTGCTACTACCGAGCCAAACATTTTCCTCATTTTGTTCTAATGCCCTAATAATATCTTAGTCAATGCTTGGGAATTTCAAAAAGAAAAGTTAAAAATATTTAATTGGGTTGGATTCTTTTTGCCCTGTTCCTGCAGCCAACACCCGCCCCTTGCTCACCCAGGCCTTGGAGTCAAAAGCCTCCTCTGGCTTCCTGGGGGTTTCTGGATTTCTCAACTGGATGGCCCCTAGATCTTGTCTCAGTGGCATCATCCTGAATTCCAATTCTGGGCCTGAGAACAAAAGAACACAGACTCTTAGCCCATGATGAGCTGCCAGGAAAACTGCTCCTCAGTGGAAATCTGGAGCAGGGAGCGCCTCTTGAGGGAAGAGGATGTCTTCGAGGGAGCCGGGCTTGATCCACCTCCTTCAGCCTTGACCTTTGGCTCCAACTCATTTTTTTTCCAGTGGTTTCAACCCAAAAGTTGATGTATTTTTAAAGTGCATCTCTGGTGTCTTCAGAGAATCCCCGTGAACTCCTCTAGACTTGCTTATAGCCACCAAAGCTGAATCCTATTACTACCTACCAGCCTCTCTCTATGTCCTCTGAATTTATTTGGGGAAAGTTATTGAGTTGTTTATGAGCAAACTGTGAAATATTATTCTTGAAGAGTTGTTCACCACACCATCTCGTGACACTAAGGTAGATAGATGAGCATGCCCAAAGGGAGGTTTGTAAGAAAACAAAAATTTATTGGTGACTTAAGTCTCATTTTTCTTACTTATTTTTTAATAGATTTTTATTTTACTATATTGCATGCTGTCTTTGTCTCTTTTTAATGAGGGCAAAAGTAAATGAGTAGTAAATTTATGAACCTGATTTTGTGGAAACACAAACCCATCGCACCGATAGGGAATTGCAAAATAATTTAAAGAAACAATTATGGATCCGGCTCAATCTGTTAGCAGTCAGGTAGGCAGAAGATAAAGAATGCAAAATAATGCAGAAAGAGGAAAAAGCTCTACCATGGGAAGATGAGCTGTTTCATGGAGTCTTGGGGTTTATACCTGAATAGAATCCATGTATTTATTGATTGGGCAAATATTTGTTTCATTTCTACCAGGTGGAAATATTGGACATGAGTATTTAAGAATTGAAAAAATGGTGTTCTTTCCCTGAAAGATTGTCTGATAGGAGAGTGAGATATAAAAATAACTAAATGTCTAGCAAAATAATGTAAAAGTGCAGAATGCTCTAGGAAGGTAATGGAAAAAAATTATCGGAAAGGGACAACTTAGATTGGGAACATACTCTGTACTTTTTATTGTAAAATATTTATGTGAGAAATTGAGATATTCCCCCACCTCAGGGGTTTCTACTTTGCTCCAAATGTTTGGGACATGTTGGGGGAGGGATACATTTTCTCCCCTTCCTACTTACTTTCAGGAAGAGGAAGTAAGAATTCCATCAATCCTGTAGAGCTTGATTTGCAGTGGGCCTCATTTCTCCTGCAATGTGTGGAGTCGCTGCATTGAGGAGGGGACAAAGGCCCATCTCTAACTCTCCTAGGTTCTCATTCTATTGAGATCTGGTTTTCAGAGGCAATATGATTTGGTTTTAGCATGTACTCAAGAGTATAGATGCAGAGTTTACCAAAGGCAGATAACATTTAGATTTTGGAAGGGATATTGGTAAGAAGGTCACATTCTGGCGTGGGTACAAGCAACATTTGTATAATGACTCTATTAACGAATCCTAGTTATCAATGATGGCTTTGCTGAATATTATCTGATATCCACTTAGCTCTAGACATTATATACAGAGAACATTAAGCACAATGTCTTGTGCCTGGGAGTCATTCAATGACCCTTTGACTGGATTTGAAATTGATATATGAAGCCAAACTAGAAAATCAAGAATCCATCCAAGTTGACACCATGGAGTAACTGGCTGAGTCAATGGAAGGTTTTGTGGAGGAAGTCCAAAATGGAGTATCGATATCTAGGGCAGTCTAAGTCTCATGGGGACACTGGCATTATAGGGTGCTGCCTTCATTCATAGAAGCTAAATTGAGATGAATGTTAAAAGTCTTAGATTATGTTAGACTCACTGAACAGAAGCTTCTTTCTTAGGAGAGACTCTGGTTTTATTAGGAGACCATTATTTGAGTGGGGAACTGTGTGGTATAGACACGATGTGTTCCAAGAAGAGAGTGACCAGATGGTCTTTTTCTCCATGTTATTTCCAGTGTTTAGACCAGAGCTGTGCATTTCTCACTGCTCAAGAAACAGTAGGAGAACAAGTGTATAAGGGAACTCACAGGAGAATGCTGGGATCTTAAGTCAATGAAGAAGACTTGTGAAAGGTGGCACTTGAGAAAGTCCTTAAAGAATAAGTGGACTTTAAAGGTGAGGGGGGAAAAAGTACTTGGAATGGTTTACAAAGCTTCAGAAACATTTTGTTATACCAATTAAAGAACTGATGAATTTTATGAATTGCTTTGGATGTATTCAGCAATGGCTTTGACATCTCCTAAGAAGATGGTGGAGATAACTGGATTGTTCCTGCACTTTGTTCTTTGGCCATATAAAGTCATGTTTTGAATTTGGTATTTTCAAGGTTGCTGGTGGCAACAATACTTCTGGAGAGCATGTTATTTAGAATTATTTCTTCCTTCCTAAGGAAACTGGTGGGTGCATGTGGGAGGAAAAATGGCAAAATAAAGGACAAGCTTTGATGCATACACAGTCCCTCCTACAAATGCACCCGAGTCATAACTGAGCATTCACGACACTCTCCATTAATTTAATGAAATTAATTTTTTTCCATACACCACTTTCTATGCTGCAAAGCACTTTACAGTGAGAGGCAAATGGAGATAATGAGATAATGCTTTATGGAACCATGAAGCAGCAAGTTTCCTCTCATTAGCAAGACAGAAGAATATATTAAAAATGGTATGGATTAAAGAAAACCCTCAAATAGCAACCAGAGAAGAGAATGCAGAAGTAGGATGTGGCCCATGAAGCTTTTTATCTTTTACTGTAAAAATAGCTCAACTTGATGGTGGGATTCCATGTGAGCTGAGCCTAGGGTGAGTGAACCGAGGGCTGAGTGTTTGCCCTTTCTAGAGCATGTAGCCCATGGAAACTGTTCATCATCTCCAGTTGCTCAGTCATAAGAGAGTGTGGTAGATGGAAAGACTGTGATATTAAGAGTCAACCAAATCTGAGTTAAAATCCAGTTCTGCCATTCTCTGGCTGCCCACTTTGTCTATTGTGTGACTCAGTTTATTTATCTGTGAAATGATACAAAACCCATCTCACAGAGTTATCATGAGAATTAAGTTTGCAAATTGCTTTGAACTGCTCAGCATACAGTACACGCTAGGCAAATGGCACTTTCATCTCTACTTTTGTTAGTAACAAAAGGCTGTCAGGTTAGCTGATCCTATGGTTTAGATCCTTCCGGTTATAGGGGTGGGTGCGTGTGTGTGTGTGTGTGTGTGTGTGTGTGTGTGTGTGTAGGGAGGAAGTTCACCAGGTGGTACAGGTTGCTGTCTCTAACATCTGTTGTTCCTTTCTCCCAAGATGCAGAGTTCTAATTCCTATTTTATGCCATCTTCCCCTGAGTGACTTGGACAGATTTGGGTTGGTTTAAGTCCATAATGGTCCCATCTTCTTGACAATGACCTGTTTAAAAGTGGGCATTATGACTTTCCACAGGTCAGTCTGACAAAAGGAAAAATTTATTGGGAGACTTTTGGAGAAGTTCCTTTGCCCTTCAAAGGAGATGCATACAGAAGTGGTCCTTTTAGTGCTGATGTTAACGCATCTCCATGGGCTATGTGGAATTGCAGCTGCCATCTTGGGGCCACGAGTAAAATTAGCTCTAGATGAGCATGGGATTTAGAATCTGGGATTTAATGTTGGTGTTACCTGCTAAATTTGCTGACTCTGGTGGCCCACCAATAAACATTTATTATGGGAGTGTGCACATCAATTTATTGTTTTAGCAATGCGATTTGGGTTTTCTGTTTGTAGCTGAAGGCATCCTAATTCACACAAGAGGCTGTCAGGGAGGGATCTAGAGTTTTATTCTGAGTTTAATTTTTCTTTAAGTTTAGAGGATGATCTTTATATTGCTTTTTACTGGTGCAGCTTTATCTGAAGTGGAATAAAAAAATAGGTTCCCATGTCAGCCTGTCCTAAGCTACCCTCTGGGGAAACTTTTTAGAAATTAGCACCTGTCTTGCTCCTATAAATAGAGAGGTGTCTGTCTGGGTCTGGAGGAATCATGTGCTATTCAACTATAAAAGGGGAAGCTATGGATAGTTTATGGAGCACCCATTCTATGCCAGAGTGCTCTCATGTATTTCAGTCCCTATGATAAGGGTTTAAAAGGATATAAGGTTGGGTTAATTGCATGTGAAGATGAGAAAATGGGGTCTCAGAAAAGTTAAACAGTTGGCCAAACTCTTCTGTTGTTAAGTGGTAGATCCAGTATAAAACATGCTAGAATCCAATTTCTATTTTCTAGTTTAAGAGAAGAAAGTTCAGGGAGTTATACAAGCAAATTGAATACCAAGATGGATCTAGGATCCAGGTTTTTAAATGCCTTGTCCTGAATTTCTTCAATTGCATAAACTAAAGCCAAGATTCTCTGATGCCAGCCATGAATAGATAAACAGAGTTGTTCATATTGAGTTTGCACATTCATTCATTAAGGATTATTATGCACCTATTATATAACCAGTGTGATGTGAGACATTGGGTATTTCAGTAATAAGCAAAAGGGGTGGTACCAGTTGCTCACTTGGTTGGGGCTAGTCTTCTGGGGTGTCATGGTTGGGACTAAGCCAGATGATGAAAAGGTTACAGGAGGTCAGAATATACTTTTTAGGGTTGCAGAGAAGGGAAGGACAGGCCTCGGATGCCTGGGGCCTGGGGGTCATTCCCCAATGTGTGAAGGTAATTCTTAGGATCTCAGGACATGATGCCTCTGTAGAGACACAGTGCTTTGTTTGGAGGCACATTGGGGAAGGACAAGGGCTGACGAAGTTAAAACAGTCAAACTTAAGGAGCCTATTGGGTTAGTCCATTTTATCTTGACCCCTCTAGAAAGCCCTGGATATGGCCCTAGTGTTTAGATTACTCTGTATCTCAATTCATGGGAAATTTTGGGAAATGGCAACAGTTTTTCTTCCTTCATTGTAAATGTCCTTTGGCAAAATTTTATAGGCCTAGATATCTGTTTCAGTTGCTTTTTCACTGCTGTAACTAAAAGACCTGACAAAGAACAATTTTAGAGGGGGAAAGTTTTGTTTAGGGGCTCACTGTTTCAGAAGTCTCAGTTCATAGACAGCAGGCTCCATTCCTGGGGCTTGAGGTGAGGCAGAACATCATGGCAGAAGAGTATGGTAGAAGGAAGCATTTCACATGATAATGAGGAAGTAGAGAAAGAGGGTCCACTTGCCTGATACAAAATATATACCCCAAAGGCACGCTCCCAATGACCCACCTCCTCCAGCCACACCATAACCACCTTTAGTTACCGCTCAGTTAATCCCACTAGGGAATTAATTCACTGATTGGGTTAAGGCTCTCACAATCTAATCATTTTTCCTCTTAACTTTCTTGCATTGTCCCTCAAGAGCTTTTGAGGGACACCTCACATCCAAACCATAACATCTCCTAAGGGAAACCTATGGGAAGACTAAGAAGGAAAATAGTTTGCTTGTGAACCCGTAACAACCCGCTGTCTTCTGGGGAGTGAGGTGGAATTCTTGGTTTGTTGCCTTTCTAGTTTCTGTGGTATGTATACTCTCAGCATGACGGACTTCAGGCTAACAGTGTGATGCCAATCAATTTCCATAATTGTTAAAATTTAACCGTGGGCTCTTGGGAGCTGGTAAGAGGTGACTGTGGTATACCTTGGCTCCAACACACCTCCAGTAGGAGGCACGCTGGGCCACCATAGGTCCTTAGCTCCCTAACATCCGGAAGGGAGAGTGTGAGGGCCTCGGGTGGTTCTGGGGGGTGGGGACAGCATGAACTGGATGCTTCCCTTGGCCCTCCTGTTTACTTTCTCTACCTTTGAAAAAGAGAATTATTTTTAGTCATCTCCTCTTTTCCTACTCTCTTCCTTGGCAGTTTTTCCTCCCTTTTACCTCTGATTTAAAAAACAAAATTAAGAGCTTGAACAAAAATCTTGTTTTTTGTTTAAACAACAGATATTTTTTTTTCTGGCTCGTTACTGATTTCTCTGTTATTCCCATAATGCATCAAGTTAGAAAGAAGAAGTTGACTCCCCCCCCCCCCCCGCAAATAAAAACAAAACCTTGTGGGCTTTTCCTCATACTCAAATCCATTCCTTCTCAAGTACATTAAGAAGTGAAATGTCATGCACCTGGTTCTCAGGGCTGCCTGAAGAGGGTCTTCTATTTCCAATAGACTCTGATTTTTAAAGCTGCTCCTTTTCGGAATACGATTTAGAATTGTGTTTGTTCAGGCTGTAAAGTAGAACTGAGAATATTACAGGCTCCAGATATGAATCCTATTAATGAACCAGCATTTAGGAAGCAGAGCATAGCTGGCTTGGCTATTACATTGCCTGTAGATTTGTCATCATGTTCTGCGGATCCTGTCTGATCAGAAGCTTATTTTAAATGAAAATTCCATGTGACTAAAGAGTGCAATTATTGGTTGCTATCTTCAGTGGACAGTTACAGGGCAGATTAAAAAAATGAATGTTCTTTAAAAACAATTAGATGGGTAGAAGGAAGCAAAAAAAAATTAAGGAACTGAAATAGAATAGGTTTTGAAAATTAAAAAGCATGTTAATTTGTCATTGTTGAGCAGAAAAGCCCCCACAGACGGGTGAGATGATCCCCTGAATGGCACTGCTGACCTGGAGATGAGTGACTGTCATTTCTGTCCTGTCTGACATAGACAGGAAACAGTTCCTAGACATCAGAAAGTCGAGGGTTATCATTTTACTCATGTAGAGTCTTTCCTAATAACCACAGTTGCCTAAAGATGTTAACTAAGAACATCTTGGGAAGAAAGGCAGAGGCAAGTTCCCGTTCAGAATAGAGAGTAAAGAGTGAGCAAGAGAGGAAAATGTGAAAGAAGACAGGTGAGGAAATGTTCCTGTCTAGAACTAGGCTTCCCAGGGGTACAGCTTAGGGGACCCCAGCTCTGGTCTTAGACATACCTGGGTATGAATCTTGTCCTTGCTACACCTTGACTATATGATCTTGAGTAAGCTCTTAGCCTCTCTATTTCAATTCTTCCATCTGAACAATGGGACAAGGGCACTTACAGTTGTGGGAGAATCAAGTGAGAAAGTAATAGAACATATACATAGTACATGTTCAATAAAATGTCTTTCCCTTCCCTGGGGCTCTGAGCCAAAATACAGGCACAGCTGTGGTATATGTGGCCGACAGTCTCATTTGGATAGTATTTCCTGCCACATTTGATGAGATTCTGTGGGCCAATTCTGATAACCTTTTGGCAGATGAATGAACCTCAGAGGATCTCCCATCCCTCCCAGGTTCCCTGTACAGGGAGGTCACAGATACCAGAAATCCTACCTGGGAGCTGGAGGGAACAACCCTGAGCAGATGACTGTCCTCATTATGAGCCAGCCCCAATCTGTGAATGGGTAAGAGGGGCAGGTGAAGGGAGTCCATTTTACTTTTTTGATAGAATTATCATTTTATTATTTTTCTTTATAAATGCAGTACTGACTCATATTTAGAAAAAGAAATCAGCAAACACAAAGAAGCCAAAAGAAGAAAATAAAAACACTCATAATTTTCCCACCCACATTAAGACAGTGTGTGATTTTTCAAACTTTCCGTTCTTACCGAATGATTTTATTTCCTTAGAAATTAGTTCTACTTCTTATTATAAACCCATGATTTTTTCCAATATAAACATCATGCTTTAATTTAAATGATTCAATATTCCCCACTTCCAGATCCTTGAATATAACTGGGGCAATTCTATGGCTAATTCTATGGTTTCCTGAACCAGGAGATTAAAAAAAAAGTATATCTTGGTTTAGGGTGTATTTTTCCAGGTCTTTCTCTTATTTCTGTGCCACAGTGATAATAGTTCCTTACTCTGGTAGTTAAAACCATGAATACTTAAAAATTTCAGTTTTGTTCATTTGTAATAAACGTGTATTTCTTTTTTAATAAAGAATATATAAAAAGGAATTAAGATCTACTTGTAAATTGTGTCCCATCTATACTAGAAATACAATCATCATGGGCACACATATCATATATTCAGATATACATTTGTATATATGTATGTTTTAAAATCTCTATAATATATATGAATGAACATGTATATATATATATATATATATATATATATATATATATATATATAGTAGCAATATATCATGAATACATTTTCATGTCAAGTATATTTTGCCACATTATTTTATTGGTTGCACAGTAATCTATATTATTATGATCCCTACATTGTCAGGTATTTATTTGGGTTTTTCTCATGATTTTACTACTAGAAATGATATTCTATTGGTATTCTTTTATATACCCTTAATTATTTGATATGTATCTTAAAAGCCAAGTAGTAGCGGCTGAGGTTGTGGCTCAGTGGTAGAGTGCTTGCCTACCATGAATGAGGAACTGGGTTCTATTCTTAGAACCACATATAAAATAAATAAAATAAAGGTCCATTGACAACTGAAAAAATATTGAAAAAAAAACCAGTCAGGTAGTAAGTGCATGTTAAAGGTAAAATGTATTCTAAGTTTCAGTATTGTGAAGGGTGCTTAAGTTCTCAGATTAGCTTAAGTTCTCAGATTAGCTCACAATAGTTAATTTCATGCATAATGCAGTTAAACTAGGATTTTGGTACTATTGTATTGCAGTGGTTTCAACCATGTTCCCTACAACACCCCCCCCCCCAAAATATGTTCAAGTCCTAAACCCCAGTGCACATGAGCATGACCCTTTTTTGAAAAAATGTCTTTGCAGATGTAATCAGCGACTGTTGTTTTCATATGAGATTTGGACATGGAGACAGGGGAAAAGGCTGTGTTAAGATAAATTAGGAACCAGGAGCAGTGGTGCCCACCTGTAATCTCAGCGTCTTGGGAGGCTGAGATAGGAGGATCATGGGTTCAAAGACAGCCTCAGCAACTTAGGGTCTCACTAGGTTGCTTATAGTCTCACTGTCTCAAAAAGTTAAAAAACAAAAAAAAGGCTGGAGAATGTGGCTCAGTGGTTAAGCGCCCTTGGGTTTAATCCCTGTTACCAAAAACAAAAAAAGAAGATGGAAATTGACATTATGCTGGATGTTGTCACAAGCCAAGGAAATTCACAAGGAGTATGGCCATGCTGACACCTCAGTTTCAGAATTCTGGCCTCCAGAATGGGAAAGCATAAATTCCTGTTTGTCTAGCCGCCCAGTTTGTGGTACTTGGTTATGGCAGCCCTTAGAAACAAATGTATGTACCTGATCACCTTTTGGAATTTATTTCCCCCTAGAATGAATAGTATAAAGAGCAATTATATTGCAGATATAGCCTTCAGAAATATTTAGTGGCTAATCTAGTTGAAACACAGCACTATAAACTTAAGCTTCATTTAAAGCAGTCTTCTAAGGGAGAGTGCCAGCCGCAAGCTAGCAGGGCAGCTCTGCCTTCCACACTCCAGGCGGGCAAGTGCGGAGGCAGTTCTTCCTGCTGCCGGCAGGTGTCGCTTTCAGCAGCAGGTTCCGAGGTGCAAAGATAAAACATTGACTCAGCCACCATTTAGTGCCCACTATTGTGCACTAGATGGTGGCCAACCACGTGGAGACTGGTCCCATGTGAAAGTGCAGTTCCCTGGAGGATGAGGGCAACAGGAGTATTGGAAAGATGGTAAAAGTGAACCCTACAAGATCCTCATGGGGCTGCACAGGTGGGCTGAGGAGTCTGGCATCAGAGGGAAGAGGGCAGAACTGGGGTCCTTTTATGGCATCACCCTTCATTGGCAATACCAACCCCAGGGAGGCTCCCTAGAAAGGGAGAGGGATTCTGAGGATTGGAAGCACAAGGGAATCGGAGTGTCAGTTAGAAGGGAACCTGGAAATATAAGTCATTGTTGTTTGAGGAAGTGCATTCTGGGTATGTAGGAGACAGAAATTCTCTGAGAAATTCTCTTTATTTCAGATTCATCTGTGATTCTTGCCACTTTGGTATAATTTTAGTGTTTGCTTCACCTTCTTTCCTGTTTGTACCAGACCAAGAAAACCAATCTGTGGTTCCAATTCTATCCATCTTTGGACCTTGAAAGGACCTTGAATCCACTTAATTGACCTAATCCATCAACTTAGTAGTAGAGGATTGGCAAAAATGAGTCCCAAAATAATGTCAGTGGCTTGCTTTGTGCTGAGGAGATTGATTTAATGTGGTGAATTGACGTTTTAGAGTAATTTTAATTTCCTTTATGTCCTATATGTTAATGATCAGAGGAAACAATTTTTTACCCAACTGAAATGGACAAAACCATATGGGAATTTCCAGGGCCAATTACATGGATATGGGAAAATCTGAAAAAGGGGTCCAGCCACTGACTTTAATAATAATTTCATTTAACAATAAAGCAAATGTAATTATCAGCTTAGTTTCCCAGAAAGTAGGATATTGATATTTCAAGGCCAAGGTAAGGGCATATGATATAGACGATTCCTAGGCAACATTGAGAATAAGCTTAAATCTTTCCTGGAAATTATTCTCAGTTGCTGCATTTTCTGGTTTACTTGAAATACTAAGTGTCTTAAACTGCCTGAGCTCCAGTGCTGATTAATTTCCATAGCAAAATTACTGAAATATGTGCAAATCGAATGCTTCGATAGCTCCTAGGCAGCTACCAAACCCCATCACATTTACACGTGAAAGCATTGCTCTTTATTTGAAACTTTTTTTTTTGTAGCTTTCTGTGTATTTCAGATGTTGAAAAAGTTTTGGCTGAACCTAAATCATGGCCTTCCACATGAATTTAGTTCTATTGGGTTCTCCTTGCCATTGCTACAGTGTCCTTTTGTATCACAAACATGTTATCATTTGTTTATCAATCTTTATTCTCGCTCAGTTTTTAAGTTAACATTTGAATCATATTTTAAGGGTGGTCATGGGCATCCTATTATTTGCAATTTGTAATCCTTTCATATGACCAAAAAGAACTTCTTAAACTCAAAACCAAGACCTGCAATTTCCATGAAGATAAGTGTGAAAGGTCTCAACAAAAGTTTGTGATGTTTCAGGTTCTTGCAGAAGATTTTATTATAGTGTTTTAAATTAAGCCTCCTGGAGACTTTCAATCTTCCTTTGATACTGGTGTCTTTAGCTAGGAACAGCTTGCCTTAGAGAACTGCTCCTACTCTGGAACAGCCCATTGGCACCGGAAGCGGCAGAAGAAGAGGATGCAGTTGAGCTAGAAAGTAAGATAGTGCATCATGTTACCTGTGTGGCCCTGCCCTCCAAGATAGGAGTTATGCACAACTCTGACTTTGCCCTGCTATTGCAACTTGCTGTCCAATGTGGTGTGACTCTAAGACACAGAAACATTTCCAGATCAAGGTACATTTGAGATGGCCTGAGTTGAAACCCTGGCTTTATTGCTCATAGCTGAATGGCCTCAGATGCAGCTTAGGAAACATGGGCTAGGCTGCTGAGCCCAGAGGTCCCACATACAGTGACTTTGACAAGGTGGATGCTGTAATTGAATAACAACTTTGATGGGGAGGGCAGGGTTGGTATGGGGACTTGACAGCATTGGACACCAGGCCCTTTCCATCTTGGTCCTTGGCCAACCCTGACTTCACATGCCTGGCCAGAGGGGCCAGCCACCCTATTTGCAAATTCAGGCACAGATATGGCAGGATCGAACCCAGAGCCTCACACATGGCAGGCAAGCGCTTTACCACTGAGCTACATCTCCAGCTCATACCTCCTTTATTTCATGAGCTGAAAGTCACCTCATCAACTACAATCTACTCACATGTTCATGAATATTACAAAGGGAGGCCTAGAGAACAGATATTCCCAGAGAAGAGGAAAAGAGAGACATCTGTGTGTCTGTATTGGGGGAGGGATGATAGAAAGGCATTGGCTTTCTCTGCCCCATTTCCTTATATCTTAGATTCCTCATATTTCAAATATGGATAATGCCCTCACAGGGCAGTAGTTCTGTATATTAAACTGGGTTTTTTACAGAGAGTTCATGGCATTGTCCCAGATGTTTAGCATGTGCTGAGAAAGATGAGCTGGGAGATACAGTGCAATGCCACCCATGGCTGTGACTCCCATGTGTCAAATGATGTGAAGTGTTCTAGGTATTCAAATGATGGTAGTCAGAGTGATGACTGGCAGGGTGGCACTGTGAAGCCATGCTGCGCAGAATGCTTTCTGGTCAGGCCCCAAGTCTTCAGGCAACACTGCAGAGTGGGTAGAGCATGGCTTCTAGAGCCACACTGCCCAGGTTAGAACCTGAGCGCTGTGCTATTTGAGGAAAGTAACTTCACCTCTCTGTACTCCAGT
This sequence comes from Marmota flaviventris, assembly GCF_047511675.1. Taxonomy (NCBI): domain Eukaryota; kingdom Metazoa; phylum Chordata; class Mammalia; order Rodentia; family Sciuridae; genus Marmota; species Marmota flaviventris. The sequence goes on from NC_092501.1 coordinate 17,625,854, forward strand.
TTTCTTGTTTCAAAAAGGAGTATAAATGAGTATAGCAACAGCATCTATTTAATAGGTTTGTTAGCACAACTAAACTATTATTTATAAAATGCTTATTCCATCATGGAGCACAGAGAAATTGCTGTATGTCAGTTTATATTAAATAAATAAAACTGGTACGCTGACATTATGAAGCTTTCCCTCTACTAGGTTTATCCAAAAGCAGGGTTGATTTCTTACTTGTTCCCTAGAATGTAAGCTCAATTCAGAAGGAAAACTTATCTTTTTGTTGGATGCCTAGGTCCTAGAACAATGGCTGGCACTTGTAGTCACTTGGTGGATCCTGGGTCCTGGAGGTTTGATGTTCTTAAGGGACATAACATGTATTGGAAGTGACCTGATATCCTAGTTTCTGTTGTACTGTCTGTTGAGGACAGAGAACATCAATACCAGGACCCAGCCATGCTCTGCAGGACGGCTGAGGTATCAAGCCTCTGGCATGGAGCAGGAGGAGGAATACTGATGCTGGGTTGTGAGTGACTCGGTCCCGCCCTCAGCTACCTGCAGGACTTGTGGGGGTGCAGGGAGGATTAAGAAAGCCTTAGTTTCTTCAACTGAACATAATATTTACCTTATTAGGCACTTTGAGAATTAAGTGTATGAATAATTAGAAATACAAGGTATTCCTTGTGTACCTCACATGGTGAATGCAACCTGTCTGTTGGGAAAGGGCCCTTGTGTGATGTGAAGGGCATCTGCATGGGAGGACACCGTGACCCATAATGTTGAGGAACTTGGCCCACAGGAGGCTGCCCTTGAAAGCAGAGAAAGGCCCTTGAGCTGGGCATAGAACTTGTATTTGATGAGAGGAAGGCTGCTTTTCACGATGTGAAATCATTCTGATCTTTAGGCTCAGCATTTGCTTCCAATTGAGTTGCTTTTTTACAACACAGGAAGATTCTGTGCTGTGCTGTATTCTGAGAAGGCTGGCGTCTCCGTTTGGAAGAGATTGTGATGTGATTTGCTGCATACAGCAGAGGGTGAGGTAGCTGTATGCTTCTTGTGTGGCAGGCAGATGTGACTGCAAACTCTGGAGGCAAATGAAGAAACCCTGGGAGACAAATAGAGAAACTATGAGAAAATGTGGAAATGCAGAAAGGGGGGATGGGAAGGGATAGAAGATGGAGCAGAGAGCAAACGGGAGGGCTTGCTTTTAGTTTCCTTGCTTTCTGCCTCTCATGAGCTTGGATGGGACCTTGGCTGAATATTATTTCGGTGAGATTTGCTTCACCTTGGGGACACAAAGCCTTGATAACACACAGAATAAAGAAATCTTGTTCATTACAAATGGTAGAAGGAATAGCAGGCTTTGATGTCTTTAAAATCAATTCAGCAGAGATTGTTCCACGTGGGTGTTATACACAATGAAGAACAAGGACGTGACAAAACTCAATTTCTACAGGAAGGGAGGGAGCCTCAGACAGAGAAAACTATTTGGCAAAGTTTAATATGGGACCCATGATCCGACCAAATGCTCCTGGGTCAGGGTCACCTTCAGGACAGGTATCCTGTCAGGTTACTTTTGGTCTCTACACAAGGCTCTGTGGACTCACTATTTGTCCAAGGGTCTCCAGACCCATTTAATCCATGCTAAGCAGCAAATGTTCTTTCATGCAAATAACCTCTGGCCTTAACCATGCAAATATTATAGTGGCCTTCTGGAATGCTTATGGTAGAAAATTTTCCCATGTCAGTTGCAGCCTGATTAGAGAGGTGTTTTGGTGTTTGGCAAGCTCAGGTTGGGAAGGGGGGCTACTTTGGCAACAGCATCGTTTTGCCATTTCTAAAACTATACTAGGCAGGCAGTGACGACATCACTTACCAGCAATGCAAGATCTCTCAAAAAAAAAAAAAAAAAAAACGTTGACAATCATGAAAGAAAATAAAGACATTGTACCTAAAACATGATTTGATAAGAAAAATAAGCCTCCATAAACCCAGGAGATGGGATTAGACACATATGTCAGCTAGAACAGCAAAATCGGTTTCTACAGTTGTAACGAGAAGATGTCTTTCCCCGATTATGCAAAGAAGAGACATTAATTGGCTCATTCATTCACTCAAGAAGGCTTTTACTGAGTACCTTCTAGGTGCCAAGAACTGTGGCAGGGCTTTGGAAATTAAAGATGTATCTTGGAAATAAACCCTGCTCCTGAAAACTCTGGCTAGAGGGGAGGTAGAAATGCTAACAAATGCATGGCATGAAATAATTGGTCTAGTGGGTTATGGACAGCAGAGAAAAGCAGTTCCTGGGAAAATGAGAGGGAAATTTGAAGAAAGCATCCTAGAGAGGATGTTTTACATGTTCTTTCGTTTTCTTTGTTTTATGGAATAAACATGATCGCCATCCTAACAAAGTGATAGGAATCTCTCTCTCTCTCTCTCTCTCTCTCTCTCTCTCTCTCCCTCTCTCCCCCTCTCCCCCCCTCTCTCTCTCTCTCCCTCCCTCTCTCCCTCTCTCCCTCTCTCCCTCTCTCCCTCTCTCCCTCTCTCTCTCTCTGACAGCAGTCTGGGTCCTAGAATTCTTAACCCTGGCTGCGAATAACCAGGCACTTAAAAAATACTTCTAGCAGTATGCAGTGAGTCACCTAGATGGTAAGGATTTATTCATTCTAAGAAAAACAAGGAGGGTACACTTCTTTCTTGTGGAAAGTTTGGGGGATGGAACAGGCGAGATGAAAAGAATCCAAGGCAGTGGAAACAGATAAAATATTTAATAACCTTATAAAGAAAAGGAATGGAAAGAGCCATTGTTTGGGAACTAAGTGGAGATTTTAAATGGCAGTTTTATTACTTTCGTCTCTCCCAACCTCTGCATCTGATCTCAGCAGTGAACTCTGTGGGTTTTTTGCTAGAGGGCCCCAAGAGATTCAGCTTTCTGTTTGCGGTCACCTGAGCCCTGCTCTCAACCCTTGTAACTGAATCATATGTACCCAGAGGACAAATGGATTCAGGGGAAGGTACTTGTGCATTTATAAGGAAAGAGGACTGGGCTGCCTAAGGCCACTTGGAGGCAAAGGCCATCAAGGGGCAGGGCGGGAAGCAGCTGGCTGTCAGAATGCAGAGCCCTACCTTCCCCCACCCTGCCCACCTCCCTTTACCAGAAAAATACCACATTCAACAGGCAAAACAGGAGACAAGGAGATCAAACCAGCTCAGAGCACCTCTGTCAATCATGGAGAGTCTCAGGTCAGCTTGGAAGAGTATTCTTGGAACCACAGGAATTGTTCTCATCACTCTGCTTGTTATTAGCACTTATTACTGGACTGATCCAATCTCTGGGTCAAGTTGACTACCACCACCCCACCCCCACCCCTGCCAGAAGAAAAAAACCAAAACCCTAAGTAATCCCCAAACCAAGAACAACATCCAAAGAGAACTGTACTTTTTTTTGGTACCAGGAATTGAACTTGGGCACTCGACCACTGAGCCACATCCTCAACCCTATTTTATATTTTATTTAGAGACAGGGTCTCACTGAGTTGCTTAGTGCCTCACTTTTGCTGAGGCTGGGTTTGATCTTGTGATCCTCCTGCCTCAGCCTCCTGAGCCATTGGGGTTATAGGCATGCACCACCACATCTGGCTAAAACTGTACTCTTAAAATAAATTTATACAGAGGACTCCAGAAGTCTAAATGCTGTCTTAAAACTGCAGTGACTTTGGAGACACTTTTAAAGTAAAATGATTGAAACCCTGAGATCCATATCATCGAGGTGGCAAGGGTAGAGGGGGGAAATCTGCCTCTGTATTCTCCCAGGGAGGGGCAGTGGGCAGCTGCACACAGCAGGGCGGGGAAGCCTTGGAGCATCCCTGCAGCCTATGGCAGAGGACTATGCAGTGAAGTTGTCATATCCAGAGGTGCTTAGCTCCAAGGGACATTTTTTATGGGAATGGATAGGGAGGACATCGGTGATGGTGCTCTTAGGACTCTCACGCTGAGGCGGTGGGGTTCAAGCCAAGTTCACTTTGGTCATTAAGGACCAAGGAGCTGTGCTTGATATCTGTATTACATAAATAATTCCACTATTAGCTGTCTAGGAATCTAAGTCTTGAGGGGTTACGGGGTCATCTCTCTCTTACTGCTTAGAAACAAAAGACAGCTTGAACTCCTGGTCTCCCACATGGCAGATGATCAGTTCATGTTCTCATGAGCACCTGGAGGTGCACCACCTCATTCTCACCTGTCTCCCATTTACCCTTGTCCTGGGGCAATTCTGGCTCTTGACCTAGATTCAAATTCTTTTGTTGTTTCTTCTATTTTATCCCTTTTCCCTCAAATGTGCCTCAAACCCTTTTTAAAAAATTCCCAGAAGCATCTCCAGTTCAAGGCCAAGGACACAGCAGAGGAGGAATTGCCCACAGCCCTCACGGGCACCTGGGATCCCAAGGCTTTCCTGTCTACACGGCCCCCCTGGCCTTTCCCCATACTCGGGACCTTCTAACTGGCTTTTCTCTTCCCAGGCTCTAGCTCTGCTCCATTTGGGCTTTCTTCCTTTTCTTGTGGACCAATTCATGTCTTTCCATTTCTGTTTCTGGACGCCCTTCCCCATCTTCCTTCTCCTGGAATGTTAAATGAATTCATTTTACTCTGCTGATCATCTACCTCCCTTTAGTCTCCTCCATCTTCCATATCCTGCCTAGACCCCATCCTTTCATAACCAGAGTAGCCCTTCAAGATGGTTCTATAGAAAACAATATTTTCCTAAAGAGGAATTTTGCCACCAGATTTTAAGATAACACACCCTCACCCTGCTATGGTTTGCATATGGTGTATCTCCTGCTGAACTGATGCTGAAATTTAATTCCCACTATGAGATATTGAAAGGGTGGAACTTTATGTGACTTGGTGGGAACTCTGGGAAGCAATGAACACTAGATAATGTCATTAGGGTGGAGTCTCCATGCTTGAATCCTGGTGGCTTTGTAAGAAGAGAAACAGAGAACAGGCACAGGCTTGTGTGCTCTTGGGCCAGGCTCTAAGTGTCCATGAGGTCTTCATGTGTTCTTTGGTCCAATCAGGTTATAGGGTCCCCTTTATGATGGGATTCCAGGTATCAGACAGCAGATGCCTCACAATCAGTATTTTCTGCTTCTAGAAGTCAGCCTGACCTAAATAAGGCCTGGCTTGTATCTATATTTTCTCAGCCTTGCTGAATAGAAACCTGACCTTGAAGGAGCTCAAGTTTCCTGCCTTTCAATTTTAACCTTTTCTTCTGTCTCACTGTGAGTGCAAATAAATCTCTTTTCTTTAAAAGTTGGCCTGCCCCAGGTATTTTGTTGCAGTAGAACAAAACAGACTAATAGCTGTTTTATTTCATGAAAACATTTCAATTTCTTTTTTTTTTTCTCTTTGTAATCAGTGTATCGAGGAGATATCTCTACATTTCAGAAATTGTTTAACTTTTTGATACTGGTTTAAACGTGAACATATGATGACTTTAAAATATACAATTAAAGCTGTTCATCATAATATGCTATATTATCACATTAAATATGGTTACTGTGGAGCATAAGCAAATGATTTAAAGTGAGCCTGTAATAAACCAAAAGAATACCTTCTATATTATACATGCAAATTACTTCTCCATGTAGAGATCTATTCAATTTAATTTCTAAGTAACTCGGCTCTAGAAGTCACTATTCAAGGCTGATTTCTTAATTTAAGGAGGAGGCAGAGAAGGAATGGATGGTTTTTGAGGACTTATGAAAACCAGATCATGGGCTAGTGATTTTTATGCATCAACTTATTTTACCCTGAGAAAGTCCTATGGAGTGGGAGTCATCATCCTGGTTTAGTGATGGGGTCAAATAGCATCAGGAGTGCAGAGATGCTCACGATCACACAAACTGAGGAATGGCACACTGTGAGACCAAGTCCAAGTTCTTGGATTCTGGATGCTCTGCGTCTCTCATTACTCTTCTTGCCTATAAAGAGAGGAGCTGGCCACAGGGACCAAATCTATGGACTCCTACCTACTCTCCTTTCTCAGTGGCCTACTCTTCTTCCCACATGCGACTGAAGCACCTCTGATTCTTCCTCTGCTCCCCATCCTGATCCCTCTGCCCCCGGGGATCCTGGATTGTATCAGTTCCAACTGCAACCTGGCTCCTGATTCTGTTCTTTCCCACCCTGATTTGAGCCATGCAGAGCACTCCTGGAGCGGAATCGAATGTCCTCCACCCTCAGTGTCTCCACCCCAGCCCACTCTACACTTCCTCCTGATAGACTTGCTCCAGCATCCTCTGATGGGCCTGTGGTTAAGCACTGAGTTTCAAGTTAGAAAGATGTGGGTTCGAACTGCAGCCTGGCTTCTGATTGCTTGTGGTGACCACGGGCAAGTTACCTAAATAATTTGCCTCACCATTTTTCTTTTTCCATAAGGCCAATGAGAGTGTCCAACTCAGAGTTGCCCTAAGGGTTCTGTGTCATGTTGTAGGTGGAGGAACCAGCCCAGGTTCTGGTGTAAATAGTAAAGGGTCACAGATGTTAGCAATCAGTGTGGCAAACGACAGTGCTCTTGCTACCAACCCTCTTCCTCAAGTCCTTCACAGATGCCCACTGCTCACCAGCCCAGTCTCCTTGGCCCAAGACTCCAGATCTTCCACCATCTGTGATCTCGCCTGAGCTCTGCTTTCCAGTCTCATCTATTGGGCTGCAACAATACTGGGCTATACACCACTCCCTGGATGCAGCCCCTGGTTTTCAGCCTAGATAGTCACCTGCACCAGGAGAAAGTCTAACCAGGCTTCCAGGCCTAGCTCAATCATTTCCTCTGGAAACTTTCTGATCCTCTCTCTTCACCTCACCAGCGGAAATGAGCTGTCGCTAGCCTCTATCCCTTCAGTGTTTTGTGCATTTTAATGATCCACATCTTTTGCTACATCTAGGCATGTTCATTTACTCTGTTTCAAAATAAAGTCCCTGAAGATGGGAGCTTACTTTATGATGGGCAGTACCTAGAATGAATTTTAAAAATGGTCTGGGAGACCAGGAGCTCTACAGTTCCCACTGTGAGTAGTCTAGTGTGGGCTTTCCTTTAACTCTCCCTAATAAAGCCCCACCTCCATTTTGTCTTTGACCACAGCCTCTCTCATTACCAAGAGGGACATTTGATCTTCCACATTAAGGTATAAATATACATATTAGAAGGACTCCCATTGTCTATTTGGAAAGTTGTCTCTTTCCTAATGTTCTCTAGGAGAGAGGACACAGAAGCACCTCTGATTCTTCCTCTGCTCCCCACAAAGTCATCCACTGGAATGCAGGAAGAAGAGATTAGCACTTCTCTGTATTTATCTTGCATATTTTCATTGCTTAATTTGTATTTTTTTTGATGTATGCCTTAAGTTCATAATGCACTAAAACAGTGGCTCATGTGTACAATTTATACATAAATAAGTGTCTATTGCATGCTGAAAAGGATGTTTTTTAATTTATAGGATGCCTGATCAAGTCAGCCTAGAGGCCAAAGTCATCCTCCACTCTGCTACTAGCTGAGCAGACGGCTGTGAACACATTTCTCTTTGATCAAAACTCTAAAGTGGTGCTCTGATGTATGGCAGATACAGGGCACAGTGCCTCTGTGCACCCACTCTGTCAGCAGCCTGCTCTTTAAGGCCCTCTGTGGCCTTGCCCAGTCCACCTGGCTGATTTTCAACCTGGCATCTGGCACCATCTCCACATCCTCAATACTTTCCCAGCCATGAGACTTTACCTGTGCTTGGCTCTTCATGTTCCTTTCCACAGGTCCCAGGATAACCACTTTATCTGCGTCTCTTCTCTATTGTGTAGTCTCATGTTTCCCCTTCTATTTGAATTATTATTATAAATGCCTTAATTCCCTGTTATGAACTCCTGTTCCGCACTCCTGTTTTCCCTCATTTCTTTTTTTTATCTGTTATCCTAGTTTCTGCACAAAATAGATGCTGAACATAACTTTGCTGAATAAATGAAATATATGATGTATAACCTACATCTTAATTCGTTCTTTCAAATACAATCCAGACTAATTCATCTGCTTTAATCTAGGTCATCTATTTCTTCTCCATCAAGTCCTCACTTCTATCTTCTTTTGTTAAGTGAAGCCAACTAAGAAATGGAGGGGTAAATCCATACCCACTCTGTCCAGCCAGCCACCGTGCAGTGCAGCAAAATACGCTCTGCAACAATGAAAGATGTTTAGGATTATGATCTTGTGGGGGATAAAAGCATAGGGAAATCCCAGACTTGGAACTTGTGCATAACAAGCTTTTCAGTACAGGAATCCTGAAATCGGGAGAAGGGTCTTGACAACACTTGGCTCAGAACATTCAACAAGTGCTCACTGTGATGGCTTTGTAAACGTCGCCCTGAGTGGGATGATCTAAATTACCCAGAATTCCCTTTTTGGAAACTTTCCTGTTAACGGTTGTTCACAGTGGTGAAGGGAAGCAGCAGTCCTTCGTAGCTTATGCACATGGTTGCTGATCAGCCAGTCCCCCTCATTGGCATGAAGCAGGAGCCCTGGGACTGCCCCTCCTCTCCTGACTCTTCCAGCATTAACTCTAGCTCCAGCATGTGTGTTTAGCTGGATGACAAAGGGCTCTGGTTTCCTCAGTTCACCTATCCCACCAAAGTAAGAACTAGCAAGAGGTTTTAGTTCATCCTTGTGGGCTGGTTCCATTCTTGCTGTGGGTGCCAGCAAGCTTGTGTTCTCCTATTTCACATCTACCGTCCCTTACCAGCTGCCTGTCCTGGGGCTTCAATCCCAGTGTTAAATATAAAGAGAACAGCCTTACAGAGGTGTATGTATGTATTGCCAAGGGGTCCTGCTTGAACCATAGGGCCTGGCTGAACCTTTACTGATGCACTCACCTTAAGAAAGAAAGAAAAACTGGAAGAGCATGGATGGAGTCTATTATTCTATACATTCAAATATTATTCTATACATTGAGTGTCTGCCCCCAGGTGATGGGAGGAAGGGTCTCTGGTTCTTGGTCATCCTCACTACTTACGTGCCTCTTGGGGAGGGAGCCTTTTACCCAGCTCAGTATAGAAGTTCAAGAATGATTTTGGTAATATATAGTTTGCCTTGATCATTGATGTTGGGACCTTGTTCCTGCATAAGATGTGAATCTATTGTATAGATTGGGGGTACGGGGGTGGAGGAAATGGGTGACATTCCTCAAGGGGAATCTGAAAAGTGAGAAGGAAATAGGGCCCTGGGAGGTAACTTAAATGAATTTGAATTAAATATGACAACAAAAAAATTTGGTCATGGAGTTTTTAGATAAAAGATCCCTTTTTATATTTCTATGTATGTGAAAGCCATACAATACTATATTTAACAGTTATTTGCTGGAGTCCTTATTAAAAAGGATGAAATGTGAATCAGGATTGCACTAAAAGATTCAGGGCTGTGTACTTTCTAAGGTACAATTGTTAGTATGTTGCAGAGAATAAAAGGTTTTTTTTTGACTCTGGCTTTGGAGTGCTTTGCTAAGTTCTTGCCTCCACTGGGACTATACTTTGCTTCAGAGAGAACAGAGCAATTGAAAACCCTGACAATATTTACGCATTTCCTGTTTGCCCTAGGGTGCCTGAGCTCACCATTAAAGTGATTCAATTGCTTAAAGGAGGAGAGAAACTCTGACTCCACAGCTTTACTTAATACTCAAATTCAAAGAAAATGGAGCTTTCCGTGATGCATTTTTATAATTTTTTTTGCAGAGATGGTACCCTCCACTGGACTCCGAGCTACCAGTGGAAAAGAGGCCTTGTGTACTGATGCCTGCCTCCTTGGCCATCAACTTGGCCATCAAGGTTTTGTTTTAAAGTTTCAAGAGGGTTGTTTTGGTTTCGAGAATGAGAGGACTGTGTGTCTCCTCTCATCTCTGACCAGCTTCTGAAGAGCAAGTCACTGACCTACGATTTTGGATCAGCCTAGAGCTGAGGCTCTTTTTGAAAGTCAGAACTTGGCCTGTGTCAGAGAGAACCCTGCTTGCCTGATTTAGCTTTGCCTGCTTGTCATCTCTTCAAAGTGCCTGGGATGACGGTGTCACGGTTCCTGGGGAGGTTGGGAATGGCGTGGGTTTTGGCAGTTCTTAGCCTCTAGGGACCTCTGCTGTGTCCTGTGTCAGGAGCTGCCTTTTACATCGCAGCTTGACTCGGGACCGACACTTCATTGGGTGGTAGCTATGGGATAAATCATGATGATCCCAATGTTATGTATGAGCGAATTGAGCATAAGTGGCATTTCCAAGGATACAGGCCTTATAAATACTGGAGCCAGAGTTCCGGTTCTGCTAGATACCAAATCTGTACTCTGAGCCTCCTCACTCACCACCTGCTTTGTTCAGAAAGTCTCCTTTTTTCTACTGCCTGAACTTGAACAGTGTGTCTGTTAAAAACAAATAACAAAGCCCTAGATCTTATTTCTGCTCATCTACCATGACTTCCCTTGAGCATTTTGTTTTGTGGCTAAAAAATCTGAACATGAGCATCTCGATTAAAGTGCCCTTGAAAAGATTTATTGGCAGATTGCTTTCATCTTGACCATAACTAATCACAGAAAAGGGAAAACAGGACAGAAGTGGCCAGAAGTACTTTTTGAAACACTGCATTTGGTGAAACTGGCACAGAGTAGCTTTTAAGAATACATTCAGTTCTTGCAAGCCAGCCTAGGGTCTAAGTGAAGTCAAATTTGCAATACAACAAAGGAGACATCTGTAAAAGTATCAGAAGAATCCTGCCATGAAAGAAATTGGGGGACGTGGGGGGAATTGCAACATTTCTGTACCCAAGTCAGTCGAAATACATGGAATTGATTGATAGGGATGCTCAGGTGGTAGTGATCATTCAAAGATGTGTCTCCTTCCTTCCTTCCTCCCTCTTTCCCTCCCTCCCTCCCTCTTTCCCTCTCTCCCTCTCTCCCTCTCTCCCTCCCATATGTATTGAGCTCATACTTCATGCTCATCAGTAGCTGATAAGGATCCAATAGTGAGCACAGTACAATCCCTGCCCATGAGGCATGTATGCTGGTGGGAGAGATGATTGACAAATAAACCAACACATATACAATAGGTTAAATAGTAGTAAGCACCACAGTGGGAAAAAAAGAAAAAAAGACCACATAAGTGGTTAAAGGGTGATGCCACACATCACCCTAATGAGGGCCTATCTGATCAGACACTTGAGACAATAATGGGATTAAGCCATATGGACTCCTCTGCAGAAGGGAAACCACGAATGCAAATGTCCTGAGGCTAGTGGTGCTTGTCATTTTCAAGGAACTGCAAAGAGACCAATGCAGCTGTGGTGGGGTGAACAATGGGAGAGTGGAAAGATGTAGAGTTAGAGGGATGAAGTAGATCAAAGGGGACAAAAGAACTCCCTTTCCCCGCCAGTGCCTATTAGAAACTCTGGTGATTAGCCCTCTACCAGTTTGGGTTTTCAACTAATCCTCAGGGGATTCTGATACAGGCTGAAGTCTGAGAATCAATGCTGTGGAAGATTGTTTTTTTTTTTTTGGACTTCATATTTGGGCTGTGCTACATGCTACTGAGGTTCTTGGTGGCCCTGAAAGGTACCAGCAGCTCCTAAGGTGATGTAACCATCTAATTTCAGCTACAGGTCTGATATCCCCTTTAGAAACGCCTCCTATTTCTTCCCCACATCTCGACAAAAGCTCCAAGCTGCTCTCGCTTTGGCTAGGCCCTTGGACTTTATCTCCCAGACACCACGAGGAAGAAAGAAGTCGGACATAAAAGAATGCTTATTGTACGACTGAGAGGAATAAGATGAGGCAGAACTGTCAAAATGAGAAAATAGTGGTAATCTTTAGAGAACAGGGGTAGAGTGGGCAATGGTGCCAGAGAACCTTCTGGAATGGTGCCATGTGGATGGAATTTACTCAGATGCACAGAGCAGTAAAATCTCATCAAACTGTATACTGAGATTAATGCATGCTAATGTCTTTTGACTTCAGTGAAAATTAGTCATAAACCTTCCAGTTTAAATGTAAAAAAATAGATATGTGATTGAACCCTGTTTAGGGCATTCATTATAAATGTGACCAAGGCAGCATATTTTGTTTCTACCAAGGGAAGATTTTCTAGCCACCAAGCTGGGTCACATGTGGTTTAGGAAGTACGAACGTGAACAATTAGATGAAGAAGAATGAAACCTGCCTTGCGGTCCAGGCAACCTGAGGAAATATCGGCACGCCAGGCGGTTCCTTGGTTCACAGGCAGACATGTGTACAAATACAGTTCTCCACATTAGACCTCGAGCACTTTCAAGGGAATAATTTCCAAAGCAATTGCATCCTGCTGTTAATAGCCAATTAACAAGTGGGAGATAATAACTCTGTAGTTATATTGTGGGTAGGTAGAGCAATGTAAAGGCAACTAATTAACACCCAGTCTTTTAATGTACTAATTAATCTAGCCAGGCAAGAACAGTTTATTTAGAATACATGGAAGGCTCTGAATCCCCCCAAATTTTATTTTTCACCAATAAATAATTGAAGCCCAGAGCTTTCATTTGTCCTATTCATCCTTCTTCTTTGATGCCCCTCAGCTTTGAAGTACCATCCCTAATAGAGGGAGAAAGCTATTTATCTGTTTCTTTAATAGACTCATGAATATTTCTTTGCTGTTATTCCTAGCTAGCTCTTGTGAGTTCCTGACATTTCAACTTCTGTCTCCCAAGTCATTTTCTTTAGGCTTCTTTCAGAGAGCATGTTGGCTTTGGGCACCATATTAACATATATTACTTAGGGGTTTCTTAAGACGAGTAATGCCTAATTAGTCTGATGCCTTTAAAACTTTTGCTTCAAAATCACCTATGGAAGCTGGTGGTGAAACGCAGATTCCGGGGCCTCAGTTCTCATTCCCTTCCTTTCCAGTGATTCCAGTTGAGAAATTCAGGGTTGGGCCCAGAAACTGCATTTCAAATGGTTTTCCCATCCCCACATTAACCAGTGATTTGGAGGCCGATGGCCCTCTTGAAGAAATACTCCTGGTTAGACAACTGAAATCTTTGGTAGTTTTTCCCCTCGAGAAGTAAATTTTTAGGAAATAGTACTATAACACCACGTTAAAAAGGAGTCGCCTCCTTGGGTCTCAAATTTTCTTCCTGCCTGAGCTGTAAACAAGTTAAGGAATAAACCAAGGGGGTAGTTGACGGAAGGCTGAAATGTCGCCCTTGTTATTGATAAGGGTGGGTTTGTATGAGGAGCTTGAGTATGAGGGAGATGGGACACAGGTAGGACATTTTCCCCAGAATGGGTAGCCTGTCCGGTGGCTGTGCTGGAGCATCCCTCCCCAGATTGCACGCAGGGTAAAAAGGGACTTGTGCTTTATGGGGCAGCTTGTGCCCAGGATGTGGGAACTGAGAGGAATAAGTCTCATCTATGTTTCCCAGATTTGCTAATCTGATAAGTGACTTTACCTTCCTGAGAATGGAGAATGCAGAAACCATGGGGGTCCTGTTATCCCATCAGGGAACAGCAGGAAGAGAGGAAGTAGGCTTCTTGTTTTTGTCCCCATCTCCCGGTATTGACCCAAGCCCCAAATGTGTGACAGCCTATGAGTTCCCAGGACTCAGGGGAAATAGGCCCTCTAGTGGAGTGCTATTTGATGCAACTTTTTTTTTAAAACATTTTTTAATTAAAAAAGTTGTTTTTTCTAATTAGTTATACATGACAGCAGAATGAATTTCATTTCATTTACACAAATGAAGACAACTTTTCATTCCTAACTTTTGTGGAGGGAAAAGTCCCAAGATATTTCAAGATTCCAAATGCTTATTTCATTTAGCATAGTGTCCCATAGACTCACCCATGTTGCCCCATATGATAGAATTTTGTGATTGTTTTTTAAAGGTTGAATGGTATTCCATTGTCTAGATATACCACATTTTATTTATCCACTCATCCACAGATGGACACTTAAGCTGATTTCATTAGCAGGTTGACAATAGTGAATAATAATATTTCAAAATAACTAAGATTAAATTTCAAATATATCAACACCAAAATGTCAAGTAAGTGAGGTGATATATATGTAATCATCTTGATTCAATCACCCCACATTGTATACTTACATCAGAAAATTACATTGTAATTGATGAATTGCTATGTTTGGGATTCCCAATGTTCCCCATGTGTTGAAGGACTGGTCTAGTGTTCAGAGGTGGGCTCTTGGGAAGTGATTGGACTATGAGGGCTCTGATCCCATCAGTGGATTAAGGTTATAGTTGATGGCATTATTGGGAGATGGTAGAAAATGTAGGCAGTGGGGGAGGAAGTGGGTTCCTAGGGGTGTACCTTAGAAGGGTGTTTCTTACACCCAGCACCTTCCTCCCCTCGTCCCCTGCCTCCTTCTGCTGTGCTCTTCCATCATGCTGAGCTGAGCCAGGTGACCACACAGCAGGACAGGTTGACCCTGAACTGAAATCTACAAAACCATGAACCAAAATGAATCTTTCCTCTTGAAAGTTGCTTTTCTCCGGTATTTGGTCACAGTGACAAACAGCTAATACATAAATGTAAAATAGTTATAAGTTGTCAATTAAAAATAATAGAAATTGTTAAAAATTTTAAAAAATTACAAATGCACATATTTGTTGCCTCAGCAGTTCCTTTCTAGAACCGTCCTGCAGATATATTTAGAGCTGTGCAGCGTTGAATGTGTAAGGGCAAAAAATTGTAACATTGCTTCTAATGGCAAAATTCTGAGATTTCTTTGATTAGACAACTGTTAAATAAGCCCTGATAAAGCCCTGATAGAACACTATTAGGCCACAGAAAACAAGGAGACTTTTAATATCCTGATATGGAACAATCTTCAAGATGTATTATTCAATGAAAAAACTAAGGTCAACATAGTGCATATAATGTGCTGCTATTGATGTGAACCCAAACGGTGGGGGTAGCGAACAAGAGTATTAGTGGCCGGTATGATACAGAATATCTCCAGGAGGATAGATAAGAAAGGGACATTATTGGTTGCCTTTGGGAAGAGGAAACAGGGGTGTCTGGGAAGGAAAATAGTGATTTAAAAAATTGTGTATAATTTCATTCATTTTATAATTTTGTCCATATAATTAAAATTTGAAATTTGAATTATATGAATTCAAGAAATGAAGTTAAAACAACAGCAAAGCTAGTCATCTTGGCCAGCTTCTTCACCTCTAACTCCAGGATTTCACATTATGTCCCACAGACAATCCCAGAGGATTTGTGCCTCCCCCACATGGGGTGAGATCTCCCTTGCCTGGTCCTGGTCCTAATCTGGTCCTCATCATCCTTCTAGGGTTCTGTCCTCTTCCTTGCATCCACCCTGTGTGTGAGCCAAGCCTGTGTCCCCTCATCTCCTGTTCCTCCTGCTTTTGCCTGGGGGCATTCTGAGCCCCTGGTTTTGAGCTGCCTGTGCCTGCTTCTCTTCTCCCGCTGTCATGAGCTGAGATCTAGCCACACTCCTCCTCAAAGGCTTCAGGACAAGAGGTACAAGTGACACTCCCTTCTGAATGTCGGCAGTCACTCTTGCCTCTGCCCCTTGTTCAGCAGCTAATTGGCTGCCTTAATTGGTTAACTTTCCGTGTCTGGTAGGGGCTTGCATGCTCATTCACCATGTGCAGACATGGTGGGGTGTTTTCGTGGCTATGGCTGGTCTGGTATCCTTCCATTCTTTATGAAACAAAGGAAAAGCAAAGTAAAACATCTGTTAACCTCTGTCTAATAAACTGTCAATCAATCAATTACTCAACCAGTTTCTGACCTCTCATTTTTAATGGGAGGAGTAATGTTAAATGTTTATTTGCTTTATCGGGGGGTCCACTGCAGGATTGAACAGAGATATTTCCTGTTAAATACATAATTATTTATTTTCAAACAAATAGTTTTTTTTGGGGGGGGCAGTATTATAAATTGAACTCAGGGCTTAGTATATGCCAGGCATGTGTTTTACCAGTGGGCTATATCAGCATCCCAAAATAAATAGTTTTAAATTAAGGTGATGATATAATTTCTCATTTAAACTGGGGGTACTTCTGAGAAGGAGGAAATGTGCTAACTGGATGGGACAAGAGCATCTTAGGTGAAAATCAAAACTCTTCCAAGGAAACTGGGATATGTGATTCTTCTGTTTTTTGACAGTTTCAGGTATTCTTCTTATAAGGGGACTGCCTTGGCCTTCCCTTAACTCTGGAGGGCTGTAGACCCCTCTTTGATCTGGGCACTTCTACCTCTGACACACACCACAGTGGAGGTGCCGAGGCAGACCTGGGGGGCCCAGCTTACACAGCACCCCAGGATGCTCATCCTGGTAGCTTTGGTCTAATTTAATATTCATCCAGCCACCCAAACTATTTCATCTCTTGAAAACAAAGACGTTATGAAAATAGAAATATCAAAGAGGTTAAGTATCTTGAAAATTTAATAGTTAAAAAACATTCATTTTATAAAAGCACATTGTGTGCTTTCTCTCTCTCTCTCTCTCTTTTTTTGGTGGTGCTAGGGATCAAACCCAGAGCTTCATGTGCACTAGACAGTTTCTGTACTATGGAGAACATCCCCAGCTCCATTATGTACATCTTAGTATTTGCAAGTGCTTTATTGACAATGTGCCCTAGGACCTTTGCAACATCCACTGGAGTCTTGCCACCATAATGAGGCTGATAGTAATGCTGTGCTTGGAGCTCAGTTAACTGCATCGGTCTTCAGGGCTCCACCTTCTCTTAGTCTCTTCTGTCCTTTTTCCCAATATGGTGGAGAAGCATATGGAGGAAGGAGGAATGGTTTTGTGGCCTCAGAAGACTGGGGTGAAAGGGGCTCTCTGGCCTTGGACCAGGCCTTTTGGATTTGCTGGCTTGGTTCACACATGGCCATTCGGTTTCTATCATCTGCTTGTGTTGCTGTGCTGCTGTCCAGTCTTCATCTGATCCTTTCCAGTTCTGCCTGGGTCTTGCCTTGCTTTCATACTGCCTTAGATTCTCCTTGGCATCCCAGGACTAGATTAAACTCTATCAAAACCATTAATGGGGTTCCTACTCTGGGCATTCTTTTCCCATGTGTCTGGCCCAAACTTGGCAGGCTCCAGGCTGGTCTGATGGCTCTCAGCTAAGCATTCCCTCTGCATTGACAATGTGAGAGCAAACTTGCCCTTCTGTTTGCTCAGCCTCCTGCTCTGCCTTCCTATGTGGAGACTCCTTGCACTGGTGCAGAGCCAGCCTGCAGGGAGACTTCCCAGGTCCCAAAGAGTGAGCTGAGCAAAAGGTTATCTGCTGCTGATGTACAGAGCAGTTCTCTCTTTTCCAGGACTCTGTGCTTCAGGACACATCTGAAATTCTGGATTTAAGTCCCCACCCATTTTCCTTACATTCCCCTTGACTCACAAGCTCTCCAGAAAGAAACACTAAAATATAGACATGTATGCAGAAGGTTTATTGGGGCTCTTCTAGGAATCACCATCTGTAGAAAGCAAAGGAAGGGAGCATAATCAGGAAGAAAGGGAAGTTGTGCTCCGATAAGAGTTTCAATGGCTCCAGCAAGTGCTATGGGATTCTGAAGCTGGGTGTCCTTCAGAGTTGTCCTGAGTTGGAGCAAGAGGGACAAGCCTTTATAGTGCCCTGCTTTTACCAGTTATTGGGTTGGAACTTCCTGCCAAGGTGCACAGGATGACAAGGGTACCTCTTCAGCTAAGGCAGTTTCCAAAGAACACTGACAGCCGAGGGCTGACTGCTAGCAGCACTCCCAGCAGTCGGTGGAAGAAGCCTTCCAGTCCCAAAGGGGACTCCGGTAAGACCTCCGTATCCACTGCAGATAGATATTTCCTTAATTTCTATGTCTTATCCTCCCTTGGCTTTCAGAAATAGACATTGCAGGTAGAAAGTTATATTCTTTACATTGTGGAAGAAAGTCTATGATTTAATATGTCAGGACTAGCCCTTCATATGGTAAATGGGAAGTAAAAGAGTTTAGAAAATTGTTTCATTGTTAACAATGTCTGGTTTAGAGCCAATTATCTTGCAAGAAGATGCTATTTTGAATTAAAAAAGCTTAATTATAACCCTTTCTTTTTGCAGCTTTTCTGTAATAATCCCAATATCCCCAAAGCATCTGATTAAATAATTTGGGCTAAATAGGGAGAAAGTACTGTATACAGAAAGACCCAAGAAAGGATCACAGAAATATTCTTGAAAGTATTTGTGGGCTATTTCGGTCTAACTCCACAATACTACTTCTTTCTGGTTCAAAGCTACTTTTGAAGGCTGGGAGGGGGCATGTTATTCTTATGACTTGTTATGTATCCTCTGATGTTTATAGAAGGATTTGTAAATGTAGTACCCCAAGAAATCTAAATATGATATTTTTATCTTTATAAAAACCCTTATACACTGGTGTTATAGATACGTGTGTAACACATTCCTCTTGAATTTAGCAGCTTAACAGCAAAAATGTTGCCTAGTTGCTGAAGGTCAGAAATTTGGGAGCAGCTTAGCAGGGTGATATATATGTGAGATATAGACATATGAGTGAAAGAGAACCTAAATGGCAAACCATAGCCACAGCCTTTTATGTCTAATCTCAAATGAGATATCCCATCACTTCCACTTTATGTGATTAGTCACAGAGATTGTTTCTGGCTTGAGTAACAGAAATTGGGATCCGGAGAATAATCTTGAAGCTGACTGATTCAACTGGCCATAAGTTCTTGGTACACTGGGAAAGATGTGGGTTCAAGACTCAAGAAAGAGATTGAAGAACTCCTTCCTGACACTTACTGCCTATGTAACCTTGAGTGAATCACTATCTTAGTTCCAGTTTGCCTATGGGTTAGATAAGGCTAGATCTGCAGAACCCAGGTGGGATCTACTCAGTCTGAAAGTTACGTCTCCAGGACTACTGCATCCTCCCAGCTCTCAGGCTGGATGACACTCCTCAGTCAAACCAAGGAAATACAACTCCAGGTACAGGGACCTTTGCCTCCTCCAGTTTTTCAAGCTCAATATCACAGCAAATTAATTACTGCAGTTCAATTTTTTGAGCTGTGTTTGTCCTGGTCCCAAAACTGCCACAGGGGAAGAAACTGAGGACACCATTCTAATTTGCTGTAATCACAGTTGATATTATCATTGTTTTGAAGACTTGTATTTTCCCCAACAAAATGTCAAGCACACAAGGCAAATTTTTTTTTTCTGAATTTCTAGATTAAATATTTAAAAATACATGAGGGGTCTGGAAATAATTATCCTCTCAAAGTTGTCTGAAATTCATGCAGCTCCTAAGAGGTGACAATTGGCTTATAGATGCTACCGGTATAATGGTGTAGCAGGGGTGGGGGGACCCAGCCTTAAGTTCATTAAATGCTGAAATTTCTTAATAAGATTTAAGCAATTTTTTCAATTGTTTCTTTTGTTTCGATTTCATTAATTTCAGCTCTGATTTTAATTATTTCTTGCCTTCTACTTCTTTTGCTGTTGTTTTGTTCTTCTTTTTCTAGGATTTTGAGATGAAGTATGAGATCATTTATTTGTTGGTTTTTTCTTTTTTTAAGGAATGAACTCCAAGCAATGAATTTTCCTCTTAGAACTGCTTTCAATGTGTCCCATAGATTCCGATATGTTGTGTCTGTGTTTTCATTAATCTCTAAGAATTTTTTAATTTCCTCCTTGATGTCTTCTATAACCCATTGATCATTCAGTAACCTATTGTTCATTCTCCAAGTGATGTATTCTTTTTCCTTCCTTCTTTTATCGTTGATTTTCAGTTCCATTCCATTATGATCAGATAGGATGCATGGTATTATCTCTACTCCTTTGTATTGTCTAAGAGTTTCCCTGTGACATAATATATGATCTATTTTTGAGAAGGATCCATGTGCTGCTGAGAAAAAAGTGTAACTGCTTGATGTTGGGTGGTATATTCTATATATGTCAACTAAGTCTAGGTTATTAATTGTGTTATTGAGTTCTATAGTTTCCTTATTCAACTTTTGTTTGGAAGATCTGTCCAGTGGTGATAGAGGTGTGTTGAAGTCTCCCATGATTATTGTATGGTGGTCTATTAGACTCTTGAACTTGAGAAGAGTTTGTTTGATGAACATAGCTGCACCATTGTTTGGGGCATATATATTTATGATTGTTATGTCTTGTTGGTGTATGGTTCCCTTGAGCAGTATGTAGTGTCCCTCTTTATCCCTTTTGATTAACTTTGGCTTAAAATCTATTTTATTTGATATGAGTATGGATACTCCTGCTTGTTTCCGAAGTCCATGTGAGTGATATGATTTTTCCCAACCATTCACCTTCAGCCTATGTATGTCTTTTCCTATCAAATGCGTCTCCTGTAGGCAGCATATTGTTGGGTCTTGTTTTGTGATCCATTCTACTAGCCTGTGTCTCTTGATTGGTGAGTTTAAGCCATTAACATTTAGGGTTATTATTGAGATATGGGTTGTTCTTCCAGCCATATTTGTTTATTTATGTTACTAAACATGGTTTGTTTTCCACTTTGATTATTTTCCCCCCTTTAGTGTCCTACCTCCCACTGTTGGTTTTCATTGTTATTTTCCATTTCCTCTTCCTGTAATGTTTTGCCAAGGATGTTTTGAAGAGATGGTTTTCTAGCTGCAAATTCTTTTAACTTTTGTTTATCGTGGAAGGTTTTAATTTCATCTTCCATCCTGAAGCTTAATTTCGCTGGAAACACAATTCTTGGTTGGAACCCATTTTCTTTCAGTGTTTGAAATATGTTATTCCAGGATCTTCTAGCTTTCAGAGTCTGTGTTGAAAGATCAGCTGTTATCCTGATTGGCTTACCCCTAAATGTGATCTGCTTCCTTTCTCTTGTAGCTTTTAAAATTCTCTCCTTATTCTGTATGTTGGGCATCTTCATTATAATGTGTCTAGGTGTGGGTCTCTTATGATTTTGCACATTTGGCGTCCTGTAGGCTTCTAGGATTTGGGGTTCTGTCTCATTCTTCAAGTCTGGGAAGTTTTCTCGTATTATTTCATTGAATAGATTGCTCATTCCTTTGGTTTGAAACTCTGTTCCTTCCTGTATCCCAATGACTCTTAAATTTGGTCTCTTGATGTTATCCCATATTTCTTGGATGTTCTGCTCATGGTTTCTTAACAGTCTTGCTGAGCTGTCTATGTTCTTTTCAAGTTGAAATACTTTATCTTCATTGTCTGATGTTCTGTCTTCTAAGTGTTCTACTCTGCTGGTAGTATTCTCAATTGAGTTTTTAAGTTGGCTTATTGCTTCCTGCATTTCTAGGATTTCTGTTTGTTTGTTTTTTATAACCTCTATTTCCCTGTATAGTTGATCTTTTGCTTCTTGGATTTGTTTATGTAATTCATTGTTGAAGTGATCTTTCATTGTCTGATTTTGCTGTCTGATGTCTTCCTTGAGACTCCAGATCATCTGAAGCATGTATATCCTGAATTCTTTATCTGACATTCCATCAGCTGCAGCTATTACCTCTTCTAACGTTGAGTTGACCTGCAATGCTTGTGGTCCTTTCTGAAAAAATAAATAAAATCGACAGACCCTTAGCCATGCTAACAAAGAGAAGAAGAGAGAGAACTCAAATCACTAACATACGGGATGAAAGAGGCAATATCACAACAGACACTTCAGAAATACAGAAGATAATCAAAAATTATTTTGAATCCTTATACTCCAGTAAATTAGAAGATAGTGAAGGCATAGATAAATTTCTGAAGTCATATGATCTGCCCAGATTGAGTCAGGAGGATATAGACAACCTAAACAGACCAATATCAATTGAGGAAATAGAAGAAACCATCAAAAGACTACCAACTAAGAAAAGCCCAGGACCGGATGGGTATACAGCAGAGTTTTACAAAACCTTTAAAGAGGAACTAATACCAATACTTTTCAAGCTACTTCGGGAAATAGAAAAAGAGGGAGAACTTCCAAATTCATTCTACGAGGCCAACATCACCCTGATACCTAAACCAGACAAAGACACTTCAAAGAAAGAAAACTACAGACCAATATCTCTAATGAACCTAGATGCAAAAATCCTCAATAAAATTCTGGCCACTCGGATACAAAAACATATCAAAAAAATTGTGCACCATGACCAAGTAGGATTCATCCCTGGGATGCAAGGCTGGTTCAATATACGGAAATCAATAAATGTTATTCACCACATCAATAGACTTAAAAATAAGAACCATATGATCATCTCGATAGATGCGGAAAAAGCATTCGACAAAGTACAGCATCCCTTTATGTTCAAAACTCTAGAAAAACTAGGGATAACAGGAACATACCTCAATATTGTAAAAGCAATCTATGCTAAGCCTCAGGCTAGCATCATTCTGAATGGAGAAAAATTGAAGGCATTCCCTCTAAAATCTGGAACAAGACAGGGATGCCCTCTCTCACCACTTCTGTTCAACATAGTTCTCGAAACACTGGCCAGAGCAATTAGACAGACGAAAGAAATTAAAGGCATCAAAATAGGAAAAGAAGAACTTAAATTATCACTATTTGCAGATGACATGATTCTATACCTAGCAGACCCAAAAGGGTCTGCAAAGAAACTATTAGAGCTAATAAATGAATTCAGCAAAGTGGCAGGATATAAAATCAACACGCATAAATCAAAGGCATTCCTGTATATCAGCGACAAATCCTCTGAAATGGAAATGAGGACAACCACTCCATTCACAATATCTTCAAAAAAAATAAAATACTTGGGAATCAACCTAACAAAAGAGGTGAAAGACTTATACAATGAAAACTACAGAACCCTAAAGAGAGAAAAGAAGAAGATCTTAGAAGATGGAAAAATATACCTTGTTCATGGATAGGCAGAACTAACATCATCAAAATGGCGATATTACCAAAAGTTCTCTATAGGTTTAATGCAATGCCAATCAAAATCCCAACGGCATTTCTTGTAGAAATAGAGAAAGCAATCATGAAATTCATATGGAAAAATAAACGACCCAGAATAGCAAAAACAATGCTAAGCAGGAAGTGTGAATCAGGCGGTATAGCGATACCAGACTTCAAACTATATTACAGAGCAATAGTAACAAAAACAGCATGGTACTGGTACCAAAACAGGCGGGTGGACCAATGGTACAGAATAGAGGACACAGAAACCAATCCACAAAACTACAACTATCTTATATTTGATAAAGGGTCTAAAAGCATGCAATGGAGGAAGGATAGCATCTTCAACAAATGGTGCTGGGAAAACTGGAAATCCATATGCAACAAAATGAAACTGAATCCCTTTCTCTCGCCATGCACAAAAGTTAATTCAAAATGGATCAAGGAGCTTGATATCAAATCAGAGACACGCCGTCTGATAGAAGAAAAAGTTGGCTACGATCTACATACTGTGGGGTCGGGCTCCAAATTCCTCAATAGGACACCCATAGCACAAAAGTTAATAACTAGAATCAACAAATGGGACTTACTCAAACTAAAAAGTTTTTTCTCAGCAAAAGAAACAACAAGAGAGGTAAATAGGGAGCCTACATCCTGGGAACAAATCTTTACTCCTCACACTTCAGATAGAGCCCTAATATCCAGAGTATACAAAGAATTCAAAAAATTAGACAATAAGAGAACAAACAACCCAATCAACAAATGGGCCAAGGACCTGAACAGACACTTCTCAGAGGAGGACATACAATCAATCAACAAGTACATGAAAAAATGCTCACCATCTCTAGCAGTCGGAGAAGTGCAAATCAAAACCACCCTAAGATACCATCTCACTCCAGTAAGATTGGCAGCCATTATGAAGTCAAACAACAACAAGTGCTGGCGAGGATGTGGGGAAAAGGGTACACTTGTACATTGCTGGTGGGACTGCAAATTGGTGCAGCCAATTTGGAAAGCAGTATGGAGATTTCTTGGAAAGCTGGGAATGGAGCCACCATTTGACCCAGCTATTCCCCTTCTCGGTCTATTCCCTAAAGACCTAAAAAGAGCATGCTACAGGGACACTGCTACATCGATGTTCATAGCAGCACAATTCACAATAGCTAGACTGTGGAACCAACCTAGATGCCCTTCAATGGATGAATGGATAAAAAAAATGTGGCATTTATACACAATGGAGTATTACTCTGCATTAAAAAATGACAAAATCATAGAATTTACAGGGAAATGGATGGCATTAGAGCAGATTATGCTAAGTGAAGCTAGCCAATCCCTAAAAAACAAATGCCAAATGTCTTCTTTGATATAAGGAGAGTAACTAAGAACAGAGTAGGGTCGAAGAGCATGAGAAGAAGATTAACATTAAACAGGGATGAGAGGTGGGAGGGAAAGGGAGAGAGAAGGGAAAATGCATGGAAATGGAAGGAGACCCTCAGAGTTATACAAAAGTACATACAAGAGGAAGTGACGGGAAGGGGAAAAATATTACAAGGGGGACAAACGAATGTCAGTAGAGGGGGCAGAGAGAGAAGAGGGGAGGGGAGGGGAGGGGAGGGGGGATAGTAGAGGATAGGAAAGGCAGCAGAATACAACAGACACTAGTATGGCAATATGTAAATCAATGGATGTGTAACTGATGTGATTCTGCAATCTGTATATGGGGTAAAAATGGGAGCTCATAACCCACTTGAATCAAATTGTGAAATATGATATATCAAGAACTATGTAATGTTTTGAACAGCCAACAATAAAAAATTAAAAAAAAAAAGATTTAAGCATTGCTTTACCTGTATTGGGGCAGGGCATATGTTTTACTTTAGTTCTACTCAGATTGTTCTAACTAGTCAAATGTTCTTTCTTCTTAAATTGAGAGCTCTTACCTTAAATGCAAGTCATGATTTGTCAAAGGTTGTTGTGCATATTGTCCACACACATCCCTCTGGAAGAAAACAAATCAGAGACACATTTAAGCTTGCCAGATGGAGAATTTAGTGGGTGTTTTATTTTTTTTTCTTTTTCATATTATCCAAGGATTTTTGATTTCCCAACTGAGTCATTGCAGCATGAATTCCCAAGCACATTTCAAACATAATTTGATTTGCATACGTGTTTCCAGGAACACATTCACTGGGTAAAGATAGCTCTGGTTATATGATTAAAGTTGGCATTGTACCTGAACACTCTTTCACACATGTAATATGCGCATAAGA
The DNA here is from genome assembly GCF_047511675.1 of Marmota flaviventris. Lineage (NCBI taxonomy): Eukaryota > Metazoa > Chordata > Mammalia > Rodentia > Sciuridae > Marmota > Marmota flaviventris. Next base: position 17,651,024 of record NC_092501.1, read on the forward strand.
ACAAGGGTGTTTTGAAACCTACAATGTCATTCTAAATGAAAATGTGCTCCGGAAATTAACTCATTTCATGCGTCTTTTGATGCATATCTAAAGTTTAGAAGGCACTGCTGGAGAGTCCATTAATAATTTATTTTTCTTTTCAACTCTTTATGCACTTTTCCCCTTTAGCTAATTCTCCTGAAAAGTGTCTTTCGTTAAGAACTCGAAAGAATTCTCTTCTTTATACTCAGACTCATAAATATTTCCTTTTCTATTATCACACATAGTTGAAACATGTTTACATAAAAATTTTCCCCCAAAGGTATGCTATTTTATCTTTGCTCATGGAATGAAATGAAATTAAAATCTGTTATACTTTGAATTTCATGACTCGGGTCCCCTTATTAAAGGGAACACTGTTCAGCTTTTTAGAAATCACTTTAGTTTTTTAAAACTGGTACTTTAAAATCTCAGAATTTAATCTTTGTTTTACATTTGTTTTATGTATGAATTAAGATTTTTATATTAAAATAGTTATATTTATGAAAGAAAATTTGGAAAATATAGAAACATGAAAAAGAAAAGCATATCTGAATCATCCCTGTACTCAAAGGCACATACATGGGTATTTTTGTGGAATTTCTTCTTTTTCCCACATTTATAGAAACATTTCATTGGATATGTGAATCGGATGGAAAGCCTGCCTGAGGGGAAGTCTTTTCCAGAGAAATATCTCGTCTCTAATTATCAGGCTTTTCTCAGAGCACCAGATAAGGCTCATAAAGCAGTGTTTTTGTGGTTAGGCTTCATCCAGATGTAATCGTAATTGAACCCATGAGCTTTCCACGTTCTCCACACTCATTAGTGGTACCAGAGAATCAAGTATGATTTACTAGACGATTCTCAGGACCCTTGTGAAAGTTGGACCGTATACTGCTTCAGAATTCCATTAGCCAGTAGGCCAGGTCATTTGTACCCTGACAGAGGTCATTTTTCTTGACTATATTTTTTATCAATACATTTTCATTAATCTGATGTTTCATACAATACATATGGAAAAATTTCAGAATAATACTAATAAGTAAAATTGTTTTGCAGTTCTCTTCATCCTTTAGAATATATCTACTGAAAGCGTAAAATTCAAATGCATTGTTTAAAATTATATGAATTTTTTTTCCTCCATGTATTTAAATAAATTTGATGAGAGAGCAGAGATAAAGTTAAGATAACTTTTTGTTTGGATTCAAGTTCAGAATTTGCTTTTGTGGGGGAACTTTTGGCCTCTTTTTAAATATATACTTAATAATTTTTTTAAAAAATTAATTTTATTACTTTTAATAAGAAGACCTTAGAAGATGGAAAGATCTACTTTGCTCTTGGATAGGCAGAATTAATATTATCAAAATGACCATACTACCAAAAGTGCTATATAGATTTCATGCAATTATGATCAAAATCGCATTCCTCATAGAAATAGAAAAGCAGTCATGAAATTCATCTAGAAAAATAAGAGACCCAGAATAGCTAAAGCAATCTTTAGCAGGAAGAGTGAAGCAGGTGGCATCACTATACCAGACCTTGAACTATGTACCGATTAAACAGAATAGAGGACACAGAGACTAACCCACAAAATTACAATTATCTTATATTAGACAAAGGTGCCAAAAACATGCATTGGAGAAAAGATAGCCTCTTCGACAAATGGTGCAGGGAAAATTAGAAATTCATATGCAACAAAATGAAATTAAACCCCCTATTTCTCACCATGCACAAAACTCAACTCAGAATGGATCAAGGACCTAGGAATTAAACCAGAGACCCTGTGTCCAAGAGAAGAAAAAGTAGGCCCTAATCTCCATCATGTGGGATTAGATCCCAACTTCCTTCATTAGACTCCTGTGGCACAAGAATTAAAAACAAGATTCAATAAATGGGATGGATTCAAACTAAAAACTTTCTTCTCAGCAAAAGAAACAATTTGTGAGGTAAATAGAGAGCCTACATCTTGGGAGCAAATCTTTACCCCTCACACATCAGATAGAACACTAATCTCTAGGGTATATAAAGAACTCAAAAAGCTTAGCACCAAACAACAACAACAACAACAAAACAAATAACCTAATCAATAAATGGGCCAAGAACCTGAAAAGACACTGCTCAGAAGATGATGTACAATCAATCAACAAATATATGAAAAAATGCTCATCACTAGAAATTAGAGAAATACTCTAAGATATCATCTCACTCTAGTCAGAATGGCAGCTATTATGAAGACAAACAATAAGTGTTGGCGAAGATGTGGGGAAAAGGCACACTCATACATTGCTGGTGGGACTACAAATTGGTGCAGCCAATCTGGAAAGCAGTATGGAGGTTTCTTGGAAAATTGGGAATGGAACCACCATTTGATCCAGCTGTCCCTCTCCTCGGTCTATACCCAAAGGATTTAAAAACAGCATACTACAGGGACACTGCCACATCAATGTTTATAGCAGCACAATTCACAATAGCTAAACTGTGGAACCAACCTAGATGCCCTTCAATAGATGAATAGATTAAAAAAATGTGGTATATATACACAATGGAATATTACTCAGCAATAAAAGAATAAAATCATGGCATTTGCAGGTAAATGGATGGAGTTAGAGAAGATAATGCTAAGTGAAGTTAGCCAATCCCAAAAAGCCAAATGCCAAATGTTTTCTCTGATATAAAGAGGCTGATTCATAGTGGGATAGGGAGGGGGAGCATGGGAGGAAAAGATGAACTCTAGATAGGACAGAGGGGTGCGGGGGGAAGGAAGGAGATATGGGGTTAGAAATGATGGTGGAATGTGATGGACATTATTATCCAAAGTATATGTATGAGACACGAATTGGTGTGAATATATTTTGGATACAACCAGAGATATGAAAAATTGTTCTCTATATGTGTAATAAGAATTGTAATGCATTCCACTGTCATATATAAATAAAAAATTTAAAAAATTAATTTTATTATTTTTAATTTAAATCAAATTTATCCTTATTTGTTTTTTTCTGATTCTTTACTTGAAAGCCTTTATTCTTCAACTAGGTAGGCTAGTATTTGAGACAATTACATGTCAATTCTCAGGTATTAGTAATATGTCTATTCAACCACAAGAGCAAAGAAAAATGTGTTTTTTACTGCCCTATTTCCCTTGAAGTGAAATTATACAAAATCTTTTTCTTGGCTTGGAATGTAATTATTCAAGTTCCTAGGTCATTCTCTTACAGTCACTCTTCAATAACTCTGTTCTAGTTTGGTTTTAGGCAATGGAAAACTAAGACAAGTATTTGATTTAATTTATTTAGAATACATGTTTTTCTTTTCAAAGTTGTTTTTATTAGTGTGTTACAGTTAAACATAGTAGGGGGTTCATCGTGACACAAGCATATATGCATGGAATATGATTTGCTCTGTTTCAGTGCCCAGTACTTTATCCTACCTCACCTCTATATCCCTGTTCTCCTTCCTCAACTCTACTCGTCTTCCTTCTATTTATTTATTTATTTTAAAAATTAATGCTTTATAGGTATACCTAAAGGTAGAATTCACTGTGATACATTCACATATTTCCATAGTATAATCTGGTCAATTTCATTTTTCAGTTCCTCCCTTTTCCCATCTCTCTTTTCTCCCTCTCTACCTCCTTCCTTTGCTCCACTGATCTCCCTTCTGTTCTAATTTGGATTTAACTCTTGGCCATCTTGGAGCACACCCTCAAGGAGTCTTCTGGACAAGGGTAAATTGCTGGTATAGTTTTAGAGCTGGCTAGGAAGTCCAAGATCAAGGTTTTCACAGGTGTCTGCTGCTGTTTTAGTTTGCAGACTCTGTCTTCTTGTATCCTCACGTCGTCGCTGAGAGCAGAAAGGAAACCAGCTTTCCTCTCTCTTATAAGGGTACTAATCCCAGCAGGATGGCTCCATTCTCCTGACTCTAGTCACTCTCAAAGCTCCACCTCCAAATACCATTACTTTGGGGACTAAGCTTCAACATATACATTTTGGGAGGGGCACAAACTTTCATACCATAGCAAGAGGAACAATTAATTTTGAATTCAATCAAAATGGTATCCAGAAAAAAAAATTCCCTTTCTTTTCATTAGTAGACCTGTATTACCAAAAACGTACATTATTGTTATTTATTTTGAGTTTTACTAAAAGTTTATGGAAATTTGTGTTTTTTTCTTGGTGTGTAAGTGATAGTGGTGATGAGAATCAGGACCCAGTTCCTTTCCCCTGGTGTGAAGATTGATCACTGGAGAAATGCTGAGGCAAGCATCGAAAGCAAGTTTTATTTAAAAGATAGAAAAGAGTTAGACTCCTCTGAAGAGAAAGGCCCCGAGCTGGGTATCTGAGGAAGTGGGGGTGTCCTACTCCTTTTCTACATTTTAGATTTCCTTGGTTCTCATGCTCTTTTTTGTCCCCTTATCTTGCCTACTTGACTTCTGACCAAAAGGTGGACCAAGAGGTAGAGACTGAAGCCTCCCAGGCGTACAGGAAGAAAGGGAGCAGCCCAGGGGGTGTTCTTTAACAACTTCCACAACTCCCTGAAGGGAGGAACAAACCCACCCACCCAGCAGGTTGCTGTGGCAACAGATGGAGGAGGAGGGGAAAAGGCTCTGGAGGTATTAGCATTTCCTAAGAAATTCCACTGTCATATATAAATAAAAAAATTAATTAAAAATTAATTTTATTATTTTAAATTTAATATCACCTACACTGAGTCTCCTTTTGTACCCCCCACCCATAAGTATATATATATATATATATATAATATATATCTTTATTTTCTTAGCCCCAAGCTTAAGTATATACTATCTGCCTTTCACAGAAATGTATGCTCAGTGGTGCAGAGCTGTAATCCCAATGGCTCTGGAGGCTGAGGCAAGAGGATTGTGAGTTCAAAGGCAGCCTCAGCAACTTAGTGAAGCCCTAAGCAACTTAGTGAGATCCTGTCTATAAATAAAAAATAAAAATGGACTGGGGTTGTGGCTTAATGTTAAGTGTCCCCTGGGTTCAATCCCCAGTACCAAAAAAAAAAAAAAAAAAAAAAAATAGAAATGTTTGCTTAGCCCTGCCTTTGCTTTGGAGGTTCAATTTTGAGTGTCAGAATAACTTGTAATTCTTGATAAAAATGCAGATTTTCCCACCCACAGGTTTCTAATTCACAAGGTCTGGGTTGGGGCCTAGAGAACTTGTGTTTCTAGCAATTTCAAGGTGAGGCCCCTATGGCTGCCCAGAGACTATACTTTGAGAATGACTGCTTTAGACTACGATGGTAACAAAATGTTCAGAGATTGAGGATTTGTTGGATTTGTTTTGTTTCTTGATGAATTCTCCTGTTAACATTTGGCCTGGAAGTTGGCCTTCTTTTGCAAAATTAAAAGTATTTGAAAAGATAGCTTCTCCTCCCACAAAGGAATTTATCTGAGTATAGATGGAGAAAGAAGAAATTTAACTCAAGCTTCACAGCATGTTTTTATTGAGTGTCTATTTCGCAGTAGGCATCAGGACAGGAGAAAACCCAAGATGAATGAGAAATAGCTTCCACTTCATGAAAGTTTGTGGGACCTACACATGAACCCCGGACCTACAGCATGGCCCCTGCACCCAAGGAAATGATCAATGACAGCTCAAATCACGATTCATGGTGGCATAGAGGGAGAGGGACATGAGACCTTTGCTTGCCCATCATAAGGGTTATGGCCAACACTCCTATAAGAAAGATAAAAAACACAAACTAAAAAACACATTTTTCTTTTAAATTAAAAGTTTTATGTGACTTGAGAATCTTCAGAGATGAAGACCCAAAGTTTTGGGGAAAATTGTCTATTTTTTCTCAATATCTTCATTTATTTTCTTGTGGTGCTGAGGATTGAAACCAGTGCCTCACACATGCAAGGCCGGTGTTCTACCACTGAGCCCCAACCCCCAAAACTATTTTTATGCTTTGGTTTGATGAAGAATAGACAGTGATTGAACAGAAGAGAAGAATCTAATGGTAATAAATTGAGGGGGGAACACCAGAAAGGCCTGTCTTGAACTCTGTGTTGCGTTTCTTCCTAGTGGTATGGGGCTGGACGTCTGGAATGAGGGTCTTCAGAGGAGAAGGGAGAGGGAGAGTGCCCTTTCTTGGTTTTATGGCTTGTGAGCTTTTGGTTTCTATGACCCTCTTTGGGGATGGGAATTCTGGTTTCTATGACTGACTTCAGGGAAAGAAGGGGGTGGGAGGTAAGGGCGGGAAAAGGTTGGAGAGGACTTGCTTCCTGTGTCCTTGAATACAAAGCCCTGATCATGCCAAGGTGCCATACTTTGGGGGGATTGAGTGCCACAAGCAGCAAGCGACAGAAACCAACCTGAATAACCCTGAACAAAATGAGAAGCCACTGGAATAACGCTGAGTTCTTCTAGATCAAGGGTTGGCAAACATTTTTCGATTGAGGTCCAGGTAGTGAACATTTTCGGCTTTGTGAGCCATATGGTATCTGTCTCCATAGTCGAAATCGACCTTTATAATGGGAATGTAGCCATGGACAGTTCATAAAGACAAATGCACATGGTTGTGTCCCAATGAAACTTCATTTACAAAAATAAGCTACAATGAGATTTGTCCCTTAGGCCCTCAGTTTGCAGATGGCCAGTTTACATAATTCAAGGAAATTTGAATGTCCAATTATACAAAGCTTCAGATTTGCAGCTAGGTTCAGGAAGAGTTAGAACTTGGGACCTGGACCATGGCAGGACCTTCTCTCTTTCTCTGCTTTTGTTGTTTCAGTCTAAGTCTCTCCATTCTCAGTGTAGTTCAGGGCAGGCTCTCAATCGCCAAGAACTCATATCCTATACCTTCTGCTGGGAGAGAACAGAGAAGAAAGAAGAGAGAGATGGAGGTACCCTGACTTCCTCTGAGAATTCTTAGAAGAAAAATCCCACAGAAGGACTCTGATTGGCTCTTTATCTTTATGTGTTTATCTATACATGTCTCTGATTTAGAAATCTTGGCTGTCTGTCTGTCTGTCTGTCTATCTATCTATCTATCTATACATACCAGGGATTGAACTCAGGAGCACTCAACCACTGAGCCACATCCCTGGTCCTCTTTTTTATTTTATTTGGAGACAGGATCTCACTGAATTGCTCAGCAGGTCGCCATTGCTGAGGCTGGCTTTGAACTCGCGATCCTCCTGCCTCAGCCTCCTGAGCTGCTGAGATTATAGGTGCACACCATTGAGCCTAGGTTTATTTTTAAATATATGCTCCCCCCTTCTTATCACGTGGAGAAGGCTATCTAGTGTAGGCTTTTTCAAGGTGCTGGAGAAATAACAGACGACTACTTCATGCAAATCCCATGTCACACCTGATTCCATAGTCCAGGTTCTGAACTTCCATGTGCTCTGTCTTCTTCCCAACCACACTGTATATTTTTAATAACAAAATACCAGTAAGGGGAGGTCACTTCAGGCCATCAGGGAGTCGTCCATGTAGGAGTGACAATTTATTTCAGGAGTCTTGGGTTTCTGTTCTTTGTGGGAGGCTATTGTAGGGCTGAAATAGGCTGCCTTTCTACTTGCACATCAGAGAGATTAATAGCTATCCCGGTTCTCAAAAGAAACAGGAGTGCCCACAATCAAGCTCTCTTGATGGTCTGTCTCCTTGTCTTTAACAGCTTTCTCTGTCAGAGCTGTCCTCTCTAAATTGAGCCTCAATTCCTTCCTCTGCACCCAGAAGCTTTGTTCTTTCCCTGAAGCCAGTGCCTCAATTGCTCCCTTTCCTTGGGAAATAGCCCTTCATTTACTGGAGGCTTTTTTTTTTCTTTTTCTGAGGGTCTCAAAGATAGCTGGGTGCTCTAGCTTCAATACAACTGGGGTTCAATAAGACTCCTCACGAGGGTGTGCTGCCTGAGCACACCTACCTGCTCCTTCACTCAGTACCACTCAGACAGGAAAGGGCCCAGGGGAAGATAGCCTTTTTGGATGTCTTGAAATCAAGGCCGTTCCCTGTGTTGCCCACCCAATCAGCCAACACGAACTTTCCCCCCTTGTGTTTGTGTTTTTAATGGATTTCTACCTCTTATGGAGATAGGAATTGCTATGGTGTGGACTTGAATGGATATATGTGTTATGTAATGTTCGTGTCTTGGGAAACCGGCTCTGAAAACTCACTGTACTTAAAGGTTAAACCAGGACCCCATTAATCACCCTCTCCAAGGGGGAAAAGTAAACATTTTTGGTTTAGCTGAAAAAATTGAGGAGAAGGAAAAGGAAGGAAGAAGAGTTAAATGCCAAACCTCTGTGTTTATCTAATTATAAATGTGAGGACGATTGTGAATTTTATTTCTTTCATCTTTCTTTTGGCAGCATCCTTTCTATGCAGCCTAACCTTCAAGAGGCTTTGTTAAAAAAGCAGAATCAGGTATTTACTGGGCACCTTTGGAAGGCAATAGGTCATAATAGGAATCACATGAATTTGGCAATTGGCAACTCTCGGTTGAAATCTTACTGGGTTTTAGCAGATATGTAAAGTTGGGCTCTGTGATGAACCTCTCCGAGTCTCAGTTTCTCACTTGACAAAACAGGTTTACTATCTTAGGGTCTTGGTTCCTTAGTGAGGGCCTTAGAGACAACTTCTGAAGCACATGATCTAAGTAGTGACTCCCTTTACTGCTTATTATATCATGCTAATTATTTCCTTACACAATTGCTTCTTTAATGATTTGCTGTCTATATGTCCAGAGTACAGTGTAAAATCCTTAAGGGAAATAATTTCACCTGCATTTTCCAATGCCGAAGACCTCTTAACCCAGATGTACTCTGCTTATTGTAAGCCTTCTTTTTTAAAATTTTTTTTTATATATTTATTTTGTAATTGTAGCTGGACACAATACCTTTGTTTTATTTGTTTATTTTTATGTGGTGATGAGGATCGAACCCAGGGCCTCGCACGTGGTAGGCAAGTGCTCTACCACTGAGCCACAACCCCAGCCCCTTGTGAGCCTTCTTTAAATTTTTTTGTGAAACTAATGGTAAGATGAATGACTGGCTATCTACTTCATAGTTACTGTGATGGTAATTTCAGATGGTCTTTGTAAAGCATCCAATATAATGCTTAACATGCTTAACAGAGTAAAATCTTGAACTATATCTATGCATGCAGTTTAGTTACTGAAACACCAACATCAAGGTGGTGAGGTGGGCCATGATCACTTCAGTGTAGGTCAGAGCAGGTGTTGGACCCTAGAGAAATTTTCAGAAAGCAGGTTTATTTTAAGCAGGAGGGTCCAGATGAGCAATTGCCTAAAATTCTCTGGACCCTGAGTCTGGAAATTCTTCAAACTTTATACCCGTTGTGTAAGTGTGTTGGGGGACTTTACATTTTTGTAGGCGTCTACATAACAGTGTGTGTGTGTGTGTGTGTGTCTATATATATATATATATATAATTTTTTTTTAGTTCACAGAAAATTCTTTTTGTCCCATTTTTTAGATTAGTCAGAGAGTTTACAAGTTTTTCCACCAATGCAGAAATAACATCATCAAGTCTGCAGCCAAACTTAGCTTTTGTAAGACAGAGCAACTCGGTCTTCATAGAGAACAGGAAGTCCTAAACCACATTCAGTTATTTGTAGAAATTTTTGTTGATATTCTGTTAATAAGAAGAGTTATGGTAAGGGTCTATGGAGAAGCTTAATTAAGATCCTTTGGTAGAGGAGGGGGTGCCAGGACAACTTGAGTTCTAGAGGATGAAGTCCTTCAAGCATAGTCTCATATTGGGACTCCGAGGTAGTGTTCTCAAATTCAGGATTCTTAAGTTCTATGTACTTTAGAAAAAAAAATAGCAAAGATCCTAAATTTAACTATCCTAAAACAGGATGTGCTAGGAATCTTAGGACTGTTTATTTTAGACTGGAGTTAAACCAAGTCAGGTTGGTAATGTGGTACCCCTTGTTATCTCATGATGCTCAAACATGCCATTTGGTGGTTATCTGCATCTACTTAATTAGATGTAGAAAATTAACTGGGCATTATCAATGATTCTTGTTTAATGAAAACAATCTTTGAAACTTGGTGTGTGGGCAAGGTAGAAGACAATGAGAACTCTTCATGGTGGTGAAGAGATTGGAGACCTCTGAGCTCAATTGAGTGCTTTGAGTCACAAAGCCCTAAGGACTGGTTGATCCTGCAGATCATTGGGTACCTCGGGAGCTAATGAACAAGGGCTTCTGAGGAAGAATGAGCTAAGGAGGAGTATTTTAGCCGAGAGAATACACCTCTTTGCCTTTTGTCCAAGTTCTGTAAAACAACCCACATGACCCAGTGAATGGTGCCTGAATTTCCATCTTTTGTGAATATTTTTCATTTTGGTTGGGGTGTGTTGTTTGGTGGGACATAGATGACCGGAGGGGGCAAGTGTCGCAGCAGTTTGTTCTTGCCTACTCTCCAGCGGAAGTCTGAAACTATTCTTGACTCCTTATTGTGGGAAAGAAATAATGAAAGGAAAAAAAGAGAGGGAGAAAAGAATAAAATGAGATGAATGCTGTTAATATTGCAATTGTGGTCGGGGCATTACGACTTCAGTTTGTGAACACACGTCTCTGTGGGAGCTCAGGTAAATTCCCCTTTAGGAAACAAAAAGCTTAGAAATCCGTAGCTGGAATAGTTGGCTCTGTTCTCTCACAGATGTGGGGGAGTACCTAAACTGTGGAAAATTGCTTATTTGATGCTGGATTTTCCTTTCATTAAGAAAAGCACTGCCAAGATGCCATAGTTACAAAAACTATAGGGCAAGGTTAATCTTTAGGTGGGAATCTGCGTCAGTAATAATAATTCTCATTTTCCCTATCAAAAACAAACTTTTTTGTCATCATATTTAAACACAATGCCAATTGAGTTGTAGGGGTGTGTGTGTGTGTGTGTATGTGTGTGTGTGTGTGTGCGCGCACACACACAACATGACTGGCACTGCTTGATTGGAGTTCAAATATATCATAATAATCAAAGACACTTAGGCAATTTTTCTTCCTGTAAGTGATTTTAGCTAAGAAATCAACCAGAGTTAAGTACCGCATTTGGGCAGGAAAATAAGGTACTTTAGGATTTATTTGTTATATGCTAATATCCCAGTGAGAAACACATTTTCAGGCAAGGAACAAAGAAACAATAGATGTTCGTGAAAATGTAATTTCCCAGCAGTATTTTACAATTCAAAGTTTCAGTTTCTTTTCATATGTTGTTAGCAACAAACTTGGAAGGATTTTTTTTTTAAGTGTGTACGGAAAGTGTTTGCTTCTTTTAATCTTCTGTTTTAAAAGTAGATACTGAATGATTGCTCCATATCCCAAGAGGAGATGAAAAGAGCAGTGGTTATACATCTTAACCTCTGGGGTTCTTCTTGTCTTTCTGGACAGACAGGAGAGACACAAGCCCCAGAAATGATGTAGTTGGCGATGTAAGTCTTTCCTGAGAGAAGCTTTAGAGGACTGGGAATATGGCTATAATTTTTTCTGCTCTATGTATTGGGCCTTCTGTGTGCTATTTCTTGGAACCTTCTTTGATCTTTCCTCTTTTTAAAATTTTTTTTTTTGTAATCTTTCCAGTGTATCTTTCAGTTTAAGAAATGTGATCTGCTATCTGAACACTTTCTCAAACCCTGGATCACAGTTCCCCTTACCGTTGTCTTTATCTATCTTCTAAAATTAATTAAGAAGCATTCCATCTTATAATCACATTCTCTTGAAACATTTTTGAAAAGATGTGAAATTATTTTTGCTTTTAAAGTGATTAGGTTCCCTATAATCCAATGTACTGGTGTTTACAATTTCTTAGCAATCATTGCAAGAATTCCTGAGCATGTGTTCATGCACATAAATAAATTAAAAAAAAAACACCTAACCCAAATATTTGTTTCTAAGTAGACTGGGAAATTTTTAATGCAATTAAATCTACCTGACAAAAAGTTAACATAATGTTAGACATTTAATTAAATAGTCATTAAGTTCAGTTTTACAGATTTCTTTTGAATTTAAAGCAATTTTTTTCCCCAACTCTCCAGCATTTCATAGACTCCAAAAAAAAAAATCCCTAGTCATTAGGCCCGGGGCTGGACTTCAAACGTGCACCAAGTAAAAAGAAAGAAGACTGTGTTTTCTTTTTTTGATGAAGGCTAAAGCAAGAGTTTTGTTGCCATCAAAATAATATAAAATAGGGAGCCTGGGAGCCTTTACTCTGCCCCTTTTAACAATTTGTCTAAGTTCCAATGACTTACAACTCTCTTCTTTTTTGGAGGCATTGAGTTTGTGATTTCAAGCATGGATGAGGTGAGTAGCTTCTTTGATGTTAAATAGAGTGTTTTTTTTTTTTTTGAAAGAGAGGAGGGAGAGAGAGAGAGAGAGAGAAAGAGAGAGAGAGAATTTTTAAAAAATATTTATTTCTTAGTTTTCGGCGGATACAATATCTTTGGTTGTATGTGGTACTGAGGATCGAACCCGGGCCGCACGCATGCCAGGAGAGTGTGCTACCACTTGAGCCACATCCCCAGCCCAATAGAGCGTTTTCTTCAATGGCTAAATACATATATTTAGCTCTTATTGCAGATCATAAAACAAGTAGAGATCTAAAGTTTATTGACTACTTATAAAATTCCAGACCCATGTTAGGTGCTATATATAATACACACACACACACACACACACACATATACACACATACATATCTACATACACACACATACATATTTGCACACACACACACACACACAACTATGTGAGCTCAGTAGTTTTAAAATTGTTTCACAGATGGGGCAACTGGGTTCCAGAGATTAGAATTATATCCAGGGACCTGGAGCTACTAAAAGGGAACATCACACTCATATCATATAGATATTTACACACCTTTATAGTTACTTTGCTTCTTTTAAATTTTGGTTCAACAGTTGCTGATGTACAAAACTAATAATCATTCTAATGATTTTTATCATTTTGCTCTTGGGTTTTCTTCTAGGTTGAGCATGTTGACAGCAGATGATGATAGTGTTATCTACTTCTTTCCAATCTTGGTATTTACCTTTCCCTCTGTTTCTTACTATATTACTTGAGTTCTGCAAAACAATGTGAAATAGAATTCATAATGGATATCCTTTCCTATTTCCTAACTTGAATGCAAATGCTCTTAGAATTTCACTATTAAGTAATTCTATTTGTGGTAGGATCTGGGGAGATTAGCTTTATTGCATTCAAGAAAACTCCTATTCCAAGTTTTCTGGGACTATTTTCTAAATATGAGCTAGGGTTGAATTTTGTGAATGCTCATGTGATTTTTTTTTTTAATCCCATGCATCTGTATGTCTACATAGCCTATAGAAGTTCAGTCTCAAATCTGGAAAGCTCAAATATTTGGTATGTAAGGCCTTTTGCTGTTCTAATTAGGAACTGACAATTAGGAGTTGGGGTTCCTGGTAAAGATGCTTCTGAAGAAGTAAAATATTTATTCACTTGCTTCGCTTTAAATACTTGCTTTGATTACCTTATTTTGATGCTGTAAAGACAGAAGGACTCGGAGCTTTTGTGGATTTCATTCTGGACTCCATATGGTCTTGAGTAACATTTAACCTTAACAAGTAGGTCTTGTTTATTTTTATATGTCTACTTAGTAAAAGTGAAAGCAGAAAAATCAACCTCTTCCCTTTTCTTTGAGCTGGGACAGTGTCACAGCCATCAGGATGAAGCGAGATGACACCCAGTTTTGTCTCTTGGTACACTCCTAGTTTCTTGAAAGCCACCCCATCCCCAACCTAGATGGCAAGCCATTCCACCCCAGAGACAAGTCACAACAAGTCTCTTCTCCTGGCACTTTCCACTCAGGGAGGAGGGTACCCACCTATGAATAGTCTGATGTTTCAGGAGTTTCAAGAAAGGAAAGGCTCGACTCTCCTGGTGGTTTCTAAGCACAATTACAGTAATATGTGAGTTGATTATATTTCACCACTGGGCTCAGGGAGAAATCCTTTCCACTCCTCTTAGGGGCTCCGGGTGGTAGAAGCTCCAATTCTAGTTCTATTTCTCTCTCCTGGTTTCTCCAAACCTGTAACCTCTTCTGTAATAGGAAACAGTTGAATCCTGTAAGGCTTGGACATCCAGGCCCTGCTTCAGAGAGTCTCTGTGCCTCCCTTCCCCTGTGCCTGCTTCTGCCTCTCTAATGATGTCTAATGCATTTCTAGCGACTACCACGTTGAAGGATCAGTGTGACCTGTCCAGGCTGCCCTGCACAATGGAAATGAGGACAAGCGATATCATGATGAATTCATTTGCAAGTGAAGTAATACACTCAAAGCAGCTGTAGTGGAAGTAGGGGGATTTGTCAGTTTGTATGACTGAAAGTCAAAGGCATGAATAATCTTCATGCATGACTGAATCCAGGTGCTTAAAGTATGGCATCAGGAATGGTTGTCCCTCTTCTTCTGCCTGCCTCTAGAATGTTCTCCTCTGTGTTGGCTGTCTTCTTAGGCAGCTTCCCTAGGCTGACATTGGCTTGCATCATCAGGAGGAAGAGAGCTGCTTTTGCCCAATAATTCTACCTGAAGTCTTGGGAAGGTGCTCATTATTTTAGCTTGTATTACACACCCTGTGTCAGAAGGATCCTAACAAGAGACAGTTCACTCAAATTGGATGATTTAGGAAGATTTTAATTATGATATTATCAAGTTTGTAGATATGTGTATGGAAACCATAGAGAAATGAGGCACCTGGGACCAAAACTCTAGGGTTCTGTTATTATGCCTAGATCTGGAAACAGAAAGAGCCAGAAAGCCTGGCCGGGACCTTTGGTTGAGGGCTGCAGCAGGCCACGGTGAACACATAGCTCACTCTCAACCACCTCCCTCCCTTGTTGCCTGTATTGGCCAACAGCAGAATCTAACTAGAAGCCAGAAGGTGAGGGCACTCATTGATGCAGTCCATATTTGTCAACCTCTTGGGGCACAGAACTGGGTAGAGAAGGGTGCAGAGTGGATCTAGACATCAGATGGGAGAAATCCATCCCATGTGCATTTTGGAAGCAGGTCCTGCGGTTATCTGACTGATTAGATCTAGGTGAGCTAAGGGTGAGGTCAGGCATTCTTCAATTGAATGAGGTGAGAGAGAGAAAGAGGAGAGAGGGAGGATTGTGCTTCCCCAGCTAAATATCAAACTATGTTACCAGAAAAAGGGGGGGGGGTCCTGGCTGGAAAAAATAGCAGAGACTACCACAGGCAAAGGCATTCCTCTTGGCATGTTCATGTTCTAACCAATAGTGGAGACCCACCCATGTTTTTCCCGGGACTTTTCCCTGTAGGACTGGAGTGAGCTTGGATTGGCGGAGGTGGCCTGGCTGCGGAGGGTCAGCCTCCTCACCTTATGTGGATTTGGTCATCATACTCAATCGAAGGTTAGTCCCCTTTGCAAAGGTCCCTGGAAAACATGCCCCACATGCCTACAGCCTGGCCAGATCCAAAAGCTTCAATTTGTGTTAACCTTCAAATCCTCACTGACTTCTACCATGCCTTCCTTATTCTAGCCAGTTTGTGCTGTTCCTCCCTTTGCTTGATACCCAATTCTAGTTATTTCTCTACATCCCTAATCCTAGATCTAGAAAACAATCTGAAACGCTGTTTTCAACTCTAGTGCTATTTGCCATTTTAAGTAACTAGGTTCAGAATCCCAAATGTCTGAAATAAAGCCATATTTTGGAGCTAACTGTCCTTTTAGGATGCTTTGCTGGTGTTGCAAGATGGAACTCCAGAGGCTCCAACTCTAAGTGGTTTCCTCCTCTTCTCATTACCACCCCCAAGTACTGTGCACTTTCCCAGAGCTCAGTAGACTATACCACCTTAGTCTACCCTGTTGCTATCACTTGATGAAGAAAGGTGCTTCTGATGGTGACTGCTATAGAGTGACACAAGAGGGAAGGAAAACAGGAGGTGAGAAGACCAGGGAGAGAAAAGACTATCATTTCTAACTTTACAGAAGTGGCCAACTTTGATTTACTTTTTACCAACTTCAACCCTATCCCATTACCCATCCCTTTCCCTTTCCCCACCTCCATCAGGGGAGGAATTAATGCAAATTGTGCATTTCAAATGATGAGGAGCAATGGAGACAGCCTTTCTCAGGAAGACAGAAGAATGCCTATCACTGTTTATAGGCTGCTCTAGGTATGCACCTGTAATAGAGTCATAAAATATTCTGTCCTGGGAGGGAGCACAAGTACATGCTGCATTTGTTGCTATGGCAGCCTGGCCATTTTAATAACTGAAAATACAAGTCTTTGGCTTATCAGGCCTTCTCTTTATAGGACTTCAGCAATCTCTTTTCTTTTTCTGGGATTTTTTTTTTTTTTTTGGCCAAGACCTGGGTCACTCCACTTGTGGTTTCCCTTAAAAATATCATAAGCTCTCTTAAACCCCATTTGCAGGAGTGAGCATTGGAGTCATACTTCCTAAGCAAGTGAGGCTTGGTGGCCTTAGGTGGGGGCTGAACTGCGCTCGACTCAGTTGCTTTATTTATGTCACGGAGAAAACAACCACATGATTGTGACAATGCCATGAAGATTAAGTGAGATAGTGCAACTGAAGTGCAGAGTGCTGTGCTTGCATCTTGTCATTTAAAGGGAAAACATGAGCACTGGGGCTATAGCTCAGCGTTAGAGTGCTTGCCTAGCACATGTGGGCCCTGGGTTCGATCCTCGGCACCACATACAGATCCCAATATCAACAATATACCGCCTATGAACAATTTGTGGTTGTTAAGACATTTACAATTTAGTCTCAATGTACAGAAATGTTGGATTCAATTATTATCTAAAATATAATCAGTAGTTTTGTAAAAAAATAAATGTTTATAGTTTCTGACAGTGGACGATGAATTGGGGATGGGGCATAGGACAATATGCTGAGAAGGTAGGATGCAAGGATATAGAGTTAATATATCTTAAAAAGTGAGAAGGAGAAACCTAATGCAGAGGGTTAATAGCAAGAAAATAGACAGGAAGTAATTTAGGGTAGACAAGTACGTGGGAAGACAGAAAGAGTACATAAAACAAACACGCATATGTATTTAGAAAAATACAGGATGTTAAAATAGTAAAATTTGGAGGGGGAAAGAAAAATGAAAGAAGAAAAAAGAAAAGGGCATATACAACACCTCTATATTATATCATTCAGATGACTCAGTCCTCAAAATCCTATTTCATGCAAAGTTCTTGGTTTCACATATGTTGGGGATGTGAGGGCCAGAGGATGGAGGGGTACAAGAGAAAGAGAAAAAAAAAATACTCTAAGGAAGAAACCAGGATTATAGTTAGTTTTAGAGATCCGTATCTTTTCTTCTTCTTTTCTCATTCAGTAGGTGGGGTTGTGTGTTGTAAGCTGGTGTCTCTGCCCTCAGGATGATGGCGGTAACCAGTGTGTGAAGACTGTTCCTGGTGTAGGGTACCTGGAAGAGGGGAGAGCCACCCGCCAGTCCCTGCAGGGAGACTGCACCTCAGATCTCTTTTTGGGACCACTCTTATGACTTGAGCACCTGGTACTATCTCCTTATCTTGCCTGGAGACTTCCCAATTCCTGGTTTCTCTGTTAGGCTCCAAACTTTAACCCCGTCTCCTTGTCCCTTAGCAGTTCCCAAATGGGGACTTCTCATACCAAGGCTCACACCAGGTGGGCGGCACCCTGGTTGCACTGCACACCTGTCCAACTGAGTGCTGTCTTGTGTTGGGTAGTTACCGTGATGAGTTATCTCTCCTGGGGAGAGGGTGAGTTGGAAACCTGTACCTGGCCAGCTGGAGTTCCGATCTGGGAGCTGCCCCCACCAAATATGGCAAGAAAGGTGAGCCAGGATGAAGGCAGTCTGCTTCCAGCCCTGGGGTGTCTGGTGAGGTGGGAGAAGCCAGGCAATAGCGTTGTGCTGTGGGTAGGTAGCAGCCCAGTGACCTGCGTGTGAATGGAGTGAAGTCTGAGAGATCTGCAGAGGTGCTGATAGGTGATTCTGCTGAGGCGCTTGTGAGCCCTGCATGGGCTAGAACTTCAAGCTTTGGGTTTCGGGAGCCAGAGGTCCAGAGTCCTACTCGAACGCTTAGGTTTGGGACCCTGTATGGGGTCGCAGTGCTGGTGATTTCTGCAGAAAGCAGCTGTATAGGGGTCCTCCAACACTCTTAGAGATGCAGTATTCCGACTAGATGAGACCTGGGTCATGGAGCGACACAGAATGCTACCTCCCGCTGGCCCACCATTTTCTCTCTCCCTCAGCACCACATACAAATGAATAAATAGAATAAAAGTATTGTAAATTTTTTTTCTTTTAAAAGGGAAAACATGAGTTGGAAGGGATTTTCTAACAGGATCCAAAGTTCAGATGGAGCAAACGAGAAAATGTGATAGTTGGCCCTGAGAACATGGGCAGGAGTGATTGATTAATCCTCCTCCTCCCCGTCATTTTTCCATGTCCTGATCTCGAGGCTGGGCTAACACTCTTCTTTGGGCTTTCCGTTCTCTGCAGGCCTCCATCAGGTTTGCAGTGATAGTAGTGGGAGCCACGAGGGAAAGGCCTGCAGTTCTAAGGCTTCTTTGGGTCCCTTGAGGCCCCAGCACAACGTTTTACTCTTAGCAAATGATTGGGAAATGTCTGGTATTGACACCTCCATGGGGAAGAGGCCTTTCCAAGAGAGAAAGGCTCCTGAACATCTGGAGGTGGGAATTTATTTGGAGAGTGCTGATCTCTCCAGGAAATTTTCTCCCAGTCCTCTCTGGCTTGGTTTTTCCATTAGTCAAGGGTCAGTTACTAGGAGTCACCCATACACTGTTAGATTTTGCCAACTGCCCCTAGTAGCCACTCAGGAGCTAGGCATACCTGCTCCATAGTGTCCTGTTTCATGTATTCCTCTCATCCCAGGTGGGACACTAACCAGGCTCAAGGAGGAGGTAGAAAAGAGAACTGTGGGACACCCCAGGAGTCCAAGGTTGTACTTTTCTTTCCTATTCTGCTTTTTCCTTTATGAATGCATTTTTAGTCAAGTAATGTATGCATATGGTCTGCATCTACGTATATTGAAAAACTAGTCCAGGCAGTAGATAAAGGCAGCACTTCTCTTTCTGAAGGTCATTGCTGTTATCAACCAGGTGTGCCTGTTCAGATGCTTCTATTCATTTAAATGCATATGCACACACAGGCGCACATACACGTTCACCAAGAAAAATGAGCATTTGTGTTTTGCATGTACTTTATTTAATAAATGAGAACTTTCTGTGTTTATCATCTTCCAGTTTGTTTTTTCCCTTAGTTTTATACCTTATAAATCTTTCCATGTTAGAATTCAATCTTTTTACCTGCTATGTAATAGGGTTTCTTGGTATAATTATTCCATGGTTTATTTAATTAATCCCTTACTAATGGAGACTTGTTTCTTTTTCCCTATTACAATGAGCATTGTAAAATACCAATTGTTATTCATAGGTGCTTATTTTTCTCCAAGACAAATATCTTGCAATGGAATTCTTGGTCCTTACATTATGTATTATTTTATGTTGTTTGGTAAAGTTTTATGATCTTATAGTCAGAAATTTTTATGAGCTTTATATTTAGCAAGTTTCATAATTTTATTTGTATTATAAATAATAATTCATTATTCTATTGTATTTTATGATGGGTTAGCTTTGGTGTGTTGGAAAGCCATTGATTTTTGAGTGCTGGTCTTACTTTTGACCACTTTGCTGAAACTTTTTACAAGTCCTAAAGTACTCATATATTTTCTAGTTACATTATTTTATTATTTGGAAACAATGCTATTTCATCTCTTCTAATGCTTATTCTGCATTTCTTTTTCTTATTGTATTTGTAATACTATGCACTTGAATTTTGTCCACATTTTCACATTCTAACCTCAGGGCAGAGCTATCTCACAGGATGATCCAAAACATAAAGATATACTGCTATTTCATGGCACTTTTCATGAGTATTTCTTTTTGCTATGAGAAATAGTTGGTGATTAGAAGAAAGCTAGAGCCAAGAAGTTGAACCTTCAGAATAAGAGGGATCAATGATATCACCCCAGTCCATACTGAAGGCCTGGAAACTCCTTGGAAAGTTACTGGTCAGCGTTCACTTTGGAAGGGCGAAGGAACTGGAGTCTGATGTCCTCAGGCGATTGCAGCAGCAATCAATCTGCTCAAGAAGAATGGAGCTTGCCTCTGCTGCTGCTTCCTTGCTCTTCTAGCTTCTGTTCCATCCAAGCCTCCAACCTACAGGACAGTACTGCCCACATTTAGGGTGGATCTCCACCCTAAATTGTTGTTGCTCATGCCAATGGTTCCTAGAAACATCTTCTTTGAGACACGCAGAAACCTCCTAATCTTAGGCATCTCTCTCTCTCTCTCTTTTAAATAATTTTATTAGTTGTTGATGGACATTTATTTATTTATTTACATGTGGTGCTGAGAATTGAACCCAGTGCCTCACACATGCTAGGCAAGTGCTCTACCACTGAGCCACAACCCTAGAGCTTAGGCATCTCTTAATCCAATCAAGTTGACATTTCAGATGAACCCTCATTTCCAACTATCCGTCCACCCTCTTGGTCAACTCCTGTTGTGACCAGTGGCCTTTGTTGCAGGTGATGTCTCCAGTTGATAATCATGACAATGGAGCAAACGCTGATCACAGGGGGAGCTACTCCACAAACTTGTCTCTTTAGCACAAATGTCTGAACTTTGGATTCACTCAAGCCAATGGTATGGGGGTGAGAGTGGCAGAATTCAATGTAATTTGAAGGTCAGGACATCTCAATCATGGATGGGATGTTGTGCTTTTAATAATAAGACTCTTGAGGGACACTGCACACCATGCCTCCTTGCCTTCCATAAAACACCTAAGTCCCTGTTGGCTTCGGAAATAGATGATGTTGAAGTGGCTCAACAGAAGTCTCCACAGCAGTTGGACTCTCATGTAGTACCTTGATTTCCTTGTCTTATAGCCTGCAATTTTTAAAAAATATTATTTTACACAGGAAATCTACTCCTGGACTTAGTGATAGGAAGTGACCAAACTCTAACTGAAACCCTTTGGCTTTAATAAAGTGTATTCTCTTGTCTTCCCTCTTTTTTTCCCCAAGAAAACTTTAAACTTTGAAACTCAGAAGAGAATGAGGTAAGGTTTTGGGTAAATATGCACCAAGACGAAATGACCGTGTGGGCAGCCTGGTTCTGGAACAGACAATCCTAATGATACCCCTCTCGTGGATTTCCCTTCTCTCCCTCATGTTCATTTTTTCCTGAGTAATGATGTTCTGGGCCCCGAGGAAAGTGCATGATGTTTTCTGTGAGCTGAAATGAGGTTAAAGTAATGAAATTCTGCCAACTAAACTTGAGAGGGAAAATACTTAGAAGCTGCTGGGACAGAGTGGGTTCCTGGGAAAGTGGTAGGATATAATCCAGAAAGGACTTGGTGGCTCCCGCTGAGGTGGTGATTCTGTAGGTTGGGGTTAGCAACCTCGGGTGGGTGTTGGGAAGCTTCCTGTTTGAAAACTGATCAAAAATGAATTTCCACAGGACCATCATCTCCATGAAGACAGAGCTGGGGTCCTGTACTGGCTAAAGCATCCCTAATGCCTAAGTTACAAATCTGTGCTTGGTAAAAACCGGTTGAGTGAATCTAAGGGGGAGAAATCTGAATGACACAGCAGGTGCCTCTGATGCCTTCCCGGGTCACTTTCCATTGCCTGCAGCTGCTGTAGGCAATGCAGACTAGAGATGGGACCACATGAGCACACTGGGACAGCCCTCAGCTACTGAGGGCTGGGCTGATGAATAGGTGTCGGGAGATGCACTGTCCTGTGTTAGGGGCATCTTGCGATGCCCTGTGGCTCTTGGCACCAGCCTCGGTAACACCCTGGTGCTAGATTTTCCTCCTTGTGTGCTTCCCTTCCTCTCCTCCTTTATTGGTGCTTTCTGAGATCTTCTGCCATATAATATGCTGCACCCTTGTCATGGGCTCTTTCTCTGCTTTGGGGGAACCCTAAGTGAGACAGATGTATAGGAAGGGTATGTTTGCATTTGTCTTTCCAAATGGTTACTGTCATGATTTCATTTGTGTCCAACCATGAGATACTCATGGCCACTCTATTAGGAGTTAGAGCACAGGCCCTGGGTCTGGTTATTGAGGTTTACTACTTATAAACTATGCAACCTGAATATGAGTAATGTGTGTGAGTGTAGAAATATGTATGTATCCACATATATGTTATTTTCAGTACATTGAGATTTTTGGCATCTTAAAAACAAACCTCTCTGGCTAAGGAGTCCCCCGCCCTGGACTTGTGAGCTCCTAGAGAGAGTCAAGGACTTGGCCAATAGCATGTGTTGGAAATACAAGCTAGCCAGCCCAGAGCCAGACCTCCTCACCTGCACAGGGGATGCTGCACCTCAGTGGCAGTGTTCCCCTATTCAGGTATCCCAGGGCCTGCTACCAGGCAACCAGAGATCTCCTTTATATTTTAGAGGCCCCTGAAATTATTCAAACCAGTCAATACTAAATTGTTGGTTCTGCCCTTTCTTTCCTTCCCTGTGGAAATCCAGGTGAAGTGTTTGGGTAAACCTGCCCCCATCCCTTCCACCCCTGCTCCTGCCCTCTACCTCCTGATGCTCTGGTGCTTTTCCATGTGACTCTGTGTGGAGGGCCATGCCTACTGTCTCTAGGATCCGTGATTATAAAAGCTTTGTTTCCTGAGCTAATGACTGTGTCTGTGCATTATTCCCTCTTGTGGCTCCATCTAACCTAATCATAAAAGAATATGAAACAGGATGGTCCTCAACCTGTTTGTAATTCATTTGTTCTTCTATAAAATGAAGATAACAGTATGTGCCTACCAGGATGATTATCAGGGTGATTCAACAAGGGCCTGTATACAAATTCCTGGGGCCCCTTGCACATGCCAAGTGCTCTATCCATGCGAGCTTCTGTTAGGACAGTCACTTCTCCTGGATTGCTACTTCCAGTATTCCATATCCTGTGGCCTCCGTGTGTGTTTGTGTCTCTCCAACCACACTCTAAGCTTCCTAAGACCAGAACCTGTCTCTGTGTGTAGCCCACTGCACCCAGCTCTGTGAATGTCTTAGGTAGGTGTCCACTTGTGTTGTATAAATGAAAGAATGTCTTTGTGATGATTGGCAATGACTGGAGTCGCAGCTGCCTGTCCTTAGAACTTGGGTGTCTGGAATCCCTGTCCTGCCCTTCAGAGGCAAAGACTCGCCTCCTGGCCATGGACTTTGTTAGCAGGTTTCTCTAAAACAGCCTGAGAGTGTTTAACACTCCCCTGTGGGTTCATAGCTGACCCTCAGGAGAGGAAGGAACACTGTCTGTAACCAGGTTGCATTACAACTGGTTCAGAGTCCTTGGAAGTAGAAATTCATTTTGTCCTCTCTACTGTGCCCAGTGCTGTCCACTAACTAGAATTTCCTATGATCTTGGGAGTGTCCTCTCTGCTGCCCGACACAGCAGAAGGCAGTTAGTATCTTATTTTGCAGGGGAGGATACTGCAATATGGAGAAGTTCAGTAGCCAAGACGAAAGGATGGAGTTTTACTTTAGTCTATTTGATTGCAGAAGTCACAATCTTGCTGCCATGTGAATGAAAGTCATTTATTAATAGAATAAACGTTTCTGGAGCATGTCTATGCCAGATGCTGCCCCAGTGGTAGGGATATAGTGATGGGCCAGATGCAGATCTACTTTTTAGCCGGCTGTTGTCCAGTTGTGACTTATCCAAGAATGAGTTTTGGGGATGATAAACAGCTGGGATGATAAACCAGACAGTATTCTTTCCTCTCCTGAGGGTCAGCTATGGACCCACAGGGGAGTGCTAAACACTCACAGGCTGTTTATGTTCCCCTTTCAACATCACCTTCTGGTTCTTAGAGATCAGTCTTTTTATTAGCATGAAGCATCTCGGTGCTTTAGCTTCCATCCAAGAGGAGGCTACCTAGGAGGTGACGTTAAAGGTGTGCCTGGGCTTAACTCTGGGAAGCATCTTTGATTCTTCACTGGGTTCTCTCCTCCCAATATACTCCCCATACAAGCTGCTTGTGCCAGTCATGGTGGTCTCTTCTCTCCTTGTTCTGTGCTTGGCTAACATAACCTGGTAAAGATGCCTAAGAGATGTTGAGATCTACTGAAGGCATCTTATGGATTGCCTGGGGAGGGGTGGACTGAATCCAGCAGTCTCATGAAAAGTAAACTTCTGTTTCCAGGTTGAGTTGCTTTTAATTAAGTTTGTTTGCTTTGGGGTGTGAGAATACGAGCTCTGATTTGGAATGCAAGTGTGTATATAGCTACTGACTGTGCATTTAACAAAGATCGATGTGTTGTGCATGTGTTGAAAGCCTCATTTGGGGCTGTCCAAATGTGTGCTCACTTACAGTATCTCACTGGACTCTCACAAAGCCTTATGAATAATTAGACCATCAGCCCCATTTTTATAGTGTGGAAACTGAAATTGAGAGAGGTGAACCCTTGGTTTACTTTGTAGAGTTTTGGGGAAGAATAGGTGAAATTATGAATGTAAAAGGATGTTTGTAGAAGGCAAAGAATTATGTGAATGTTAATGTTTTCCAAGTTACATATCTCTTTAGTTACAGAGCTGGAATTAGACAACTTGCCTTTTGATTTCTAGACAGCACAGAGATTTGCTGTGGGATAATTGTAATGAGGCCCTCAGAACATTGAGGAAACTAATTACCATACAGGTTAATGCTGAAAAGCTTGATATTAAGCAAATCTACTAGTTCTTAATACTAAGTGTTTCTGGTTATTACTGTTTTAGAAAAAAAATCACTCAAATTTAGCAGAGTAAAACAACAGCTATTTTTACCAAGCCTACAAATCCTGAGGGTCAGGAATCCAAAAGAGAACATGATGGGAACAAACTGATCTGCCGATGTCCAATGCCTTAACTGGAAAGGGGCAAGGTCGGGGAGTACTTTACCACTGGGGGCTGGAATGATCTGAAGCCTTTTTCATTTGTGTATTTAATGGATGGACAGGACAGAGGACCGGGGAATCTTACTAAAGCCCTTATTTGTGGCTTCCTCAGGTGGCTTGGGCTTCCTTACAGTATGGCTGTCTCAAAATAATTTTCTTACATTACCATTCAAGTCTCCAAGTGCAGGTATTTCACTGCACAGGTCAAAAGCTGAATTGTCTTTTCACATCTGCCACACTCTATTAGTGACACAGGGGCCAAAATCCTATTTAACAAGGGAAAGGAAGACACCGACCCCAACTCTTAATGGGAAAGTGGTCAGGGTCACATTGTAGAAGAGCTTGTGGGGCAGGAGATGCTGCTGCATCTAAAAATACAAATTGCTCTCTGGCTTCCCCCTACCCCCTTAATACTAATTCCTTTTCTTTTAAAGTTATAGAATCATGGGTACTTATGTAAAATTTTTCTAATTTTGTTTGAAAAGATGTGAAAATACAAAAGATCAACACAGACAAACATCAACCTTGTGGGCAAGAAAGGAAACGGAAGCACAACTTACAATTTTGAACAAAAATTATAAAATTATAATTTTGTCCAATTTCATAAAAATGACTTTTCTTAGGAGCTTGTCAAGATAAAATTAGTCACTGGGCTAAAGAATAAGCTGTCTCACCCATTGCTGGTTGAATTTATTACAAGCAGTTTTTGAGAGCTTTACTTGATTTCTCGGACCACAGCGGTGATATAGATACAAGATCAGGGTATTTCAGAGTGACCAGAAGCAGGCAGTGTATACTGTCACAAATAAAAACAGCCACTGGATTAAGCCCTTGTCAAAGCTTTGTTACTGTCACATATATGTGCATGAGAGCCAGACAAGAATCAAGTTTACTAAAAGATCTTTGGAAAGAGGATTGAAAAAAAAAAAATCAAAGTAACCTGAGGTGATTTCCCAAAGGCCAGGATTTTGTTTCAAAGGAAATGCTGAGATGCCTTTGATCACAGCCTTTATGTTCAGATTTCAAAGATATCATGGATATTTAGATCCGGTACACACATGCACTCACAAGCACACACATGCACATGTGCATGCATGCTCAGTACTCTGGGCTTAGTTAACATGGACAGATTAGGTTTATACTTAATTATGATTTTGTTTGTAGAATTGTTAGAAACCAGAAGGTTAGATTAAATAGAATGCTTGCAAAAATTCCATCTCATTGGAAAACCTTTACTGAATACCTATTATGTTCAAATTTCAGAGCCCGGTGGGGACAGAAGAGAGGGGAGGCTGGAATCTTGCATTCTAGTGGGGGAGGCCTGGTGTACACTGTTGAGTTCTGTCTCGCTGACTGGGTATATGTTTAATAAGATACCCTCTGGGAGCATCATGCCCTCCCTGGACATAGGCTGTCAGGTAAGAGTCCCCAGAGGAGACAAGGCACACACTGAACTTGGTGGTGGCTAGGATTCAAAGGTCGAGAGTGTGGGGCATTCCAGGATCAGGGCTGAAGGAGCAGAGAGTGGAGAATAGGGGTGTATAGAAGTGGGGTAACAGTGTTTGCTGTGTACACCCCCCAGCCTCAGGGAATCATGACAACTGGAAGAGCTTGGGGGACCCTCTTCCAGAGAGCCTCCAGAGCCAGGCAGCTGGCTTCTCAGCTGCAGGCAGAGGGAATCACTGTGCATCTTTGTTTGAAAGTGAGGCTGAGAAGATTAGGTTAGGCATGTGACTAGCTGCCGTTGGGGCTGAGAACAATCCAGCCTGGCAACCTTAGCTTGTCTCTGAGGCCTGCCTTCAATTTTATTTTTGTTCCTACAAGATGACAGCTCCAATCAGGATACTTGGGCTACTGTATAAATTACTCAGATCAAATTAAAGCCATCAGTCTCTGGGACAAGCCCAGCAGAAGACGGGCCAGCTTCTGAGTTTGAATCAAAGGAAGTGAGGCTTCGATAATGAGCCCTGCTGCTTGGGGAGCAGCTGTGTTCTAGGGGCCCAAAGCTTCAGCGAGTTTTATGTCTCTTGTAGCCCACAAAGGAAGGGGTCGAAGTCTGCCTCAACCTCCACTTGCTGCTATCTGACTGCAAATTGACAAGGGATGTAATCAGAGGAGTTTCTGTTCCTCTTTTAATCTAGCAGAATGGGGACAGGGAACAAAACATGGGAAAGAATCAGGTTGCAGGCCCAGGTGACATCTCTCTGGTCTTGCTCCTGTCTCCCTACTTGCTACACATGCTCAGAGATGCTTGTTAACCGATTGGAAAGACACAAGGGCATTAGCACATGCTCAGTATTGACAATTCAAACACGCCATCAAACATAGAACAGCATAGAAATGATGAGGAATAATAAGTATGCTGTTTTGAAGCAACTATATCATAGTTTTCTCAAAAAGCAAGGGAAGTTATAATTTATTCATTTAACAAATATTTTTTTTGAGCACCTACTATGTGCAAGGCATTGGGCTGGGTGCCCAGGACAGTGAGGAGTCAGACAGGGGTTCAGGAATTGCACTGTGGAGCTTTGATCGAGATGAAGGAGCTAAGCAGGGAATTCAAGCTGGCAGGTGGGACAGTGGACAGAGGTTACCCCAGTGGACTTTATTCAGCCTGAGAGTTCATGTGCAGAGACTCACCTTTGCTCCCTTTGTTCTTGGAGTTGTTTTGGGGAGCACCATGGGAGGCGTCCTACAAATTGAGATATATAAGCTAAGACTTGAGTACTAATTCAAGTTAGTCTTGCAAATGGGTTACTAGGGAGAGGGGTTGTCAGTTGAGAGAGAGCTCAGTGTGCAAAAGCCTGGGAGAAGAGTTAATGCTTTCATGAAAAAATAAGATACAACAACAAACAGAGGAGCCAGTTTTTGAGGGAAAAGGGCAGAAAGTGTCATTTGTCCTCTCCCTATTCTCTTCTCAAGGCTGCCTTTCAAAGATTCATTGGGGTCATTCAATCCACATTCAAATATCAAGATATCAAGACATAAGAGCGAATGGACAGAATGTTTAGGCCACACAAGACCAGGGCCCTGCTCCTTTTGCCATCTCCTCTTTGGTCTCAAGAAACCTGGATTTTGAAGGTGAGCATGGCTGGGCTTACATCCTGATTTACCATTGAAATCCTCATTTACTACCATCGTGACTTTGGGCACATAAAAGTATGCTCTCAGTTTTCTCATCTGTAAAATGGGATGCCCAAGACATCTACCACACAGAGGGTTTAGATAATTCCATGGAATAACAGCATGATGTCCGCTCCACGCTGCCCTGGCTGGAGGTTACCCCAGTGGACTTTGTTCAGCCTCAGAGTTCATGTGCAGAGACTCACCTTTGCTCCCTTGGTTCTTGGAGTTGTTTTGGGGAGCAACATGGGAGGCGCCTTGGAGGACAGTGGGGTGGGGTGGAATGGAGACTGATGGTATGCGGTAGGCATCATGCTATTCTGGACCTTGCGGTCCTGGTGGGGGCCATGGAGTGCCCCATGCCCTGAAGGACTGTGTGGTCAGCCAAGGAAGGACTTCTCCGGAATGGCCACCAGTATCTGGCAGAGGCTCTTCTGCTTGCCCAGGCCCACAGCAGTCCTTGGATGGAAGCCTGCCGTCAGTGTGGGCCCTGCCGTGAGGGATGTGCCTTTCTTTCATAATTTCTGGTCCCATCACCCAAAACCCATCTTCCATTTACTGTCACAGTATTGCTCTGTTCTTCCTTGGGCAGCAAAGGAAAAGACAACGGATGTTGTTTCTATTAAGAGTGGCTTGGATGCTGATCCCTGGCTACTTAGCACCTGGGTCTAATGGCTTCTTCCCAGATGCGGTCTTCTTCCTACCCTCTTTCTCTTCTTTTTTTCCCCCCCTTCTCTCTCCAATCCAGTCTTTGCCACCATCTTTTATATCCCACCTGGGGATGACCATCTGTCTTTGGTGTAATGTGCCCCCGATTCCTCTAGTGGCCACCCCAACCCATCTTCCCTGAGCAGCACCCTGGGGTCCAAACAGATGGGGCCCAGTACCTACCTCTCATGCTTTCTGAGCCCGCATTTTCATTTCTGCCAACCTGGGAGAATCCTGAGGTGCCGTGAGAGATGTCCATACCTGGCCCCAATGTCAAAAGACAACAAGGGCTGACATTTACAAGGGCTGATGAGGGTGTAGAACAACTAGATCTGTCACATGTTACTTGAAGTAGGGTAAGTTAGTATAGACACCTTCAACAACTTTGCCAATGTTTATTAAAGTTCAATATCTGCCCATCCTATGGCCCAGGACTTCCATTTCTAGAACTCTATCTCAAAGAAATGAGTGCATGTGTCCACCTAAGGCATGCACATGAATAGTCACAGCAATTTAATTTGAACAGTTTCAAACAGAAAGCAGGGGTGATACCTTCAACAGAAGACTGCATATACATAAGCCACAGCATATTCATATAATGTAATACTACACAGTAATGAAAAAGAAGGAAGGAATTATTACTGCATGAAGCAAATGCAAAGTGAAAGAAGCCTGATCAAAAGAGAGTACACAGTCATTTAGGTGGAGTTTGTAACAGGAACACCCGCTCTGTAGTAATAGACTAAGAACTGTGGTTACCTTTGGGTGGGGTATTGATAAAGAAGGAGCACATAGGATCTGTTAGGTTATGGGTAGAAGTTCAAAAATGAGCACATGAACTATTCATTTAAGATTTACATATTTTGTTGTATAACTTTGTAAGTTTTACTTTTATTTCAAGAGAAAGAGAAGGGGGAAAAAAGGTTCTGGATGAAGAGAATCAGAGATCTGGTCTAAAGATCTGACCCTAAATTCCACTTCTACTTAACATGCTGATGAAAACCAGGGCCCATCACCCCTCCCACCTCTGCTAGTACCTCCCTCTCTCTCTCATCTTGTTAGCCAGAGAAACCAGCCTCCTGCATCTTAGAGACCCCATCCATGGATGGACACCTTCCAAATGCTTCTCCTTAGCCAATGGAGACATGGATCTGATTTCCTAAGATTCTGAGGAAGAAAGCTTCTCCAATAAGCCCAATTAGGTGACAATTTGCTCTTGTCTTCTTGGTTGATTTTAATACTCAAATTAAGATGGTAAGGTGGAATATTGTTCTGAGTTTACATTAACAAACTATCAAAGAAGTGGATATGCTTTCAGGTGGCATAATTATTATTAGTCTATGAAATGAGTAAAAAGAATTACTATAATATTCGGTTCTAGTCATGAAAGGCAGAGCTAGTGCATGGGGGCGCTATCATACATTGGGCCAAACTTTTTGTCAAGTAGTTTGGTAATAATTATCAAGAGCATCAAGGATGTTTATACTCTCAAGTCAATAAATTCTGCTCTTGGGAATCTATCTTTAAGAAAATATGCGAAGTACAGAGCAAAGATGCCCCGTTCAATAAACAAGAATGGGGTGAGTTACTTAGTGCTGCTTTTTCTACACACCCTGGATCCCATAGCTCTTCTTGCCATTCACCTGGCTAACTGGTTCTCGGAGGGGTCCCTGAGCCAGCAGCATCAGCATCACCTGGAAACGTATTAGAAGCGCACATTCCCGTGCTCTGTGAGGGCCACCTGATTCAGAAACTCTGGGGCAGGGCTCTGCAATTTTGTATTTTTTTAACATACACCCAAGGGAGCTATGCTGTCTACTCAAGACTGAACCACTGGCCTCTTGGAGTCCCTGGACTTTTGATAAGGGCAGGAAATGGTAGGTGCCCTGTGTTCTGCTCAGTGTGGGCTTCTCTCTCTTTCCCCCAATTCATTAGACAAGGAGGCATCCACTGCTTGATTGCTCTGACTTATCCTCAGCGGTTCCCAGCTTCTGCTAATCCACATAATATCTATGAAGGGTGCTGGAGTGGATAGAACGGGGAGAGAAGAGAGTTCCAAGTACAGAGTACAAGAAAATAAGGACCATTTCTTGTCACCCTAAGATGTGACCTGGCGTACATAATGGCGTCGCCATGTCGATAGCACTTTTGAAGACCCTGGCCCTTGCTCCTCCTGCTACTCTGCTGCAGGCTGAGCCCGTCCTCTGGGTAGGCCTGACCCAGGCAGGGGTGAGTCTTGCTCACTGGTTTGTGACAGTTGGAGGCCTCTTCCTGTCTCCGCCTCCTGTGATGAGCCTGGCTGCTTGTACATAGTAAATTGCAGGAGGCTGTCGCGCTGACAGGGACAAATTGGCAATTACAGCAGAAATCACTCTGCTCTGGACTTCTGCTCCTCAGCTGGCTCCTGCCAGAGATTTCATCAGCAGGTCACCTTGTTCAGAGTCAGGTGCTACTGGTGACTCCTCCATGAACCTCCTCGTCCCTCTCTCCCCGGGGAAAGATCAGTGCAGGCAATTTGCCAGCTGTCTCGCGGGTTCTCAGCCAGCTCAGCAGTCTGTGCTCACGTGCATCTGGCACAGAACGTGGGACAGCAGGATCTGGGTGCTGGGTGGCCCAGGCATGCCCTCCCCGAGGTTCTTTACTATGCTCTGTGGCTGCCAGAGCCAGATTGAGGCTCCCAAGCACAAACTTAACAGGGTGATTTTAGCCTTGACAGTTGCCAAATAGAAAGGTCAGGGTGAGCGCGTGGTGTCTGCAAGTGCTGGATAACTAGGTAGGGGGATCCCTTGGATTTTCCTGCAGTCATTAGATATTTAAAGATGATTTCTTTTTGGTTTGTGGGTGTGAGCTTGGTTGTCTGCTGGGGAGCCTTATCTTTCACTGAAGTATCCACTTCTTCAGAACTGACCTTGATACAGGCACATGGAGAGATTAAAATCAATAGAACTGGACTTTTGAAACTAGACTCTGCACACGTGTGACGTGGGGATGTGTTGAGATACAGATTTTAATCCAACACTGCTAGAGCAGGGCCAGACTCTGGTCTTCTAGTAAGCTCCCAGGTAATGCTGGTGCTTCTGGTCCATGGGCCACTATCTGAGTAGCAAGAATATGCAGCAGGGATTTCCAAACTTACCTGTACATTGGGATCACCGGGGAGCGTAAACAAATATTGGCATGTATCTGACCCCCGTGGTTTCATTAGGGTGGGGTGTGGCCTGGACTTGGATATTTTAAGACTCCAGGCAATCCTAAAGTGCATACAAGCTGGGGCCACTGTCACGGAGGAACCCATAGAAGAAACAGCTGGTGCCTAATAGACTCATCAGCAGCCTGATTATTTGTGGGCCCGAGAGAGGACAGTGCAGCCTTTTCTGATGGACAATTTGTACAGGGGCATGGCCTGTCTTCCAAAGCTGGCTGGGCAGCAGAATCACTTGGGAGCTTGTTAACAATTTGGGATTTGGAGCATCATCCCAGATTTACTGAATTCCAATCTCTGATGAGGTCCTAGGATGCATATTGTTGACAAATTCCCCAGGCACTTGGGAACAGCCATCCCGCCTCTGACCTGGGCCCATCTAGACAGGCCAATCGTGTCTCTGGGGAGTACTTCACAGGGGTGACTTTTTAACTCTTTCCAGCCTCCTGTTGCTTCGTTGCACTGGAGATATCTTGTTTAAAATAGAGGCTGAAGCTGCTCTGCTTCTGGATATCTGACTGAAATTCCCATGTGCCACTTGTTCCTATGCCGATAGCTGGTGGCTGGCCACAGTGTGTAGGACTGAAATGACGTTGGAACCTGGGGATCAACCCAGCCATTGCTGGTGGATTATTAATGACATCTTAGTCTGGCCTCAGGACTTCTCAGAAGAGGTCGCTGTCAACTTGAAAGAGATAAAACTGAGGGTGGACTCCGGGCTCACCAGGAGGCTCAGCTCTCGAACCTGGGCTCTCTGCCTTTCTTGAGTTACCCTTTTTAACTCTGAGGGCTAATTCCTATCTCCTTTCTGTTCCTTCTACTTATTGACCTTTTTTTGAGGCCATCAAGTATTTAAAATGCCTATTCCTGAGTTATGGAGCAGAACTGAGGGATTTCAGAGCAGACAGGTCTCTAGGGGCTTTGGCATCTTTTCCAAGCCTTTGGCTTCCTGAACCTTCCTGGTTGTACCTTAAGCCTTTCTCCTCCGTGATTTTTGCCCCTGTTTCCTTTCTTTTCTTTTCCTTCCTTTTGGAACATACTTTTGTGTTTATCCTTGTGTTCAAATACTCCCAGTCTTCCAGCACTATACAAACTTCCTCTTTCTTGGTGAATCCTGTCAGACTGAAGTGGGTTTAGGACTTGGTATCGGAAATGTAAGACAGACC
This sequence comes from Marmota flaviventris, assembly GCF_047511675.1. Taxonomy (NCBI): domain Eukaryota; kingdom Metazoa; phylum Chordata; class Mammalia; order Rodentia; family Sciuridae; genus Marmota; species Marmota flaviventris. The sequence goes on from NC_092501.1 coordinate 17,684,214, forward strand.
ATTGAAAGACTAAGACGGAATTATTTCCCACTAAATGGGGAGCCCCAGTGAATTGGGAAACATGGCCAGAGCTGTGTGTAAGGAATATTGAGACTTAAAGCTAAGAAATGGGGACAGGTTGTGAGGGTATTGCAAAATCAAGTGGGGGCTAAATTATGAGATCCTCTCTTAGGGCAGGAGAAACTCAGAAGAGAGCATAAAATGGATAAATTAAATAATATGTCAAAGCAAGATAATCAGCCATTGGATAGATTCAGTCATTGATTCTTTGAACAACTTCTGAAGGGACAATGTGTGTGAAAGGGCTCTCATAAATCTATCCTCTAAAGGATAGAGAAAAACAGGATATTGCTATTAGCAGCTCATTATGGCTAATAGCTAATAGCAATATCTATTGTTTATGAGTTCACCCAAAACTTGGAAACACTATTAAATTTAATGGTCATCAAGATAGGCAGATAAAAACAGAGGCCATGTTATCTATGATATAATGGGACAGGAGTTCACCAAAAGAAAGTTATCCAAATACCAGACTACTTTCAAGGCAATCCAAATTGGTCTGGAATAGCCTGAAAATTCTACTCTAAAATGGCACAGAAATGGAAGTTTCTCAAGTGAGTCATTCAGCAGGACAAACCGTTCTTTTTGGTTGTTCTACTCAAGCTAGTCTCCAGTCTCAAAAGTTTAAAAATACATGTCTGTTTCCCCACGGAGTCATCATCTGTAGCTTGGTACAACAATTTATAGTTTGGGTCCAGGAAACGACTTGACTCACCTATTTCTCCATTGGGTTTTTAATAAAACATTCTTAACATAAACTTTCAAATTGATGTCCATGTGCTATTTCCAACGGAGATGAGTACAGAAGACTCCCATTAAAGTCTAACGAGTTTCTCTCTGAAGCTGGAAGTATTATAAATGTTTTAAGGGAAGGGAATCATGTCCTAATCTTCCTAGAGTCCTGCCAAGATCCCAGTCCTACATCTGTCCCAGAGTAAGTGATGAATGCATGCTAAATTAGATGTCATCGTTCAGGTTAAAAGTAGGTGAGACTTGCTCATAAAGGTACCAAGACTTTCCAGTTAACACTAAGTTCCCAAAATACATATGAAAAGACTATGACACATTTAGAGCTGACTTGTGGTATCTGATTGATGCTGAAGAAATACAACACAAAGCCAACTCAAACTTTTCAAAAATTATTGCTCCCTGTAATGGAAAGACCAGGAATATGTTCAAAAATTGTTTTTCATTGTTCAGGTCTACTGGCTTCTGTGTTGACTTTATTCTCTGGCAGTGTCTCCTATTCTAGAAAGATGGTACCAGCAGTTCTAGGTCAACATTTCACAAACACCAATAACTTAGGATGAAAAAACATGCCTTCTAATTTTCTCAGCAATAATCTCAGATTGATTTCATAGTCTCTAATTGCCCAGGCTTGACTCATGGGGACATCCCCGAGCCAGTCAGTGTCACTAGGGCATATGAAAATCTCTTTTGCTAGAACTGAGTTAACCCTGGATTTAAGGGGTGGGGCTAACTCTACTAGAACCACTGAGACTGAGAGCACAGGGAGGTGGTCTACAAAAAACAATCAACATATTGCTACTAGAAGGTAGAATAGATTCTGGAAGTGAAAAAAAGTAGATGCTCATTTAAAGAGGACTGACAATCACTGTGTGTGGGAGTTTGGAGTCTCATGTGGAACTTAGACTATTTACAGACATCACTACCAACTTAACACACTTGTATCCCACTCACATTTCTAAGTAGGATTCAGACATGGAAATCCACTTTCACAAACTGTTCAAATGCAAGGCACTTATTACAAAACTTTGCACCAGGGACTCCTTGATAAATGTTTGATCAAGTTTAAATACAACTTTCTCCATAGTTAAATACATCTGCCCTAACATTAACTTCATCTACTCCCAATTAAATGATTAAATTTTATAGCTACTTGGAAGTCAGTAGTGCCTTCCCCAAATCCTTCTGCAAATACATACATTCTGAAGGCATATTTTCCATGGTAACGATTCCTTAGAGCAGGATCCCTGCTGGTTATGTAAGATTCGGACTATGTGCCTATTAGCACACCGACTGAGCCTTTGAAGTCCAGGGTTGCTCTTGTTCTTTAATGCCAAAACAGTACCATGGACCACAAATGAGACACGCACTTTAGAAGTAAGGGGCTGCCCTCATGTACATCCAGGCATGATTTCCTGTGCATAGATGTGCTCCTTGCTTAGAGTCTTGGAATGGGTTTCCTAGAAGCAGAGTTGGGGGCAGGATTCTTACATGAGTGATTTCTTGACTCAGTGCCTTCATGGATGGGTTTTAAGGAGCCAGGGCTGGGGCGGGGGAGGGAAAGGCGAGGACTAGGGAAGGACCCCAACAAGGATGTGAGTCAGGCTGTAGCAGGATGGTATAGAGAGCTCTGGGGTGTTGTCCCAGAGGGAGGTAAAATGGCCAGCCTTTAATACCTGGTATTGTTCAGTTACTGGCTGCAGAATTCTGCCCCCCGCTGGGAGCCTGTGCCTTGAGCCACATCCAAAGCATTACTGGCAGAAATGTTCCTGTTGATGGGATTAGTCTTAAGGGAAGGGTGGCAGCTGTGAGTCATTGGCAGCCACTGCTCCCATTTGGAGCCTGAGGTTGGGAGGTGGCACACCAGCCTATGGGGCATTGGGGGACGGCAACAGCAACTCCTACCATAGTGGTGAAGTCAGTCTGGGGGACAGTTCCCTTGACTCTAGAGTCACATTGACAGTGAACACATTTTGAACACACACATTTGTGGCTCCAATCCTACTGCAGGAGATCATAGGGCCACCTACCTCACTGTGGTGGTTGGCAGAATTGCGCATAATTTATTACTTCACCATAATGCAACAAAAGTGCCTTCCCCTTGGAATGCTAGTAAGACATCCAGTGATAGTCACAACAGCTCCATCTTTTAAAGGAGCACTAGGTAGAAATTTATGGCTTGAATTTTAAGGTTAATGTGACTATAGGAAACAATGGGGGTTATAATCTAAGGTCTTTTTCTCTGGCTCGCCATTGGCATGTCTGGGTGGACAATGTAAAGGGGAAGGTCAGTTCTCAGTCACCATCAAAGACTAGCTGTGCTAATGAACTACAGTGCCTCGTTGTATGGAAGGGCAGCTCCTGAGGAGAACCGATGTAAACACATTTCATGTAAAAGATGAAACTGGACCCTCCAGAAAATATAGCAAGGAAGGAGAAACAGAACTACCTCACTCTGACAAAGAATCCTAAACTGGCTCGGGCTGAATTCAAGGACTATAGGATCCGCAGCCCTCTCTGGCTCTTTCTTACTGTGTCAATGGGAAACTTCTAGGAAATCGAGCAGGTTTTCAAAGCCATGTTCAGTATCAGGTTATAATGCTTGCAGTACAGGACTGGGGGGCACAAGAAGGAGTGAGGGACAGCTTCCTCCCCTGCCTTCATCCCTCTGAATCTTGGGCAGGGGGGCTGGTGGTGCATTGCCAATCGCATAAAGCAGCAAGAGAAAAATGTTCTGGACTTTCTAAGTTAGAAGGAAGCCCAACTGACGTAATAAGGGCTGTTGCCTTTCATTTACAAATACTTATTCCAGAGAATGCTGAGTAGAGTTTTCTACTTTAAGTGACAGGGAATCTTTTGAAGCAGCTGGAGTATCATTATCTTATTTATGTGTAAAAGGATGAAAATTACGTAGATGAAAAGTTTACTTTTCTCAGGGCAAAATGTTCCTACCAGCCTGCGCTGTAACCCAATTGCCTCAGGATGGAGTCTTTCCTGGGTTGCAGAGGCAGGCCCCCCAGGAGCTCTGAGTGTGATCACACAGTTTAGATAAGCAAGCTAAGAGTTTGCTGTCTTTTTTTTTCCCCCCCTTAGGAATGAGACACTGAAGTCAATGACCAAAGTCAAGTTCCCAGTGAAGAGACAGCTTGCTTTAAGTTTGACCAGTAGGGACGCTGGAATCACATTTTACATCCTCTCTTAACCCCAACCCAAAAGAAAGTGACTCCCCTGAGATCATATGACTAGTTAGCATGAAGCAAATCCTGGATTTCGTTACTCAACTCGCACCCCCAGATTCTTCTGTGCTTGGAATCAGAAGGCCTGGTCACTGGTTTTCCAACCCTTGTCTGAAAGTCCCATTAATCAGTCTCAGATTCCTCATCCAGAATATGGGGATCAAAACACTTCTACTTACCACAGGGATTTGGGGACAGATGGGAGACATGTAAATACTATGGAAACTGGAAGGCATTATTTAAATATAAACATACTTAAGGGCTGATTTCTAGAGTACCACACTATCTCCCAGACTCCTGAAAAACTCTTCTTCTGCAGGATTCTCATCCCACTAGCATTCCTGTTGCTGGCTGCTTTTTCAGTAGGTAGACCTAGTTCCTTCCGATGGCTTTATGTGTTTGCAGACAGTCTTTGCCCTGCTGAGGAATGGTGTCTCATTTTGGAAAACTAGGTGTTTATTTCATGATGCATCAAAAGCACACAAGGAGGCTTCTGTATTATAAAGAGACAGTGAGAAACACATTCTCAGCAACCTGATTTCAATTTTTATGCCAGTGAGCGTAAGGAAAATCTGGAAATATTACATTGGATGGACATTTTTTTTCTATGGTTTCCCCTGGAAGGTATGCAAAGAAGGCCCAGCATTGTTCCTGTGTCTGAGAAGAAAGAGAAGCTGCCTTCTAGGACATGGTTTGGCTTCTCCCTCTTGCTTGATCTGAGAGTTAGCACAAGAATGCAGAGCTTCACCTCATTAATCAAGACTATTCCAGGGAATGAAAACTTGAGCAGTTAGGTGCAGCCAATCACAGAGAGGTCAGGGGAAAGGGCCTTGGAGGCAAAAAGGAAACTTCTTCTTCATCAGATCACTAGACTCCCCTTTTCTCTTACTACTAGGGAGCTCAAAGCCAAATATAGAGCCTAACAACAGAATTGGCAAAGGGGATTACTATAGTTCAAATGCCCCCACAAAAACACAAGTTGAAATGTAATTCCCATTGTGAAGTACAGTCATGCCACATGACAATGAAGATAAGTCTTGAGAAATGTGTGGTTAGGCAGCTTTATCATTGTGTGAACATCGTAGAGTGATGTAGACCATCTAAATGGTTACTTAATGTAGCTTCTTGAGATGTGTGAGACTGATATAGCACACAGTTTTATAGTATTTTTTTCTCTGTAGAAATTTTTTTATATTTATTTTTTAGTTGTAGGTGGACACAATATCTTTATTTCATTTTCATGCAGTGCTGAGGATTGAACCCAGTGCTTCAGGCATGTTAGCCGAGCCACAACCCAACCCCAATATAGTAAAATTTTTTAAAGAAATAAATTGAATATTTCATTCTAAATTAACAATAAAAGCACAGCATAGTAAATACATAGTTCAGCAATCTCATTTATTGCTATTATTGTATATTATATACCATCCTCTATTGTATGTGCTATACTTTTATACAACTGGCAGTGAAATAGGTTTGTTTACACCAGAATCACAACAAACACATGATGGGTTGACCCATTAGTACACCCAAAATTTCATTAGAAGATAGGAATTTATCAGCTCTATCATAGTCACATGGTACCACCAGTATATATGTGGATCCTTGTTGACCAAAATATGTTGCATGATTTATTTAAAGGGTGAAAAATTAATCTGTCCATGGTATTTGGAGATAGAAATGTTGGGAGGTGATTAAGGTCAGAAGGGTAGGGCTCCATGGTGTTATTAGTGGCATTATAAGGGGAAAGAGACCCAAGTTGGCAAACTTGCTCCGTCATTCCATATGATGCCCTGGGTCACCTTGGGACTCTGCACCAGCAAGAAAAACATCACCAGATATTGCTGCCCAATCTACATCTTTCCAACCTTCTAAACTATGAGCTGAATAAATCTTCATTCTGTATGAATTACTCAGTCTACAGTATTCAGTTACAGCAAGGGAAAAGGGACAAGATAGGATTAACTCTAAATAGGTTAAAGGCTTAAAGATCTGAAGCCATAAAAACCCCCATGAAGAAAAGATGGATAAAGCTCTTTGAGGGGGGGCTTGATGATGAGTTTTTGGATATGATACCAAAAACGCAGGTAACAAATGCAGAAATTAATAAGTGGGATTACATCAGATGAAAAAGCATTTGCACAGCAAAGGAAATAATCAAGAAAATGAAAAGAAATCCTATGAAATAGAAGACATTTGCAAACCATCTATCTGATAAAGGGTTATTACCTAAAATAAAGAAATCACACAACTTGTAGCAACCAAAATAAAATTTAAAAACAAACAAACAAAAAAAACCCCAAATAATTTGATTGGAAACATTGACAGAGGAGACCTTAGTGTTCATTTTTTTTCCCCAAAGAACACACAGGAATGGCCAACAGGCATACGAAAAGGTGCCTCACATCAATAATCATCAGGAAATGAAAACCAAAACCAGAATGAGATGTCACATCACACCGGAATGGCCAGAAAAAGGACAAGAAATAATAAGTGTTGGCAAGGAAGTTCACAAAAATAAATCCTTGCACACCAATAGTGGGAGTGTCGATTGGCACAGCCATTATGGAAAATAATATGGAGGGTTATGAAATATTTAAATAGGCTGATATGATCCAGAAATCTCACTTCTGGGTATTTGTCCAAAAGAAATAAAACCAGTATCTCAAAAAGATATCTGAACACAGCATGCATGTGCATGTGTACACATGTACACACACACACACACACCACATATTGGAATTTTATTCAGTCATAAAAACCAAAATCCTGTCATTTATGACAACCTAGATGAATCTGGAGAACATTATGTTAAGTGAAACATACAAGGCACAGAAAGACCAACACTGTATGATCTCCTACATGAAATCTAAGTAAAATTCATAGCAACAGAGAATATAATGGTAGTTATCAGGGGCTGGGGAGTGGGGAAAATAAGGAGATGTTGGTTACAAGGTATATCAACTCATTTAGAAGATAAATGATTTCTGGGGGTCTAAGGTATGACTTGGTGACTATAGTTAATAATACTGTAATTTTTATAAATTGGAATTTGGTAACAGATTTTAAGTGCCTTAACCATACACAAATACATACAAATGATAATTATGGTTGTGATAAATGTGTTAATTTGTTGGACTGTGATAATCAATACACCATTGTTGAGAGCCACGCCGAAGGGGCCCCAGCAAACTTTCAGACTGCCAGCTGATGATTGGCTCACAGCGGCCCCAGCAACTTCTAGCTGATTGGCTCCTCTGCGGTGATGCTCATTGGGCTGTTTCCCCGCCCTTGCAGACTATGGAGCTGCTCATTGGGGGACTTTTTTTTTGGCTCCGCCCACGCGACCCAGCCAATCGGCCTCAAGAGCAGGAGAAGTGGGGGAGGTTGAGAGGCTTGTGGGAAGCCGGTGGTGGCAGTTGGGCTCTGAGGGTTTTTCCTGAGGAGCTGTTTTGTTTGGCGTGTGTGGTTCTAAAAATAAAGTTCGTTTCTTTTGACAAGTGGCTCCTGAATTGTGCCCAGCCAGACTGTGGCACACCATGTATACCAAAGCACCACATCTTGCACACATATATGTATACCTTAAATATATACATTTTTTGTATTTGTCAGCTAAATATTTTAAAGTAAAAAAAGAAATAGTAAAGGAGGCTTTATTATTTATTTATTGGAGTGCATTTAAAATTTCCTCTATGCCCCCTTGCTTTTTTCTGTCTTCTTCTAATTTATACCATCTTGTGTTTTATAATGTATTCTATTAAACTGCCATGAATCCCGTTGGGGACAATGTGCGGTATGGATGGTAACAGCTTTGAGTTTGGGCTGGCCATGCCTCCTTTCTGAGCCTGATTTGAAGTTGGCTAGAATCTCTTTGGGTTCTAAGATGCAGCGAGTCAATGAGTTTAATATTAAATTGGGAAGAAACAATAACACGTACACAGCCTCAGACTCTCCGGCACTAAAGAGTGTGATACGGGGTAAATGGCAGAAAAGCAAGACTGACATTAGTGCTGGGACTGAATCAGATGTCCTGAGAGTGTTTTTTCACAGGAGGAAACTGAGACCCAGAGAGAAGTGCGTTTCCTAAATGCATGTAACTGATATTGGCAGCTCCAGACTGGAATTAGGGTTCCTATATATGGCAAGGTCAGGTGCTCCCTTTTATCCTTCCCATCTCTAGCCAAGGTGGACAGGGGGTCTTAGCATAATAATACATCAAAGTTGTACAATGAGGGGTGGTCTATGTCAGTGAGAGAAAGACCTGTGTTTTTTTTTTTGATTTTGTTTTTGTTTTTTAATACGTGGGACACTAATTATGTGAACATCCCAGACCCAACTGTAGTTGCCAAGGCAGGTTCTTGGGTGTCTGTGTGAAACAAGACCCGCTAATTAAGAGTGAGGATGCAGCTACATGTCAGAAGGGAATGATGGGCTTTCCACACAGGGGAAAGCTCCAGGTGACCCTGGAGGAGACTAGTAGGAGAAGCTGATTCTGGAAAGGAGAAGAAGAGGAACATCTGTTCACCCTTTATGCTTGGACTTTGTTGGCTATGAGTAAGACTGGAATTCCCTGAGGATGAACTGAGACTATTAGCCTTTTAGACCATGAGATACCTTGAGTTTGTTCCCTCTCCCTCAGAGACTCTGCTCTGTGTGTGGCTTGGATTTTGCTAGCCAATCCAATGTGTCAATGCCAATGAACTCTAGGCCTACCCCACAGTTTAGTACACCCCATTATCAGGGTAGAATCAGAACACTCTTTGACATTCTTTCTACTATAGTCTATGAAAGCCAAGCCCATTATCCGATATGACTTTACAAAGAAGATGAGACTTCTGGGGACCTGAGTGGACTTGGTAGAACTGATGGAAAGAAAACATTATTTTTAGAATTAGTGATTACCACCAACCACCATCCTGAAGCAACTTCCTCTAATTAATATATTTGGAGACAGATTCTTTGGCTCCAGTGACTTTTCAGTAGAAATGTCAACTTTGTCATTTTCCTCCTGATGAGTAGCATCTCTAATTACTAAGTATTTTGGAGACTGAAAATTACAGATGCTCTTTTAGAAATGCAACTTTAAAGATGATTTTGATGAAATTCCAAAGTCACTTATCCTACATGACTGGCTTCTTATTTTATGAGATTGAACAAGTTTCCCAGGTAGAGGCCAGAGGGAGTAAAACAGCTCGTCTTCCTTGCAAAGCAGCAGGATTTGCTGTTGTTGGTGCTACATAAGTTTAGAGAGAGGGTCCCTGGAGGATTCAAGACAATGTTTATAAAATTCTTCTTTATTCATATTTTTCATATTTTAAAGGCATGAAAGCTACTTTTTGGTATAGTAGCTGCTATATTTTCAATGTCCCTTCCATATCTCATTAAAGATTGATCTCCCTTATAACAGCATTAAGAGATGGGACTTCAGGAGATAATTAGATTATGAATGGATTGATGTCATTATTGTTGGAATGGGTTCCCAATAAAAGGATAGCTTTAACTCAATTTCCCTCTGTCTCATGCATGCTTTCTTGTCTTCCCTTGTCATGATATAGCATGAAAGCCCTCGACCAAAGCTGGCACCATGCTCTCAGATTCCTAGCCTCTAGAACCATGACTAAATAAACTTGTATGGTTTTTAAATTACCCAGCCTGTGGCATTCTATTACAACAGCAGAAGATGTACTAACTGACCATTACTAAAATGGATTGAGTAGCTCCAAATGCTTGCCAACTAGTTTACTTGGAATCTGCAGAATAAATGAATTAATGGGAAAAAAAAAGCCACACAGAAGAAAAATCCATCCAACCTCCTATTTTTACTTATATGGGAGAGTTCTTCTTTTATTTCTATTTGAATTTTTTTTTCATTTATTTATTTAGGTACTGGAGATTGAACCCAGGCTCTCGTACATGCTAGCCCTTATTTAGTGTCATAATAAGAGAATGTTATCAGCATAAAACTGCATAACCTATTAATAGGTTGTATTAGAATTGAAATCTCCAATAGTGAGATGCTTACAGTACAAGAAAAGCTCTTATTCCGTGAGTGTCTGGCTGGTGTCCTTTACAGCAAGCTGGTGACTTCAGGGGATAACATGATGAAAGTGATAGCGGGTGTCTAGGGAGCTGCTGCAGGAATGTGGAGTGAGTCCAGCTGATGCCCTTGCCTCAGCCCATCTGCACAGGTATACCTGGAAAGCATCTGGGGTTGCCAACTCCTTAGGGTTACTTTTAATCTTTCCTGAACCGGAGATTAATGCCATTGGAAATGGAAATGGTCCCATTTGATGCATTTCTGAGGCTTTGCTTGTTAGCATTCTGGGTGAACCTCTTAGATAAAATGCTCTTAGTGGGAAAACAGAAAAGCTGTTATTATGCTACCTTTAAACCTTGCTTCCTTTTCTATTTCAATTTAGAGATTTAAAATGCCCTCTTGTTCTTACCCCTTGGCTTATTTCACTTTTATCTTGATAAAAGGAATAGCTGTTTAGAAGGTAAGACATAAATCAACGGGTGATTTCTTTCTTTTTTTTTTTTTTTTAAGCATCTTCCAGTTCCTTAATACAGATTAACAAATGGACTTTTCTTTAAAAAACAATCTTGAGCATGCTTTTGCTTTGGGGTTTGAGGTAAAAGTCTAGGATAGCTCTGATGTCAACAATGGAGGGAAAAAAATCATTTGATTGTAGGTCTGGGGAAGGTCTTAGGAATTATTTAACCAAATTATCATTTTGATAGATAAGCAGTGTGACACTCAGAAAAGCCAGGGTGTCTCTTCCAAGGTCACAACAACCATATGATCATGGTACTAGTACACTTCTGAGCCGGTACCCATGTACCCACTGGCTCACGAATATTAGTTATAAATATTTATGGTCTTTTGTGGTTATATTTCCTCTCTCACAAACTCCTGGCCATTCCTTCAGTCTCCTTTCCCATTACTGACTTTCCCACTTGTTTCTGTCTCTGTTTGGTTCTATGATCTCTGCCCCGTTCCTGACCTGGGCCATCCTCTCTGGTTGTGCAAGTCTGATACTTGCCTTGCCCTCTGATTCCCGGTGTCTGTGGTACCTCACCCAGGGGTCTCCTGCTCCAGTTCCAGGCCTGCAGAAACTAAGCCTACCCTATACCATCCTGGCTGTATGATGCAGCCCCAGTCCTGGATTCCCTCCATGACCCCATTCACTTTGGTTGGAGCACCTTGAGTTGGTAGCTGCTGGGACTTGCAGCATAGAAAAGACATTTCCTTCTCACTCCCTCTCATGTTCTGACATCCTTCATGACTTGCCATTTCTCCTTTGGAAATTTGATGAAAAGGAGCTGTGAGCAGGCCTGTCCTGAGAGAAAATCACATTAAGAGCTGCTAATGTGTTCCTGTGTTAAAATCCTCCCTGCAAATGTGCAATTTTAGAGGCCTTCTGAAAATTCCTTTAACCCGAAGAGTAATGTGGGTGATGAAAATATTCGGGGAGTTTGGAAGTTAGTGAAGTAAATGTGCCTGTTTACTTGAAGCCATCGGAGGCCCTCTCAAATCAACAACACTTAACACAACTCTTCTATTCTTAGAGCAATACTTGGCTGAAGAGATTGAAAGTGAACTGACAAGGCCTGGAGTTGAGGCCTGCCTTTGCTCCTTGCTCCCAGGATAGGCATCTGGGTCCCCAAGCACCTCTGAGTGGTCACTTTCATGTTTGGTATGCCCCAATAATCAGTGGTCCTCACTCACTACCTTTCAGAAATCCCCTTTAGCAGGTGGCCGTCTAGTCACATTTTCAACCCCAACTTGTAAGATTCATATCTCAATCTTATGCCCTTGGAAGCATTATAAGCAGATCAAATGCCACATATCCACAGATCCACCTCCCGTGTCTTCTACCACTAATTTGCTCATGCCCTTACACATTTTAATTTGCTCAATTGAATCACCATACTCAGTCATCCAAGCCATGTCAATTTATTTAATCAATATTTATCTAGTACCTACTATGTACCCAGTTATAGAGATCATTTAAATCTTCTCTTGCATAATCAATGCATGGATGGTTCTACTTCCTCTTAAATTGGCCTTTTCTTCACTCTTCCAAATGTCAATGCCTTTATTTACTTTTATCTGAATTTCTGGCTGCTAACTGGACCCTTTACCTGACGTTTCTGATCCTTCTTCAAGACACTCTCAACATTGCCACCATGTTAATCTTCCTACATGGGTTTTATGACCATTTCTTTACAACATTTTTTGTTTAGTTTCCTATCCTTTATATGATAAAGTTCAAATTTTGTAGCATGCTCTTCATGGGTCTGGCTATAGCAACCCCATGCCCTCACCTTGTTCTGGATCCAGATTCCTCCTGGGGTATCTGATAGTCTATGGCACATGGCCTTGGCAACTTTGGGTTCGATCAAGTAATCCTTTGTCATTAATCCATTAAAAAATATTTACTGAGAAACTGCTACATGCTGGGCACTCTTTCAGGTGCTAGAGGAATAGCAGTCGATGAGGTCCTCAAAGTCCTTGACTCCTAAAACTTAAAATGTGAAAGAGAGACCAAAGATGAGGTGGAACACAAATATGTTTACATATTTAGACACTTTTCTAAAGGAAAAGATATGGTATCATATGGTCAAAGATATGGTAGAATAGGGAGATAAATGGTTGGTCAGGGGGTAACATTGAACAGGAGGCCTGAGTTGGCTGCATGAAGACTCGGGGCAGTGGTGTGTGCCAGCAGAGCAAAGAACAAACATCAAGGTCATAAGATTGGAAAAAGCTTGATGTGTCTGAAGAGCCTCAAGGTGAGCAAAGAGAGCAAAACACAGGAGTGATACAGAGAGAGATGGGAGATGAGGTAGAAGAGGCAGGTGTCTCAATCATGTAGGACCTTGGGGGCAGGGGAAGGATTTGAGTGTAATAGAAAGTCATCAGGGGTCTAAGGAAGGGAGTCCCATTCTGTTATTGAAGTTCTAGAAAGATCTTTCCCTCTGTTTCTGCCTGCTGAAACTCACTTATCTTTCCAGTTCATCCTGGTAAGCCACATCTTCCAACTTTCACTTCTCTCCTCCCAACTCCTGTGGGTCAGTTGGAGCCTCTGTTGCTGTCCCTAACATGCTGCCTTTCAACATCATGTCTACTTTTAATATGGTGACTACTTCCATGGAGTTTTTTCACTTTTTTGGGAGCAGTGACTTTTCTCCTCATCCTTGTCCTTCAGAGCCAGACACAGGGTGGGCTCAGGGAATGTCTCCTGGCTGATGAGATAAGCCATCTCACGATGCTTTGTAAGCCAGAAAGGGTAACCTCCGGCCGGAGATCAAAAACACTCAGAGATGTGTCATGGAAGGAGGCCGGGTGCCCTTGATAGTCCCACAAAGATAAAAATCAGTGGCACGAGTATGACCAGTATTTACTCATCAAGCATTTATGTGAACACCTACCATGTGTCAGGGGCTCTTCTTCTGGAAATACACAGACGAATGAATGACCAGGCCTGCAATTGATCACCCACGAAATTCTAGGAGCTTGGTCCATTGGAGGAGCCACATACAGTTCAGGTTGTGAATGATGTTTAAGAAAATATAATGGTGCATAACCAAATCCAAGTCCCTTAAAATGTATTTTTATCCTCTTTGAATATTTTGGGAATAGCACCAAATAAAAATTGCATAAGTCATGGGCCTAACTGCATTATAGTGACATATTGATAAAGATTTAGAAAAACGTATAGAAAAGAGACACTTATGTTTGTTTATTGTCCAAACAATTCATGACCATTATTCATAGTGTCCAGACACCGTTTCTTTAGCTTCAGGCCTGAAACCGTTTCTTTATATTCTTTCCTATCAAATGAACCATTTCTGGCTAATTTCACAACTACTCTGAGAGGAACACTTGTCAACCTTCCTATTGCTCGCAAACCTGCAGCTCTTTAGAAACTGTTGGTAGTGAGTCATTATGGACCTTCTGGCCTCTGTCATTCCTGTGGCTACTTATTTACTGCTGGCTATATGGTTACTCACGACACCATGCCATCCATCATGCTGCCTGTGAGGCTTGTCTTCCATGACTCTCAGATTATTTCTGTGCTCTCCTGACGTGGACCACAGTGCCCATCTTACCTGGAGCATCCAGGAACAATGTGCATGGTCATTCATCTTCTAGTCATGCTAAGTTCACCATTCTGACTGCAACGAGCACAGAGCAACACATCTTCCAACTCTTTTGACATCTCTGGGCAGCACACGGCATTCCTAGAGAGTGATCTCTTTCAGGGTTGACCAGGACCTGCCCTTCCACACACTCCCATCAGTGGGGAGGACAACAAGGGAGCCAACTGGTAGACTGTAGAGAGTGGCCCTATTAGTGTAAGGGATGTCTCTTTCTTGTCTGGCATGACTATGTCTCTACCCAAGAGAGTACAGTATTCCATTAATCAGAGGTAAGACAACAGTCTCAAAAGCTCATAGGAGGGATAGGTAGACCGTCTCAAATGGCCTGGAGCCTTTGGAAGAGGTATGGTGACTGCTGTGGGTTCCAGTAGTAGAGAGTGCTCAGGATAAAGGATGCCTGGCACCCACCCCCCTGCCCTGTCACCTCTGTATATCATGATCAAAGGGGATTCCACGGTGAGAATAAGCCCAGCCAGCACGCACCAGGCCCACCTACCAAGCTCAGCCCGAGAGTTTTCCATGGACCACTAGGTAGCCTGGAGTCCTGAACTCATCTTTTATTTGGTGTGAGTCACTCAATATCAGTACATCAACACAATTCCATTGGCCCAATCTTATGCTATGAAAGAAATATTCTGCCAACCACTGGGAGAGAACATCTTGCCAGTTCTCCCTCCTAGAATGGGGGTCTGGCTCCTAGACCTGAGATTACTATATAGTTATGAGTTATATAGTCACTTAAGGTGTCTGGTTCACCTCCCGGGAGGGTGGAGGATCCAAGAGGACCTCCAAGGGAGCTGACTGGGGTCCACATGGGTCCTGGTTTGGCCATGAAACTTGCTGTATTCCTGAACCAATTCTAGACATCTGAATGGAGCTCAGAATTTTTGAGAAAGAGATTCCCAATTGTGTCCCCTGGGTAGGGCCCTTGCTTACTGACTGGAGGTGGTACTGTCTCAAGAGCTTTCAACTCTCCTTCATTTTACCTTACATGTAGACTTGTGTTTCTTAATCATGGCTTCGCACTACCATCACCTGGAAATTCTGTTAAAAATAGCCTGAGAAGCATCCCTAGAAATTCTGATTTCAGTGGTCCAAGGTTAGAACTGGACATAAGACTATGTTAAAAGCATTTTGGGTAATTCTAGTGTTGCAGTCAGTTTTGAAAATTAGCAATACAGACAAGGTCTCATTGAGTGCCTCTAGGAGGCAGGCAGGGCTGACTCAAGGGTATGTGGGGAGGTCTGCTTTCTCAGGGAGGAAGAACTGCCCATGCTCAGGTAAGTGCTTTATAAATTCTTGCTGAGAAAGAGAACATGAAAATATTTGCCCAGTTCAGTTAGTTATGTATAATATGGAGTTATTGCAAGTCTCCTAAGGAACAGACATTTTTGTCAGCTGTTAGTAATACAAGGACCAGAAAGACCGGTTCCTTTGCCTTGATTAGTTATTTTTCTAATGGAGGAAGCAGACACACCCATCGGCCATTTTAATGCAGGGGCAATAGGAGAACTTAGTTAAGTTTAGTGGCTCAGAGAATATTGAAGGATGAGTAGATGGGGTTGGATGAAAATTCCTCTACCTAGTAAAAGTAGATGCTTAGCGAAACACAGTATGTGTCTGGTACCTTGAACAGTTTGCCAAGATGGGAGCATCTGTTGTGAGGAAGCAGTGGAGAGCGATGAGGCTGGAGAGGGGCATGGGCTGCAGGCTGTGGGCGGCAGTGATGGCCATGCCCAAAGATTGAAAGGAGACACAGCCAACAGCATCTGACAGCAAGAGACTGGGCAGTTTTATTGACTAAGAGAGCCATGGTTGGGTTTGCATTTGGGATGGGAAGGGGAACTAAGGAAGAAGGGATTTGAGGGAGACAGTCTAGAGAGACCTGTGGCAAGACCTCTGCAAAAGTCAGGGTGGGAACTGATGAGGACCTGAGGCAGTGCTGTTTAGTGAGAAGAATGGTAGTCTGGAGCCGTCTGGGAGAATCTGTGGAGGCCACTCCTTTGGGGTGCAGTGTGTGACTGGCTTGGTGGTGAGGAAAAGGGAGGGACGAATCTGGAGGGACCAGTGTTTTGGCCTGAGTGACAGGGCGTGTGGCAGTGTAGAGAGCACAGAAGGAACAGGTTCTACAGGGCCTTCAGCCCTGGGTACTTGAGGTGAGGTCTTTGAGTGGCTCCTAAATAGAGCTTCCAGTACAGGCTGTGGGGTGTGAGGAAGGGGTGGTCATTGGGACTTGAACCTTTGGCTTAAGTGCCTTTCTCAGACTCAGCAGCTGATGAGGAATGTCAGAGTGAGAAATCCATTTCCTGAGAGGATTTCGTTTTTCCATTAAATTCTTCAGCATAAGAGAAACTTTTTTTTTTTTTTTACTTCACAGCTCTGTGTAAGCTCTCATTATGCTATTGTGACTGATCCAAGACGAAGATTTTTCTTTACTTCTATCCACTCATGTATGTACCCCCAACCCAATGCTATTTAAGGGGGAAAATGTGTACCAATTTAACGCCTTAGAAATAACTCATTAGTATTTTCATTAGCAAATGGGAAATTCCACTCTTTGCCCAAAGTTAGTCACTTTAAGGTCCCGGATGATAATGAGTTTGTGTGTTACAGTGAGAAAGGAATTCCTGATAAGATACCAAGTAGCTCTACCCCCACCCCGCAGATTGAAATGTTATTCATTTGTTCTCAACAGATCACACATAATTCAGCGTGGGAAGGAAATGAATTACTTTGGGCTGTAGCAACATATCAAGACAAAAATCATCTTTGATTTAAAAAGATAAATATGAAGTAGATGGGTTTTTACCAAAACACATACACACAAAATGATTTTGCTTTTGAATAAAACCCTAAAAATGGAACATTTGCTATTGCAGAAGAGATGGAGAATGTAAAATCTGTTTGAGTAAAAAAGCCACATGGAAAATTAAGACTCAAGGAAGACAGAATAAGAATGTTGCTCTTGAGAAACATATATTAACCATGTTCTAAATAAGGCACTATATTAAGAACTAAATCCTGAAGACATTTAGCACAGAGCCTCCACATCAGCTGCAAGCTAGGTTTTTTGTCTTGGTTAGAGTCACTGGTATTTCTCATTCATTTCTTTGCCTATTTTAATTTTACATTTGGTATTTATCATTTTTATTGATTTGTAAGAGCTCTTTCTATATGAGGGATGGTAAATCTTTAATAGTTATAAATTATGTGTATTTTCATATAAATATATATAAAATAAACATTATCTTCAGTCTTTTAAGCTTTTATGATGCCATTTACTAGTAGGAAATCTATCATGTGTGATTAATAAAATGGCATTTCAGTTTTTTCCTTTTTATTGCTTTTCAGGGTTTTGTCAGGGTAAGGAAGGTCTTTTCCATCCAAGTATTACAAAACATATTTTCCTAGTGTCTCCTATGACTTTTATAATATTTTTATATAGTTATTTTTTAAAAAATAAACCTATTATTGGTATGTGGTACAGATACAGAAAAATTCACAGATCATGAGTGTCTAATTGGCCATTTTTAGTTTAAAAAAAAAATGCCTTTTTATATTTAACAAGGTATAATATATATACCATGCAATTTATCCATGAAAATTTATCATTCAGTGGTCTTAATATATTTAATAGGGTTGTGCAACTAACACCACAATTTTAGAACATTTTCATCATCGCAAAGAGAAGCCCGTTACCCACTAGCCACCACTTCCCATTCCCATCAATTCTCTAACCCCTGGAAACCACTAATCTATTTTCTGTCTCTATAAAATTTGCCTATTCACCCCAGTTCACTTTTTAATCCATCTGCATTTATTTTTGTGTGTCATGTGGAGTTCTAACATTTTTTTTCCTCACGTGGAAAAAAATTGTCAATTTCCAATTATTGTCACATTGAGTGAAAAAAAAAACAAATTAATAAGTATCCCAGGGAGTTACAGAAACTCAGAAATAGGAGCAACCACTCCTGAGTACATTGTTGGGCAAAGGCTGCCTGGGGCAGATGGCGTTGAGACTGGGCCTTGAAACACCAGTGAGATTTGGAAAGACGGTCGAGGAGAGGAAGGAAGAGGAGGGTTATGGAAAAAGATGGAGAAAAATCCTCATGAGCTCAGAGAAGTGAAGGAGGCCAGTGTCCCTGAAGTGGGCAGTGTGTGGAAGAAGCACGTTACCTGAAAGCTGGAATGTAGCTAGTGTAGGCCCAGGCTGCGCAAGTCCTTGAACCCTTCTCTGAGAAGTTTGTAGTTTATTTCACTAGAATTAAAGGGAAATTTGGGACTTTTCACAAAGGAAGTGAAACAGGAAGCTCTAGAGAGCATGAGGAGGTTTTGAACTTCTCATGTCTAAATGAAGAATCAAGAGCAATCTCTCCTGGCTCCTCTGTTCACCATCTGTGGTTCTCACCGTTTGAGCAACCTCATTTACTGTGTCTTTATCCCTTTGTTCTTCACTGGGGCTTGGGGGAAAGGAAGGACGTGCCCCTTCTAGCTCTGTGTGATTCAGGGATTCCTAGGACGGGTGCTAAGTGGCATAGTGAGGGGCAGGCTCAGGACACCATAGAAGCAGATCACATTTGTCAATAATTGATGCAGTATCAAGTGCTGTTCTAAGTACCTCATGTGACATTACTAAGTTTCATTCTCTCATCAATTCTGAGAGACAGTTGCTGTTGATACCAAACCCTGCTACTAGCACGAGAACAGAGATCCAGCAGTTCGATGACACACTCACAGTCACACAGCCAGTTAAGGTGGAATCTGTGGAGGAACCCAGGGTTCACTCTTCATCACTGTGCTAGACTGCTTCTTTCACCCTGCAGATGTAGCCATGCAAATTCATAGGAAACATTTAGTTTCCTAAACACCTGTTACCTTATCTTGTGTCCCTGACAAAGTAAATGTGGCATCACATTTACTCATGAGTCTAATCGGTTTTGCTTCCATTCATTATGTCTGCTCTCTTAGAAACAGGCCAATCTCACAGATACAAGTCTTTCTTGAAGGCATGCTTTGCCATAGCAATTAGGAATATTCCAGACTGAGGGTCCTTCAGCCCTGGTCCTGAAGTAAGACTGATAGCAACAATGGCAAAATGCAAGTAGCCCATGATGAGCGTGCCCTGAGACTTGTTTTAAACCACAAAATTATTTGTTTGCTCCTTTGTTATTGCAGCATAACTTTATCTTCCCTGACAGATACACCTTATGAACTTTTTGCTTCAGCACTAAATTGACCCAAACAACTCTGCTTGGTGATCTGTGTTTTCTAAAGTGTCAAGTCACTCAACAAGTGCCCTCTTTTGTGCTTTTTAACCATTCTGTCTATTTTTCATGCAAAACCATAAGGGCATCAGAGTGGATCTGACTGAAAATGTGAGTCATGTACAAAGGCTTTATTGAAATTCTTTAAAGAGGGCTCCTGGGCCTTTATCTATTTATATTTGCATTTCCAATAATTTTTAAAATAATAGTGGGAATTAAAACAGCTCCACCACTGAGCTATACCTCCAGCCCTTTTTATGTTTTGTTTTTTTTTTTTTTTTTTTTGAGACAAGATCTTGCTAAGTTGCCCAGGCTGGTCTCAAACTAGCAGCTTCTGAAGTAGCTGGGATCACAGGCTTGTGCTACTGTGCCCGGCTCTAACTGGATTTCTGACGACTGATATTGATGAAAACTTACTTCCCTTTGTGTGTGGCTGATGTTTTAGCTGAGATTCTTGATTGCTTGAAACAGACCTCCCTATATCAGGCAGCCATCAAGAGGGTGCCCAATAATGTCCACCTCCTATCATATAGCATGATATTTCTGGAATTGAGTTATTACAGTGTATGTCTGTCACCTTGGGTGGTCCTCCCTCCCTCCCCCACTCCCTTACTCCTCCCTCCTCCCCACTGTCCCTGGGGAACAGAGGATGTGGCCTGCCCAAACCAAAAGCACAGCTTGACTATAACTTGGGGAGACCTGAGTAACAACCACTTGGCTTAACCACTTGTGAATTCCTGACCCACAGAAACTGCATAAAATAATAAAAGTTGTTGTTTTAATTCCCTATATGTTGGGATCACTTGTTACACAGCAATAGATAATATACTTCCCTAAAACAGTTTAAATAAAGGAAAATATAAGAAACCAGAGAAATCTTACAGAGCCAAATTTCAGGAAGCACAGGTAGGTGTCTCTACATGGGGAAAGTTATTGGCCAGCGATGGTCAGTCAGCACCTCTTTCTGGTGCTAGCTCTTTGGAGCAGCATGGCTTCTAGCAGCTGCTGTATTGTTTTCCACCTTTCATCCTTGTATCTTGATTTCTCTTACTTTCCAATAACATTGGTTTGTGTGGTGCAAGTGACCATGGAGTCATAGCTGCCCTTTTTCCACATGTTCTTGCTTCAATGCCCAACAGAGACTAGTTCAATCTCTGGGCCCCACAACATATTCTCAGGACAGAGTCTCCTCAATGAAGATGGCATCATGAAAATCAGCTGTGATAAGCAGTCACGTCACTAGGTACTGAGGGTTTCCTTTGCTCAGACTGGTGTTGGGTGCAGAGCAGGCTGAACTGTGTTGTCTGCAGGGCAGGCTGAACAGATATTGGCTGTAAGATAGCCCACGCACTCAAACCCCCCTCTATCTGGTCCTTTATCACCTGTTTGCCTCAAGTCTGAACATTCAACCCTGCTCAAGGCTGAACACTTAACCCCCCCTTGGGCCAACAAGGCAGCTTGCAGACCCAGAGGCCCCATTAGATTTGGGCTATAAAAACTCCCTCCTGCCAGGCCCCCCTCTCTCTTGCTCTCCCTCTCTCTTGTTCTCTTTGTCTTTCTTGCGCACGCGCTCTCTGTCTCTCTCTTGCTCTTGCTCTCTCCCTTTTCATCTCTCTCTTCTTCTCTTTTCTCTCTCTCTCTCTTTCCTTCTTTCTTTTCTCTTTGTTGCACTGCTGCAATAAAGATCTTTTGGTTGCTCTGAGTGTTGTGGTCACTTTCCTTTCAACTGGGAAATGGGCCGTATTGGATTAGAACAGGAAGTGGCTATGAAAGCAAATTGATTTTCATTTGCCTGGGACACTAACAAATTATTAGCAAAAATGAAATATACAGGAACATGTTTTTAAATCTTGTATAAAAGGATCCTTTTGAAAAGTAAATGGTTGTCCTTCTCTTATCTGATTACGAAATCTCTTTTCTCATTTTCAGCATTTATGAAGTAGGAGCACACCTACAGTTTTATGCAACAATTACTATGCTGGTTAATGTTCTACCAAAGGGAACTTCGGGGGGAAGAACCCCATTTCTGTGTGGATACTTATAAAAACATGAAGAAGTTTGTTAGTAAAAATTTCATGTCTTAGAAGGCAAAATGATGCCGTCTACAAAGTAAGGGTCTTGGAATCACTAAATCTGGATTTGCACCCCAATTTTACAACTGAATAACTTTGGATCTCTCTGATCCTCAGTCCCTTCAGTAAAATGAATATAATCACAACCTCATAAGGCTTTTGTAAGAAATAGATGCACTGATATATGTATCATGTCTAAAACTATATCTCACACATATTAGGAACTTGATTAAAGCTAGGTCATAACTATATTTGACAAGTATTTTCAGATATATATATATATATATATATATATATATATATATATATATATATATATATATATATATTAAATCATTCATTGCATGCATGAGAAAATGGTAACAGTATTCAATGCCACTTCTTTTTCCTGGAATATTTAGGGCTGGTTTTGAGAAAAATAAATGAATCATGCATTCTGTCTCCAGTTCAATCATTTTTGTGATTCTGAAACAGTGGGTCTGATGGGAACCCACCTCTGTGAGGTCAGATGGTGAAGTGCACCAGGTAAGATAGCTTGAGGCTCCAGGAAGTCCTTGATAGGACTCCAGGGCCTGTCCTGCCCCTGCTTGTCTAAATGCAAATTTTACTCATTCTTGCGGGGACCTTTCAGATACACCTCCAGCACAATCCTTTTCAGATTCTGTCCAGTTTCAAGTGTGCCAAAGGGAAGTGATGTCTGGGGACTGGTCTCTGCTTTCCTTTGCTGGCAATTGCCATGTAGCAACGATAAAGGTTCAGAAGGCAGCCTGCTCTGCTGTAGTAAAAAGATAGAGTTTGAGTCAATTGAGCCTGAGCACATCATAACTATTAAAATTGGGGCATTTTAGTGACCCTTTGCAACTCCACATCCTTATCTATAAAGGGAGATGGTAATCCCTACCTCGACCCATAATTGTGATGATTGGAAATTATAGCAGGGTCGGTACCTAGAAAACACTCAGTGAGTGTAGCTAATGGTTTTCATTTTATTTTATCTAAGCATATCATTTTATTCAATAATTATTGAAAGACAAATTTGTCCTATCCTAGGCAACACTCTACACACTAAAGGAGCAGACATCAGAGAACAACAACAACAACAAAAATGTAAAGTGGCCGGTCACATGGCACTTATGTCCTAAGTGCTGGGAGACAGCCAATAAACATGCCAGGGGGTGATAAGTGCAAGAGCAAGAGAGAACACAGGAACAGGGAGAGAGGAAAGAGATGGGCCACTTTATATTGAGCAATCAGGGAAGGCCTCTCAGAGAGGCCACTGTTGAATCAAAGGCCAGAAAGAAGCCCAGGAGTAGCCAAGGTAGTTATGTTTATAAGCACTTCGGTGGAGGGAATTGAGAGAGCACAGACGTTAGAATGGGAACATGCTGGGGTTGGAGGAATAGCAAGGAATTGAAGGAGGGACCAAGGAGAAGGAGGGAAAGAGAGTGAGCAGATGGGCAGGGGCCTCAGCCTTCAGGGTCTATCAAATAACATCAACTCCCGGCTTGGTAAGGAGCGATGCACTCAAGAGGGTTATTACAAAAGAAAAAGGGAGAATTGCAATAGGGAGGATGACAGGTCTTTGAAAGCATCTCAAAGGTGAGGCCATAGGGGATTGCTTTCATGGAGAGGGTCAAGGAAGTTAGAAAATCCAGGGATGGGAAGCGGGATGAAGGCGGGGTGTGATCAGACCCTAGTTCAGAGCATCTTTTGCCCTGAGGTCTGTTCTCAGAAGGGGCTGATTCAAGCTGAGCCTGGACCAAAAGTCAGGGGCCTAGAGGAAGGAGAGAGAAACACAACTGGAGTTTGGTTACGTCCTATGGGTCAGTAGGGACAAGCAGGGCAGCTAATCATTCACAAGGCAGAGATCAGAAGTTCAGAGGCTCTGTGCCTGGCTTTATTGTGGGTAAACAAGGGGCCTGAGCATCCAGGAGTCATATCTAAGTCATATGGGAAGAAGGGAGGGTCTCTGCAGGAAGCTGTTGGAACACACAGGATGGGGTCACTTCCTGACCTCCTCTGTCTTCTAGCATCACAAGGCCGAGGTCAAATTCATACTTGTCAGGCCTTTGGATTTTTTTCTGAGTGAGAAATGAAGTGAATGATGTGTGACCCAGCAAAACCTTGTTTGTGACTTTAGGGTTTCATCCTTAAAGAGCCAGCGGTCCACTCCACTCAGAGAATGTATAACTTCTCCTCCTGGTCGCTCCCGGATTCCTGCCCTCTGGCTTTACTCCTGCCAGTCCAAAGAGATCACTCCTACTAGGGTCACCAGTGGAATTTCCTTCACTTGAGTCATCCACTTTATGCTGATCAGCTTGTGTCACTCAGTAGATTTGGGAGTACTTTGAAGAAGGGGCTTAATGCAGTGCCTAGGATCTATACAGTTCCCCAAATATTGTAATATGAGAATGTTTGTGATCTCCCTAGGAGCCTCCCAAGTAGTTATATAACTTATCAAATTTGAATGCTGGTGCCTTAGGACAAGGAAGCACGACTGATGGAACAAGCCACAAGAAAGCTACTTTTATTACCATGCTTAATGTCTGAAGAGGTCAGCAAACTAAGGCCAGCAGGCCAACCCAGCCCATTGCCTGTTTTTATAAAAAACATTTTGCAGGAAGGCATCCACACTCATTTATTTGTGTATTGTCTCTGGCTGCTTTCACACCATGGTGGGAGAACAGAGTAACTGCAACAGAGACTGGAAGGCCTGCAAAGCCTAAAATATTTACCATCTGGCTCTTTACAGAGTCAGCTGACGCATGTCTCAAGAACCGTCTCCTTGCATCGTTGCTTGACTTCATTGTAATAGTAGCAGGGAGAACTTTATTACATAAATGTCAAGGAACTATTTTTATTTTTGATTAAGATTACCAGAGATTGCCATCGCCTGGTCCTCCCGGGGCCAGGATAATGTTCTAGTTTAAGCACTGTCTGTACTCTTCAAAGCGGGCCTGGCTTCTTCCTTGGTTAACCTCCACCTAATTTCACTTTTACTGGTGAGGTCTGTTGTTTTTTCAGGACTTTGCATCCTGGTAGGTCTCTGCTGAGCACCCTGTCAGTGGAAACACCGTGAGCCTGCACTGTGAGCTGGGGCACCCCACAGGTTGTGCTGTTTTGAGGGCAGTATCCTGGTGTTGTGTTGTTTTGCAAAATTAGATACTCCTTTGTTGAAGACCTCATTCTTTTCTGCTTTATTATCACCCAATCATCTTTTACAAAATTCTTTTTTTTACCTTATTGCACCATCTCAATTTTTTATCTTATAAATGCAAGGTATAGTGATTCTAGCATTTTATTGTAAATAGCAGCACAGTGCACAATAGCCAAGTTATGGAACCAGTTTAGGTGCCCATCAACAGAAAAATGGTTAAAGAAAATAAGGTATGTGTGTGTGTGTGTGTGTGTATATATATATATATATATATATATATATATATATATATATATAT
This sequence comes from Marmota flaviventris, assembly GCF_047511675.1. Lineage (NCBI taxonomy): Eukaryota > Metazoa > Chordata > Mammalia > Rodentia > Sciuridae > Marmota > Marmota flaviventris. The sequence continues at coordinate 17,709,215 of NC_092501.1, forward strand.
ATATATATATATATAATGGAGTTTTATTCAGCCATAAAGAAGAATAAAATTAAGTAATTTGCATGACATGGATGGGATTTGAGACTCTGTTAAATGAAATAAGCCAGATTCAGAAAGTCAAGGGTCATGTGTTTTCTTTGCTATAGAAACTGGAGAGGAAAAAGAAAAAATAAAGGTGTAGAGGGCAGGTGAAATCTTATGAAAATTGAAGGACAATCAGCAGAAGAAAAGGACCAGGGGGAGGGAAGAAGGCAGGGAAAGGGGAACTACGGAGGAATGATATTGGTCAATTTCTATTGCTATGTTGTGAGTATATATGAATACATAACAATAAATCTCACCAGTAAGTACAACTATAATGCACCAATAGAAATAGGAGAATGAAAGACATTTTGAAAAATACAAAAAGCATTTAAAGGAAAAAATGTCATGCATGCTCATATCTTGGCACATATTATTTTCATGTTAGGTATTTTTTTAAAGTTGGCATTGTAATGAAGATACCATTGTGTGAGCTCTTCTGTTTTGATACTGTAAACATTTTTCTTAGAAAACAACTTAAATTCAATAGGAGACATCATTGCTACTTGCTGGTCCATCCTAGCTCACCGTGAACTTCTCCCAGGCTGTCTGTTTTATTCTTAAATTTTTCGAATGTTGACAGTTTCTATTCCTCCAGAGCTGGATTTCTCAATCTTGTCACCACTAACTGTCTGAGAGGGACACTTTTTTGTTGTGGGTGCTGTCTGTTCACTGAAGGATGATTGGCAGCATCCCTACCTCTGCCGGCTAGATGCCAGCAGCATCCCTCCCCTCAGTTTGTGCCAGATAAACATTGCTCCAGATCTTGCCAAATGTCCCCTGCAGGGGGAAAAAAAATCCTTGGTTGAGAAGCACTACTCCAAATTATCTTCCCTTATGTTTTCCTTTTTGCATTCTTGGGTCCCCGGGCTCCTTACTCTCCCATGAATCAAAGAAAACACAAATATCTTGCTACTTTATTATTGTAGAACAATTGAATTTTGAAGCTTGATCTCATATTGAGCTCCTGGCCTGCATTTATACATCACTGAGGTGTTTATTTTGACTAAACACAAAAGCCATCTATTGAGGGCCTACTCTTAGCATTGCAAAGAATCTGTGGGCTTTGAAACCATGGTTCTTTCTTTAACTTATCCTGGACCAAATTAAAGTTCACCCTGCCAAGGTTGTGGCGTGTGTGTGTGTGTGTGTGTGTTTCTTTCATTCTTCTCCCTGCTGACTATTAAAGGAAAGGGCTTACTGAGAGGTTTCTAATGGTCTTTCAAACAACTCTATGCTCCTAATTAAAATTAAAATTTTGGTTGGAGACTTGCTACTTTAAGGAACATTTACTAAGAATGTAAAAATCTCCCATATCTAAAAATCTATCCCTTTTATTTCTTCTTTGAAAGATCCAGCTACATTTGATATTATTCAACTCTAGGCCCCTGTGTGTCTTCTTTCCATGGGCCTACAGCAAAGAATTGCTTTGGAATCTAGACCCCATTCCTTCGTGCACATTTCTTTATTTTGTTAATGTATTTCTGCTGGCAGGAATAATAAAAAAATTGAGTCAGAAGCTTTGAAAAGTGCATTTTCACAGTCAGCTACATGAAAGAGAAAAGGCTGAGTCAATGGCCAACGCCATAGGACGCTTCCTGACAATGTGCAGCCTCCTTCCTTTGTCCTGTCTGAGCTTAGATAGCCTGAGTGGGGTGTACCTGCAATTCCCTTGGAAAAATGCCATAGCAATTCAATACATGTCAGGATAGGGGTGGCATTTTCCAATTCACTTGTATTTGCTCCTTTCCTCAATTTCACGCTTTTATTCCCACTTACAAAGCTCCCTCTTACATTATTATCATTCCATTTCTTAGAAAAGTGAATCTGTGCATGATGGACTCAATTCTGCCATCTTTTCTCATATCCACTTAGGAACAGTAGGCTCTATGACAGTCAGGGCAATGCTATTTAGGAGATGCTGTATTTCCTGAGTTGTCTGTGCCAAAGCACGCCTTCCCATTCTGCCTAGAGTTCCTCATGTAGCCAAGACAGTCACTTAGCTTTTATTCCCCTGTCCGTGCCCTAAAAATGCAGACAAACATACTTTCCTTTTCCTTGCTGGGTACAGAGCAAGAGGAAGGAAACGTTTATAAAGTCTGAGAATGGAGGAAGGTGAGATTAATCATGCAAGTTCTGGGTACCAACTGCTATGCTACACTTTTAATATACACAATTTAATTTATCATTGTAACATCCTCTCAGGTTGGTTCTATTATTCTTATCCTTATTGAACAGGTTACATTGTAGGGATATGAGATGTATTAGCTAAGACATCTCATATCCCTACAATGGACTGAGCAATAAAAAGGAACATTGCCATGAATGAGCCTCAAAACCATGATGCTAAGTACAAGAATCTGGACACAGGAGACCCCATATTGTATTATTCTATTTATGCAAAATGTCCAGAAAAGGCAAAAAGAAAGTAGAGAAGTGTTTTCCAGGAGCTGAGAATGGGAATGAGAGTTCATATTGGAGGGACAGAAATGTTCCAGAACTCATTTATGGTGAGGGATGCATTACTTGGTGAAGATACTACACATCACGGAGTTATACATTTGAAATGGATGATCTGTAAAGTAGACCTTAGTAAATTTTTAAAAAGCAAGAGTGTAAGAAAAAGAGTAAAAGAGAGTAAAAAAGAGGAGGGAAAGGAAGAAAGGAAGAGAGACAAGAGAAGGAAAGAAGAAAAGAAGAAATTTCACAGAATGGATCTGAACCCAAATCCAAATGCAGGTTGGGGCCCTGGAGATGCTGACCTTAACCACGCACTTCATTGTTACTCCTGTTCTGGCTTCTTCTTTTCTAATCCCTCATTTCCACTTTCCTCACTTTCTTCTGTCTCTGAAACCTAAAGGTGAGCTGCCCTTTGTCCACCTAGGGTCTGTTTGCCATGCACCAAAGAGCCCCCTCCAGTGAAGTGTGCACAGCCACCCCTGTTCTGGTGAATTTCTTGATGAGTTTCTTGATGTGGTCCATCTGAATCAAGTTTTGCTCTGCTTCTAGCCCAGTCTCACATTCTGAAATTGCAGATATATTTTGGCTTCCCAGGTTTGTCACTTGGCAATCTCTTAGGTGTGAGGTGCCCTTATTTTCTGCCACCATCTGCCCTTGGCTATTCTGCACAGCCACCTGGCTTCCAGGACACTTTGAGGTCTCAGAGTCCTGGCTGGTGCCTCTGTGTGGCCTCCAAGGACCTCTGGAGGGTAGGGTTATGACTTCACTAATTTTTCCCTAAGGTTATGGCCCACTCCTCTTCTGCATTCTTTTCTTTCTTTCAGTAGAGCCAACATGGAATTCCTTCCTCTAGATTATAGACTAATCCAGATAAATGCAGATTTCAACACGAAAAGATGGGCCATAAAGTCCATTTACTATTTTAAAGATCAAGTTTCTGAGATGGAAGTATATTAAATCTGGTATTATCCTGAGACAGAGAAAAGCTAGCATAATAAACATTCTTCAGAGGCCTTAATGGTCCTCATTCTGCCTGTTGTTAGTCAGGAATCAACTCGACCTAAACACATGCCAGCAGAAAAGGAGATTCATCGGCTTACATATTGAAAGGTTCAGGAACAATTGTATCCAGGACTTGAATAATGTTGTTCTATTGGACTCACTCCTGATATTGCCTCTGTTCAAGGACAGCCATTTCCATCCTGGTGGGGAAGGGAAAAAAAAGTCAGAAACTTGTCATTCCACTTAGGGCACTTTAAAGGAATGTGAAAATATTTAGGGGTTGAATGGTAAGAGTCTTCAATATATTTTTTTCCTTTTCTTTGACAATTCCTAGGCAAATAAACTGAGATCAGAAAAGGGTCTCAGGCATTTCTGGGCTGAAACCCCTTAGAGAAAAAGGCCCCAATTCAGAGAGAGCATAAATTGCCCAGGATAATAGCTCACACCAGGTACTCTTCATTTTGGTGATACTTGCTTCTAATGGCTAATGTGGGCAATGGGTGCTGTCGGTGTTAGAGCACTGGAGAATGTGCAGCCAGCTCAGACAGAGTCTGATTTTCCTTCTTTAATGTGAGTCACCATGAAATCAGTGGGAATTAAAAAGGCGAGGGGCGGGGCTTTAAAACTGTCATGTGGAGCTGAGCCCACGAGTCTGTGAAGGCACCATTCTCAGAGAGAATCTAGACATTTTTGGAGATATTCATCATGCCAGCCTTCAACACTGGCGATCAGCCTTGAAAAGACTTCTCTGATTGTGCTAATGCTATCACTGATTCTCAAGTGACACCCTCACAGAGCAGAGCTTTTGCAGAGAAAGTGGCTGATGTCCTGAGCAGATGTAATGTTCCCCCATGTGATTGAAATTGTCAACCTTTTCCATGTGACAAATGAGTCACATTTATAATGGAGAAAGGGGCACGCTGAGCTGAATAATGTGGCACTAATGATTAGCACTAAGGATTATGTCATAGCACTGATTTTGACAGCCTGGGTTATTATTTTCCTCTCTAAACAATCTTTGTAAAGGCAATGGGCATCTACCACCACATATTCATTTGTCAAACTCTTTCCAGGAAGCATGAAAGGTTTTTGCTTCTTTAACAATGGGGGAATCCCAATGAATTTTCAAGACAACTGGATATATATATCTTCAATCTGATACACTGACTTTAATATGCCCTAGAGATATCATTTATTTTCTGTAATATTGGTATTGCATCTGGACTTAACATTGGCCTCTCTTTCAGAACCACAAGGTTAAATTGAAGAGAAATCAATGACTTGAAGGATTTTGGTTTTGTTAACAGAGGCAATATATGTGATGATGACTTATTTCTTGATTGGTTCAGAGCAGTACTGCAGTATGACCAAGGAACATGTTTCCAAACTAATTCTCCTCTTAGAATGCATGAACCTGGGCATTGGGAAAAAAGATTCTCTACTTTATCTTTACTCCTGAACTTTTCTGTATTTTATTAGCTGCACAATAGACAGCTTCCTGCAAATATATATATATATATATATATATATATATATATATATATATATATATATATATTTTTTTTTTTTTTCCTGTCGGATACAGTGGCACATGCCTAAAATTCCAAGGACTTCTTCAGAGGTTGAGGTAGGAGAATTGCAACTTAGGGACATCCTGTCTCAAAGTAAAAAATAAAAAGACTATAGATATAGCTCAGTGTTGAAATGCCCTGTGTTCAATCCCCAGAACCGAATATAAATATAGGTGGATGTGTTTGTAATTTTTTAAGAATTTGTATGTATGAATAAAAGTCGAGTTTGAATGTGTGTGTGTGTGTGTATGTGTGTGTGCCAGTTCCTTTTATTTGCTCCAACTACTAGTGATTTAAGCAATATAATGATGTTAGTTTTTCCTAAGGCTAAAATTAAGGAACATTCTGTCACCAAACCCCAATATCCTAGATTCTTGTCTCTTAGCCAGTATGATCCTTTTCTGTGGAATCATGTTTGACAGTTGGCTGCAGTTTCAGAAGTATAATGCACCTGGAAGGCGCTTAGGATATTCTGCTGGTAAAATGGGCTGTGACTGACTTATTTTGGAGTCTGATTTATGCACTTTTTAACCTAGCATGATGGTCTAATCCGATCCATAATGGAAAGAAAGGTCTCACTGTTCTCTTGTGGTGACAATGTCCTGGTGGTGGACTGCCAAATACATGGGGCCTCATCTCCTCCACCATGGCTGCTGAACTGGACTGTTGTCAAATGGGGCCACTTGGAGAGTGAGAGCATTCGTTCTGTGCACCACGTGGTGGCCATGGCCTTGGTGGGTGCTTTGAGGTCTGTGGGCAGCACCGGGGCTGAGGAGAGTGAGCTGCACGTGCGGCTGAGCTGCTGCCGCACACAAGATTCTCTTTGAGGTTTGAGAACCAGAGGGAAGTGGCTGGTGTGCAGCCTGTTGGCATGCTAAGCTTCGCGCTGTTTAACATCCTGTGCTAAAAGGGTGTTCTTTGAAGCAATAACCTTTTAAAATTAATAGTGCTGTCCCTGAGCAGCAGTCATTTTCTTAGAAATGTCACTCTTCACCTTTATTTAAATAATGCTGCGCTTTTAACGATAAAAGCACAAAGCTATCAAAGAAAAAAATTTAAAATAAAAGAATAAAGCAATTTTAAAAAAAGCAGTGACTAGCTTACAAAGAGACTTTCCTACATGAAAGCAAAGGCTTTCCCAGGCCTCTAGGGAAGGTGCACCTTGGCAGAAGGGAGGATTGCCTGGCGGGGAACTCCCTGGGGACAGTCCTCATGCTCAGATGGCCCAGGGTTCCTGAGGCAAGAGTGGCAGCACCTGGCTGCTGAGGATCCTGTCAAACCTACAGACACACAGAAGGGGCCTGTTTGTTGTCAGGGGACTTGGAGTGCACCCCAAAGGGCTGCAGAAGGTATTCCATTTGTCTTGGCCTTCCTCTGGGTGTCTGCTGCAGGGGCATGGATACCTAAGGGTTAGGGGAGACTTCCTCCTCTTTACGGTTGCAGATTAGCTAATAGATTCTCTTACAAAGGCGATGAGTGAGAGCTCAGGATTGAGAGACAGACGTGAGTCAGGAGGGCTTTTAAACTAACTCCTTTTTATTTTTTACTCAAAATACCATGAAATATTGATTGGCTACTACTTGTACTGTTTCTTCTGCCCTAGGCTGATGACGGGAACACTTCCAGCCATTAGTTATCTCTGGCATCAGGGTAGAACTGATGATCCATCCTGTCTCAGGAAGAATGACAAAAATAGGTCCATCTAAGATCAGGCTTTGTGGATGTAACCCCCTGAGGCAACCCAACATTCTCTTTTAGAGTAGATAAACAACTACATATGATGTTTGGGGCACAAAGAGGAGAATTTTTTTTTCCTTTTCTTTTTTAAAAATTTTCTTGATATGCTAATGGAAATATTTCTGAAGGCAATCTCGTGAATAGTCTCTTGACTTCGAAAAAGGTACACAGTGCAAAGAACATTTCATACTACAGTTGCTTACTCATGTTTCTCTCTATACATACATGCATGTGAGCCCCATGTGTGCACGAGCATATGCGTGCGCGCACGCACACACACACATGCACACACACACACACACAATTATCTCTTGAGAGTGCAGTGACCCAGTCTGGAAGAGACTTGCTCTCCAGGATGGGGAGTGGGTTATAAAGTCTGCTTTTCCAGTGGAAGGAAGGATGCTTACTTGGCAACTATTAGCTGGTCTCTGGTCTCAGTGTCTCTGATATGGAAAGAACAAATCTTGTGTCTCAGCCATCATTAATTTAGTTAGTGATTCCAAGGGTTGACATTTTGAGTTGGCCTGAGCTAGGCAGGCCCTGAGGGCTGTGCAAGGCTCCCTCACATGCTCAGTTCTCTGGGCAGCAGGCCAGCTAGGCGGCTTTGCTTCTAGGGGTTGGCTGGACGTCAGTGGGCTTGGGGATGGGGGTTGGAGAGCAGGGGGACTGGGGCATGGGTTTTTCATCCTTCATCAAGCTTGCTTGTTCACCTGGCTGGAGCCGGGTTCTGAGAGAATGGGGAAGAGGTACATGTGGGCATCTCTCAAGGCCTAGGCTCAGAATGGTCAATGCATCACTTCCATGACATTCTGTTAACCATCCCAGATTTCAAGGGTGGAGAAATAGACTGTTACTTCCTTTTTTTTTTTTTTTTTGAGAGAGAGAGAGAGAGAGAGAGAGAGAGAGAGAGAGAGAGAGAGAGAGAGAATATTTTTTTAATATTTACTTTTTAGTTTTCGGCAGACATAACATCTTTGTATATGGTGCTGAGGATCGAACCCGGGCCAAACACAGGAAAGGCGAGCGCGCTACCGCTTGAGCCACATCCCCAGCCCCAGACTGTTACTTCTTGATGGGTGGAGTTACAAATTGACATGTAAACAGCTCATACTGAAAATGTAAATTTTTAATATGTCTTGTTTTTTAATGTATCTATACATCTATGAAGCCATTATCACATTCAAGGCTATGAACAGAGTCCTCCCCCTAAAATTTGATGTCCCTTTGTCCTCTTCTCTTCCTGCCTGTTCCTCCACCCCCAGGGGACCACTGATCTGTTTCCTATATCAAACATTGGTTTGTACTTTTTAGAATTTTATATAAATGGAGTCAAATAGTAAACACTTTTTTTATCTGCCTTCTTCTCTCAGCATAATTATTTTGGAATTTATCAATGTCAAGTAACTTATCTATAGTACATTCCCTTTTATTGCTGAGTATGTCATTGTGAAGACATAATACTTGATCTAGTCACCTGTTGATGGGTTTGGTTGTTCTCAATTTTTGGCTATTACAAATAAAGTTGCCATGGTTATTAATGAATATTCATCAATCTTTGTATGGACATATTCTTTAATTGGTCTTAGCTAAATATCTAGAAGTGGGATGACTAGATTGCAAAGTAGGTTAACATTTGAATTTTAAGAAAACTCCAAACTATTAGCCAAAATGGTTATACCATTTTACACTTCCATTAGTCGTGTATAAGAGTTCTAGTTCTTTCAAATACAGTTGGAATGGGAGATCTTTTTGATTTTGGTTACTCTAATAGGTAAATGTGATATTTCATAAAGTTTTTTAAATTTGAATTTCCCTCATGATCCAATGATATTAAGTGATCTTTCTCATGTTTACTTGATTCCAGAATCTCTTTTTTTGGTGAGGTGTCTGTTCAAAATTTTTGTCCTTCTTTTGAAGTGAGTTGTCTTCTTTTTTTTTTTTTTTGAGTTTTAAGAGTTACGTACCCGTTCTGAATACAAATCTTCTTTCAGGAATATAATTTGAAAATATTTTCTTCCAGTGTGGGGGTTTTCTTTTCAGGTTTTTAACTGTGTCTTTTGACAAGCAAAAGCTTTAAACCTTATTGAAATCCAATTTACCAAATTTTATGGTCCTTTTAATATATCTAAAAACTGTCTTCTTAACTCAAACTCACTAAGGCTTTCTTCTGTTTTTTTTTTTTTTTCTATAAATGTTATAGTTTTTATTTTATAGTTTGTAATTTTAGGTGCTCAATTTATTTTGAGTCGGGTTTGAATACAGTAGGTGGTGTGGATAGCCAATAGTTTCAATACCCTTTGTTGCAAAGATGATACTCTCTCCCTCACATTTGCTTGGCACCTTTGTTGATATTCAGTTGTCTATTTCTGTGTGGGTCTGTTTTAAATTCTGCTTTGTTCCATTCATGTATCTGTCCACCTTATGTTAACACCCTACTGTCTCACTGAGTAGAACTTTATAATAAGATTTGAAATCAGGTAGAGTTAGTGTTAGACCGGGACGCAAGAAAAGACCACTGACTCCAATTAAAATAAAATTAAAGCAAGCTTATTATTTCGACCGGCCGGGCTGCCTCTCCCTCCCAAAACGGCAGGAACAAGACAGCCCCCCACCTTTCCTACAGCCCAGCTTTATAGCCCAGAAAGTTACACAAAAGGGGGGTTACAGATAACAGAACTCTGACAAGCATCACACTAATGGTAGTTTACATTTTTTTTTTTTTTTGCTGGCCCCAACATCAGAATTTATGAGGGCCATTAGAGCCTCAGAGAGGGTTGTTGTCTGGCCAGGGAAGGCCGATATTTATGAGGTGTCACTAAGTTTCAGAGAGGGCTGCTATCTGGTCAGAGAGCCAGGCATGGGTGAGTTCAAGGCACGGGCAGGCATTCCAAGCAGGTTCAGAATTTGCAGTAATTTGTAGTAAAGCCGAAATTATCTTTTCATGGTTTTGTGGCGAGATGCCCAATTTTAAGAAAAGATCAGGTTGGGTCTATCAGTTAGTTCAACTTGAATCGTTTTAAAGCCATGTTGTGTTCTTGTGACGAGCAGAACCTGGCTGAACACTTGAGGCAACTGCTACAAATCTCTGGGAAGCTCTCTTCTCTGATACTCTGTCCTCTGAATTCCTGGTGCCCTGGTATCTCAAGACTCTCAATTCTGTCTCCTGGGCTCAGTGACCTCTGACCCCTGATCTCCAACAGGTTCCCTTTCCCTGCACTGTGACCTGCAAATGCTCTGGAGGCAGGATGCTGAGTCAGCCTTGAGACCCGCCTTATTTTTTTCCTTGTCTCCCAATAGTTATTGACTTTTGTTTCCTGATGTCTGTTGTGTTGTATTTGTATCATGGGAGTAAGGCTGTTACTCTAAAAAATGAAAGCCACAAATACAGCAATTTTCATATGTAATCTACTAGAGGAAGTATCAGAAAAATTGGAGATCTTAACCTTTCTTGCTTTTTCTATGTTGACTTTAATCATTTGTGTTAACATCCACACTGCAATTTGGAAATAGTCTTAAGAGATTTGACCTCACAGTGGCTGTGTCAAAGCAGAACAAAATTCAGCTGTTCCAATTCCCATGTAATTAATGGAAGCACAGTGTTTGGGAACGTGTGGGCATATGAGGAATCCTGAGAGAGCAGACACAGTATATTTCCTACAGACGCTGCTGGCTGAGCTCTGTCAATTCTACAAAGCAGAGAGGGATGTAACAGTCTATTCTGTCTGAGGAACTGCAAATCATTCAGGACAGGGAAGTGTGTGTGGTAGGGAGGAGGAAAGAGAAATGAGGGGCAGAGTAGTGCTGTTAAAAAATGAGATTGGAAAATAGCAGGTAGAGTTTGGACACAGAGCCTCACATACAGTGCTATGGAATTTGGATTACATTGAGGGCAGTGGAGAGTCTGATGAAATTTAAATTTAGAGACATTTGAACTTTAGAAAAATTGTTCTGGCAGGAAAATATGAAAAATGTTTGTATGAGGTTTGGGTGTATTTATGTTACATGTAAGAGATTTTTAGGAGGGTATTGGAATAGTTTTGCTAAAGATACAGGGAAAACTTGAAGAAACAGCAGCAGTAGCCAGGAGGTTAGAGAAAAGCAAAGTTCAAGAGATTTTTTTTTTTTTGCTACTTTTTAAAAAAAATTCATTTTAATTTGTTATATATCACAGAAGAATGCAATTAAGTTCATATTACACATATAGAGCACAATTTTTCATGTCTCTGGTTATACACAAAGTAGAGTCACACCATTCATATCTTCATACATGTATTTAGGATAATGATGTCCATCTCATTCCACCATCTTTACTACCCCCATGCCCCCTCCCTACCCCTCCCTTCCTTTTCTCCTATCTAAAGTTTGTCTACTCCTCCCATGCCCCCCCATCCCCATTATGAATCAGCATTCTTATATTAGAGAAAACATTTGGCATTTGTTTTGGGGGGATTGGCTTACTTCACTTAGCATAATATTCTCCATTTATTTACCTGAAAATGCCATGATTTTATTCTCTTTTAATGCTGAGTAATATTCCATTGTGTATATACACCCATTTTCTTTGTCCATTCATCTACTGAAGGGCATCTAGGTTGGTTACACAGTTTAGGTATTGTGAATTGTGCCACTATAAACATTGATGTGACTGTGTCCCTGTAGTATGCTGTTTTTAAGCTCTTTGGGTATGGACTGAGGAGTAGGATAGCTGGGTCAAATGGTAGTTCCATTCCCAGTTTTCCAAGGAATCTTCCTACTGCCTTCTAGATTGGCTGAGCCAATTTGCAGTCCCACCAGCAATGTATGAGTGTGCCTTTTCCCCCACATCCTCGCCAACACTTATTGTTGTTTATATTCTTAATAGCTGCCATTCTGACTGAAGTGAGATGAAATCTTAGAGTAGTTTTGATTTGCATTTCCCTAATTGCTAGAGATATTGAACATTTTCATGTGTTTGTTGATTGATTGTATATAATCTTTTGAGAAGTGTCTGTTCAGTTCCTTGGCCCATTTACTGATTGGGTTATTTGGTTGTTTGGTGTTAAGGTTTTTGAGTTCCTTATATACCCTAGAGATTAGTGTTCTATCTAATGTGCTTGTGGTAAAAATTTGCTCCCATTCTGTAGGCTCTCTATTCACCTCACTGATTATTTCTTTTGATGAGAAGAAGCTTTTTAGTTTGAATCTATCCCATTTATTGATTCTTGATTTTAATTCTTGTGCTATAGGAGTCTTATTAAGGAAGTTGGGGCTTAATACAACATGATGGAGATTTGGGCCTACTTTTTCTTCGGTTAGGCACAGGGTCTCCAGTTTAATTTGTAGGTCCTTGATCCATTTTGAGTTGAGTTTTGAGCATGGTGAGAGATAGGGGCTTAATTTTATTTTTTTTGCATGTGTATTTCCAGTTTTCCCATTTGTTGAAGAGGCTATCCTTTCTCCAATTTATGTTTTTGGTGCCTTTGTCTAATATTAGATAATTATATTTATATGAGTTTGTCTCTCTGTCCTCTATTCTGTACCATTGGTCTATAAGTCTATTTTGGGCCAATACCATGCCATTTTTGTTACTGTAGTTCTCTAGTATAGTTTAAGATCTGGTATAGTGACACCACCTGCTTCATTCTTCTTGCTAAGGATAAGTTCAAGATATTTTTAAGAGATAAAGTTGGATAGAATTTTGCAGTTGAATAAATATATTTGGGAACTTGAAAAATATGAAGAATCAAGGATTACTCCTAGTTTTCTAACTCCTGTAAATGGGAGAAATTGAGCAAAGGGATACACATGTGCATGTGTATTAATACAATTTCCTTTTTTCTAGACATTTCTGAGTCTCTCAGGTATCTTTCAGTTTCACATAAATCAAGTCATACCATTTTTAAGCCTCTGATAATTAAAAAGTCCAAGGGTATGTTGTCTTCAGTCATAGCTGAATCTAGGTGTTCAGCAATTTGTAAATTGAGAGGCATTTTTTGTGTGTATATGGTGTGGTGGTAGCCAATATGGCTTCCCGTCTACCTGTCAAGTCATCTTAAGGGAAAGGGAGCAAATTTTTACCAATGGGTCCAGGAAAAGCATTGGAACAGTCTTGCTGGATCTATCCATGTTATATTCTTTATTCTAAAGCAATCCTTATGTATAGGAAGATAGATTTTTCTGATTGGGTCATGTAACCTCTCCAGAAACTGGATGTGGTGTAAGCCATCCCAGAATTGCTCAGAATGAGTGAGATTCCCTACCCCCACAGCCCTACTTTCCCTTCCATGGAACACTAAAGTGCTGCAAAAATGGGAAATGGGTGCTCAGTGGGTGAAAACAACTCATGTCTCCTATAATTTACTTTTCTACAGCAGCAGCTGTGTGCTTGCTGAATGCAATTGCTTAACTCTAGCCACTCTTGAGCCTGTCTCATATCTGCTCCTCCTCCACAGTCACCTGTTAGTTTGTCATAAGGCATCGTGACTTCTTCAAGGAGGGGAGATTGATTGTGTACATCGTCACTTGCCTCCTACCAGTAGAGCCATCTTTAGTTGATTTTCAGCCAGGGAAAGGATCCCCCGTCTGCTTTCATAGTGTGAACTCGATGTGACTAATAAATGCCTCCTGAATAACAGTGTCCTATTGGTAATTATGTTTATGTGATGTGCATGGAAATGATCAAATTGCATGGTTTCACTGAAACATGGGCTGGTGGACCTGGCAGGCACATGAAGAATCATAATCATCTAACCAGCTATCTCACGCTTTCTGGACCACTGTGAACGGGAAGTTTTTCTGCCCCACAGGAGAGCATTTTATTCAGATAATAATGCCCAATGCTTGCATGGACTGAAGAACCTTGGATGATGGTTTCTGGACAGTTTGGGAGTCACCAATCTTACCACCTTCATCTTGACAGTTGAGAACATGAAGGAAATTGACGACAAAGAGGAGCAGTTTGCAAAAAAGTCACAGAGTAAAGAACACAGATCACATGGAGCCTTCTTGCAATTTTGAGATTTTTTCCACTGTATCAGGCCCAGAGCAAAAACAAATCAGTGCAAGAATGGGAATGGATGTGCAGTGGGTGAAAATAACTCAGGTCTTCTAAAATCTTACATAGATTTTTCTACAGTATCAGTGTTCCGTTGTTAGTGAAGAATTTGAGATTCTTTAAAATAATTCTGACATTTAGGAAGGAATTACTGGAATAATTTTCAAAGAAAGTTGGATTCTTAAATTTTGTTCCTTTTATTCCCCCTTTCAGGGGATATTTATTCTCATTCTCTAGAACGTTAATAAGAAGGGAAAGAGTCTTCCCCTCTTATTCAGCACAGGTTCTGAAGTTCTATAATCTTTATGATAATCCTGTCAAATAGACTGTATGAGTCTCATTCTCTACATGATGCAGGAAGCTCAGGGAGAGAAAGAAGATTGCCCACATTACAAAGCAAGTCGGGGTGGTACAAACTGATCTTTGTGGCTAGTACCTTGCCTTCTCTGAAGAATATTTTCTGTATGTAAGCAAAGACACTCCGAGGGTGACGATATCAATGGCTATTTATTTAACAGGTTGACAAAGCAAAATGCTACCAATAACAACAATAAAATAATGTGCTGCAATAAATCCTTTATGCAAAGGATAAACACCTTGACTTTCAGACCTTTCATAAGAACACATGCTGATTTTTTTTAGGATTTGCCTCAGCTTTCTAAAGCTGGGATCAGCACACTGTAGCTTGTGGGTCACATTAAATCCGTTATTTATTTTTATAAATATATATTGTAATGGTTTATTGGAAGTGTCACCTTGATATGATTAAGAGATGCCCAAGATTTAGGAGGTTTCTGGGTGTCTCAATGAGGGTGTTCTAGGAATCGCTGGTATGTGGAATGGCAAACTGAAGCGGAGACCTGCCCTACGTGTGGGCAGCACCATCCAATAGGTTGGAGGCTTGGATGGACCAAAAGCTGGAAGAACCAGGAAGCAGCAGTGGCATAGCAAGCTCCATTCTTCATGTGCGTTGATTGATGCTGTGATTCCTGAAGACACCACACTCCAGCTCCTTCACTCTAACAAAGCAAGCTCTGACCAGTGACTCTTCAGGGAGTTTCCAGGACTTCAGTCCCAGACTTGGGTGACATCATTGATTTCTCTTGTTCTAGGCTTCTTGAACCTACAAGCTGCTGGTTCCTCTAGTTTTCCGTCCTACAGATGACCACTGTGGGACTATCCAGCTTCTGACTGTATAAGCCAATCTAATGAACCCCCCTTTTATAATCATACCTACATATATAGCCTGTTGGTTCTGTTCCTTTAGGGAACACTGACTAATAGATGTATTTACTGTAGAACAACCACATCCATCCATTTACATATTTTCCATGGTTGCTTTTGTGCAATGGATACCATTTGGTTTGCAAAGTCAAAATATTTTTATCTGGCCCTTCCCAGGAAAAGTGTGCTAACCTTCCTATACAGAAATGGTTTGCAGACTATACCCTCCTGAGACCTGTTAGTTCACTGAGATAAATCTCAAAAACCTCTTTTACTGGGGCATGCATGTCAGTGGGCAAGGTTCTAGGGGGCTTAATTTACTTCAAACAGAGAAGTTCTGCTTTCATCTCTATTATACATTATTTTTTTTCTTCACAGTTAGGTCAGGGTGATGGATGGGGACTGGAGAGAGGTCAGATTCCTGGAGAGTTCTGTAAATGTTTGTGTAACTGCTGACCCTTGCAGGAAAATGCAGGTGCCCATGAGAAGCAAAACTGAGAATTTGAAGCTTTATTTTCATGTGGGAAACAAAAATTCTATCTATGGCAAAATTTTATTTATCTGATGAATTATAGAAGAGCTTACAAGTGGAATTGCATTAGGTATCTTACTTAAGACATGTGCTATCACATGTGCTATCTTTTGTCAAAGATAAAATAGGTCTATAAAATAACCTGTCACAGTTAATATTTTTGGTTGTAGAGAGTTTGGTGAGGTAGAGGGTCACTGGGGCATATTAACTCCTACAAGGCGACTGCTACTTACCAAGAAAACACAAACTGTATTTTTGTGAGACTGTTTCCAGGTTATTAAAAAAACACCTAAACTTCTTTGCTTAATTGGTTCTAACATGTCCTTGATATCCAATTTGAGAAAAAGAGAAGCTCTTTGATCATTTAAAGCCTATTTTAAATTTAAAAAGGAACTTTGGCAAGGTAGTGAATATCAGCTAACGCTTCCACTGACAGTATTTATAAAGTTTTGGACAAACATTAAACAACATATAATTACTTGTAGGCACTATGGAGTGACCAATGTAGGCAGAAATTGGAGAAAGGATTTAATCCCTAAAAGATGAAAACTGCTATGGGTGAAATACACACACGTATGTGGCTTTTCTCTTTGGGTCTCCTAGTCCATCTATCATGATGTCACTAGAACTGAACCAGAAAGGTGCAGTGTTACTGGGTTGGCATGTTACAAGCAGAATTCAGAGCTGCCAAGATAGTTAGTAAATGAGGGAGGATATTCCAGAATGGAGAGAGGAGCCTCTGAATACTCATGCAAACTCTGCTTCCTTCAGAGAGGAGAGAGGCAACATGGTGGGAAAGGAGCGCCCTGGGAGCTTTGTCTGTTCATAGTTTGCTTCTTAATATAGGTCTTCACTGTAGTCATGTTAGTTTCTCTCTGTAGACCGTAAGCATTACATCGTGTACTTTTTTTTTTTTTTTCTGGTACTAGTGTTTGAACCTACAGGCACACTCTCACTGGGCTACATCCCTAGCCTTTTTAATTCATCGTGCTAAATTGGACCTCGAACTTGTGATCTTCCTACTTCAGACTCCCAAGTAACTGGGGTTACAGTTGTGTGCCATCCCAACCAGCCATACTGCACTTATTTAAAGAAAGAAAACCTCATGAAAATGCAAATGGACCTCATGGAAAATGAAAATTGATTCTCATCTCATGTCAGTGTTCTTTCCTCATAGTAATAATAATGAGGATAGACTATGAGTAGTTGAGAATTTTCACAGGAGTGAAGGTATATTAGTAGAAAGCAGAAAATTGGAATTTAAGGGAAGGTGTCTAGGATGAAATCCCCAGGTGTCAGATGTCACAGGCACTCTGGAGGTCTGGTGTGCAATGGGAAGAGAGTTCACATAAAAATGGGAGGAGTTCCTGGCATTCACTTCCTCTCAGGTAAGTTTTGTCTTTTACTGCTTTGGTTTAAAAAGATGCTTTCATACACTAAGGCTTAACGTGCTGCCTTGTAGAGGCAGTGCTGCACATGGCTGGGAGGGTCCAGAGAAATCCAGGAAAGACAAAGATCCTCTGCACCATGGGCTGGAAAGAAAGGGCAATTTCCATTCCTAGGTTCCTTTCAAGCTCAAGTTCAAAACCAAAGTCTGGAGCTTGGGCAGAAGGGACATGGTAATTTACCATTTTGAGAAAAGAAAGTATACAAAGTAGGGAACTGAGTGATTCTAGGCAAAGAAACATGGAGACAAGGACCAAGACTGAGGAGTCTGAGATCAAGTCCACATTAACAATATTAGCAATATCTAATGTTTATGTACTTACTTACTACATAAAGGTTTTAGGTACCCTTTAAATATTGTGCCTGGATCCCCTCACTACATCTTTGGGAAAACCTCTATGAGGTAGTGTATTAGACAGCTTTTTCACTACTGTGACCAAAAGATCTGACCAGAACAACTGTAGAGGAGGAAAAGTTTATATGGGGACTCATGGTTTCAGAAGTCTCGACCCCTAAACAGCCAGCTCCATTCCTTGGGGCAAGTGAGGCAGAACATCATGGTGGAAGAGTGTGGCAGAGGGAAGCAGCTCCCATGATGATCAGAAAGTAGAGAGAATCCCTCACCAGACATTAAATAGAAATCCTAAAGGCATGTCCCAATGACCCACCTCCTTCAGCTACACCCTGCCCTGCCTTCAGTCACCTCTGAGTTAATTCTATCAGGGGATTAATTCACTGATTGGGTTAAGGCTTTCATAACCTAATATCTTTCCTCTAAGCCTTGCGTTGTCTCACACATGAGCTTTTGGGGGATACCTCACATTCAAACCATAACATTCTGCCCCTGGCCCCCAAAAGTTCATGACCATATCACAATATAAAATATATTTTGTTCATTTCCAAGAATTCCCATAGTCTCAGCAGTTCCAGATTGCTCAAAAGTTCAAGTCAAAAGTCTCCTCTGAGACTCAGGGAAGCTCGCATTTTGAGCTACTGTAAAAATCAAAAGTGATTTACAAGTATCAATATATAGAGGTAAAGAGTAAACATTTCCATTGACAAAAATATGGGCATAGAGCTGCGATCAGGACCTGAACAGACACTTCTCAGAGGAGGACATACAATCAATCAACAAGTACATGAAAAAATGCTCACCATCTCTAGCAGTCAGAGAAATGCAAATCAAAACCACCCTAAGATACCATCTCACTCCAGTAAGATTGACAGCCATTATGAAGTCAAACAATAACAAGTGCTGGCGAGGATGTGGGGAAAAGGGTACACTTGTACATTGCTGGTGGGACTGCAAATTGGTGCAGCCAATTTGGAAAGCAGTATGGAGATTTCTTGGAAAGCTGGGAATGGAACCACCATTTGACTCAGCTATTCCCCTTCTCGGTCTATTCCCTAAAGACCTAAAAAGAGCATGCTACAGGGACACTGCTACATCGATGTTCATAGCAGCACAATTCACAATAGCAAGACTGTGGAACCAACCTAGATGCCCTTCAATAGACGAATGGATAAAAAAAATGTGGCATTTATACACAATGGAGTATTACTCTGCATTAAAAAATGACAAAATCATAGAATTTGCAGGGAAATGGATGGCATTAGAGCAGATTATGCTAAGTGAAGCTAGCCAATCCCTAAAAAACAAATGCCAAATGTCTTCTTTGATATAAGGAGAGTGACTAAGAACAGAGTAGGGACGAAGAGCATGAGAAGAAGATTAACATTAAACAGGGATGAGAGGTGGGAGGGAAAGGGAGAGAGAAGGGAAATTGCATGGAAATGGAAGGAGACCCTCAGGGTTATACAAAATTACATACAAGAGGAAGTGAGGGGAAAGGGAAAAAAATACAACGGGGAGAAATGAATGACAGTAGAGGGGGTAGAGAGAGAAGAGGGGAGGGGAGGGGAGGGGAGGGGGGATAGTAGAGGATAGGAAAGGCAGCAGAATACAACAGACACTAGTATGGCAATATGTAAATCAATGGATGTGTAACTGATGTGATTCTGCAATCTGTATACGGGGTAAAAGTGGGAGTTCATGGCCCACTTGAATCAAAGTGTGAAGTGTGATGTATCAAGAACTGTGTAATGTTTTGAATGGCCAACAGTGAAAATTAAAAAAATATATATATGGGCATAGAAAGAAGGGATAGAACCAAAGAAATTCTGAAATCCAGCTGGGCAAACAAGTCCTGCAGCTCCACGTCTGGCATCTGGGGCACACAGCATGGTGATGTTCTATCCAAAGGGCTTGTGTAGATCCACCCCCGTGGTCTTGTTGGTTGCAGCCCAAGTGACCTTCTGTTGCCTTCTATTAGATCAATTTCTGCAGGATTGCTCAGTGGGCATTCTATGGTACTGAAATTTCTTAATCTCAGGGGTCTCCACTGCAACTTTGGCTTCCTCCTCATATTTCCACACTTTGCCCTCTCAGGGGGTACCCACAGGGATTCCAACCCTGCTGCATTTTGTCTGCACTTTCCCAGGCCTTCCTTTGAAATCTTGGTGGAAGCCTCCAAGACTCCCTAACTGAAGCCTTCTGCAATCCTGCAGAACCAGCACCACGTGGTTGATAGCAAGGTCTGCTGTCATCTCAAGCAGTAATCAAGCATCTAGGAATCATATCTGTAGTAGCCTCTGAATGCCTGGGTGGCTGAGCACATTGCAAAAAACTTCCTAGGTCTCCTTGTGCAAAAAGTATGCTCCACTGGTCTCTTCTCAAAAGAATTTTTACTTTTACTCTCTTGATCTTTAGATGGATACATCTTGGAAATTCCTGAGATGCCCTTAAGTCAAATTTCTTAATGTCTTTGGATAAAGTCTTTAGCATTTCTTTAGTGGCAGTAAAGTAACAATTGAAACTACCTTAAGCCCAGTTTTACTCCCACTTTTGAAATCTTTCTGATCTATTTTCTGCTCCTGAATATCACAATAAACTTAGCTAAAAGCTTCTAGCAATATCCATGCCACTGCCTGAATGCTGTGCTGCCTAGATATATCTTCCACCAGATTAAAATGTTTATCACTTTTAAAATCAGCCTCACAGAAAGTCTGAGACAATTTCTCAGCAAGATGGCATGCATGGCCTCTATTTCAAATACCAGTGTCTTCTTTTTCCTCTAAAACCTCATGAGCCTTTGTCTTCACTGTCCACAGTCCTATTGGCATTTGGTCTTCTGAACTCCCACCAGAATTGACCAGTAAGCTTTACTTCAACAATCTAAAGCATTTCTGGCTTGTACTTCTAAACATCTCAAAATTCCTCTCCAAAATTCCAAAAAGCTCCAAAACTTCTGAACCCCATGGTCAGGGTAGTCACTGCAATGACCCCACTCCTGGTACCAATTTCTGTTTTAGTTAGCTTTATTGCTATTGTGACTATAAGACCTCACCATAACAATTTTAGATGAGGAAGAGTTTATTTGGGGGCTCCTAGTTTAAGAGGTCTCAGTCCAAAAACAGCTGGCTTCATTCCTCAGGGCTTAAGATGAGGCTGAATATCATGATGGAAGAGTGTGGCAGAGGGAAGCAGTTTGCATGATGATCAGTAAGCAGAGAGAGACTCCACTCCCCAGATACTAAATATATATCCCAAACACACACCCCCAATGACCCACCTCGTTCAACCACACCCTACCTGCCTTTAATTACCATTTAGTAATTCCCATGAGGGTATTAATTCACTGATTGGGTTAAGGCTCTTATTATCCAATAATTTCTCCTCTAAAACTTCTTGCATTGTCTCTCACATGAGCTTTTGGGGAATACCTCACATCTAAACTATAACAGATACTGTGATAATTACCATTTAATATATGAGAATCGGAGGTCAAATTCACGCAGTAATAGGAGGTAATGCTGAGACTACACTTGAGGCTATCTGACCCTAGAACTTATATTCACCTGCATACACTTGTCTCAGTATAATGTTAAAAAATAAAAGTGGCTGTGGCTGGAAGCTGATTCCAATTCATGATCAGTATGTTCAGGATTTGAGAGTCCAGAGAACAGATTTAGGTTTTCGATCAAATGCCAAAAGCCAATATCTGCTTCTGTGACTGCTAAGCCTTTTGCCTGTGGATTCTGAAATTATTGCAGTAGGCAATTAACACATAGCTGGGGCTCCTCCCTGGGCCTTGGGAGGGACTGATAGAGGTGTGGGATCCTGAAGATTAAGTATTCTTAGTGCTAATTGGCTGCTGGGGCTGTGTATTTGGGGAGGTCACATAATTTTACAGTTTGTGAGATGTTTGTTAAGGTTTATTTCTTTATCTAGAAGAGAACTCTAATAACTAGAGA
Organism: Marmota flaviventris; assembly: GCF_047511675.1. Taxonomy (NCBI): domain Eukaryota; kingdom Metazoa; phylum Chordata; class Mammalia; order Rodentia; family Sciuridae; genus Marmota; species Marmota flaviventris. The sequence continues at coordinate 17,730,615 of NC_092501.1, forward strand.
ATATGTGCTTTGGTTTCCTTATTTTGTCGTCACATAATGGGCCCTCTTTTGTGTGTCAGAATTCTAGGCTGAACTTCTATTTTTTTACCTTCTGTTGGAGACATCCATTTCCCATTGGGAGTATAGCATTCAGAATCCAGCAAGGAAACTGAAGACCACCTAAGTCTTTCAAAGAGAGGGAAGTTAATGGAATTGGTCAGCCAGAAGGTTCTGAGAGCTCCTTCCAACCTACGGACAAGAAATTAATTTAAAAAAATATTCAAAAATAACTATGGGTAACTGGCAGAAAGATCAATAGAAGGAAGAGAACAGGGGATGGGGAAGGGGAAGGAGAGATACTGGGGTCCTAATTAAAATGCTATACTCTATGTTTGTATAACTGTATCAAAATGGATTTAATTATCATATTAAAAAAAACAATTAAAAAAAGAGATGGGTCAGTGGAAACAGGAGCTTATTTAGGAGAAGTCACCACCCTATAGGGGTTCCCAGAAGGAGTGAGGGCCATGAAGGAGGAGCTTTCTATAGAAGCTGGGACAATGAGGTGAGGTGGGTGGTCAGCCACTTGCAGAGTGGCCACTCAAGGTCTAGAGAGAAAAGTGCTGGCTCCTCCCCTCCTCCTACCATTCAATTTTTTACCAGTGCCTTTTACCTACCTACACCCTATTGGCAAGGGAGGCTGCAGGGTGTTTCCTGCAACACAGCATAGAGCAAAGATTGGAAATAGATCCGAGAGAGACAAGTCTGAGCATGAGCGACAACACATTTCAGGAGTGGTAGTTACTGAATTGTGTCTCTTCTTATCTCCAGATTCATTGTTGAGGTCCTAACTCCCAGTAGCTCAGAATGTGATTGTCTTCAGATACAGGGGTTTAAAACAGGGAATTAAGTGACCACAAGGTCTTTAGGGTGGGCCTAGAGGAAACTGGATCCTTACAGGTTCAGAGCAAAGACCATGTGAAGACATAAGAAGACAGTTATATGTCTTCAAATGGAGAGAGGCCTCAGAGGAAATCCTGCTGACCCTTAATCTTGGACTTCAGCCTCCAATATCACAATGAAAGAGACTTTGGTGCAAAAACACCCAGGCTGCAGTACTTTGTCATGGTAGCCCTGGTGAGCTAATACCGGGAGGCTTGGCATTCTGAGATAGAACACACTCTATCATTGCCTCTGAAGATTGCTTCAACTCTCAGTGATTAAACTTGATTCTTTCCAGGTTTTTTCTGATTCTCATTTGCAGAACCCAGTTGGGTTACTCCTGCAGATGGAAATCTCATCGATTATCATTTGATTTTCTTTTTTCTTAAAGTGCTACCCCCCCATGCACAGAGTATATCAATTAATTATTTATTTCAAGACACAGCCCCTTATCTGTGGGCCCAGGGAAAAAAAAAAAAAAAAAAACAACTCTTTATTTATTTTTTTGTAGCTGTCACAAATCCTATGTGGAAATGGTTACATAATAAATAATTCCCTCCAGACCAGATGGCAATTGGATGCTTTAGAGGCAAACTGCTACCTTTTCATTTTCCCTTCGCTGCACCACAATTCATGTGGATCAGGACAACAGGAGCAGGAGGAAGAACATTCTGCATTTTCTCTCCATCTGTTCCTATGAGGCCAGAGTGATAACAATATGGTATTCACTGCAGGATGACAGCACAGTCTCTAGACTTGGACCAACAGAATCCTATTTTGTAATAGGAATTTATACTGCTAGACCCTGGAGGGAAATGTGGGAAATTCCACGGCCTGAAAATATGATCACTGTGTCTAATGCTATAGTAAATAAAACATGGTATCCAGCCACAAAACACCAGGGCTCAAGCTTGGCTCTGGGACTCCCCATCTGTGCAACCTCGGACAAGTCACCTCTCATTCTGGAAGTGAGTGTCTTATCTGTGCAATGGGGGCAAAACTTGACTTACTGATGTTGGGTCATGGAATTGATCAATAAGGTACTCTGTGAAAGTGTATCTAGCTCTCCATTAGCACTATGAATGTGGAAGTTGAGATAGTTATTTTGTCATGATTCCAGGCTATAAAAGTCAGTGTGCAGTTTATGATTAAATGCTTTGGCTTCATCTCATAGTAGAGGCACTTGGAGGGGCTAAGGCAATTTAGATGATAATTTCCCCCACTTACAAAAATGCACACCCAAGGTACTTCTTGAATAATTTATTTGAATATTGTATTATTTATATAGCAAGATAACTTTTTGTCAACTTTATCGAGGTATAATTTACATACAATAAAATTCACCAATTTTAAATTACCATTCTATGAGATTTGACAAATGTATGCAGTCATGAAATAGCCACTACTATTGGCAGGGTAATCTTTGCAGACAAGGATTTAAGATTCTCTTCCTTCCTATTTTCCCAAATGGGTGGCAGGCTCTGGCTTCCCAGCTTAGGGGAGGTTTGTGGCTGTTCAATGTCCTATAAGATTCATCTCTTCCCGATTTTGATTTTCAACATCCTCAGCCATGGAGGAGTTTATAGTGTTCTGGTGGGGAAGAAAGGGAGTACCCTAGAGGTAAATGTGAGGACAATGGTGGAAATAATGATAGTGAAGATGATCAGATGCCATACCCCAATCTGGGGGCTGTCATGTCTATAGTTTTCTTAATCCTTATAACATTCTAAGAGATAGGTTCTGGTTTTGTTCCCATTTTGAGGATGAGAAAACTGAGGATCTTATCTGAGAGAGAAGTGGAGACCCTTATTCAAGATAAGCTTTATCATAAGTGGCAGATCCAGAGCTGGAACCCATAGTCTGGTCTAGAATCTAATATATAAAGATAAAGGAGGAGATTTTCCTGAAACTAGGAGTTTTCCTACAGTTTTCTGGAAAAATGAGAGAGATGAGCCATATTTTTTGCAAGCTGTGGAAAGCAAACCCTGGGTGCAGCAGGGGAGAATGAAAAGATCCAGGCTAAGAAAGGACCTTATGAATAGGACGATGGCTCTGTCAGGACTAACCAATGCGATGGACACTCTTCTGACTGGGGTTAGGTAGGGACTATCCTTTACCCTTGCTTGCACGAGGGTTCCCAAGACTGATGGAGCAAGTATGCCTAGTTAGCTCACTGGAGAAAGTATTTAAATAGTCTTAATCTTCATGTGTTCTTGAAATTAAGTTATTTATAATTAAAAGTATAATTTCTCTTTTTACAGTGCTTTGGAAAGAGAAATTGGTGCCCACCAAGGAAATTCCTGAGCTTGATTAGCACCCCCAAAGTAGGATTCTTCTGCCCTAGAACTATCATTTTTTATCAAAGTCTCCTCCATGAAATATTAAGGAGGCAAGAAGGACAACAGGGAGGATGAACTCACCAAATACATCATAAAACAAAACCAGAGAGGAGTGAAAGTGTTAAATTCTTAATTTATCTTATTGCCAGCAGTTATCTTCTGAATTTAATCTAGGGGTTAAAACATCATAGGAACCATTAGAGATGCTATCACTCAGAGTTTACATAAAAAAACAATATAATAAATTACAAATTTTGCTGTAACATTAAATGAACAAAAAGCAATCCTAAAATACAACACTATCCTATCATTTGCTTGGTTAAAGTTATTCTGCTCCTCTTACACCTGGTGGTCCAACCTGGAGAAATTTCTTTCCCTCTCTCAGGCAGCACCTACAGGAACCAGTGGAGCCCCACAGGCACGGGATAAACCCACCAAACCAAAATAAAACCACAGAAACTCTGGAAATTAAACTTTCATTGGAAGGATAGCCTACAAAAGTTAGACACATAAGCAAAATCGAAACCTCAAAAGTGTGACATCCTGCTAAAATAAAAGATGTAAATGGGACCAGAGCCTGCTAACATACTAGACAAAATGTCTGGCTTAAAATTGGAAGTTGCCCACCAACCCAAGAAATGGTACTGGAAAAATTGGACACCCATAGACAAAACCAACCAACCAAACAGAACAACAATAAAAAAGAAAAACAGAAAACCTTCCACCTGAATTTTAGAGATTATACAGAAATTATAGATCATGAATTTACATGTAAAACATAACACTAAAAATGATAACATTTTTAGAAAAGAGAAAGCCAGAGAAAAATTTCAAGATTTAGGGTTGAAAAAAACACAATCCATAAGAGGAAAAGTCTGTAATTGAGACCTCATCAAAATTAAAATCTTCTCTTAAGAGAAAGGCTCTGTGGAGAGGACCAAAGTACCAGCTGCAGATTGGGAAACACTATTTGCAAATCACATATACACAGAGAACTCGCAAAGCTCGACAGTAAAAGTAAGCAAACAACGCATTTAAAAAATGGACATAAGCCATGAAGATGGCTGGGGTGAGACACTGGGTTTGAGCCTCAGCACCACATAAAAAATAAAATATAATATAATAAAGGTTAAATTCCTAAAGAAAAAAAAGTCATGAAGAAATGTTTCAGTGAAGAGGATGTAATCATGAAAAACAAGCAAAGAAATAAACGTTCAATATCATCCATCAAGTCAAATTAAAACCACAGTGAGGTAGCACCACAGAGCTATCAGGTTACGATTTAAGAGCAAACATCCTCAAAGCTGCAGAGAAACCAAATCATTCATCTTACTTGTGGGAATATAAATTGGTCCCACCACTCTGGAAAATGGTTTGTCATTTTCTTGTAAAACTATACTATTACTATGTGATCTGGAAGTTTTAAACCTGGGCATTTATCTAGATAAAAGGAAAGTCATATTCATGTAAAAATCTATACACAAATGTTAATAGCAGCTTTATTTATAATTGCTGAAAACTGGAGTAATCCCGGGTTTCCTTTAATATGTGAAAGGTTAAACAGATCATGGTATGCTATAAAAAGATCAGCACACTGAGCATAATGCTCAATAAAATCAAGGAAAAAACAGTTAATACACTTAACTATTTGGAAGAACCTCCAAAGAAATATATTAAGTAAAAAAACAAAAACCCTCTAATATCCGAAAGTATTATTGTAGAATTCCATTTATGTAACATTTGTGAAATGGCAATATTTTGAACCATGGAAAATAGACTAATGGTTGCCAGAGATTAGGGGTGGAGAGGAAAGTTATGGATTGAATTTATCTCTGTAGGCCCTAATGCCCAGTAACTCAATGTGTTCATATTTGGGGTCATTGCAGATATAATCAGTAAAGATGAGGTCAGACTGGAGTAAAATATATCAGTTATCTGATATGACTTTTTTGGTATCCTTTGAGAAAGGAGACATGCATACACAGGGAGAATACTCGTGCAGGTGAAGGCAGAGACCTAGGAGCTAAGGAGTACCCTAGTGCCATTGGGGGAGGTAGCAGATAGAACAGATGCTCTCTGAAACCGCTGAGAAGGAACCAGCCTTGCTGACACAGGGATCTTTGATTCCAGCCTCCAGGATTGTGTGGCAATAAATTTCTGTTGTTTAAGCCAGCCAGTCTGTGGTGCTTTGTCACAGTTATTCTAGCTAACTAATGCAGAAGCTGAAGGTGGAAGGAGAGGAGGGGGTTGCCTCTTGAAGGGTAGCCTGAGAGAGCCTTGGGGTCATGGAAATGTTCTGAGTCTTGATTGTATCAATGTCAGTATTCCTGATTATGATATTATCACATAGTTTTGTAATTTTACCATTGCAATATCCTGGGTGAAGAGTACCCAGGATCTGACCATATGATTTCTTACAACTGTAATCTACAATTAAAAAATTTAATTAGAAAACACATATGAGCCAGGAGGATTACATGTTCAAGGTCAGCCTCAGCAACTAAGCAGGACTTTTTCTCAAAATTTAAAAAAGAAAAAGGGCTGGGGATGTAGCTCAGTGTAAAAGTACCCCAAACACCCCTGGGTTCAATCCTCAGTACCAAAAACCAAAATAAAACAACAAAACACATATTAAATATTTATACTTGAGAGGAAAATTTTAGTCATCACTCCTGAAAAATACTTATTTTTCCAAAATGATTTTAGGGGGATGTATTAGCAGTGGCAGTGAAAGACAGCCTGGTCTCTAGTGTGGGTCTAGGAGGCTCATAGTCGGGACACAAGTCCCTTGGGGAGTGAGGACAATAATATCCTGAATGTAGAGTCTTGGCTTGGTGAGAGAAAATATTTAAGACTGGAGCAAAGACATACTTTATATTGATTTTCCCCTGCGTCTGCCTCCCTGGTGGAGGTTTTGAGGTATTAGGGCATTGCCATGTTGCATCTCCTCTTGCCACACCCTGCTCCTTCCTCCTACTGTGATAGAGATTATTTCCATTTTCAACCCAGCAGGGACTCTGGAGTTCTCCCGGGTGTGGAAGGGGTCTGCTTGTTCATCTGCACTTAAAGAGCCCAAAGGAGTTAGACTAGGGGGTGGGGGTTATGTGTGTGATTTGAGACCAAGAAGGGGCAAGGGATGAGGATGTAGAATCCTGTCCTTTTAAACAACTTCCTTCTGTCTTTTGCCTTTTGTGCCTGAAGCTCAGGCAGTGTTGATTCTCTGATTATAGGCATATACTTTTTTCCATTAGCAAACTCGAGGAGCTAAATGAGATAATATGGCAAGGCAGGGGCATGGAAACAGGCTCAAAGAAGACCTATTTTCAACAGTGTGGCTATTAGAAGGGGCCTTGGTTTTGTAGGCTGCAGATTCTGTATTTAAACCTCCAGCTCTGACACTTAGCAACTCTAAGATATATTTTTTTTTTTTCAGATTTGAAGCAAGCTATTTTTATTTTTTTCTATTTTTTGGTACATTATAATTATAATTTTTCTGCAAATAACAATTTTTTTCTTTATGGCTGAATAAAACTCTATTGTATATTTATACCACATTTTCTTCATTCATTCATTGATGGACACCAAGTCTGGTTCCTTAATTTGGCTGTAGTGAATTATATTGCTATAAAAATGGGAGAGCATGTATCACTATAGTATGATGACTTTAATTGTTTAGGATAAATCCCAAGGAGTGGTATAGCTGAGTCATATGGTGGTTCCATTTCTAGTCTTTTGAGGAATGTCCACACTTATTTCCATAGTGGTTATACAAATTTAATAATAAAACCAATAGTGTAAAGGTGTTCCTTTCCCCCCACGTCCTTTCTAGAATTTATTATGTTTTCTTGATAGTTGCCATTCTAACTGGAATAAAATAGAATTTCAGTGTAGCTTTGATTTGCATTTCCCTAATTGTTAAAAGATGTTGAATACTTTTTCATATGTTTGTATTTCTTCTTTTGAGAAGTGTCTGGTTCATTTTCCCATTTCTTGATTGAGTTATTTGGGGGTTTTTGGAGGCAAGTTTTTGAATTTTTTATGTATTCTGGAATATTAGTCCTCTGTCAGAAAAGTAACTAGCAAAGATATTCTCCCATTCTGCAGTCTCACATTTCTTTCTTTTTTTTTTTTTTTTTGGTACTGGGGGTTGAACTCAGGGGCACTCAACCACTGAGCCACATCCCCAGCCCTATTTTGTATTTTATTTAGAGACAGGGTCTCACTGAATTGCTTAATGCCTTGCCTTTGCTGAGGCTGGCTTTGAACTCACGATTCTCCTGTCTCAGCCTCTTGAGCGCTGGGATTACAGGCATGTGCCACCACACCCAGCTCAGTTTCACATACTTAATATTTCCTTTGCAGTGCAGGAGATTTTTAACTTGATACCATTCCATTTAGTAATTCTTGATATCACTTCATGAGCTTTAAGAGTCCTATTGAGAAAGTCAATGCTTCATCCTATATGTTGGAGTGTTGACCTGCATTTTATTCTAGGAGTTACAAAGTTTTTGGTCTAATTCCAAGGTCTTTGATCCATTTTGAGTTGACTTTTATATGGAGTTTCTCAGTTTCTGTGACTTCTAAAAGGCTTTCTTTTCTCCAAAGTATGTTGTTGGCACCTTTGTCAAGGATTAGATGACTGTAGATGTGTGAGTTTGTCTCTGTGTCTTCTATTCTGGTCCATTGGTCTATGTGTCTATTTTTATGCAGTACCGTGTAGCTTCTGTTACTCTATCTCTGTAGTATAGCTTGAAGTCAGGTATACTTCATGCTTCCAGCATTGCTGTTTTAGTTTAGAATTACTTGGGCTGTTCTAGGCCTTTTATTCTTCCAAATGAATTTTAAAACTATTTTTTTTTTTTAGTTTTGTGAAGAATATCTTTGGCATTTTGAATCTATACATTGTTTTTGGTAATATGAAAAAATATTAATTCTGCCTACCCATGAACAGGGAGATCTTTCCATTGTCTAGTATCTTCTTCAATTTCTTTAATGTTCTTTAATGTTTCTTCAGTGTTCCATGATTTTTCATTATAGAGGTCTTTCACCTTGGTTAGATTTATTCCTAAATATTTTTTGAGGCTATTGTGAAGGAGATTGTTTTCCTAATTTCTTTTTCTATGCATTTATTATTGGTGTACAGAAAAGCTACTAAATTTTGCATGTTGATTTTTATATCCTGAAAGAGTTTGTGTTGGAAGGATTAAATGTGATAATAAGTTCCCAGAGTGAGCACTTAAAGTTTTAGTAAGTGCTCAATAAATGTTCATTTTCTTTCTTTCCTCTCTCCTGGAGAGCTGAATTTGGAGCCAAATGATATTACTCTCTTGAGCCCCACTGAGAAGGAGTCCTGGTTCAGATGAGACACTAAGTGTCTTGGTTGTCTACTGTTGCATAAGAAATGATCCCTAAATTTAGTGTCTTTAAACCGAAAATACTTATTGTTTCTCAGTTTCTGTGGGTCATAAATCTGGGTGCTCCTGTCAGGGTCCTTCACAAGGCTTTCCTCACAGTGTCATCCAGGCTGAAGTTTCAAATGACAGGGAAAAAAGCTGCTTCCAGATTTGCTCACGTGGTTTGGGCCGGATGCAGTTTCTTATGAACTGTTGGACTGGGGTCTTGAGTCCTTCATTAGCAGCTGGCCTGTGACCTCCTTTCATTCTTTGCCCCACATGGACCTGTTCAAAGGGAAGTTCACAACATGGTAACTGGATTCTATCAGATGGAGCAAGCAAGAGAGAGGGCAGGAAAGAATGAGCAAGACACAAGCTAGAGTCATTTTGTCAACTCATGTTGTGTTCTAGTCACTAGACGCAGATCATTATGCCCATCCACAAAAGGAGGGAATTCTACAAGGACACCGTGTTAATCAACTTTTTGCCCTGTGACAAAGTGCCTAAGAATAATGACTTAGAGGGAGAAAGGTTTATTTTAGTCCACAGTTTCATAGATTGTGGTCCGTGGTCTGGGACATCCATTGCTTTAGGGCTGAGGTGAGGCAGAAACATCATGGCAGAGGGTGTGATAGAGTTGAGCTGCTCACCTCATGGCAGCTAGAAAGGAGAGAAAGAAAGAAGGAGAAAAAAAGAAAGGTTGGGACAAGTTATGCCCTCCAGGACACACTCTCAGTGACCTACTTTTTTCTAATTAGGTTCCACTTCCTTAAAGTTTCCATTTCCACCTCCCAATAAGATGATCAGCTATAAACCCATCAGTGGATTAACCCACCGATGAGGTCAGAGCTCTCGTGATCCAATCACTTCCCAGGAGTCCACCTCTGACCAATGCTGCACTGGGAACCAATGTGTCTTTAGCACATGAGCCCTTGAGGGATCAAAACAGGTTTAGTATTAGGAGGTGGGAATCCCTAGAGGCTCTATTAAAGGCTTCCAACCACAATCTACCCTCTGGACCCCAACAACCCACATCTCTATCACACACAAACTATATTCTCCCTTACCAAGGGCTCCAAGTGCCTTATTCATAACATTGAGTATAGTTCCTCTCAGTATGAGGTTCTGTGCAAAGAGCTATCAGCTAGCTGCCCACTTCCCAGCACAGAGAGGTGGATCATCAAATGGGTAAAATGTGAGGCGAAGAGCATTGACTCATCTCTGGAAATTCTGAAATTTCCTGTGTGGAAAGTGTCCCAAGCTTCCTAATTATGCTTTTGAGTACCAAACTTTAAAATCTCCATGTAGAAACCATTCTTGTCTTAACTCAGAGGAGAGTGTGGCGAGGTGGAATGAGCAGTTGAGGGTTTAAATTATGGCATTGCTCTGAAGTCCTACTCAGTCTCTCTGTGCTCAGTTTTCTTATATGTAAAGTGCAATCATACATTTCTCTCCCAGGTTGCTAGGAAGATGAAAAGGAAAAGAGATGTTACATGTAGAGCTTCTGACAAATGACTGGGGACAGGAAATACGCAATAAAAGTTAGTTCCTTTCTGTCTTCAATTAATTAGTGAATGAATAAAGCCATCTGATGGACCAATTTATAAGAAGGTCATTGGAATGTTAACAATTGGTTTTTATAGGCTTAATATAGCTCCAGTTAATGGCTTATGGATTCCTGCATGGTCAGGCTCCATTGGAGAAGTCTATTAAAGCAGAAAAGAAGGAGTGGGTGCCAGGCAACCTCAGGGCCAGATGCAGAGCCTTTCTGAGCCAGGCTGGGCACTGATGCACTTTCAAGATGTCAGAGTTCTTGTGCAGTCTGAGCCTCTGAGAGGTAGAGGCCCTTCCCGGTGGCAGCTTTCAATGTTGAATGGCAATGATCTCTGAGAATGGATTGTTTCTCCTGGTTCTGAGGCAGTCATCTTGAGAGTTGGTGTAAAGCACAGCTTCTGGTGCTGATTTCCTAGGGTTGAATCTTGGCTTTGCCATCGACACTAGCTCTGTGACCTTGGACAAGTCACTTGACACTTTTCCTTCTTTGCCTTGTTTTGAGTTGTAACAGTGTCTCCCTCATAGGGTTTTGGTGAAGATTGAATGAATTAATTTAAAGGAAGCAATTAGAACCATGCCAGGCAAAGTAAGCATTATATAAATGTTGTCTGTTGTTGTTATTATTTTAAACTTGGGAGAGCTGCTCAGCCAGAGTTGGCTACAGTCAGCTGTCTCGCCCTTGAATACTCACACAGAGGACCCTGGCAGGAAGCTCCTGGGGAATGAGCAGTGGTTTATTATATTATACTCAATTATAATAGTTTCCAATTTATTGAATATAAATAGTACCAAGCCCTATACTTACAGCATTATTATGTAAGAATCTAATTAGAAGAGAATAAAGAAAAAGAACCACTTAAGTATTTGAGAGAAAGGGAAGGTAAATTGAAGAATTGATGGTAGAAGAAGAGATGAGTATGCAACATAGAACATGAGGTGACCCTGAGATGGCTCATGGCAATGCAGGGTAACTGCAGGCCATAGGATGGAGATCGTAGAGTAGGATCTAGAATTGTGGTGAGATTATTTGGTGGGAGCATGGGCCATGATAGAGAAGCCACTGCAGGGATGTCACCAAGTCAAAGAAAAAGAGAATATCATGGTTTCTTCCTTCTCTCATCTTCCAGTCTCCCGTGGGATCTACCATTGGCCAACCTAGCCAGAGGTCAGCTGATGCCTCGCTTACAAAATAGGCCTATGGAGGGAGGGGAATAGACTTGAGGAAAAGAAGGCCCAGGACTGGCACACAATGTCACTGCCATAAACATACAAGGCAGGCCTTTTTATATCCTACTTTAGAGATGTAGTTATTGTGGCTGGAGGAGATTCATGATTCAAATATTCATAGCTGGTGAACTGGCAGAGGCAAGAATAAAATTAAAACTGGCCTAACATCAAAATCCACATCTGTCTTCCACAAGGGTGTACCCGGACTGCTGTGCCCACATGTGCTTCATGCCCAGACATGTATGGCTGGTGGGGTCCCTGTATAAAACTCCCTCACTGCACTTGGTTGTACTTGGAATTCTCAGGCCATGCTTGTTTGACTATAAAGGATATTACTTTAATAGCAATTCTTCAGGTGCTGGGCGAGAGGTGGGGAGACCCAGGAAGCCTAGTGCTTTCTAAAACTTTACTAGTCACACCATAGCTAGGGCCTCTACCACACCGGGAACCAAGCAAGGCACATCAGAAACACACTGAGGAAGCTTTACAAACATTGGAGATCCTGAATCAGATGAGCTTCAAGGAGCTCAGGAATTCAAGGTGCATGTTTTAAAAGCTTTCTTAAGACTTGGAAGCCCAGCCCTGACTGGTCTCCTCTGGTCTTTCATCATCTGCTCTGATGGCCTGCATGGATAGTCGAGATTTGCTTTGCTCAAATTAAATTAATCATTAAAGGTGATGTTAACATCTTGCCTCTTTCAATGTCTGGATTGAATATAGGGGGAGACCAGGAGACATTTTTGGTCCCAGAACCCTACAAATTGCCTCACCAGCATAGACTAGAAGGAACTGTTACACACTATTAAATAGTGTTTGAAAGGCAAACAGTCAACACTGGGCTATCTTTGAAGAAGGAACTCTCTGTCCCATTTACTCTTTGCTGCTTCTACTTGACTTGTCAGCATTTTATATGCGTTATAGGAGTCTGGCAAGGCTCTCCCTCTGTCACGAGGGGCTGCTGGGAACACGAAGCTTTCTCATGCTCTCCTTCTCCAGTATGCAAACTTCGTGGGCTAGTCTGGTACTTTCTCAGGGCCAAAAATTCAGGTACACAGCTTGGATAATAATTCAATGCAGGATTGCCTCTAAGTAGGAGTTGTGCCTAGAGATTGTTCTATAAGATAAAGAAAAGTATTCTGGGCAGGTCTCCAGGACTCGGCATCAGCACAGGACACCTGGCTGCTGCCCACGCGCAAGACTTCTGGCCGCAACTCCTGGGTGGATCCCCATCTACCAATGTGGGGCTCCCCCAATCTCTTCCATCTTGGGACACTGCTATCACTGTCATAGTCCCCTATACATGGGTAGCCTGTACCTGGGGACACCCACAGGGTCTGGAGATAGCTGACAGCCACAACATTGCTCACCACAGACCTGCATCTCTGAACAGGTTGCCCAATGCCAGCACCCGGCCCCACCTGACCCGACACACCATTGCTGAAAGCAGCTGCCTCCATCTTGGGACATCTTTGTAGCCATCTTTAGTTGGGGCAACTCCCTGCTTGGGACACCAACTGGGGCTTAGAAGCAATATCAAGTTAACTATAGTCCCCAACTCCCCCCTCTCTCTGGCAGCCACTAACCTGGCACAGTGCTTGAGGCTACAGAGGTAGTTCATAGGTCACAAAGCCTGGCCTTGAACTGCCCAATACAATAGCTCCCATAGCACAGACCTCTGGAGAGAAAGGTTCCTGATTGGGAAACAGGAAGGGAGGGGGTGAGTAAGATACAGTTAGAGACTAAATTAGAGACCAGGAATTGCCAGGTCTGCAAGCAAAATAAGGAGATAAGACCAGGTGTCCACATCATAGGAGTGGTCCCTAAAGAAGATCCTTGGGGTGCAGTCTTCCATCGGGGACCAGCAAGTTCTATACCTGACCTCCAGAAGCTCTGCCCCCAAGACCAACCTTCCAACCCTAATAACCTTCACCATCTTGAGGGAGGAGATACCAGCAAACAACAGACAACTCCACCTGTTAGATGAGAAGAGAAGCAGGAAATATACTGATCTCCAAGAAAAACAATCCTTGTATCTTCCTTCAAGATTGTTTTTTACTCTTTTTTCTCTCTCTCTTCTCCAATCCTTACATCCCCAATATTTGTGAAACCAAGTACTTTTCATGAATTAGGCTACTGAGAACTGGGATGTCTGAATAGTATTTTATAGTTGTGTTGTATATTCTTTTATCTCCTATTTTTACATTTTTAATTTTTTAAATATTTATTTTTGTTTGTTTTGTGTACTATTTTATTGTTTTCCTATTTACTTCTCTCCCCAAAATTATTTTCTCCTGCTATTAGCCAACTTCTTTAGATTCCTCTTTAATGCTTTCTAAGATCTAATAACTCTATATCCTCACCTCCTACCCCCTCAACATCTCATCCTACACCTCACCCCTGGTTCTCTGTCCACCATTAGAAACTGTAGACACTTTTGCAAACCTACTGTTTATATTGTAGATAATAATTGAACTCATCATTTCTGAATATAGAGTCAAAACCCTAAATGTCTTAATAGCAGCTATTTGGTTTAAGGCTGTATATTGTTTGTATTGAGATCTGTTAATATTGTTCTCCCCCTTAAAGGAGAGATATTGCAACCCTGCAGAGACACTATAAGCCTATAGGGTAAAAACTGTAATGCCTCGAATTTGCAGTGCTAGAAGGGAAAACACACGAACCACATGAAAAAACAAAGGGAGAAAGTGCCCCCAACAAACCAAGATATTAGAATCCATGGCCAGCACAGAAGAAGAAATGACAGAGAAGGAGTTCACAATGTACTTAGTTAAAATGTTCTGTGAATTAAAGGATGATATAAGAGAGCAAGTACAGACAGCAAATGATCATTTCAAAAAAGAGTTACATAAGCAGGAAGCAAAGGATTACTTCAATAAGGGGATAGAGGTTCTGAACAAAACAAAACACAGAAATCCTTTAAATGAAAAAAACAATAAACCAAATTTAAAACGCAATAGAAATCACCACCAACAGATTAGAGCACTTGGAAGACAGAACCTCAGACAATGAAGACAAACTATATAATATTGAAAAGAATGTTGACCACACAGTGAAGATGGTAAGAAACTCTGCAGAATGTTCAAGAATTATGGGATAAGACAAAAAGAATAAATTTAAGAATAATTGGGATAGAGGAAGGCATAGAGTTACATACAAAGGAATGAACAATCCATTCAATGAAATAATATCAGAAAAATTTCCAAACATGAAGAATGAATTGGAAAATCAAATACAAGAGGCTTACAGGACACTAAATATACAAAATCACAACAGATCCACACCAAGGCACATTATAATGAAAATGTCTAGCATACAGAATAAGGAGAGAATTTTAAAAGCCACAAGAGAAAGGAATCAGATTTCATATAGGGATAAATCAATTAGGATATCTACAGATTTTTTCAACCCAGACCCTGAAAGCTAGAAGATCCTGGAAATAAACAAATAAATAAATAAATAGCTCTGAAAGAAAATGGATGTCTACCAAGAATTTATATCCAGTAAAATTATGCTTTAGATTTGATGACAAAATAAACACCTTCCATGATAAACAAAAGTTAAAAGAATTTACAACTAGAAAGCCTGTACTACAGAACATTCTTGGCAAAATATTCCATGAGGAGGAATTAAAAAATAACAATGAAAATCAGCAAAGGGAGGTATTACACTAAAGGAAAAATCAATCTAAGGAGAAACCAAGTCAAGCTAAATGCCAAAAATAAACAAAAACGACCAGGAATTCAAATCATGTTTCAATAATAACCATGAATGTTAATGGTCTAAACTCACCAATCAAAAGACATAGACTGTAAGATTGGATTTAAAGAAAAGACCCAGCAATATGCTACCTTCAAGGGACTCATCTCATAGGAAAAGACATCCACAGACTAAAGATGAAATTTTGGGGAAAAACATCCCATTCACCTGGACTCTGGAAATAAGCAGGAATTTCCATCCTCATATCCATTACATGTATGAAGACATGAGTGATATGACTCTACTTGTGGGTACAACCAGAGACATGAAAAATTGTGCTGTATGTGTACTATGAATTTAAATGCATTCTGCTGTCATGTATAACAAATTAGAAAAATTAAATAAATTTTAAAAAATCAAATTTATTCATTCTAAAAAAAAAATGTATTCCAGACGACACTCTAAAGGTCTCAATTCTGAAAGGACTTTAGACTAAATGTAGTTATGGTTTGATGTGAGGTGTCACCCAAAAGCTCACATGTGAGATAGTGCAAGAAGGTTCAGGGAAGAAATGATAGAGCCTTAACCCAATCAGTGAATTAACCACATTTTGAGATTAATTGAGTGGTAACTGAAGGCAGGAGGAGGTAGGGCATTGGGGGTGTGCCTTTGGGGTATATGTTTGTATCTAGAAAGTGAAAATCAATCTCTCTCTCTCTCTCTCTCTCTCTCTCTCTCTCTCTCTCCCCCCTGCCCTCCCCTCCCCTCCCCTCCCCTCCCCTCTTCCTGATCATCAAGTGAGCCACTTTCCTCTGCCACACACTGCACCATGATGTTCAGCCTCACCTTGAGATGACCACCCCCTCCCCCCAATCAGAGGAATGGAGCCTGTTGTCCCTGGACTGAGACCTCTGAAACTATGAGCCCCCAAATAAACTTTCCCTCCCTAAAATTGTTCTGGTCAGATTTGTTAGTTACAGCAGTGAAAAAGCTGACGAAAACTAATGTAATGAGCTTTAAAATATTGATGTAAATTTTCACCCATGGCCATTCTGATTAAATCAGTCTGTGGGACTGGTTTGGGCATTGCTATGTTTTCTGAGCTTCCTAAGTGATTCTAATTAATTAATGAATGCAGAAGAAACAAATGTTGTGCCTCCTTGTTTTATAGTATTATGCTCTTTGAAACCAGGCAAACCTAGCTTCAGATCTGGCATCTAGTGCTCAAGAGCTGGGTGACCTCAGTTACTTAATTTCTCTGTACCAGTGACATACCAAATGTGTGTATAGGTAGGCTTGGGTTGAAGGACTAAGGAGAGGAACCCACCCTTGATATTGTCACTAAAAGGTTGCATTGTCTTTAGAAAATTTTAAACAACCAAAATGAATAAAAGTCAATTAAACTTTGTTTTCACCACACACTAGCAATTTACAAAAGGTTATAGTATTCCCCCATCTGTGGTTTCAACTTCCTCAATTTCAATTACCAATGGTCTGAAAATATTAAATGGAAAATACCAGAAATAAACAATTTAAAATTTTTAAATTGAGTGCTATTCTGAGTAGCATGATGTAACTTCTCACCATCCCATTCTATCCAGACAAGGAGAAGAATCATCCCTTTGTCCAGCATATCCATGCAGTATGCACTACTCACCCATTAGTCACTTAATAGCCAGCTCTTTGTCAGATTGACTGTTGGGTATCTCAATGCTTTATGTTCAATTAAGTCTTATTTTTACTTATTAGCTGATCCAAAAATGCAGGAGTGTGATGCTGGTAATTTTATCCCGGTATATTATTATAATTGTCATTGTTAATCCCTTATTGTAACTAACTGATGAATCAAGCTTTATCATAGGTATGTGCTGCAGTCTGGCTGGGAACAAATAACCGGGAGGTCATGAGCCACTTGTAGATTCAAGCAGGAAAGAACTTTATTTCCGAACCCACGTGAACGCCACCCACGCGAACTCTCCAGGAACTCCATGAGAGCTCAACCATCACCATCCTAAAGGCTCGCTGGCACCTCTCAACCACTCCCCCTGGCAAAACGCCAGGCGCCATCTCGACTCGGCTGTGGCTCTCAACAGGTATGTCTGAGTAGGGAAAAACATAGTCTGTCTGGGTTCTGTATGTCTGCAGTTTCAGGCATCCACTGGGGGTCTTGGACCATATCCCCTATGTATAAGGGAGACCACTGCAATGATAGGATATTCTTCCCCACAGGACGGCTCTCTCCATCCACACTTCCATCCTACAACCTTGGTATGCCACTGAGCTTAAGTACCTCACCTGTAAAGTCGAGTAAACTATAGATAAAAAACCTATTTCATAGGGTTCTCATCCTAATTTAGAAAGAGTGTATGTGAGCCATTTCCTGGTCACTATCCTCTGTGGCTCTCTAGACAGATTATCTGACTTAAATCATAGCTCTCTCATTACAAAGCAAGCTATTTAGTCACTCCCCCTAATTTTCCTTACCTGTCAAGTGGGGATGAAAAATTATTATTTCATAGTGCTGCCTCATTGATGAGTTAATATGCACCAAGTGCATTTAATCTTGCTTGGCATATATTAAGCCCTCAAGAAGTATTAGCTATTGTTACTGGCACATATTTATTTGCTAGCAATTATTGTTTTATAGCTAATCAACATTTTCAAAACAACTATTCTTCTAATAAGTTCTATTTTTTTTCTTACAGATCCAAAATATAACATTACCCATCCTATAAAGATGTCAAAGGAATGAGTTCCCTGAGCTTCTCTTGCTGCTAGGTTCCTTGCCTATTCTAGAAGTCTTAGGCTTTCCCTTCTTTTCTCACACAATATCTATGCTGGAAACAGGACTTCTCTGTCCACATTTCAGATAAGTTATGCTGGGGTCCAGGCACCTGACTTCTAAGTGAGCCATCATTTCTCTAATGCATGATGTTGGGAAAGAAAGTCAAAAGACAGTGTACCAATGGATATGCAATTTTGGCAAAAGATAAAATTTAGATTTATGAATTGCCACGTCACTTGATTTTACCTACCTTAAGAACATTTCTTGAAATAATTTAACCCTATTTAGCACTCAGATGCACCATGCCCTCCACATACATCATCATATTTAATTTGCATCACAACTCCCTTAGGAAGATTCTATATCTGTCTCTGTTCTACAGGTGAGGAACAGACTCAAACCCAGGTCTCTGTCTCTCAAATCTATGTACTTAATTGGCACCTACCATTAATTCATGTAAACACGTGGCTTTCTTTGTGGTGCATGTGATCTTCAGGGCCATTTGTTGGTGAATATATACTTAGAAAGCCTTGTGTGCAGTCTAGAGATACAAAATCCACTGAGTTATTTCTATTTACAGAATTATTTCCATATTTATTGTTTATTTTACACAAAACTCATAGGTGCCACTCCTCATAAGAGCAGAGTGTCCAGATGTAGCCTCACCAACTTCATTGGGCAGTCTCCACGTCCTCTTCTGAATTGGAGAAGCCCATTCTTGCCAGCCCCATACTTGAAGCACCTGGGCATCAACTGGCACCTGGCATATACTTGCTGTTCTCAGCAGGATTTGGTCTTGCATAGTCCAGCTCCCGTCAGTATGTGGAAAAATTCCCTCTGGTTGATGCTTCTGTTGGAATCCATTCTTGGCTGGAACAATGGTCTTGTAACTTTCCATCTCTACTTATAGACCCTCCGCCATTTGCCACCATATATTGCCTTTCCTCACAGACTCATTTGCATGAAGCATTAATTTTCTAACTCATTATCACAGTGGCCATTACAATTACAATTGGCTTCTTAATTCATAGTTACTCTAATCATCATGACAATTATGGTTAATTCACAGCAGCCCTTATTGTTATCGTTGTTATTCATTTATTCAGTTTCATTTTTAATATAATTGTGGCTTAAGCCAGGGCACCCCAGGCCTCCACAGGGTAAGGACACACTATGCAATGCGTGCTATCAAAGTAGCATGAGCCTCTTTATGGAAAAAAAACACAATATTATAATAATAAAAGAAGTTGAGAAGAAAAAAAAAGTCACTCCTAATTTTACCACTCTTGCAAAACTGTTTTTTCTCATGTTTCTTTCTAAATTAGTAGAATTTCCCATGTTTATTTCTAAATTGCTATAGTAATTACAGTGTGCCTATGATTTTGTATTTCTTTCAGTTCACACTATACCAAATACAGTGTTGTTTTACTGTCCCTATGAATTTTACGTTAGATTAGAATTTGAGGCTCTAGCTGAGTGACCTGCTGCCTATTAACACAGCACTGAAGCTATAGCTGAAAACAGTTATCCTGAAATTCTAATTACATTTTTTAAGATACAGTGATAACAGTTTGTAACTTTTCCTATCTAATGAGGGTGTTTTTTTTTTTTTTTTTTTTTTTTTTTGTGTGTGTGTGTGTGTGTGTGAGTGTGAGCGAGCCATCAGTGATAGCATGGAGATGCAGATACATAGCAGAGATCCCAGACAAGGGAGCTCTAATCTCATCAATTAGCAAATTTTGACTCCAAAGGTCCAGTATCTCATTCTTTGGGACTGAAAAACTTGGTAGTTGAGACTCCCTTTAGAATCTGATATTTCTTGGGGTTACTAAACATTCTAAATTAGTACTTTAATTTTGTGAGCTAGAACCCCCTGCTGGGGCAGGGGGAGCCCTGTAAGGCCACATGGGCCATTGTGCTGGGCCATCCCAGGTGTGACAGCCTTGAAAATGGCCAGCATTCTCTAACTTTCTCATTACCAGGCTGAAAGCTTAAAGCCTACATGTTTATAAAATGTCAATCTTCTGATTTCATTGATTGCAAAGGACAATATTGAACTTTCAGGTAAATTTAACAATTTTTAAACATCCTCTGTAATTTTCACTACATTCATATAACTGTTTTATTTTCAGATACTAGTAACTAGGATGTCTATGCAGTTTGGTATTTTGCCTTTTCACATGGCTACCTAGAGCCCTGACTTTCACTTTTAGCATCTGCAATATAGTGCATTAAATTAATGTTCTATAGCATACTAGTTTATCCTGTGGTTGGACATTCAGGTTGTTTTACTATTATACATAATGCTGCAATGTTCAATTTTAACTAATAATCATTTTTTTTTCTTCTCAAATACTTCTTAGAACAAATCCCCAGGAGTGGGATTATGGAGTCATAGGAAATAAGCTTCTTAAAAGTGCCTGAAGCATCCTGATGTAGCTTTCTGAAAGATTTGCAACAATTTAGCCCTCGTTTTTTTAACATAGCAAATATTTTACTTGTATTTAGGGTAGTGAGAATATCAATTCTTTAAAATCCTAGAAAAGTAGATGAAGGGGAATTTTGTAAAATGAAAAAAAAAAAATATCGACGTGATTTTTTTGAGCAAGTGAGAGCAATCATTCATGATTCCCCCCCCTTCCCTTCCTTTCTCAAGAGTTGCAACCATGCCCTCGGCTTGTGTTAGGAATCAGAAGAGAAGAAGGGAATGAAATGGAAAAGGAGAGTAGGAATAGCTAAGATTGATAAAACACATTACCATGTAAGGACAGATAATCCTAAATGAAGTTTAACAGCAGTCTTATAAGACTAAAGGATAAATATTACCCCCATTTTACAGATAATAGAACTGAAACTCAAAAAGGTGGTGACTTGGCTGGAGTCACTGGCTGGTTAACAACCTAGCTGAAATGCTAAGTCCCATCTATTGGTCTTCTGACCCTAAATCAGTACTCTTTAGATGCACAGTTTCTGTTTTCCTAAAGGAATTTTACTTAGGAAGTATTCATAGAACAAACTGGGGAAGTATATCTTTAAGAGCTGATGTCTATGATAATGATATTAACAACAACAAAACGAGCTAACATATATCCAGTGTTTACTATGCACCAAGAGAGTAGATTATATTGTTTAATTCTCCTGGTAATCCTACCAAGTAAGTACTGTTATCATTATACGTGAGGAAATGGAATCATAGAGAGGTTAAGTAACTTGCCCAAGATCACAGAGCCAGGATTTGCAGCCAAGAAGCCCAGCAGTGGAGTTCATGTTCTTAATACTGATGTGCAACGGAAGTTGGAGCCATGAACCCACTGTGGGACCTTGAACACATTTCTTAATTTTCTTCTTAGCAAAGCTCCTTTCTGGCCCTGAGAAGGGGTCTTCTTCCATCTGGCGCTGGTAGAAGAAGTAGCTTTAGGTCTCTGCCTGCAATATCAAGAGCTGCTGCTTTGGGCATGCAGAGGCAGTGGACTGGTGCTTCCCTGGCACTTCTGAACTTAGATTGTCTACTGAGTGGCCTGTGGCAAAAATAAAAGAGGTTCTGAATTCTCTTTGTTCTCCCTTTTTATGTTGCCCAAAGGAAAAACCAAAGCAAAAATGCCCTTTGAAGCTGATTTCTATATGAAAAGGTAAATAGAACCCTTTGCATTGGGAGACTCCAGCCATGGGGAGGGAACAGGATTTCATAAAGCTGCTCTGTTTACCAGCCTGGGGATGCTGCCTGGAAAGAAGGGGATGCAGAGCCGGCCACCAGAGAAAATGCATTACATTTCTTTGTCCTGTTCACCAAATTCTGTTCCTGACAGTTTCCATTCTTTTAAGTCGCATGAATGAGATGCTTTTGAGCATCCTCATAATAATGAAGATTCAATTAATATGCTATTAGTAAGTTTGATTGTTGTATTCAGGATGGCAATGGACACACTGAATTGACGGGAAACTTATGAAGAGGAGAAAAGGAGCCACTCTGGGAGGGCCACTTATGCAGCACCCTATGAGATTTTAGAACTTATTTTTCCCACCCATCCCTCTACCTCATCCACACAAGTGTGCTGTGTATGCGTGTACACATATATCCACTTCTTTGATGACAAGAATGGTTTTGGCAATCGTTGTGGTGTGGTCACTGGTTATGCTAAAATAATGACTATTGCAACAAAATATTCCTGTGTCCAGGGCTGATCTTGCAGCTCATATTGTGATCTTTGGAAACCTACGACACATGCCCTTCATTCTCATTTCCCCAACTTCCAAGAAAAGAAAATGTCCCAGTTCCCACAGGCTTTGACTTGGGGACTCTGTATTTCTGATTCTGCAGTAAAAGGCTTTGTAACCTGGTGAAGGAGGGAAACGAAGATGGAAGCCTAGCGGACCCTCTTGAACAGTGTTTGGTTTGACTGGCACAATGCATATGGAATATTGAAGCTCATAAGGTTTGACATGAGAGAGTGAAATATTAGCTTTTCTTGGGAAGCTGGATGATCTGACAACAGGCAATGGTCTTTCCATTTGACAGCACGTTATTGTCACTGAACAGAAGAAGCCACGTCTTTGGGGTTTGCGTTTGTAATGACTGATTTAAAGAAGGTAATGATGGAGCCTAGAATTCTCTGATCTCATTGATCATATGTCCTATCAGTGTCCTTCTGGACCATAGATCAGCTAACTGCCTGGCATTCCTGCCAAAGGGTGACTCTAGACATCCAGGGCAGAGGTGGTGTACTGGTAAAGACACGACTACCTGTCAACCACTATGTTGGGCATGCCCACATATGATCGCTGCTGCCCAGTGCTGAGCTAGGCCCAGGAGTATTTGTGTAAGAATCATGGTCGACCTTTTAGTGAATTACCTACCATTTTCTTGACCATCCATGACTTGGTTGCTGAAATGGTTTGCATTATCGACACCATATTTACATTAGTTGTTAAGGCAAATGATTTTATCCCATGTCAACGATTTTATACTTTCCTCCTTGTGAAAAAATACAGCTTTAGCACGCTAAGACACACAACAGACACTTCACCCCACTCTTGCCCTCCGTAGCTCCAGCCTTTTTATCCCCAGACAGGTTTGATATTCAGGACTGGACAATTGGGGGAACATCTCTTGGGTCCTTCTCCTCTTGAGCTCCAGGACCACTCACTCTCCTGTTTAGTACAAGGAACTCTATTAGTTTTTTTTTTTTCCTTAATGCTGCTCTGATGCAATGCTTAAAGACATTTGGAGATCGGATCCCCCTTTTTGTTAGAGTTCTCTTTCCCAAGTAATGATCGCTGCAGCCAAGTGTTTCTTTATCTGGAGTATTTGGATAGTCATAGAGGAGTAAATATTTCTAATTTTTTCCAGAAAACAGAGCAGGCTATTTCCCCTTCCCTCTGTATTCAGCTTTTGATTCATTGAGAGTATAACCTCAGATTTGGATCTGGTCTGATCAGACCAAAGGCACGGAGGCTGTTCAAATGCAAATGAATTATCAGTGGATGATCAGGTTGGCTTATATTCACTAATTACTCCTCCAACTTTTCATACCAGATATTTTTCACTGGGTGGTCAGGATGCTTTTAGAAAATCCTCTAAGTGAGTCAGGATGAAGGCATATAATATAGCAGATAACAGCCTTGATAGCCCACTTTAAGATATGCCTCATTTTTACTAAGTCCCTTTACAACTTCAACAGTGAAACTCTAGGACCAGAGGTGAGGCTCCCGGACCCCTGGTATTTACCACATCTTAATGGTCTCTCGCACACTTTTCAAAATCAGGTTATACCACAGGACACATGTCTCAGTCTCTTCCAACCTGGCCGTGTGTGTGTGTGTGTGTGTGTGTGTGTGTGTGTGTGTGTGTGTTTTACAAAGAGAGTGGGGTCAATGGTTCCTGGACAGATTGAGGAAACAACACCATTGTCAGGGCCAGTGCCTTCTTTTCAGGGGTTCTCTGTTAATTTGCATCACATTCACTTCACAGGCTGTGGGATACCTGCTGGGTCTTCAGATTCCTACCCTTTAAAACCATAGGAAACCAGTGAGTGAGGAACTGGTTATACATTGGCTAAGTTTCCAACTCCAGCCTGATGAGATCTGCAAAGTTGATTGGGGACATCACTTAGAAAATCTTGTCCCAAATAAATCTTAAAACAGGCAACATGTTTCCAGTATGGCTCAATTTTGATTCATGTTGCAAACTTGGATTGCACAGACACACCTGGATTGACACTGCACCTCCACCGTGCACCAAAATTTCCTATTTCAGATTGTAGATTGAAACGCACCTGCGCAGCTCACCTATCTGACGTGAGTAGTGAAAATGACTTGCTGCATGCATTCTACCCATCTGGGTAAAGAAATTAAATGGACACCTGAATGTGAATTTTACAGACTCCATAAGCATTATCTGTTCAAAATAAAACTTGTTTTTCTCCTCTAAACCTCCTTCCTGGTGGTGTCACCTTCATAAGTGGTGGCATCTCCCATCCACATTCAAACTAAAAGTCTGAGCACCTCCACTCACCCCTCCCTGTATTTTCCACATCCAGTCTAGTGCCTTGTCAAAAGTTCTTCCTGAGAGTGCCCTATAATTTGATTTCTCTTTTCTATCCCCTTCTTGGGGTCCTCTCCAGGAACCTGAGCTTTTGGTGGCTTACCTCTTTCTCTATCGGCTGCCTGTTCTACCCTAAACTGACCACCAACACCATGCTTCTCAAACAATGGAAACAGCTTGAGTGGCTTCCTGTCATCTAGGGAATAAAAGTGCCAGTACATAAAAAGGACTCAGCCTTTCACAATCCCACAGCAATCAACATTTATGGCCAGCATTTTCTCACTTTCATTGTGGGATTGAGCCATAGTAAACTTGCTCTTTCAAGTTTCCAGGCCTTTGCAATGATCTTTTACAAATAATCTTCAAAAGGGGGAACACTCACTTGCAAATGCTGACAGGTCTTCTCATCTAATTCTCTGGAATGGGATATGCAATTAATTTCTTACTTGTGACTGTTTTCTAACAGTCTGTTTTGCCCAATCTATACTGAAGGCTGTCCTGTGATGCCTGTATTTTATTTGTCTTTGAAGTGATACTAGAGCCAGAATTATCTTCTTTTTTTCCCCCCATTTTGATTGGAAGAAACTATAGAATTATGAGCAGTATCCTGGGGCATCAGGAACCGTTTGGCCTAGTGGTTTTCAAACTTCAATTTGTAGTTGAGGCTATGGAGAGTTGAAATACAGATTGCTGGTCCCTATCCCCAGAATGTCTTATTCAGGAGGTCTGGGATGTGGTTGGAGAATTTGTATTTCTAACCAGTTAAGCTGGGGACCTCACATGGAGGAATACATCTTTACCTGATGTTTGCCAAGATCAGGAGGAAAGATGTGAATGCTGGGAAGACAAACACCTTCTGGGTACGATCTAGAGGTAAAACAATATTTTGGGTCTGTTTATCCTGTTTATGCTAATGGATTATTATAGAGATAGGAAGGAGGAAGTATATCTCTGGAAAAGGACTTGTCCCTATAAACAAGGGTGTGACCAGTGTGCATTTTTGTCACACTGAACAACTTTCAAGTCCAATTGCAGGTGTCTCCCTTTTCACAGGCCAGTGTTCCAGAGTCTTGAGGCCCGTAAATATCCTTTAGGAGCTGGTGAGCCCTGCAGCTCTCTGTCATTCTTTCCAGTGCCTGGGTCCCCGGGAAGGCTGTGCTTATCAGGGTGAGTGCTCTTAGGAGAATTTCTCCTTGCCTGAACTGTACCTCACCAGCACACTCTCAGATCTCTTTAAGATAGCTCCAGTGTCTTATGAAAATCCTTCTCAATCTATCCCAAATAGCTGTTTATTCCTGTGTGTCTCCAAAGCCTGTACTCTACGTGACTCCAATGATACCACAGTGATTTTGTCTGATAATTTGTCATCTTTGTAATGGATTAGTAATTTTAGGACAGGTGTGTATATGTATGCATGAGAGTATAGCTCATCTTTTTTTCCCCCTTAAATTCAATGAATATGAAAACTGAGAGGATGAACCCTACTTCCCCATTTCAGGTGCTTACATCTTGGTTTGTTAAACAGGCTTGAGGCCCTTCCAGGTGGGCATTCTATGTTCTACTTTCTCCGACTCCTTCTCAGCTCATTGCTGAGCCCCAAATTGAATATATTATCAGAATTTCTAAAAATTGAGGATAAATTGATGTTCATCTGCTTCTAAGAAATGGGAGAGCCCCAGTGAAGGGCTTCCACTTTCTACCTACTTCTTACAGAAACCAGATGGAAAAAGCTGCCTGGGGCTTCAAAGTCAGACTTGACTTTGGGAGATAGATGACAGTATTCCTGCACGGCTGTGAAAGTCTCTAATTGAGATGACTATGGCCTTTGAAAGATAAAAGAGTCACTCTTTCTCCT
The DNA here is from genome assembly GCF_047511675.1 of Marmota flaviventris. NCBI lineage: Eukaryota > Metazoa > Chordata > Mammalia > Rodentia > Sciuridae > Marmota > Marmota flaviventris. The sequence continues at coordinate 17,756,947 of NC_092501.1, forward strand.
GGAATTGCCATTGCTGATAATAGGCCACGCTGACTTCTTCTTGGGCTTTTAACTTCATCCTCACCCTGACTCTGGAGCTCTTCGTTTGGTCTGTTTGATTTAGTTACAGGTCTTCCATGAGAGCCAGAATGGATGGGAGTGAGATTAGGTGGGATATGAACATCTCTATGAAGGAAGGGGTGAGGACTTATTACCCTCTATATCAGCGGATGTCAGACACCCTGATAAAGGCTAGAGAGTAAATATTTTAGGCTTTGAGAAGCATATGGCCTGTGTCTCGACTACTTCACTCTGCCACTCTATGAGAGCAGCCATAGAAAATATAGAAATGAATAAGCACACTTTTGTTCTAATAAAACTTTATTTACAAAACAGATGGCATGTATTGCTATAATATGGTGACTTTAATTCTTTAGGATAAACACAGAGGAATGGTTTGACTGGGTCATGTGGTGGTCATGCCTAGTTATTTGAAGAATTTCCATAGTAATTGAACTAATTTACAGTCCACCAATAGTATAAATGTGTTCCTTTCCCCCATTTCCTCCAGCATTTCCTATTGTTTGTATTTTTGAGGACTTGTCATTCTGACTGGAGTGAGATGAATCTCAGTGTAATTTTGATCTGCATTTCCCTAATTGATAATGATGTTGAACATTTCTCATACATTTGTTGGCCATTTGCCCATGTTTATAGCAGCACAATCACAATAGCCAAACTGTGAAATTCTCCTAAGTGTCCGTCAGTGGATGAATCGATAAAGAAAATGTGGCATATATACACAATGGAGTTTTATTCAGCCATAAAGAAGAAAAAAATTTGTCATTTGTAGGGAAATGGATGGAACTTGAGAACATTATATTAAGTCAAATAAGCCAAACTTGGAAGGTCAAGGGCTGTATTTTTTTATTTTTTCATATGTGGAAGCTAGAGAGGAAGAAAGGAAAAGAAAGGTAGGGGGATCTCATAAAAATTGAAGATCAGAAGAGTAGAGGAAAAGGAACAGTGGGGGGGAGGAGGGCAGGGAAGGGGAAATACTGGGGAATCCTATTACCAAATTATATTATTGTGTCATTAATGAATATGTATCAACAAATCCCACCATTATGTACAACTATAATGCACCTATATAAGAAATAAGAAAACAAACAGATGGCAGGCTAGATTTGGTCCCCAGACTGTAGTTTGTTAAGTCCCATCCTAGATCCCCAAAACTTCTGGACTGAGGCTGCCAGGGCTTCCAACCTTAAGTTGCTTTCTACAATAACCAGAAAACCTAGGGTGACTAGACAAATAATGGAAAGTTTCTACTTTTACATTAATTATTAATGAAGCTGTCTGCATGCAAATCAGGAGAAACAGTTTGGTCCCTCCTGCTTTGATCCTGCTGAGGTTGGGATTTGGTTTGACTCTGTTGCTGGAGGATTTGTGTGTCGAAGTTTCCTTACTGTGAGATATTAGGAGGGTGGGAACTTAATCCCACAGGGCGTGGAGAGGTGGGGCTTTCGGAGGTGATTAGGATTAGATCAGGGTGTCACAGTGGGGTCCCAGGATTGAATCCTGGTGGTTCTATAAAGCTAGAGAAACTAGATGGCAGATAGACACACTCACTATGTCTTACCATTGAGGCTATACAAACTTCACATAAACTTAAGTGAAGCCATTTAAACAACCTGCAACTAAACCTCAAAGAAGACTCATTGTTTTAGCAAACTTAAGCAACTTAAAGAGAACTTATCTCTAAGTAAAAATATAAGAAAGGGCTGGGGATGTGGTTCAATGGTTTTAAAAAACCTCCACATAGGTGATCTGAAATTATGGTCACAGACAAGACAGACATGTAGTTGTAATTCATTAAGTAGAGACTTAATTGTCGTATGCTATGTTGGACTGTGTGAGCAGAGGGGAATTAGATGAGCCTAGAAAAAGATGCCCTGAAGTGTGTGAGTGCACTGAGTATGATCATAGGACTGATGTTCACAGATTCTATGAATTATCATAATATGAATTATAGCTTCTCAGTATGCAAGGTGATGGGTTTGATAAGAGGATGCTATTTTTAATAAAACGTGGTAACTGTTAAGGGTAGGTTGATGGCTAGAAATGTGTACCAGCATGAAGGATTTAAGGTTTGAAGTAATAAAGATAACTGCTGCATATTTAAATATGCCAATACGATGGGCTTCATCCTCTGCAGTGATCGTTTCAGCTCCATCCCCAAGGGGCAAAATAAGTTGATACCCTTAAAACTTCCTGAAAGTACTTACTTTTGCTTGGTGGAGATGGGATGATAGTCACTTTAGTAGTAGTTGTACCAGTCACAGCCAGTGGTGAGTAAGGGAGCCTAGCTGGTGAGGGACAGCCCCCAGGAATGCAAGAGCATGGAATCCACTCTCTCCTGTTGTTCTTCACCTATTCTACCAACACTGGAGATGGGAGTTGGAGTGGATGACAGTATCTTGCATTGCTATTGAGCTAAAGCCTTGCTTACTAGAAGGCTGGGATTCAGGACTGGTGGACATTAGCAACAAAAAGTGAACACACTTGATCCTACATTTTCCTGCATCACTTAATACAAAGAATGAGTCCTCAGCCTTTCCTCATTGGAGTCTCCTTTGACATTTCATGTAGATTTACCTGCAAGAAGAGAATAATTTGGCCATATTTGTTTGAGACTTCCAGGTCATGTGCCATTTCTAGTTCTCATCATATTAACAAATCACTTGGCCTTTGGCTGTTACATTAGTCTAGGTTAATGTGAGTCAACCCCAGATGATTGGCTCCACTCTTGCTGTGCTCACAAAGTCTAGATTCTGAGACTTCAAAGGCAAATGCCAGAGAAAAGCCGTGATGAGTCTGCCAAGGTAATTGACTGCTTTGGAGTCTTTGAGCAGCTGGCCAGTGGGGTCTCCTTGACCTTGCTGGGCTCAAGATACAACATATTTTAAAGTGGCCTTTTGTCCAAAATAAAACCATGATCTTTCTTTGAGGTTTAGTTCCAGGCCATAAAACTCTAGTCTTTATAGCCTTAATGCTATTGTTTTGGTATAAAAAAAAATTAGGTCTTTAAAAAGTGAACTTGCATGCAGATCATCTGTCCATGAAAGAAGCTGCTCTTTTGAAGCAAGGCTGAGACCTGCAACCTTGGCCTGGTAGGACTCAGTGGGATTCTATTTGAAGATCACATCTAACCCATTTTAAAGGTTGGGGTGGGAGGAGTTAAGGTTTTTATTCAAAGCTTCTACCATCCCAGCTTTAGATCTCTGCAGAATACAGACATAGAGCCAGCTGTTTTACCTTTATTCTGAATGAATGCCACACACTGAAAAGTTCACAGAATGTTCTGCAGCTGGCATTGTAGAAAGAGTGATATTTAATCAACACAATGGCTTCAAGAGTGATGATAACTCTGCCTTCCTGTGTCTCTCCACACCTCATTGACTCTTCATCTCGTAGGATCTGATTTCAGAACCCATCTTGTCTTCTCTGCCTTGGTCTTTTATTTTCTCTTTCTCTTTGTTAAAGGCCTTATGACTGAAAGTGTAATTTTTCTCCAGGCAGCACAATGTCATTTCGGCATTGTTTTCTATAATTTATATAAATACTATTTTCTGTGCTAAATTATTTAACTCTTAAAAATGGGAAATGACATGCATTACCTAAAAAGGGCTATATAAAACAAACTATGAGCAGCACACAGCGAATGTCCTTGTAGAGTTGAGACCAAAGCAGAATGTCAGGGATTTCAGGGTCTGGGAAAGAGGGCTGCCAGCTTCAGTCTGCTTTTCCAAATCCTGCTTGCTATCTTTAAGCAAATCATCAGACCCAGGAAAAGAGGGAGGAGGCACTAGCACTAACTGGGTGGCTTAGCTATGGGGAAGAGAGGGATCAGGAGTGGCCCTTATGACAAAGAATCCCTAATTTGAAAACAGATTCTAGTCCCCAAAATTCACTTGTAAGGTAAATGCTAAAATGTTGGTTTCCTTAAAGGAAAATAGCAAAGAAACATTATGCTTCATTTTTGCCTTGTCAACTAGGGAGCTCAATCAAAGAGCCATTCCCTGGGTTATAGCTATGTGTCTCTAATTTCTGTCTGTCTTCACGTGGCCATCTTTCCACTGTGTGAGTCTCCTAGATATCTCTGGATGGTCACATGGCCTTCAAATTCATTGTCTTTCAATGGATTCAAGACCCACACTATCTAGGATGAGCTCATTTTTACTTAACTAATTACATCTACAAAGACTCTACCTCCAAGTAAAGTCACATTTTGAGGTCTCAATTGGACATGCATTTTGGGGGGGCTACTACTTGACGGATAGCATTCATGCTAGCTCATGTTGTTTTTGCAGTATCTGTCAATATCTGAAACAACTGGGGTATTGATTGTGTTGTTTGTCTACTTTTGAGGTTTTCTTCTGGCCTTCCCACAGTGACATACTTGAATATACTTCCTGAGAGCGAGGACTTTTATATCCCATGCTATATGCCTGGCAATTATCAGGAACTTGAAGATGCGGTCTTCAGTTTATTACTTAACTGACTCAGAGTCCAGTTTTCATAGCTTAACCCTACAACCGCATGCTTTCGCTTTGCTAAAATGTTTTTTGAGTTCTCTTATTCATCTACAGCTGACTACCTAATGTCCTTTTTTGGGAGAAGAAGTGGAGAAGAACCTATGGACAAGTAAAAGACTGTTGTTGGGAACCACTGTGTACTTTCCCTGATACATAATGTGATGAATAATGATTAGATTCGTTACTATTAAAAGCAATCACACGTGTTCATTTAAAGAAACCAATGTTTATCAATTACCTTACAAGTGAATTTGGGGGACTTGAACCTGTTTTTGGGCAAAGGATTCATAAAAGCCATACCTGTCCTCTTCCTTCCTCAAAACTAAGCCACCCAGTTAGTGCTGTCTTCTGAATCATACCCTTCCTGAAGCCCTTGGCACTGCAGTTAGCATATCCTCCTACCTGAGTCTCTGGAAGCCATCTTTAATGAAAGGAGCCTGAAAAGTGATACAAATGTAGCTGATATCACAGTTGACACACTTATTTAAAAAGAAGTCTCAAAGAAAAAAGTAAGAAGTGAGAGGGAGGGTGTGAGACAGGGCAACAAGCAGAACATCTGTTGTCTGTGCTTCTTATCTAGTTAAAGAGACCATCACAGGGACCCATCATAGAGAATATTCTAGAATGTCTTTCAGTATGACAGCAGCTTCTTAAGATCATTCCACTTACATCTTTTGCCTCCTTTTTTAATAGATTGAGAGCACTTAGGTGTGGAATAGGTGAACTATCCAACTTAAATAACAACCCAAGATCCCTTGCAAGAGGCCATGTGATTGATTGGCAGTGACCCATGCTGAGTTCATGTCAGGAGTTCACAAGCAGTTTCAGGGGCTGCTAAACATCTTTCTGGCAGATGACATCACCTTCTTCCAGGGATAGTCACACTAGGAAGTAGACTAGTAGCCTTCCTCTTTTGACTGTTGGTTGAATATGCTGGCAGATTCTGGGAAAATTTATTTCCTCTTTAAAGCAGAAAGAAGCATGTCCCGTGGACCTCACAGACAGTCAATGAGATGCAGAGTGACTGAGTGCTGGGATTTGACAGCCCCAGAAGAACACAGTGTATTTCCTGTATTCTTGGAAGCAACCAAGCAAATCCAGTAACTTACCCCATTACCCTTGCTAAAGGTGAGGTTAAGGGAAGCCGCACTAAGTTTATCTCTGAATTTGATGGTGGCTTGTTAAAAGGCATCACTTTTCTTTTTGCTGAATTTACTAATTAAAGGAACATGAGTTGTTTTAATAGATAAACCCCAAATTTTGCAGGAAGTTGGCCCAAGAAAAGTTTAATTTTGTTTTACATCAGTGTCCATAGAAGATTGGTTCTGGGCAGTTGACTGTCCACTTGTCATTCAAGGATGCTGCTCCTTTCAACAAGTGACCTCACACTCTCTGGGTTTGCAAAATCTCCTACATTCAGAGGGAGGATGGGGAAGGAGGTTGGGGTACGAAACATGGTGGCTTTTATGGACTAGGCCTGGAAGTGGCTTACCTCACTTCTACCATGTTCCATTGGCTGAAACTCAATCATGTGCCCACTTAACCTCAAGAGAGGCTGAAGTATGTAACATAGTCAGGTGCCCAGTAAAGAGAAGGACTGGGTGAGGGGAGCACCTGGCTACTCTGTACATGGCCACAAAGGGCCATGACCAGAGATGTTGACTTTCCCCCAGCAAGATGGCAGAGGAAAGGCAGACTTGAACCTCAGTGCAGGTAGACTCAGTGCGAAGGGTTAAAACTAGTGAGCAGCTTTGGGCCCATGTGCAGCACACTTCCCCTGAGCCACTCAGGGTTATTTTCAACTCCAGCCATTTCTCAAGAAACTGAAACCCAGAGGACAGTGTCTACTCCAGACTACATAGCTAATTAGGGGAACTTTCTAAGAATAGTGTCAGTATCAAGGTAATGTTGAATTTGTCTCTTTCCTTCTCTCTTTCTCTCTCTCTCATACACATGTATATACATATATATATACACACACACAGATATATACATACATGAATGTACTTCTATATATGTTGCAAATATAAAGCTAAATATTTTGAGAACTTATGTATAATAATAAATTTACTTTTGACAAATCACTTTTTTTTTTTAATTTGGCATTGCAATTAAGAACAGCTGACTCAGAGGACAAATTAAAAAGTCTATTTAGTTTGCCTTTGGGACCAAATAATAAAACCAACCCCAAACAAACTAAAAATAACATATTTCTAAATTATTTATTAATTAACTCTCTTATATTCTGCCTATCATGTGCCAGACACCAAGAGCCTTGAAAGTATTTACTCCCTTAATCCTCACGTTAATGCTGTGCGGGTAAGACTCTTATTATTCTATATTAAAGATGAGAAATTGCAATCCAGAAGGGTTGGGTATGTTGCCCATGGTCTCATAGGTGGTTAGTGCTAGAGCCAGGATTTGAGCTCAGAAAGTAGTTCCTGAGCCAGTTTTCCCTGATATTGTATTATTCAGCCCCATATCAGATCATACAGAGGCAGAGCACATCTCAGAAGTGGTTGCTATCTATCTCAGGTGCACATGTTATTTCTATGTTTCATCTTCTGTCTCTGCTTTACCTGATGGCATGAAAACAAAAGAGGCTTCAGCTTGGCTGGTCAATCCACTTCTCTATATATGTCCAATAAGGGAGAGACTAATTGCTTTTTCTCATTCTAGGGTCTCTTCTCCTTATGTTTCTTTGGCCCAGTCTTGCCTAAACTACCTCCTATCCCTGAACCAATAGCTGGCAAGGGAATGGGTTTGCATGTTTGGCTTATCTGCTAGTCAGACGTTTTGTATGAAGCACATGAGAAGGACCATCAGGTCTAGGGCAGATGCCGCATTTATAGGCACAGAACTCATTCTGATGCATTGGCTTATACAAGTGATGATTGGCAGTCCATAGTACTTATTTATAATAAAATGGTATTTTACAATGTTGGAGCACTTTTATATATATGTTGTCTCATTTCCTAATTACAAAGTGAACAGGTTTTGTGATTCTTTTTGCTTAAATCAAGAAATCGAGATGCAGGTAAGATGTGTGCTTCCCAAAGCCACACAGCTGGACAGTGTCAGAGCAAAGACTTGAATTCTATCTCTTAACTCAGTGAAGCTGGCTCTAAATCAACTATGCCACGTTAAATAGGCATAAAGCCACACACACTAGAAGAAATCCTTGGATAGGGCAGGTATCTGGGTCACTTTAGACTGATTTTATTTATTTTAAAATTTATATAGCAGGGCTTAAACATTTTGTATTTCTCTCAATCCTCTTGAGAAAATTCTAACTAGATCTTTGCCTCTTTAGACAGAATGCTCTACTTTTTGCTATCCCTAAGGACTTGGGCTATTAAAAATTCCTAATGCTGAAAGCCTGTTTTATGCACAAAGAGAAAGTTTAGGAAGAGCATTACAGCAGCCAGATCTCCAGGACATGATGCACTTCCTCTGCAAGGAATTAAAACTTTTGGAACCTCTTTGTTTCGTTAAAAGTATAAGAACAAGCATTAATTAACATGAATATTATTAAAATAATGCATAAAACATATCCTGCTGGTTTCTGGAATCTGACAGTCTTAATTTTTCTTTTCTTTTGCTCTATATGTTCTATAAATAGTATCCAAAACTTAACCAGCATGCCACAGAATTAATTCATTTGGGGGAACTAACTGTAATTACAATGGTGATGACGGTATCCTTTTAGAATTGTCTTGTTGGAAGACGCTGGTGCTTATGACTCAGTGAAGCAAAGTATGGGCGCACTATGGCAGTGAGGGGTCAGCATGTCATGGGCTCTGTCATGGCCCTTGTTAAGTTTTGTATTTAATCAAAATGTTAGAAACTGAGAGCTGGAAATATCTCACAATGCCTGGCACATTGTAGATACTGTATAAATTTACTGTATAAATGCTGAATGAATGAATCCCTACTCCTTACTAGGGAGAAAAGTAAAAGCAGAGAGGGGAACAGACTGATTCCAGTTCACAAAGTTCTGTTGCGGAAGAACTAAGACCAAGACTCAATACTTAGCCGAGTCTAGCATTCATTCTATCAAGTTATTCATACCAGTAATGCAAAGCACATCATTTAAATAAAACCTGTCAAGTAGATATGCAGAGTTATAGGCAAGGTGTTCTTCACCTGTGTGGATCTTTCAATGTAGGGTCTGATTAGAGCGGCATGAGGATCACACCAAGGTTTAGGATTGGTGGGAGCAGCAAGGTGAGCTGATTTCAAGGATTCTTAGAGTGCAAACCATCTGTTGATGCTATTTATTGAAGGGTTCTGGGAAGTTCTCATAAGAAGTCAGTAAATTATTTGCCTGGCTCAGCATTGCAAACCATGCTTGGGACAACATTTACTCAATTTGGAACTTTCAACATAGGGAATACATATTGTCTTGTGCCAGGGCATTGAACTAGATTGTGGGGAGTCCAAAGAACTCGGGGTCTACTTTCAAAGGTCTACAAAGTCACATAAGGGACATATTGTGAGGCTTTCTCATCTATATAAACTTTTGATGGCTCCTCTTTTCTCTTCTTGTTGCTTGGTCCTTTACTATTCAAACATAAAACTAATGGTTTATGTTCCTACCAGACAAGTTTTCTGTTTCTTAGTCATCTCTGTTTATTGTCATCTCCATCTTCCTTCTCCAAATAACCTATGAAATAGGACTTGCTTTTACAAATGTCTGAGGGCATACCTGGGCACTATGGTGTGGACAAATATCCCCAAAGGTTCAGTTGTTGAAGGCTTGGTCCCCAATCCGTGGCACTATTGGATAGTAATGGAATCTTTGAGAGATTTACCTAGAGGAAGGAAGTCAGGTCACTGGGTGCATGCCAAGGGTATATTGGGATCCTTTCTTCTTCCTTTATTTTTGCTTCCTGACTTTTGTGATGTTAGCAGATTTTTCCACAATGTGCCCCTAACCCACATGTCCCCTGCATCAAGATGTACTGTCTTTCCACAGGCTCAAAAGCAATGCAGCCAAGTGACCATGGTCTGAAACCTCTACACCTGCAGCCAAAATAAACCTTTCCTTTGCAAAGCTAAGATAAACCTTTTCACTTTAAGTTGATTATGTCAAGTATTTTGTTACGGTAACAGAAAGCTGACTAACACAATGGGTCTTTGTGCCTGGAAGCTCTGTGCTTATGCATGAAAAATTGGTTACTTTTTCCTCTTCCTTCCATCACATTTTTCTGTTGTAACATGGGCCTTTAAATATCATGATGCAGGGAATACTCCAATTTGTAGCAACAAATTTGTCTGTGAACTTGGATCAGGAGGTTCAGAGCTGAAACAATTTCTATCTAGCTGGCACGAAAGCCAAATACAGAATTTTGAAATGTTTAGCAGGAAAACTCCTCCCAATGATCTCTTTCAGTGTCTTTAGGGATCAGATGAAGATACTGAGGCCCTTTGCACATAAAGAAAAAGTAATTTGTTCAAGAAAACATGTTGGCCTCTAACCTTGTCTAACGCAATTATTAACACTGACAAAGCAATTAAATTGTGAGGGTTTCTTATTACCTTCTTTACTGCTCACAGAAATTGTCATTAGTACGTGTAGTTATATTTGTGATTCACAGGATCCGAAAGAACAGCTTGAGTATAGACTGTGTTTTTCTTCTGAAAATATCAAACCAGTTTCAAGTCTTTCATCTCAGCTGACGGAACCTAGGCCATAGCATGCTCATACCAGCAGATCTTAAGAATTATTAATCAAATATTAACACATGTATTTATTCATATTTTACTGTACATATATTTACCAGTTTGTTCCTCTGTGATCCAACACTTAATAAGTTCAAAGAAAAAACTCTTGCGAGTAGCTACCCAGGACCAAGTACAAATTTCAGAAGGCAAAGCTGATTGTATTCAAAGTCTGCCCCTGTGACTGACTCAGCATCACAAACCATTCTTGGCACAATATTTATGCAATTTGGAACTTTCAAAATCGGGAGTGCATATTATTCTACCCACAGCTCGGTGGTGCCATGGCAGTGGGGCAGGTTGTGGGAAGGCCAGAGGACATGCAAGGCATGGTTTATTGGGGAAAGCTTATGAAATATCAGGGATTTCTTTAAGAAGAGTTTGGTGGTGACAGGCTGAGCAGATGGCACCTCTGTCCCTCAAAGGCTTTGCCAAGAGAACAGGCCCAGCGGCCTGCTGAGGGGCAGAGCTGCCCCCCACCCCCCGCTCCTGCAAGGTAGGCGGAACTGTGACCACCGACAGAAAAGGCCCACTGCGGGCCAGAGCTGCCAACCACGCCTGCAAGGTAGGCAGGCCTGCGACCCACCGGCCGAACAGGAGCAGCGGCCTGCTGAGAGGCAGAGCCGCCCCCCCCCCTGCGCCTGCAAGGTAGGCGGAACTGTGACCACCAACAGAACAGGCCAGACCTGCAACCGACAGACAGAAAGGCCCAGCGGCCTGCAGAAGGGTAGAGCCCCCCCCCCCGCCGCGCCTCCAAGATAGGCGGACCTGCGACCCACCGGCACAACAGCCCCAGAGGCCTGCAGAGGGGCAGTGCCGCTGCCTGCGCCTGCAAAGTAGGCAGAACTGCGACCACCGACAGAACAAGCCTAGCGGCCTCTGCCCACAAGGGACAGAGCTGCCGCCCACGCCTGCAAGGTAGGCGGACCTGCTACCGACCGGCAGAACAGGCCCAGCGGCCTGCCGGCGTGGTAGGCACATTGCCCCAATTGGAGGAGGGGCAGAGCCGCCGCCCGTGCCTGCGAGGGAGACTTTGCAACTATACAAGACCAATATAAATATATAGGGGGAAAATTCAATAGCACAACAGTTTCACCAAGCAGAAAGAAACGCGAACAGTATGAAGAGACAAGGAAAGAAAGGACCACAAGCAATGCAGGTCAACTCAATGTTAGAAGAGGTAATATCTGCAGCAGATGGAATGTCAGATAAAGAATTCAGGATATACATGCTTCAGATGATCTGGAGTCTCAAGGAAGACATCAGACAGCAAAATCAGACAATGAAAGATCACTTCAACAATGAATTACATAAACAAATCCAAGAAGCAAAAGATCAACTATACAGGGAGATAGAGGTTATAAAAAACAAACAAACAGAAATCCTTGAAATGCAGGAAGCAATAAACCAACTTAAAAACTCAATTGAGAATACTACCAGCAGAGTAGAACACTTAGAAGATAGAACATCAGACAATGAAGACAAAGTATTTCAACTGGAAAAGAACATAGACAGCTCAGCAAGACTGTTAAGAAACCATGAGCAGAACATCCAAGAAATATGGGATAACATCAAGAGACCAAATTTAAGAGTCATTGGGATACAGGAAGGGACAGAGTTTCAAACCAAAGGAATGAGCAATCTATTCAATGAAATAATATGAGAAAACTTCCCAGACTTGAAGAATGAGACAGAATCCCAAATTCTAGAAGCCGAATGTGCAAAATCATAAGAGATCCACACCTAGACACATTATAATGAAGATGCCCAACATACAGAATAAGGAGAGAATTTTAAAAGCTACAAGAGGAAGGAAGCAGATTACATTTAGGGGTAAGCCAATCAGGATAACAGCTGATCTTTCAACACAGACTCTGAAAGCTAGAAGATCCTGGAATAACATATTTCAAACACTGAAAGAAAATGGGTTCCAACCAAGAATTGTGTATCCAGCGAAATTAAGCTTCAGGATGGAAGATGAAATTAAAACCTTCCACGATAAACAAAAGTTAAAAGAATTTGCAGCTAGAAAACCATCTGTTCAAAACATCCTCAGCAAAACATTACAGGAAGAGGAAATGGAAAATAACAATGAAAACCAACAGTGGGAGGTAGGACAGTAAAGAGGGGAAAAATAATCAAAGAGGAAAACAAACCATGTTTAGTAACATAAATAAACAAATATGGCTGGAAGAACAACCCATATCTCAATAATAACCCTAAATGTTAATGGCTTAAACTCACCAATTAAGAGACACAGGCTAGTAGAATGGATCACAAAACAAGACCCAACAATATGCTGCCTACAGGAGATGCATTTGATAGGAAAAGACATACATAGGCTGAAGGTGGAAGTTGGGAAAAATCATATCACTCATATGGACTTCGGAAACAAGCAGGTGTGTCCATACTCATATCAAATAAAATAGATTTCAAGTCCAAGTTAATCAAAAGGGATAAAGAGGGACACTACATACTGCTCAAGGGAACCATACACCAACAAGACATAACAATCATAAATATATATGCCCCTAACAATGGTGCAGCTATGTTCATCAAACAAACTCTTCTCAAGCTCAAGAGTCTAATAGACCACCATACAATAATCATGGGAGACTTCAACACACCTCTCTCACCACTGGACAGATCTTCCAAACAAAAGTTGAATAAGGAAACTATAGAACTCAATAACACAATTAATTACCTAGACTTAATTGACATATATAGAAAATACTACCCAACATCAAGCAGTTACACTTTTTTCTCAGCAGCACATGGATCCTTCTCAAAAATAGATCAGATATTATGTCACAGGGCAACTCTTAGACAATATAAAGGAGTAGAGATAATACCATGCATCTTATCTGATCATAATGGAATGAAACTGAAAATCAATGACAAAAGAAGGAAGGAAAAAGCATACATCACTTGGAGAATGAACAATAGGTTACTGAATGATCAATGGGTTATAGAAGACATCAAGGAGGAAATCAAAAAATTCTTAGAGATTAATGAAAACACAGACACAACATATCGGAATCTATGGGACACATTGAAAGCAGTTCTAAGAGGAAAATTCATTGCTTGGAGTTCATTCCTTAAAAAAAGAAAAAAAAACAACAAATAAATGATCTCATACTTCATCTCAAAATCCTAGAAAAAGAAGAGCAAAACAACAGCAAAAGAAGTAGAAGGCAAGAAATAATTAAAATCAGAGCTGAAATTAATGAAATCGAAACAAAAGAAACAATTGAAAAAATTGACAAAACTAAAAGTTGGTTCTTTGAAAAAATAAACAAAATCGACAGAACCTTAGCCATGCTAGCAAAGAGAAGAAGAGAGAGAACTCAAATTACTAGCATACGGGATGAAAAAGGCAATATCACAACAGACACTTCAGAAATACAGAAGATAATCAAAAATTATTTTGAATCCTTATACTCCAATAAATTAGAAGATAGTGAAGGCATAGATAAATTTCTTAAGTCATATGATCTGCCCAGATTGAGTCAGGAAGATATAGACAACCTAAACAGACCAATATCAATTGAGGAAATAGAAGAAACCATCAAAAGCCTACCAACTAAGAAAAGCCCAGGACCAGATGGGTATACAGCAGAGTTTTACAAAACCTTTAAAGAGGAACTAATACCAATACTTTTCAAGCTACTTCAGGAAATAGAAAAAGAGGGAGAACTTCCAAATTCATTCTATGAGGCCAACATCACCCTGATACCTAAACCAGACAAAGACACTTCAAAGAAAGAAAACTACAGACCAATATCTCTAATGAACCTAGATGCAAAAATCCTCAATAAAATTCTGGCGAATCGGATACAAAAACATATCAAAAAAATTGTGCACCATGATCAAGTAGGATTCATCCCTGGGATGCAAGGCTGGTTCAATATACGGAAATCAATAAATGTTATTCACCACATCAATAGACTTAAAAATAAGAACCATATGATCATCTCGATAGATGCGGAAAAAGCATTCGACAAAGTACAGCATCCCTTTATGTTCAAAACTCTAGAAAAACTAGGGATAACAGGAACATACCTCAATATTGTAAAAGCAATCTATGCTAAGCCTCAGGCTGGCATCATTCTGAATGGAGAAAAATTGAAGGCATTCCCTCTAAAATCTGGAACAAGACAGGGGTGCCCTCTCTCACCACTTCTGTTCAACATAGTTCTCGAAACACTGGCCAGAGCAATTAGACAGATGAAAGAAATTAAAGGCATCAAAATAGGAAAAGAAGAACTTAAATTATCACTATTTGCTGATGACATCATTCTATACCTACCAGACCCAAAAAGGTCTGCAAAGAAACTATTAGAGCTAATAAATGAATTCAGCAAAGTGGCAGGATATAAAATCAACACGCATAAATCAAAGGCATTCCTGTATATCAGCGACAAATCCTCTGAAATGGAAATGAGGACAACCACTCCATTCACAATATCCTCAAAAAAAAAATAAAATACTTGGGAATCAACCTAACAAAAGAGGTGAAAGACTTATACAATGAAAACTACAGAACCCTAAAGAGAGAAATAGAAGAAGATCTTAGAAGATGGAAAAATATACCCTGTTCATGGATAGGCAGAACTAACATCATCAAAATGGCGATATTACCAAAAGTTCTCTATAGGTTTAATGCAATGCCAATCAAAATCCCAACGGCATTTCTTGTAGAAATAGAGAAAGCAATCATGAAATTCATATGGAAAAATAAACGACCCAGAATAGCAAAAACAATGCTAAGCAGGAAGTGTGAATCAGGCGGTATAGCGATACCAGACTTCAAACTATACTACAGAGCAATAGTAACAAAAACAGCATGGTACTGGTACCAAAACAGGCAGGTGGACCAATGGTACAGAATAGAGGACACAGAAACCAATCCACAAAACTACAACTATCTTATATTTGATAAAGGGGCTAAAAGCATGCAATGGAGGAAGGATAGCATCTTCAACAAATGGTGCTGGGAAAACTGGAAATCCATATGCAACAAAATGAAACTGAATCCCTTTCTCTCGCCATGCACAAAAGTTAATTCAAAATGGATCAAGGAGCTTGATATCAAATCAGAGACACGCCGTCTGATAGAAGAAAAAGTTGGCTACGATCTACATACTGTGTGGTCGGGCTCCAAATTCCTCAATAGGACACCCATAGCACAAAAGTTAATAACTAGAATCAACAAATGGGACTTACTCAAACTAAAAAGTTTTTTCTCAGCAAAAGAAACAACAAGAGAGGTAAATAGGGAGCCTACATCCTGGGAACAAATCTTTACTCCTCACACTTCAGATAGAGCCCTAATATCCAGAGTATACAAAGAATTCAAAAAATTAGACAATAAGAGAACAAACAACCCAATCAACAAATGGGCCAAGGACCTGAACAGACACTTCTCAGAGGAGGACATACAATCAATCAACAAGTACATGAAAAAATGCTCACCATCTCTAGCAGTCAGAGAAGTGCAAATCAAAACCACCCTAAGATACCATCTCACTCCAGTAAGATTGGCAGCCATTATGAAGTCAAACAACAACAAGTGCTGGCGAGGATGTGGGGAAAAGGGTACACTTGTACATTGCTGGTGGGACTGCAAATTGGTGCAGCCAATTTGGAAAGCAGTATGGAGATTTCTTGGAAAGCTGGGAATGGAGCCACCATTTGACCCAGCTATTCCCCTTCTCGGTCTATTCCCTAAAGACCTAAAAAGAGCATGCTACAGGGACACTGCTACATCGATGTTCATAGCAGCACAATTCACAATAGCAAGACTGTGGAACCAACCTAGATGCCCTTCAATAGACGAATGGATAAAAAATATTTGGCATTTATACACAATGGAGTATTACTCTGCATTAAAAAATGACAAAATCATAGAATTTGCAGGGAAATGGATGGCATAGAGCAGATTATGCTAAGTGAAGCTAGCCAATCCCTAAAAAACAAATGCCAAATGTCTTCTTTGATATAAGGAGAGTAACTAAGAACAGAGTAGGGTCGAAGAGCACGAGAAGAAGATTAACATTAAACAGGGATGAGAGGTGGGAGGGAAAGGGAGAGAGAAGGGAAATTGCATGGAAATGGAAGGAGACCCTCAGAGTTATACAAAAGTACATACAAGAGGAAGTGAGGGGAAAGGGAAAAATAATACAAGGGGGACAAATGAATGACAGTAGAGGGGGCAGAGAGAGAAGAGGGGAGGGGAGGGGAGGGGAGGGGGGATAGTAGAGGATAGGAAAGGCAGCAGAACACAACAGACACTAGTATGGCAATATGTAAATCAATGGATGTGTAACTGATGTGATTCTGCAATCTGTATATGGGGTAAAAATGGGAGTTCATAACCCGCTTGAATCAAAGTGTGAAATATGATATATCAAGAACTATGTAATGTTTTGAACAGCCAACAATAAAAAATTAAAAAATAAAAAGGCTTTGCCAAGCAGAGCCTCTGTCCCTCATGGTGCTTTGTCCAGTGGTGGCCAGCTAGATGAAAGACAGTTGTCTCTTCCACAGTGTCCTCAATTCCATGGCCGTCACCACTCAGGGAGAGGTTTTATGTGTTTGGCTGCAGAAGTGGTGACATCATCAGAATCAGCTTGTTTCTCGGGTGTCATCCCAAGGAGCCATTATCGTGGGGTGCATATAGAAAAGTGGCTTTCTACAGATAATACTAACTTGCCTAGTTCCAGGTGCCTAGGAGAAAGCGAGTGTTCTTCTAGGGATATCTGGATTTTCTGATCCAGATTTTCTTTCCATTCTTTCCTTAACTTGACTGGGTTTTGGGAACAAGAAGGAAGCATCAAGGGACATGGTATTTTACTGACCCCCCCCCCCCACCATTCTTCAGGGATCATGTACACATTGAATGCATCACATTATAGAAATAGAAACATTAATTTCATAAAACTTAATTCCATAACCCTTTCTTCAACGGACTGAAGAAAACCAACCAAAAAACAGTCTTAGTATGTTCTAAAACAAGAAAGTCTGAAAAATTGGCAAAGAGAAACTGCCTGTCACTACCAGTGCATACTTGAAGCCTATGGAAAGAACAGCCTGGGAACCTTTACCAACAAAAGTGCCCCTTCGCTAGCAAAGATATTACTGAGGGCAGCTTAAGGCTGGGGTAGTGATCAAGGTAAAGACGTAAGAGATCATGCTTTTACCAGGACAATCTTACCACAGCTGCAAGTAAAACCCCTACAAAGTGCACCCTCCAAGCATATCCATCTGTCCCTGATCCTGGACCCTTCATTCTCAGGCTCCACGTGGTCCAGCTTGGTAACACGGCATCCTGTGGCTCCTGGGGACTCCC
Organism: Marmota flaviventris; assembly: GCF_047511675.1. Taxonomy (NCBI): domain Eukaryota; kingdom Metazoa; phylum Chordata; class Mammalia; order Rodentia; family Sciuridae; genus Marmota; species Marmota flaviventris. The sequence goes on from NC_092501.1 coordinate 17,774,599, forward strand.
AACCAGACCATATATTTCAACACGCTGAACATCATCAAGGCCCAGCACCAAGAAATGTTCCAGAAATTCTGAGATAGGATGCCCATCAACCATAGTAATTTCCTATTTAATAAAAGAGTTAATAAATGCTCAAAACCACCTGGTTGTAAAAAATAATCACGTCTACTTGCCACTTGGTTCTAATATTTGAATATTAATAGGCATGGCTTACAGATTGGAGGGATTATGGGCAACTAAGCATTTCTCATGAAGAGATGGCTCCTTGCTGTTTTGTTCTTTAAAGGTTGATACAGCAAGGCCCATGACATCAGTGAGTCCTTTTGTAAAAAGACTAGAACAGACATGACAGAGGATCTCCAGTTTCCCTTGTTTTTGACCCTTGCCTTTTTCCAAATTTCCCCTTCCCACCTTTTCTTTTTGTAGTTGTTGTTGCAGTTTTCTTCTCTGCCTTGAAACATAATTGAAAAGCTATAGAGACATGCTAAAACGGTTCTTGAAGGAAATGTTCTGACAGTTATCAGAACAGCATTGCATCAACCACTCTGAGCAAGTGGTACAAAGACTAGAACAATCTCTCATTGTTCTAAGGGCAAGTTTTACAGCGGTTAAAGACAAAACTGCTCCCCCAGCTCAACCACACAGAAATGTGTTCCTGTCTGCTATTCACCCTTTAAAACTGCAACTCTGCTTTGAATTGGAGAATGTCTGGTCTCAGGTGCTGTCTAATGTCCACCAGCTGCATAAAGCGTTTATTTGAGCCCCTTCAACTGTTTTCTTTTGACACTTTGAAATAGTGTCACTTCTAACTGCTAAGGATTAGACAAATACCAGCCAATCCAGAATTTCCTTGATTATGGCATTCAGTAAACCAGATAGTAATGGCCTCTTTGTTAGTTTCAATAGAACACAAGCTGTTTGAGGGCACACACAGGAAATTCTCATGTATTTCATAAAGAAAAGACTGAATGAACTAAGTCTTGTAATAATAAGCAATGATACCTTCTAATTAAACTTGCCTGATTTGAAGTCTAACTCTGCTCTTAACCCAACCAGAGCTCAGAATCTGTGTCAAAAGACCTTGTATGTGGAAAAATGAGGTAACTGAAGGGCTGCCAATCAGCACCAAAATCCAAGGAATTTCCATAATTCACTTGTCACCAAGGATTAGATGGTATTAAACAAGTTAGTTACTCTTGGTCTATTTGAGCCCATTATTGCTGGACATTAAACCTGATAGTAACAATCTCACTTTAGGGCTATATTCACCCTCACCTGTCCCATCTTTTTCCTTATGGATTGTGTTTTCAGCTTAATATTATGGATGTTTTTGAACTTCAGCACAGACCCAGTGGTGTTAACTTGGTAAGTGGTGGTTCTCTGGATAGATGAATGCTGACATTTCTCTAGACTGGCTGATTATTTGAAGACTCAAATCTCTGAAATGTGACTCATCATTCTTGAGGAAAAAGTCTTGATAGATTAATTTTATTAACCTTAGCTGAGACAAATGCTTCTTTCTTTTCTGCTTTCTCTATTGTATGTTAGGACCTTGACTTACTGAACTTGATGCTAACCTCCTAGATCATGGCCTCATAGGTATCCCTAAAGTGTTTGCTGAGTAAAGGAAAAGACAATTAAAATTGTCACAACATAAAATAAATTCATCGAAATGAGGACAGGTGCCGTGAGAGGTCAGAAGAGCAGCAGGGTTAGGACAATTATGTTGGGCACTCTGTTTCTTGTGTTCACTAATTTTCTTCTCCTTAACCCTCAACCTAACAGCAAAAAGAATCTTCAATATTATGGAAAACAGAATTTACCATTCTCCAGCCAATTCTCATGGACTTTAACTAGGAATGGAAGGAAACTTATAGATGAAAGCCCCATTTTCTATGGCCTAAGTGGGACAACCCTAAGGTCCAACCAAGACATCCCCAGAGGAACCCACAGAGGTGAGCTGTTCATTAGCACACGCTGTACTGTCTGTCTTCCCTACCTTCAATGAGCTATTTGTATTTGAGTCCTTATCTTAGGTTGATTTCTCAGCAAACCAATACTAAGACACTTCAAATGGCCTCCTTAGTCAAAGAAATTCAGGAAGTATTGGGTTAAAGTTATACAGGTGTCTGCTTCTTAAAGTCTTTAATTTGTTCACATTTATTGTGATCTCAAAGGGAGGAGATTAGTGTGTAGTATTCCCAAACTTAATTAGGACTTTCTCCCTGCCACCAGTATTTTATGAAATTAATTTGTAAGGAACAAACTTGGGAATCTTTCTTCCGAGACATCCTGAAACCAACAACACCTCTTTATAAGAAACATTTTGCTTCAAGATGAGGAATTACTTAAGTGGATGAGGAATTTTTGCATTGCAATTATTACTTATGTGTAGTTTACATAACTCATCATCAGCACTTCTAAAAGGCCAGAAACCTGGAACTATTGTAAAGTTATAACTTCAGCTCTTCCTTGGTTGATCATCCTTGGTGAGCAGACGGTGAAGTCACTTCCATCCCAAGGACCTGCCAATTATAGAATGAATGTCAGTGGTGAGTGGAGTAACATTTTAAACTTTGTGGTTGTGATAGAAATACAAGACTGATGTTGTGTGTGTGTGTGTGTGTGTGTGTGTGTGTGTGTGTGTGTAGCTCTCAGAAAGATTAAGTGAAGTACTCAAAGCCATACCAGTAAAAAGTGACAAGTCTAGGGTTAAAGGTCATATCTCCTGCTTTCTACGCAGGCGCTCTTTTCTCTATTTCACATTGAGTCTGTGCAATGCAGGAACGATGGGATTGTAAGAGAGATAAACTAGAGATGATGACGGTAAGAATCCTGGAGAAGAACAGAGGTCAGGGTTCACGTCTGGAATCTTGCTGGGATCCATGTCAGAGGATCTTACCTTAGTATATCTTGACAGAATTAAGTCAGTGCTGACTTTCTCTTTCTGTCAGGTTCTTTCTTTTCTGCCTTATATACATTCTAGTAGCCATGAGGATGAGCAAAATTTCTACCCTGGCAATATCTTCTGTTACAACCTCTTTTCTCTATTCAATTATATCTGTCTGAGAAATCCAATCTGGGGACTGGATAAATGATTTCAGGAGAGGGTCTTGAGTTAAAACTGCTTCCTTCCTCTTGAGTGGGAGTGAAAAGGGTTTTGATTTACTTCTCAAGCATTTTAGACAGAGAAAGCTTACGGATCTAGTCACGAAAACTAGGCCAAAGGTCAGATAGCTCCAGACTTGGGAAGAAAGAAATTCCTGGAGAATTTTCTAAAGAAAGTAGAATAGGTGATAAAAAGCTGATATTTGAATTTTTCCCCATGGTTTGGAATTTCTGTGTCATATGTATTTGTGTTACATCACTACCATGTTCTAGGTCACTTAGCTTTTCTCCACCATTTATGGTTTTGAATACTCTAAAGATAATTCTGGGAGTCTGAGTCAGTGACAGATGGATTAATAAATCCTGGAAAGTAAAACAAAAAGAAAAACAAAGAACGAGTCACATAGAAACCCTGGTCCTTGGACGTGGGGCATAAGCTGAAGGTTCTTGGTTCACTTTGTGCCATGAGCTCCATGTGGCTCTCTTGGTGCACCAACCCTGGCTGTACACATCCCTTTCTTTGTCATTCAAGAAAATATGTCCTGATGAAAAACAATTGATTTCACATTTAGTAATTTACCACTAATGTTATTTTAAATAAATATGTTAATTGTTATTAATAATTATTCCAGTACTTAAAGACTCATCTCTGTAATTGCATGACATGACCTGTACATTCTCAGGAAGATTCCTCAACAGTGCTGTCTACCCATCACTCCTTTATATATGATGTTACTTTTTTTTACTCTGGCTACTTTGAAGATATTTTTCTATTGCTGGCTTTAAACAATTTTATTATGATATGCCTTGTGGTTTTCTTCTTTTTTGTTGTTTTTTATTTGGTGTGAGTGTGGAGTGTGTAAGTGTGTGTGGTGTGTATTTGGGATCTGCTGAGATTCTTGGATCTATGTGCTCCTAATTCTCATTGAATTTGGAAAGTCTTGGATCCCTTATTTCTTTAAATATTTTTCTGCTTCTCCTCTTCTCTCTTTTGCGGATTCCATTTATGCATATCTTAGGTTGCTGGAGCCATGTGATGTAGTTCACAGATGCTCTGTCTTTAGTCTTTTTTATCTTTTCTTTGTGTTATTTTTGAAATAACATCCATTGTTATGTCTTCAAGCTCAATAATTTTTTTCTTCTATAAAGTCTAATCTGTCTTTAATTTTATTTAGCATACATATATATTCTAAACTACTCAGACATTGTAGTTTTGATCCCCCAAAGTTCAATCTAGGTCTTTTTTTTTTTTTAATCTTCCGTCTTTCTATGTTCAATGTTTTCTCTGGCTTCTTGAACATATGGAATAAAGCTTTGCTGAGAGCCACAGCCGAGTTGGAATGGCCCCTGGCATTTTGCCAATAGTATTGGTTGAGAGGCAAGCCATTAAGATGATGCTGGATTGATTCGGTTGTATATTACACCTTTACTGTCCGCCTCGACCTGCTACTTTGGAGTTCTCGCGCAACTTTGGAGTTCTCGTGGGGATTCCCGGAGAGTTCCCATTGGTTGGGGAAGTGTGGGAGGAAGGATTTCTGGAAGGGGGATTTCCTGTTGTTGGTTCCTGGAGGAGCATCGTGGTTCGGGAGAGTTCCCAGGGAGCGTGTGTGGAGTGTGCTTGTGGAGTTCAGAAATAAAGTTTGTTCCTGCTTCAATGGCTCATGATTTGTGCCCAGCCAGACTGCGGCAAAGCTACACTAATTGTTTCATTTTTATTCCTTGTGAATTCAATCATCAGTTGTATATCTAGGTTAGCTTCTAATGATCATTTATTTTTTCTTCTCATAAGATTTGTTTTTTGGGGGGAAGGTACTTGATATTGAACTCAGGGGCACTTGACCACTGAGCCACATCCTCAGGCTTATTTCATATTTTACTAAAAGACAGGTTCTCACTGAGTTGCTTAGTACCTCACTTTTGCTGAGGCTGGCTTTGAACTCTCAATCCTCCTGCCTCAGCTTCCCGAGCCACTGGGATTAGAGGCATGTGCCACTGTGCCCAGCTTCTCATAAGATTTTAATAGATTAATTTGTATCCTCATGATGGGTCATATGTTCCTGCCTCTGTACAAGTCTGGTACATTTTGATTGGATAACAGATAAAATCTGGCATGCTGGATATATATATTTTTTTGATCCAAATGATTTTTTTTTTTTGAGGTTTCTTTGGGGACATGGTAAAGTTACTTGGGAATAATTTGATCTTCTCAGATCTTGTTTTTAAGTGAATTTTCTCCCCATAATGAAGAAAAATCTTTTTGAGTACTCTGCCAGATGCCGTACAAATATTAGGTTTTCCATTTTGGTGGAAACAGGAACCATTTCCATCATTTTGAGTGGTACTTTCCTCAGCCATGATGGCTACTCTCATGTGCTGATAAGCACTCAGCTGAATTTTCAAGGGGGAACTTTCTATAAATGTTCAGAGCTTGTTCCTGTGCTACTTTCTCCTCTCTAGTCTATAAGTCCAATTTACACTCCACTCCTTGGACTCCCAGGACCATGTCCTAAACTCAGGAAGATACAAGCTTCCTCTGACATCCCTCTCTCTTCTGTGGCCTAGAACTCTCTTTAGGTGGAGCAATCATAGAGCTCAATCATTCAAGTATTGTCCCTCAAGGACCGTTTTTCTTAATTGTTTCATGTCCAATCTCTTGAAATTTGTTGTTTCTTTTCTTTTCTTTTCTTTTTTATGTGGTGCTGGGGATTGAACCCAGGGCCTTCTGCATGTGAGACAAGCACTCTACCAACTGAGCTGTATCCCCAGCCCCATTTCTTATATTCCTGTATTTTATCTGTTTTCTTTTAAAAGTTATTCATCAAGGAGACTAAGCTTGACCTCTGATGCTCCACATTTACCAAAAGCTTACGTTTCCTTTTAAAATGTTTAATTAAACTTCCTATTTTCATGTAGCAGTAAAAATTAATATCAAGAGATGCCTGGTACTCTTTCTTGAGTTCCCTCCAATGACAGCACATTGTAAAATTATAGTCCAACATCACAATCAGGATATTGACATAGTTACAATCAGGATATCCAAAATTTCCAAATACAAGGATCCCTCAATTTTTATTCACATCATACTTCCATCCTGCATTCCTCATTAGCAACCTTTAATTTGTTCTCTGTTTCTGTGATTTTGTTTTAAAAATGTTATATAAAAGGAATCATACAGTAAATGACATTTGGCGATATATATATTGAACTCAGGAGCACTCAGCCGTGGAGCCACACCTCAGCCCCTCTTTTAATTTTATTTAGAGACAGGGTCTGACTGCATTGCTTAGTGCTGAGCTGGCTTTGAACACGTAATCCTCCCACCTCAGCCTCTAGAGCCTCTGGGATTATAGGCATATGCCACTGCACCTGGAGGGATTATATTTTGATGCAGGGCAATAAATGAGGTTGTGTGTATTGCTAATTTTCTGGTTTTTACTGCCGAGCAATATTCCATGGTATGGATATATCACATGGATTGTCTAACCATTAAACAGTTGAAAGGTATTTGGGTTATTTTCATTTTTTAGCTGTGTGAATGAAGCTGCAACAAATATTCATTGACAGATTTTTGCATGATCATAAGTCTTCAACTCATTAGGATAAAAGCCTCAGAGTTCAATTATGAGGCCTTATGGTTGTTGTAAGAAACTGCCAAGTGTCCCCATGGGTCATGTGTAAGAGATCTAGTTTTGCCAACTGTTTTTTATTTTAGTCTTTCTGATAGGTATATAGTATTTAATTGTGATCTTAGTTTGCATCTCCCTAGTGGCTAGTGAACATCTTTCTTGGTTTAATTGTTATATTTATTTCTTTATACATACTTTTAGCAATTTCATTTGCTTGTATGTTGTTATTGTATTCATGAGAAATATTTGTCTGTAGTTTTCTCTTTTTAAACTACCATATTATTATTGTCTGTTTTTTTTTTTTATCAGGATAATACTTGTTTTACAAAATGATTTGGGAAGGATTACATTCTCTTTTATTTTCTGGAGGACATTGCATAGATTTAGTGCTAATTCTTTTAATGTTGAATAAATGCTATGGAAAAACCATGGGATTTTGTAGATTTTTTCTTTGGGGATTTTTAAGATTATGTATTAAAATTTCTTTAATAGTCACAGGGATAATAATTATGTGTTTCATGTTGAGTAAGTTGTGGTAATTTGGTTTTTTTAATTAATTCATCCATTTTGTCTACTTATAGGTGTGGAGTTGTAAGTAGTATTCTCTTAAGCAGATGTTTTATGTGTAGTTCTTCAAAGCATTGATTCTTCTCCCATTGTTTCTGTTGTCATATTTAGGATGACAGACAATCCCAGAAATTTCCTGCCTGCTCCCAACTGGAGATTCAGCAGCAGCTTCCTAGATTGAAATGAATGACTGAAGTTCAGGAACCATTAGTGTGAATGATAGTTCTTTATCCACTAAGAACTATAAATTTGGATTAGTGGAAAAAAAAAAAAACCTTTCTCTGAATAACTCATTTGGGAAACTATGGTTCACATACTTCTAAATCAAGTGGAGACAATATGTACCCCTCCGTGGCAACATGTCCACCCCTGAGAAGGGATGGATGTCTGAATGGACTGGGAGAACTGGTTGGAAACACTGAAATCATAGCAACAAAAATAGCATTTCTAGTCATTCCTTCTCTATGGATAACTAATTTTAATCTATAGCATCCAATAGGTGACCTGTGTTGGCAGACACTGAAAATAGGGAGTTTAGGGATGGCTCTCTTTGTTGGCCGCCATCTTCTCCAAGAGACAGAAGGAAAGCTTGTCTGATGTCAGTGAAGGAGGCAAGGACATGCTGGGGGATTCAGAGAGTGGCAATGCTCAGAAACCATCACTATGGAGACCCTGGGAGGCAAGAAGGGCAATGATAACTAAATAGCCTGAAGAGGGTTTGGTACAAGTTACAGCCTTTTATCCTTACCCTGACTCACTAGACTCACTTGAATAATCCATAGGATGCTCCCATCAGGGCTGATTATAAAGCACCGGAAGTGCATGTTAATTGAGGGAGAAGAGGGAAACAAATTTGTATTTTGACTAATGATCCAAGTTATCCAATTTCTTAAGAACTTAGGCTATTTTTAAATATTCCCATAAATCCCTAATAGTTACTTCCAAAATAATTTATTTCTAAGGCAATGGTTCTGCACAATAGACTCCTTTGGTCTGATGACTAGCTATGTGACTCTACTTGGCTCATCTTTGGTGCTCAGCTGGTTGGTCAGAAACTAGTTTAGTTGTTGCTCCGAACATATTTTATAGAGGTCATTAAAATTTAACTTCAGTCAGTTTTAAGAAAAGCAGATTACCTTCCATAGTGGCCTCATCCAAACAGCTAAAGGCCTTAAGAGCAAAGACTAAGGTTTTTTGGAAAAAAAAGAATTCGGCCTCCAAACTGTAACAGAAATCCTACCTGAGTTTCCAGCATACTGATCTGTCCTACAGGTTTTGGATCCAAGACTGTAACATCAACTCTTACCTGAATTTCCAGCCTGTCAGGTTTTAGACTTGCCAGCCAGCAACCACAGCTGCATAAACCAATGCCTTAAAATAATTTTCTCTCTCTCTTTCTCAATATATATTTATATATAATTTATATATTATAAATTATAAATATATATCTATTATATATAATATATAAATGTATATGTACATACATTTATATGTATATATAATATATACATATAATAGAAAAAACAGGGGAGCTGTTTCCACTCTCAATAGAGCACCCTTATTTCTCTGGAAAACCCTGACTGATATATTTGATGAGTCAAAAAAGAAAAATGCAAGATACCTGGGTTCAGTCCTGGTGATTTGTGTTTGTGTGTTTTAGAGAATTTCCTTCTACTTTTTAACTGTTTACCTTCTACATCCTCCAGGACTATGCTCTGTTAATGAGAATTATTTTTTTCATGAATAGCATCCTTCCATTGAAAGTTGAAACTGGTGAATTAGAATCAAGGTTCTATTTCCCAAGTGATTCTCTGCTGTTTCTCTGTTAATAAAAAGGAAGTACTTCAGCTCCAGGATAGGGTTGATGATATGATTCGGATGAGCTGTGGTCCATCCCCAGGAGTTTTGGAGGTGCTGGGTGCCCTCCATTCCTCAAGCTTAGTCTTGTGCTCAAGTACCTTCTCTGCTTCTCAAGAATACAGCCCACTCTGGTCCACTCTGAGCTTGAGCTACGGACAGTTGACTCCTCAGCAGGAGAATAGTACTTCAAAACTACAAAATGAGTATAGAGCTTATTAGTGAGCAGGGAAAAAAAGTGTTCCCTGAGAAGAACACCAAGAGCAGAGGATGTGGGTTATCAACTGGGATAAGGTGCCTTTTATCTGAAGAAGCGATAGAAAAGAGGCTGTTTGTCGCTGTTTTTCAACGTTTATTTTTAATTATGTTTGTCAAATGAAGAAACATAAAAGGAAGATTTTTTTTTTTTTTTTTGCTCTTGTGGAATTGCAAAAGAGGCTGTTAGCAGAATTTCTTGTATCCTAATACCTGTGAAGGTCTGAGAAAGAAGTGTCAGACATGAAGCTCCTAATGAGTGCCAGGCATGTGAGGGGTGTGAAGGACGATTGGAAGGCAAGGGGAAGGAAAGGCCTCCTTTTGATTAGTTTACTCCTCTTGCCAAGAGGGAAGTGGAGTCCTAAAGAGAGGGAGGGATGCACTTCTGAGGAATCTTCCTGCTTCCAGCCAGAGTGAGGCATGAAGTCCTTCAGTGTGAAATTGCAAAGACCCCTGTGTTTTCATAAGCCCTTGGAAGATGGCTTCTTACAGCCCCTGGAGAGGAGAGGAGTATCCGGGGGATGTAGGGGAAGCTTCCTCTTTCTGTCCTTGCTTCTCAACATCTTCATGGACTCTGTTTGGATTGAAGGCTGGGATGGAGAAGAGAATCCTGCTGATGCTCTTCTGTTCTGAGGCTGGTGGTCAACTGTCAGTGAGAGCTGTGAAGAGGCCTAATAGCACACCTGGGTCCATGTACCTGGAATGCTCATGCTTTGCCTGGACCTGGGGATAATAGAATAGATAAAGAGGAATAAATTTATCCATAGACTAAAGAAGGAAGAGGAACTGTCTCTGTTGGAAGTCAACACAGTTTTTGATCAAAACAACTTTGATTTCCTCCCGGTAATATTAAATAGTGCTTTTAGCCCTTTATAATGTCTCTGTTGCCTCCTGACAGGTGCCAAATCTTGACAGTAAAAATATATAAAGAGAGAGGACAGGTCAACAGTTTTCTGGGAACCTGACTAGGGAAGAAGGGTGGGGAGGAGAGAGAGAGAGCCTTGCTTTGCAGCACCTGCTGATTTTTGTAGTGTAAATACTTGCACCATGGCTGTTTCAAGATGTCAGGGTGATGTGATGGGCGTGGAATTTGAAAGACATGTAGAATGGGCAGGGAAGCCCTGTCACACATCACTGGCAGGAAGGAACAGGAATGCCAGACTCTTTTATCCCCAAATCTTCATGGAGTTTATCCCAGAAAGAGAGGGTGTTGGAGCAGACTGCTCTACATTTATGTCTAGCTCCGTAACCTCTCTAAGCTCAGATGTAAAACCAGAACATATGCAAATTTATTCAGAGCCTCATATTAGGGTGCTCAGTACAAAATAAATTCCCATAGATGTAATTTGTATTCCTTCTCTTAATAACGATTACTATTTCTGAATCGTATCACTTTTTAATATCCCCCTGGGCTGCAGGCTTTGAAAATACCACCCTGTGTCATGACGCCTTTGAGTAAATCCTTCAACTGTTGTGCACGGTAGCATTTAGTCGAGTTTAATCTTATTATTTTTTCGGATGTTTCTTGTCCTCTTACATCCCTTCTTATTCCTGCAAATAATCATAAACCTTCTGAGGCTTTCACAAGTTTGCTCAGAAATGTTTGATGATTCATGTAAGGACACCCAGCAAGTACTTGGCAAAAGTAGGAAATCAAACCCAGTGGCTTTGGTGAAGTGCTGTAGAACCTGGAAAGTCCTGAGCAAATGCAAAATAGCATCGTGGTCACCCCCTTAGGTAAATCCATAGCAGAAGGGCTGGCCTGGGAGCTCTGGAGTTGGGCCAATTGGGCTTGAATCTGGCTTCCATTGCTGGCTGGTGGGGTGATCCTGAGTGAGTTACTGACCCATTTGAGACTCAGTTTCCCCTCAGCTGACCTGTTTATGGGTTGATAATGATTCCTACCTCATACAGGGGTCATGAGGTTTAAATGTAAGCATGGTAACTTTCTTGGCATGGTGCCTAGAGCCTTGGAAGTGCCATTAACAGCTGCTATTGTTGTTATTATTCAGTATTGTATTTTATCCTGCATGAGATGCTGGTATTTATTTCTAAACAGGGCTTTCGAAAACAAATGAACCCAAAAGGGCACAGAGAGGACACTGCCAGAGACAATTTATGTCCCTTCCAAGGTTTGCATGAATGAAGCCTTGCCTGAGCTCATAGGAAAGATGGGACTTGGTAGATGCTGTGGCTGCTATCGACCTATAGTCATAATCTATCTGGAGCTTGCTAAGGATCACAGGTGTGTCAGACAGTGTGGCCCTCTTCTTCACAACAGTACCTGAGTGTTTGTGGTCATCCCCATTTATAGATGGACAATGTATCCCTCAGAGTGTTGGGGCACCTCCTCAGGGTCTCCCACTAAGCTAAGCGGGAAGTTAAGCTCAGCTTGGCAGATTTCAGAGTTCACTCTGCCTCCTTCTCTGTAGCTCAATGGTCTAGGACCATAGTTTTTAAAGCATGGTGCCTGAAACCAGCAACAGCAGCAATGATCACCTGGGGACCTCTTGGATTTTAACTTGAACCTGGGGTAAGGCCCAGCAGTGTGGATTGTGTAACCCTCCAAGTGTTCTGATGCATCATGAGAACCACAGGAATGCTGAAGCCTCCTGGGGTTTCTTTCAACCTCTCCCCCTGATCTAGGTCTCCCAGAGCAGCTCATCTGGTGTAGGCGAGCTTCCTCCAGCGTGAGCGATGAAGCAGCCCTGGATCTCCCCAACCATTCCATTCCTCTTTCTAGGTAAATTCCCTGTAGACCAGGGCATTACGGTAATTAATTCATTAGAGTAAATTAACAGTGCTACTTACATTCCTTAGCATGCACCTGGTGCCAATAGTGTTTTTAATTTTGCAGTGATATTTCCCCAAGATGTGCAGAGTAAACAAGGTTTCAACACTTATTTTCAACTCAAGTCCCTGACTTTGCTGGCAGAAAAAGAAACCAGGTTGCTACCCAACTACCAAATGAAGGACTGCTGTTACTAAAATTGCTGTCTATTCTCTCCTCTCATCTGAGCACAATACCAGAAACTATCTGATGTTAGATATATGATTTTCTTCTATAAAAATTATTTCTTTTTTTTTGACTTGCCTCTCAATTTCAGCTGTTTTAAAGTTAGGGAAATATGAAATAAGATATGCTATAGAAGACTGAATTTTGTGTCCTATCACAGGGAAAGATGGAAACTGGGCAAAATTGCCTCCACAATACTGCTCAGTAATATAGGATTTCTGAATAATTCATACTTAATTATCTTCCAAGAGAAAGGGGCTAGGGTTCTAGCATTTCCTTCCAAATTTGTGCATCTGGCAGATGCTGAGTTTGAGGGGGGCTGTCTGTTCAGGCAGGAGGCATGAAATGGTGTTATTTCATTGAAAATTGTAGTCATACAAAATTCAAGCATACAAGAAATGATTTGATATTTAAACTCACAGCCTGAGTTTACAGGAGGTACCTAGGCTATAGCTGCAGTAAATAGTTGATAAAATGGGATTCATTTCCTCCCATATTCTTCGTTGGCTTAAGTACTCTTGTTTATGCACAAAACATACTTAAGATGCCAGGATTCATGAGTGACCCATACTCCGACTCTATTCTCACCAACCAGAGCCTACTCAGCAAGCACTGGCTGTGGCTGAGCCTAGGGGATTGGGGAGGACAAGAGAGATAACTGGGGTGAGACTTCTGGGAAAGAGGTGCAGTTTGGCTCTGGTGTGACAAAATGGGTAAATTTGGACAGGGGATTTGGTATTTCAGTGTCTTGGTTCATTTTCTGCTGCTATAGTAAAATATCTGAGGCTGGGTGCTTTATAACCAGAAGAGGTTCATTTAACCCACAGGTTAGGAGGCTGAAAGCCCAATATTGGGAAGTTCCATCTTTCCAACTTCTGATGAGATCCTTATGATAGATGGCAGCAAAATGGCAGGAGCATGTTCAGAACAGATCACATGGCAAGACAAGAAGTCAGAGAGATTCAGGGACCAGGGTTTCTCTTTTTCTAAAAGTTTTCTCCCAAGGGAATTGACTGGACTCCCGTGAGAACTACACTAGTCTCTTCTGAGGGTAATGCCCACTGTGACTTAATTACCTTCCTCTGGGCCCCACCAGAACAACTTCACCACCTCTATGCTGCCACACTAGGGACCAAACCTCCAGCCCAGGAACCTTCAGGAAACACATTCAAACCATACTGCTCAATGTGCTTTCTCATAGAGTTCCACTGATTTCAGAGGGCATGGTGGGAGGATCACGTAAGGGTACAAATATAAATATGTTTTCAAAAGTTTAAAGTTCTATACATGTAGTTGGAAAAAAAGTTTAGTAAAATGCACATTCACAACCTTATCCTGAACTCAGCGCTGCTGGCTTTGAGAGCATCCAATCTCTGTTTATTCAGTTCCTTCTTCTTTCTCTTTCTCTTGAGATGTGGAGCTCTGTCTCTGCAGCTAGTTCACAGGCTAAAAGGACAAAGGAAGGCAACCCAAATTCTGAGGTTTTGGAAGCTTTGGAGGTGCAAGGGGAAAATTGTAGAGTTAAATGTGAGGTTCCAAAGGAGTAGCTGGGGTGCAAGAAAGGAAGAGAGGTGGAAAAGCACCGAGGCAACTGGGGGTGTATTATGAATTCAATCCCCTTTCATGTTCTTTAAGGAATAATTGGAAAAACTCTTCAAACATTATGCACATTAGATTGTTTCTTGGAATACAACACCGTCTTTAAACAAGACTGCCTGGGACATTAGCTTGTATCTGAGCACTGGTTTTTAAAGTGGTATTCCTAGTTGGGAATCTAGAAGATAGTTATTTATGGGGAATAGTTAAAGCTCAGAGAAACAAATGAAGATTTAGGGGGCTTTGGAAGCCTTGGAGGTACAAGAACAGGACCAAGAAGTCCTGCTTCCCCAGACTTACACACACACACACACACACACACACACACACGGATAGTTGAAGGCCTTTACCTACATATAAATGAAATAACCTCATTCTAAGGAAAAAAAAGTGACATTTTTATTTATTTCCCCTCACATGTAAATAAACCCAGTTGCAGAGGCATTTGTTTAAAAAGTTAGCAGTGGCTCTCTGGTGCTAGATGAAATGATCACATGCAGCTCATTGCTGATCCTGCCTCCTCACTCTTCCTGTCCTTGATTTCTAGGACCCTGCTGATTCAGGAGTTGCTGGGTCCCAGGGTTTCGTCTGCTTATTCCTGCACTCCTTTAGTGAACAGTGCCGTCTTGGCCTCTGGTTTCAATGGCTGGCTACACATGGAGAACTTTCTCTTCCTTTGCTCCCTCCCTGAGCTTCCTCTAGAGGTCCAGGCCTGCCTATCCACAGATCTTCTAACCATCTCCCTCTGATGAGTCCCATAGTTGACATATCTGAATTTCTACTCTTCAACTTCCTCTCAAGTCTGCTTTTCCCTAGTGAATACAGAACTCTTTCCAAGCACTAAAATAAAAAATTTGGGAGTCATTCATTGGCCTTTGGTCTTTCCAACCCCCACATTTATGAATTCCTATTATTCTATCTTCTCAGCATCTCTCAACTCAATCCTGTCTTTCTGTCTCCTGTCATGGACATTTTAGTTTTGCACCTTTTTTTAAAAACTGGAAAAGTTTTTTGATAACCATACTAGAGGCTTTTTCTATTTCTATTATTGCCTAATCCATTCTGCCTACTATCATTAGAGGAACTTTTTTTCTTTTTATTAGTTCTTTTTTAGTTATATGTAACATTAGGATTAGATCTGACATAATTATAAAAGCATGGAATATAATTTACCCTAATTCAGACCCCAGTATACTCCTTTCCCTCCCCTCCTGCCTCCCGGCTGTTCCCTACCCTCTACACCACTGATCTTCCTGGTATTTACTTAGTTTTTTTTTTTTTCCCATTAGTGCCTTGTGGATATACATAATGGTGAGACTCATATTGGTATATTCACATATGTACATGGGAAAGTTAGTTCGGATGCATTCCATTGTTCCTTCCTTAAGGGTCTTATCCCTCCTCCCTCCCCCTCAATCTCCTTCCTCTTCTTCACTGTTCTTTGTTCTATTTTAATGGAATCCACTGCTTCCCTTCCTTTTCTTTTACCTTACTTTGGACGAGCTTCTGCATATGAGAAAAAACATTAGCACTTTGACTTTCTGGGTCTGGCTTATTTCAATAAGCATGATGATCTCCAGTTCCATCCATTTACTGGCAAATACCACAATTTCATTCTTCTTTATGGCTGAGTAATGTCCTTCATTGTGTATATGTACCGCATATTCTTTATCCATTAATCTGTTGATGGCACCTGGGTGGGCTCCACAAATGACTATTGTGAATTGTGCTGCTATAAACATTGTTGTGACTTCATCCCTATAATACACTGATTTTAGTTCTTTTGGATATGTACCAAGGAATGGGATAGCTGGGTCATATGGTAGTTCTAGTCCTAGTTTTTTGAGGAATCTCTATTCTGCTTTCCAGAGTAGTTACACTAATTCGCAGACCCACCGGCAATGTGTGACTATACATTTCCCTCCCACTTTCTTACCAGTATTTATTATTATTTTTAATTTTGATAATTGCCATTCTCACTGATGTGAGATGAAATGTAGTTTTGATTTGATTTCCCTAACTGCTGAAGATGTCAAGCATTTTTTTCATGTATTTGTTGACTATTTGTATTTCTTCTTTTGAGAAATGCTGTTTAGTTCTTTTGCCCATTTAATGATTGGGTTGTTGTTGTTGTTGTTGTTATTATTATTATTATTATTATTATTATTATTATTAAGATGTGTGCGTGCACGTGCCTCACGTTTTCTTGACCCATTCATCTATTAATGAGCATCTGGATTGATTCCATAATATGGCTATCGTGAACTGTGAATTGTGCTGGTATAAACACTGTCATGGCTATGTTGCACTGTAGTGCATGCTGGTTTAGTTCTTTGGGGTAAATACTGAGGAATGGGATAGAGGAACTTTTCTAAAATGTGATTTAAATGATGTCAAAGTTCTTCAATGGTTGAAATTGATTCATTGCTTCCGAAAAATGTTCACATCCTTCATGGTGTTCAAGATCCTTTAGCATCTTGTCTCTACATACATTTCTAATCTTTATTTTATCATCCTTCATTCCAGCCACATCACATCGGGCTCAGGTCCTAAAATGCTCATGCTCTTTGTACTCATACTTCCTTTCTCTAGGGCCCTGTTCTTCTCTGTCTTCCCCCATCCTTCCTTTGAGTTCCTGTGGCAATTGCCCATCCTTCTCTACTAGCAAATCTTTCTGCAGATCCTTGATAGACAACTGGTTTGTGGGTTCCCAAGAGATATTCTGCTGAATTCCATGCTTCTAGTAACTGGGGCTGTCGGGACATATGACAGACAATCTGCATATGTCTGTTAAATTGCAGGAGTGACCAGTGAGGCTGGCCGCCAATCCTTAAGGAGTCGGAATTCAGTCTGCAAGTGTATATCTTTTTTCCTTTAGTCCCTGAGCCCCAGTTCTCTGAGCTTTAATTGGCCACCAGCCACACTTTTGGGAGAATACCTGAAGGGCAGTATGGTCCAAAGGAAAGAATGCCGCAAGAGGAGTCAAGAAAAACACTGTCTGTTTTGCATTTTGATCACCACTTGTTATGTTACCTTGAGCTAAAAATCACCCCACCTCTATTCTTTCAAAGTTTATTTACCACAGTGATAATTCAAATAAATGTAGTTTTTTTGGGCTGTACATTTATCTGTAAATATAAGGGTTTTTTCTTTGTTTGTATGTTTTTGTTTTTTTGTAACTAACTGAGGAAGATCATTTCTAACTCAGCCTCAAGGAAGGGAATTGAGATTGCTGGGACTATGTGTCAGGGTCTAATCTTTCATTCTCTGCTCTGTGTTTTAGCAATAACAGAGGTGCATAGTTCCATGGCAGATAAACCAGTGGATAGTTCAACGTGCCTTTGTTTTGGAAATGTACAACACATGTGTTTCTTGCAGCTGTTTTCCTTCCCTGGTTATGTTTAGCACTGACCATGCTAATATGACTGTGGCTCCCTGAACTTCAATGCCAAGGGCACACAAGGACTGAGCAATGGAAACAGAGCTGTGTAGCTTCTGCGGGAAGAACAATAATGCTTCTAGAGGCAGAGGGAGGTTAATTGTGAAACCTTTTGAAACTTGTTGATTTCAACACCTGACAATTAGCTTGTCAGGCTGCTGGGGGCTCCAGGAAGGGATCTGACAGTTTAATGACACCTGGCAACTCCAGTACCACTCAGCTTTGCAGGGAACACTCAACGGTTGCTTGGCAGCTGGTGCCTGGACCAGGTAGGAGCCCTGCTAGAGTCTCCATTCTTTGGGAAAGTTGATAATTGAGTAAGGAGGCTTCTGAATGCTCAGCTGGCAGTGGCCCTCTTTATCCTGATTGATGCTCTCTGTGGCAGGTGTTATTATTATCTTTTTTTTTTTTTTTTTTTTAGAAAAATGACTGGTGGTGAGCATGACATCAAGCGCCAGGCATAGATAGGTGCTGCCACTCAGGGGACAGCTTTGGCTTAGAGTCAGAAATGTATTGGAATCCCACGGTCATTTTTTGCATGATTTGAGGGAAGTTATTGCTTTTATTTGGCTCTTAGATTTTCCATGTGTTAAATAAGGAAAACTGGTACCTACTTCATGGAGTTTCTGTGAGAACTAGATGAGATTAAATACATTAGTGTTTTCCATATTATAGGAGCTGAGTTGGGGAGAGCAAAATGAAATTGGATGGAAAGAGGCTGATGAACAACGATCTATAGTTAAAGGAATGAGAGGTGGGAACATAAGGTTCTCTAATTATTCAAGGTCCCTGATATTTTTCACTTTAATAGCCACAGAGTAAGGACAGATAAAACCATTTTGCCACTCTTGCCACCCAATGTTGTATATATTTATTGGGAAATTCATGAACTTTGGCTCTGATCTCAGTTTGACTCAACTCAGCCACTACAAGCTACATGTCCTTAAATAAATCACTTAATCCCTGCAAGTCTGTCTGTTCAGACGAAGGCAGTAATACCTTTGCATGCAGGGTGTTTGGGAGAGTTAAATGAGAAAATGAATGAGATGCGTGATCTCTGCCTTCATTAGTCCCGAGCTGATTTCAGTTTCTTTCCCCTACCCCATCCTTCTTGATAATAAACAGTGCAGGACCATCAGTCTAGTGCAGGTCCAGTGGTACCTTTTCCAATAGCCAAGATAAAGAGTAGCAGAGCATTGGAGCTGATTTTGGTCACATAGCTTATAGAGGCATGATACCTGGGTCTCATAGGGCCCTTGAAGTCAGGAATCATTTTTACAATCTGATAGCCTTCCTTATTAAATAACCAATTCTTATTGATTTGATTACAGTGTCAGGAAAATCACCCTAGCAAATAAGAGTGGACTATGAGCTTTTGCTGCTCTGAGCAGTATTTCCCACTCTTGTTTTTCTTTTTGTGTAAAATGCTAACAAGGAGGACCAGTTCTCTGCTCATCACCCAAATGATTCAGTGGAGCCTGCAATGGCTTATCATCACGCTAAGACTGATATCCTGAAATGAATTTGTGGTAATTCCATAAACACTACAGATTCAGGAGAACTGGTTTCCTAAGAGAGCCAAAGGTTTCATTTCTTTATCACTTAGCACTGTGTTCATTCTGTTATCTGCCAACTGAAGGACCTTCACTAACTTCACATTGAGTGCCCACATTCAGTAGTTATGTGGAAACAGGAGCCAGAAGCTGTTTTCCTGTTCTCCAGAATCTAGTCCACCATGCTTCACTAAGCCCACATCTCCTCTCCACCAGGCCGGTCTCTCGTGGTCCTCTGCTCCTGCTATGTCTACCGAATGGTCGTAGCCTCCCCCTTCTCCACATGGCAATCATCCCCTTCCTGCAACATTCATCTCAAGTTCTGAGATTGCTTGTTGCTTGAGTTTTACCAAATACATGGCTTTATTTTCTGGCGTGTCTAAGGGTTGGATTAAAACAATAATTCTTAATAATTCTCTGGGCAGTGAACCACACAACGTGCTGCAAAATTCATGTGGGGACCAAGAATTGACTCTAGCCTGAATAAGTGGAATGTCTGGAATGTTTGGGAAAGTCTATTTTTCAAGAGTATGTAGATGCCATTGTGATTAATAAGGATTTAAAAAGTGTTGCTGAATTCATAGAACTTTTCTCATTCTGTATTTTCTCAGTTGACAGTGTGTACTTGTACACTGTTCGGGTAACCCGATATAAATCTGCTGAATCAAAAACAAGTAATTTCCTGATTCCTCTGAATAATAGTTCCTTTGACCCTAGTGACTCAAAAGTCAATATAGAATAGTGCAGGAGATCTGTCTTCCATTAACTGTGTGTAATTTTTGGTGGATTACACCTCTCAGTGTCTGCAGTAAACATCTATTTATTTTGTCTCAATATCTCCTCATCTCTCTTCCAGGGTAAGTGTATCCTTGTTTACCTTTCATAACTTCCTCCTCTCCTCCAGCTCATGATTTTTGAGTTAGGATGTGGTTCAGGCTGACCACTGGTATGTGTCAGACCATGTATGTGAGCACATGGCTATATGACTTGGGTCGACCAAATAGGGTAAGCCTGGTGTGTGTGTGTGTGTGTCGGGGGTGGGGGTGGTTCTGGAAGGCAGAATATCTTTCTGTTGGAGTTCAAGGTTTTCTGTATATAAGCTGGAGATGCCAGTCATCTTTGTGTCTTCAGCAAGAGAATCTGAAACTAAGGTGACACAGACAGAGTCACATAGAATGAGGTGTTGACACATATGTGCTTGGAAACTGCGTAACCACTTTGATATAGCCATGTTGGGAGGTATCACCCCTAAACTTTTCAATTACTTTAATAGAAATTTTCTTTTTGATTAAAGCCAGCCTGAGCTGGGGTTTCTGTCACTAATAATCTGACTGATAAAACTTTGGTCCCTCATATGTAAAAATGAAGGGATTACACATTTGAATTCTCAGGAGGTTACTGGTTTGAGAATGCATAGGATTCTAAAGTTAATTTTCAAGGTTGGTTTGCAGAGACATGAATACCCAATTACTGGATAAGAGCTACCAAGTTCTAGTAAGGTAATTAATTGATCTATTTGGGATTCTACAGTGAAACCTTTCGTGGAATCTCAGAATGCTCTTTGATGGAAAATATCTTTGAAGAGATGTCTCATTTTGCCCGGGAATTTTCTTTGAAATATAGATGGGGTGAGAATCACCTCATTTAAAAAAGATTTTTTTTTGTAAACACCCTTTCATTAGCTCCTCTGCATCATCATCATCATCATCCTCATCATCATCATCATCTCTCTCTCTCTCACACACACACACACACACACACACACACACACACACACCCCTTATAACTCTCATCCTGGGTGTAATGTTAGAAACTGATGCTATATTCTGCAGGGGGTGGTTTAGATCTGTAGGCATGGGTACCTATCTTGAAAGAGTCTGTCTGAACTTGGTAATTGACAATTCTTTTTTTTTTTTTTTTTTTTTTTGCTGCTCATCTCTGGAGGCTGTCTGATTAAAAACATGAACTATACACCATCATCTCAAATAAGCTACGCTTTTCCTTTTCCCCATGGCAAAAGAGATTCCAGGTGGCATAATGGAAATTTCCAAACTCTATTTCAGATAGAGGGCAGGAAAATAAGTGAAAGGGGAACATTTTTGGAGGGAACTCTCTGCTCTTTCACTCATGCCTGAGCTCCTCAACCACAGATATTATTTACAAGATCCTCATTTGACCAGACCTAAAACAAAATAACTATATACAAATCTGGAGAAAGTTCTTTCTTCCTTTCTAGTTTTCTCTTAGAGCGAGGACTCAATTATCTGGCAGAGAGCACAGCTTTCACTGAGAGACTCCTTGCTGTACTAATATCCAAGAAAAGGAAGCTCTGTGACTCTCCTGCTGTGAGGAGACATGACAAAGCATCTTGAGTCTGGCATGTAATCTTGATGACAATTGTCACAATTATTAAGTGAATTCTCACATTAACCTCAAGAGATGCTTAACATGATGCTCATGTCGTAGGAAAGGAAATAGCCTCAGAGAGGTTAAGATCTGAATTTGAGGTCAAAGGGTTAGCACAGATGCCCAAACCTATACCTTCAACCACCTTTACCTCCAAATGGACCATTTCATCATACTGTTTAATTATCAGGAAATGCTTCCCCCATTACAACTTTCATCTCTTCTTGGGGGAGGCCACCATTTTTTCTGCCTTCTCCTGCTTAAGTATCATTAAGGTTAAATAGTCCAACTGAGTGTTTACAATTACATTTAGGATATAGCATTAAAGTGATTATTTGCCGAAAGCCAATAGCCTCATAAAAGTCCTTTATGTGATACCACGAGACTCACTGACCTGCTGTTTTAAAAGCATCTCATTAGTACAGCCATCTACAATGGTTTCCCACTATAAAAATGAACACCATTAACTGGTGACCTTCTGAATGGATGAAAATAAGTTGTGGGATGAAAAACATAATCTTACTAACCAGAGCTGCTGCTTTCTTTCTGATTGTGCAATGCAGATGGTAAGGTCTCCTAAATAATTGATTGATATCAAATGTTGGGATTGCTCCAGTAGATACTGAATAAAATCAGATAGGCTTCCAGGATTTTTTTTTACTAAAAGCAATTTTTTTTCTGTTAAAAATCACTGCAACATGTTTCCCTGGGTTTCTGGAGGTTTCCACATCATCTCTCTCTCCCACTTAGGCATTCTGCACTAACCCTGGGATGGGCTCCTGACTGATTTTAAAGGTAGGAAAGAGACTGGAAGGATTTAACAGATTGTCCTCTTATCTGATCCATTCACAAGTGTCATGCTGCTAAAAGCTCTCAGAGAAGCAGCAAGGCAGAGAGGCTCATAGCTAGCAATCATGAGAGGTTTGGTATGGGCCAAATCCTGGATCAAAGATTTTGTATGTTGTCTGGTTGAACATTCACGGTGGCCTGGCTCTCTGCCTCTATGTTGGCCAGGAAACCTCTCTGACTTTCAGATTTAGGATGGATTCTTTTTCCAGGATCCTCTCTGTCCATCATACAACTATGTTCATGCTGCCAAGACACCATGAATCCTCCTGCTAGGCAGACTCTGCAGTGGACAAGATGCAGTTGTTCATCTACAGGAGGGCCTGAAGAGAGAGGAGATTCAGGTTCAAGACTCCAGAGCCCAGGGAGAATAATTAGAATTGTTATGCTGTAACTCAAAGTTATTTGCAGCTGTGGGAATGTTTCCCTAGCTGAGGAGTGGTATTTCCCCCAACTTCCTTGACCTGGATACCTCTTAGCTGTCCCTTAATATCCAGCTTGAGTGTCTGCACAGGTATCATTAAGATTAAAAGCATCAAGAAAGTCTAGGTTTCCTTTCTCTTGTCTTCCTTTAAGTATCCACTACTATGTGCTTATACAACCTCATCTTCAGATGAACAATATGTTGTCATGTGGGTAGCCAGATCCTATAACCACTCGCTCTCCTCCTCCTGAGTTTATTCCAGTGCCCCGTCCACCCAGGAGTACCTTGAGTGTTTCATAAAGGAACAGGAGAGAGTACAGAATTCTTGACTGATATTTAGAAAGTATTCTCAATTAATTTTCATTGTTTTCCAGAGCTACTTCTGTGGGAAGGTCATCAGCAAGCTAGGCTGCCAGCAAGGTGGTTGGTCTCCTCTCTGTGCCATTAGCCCTTGGCAATAGCTCTTCAAGGATGAAGAAACTAAGCACTGCGATTTTACTCTGTTAAAAATGCTGCAGCTTGGGTTTCCCTTGGTTTCTGGAGCATCTTCTCACTCTCACTTAAGTGTAATTCCCTAACCTGGGCCCTAGGATGGGCTCCCAACTCCCATTTTAAGGCAGGAAATAAGAGGCTAGGAAAGAGGTAGAAGAGCTTTTAGATTGATTTTTTTTCTTTTTCAATTGTATGCTTCACAAGTGTCTCTTCCTGTGCCATGCTACCTCCAGGAAAAATTATGAAAGACATTGAAATGGGGGCTGGGACCTTAGCTCAGTGGTGGAGTTCTTGCCTAGCACATGTGAGGCACTAGGTTCTATCCTCAGCACTGCATAAAAAGTAAACAAATAAAAGAAAAAAAAAGACAGACGTTGCAATGAGCAAAAGTTTACTTGGCATCCTTTTGATGAAATGTAGGTGTTGTCTTGATGGTTCTTCCAGGGTTAACTGATTGTAGAGGGTCCAGTGCCTTTTATTGTCTGTTTTATAAATACTCATTATTCTCTATTCCATAGAGAAAGAAGTAAATCTATAGAAACCTGATGGTGATACAAATGATTCTTAATCATAGCAATGCAGGTGGATTTTATTCAGTAAAGATGCATTTGATTTCCTTCATGTGGATTAGGTCAGTCTTGTATGTTTTAAAACAATTTACTTCAATGATCCTGAATGTCTCTCTATGTCTGTTCTTTAGCTTCTCCTTTGGGTCAGTTATAACACCTTATTCGTTCTCTCATCAACTGGACTGAAAATAAAATCTTTGGTATGTGTTCTTTTATATTTGTATGCAAGTCATGACTTAATACTTGATTTAAAACACAGTTACCTTTGAGTACTCTCATACCCTATCATTTTGGTGCAGTAGAAAAGCACTTAATTCAGAGTCCCAATGACCAGGTTAAAATCTCTACTTTGCTGGGCTGGGGCTGTAGCTCAGTGGTAGAGTGCCTGCCTTGCACGTGTGAGGAATTGGATTTGATCCTCAGCACCACATAACAATAAATAAATAAAGATATTGTGTCTATCTACAACTAAATTTTTTTTTTTTTAAAAAAATCCCTACTTGGCCATTTGTTGGTTCAGTTTCTTAATTTGTAAAATTATTTTATTTTACTGCTCATGAGGCTATGACTCAGAAAGGACTCACAGGGTCTTGCTGACTTGAATGAAATAAACTGATACATTGGTCATAGTTTGGAATCCACCCCCTGGCAATGTTGGGCTGCTGAGGTTTGGGGTAAGTCTAGAAGACACAGAGACAAATCCAGTAAGTAGGAACTTGGAACATTTTATTATCCCCATAGAGTTGTCTGAATCCTCCATGGGAAAGAGCCATACAGCCCTCAAGTTCATAGTGAAGGAGAATATTTTCACTTAGGGTTGGGAGACTACAGAACCTGTTTCCTTTGATGTAGAGAGAGAGAGAGAGAATAGAATTGATGTCTGTTTTTCTTGAGTGTCATAACATTCTTTACTCTCTCTGTAGTAAACACCAACTCTGACCTTTTTTCTGATCATCTCAGACTTTCTTGGGAGCAAAGATCAGCTACCCAATTTTGAAGATCTTGTGTATCTCATCTCATCTTATGTTAGGACAAAGAGTAAAAATAGGGGAGGGGAAGGAGAGGTACTGGGGACTAAGTTAGAACGAGATATAGTCTATGCTTTTATAATTATGTCAAAATGGATTCTGCTGCCATATATAACAGAAGGAACCAATCAATAAAAAAATTTTAAATACAAAAATTGTAAGTAGGTATTAAGTATATGGTGGAATTTGAAATGGAAAAAGTCAATTCCCTTTGAGTATTGAGTATAGAGGGGAATCCAGAGCACCTTTAGGGCCTGAAAAGGTAAACATTGCAAGAAAACTTTGGAAAAGAATCAGGGGACTCTAGATAATAGTTATAATGATTAAGGAAACAAAAGGCAAGTTTCTCTCCAGGTTAATAGGATTAATAGGAAATAGGAAAAGTCCTAAGTTCTCTTTGCCTGCATTGTTTATTCTTTTCTTATATTTAGCCGTTCTATCCTTCATATATTTGCTAAATTTATTCACACTAATATTTATTCATTTATTCAGCAGCTGAATACTAAGAGCCTTTTAATACACCAAGCTCTAGGTACTGGAGATAAAGTGATGATTCACAAGGTTCTTGCCCCAGATGAGCTCAGAGTTTAATGGATTTATTTGCTCTATTTTATGGTCTTTTTCTGCTAGCCCTAGAGAATGGATTGAGGACTGTGGGACTGCAGAATGTTAGATGTCAGTTATGGTACAGGAATGGAGACATTTAGCATGTCTGGAGTAGGGTGTGAGGGGAGGGGGAAGCTGTTCTTCCCAAATCCCCCAAGCCCCTGCAGACAGCAGATGACCTGGTCTGCCCTTCTGTCCTGCATTAGGAGGTCCAAGAAGCCTGTGGACCAGCAAAAGGAGGAGGGCTACAGAGAGCTGCAGTTTCATGACTTACTGTGAACGTTTGGTGAATTGGTTAGTTTCTCCAAATTTCAGCAGTCTCACAAAAACCCTGAGAATAGAAATGTCTATACCATATAATTATGAGAACTAAACCTTTGGAAATTTCTGTGCCCTGCCCAGCATTTAATAGGAGCTGTGCCATCATCACTTTCTATCTGCATGATAGACAAGCTCCAACCCACAACTGAGACTTGGTGGCCCGTGCATTTGGTTCAGTGTGTTCATCTATGCTACTTTTGTCTAAGATATTCTTAGAAGGGGATGCAATCCACCACAACACTGTCTCTGATTGGTGTTTGATCCTTTTGGCAGGTGACACATCAGGTTTGCTCGTCTTGAGTTGGGGTAATGTCTTCCTTGCAGACTGTTGGTACCTGGCTGCATCCATTCAGCATTCTGTGTAATCAGCACAGAAACTCCATGGCTCCTGAGGTTTCTTGCCTATAGATTTCTTTGGGTGTGGAATATACCCTGCCTATAGGGAAAGCCAGATAGCCAGCAACCCTCAACCAGTAAGAAGTGTTGGAAGTTTGTGGATAAGGTCCCCCACCTTCTTCACTCATCCAAATGACAACTCTAAGTTGTCCTCACCATCTCTTGGACAATACCTAGTAGGATTGAGTACAAGGAAACCTATTTATTAACATACTCTTTCTCATTGGATTTCTTCCCTTCCCTCAAAGTGCTTTCTGACATGATCTTGTACCCAAATCCTTGAATCAGGATCTGATTTGAAGGAATTCAACCTGAAACCTTCCCTAAGGTAGGCCAAACTGGGGAAGCTGGAGGAGCAATTTGGAACTTTACTCAAGAAAGGGGTTTACTTGCAAATGGAGCCTACTCATCTAAACTTCACATTTAAAGCAGCAAGGTTGGGGCTGTACACAGGAGATGTGGCCATGAATCAGACTCTAGACAGAAATGAGATTGGATCTGGTGCAGGTGAAGGTAATTTCAACTTGTCTTTATTGCCTGACTGGTATATGGGGCTATCAACCTGGGTTGAGAAAGGCAACCAGTAGTGCTGGCAGTAGGACTTTGGAAAGTGCAGCTGGGTGGTATGGCTTCTTTCTTGGCACCCTTCCTTCCAGGGGGAATAACTGTCCCTTTTGTCCCAGCTAGACAGAACAGTTGGTTTCTAGTGGTGGTGGTTGAGACAATAAGGACTTTAATATTTCATTGGCAGGTTCCATTCAGAAATGATGAACCCCTTCTCTGGATGAGATTCCATACAAAAGCTGCTAGCTCATGGGTGCTTGGGGACTGCAGCGGATATTGAGATCTGTGCAGATAAATTTTTTAACCTTGATAGAGTCAGTGGGAGTTTAATGAGTAACCAAGATTATAGCAAAGGAGATAGATTTGTAGGCAACCAGGAAATATAATTATAACATTTCTTTACTTCACTAGACTTGGGAAACCAGAGGAATTCAAGAGTGAAATATA
The DNA here is from genome assembly GCF_047511675.1 of Marmota flaviventris. NCBI lineage: Eukaryota > Metazoa > Chordata > Mammalia > Rodentia > Sciuridae > Marmota > Marmota flaviventris. The sequence goes on from NC_092501.1 coordinate 17,801,712, forward strand.
CTCTAGTTCAAAGAAATATATGGATGAGAACGATATGGCTCTCACATTCTTCCCTATTTCCCCTCCTTCATCAAGAAAATAAAAATGAGTATTTTGGGCCATGATGCAGGAGGAATTTAATTGGGTGCTGATGATTCAATTTAGCTTGTAAATTAGCTGCCAGAGAGACTACAAGAACTCAGAGTACCAGTCTTGCTGCCTTTTTGTTAACTTGTTGACATATTTGACGCAAATTAGATATTGATTTATGGTGCCAGAGATGACTGGCTTCTACATAGTGCACACCCTTGAGAATGAGTGACCAAACTCGGGTCAAAAAAGGGATCAGCTAGTTTCAATGAAGTCATGGTCTTATTTCATCCTTTGAAGAAGCTCCATTACCCTATCTTAGGTGGCAACTCAATCTTTGTAGAAAGTGTGGTTTATTTGCGTATCCACAACATACCTTGCAATTAAGGCATGTTTTCAGATGAGCAGGAGTTAAAATCCTAGATCCTGGTCGACTGACTACAGCTGACCACCCTGGCTACTCTTCCTATGCAGACTGTCATCTTCCCATTCTGTGTGCATTGGATATGCATTGGATATTTCCATTGCTCCCAACCTTAGAAACATAAAGGCATCATTGTTAAAAACCAGACAACTCTCCCTGGCCATTTTCAAGCTGTCGTCACCTAAAAGACCTTTAGAAGTAAGACCGCCAAACTAAGCCACATCAGTTTTGAGTAAGCCCTTCTCAGGTGCATGTTGAATCTCTTTCCTCCTACATTTGGGTTCTTTCATAGTGGCTGGGACTGGCTGGGTTTCTGATAAGCACAACACCAGCAGCCTGAGGTGAGGGAGGGCAGCTAGAATCCACCATGGATCTCATGTATGGGAAGAAGGTGCACCCGTACATCTACCCCACTAGTCTCTGGGATGTACACATGAAGGCTGACTGCCCACCTTGCCTCCTGCTTTATGGAATAACACACCCACACAGATGCACTCATAATTCTACCCTTTCACAAGTCACCCTGCTGTACAGTAAACACATGATATCTGGAGGCCATGACTTCCCTGGTATCCTGCCATATTGGCACTTTCCCTTTCTTCCTGGTTAAGCAAATTTGGGAAAGAATCATCTTGATTGTCAATTTGGCTTCTAATTACCAGAATGAGTCTCACTTTCCATTTATTAACTTGGCAACAAAAGTCACCAGAGAAAAGCCTGCCCCACCTATGACTCAGCTGACGTCATTCATCATTGCCTTTTTGTTTTAAGAGCATTCATCTAATAAACCTGACATCACTAACAAATTGAAAGAACTCATATCCATTCTCCTGGGGTCAGGACTCATTGTGATCACGACTTCCAAATATTTGAAATCCGGGTTCTTTCTTGAAGTGCCCACAGCTGTCTTGACCCCGACAGATGATTTACAGAATTCTGACCGGGCTTCAGTGAAGTTCACTGGCTGCAGGCTTTGTGTTCTCCCAAGTCTGTTTGATTTTCTGAAATGCCTGAGAGGAATAGTTTTGCTCCCCATATTAGAAATACAATGTTAGAATTAGGGGCAAGGGGATGTGTAATTTAAAAATGCCTTCTCTGGGTTTTTCAACCATAATCAGGTCAGTTGGTCACAGGGTCTCTCTCTCTCTCTCTCTCTCTCTCTCTCTCTCTCTTTAAGGGATTGAACCCAGAGATGCTTTACCACTGAGCTACATCCCCAGCCCTTTTTATTTTTATTTTGAGACAAGGTAATGGCTTAGTTGCCAGGATGGCCTTGAACTTGTAATTCTTCTTGCCTCAGCCTCTGGAGTAGCTGGGATGACAGGAATGTACCACCATGCCTGGCTCATAACCGAGTTTGAGTACCACTGTCCCAAGGAAACTTTGACAGTATGACACTTCTCCCCTGTGCTAAAGTGGCATCATTCCCCATTAAAGCATGTAAAAATGTATTATTTTCTCACCAGATCATTCATTCATTGATTCATTCATTCATTCAGTTAAGTATTTTTTTTTTTTTTGGCACTTGATCTAATAATTTTGGGGGATTCGGGTATGGATAAGATGGTCCTCACTCCCAAGGCTCAAACAGAATTTAAAGCCCTCATGTGTATCTTGAGAATCAGTACTGTAAAATAAAAGGAGTATCCAGTCTACTCTTTCATAGATGGCTATGTGATTAACCAAAATTGGCTTTGTTTGTATTTGTGTAAAGAGCTGAAAGCAAATGATTCATTATGGGTGATAGGATGACCAGATTCTATTTCTTACTGTTTTGCATTGCTCTCCAAGTCTAGGCTTGAGATCAAATCAACATATGCTCAGTCTCTTGAGATATTCCTTTTGGTCTAAAAGACAGTCTCCCCATCTTGTTTAAGGAAGTTTGAAAAGGAAATCTCTGCTTATTATACAAATGGTATATTCTCAGTTCATTTGTCACTAATAGAACATTTCAAAGACTGCTTAAGACAGCCAAGAGCAGAGTTGATTTTAGGCTCTAGGAAGTCTCATGGACAGCTTTGCATATGCTTTCCCAGTCAGGATATTAAAAACCAGTTCTGCAATTCTCACACCAGGTTCACACATTTGTGTGTCTACCATTCTCTGAGCTTTCAAGACATTCCAGTGCTGTACCAAAGGTACTGTCTGCCTCTATTCACTTAACCCTACACAGCTTCTCTGTGTGTAGGGAGTCAGTAGGTATCTTTGGCCCCATTTTACAGATGAGATTACTTAGGTACGGAGCAACTAAGCCACCAACCATTAATTGTGAGAACCAGAATGGCAACTCAGATCTATTTGACATCCAAACTGTGAACTTTCCCATAAAGTGTCACCTTAACTTCATATTTATACACAAATGTTATATCTCCACTGCAGACGACATTGGATGAATATTTTCAAAAAGGGAATTTTAACACAAATTTAGGGCCAGTATTTAGGACCAGAATTTATAGTCAGAAGTATAATCTTTCATCTAAGGTAAAATAGCTTTAATTTATTAGAGTGCCACCTTTAATTTAGAGATAATGTACTTGAAAATTTCAAGGATGAACAATTTACAGTCTCAAATTTCTGAGGACCTGCCTTACCTAATATTTTCACAGAATAATAGTTCTCCAAATGGCACAGTTATTTAAACTTACAGTTTACTTCCTTTTGCAATAGAATTACAATAGGTCCCTAGTGAAGAATTTGATAAAAGCTATTTCCTGTTCACAGACCTCAGTCTAAATGAGAGTTTCAATTTATGTATAGGTACCTGGAACAAACTCTATGGTTCAGGTTTGGCTGCCCTCTCTTCTATTCCCCAAAAGATAACAGACTGTCATTTCTCATTAGTTGTTCCACTTAAAAAAATCTACCCCAGATCTCACTACCCATTCAAAGCTGAGTGGTCTTTCAGAGCCCTTAACTCAGATCTTGAGTTCTGTGATACCTTCTAACATGGTTCAACTGTTTGGTGTCTCTGCCCCCCTTTTTTTGTTATTTATTGGTTCTAATTATCTATGACAGTTGAATTCAATTTTATATAATGACTATACAAGCATGGAATACATATTATTCTAGTTAGGATCCAATTCTTGTGGATGTACATGATTGCCACAGTCTGGCTGGGCACAAATGCCGCAGTCTGGCTGGGCACACAATCACGAGCCACCACACAGCTTGTAGATTCAAACAGCAACTCTTTATTCCCAAACTCACACCAGCCGTCTACAATCACGTTCTGGGGAAATCCACGTTCTCTGCCCAAAATCCACTCCCACTGGGCTTCTATCTCCCAAAAAATACTGTCTGAATCCCGTGAGAACTCAAGGGGAACTCAGGCAGCAGGATACGCCCTATTCCCAGCAGGAATAATCTTAAACCTGGAACGCCCTAAACTGGAACGCCCTAAACCCAATTATCCTAAACCGGGAACACCCTATTCCGCCCTGGTCCTTGAGCAAGGTCACGTACATGCAATGTCACTGCAACATGGGGTACTCTGGCAAGGAAATTGTCATACCTACTTGGCTAATGGCTCCCAGCACATGATAATAGGATTCACTGTGTTGTTTTCATATATGTTCGTGGGAAAATTATGTCAGATTCATTCCACTGCCTTTCCTTTTCCTATCTCCTCTCTCTTCACTCCATTTCCCATTGTCTAACTAAACTTCTATTCTTCTCCTCACCTCCCCTATTCTTGTGGGTTAGCTTCCACATACCAAAGAAAACATTCAACCTATGGCTTTTGCATACTGTCTTATATGGCTTAGCATGATGGTCTCCAGATCCATCCATTTACCTGCAAATACCATAAAGTCATTCTTCTTTATGGCTGAGTAATTGTGTGTGTGTGTGTGTGTGTGTGTGTGTGTGTGTGTATCACATTTTCTTTATTCATCTGTCAAAGGGTGCCTGGGGTTGGTTCCACAGTTTACCTATTATGAATTGAGCTGCTATAAACATTGATGTGGCTGCGTCACTGTAGTATGTTGATTTTAATCCTTTGGATATATATTGAGGAGTGGGAAAACTAGGTCAAATGGTGGCCCCATTCCAAGTTTTCTGAGGAATCTCCATACTGCTTTCCAGAGTAGTTGAACCAATTTTCAGTCCCACCAACAATGTATGAATGTACCTTTTTCTCCACATCCTCACCAACATTTATTGTTACTTGTATTCTTGATAATTGTCATTCTGACTGGAGTGAGACGGAATCTCAGTGTAGCTTTAATTTGCATTTCTCTAATTGCTAGAGATGTTTAATATTTTTTCATATATTTGTTGACCATTTGTATTTCTTCTGTGAAGTGCCTGTTCAGGTTCTTTGCCCATTCATTGATTGAGTTATTTGATCTGGGGTGTTAAGTTTTTTGATTTTTTTTTTATATCTTGGAAATTAATGCTCTATCTGAGGTTCAGGTGGCCAAAATTTCTCCTATGCTGCAGGCTCTCTCTTTATAATCTTGATTAGTTCCTTTTCTGTGAAGAAGATTTTTAGTTTGATGCCATCCCATTTATTGATAATTGATTTTACTTCTTGTATTTTAGGAGTCTTATTAAGGAAATCAGTTACTGAGCTAATACGTTGCAGTGTTGGCCCTACTTTTTCTTCTAGTTTGTGCAGGTTTCTGGTCTAATACCTAAGTGTTTGATCCACTTATAGTCATCTTATATCCCTTTCAACACTCCAGCTCATTACCGTCCAACAGAAATGTAACATAAGCCACAAATGTGTGCTACAAATATGTACCACGAATGTAACTTAGCATTCTGTAGTAGTCACACAGAAAGGTAAAAAGAAACCAGTGACATTCATATTAAATGCTGGAGAAACTAGGGACAGAAGGAACTTATCTCAACATAAAAAAAAGACCATACAACCCTAAGCCAACATCATACCAAACAGAAAAAACTGAAAGCATTTCCTCTCAAGTCAGGAGCAGGGAATGGATGTTCACACTAACCATTTCTATTCAATAAAGGTCTCAAAACTGTAGCCAGAGCATTCAAGCAAGAGAAGGAAATTATAGGGATACAAATAGGGGAAAAAAGGTCAAACTATCTCTGTTGATGACATGATCCTATATCTAGAAGGCCCAAAAAACTTCACCAAAAGACCTTTAAAGCTTAATAATGAATTTACCAAAGTAGCAGGGCACAAGATCAACATTCATAAATCACTAGCTTTTCTGTATTTCAGCACTGATTCTACTGAGAAAGATGAAAATCCATTCCATTCACAATAACATTATAATATACTTGGGAATTAGTATTAATTAATTAATGCTAACCAAGGAGGTGAAGCAGATCTATAACAAAAAATATAGAACACTGAAGAAAGAAATTGAAGACCTTAGAAGATGTAAAGACCTCCCATGCTCTTGCATAGGAAGAATTAATATTGTCAAAATGTCCATACTGCAAAAGCAATATGCAGATTCAATGCAATCCCCATCATAAATATAATGTGTTTACTAATGGCGTTCTTCACAGAATGAGAAAAGAAAATGTCCGAAAATACATTTGGAAAAATAAGAGACCTAAAATAGCCAAAGCAATCCTGAGCAAGAAGCAAGATGCAGGAGACATCACCATACCTGATATGAAATAATACTACAAAGCTGTTGTACCAAAACAGCATGGTATTGGCATCAAAACAGACATCAAGACCAATGGACTAAATATAAGACACAGAGACAAATCCACATATGTAACAGCCATCTGATACTTGACAGATATGCCAAAAATATATGTTGTAGAAAAGATAGCCTTTTAAACAAATAGGGCTAGGGCTGGGAAAACTGGACATCTATATGTAGAAGAATGAAACTAGATCCCTCTCACCCTGCACAAAAGTCAAATCAAAATGGGTAAAAGACTTGGGAATTAGGTGAGAAACCTTGCAACTTCTAGAAGAAAATATTTCAACATATTGGTGTGGGCACTGGCTTTCTTAACAAGACCCCTAAAACTCAAGAAATAAAACCAAGAATGAATCAATAAGCATAAAAGCATCAAATCATAAAGCTTCTGCACAGCAAAGGAAATGATTATTGCTGGGAGCCATTAGCCAAGTAGGTATGACAATTTCCTTGCCAGCGTACCCCATGTTGCTGACATGTTGCAGCGACATTGAATGTAAGTGACCTTGCTCAAGGACCAAGGCAGATTAGGGTGTTCCCGGTTTTAAGATAATCGTGTTTAGGGCGTTCCCAGTTTAGGTTCCAGGTTTAAGGTTTAAGATTATTCCTGCTGGGAATAGGGCGTATCCTGCTGCCTGAGTTCCCCTTGAGTTCTCACGGGATTCAGACAGTATATTTTGGAGATAGAAGCCCAGTGGAGGTGGATTTGGGCAGAGAACGTGGATTTGGGCAGAGAATGTGGATTTGGGCAGAGAACGTGGATTTCCCCAGAACGTGATTGTAGACGGCTGGTGTGAGTTCGGGAATAAAGAGTTGCTGTTTGAATCTACAAGCTGTGTGGTGGCTCGTGATTGTGTGCCCAGCCAGACTGCGGCATTTGTGCCCAGCCAGACTGCGGCATTTGGCGGCTTGTACGGGGAACTTCTAAAGCTTGGAGGTAAGTGAAATTTCTCACCCTTGAGGAAGAGAGAAAGAATGGGTCACCAATTCAAAAAACAATGTGTTATTGTTTTGATTTATTTTGTTTTTATTTCAAGTTGCCTGTTCCTAGAACTTTCTCAGGCAAACTGGGGAAAATGGTTGACTCAAGGTTTGAAGTTGTTCGCCTCCGAGCAGGAGAAATTGTTAGAGGAAGGAGGCACCCCAGTGAGACCAAGAACAATTAGGGCATATGTTGATACAATACAAAAATGTAGCCCATGGCTTTTTAAAGACAAGTTATTAAGTATATCAATGGGACCATCATGGTATCCTGTAGAAAGATTTTTCTTCAACAAGAAAGAGAGGGCTAGTTCTATTTGCTACACTTGTCTAAGATCTTGGTTTCTACAAAGTTCTGATTAATTTACAAAGCTAAAATGTTGAAACAGCAACCACTCTTTACTTATTAAGTCCCATAAGGTAATATATTTAAACATGTGTGTTTTCATAAATTGGTAAATGGAAAAATGTTTAATATTGTTTTGGTCTGTGTCTTTGCTAAAACAAGGTTACTAAGTGTTAAGATTCTATCATGTGTAATTTATATACAAAGAGTAGAAAAATTTTCAGTTAGGTTTCAATTATAGTATTATAGTATCATAAAAAACATGAAAGTCTTTCATCTTATTTAAGTGGAGTAATTTGTCTAAATCAGAAATTTTATAAGAGTTGTTTCAAAATATGAATTTATAAAAAGGGTTAATGTTTAAAAAAGAGATAGAAAAAGATTCAAGATGTGGAAATATATTTTAATATGAAAGGTTAAAGGAGAAAGAAATGTTTCTAGATGAGATAATCTCTGTGGTAAAGTAAAAAGTTGTAAAATGCCATTTAAAAAGATTTTGAGGAAACTAGACTTACTTTAAAAGTTTGAGAAAGGAAGAAAGAAGAAAAAGGTATTTGTACATGGCAGATTGAGACAAAGCTTCTCACTGGAAAAAAAAAAGCCTTTGGTTGAAGGGCAGCCATGTAAACTAACATTAAAGCGATTTAAACAGAATCTAAGCCTCGTTTAAAAGAGTGAAGCTGTAGGTGGTGAAAAAGTACATTTAAAAGTACAGTATAGATGATAATTAAAAGGCTTTAAAAGGTTAAATTGAAGGTGGTTAAAATGCCTTCATGACGGAGAAAAGATTGTGTCATTTGAAGCCTAGTTAATTGTAAAGACATTACTTAAAAAAAAAATGGGAAGATAATAGGATAAAAGATATTTAGATAAAGAAGATTAAAAATTCAAAGTGAAAAACTTTTAAAGACTGAAGTATAGAAAGTTAAAAAGAGAAAAGATAAAGAAGATGTAGAAAGATAAAAAAGATGTAGGGAGACAATAATTTTAAACCCACAAAATAGAAAACAACAACAACAACAAAAAAAAAACTAGGAGGAAAATAAGCAACTAAGGGTAAATATACAAACCTTAGAAAAAAACTAGAAGATAGAAATAAGATAAAAAATGGTTGAAAATGTCAAGTAAGGTATTTCAGATAGAAAATGCAAAAATCTAAGACAACTATTAGATACAGACATATACTTATTAAAGCAAAAAGAGGGAATTGGAAAGGGGTATATATCCCCCAAAGATAAACTTAAAATAACCCTTTTAACCCTAAACTTTTTAAAATTTAGATTCATCAGGACTTAGTGCTGCGGAAAGGCATATGTATCCAAAAAATGTACATAAGCCTAAGGTACTTTGGAAAGATATTCTAACAGGACAATGGAAAGGTCCTGACCCAGTGATTGTCTGGAGTCGGGGGTCTGTTTGTGTTTTTCCACAGGGAGAACAGCAGCCCATTTGGATTCCAGAGAGATTAACTAAAACAGTCTCTACAGATCGAAAAGAAGATGATTTGACTCAAATCCATAACAGCTGATATCCAGAACTCCAGCTTGGCCATTCTTACATCTGCGACAGTGATTAACCAGGATGCTTTTTTCAATAGCTATTTTATTATTGCATTTTTCCACATCATAAGGTTCTATTTTTATTTTTTGAGCTCATACAAACCTAGGTTAATGTTTTTCTGATCAGTTTTATTTTTTAACTGTGAAGTTTTTAAACATTGCAATGGAGATTTCACCTAGGTAAAGCTACAAGGCCTTTACTATTTTCTTACGTGTTGTACATTTGTGTACACTCTTGTGTTTTGTGTTGTATGTCTGTATGTGCGTATGTCCATATTTCTTATATGAGGAGCGCTCATGAAAAAATGGATCCGAATTATTATTATTTTTTTATTCACGTGATTTAAATGGTTTAATTTAAATTAGGTAAACAGCTGTTAAAGATTGTTTTTAAAGGAGGTTAACAGATCTGTTTGTTTACTAATTTAAATTAGGTAAACAGCTGTTAAGGATTGTTTTTAAAGTAGGTTAACAGATCTGTTTGTTTACTTTCACCTTTCCTTTTCATTATAGTTAATAATTCTTTTCAGGATAATGTCTTTTTAGCATCATTGCCAGAATTCCCATCTCCATCCCAGTACCGGTGAAGACAGCTTCTATGATAGCTATCACAGTAAACTGTATAAACTGATGCATCAATGAATTTAACTCAACAAGCAAAGAGTCAACTTACTTTGGGAGGAGACGGATTTTGGGAGGAAATGGACATATTGATAGATTCCTCCGCTTTGAACTGCTTGCAGAACTTGCCTGGACTATGTAACTATCGGTTGGTGCAGCGAATTGTGGTAATCCTGGCATATCTTTGCTGATGGTGTCACCAGTGATGCAATTTTATCCCAAGGAGCCGTCAATTGGCTTGGTGTCGTGGCATTTCTGTATCCTCCTCCCTTCTGCTAGTGATGGTCTAAAATTTGGGGGCCAATGGCTTATGCTGGACCGGTAGTCAGTGACGGGTATGATCCAATTGCAGTGGTATCAACCTAAGACAGGAGGCTGACGCCTAAAGGTCAGTTTTCCGATGACGGGTAAGAACCATATGTTGAATTGGACAACCTACCAGGCACGGTCCATAAGCCACATTAACCTCACTCCCCCACTGGCACCAAGGCCAAATTTGGGGGCCAACAGAGGTGAGGCAAAGAACCTCACCCCCCCACTGGTGCATAGACCTATCCACAAGTATGGCTGTATGCTGGACCGGTAGTCAGTGACGGGTATGATTCAATTGCAGTGGTATCAACCTAAGACAGGAGGCTGACGCCTAAAGGTCAGTTTTCCGATGACGGGTAAGAACCATATGTTGAATTGGACAACCTACCAGGCACGGTCCTTAAGCCACATTGCTTGTTGTTTAATTAATCAGAAGGGGGGAGATGCTGGGAGCCATTAGCCAAGTAGGTATGACAATTTCCTTGCCAGCGTACCCCATGTTGCTGACATGTTGCAGCGACATTGAATGTAAGTGACCTTGCTCAAGGACCAAGGCAGATTAGGGTGTTCCCGGTTTTAAGATAATCGTGTTTAGGGCGTTCCCAGTTTAGGTTCCAGGTTTAAGGTTTAAGATTATTCCTGCTGGGAATAGGGCGTATCCTGCTGCCTGAGTTCCCCTTGAGTTCTCACGGGATTCAGACAGTATATTTTGGAGATAGAAGCCCAGTGGAGGTGGATTTGGGCAGAGAACGTGGATTTGGGCAGAGAATGTGGATTTGGGCAGAGAACGTGGATTTGGGCAGAGAACATGGATTTGGGCAGAGAATGTGGATTTGGGCAGAGAACGTGGATTTCCCCAGAACGTGATTGTAGACGGCTGGTGTGAGTTCGGGAATAAAGAGTTGCTGTTTGAATCTACAAGCTGTGTGGTGGCTCGTGATTGTGTGCCCAGCCAGACTGCGGCATTTGTGCCCAGCCAGACTGCGGCAGATTATAACTGAAGAGAGATTCTCCCTACAGAATAGAAGAAAATCTTTGGTGGTTGCTCCTTTGATAGGGGATTGATATCCCAAATATACAAAGAACTGAATAAACACCAAAAAAAAAAAAAAAAAAAAAAACCCCACCAATCAATAAATGGGCAAAAGAACTAACCAGCCACTTATCAAAAGAAGAAACACAAATGACCAACTAACATATGAAAACAATGTTCAACTTCTCTAACAGAGTAATGCAAAATGAAAACTACATTGCGATTTCATGTCACTTTGGACAGAATGGCAATTATCAAGAATACAAATACTAGGTGGGTCTGATGGCACACACCTGTAATTGCAGTGACTCAGGAGGCTGAGGCAGGAGGATCACAATCAAGACCAGCCTCAGCAACTTAACAAGGTCCTAAATAATTGAGCCATAAACTGTCTCAAAAAATAAATAAATAAAAAGAGCTGGGGATAAGGGTTAAAGTAACCTTGGTAAGGGTTAAAGTAACCCTGGATACCAAAAACAACAACAAAAAATACAAATAAAAATAATAATAAATGCCAGCGAGAATGTGGGAGGAAAGGAAGACTGACACATTGTTGGTGGGACTGTAAATTAGTATAGCCTTTCTGGAAAGAAGTATGGAGACACCTCAAAAACCTAGGAATAGAACAACCATATGACTCAGCTGTGCTGCTTCTTGATATTTATCCAAAAGAACTCAAATCAGTATACTATGATGATACAGCCACTTCAATGTTTATAGCAACACAATTCATAATAGCCAAAATTATGGAATCAGCCTACATGCCCATCAATAGATGACTGGATCAAGAAAATGTGTTACGTATACACAGTATGAGTTTTCCTTAGCCATAAAGAAGAATGAAATTATGGCATTTGCTGATAAATTGGATGGAAATGGAGAATATCATGTTAAGTGAAATAGACCAGACTCAGAAAATCAAAGGTCAAATGTTTTCTCTCGTATGTGGAAACTAGAACAAAATAAGGAAAATAAGATAACAAGGAATGAAGATAGGATATCATAAATGTTTAGGGAAGATTGTGGAATAAATAGAAGAAGGAGATCAAGAGGGAGCAAAGAGGGATGGGAAGGGGTGGGGATGTGAAATCAATTTAACAACATTATGTTATGTGCATATATAGACATACCACAGGGAATTTCACCTTTATGTGTATTTTGAAAGCACCAATCAAAAATAAATAAATAAATAAATAGAAGGAAGATCAGTAGATTAGAGGAAGAAGAATGGGGAGAGAAGAGAGGAAGAAAAGTCAGGGGGAATGAAGACTGAAATGTAGTAAATCAAATTCCAAGCATGTGCAATTTTGTCAAAATGAACCAAACTTCTATATATATAAACAGAATGCTCTAAAAAAGAAAAACATGTGGCATAGATCCTAATAATATATTTTGCTTAACCCAATATATATATAAAATATTATTTCCATATATAATCATTGAAAAGTTATTATTAAGATATTTTGTATTATTTGTTTATATGAAATCTTCAAAATCTGGACTAGCTATTTTCAGTATCTTTTTCAATTTGGATGATTCACAAAATGTTCAGAAGCTACATGTGCCTAGGGGCCATCATACTGGAGAAAACAGCTTGATTCTGACCTTCTGTGGCATTCCCATGGAATTTATCTTACATTCTGCTAGACATGGTGTTCTGTATGTGACGTGGTGATTTAAAGAATGGATCTGTGTCTTTACTAATTGTGTGACCTTAGACAATAATCAATCTCTGGATACTTCAGTTTCTGCATTAGCAAGATAGAAGTATTTTTATGCAGTTTCTATTATGCTGGGCTTTGTGAAAATTGAATGAGAGATGTACATAGAAAAATGCACACAGAGCCTTGTATGTTTGTAAAGTCGTTAATAAACATGAGTCCATGAAGGCAGTGGTAACAGCAGTAGTATCTTCTTATCTTTGAATTTCCTGTACAAATTCTGTCTACTGAAGGATCCTCCTTAAAATGTTCAAAGTTGAGACACTTTATTTTAGCAAGTATTACACAATATCATAGTCATCATTGCCAACTTTGGATTTAGGTACTGATATATAAGTTCTTTCCTCATTCCTATATTAGTCTATGAGCTTCTCAAGGAAAGAGATTCTCATTTTCCTCTCTCTCCAAGAACCTATGTCTACAAAGAAATAAAATTTTAGCCAACATTTATTGGACAGGCGAATGAGACTGCATCATACCAATATTAGTTTTTCATATGTAGGTATCTGGCCTTCCAAAGAGTAAGTAGGCAGATTCTGGAGCTGTCCAGTGGATTCATGAAACAAGAATCAAATTGTCAGATGTTCTGATGATTAGATACTTTAGAGAATGAAGGTCAAGGACAGATTGACTTGTAACTGTGTTACCAGGGGCTTCTTTCATGAGGTGCAAATGATAGGAAACAGAACAAATTTGGGAGAAAATACTAGTTAGGTTTTAGACATGTTGGATTCAGGTTTTGGTGGCAGTTGGGTATTAAAGTTTGTTGCACAGGAGAGGAGCAGAGAATGAAGAATGGCCTTGTGGGTTATCCTACAAATGTTGTCCTTGAAATGATGGGTGAGGATGAGGTGCTAGGTTGATGACTTGGGCTGTGTTCTTTTCTTTCTGGGAGAACACAGCATACAAAGGATGGTCAGAGGAAGAAGAACATGAGACAAAGACTGAGAAAGTCTGAGGAAGTCCCCATATGAGTGAGCTCAGCACAGTCAAGGAAGAAGTTCTTCAGAGCAGAAGGCAGCAAACAATTTCTAGGTGGGGAGATTGCTACCCTAGGCTCCTACAGAGTCCAGGCAAGAGGGTGTTAAATGTGAATTCCTGGCTCTGGATCAACAGAAGTCTTCCTCAAAGGACCGATTTATTTTTCATCTTTACCTACCCAAACTTACCACTCTGTTTATGGTGAGTTTTCAGTTATTTCTTAAAGCATATTGCTTAGGTAGAGAGTATCTTAAGAGCAGGACATGATAAGACTGGGATCCTGGGACAGAGAAATAAACATTAGTCTGCATATTTTTCTGAAAGCTTGGGTTGGTTAAATTTGCAGGTAAATGGACCACATTTATTCCACTTTTTTGGTTTCTGATTTCTGAGTCTTATTTCCTCCTTCAGTTCCTTTCAATCTCTTGTTGCTCTTTAATTTCTGTTGCTCCAGTATAAATCATGGTAGTCTCTTTGCTGGATGGAGAGCCCAGAGAATTCGTAAGCTTCCCCAAAAGTGGAATGTTGGCTTTGATCAGTGTGAGTGATGCCTGATAGCTGCCCTATATGGAACCAGAATGGGTTTCAATTAAAGGAAATAAATTTATTTCATCTCCTGTTTGTTGAGAAAATATAGGCAAGGAATGAAATGGAGGCAAATATTAATTTGGTGCCTATACCAATTGTGTCAGAAGCTTTATGCTTAGCATTCCATTTGATTATTATCAATCTGCTCATGAAAGAGATATTACCTCTATTTTATAGATGAGGAAGTGGTACCTTAGAGAGATAAAATAACTTACCTAAGTGTTAAAAAGCAGAAGTCAGACTTGAACTTGAATCTCTCTGTGTTAAATGCTTATGCTTTGTCCAATACCCTTACCCAATGATGTTATCATTTTGACCTCACTGTTTCCTATGGAAAAATAAAATTTCAGGACAGATGTCTTTTGATAGAGTATTCAGCCTCTATATAAATGCAAATTTTGACTCCTCCACTGGGATTAGCCTGAGTCCTAAATTAACATGAGACCCAAGCAAATATATCCTGTTCATTAAAAGGTATGATGCTTTGTTCTTCCCTGAAAGGCATAATTTTCTCAGGAGTAGGCTGGGTCTGAGTTTATTTCCTTTGAGCATCTTCTTCTCAACAGGCTGCAATTTTAGATGTTTCCTGGGAACGATGATTCAGATTTCTGAGCTTACAGCTAAATAAGTGTCAAGCTCACAAACTGCAGTATCTGTACTCATTTTTACTGGTCTGAGGGTTTGGAGGAGTCAAGAGGAAGTAAAAACACAGCAGAACTTTTACATTGTGGCAATGTTGACAAATAAGTGTCTTAGAGTTCCTGGTCTAGGAATTTGCTCAGGGTGCCCAAGTCCTGGTGGAAATCCACTGGAATCTCCTTGTCATTAGCCTTAAGCTTTTGTTGCATCTATATGAGTGGATGAACCATGTGAAATAGAAGCCAGTTTTGCACTGGGCCCTCCCTCCTCCTAAGGCGGTTCTTGACTGGTTGTATGTTCAAGTTGTTTAGGGAGCGTTAAAAAGTCCCAAGTTCAGGCCACTCTCCAGAACAACAGAAACAAAATCCCTAGGAGTTCAGACATCAGTATTTTTAATGCTCCCCAAGTGATTTTATGCAGGCAAAGAGACTCACTGGTCTTTGAAGTTTTAGGTTTAGAATAATGTTTTTTTAACTTTGGCTGCACAGTGGAATAATCCAGGCAGCTACAAAAAATAAACACTTCCAGGTGTCCCCTAAGATTTAATTAATTGGGGCTTGAGCATCAATAGTCTTAAAGAACTTTCCAGGTGATTCTAATCTTCAGAGAGGTAATGGCCACTATACTTGAACTGAAAACTCAGTAGTGGTGTTCAGACCACTTCTCAGACCTGAAGGAATCTATGAATTCCCTGGGGACCTTATTAAAATTTAGATGGCAGGCCTTTACCCCTAGAGTCACTGACTCTGTCATCCTGGGTGGAGTCTATGATTTTGTCTTTCTTGAAAGCTCCCAGGTGATGCTGCTCAGTCCCCAGTCTATATAAATGCAAATTTCTATGAGCAGCACTGACCAAGCACCTACCTTACCATCTTATCATCTTGTTGGCCCTTTTGGTGGGCTAGGTAAGATGGGAACACACTTTCCCTGTTCTGATGCCTGACAAGGTATCTCATAGTCATTGAGTAAGTGGACTACTTGGGAGTTCCTGAGTTTGTTCTCTTGTCTTCAATTCTTTCCTTTTGTGGGATATTGGCTAGGGCAAGGGAGGTCATTGTTGCTTCTTTAACTCTCAAATGGGAATGACAATAATACCTACTTCATAGAATTATGGTAAGGATTAATAGAAATGCTGCATATAAAGTTGTTGGTTTGGTGCTCAACATATCACGGGCACTCAATAAGTGCTAACCAATGTTAGAAATGCATTTCTTGCATTCTCAGGAGTTTTTATTTTTCAGTGTATTTTAGCCTTAGGCCCATTACTTTAACTATAACCTACCCGGAAGCATCATGTAAGTAAATTAGATGAGGTTAAATCCACTCTTGAAGCAGAGGTATGGACAACAGCATCTAGAATCCTGCCACTTCTCCCTAGTCTTCCACACCCAAGGCAGCAGATGTGCCCTCTTCTGTGAATATCCTAAATCTAGTCTGGCCTATTAATTTATTTAAAAAAATCTGTAAGGCACTTATCCAAGATCACAGAACTAGTGTTTCAGTCTACCTGAAACACCTTGGATTTCAGTAATTTCTCATTGGTTGTAAGTGACTAAAGAATAAGTCACTGAGGGCTACAGACTACTTGATTCATGTTCCTCTTAGGAAAGGGAAGCTTTTTTTGTTAAGTGTGTTTTAATTTTATAATTAATTTACATTTGCAGTAAGAAAAATATTAAATATAGAGGAAAATATAAATTCCTCTCCTCATTTTTTAAGACTTTCATTCATTCCCAAGTTTTCAAAGTCAATAGTTTTTGGATGTTTGCCAGAAATTGTCTATGGATGTGTAATGATAACAATATAAAATATTGATACATACATATTTTTCTATGAGTGCAAACAAGCTATCCATCTTGTTCTGTTTCTTGCTTTTTTCATTTAATAATTCATATTGAAAATAATTCTATACTATATATATGTGTGTGTATATAGATGTATGTGTATGTATGTATATATGTATATATATTCATATATGTATATGTTTATATATACACACACACATATACACCCATACATATATCAACACACATACACATCTACCTTGTTTTTTTTAAATATTTATATTTTTAGTTTTAGGTGGACACAATATCTTTATTTTATTTTTATGTGGTGCTGGGGATTGAACCCAGTGCCTCGTGCATGCTAGGTGAGTGCTCTACCTCTGAGCCACATACCCAGCCCCCTACTTTGTTTTTGTAGTTATAAAATATTCGCTTTTTAGCCTTCTCCCTAGAGATGGACATTAGTTTTTGTTTACTGTTCTAACTTCAGCTATGCTTACATACTTGAGTAACTATTCCCGGATTCACAGAAGTGGCATTTGTGGGGTCACTATATCTGCACATCCAGGGTTCCTTTCCTCCTGCTTTGACGCACTGCACTGCCATTTTCTTCCATAGACCTGTCAGTGAGTCACCCTTGGGGACAAATAAAGGACTGAAATGCCAGACTGATTCCACATTAGCTTTTTCATCTTGGCCCAGCTTATAGAGGCAGAAAGTTTGGGTTCCAGCTGTGGGTATTTTGTTCTGAGGACTAAATGAAGCAAATGTTCTCTTCTCGATTCCCACCAGGGAACTAAACAGATATTTACAGACCCCAATTGCTCATGTCTTATTCACCTCCCCCAACCCCCATTTACTCGGGCTCCCTCAGCTAACCAGGAGCTCCAATGTCTCTTAAAAGGTACAAAATGATATTGCCTCCCATTAATAATCCTTTCTGCCTGCTCTGGGAGTTGTTCTGAAGATGGAGGTATCTGAAATACACACTCTGATCTATGAATTTCCTAGTGGACTAAGTTGTTCGGTGATTTTTCAGATGATGCAGCTAGAAGGGGAGAGATAGTTTAAAGCCGTGATTAATGCTACTGTGTCCCTGGCTGTCTTACTTCCTAGGCTCATCACTGTAAGTAATTACCTGCCTGATCCTGGACAAGTCCTTCTATTTGGCTCAAGTCAGCTATTGATCATTTATTTAAGAATTGCATACTCCAGGGAAGGTGAAAAAAACTTCTCTGAATTAATTTTTTGAACCCACTGTGGTCATGAATAAATATCTTTCATTTCAGACAATTTACATCAGCAACTGCTTAGCCGTGGGAATTTGTTTACCACTTCTGACCTGCTCCTCTGAAAATTGGTTTTCTAACCCTCTGTGAACAGCAGTTTTAAATTGACACATTACATTTACAAATTGTATTTGACTTATTGTCTCTTGCTTGGGATGTAGATCAATGCTTTGACAGAGGCATGCTGGTCTTCTAGGTCTCAGACTAGAAAGCTCTCAATGCTTGGCTGTTGGAAGCACACACTTATTGGTTAGAACTCTGGGTGATAGTTGTCTTTAGCAGAGGATGCATGCATGTGATGGTTTTTGAGCAAACATAGTTTGAGAAATAAACAAACAGTCCAAGTTGGACATTTTAACAACAGTTTGTGTTTTTTGAATCTTCCTAAACATGAATTTTTATGAGCACCAAAGTATGGTATTTAAATGCTTCTAATATTTAGGAATACTTCTAAATGGGCAGGCAAAATAAGACAGGTTGCCTTGAGAGAAAGCCCTCCTTATATCTTTATAGTGTACAAGTCCTTGTGTGTGGGAGGAAGGGGGTGGAGCACACACACATAGGCACATTCCTACCAGTTTTATGTCTGGCGATCTGAGCATTGGTATAGTCCTCTTAATCTGCAAGCATTTTCTTATTATTAGTTACACAGTGCTAACAAGTCTCTGAGGTTTAAAAACAATCCTTTTTGACAAGGGATTTGCTGCTACTTAGAAACATAATTCTGTACCACCACTGAACAAGCAGACCGGAAGCTTCCAAGTGTGCAACATAGAGATTAGTTCAACCAGGTAGGACCACTATACCTGACTGTGGCATTCAATATAAAGCCAAGTTCAACACTGAGGAACTAAGGCTAAGTTACAACATTATGTTCCTGAAGTTATGCTTCTGAAACAACCCAGCGTAATTCAATCTGGTGTTTACTCGAGCTCCGTATTTAATAATTGAACTCTATTATCTGTTTGAGGAGTCAGTGTTCTATAGTTCTTTTGTGTTTTCTTGGACTCTCAAAGGTCACAGTCAGAATGCTATTAAGATCCTATTCTATAGGAAAAGCAAGATTGAAAATGAATTTTAGAGTTTCCAAGGGCATGATTATGAGGTCGGCTTGGCAGCTAAGGGGCCGTCTGGGTTAGGATATAGGCACAGCACAAGACTAGCAATATGGCTGTCTTTGGCTCATGTTGCACTCTCTGGTACCCTAATGAGTTCAAATTTGTCTATCTTCAAACCTCAAGGGTATGGTCAAGACCAGGCTCCTCTCTAGTCTCCAAAAAGTGGTTTGTGGGCAAGAGGGGAAATGGTGAGGGTAGGTTTCATCTACCACGGGGCCCTAAAAGCACAATTATCTAGTTATAATGAGCATTAACCCTTGAAGTCCATAATACCTTCCACACTTTTAAGGAAGTAGATTGAGAATAGAATAGAGAAAACATTCTTTGTGTTAACTTGGATTTTCCTCTGACCTCAGAGTGATGAATGAGGTAGAAAAAGTCATGCCTTCTAAGAAAGCTCTCAACTCTATTTTTTTAAATATGGTAAACCCTTTCACAACTTGGAACATCAAAAGAGAGACTAGAATATAGTAACAGTATGACTAAAAACAACTCCCAACAACTGTGACAAGAGAATCTGAGTATACATAAATGTATAAAACAAATTCATTGAATGGCTGGGTGGGAATGTTGTTGTCCTAAGTAGCTTTGGAAATGAACAGTGTCTGTAAGATTAAAAGTAAAAGGAGATGTACACAGGTATGGTACTTGGCTTGATAAAGCTGTTTCTCATGGGAATATGGATTATGAATTCTGGTTCACTGTTGGAGTAGTAATTTACAGATAAGTAAGGGTGAGGGGGCTAGAATGATCCACTTGGTAATGGTGACAGTTGAAGATATCAGTGAGGACTCTTACTTAGCTTGTTGCAGATATGGAGAGTCGCATGTAGAAATACTTTTAGATATATGTATGTGTATGGATTTATATATATATACACATGCATATTTATTGTAGTATCAGATGAAAGGGCCTATAAGAAATGATACCCCAGTAGAAATGAACATAACTATCACCCAGATCTTGGTTTATACTCTAATAAAGAGAACCAGGGATTTGTGGAGAAATAACTAATTCTAATTATGGGGCAGGAAATAGGCAAGGAGATTCTGGAACATCTTATAGTTTCAGAAAGGAAGGAAGTGCTAAAAAAAATCAATGTATATCAAAGGATCACAGTAACCAATTGAAAGATCACCCAATTCACAAAGCTAGAAAAAATGTAAGTAATAAAATAAACAAAGTAGTATTGGACTATAACACCAAAAATATAATGAATATCCATGAGTCCATTTTGATAGAAATCAACTTTCAAATAAATTGATAAATGGGAAGAAGTTAAATCTCTATGCAGGAAACAACAAATAATTTATGTATACTCCATCCTAAAGAGGGGGAGCCAAAGTTTCCCCTCTTTAAATAAGAGCTGTACATAGTAACTTTCTTTCCAAGAGTACAGAATATAAAAAGGGCTGAATGTAGAGCAACTTCACAATGGAGAAAACAAAAAAAAAAAAAAATGGCACTTTAGCTAGTTGATCAAGGTCAACATCAATTATCATGTCATATTGATAATATATATCTTTGATATGATATGATATGATAACAGCACTTTATCTCTGTGTTCTTCCCTCTCAAAACACATAACCCCAATCCAATCATGAAAAAACATCAGACAAATTCAATAGAGAGACATCTTTCAATATTGCTGACCAGTGTTACTCAACATTATTGAAGTCATCAAAAGCAAGGAAACACAAAGAAAATGTCTTAACCAAGAGGAGCTCAGAAGGGTCAGGGCAATTAAATGTAATGTGGTATCCTGAATGAGATCGTGGAACAGAAAAGAGGCATAACGTGAAAACTAAGGGAATGGGAAAAATATGGACTTTAGTTAATAATGGTATGTCAACATGGGCTCACTAATTGTAACAAATGCATCACACCAGGTCTAATTTTTACTTCTGCTTCAGGTCCCTCTCAATTCAGTTGAAGCTTCATTCAGGGACACGGGCTCTTGGAACTTCCACACCTTACTTTAGCTAGTCACCATGAAAAGAGGACAAGACACAATAAACACTTAAAAACTTCCTGAAAAATGAGGGTTACTTTTGCTAACATTTCCTTTGGGCAAAATGAGTCATATTTACTACACCTAACTTCAAGGGTACTAGGAAGTACAAATCCTCATATTCTTAGGCAAAGTAAACATATTTGTGACCAGCATGAAAGACCCCAAATTTTTGCATGTTTTTTCCAAAGCAATTCTGTAATTTCTCCTTATTGCAAATAAAGATTCAATACCCCACTCCTCAACTCAACACCCACTGTTTGACTTGTGCAATAGAAAAAGATGGAAGACAGTTTCTGCCCTTGAGGGACCTGCAATTTGTTTCGGGAAAATGAGATAATTACGCACGGACCCAGGAGATATCCCAAGGCTATTTAAAAACTTCACCAAATGATGAATATGTCTTAATTTATGCATTTAATTCTCAGAAGGTAGAGTTCCCTTTAAGCTGGGAAAGAATAGCTTTTTGACAGAAGATTTCACAAAAGAGTTGAAACTGACAGATATGCTGGGGGAAGAAAATGGCTTGAGAAGATGCCAGGAGCCAATAGCAGCATTGCAGAGTGCTAGGCAGAAAATGATGGCAAAACTACTCCACTCAAACTCTTAAATGTAAGACCTTTGAAATACTTAATACTTAATCTGCATGTGGACCTTGTCTGGTGTAGAGGTTGGGTTCTCAAAGGATTTCATTTGCTCTGGTGTCATTTGGAGACAATGAACATGCCAGAGAATGATAGCATGTATGGACAGATTGAACCAGACTATAGATCACCATGAATGTTGGATCAGGAAATTTAGCCCCCATCTAGTAGTGTCTAGGATGCTGCTTTTCCAATAAAAGGGGAGGAGACTACCATTTATTAGTCATTGTATAAGGCAAACTAGTAGATTCTTTAGATACGTAAAAGGATGTTTTGTCTCTACCCCTTTTCCTAGTAAGTCAAAGATTAATCTCTTTTAATGGGATGTGGAATTGATTGAAGTAAGATTAATGAAAGAGGCTATTTGGGAATGCCATTCAAAGTAGAAGAAGAAGAAGAAATAAAAACTTCCGGTGGGCCAAATAAAAGCCTCCGAAAGATGTCCCTGTCCTAATCCATGTGACTGTGGAACATTAGTTTACAAGGGAAAGAGAAACTGTGGTGGCAGAGGATGTTAAGTTTGCTAATGAGCTCACTTGAAAATAAGGAGATTATCCAGGTGGGTCCAGTGAAATCACTAGGGTCCTTAAAAGTGGAAGAGGGAGGCTAAAGAGGAAGATCAGAGGCAGATGTGGAAGGAAGAACAGTCTGAGAGACACAACATTGCTGGTATTGAAGTTGGAGTAAAGGAGCCATGGATTGTGCGGTTGGCCTCTAGGGGTTAGGAGTTAGAAAGGGGCATGGAGTCTATTGCCCCAAGAGGTTCTAGAAAGGAATGCAGCCCTGTCAAAACCTTGGTTTTAGCCCAGTGGGAACCATGTTTAAGTTCTAACCTACCAAACTGTATGATAGTATGAGTTCTTTTGAGCTACTAGCCTATGTTGATTTGTTGCAGTGATGAGAAACTAATACAGAGACACATCTCAACTCTAGATGTATGTCCCGTAGATGTCTGATCCCTCAGTGTTTTAAGGGACACCAAGCCCTTTACTAACTGAGGAACTGATGATTGGAAATAAGAAAAGAAGGGGAACTAAAGGGACAGGGGATCCACAGGAAGAAAAGAAAAAAATCAAGAAATGTTCTGTGAAGGTTGTTGCTCTTCAGTGTCTGTAAGGGAGTGTCCACATAGAATGGCCTCAGAAATGGAGACTGAAGTTCCAGCTCTAGTACAGAACTAGTGATGAGTTGAACAAAGAGGAGAAATGACTCCTAAGACCACATTTTTGTTTGTTTTTAGACTTTAAAATATTTAAAAGATAAAACTTGAAGTAAGACTGTTTGGAACATTATTCCAGACTATATCGGCATGCATGAACCACTAGTTGCAATAGTATTTGACTGAGGTTTCACATACATTTTTCTGTTAAATTCTTACACCAATTCCATAAAGTAAGGGTTGCTATTCTTGTGTTTCAGGTAAGTAGAAAGGGGCTCTGAGAAGTGGGGTGACTTGTCTTGAGTTCACACAGCTAGAAAGAAGAGTCTTCCATTCAAATCTGTCTGATTCACAAACTCATCTTTCCTTTTAGCCTGAGCTATCATGTTCAAAGTAGTGGATTCAACACTGATATGTGGTTGGAATAGGAATATTCAGGGCATAAAGGGGCCATGTGGAGGGAAGTACTGAGAGTTTGAATGGGTGGTGAAGATAGAGATGAACTTTAACGGCTTATAAAGTAACACCAATGTTACTAGGTACAGATTGCTGATGGAGAAATAAGAGGGTCAAGGGCTACAATAAGGTATTTCCACCCATTTCATGATGTCGTATATTCTAATGGGCATTGAGAGATGTGTGATTGATCCTTTTAGGAAACATGTGACTCAAATAATGGTTGAAAGCCTGTGGGTCTGAAGACATCTGTCTTTAATGGAGAGGCACACAGAACAGCGGGGTTTAGGTGTCATAACAGCCTTGGCTATTGTTAAAGCAAATGTTCTTACTCATTCCCTTCCCCACTTCTTTCCTGATGCCCACTATGCAGATGGAGATTAAAGGGGTTCTTTCTCTTCTTCTTTCACTCTCAGGTTACAGGAGGCACCCCTTAAAGTTTTGAAGCAAACCCACAAAAAGGGGAGAGAGAGGAAGAATAGAAGTTCAGAGTATTAGACAAAGGGGAATGAAGGGAAGTGGGGACAGGAATAGGAAAGACAGTGGAAAGAATCAGATTTTACTTTTCTACACACATATATAAATACACCACTGTTAATCCCACTATGTGTACATAGAGACTGGGGCCCTAATGAGAATAAGATATATTCCATGCATGTATAATTATATCAAAATGGATTCTACTGTCATATATAACTAAAAAGAACTAAAAAAAAAAGGTTCCTGTGCTTCTAGAAGACACAGGCTAGACAATATTCACTTGCCTTTTTTTTTTCTTCATAGAAGACAAGTTTAAGCAAGGTTTTCTAATTCTTTGCAAATAAATCAACGAAAGAAAATAATTTTGTTTCTAATCACACTTCAGTATCAAATGCTGCCATTTATTCTTTCTCATCTCAGCTATAGTGATTAATATTCACATTGGTGTTGTGTAAAAGACCAAGCTTACTGTGAATTCTCCAGCCATTTATGCTAATGAAAGTATCTCTTTGTATTGGCAGACGCATGAAGTATCAAGAGACACTTTATATTGAATTAAAGACGATTGGACTGTGTGTTTCAAGACTCTAAAAAGAACAATTATTAAAATGTATTATTCAATTAAACAGAAATATATATCTATCTTTAAAGGTTAGGGGTATAAGCAAAAGTCCTACTAGTTAGAATGGGTCCAATAAATCTGACCATTGTGGCCTCCTGTATTTTATGTGGAGTTGAGTGAGGAAGGTACAGGGAGAGACAAAAATGTCAGAAGGTGGTTCTGTCAAGTGGATCTGGCTTGTGATCTCCCCATTTCCTAGTAAAAAAGTGACTTCTTATCAGAGAATAAGCCCTCTGAAGATCTAATATTTTCCTAAGATAGTTAATGAACTTTTCAGAGGATATCTATTTTTTAATTCATCTAGAAAATCACCTGTCAATACTTTCTTCAAGAAGAAAATGATATGCCAAAGGAGAGAGCTGGAAGAGGGGACCTAAAACTCAATCGAAAGCAGGTCTCCTTGACCCAAATATTCCTTCTTCTAGGAAGAGTCAATGAAATGCATTGTTCAAAGAACCAGCATTATCCCTCGCTCAGGCCTCCCCTAAACTCTGACTGTCAATCCCTCTGTTCAGGTTTGAACTGACCTGCCCTTCTTGTTTTTCTTGTGAACCAAGGGATCCAGCATGTCCAAGGTCAACTGGCAAGTCCAGCGCCACCTGGCATGGAGCCTTGGCCTCCTGCTTCTGAGCACATTAGAGGTACAGTGCCTGCTGCTTTCTGCTTCCTGCTTGGCTCAAACCTTGTGGAACACACATTACATAAGAATGGAAAATAGCTAGGAGGAAGGAAAAATAGATTGTATTATTTTCAAAACCTCTAACCAAAAGTTTTGTTTGCTGTCTAAATAAAGCAGCCTGCTACAAGGCACCTGGAAAATTGGCATTTAGGATGCATAATACAGAAGCCAACATCTACTGCCTCGGGAAAGTGTTGAGTCTTAGGAATGAATTTTTCCCAAGTCAAAGTGTCTGGCATGTACCAGTAGATCCTCAATCAATATGGACAAAACTGGGTCTGATCCTCATCTCTGGAAGAATCCCATTGTTGGCCAGGGGATATATCTGAGAAGTTCTCACGTGATAGCTTATAAGATGGTTGGGGTCTTGCTGGTCCATTATATCAACAAACATTCAGTTGGAGCATATTGGTCTTTGGTTTGGTTTGTTAAGTAGCTGTGGAGCCCCCATGTAGCCTCTGAACTGTACACACGCTGGGACACATAGGTGATGATATGCCTCTGTCCTTGAGGTTTGCTGAGTGTGTGATCCAAACGCACTAATAACTTGTTGTAGCACATTGATTGGGACTTCACCTGAGCTCAGTTTTGTTGCACTAGGCACTGTGAGAACTACAGCAGGGAGCAAGTACTTACGGTTTTCCAAGGCTATAAAACATATCCACATGAAGAACGAGGGCTGATCTATTGCTGATGTGTTTTTGTGTGGTGAGTGAGGCTAGCTTGATTGCTGAAGAACTTCAGGGAGGGGGAGTTGAGGATGCGCTATGGTATAGACAATGAGTCAGGGAAGGGCTTTGGAAGACAGCCTTCCTTCTTTGTAAGACTAACGGTTCTACCTTTGATTTGAATATCCTTATTCCTGCCTTCTTAGGAACCTCAGACTGTCAGTTACGTCTTCCCACTCCTGGATATTTGCTTCCTTCCACCTTGGATTTTTCCCATCAGTATTTAAAACATACTTAAAAGCTACCCCAAGCCAGGTGTGGTGGAACACACCTATAATCCCAGTGACTCAGGAGGCTGAGACAGGAGGATTGTGAGTTCAAAGCCAGCCTCAGCAATGTTGAGGCACTGAGCAACTCAGTGAGACCGTGTCTCTAAATAAAATACAAAATAGGGCTGGGGATGTGGCTTAATGATCAAGTGCCCCTGAGTTTGATCCCCAGTACCAAGAAAAAAAAAATAGATAAATAAAGCTACCCCACTAGGAAAGAAAAAAAAAATGAAGGAGAGAGGAAGAAAACTGTCTCCCTATCCCCATTGTAGCCACAATCCCCACTGCTCCTTCTCACTTCAGCCATATTTTTGAGCAGTGTTCTAGGCTGTCAAACCCAACTGGCAACATATGGAGAGGCCCAACACAGACATTCCAGTAGATAGCCCCAATTGAGCCCCCAGCTGCAACCAGTGGCACCCGTCAGCCCTGTGAGTGAGCCATCTTGAGTGTCCAACTCAGTGCAGCCTTCAAATAACTGTAGCCCCAGCTAATATCTGACTGTAACAGCCTGAGAAACCTCAAGTGATGACTGCTGAGCTGAGCCCTTGCTTGGCAAATTCACAACCCACAAAGTCACGAGCAAAGTAAAATGATTATTTTAAGCTGCTACATTTGGGGGCTATTTGTTATGCAGCACTAGTAGCTGAACACAGTTGATGTAACAAATTCTCCTGGTTTGCCTCCTAAATCTCACTCCACTTTTAGTTTCTTAGGTTGGCTTACCCATGCCCTTCGTGGGAAGCCCAGCGGTGTCCTGAGGATACGGGTGCTTTCACATGGACTTCTAACTCCATGAATCCAGTTGCCCATTTACATATGGCAAAGGCACAACTCTACCCTTCTTTTGGTTCCTTGACTACACCATGTTCCCCTCGACTTCAGAGCTTCATGCACGCTCTCTGCTCTCCTTGAATGCTCCTCTACTCTCCTTGAATGGTATAGATCCTCTCTTATCTTTCAGAGATCATGACTTGAGAAATGGTGCATCCTCAGAGAAGCCCTCCTGAAATCAGGTTCCTTTCTTGTGTACTTAGTAATATTTACCTCCACTTTAAAATGTGTATTTATCAGTGCTGTATTTCCTTTTAAAATTAAGATCTGGCTCCGGCACCATATATGGTTCATGACAGCAGAAATGGCATCTGAATTCTGTTCCCTATTTTTTTCCCCAAACCTAGCTCTTGCCTGACTCAGAGTAGTCACTTAATTATCATTCACTTTCCTATCCTCAAATGCAGTCTCCTTTCATCTATTCACTTATTCCCTCATTCAACATGTATTAATCATGCATTAATTAATCCTCAAAATTTGTGAGGTCCAAGCTAAGCACTTTGTCAAAGGCCTTTATCAAATGCCTCATGATGGCACTAAGGGGAGTGTCCTATCATCCTCATTTTGCAGTCGAGACATGTGAGGTACAGAAAGAGTGAGCACATTCTCTAAGAGCATCAGTGAGTAAGAGCAGAGCAAGGATGTGAACCAGGTCTATCTGGATTTGAGCCTCATGTTCTTGAACACTGTCCTTACAAGGAGTGGTGAGGGCAGGATCAGATGCAGAAGCATAACATTGAAGTCAGAAGTCACCCCTTAACTCTGCAGCATAAAGCAAAGGGTTCCCACTGATGAATTTAAAGGTAGGAGCAAGAGCGTCCTGTGCCCCCGTGAGTATCCCTGGCCCTCAGCATCCTACAAAGCCTAAACTTCCTTCCCATTGCCAACATGGCTCCTAGTGGGGCCTCCAAACACCCAATGGGTTAGGGTCTCATGTTAAGGCTCTAGCCTGCCTCTGCTGGAGCTTGGGGACTCGATGGAACTAGGGGATCTATCTGGGGAGTAACAGAGCCACTTTGTTGCCAAGGATGCCTGCTCTTTATTTGGTGAGCAAGATGCCTCCCACCTCTCATTTGTCAGCCTGGCTAAAAATGGGCTGCAGAGGGAGTGCTTCAGCCGCCCTGACCGCCTGGAAACGGAATGGAACGTGGAATACTTCGTTACCTTTCAGCGTTCACAGTTCACATTTATTCTGGACCTAATTATTGTTGTTGCCTCCCACTGCTCAGGGTTGAGCAGGCTGACAACTTATTATGGTCGCATCAGCCTCTTCTGTCACCTAAAGATGTGTGTCTGATGTGGCTTCCTAGGACTGAAGAGATTAATAATGAGCAGGAGATGAGTGAGGCAGAGCGGAGCAATGACCTCTGATTATGAAGTCTGATGTATTCGAAAGTTGCTTTCCAAGTGTGGACTCGGATATGACTTCCAAAGGGCGGGGTGGATTCTGAGAAAGGAGCTCTCAACAAATGGAAGGAAGACCATGGGCTCACCTGAAGGCAGTGCTTGGCACATGCTCTCACAGACACACTGAACTCCCACCTCCATGTGGAAAGGTTTGTTACTCTATGTCCCCTTCAGAGAAAATCAGCCCTTTCTTTACATAGCCACCATGCAAGCAGCTTTAAACAGATCATTCATGTAGAAATTACATAATTTAAATCCAAAACCGGGACAATTTTTGAGGATGAAAGAGAAGTTTGGAAGACATTTTAGCCATTTCTTACAAAACTGGACATAATCTTAGTGTATTTTCCAGCAATTTGTACTCCTGATATTTAAACTGAAATGAGTTAAAAACTCATCTCCATGCAAACCTTATACACTGATGATTATAGCAGCTTTATTCATAATTGCCCAAACTTGGGATCAACCATCATATCCTTCAGTGGGTGAATGGATAAATAAGCTGTGATATTCAAGGGAATATTATTCAAGGGAATATTATTCAGCACTTAGAAGAAATGAGCTAACAAGTCACAAAAATTCATGCAATGACTTTGAAAGTAAATTGCTAAGGGAAAGAAGCCAATCTGAAAAGGTACACGCTGAAAGATTCCAAATAAATGAAATTCCAGAAAAGGCAAAATTATGGAGATAGCAAAAAATATCAGAGATTGCCTAGGGTTCTGGAGAAGGAAGGATGAGCAGAGAGAACACAGAAGAATTATGGAACAGAGAAACTATTCTATAAAATACTGTACTGGATATTACATGATGTTATATATATAAAACCCATAGAATTTAAACACAGTGAACCTTTATGTAAACTATAGACATTGATTGATATGGCTAAGCCAATGTTGGTTCATTGATTGTAAAAAATGTTCCACATTGATGCAAGAGCTGACTGTGTGTGTGTGTGTGTGTATGCGTGTGTGTGTGTTTCTTGGGACTTCTCTTTATTTTCCATTCAATTTTTCTAGGAATCTAAAAATGCTCTTCAAAATGAAGTCTCTTAAGTTAAAAACAAACAAAAAATATAATCCTAGAAATTCTACCAATGTGATGAGATGAGAATAATTTAAAAATCAATATATAATGTGGATATTATTACCTTTATTTGTAAATGGAAATATTCTTCCTAGAAAACACAAAGGGGATCAAACTGAAATAAAAATGAAATTAATATGAGTACAGAAAGTTGATTGGTTATAAATTAAATATATAGAAGTCACTTTACTATACACTAAAAATTGCAAAACTTATGTGAATTACACAAAATTAAAGATTTCATGCCCAATGGTCACTAAAAACAGAAAAATTCCATAAATAACCCTACCAAACATATATTTACAACCCATATGAAGGAACATTTTTAAAACTTCTAAAAGACATAGAAACATTTCAAAAGATTAAGTAAATAAAACCTTTATGAGATGGGAAGTTTCAAGATTTTGAATACTATTCTACACAACTTTAAAGTTATAATATCAAAATTCCAATTGAACTTTTTAAAATGTAAAACAAGATGACAAAATTCCTCTAGAAAAAAAATTAAAAATTTAAAAAAGAATACAGACAAGTACATTTTGTTTAAAGAAAGAAACTATAAACATAATTGGCCAGATGATGTGTTGCTCTACAAGATATTAAATAAGGCTTATCAAGTAACAATAAGTGAACAGATACAAAGATAAAATAGTATTTAGTACATAATATGTGTAGCATTGCAAATCAATTGTCAAATAGACTGCTCAGTAAATAATGATCAAACAGCCGGTTAACCACTGGGAAAAGTATATATAACAATTTCCTGTTTTACCTAATAAACAACAACAAAAACAGAACCAAAATCCAAAACCAATACAAAATAAAACAAGCCACATCATAAAGTTTTTAAAGTTAAATGTAAAAAGAAAAGTAATAACAGAAGTTTAAGCAGAAAAATGTGCTTAAATGACTGCTGTAGTTCAGGAAGAGATTACTATATCTTCTGTGTATCAATGAATTTCATCTATGTATCTAAAATTAAAAACATAGGAAAACAGTTGTAGGGCACACAGACAACAACGCATTAATAAATTATAGTTACTATATAAGGAATTCTTATACTCCCAAACCTAAAGAGTGGCAAATCCTTTCAGAAAATAGCATTGGATGTTTTTAAATTACAAAAATCATTAAAAAAATGTATGGTACTCAGTATTGGTATACTTGTACTGGGAAATTAATCTGCTGTTTTTTTGCAAAACAATTTGTTACCATGTGTCAAAACACAGCCTTTCACCAAGTAATTTCATTCTAAGAATTTCTTATGAAGACAATCTGATTTATAATAGTGAAATATGGGAAACTGCCCTGTGCTCAACAATATGAGATTTATTAACTCAATTATGATACATCATATCATGGAATATTTTTTAGCTTCTAAAATCAAAACTCTGAGAATATTTATGTTGGAGTAAATATACTCACAGTGTACTCTTAGTAAAAAGAAAACCAATTCAGAACTATTACAAATATATGAAGAATAAAACTTCAATTTCGTGGAGGGGAAAAGGGTATTTTGTGTGTGTGTGTGTGTGTGTGTGTATGTGTGCATGCTTATATAGTCATTATTTCTTGGGTATAAGATTATAGGTGGGGGGCTGGGGTTATGGCTCAGCAGCAGAGTGCTCGCCTCACACATGTGAGACTCTGGGTTTGATCCTCAGCACCACATAAAAAAAATAAATAAGTGAAATAAAGGTGTTGAAAAAAAAAAGATTATAGATGGTCTTAATTTTCTTCTCTATGCTTGTTTTCCTCTCAAATCTTTACATTTTATAATCAGAAAAGAGACACGATAAGTACTACATTATGTTAATAATAATGCTCAGGTAAACTGAGCAAACAAAGAACTAGGGATTTCATAGTCACACAGGGGAAGTTGGAGCCAGACTCAGGATCCAGAGGCAGGTACATTCCAAGGGCAACTCACAGGGAAAGATGGGCTGGCAAGATGGCAGAATCCCCTGAGTTCTAGATCCTCCTCAGGCTGGGCTGGTAGATAATGAAAGAGCAATCTAAGTGGTCAATGAACCAAAATGGCAGCCAGAAATGGCCCAGGCACCTGTCCTGGCAATGGAGGAAATGCACCTGGGTAACAGGTCATAATAAAAGAAACCATAAAATTGACACTTGCAACTGAAATTAGTGTTGAGAGGTATCTATAAAACAATATATACTTTTATTAGCATGTTCAGGTTTTGGGCTTGGGAACCAAACTGCCTTGGTCTTTTGAAGATGGCTTTTGTGGAATGAACTCCAAGCCAGGCTTTGATGCTCTTCTTTCATTTATTCTCCAACTTTTCCCCAATTTTCTTTTTACTCCATTGTCTTTTCATTCAGTGTCTCCTTTCCCCCACCACTCCAAGAATACTAACACAGTGGAATGGAAGAATACTAACACAGTGGAATGGAAGAATTACTAACACAGTGGAATGGAACTGTATGCAAATACTAAGACAATGGTCTTGTCTGATTATTAAGTGTAAATAGACACTCCCATTACTACACTCCATTCCTACTCATGAAACTCTGCTTCTTAGTGTTGTTTTTAATAATGATGTCTTTTGGCCATTCATTCATTCATTCTTTCACTCAACAAATGCTTATTTAATATGCACTATGTGCCAGGACTATGCTATTAGAAAGCAATATGAGTTAATTTTTGTTCAGTCTAGTGGAACCGACAAATATTAGTCAAATAATTTTATTAAAGAAACTTACCTTTATTCATGTGTTCATTCCAAACATATTTAGGATATGCTATTCTCTTAACAGATGGAGGGATACAAAGGAGAGATCTGCATGGGTATAGCCCTTGAGGATGTTACAAGGAGCAGGTAAGCCGGGAGGAGAACACCTATAGAGTACCTCCTAGGCACCAGAGCCCAGGCCAGGGGCTTCACAGGTGTTAGGTTGCTGAATCCCCATGATAGCCCTGACCTCATTTTAAAGATGAGAAAATCAAGGCTCAGATTGAAGGTGACCTGGCCAGGATTAGAATTGAGGCCTGTCCAACTCAAAAGTGTATACGTGTCAAAATTGTAACATCCTTTCTCCTTGTGAAGAAGTCAAAATGTAAGTAAGCTTCTATAGAGAATAGGATGAGGTAAAGGCTTTAAATAGCTATAATGGAGATTCATCACTATGTACCCAGAATAATGTGGGATGTCATTGGAATCCCAAACTGAGAACGTAGGGAAAAGGAGGCTCCCAGCAGTTGCTCCTCCTGGAACTGGGCTGTGGGAGTGGGCAAGGACCCCTGTGCTAGTTCACAGCCTTCCTGGTTCTTCTCTGTCTACATGATCTGTCACATCTCCTGTATGGAGATAATTTTTAGAAAATTTACTCTTTCCATTGGTTTTGCCCAGGCTTGAAGGATCTGGAAATCAATCAAATTGTTAATGAGAAATGCAGAGCACAAATGACACTCTACTGAAGAATAACAAGGATGTAGATGTGGCCATATGTCAGCAAGCTTCACTGGAAGAAGCTGACTGAGGTTGGTGTCCTGTGCATTCCCCTCAAAGAGTCCCATTTGATTTGCAGAATTAAACTGTAGTTTGTGCTTAAACGAAACCATAGTGTTTCCTGGAAAATCCCAACATTTTAAAATAATAATCTTGAAAAGAGAATCCAAACATCAGTGCCTACAAATGCTGTAATCTGTGTGTCTTTTAGACATTTAAAAACCACCCAGCTTTGTTAGCGGGAAATGCATCCACTAACATCACTGAATATGCAAGACTGTGTCAAGTCACAGCTACTGTGTAGGAGGTGGTGCGAACATGCTGCTTTTAGCACTCGGTCCACATTTATGGGCCAAGAATGAATTATACAGAAATGTCTTGTGGAAGTGGCAATGAGAATTGTTCCTAAGAAGATATATTGATCTACATGAAACTCGGGGAAAAAATGTTGGTATGAAATTATATTTTTATTGTTATAATTTACATATAGTAAAATGCATGAAGTCAGCAGCATTTAGTTTGAGTGTGACCAAACCTGACAAACTTTAAGTCAAAGTGCCTTAAACACCATAAGTTTCTTCCTTGTATGGCTGAAAGTTCTAGGGCTTTCAAGACTGCTGGATTCAGGGACTTGAGACAAATGTCCTCAGAACAGCTCTGCTCCTTTCTCCTTGTACCCCTACTAATTCCATTTTATATTTTCCTAAGCTGAAGTCCAGACAAAATTAGGACACTTTTTCTTTTTGCAGTGCTGGGGATTAAACCCAGGGTCTGGCACACGCAGGCAAGTGCTCTACCACATGAGGTACATCCCTAACTCAGACATTTCCTTTATTTAAATCATTCCAACCAAAGCATGTCTTGGCTTAGACTGGGTGTCAGGCCTTCCCAAGAACCAATTTTTGTGGCCCATCTCTGGGCTGAAAGTAGAGTCTGTTTTATCTGCACCGTATGCATTGGGGAAGAGGAAAATTATGATTCTAATACCAGAAAAGAGGACAATAATAATGCAGGACAAGAAAATCAATAAATGTCTACAAAAATTCAGAAGGAGACTTTGATCTCTTCCTGTGTGAAATGATGAAGATTTGATAATATTAATTAGCATAATCATGACTGCTTATTCAGCATCTGGTATATTCTAAGCACTCTACTGACAATCCTTATCACAACACCAGAGGTTAGATGTTTTTATGCCTATTTTACTAAAGATAAAACTGGAACTCTAAAAAGTCAAGTGAATTACTGAGGCTGCATAGCTCTCAAGAGGGCAAGCAGTGTTTTAACTCAGGTCTGTCTTGGGATCCTAGCTTTTCCCATTGTGCCTCTCTCAGTGAGCATTTCCTACTTCTGACTTGATAGAAAAAAACAAGTATGTGTGCAAATGCTCAGAATGGAGAAATCGATGGATGAGAAGGCAAACTACAAGGGGAAAGAGGATGTATTCCAAGTGAGCACCACTGACTGGGTCAGTATGGCCCACCACCAGCAAGTTTAGTGTTTCAGGAATAGCCCAGGATGTTTGTGTCTGGGAGACCCCACTTGGGGGAATCTGTGAAGTTGGCAGGAGGTTTTTCGTTATCACATATTTCTATGGCTTTGTTTTCCTTGTCAAGTTCCCAACAGCTGCGGGACTTATTAAGCTCGAATCATGTTGCATATTCATCAGATGACTTGTTAATCATCTGCCAGCCCCTCTGGAGAGCAGGAGTCCGGGAGCTGAAATGAAGAATAACAGACAGCATGTCCTCACCCGCTCTCTTGAGCAACGTGTTATTGGCAATTATATAAAAGTTTTCAGGGAAAATAGGTTTAAAGCAAAGGGAGAGTATGCTGTTGATAAATACAGCGTTCTTTCCTATCTATTTGCTTCCTCTATTGCCACTAGATGGGTAAAGGAGGAATAAGCTCCAACTTATAGAAGAGAAAACTGAGGCCAAAATCATGAATAACGGCAAGCTTCAATGGGGGAAGCATTAGAAAGGTCTCTTGACCTTTC
The DNA here is from genome assembly GCF_047511675.1 of Marmota flaviventris. Taxonomy (NCBI): domain Eukaryota; kingdom Metazoa; phylum Chordata; class Mammalia; order Rodentia; family Sciuridae; genus Marmota; species Marmota flaviventris. Next base: position 17,836,654 of record NC_092501.1, read on the forward strand.
ATCCATCATCCCAATGGTAGAGATCTTTCACCTGGGCTTTGCTGTCAAGAAGTTGCTCATTAAAAGCACATGTAATTTTCTAAGATGCATACCCTTTGTCTCCTCAGTTCCCAGATGATCCCAATTTCTTAGAATAGTGCCTGAGCTATAGAAGAGATTAATAAAAATTTGTTGAATGAATGAATGAATGAATGTGTTTAAGTTCTCTAGACCTCAGAAGAACACTTTACCTATAGTACTGAGGCCATAATAACCAGCAATGATATCCTCATCAAACCCTCCCATGGTTTCTCAGCACACGTTACTGATTCCCCAAACCCTAGTCAAGGACTGTTTTTGGCTTGTTGGCAGGTCATATAATGGCTGCTTCAAAACTGCCTCTCCTGTCCACTGTGATTTCCTTCACTACTTATCCTTAAGGATGGGTCCAGCCTTTGTATTACATCCTCCAAAGTACAGAACGAAAATGTAGGGGGATGCTACTATCCATCATGTCCATCAAGACCTTGACACAGTGAAGGAAACTACAGCTGACTTAACTTTTGTGTTTTTTCACATTAAATCAGTAAGGTGTTAATCCATATTCAGTAAAAATAAAGGCAAGACACACACATACACACACACGTACACACACACAAAATCTCTTTCACCAATTAACTCCACAAACCCCTCCTATCGACTGACCTCAAGTTATGCTAATATTTGTATGTATATACAATTTTTATTCTGGTTAAACCCCTAAAGGAAGAAATATTTATGAACTGTCTTTAAGGCTCCATGTATATGTATATGCACATATTTATACATATTTCTAAATCTAATTATAAATTCATCTAGAACAAAACTTTGGCTCAACTCCTCATTAAAGGATTTCTTAACATCTAAAAAGCTCATCAAACATTAGGCTTTAGGGGTTAAAGCCTTTTCTGCTTCTGATTAACTTTACTAAAAAGCCTCTCTTACTGACACAGCACTTAAACTTAGCAGTCATCCAGGCCTATTGAATCAGGAGCTCTGAGTGTGGGGTCCAGGGATCTGTTTTAACAAGCTCTCCAGATGACTCTAAACACCTACTCAAGACTGAAAAAATGAAACCAAACTTTTCTTTTCCAGTCCTCTTGATGCAGTAAAGCCCAGCTTTCACTCTGAGAACCCTCTGGTCTGTCGCCCTGATTGCTGAGAGGCTTCCAGGCTCTGATGACTGTCCATTAACAGCCTCCCACCCTGGTATGACCTGCACCCTCTCTGCTTGGCCTTCTGTCTGTCGTTTAGGACCTAGCTCTGATTTATCTCCTCCAAGAGTTCTTCTTCTTCTTGGTTAAGTGAATAGTCTTCAGCGGCAGGTCCTGAGTGAAGTCGTGACTTATGCTCCAGGAAGATTGTTTTCTTGCTATATTTTAAATCTCTTATCTGTAAAATGGACATGGTAATAGCTCCTCACTGACAAGTTAATGTGTTATGTAAAAGGATGCTTATGTGAATGTAGGAAGCAAGCCAGCAGCTGTGTATAGAGCACATAGCCTAAAGTGATACCTTTGGCTTTTCATCCTAACGTGCCACACAATAAACCATAGATCAGGCATCACACCCTTGGTACACATTTAGATCACCAAGGCAGATGTTAAGGCTGATTCGAAATCTTTATGGCCAATTAAATTCAAATCACTGGGTAGATAGATGTGAATATTTTTAAAACTCACCAGGTGCTACCAAGTTTAGGAAACATCACTCTAGATTTCTTTCTAGTCTTTTTGTAAATGGAGTACTGTATTTGAATATAAAATATCCCTCACGTGTTGAAAGTTTGGCGCTCATTCTAGGATGCTTTTGTAAGGTAATGGAACCCCCTAGGAGGTGGGGCATATGGAAAGGAAGTCAGTTCACTCTGGGGGGTGTTCCCTTGAAGGGGAAATTGGAACCCCAGCTCCTCCCTTTCTCTTTTTGCTTCCAGGACTCCATGAGATGGATGAGCAGCTTCCTCTGCAATGCACTGCCGCCATGATGGACTGCCTCACCACAAAAGCAATGGAGCCAATCGACCATAGACTGAAAACTCCAAAACTGTGAGCCAAAACAAACCTTCCCTTCCTGAAAGTTGATCATCCTAGGTATTTTCATGGAAAGTTGACTAACACGTGGAGTGAACCATGCAGTTTGGCATCGTAGCATGAGACGGGGTTTTGTACTATCAAAGGCCAACTGTCAAAAGTTTTGTTGTGATGTGTGCCAGGAAGAATCTAAGTGCCAAGAGAACTGACCGTGGCAGAGGTCTTGTTGTTTTTCCCATTCCCAAGTCTAGAAAGGTATGTGGTTTGAACTCGGCAGTTGTTTGTTCCTGATGAACTAAATGAAAGAGAAAATAGGTTTCAGCTGGTAAAAGGGACATGATAACAAGCTATTTAGAAAAGGTTTAAAGCTAAGAACAAGGGCTCTGAAGCCAGATTACACTGGTTTGTGGTCAAGGTCTAACATATACGATGTAAATTTGGACAAGTTACTTAGCTCTCTGTTCCTCAGTTTCCCCCTGTGTAAAAGGAAGCTAATAATAAGACTTACCTCTTGGAGTAATCCTGAGGATTAAATGCAGCAATACATGTGACATACTTAACCCAGTATTTGATATGTCTGCAAATGATACCTGTTACTATCATTTCTCCTTGGAGACTTGTACCCTGCCTCAGAGTATAACTATAGACATATGAACTTAGCTGGTGTGACTCTAAGATCTTTCTTGACTTCTCAGTTTCCAGGACTGGGTCAATAACAGCAGAGTGGTTTTATCTCAAATTCTGTCATGTTTGAGCACGTTTTTATTCTTCCTTCATACTCAATACAGTGGCTGACACAGAATAAGACTTAATACATGTTTAAGTGAAATAATGAAGGCGTGAACAAGCTGAACTAAAACAAACTACTCTCCTTTCTTAGACACTAGTGGTTTTCCATGTAAGAATTAGAGGAGGGAAAGGATGTACTTCAAAGGTAATTCCAGTACAGACAAGAATCAGGAGTGGGAAGAAAACCAGCAGCCACAGCACTTTATTGTTTAAGTCATCACAGTCATGCCTTGTGAAACTTCTGACACAGGCTTCCCAGAAGCCTGACTGTTTCAGATTAATTTTTTCCAGGCTATTAATTTTTTGTAAAACTTACCCATTTCAGCTTTTGTCATCCTCCCTAATGTCATCCTCACTGTAATCCATTTGGTTATCAAAGCGACAGTCCTAATTATAAGCTACAGTGGATCAAATCTCAAAAGGGACTCCACCGCAAGGTCTCCCACTGCCTGAGCAGTCTTATGTCAGCACATGGCTCAGACACTGCCTGCTCCATGGAGCATCAGCTTCGCTTCCAGGCCACCGGCCGTAACCCCCTGCCTTTCATACTACATAGGTTCTGCTCAGACTAATGGTTTCATGCACCTCTGAAAGGAAATGTTAACCTTTTGTGATACCTTTCCTCAGGGACTTGAGAAACCTAACTCTTATAGTTGGAAACTGGATATATAGTGATGGCAATAGAATGCAATTCCAGGAGACCATAGATCACAGTGGTTTTAGGAGAGGAGGCTTTGAAGCTCTCTTTGCTTGGGTTTGGAATCCCAGTTCTTCTTCTCGCACAGTTCTATAATCTGGAGCAAGGTAATAAAAGATGTATTTCAAAGACAGCTGCCAGTCCACAAACTATGTTGTTTCTAGGCAACAAGGAGAGGAGGAGCTTACCCCAGAATGTTTATCAGCCATGTCCCTAAGGAGGCTCTTTGTTCTGCTGACTTTTATTTCTATGATACGACTTTCTCAATGAAGGAAGCAGTGTGATTTACATTCTAGGGTAAGCTTCCTATTCCCTCTCTGAGAGAAGAGCTCACTGAGCTTTTTGAGTAGCATTGATCTAGAGTAAGTCACTTAACCATCAGAGGCTTAGTTTCCTCATCTGTAAAGCAGGGATCATGATTCCCACTAATCATAAGACTGCTGTGATGATGCAGTGAGATATGGCTGGCCACAGGCTTCATATGATGCCTGGTACAGAGCAGGCACTCAATAAAAAAGAGAGCTATTATTAGTCAAGATGAGCCAATCCTAATAGTTCCATAGGATGTTAACATTATTATCTAAAACAATGACACGTGTTCAAGAAACAAAGTGTTCCATAGTCAAATACGTTTATTAAGATAATTGTGCTCCTAGGTGACAGAAGGAATTCATCCGACACATATGCCCAATTTCTGACTCTTCAGGCCAGGGTTCATTTATTTTTCAATCTCCAAAGCCATCAAACACTGTGTTCCATAAATATATAGAAAGTCTGAAGGCAGATTTTGTCCTGGGACTAGCTGTCCTGGCATGAGTAGACTCAGGACTCTCCGTGGCACCTTAGATCCATTCCCTGGCCTGCCTTTCTTGAGCATGACCCATTGTGTCTTTCGGTTTCCTTTGGCTGCAGGCGCCCTTCCCTCAAATTCTCAGTTGTATCTTCTTGAATCATTATCTACAATCTGGCAGCAAGAGCCCTTTACTTTAGTTGCAAGTACTCTGAGCATCTAAAGAGGACTTTGGGCATAGGATTCCAGTAAATAATATTTTAAGGGCCAACTGACCTGGAATAAGAAGAAAGTTCTTTTCAGGGACTTTTAAGTTCTTGGGAACAGAGAGATGCATGAAATCTCAAAGGGGTCACTGGAAGATATGTAGAGATAGATCTGTGCTCTAAACCAGCAACTTATAAACATTTCTATCCGACAACTTTGCATAGGACTGTGTATTTCTCTTCTAGATTAGATCTATAATAATCAGAACTCTTTTGATTAAGCCAAAGTAGTATAAGCAAAGAAGGGAATTTGTTTATTTCCATAGCTTGGAGGGATGGAGAAGATAGATGCTATATAGAGGTGTGACTGAATCTGTGATCCAAGCAATGTCCTTAGGGCTCCTGTCCCTTGGCTGTACTTTTTCTTCTCCTTCTCTTTGTTAACTTCATTTTCTCTTCCTGCCGATATCTTTCCTCCCAATAGCTGTAATCTGGCTGCCGGTAGCTTGAGTCCTATCCTTATAGCCTGAAATCCACACACGGAATAGAGAGCGTCTGTCTCTGAGCATCCAATTATAAAATCCTAGAGTCACTCCCCATCTTGGATCAGAGCAGTGAATGCCTTAGTCTACCTGGTTGCTGTAATAAAATACTTTAGACTGGTAACAGAAATTTATTGCTTATTCTGGAGACTGAGAAGTGTGAACACTGGCAGATTCAGTGTTCCATGAGGACCCTCTGGTTTATAAATGGTGCCTTCTCACTGTGTCCTCAGATGGCAGAAGAGGCAAATAAGCTCTTTGGGTCTCTTTTCTAAGGGAACTAATCTGAATCTTGAAGGCTGTGCTCTCATTACCTAATCACCTCCTGAAAACCCACATCTTAATATGATTGCAGTGAGGGTTGGGTTTCAACATGAATTTGGGGGAAACAAAAACACTGAGACCAGAGCAGTCAGTATTAATGATCAGCCTGGTCATGTGATACACTACCCATCCCATCTCCCTGCTCATTCTAATAGCTAAGATACTGGGGAGGGAGGATCAGCCTTATCAGAACTACCTGGAGTTGGGTAATGTGGCATTGCTCAAAGGAAGTGAGAGGCTATTAAAAATTCAGGAAGGAAGAAATGGGTCAACAAAACAAACGTGCATTACAGCACAGTGCTGGGAGAGAGCAAAGTCTAACAGAAGGACTAACCACAGAGTTTCAAACACAGATAGGGAGCAAGTGCTAGGGCAGGAACTTATCAAGGTCACTCATATTACTCAATATTGGTAACACCTTATCTTTCTAAGAAATTGGCTGTCTTGCCTATTGAAATGATGAGCCCACCCCAGTCAGAGGAAAGCCACAGTCCCACCTTTTCAATGCAAGCGTGCACTCACCACTACCTTGGCATTGCTGATGAGCTCCCTTCTCGTCCCTCTCATTGGCATGCCTCATACTGTGTCTGTCATATAATAAATGTTTAATGAATATTAGTATTTCTGTCATTTAAATGATTATAATAAAGTCTCACTGAATAATTATACAACCTAAAATTATAATTGTTCCTACTACCACACAAGGAAACTGAAGCCCAGAGATTTTGTGACTTGTGTGTGAGAGCAAACTGCATTGATTGGTGGGGTTGGTATCACCAGGCTTGTCTGACTCCAAAGCCTGAGTTCTGGACTCCTATTTAATTTCTTCAATTTCTGGTAGTTAGGAGATGAGAAGAGGGACGTATCATTCTTGACCCAACTCCAGTTCCAACTCCATAGCAGTAACCCATGCTACTCTGGCTTTCAGGCATTGTCTCATCATAATCATGAAGCATTTGTTACCCAAAGACCCCTTATTTAATTGTTCAGTCTGTTAGCAGAGGACGCTGTCTCAACATCCCAACCCAATCACATATAACAGAATCTCCACAGACATTTCTTCTCAAATACACATGTCACATCCTATTTAATTTGAAAGGCAGACACAAGATTGGGCTAGTTTTCAGCCCTCTCTCTGGTCCTTTATTGGTGACTTTTTCTTACTAATCATCTGCTCCTGGGATGTGGATAATTTCAGCATTACCAAAGCTGCAGGTTATCTCATTTCTGTGGTGGCTGGCTGCCTGTGCTTGTTCCCTTTCTGCCACCTGCCAAGATGCTCATCTTCATTTCATATTGAAAGCCCTGAGAGTCTTGAAAGAGGCAACGTGATTTTTAAGGGGAAAAAAAATGTAAAAATTCCCTCTGGTGGTGATTGTGATTTTTGTCCCTCTGTGTACTAGAATCTCGATTCTTCACTGATGTATATGTAGGTTTGGAAAGAGGGATCACAAGGCTTGTTAGTTTTAAAGTCTTTGGGTCAGAGAGTTCGTTAGGAGCCAGGAGTCTCTGTCCCAGGTCTCTTCTTTGGGGCTTCACAATTTCTTCCCTCCTCCTGCCTCCTTCTAGTTTCCTTCCTCAGCTCCATTAGCCTCTGTCATTTCTCAAGCTCTTACTGGAAATATGAGGATATTTCTTCTGCAAGGGAGAGAGCTTAAAATATAAGGACTTTTGCCCCACATGACAGGAATTCGCCACATGGGTCAGTTGCAGGTTGGTTCATTCAACAACTCAGGTTTTTCTTTCTTTTGTCCTGCTGTCTCTTTACTTATTCTTTAGGCTTATCCTTTTAGATAGTAACCAGAGTCTTAGGTCTCATGAAAAACAACCACACTATATAAACTGGCTAACAGAGATGGACACTTTGGTGCCTGACTCTTCATCAGTGAGAGACACTCTCCTGGAAGCCTCTGCTCTCCACTTCTCAATGGCCAGAGCTGCCCAGCTTTTTCCTAAACCTTGCACAAGGCATGGAATGACCTTCACAACATCAGGCTGATCATGACTCATGTCCCACAGCCAGGGAGAGGCACCCCCAGACACATAACCATGTGTAGCGTGGAGCTAAACCAAAATCTGGCTTTTACTCCCCAAACTAGAAATGGAGATGGATTGCGTGATGCCTGCCTCAGTATCTCCTACGTTGACTCCCAGTTGTGTGGTTGGCCTTTGCTGCCACGCACAGGGAAGCACATCTCAATTATGTATCTTTGGTCCAGATTCCTTTTGAGACTCAGATGAGAAACTCTAAATATCTGCTTGACTATTCCATTTAGATACATGAATCTTCCTTTTGGATAACTGGTATTCCACCAGTTATATATCACGTAAACCATCCATAAGCTCTTTCCTAAAAACAAAACAAAACAAAAAAAACTCACAAGCAGTGTTCATCTTCCCCGTCATTTATAGCACTGTGATCATGTTTTTGGAACCATCACCAGAGGTCAATCAAATGAACAGTGTCAGGTCAACATTCTTCATTCTCTGGTGCATGCCATGGGCCTCTGTTAAGGGTCATTATTTTTGTATGATGCTGTATGTGAGTAGAAATCCTCACTGAAGGGCCTGCATATACAGGAGGTCTTTGGTTTGCATGTATTATGGGACAAAATGTCCATACAAACTGAAACCACAAAAAATAATATTAATACTCAATGAGAAAATTTACAATTGTCCTGTGACCTTTACAAATTTCCATAAAAAAAATTAAAGCTCTCTTACTGTCACTTATAAATGTATAGGAAATGTAAAATAAATAATTAAACTAGTATTTATTTAGTACAGTGTTATAAAAATATTCAGAATGAAAAGGCTTCATTTATTTTATGCAAACGTTGTAAGGATCTGTTTGGTGCCTTCTTTCTTGTGTTTGTATACGTTATAATATGAGTGGACATCTTTTCTGTACCTGGGTGGATACTCAAGCTTCTTTCTAAGTTTGACTTGGCTTCCAACATTTTATTCTTTGTACTTACAGTGCTGTGAAATAGTTTCAAGAGGTCTTTCAATGTGATGTTTTTTGATGGTGCCAGTTTTTTTTCTAGGATATTTCTCTCCTTTTCATACCAAGCGCTTTCTTCACAAATTATGAAAGTGTACCTTCACCAAGTTCCTGTGTGTCTGGTCTCTCACATAGCAGCTGAGTGGCCATTCCCTATGACAGCTATTATACACCCTTAAGATTGGATTTGAATCTCACTTTCGGTATTTTAATTGGATTTGGATCTCACTTTCAGTGTTTTAATTTTGTTTCTTTGCTGCACTTTCCTCTTTGTTGGCCAACTCTCTTTTGATTATCCTTTTTATAAATGCCTTGTGGGCTCATCCTGGGAAGACATGGTGGTCTTTATGTAAGTGTTTAACCATCGACTTGGTCTACACAAAACATCTGATATGTAATGGCAACTATCGCTATCATATGATTACTTAATGTAAAATATTTTTCACCTATCAGCTTATTTAATCCACACATCAGCTCAGTTCAAATAGTAACTGAGAAAATGAAGGTATTCAAAAATGTTATTTCCTTATTCTCCTTTCTACTTTAGCTTCCAACATGCACAGATCTCAGTTGTAATAATTAATCAGTCCCAAGTATTTAGTGTAGATGATTCTCTGCTCTAACTGCTATTCCTTTTGAGCATGCTTTAGGATTAGACATTTACTCAAATCATTTTGTAAATACAGATGGGCATACAAAAAAGTGAATGAATAAATAGCAATATTTCTACTTCAGTCTGTGTTGTGCATCCTCTTGTGCTATCCTTCCCTCTGACCTGGGAGCCTGTTGTGACATGCAATGACATGTTCTGGCTTGTAGGGAGCATTATCTTGGAAACAGTTCAATTTGCCCTTGAGGTATTTTATTGATAACATGTAGTTGGCATGATGTCAAAAGATTGTAACTGTGATGTTTTATCCTCCAACTCTCCGTGGGCAGCCTAGTGTAAGTGCTGGTGTAATTTAAAGTGGCAGAAAGAATGCTTTGTATTTGCCAAAATGCATTCTGTTTATTCTTCCTGACTACACAAGAAGACCACCCTTTCCTTGCAGATATATTGAGATCATTTCTGGGTTTAGACCAATCACATATGAGAGGAACTGCCATGCTCTCTTTTGAGACCTAGTCATAGTATCTTTTGGTAAATTGATGAAATTCTGTTCCCATTTCCCAGTGAATATGTTAATACTATAATATTTCCATTATACCATTATTCCATTTAAAAATGATAATGTACAGAATACCAGGCTATCTGAGTTATTACATGGAAGAAAATCAGAGGGAATTACCTGGACCTTCACAAGATTATGAAATGAGTAAGAAACCAACCTATGGCTAAGCTTCTGAGATAACAGGGTTTATTTGTTACTGTAGTGTTATTGTTTGGATGTGAAGTATCCCCCAAAAGCTCATGTGTTAGACAATGCAAGAAGGTTCAGAGAAGAAATGATTGGGTTGTAAGAGTCTTAAACCAATCAGTGAATTAATCCTCCAATAAGGACTTTCTGAGTGGTAACTGAAGTGGTAGGGTGTGGCTGGAGGAGGTGGACATTGGGGGCATGGCTTTGGGGTATATATTTTGTATATGGCGAGTGGAGTCTCTCTCTGTTTCCTGATCATCATGGGAGCTGCTTCCCTATGCCACACTCTTCCACTATGATGTTCTGCCTCACCTAGAACCCCGAGGAATAGAGCCAGCCTTCTATGGACTGAGACCTCTGAAACTGTAAGCCTCCAAATAAACTTTTCCTTCTCCACAATTTTTCTGGTCAGGTCTTTTAGTCACAGCAGTGAAAAAGCCAACCAAAACACATAGCATAACCTATTCAGTGCTGACTAAAACATTTCCTTGCCTAACTTATGGGACTTTCATGAGAAAAAAAAATGATACTGAGATCATGTTAGTTTGTGGTAATGATAAGGGACAGATGGACTGAGTGGTGGGAACATAGGTTAAGGGAATAATTTTATAAAATGGACCCACTGTGCTGACCCCCACATGCTTTCTTTTTAAGAAGCAATTTACCTGAAGCCCTGCCTGACTTAAGTGGACAGCATATGTCACATTTCTTAGCAAGCTACCTGTTATCTGCAGGAGAAATGCAAGCTCAAAATAATGTTGAAAAGAGGAACTCACTGAACTTTTTAGACAAAAAGGGAATGAAGGGAAGGGAGAGGGATAGGAATAGGAAAGACAGTGAAATGACATAACTTTCCTATGTTCATATATAAATATACCACAGTGAAACGCCACATCATGTAAACCAAAAGAATGGGATCCTCATTAGAAGAAGATATACTCTATGTATGTATAATATGTCAAAATACACTCTACTGTCATGTATATATAAAAAGAACAAATAAAAAATGAAAAAAAAAGAAGGGACTCAAATTACCCTTAAGGGGGAGAATTTTGTGATTCTTTTCTCTTTTTTTAATTTTTTTTTAATTGGTTGTTCAAAACATTACAAAGCTCTTGACATATCATATTTCATACATTTGATTCAGGTGGGTTTTGAACTCCCAATTTTACCCCAAATACAGATTGCAGAATCACGTCGGTTACACATCTACATTTTTACATAATGCCCTATTAGTAACTGTTGTATTCTGCTACCTTTCCTATCCTCTACTATCTCCCCTCCCCTCCCCTCCCATCTTCTCTCTCTACCCCATCTACTGTAATTCATTTCTCTCCTTATTTATTTTCCCATTCCCCTCACAACCTCTTATATGTAATTTTGTATAACAATGAGGATCTCCCTCCATTACCATGCAATTTCCCTTTTCTCTCCCTTTCCCTCCCATCTCATGTATCTGTTTAATGTTAATCTTTTCTTCCTGCTCTTCCTCCCTGCTTTGTTCTTAGTTGCTCTCATTATATTAAAGAAGACATTTGGTATTTGTTTTTTAGGGATTGGCTAGCTTCACTAAGCATAATCTGCTCTAGTGCCATCCATTTCCCTGCAAATTCCATGATTTTGTCATTTTTTTAGTGCTGTATAATACTCCATTGTGTATAAATGCCACATTTTTTTTATCCATTCATCTATTGAAGGGCATCTGGGTTGGTTCCACAGTCTAGCGATTGTGAATTGTGCTGCTATGAACATCGATGTAGTAGTATCCCTGTAGTACGCTCTTTTAAGGTCTTCAGGGAATAGTCCGAGAAGGGCAATATCTGGGTCAAATGGTGGTTCCATTCCCAGCTTTCCCAGGAATCTCCATACTGCTTTCCAAATTGGCCGCACCAGTTTGCAGTCCCACCAGCAATGTACAAGTGTACCCTTTTCCCCACATCCTCTCCAGCACTTGTTGTTGTTTGACTTCATAATGGCTGTCAATCTTACTGGAGTGAGATGGTATCTTAGGGTGGTTTTGATTTGCATTTCTCTGACTGCTAGTGATGGTGAGCATTTTTTCATGTACTTGTTGATTGATTGTATGTCCTCCTCTGAGAAGTGTCTGTTCAGGTCCTTGGCCCATTTGTTGATTGGGTTATTTGTTTTCTTATTGTTTAATTTTTTGAGTTCTTTGTATACTCTGGATATTAGGGCTCTATCTGAAGTGTGAGGAGTAAAAATTTGTTCCCATGATGTAGGCTCCCTATTTACCTCTCTTATTGTTTCTCTTGCTGAGAAAAAACTTTTCAGTTTAAGTAGGTCCCATTTGTTGATTCTTGTTATTAACTTTTGTGCTATGGGTGTCCTATTAAGGAATTTGGAGCCCGACCCCACAATATGTAGATCGGAGCCAACTTTTTCTTCTATCAGACGTAGAGTCTCTGATTTGATATCTAGCTCCTTGATCTACTTTGAGTTAACTTTTGTGCATGGCGAGAGGAGGGGATTCAGTTTCATTTTGTTGCATATGGATTTCCAGTTTTCCCAACACCATTTGTTGAAGATGCTATCCTTCCTCCATTGATCTCAAGATTCAGCGTTTGAAGGGGGGCGGGCTTTGTACTGCCTCAGTTTCCTGGGAAGCCCCAGCCCTGTAACAGTAAATTGTATATCAAAGCAATGTGTAAATGTCCCTTGTCATTTGTGGAAAGCACGCAGGTTTGAAAGTCAAGAGACTAAGTTCTGGCCCAAATTTAGGGAAAGGCTTGCATCTCTCTTATCTCCAGCCTTGTCACCTATAAAATAATGGTCTTAATCCTTGTCATGACTACTTCTCAGTGTTGTTAAAAGATGCTAATGAAATCATGGACGTGTGAGAACTTAGTAAAGTTATGTCAAGTAGGAGGCACTGTAATTATTCCTCTGCAGCTTCAAACCTCTCCCAGGAAAACCCTCTCCACACAGAGGAGGGGAGCCTCCCCGCTGCCCTAAAGTGTTACTGTTTTTTAGAATGTCAGCACAGACTTTTGTTCCCCAAAGTGTGTGCTCAAACCGCCTGAATGCAACCCGGAACTCTTGGCAGGCATTTTCTGCTTGGAACAGCTGCTTGAAGCTGAAAATAAAGGTGCCTATGATTCTAAACACAGAATGTCTGCAGGGGGGTTGGGGACAGAAGCTTGCACAGACTTTCAGTCTCTCCTGAAAACGGTGAGGGACTGGGGGAGGGTGTGTGGACTGTGTCTGGGGTAAGAGGTGGGGAGGTCAAACTTCACTTTGGGAAGGACAGCTCATGGACCCCAGGAAGGCCAGGGCACCATCACTGGGCACATACCCAGCTGCCTAGCATGTCCTAGCGGGAACAGAAAGGCTCCAGGGTTCTGGGACGATCTATGGCTGCACTCTGAAACTTCTTTTTACCTGACAGCTGTATCAAACCAACCAACCATAGGATGGATTGTGCAGAAAATTATATTGTCATAAGGAAATGAGGAAACTGAAATGCAGTTGTGATGCAAAGTGGGGACACAGCGAGTGATTCACAGATAAGGTCAGAGAGGTCAAGGCCAACCCCACAGTACCTTACCCCAACTTTCTATCTGGGAACTCTGTTCCAAAGGGAGCGCGGTCTTCTGAACTACAGTGTGCACATTCATGGCTCCTGCTGCAGGTGAAGCACCCTCCTGAGTGCTTCACAAGTATTAGCTCACTTATTATTCACAAAACCCTTTGAAATAGGTACTATTATTATCCCGTTTGATAAATGGGGAAGCCAAAGCCCAGACAAGTTAAACTCGAGAAGACAGAGAAAAATAGCAGAGCCAGGATTCAAACACAAGCAGCAGGATTCCAGACCAGAACACTGAACACTGAACTCTACCACCCTGCCTGGAAAAGGCGTAGAATTCTCATGTTACCCTTGGAAGTCCAAGGAACCTCCCACCCCCAGCATCATGGTTTGGATATGAAATTTCCCCAAAAGCTCACGTGTTCAAGGCTTGGTCCACAATGTAGTAATGTTCACAAGTGGGGCCTTTGAGAAATGATTGATCATGAGGGCTCTGACCTCATCAATGGATTTATGTACTGATGGATTCGTAGTTTAATGGGTTATTAAGAGGCAATTGGAAATTTAGGGGGTGGGCTCTGGTTAGAGGAAGTAGGTCACTGGGAGCTTGCCTTTGAAGGGTATATTTTTGTCTTACCCCCTTCTCCTCACTCTTTCTCTTTCTCTTTCCACCTCCTGGCCACTATGAAATGAGCAGATTTGCTCTACCACCCTCTCCACTTGATGTTCTGCTTTACCACAGGTCCAGAAACAACAGAGCTAAGTGACCTCCAACTGAAATCTCTGAAACTGGGGGCCAGAATAAACCTTTCCTCCCTTAAGCTGGCTTTTCTCAGGTGTTTTGTCACAGTGACAGAAAGCAGACCCATACATCCTGGGCTTCTCTGACTTGAATTTATCAGGTGAGAGTTGGCCAATTAAAATCAAATTAAATAAGGAAGCTGTTTCTTTATTTTAAATATATTTTTTATTTGTTCTGATTAGTTACACATGCCAATAGAATTCATTTTGATCTATCATGCATAAATGAAGTATAACTTCTCATTTGTCTGATTGTACATAATATAGAGTTACACAGGCCATATAATCATACATGCATATAGGGTAATAATGTCTATTCATTTTACTATTATTTCTACTCCCGTGCTCCCTCCCCTCTGTTTACTCCCAACTGTCTAGTACAAAATAGCTCTTTTCTCCCCACCACCTTATTGTGAATAATATCCGCATGTCAGAGAAAACATTCAGCCTTTGGTTCTTTTGGGATTGGCTTATTTTGAAGGAAGCTGCTTCTTGGCCAGTTCACGTTGTACAAATATATGATTCTGGCTAACAGAAATAAAATGCAAATCCTGTTTTCCAATTCTGTGCTCCTGGAAACATGATCTCATAGAACTTACTGGGATTCTGCTGCAGAGAACCCCCAGTGCCCATGGCCTGGAAATCTAGCCCCAAGTGAACTAATTTCTTATCACTTGGTTGTTGGCTAAAAGAAATGTATAAAAAGGAAACCACTCTGGAGTGATGCTTTTGGTTTTGGGGTGTTAAGATTCATTAACATATCTTCATAAAAATGCATGTCTGCAGCCTATGTTTATCACCCATCACAATGCTTATATGCACCTCATTAATTACCAGTTGCCTTTAGGCATTTACTTGAAGACAGTCAAGTACTATGTAATCACATAGAGCTAACAAATTATTTTGTGAAGAATCTGGGAAAAGGAAAGTGTGAGATTAGCAATTAGTATTTGTGCCAACTTTCCTTGCTGGCTGGCTGCTCAACTTATAATGCATCAAGCACCACAAAACAACTGGGTCTCAGTGAGTCCTCTCCATAGAGGACATGCATTCCCCAGGTGGGTGTTTTCTACGGTGTTCCGTTTGCACTCCTAAGACAGCATTTAAAGTGCAGTCCACAAACCACCTGCATCTGAGTTACTTGGGGTACATTGTTAAAAGTAGGGGTTCCCGTCTGCAGCAGACCACCAAATCATATTTTATGGAAGAGAGGTCAAGGGTGAGCTGACTGCATGAACCATCTTAAAGTCACTAATGTAGTTACTTTCATTCTCAAAAGTGTTCTGATGTTAACAAAAAACTATATGGACACTGTAAGCCTGAGATTGCATTTTAACACATGCCTCTGGTAATTCTTCTGCATATTAAAGTTGGAGAAGCACTATTCTAACTGTGGTAGGTAGATTGGATGAGATAGGAGTGTTAGTAATAGCGAGTTTGATAGGAACAAAAGCACTCTCAGATGTCATTTATAAACACTGTATTCATACAAATATCACCTGTTTAAGATGGAAGGCTACTGCAGAGAGAAAAATGTTCAAAATATGCTTTCTTAAATATTATTACAAGACTGGTTTCTCTGGCCTCAAACAGTCAGGAAATCTGGCAAACCCACATCAAAGAAGATAAATTCTATAACAGCAGGTAGGTCTATGCACAAGCCCATGAGCTTTCTGGAACAAGTCTCCAAGGAGAGGTCACTGTGAAGGGACCACCTAGTGTTATCTGCAGGCTGGGGTGGAGCTGAGGTCACATTTTTTACAAACTCCCCAGGAGGTTTTGACATGGGCAATAGAGTGGGCAACTTGCTGGATGCTCTCCTCCTTCCCTTGTTTCTTACAGATTGGAAAGAAAGGTAAGCCATCCATGTCACAAATAAGGACAGTCGGAGTAATTATGAGTTGAGCATTGCCTGAGAAGCAGGCTAGATATTTATTTCTGAAAACCTGTGTGGCATTTTGAGAGAATTTTGCTCATCACTTTCTCCCTATTCTTTCAACCTAGCGACTTCAGTGGGCTGCTAGTCTCTGTGTGATGAGCTGCCAATGTATGACATGGAAGTGCAAAGAGCCCTGATTGATGGGAGATCACTCTCGGCTTCTCTGCCTACTCAGTGCCATTTAGACTTCCAGAAAAGCTGTCCCTATTGGGTTAAAGTGGTACACATGAAAACTTCTCTGTACAGAGGCCAACTCAGGTTTTTCCTGAGTCTGACTTAATTTGCTCTGTTTAGCTTAGAGCCCTGATGAGCATCTTCACTGTATAGTTCCTTTAAAGATCAAAAGTGTGTGTGTGAGGGGGAGGGTCTCGGGGATTCTGAGATCAAAGAGCCAAAAAGAAGGGGTTCAGATCCAGCCAAAGAAGACCTTTAGTTTATCTTTAGTTTATCTTCATGAGCCTGCTGACATTTAAGTGTCTGGCAACTTTGGGTCATCTCCAAGTCACAGGGCCCATCCATCCCTAAACAAAAGAGGTCTCATATGTCACTTGGAAGGGGGTGCAAGGTCTTGTTCTTGAAACCTCAGCTTAAGTCCTGATTGGAAGCAGCTTTTCCTGATCAACCCAAGCAATGCAGGTACCTCCTTTCTCTCAAGTCATTTTTCTCTCAGAACTCTCCTATGCTAATGATGATGATGATAACAGTGTTATCCACCCTTTGGGGAGCATGTACTATGTGCCAAGCATTGTGGTAGATAAGTCATTATCTACCATAATTTTACATTAGTCATGTTAATTTTACATAAGTCATGTTAATTCTTGCCCTCCATCACCCATCTTCCCATACTGCTCCATCAAAAGGCTTCCTTGCTACTCCTTGAGGAGAGCAAGCATCTCAATGGCTTTCCCAGAAATGCTGAAATGCCTATTCCCAGGTTGCTGTACATCTTTCTTCCTGGTTTTCTTCAGCTCTCTGCTTCAAATGTTACCTCCTAAGACAGTATCACATGGGCCACTCTGTAAGAAAGCACAGTCTGGCATTATCTCCTCAATCTGCCTAACCTTCCATCATGGTATGGATGAATGTGGATGTATGTGCTCTAGCACACTGGTCTGTTGACATGTGTAAAGGCAATGCCACACTGTGGTTGAGGGCAAAGATTCTGGAGGTAAGCTACTTGAATTGAATCCCAGCTCTGACTCCCTCCTAGTTAAAATAACGGTTACCTTGACTGAATTACTGAAACTTTCTTTGCTTGAGTTACTGCTTAATATGGATTGTAGTTAATATATAAGAAGCACTTATCTCGAGTAGTTACATGCATGAGGCACTTTTCTAAGCTCAAGGATATTGTTGCTTTGTTCACTAATATACTCTCCTGACACTTTTCCCCCAGTGCCTGCAGCTGCTTAACAAATACTTGGCAAATGAATCAGTGAACAACAACACCCTGTCAGAATCTAGAGGTCAAAACCTAAAACTATGAAAATTCTTGAAGAAAATGCAGTAAAGATTCTTTGCAATATTAGGTTAGACAAAGATCTATATCACCGACAGAGTGGTCTATAAAAGAAAAACATAATTTGGACTTTATCAAAATCAGGAATTTCTGTTATTTGAAAGTTACTGTTGGCATGGAGAAAATGTTCCAAAATCCCACATTTTTAAAGAAGTTACATCAGGAATATATAAATAATTCTCAAACCTCAATAAGAAGAAAACAAATAACCTAATTAAGAAAATATAAAAGTTTTGAACAGATGTTTCATATTAGGACATTAAAAACATGTACAAATAAACTCAATCTCAGTATAGTTAGGTATTAAGGAAATGAACATTACATTGTTAAAGCACTGCACATGTCTTAGATTCTCTAAAATTAAAAAGACAATAGCAACATTTGTAGAGATGTGGAGTAACTGGAATTCTCATACACAGCAGATGGGAATTAAGATATGTGTGTGTACACACACACACAGCACACATAGCCACAGATCACTAACAATGAATCTGAGTCCTCTGGGAGGTGTTGGTCTCATTAAAGGAAATAAAAGTGAAATTAAGAAAGCTAAAGTTTAGAAATTTTTATTTTCAACTCTTCCTTTCCATCTGGCATGATCAAAAATAAATGGGCTTCACTTATTTTCACATTTGCTTTCTAAAATTTTTTTTTATCCTCCAAGCATCTTGCCTGAGCACAAGATGTTATTTTTTTCCAGCAGGAGGGCACACCTAGGAAGCAGGGCAGAATGTCTTTCTCCCTTTTCTTAAAGCCTTGGATCAGATTTTTTTTCTTTGTTCTTCCTTTTGAAAGGGAAAAGTATAGATCAATTACTTAGGAGGTAAGTCACTGGAGAGCTGGAAATTATAGGGAAACTGAGGGCTCTGTTAGGATCAAAATTCATGTATGGCTCTGAGTGCTGGATTGTGTTGGAAAGATGCCATGCCCTTTTATACCACATCAATGTTCCATCGGAAAGGAACTTTTCATTTCAGTCATGAAAGATAAAGGTGAGAGTACAGTTACGTGACTAACCTCCCAGTACTTTGTGCTGTAATAAGCAAGGGCAGCTAACTGCTAAGATGAATTTTTATCTGCATTGTTCATGGGAAACTGAAGTTACAAGGCCCATTACACAATAAGAAAGGTGGACTATCTGGAGAACTCTACAGGGAGAGCTCATCTGGTCCTTGATGACATTGAACGTGGTGCATCATTTCTGATTCTTCAGTTTCAGGGCTTCCAAAGGTCTAGTTGCTTTTTGTTTCCCTTTCTGGGGGATCTGTGTAGTCTTAGTCTACCCAGGGTGCCATAACAAAATGCCATAGGCTGGGTGGCTTAAACATCAGACATAAATTTTCTCACAATTCTGGAGACTGGAAGTTGACATTAGGGTATCAGCATATTTGGTTTCTGGTGAGGGCTGTCTTCCTAGCATGTAGATGGCCGCCTTCTCACTGTATGTTCACATAGTGAAGAAAGAAAAAGCAAGCTCTTTGTTACTTCTTCCTCTTTTCATAGAGATACTAATCCCCTCCTGAGGGCCCAACCCTCAGGACTTCCTCTGAGTCTACTTATCATTTAAAGATCCAACCTCCACACACCATTACATAGGAGTCAGGGCTTCTCTGTTGGAATTTGGGAGGATGCAGTTAGACCATAGCACTGTGTTCTTGTTTACTATGTCCTTACAGCAAGCTTCTCACTGAGTTTGTGTGAGTGGTTTCCTGTTCCTTCCAATCCAAAGAACTTTGACCAGCATTGACAAACATCATAGTGCTATGTTGTACCTTTGAGTGTACAAAGTACTTGCATAAGCCTTGAGTTGATTTTTCATAGTAGGATTATGAAATAAGAATACTTGTTCTTTTTCTTTTTATTATTTTGGTACAACCACCTAATAAGAGATCTACCCTCTTAACAAAATTTTGAAGCATACAATATGATAGTGTTAACTATAGGTACAATGTTACATAGCAGATCACTAAAACTTATTCATTTTGTTGTAACTTAAACTTCATACCTGTGGGAACTGGGGGAAATGAGTTTTAGAGGAAGGAAGTAAATTGGTCAAGATCACACAGGTATTGAATGTTGGATTTGGAATTTAAACTTAGAGGTCTGAGATGATATTGCCATTTCCACTAGGGCTGAATTTGGCCTTCATTTTTAGTTACAGTATGGTTTTAACTATGGATAACAAAGGTTAAAAAAAAATAAGTGACTTAAAGAAATTTTTATTTTGTTGACATACAGTTCTTTAGTAGGAAGTCCACTACTGGGTTGATGGTCTTGTTATCTATGGTTGTCCAGAGACCTAGGCTCCTTTGTCTTAATTCTCTGCCGTCCCTAGGAGGTTGCCCTGGCCTCCTGGTGCAAAATGGCTCATTTCCATGACCATGTTTCGATGCAGGGAAGGAGTGCAACTCACCTAAAAGTATGTATTCATGCAGTCACACAGATTTCCAATGCAATCCATTAGCCACAGCACATTTACCTGAACACATCTAGTATCAAGGAAGACTGGAAAATATAATATTCCGAGCAGCCATATCGTTAGCTAATAATTGGAGTTCCATTGATATGGGTTATTTCTCAGAAAATTATGGATTTGGATTTATAATGAGAAGTCATTGCCTACATAACTCAAGTTCTTTCTGTTCTGTAATTTTGAGGACACATGTGGGTACAATAGTAAAATATCAGTTAAACCAGACTCTATCTTTTGCACTACAAGTGAATAAAATTTCTATAACCAGTGCCAAATACCCCAAACTGATAAGTTACAGTGCAGAGTGGCCCAGCCCTGCCATACTGAGGCTTCCTGTTGTTTTTTTCTTCCTTGATGAATGAAATCCTAAGAAACCCCAGATGTCTCACTTCCTCTGCTTCCACAGTGGTGAAATTAGAGGTTTCAGTTCTAAAGGTGAAGATGACAATGAAGTTCAGTCCCCAAGTGTCACTGCCTCTTTTGGCCAAACTTAACATCATGGCCAGCCACCATATCCTCCAATTTCCCTGCTATGAGTGTCATTCTGGAGTGGAAGGTGTTGGATGATGTCACTCACCCACTTGGGAACCGGGAAAAGCCTGACGTGCCCTTGCAGTGGGCCCATCTGAGAGGCCTCAAGACTGAGAACAAACAGAGGGAAATTTTACAACATCATTTCTGAGAAAGCTCTCTTTCCTCTTTATTAGGAGACTGCTCTCCATGATTTGGAGAGCTGGTCCTGGAAGAACCAGCAGCTCTCATGGTTTGGCCTTCCCTTCTCCATAAAAGGAGGGCTGACAGCTCTCAGCCCTCTCCTCTGGCCTCCTCTGTGGCAATGGAAAAGTGGGAATATGTGTTTCCTGTGTCACAAAGTTGGCCCCAAGAGGACCTTGATCTCGTTGGCTCAGGCAGTAGGGGAACAGTGTGTGACACATGATTCAGGGTTGGAACTGTATCTCCTCCCATGTCCCTGTGGCCATGCTTTCTTGCTGCTTTTGGAGCCAGCAGAGCTTTTGCAGATCAGAAACCCAGGAGAGAATTTGGACTAATTGATTAGCTTGGGGAAGCCCCTGTATTGATTTTTACAACCTCCAGAAATAAATACCATATGAATTTGACATGATTAATGTGGATGCTAATTCCAAAGAAAGCAATAAAGATTTGACACTTATTAAAAAGTGTTGCCAGAAAAATATGAGTGATCATTTTAATATAAGGACTGTATGGTGCAGTTCTTCCTGCTCTCCTTTAATTTCCCCACAGATAGACCACTGTGCATTGCCATGCCCTGGTGAGGCAAATAAGAAATTATACTTGGAATTAAATTTTAAAGAAAGAATTGCAATCGTTTTAATTATAAGTCACCCAGTGTGGGTCCCAAGCTACACAGTCTCTCAAGTCCTGATGAATTGGGGTGCCAGCCGTGGCATGGGACTGAGATCCAAAGCAGAGAATATGGTTTCCAAACAGACATTTTTGCCGATGCTCAGCTCCCATGGGAAAGAACATTTTCATTATTAATTATTCTTAAATGCAAAAGCAGGTTGAGAGGTTTTTTTCATTTTAGCATCCCCAGGCCTTCTATCTATGTAAATCCTATTAAACCCAATGGGATGCTTCTGATTAAAACTCCAAACTCTAAATCCAGAAGATGATCCTTCATGCATGTGTTGAAGGAGCCCCTGAAGTCTACTGGGTAAAGAACCTATATATTAAATAGTCATTAAGTTATCATCAGAACTCCAAAAGACTCCTCCAGCATATGTCTGAATCTCCACTAGGTACCAAGAATTCTGCAATAACTAGTAACCCTTTCTCCTTTGGGACAGTTGAAGTAACAGCTTGTCCTCCCATTCCTACACCTGTTCCTCCTACTGTGTTTTTAATCTCAGTTAATGGTACCATGACCTGTCCTTTTATTATTCCCTTTTCCCTATTCCTGACCCAAACAGGCATCACTAATGACCTAGGCACCACTTCCTGCTGGTGACCTGCATATGACCTTTCAATGCCTTTCCCCCAGCTCTCCAGCCCAATGTCTTCCATGCTCAGGATTTACCTTCAGGGTGGAAATATTCTCCAGTACATTCTTTCCACCTCCACTTCACTGACTGGTCACTCTTCTGGTGGATTCTGCCTTCTTTGTAGCTCTTCAATGAGTCACTGTCTTCCTGTCCTAATTGTTGCCACCTACTTAAAACTCTTCAATGTCTTCCTTTCATCTTTTGAGTCATGTCCAAGCTCCTTGGCCTGGTAAGACAGATCTCTGATGGCACAGTTTCTCCTAACTCTCTAGCCTCACCCGTTTCCAGTCCTGTCTCCATACTGTCATTAAAGCCATTTTCAACTCACTATGGTTCTCTAAATTCAGCAGTTGTTTCAAGCCACTGTGCCTTTGCTTCTGCTGAGTGCTTTGCTTGGAACCCCTCTCCCAGAAACCAGGCTCCTTCCTTCCCGCATTCCAGCTCAGCACCTCTACGAAGCCCTTCCTGCCCCTACTCCCGATGGACTTACCCTCCCCTCTTTGAGTCACTAATATGTTCAGACTTTAATCATAGCATGCCCTCAGGCAAGTCCCTTTGATCCTCTAGTTAAGATGATGGCCACCAGATCTCACAATTGTCCAATTCCCCATTGCAACAGTGAGAGATGCAGGGGTAGCACTTTGCAACTGGGTGAATGTAGTATTGCCATCAATATTTTACCCATAGACTAAACAGACACTGATGATCCTTGTTCAGTCCATTTCATGAGAAATTGAAATGGTGATTTTCTACTTCTATCATTTTTATATTCATTAACTAGTATTGTTCTAAAAAGTAGGATTTTCCTCTGTCTCTGTTTCTAAATAATTGAGTGTTTTAAAAAGCATTCAGCATACTATAATTCTTTATCATTATTATTTTTTGATATTTAAATTATTCTAAATTTGGACAGTAATACCTATTCAAGTCAGCTTGTACATCCTGAGGAGGCCCACTTACACTTGAGCATCCCCTGGCCCAAGAAGTACCATATTCACCTCACATAGTCTTTTCTCCAGACCTAGATCAGCCATTTCTATGGTTGCTTTTAGTGGAAATGGCATTTACTGGATAATGTTGCTTCCAGGCCCTTACAGTAGACAGAGACAGGAAATACATCTTTTAAAAGATGATTTTATTTTAGAATTTTCCATTCAAATTTAACATGATTGACATTACACATTTTCTTATTTATTTATTTATTGGTACCAGAGGTACTTAATCACTGAGCCACATTTCCAGCCCTTTTTTATATTTTATTTTGAGATAGGATCCTGCTAAGTTGCTTAGGGCCTTGCTAAGTAGCAAAGGCTGGCTTTGAACTCACAATCCTCCTGCCTCAGCCTCCTGAGCCACTGGGATCACAGGCGTGTACCACAGTACCCAACTTTCTTTATCTTCTTTGATGTTGCATTTGTATTTCTTTTCTCTTAAACATTTTAGTATATCAATGTATTTATGCTATTCTGTACATAAAAGAGCTTCAGAATTACAATCCCATTTTAATACTTACAATAACCCTTCTGTATAATGTTCCAGGTCTATTTGCAGCTTTTAAAAGATAACTTTATTTCCAAGTAATTATAGACTCACAGGAAGTTGCAAAAATATACAGGGAGGCCCTGTACACCCTTTACTATATTTTCCCCATAGTTATATCTTGCTTAACTGATACTACAAAATTAAGACCTGGAAATTCATATCAGAACATTAGGCTGGGGTATTTGTTCCTTTTCCTGGTGTGTCCTTGCCATGGTTTGGATAATGACTATAGTCCTTTGGCAGCAACTCCTGTCGGGCCCTCTTTCATGGCACTGGATTTTACTGAACTCTGGTGACTCTGTTCTGGCCTCTTCAAGGATCCTACAGTCACTGAGGACCCCCCCCCCCCGCCCCTGTCTTGTTGGTTCCTAAGCCTGCCTTCACATCAGGAACTGGTCCCTTCACATAGAACCCATTGGGTTAGACCCTTCCTGTCTGATACAAGAGCTACCTCTGAGTAGTCCTTTGTCAGGCCACTGGTACTTCAGGACAGGGCACCCTATCTTGGAGCCTGACACTGTGCCTATTCCCCATGGAACATTCTCTATTCAAGGGAGTGGATGAAGTGGGCAGTTGCCAGTGCATCCCCTCCCTGTGAAGAATGGAATGAGAATGTGCTGCAGGTGAACAGTCTCCTGAGGAGGTGATCTAGGCTGGACCCCATCTGAACTGCAGAAACATAAGGGATGTTAGGTGTGTGTATGGACACATATATGCACCCATACATATACATACAAACACATACACATAACATGTATTCTAACCTTGCTTAGAAATTTTACTTTTAGAAAAATTCCTTAAAGTGAATTTCTAAGAAAGAGATTCTTTTGTCAAAAGCATAAACCTGTTCTTCTGAAATAATGGGCCATATCTGCCATGAAGGAATGGTGATGTTAGGGAAAGAGGTTGAGTGTGACCCTGTAGGAGGAGGAGCCACATTTTTTCCATCAGCTCATGATATTCTGGCCACTTTCAAGACCTGCCAAGGTGATGTGTGCAGCTATTTACTGATCAATAATCTTTGATATCTCTTGACTCATAATTTCAGCATATATTTATATATACTTATATATTTATATTTATGCATTCATATAAGTGGTATGTATTTTATATATTTATATATATTATATATTACATGATTTATATGATTTATAGTTTCAGCATATGTTTGCGAGAGGCTATTTCTTGTGTTTTTAATAAAATATAAAGCAGTTGGTTTCTCCAATTTGTCATTTTTTGTTTAATCATAAAATTTTAATTTTGCACATAAATCAAAGATAATTTCCATAATTCCTTGCAGCAATTCATTTGCAGGATCATTTTTTGATGTCTACTTTAATCTACGCATGCGTTGTCTCTCATGAGGCCCATTGGAATCCCATCAGCAATGCATGATTATATCGCATGTCCTTGGAGAAACGGATTGGGAGAATACTGATGGAGAATCATCGAAATGCTTAACTACCTGGATGATCTTTGACTCATAGACCGTGGGCGAGGTTCCTCGCTCCCTCCTGGACCTCTTTGTCCCTTTTTCTGATACCCAAAGGGATGTATGAGGAAAGGATACACCCCATTTTTTGCCCTTCTCAGTAGCACACACCTCATTCCTTAGAAAGAGTCTAGAAACCTGGATGTTGCTCTGGGTGTTGATTTCAGGCAAATTTAACCTCCATGATCCTCACTTCCCTGTGTGAAATAGGTATAATAATAGCTGCCTGGATACTTCTCAGGATTTTGGCAGGTTCTTAAGGAACTGAAAGACTTTAAAGTTCTTTGAAGTGTCAAAGAGCTGATATAAGTGCATTGTAAGATTTCAGCAAATGGATCTCCTTGATGAAATTGAATGGACAAATCAAAGAAACAATTTATTTATTCACTTATTTCCTATAGAATATGTCACAAATTGGCCCCACTTGTTATTTTAGCCTTGTGGGAGGGAATTCAATTTTCTTTCATTTTAACAAATTTGAATCAAGTACCTGTGTGTACCAGGCTTAAATAGTAGCAGAAGGGATAAATGAGTGGTTAGTTCATAAACCCTGCCACTGGGAGCTCATAGCTGAGTTTGGGAGCCACCAGTAGGAGATGATGACCTTGAGAATAATCAGTGTATCTGCAAAGTAGTCTGGAAGCATAGTTGAGGGAACAACACATTCTACCCAGAAATCAGAATAGTTGGGGGATGGTTTTGCACTGAACGTTCTTTTATTCACTCACTTATTTATTCGACAGCTCTTTCTTGGTCATTGTCTTTGTTTCAAGTACCTTTCTTAGTCCTGGGAACACAGCAATGAACAAGTCACATGGTTTTGTTTTTAGGGACTTACAGCTTTTGGAACAGACAAATAGTCACCAAACATCTTATACATATATAATTGTAACCTGTGTAAAATATTTGGAAAAAGAAGTCCAGGACTCTGTAATCCAACTTGACTTGGCATGGTGGTTCAGGGAAGGAAGTTGACCTAGCATGGTGGTCCAAAGAAGGCTTTCACTAGGATATAACAAACAAACTGGCTGAAATGTGAGGATTTGTAGCATAAGTGAGCAGAGAAAGACAAATACATCCAAAGACACCAGGATGTGGAACTAGAAGTTTCCCAAAGCTTCCCCAGTCTTTCTAAGGATTCATCTTATTTTCTACCCCTGTACTGTCATCCCTTCTCAGGTCACTGGCCAGAACAGCAGTGACCACCATTTTGGGGACATCCTGCATCCTTTACAATATGTTTCCTTTTATTAGATCCATACTGAGTTCTTTCCCAGAAAAGAAGAAATGAGCAGGAAGGTCGAGAAGAGCAAGAATTACTTCTCTCAGGAGAAGTTCAGGGCCCTTCTCTCTTTAATTGTCATGAATGTGATTCAGTTCAAGATTCTTAGCTCTCTTTTTGGTTTCCAAGTCTAAGCAGAAAGGCTTTGAGTGTGCTGCCATGAAGGAGAGATTTGCCCCAGATTGGTCTCCATGGCAGGGAAGTATACAGCATGTACCAGGCATTACTCATGTGTTTTGGGAACGTATCTCATTTAATCCTCAGAGTAACTCTAAAGTCAGTACTGTTATAATCCCCATTTTTACACAGGAAAGAGTGAGAATCAGAGCAGGTAAGCAATTTGCCACAGTCACAGCTGGAAAGGGGAAGAGGCAGACTTTGAACTCAAAAAGTTTGATTACAGATATTACACTCTTTACCATTGTTACCTGGGGGCACCTCACTACTGACATGGTCATGGAATCATTTCCTCTATATCAAATCAATTTTCAGCAAAGGAGAGGTGATTATGAGCCAGGCAGACACCTGCAGACTGACTTACTATATATCACAGTTTGGGTTTAGAACTCCTCTTTCTTTTTAAGACTTCTACCCATATCTTCCCTAACAGTCAAGACTACTTCTAGAATTAAGTAGAAAATTAGAGCTGGCTGAATTGTGTGCTGCCAAATGTACACACGGAAATAAACAGAAGGCATGGCTGTGCATACTTTCCCAATTAGATGTAGAACATTCTCTCACCAATGGATTTGTAAAATTAAAGCCAAAATAGTGTAGGGATTTCAGATGCTTTTCACTTTCATCATTTTCATAATGTCCTAAAGCGCTCAGTGTTTAGCTCATGTCTTGCATAATGTGGTCCTTTCTTCACGATTTCCCATTGCATCTTCCTGCAAAGAATTTTTTTTGTACCTTTGTCTTGAAATCATGGTGCAGAGAATTATTACCTCATTAGCTGGAAAGATCTGGGCATGTTCTTTAGGGATAACACCTTTTCTAATTATTTTTTCTGTCAGAAAATCATAAGGAGGCAAACACAATTGACTGAAATAAAAGAAGTTTCTAAGAGTTTGCTGGAGCCTTTTTAGTCAAAAGTGCTATTTCTTCTTAGGTACTGAGAGGTGTTGGTAAATGAATTCTACTATCTAGCTCAGAAAATAAATCAACTACCCTTTTAAAGTGCAACATTCAAGAGAACTTCAGGACCTATTGGAGTAAGGAATACAGAGTGTCCTTAAAGAGTAAGCTGGCCCAGCTTAAATATATATTCTATCATCAGAATGTTGAAAGTAAAGTAGACATGACCTCAGGAAAGAAGAGAAAATAAAGGCAATTACATGGTAAGAATCCACCACTAAAGAAGTATCTAGAAGTAATTGATAGAAATCTGGTGGGGCCTTGGAGTTCCCTTAATTGTGAAAGGAAAGGAAGTCAGGGAACATTAACGATATGTTAGCTCCATGTTTACAAGTTACAGAAGCAAGAACTACAACCACCATAAGAAGGAGTTTTTATATAAACAACATCATAATGGAAGTCTTAGCCAATGCTATAAGAAGAAGGAATAGAAGGCATACAGATTGAACAGGAAGAAGTAAAAATATCACTACTCACAGATGACATGATTGTCTACGTAGAAGAATTCAAGGAATCTAAAAAACAAAACAAACAAAAAGCCTCCCAGAACCAAGATGTGAGTTTTAACAATATCCCAGGATGTAAATATCAACATATAAAATAAGTTGTTCTCCTATGTACTGGCAATGACCCACTGGAAAACAAATTTTAAAAAGCCCAAGTATTTATATTATATTTGTGAGAAAATACATATAAAAAATTAGACCCAAATGCATATAGAAACATTGTTTTCATGGATCAAAAGACTCAATAAAATGTCAACAGGATGTCTTGTAGATATACTGCTAATTTTAAAATTCATATGGAAAAACAAATGAGGTAAAACAATGTTGAAAAGAAAAAGTAGGAAAATCTCTTGTTAATGTGTTTTAAAGATTACTATAAACTTATAGTAATCATGCATAGAAATAAACACATAAATTAGTAAAATAGAATAAAGATTCTAAAAATAAATCCATACCAATAGAGTCAATTGATTTGTTTTTAATTCTTAAATTTTATTTACTTTTTGTGATAACAAAGATTGAATCCAGGGTGCTCTACCACTGAGCTACACCCCCAGCCCTTTTCATATTCTATTTTGAAACAGAGTTTGACTGAGTTATTGAGGCTGCCTTTGACCTTGCAATCATCCTGCCTCCCGAGCCACCGGGATTGCCGGTGTGTGCCACAATGCTTGGCCTTTTGTTTTATTTTTGATTGATATATACACTGTACATATTGGTGGGATAAAAGGTGATGTTTTGAAACATAGCTACATGACCAATTGATTTTTGATGAAGATGCAAAGTAATTTATAGTGAATAGTCTTCCAACAAATTGCATTAGGACCATGGGTCATGCACATGCCAATAAAAAGAAAGAATTTCTTCCTAAATATCACCTCCTTTATATAATTTATGTCAAAGTGAATCTTACGTATAGATGTAAAATCATAAACAAGCTACAGACTGGGAGAAAAATACTTGAAAATCACTATCTACAAAGGACTTATATCCAGGCTACATTACAAATTGTCAACTATCATCAGTAGGAAAACAAATAAGCCAATTAAAAATGGACAAAATACTTGAAGAGAAACTTGATCAAAGAGGGCATACAGAAGGCAATTAAATGCACGAAAGATTCTTAACATCATTAGATGTTATGGAAATGCACGTTAAAATCATGATACCATCCTAACTCCTGTTAGGATGGATAAAATTAAAAACACTGATGCTACCAGGTGCTGAAAAGGACTCTCTTGGATCACTCCTTGGGATGCACAACAGCATAGCTACTCTAGAAGACAGTCATTGTCTTATAAAGCTAAACATACACTAGTGATATTACCCAGAAGCCCTACTCCCTCTGTATTTACCCTAGACATATAAAAAATTGTGTTTGCACAAAAACCTGTACACAACTATTCTATCATAGTGCAAACTAGAAACAACCTAAATGTCCTTCAAAGGATAGATGGGGGAATACAACTCAGAACACAACAGAATAAACTACTGATAGCTGCAACAACCTGGCTGAATCTCAAAGTCATTCGAGTGAGTGAAAGAAGTCAGTGTTGAAGGTGAGTTAGATGACTAATTTATGTGATGTTTGCTAAAAGACAAAATTATAATAATGGGAAAGTCATCAGTGGTTCCCAGGTTTGAAGGTGGGAAGGATATGAGTATGGGGAATAGCATATAGGCATTTCATTGGGGTGATGGAACTGTTTTATATCTAATTGTGGTGGGCATCAAAATGATTCCCAGTCATCTGGATTATGGTGTCATTATCAACCTTCGTGATACAGAAGAAAGAGCTCTCAACTTGGGGGAAGAATATTGTTTTTGTTGAAGTTTGCTATTTCAGTAACTTATTTATGGTGATACAATTGCTCAAATTTGGGTATAGCCTTTTTCAGTATTATTGCTAAGGGTGTCTTTGGTCCCTATAACATACTTGACAAAAACCCTGCACCTGAGCTGGGTATGTAGTTCAGTGGTAAAGCACTTGCCTAGCAAGTGCAAGGCCCTGGGCTCAATCCCCAACAGAAAACAAATAATCAAAACAGAATAACAACAAAACAGAATAACAAACAAAAATCTCTACTTGCTTCTGTTTACAGTCTCTCTGTTTGTGAGCACTCAGTCCTTAGAGCAGAGTTGATCTTCTTCCTTCAGTGCTTGCTGCAGAGTTGGAGTAAATGAATACATTGTTCCAATGACTTTTCCTCCAAGAGTAACTTTCTTATTCCAGTCCAAAATATAGTGCCTCCTGGGAAGCAGAATCATCAAACTGTAGTGGTACTCCAGTGTGCCAATATCAAACACTCCTCCCTCTATCCATAGCATCCCGGTATCATTTTTGTTTCTCACTTTTATGTATAGCATGCTTGAGGCTAAAAGCATAAGCAATCAGATGTTCTTGTTCTGAGCAAACAATCCTTGGGGCTTAGTTTTGTTCTTTCCTGACCTCAGTCTGGGCTTCTAGCATCTTCCAGTACATTTAGAGACTTCTGCCTCAGCTAGGAACAGAATCCCTGTACCCAAATATCATCCTCAGCTACCTATTTAATTTCATGTCTCTCTCTTGGATTGATTTGTGCATTGCAACTATTTAATGGACATACATATAATCCCACTAATAACAAGGGAAGGTACATCTAAAGGATAAGGTACTCTAGCAAACATATTCAGGGAGCACCAGTTTTCATTTAAAAGAATCCTGTGTACCTTTTCTTTCCAAATTCTCCTCTCTTTCTTTCCTTTTTTGGGGGGCGGGGGAGAAACTTAACCTCTGAGCCATATCCCAGCCCGTTTTTATATTTTATTTAGAGACAAGGTCTCACTGAGTTGCTTAGGGCCTTGCTAAATTGCTGAGGCTCACTTTGAATTCATGATCCTCCTGTCTCAGCTTCCCAAGCTGCTGGGATTCCAGGCATGCGCCACCACGCCTGGCCCTTTCTTTCCTTTTCTTTAACTCCTTTTGAAATTTTTGTCTTTCTTTATAAATGCATCACAAATGATTCTGCCCTAAATGGAAAGCATTTTTGAGAAGTAATTGTTAATATCTTTTTAACAGCTGGTCCCCTTTAAAATGCTTCTTCTAAGATGGACATTTAAGTACAGCTAATCCTTGGGCATGTGCTAGCTCTTTAGTGCTTTGGAGAAAGATTAGAAAACACAGCGGGTGGAGAACCCTGCTTTTCTAAAGCTTGGCACTTCTAATCTCCAATGCATATTTTATCTCAGACATCTTTATCCCAAATTGAGGATTAACATCAGTTTCAAAGATGCCAAAGATGAAGGATAACCCGAGCTTGAAAAATGCCCAGGTGACTGGGCAGAGCAGCTTCATGGTCATGCTTTTGGAAGCTCAGAAAGTCTGTTTACTCAATTTAACAACCATGGCCATGATCCTGACATGAACTGTGTTCTATGCGTATGCTCAGAGAAGAATTTGGAAGTAATGCCTAGAGGGAGTGTGAAATGCATCTCCCCTGCTGGGTGGCCTTGCTGGGTCCGTACCCATGTGCTGGGACCCACTTTTTTTTTTTCCCCCTGGTCCTTTCAGGCTCAGTTGGACTCTGAAGCCATTTGTTGAAGGTTTCATTTTCTATTGAATATTAAACTCTTTTATAATCAGAGCGGAAACAACAAACACAGAGCCCCTTTGAACCCAGAAAATTTTTTTTCAAGAGTATTTCTTCTCCAGGCCTTATTGTTGAACAGATAGCTTTAGAAACATTGCAATCGTTATTCACTATTGAGTGCATATTGCCCTTGTTTTTCTCTTTTAAAATGAAAGTCCATTCTTACTATGAAAATGCTGCCCACTATTTTAACAGTTCACATGATGCAAAGAGGTAGAAAGAAGAAGGTAGATAATCACGTAAGGGCATACCACCTGCAGAAAACTGTTTTCAAGAATAGGAAATTGTATTTAAAAGGCCATCCTGGATTATATGTGGTCAGGTGAGGGCTTGTGGAGGTGCTGGGTGCAGGAGAAGAATAACAAGTAAAAACTATCATTAAGATTTTTTTCCCCAGTTAAGAAGCAGCAAGTAAACCAAATGTCAGAGGAGAGGGGAAAGAAGTTCAGAGTTGAGGTGTGTGTGTGTGTGTGTGTGTGTGAACTTAGGAGGTAGCATGGGACTGTTGTGGAAATGGACAAAGAGGCACATCCAGACAGCAATTTCAGTGGGCACACAGGAAAGACCAGCTTGTGAAGAGAGGCTACAGGCCTGATACAGCCAATAATGTCCCTGGGGCTAGTCTGTGTCTGCTCAACCAGAGTTTAAGCTTTATTGCACAGTTTCCCAATCAGTTTTTGTTAAAAATCTGTTTATTGAAACCAGTAGTTAAATTCAGTGGAAACATTTCCAGATGGGTACGTCTATATCTACATGTGTTTGTGTAAACGTGTATCTTCCACGACTGGACCAATGGACAGAGATCCAGATCTGTTACTTTGCTCTTTATTAGGGAAATAGCAAGAACGGCGGGTTTGTCAGCCTCTCCCTAGCATGTAGGTCAGACTGCGGCTTGCTTCACTCCCAATTAAGTCTTAGGTCTGTCTATTTGGGGTTAATTTTGAGTTCAGAGAGACCTGACAACCTCTTCTGCTGCTAAGCCCAGATGCTGGGTGCAAAACTATTGATCCATTATGGTTGATTGTAAGCCATGAACGCCAAGAAGTAGAAACCAGCATAGCCACTTGGAATGCCAAATAGGATTTATTTATTTATTTATTTTTATTTTTATTTTTTTTTCCCTTCCCTTTTCTGAAGAGGCCCTGGCTGCTAAGTCACAAGAAACATAATAAACACATCCACACCACAGATTGAATCAATTTCAGAGTCTCTGGTCTGTTTGCTGACTGGTTTGATTGCATTGAGTTTCCTCAGCAGGTTGGGAGGGCCAATGGTGGCTTAAAGCCCCGAATGGCTCCTCACTCCTTGCATGAACGTCTCATCCTTTGTTTGTGACAAATCCAGTAAAGATTAGCTTTGTAACTCTAGGGAATGGCTTCTTGCCTGCTAGCTGCCCCCAGACAATACAGTTTCATCACACCAAATCACCCTAATAAGCATCATTGCCAATGTTTCCCCTGGACAAATAGCTGCTTTTTGACTAAGCTTGCCTTTCAGGGTAAATAGTTAAAGATCTGTTTGCCTCATGTCATTAATGAGTTAGCTGATGAATAGTTCCATTCAATACACATATTTGCTGATATAGACAGTTACAAATGAAGGAGGTGGTTTTCTTTTGGAGTCCCACTTAATAATTTATGTTACTGTTGCTTGCCAAACAAAATAAAACCTCTTCATCTGTTTATCAAGAAGCTGAGCTTGCTTATTAGGCACACCAAAGGACAGTATTCTGACCTAGTTAGTCTGAAATCAGAGCTTGTCAGAACTCAGGACCAAGCAGACCTCATAGGATTGCCCTGAGTCCAGAAAGAACTAGTTCATCTGACCATGTGTGGCTTTCTGCAAAGTTCCCTCTAAAATGATAGATAACTACATTTGAATTAAAAAAGAATAAGAACCATGGAGTGCCAGAGGAGGGAAAGCTCATTAAGGTGTGACCTTCCCAAGTTACTGATAAGGGAAGTTGGTCTAAGCAAAGAATCATGCCATTCCCAGGGTCACACAAATCTTCTAAGTGGGGGCAAAACAAGGGTCCAGACACCAGACTTCTAAAGCATGTGATTCCTGCCTTCCCATATTTTATATGAGTTCTTTTATATGAGTTAAGGAAAGGTCTCCACTAAGGACCTGGTAAAAAGTAAAAGCTTCATGGGAGAGAATAAACTTGAATGTCTTGCCCTTCCACTTAAGCAATTAATAAGAATGATTTTACCTGGGAAGTTACCAGAGAGCTCAGCCAAAACTATAATGTGGAGCTTCCCTAACTTCTGTTGAAATTGGTTATATTCCAAACTCCTGAGACCCATGCCAAGAGAATGCACCAAACTGAGGGAGCCCTATCCTTACGGAGAACCCACTTTACTGTTCCGAGAGCCTCCCTCCTTCCTGCAGCATGTAGCACTATCCACCAATCCTGTCCTTTAGGAGTTTTCCTATGGAATGATCCCTTAGCCTCCCTGATTTCCTCTTTCTGTCTTCTTTTCTCTCCAAATCAGACCTTGAAGGAAGCTACCTGGAGATCAGGGAGGAACCTTCTTGATGAGGGACATTTGGAGGAAACTCAGCACCATAGCATCTATTCAGCCTGGCTTTGTGTCTGGTTGGTTTTGATGACTTTCCTGGTGACCCAGTCCCTAACTAGCAAGTGGAGAACAACGAGACAGTTGCATATGGATTTCCCTCCACAGAGAATTCTGTAACTGGAGACCCGGGCAGCCCTGTCTCCTTGGCCCAGTCTGTCCACAGCTTGGAAGACAGATGGCTGAGGAAGATGAAGCTGGAGGAGACAAGTAGCTGAGCAGCCAGGAAGTTCCATGCAGGGAATGAAAAGGCAGATTTTAAGGCTAAATGTCCTTGGATCTTTGAGTCCAGGAAACCCAGGGCATGCTCAGCAAACACCAAAGGGAATTACATCTTTGAAGTCTTCTCTGATAAACATGGTCATTAACCAGAGAGCTCTGGGGTCCATCATAGCCATTCTTTCTATTGAGGTGCCACAGCGGCTTACCATGCAAAAGGGGGGGTCAATAAAAAGATCAAGAAAAGATGGTCTGAAGTCAGTTTGGGTCCACCTGATTGCAGCTAGCCTTTCTGGAGAATGTCTTTTTTTGGCAATTCTTGTTTCTAGATGAGGCAGAAAGACTTCAAGTTGACAGGAGAAGCCATCTGTTGGGGGAATTTATTATTATTATTATTAATATTATTATTATTTAATAATGAGAAATAAATGACAGACTCCAGAGGTTTGCATAATTCAACTGACAATCAATTTCTGCTTATAAATGCCCACCCGAGGTCAAGGAAGCAATATCGCAGTTACTTCTTAGTGGCTACCTATTAGGGTGTTTTTTGTATTTGGTGAAAGGACAGAACAAATGCAAAAAAGGTTCAGAGAGTTTGACTTCTAATGGGCATGAGGGAGGGGAACAGGAAGCAGAGTTTTAAAAACTGTAATCTGGTTGGGTTTTCCAGAACATCTTATTTCT
The DNA here is from genome assembly GCF_047511675.1 of Marmota flaviventris. Taxonomy (NCBI): domain Eukaryota; kingdom Metazoa; phylum Chordata; class Mammalia; order Rodentia; family Sciuridae; genus Marmota; species Marmota flaviventris. The sequence continues at coordinate 17,871,791 of NC_092501.1, forward strand.
GATATGGCCAATTAAAGAATCAGTTTTGTTCCCCACATATGAAAGAAGAGAAGTTAAATATCTCTGTAAGGATGATTTTTTTTTAACCACAAAAATGCTATATACTAAACCATTCCACGATTCAGTGGCTTAAAAATAATCATCTATTGTCTGTGAGCATTGGAACCAGTTATAGGATGACAGTGGGAGTCCAGAGGACAGTAATTTAGGCTGGGCTGGTCAGAATGATTCTTTGGGTTCCAAGTAGACTCCCTTCCATATCTGGGCTTAATTACAGTTCCAGTATAGGATAGCTCAGCAGGGATGCCTGGATTGACAGGGGTCTCTTGCTATGACTCTTACATGCTTTTAATAGGCTGGCTCAGGTACATTCTCTTAGCACTTACAGAGAAGTAAGGGTGAAGAACATGTGCAAGAGCTTCCACAAATTTCTGCTTACATTAAGTTTGGGTACTAAGTCACTGGTCAATGCAAGATACAGTTAAATTGAGAGTCCCTGTGGAAGGCACTCCCAAAGGCATAATACAGGAAAGCTATGAATTATCATCATTAATGCAGTCATTTTAAAACACCTCAGGAAAATCCAGCTTGATAATTAGTGTCACTGATGAATCTTTGCCAGTTTTAGGAGACTGATGACATTCAGACAATTGCACCCATGGGCAATCTGGTCTCCACTGCATTGAACATTGAGAAGTTGGATTTCCCAAGGGAAACCTGGTTCGTGCTCATTCTTTCTTCTTGATTTGACCATAATTGGCTGTCAGTCCTAACAGTAGCTTCTGGCTAATGGAACAGCCGCTGTACAGTCGGAGCTCAACTCCAGAGCTGTATATCGGTGGTGCATTCCAGAACATCTCTCACTGTGGGACTTCAGCTTCCTTTCACACTGTGTTTGAGAGAGAAGACAAATGTGCCTAGAAGCCCAGAGGAGGAAGGAAACAATAGCTGGAAAGTGAGGGTAAGACTGCTTTGCAAGTTCTCTGGAGACTGCTATGTGTGAAGTACCCCAGAGAAGGGATCATCTTTTATTCTCAGAAGAGTACCTCCTGACTCTTGCCCCTATTTAAGGCAGATGCCAGAGTGATAAAGTAGTTATGTTCTCTGATATAGTTCAGAGCAAAGAGCATAAAGATGGGAAAAAGAAAGGACTATTATTTGAATATTGGGGATTTGATGTCTCTGGAGGTTCATAAATATCCTCTCAAGAATTATGTATTTTATACTTCTTTGCTTTATGGAAGAGGAGCCTAAAACTCAGGGAGATAAAAAATTTTATATGTAAATAGATATCAGTTTGTTGTGGAATCCAGACCCCAGTCTCCTGTCTCCTGTCTCCCAGGTCTGAATTGGAAATGAATATCATTGTTGACTATTATGATATGTAATGTCACTATTCATCCAATAATGACACTCAGAGGTAACAAAGTCTACTGAGATCTAGAAATGTTCAAATAAAAGACTGGAACCAAAGTATCAGGGAAGGATTGGGCTAAATGACCTCTGAGGTCCTCTCTAACCCTGAAATGCATAGTCACAGTCCAGCTCTTCAGTTACATATGAGGCAACCAAGAGGAGTTAAACAAACAGTCTATACTTTGTTGACCTCAGAGACGGGGTATAAAATCAGGTCTCCATCCCTGGCCTTCCTCAGTACTCTGTGTCTTACAGGTATCTCACCTAGATGGGAGCCTGCAATCTGGAGTGTTTCCCATCTAGACTACCTTTATATTTTCTAAATCTAAGTGCTACCGAGCAGGAGAAAGGATTCTATGCTTCTCATTTGCATTTGCTGGATTAGTTTAAGTTGATCTAGGGGCCAGGAACCCATTGTTTAATATTTGCTGTGACATTTGCCAGAAACATTAAACCCTAGTTTTCGGATCATTAAACCAATTGATTTTTTCTTCATTTTTTTTCTTTGCTCATTCTCAGTTCCCTTGGAAGATACACCAAGAGAAAAAGAACTTGTGAAAGAATCTAACATCTTGTATTACCTTCTCAGATGATCTTCTTTTTATTCTTAAAATCAGTGCTATTGAATTATTCCACATAATACCCCTATTAATAAAGGAGAGCACGTTCATCTCTCTGGAGGTCTGGGGACACAACTCAAGGATTCCCTAGTTACCTTGAAATTTCTTTGAAATTTAAGAATAATTTCACATTCTGCTTTCTAACCCATATGTAATTGTTGTGTTTATTTTAAATGTTTCAAATTATATTCCATGAATTATAATTGAGGCTGCAGGAAGATCTACCATGTTTATCTTATGATATCATAACCCAGGTGCACTGCTATATATCCTCTGAGTATTATAATAAATATTTTTGATTAAGGAAGCATGACTTTAGATACCAGGCAGGGATGGATGTTGATCTTCCAAGTCTATTTCTGGAAACCATGAAATCATTGGAGGACGTATCCAATATCTGTTGACATTTAATCTCCCCAAAGATATTAAAATTGCATTCTGTCACATTAAGGAATAATACCTTTCCTAATATGTACCTTGTTTGTGATGTCTTAGAATATTAAGTGCTAACATTTATTGAGTGTTTTATGCATAATATCGCTTCATCTTCCCAAAAACCCTATACAGTAAGGATACTATCATTGACTCCATTCTCAAATGATAAAATGGAGCCACAAAGAAATCAGTTACCTGCCCAAGGTCAAATAGCAAATAAGGAGATGGAGTTGGGTAGAGATGAGACTTATATAGCATAACTCAGAAACACCATGGTTTCTGGCTCTTCTCTGTGAGTTTCTTCCAATTCTCAGCAAATATTTGCTGCTCCAGTGAATATGCCTCCCTCCCCATGAGTTATTGTGCTAGAAGCAAATCCTGTGACTTCTACATCATAAGACAATTTGTCATTTCCTTTGCCTCTCCAGCCAGGGAGAGAACAAAAGAGCTCGTTGGCCATTTTCAAATATCTCCTATCTTTTTAGAAAGAAGGGGTAGAGACATTTGTATCACAAACAGAAGCAAATCAAACCATAACAAAAACCAGCACAGAGAAGGACAGACAGAAGCTCATGGGTATCACATTAATTACCTGCAGGGAGAAGACTATCAATGTGGAAAGACCTTCTGGAGAGAGCCCCAGAAGCTGTGTCCACTGTTCCCTTGCTTTTGCCTGGGCTTCCTCCATCTGTTGGAACTCCTTTCTAGCTGCTCTTCTCTCTCTCCTTCAAGATGCTCAGCTATGGATCCTGGCTGGGTCATGTAAGGATATTCTAACCTTTGGAGCAAGGATAGCATTAGAACTTTGATCCACTTCTTAGACATGCTTGTGTCCTCCTCCAACCCGGTACCCTTGAACCTGGGGATGTCTGGCATGTTTCCACGAGCACACCAGAGAATCAGAGAGCTTTGACTCTCTCACCTCTGGTCCTATAAGAGTCACCAAGTTCCTTATCATCCAACCTTGTCTCTCTTTCATTCAACAACACTAATTAAATCTCTATTATGTGCCAAACATTGGAATAGAAACTAGAGATAAAATAGTGAGCAGAACAATTGTGCTGTCATCTGGCTGGGGCGGGGGGCGGGAGAACAGAGATAGAGTTAATAAAGAAAAAAAATATATGCAAATTTGAGCTGGATAAGTGCTCTGAAGAAGTTATGTGTCATGATATTATGAAAGCATTTAGCAAGTTCACCTGACTTTATCTGAGAGGGAAAGAAAAGACTTCTGTGAAACTTATAGAATTGGATATAGGTAGTTGGGCGAAACAGAGAGAGGTTAGAATATTTCAAACAAAGGGAATACCATGGAATATCATGGAGGCAAGAATGAAAGGACACCACGTTCACAGATTATGTGCATGATTTTACCCCAAGAGCATGGATAGCCACTGCTGTGTGTAAGTAATGGGAGGGGGCTGTGGATCTCAGGTAATCAGTTACGGCTTGCAAATATTATTTTGGTCTCAATTGTGTAGAAAATGAACAAGGAAAAAGGGCAGGGGAGAGCAGTGACGTTGATTAAGCAGATATTAATATTTTAGGCAAAGTAGCTTACATTAGAATATTGATTGTAGAGATAGAGATATGGATTGATAGACAGATATAGGGAAATAAAATAAATAGGAACTGGTAATGGACTGATGTGGAAGAATAAAGAATGACTCCTAGCTTCTGATTTGCATAACTGGCTGAATTAAAAAAAAAACATTCAGTGTTACAGAGAACACCAGAAAATGGCCATCATATTTAGTTTTGGACTGTTTTTTTTTTTTTATTTGAAGCATTTTTGAGTCTGAAATGAAACTATATAGGCCGTCAGACACATGGGTCTGTTCTAGGAGAAGAGGCTGAATCAGAAACATAAATCTGAGAGCCATTGGCATAGAGAAGATAATTGAAACTATAAACAGGGAGATTATCTGGGAAAAGAATAAAAAATGAGAAGAGAGTATGGAATTGAATCTTTAGGACTTCACATATTTAAAAGGTCGTAAAGATGGGAGTATTTTCAAAGGAAGCTGACAAGTAGTCAGAAAGTCAGAGGAAACTCAGGAGACCAAGGTGTTATAGAAAACAGGAGGAAAGTCCTTTAAGGAGGAAGAACTAGTCAACTGTGAAGAATGCTATTAAGTGATCAGGTCAAATGGTCCCTGGAACTTAGCACCTTACATGCATTGGCGCCCCCATGCAGTGCTGTTTTGTGGAGTGATGGGGATACATGTCGGAGTGGAGGGGATTGAGGAGTGTCTGGGAGATGAGAAAATAAATTCACCAAACTTAAGCATTTTTGAGGAATCTGGCTGTGAAGGACAGATGGGAGACAGGGTGGTAGCCAGAAAAACCCGTGGAGTCATTTTCCAGTCTTGGCTTTAGCTCCTATTCTCACCTCTTAGTTGGAACAATTCTTTGCCTTCTCACCCCAGACCCTTGGTGTGTGTGTGTGTGTGTGTGTGTGTGTGTGAGAGAGAGAGAGAGAGAGAGAGAGAGATATGATAGTTTTTATTCCTCCTCTGACTCTGTGTTTCTACAATTACAGGTAACTACCTACCGCGGCCCCTCACTCTTGACCCCTCTCCCTCTGCCTTGGTTACTGAAACATCTTCCAGACCCATCTAGATAATAGGGTTGCCATTAGCCTGATGTCCCTTGAGAAGGAAAGTGAAAGTGCTGTGGCTAGGATTGGATATATAGGTTTCATTAAAACAAAAACAACTCTGGTTATGCTTTTAGTGGATGAATGAGGGGTAGGCAGGGTTGGGTTGATCCCAGACCCAAATCCTTGGTCTTGCTGATCATCTCACAGCTGAAACATGTTGGGAATCATAGCTTTGAGGTAATGGAAGATAGCATTGACTGAGTTCTTAGAGTGGACCAGACACTGTCCTTGTTCACATACGTCATATTTTAATCTTTACAACTACAAGGTATCTACTATGATTGGCCAACTTTCATATCAGTGCCAAGTGCAACATTAGTTTTTAAAATGGCCAACTCCTGTTTTCCAGAAAAAGGATCTAAAGGGCAATGAGATAGAAATCTTGAGCAATTTCTTGAAGGTCACACAGAGCTAAGTGGTGGAATCCCTGGGTCTGTTTTGTCAATTCAGACTTTTGCTTCTCCCCACTCTCTCAACCCCTCTCGACCCCTCACAATCCCTCTCAAGCCCTCTCATCTGAGAGCATTGGATGCCTCATTTCCCTGAGATCAGCAGAGATTAAGTACCTACATTCCTGTGTTCAACCACAACAAGCACCCCTAAGATTTCTGATTTTTCTTTTTTTCAGCTTGATAGAGGAAGAAAGGTTTAGTGGGAAAAGAGCTGGGCTTAGGATCAGAACTAGATCCCAGTCGGATCCTACCTACCACTTGATAGCTATGGGACCCTGGAAAACTCAATTCACCTTTCTGAATTTCTACTTCACCAATGGCCTCACTTGCCATTGGTAAATTGGAAATGATATCTACTGAGTGCTGAAGGTGGGCAAGACATGTCTATATCCATTACCTCTCTAAATCCTTAACCATCCCACAAATCCCAGTAAGGCTCTTTAGCATTTCCATTTATTAGTTGAGAAAATTTGGTTCTCCTTGAGGTAAACACCTGGTACATTTCTCTGGATATAAGCTCCCACCTGCATGTGGCACTGGCCCACATTCCTGTCTGCAGAATTCCTCATCCCAGACTCTTTCCAACGTTTTCCAGAGAGGTTATTTGGTTTCCAAGCCCTCTCTCCTCCCAGGCCAGCCACATCCTTCAATTCGGTCAACAGGTAGACAAGTAGCTCCTCTGTGCAGGAGGCTGCACCATTGGGGAGAGGGGATTCCCAGAACCTTTTGAAGCTGACATGATTGACAGCGGCCAACTGCTTGGTAGAGTTCTCATCTTCTCAAGGAAGCCATGTCATTCCTGCTCATTTGACTCCATCTCTCTACATTGAGACATGCCTTTATTTGCATGTCTGCTGGGACTCCTGCAAGATGGGAGTAGAGAGATGTGACAGTGGCCAGTTGTCAGGGAAGGATCATTAGCACATACTGAGGCTTTCTGCACAGGGCTCTATGTTGCACTAAGGGCCAGAATATTTGGTGCTCACTCAGGCATCCAGATGGGCCAGAGTCTCTACTCCATGGGCAGGATGAACCTGCTGATCATGGTTATAAGAGGTTACTGTGGTCATTAAAAGCTCAGTCTCCAGCAAGCATGACTTTCCAATGGTAAGAAAACAGGGGGCCATTTTATTGTGTGGCATTATCTTCATTGGGAAAAGCACTTTCATGACCCCAGGCTACCATCACCCTTAGAACAGTCAATGTATTCTTAAGCATGAGTGGTGGATGTTTTCTTCCTGAGCTCCTGCACTGGTGGAGTGGTGGCTTACTGGGAAAATCTTACCCGTCAGGCAGGGGCCTGCACAGGGTGTCAGGGGCTGCAAACTTCTAGCAGTTTCTTCTTTTTTCTATAGAGATCCTGTTAAAAACTGATGTTGCTTTCCCAAGTCCTTCCTGAGATCCTTCAAAACAATTGCAGGAAGAAATGTGTTGTTTGTTTGTTTGTTTGTTTGTTTTCTCAGGTTTTTAATTGTACAGATTTCATCTGATAGTATATCTCAAACCAAACCCTAAAGTATTTTTTTTTAAAGATTTTTACAGTAAGAGTAGAAGAGTATGTGCCTAGTTTGGTTCTTCATTTTTACACTGAAGGTTGTGGCTTGCCTTAAAAATAAGTTTGACTTTGGCAGGGATTTCTAGCTAATGAATAAGAATACTAAAGTCCACATCAGTGCCAAGTGCAACATTAGTTTTTTAAAATAATGCAAATTTAACTTTAAACAAATTTAGGTGGAAAGACCCTAAAAACAAATGATGGGGTTAAAGTGTTATGTTGATTTTTCCTTTAAGCCAACTTTTCTGGGCATTTACAAATTGGTAGGAACCAAAGATGATATCAGCATTCAAAAGCGATTATCCCACCAGCCCAAACTTCTGCTGGAAAAGCAGGTTTGCTGAGAAAGCCTTATGGAGTTTCCATCCAAAAATTCTTCCCACCTGGAGGTGGCGCTATAGTCTGTCTCTGATCGTGCTTTATAGTTGGGCACAGGTGGCTTGCTTTGTTTTTTGTTTTCCAATGTAACTTAAATACATGCTTAATACTGAAGCGTCTTAACTTTATAGTTTCTTTCCCTTACTTTGCATATCTTCTCTTCTGCAATCTCCCATTTTCTTCCTTTGTTCATTTTCCTTTCTTCCCTCCCTCCCTCCCTTCCTTCTTTCATATTATAACAAACTTGACTCTAAATTAGTTTTTTCTGACAGCAAAAGTCTTACATGACTGATGGTTGATTCTGCTAGAAACGTGCAACTACACTTGTATTTGATGTCATTTTCCCAGTATTTTTCTCCACTATTTCTTTTCTTAACTGTGCATAAATCCCAAGCTATAGTTTGGGATTCTACCTTAATATCAACATTATTCATTTTGGTAACTATGATTCTTTGGAGTAAATTTCTTGACTTTCTTCATGGGGAGATATGTGGTAAGCTCCCCCAACTCCTTCTACTGACTAAAAAAGAATTTTTTTTCTAATTTTCCTTTCTTTTAATCTTCTCTCTTCAGTCTGGGGATTCAGGCTGGGTATGACAGCCGGGGCTACTGTGAATGAAGTGATAGGGAATTAAAGGAAAATTGCTTGAAATCTTTCATGTTGTAGCTTAGAAGTAAACTGTTTGGTCAATCTAGTGTTCTGAAGAAACCTGTGCTGACCCATGGAGCCCTGTACCATCTCCACATCATCCATCTTGCTGTCTTTTCAGGACATTTTTTGGCCCCTGTCATATACACATTTGAAGTTTATTCTATAACCAGGACAAACTTGTCAAGTGGAAAATTCCCCAGCTCCCAGCATTAAATGCACAAACTTTGAACAAAGATGTTGAGAACTCCTCTTGCAAGACATGCACTGTAATTTGTGACAACTCCCCAGCCCTCTCCTGCTGTTTGTCTTAATGCAGCAAGAACACCATACATCTTCAGATTAGAAGTTCTGAAATGTATTAGGAAACCATTGCCTTGTACTCCCTGATCTGTGATGGTTTGCGTCTGGACTGTCCCCCAAAGCTTCTTGTGTTGAAGGTTTTGTCTCTAATGCACCAGTGTTCGGATGTGAAGATCATTGGAAGATGAAGATCATTAGATCATGAAGGCTCTGAATTTATCAATGGATTAATCCAGTCAGGGATTAATAACTGGATGGCACTATTGGGAGATGGTGGAAACTCTAGAAGCTGGGGCCTATTGGAGAAAGTAGGTCACTGGAGGCCTGTGCTGGAAGGGCACATCTTGTCCTAGGCCCCTTTCTCCCTCTACCTCCTGGCTGCCATAAGGTGAGGAGATTTGCTCTGCCCATCATTCTCACCATGACGCTCCGCCTCACCACAAGTCCATGGCAATGGGACAAGCAACTGTGGGTTGAAACCTCTGACGCTATAAGCCAAAATATATCTTTTCTCCTCTACGTTGATTTTCTCAAATATTTTGGTCACAGCAATGAAAAGCTAACACACCATCTCAATTTATCCAGAAACCTGTTCCTTATCTAACATTGTTGCTCATAGAATTCAGCATAGAAGAGTTTTATCCCCAGTCTTGCCAGCTCCTTTTGGGCCATTCAAATCCTACTGTAAGTGTCATTTCTTCCGAGGGGATTTCCTTGACGTCCAGCCTTGGGCATTTCTGGAGGCACTTGTCCACTGTGTAGGCCCCATTTCAAATCTGATAGTTCTAATATTTTATATTATTATTATTATTATTATTATTATTATTATTGTTCTCCCACAAAATAATGTTGATGATTCTACAAGAACAGGAAAATTTTCTGCTTTATTTGTTATGAAACCCCATCACTGGGTCAATTAGCTGTTACTATGTAACAAACCACCTCTGAGACTTAGGGGCTTAATACAACATACCACTTATTTATTTGCTCATGATTCTGTGCGTCAGCAATCTGGGAGGGGTTCTGGTCAGCCAGAATTCTCTATTCAATGGGCTATTAACTGGGCTCACTCACGCATCTGCAGTCAGCTAACAGTTAATGGCCCACTCCCAGGCCCAGCAGTTGGCCGGGTATCCGCAAGGGTAATAGAGGTAACTGTGGACTTACATGCCATTCTTCATCTGCAGACTTGCTTAGACTCTTTCATATAGTGATAAGTCACAAGGTTCCTGGGAACAAGAGAAAGCGAACCCCAAGAATTCAGCACTTTTCAAGACCCTTGAAAATATTTTGCTAATAGTTGTCATTAGCAAATCAGGTTGGCCAAATCAGGTCCCATGGTCGAGCCAAGATTAAAGAGGTAGAGAAATACACTTTTGAGGGGAGAAGCTTCTTCCAAGTCAGGAGGTCAATACAGAGATGGGAAGAATTTATGACTATGAAATTTACAGTAAGCAACTGGCTCAGCACTTAGTGTGTGGACAATTAATAAATACTTGTTGAGTGAATGAATGAGAAAAAGTTGACTAGGTTGAATTCCATGTCCCTCACATCAGTTGTAGTTTCTGATACTATCGTGTTTATCAGTTCATGATTTCTGCCCTAAGACTCATGTTCTAAAATCACTCTGAAGTTCCACCAGAGATTAGTAATGACAGAACTTGTCTCCTGGGTGTGTGCTTGTGAGCGCTCCTGTAGCCATAGTGGTGGATACACTTCAATGAAAACACTGGACCTGTGTAGCAAGGATCACATTGTCAGAGCCACAAAAAATGATAGTGAATTTTAAAAGCCAGTTACTAATAGGCTGGGTTTTTGTAATCAGCCATAATTTATGTATAAGTCTTTAAAACTGTGTTTGTTTGTGTGTGTATGTATGTATACATATATACATATACATATATATACATATATATATATATATATATGAGAATCCAACAGGATGAATCTCCATTGTTATAATGCTATGATGTTGCTCATCTTTTCACATTGGGCAGATAATGACTTATAATAGGTCAGATCAGGTTTTAAAACACATGCCACAATGAGTCCCACCATTATGTACAACTATAATGCACCACTAAAAATATGGAGAAATAAAATAAATGCCACACTGCCAGCCTACAGAGATGGGGCATATTTAGGTAAGTTAAGAGATAGGGCTTTCACTACCTGGCATTTCAAAGATCTCCCATACTCTTTTATGTCATGCTCTCCAGATTCTGATCAAAATTATCTTCTGGTGCAACCACATTTACCTCTTAATCTAATTCCACAGATGGACTTTTATTTGGAGGTCTTAGGGACCCCCATCTTTTCCTTGTCAGATTGAGAGACATCAAAACTGAGAGTGGAGAACAAAGTATCAGCTCTATTGCAGACAAAGCTGTGCTAGAGATAGGGTTTAGATGTACAGCAGCACAGGCTGACTGATAATGAGCCCCAGGATGAGACTATCTAACCAAAGGCTGTGCTGCCCAACCACTGTCTCTCCTGATGGGGACCTGTTTCAAAAGTAAGTCACAAAAGAACAAACTAGAATTCTGGCTTCCAAAAAAAAAAAAAAAGAAGAAGAAGAAGAAGAAGAAGAAGAGAGAAACTACACAAAGATTCACTGCTTTTTTTTTCTTCCTGCAAGCAATCTCTTCTTTAAGAGAGAGGAATGAGGATAGAGGTGGAACATTCAAAGAACAAAACCAGGGAGGTTTCCTTATCACAAAACTTTGAACCCAGAATCTATTTTATAAGGTTTGCTCTAAAAGATCCATGTTTCTCATGCCTCGCTCCCCAGAAAACACAATCAAAAACCAAAAAACAAAACCTGTGCTGCTTAAATCTCCATAACTATATCAAACATGTCTATACCTTGGGCAGAATGTCATTATCCCATGTTTGGATCCAGAAAAAGTTTGAGACTTTCTTGCATTGCATTATCTAAATTGTTGGTTTAGATGTGGTTTGAATCTCCTGCCAAGCCTCAGTACACAATGAAGACAAGAACTCCTTAGCCAGTTGACAGAATTTTTGGTTGCAGACACTGAGTATTCCAATTGTTCACTGAATTATAAACTTTGCCTCCCTAAGGGCCTTATTGAGAGGCTCCTCTATAGCAAGTGCTATAATAGCTCATAGTAGTGTCACCAACTTGGTATGACTGGTAAGTACCATTGTTCCTCTATACTGTGTGATTTATTATGGGAGAAGGTAGGCATGCACAAACCCATTTTACTCACTAAACTGTCAAGGATGTATTTCCAATGTGTGATACATTTTAACATTATCAAGTGCAACTATTTTTTAATGTATATAGGGGAATCAAAATGTATTAGCACTCTGATACCCACTACCGTCATTGTAATCACACACAGACATACTCACACACTGAGTAAGTTTATTAACAGATTAACAGTTAGGAATTTTATATCAGTTCTTTTTCTCTTTGAATATAAATTTTCATTATACTTTCTGCACAGCCTTTTATTCTAATGTAATGTATTTTATGTATGAAACCATTTGATAGAAAGCCCTATTATGCTTTTCTGCATCAAAAGAGCATGCATAAGTTGATAGGTAGCTTTTTATTCTCTGTGAGCATAAATCTCTACACATTAGCTTTTTTTCTGTTGTAATCATTAAAATTATTACTTTACATATTGATCAAAACAAGAAACATTGAAATTTTTGAAAAATGTTTACTAATTAAAACAAAATTTTGTAGTAAATGTATTTCTTAATGTGATGAGTAGGCTTTTATTAGATTATGTACTTTTAAATGAATATCACTTCAGGATTCACATGAATTCTATTTCTCTCAGTCTTCTTATCTTTAAAATGTAAATACTCACAAATCATACTCAAGATTTGTTACAACAATTTCACACAATTCTTTGAACTCTTTCTAAACTACGTACAAAAAATCAGTGATTTATCATAAAAATTATTGTTAATGATCTGTTTATTGACAGCTCAGATTGAGTTGCCCATTCAATATTATTGAAAACAAACTAAAAACTACCTGCCTTGCAAAAGGATTGATTTTCAAGTCATTAGTCATTCACATTCTCAGCATCAATAATAGGACTTCAAGCTGTGTCTTTATTTAGTGCTCTCAGGTCTCTACACTGTGGGGTATGCTTCTTAGTGAGAATTAGTATAGCAGGAGATGTGCTGTTCTTCCGTAAAGTACGAGGAAAAGACATCCCACCACCACTCCAGCTTCCTGAGATTGATTCACATAAAACCATATCCGCTGGTCATTGTGCTTATGAACCTACTCTCTGAATCAAAAACACTCGGATTTATAGTCTTTGCTCAAGTCCATGACCTAAATATTCCCATGATACCAACCTCACCTCACTGAAATTCAGAATTTGGAGAAAGATGTTCAATCAGCTCCTCTGAGCCCATGTAAGCTGGATCTGGATCACTGCTGTGCTATACCTGTAGTCTTCATCTGCCCTGGTTGAAGACTCCTGCTCTAAAGGCTCAGACCTCTCTAAGTCTCCATTTTAATCTCAGCACTGTTTAGCCAAAAGAGAATTTAAATAATGATTATATCTTAGTTAAAAAAGTGGGGGGGGGGGGGGTTAAACTGAGGTCTTCTGTTTACTGTGCACAGTTCCCAGGTTAGTGCTTTTAAGAATCCTATAATCTCAGAATTGGAGGGACTATGTGGAAAGTTTGGTTCAATCCTTGCTACATACAGGAATCCCCCTTCACAACAGCATCTAGAGGTGAGCATCTGGTTAATGCAGAAATGTCCAGACAGGGCATCTTTTTCCATTGCATTGTGTTCAATTCCATTTTTTGAGCAGCTTTAAGCATTTGCTTCTTCTTTGCATTGACCAGATCCCATTCTGTGTTAATTTTAGTAAGTTATGTCTGACTTGCCCTCTGAAGGTTTCAAAATAAATCTGATTCCTCCTTCACTAGACAGCTTTCAATTATCAGAAGATTGTAATCATAATTTCGGTCCTCTCTTTTCAGTCTGTGTGTATAGTACAGCTAATAGAGTCACAGCAAACACTAGTTTACACTGGGGTCCAAAATCTGTGAAAATCATTGGCTATCTAAAGAAGGCTCTCTGATTTTATTTACAGGAATACTATTTTACCTTTAAAAATTAAATCATTTGAGTCCATCATCTGAGATAAAATATTTATCTCTCAAGTTCTCTTTCTCTTTCCACACTGAACTTCAGCTTTCTTACCAAAGAAATTTATACTTGTTTATCCAAATTGATTTTCCCTGCTTATATGGAAGAAGCATATATTTCAAAGTGCATGATTGGAGAGCACACTAAAACTTGTATCAAAGACTGATTTTATTGGTCATACCATATTCTCTAGCTAAATACACGTGCCTCGGTTCCCCAGAGAAGCAGAATCTAAGGATGTGCCCAATTCTTCCAAATTCATCAGTTAAGAAAACGACTCTTCCTTTCTCAGGAAGAATAAGTAAAGATGCAGAGAAAGAACATGCCATTAGACCTGGGAGGGAAGAATTGAAGCTGTCCAAATGGTATGCATAGAGTATCTACGACAAATCCACTATATATAAAACCCTGCGTGAGGGTGAGATACTTCTTCCCAAGATCAGAAACAACACCAGTACTTCCATTTTAGTCACTTTTGTCCAGTGTTGTACTGAGGATTCCAGAGAAGGAAATTAGGCAAGAAAAAGAAAGCAATATCACTGGTGTTGGAAAGGAAGAAGTAGAGCTATCTCCATTTGCAGGTGACATGGACTTGTACATAGGAAATTCTAAGGAACCCACTAAAAATTTATAACAACTAATAAGCAAATTCAGCAAGTTTTCTGTGTACAAGATCAATGTAGAGAAATAAACTGTATGTGTATGCATTAGCAATGAACAATCCATAAAGAGAGATTAAGAAAACAGCTCCATTTGTAATAGAACCAAAAAGTACAAAATATCAAGGAATAATTTTAACAAAAGGAGTACAAGACTTGTACACTGAAAATTCTAAACCATTGTTGGAATGAATCAAAGATGATATAGATAAATGGGAAAACATACTATGTTCATATATAATATCAATATTGTTAAGTTTTAAATTGCACTAGATTATGATTTCCAAATTATTTTAATGTACCTGTGCCAATTTAAAAAAAATATTTGCAAAACTGAAAAATTGGGATTTGATGGGTTAAATAAGATCCTTTATAAATAGTTCTAAATGCTGGTTTTTCTCAATGGCATTAAGGAAATCAGAGCATGGCAGGAGGAATCTATGTAAGAAAAGAGCTGTCATGAAGTTCTCTCTGTGGGAGTGGAAGGGGATGGCGGGGCTTAATGAGTCAATGATAGAAACAGATACAGGGTGAGAGGAGTTTTGTAGGAGGTCACTTTGCTACAAGGTAAACTGAGAGGCTCTAGTAAATCATAGGTCATTGATGTTCATCATACGATTGTGTTAGAACCCCTAAAGTTTATCTTAATAATTAATGTACATAGAAATTTGATGGCATTTGATGAGTCCAAGGCTATTATTTTTCAGGAGTCCTTTTTGTTACCAAAGACTATTTCCAGTCATTCTTTCAGAGCATGGGGCTCATGCTATCAACTTTCATTGAGCTCTATAGAGGGGAAGCCATTTTATAAAAGTTACCAATCCAATGTTTGCTGGATTACATGACCCCACAGGATCCTTTAAGTTATGTGCTGGGAATTGGCCCAGGAAAGTCACAAATACCATCTGATCTTTGAAACAGTCTTTCCATTTTGCTTGATGTCATAGCCTAAATCATGTATATGGCTATGACAAAACTAAAGACAATCCTTAGAGACTTGTGTCTCTGCTATGTAATGCTGTCAGAAAGTCGAGAGACATAATTCTACAGGACTTGATTTGGAGAACATAACAGATCATCCACATATTATTTAAAAGAGGGTCTTGAGTGATTTGGATGCTTCTAAGGCTATGATTAAGTAATTTTGAGAAGATAATACAAAGCATCAAGAGCATAAAATTAGTATGTGTGTGTGTGTGTGTGTGTGTGTGCGTATATATATATATATATATATATATATATATATATATATATATATCTTGATTTCTGTATATGTAGTTGATTTCTCCAAGCAAATGCAAATAGGTGCAATAGGTGCTATGTCTGCTTGGAAGACTATACTGAAAATACAGAGCATAGCTATAACAATGAAAATTGATTGACAACACTAATGGTATTACAATTTGAGGCTGTCGGAAAGCAAAGGGCACACTTTTATTAATGATACTTTTATCTCGGACAATGAGCAACCATGCCTATTTGTCTTTCTGACAGGACGGGGGTAGGTGTATAGGAGAATGAGTCTTATCTGGAGGCCTGAAGTTATCGTGGGCTGCTGTCCTTCAATGCCTCCTTTTTTCCAGTGGATATGGGGACAGTTTTGGTGAGAATTTTGCTAAATTCAGACATTAAGGATAGGAAGGAGAGAAAGGAAGGAAGTTATCCTACTGTCCTCAGTATGACTGCAATAGGTCAGAAACCAGTGGATGCAGAACTTTTGAGTAGAAAAAGAGACAACTAGATAACTAGGCATTGGGAATCCAAATGTACCTTATCCAGAAGAGCCCTGAGTAGTGAGATATAGTAAGTCCAAAAGACCAAACGAAAGCAAAAAAAAAAAAAAAAGAAAATAGCCCAGAATCATTTGGAAATAGGAAGTTTGTTTTTGAAATTGTATGGAAATTTCTCCTTTTTGTGCTTAAGGGCAATTGTGGGCAGAGTTTGGAGGCTACCTTTTCAGAAATTGTCATTCTGTTAAAGTTATGAAGACTTTTATTCTTCAAGCTAAAGCAGGGTAATTGTTTCTCTAATGTCTTCTTTTCTTCTAGTAATGAACAGTGTCTTGGTTTATATCAGATAGAGAGGCACCCTTGTTAATGGATTTCTCTTAACAGCTTACTCTGAATAGCTATTCTTTGGTCTATGACTCTTTCTTTCTTTTCTTTCTTTCTTTCTTTCTTTTCCTTTCTTTGTTTCTTTCTCTTCCTTCCTCCCTTTTCTCTCTCTCCCTCCCTCTCTTTTTTCTTTCTTTTTTTTCTGTCTTTTTCTATCTAAGTCAAAGTACCATCAAAGTGCTCAGTAAGCCCTGATAGTTTAGGAGATGGAGAGATTTTTGCCATCTTGTCTTCTGTTTTTTTTTTTTTTAAATTAAACACGGTAGCCTTTATTTAAGAACATCAACAAAGAATGAGAATAAAGAAATTGTTGTATCTTTGTGCCTATTAAGACTATAGTATTCTCTTAAAATAATGTTTAAGCAATTTCTGAAATCAGAGATGGACTTATTACAACTCTATTTATAAAGCTGGATTATTGACCAATCAATTTTGCAGAAAAGACCTGTGAGATAGCTGCTAATTAATCTGACCTGTAGTTTATCAGTAAATTTTAGAATCTTTTAAGTTATACAAGGTCATGAACCAACTGATAGAGATCACATAGTACAGGATAAAAAGATCATGGGACAAATCTAAATTCTTCATTTAACTGTCTTCTATCCAAGGGTTTAATTACAATATGCAAGTATCATCTTCATCAATACTAAAAGCTGCAAGAGCAATAAGACTGGTCTTCATACCCACTTACATTTTAAACCATTCCAGGTACTCTCCACTGGGAAAGCTGAAAATGGCCTGGTGTAGACTCAGAGGTACTAAAAGGAGCAGAATAAGGGAGAGGGGAGGGCTGATACATATAGAATGTAGGAGGAAGTTGATTTGGATTTGAGCCAAGAGAAAAAGACGAGAGTTTATGTTCAAATTTTTAGATTCTGTATATTCTTATTAACTTTTTCTAAGGAGTCTCTAAGGGAAGTGAATTTAGAATTTTCCTCTCTTTTATGTGCCTATTAATAACAATGGGAAAATCTGCTCATCATTAATTATTTAGAAACTTCAATCCATTCATTCTCAGGTGTTGTGAAAATGGATCATCTTATACACATCTCAGATTTGCCACAGGGGTCACTGAAGTTTAAAACTGTCCTCAGTATGATCCCAATAGGTCAGAAACCAGTGGATCCACAACTCTGAAGAGAAAAAGAGACAATTAGGTAACTAGGCATGGGAATCCAAATGTACCTTGTCCAGAAGAGCCCTGAGTAGTGGGATATAGCAAGTCCAAAAGACCAAACCAAAGACAACTATAAAGAAAGAAAAAAAAAAAGGTGGCACTTCAATGCCAAGGAAGCAGAACTCTTGTTCATTTGGATTAGAACTCACATAACTGTGGGATTCCTGGAAGGGAAGACATCAAAAGTCTTTGATGCTTTCTGTTATCATCAATGAGGCCCAGGCAGAACTGCAAAAAGACAGTCCTGATCCAAACAATGGCACCAAAAACCTTGGAAGAAAATCAACCAGGACATGGATGGATAAGCCTTTGCTCAAACTGGCTGAGCACAAGAAGGCTCCAAAAAGCTTCTGACTTAAGAGAAAATGATGCAAAGATTTTTTTTTAAGAGCAATAGCAAGAGGGATCAGCAAGGCTTAGCCTTTGGGAGAATACTCTGTCTCAAAAGAGAGGTAAATTTAAATTGCACTTCTATAAACATTGATGAGCCTGTACCACTACAATATGCTGATTTTCATTCTTTTGGATAAATACCAAGGAGTGGGATATGATGGTTCCATTCATAGTCTTTTGAGGAATATGCATACTACTTTCCAAAGTGGTTGTACTTATTTGCAGTCTCACCAAAAATGTATGAAAATATGTCTCTTCACCCCATATGCGCCAGCATTTATTATTATTTGTATTCTTGAAGATTGCCATTCTAACTTGAGTGAAATGAAATCTCAATGTAGTTTTGATTTGCATTTCCCTGATTGATAGGGAGGTTGAACATTTTTAAAAAATTGTATTGTATTGCTTCTTTTGAGAAATGTCTGTTTAGTTCTTTTGCCCAATTGCCACATTATAAAACCAACCCCAGTGCCTGACAAGAAATGGAGTAAAGAAAATGTGGCATATATATATATATATATATATATATATATATATACACACACACACACACACACACACAGTGGAGTTTTAAAGAATAAAGAAGAATGAAACTAAGGTATTTGTAAATGGATGGAACTGGAGAACATCGTGTAAGAAAAATAAGTCAGACTCAGAAAGTCAAAGGTCAAGCATTTTCTCTCCTATGCAGAAGCTAGAGCAAAATAAGCAAAAAATAAATAAATAAAAATACAAAAGGAAAGAAGAAAGGAAGGGAGGGAGGGAGGATGGGTGGGAGGGAGGGAGAGAGGTCCCATGAAAATAGAAGGGGGATCAGTGGAGTAGAGGAAGGGTGTAGAGGGAGGAAGGGTGTAGAGGGAGGAAGGGATGGAAAAAGGAAATAACTGCAAAAACTAACCAGATTATGCTATGTACATAAATAAACCTCAGTGAATCCCACCTTCATGTGTATCTATAATGCACCAACTGAAAAAGCAACAAATAAACAGAAGGAAGATCACTAGAAGAAGGTGAACAGAGAGAAAGAGGAAGTACTAGGGACTGAAACAGAACAAATTATATTCCATGCATGTAAGATTATGTATGTTCTTCAGTCTCTGAACAACTCCAAGGTCCTCTTTGCTGCAGAGTAAAGACCAACCTACCTTACCTGAGGTTTAAGACGTTTCCAGTACAACACCATGATATAACTGACTGTGGTAGATACTCTGGTGCCCTAAGTCCACCTCCTGATCCAAGTTTGATTTTAGCAGCTGCTGTGGTGGATGGCTCCCTGGGGACTAATTCTCACTTAACGATGACTGTGTTGCCTCAAGCATAAGACACTAATGTCTTCTCTCTCTTTCATGAGAACAGAGAAATCAGTTTCCTTAGGGAAAAACTTCTATCAAGGGGTGACTGGAGCCCCTGGACAAGGGCCTCTGGTTTCCCATTATTCAGGTGTAAATTTCTGTATGATTCTAAGTGGGTACCAAAGGAATTAGGTCCCTATTACTTACAGATACCACTTAGTTAATGCGTCCTCTCCTTAGATTAATCATCCTTCCTTTCCCATTTCACTTTACCTATTATCTGCCTCCTGTGTCTAAGTCCTCGTCTCAGGCTTGGGGCTGAGGTTGAGGAGCTAAAGTAAGACATGAGCCATACCTAATATATATATATTCATTTAATAGCCATCAAGTATTTATTAAGTGTATATTATAGACCAGACATTGGTATAGAGGCTGGAGACTCGGCAGCGAACAAAAGAGGAAAATACCCATCCCTCATGGAACCATGAAGAGACACATTTGCATCCTCAGATCAGGATAGTAAATTCCACAGGAGGTTATGGAGCTGGGAATTGTGCTCCTTCTGTTTCTTCATAGACCAGAAGTTAGACTTTTTTCTATCTGCCTACTATGATAATTTCAAAATATAACATCAAGTTTTAATCGGATAATAAGAGTGATACATTTTTACCATTGAAAATTTAGAAAATATAGAGAAAGCACAGAGGAAAAAAAAATTAAAAGCAACTAGTCACCCCGACCCAAAGGCATCCATAAATATCATGTTAGTTTAATATATTTCTAGGCATTCAAAACTTATTCTAGTTTTAAAATACTGTCTATTTAAATACTAACAGTAAATTTTAAGTACCAATATATTAAAATCAATCAAAGTTATCATGCCTTTTTAAATCTACTTGCCTTTTTCAGATTAACTTTGTAATCATATACATTATTTTGGTATATTTGACATGATACTAATTCAGTGTCCCTACCAAGGAACCAAGGCATGATTTTCCATGTATTCAAACATCCTTTCATGTCCTTTGGGAGAGATTTATAGTGTCTTTTATATAGGTTCCAAGTATTTTTACTACATTTATTTCCAGATATTTTATATTTTGGGGAAAATATTTTCCATTATATTTTTAAATTAATTAGAAAAAGATCATTTTTGGGTATGTTTGTTTTTTACCAATTAGTATACTAAGTTCTTTTACTAATACTATGCTTTTTCAAAAGTCTTTCTGAATCTTCTAATTAGATAAGGTAGGTAAAAGGAAGTGAGGCTCCTAACCTGCCCTGTTACACAATAAACACCTTCTTTCGTCTTGCTCTGTGCCCACCAATTATCTTATTCTCCCAGGAGTTGTGGTGGGTTAGTTTGATTGGTCAGCATCTAGCAAAGCTAAATAGGACACATTTATTATTAGGTACTGAGTGTTTATGTGTGTGTGTTCGTGCACTCACACATATATGTGTTTTACTTATCAGATTTTGGTTATTAGAGTTATTCTAGCTTCAGAAAACAAATTGGGATTTTTTTTCAATCTCTTTTTATGAACTAATTAAAAACAACATGGGTATTTTCTACTCCTTGAAGGAGTCACGTGTAAAATTAATCTTATCTCATGGAGGTAGTTTTTGAAATCAGAGGGGAAAACCTTCTTTGATTATTACAATTATTATTTTATACTTCTTGAGTCAACTTTGATCATTTATATCCTCCAAAAGCATTATAATGTCATTAAAATGCTTTAATGGCATTTAAAAATTTTGGTTTTTTTTCTACCTCTTATGGACTCTTTCATTTCTAATGGAAGATAGTCTTGTCTTCTTACCCCACAATCTCCACTTCTTCCCACTGCAGATGTATCTACTTCTCTTACATTATAAAATTATCTTTCAGAACAGTTTCTTTGGTTTATTAAAGTGGTTTTTTCCATTGCCTTCTAATTCATTTCTGCTTTCCTCTTTATTCATCCTTTTCTTCTACTTAGGCATATTCTGTTAATTTCCTAACTTCTTAAAACTGAACAGTCATTTCCTTTATATTTATTCTTTAGTCTTTAACAATGAAAGGATTTATGGCAATGCAATTTCATTTCAGTACAGCTTTGACCACATCTCATAAATTTGATATGTGGAATTTTTTGATACGTGGAATTTTTATGGTAGCATAAATTTGATATGTGGAATTTTTATGGTAGCACCATTTATTTCCTCTATGATGTAACGTTTATTTAGAATGATATTTTAGAATTTCCAAGATTTTAAAATTGAAATGTTCGTTATTAAACTCCTGTTTTTATTGCTCTGTTTCCCATCATCCAGTTTAAGAACATCTGCTTCTTACGAAGGTGGAATTGCAGTGTATTTTCTGTACTCTCTCCAATTAGTCTACCTTTTAGTTATACTTGCTTCTTCTCACCCCTATTGTAGTTAGCTTGGAATTCTTGGTGTCTTATTTTTTTTATGTTTCTAACTCTACTTCTCTAAATAGTAAAGTCAACTTGAAGATGGAACCCATGTTTCATAATTCTTTGTGTATCCTCACAGTATTTTACATGTTAAACATATTAAGTGATCAATACCTATAAGTACATTGCTTTATATTTCTGGGATAGTTAAACTGACAGAACATACCTGGGATCAAAGCCCTTGCTAAGTGATGACGCGACTGGCCATTTGGTTAAAATGTACTTACAATATGCATCCCCCTTCTGGTCCTGCAGTTCATCATCTGAGGCCACCCTTTCTTGACAATGATCATGCACATGATAAATAATACAATTAATACTGATCGTTTGTTGAGCACATCTACTTTCCAAGCACTGCTTAGGAACTTTGCAAAAAAATATTATTTCATAATCCTCACAGTTTCTCCTTCAGATAGGCGTGATCATTATCCTATTTCACAGATGAGGAAAATGGAGCTCAAGATCAGCACCCTGCCCAGACTCTTTTAACTGTCAAAGGCGAAGCCTGGATTGGATCTTGCATCTTTTTCTTTTACTTCTTTTCCACTGTGTCTTGTTAATTTCTTCTTCCAGTCATTTACTTATTCTCTCTCATATCCTGTCCCAAATTCAAACACCTAAATGTTTGCTGGTTAATTTGTCCAAGGCAGTACTAAAAGACAAAGAACATAGGCACGAATAAAACATGTTTTTGGTGACCATCCAGGGTCCACTGGGGTCTTTTCTTTTACCGATTGTAAACCAAAAAAATGTTAACAGAATGTGCTGATTGTCCCTGCTACTTCCCTGCCATCCCCCTGCTTCTCTTTCTCTGCTTCCAGGACATTCAGGTATTTACCTCAGAGTTTGTCCAAGCTGATTTTGGATACTGGCTGCCAAAACTGGGGTGGGTGACGTCTGCTCTCAGTATGTGCAGAAAGAACTAGGGTTTTAATGGCCTTCCTCCACCCACCCTCAACTTTGTTTCCCTTAGGACAAAATATAAGTTTAAAGCCAAAGTCAATTACAACCGTGTTATTATTTCTTATGGAGAAAATTGATGTTGCTAACCTGCAATATGTGCCAGACTCCTGAAACTTACACAGAAACCACTCTTGGAGACAGGAACACAAGCTTCAGAAACATGTTTTATATGAAAGAAACAACCAGTCTTTGTTTGCCCAGACTGTTGGTCATATGAGCTCAGAACAAACTTCATGAGCTCTTATCCATAAGATCTTCTCTTCTACATTTTGGCCTCTCTTGCAGTGCATTACCCAGTTCTGGCCCACACAATTGCCATAATACCACCTGTCAATCACTATGCACCACCTAGAGTGACAAACAAAATGAAGGTGGGGCCCGCTGCACCCTGCCTCCCTGATTTGAAATCTTCCATGAGTTTTTGTTTTTGCTGAGATTTCAGCTCTTCACCAGAATCATCCTCTCCATTATCTTGCCATGTCCCACCATTTTCTCTTCCTTCACTCTGCTTTTCTTCTTGCTATTCAAAACTCTTAAATTAGATGATTATTAGTCCATTTGTGATTTTCCTCTCAATAGCAAATAAGGCAGGTACTTTCTTTTATTACTATCTTCAGAGTGCTAAAACAGTGTCCAACATGCAGTCAGCCCTCAACATGTATTTGTTGAATGATTAAATGAATCAGAATGAATCATTATAATGATCTTTACTGTTTTCCTTTCATTCACCATGTTTCCTATAATCTTCTCCAGCTTCTTTGTCACCTTTATTATATTGATATTAACATCATTTTGTCATGATCTGTCATGCAGTGATGGTGCTTTATAATTCCCATGGACCTATCCCATCCTTCTTTCCTCTGATATTCTCAGCACTCACTCCTGTTCTCAGGTGAAATAGACATGTGAGAATTATTGTTCTCCATCCACAGATGAAGATATTAATCATCAAAGAAGTCAATTAACTTGCTGGGGGTCACAGTCTGGAACAGGAGCAAGGCCCCTCCATTGTTGGTTCCTCTGTCATGGTACCTCAGGCCTTTCCTTCTTCAATCTCACATAGCACTTTACCTGATGCAATACACTTAGAAAGGTGAAGCCCTCCTGACCAAATCACCTCCCACAGAGACCACCTTCTAATATCATCACCTTGGTAATTAGGCTCCAACATTGAATTTTAAAGGAATAAATCCATTCAGATCATAGCAAGGACCAAATGGCACCAAAGTCTTCCATGATTTGACCTCTAGCTTCCTCTTCAGCCTTTGCACCCCACACCCCAGTGCTCTAACTCTAAGGATGTTTTAGTCAACTTTTTAAATTTTTTTTCCGCTGTGATGAAAGGCCCTGATGGGAACAACTGTAGGGGAGGAAAGGTTCACAGTTTCAGAGGTCTCAGTCCATAGACAGCTGGCTCTATTCCTCAAGGCTCTAGGCGAGGCAAGACATCAGGGCAGAAGAGTAGGGTGGAAGGTAGCAGCTCACATAATGATCAGGAAGCAGACAGACTTCACTCACCAGATACACGCGCCCCCAGGAACCCACTTCCTCCAGCCATACCCTACTCACCTTCAGTTACCACTCCATTAATCACATCAGGGTATTAATTCACTGATTGGGTCAAGACCCTCATAACCCAATAATTTCTCCTCTAAACCTTCTTGCATTTTCTCACATGTGAGATTTTGGGGGACACATAATATCTAAACTATAATAAAGGAACTGTTTGCATGTTCTGAGAAGTTCTGTCTTTCTATACTATCTTTTTACATATGTTCAACCTGCCTGAACTCTCCTTTTTCATGCCCCTAACTTCCTTCTTCAATCTGCCTATTTTAAGAAGACTTTTAGGTTCTCTACCTAAAATTGTCTATACCTCCCTTGGATGACGTTTATACCCTATGACATATTTTCTATAGCCTCTTTGGAAAATTAGTGTATGTGACAGATTTTTAAGCCTCTTGAGGGTAGTAAGTATACTAGCATTCTTTGTTGCTCTACCTAACACTGACTGGTAAGGTAGGTAACACTTACTGAACACTTTCTATTTGCCAGCCACTTGGACTATTGATTTATATATGTTGTTAATATAATCCTCATAACAATCCTATGAACAAAGTGTCATCATTGCTTATATTCTACAAATGAGACAGTGAGTTTCAGGGTTGTTATATTTCAAGCCCAGGTCACTTCTTTAGTACTATCAGCAAACAAATGAATACATTCAGTTGTTCCATATACAAATTTGTCCTTGAATCCTTAGCACCTAGCCAAGAACATAAATACTTTTTAATGAACGTGGATTCAATGTTAAGAAAAATCACATGAAATGATCTCTAATCTCCTACTTGTGCTCTATGCTCAACTTTGCTTGGGACAGGTATCTTCTAATCATCTTGTGAATGATATGCCTTGTTCAAATAGAGTTTCCATTGAAATCCAGGCCATTTCTTCTTTTGTGTTTAAAAATTAAGAAGAACTGGCTTCAATGTTCTTAACAACTCTCCCTGTACCTGTTCTGGTGGGAAGATATGGTGGGTGGTATTCTCAACAACAGGACCTATTAACATGGCTTTCTTTTCTTGATGCATTTTCTGTCTTACAAAAGGTGGCCCAGCAGCAAGTCCCAATTGCAGGGATTGTGCACCATTTCCGGGCCCCTCCCCAGGCCGCCTTCACATGAATACATTTTGACTAAGAAGGTGGTATTACCCACACAGGATGCCTACTCCAACATACTTAACCAAGTCACGAGAAGCCTCTTACCTGTTTTCTTTCTAGAGTCTAGCCTAAGAAAAGTGGATTCTTATCAAACTCCTCAAACCCATAATTATAATAATAATTTCCTTGATCCATGGCACTGTTTTCAAAATTTCAGAATAAAACTGATGCACACAGGGATAATTCTTTTCTCCTGACTCCTAGGAAAATCAAGAAAGAAAACTTCAGAACTTGGGTTGAAAATAATGAATTTATCTGCCTTTATCTTTGCTAATCCAAATGTGGCCTTTGTCAAAACACAGGAAGTGAACCCACCATGAATATGAGCAGGGCCCCATTCTTCTTTAAGATCCCGGGAACCATGCTGGCTTTATTTAAAGGATAGTTGAGAAGCTCTTTGCCATTCTCTGATCTGATCAATCAGCTGCCAGTATAGAATGAATGAATAAATCAACACCGCTACCTTAAATCAAAAAACGTTCTCTATCCCCAATTTACAGGAAAGACAAGGGAAGCTCAGAAAGTTAGTTATTTGCACACTGCGATAGTAATAGCCTGGGTTTGATGGACAAATTTTGGAATCCAGACAATAATGGATTCCAATTATGTGATCTTGGGTAGTTGTATAGCCTCTCAAAACTTTGGTTTCCTCAGATGTGATGTGGTGATGACAGTGATATCTGTCTCAAAGGGTTAGACCCAGAATGAGCCATTTTCTCTCTTGTCCAGCTAGATTTCTGGGTGATTGAAATGCTGTTGAACATGGAGAAATGCTTGACAAGTGGAGTGGGATGAAGGAATGGTAGCACAGTGCAGAGCACAGAGTAAGTATTTAGTAGGTGTTGGCTGTTATCATTATGACTGTCCAAAAGGAAGCAGGATTCAGAGTTAGGCCTCGGTGGCCCTGAGAGCAAGGCCAGGTTATTCCTCTTCAGAGCTGTCCCTTCCTTCTCTCTCTCATCCTTTTCTCTCCTTCCACTGCTCCTGAATCTTCCTATCTTGCAGCCAGTGAAATGACTTTCCAAATAGATTCTGTTACTTAATTCATCCTGTACCAACTTGCCTAAACCTGATCAACAAAACTTTGAAGATTCCCAATTGTGTAGGAGGAGAAATCCAGATTTTGTAACCTAACCCTCAAAAGCCCTGTTTATTTTTTTCCCTAGACCCACTAAGTCCTCCAGACTTCTTTCCTGCAATGCTTTTATTACAAACTGTACTTGGCAATCTGAACAACTCCTGTGCCCCAGAGTTCTGCCTCTTTGCATCCATTCATCATGCCTGTCCACCGTAATGCAATTACCATTTTTTCCTCAGCCAGACCAAACTCTACTCACTCTTCAAATCCCTGCCCAAAGAAGCCTTCCCGAGCCACTCTAACCACTGTTATCTCTTTCTTCTTCTGAATTTGACAATATTTGAGACTATGCCTCTTATATGGCCTTTTTTAAAAAATCTGAAAACATATTTATTTATAACCCAATCTCTATGCTACTTGTATTATTGATTTGCAAACAGGTGTGTCTTATTATTGCCGGAACAGGCAAATGCTAGTGTTTGCTGAAGCATTAAAAGTAAGTAAGCAATTTCTCTTTGAACTTCTATCTCCTCATATAAAATGGAAATGAGAGTTTCCATACTTCTGGGATGTTGTGAAGGCTATAACAATAATATTTTACACTCCATAAAATGCTTTGCACGTAAAATATGCTCCATAAATAGTAGCTATTGTTGTTGTGAAATATTTTTTTGTTTTCTAAATTTGAGTAAAAATGGGCTGAGCCTATTCTAAAAATACCAAGCAATTTTTCTTTTTCAATTTGTAAAGCCAGCTCTGCAGCTTTTTGCCCTTCTAACTTTGGAAGAGTCCAATTTCCTACATATCAGGTGCACCTACATTCATGATTACTCCTGTTTTCGTGAGGTACCTTCTATCGTTAATGCAAATCTTTCCGACTGTTCCTAGCACTGCCTCCTTATTTCTGTCCAATTTTCCAGGCAAGGTTCAGTGTATGTAGAAAGCAAAGCAGACATTGCTTCAGGGATTGGAAATCCACAGATACATCTGTCACAAATGGGGCTGCTAAGAAGAGCCCAGTGAGAAGGCTTGGGCCTGTGAAGGAGTCAAGGTGGCCAAAAGGCTTAGGACTCTCCCTCACCCGCACCTCACCTTACCTCACTTCCTACAAGGGCGCCTCCCAGAAGGCCTTTCAATCTACCTCTTTCTTTTGGGTTGTGCCTGTTTTGATTAGATTAGTTTTATGTTGAGCCTGGAGGCGGAAGGGCCGGGGATAATATCAGGAGGGGTTTGGATGTCGTGCAATTTCCTTTTACGACTAGCAATGGCACAGAGAAATCTCCCCAGCATTTCTGTTGAGATCTTTCTCACTTCCAAAGGTCAAGGAGGAAGGGTTGCAGGGGTAGGGAAGAGATTCCGACAAAATTCTAACCCACGAAGAAATCACAGCCTCTCAAGCCAGGACCCCTGCTTCCTGGAGTTCCTTTCTTCTGGAGAACAGAGGGAAATTTGTCAGGCCTGCATGTGGAAGAGCTGGCTACTAGATGGCTTGCTTGAGCAGAGCGCTGACTCTGGTAATTAACTCTTCAAGAGTTTTACAACTTCCACTGTCATGGTCAACAATTAGCGTCCTAACGACAGTGCTCTCCTACCAACCATGGCTTGACGGCTCTAAACGGTGTTTACAACCTCCAATGGGCCATAAGGCGGAAAAATGTGTTTGCCACAGCTCAGCATATTTATGTTATATTTATACTAGCAGACACCTGGGTATTGGGTTGCAGGATCTGAGGCATGCATTTTGTCTGCCTTTTTTCTGGAAGAGAAACAACCCTTTAAGGCAGTCACCTTCTTGAGCTCCTGTAATTCTCTGTATGTGAATCACTTAAAGCACTTGCTTAAACTATAGCTTTCTGGGACCCCACTGCAGAAATTCAGAATTGGACCCTGGCTCAAGAAACTGGATTTGACAAAACCCCCAAGATTATGGATGTAACTATGGTACCCGCAACCTACTCAGGACTGAGAGCACATGACCTTCTGTGCAGTGAAACTATGTGATTGTTTTTCTTCATTACTCATTAACTGGAGGAAATCAACTCTACTTGTAATCTGGTTTGAAATAATACACAGGTTTCTTAAATTCTATCACTTTTGCATTTATTCTTCAACACATATGTTTACTGAGCCCTTTCTGTGTGCCAGGAAAAATACCAGATGCTTGGCTACACAGAGGAAAAAGACATGGGCTCTGAATTCAAGGAACTTCTAATCTCTTAAGAAAGCAAAATGTCCAATTAGATGTTATAAGAGCTCTGAAAGAGGCCCTTAAGGATAAAATGGAATAAGAAAAGAGAACAACCAATTCAATATGGTGGCACCATAAATACCTTTGCATAGAGAAGTACAGGTGTCACCAAGCAGACAATCTGGAAGAAAGGTCACAATCTAGAGCCATGGAGCAAAGACACGACTTTCCAAAATAACAAGATATGTGCTGAAAAACTGTAGGTAGTTCAGCATGGTTAGAAGACAGGATGATGAGTGGCAGAGGAGAACAGAGTAAGGAATGATCACTGGGAGATAAGGAAGAGGCAGATCATAGATGCCACTTGCTAAGGAATTTGAACTTAGACTTTGGGACAGGTTTCTCAAAGTGTAGACTTCAGGATTTTGACATAAGTATCTCCCAAATGAATCAAAATTTAGAGAGGTGGGAAATATATATTTGTATAAGCATCCCAGATGACCAGTACATCAAGCTTGGTATCCACTGGTCCATAATACAGAGCTACTGGAGGGTTTTAAGCAAGAGAGAGAAATAATTAGAAAGACTACTCCCCTTGGTAGGTGATGGATTAGTTGGATTGTGACTATCAGGAAGGCTTCCAGGAGGCTAATTAGCAACCCATAGCAACCCTCCAGGTGAGGCATGATGAGAGATTGAGCTATGGTAATGTGTACCATGGGCACAAAGAATCAGAGATAAATGGGAAGGTGTACTAAGAGGGCAAGATTTATAGGGGAGAGTCTAAATAGAAAAATGAAAAGTCCTGAGAATGTAATGATGCAAAATAGTATTTTTTGAAAGTTTTAGCCACTTTTCTAAAGTTAAGTCTATCTTGCACAGCAAAGCACTCTCCCTAATCACAACTTTCTTTGTAAGAGTAGACCCCTTTTCATTTTTGTGCATGTACATGTGCACCCACAAATCTGAAAAGCCACAATAGTTTAGAACAATTGCAGGCAGGACTGTGGTTGGTACCGCAGACAATTATCTCTGTTCAAAGACATAATTCTACACTGAGGGGGAGGGAGGAAAGGTGGGAAAGAGGAGGAACTGAAGAATGAGATCAACCCAATTATGCAAAATGCATATAAGAATATATCACAATGAATTCCACTTTTATGTACAAGTATAATGTACTAATAAAAGAGATAAACAGCAAGGAAGATCAGCAGAGTAGGGGAAGGGGATCAGGGGAGGGAAGAAAGAGGTCCTGGGGAATAAAATGGAACAAATTATGCTATGTGCCTATATGAATATGTCACAATGAGCCCTGCTATTATGTATAATTATAATGCACTAATAAAAATAATAATTCTATATCACATTCCTGTTAGTGATGTGGTTGAGATACTCATCTATGTATTAATGTTCAAAATCGACACAGGGAACATGGGGCTCCATCGTGTAGGCTACAGGGTTCAGTCTGTGATTAATAGTGTGGACCTGGGTTTGAATCCTATCTGTGCAAGCTCTACTGGGTTGGTTATCCACTCTCAGTTGCTCATTTGTCAGTTGTGCATATTTCTGTTTCATAGGGCTATTCATTCACCCATCAATTCACCCATTTGTCAAATATTTATTAATCCTTCGTTTCATAAATGACATAGCAGCCAAACAGGAAAAAAAAAAAAGTTCCTGCTCTTGATACTGCCGGTTATCAGTGACAAGTTCTGCTCCCTCAAATGCTGAAGTATAACATTAGAGAAGCACACATATCAGGGTTTATTTAAAAAGAGGGGACATAGACTTCTCACCGGAGGCAGAAGGGGGCGATAGCTGGTACCTGGTATCTCAAGAAGGGAGGGTGTTCTGCATTTTTATATGTCCTAGGCTTCCTTTGTTCTCCTGCCCTCTTCCCCTAATCTCTCTCCTTCCTGTACATGTGACTAGGCCCAGGAGATGCTGGGTGGGATGGCCCTAAGGTGAGAAGAAGATGGGCTAGAAGGGTCAAGGAGGAAGGGGGCATAATTAACAACTTTCTGTAGGGACCATCCCTGGGACCTTAGCAATATGTTGGAGCAAGGGCAGGTTACTTTGGTTAGGGTGGAGGAAGGGCTCTGAAGGAATTGACATTTCAATCCCTCTCCAACTTCCCAGACCCAAATTGGCCTCCTGGATCCCACCTGACTGGATTTACCTATCTATACTGACAGCCTCTTTTAATTCTGGCTTCACTCTCATGGGCTTATGTTCTAGTGGAGGGAGGCAGAAGGTGAAGCCAGTAAATATACTCTGGTGATAATAAATGCTGAAAAGGAAAACAAAACATAATGGAAAAGACCAGAATTAAGGGGTAAAGAATGATTCTTTTTTGGAAGGTATGGTTGGGTGAAACTTTCTCAAATGTGACATTTGTGCAGAGACATGAAGAAAGGCAGTGATCCTGCCAAATATGGGGATGGGGGGAGAGTAATCCAAGGAGAATCACTAGGAAGAGCAAAGACCCTCGAGCAGAAGAGGACCTGGCATGTTTGAGGATCAGCATGGAGTGGCTGGAGCAAAACAAGTGAGACAGAGGGAAAACAGGCAGTTAGCCACATGGTATCTGGGAAAAGAATCTTCTAGACAGAGAGAAAAGAACGCATGCATATTCTGAGGTGGAAGGTGTGAGCATGTGTGGGAAGGAGAAAGGATCAATGAGGCTGGCAGGCACCCACCAAGATATAAACTTGTAGGGGATGAGATGAGAGAGGGAGGGGCTAGAGGGTGGGGGATATCTAAGGCCATGCCAACCACTTTGGGTTTAATTCTGAGAAATGGAGGATCACCAGAATGCACTGACCAGAAGACTGGGGATTGAAGGGGATTGAAGCTGTGACAGGATCATTCAATTTGAAATGGACAACCTACCACAGGGGTCAGGTGTGAAAACTGGGAGACCAGTAAAGAGGTAATAGCAACCATCCTGGCACAAGATGATGAGGGCTCTGCCCAGGTGCCGTGAAGGAGGGAGTGGGAGGGAGAAGTGGGCATATTCCAGTTATATTTTGAAAATAGAACTGACAAGCTTCACGGACGGGTTGGATGGGAGGGGACAGCTTTGAGTGGCAGTCTCCAAGGTGCACAGCCTCCGACACAAAGTGAAGTGTTCTTCCCGTGGTGCGTCATGCCGTGGAAGCTCTTGATTTTGTTCATTTAGAAAGGAGTAAAGGAGGCTAGAGAGAGGACCTGGATTCTAGAAGTGGGGGGTCTATCACTAGAATGTTTGCTCTGAGTCGTTATGGATTTTCTGTACCTAAGGAGAGTAGGCTCCCTATCTTAGGGGGAAGTACAAACCACTTTGTCTTTTCCACATGACTGTCACATCTCTGTCTGGAGTGTTATTTGTTGCTAAGTAAACAAGATGTCCTTACAGATCCATGTTTCATTGTGCTATGAGCATATTTGGACTTTCATCACCTTGATAATTAGGAATAGGAGATTCAGAGTCACAATAGTGGCTTCTCTAAAGGACTAGATAGGAAGTGATTAGGAAAGAAGGCAAGTTTCTGTCATTCTTTTAGTCTTAATGCAACAAACCTTATCCAGAAAGCTTATTTAGACCTTCTAATTTCTTATACTGTAGGAGAAAACTGCAAAGAAGGGGAATGAGCCATAGGTTTTTTTCCTGATTGCACAAAGTATGACAAAATGGTGTTTCTGTAGCCAAGGGTCTGCAGCAGGAATCCCCATGAAGGAATTTCTGAGGTACAGGTGCAGTAACTTAAAGGGGTGCCAAAAGGAGAACTCCCTTTTGTGGAGTGATACTTTGTTCACTGTCATTTTTGACAGTGCACCCCAGGATTTGCATTTCTAACAGAATTACCCGGTTGTAGGTTGTCTCCCACAGAATGGGGAGAAGCAAACTTGGATAAGATGAATACAGGCCCCATTTTCCTAAGTTATATCATGTCCCCAGCAGGGTCCACCCTGCTGAGATGTGTACTGTGCCTCTTCTCCTAAACTACTTCTTTCCAAGCATCACTGCTGCTGGCTCTTGGGCACAGGTGCAAGGCTGGTCTCCTTCCTGGAGTGGGCTGTTCTTCTGCCTGCCTGCCTAGAGCCCTGTGCCAGCTACTATTATGTTCCTGTATACTGACAATAATGCTGATTTTTTAAAAAGACTGTTTTCACTTTAAATGTAATAAATTAGCAGGAACTCAGGGAATGATGTTTTATAACTGAGGATCCAGAAGTACCTCAAGCACTTCCTTCTTTTCTGAGCAACCATAAGGATGGCTTCTGGAGTGTTTTCTTTTACAATAGAAACAATAACTAAATGGTTAGCCATTGTAACATGAATGCTCTCCAGGCTGGAGTGTTATTTGTTGCTAAGTAAACAAGATGTCCTTACAGATCCATGTTTCATTGTGCTATGAGCATATTTGGACTTTCATCACCTTGATAATTAGGAATAGGAGATTCAGAGTCACAATAGTGGCTTCTCTAAAGGACTAGATAGGAAGTGATTAGGAAAGAAGGCAAGTTTCTGTCAACATGCTGGAGTTAAGTTGTGGAATTGCCTCCACAAAGCTCGGAAACATGAGTGAAGACCAAACAAAGTGGGACAAATGCAGTAATTTCTTGGGTATCTGTGGGAGACTGGTTCCAGGACCCCTTAGATACCAACATCTGCAGATGCTTAAGTCCCTTCTATAAAATACCAATATATGCACACCCTTGTGCTGTATGTTCAAATCTTCTCTAGATTAACCATAATAACTAGTACTATGGAAATGCTATGTAAAGTCATTATACTATCTTGTTTGGGGAATGAAGACAAGAAAAATATCTGTATGTATTCAGTACAGACTCAATTTTTAAAACTATTTCTCATGTGTGCTTGTTTGAACTGGCAGATGCAGAACCTGCAGATATAGAGGGGCAACTGTCTTCAAATTGAGCTACACACAAGCCCAGAGAAAG
Organism: Marmota flaviventris; assembly: GCF_047511675.1. Lineage (NCBI taxonomy): Eukaryota > Metazoa > Chordata > Mammalia > Rodentia > Sciuridae > Marmota > Marmota flaviventris. Next base: position 17,905,407 of record NC_092501.1, read on the forward strand.
TTGAGATCCAACTTGTGGGTCAAATGCTCTGTTATTTCTCTAGCTTCCAGCAGGGTCCCTGGAACAGATTATGTCCTCAATAAATATTTGTAGATTAAGTGAGCACAGATGATTTTGGCACTAGAATTGAGGGTGAAAGAAAAGGTGGCTCAAATTCAAAAGGAATGATCTCTTCCTTATTTATTTATTTATTACCTTTTCATGATCTGAGGTGAGGGTGGGAGTTTGTATTGACACTAGATGAGGCTTAAATAGATCTCTTGGAGATAGAAAGTCTAAGTCCCAAAGAAGCCAGGTCAAATCTCATTTGGAACACAATGTCCCCATATACCAGTGATGTGAGCCAATTATCCTGCATTCACTGTCTTAGAGACAACACTGTTAACTATGCTGAGACTGTGATATTTTTTCAGTTTTTCAATTCATAAACATATGGTTTTGGTTGAAAGGTGACCTAGGAGATTTTCAGGTGATTCATTGAATAATCATGCCTACTACTGGAGAAGACGGCAAAGCAGTCATGTCACCCTATGGTGGTAAGATAAGTCAGAGTAGCCATTTTGCAGGGGCGAGGGGGTGGTAAGGACTACCCAGCATGAAAGAAGTTGTTGATCAGTTTCTAGACTATGTTTACCTCCTCCTCTTTATTAGAAAGGGGCTGTCTTGAGAAAGAGACCTCATTATTACTCAATCCTACTAGACTCATGACCTTGTTTTCAATGTGGCTTAACAAGACTATACTCCCTTAGCAAAAGCAGCTCCAGGAAGCAGTTGGGAAATAGATATGTTCATTATCTTAATTATGTTCAGTGTTTCATGGTTATTTGCCCGAATGCATCCATTTATACATTCTTAATACGTGTAATTTATTTTTTGTCATTTATAGCTCAATAAAGCTATGCAACTTTTAAAATAGAATTATTAGGAAAACAGCAATATTCTTACTGATAATGACAGCAAACCAGAAATGAATACTCAAAAAACAGATGGAAACCTTACCCATTATTCAAAATTGATTAGTTAGTTTCAAAATATAACTAGAAAAAAATAAGAATAAACTGGGATTATCCAAATTTAGCAATGAGGTGATCAGAAGAAAAGAATATTGGGTAAGAAGATTGCAGAACTTAATGAAATAAAAAAATTGAAATACTGACAAAACTAGAACACATGAGCAAATTAATACAAAAGATAGGGCTGGGGATGTGGCTCAAGTGGTAGCACACTCGTCTGGCATGTGCAGGGTGCATAAAAATAAAAAAAAATAATAAAGATGTTGTGTCCACTGAAAACTAAAAAATAAATATTAAAAATTATCTCTCTCTCTCTAAAAAATACAAAAGATAATTCCTTTAGAGAATTAAATTATGAAAAAGAATTCTAAAAAAAAAACAACAGAAAAACAGATTTAAAGGATTTATGTGTCACAATAGCTAAACTGTGGAACCAACCTAGATGCCCTTTAATAGATGAATGGATAAAGAAACTGTAGTATGTATATAAACAATGGAATATTACTCAGCCTTAAAAGAGAATAAAATTATGGCATTTGCAGGTAAGAATATCATGCTAAGCGAAGTAAGCCAATCCCAAAAACCAAAGGCCAAATGTTTTCTCTGATAAGTGAATGCTGATCCATAGTGGGGGTGGGGCGGAGAATGGAGGAACTTTGGATTGGGCAAAGGGGAGGAAGGAGAGAGGAGGGGCATGGCGATAGGAATGATGGTGGAATAAGACTGACATTATTATCCTAGGTACATGTATGATTAAATGAAAGGTGTGACTACATCATGTACAACCAGAGAAATGAAAAATTGGGCCGCATTTGTATACAGTGAATCAAAATGCATTCTTCTGTCATGTATAACTAATTAGAACAAAAAAAACAGATTTATGTGAATGTGTGTGTGTGTGTGTGTGTATGTGTGTGTGTCTGTGTGTGGTCACCAGAGGAGAAATTCATAGCAGTGGAGCAGAACAAATACCAAAAACCATACTAAAAAGAAGTGTCCCTGAATTAAAAATACACTTTTAAAAACTTATTTATTTATTCTAATTTGTTACCACGGTAGAATGCATTTCAATTCATAGTACACATATAGAGCACAATTTTAATGTCTCTGGTTGTACACAAAGTAGAATCACACCATTCATGTTTTTTTACTTGCACTTAGGGTTGAAGTCCAACTCATTCCACCATCTTTCCTACTCTCATGCCCCCTTTGCCCAATCTAAAGTTTCTCCATTACTCCCATGTTTCCCTCCCAATCCCCATTATGGATCAGCATCCACATTTCAGAGAAAACATTCAGCATTTGGTGTTTTTGGATTGGCTTACTTCACTTAGCATAATATTCTCCAACACCATCCATTTATCTGCAAATGCCATGATTTTATTCTTTTAATGCTGAGTAATATTCATTAGTATATATACCAAATTTTTCTTTATCCATTCATCTACTAAAGGGCATCTAGATTGGTTCCACAATTTAGCTATTGTGAAATTTTTGAACATGTTGAAAGAGTGTAGCATGTCCTTGGGAAAAAATTACATAACAGAGAGCACTGAAATTTAGTCTAAAAACAGGAAGAAGGAGGAAGAAGAGAAAGAGGAAGAAAAGTATCACTGAGCACCCTAAATGCCCAAATTGTGGTTTCTAAGTGTCAATTCCCATTAAAAGAAACCAGAAGGCCTGAAAGAAGTGGCTGATTCCAGGTTCACAGCTGGAGGTGTACAGCTTAATCCTGGAATATTTTATAATGTGGAAAGCAGGAAACGTATCAGAGTCAATCAGGGTCATGACAAAAGGATTTGATAGCCAAATGAATTGGTTCCTACTGAACAAAAAAGGAAAAATTTGTCTATCAGGAAGGACAAGAATTACAATAGAAAGACAGTAAATATCTTAGAATCTATGCGTTCATAATAATACTGATAATGGTCATGGCAATAAAATTAATAAGCTCATTTTTGGACTTTTTAGAGTGGTAGAAAATATTCATTATTTTGAAAACTAGTAATTAAACAAAAAATCTTCATTTGTCTTTTTAGTAAGACTTATACCTCAGGATAGCAAAACAGCTTAAAAGAAGGATTTTGTTTTTTGAAGTATTCTAGCTAATAAATAAAGAAGGAATGAAGAATTATACCTCTATTCGACAACCTCTAATGAATTAGTGAATCCAGTCATTGATCATAAATGGCTACTATTATCCCCAAAAGAGAAAGAACTATTCATTATGTATTCCTAATGGAAATTTATATGTAAAATCACCTTATATCCACAAAATGGTGAAAAATCAAATCTGAATATGTCCTAACATTTATGTCTAATTACTAGTTCATAAGAAGTTAGCAATTTTGAAATGTATGTTATCCTTTCTATGTAAGTCACAGTGTTGTGCATATATATCTTCAAAATTTATTCCTCTTATCTAACTGAAAACTTCTATCTTTGAGTGACATCTTCTCATTCTCCACCCTCCCTTGCCCCAGCATCTGTATCTACCATTGTACTCTCTACTATATTGCAACTTTTATAGATTCCACAGTTGCTCAAAGAGATCTTAAATATTCTCACCACAAAAAGTGAAATGGTAATTATGCTAAGTTTGATTTAATAATTCCACAAACCATAACACTGTACCTTGTGAGTATATATAATGTTTGTCACTTTAAAAAAATTAAAAATATGAAAGAAAAAAAGGATTATTAAATAGTGGAATTCGTTATAATTTTTAGTTATTTTTAATAAAATGTCAAAATGTTACTTTTATCAGACAATTTTTAGTTTACAAAAAGTTTATAAAAACATAAAAGTACACATTCATATTGGAATAAACCTGATTTATATCCCCCCATGAATTAGAAAATTAGACCCATAGTAGAATATTGGTACTCATTTAATTCAACATCTACTCTGAATGCATTGTTGCTATGCAAGAGAGAATAAATAACAGAAGTCATAAATATTTCTGCCTTCAAATTCCAAAATATTACTTCCATTTTGTGCGTGTGTGTGTGTGTGTGTGTGTGTGTGTGTGTCAGAGGGAGGGGGAAGAAAAAATATTATTGAATGAGTGTTTATAATTTTCTGGTAACCTTAATAAATACTTCATATATATTCTATCACTTAATTCTCACAACAACCTTGGGAATTACCTGTTTTGTTTTTGTTGTTGTTGTTGTTTATTGCTAGTGCTCTGAGAAGTGAATTAACTAACTTTAGTATCTGCCTGATTCCAAAATCTATATTCTTTTCTGTTACAATATAATTATTTTCTTCACTATTCAACTATAAAAAGTATTTGAAAACTGGTGGCTTTGGCCTTGATTTGGAATGTGGATATGATTAATTAGCTTGTCATTGTTGATTTACATAGGGTACTTGTCATCATAATTATTATTTTTAGGCATTTCATGGACAAAAACCCAGATCTTTAGGTTCATGTGAAAAATAGGAAGAATAGTGAAAGGAGAAGATGCCATCTTTAAGTAGTGACTAAGCTCTAATTTGAGTTGCTGTAGTTCTCCCCAGTCCCTGCTTTGTCTGTCCTTTATTTTCTGCCATATCCCCTAGCCCTCTGTGTTTATAACCCCTGATCCACACTGCAGCATTTAACTAATTAAACCACTCAAAAGTCCTTGTTTTGTGTCACAATTATTTGTCTGCATGTCTTGCCTATAAAATTAGATGGTTAGCTTCTAGAAACAAGAATTATTCCTCATTATTATATTTTACATTTCCATAGCATAAAAATTTTAGGCATTCATTGAATAAATAAATAAATGGTATTAGTTAATTAATGAAAGCATAGTGCGTAGTTGCTATTTTAGCTGGTAGTTATAAATTTAATGATATAAGATTTCCCAGCCTTCATTTGAAAGGAACAGTTGTGTCTGTCAAAGGGAAAAGTAAGTTGTTAAAAACAGGATTGAAAAAGTAACTCTTTTGTTGCAGAGTGAAAAGTGCTGGATGAAAATATACCTCATTCTCAAAATCATCACTCTCTGTGGAACTCATATTTTACAGCTGAAATAATCAGTTTCTGTGCTCTGTTATTACTCACCCTATTTTTTCTGTGGAGGGAAAACATGTTTTTAAAGCACAGGTGCCCAATCTTTCAAAATAAGTCATCTTTGGAGAAAATGAAAATATGACTTTAGTATGTCCAGATGTCACCATATAAAAGGAAACTTTGACGACTGAAGCTACCTATGGGGAGCTATCGTGGATATTTCTGTAGACTTGCTGCCCACAGGGATGTGTCGAACAGACAAGAGCTTTGAACGATCCAGCCCTAGGGAGTGATATGACCAAAAACCAGGACAAGCACAGTAAAGAATCTTCTCACTTGTCTGCATTTTGTCCCTTTTTCCCTGATTGTGACATACAGGGAAGAATTTGTTTTTCTACCTTTGAAAAAACTTTGAACATTTGACTTCTTCATCATACACAATAGCTAGAAAACGATTGGAATTGAAAGAGCAGTGTATTTTCTGCTAAGGACTGCTTAAGGATTGTTTCCCTTGAAGGGAATTTGCTTAGTTTGAGTTTGTTTCTGCAGTTGATTCTGAGATCCAGGTAGAGGAGGAAGAGGAGGAGGGCATTTCTTTACATACACCCATTCTGCAGAGTTAGAGAGGTCTTGAAAAGTCAAAGAGTAAAAACCAACTGCGTGGCCCCCGGCAGTTTGGGAGTGGGATTGTAACAAAGCATAGGACCAAGAACTAAGCTCTAAGTTGCAGTGGCTATGGGTTTGCCATAAGGAAGGAGGGTCAGTTGTTTATAGCCCTGAATATTAGTTTTGTTACTAGAATCTCCTTATTGAAAGGTGGGAACATGATTAAAGAGTATCTTGGAAATCAATGACGCATTTCCCAGGGGCCAGAGGAATCAGGAGGAAGACACTCGCATATCAGGAGATGGTATAAAGTCTGGGCCAGTTTTTAGACATCTTGACCTTCCCCTTATCCTCCTATTAGATCATATTTTCTGTGGCAGGGCGCTTCATGATCTGATTCCTCCCTTTCTTGTCTTGTTACTTATTTTTTCATGCTCACCATCATTTACATCAAGTGAAAACTCAGAGGGTAAAAACCAACTGCGTGGTTTTTACATCAAGTCATACGAACCTATATATACCCATATTTTTATTTGTTTCCTCTTTGGGAATATCTTTCCTCTTCATTAAACACTCCTAGGATTAATTTTTACCCTCTACATTCTACCTCCTGGCTCCTAGAAGGCAAACACAAGATTGAGTTTATATATCAGGAACAATAGACATCTAAGGCAAAGAAGGAAGTCAGAACCAGGCTAACTATGAAGCATCTTCACTTATGAACAATCGTCTCAGAGCAAATGGGTTTGAACTAATAATTCTTACCCTTCTATTATTTAAATTCCTATATTTCTTGTATATTAAACAGGTTCAACCCTTTTGTCTCTGCCTTTTCTTTGGGTCTCTGGTTTCTATGCCATGGGGTGGAGATCTCTAATCTGTCTAAGGAGTTGGCCATAAACCAGCAAAGAGGGTGTGACTTGGTTCCACTACTGTCTTGATATCAAGGTATTATCAGTACCTCTCTTATGTCCAATATTAAGAAACCAGACAGACGAATGCAAAAGTTACAAAGGGCTCTATATATTAATTCAGATGATGGTTTTGCAAACTTTTTTATTTTATGAAGCACCTTACTAAAAATAATATATATGAATGCTCCATATATGGAATAGACAATGTGAGACCTCCACACAAGATTTGCTGGATGTTCTTATGTGGAATAAGAAATGCAAATTAAAACTTCTCTAAGATACCATCTCACTCTAGTATGAATGGCAGACATTATGAAGTCAAACAACAAGTGCTGGCGAGGATGTGGGGAAAAAGGTACACTCATACATTGCTGGTGGGACTGCAAATTGGTGCAGCCAATTTGGAGGGCAGTATGGAGATTCCTTGGAAAGCTGGGGATGGAACCACCATTTGACCCAGCTATTCCCCTTCTCGGACTATACCAAAGGACTTAAAAACAGCATACTACAGGGACACAGCCACATCAATGTTTATAGCAGCACAATTCACAATAGCTAAACTGGAGCCAACCTAGATGCCCTTCAATGGATGAATGGAAAAAAAATGTGGCATTTATACACAATGGAATATTACTCAGCAATACAAGAGAATAAAATCATGGCATTTGCAGGGAAATGGATGGCTTTAGAGCAGATTATGCTAAGTGAAGTTAGCGAATCCCTAAAAACAAATGCTGAATGTCTTCTCTGATATAAGGGGGGTGACTCAAAATGGGATGGGGAGGAAGATCATGAGAAGAAGATTACCTCTAGATAGGGAAGAGAAGTGGGAGGGAAAGGAAGGGAGAAAGGGAATTGCATGGAAGATGGAAGGAGACCCGCATCGTTATACAAAATACATGTATGAAGGTGTGAGAGGAAAAGAAGAATTGTGTCACCTTAGATTGGATAGAAAGAAGTGATGGGAGGGGAGGGGAGGGGAAGGGGGAAAGGAAGGACAGTAGAATGAAATAGACATTATTATTGCTGTGGGTATATACGTGACTGCATGACTAATGTGATTCTGCAACCTGTACACTCAGAAAAACGAGAAATTATACCCCATCTGATTCAAATGTATGATATGTCAAGGTCAAAAAAAGAAAAAGTTTAGATGTGAAATGACTGGGTTATGAGAATCTTAATCTAATCAGTGCATTAATCCCCTGATAGGAATTAACTTCTACAAAGTTGATTTTGTAGAAGTTGAGAAGAGAATAGTAGGAAGGTTGTGCCTTCAGGTTTATATTTTATCCTGGAGAGGACCGCTCTCTCTCTGCTCCTTGGTGCCATGTGTCTAGCTGCTTTCCTCTGCTACACACTTTTGCCATGATGTTCTGCCTCATCTCAGGCCCAAAGAAATGGAGACAGCTGTCTATGGACTGAGACCTCTGTAACTGTGAGCTCCAAATAAATTTTTGCCTCTCTAAAATTGTTTTTGTCAGGTCTTTTTGGTCACAGCAGTAAAAACTGTGACTAAAATGCTTACAAGTAATACATGTAATGAGGTATTAATATCCAAGATTCATAAGAAACTCAGAAAACACAATATCAAATATACAAATAGCCTAATTAAAAATGGGCAAAAATCCAAATAGATATGTCTTCAAAAAATACATGCAAATGGCCAATATGTATATAAAACAGTGTTCAACGTCAGTAGTCATTGGGGAAATACAAACCAAAACCACAGAATGATAATATCACACCTCAATTTAAATGACTATTATCAGAAACATGAACAATAACAAATATTAGTGAGGATATGGAGAAAAGGGAACTCTTATACCCTGATAGTGAAATAGTTCAACAATTGTGGAAAAAAGGATGGAAGATCCAAAAAATAATTCAGAACAGAACTACCATGTCATCCAGCAATTCCACAACCAGGTATATAGTTAAAGAAAATGCAATGTTGAAGGGACATGCACGCTCCCATGTTTGCTACAGCACTGTTCAGAACAGCTAAGAAATGGAAACATCCCACGTGTCCATCATCTAATGAATGGATAAAGGAAATGTGGTACATACACAATGGGATGCGATTGAACCATAGAAAGGACAAAACCCTATGATTTGAGACAACATGATGAACCTCAATAACATAATAGTAAGTTAAGTAAGTCAGTAACAGAAACATATACAGCATAATCTCTTTTATATGTGGGATCTAAAAAAGTTGGTTTTGTAGAAGTTGAGACTAGAATAGTGGGAAGAGTATAGGGAGTGGGGGACTAGAGGGAGGCAGAATGGGTACAGTGTTAAGATTCAATAAAAAAAGAAAATAAACTCCTGAATCCTATTGCATGGTTTGCTGACTATAGTGAGTAGTAATGTATTACATATTTGAAAATAGCAAGAAGATTTTGAATGCCTCACCATAATTAAATGATAAATGTTTAGGGTAATGGATATGCTAATTTACCCTGATTTGATCATTAAACAATATACAAATGTATCATAATATCACAATGTAGTTCATAAATATGTACCATTATTATGTATGAATCAAATAATTTTGAAAAATTGATGGAAAACAGAAGTCAACAGGGAGAAAGAAATTATTCCAAATTAAAGAGAAAATAAATCTTAAAAAAGTGTACATAACGGTGTTGGCCATCAGACCTTTTACAGCCTGCTTTGGTTTAATATAAACACTGTTTAACCTGAAATATTGTCATTTTGCTTGACTTTGGCCTTGAGATGGCTTGTATTCTTGTAGGCTGCATCTTAAAGACAATCTGTATGTCCAAGAACTTTGCCTTGTTGCAATTGGAAACCAAAAAAAAAAAAAAAGGAAGGAAGGAAGGGAGGGAGGGAGGGAAAAAGAAAAAATGAAGTTCAAATACAGAAGGAAGAATTGAAATCAAAAGAGCAGATTTTTATTTGAGATTAAAAACTTCATATTTCTGCAGATCGGGGTATTGCCTATGGATCTACCTCTTAAGATGTGTCACCCTAAGCAATTTACTTCACCTCACTGCACCGTAGTTTCCAGAATCCAGGTGTGCTTGTGCCTATCTGAAGGAATGTTTTTAGAATAAAGTATGTAGACTGTGTGTTGCATGTAAAGTAGTTGCTATTCAGTGATTTGTCCTGCCCACCCACTCTGTACTTTCAATAGGTAATGACAAACAAGAAGAGCTACTAAATCAAGAGCAACACTTCATGAGAACTGCCTATTGTGGCTGCAGATTTTAATTAAAGAATATCAAGAGAGGCCTTTATTTCATCTCATAAACTTAGTTTATGACTGTGTCAAGGAAAAAATGCATGACTTTCCCATTGTTCTCAACAATAACCTGTGTGTCTGCCTTGACTCAAACTGCTGAGAAGTTCTGAGCTCTGGGGGAATCTCATCAAGGAGTCCAAGTCAGACCTGCACCAAGGCTTTAAAGATCCCCATGTGTGCATTCTGGAAAAACCTTGACCCCAGAACGGTGAACCAGGGGGCAGCACTTAAGTGTCCCTGGTGACCTTAGTCCTCCAGAACCTGAAGAGAAGTTAATTACCTAGCTGAGGTATCTCTACCTCTAAGGCCAGGAGAGTTCAAGGAGATACAGATGCAAAAGCCCACAGGGCACAAAACGTTTTCCTTTCCATCCCTGGGGGACTGCTACCACAATGTGAGGCAGAGTAACCAACAATAAACATAACAACTCATCCATGGAGATTCAGAGACCAGAGAGAGGATGGTAAACAGAGCCGGGGTGCAGCACTACAGAGCTACCCGACAACAACAAAGCAGTATTCAAGGAGCTTTAGGTACAGCTTGGTAGACACAACGGATTCACTGTTTTTAAGCTAAGACTTTCAAAAGATGAACGGCAGGAGCACAATGAGTAAAGAAGTAAATAATTTGTATAGATCAGTGGCTACAGAGATAGGCAAGGCCTAGAAAATCTACCATTCAAAAAGCATCAGGACCAGTCGGCTCAAAATGAATGCTCTCTGAATTAAAAGGAGAAGTGTTTCTAAAGGAATTGAAGTTATTCCTTTTTAGAAAAATGTGAAATTTATTCCCACTTCATTTTATGAAATCTGTATTATATTCCTACCCTACAAATAAGTAAACTACAGGCTAACCTTCATCATGAATTAAAATGTTACAATTCTAAATAGGCTATTAGCTATTAGGAATTTAGTAATATGACAAAAGATCATTACAATATGACATAAAAGATTTATTTGAGGAATGAGTAGATAGCTCAGGTTAGAAAAGTCTCGATTTAATCCATTACATCAATTAACAAAGGACAATATATACATAGGAACATAAGTTATATCAAATACACTAAGACATTTGATGAAATATACACGAGTTATAAAAATTGCAAAGTAAATAGAAATTACATAATGGAGCCACTTAAATATAATATTTTCCCCAAACCAATAGCATATAATGGTCTAAAGAGTAATAAAATAAGATCACTTACTAACAGAAAATGAATACAATGCCTGCTATCAAGACTTTTAATCAACATTGTCTTATAAAATATGATAAGAAAATAAGAGAATAGACATAAGCACTGAAAGAAATACAGCTATCTTTCTTTCTTTTTTTGACTGATAGTGTGATGGTATACCCAGAAAAGCCCAGAGGCTCTAGCAAGAAGAACAGCAACACTAAAGTTAAAGCCGGAATTGGTGGCACATGCCTGTAATCCCAGGACCTTGGGAAGCTGAGGCAGGAGGATTTTGAGTTCAAAGTCAGCCTCAGTAACAGCGAGGCACGAAGCAACTCAGTGAGACCCTGTCTATAAATAAAATAAAAAATACGGCTGGGGATGGGGCTCAGTTTTTGAGTGCCCTTGAGTTCAATCCCCAGTACCCAACACACACACACACACACACACACACACACACACACACAGAACTAAAATTAATAACAGTACTTGCTATGTGCTTGGTTACAAGATAATTCTAATAACTCCCAATAGCTTCTATTACTGCATACACATGCGTACGCATATATCATCTTAAGGCCCATGAAATATTACATAGAGCTGCACTAACTGATGTAGCAGATAAACCTTGGAAACCCAGTGTCATATCATAGTGGAAGTTCATGTTTCCCCCATGAAAACTTTAATAGGTGAGACGGGATGGAAGCAAGTTATTCCTTGGAGTCATTCAAGAAACTAAGGCTGATAGTTCAGCCACATTTACTTCAAGACTTCCATTCCCTGTAGATTAATATGCAACTGATGAATACAGAAAAATACCTTGGATATTCTTGACTCAGGCTTAAACCTGATAAACAATACTTTGGCTGCATTCTGTTGGCCTTTAACTCAATCTCCTGGAACCATGAAGATACAAGGAATCTGGGGAATATAGTCTTTATGGGTACTACACAGCCACTTCCCAGGAAAAACTCTTCAGTTATGGAGAGGGAGAGTGACCCTCAGCTGTGTGGCTGGCCATCTATGAGTGAGCATCATTATTTCCCACTTTGTAGGTTAGAAAAACAAGGCACAGAAAGGCTAAATAGCCTTTGTGCCCAAGACCACACAGGTGTCAGTAGTAGAGTCAGGATTTCAACCTAAACCATCTTATTCTGGAATCCATGGTCTTCTATACTACCTCTGTGGTCCTAATAATTATCCTATATTACCTCTACAGCTTTCCTTTATTCTAGAATTGAGTACCAAGAAATATAGGTAGAAAACAAAATTACCTGCACTATTAAAGGAAACTATTAAGTTACTAGGCACAGATTAACAAGAAAGACCTGCATGAAGGAAAATATAAAATTCCATTGAAGACCCTTTAAAAATATGAACAAATAAAAAGTATTATATATTCTCAGATACAACAATGCACAAAATGCCAATTTTCCCAGAATTGTAACATGAAAAAAGTTTTTTAAAATTAGATGTTTATATTGAATAAAAAATTGCTCAATATTAGTTTGTAAAAACACAGCACTGGGGACATTATCCTACCAGATACTAGAGAATACTATAATCAAATACAAAATGGAAATGTCAGACTAACAGATAAGACAAAAAAAATTCATTCAGAAAAAAAATTCCAGCATATATTAAAAGTTAATAAATGTTATAGATACCATTTTGATTTAGTGGAGAAAGGGTGAATTAAGTGGTGAAAGTATGAATGGTTATTCATTATTAAGAAAATAACTTTGGTCTTATATATTAAATAACCTATACAAATAAATTCCAGATGAATGAAAGACTTAAATATAAATAATAAAAATGTAAAATTCTTAGATTAAAAAAGGAGATTGCATATATATATATATATATATATATATATATATATATATATATATATAAAATCAAAAACCAAGAAAAAACTTTGTTACCCAGATAAGGAAACCAGAAACCATTTAAAAACAAATAAACATACTTGCCTATGTAGAAATAATTTTTAAATCCTTCTGCATAGCAAAAAAATAGATCAATAAACAAAAACTATGTATTTGGAAGAAATCGCAGTGCAGTCAACAAAAAAATTAACAACTTTAATTATATATAAAAAGTTCTTGTAAATGGACCAGAAAAAAGAAACCACTGAACTGAAAAGTGAGCCAAATATATGAATAAGCAATTCAAAGAAAAATAATTTCAAATGGCCAACATACATATTTAAAACTTCTCAATCTTACTAGTAGTCAGGGAAATACAAATTGAAGTAACAATGAAATATCATATAACTATCAAACTGACAAAAATTGTAAAATCCTCTGTAACCCCTTCCTGATGGAAAATTTAAGTGTACATTTACAGATTGCTGTTAGAAATGTGAATTGCTATGTCTTTAGGGAAAGCAATCTGGCAATAACTGCTTCAAAATACACATACCATTTGACCCAGCATTTCCATAGAAATAAACAAATCATGTCTTGAGGTATAAGCAGTCCAACCCATCAGGAAAGCATAGTCAACTTGTGACTTATAATATTTTTGAATAATAGAAATGATCTCAATTCCTGGTTTGAGTTTGAAATGTCACATCTCATACGTCTCTGTGAGTCAGGGATTATTGATTAGTTAAGTCTCATTTAGGGAGACTTCTCAAATTTGGTCCAATTTCACAGTGTCTAGACCTCCCAATCCCTGGAATCAAGTTAAGATGATAAGACCAAAAAAAAAAAAATTGGATCTAGGGCAGAGTAGAAGGGTGTGTAAAAGGTCTTCCTCTAAAATCTCCCTAGGAATGAAAGATGCAGGAAAGGGATTCATTCATTCTTCCTTAGCAGGCCCCTCCCACACTGGGTCTGGGCTTAGTCATGTGGCTTGCTGGAGTCAAGCAAGGAGAGGCTTTCAAAGTGCTCATATATTTGGGCTTTCTTTTTCTTTATGACCTTGGGGTCCTGGGACCATCACAGTGTGGACCAGGTTGATTTAGCATACTGAACGAGGAGCTCATTTGTCCCGTTTATCCTAACAGCCACCCAATTAATTAGCAAACACACAAATGAAGCTATGGGCCACTCGTTGATGAGATCAGAAGAACTTTCCAGATGGGCCCAGCCCCAAACTGTCATCCCCTAAAAACTGAGCTGCTAAATGGCCATTTGACTTACAGAAGGATTTGTTACACGGCTACAGCTGCCATGCTGCTAAAGGGCCAGGGGACAAAAATTTCATAAAATGTTGAAAATCCCTTGAGCATCAGTGCTTCAAAGTGGGAGACTCATATGAAATGGAATCAAACACAAATGAATAGAAATGAGTAGGAATGGAGGTATGGTAACCAGAAAGGAAATTGAAAAGAAAGGCAAAGGCTTACACTGAACAATAAGAATACCTAATCAAGTTGATTCAACCCTTGAAAGAAAACAAACAAGTTTAAAATAAAAGCATTGAAAAGTGTGGATGCTTAGATTGTACGAATAATGGAGTTTGATTATAAGCATATCTCATTTCTCTAATATTAGGCTAAAGTAGTTCTAAAGCCATATAGTATGCAAGATATAAAACCAGGATACTCAGAGAACTGAATCATTTTTGTAAAAGATCCAAGCAACACCCAATTAGTTTAAATGAGTGCTTATGATGTGTAGCTTAGGAAGGATGTTTTGGATATGAGACAAGCAGTGAGGAGCTAGAGAATTATGGTTAATGTAGATTGATCCAAATGAAATATGTTGACCAGTAAAACAGATACTATACTGAACGTCTTCTGAGCTTTATTTTCCGTAAATGTTATGGATGAGAAATAATTGACTCCTCTAGCCAAACCCTTAGTAAATGCTTTGGGTAGACTCAGAAAAGAAGAACTTGAGTTGAAAGAGTTATGGCAGAATTATGGCAGATATGGATGTCAGTTTATTTCTGTCCCCAGATTTCTCAGGGAAAATATCACTGTACATTTACAGCACATCAGGCATTTCAAAGCACTTCTACTGAAACTTCATTACTATCCTCGGAGGATGAATATTATTCTTTGTGTATAAATGAGAAAATCTAGACACATTGGCCCACACCAAAGCTTTTGACCCCATGTGTTCACGGTTTCAAATATTGTCAACTGCCTCAGCCAACTACATGGCCGAAAATCTCCATCCTAGATCACTTTGATTGTCCACTGAAGCATTGCTTTCCAAAGCTTAGTGACAAGCTCTACAGTGCTGATAAAAGCCACCTATCCCAGATGTCAGTTCTCAAGTCCCTGGACAGAGAGGTTACCTTGTGCCTAGAGTCTCCTCCAAGGCAGAGGGGCTCTGCCTGCTCCCACTGGGAATTAACACTCTCTGGCATTTACACCCACTCTCCTGCTCTTGTTTTCCTGTCCTGCACAACTAAGTCAGTCATGCTATTTTATAAATATGAAAACAATTATTTTGCAAAATTAATTTGTTCTTCATTTTCAAACCTAAGAGTTTCTTTGAAGGTGAACAAAAGAGAATAGTAAGTTGGATTTTAATTTTTGGAAACACATACCATATTCCCCCAGAAATCTAATTTTCTAGATTAATGAATCATATCAGATACTGTAGATTAGAAATTACTTCTACAGCACAGAAAACAATGTGAATAAATTGAAGCTGCTTATTGAAAAAGACATTGTGGTACCCACATGTCACTTTGCTTGAACATAGATCTGGGTTTTCTGGGTTCAGTTGAACTGGTTCTTTGCAATTAGAAATTCTTACTTGGGCTTTTCCTCATATTGTTCTCTAAAAGAACTAGGGTTTCCCTCTTTCTTTTCTATTTCTTAGAACTTTAGGGAGGATATAAACTTTAGAGAGATGCTGAAATATCAAAGTATTCAGTCTAACAGCCCATTTATATAATAACAGTAGTATTTTACATTGTAGCATTTTATAGCATTGCAGCATCATTATTGCCAAAGCATAACTAAATGTGTGATTCATTTGACCCAAATAGATTTCAAACACATTTACAAGGAACAATGCTATGGGACCAGAATAATTTGTTACTTTATGAACATTTTATGAACATGAGCATTCAGGCCGACAGCTTAGGGGATTCCCTAACCTCCAGAGAAAGAACTTCTGGGGGAACCCCATTCTTTACATTTATGCTTTCTCTCTTCTGGATTGTCTTATTTCACTTTATCATCAAAACAATTCAGTGAATGCAGGAGATATTCTAATTCCCATTTTAAGACACAATGGGTTCAAGAAATTAATGTGGATGGTTCAAGCCAGACTGATACCCTGCTCGATACCCTGTTCTTGGATTTTCCCAGCTCTCCCAGACGGGACAGCAATTGCTCTTTGAGGTTCAACAAAAATGCATCTTATTGTACTAGGCTCTGACTAAACTTAACTTTCAGTTTAACTCGGGGAACTGAATGTTATAAAGTTCGCTGTAATTTCTTTCCCAATTTTTTAAGTTATAGAATACTTTGAATATTTTATAGCACAAAAACATACATGTTCATAAAATAATACAACATAAGCATCTTGCCCACCCAGATTTGCAAAGATTAACATTTTAAAAATACTCTTCAAATGTCTATTTTCTTTTCCTCCAGAAATGAAATATTTGGGTATAGTTAAAGCACTACCTTCAACTCTCCCCACACTCTTCATGCCCCTGCACTTCATGCATATCCCTCTAATGAGTGATTTTGTGATTGTACTTCATGTGTGTGTAGCCATAAAAATAGATACTGAATGTTTATGTTTTTAAAATTTGCACATAGTTTAATCAATATTTTATGCCTTATTTCCCATTTTTCTTTTAATAATATGTTTTAGAGATTTATCCATGTTGATAGATGTGTTCTCAAGCTTATTCATTGTAACAGATGCATGCTATTCTAATGTTAGAATAAATCACTGAGGCAGGGTACAGTAGCACATGCTTATGATCCCAGTGACTTGGGAGGATGAGGCAGTAGGATCATGAGTTCAAGGCCAGTCTCAGCAACTTTAAAAGGCCCTAAGCACCTTGGCAAGACCCTGGCTTAAAATAAAAATGAAAGGGCTGGGTATGTGACTCAGTGATTAAGTGCCCCTGGAAGGAAAGAAGGGCTGGGGATATAGGGATATAGCTCACTTGGTAGAGTGTTTGGCTCACATGCACAAGGCCCTGAGTTTAAGCCCCAGCACCACACACACACACAAAGAAAAAAGAAAAATAAAGAAAGAAAAGGAAGAAAAGAAGTGGCTTGTTTTCACTGTTTTGCTCTTATACACATTGTACCCAACTGAATCCATGCCAATTATCTGTTCTGTTATGAATAGTAAAGAATGTATCCCTGACTTCCTTGCTTATATTCTGCCAATGGCAGCACAAGTAGCATTGTGGCAGCAGAATCAGGGAAAACCTTGCTTGCAGAAACTATGTTGGTGGCAGTGACAATGGCAGCAACAGGTTTCAGACTAACAGCTATAAAAGAAGCAGCAGTGGCCTGGTGTACAGGATTCTGTCTCATAACACTGTGCTGTAATAGCAGGAGCTTCAGCCACACAGCACACTAGCCTCTAGTTAGATTTTAGTTTTGAGGACCTAGAATCAGTACTAGTTTCCTGTATATGTTATTAATATTTTTACTTACTCTTCTTTGAATCCTTCAGCTCTTGAAATACTGTTGTAATCAATTCCTGCATTAAATAGCTTCTGTTTAATGTACCTAGAATTTTTTTTCCTGATTTGATTCTAAATGATACAGTTCCTGACAAATTCCTGGTTATTAAAGATGTACTTTTATTTGTGCATATCTTATATCATACACTAGTTAAATCAGTTCTTTGAGAATGGAAGTAATATATTAAGTAGAATTGGAGGAGTATGGTGTCGCAATAAACATTGATCAACCCCACAATAACTACAAAATTTTAGTGGGTTAACACAATCCAGTCTGATTCAGGTTTTCCTCCACTTGGTGACTCAGGAATCTAGCCTTTGTCTCTTGTGGCACACCGTATTTATAAAGGTCTTTTAAACATGACATGACCAGGAAATAGAGGGGTGAAAGAGGTCTAACAAAGCATATGGGTCCTTATTCAGAAATGACTCACGATTTTCACATTTCCACTTGTCATTCATTTGGTCCCAGTACAATGGAAAATTTAAGAACATACAACAATTTTTTTTTTTTTTTGTGGTACCAAATGTCCTCATGATTTTTAAGCCAGACAGAATTGGGTTCAAGTTTACATTCCATCCCTTACTAATTTGTGGAATTCAATAAATTATTTAACCCCTCTGAGCCTTAATTTTCCATCCATAATAATTCTCAAACTGCACGGATGTTGTGTATTTTAATTGAGGCAATGGCTGAGGTGATAAGGATGATGATGGCAGGTAATGTTTGAGAGTGCAGCAGACAGAGTATTAAAACCTTTACATGCATAACTCATCTCATTTAATTCTCAAAATATTCCTATGATATACTAAAACCGTCCTGTCTTACAGAGGAGAAACTAAGGCATAAAAGTGAAGTAACATGCTCAATATCACTAATCTAAAAAATGACAGACAGTATTTAAAATCATAACATCTACCTCCAAGTTCATGTCCTTTCCACTCTGCTTAAAATATTTTCTCGAGACAAATGTGTCATAAGCTCTGGGGATGCTAATTCATGGCAATCTTGGATTCTGCAACAACCACCAAAAGAATAGTAATAGTATCTCATATAGTGCTGACTATGAGTCAGGCATTATCCTTTGCCATTTACATGTATTGCTTCATCTAATCATTTTAATTTCTCCATTTTGAAAATAAAGAATATAGTTAAGTAACTTGCCTAACATCTCACAGCTAATAAATGTTTCTAACAAAGAAATTAGAGAAATAATCCAAACCCATGATTTGAATGATATTTTTATGTTAAGTGGATTCTTTTGTCTTAAACAGTTGTTGAAGTGTACTCTATGGAATATAAATTCTAGGAGCCATTCATAGGAGTTGTGTGGAAAAAGAAATTCTGTGGTCAATTACATTTGAGAATCATCGTTTGCGCAGCCCCACCATGATGGAGATTCACCATTTGTCATTATATATTTTTTGGCCCTGAGAATTTCTGTACTACTGAAAACTAGTTGCTTCTTGAACATACGTGTCCATAGACCACTGTGTCCTGCCCTTTGGCATCTGGAGGTACTAGTTCTTTGAACTCAGACTGGGAAACCCTAGACCAGATTGTCTAAGCCAACCAGTCATCCAGTGTTCATGGAATTAACCTGGAGCCTCACTTCCAAAAGACTCAGCTACAGTAGGACCATGGACAGGAAACCCGGTGACAATTTAGTTAGGCTCTCCTTCTCTTTGAATAAGCACGATGTATTACCTTCCCCCTTCTTCCTGAAGCATACATCAAGCCATTTTGAGAAAATTCAGTCTATCCTCTTATTTGGCTGAATCCAAAAAACATGGGCTGCTGTAAGATGCTTTAATAGGAAGAGCTTCCTTGGCCAAATGGAGATTTGGGGCAGATCCTAGCAGTGTGCACCATCCTATGTGGCCTTGTGGAGCACACGTGGCTCTCAGATTCTGTTCCAAATGAGCCTGAACATGAACAGCAGTCATTTCTTACTGGACCCTTCAGCTGGCAGAGAATGAACACAAGGAGGAGAAAGTTTGCTCAGGGCCTTGATCAAGTGGGAGGGGAAGGACTGTGGAAATAATAAATGGTCATGCATTATTTATCACTATTAGGGCTCCGGCACAAACAGCATCATTCCATGGACTTCTCACTTTTAAATGAGCTGGGAAAAGGGCCAGGGTTGTTTTTCAGATTCCCCTGAGAGAATGTGAGTGAGTCTGTGGAATTTGTATTTTATTAACTTAGAGAGTTTCCCTTTTGTTTCTGCTGGGTGACACAGGAGGAAGTCAGTTTCCATCTTATTTTAAGTTAAGCTCAGGATTGTTGGCAGTTCCTTCATCATACACTAATTATTTCTTTTACGAGAGAAGCTTAAGAACTCTGAAAACCAAAAGAAAAAAGTGTCAGAGCAAGAGGAGGACAGAAGATGAGCTGCCTCCCTTCCAGTGTTCCCTGGAAACAACCCCCATTCGTAAGGGTGGTGGCATTAAGCATTCTCAAGGAGAACGTTTGCCGTAAAAGTGGGAGTTATTCCCTCATTTCTAGGCATAATCTGAGAACAGGAGTAACAAAGAGATAAGTCTTGATTTATGCAATTCCAAGATTATTATTTGACTATATTATAAATTCTCTTACAAGATATAGGTTTTGAATATAGACCAGATACTGATCACTCCATATTCTGATAGCCAGGCTCAGATACAAATAGTGGATCAACCTAATGCTGATTTTCCATGTACTCAAAGGCTCTTGAGGGCAACTAGCTACAGGGGAAGGGGAAGTCGTGTGACAGTGGCCTGCCAGCCTCCATTTTCCTAACCTGACTCAGTGGTCCCCAAAAGTAACAACTGTACAAAAATCTCAGTCCAGTCACTGGGGTCAGATGACTGGGGCAAATGTCTCACAGCACACATGACAGAAGACCAGTAATATAGGAAAGAAATAAGTTGTGAGAGCAAATTGGAGGGAGGGTTTCTTTTAAAGGGTGTATGGGTAGATAAAAGTGGTATGATTCTTTCTTCAAAAAGCTTTAAGGTATTTTTGATTTCTCAACAGTCTCAGAGTGTTCCATTTTTTGACAGACTCAAAAGAAATTTTGTGATTTTTGCCTTGCTTTTTCACTCCCCACCGTCTGCTTTTAGCCACCAGAATGGAAAAGGTGCTGGTGAGAATGTAGAAATATTTCCAGCCCTGAATCAAAAGCCATCTGGGGATCTCAGGTGAGGATAGGGGGCCCCGTTGATCATGGTCCAGCATCTCAAATGGAGCTGCATTCTGATCTACTGGCCTCTGGTCTATCCTGACCCCAACTGCAGAAGGAGGGTCCAGAGGGACAATTGTGTAAAGGAAGGAGAAGGGTTCAATGGAAAGAGCAGAAGCCCTGGTATCAGTCTGATGCTGGCCAAATCCTAGCTTCATTCTTTAGAAGAAGTCCATGAGCTGTTTTCTGAGATAGGGTGACACCATGTCAGGGGACAGGGAGGCTATGAATTCTAAATGAAGAAAACTTGAAGTGTCTATCATGGGGCTAAACTGTATTGGTCCTCTTCATTTTCCAAGTTGCTCACTTCTGAGCCTGAAGCCTGGAGTCTTAGTGCCAGGGCAAGTTACGCAGACAGCAACCACAATGTAACCGCAGGCCTGTGCCAGACACTGGGCGTATTGTGAGAGAAGACATACAGTCCTGCTTCTTAGGGAGTGTTCAGTATGGTGAGATAAAGACATGTCACGCAATCACAGAAATACACTCTCTCAACTGTAAGAGATCCTTTCTGGGACCAGTGACAAAGGGACCACTTGAGTTGGGGTGTTGGAGGAAAGAATGAGAAAATAATTTCATTGCAAAAAAACACTGCAACAATATCAAGCTGCTGTGATGGTTATTAACAGTCTCTGAGTTCACTTGCAGGTTAATGTGTGAGATGCAGTCAACATGGCAACCAAGGTTCCGCCTGAACTAGCTCCAGAGGCCAGCTCTGCCTGTAAGTGGCATACAGAAAGACAAATGGCAGTGAGTGCTGTGAGGCTTAGAATCATGTGGATTTTACTATGGAAGTCTGGAGAACTATGCTGACAAAGAAATCTAAGTGGAATAAGATTCTGGCCACATTGTCTCCCTTTAGCCAAGAAGTTTCAGTGGAGTAGGTAAGCAAGTTAGGGTGGATTCTGTCACGCTGCTGTAACAAGCAAACCCATGTCTCTGTGACTGGAAACACAGTCATTCCACTGTGTTAGCACAGTTTTTTGATTTTCTATTACTTTCTTATTAAAAATGTGTTTTCCAAGGTCACCATGGGAAGAGTAAAAGGAATGAGGAATCAGCCTGGGGGGTTTTCATGGGCCAAGCATGGAGGTGGCTCACATTATTTCTGACTTCATTTCATCCACCTACTCTCAGTTCTATGATGCCAACCTATGTCAAGAAGACTAAAAATAAAGTTAAGCTATATAATCAGGAAAGAAACAAAATGGGTTTTGCAAACCCACAGCAATATCTCTGGCACAATGTTTTCTTACACAGGAACCTTCCAGTGACTAACCCACACACTGTAGGTGGCACACTTCCATGCTATTGAGATCCACTGAGGAGGAATCAGCTGACTGAGGTTTGAATCAGAGCACCACTCTTACCATCTTTGTAAATCCAGGCCTCTTTTTTGTTGATAAAGTTGAGATAGCAAAATGCCTAATTCATAGGGCTTTTGGAAAGATGTAACTGGGATCCCTGCCATGTAGCACATGCCAGTTAACTAGAATAATTATGTCACAGTGAAGATTTCTTGCCATAACCCAATCTTATTTATGTTAGGTGTTTCTCAGGGCAAATATCAACTCCTTGTGATTTTTATGTAATAACACGGCTTCATAGTGCATGTCTATGTCCTTTCTCGTATGTTGAATTTCCACTTCCACCTAGAAACATCAAGTGTGTAGAAGTAGACCATCTCCCTCCTATCACAGAATCTCTGAAAAGTTCTTCAAACACTGGGTATGAAACCTCATATACTGAAAAATTTGAACCTGAATCTCTATACTATTGAAGAGAAAAAAAGTCTTGTGAGAGTCATTAATCCACAAGACAGGGACCCTAATTAGAATATGATATACTCTGTGTTTGCATAAATATGTCAAAATTGTCCCTACTGTCATGTATTACTAAAAAGAAGAAATAAAAGAAGTAGAGCAGTGAATTTTCTGTTGACAAAGACTCTATGGTTTTCTGGAGACCTTGTCATGGAAGACAAGAGGTAGTTGTGTCTGCCTCTTCCTTCCTCTGAGAAAAGAGAACCATCATTGAGACAACAGTTCCTAAGACCATTTTTGCTCTATGCTCTATGCCCACCTCCATGATCAGTCAGAGGCAAGCATGATCCAGTGGAATACTAGAACAGAGCATGCAAGTTTAAGAGAGCCTTGTGAGCCAATCTCCCCAAATCCTCATAAAGTGACAACATGTATGCAGCAAATGCCTTTTCCTCGAAAGGCTTTTGCTTTTTGATGTCATAAATAGCTGTTCTTATAAGGTTTATTTTTCACTTAATACTTTGAAAATTCTACATTATGGATTTTTCAGTAAATGAGGTACCATGTTTAGTGACTTGACTTTGGGAGTTTGCAAGGAGGCATGGAGAGAGTATTTACACCATAGGAATTGACAGACACTAAAAATCAGGGCTTTTCAAATTGTGTTGGGGTGGGGGAGTGGCAGTTGTTAAATACTTATTAGTTCATGACTAGTGACTTCCTCTTAAAACTACATACATTGAAAATGCAACCTAAGTGCAGCCTAACACTGTTAAAGGGATTTAAAGTATTTTGGTAAGAATACAGTGATATATCCTTAAGAGTTTGGATTTATTTATTATGTTTTAAATACTACTTTTCTTTTTAACATTGAGTAGATTTTTAAATTTATTTTAATTAGTTACACATGACAGTGGAGTACAACTTCTCATTCCTCTGGTTGTACATGGTGCAGTCAAACCAGTAGAGTGATCATTTAGGGTAATAATGCCTGTCTCATTCTACTGTCCTTCTCATACCCACAGTCCCACCCATCCCTTCACTCCCCTCGATACAATCCAAAGTTCCTTCATTCTTCCCTACCTGCCCCACCCCACTATGGATCATCAACTGCTGATCAGACAAAATATTCAGCCTTTGTTTTTTGGGGACTGGCTTATTTCACTTAGCATGATATTCTCTAGTTCAATCCACTTACCTGTGAGTGCCATAATTTCATTCTTTTTCAAGGCTGAGTAAAATTCCTTTGTGTATATGTACCACATTTTCTTCATCTATTCATCTGTTGAAGGGCATCTAGGTTGGTTCCATAGTTTAATTATTGTGAATAGAGCTGCTATAAACATTGAGGTGGCTACATCTCTGTAGTATGCTGATTTCAAGTCTTTGGGGTATAAATCAATGAGTGGGATAACTGGTTCAAATGGTGGTTCCATTCTAAGTTTTCTAAGGAATCTCCATATTGCTTTCCAGAGTGGTTACACCAATTTGCAGTCCCACTAGCAATATATGAGTGTACCTCTTTCCCCACATCCTCACCAACATTTACTGTTACTTGTATTCTTGATAATTGCCATTCTGACTGGAGGGAGATGAAATCTTAGAGTAGTTCTGATTTGCATTTCTCTAATTGCTTGAGATGTTGAACAGTTTTATATATATATTGTATTTCTTCTTCTGGGAGGTGTTTGTTTAGTTCCTTAGCTCATTAATTGATTGGTTTTCTTTTGGTGTTAAATTTTTTGAGTTCTTTTCAAAAAGTGCAAGAGTGCTTGCCTAGTATACACAGGGACCTGGGTTCAATCCCCACAAACACAACAAAATACTACTTTCATTGTTCATTTCTTCTTTTTGAAAAATCATACCCAAATTTTATGAAACATCAACCATATGTCCATCCTGAGATAACCTCTGCCGATATTTTAGTCATTTTTCATTTATATATAAAAAATATAAAAATTTATAAATATAAAAATTTATATATAAAAATATATCAAAACATAACATCATATCACATAAAGTTTTCCCATTCTATATATCCTGATTATCTTTCTAGATAACTAGATTTTCTGCAAATATATTTAAAATTATTTTTTACATCATTAGCATATGAATTAATTGCAAGGCATTGCACACAGTATCATTCAGTTTGTTGGAAAAGGAAGAGTCTCTTAACTACTCAGTTGTGGAAAATTTCCTGTAAGCTTTCACCTCCAGCATATGGACAGGTCAGAGCAATAAGCACAGTAGTGCTCTTCCTGGCCAATTGGCTGAGCTCTCATCTCTAATCTTTGGCTGATCATTTCAAGATTTCTCACAGCTGCTTTCAACCTTCTGGGCTCATCACAAGAGAACAAATTAGCAGACATTTCCAGATAAAGAGACTGCTCATGATTATCTGGAAGTGTTGCCACCCATCCAGCAAAGAGACTTGAATAAAAAAAAAATCCATTGAAATAAATGAAGTTGAACATCCCTGATCATAAACACACCTTCCTATCCCACCAGTGAGCTCATTGCCTCTCTGATACACAAACATCAATTAAAATAATTATTCTTAAATTATCATTTCAATGCACTTTTCACACAAAGTAGCATTAAACACCTGAAAAATTCAGCTCAGAGCTATTATCTCTAAGGTGATATTAATTTTGATGCTAGTTGAGTAAAATTATCTGACAACCAATTTAATAACTGTCAGTCTCCCTCATCCCCATGCCCCCAACCCTCTATCCTGATCTTTTATTTCCCATAGCACTTTGATTACTTATTTACTCACTGTATAATTTAGTCATTTATTCTATTTATTGTCTCTCTCTTCTAGATTATAAGCTTCTTGAGTGTCACGATCTTTATCTTATTTACTAAAGTAACTCTGCCTGAAAGACATCTGGCACAGTGTAGATATTCATTAAATATGTTCTTTAATGAACCCCATGCCCTGGTACAAACTTAAGGCCTTGCATTATGACTGTTTTTCCCAAATATACCTTTGAAAACAGCTGGGAGTTGAACCCTGACATAAACCAGTAACCAAAGAAAGTCAAGAGAACTGAGTTCAAGGCTATTTCTGCTTCGGCATGAACTACCATACCTTTGTGTATCAGCAACTACCACAGAACTCTTCTGCTTTGAAGATTAAAGACAGAAGAGCAGAAGATGATGTCAGGGACTTCAAAACAAACCAAGCTAATAGTATTCCCTGAAGCTGTGTCTAGATTTAGAAATTTCCAATGTACCCTTTGCTATCCACCCCATTTTGATACCAGAACATGGTTTTTATCCTTAAAGCTAATGAGCACCAAATATATTCCAGGAACCAACCTGAATATGTAACCCACAATAATTATTTAATTGTAATATTGACAAGCCCAAAAAGTGATGAGGAAGTTGAAGTCAAAAAGTGCTGAGTAGTTTATTCAAAATGGAGTCAGCCAGAATGTGTTTGAGCTGAGTTAAACTGAGCATAAATTAAAACTCTTACCACAGAGTGGGTCTGTGGGCACCAGATTTCACTAAGCTCAGTTTCCTCATCTGGACAATGGAGATAGAACGGGTTATAGTAAGGATTGCAAGAGCTCATAAGTGTAGAATAAGAGGAACAAGAGGAACAATCAATAAGAGGAACATTATTTCCATCTTACCCATCTGGTAAGTGGAAAAACGGAGACTTACAGTGATTAAGGATTTTATCTAATGTACCCTTTACGATGACAAGCAAGCAGATACGAAACCAGATCTCTACACTCTCTGACTGTGGTGCTTCCTGGTGTATTCAAATCCCCAGAGATGAGAGCTGTCCTTTTCAGAAATATATACTCATGAATTTGACCATGGGGGTAGACACATTTTCAATGTGAATATGCTTTCAAATTCATGTTGAGGAGGAAAAACAAATATAATAATAAAACCATTGCAAAAACATATTAAAAAAACACCTGGCTCATATTCTAGGACTCATTGAAGTTAGAACAAGTAATGGTTATCATCTTTTATGTGTCTATGATGAGACCTTGTACATATATCTACCTTTCACTCTATCTTATAGGTTTAGAAATGGGGGCATAAAGAAGTTGAGTAAATTTCTCAAGATCACACAGCTAGTGATTGAAAAGAGGTAGAAGTGAAACCCAGATCCGATTCTCAACACCTAATACAACATTTATTACTGAGTATTGAATAAATGTTTTTGATTGTTCTATCAATAAAAGATCTGGTCTTGAATTCCTTGGTGAAACCTTGATTTCCCAGGACTCACTCTGCAGTAAAGATGACTACATACTATGAGAGGAAAAGCTCTTGAATCCCATGTAAAAATACATTGCATCTTGGAGTGGATTCTCAGTACAGACTCTTATTTCTCCTGAGTTGACTCTAACACCTCCCCACTCATTTACTTTTACCACACAGGAAAAGAACTGAGCTGCACTTCATGCTCTGTGGCCACCCCAGGAATGTGCTGAGGTGCCATTTGTTCCACAGCCTGGGTGCATCTGTTCAGGCAGTGACTTGCAGCTTCTACTGGAGATGCATTTGTCTTTGTTCTGTACCTTTATCTAATAGCCAGTTCTTTGCCGCGTTAGGGGATAGACAAAGTTTAATCACACCATTCGTCACAACTGAGACTTGAAGTGCTAAGAAGGGAACATTATTGCATCATCCAAACTGAGTATTAATGCAAATAATTTTGACAACTAGGAGATGCTATTATTTATCCAATTAAGATATTAGGGCAAGTATAAATATGGTCTAGATTCTGAGCCGGGAATAGGAAAGTAAGTCCTGTCTGGGCTCAAGATGGTTTTATTGAGTCTTTGAAAAAAATCCCAGTTTTGCAGCCAGGACTGTTTACAAATCCTTTGCTCATATTTTGAGCTTACCCAGCTGGAGAAGTGGGCTTACTGCTGTACCTGTTTCTTCTCACAGGGACCACTGTTGGCAGGCAGCATTGTTCTTACATAACACCCCTCTTTTCTTCACATTTACCATATTGAAGGAGATAGGGAGATATTAGGGAAATCCTTTCCCATCACCCCTCCATCCCTGTGTTCACAATCCCAGGAATTCAGGCTTTGGGAGAGAAGGTATTTGCTCTGATCTTCCCTTTCTACCCAGTCAGGAGGCAGGGAATGAAACCTTATGCATGGACCCCAGTGACTCACCACTACAGAGGTTTGGGGTCCTGTTGAGTTCTATAATAATAATTTCCTGATTATGCAGATTTTAAGCAGAGGAAGGATCCTGGGAAGAGTAGTTCTGAAATAAGAAAGAATAGCTGAGCAAGAAGCTCTTATGGTTTTTATCTGAAATGTCTCTCCAGACCTCCTGTACTGAAGGCTTGGTTTCTGGTGTATCAGTGAACAGAGGTGGAGCTTGGGAGGGTGATTGAATCTTGAGGGTTTTGACCTCATTAATGGATTAATCCATTTACGGATTCATAACTTAATGGATTGAGGGTAAAGTGATTTGTTATAAAAGCTTGCATCCCCCCCACCCTGCCCCGCCGCCCTCTCTCTCTCTTTTCCTGGCTATTAGGAGGTGAGTAGTTTTGGTCTACAACATGGTACCTACTATGATGCTCTGCCTTGCCACAGGCCTAAAGTTACGGGACCAAGTGACTATCAACTAAAATCTCTGAAATTATGAGCCAAAATAAATCTTTCCTCCTTTAAGTTGTTGATCTCAGGTATCATGTCACAGTGAGAGAAAGATGATTAATATAGGAGCCTAGTAATTTCTTGACTTTTATGTGATTCTAATTTTGAAATGAATTAAAGAATTAAGATTTCAAAGACCAAATACTCTATAGTCTTCCCTCTGTATCCAGGAGGATTGATTCTAGGAAACCCTCAGATACAAAAACCTATAGAATTTGTATATTACTTATACATATTCTCCTATACCCACCAAAAAATCTCTAGATCACGACTAACACCTAATTATATGATATGTAAATAGTTGTTGTAGTACATTGTTTAGAAAATAATGCAAGAAGAAAAGTCTTTACATGTTTAGAACACTATTTTTTTTTTCAAATATTTGTCATCTGTGGTTGGTTGAAGTTGCAGACACAGATAATTATCTGGACATTAGGGATCCATACTTAATCTATACTCTTCAAACTTCCCAAAGGAGAAAGTATTTCCTCTCTACTTCTTTCTCTCTATGCTAAACTCACTTACTACTCTCCAGGGTATTAGGAGAGATGTATAAACTATAAAACTGAGAAACAGGGATTGAGCAGCTTGGCACAAACTTCTTCAGGAGCAGCGTGCTGGAAGACTTTTGCATCTTACTTTGTTCCCACTGTTTGCACCTCCAGAGCTTTGAGATACAGATGGTGAAGCTTCTCTTTCACTCTCTTCTGTGGAAATACATACAGCCCAACCAAATGAGAACCAGCACAGGGTATTCATTCAGATTGTGCAATAGCAAGGGGGGCAGTGAACATCACTTGTGCTTTGTCAGAGTCAAAGGCAGACAGGCATTTGGAAGACTGTATAGTAGAAAAAAAGCAAAACTTCAGGGGTACTCTGATTGGAGGCTGTTGACTTGGGGAAGCTGGAGGCAATTAGAAACCCTGTGCCCTAGAGAATTGATTAGGGTTACACATTTGGTTTTCTTTGGTTTGTTCTAAGTTGGAAGTACTGATAAAAATTAGGGAAGCCATTAGCTATTTTTTTTTTTTTACATTCTGATCACTTTTAATTAATTATTACAGGAGTTAACTAGTTGTCTACTCTGGTTACTAGAGATGGAAGTCTAACTTCCAGTCTCATAGACAGCAGGCTGGCTTCCTGGGCGGTCGCTAGGTAATGGGTTAATTTCTTGGATTGATTACCACAGATTGTGGATCGGTCACCCTGTACATTCAGTCTCTCTCTTCCCACTGTGGAAGTAAGGAACATATGGGAATAAGGGAATTTTTCTCCTTTTGTATTCACATTCATTCATGCGAGACTTTTTTGAAGTCTGGATTTGAAAGACAAATATTATGAAGCTTGTTTATGTTCACGTAGATTTGCCACATCTTCCAACTAGGTTAATCAGTAAGAAAACTGATAGGTGCACAAAGCTTAAATCAATAAGTCTAGCCCTGTGGAAGACTGTGATATAGAGAATACTTATAGACAGAATATACTTCTGTTAACATATACTATACATATGATTGGTATATTACACATACACATAGAGAGTGTATTTTAATTTTAATTTTAGAGCATATTTACATTTGTTTTACTTATAAAAAACAAGTTTACTGTAAACAGTATTCCATGTTAGGGCTGCACCAGCCTTATTCCTCCTGTGCTCACCAAGTCTCTTGATTATATCTTTTTTTTTTCTCTTGTGCTTGATTGAATTTCATGCCCTTTTGTTCATCAGGGCTCCTAAGTATAAAACCATCCACTGCTCATGCTGCCAGTAAGAGGCAGTGTCATGTGACTAGCCTGGAAGTGAAACTAAGAGGATGAAGGACTATGAAGTAGAAAATCAGTGGTCACTGCTGGCCAGTTACACCTGTGCTATTCCACCTGAGCCATGACCTTGAAGAATAAGACAAAATGACAAAACCCTTTAAAGGATCTGCTTCTTCAAGCATCGGAATAAGCAGGACTTGCTGGGCTCTCTCCTCAGTTTATTACATAATTAGGTAATACCTTATTTTTTTGTCTAATCATGTTACTTACAACTATCTACTGCTTTCGTCAGACTGCATATAAAATTACCCAGTTTTCTCTGGGTTTGGTGGTGATCGTTTTTGAAGGCTCACGTGTCACATAAATCTATGTTAAATATAGATTTAACTATTTACTCTTGTAAGCCTTTGCATGGGTTAGGATAAGACAGTCCTTTTTCTTCCCTATAATTCTTGGCAACAGATAATATATTCTAAAGTGGATGGTGCCGGACTGAGGCACTTGTTGGACTAGAGAAGATAAGACTTGGAGGATGTGGTTCAAAAGGAGACAGCAAAGCAAAGATATGAACATATTGCTTCAGTAAAAAATTAAGAGAATTTTAGATAGTTGTAGATAGAGAGAGGTGTTCAAAGAAAAAAGGAAGAATTTTTGGTGTTTGTGGGGAAAAAAAAGAGGAGGACTAAAATAATGTTTGATTGTGGAGTGATCAAAGAACTTTTAGGAACATGATGTCTGATGTTGAGTCCTGAAGCATTCACTTTGCTATAATGTAACCCCAACCCTTCATCCCATCTTTCTATAAAGACTGTTAGACACTTAAGCAATTGCGAGTGATCTGAAGAACTCAAGAAATGAGGGCTGAACTCATACTGTGTGATTGTGTTGAATCTATAGATTATGTTGGAAAGAGTCTTCCAAATCAGGACTATAGAATGTGCTTCCATTTGTTTGAATCTTCTTTAATTTCTTGCATTGGAGTTTTATAGTTCTTTAATAGAGATTCTTACATGTTTTGTAACATTTTTACCTAAATATTACTATTTAGAGATATTGTAAATGGTATTTTTTTTTTCAAATCCCAGATTATTATTAGTATTTAGAAAAACAATTGACTTTTATTCAGTAACCTGTGTCCTCCTTGCTATACTCATTTGTTAGTTTCCAAATGATTTTTTTTTTAAGTCAACTCTTTGGGATTTTAGAGACTAAATCAAGTCATATGCAAAGATAGCTTTATTTATCCTTTACCAATGTGTGTATCCTTTATTTCCTGTTTTTAGTTATTTCATTAATGAACATTCAGTAAAATGCTCTGTAGGAGAATGAGAGGGTGCATCCTTGCTTGCCTTGATCTGAAGAGGAAAGTGTCCATTTTCTCACCATCAGCTGTAATGTCCTTTATAGGGCTTTTATAGCTATTCTATATTTTCACTTTGATGAAAAATTTTATCACGAATCAAGTTGATGTGGTAGAATTTTCAAATGTGAAATTACCTTGCATCCCTGGAATAAATTACATTTTGTGTATAATACTTTCTTTATATTGTTGGATTTGATTTGTTAATATTTTGTTGAGAATGTTTATGTCTTTGTTCATTAGAGGTATTTGTCTATAGTTTTCCTTTCTTCTAGTATCTTCATTTGTTTTTTGTGTTAGGGTAATGCTACCCTCAAACAGTGAGTTTGGAAATGTTTGCTATGATTCTATTTTCTGGAAGATAATGGTAAGAATTGGTTTAATTTCTTTAAATATTTAATAGAATTCTCCAATGAAAGCAACTGGGACTATTTCTTTTAGGAAGACCATGAATTTCTGATTCTATTTAACAATAGATATAAGCATATTCAGATTTTCACGCAACTTTTTGTGTGAGTTTTACTCTTTTGTGACTTCAAATAATTACTTCATTTCATCAAAGTATTCAAATTTGTGAACAGTTCATAGTATTCCTTTATTACTCTCTTATTATCTGTGCTGTCAGTAGTGATGAAATCTCTCTCATTTCAGTTACTGATAATTTGTGTTTGTGTCTTCTCTTTTATTTTCTTTTTCTAACATGACTGAGTTTTATTTTTTTTATTGATCATTTCACAGAACCAGCTTTTGTTTCATTGCTTTTTCTGTTGATTGGTTTCTTCCAATTTAATTGATTTGTGCTTAAATTTTTATTATTTATTTTCTTCTGCTTGATATTTAAATTCCTCTCCTTTCTTTAGTTTCCTAAGTTGGAAGCTTAGATTATTGATTTTAGACTTGCTTCTTTTAAAATACATGTGTTTAATGATGTAAATATCCCTCTAAGCACTACTTTCACTACATTTTATACCTCCTTGGTTTCATTTTAATTTAGTTCCAAATATTTTCTAATTTTTCTCAAGATTTCTTTTTTAACCAATGAAGAATATTTAGGAAGTATGTTATTTAATATGTGAATAACATAGAATTTTGCAGCTATCTTTTGTTAATGAATTAATTCCATTGTTTTCTGAGAACTTACTTTGTAAGATTTCCATTCTTTTAAATTTGTTAAAGTATTTTCATGGTCTAGAATGTAACTGTCTTGATGAAGTTTCCATGCTTAGGGAGTTTGAGGTGAATGTTTATTGAGTAATATATAAATGTAAATTAGATCAAGTTGTTAGAAGGGTTGTTCAGGACAACTATACCCTCCCTCACTGATTTCTACCTGCCTGATCTATTAAACAATTGAAAAAGGAGAATGGATGCCTCCAAATTTATTAGTGAATTTGTCTATTTCTTCTTTAGGTTCTATCAATTTTTGCCCCTATATTTTTATTGTTAAATGCATGCATGTGTATGATTATTATGTCGTCACAATACTTATCATTATATAATACTCCTCTTTATCCCTGGTTTTATTATTCTAAAGTCTGATTTGTATGAAATTAATATACCTCCTCCAGTTTTCTTTTGTTTGGTGTTTCCATAATATAATATTCTCTCATTTTTTCTTTGACCTGTCTTATATATAAAGTAGATAATATGTAGATAAAGTAGATAATAAGTAGATATATTCATGTAGATAATATGTATTTAAGTCTTGTTTTTCTTCCTAACCACTCTAAATCTCTTTTTATTTTTTTATTAATAACATTTATGTTTAAAATGAATATTGATATAATTGGATCAATAGTTACTATGTATGGAACTTTTCCTATGTATTGCATTTTTTCTTTATACCTACTTAAAAAAAAAAACTAATCCCATTCTATCTCCTTGCTTAGCACAACTATTATTCTCCTTTAAATATTTTTCAGTGGTTGCCCTAGAGTTTGAAATGTACATTTTTAACTAAATCTACCCTTAAATAACACTATACCATTTCACTTGCCGTCAGTGCAGGTAATATATTACAATGTATTCCCAATTTCTTCCTCTTAGCTTGAATGACATTTTCATAATATATTGGATTTATTCAAATGTTGATATCATTTTAAACACTATGATTTAGATTGACTAAGAATAAAAAATATATAATTTATTTTATATTCATTTATTCTTTCTCTAGTGTGCCTCTTTTTAATGTAGAGTTGAGATTTTGATCTATATTATTTTCTTCCTTCACAAAGAAATTCTGTTAACATACATTGTAGGGCAAAACTGTTGGTGATTAGTTCTTCAACTTTTTTTTTTATCTTAGAAAGTCTTTATGTATTTTTATTTTTATTTTTTGGCTGTCACCTCTTTTATTCAGACTTTTACTGTTGATCCTAGATAGCCCAACAAAACAAGGAAAGGAGATAAAAAATCAAGGAAATGTTACCTAAAGGTAACATTGTTGAAGGGTGATTTCACTTGATACAGAACTGTATGCTGGTAGGGTTTGTTTTTCTTTTTCTTTTTTCTCAATTTATTCTACTCTCTTTTTGCTTATATGATATCTCAGAAGTGTGATGTCATTCTTTTCCTTATTCTTTTATAAATAAGATGTTTTCTGAAATTTTTTTATAACTTTAATCTTTGTCTTTGGTTTTCTGCTGCTCAAATATGATATACCTAGATGCGATTGTGTTTTTCTTTTTTTGGGATTTGTCCTCCTTGGTGTTCTTTAAACTTTCGGGGTCTGTGGTATGGTGTCTGTCAATAACTTGAGAAAAATTTCAGCCATTATTATTTCCAATATTTCTTCTGTCTTTCTTCTGTTTTTGACATTCCAATTATACACTCGTGTCAGCTTTTGAAATTATTCCATAGATGGTATGGATTCTGCTTCTATTCTCATTACTTTTCTCTGTATTCCACTGTGCCATATCTTCATGTTCATTGATTCTTCCCTTGGCCATGTCCAGTTATCTGATGAGCCCATCAAAAGTATTTTTTTATTTCTGTTATGGTGTTTTTGATTTCTAGCATTTCTTTCTCTCCTTCATCCATCTACTTGGATAAGTTATTTGTTCTTTCAGGCTGTCTACTTTCTCCACTAGAACTCTTATATTTCCCTTTGAACTCTTATTTAATTATTTTAAATTTTCAGTCAGAGGATTCCAGAATCTGTTTTAAATCTGTTTGGTTATTATGCCTGTTTTGTTTCTTTAGAATGTGTGTTTCCTTGGGTCCTAGCATGCTTTCTAATTGTTGTTGTTGAGCGTTGAACACTATACATCAGGTAATTAGAAATGAGGTAATTAGGCCTTGGGTGTGAGGATTTATAGTAAGCTTGTTGTATTTGGGTAGTATTTAATGTTTGCTTAGCTGTGATTTCCATAGGCTTCCAGGTCTCTGGTGCCCTTGCTCTTGTCTATTCATGTATTTTTCTGGACAGAAACCTCTTTTTTTTCATTTTTTTTATTATACATGACAGTATATTTTGACAGATTTATACAAGCATGGAGTTCATCTTATCCCAGTCTTGTGGTTGTACCTGATGTGGAGATTCACTGTGGTGCATTCATATGTGTACATAGGAAAGAGATGTCAGATTCCTTACACCGTCTTTCCTATTTCTAACTGTTCTCCCTTTCCTTTGGTGCCCTTATTTTTGTATCCTCCATTTTCTTTGGACTCCTTAATAGATCCTGTTTAGAAATAGATCCTCTTTAGAGTCTTTTTGATATGGCAGCAATGTGATGGTGGAAGGAACATGCTGTGTTCTGTGCGTTTCATAGCTTTTGCTCTCCCTTTATGTGAGTCAAGAAGACAAGAGTGGGCTGGAATCAGAGAAATACCCTTCTTCCAGAAAGGAGAGGCTCCAGTCTTTCCACCTGGAATAAGTCCCTCCTTATATAGAACACTCTGGATGCTTTTCACAGTGGTTACTTTGCCCTCTCCCTGCCTGAGCATGAGGGATGTGTTTTGGTCTCTTCATCCTTAGAACATGGTGAGTTTCCTATAAGTAATAGCCATGAAAGCATGACCTCATCCCCAAGTCTTCAAGCCCAAGTTTCTCATTCTTAAGTTATTTCACACTTAGCCTCCAGCCCTTCATCAACAATTACCATCTAAGTGTTCTACCAGTTGGGGACCTCAGTTACTTCTGCTCTGGCTAAGTAAATGACAACTTTGACTTTCTGTCTTCTCTTGTCTCTCCAGATTTTAGGGTGGGAGTTTGCCCTGTAAATTCAGTTCTCTGATGGGTCAAAGTAAACATTTGATTTTCTGTTTGTTCAGCTTTATCTTATCGTAGGGATAGAAGGGATGAAAGCTGAAAATGGGTGGCTTTTTTTTTCTTTTTTCAGTTATTAAATATACATTTTCTAACATATTCAAAAGGAGAAATAATAGTGTAATTAATTACTAAATCCTAGCAATCATCTTTCCAGCATGAGGAAAAGATTCATGTTTCAACAATGGAAGAGCAGAAATTCAGAAGGATCCTGGGTCCCTGATAGCTTTGTGGAATTACCAAATCCTGTCTGGAGTTCTTCTGGATTCTCATTAAGTGAGAAAAAATTTAAACCTTTATTTTGTTTAAGCCACTTTTTCTTTTCAAGAAAATGAACTTAATCTTTAAATGAAAAAATATCATTTCCTCACCTCCCCTCTCTTTCCTTGTACAAGTACCCTTTATCTTAAAGTTCAAGAATAGTATACTATTCTCTCTCTCTCCTTCCATCCTTCATATCTCTTCTCTACCTTTATTTACCCTGACAATTATTTCTGTCTATTCTTGTTTTTACCTGGCATAGTGGATAATAGATAAATACTGGTTGGATGCGTGAATAGATTATCTTAATTATAAGTAATTCTAACCATATAAAAGCTGGGGGCTCACTCACAATTTATTTCCAGTATATATACCATGGTCCAACTCATAAATTGACAAGCGTGTCCTTACCTTACCTCAAGAACAGAAAATTTCCAAAGCCAAATCAAGGCTTGAAAAATTACCAAAATCATTTGTCAAACTAAGTACTTTAGCCAAATATCCAGGCCTCAGCAGGAAATATTTCTGCCCAAATTATCCGGATAATTTAGTCAGTCTCCCACTTGGCTTTCTCTATGGCTTCCTATGGTCTTTGTAAGCCCGTGCAGCTGTAGATATGCCAGAGCTTGGCTCGGGCAGGATGCAGGAAGTGAGCGAGGTAAACACTGAAAATTCAATGCCAAGGTACAGGTATTTTCTCTTGACCTTCCTGGGTATGGAGCAGAAAAAACATTTGTAAAATGAAAATTTTACATGTCACATTTCTCTTCTTAATACTTTTCATTACCTGAAGTTATATCTTGTTTTTCTTTATGTTCTGACTTTCTTATTTCCCCCTTTCAAATGTGACCTGTAAGAGGGCAAGGGTTATGTCATGTGATTCTCATAACAAGAAATTTGGCACATAGTGGATGATTAGTAAATATTTCTTGAATGAATGAATGAATCAATGAATCAATGGATGTATCAATGAACACTTCATAGAATGAATTCAGGGCCTTTGTGGAGCTTGGTACTAAGATTATTGCTTAGAATCAGACTGCCCAGGTCAGTACTCTGGTAGCCTTTTGCCAACTGCTGTGACTGAATCACCCTGAATCACACTGTGGTGATTCAGTCACACTGAATCCATTTCCTTAGTCACAGAATGGGAGCAATGATTACTCTCCAGCATACCCAATGTACCAATTGTGAATATTAAATGAGATAATCTTTGCTAGTGCTTTTCATGCAATATTTAATAAATGCTAGCTATTATTTATTATTTCTGTTTCTTCAAGTCGAAATTCTGTATTCATAGGATCTCACATGCTTCCTTCCCTCTTAGATATTCTTTTGAACTATAGAAACTCCTCAATTTATGAATAGTTTGTATTTATAAAAGTTGCATCCATGTACTCATTTTCTTATATGTATATTCTATATACTCATTTCTTATATGTTCTTATATGTTCACAGTGATTAAGTGGGCTCATATCTTGCAATCTCCATATGAATATTTCCTAAATAAGAGTCTGAGTTAGCTCTCTGCAACTTCAAAAGTAGACATTATTTCTTCTCTTCAATGATGATATATATTATGAAAAGCATCCTTTTTCCATAATGGGAGGATCTCATGTACACTGACAATCTGCTAAAGTCACTGTCTCCAAACTTGATGTACTCCATAAGTGGTAATAATGACTCCTTAGCAGCAGTGAACATGTGTGATTGTCACTATTCCCACTCTTAGTTGCTATGAGATTTCAGAATGACCTTGAGGTTGAACCATCTGTGACTGTGACTTGCAACAGATTTCTTGGAGAGGGCTTTCTCTAAGTGTTGACTTAATTATAAACTCTTAGATCTCTGCTAAATAGACATAAGACTAATAGCAGCAGATGTTTATAATGATTACATAGATTCAAGCTCCATTTTTTTCCAAAAATATTCTTGGTCTGCTCATTCAGTTCCTCCTACATGTAAGGAGGAACATTAGGCACTGGGGATACAGTGTGAGCACAAAGTAGTAGGACCCATGCCTATCAGAGCTCACTATCTAATAGCAGGAGACACATTAGCAAATGACACAAAAAAGCAAGTAGGTGTTTAATATGGTAAATGGTGATATGTTTGTTTGTTTGTTTGTTTAATACCAGGGATTGAACTCAGGGCATTTGACCACTGAGCCACTCCCTAGCTCTAGTTTGTATTTTATTAGAGATAAGCTCTCACTGAGTTGCTTAGTGCCTTCCTAAATTGCTGAGGCTGGCTTTGAACTCGTGATCCTCCTGCCTCAGCCTCCCAAGCCGCTGGGATTACAGGCGTGCACCACTGCACCCAGCAATGTTGTAAGAAGGAAAGCAAAGAAGATAAAAGAAAGTGAGAGGGCTAGAGAGTGGGGTTTGCTGGGTATTAGGGAACAGGGAGCATAAGAAGGCCATAGTTCACAGAGAGAGAGAGATCAGATAAGGCCTCACTATTGAAGCACCATTTGGGCCAAGAACTTAAGTAGGTGAAGAAGAGAGCCATGTTGCTCACATAGGAAGGAATGATAAGGAGGCTGGAGTGTATAAAATTGGGTGAATAGGAGCGAGAAAGGTAAGAGATGACATTGTGAGTGTAGGTTTGAGGCAGGAACAGATCAAGCACCATGAAAGATATGCCTGTTCTGTACTGACATAGTCCCATTTCCCAGCATATTATATAGTTTTGATCATTTTTACCTTTATGTTCCTTGTTATTAATATCTTTTAAACACTTCCTCCTTCAAGAGTTGTTTTATTTTTAAATGAAGTATTTCAAACCAATATATAGTAGGAAAAAAATAACTGATGCTATTGTAGCATTCTTATTTAACACATGTTAAAATATTTAGGGGTGGAGGAGAAAGAGAAAGGAATCATTCAAAAGCAAGATGGTAAAACACACCATCCATTTTATATGAAAATATCTTGAAGAATAATAGCTAGGAGAAGAAGACAAAAATCCACATTAGTGTTCTGTAATGGAGCTGTTGTATGGTTCAGAACAGTTTTCAACTTAGGAAACCAGATAAGTCATCTGCCATTTTTTTTTAAACCTGTCATTGAATAGCTTTGAGGGTTTGAACCAGTCACTTTTCTTATTATATTTTCTTTTCTATAAGAGTAGGAAATTAGACTAATTGAAGATGATAATTACATGGCACATAGTCAGGAATCTCCAATCTAGAGCTCTTTGCAAATGGTTCCCAGATACCTACTGTCTTAGTCCAGTTGGTGTTGCTCTGATGTACCTGAGGCTGGGTACTTTATAAAGAAAAGAGGTTTACAGTTCTGGAGGTCTAAGAGCATGGTGCCAGCCTCTGTTTGGATCAGATAACAGCTTCATGACTGATAGCATCACATGACAGGAGCATGAATGGCACATGCAGAAGGATGATTCAGAGGATGCACAGGCTCCCTTAAGAAAACCAACGCTCATCTCTTGAGACCCATGGTCATTCCTTCCATGGGTGGAGCATTCATGATGGAATTACCATCTACTAGGCCTCATCTCTTAAAGGTTCCCACACCTCAACCCTGCCAAACTGGGGACCCAGCTTTCAGTATATAAACTTTGGGAGACACACATAATCAATACCCAAATCATAGCGCATACTTTATTGAATTTTCTCAGCACAGTTTTAGAGCAAAAATAAGTGAGATTACATGGAATTAAATTTGTTTAGTATATCTAGACCAAATGATCTGTTAAGTTTCTTTTAGTTTCAGCGTTTCAGTACTAGATGATGAAGTATTTAGCTCCAAGGGGCTTCCGGCATTCTCCCTTCTCCCATCCCCAGTGAAGGGCTACCTGAGGTGTCTCGTTTTCCCACCTGGATGCCTCCATTTATCCTGAAAGTAGAGAGTCCAAGTGCAAAGCAAATAGGTCACCTTTGGCTTGACTTGAGTCGCCTAGGTTTGGTATACCCAAGAAATCCCTGCAGGCAGAGGCAAGACCAGACACATCATTGTTACATATCCAAGTCAGCACGTGATGGGGCTTGGGAGAAGGTGATACATTCTGCTTTTATGGATTTCAGAAGACATGAGGCCTGGCAAGGAGCACATGGAGAGGCTCATTTAATACAGAACATTGCTGGCTTAGCCACTGAGCTGTTTAGTACATATTAAGGTGCCTATCTGGCTCGGGCTACAGACTCAGAACTCCCCAGAAAAAGAATGGTAAACGTTAGTTTCTCAGAACTCAATTGTTTTTGTTAGGACATGTCCTTAATAGCAGAAAATGTCCTACTAAATCCAGAGCTCTGAAATTAGAGATCCATTCTTTCCAGCTGTCTACCTGATAATTAGCAAAGGGAAAGCTTTATTCTAAAATTAAGCACTTAATTTTATTCATGGAAACATCATCAGTACATCCTGAGGTATCCTTTAAGTGGTCATTTTTATATTTCCAAGCTTCAGGAGAGAGCTCTGGAATCGTAGTTCTAATTCCAGCTCTGTGACTGTGGTACTTCATTGATCTAAAGAGTCCCCTCAACCTCTGGCCACCCAGTGAATCACAGCTCTCAGGATGCTCATACTTGTGCATCTCCCAGTTTAGCTTTGGCCAATGGGACATTGGCAAATGTCACTCAAACAGGTTTGATAAGCATTTGAACACTTGGAGTAATACTGCCTTTACCCTGGGAGGAAGCTCAGGCTAGTATCCTTCTTGAGACTGAGAAAACATAAGGAGAAGACCAGTGACTCTGCTCCCAGCCCACCCTCCAGTGCCATTTAGCCACATGAAGGAACCCAGTGGAATCAGCAGACAAGCCAGCCAGACAATCCACAGAACTGTGAGCAACAAAAAGTTGTTTTAAGCCATTAGGTTTTGAAATTTTTGATTATATATAATTTTTTATTATTTCATGACCTTGAAACTTGAGTTTCCATAAGTTCTTGAAACTTGATGTTCCTTTTTTATAAAGTGGGAATAATGATGTTCATTGTATAGGGATATTAAATACAATGATTAATTCAACTACCCCTATAATGTCATAGTGGCCATTAAACTTTAAAAAATTATATTTTCTTATAATTATTGTTTTTTTTTTCCTGCTGCTTTATCTATAAGAGGATAAAAAAGATGAATTTTGTTCCTATCATAAAATTTTGCTGCAAATTTTCCATGAGAACTATTTTGTAGTTCCATCAAGGATGACTAATCAAGATAAGTTTTCTTTCTCACAGAATACTTTTGGAAGTTGTTTCAAATAAGGAAAAGACTTGTCAAAACAATAATTTTGCCTAGATAATGTTGATTTGTTTTCAAATAATTCAATGACTATGCATTTTGATTAGCTGGTAACTACAGGGAGAGACTCTGCAGTACTAGTTTTAAAAGGCATATAACAAACTCAGAACATAATTGAGGAAAACAGCTTATTCATTTTGGAGGCAAAAACATCACCCCTCACATACCTTGATGCTGACTCAAGCTAAAAT
Organism: Marmota flaviventris; assembly: GCF_047511675.1. Taxonomy (NCBI): domain Eukaryota; kingdom Metazoa; phylum Chordata; class Mammalia; order Rodentia; family Sciuridae; genus Marmota; species Marmota flaviventris. The sequence goes on from NC_092501.1 coordinate 17,946,764, forward strand.
ATGGCACAAATGATTTGCTACAAGAGTATATATTTGTGGAAAATGAAGTCTAATGGTGTAATTATGGAGAAAATCACAGCCCTGTTTACCAGGCATTCTAAACAAAATTTTTCTAAAGATGTGCAGTGGTAGATCAGTATGTTTGAAAAGATGATGTGCTTTGAAGTAGTTGAAGGATCCAGAGTGTGGTTCAGTCCATTGAAAATAGATTTACTGCCAGTGGAGAACATCATTATGCCCAATGGACATTCAAGCTGAAATAAACAAAACAGGAAGAATATAGGATGATGAAATTACTTTAGCCTGATTCAGTATATTGTGTAATAGGATTCTCAGGATGTTATTGACTGAGTTGGTAAAAGCTAGAAAATGTATGCAACATTACTGGAGAAATTATCAGTATGAAGATACAAACCAATCCAGAAGCCAGTTAGGGTCAGACTTCCAGAAAGATTGGGAAAGATTTAAACTATTTTTATTTGAGATTCTTTTGGCTTCTTATGGAAAATTCTTGTAACTCTATGTTCCACTGGTAAATATTGGTGATAACTTGGATTATAATTACATATAAAAATGCAATAGGAACATGAACACTAGCAAATGTATGTGTCTTGGGCTCTGAGATCTTATTTCTAGGTATCATTATGTGACCTTGAATAAATAACCATATGGGTCTTGTCTTCTACATTTTTTTTTTAAAGAGAGAGTGACAGACAGACAGAGAGAGAGAGAATTTTTTTTTATATTTATTTTTTAGTTTTCGGCCGACACAACATCTTTGTATGTGGTGCTGAGGATCGAACCCGGGCCGCACGCATGCCAGGTGAGCGCGCTACCGCTTGAGCCACATCCCCAGCCCTTGTCTTCTACATTTTAAAGATAAAGATATTGGAGGTTATCTTAAAGATATTCTTAAGCTCTTAAAATGCCCAATTTTCATTAATTTTGTTATTTAAGTTAGGCAAATATGGTAGGCTAAACACAGCCTTGAAAGATATATATGTCCTAATCAAAGGAATCTGTGAATGTTAACTTATAGGGCAAAGGGGACTTTGCAGATTGACTAAGTCAAGGATCTTAGAAAGGAATAAGTATCCCAAATTTTCTGGCCAGGCTGTGAATGCAATCATGACTCTCCTTATGAGAGAGAGAGGGAGTTTTGACTACAAATGAAGAAATAGTAGATGTGACAATAGAAACAGAGGTTGAAGTGATGTCAGGAAGGGGTCTCATGCCAAGGGATCCAGGCATCCTCCAGAGGCTAGAGCATGCAGGGAAGCAGATTCTTCCCCAAAAGCTTCAAAAGTGGCCAGTCCTATTGACACCTTGACTTTATGCTGGTGAAACTAATTGTAGACTTCTGGTACCCAGAATGGTAAGATTAGAAGTGTATGTTGTTTTTAAGCCACCACATTTATAGTGATTTGTTAAAGCAGTACCAGAAAAAAACTAATGCAACAATAAAAATCCAGAGGATTAACATGAGATTTAAATGACTAAATTGTGGAAGAGTGACTACTAACTCAATCGTTTATTAAAGCACTCCTTGGGAACTGACTATAGGATAGATATAAAACCTGGTGTTAAAGTTGAGATGTAAGTTAGTTGTATTAGCTAGGATGCTTTGGACTTGGGTAACAGAAAACCTAACCATACAGGCTGAAATATTAAAAGGAGATTTATTGGTTATCATGTAACTAAAACAGTTCCGAGGCAGGGCAGAAGTCAAGAATTATTCAACCAGATTTATAAATCCATTTCTCTGCCATGGTCTCACTCTATCCTCATCCACATACACTGTTTTATCTCAAGGCATAGAGAGATGACTACAGGGACATGTGTGCATACACAAGATCATCTCTTCTGCAGGCTCCTTTCTAGAGTGAGGAACTATCTTTCCCAGCAAACATCCTTCCCCTCAATTTCTTAGTAACCCAAGTTGGATAATGTAATACCCCAGAGTTGATCCTTATAATCCAGGATTGCCATATTCTAGTTATTTGATGTCTATATTACTAAACTGATTCATATGAGGGGGGAATGATTACCTGTAGACCTCTCATACCACCTGTAGAATTGGAATTGGGGTCAGCTTTTCCTGAAGCTGTCTACAGAATGGATGGATACCTGAAAGAAAATCTTGGAGCTCTTCAGAATAGGAGAACAAATTCTAGAACTTTGCATTGCAGAAGTCTTCACACATACCACAAATAGATAAAGAAGGGGAGATGAAAGTTCAATCAAAGAGGTGCCTGATGAATGGCATTCTGTAGATACCCAAAAGTACTGTGGAAAAATGAACCAACTATGCAAAAGAATGGAATGCTGTTGGGTCATTTCCTTAGAGGAATAACATATAAATTAAACTTTAACAGGTGAGTGGGAGTTAGGTAGAAAATAGGGTAACTTTCCAGGCAAACAAAAATACATTGTTAAAAGCTCAAGTAGCATGAAAAGTGTGATAGAGTCAGAGCAGCAAGGAGCTCAGTGTAGCTGCTGAGTACCTTCTTCAAATTAGGGCAGGGGTAAAGTGTAAAGGTGCCATGGGAAATGAACCTGGCAGGCAAATGTGAGATTGGGTTACTCAACTTCTCAATTTTCATAGATTTTATAGTTCAGGACCTATAAAATCTATGAAAATTGCAAAATTTTGGCCTTCGTATCAGGATCCCACTGATATGCGATGGGAGTAGAAGAAACTATTTGGAAAAAGAATAGATAAAACATTGCAATTGATTGGAATAGGAGCTAAGGTCAAGTGGGTTGAATTCAGGACTATTAAGAAGTGTCTGGATGATTGAAAGATCTTAAAGTACTCAGGAATAAATTTAAAGTGCCCCAGGACCTGAAGTCCAGGAAATTAATGGGCAGCCAGAGAATGAGGATGGAAAAGCCCATGGCAGATTTTGTCAGCCTCTCCAGTACACAGATGTGGGTAGGAGGTGTGGCCATCTAGAGAGTTGTCTCAAATCATGTGACAGAAAGCACCCAGTACTAGATTCAAACCCAGGTCTAGCAGGCTCCAAAACTCACTCTTAAAACTTCTGCCATTTTGTTTACAATAGTTCTTTCTAGAGAGGTTAAGAAACACCTATTTTGAGAATGGAAACTGACACTAAAAGCAGTGATTTGTTCAAAGTCATATAGCCACTTAGTAGTGGAGCTTGGCTTTAAAAACAAATTTCTCTTTTTTTTTTCATTTTTATTTGTTCTTTTTAGATATAGATGGCAGTACAGTGTATTTTGACATATTACACAACATGGAGTATAACTTCCCATTCTTGTGATTGTACATGATGTGGAATTACACAGGTCATGTATTCATGTATGAACATAGGAAAGTTATGATTCCAACTCCAATTCCATTTCCACTATATGATCATCTTTCTATAAAATTTTGCTTTCTAGGGAACATTTTGTCCCTTTAGAACACACAAGCCAACTTTTGACTGGGCTGACTCAGGTGACATTCCACAGAGGAAAAATAAGGTAAGCCTAGATGGGGTGCCCATGGAGATAGTTCTCAACCTGGGTGATTTTGACTCCTAGGATAAATCTGGCAATACTAAAGATGTTTTTTGATTACCATACTTGGGATAGGGGTGCTATTAGAATCTAGTGGGTTAAGGTCAGGAATGGGTGTGAGTATCCTACAGTGCACAGGGATTCATAATTAAGAATTAATCAACCCCAAATATCAATACTGCCAGGATCCACACACTCTGGTCTATAGCAATAACATTTTTGATTGGTAGATGGGATCTTGTTGGCCACCCTCTATATATTCCTACTACCAAAACGTCTGTTACCCCTTTACCCTCCTTTGTCCCTGCCCCTCACTTTTCTTTCTTCCTTTCTTTCTCCCTCCCTTCCTCTCTCTCCCCTCCTCCTCTTCCTTTCTCTTCTTCATTTAGGTTGTCTCTCTAGACCTCCGATCCTGCTTCCTCATGATTTTTTTCATCAAGGCTAGAAACAGTGCTAGGAGGAGTGCTTTCCAAATGTTCCTTCAGCTCCTACGTTAAAATATTCTTTCTATAGGACTTTAAAAAAAAGGTTTGACTGGGCAAAAAGACAAACAAACCATCCTTGTAACAAAGGCAAAGTAGCAGAACTATCAGATACTTAAATATTGGGATGAAGTATACCTGGATTAAGATCTCAGGCTCAGCTACCTCCCTTCAGTGAATTAGTTCACTTTCTGCCTTTTCTCCATTTTTTTCTGTCATACCATCTCTCTAATAGGGCTATCAACACAATTAAATGAAATGATCCATAAAAAGTATTTAGAAGAGAGTAAGTAAGTATTAGGTTTCCACTGTGTACGAGCTGTTTCCATTCCCGTGGCCATTAGAACATACTGTACTTGAAAATCATGTTCTGTTTATATAGCCAAACTGGTTAAATGCATAGATGCAAGCTTCTTCTTTGGATTGCTATGCTGGGTATTTAAAGTCTGGTAAATTGGAATCTCACTTTCTAATAATGCATTTGTTTTGAAGTAAAGAACAGAATTTGGGTTACCATGTCAAAAACCTCTTAGCATCTGAGGAGCATGGCTATGTCAGTGGCAAAGATCCAGGTGAAGCATCATGTCTGGGGCAAGGGGAAGGAACTAGGTACTTTTCAATATGAAGTAATGGGTGAGTTTACCTTTCCTATGTGGTTCATATAGTAGATCTATAGCTTCTTACTAGATGGGAGAATGGGAGAATCTAGTTGCAGCATTGTGGAAGGAAACTTCAAACTTTTAGACAGATTGGCATTTCAATTGCCAAGTCAACTCTGAAGTAGCCTCGTAGCTTAGGCCTCAGTTGCACACCCATGAGATGAGGAAGTTGGATTATATCATCTCGAATGTGACTCTGGTATTGCCATCCTAAAAGGAATTAACAAAATGCCATTACACTGAACTTTTTCTCTATGTCATTGCCAAGCCCTTATCATTATTTTAAATAAATGCCTCTGGGATGGATGGAACACATTTTTAGGAGGAAACTTTCTAGGAAATATTTCCAATAGCTTACTCCTAAAAGTCAAGCTGGGGCCTTCATAACACACCATACTTTAAGGAAATTTTGTTCTTCCCAGTTGAAGACAAGTGATTTAGAAAGCAGTTCTCGAGGGTGTTTTAATAACCAGATGGGCACCTTTCCCTGAGCTGGTTCAGGGAAGGGTTTTGGCTTTATTTCCATTGTTACTTTCTTCCTTGTCCATCTCTCACCTGAGATCTTGCTCCCTCCTGCTGTTCCCCACAGAAACTTTCTTTGTACTTCAAGTATTTCCTATGAGCTCTGAAGAGACACAACTTTGGTCTGTGCCTTTGTAAATTCTTTCTCTCCTTATAGTGATTAAAAAAAACAGAATTGACAAAATTATTCATGCTTATTGTCAAAATTATCAAAAATAGTGAAAAGAATAAAGAAACAGGAAAAGAAAAAAAGCATCATCTATAATGTCATAGATCAGTAGCAACTCAGAGTTGTCAAAAGAAAAAATTTCAACAAATTTAGATAAGTGATTGCTTTTATTTGGGGTTTGTGAATTAGAGAGCATCTCATCTGCATGGAGAGGGGCTGTTCTGGGCAAGGCACATCACTTAATTCTTATAAGGTAGGTTGGTGCAGGAAAAGGGAAATAGCATAATACAAAACACAAATTAGCTAACTTCTGGCTGCTTCAGGTTACTTTGCCTGTGTTACAGCAGAGAGGGCTTCTTCACACAGGCCAAAACTGGCGCTGTTGGGGATTTGGCTATTGTCATTTGCTCCCGATTTCTAAGAACATCAGATTAACAATTTGCTTTCTGTTTGGGGACCTGGAACTTTCACCTGAGTTCACCATTTCCATTTGCTCTGTTGGGGTCTAGTGTAGGAGCTCATTCTAAATCAATAGTCTCCCAGAAATTTTACTTATTATTTCAAAATATTGTGTCCCCCTTTTAGACATAGGTGATTGAAAATATTTTAGCTTCAAAGTGTTGTGTCCTTTTAATTTTTTAGCATTATATCATAAGCACTTTCCTGTCCCGTTAAAAACTCCATGATAATATGAGCTTATTTTAATATTGTCAGGTTAAGGAGATGTATGACTCCAAAACAGAATAATCTATTCTAAATTAGAATAATATCTTTTAAAACTAATATATTCTGAAGCTAACCTAGAACAGATTATTCTGTTTAGGGAATACATGTTTCTTAACTAGTCTCCTACTGTGGAACATTTTATTTATTTATTTATTTATTTATTTATTTATTTATTTATTTATTGTGGAAATAAATCTGCCACGAATAACTTTGGAAATAAATCTTTACCTATGTTTCTGATTTTCTTTTTAGAGTATACACCTAGGAAGTAGAACATGAAGACTTTTAAGATTGGCTTTTCAAATTATGTTAATTTATAATCCTACCATTATGTATGAGAAAGCTTAACTTTACAGCTACTGAGATCAAAAGCAGCAGCCTCTCTAGAGAAATATCACTGTAGAATATAGTGGTATGTGCCAGAGTTTTACAATTCAGGGACAGAGTCCTAAGAAAAATAATTCTTAAGAAGCAGATGGTCAGCAACTAGCTGGGGGAAGTTAAATGCAGATGCTACCTTTCTGTTTTTATAACATGGCTAAAGAGCCAATCATTTTCCCTCACTAGTACACCAGCTCTGTGTCTGAAAATATTTGCTGATTTCAAGGCAGAAGCTCATTTTCATGCAGTGGAATTTTCCAAAGCTGCCTTCATGTTACCATCTAGCTCTTCTGTGCTGGGTCTGGGGCGAGCTAAGTTCAAGCGAAAGGCATGGAGTGATAGACCGCATAATTCATAAAGCACACAGGGTTCTGATTGGTGGTGTGGATAAATTATTCTCCCTCCAGTGTCTTTCAGTGATGAGCTTATTGCAAATAAAGGAGAGTTCCTTGAGGCCACAGAAGTGCTTAATAAACCACAGGGGAAACGTATGAGGGCTGCCGGATGGAACCCGGCAAAATGAGCCTCATTTTTACGTCAAACAGGCTGCGAGGCAGAGACCACTGCAAGGGAGAAACCAACCTTGGGCACCTGCAGCACCTGAGAAAGCTGAGTGGATTTTGAATTTAAAAAAAAAAAAAAAGAAGGAGACACTTGTGTATACCAGGTCTCCTTAAGGGTGATCCCGAAGACTAGATTGAAGAGGGAGAAAGTAATAGAACAGAAGAAAGGAAACATGGGGTCAAGGGGGCAGAGGAGACAGATTTCAGTTCTGTTGTTTGTTTGTATTTGATCTTAGATTCTGTCAGACTTCCTTCGAAACAGACGAGATAGCTTGCAAATTAAAAACCTAATTAAACAAGGTAAGACATGTAACATTCACATCCAAAGTGGAAACCTTAAATTGTTAGGCCACATGGGATTTGACGATGTAGCTGACAAAGTCCAAAAGAACTTGTCCTTGCCAGTGTCACCACTGTGAATTCAGCGTCAGCCGAAGGAGCCTTTCTGTCCGTGTGTCTGCAGCAAGGTTGGTCTCATTCAAGGTTCATGCCCAATACTCCTGGATCCCATGACGTCATGAGTCGCATACATGGATGCAGTCTGTAAGAAAAGATGGCTTTATCACCCAAGGTGGTGTCACTCAGGCGGTTGACTCTGCAGGCGTGCTTTTGTACTGAATATGCTCCACGTGAGACCTTGATCCGTATTCCAGAAGACCAAGTGAAAGTTAAGGGACAGGTGACGAACATAGTTGCTCGCCAGCCAAGGACCCTTTGCTTCTTTCGTCTCGGTCACTACACCCATCCCCAGCTACTCTGTGTATTGTCTTCTGAGGACTTACTTACTCCAGGGAATAGCCCTTCATTGAAGGCAGACTTCTGCCCTGGGAGGGAGACCTACAGCCTCATCTGGAACGGCCAATGACTGACTGATGAGGGAATAAAAGAAGGCCAGACCCTTTGTCTCACAAGAGAACACGAAGCTCCTGCTCCGGGGCCCAGCACACCCTTGTATCCAAACCATTAGGACCAGCTGTGTCCCAAGACCACAGCTCTGCCTCCCTATTCTGTTTCCTTGTTCTTTTCCTTTCTATCCATAGATTTTTCTACAGGAGTACTTCATCAATAAATTGTACGTCCAAATCCCTGCCTCAGGCTCTGCATCTAGATCTAAGTCAGGGGAAATGATTTTATCATAGATTTTGTGTATCTTTAAGTTTCTTAGAATAGATTGTAAGTTTCCTTAAAAGCAAGGTTCGTCTCCTCCCTCCCTTGAGACCTTGGGGGTCCTAACCCATTCCTTTCCACACTGTAGGTCCTCAAGTCTTTAATGTCTTCTGAAATGACCTTTGATGCTGCAGAAGTACATGAAGGACCAAATTTTAAAGGGCCAAATATTAATAATCACAAATTGAAATATGTTATGGTTCAACTTTAGATTGGCGGGAGTCCCCGATTACATATTTGAAGACAAAATACCTCCGTGTCCTCCAATTCCAACATTTTGACACATTTCCTTTTACTTACAATATTACTACCCCCTCTAGTCTACTCAGCCCTCTAGTTCTTTATTAGTTTTAAATACCTAATAGATAAATGTACTGGTTTTTCTTATTGTTGAAAGTATAAAGAAACCAGTTTGAGCCAGCTTAAGTAAGAAGGGAGAATTTTTGGAAGGATATGTTGGTGTTTTGCAGTATTCAAAGAAAAGGTGGGTAATGGCCTATCAGAAAGAACAAAAACCAGGATAGCTTTGGCAACTTTAGGACAATTGTTCATAGTCCTTCTCTTTAGAGAACCACCATTTATATGACATAATCCCCTTAATCTCCAATTCTTTTGTGTCTTAGTTAAAATTCTCAAGCACATAGAATCAAATATGCAGTTCATTTGCCAACTCTCAGAATAACCAGTTTCGGCTAGAAGACATGCATGGCTATTGGGGATCTGGCCCATTAAAGAGGAAAATTTTATGAGTAGGCTTGTGTTACACCACAAGGAAAAGATAGAATTTAGATGATAGTAGGATTATAAAAGCACCCCGGGGATCAAACTTTAAAGAACTAAAATGCATGTTGTCTTAGTCCTTCTTATGTTGCTATAACAAAATACCCAATGCAACATCATTTATGCAGAAGAAAGGTTTATTTAGCTCTCACTTTTGAAGGTCCAGGAGATTGATATCAGCATCTGCTCGACTATGGTGAGGACCTTCTGGCTCCATCACAACATGGCAGATGGCATTGTGGTGAACGGGCATGGAAGAGAGAGATTACATGGTTAGACAGAAAGCAAGAGGGATCAATAGTCCAAGCTTGCTCTTTATATAATAGCTAGCTCTACTGGGAACTAACCAGGGTCCCAGGAGGACTGCTTTAATGTCATCTGAGGGCAGTAGCCCCAGTGACCTAATCACCTTCCACTGGACTCCACCTCTTGAAGTTTCCACCACCTCTCAATTTTGCCACAGAGAGGACCAGTCTTCCAGGACATGAGCCTTTAGGGAACAAACCATGTCCAAATCATAGAAGATGCCTTGAGTAGTTATTATCTACTAATGCAAACAAAAATTGAAAAATATCAACAGCATAAAAGCAAAACAGATTAGAAAATTTAAAAAACATCAACAGACATGAGCAACACAATAGATAGGAGAAGGAAAGGGAATTTCAGGAGCCCAACCAGCAAAGGAATGGATAGAGTTAAGTGTGGTTGGTTGGAAGTGACCTGGCTTAGTTGGGACCCGGAGGACATTCTGGACAGTGGTTAGAAAACTGGTGCTAAAAGCAGACTTCGATGGATGATGAGGAGCAGAGATGGATTTATTAGATAATGGAGATGTGGGAACTTTCTGAGCAAAGGAATAAGGCTATCAAAATTATGCTTTTAGAAGATCAATCTGCTTACACCCACGGTCCCCAGAAACTTCTTTTAGGGGGAATAAAGTCATAATTTTCTGTACTTTCTGGATGTTTGATTATGTGGAGGCAGCCAAAATAAATGATTTATCATCTTTAGGGAACCTGTGTGTAGGAAGGTCTGCATAGCAGAGGCCTCTCAGTGGTGCATCTGCACACAGAAGGAAGAATTGGGGCAGTTTTCCCAAAAATCTTGACTTGAGGGTGAGAAACTAATGTGACTCCATTTTTGAGAAACCAGCCTCTACCTCAGAGCAAAGCCTGTCCAAGGAAGGGGGCGTGACCCTTGTCCTTGTAAAAACCCACAGAGCACTCCTAAGCACACACCCTGCTGAGTTGTTTGTCTGTAAATAACAGGAGAGGTCTGCAGCGCCAGGTGTCCCTGACTCAATTAGGCTAGGTGAGGACCCATGGCAACCTCCAATCAGTATGAGACAGGGAAAATACCTGGGATGCCAGATGACCCTCAAGTAGTTTATGGTGGTTGATAACATGTTGGGAAACCATGTAGTTTAGCACGTACACCCCTCGTGGCTTAAATCAATCAGTTCAAAGGGATCCCCCTCTTGTACTAACCAATCACCCCTCCCCAACTTGTTCCCGCCAGTGAATGTGCTAATCAATGTTAAGAGTTGTTGTTTGATTTTTCCGGTGGTATGGAATGATTTGCTGTGTGATGTTGTGACGCATAGAGTATCGCCCCAAAACCTATAAAATCTCACTGAACAAAGGACCGGGACTCACTCCTTAGGACCACTGAGTCAGGAATGGTTTTGAGTCCAGGCTTGAGCTTGCAATAAAGACTCTTGTGTGATTGCATTGGATTCAACTCCTGGAGGTTTATTGGGGTCCCACGAATCTGGCATAACAGAGGGGTCTCCTTAGCCTGGGCAAATCCTGGTTGTCACTACTGGGCCTGTAGTTTTTACACTAAAATTTGGTTTGATGTGGCATTATCTGCTTGAGTCGTGTAGATAGTGCCTCATTGTTCCACCTTTCCTGGTTTCTGTAATCAGGACTGTCCTGTGTCAAAGTTCTTAGGAAAAAGCCTGCCTCCCTGGGGGTGTTAGAAGCTCCTCCTCCGACCTGACCCCACTTCTGACTCTTTTTCCTTGTCTAGACTTCAGTCTCAGGAGGACAACTTGGAGTAGAAGCTCTGTTTAGCTGCTGCTGGTCGTCGTTGTCCTCCTCCTCCTCCTCCTCCTCCTCCTCCTCCTCCTCCTCCTCCTCCTCCTATCCCTCCTCCTCCTCTTCTCCCTCCTCCTCCTCTTCTCCCTCCTCCTTCTCCTCCTCCTCCTCCTCCTTTTTTCAGCTCCTTTGGAGAAGTTTTAGAATATATTCCTTTAGCAGGAAGAAAAGCTAAGCAGAGTCAACTGACTCAAGCCAAGGAAGTTGCCTTGATTACCAGAGTATGGCCCTTTTAAAGGATGACACTCTTCAGGGACTTGAATGCTCAAGATTGTTCCTTAAAATGTTTCCAAGACAGTTCCTTTAACTCCTGTAATGGCACCTCCTCCTCCACAGAAAATCTTAACTAAGCGTCTCCAGAAATCTTCACCATAATTGATTTTAGGACAATCAGCAAAAGAGTCTCTACAAAAAAGTTCAATGTAGGTAAACTTCCTGTTTTCCTGTTGCTCTATCTAACATGGCCACTGGCCTGGAAGAAATCAACAAGCACTCCAGGTGCACACCCCTTTACTAGTTTTTCACAAACATGTATCCAGTATAGTAGTTTGTAGAGCGTGTTTGCAAATGCAAAATGTGATTTAAAAAAAAAAAAGTCAGTTCCTTTAACTGTGGCCTTGAGCTGGGCTTCCCAGAGATGTCTACATTTCTAAGAGAAGTTACCACTTGGGCTCCATGGTAACAGCTGGCAGGGGGAGGAAAGAAGGGGGAGAAGAAGCTCTCCCCTTCTCAGGTGTTGTCCTTGAAGGGTTAACTTGCCCAGAACAGTGAAAGAAAAAGCTGCTTTGATGTGCACTGCAGACTGAACTTCTGAGCCCCTCCCCTTACCCACTGGGTATGAAGTGCTGAAACTCCCTGAACTCGGGGTTCAGGGGATTGATTACAGCAAAAGCAGTGCCCTCTGAGCCCGGCTGCAATCAAATAAAACTGTTTCCTGCTATCTTTGGTGTCCTGCTTTGTCTGTCCCCTACAAAACTTCCAGGGGAAAAAACACAGTTAAGAGGGTGTTAGTGACTTCTGCCTTTCCTGATGGGAATGGATGCATCTTCATCTGAAAAGTGAATATGAATCCCCACCTCAGCATTTAAGAGCAGTCACGTTATTTCATTTTTCTTAATAAGTGAAACAGTCTGAACTCCCATCCATGAAAGTATTCAAGTGTTTCTGTCTCTGTTGTGTTTTAGCAAGTTCAATGTCGATTCTTTGGAACCATGACAATTCTGAGGGGCTTAGATGGTGCCTGGAAAGGGGGGAAGGGCCTGGGCCTTAGCTTACAGAGGCCATGGGTGCAGTACAGTCAGGTGACCCAGTTTTGCCTCAACACCTATAGTGACGTCCTCACACAGAAAGATGCCTCCTTGCTTTTCAAAACTCAGCAGTGAAAGCCTATCATTCAAAGGCATCCCACATTTACACCCCATCTGGGGATCCACCGGCTGGCTCTGGATCTCTGCAGAAGCATTGCACCCTGTCTCTCCTTCCTCTATCCTCTTCCCTGCCTAACTCGAGGCACCTCACGCCCACCTTTCTCCTTCAGTGGCCTTGAAACCAACAGAAATATCCATTTGCTGGGTACTTCACTTGCTTGAAATATAATTCTTACCTCTCCTCTTGCCTGGGGTGAGCAATCGCTATACAAATGCAAACGAGGTTTTATTGTTTCCTGAGGAAAGCAGTGGCTTCCTTCAAGTCTCCAAAACACTTCTTAGAAGTTTTTCTTTTCAGAAAGCTGGGGATGGGTAGACCTTGGGAATGATTCTCCCTAACACAAGTCTTCCTTCAAAATACCAATATATAAATAACTATGGCAAGAATAAAGGGAGGAGGGACATAAGAAAAAATATTAGGATTATGGCCCCAGGTTTTCTACAAACTCCATCCATCCTTCCTGGGTTAGTGGCGAGCTATTTCTAATTCTCATGACTTCAGGAGTGGGAATAGCCCTTCATGACTTCAGGTCTCAGGCAAGGACTCATCTCATCTACAGCCTCATGAGAACACCAGGTCTGTTCCTCATAATTGTCTTCTGAACCCTTAACACTCCACAGTGTTAAGCCCAGACCTGGGTCCCAGAACCCACAGCTTCATGCCTGTGGATACTCTTAATTTCCTCTTCATTTCAGGCACCTAAAGAATCCCTTCCTCTTGATTTCCAGCTTTGCTACGATAGTCATTATTTTATGTTGTTAGGTCTTCCAAGAGTTTGGAGGATCCTTAATTAATGGCAAGTTTTTGTTTGTTGGTTTTTATTACAGATTTGTTTCTTTAATAGATAAAGGAATTAGATTTTTTTTTTAGTTGTTGTTTTCTAAGTTCTATCTTTCAAGAATTTTTCCATTTCATTTAGGTTGTTCAATTTACTGGTATATTATTGTTCATAATTTCCCATTCTTATATTTTTCTTATCTGCAGGATTGTACTGTAATGCACCTTTTCATTTCCAATATCGATATTTTGTGTTCTTCTTTCTTTTAAAACTATTTTTGCTGAGATTTCTTAACTTTTTATGTAATTTCCCAAATGAAAGTTTGACTTTGTTAATTGTCTCTACTGTTTATTTTCTGTTTTATTGATTTCTGCTCTTAATTATCTCATTCCTTCTACTTATTTTGGGTTTGCTCTACTTTCCGCAGCTCCTTAAGGTAGAGACTTATATAATTGATTTCAAGTTTTTCTTCTTTTCTAATCCAGACACTTAAAGGTATAAACTTCCTTCTGTGTACTGGGCAGCACTGAGCACTCCATGATATTTCATTATCATTCAGTCTGATGTGCATCTAACTTCTCTTATTTCTTTCTTTTGTGTGTGTGTGTTATTTAGATGTAGGTTATTCAAATTCCAGAATTTTGGAATTTTCTGGATGACTCGTTGTTATTGGTTTTTCAATTAATTCTGTGGTGGTCAGAGAATATACTACTGCCTATCTTTCAAAATTTATCCAGGCTTATTTTATTGCCCAGTGCATGAACTTGTTATGGTGAATGTTCTGAATGTGCACGCTGCAGTTCTTTGGATGGGCCTGTAACATCATCCTGGCTGGAAGCAGAACCAGGGCAGCTTAGGAAACCTGATGTCCGCACTTTTTCATTTCAATGAACATTAACTGGAATATTCAAAGTATCACTTAATAATTTCTTTTTTGTTACCATTAAATTGTTTCTTTCTTTGTTCCTTCTTCTACTCCTCTCCTTTCCTTTTATTTCTTCTGCTAATTCCTGTGGTATTTTGGTACACATCCATAATTGTTTTTTGGGGGTAAAATCTAGGATTCAGATTGCTAGATGAACATGTATGGGATAACTTAAGGTTTGGTTCTTTCTTGACAAATAATCCCCAGAAAGTTATCACCTGTTCCTTTTCACGGTGTACATGTGGACTGGACATGTTTATCTGCACTTCTCCAATAATGAATATTTTAAATTATTTGCATGTTTAATTCCTAATAAGTTAGCTAGAATAATTTTTATAAGTGTATTATGCATTAATATACTCTTTTATAAATTATGTGCTAGGTGCATTTTTATATTTAGGCATTTCTATTTTTCTTATTAATTTTAAGTTCTTCTATATTAAAGTTTTTATTAATTTATCATATATAAGGCAAATATTTCTTTTTTATTGTAATTCTGGCATTATTTGAGACACAGAAACTTCTATATTTTAGTCCAATAATCTATTCTTCTCTTTTGTGATTTTTATTTTACTTGTATTATACTTGGAAAATCTGTCTCAAAATCAAATTTGATCACTTCATATTTTCTTCAATCTGTAATATATTTTCACTAATCAGTTTTTCTTGATGGTATAAAGATCTGTCTTTTGAAAAAACTGTTAATTCATTCCCTAACACTTATTGAATAATATTTTGTTTCTTCCAATGCTAGCTTCATAATTTACTAAATTCTGATATTTTATAAAACCTTGTCCTGGCTCTGTATTTCATTTTATTGATTTTTATCAGTATCTTTTTATGCTAATACATCATGTTTTAATTATTATAGGCTTGAAATATTTTTTAATATCTACTGAAGCTTGTCTGGCTTCATTTTCTTTTTCCTTTTTAAAGGAGAACTTGGCATTTTTTACATATATATGATATATGTAGTTGTTACATATATATGAAATATATATATGTATATATTTCATATATATGTATACGAACACATACATATATCATATTTTTACTCAATAAGCATATTACTAAAACATATATTACTCTAACCACACTTTCTTTATGAAAATACTATGTATTTAAATTAAAATAGTTCAAAGCCCTTGGATGTACCATCTTCAACTATTTCTCTGCCCTTTACTCCAGAGACAGTAACTATTGCAAGCTTAATATATGCTCATTTATCACATTTAAAATAATCTGATTTGCATGTGTGTCCACCCACTAACTGTATAAATTATATTGTTTGTAATTCTGTTTATCTAAATAGTGTCATATGTCTATCCCATTCTGGTTTATTCAGTGTTATTGTGTCTTCAAGGTCTCTTCATTGACATATTTGTGGGTTTAGAGAAATGTGACAGCTGTATAGTTTTCTGATTCATGAAACATTACTATATTCAATTTTTTAAATTATTTTTATACATTTAAATGCTTCAGTGTCTTCACGTTTACAAAAATTGTGGTGAATGTCCACTCACGTGAACCTGTATTTCATATGTAATCATATTTATGATGGATCCCTGGAAGTACATGGGGAAGGAGCCACAGAGTATCACAGTTCAATTTCATAGATCTTACCAGGTCAGCCTACAATGCAATCCTACCAATCTGACCTTCTATTAATAAGCTATCAGAGGACCACTATTCATATCTTTGCTGCCATTCGCTGTTGTTAGACATTCTATTGTGTGAAAAATAATATATCATTATTCCTCCAATTTTCTCTTCCCTGGTTATTAGTGAAGTTGAGCACCTTTTCATATGCTTATCGGTTACTCCTATTTCCATTCTTGTGAACTGCCTAGTCATACTTCTTGCCCACATTTATTTTTAATTATGTGGTTTTATTCTTGTTAATTTCTTTGATTTCCTTAGATATTCTGGATATTTTGGTAACATGTTTTGCAAATGTTCCTGCTGCTTCATTGCCCAGCACTTGACCTGGTTAGAGATGTACTTTTTTATATTAAGAATTCTAATTTTGACATAGTCAATTTTAATCTGTGGCAAATGCTTAGTATGCATTAAATATTTGTAACAACTAGAAATTCTGTCCATAGTCTATATTGTCCACAGTAAGGATTTTAAAGAATTTGTTTTCATGTTATTTTAAAAATATACCTGTACATTTTTTTGATGTATATGATATAATGTAAGAATCCTATTTTTTCCCCTAGTACAAAGTGATTGAGTAGTCTATCCATTCCTCATCATCTTCATTGATTTGTGATAGCATTTATACTAGTTCCCATGTATATATAAGATCATTCCATAGTTCTCTGTTTTATTCTGTTCATCTACGGTGTATTTTTGCTTTAGCTTCATATCCTTTTAATTATTATGGCATTACAGCAAGACTTGGAATTTGGTAGGTCAAAGTCCTCATTATTCTTTTAGATGATTGTTTTAGTTGATTTATTCCTCTATTCATATGAAGTTTAAAAAATGCTCATCATATTTTGTACTTTAGTGACTTCAAAGATTAATTGAGGATTAAAGGGCATGTTTGACATGCTGAGTTCTCATCTTAAGTAGCAGCACATACCTCCCATTTTATTCAAGGTTTTTCCATCCTCCTACAAAATTCAATAAATTTTTTTCACTAAGTTTCTAAATTTGGTTTGTTACCATCAATCTTATAGGTTTTGAATGCTATCTTTTGTTTTATCACATTCCATTGAATTTTGCTTTCCTCGTTTGATGGGTTCCTGATTATTTCAGCTAATTCCATTGTTCTGAATTTCAAAATACACTGTCAAATTTTTAATAATATAAATAAGTAAAACTCTCTAGTTTACCTTTTTTAGGATCTTGGGTTTTCCATTTGGACCCATATCTATTGTAAGCATACCTGGCACAAATCTGCTGTGGCAGACAGTGACCCACAGCTTACTAATGCCGTCTCCTCCTCCTACGCACAGAACTTAGCCCTTCTTGCTGCTTGTTGAAGGCAACGTTGCCCATTCTGACCAAGAGAATGTAGATGGATGTAAGTGATGTAGGCCATTTCCAGGCCTGGTGTAAAACCACCCATGAGACCTGCCTCACCCATTTTTTTTCTTATTCACTGTGTGAATATAGAAAACCCAACCAAGGATTTTGAGGAAGATCTAAAGGGATGACAGAGTTACAAGAGGGTAGGACCTTGATTTCCTATTTATTTTTTTGGAGGAGAGCCACCAAGAAGAATTGCCTGACCTGAGTGAGGTTATTTTCTTTGTTATATTTGAGCTACTGAGATTTGGAAGTTGTTTCAGTGACTGGTAACAAACTGTCCTAATATACTAGCCTTGACAAACAACTTATTGACAACCACTCTGAGGATTCAGATTCCAGCTCTGTCCTTGATTAGTGATCCAAACCTGAAAAAGAGATATGAGGCTGAATATTGAGCTTGGGTCTGGACTCTTGAATGAGAATTGGACATGAGGGTATGCTAATAAAACAACGGAATTCTAAGCTGTCCTGGTCCGGTAGATTATTTTAGCAGTCAAAGAAGGAAAGTGACCTATGATGAAGTAGTTCTTACTCCCAGGAACCCTGGAATCCTAAGAAAGATAACATGGTCTCTGAACCATCAGATCCCTCTAGGCTAAACAAAAAGAATACCCTTTGCCTATATATTAATTTGTTTACATTCAATTCAGTGTCTTAATCCATTTTCTGTTGCTGTAACAAAATACTTGAGGCTGAGTAATTAATAAAGGTAAGAGGTTTGTTTAGCTCAGTTTTGGAGGCAGAAAGTTCAAGATCGGTAGCTGCATTCTGGTGAGGGCCTTATGCTACATTACAACATGGCAGATGGTATCACACAGAGAAAGCATGTGTGATACCATCCCATTAGAAAGTCAGAGGTCAGATGCCAAGGGAGGAAGCAAGAGAGTGAACCAAGGAAGATGCTTGCTTTATAACACCCTTCCTCATAATAAACAATCCTGTAAGACAATTCATGCTCTTGGGAGATGGGCATCAATTCCTTTGGAGGATGATGCCCATGTGACCCAGTCACCTTCCTTAAAGCCACCACCACCTCAAAACTGTTACACTGAGGAATTAAACCTCAGCATGAGTTTGGTGGGAGATAAGTCACACTTAAACTAAATCATTCAGCAGAAACACCCTGAGCATGTCTATATCATTGCTGTCTGCACACATATCCCAGAATGACTTTCTCAGAACCCAGTTGCATCTTTCTAAAACTCCAGGGAAGCTATTCCCATATATAGTTACTCTGAAATTGATTTTCTAGACTCTAGTTGTATAATAAGGACACATCAGGCCCCGGAGACATTCTTGTCTATATCAATGAGTACCAAAGCTAATTAATACACAGGGGAGCCTTTCTTCTTTAGGAAAATATCATCCCATTAGTGCAGATGAGAAGAGTGATCTCGGTTTATTGTGTGTGTAAATTCTAGTCACATAAATTCAAGTTGCCCATGGAAGTACTTAACCTTTCATGGTCAAAATGGTTATAAGGAACATTAGAGGGATTGTGTTTTTCTCTATCTAAATTCCGTAAGTGTATATTTGAGCAGAAAAGAAACTAAGAATAGGATGCAACCTTAGCTAAGCAATGAAGTCATGTCTCACGAGGAAAAAATAATGCTTCTTTCATACTAATTAACCTGCCTTTCAAATTCTTGCATCACAGAATAAGAGCCAAGTGAATGTTTGTGTCCTATAATGTGAGAATTGGCAGCAAAGCAAACTGGTCTGCAGAGCATTCTGTTCAGTGCTCTAGAGGTCATGGGGAAGCACAGAGTGCTCAGACGGGGTTGAATGATGGGCACATCCACAGGGATGGGATGAAACAAATTATTGATCAAGTGGCAAAAATGTAAAGCATACCTACTCTGCATACGAACCTACCTCTGAATATTGTGCACCTTTTCTGGCAAGTAACATAGCAGTGTGTATAGTCAGAGACATTCAATTACTCATACCTTAAACATAGAAACCCACACTGTCAAAACTGATCCCAGAGAAATAATCCAGAAGCAAAAAAGTTGCACACACAAAATCATCGATTTTAACTAATTATGTTATTTATTTATAAATTTTCATATTGTGTCTGCTCTATGCCAGGCACTGTGCTAGGTACTAGGATTTAACAGTAAACAGGAAAGCTGGTGCTAATGGCTCTCATTCTGGAAGTATGACAGTGATGAGAATCAGAAACTCTCCTCCTACAAAGCAACTGTCACCTAAAAATGAAATTTTAAAAGGACCATCAAGTTTGACAGAAAGCTCAGGGAAACAATGGGGCCATAACTGGCTGAAGGTGAGCAAAACAGCTGCTCTGCAGGCAGGAAACCATGAAGGATGCATGGGAAAACCAGCTTGAAGAACATGCTGCACAGAGATAGAAAGGAGAGATCCCATCTGCTCCAGCACTGGCCTTGACTGAAGGTGGAGGAAAGTTTCCCTTGAGAATCTATGACCCAAGGTGAGACCTCAGGAGGAGCTAGAGACTGACTCTCATATTTAAGGACTGACAAGCCCCAATAGGAACTTCTACTTTAAAATGGCAAAGATGGTACTGTTCTCAGGTAGCTGGTAGGGAAAAAAATGTAAATATTCTCAGAGAAACTTAGAATCCTAGCATGCTTGTGGTCCTGGGTTCAATCCCCAGCCCTGCAAAACTAAAACAAGGCAAAAGAACTCCTGTAAATAGAGACTCAAGAATGTGAATTTGTGATAATCATCATCATAATAGTAATAAGTCCTACACAAAGGGAAACAGGGTGTCCATGAGTGAAAGGCAATCCAATAAATGAAAATAGAAAAAAAACAGAGTCAGACCCATTAGATTTAATTATTTAATATAGAATGCAAAATAAGTATGCTTAATTTATATAAGAAAATAGAAGAGCAAATGAAGTCATAATCAGGAACTGGAAATTATCTTTAAATGACCAGAAACACTGGGAAAAAGAATTGAATTTCTAGAAATAATTATATGTCAACTAAAATGGATTGGTTAAACATCAGATTACCCAGAACTGAAAAGAAACAGTGAGCTTCAAGGAGATGTGAACCTTTAATTATATGGACTAGGACAAACAGACAAAGAGACATGAGCAAAAATTAATAAAGAAAGTGGAATAGGTTCAACATGCATCCTCTGAGACCTCTAGAAGGAGATTATGGAGAAAAAATATGCAATATTTGAAGAAAGAATGGCCAAGAATTTTCTGGAATTGTTTAAAGTTGTACATTTTCAGATTGAGAAAGTCCAATGGAGAATGGTTAAAACTATGTTCACATATAAGCACTTTGCCTTTGAGGCTTTTTGTAATTTTATTGTAAAGGAAATATTATAAAAGCAGCCAGAGAAAACAGAAGGTTAAAGGAATGACTATTGGGTCGGACTAGCTTCAAAGTAATGAGGGAAAAAAATGAGCAACAATCTATAATTCTCTACTTTCAGAAACAAGATGAAGATCAAGGCAGGTTTAGAAAAATTAAAGAGTTTACTAGTACCACTAGTACCACTTTTATTATGCACAGTAGGAAATGATCCAAGAGAAAGGTATAAGATATGAGGAATGTTGTCCAAAGTAGAGAGTAAACATTTGAACATGTGAAGAAAATATTGATTAAACTCAATAATACTGATGTTAAATATTGAGAGCTAATTAAAACAAGAGGTGGCTTTTATCATGAGCAAAATTAGCATAATAGTTGGTTTTTGTGACAGATGATTAAGATTAAGGATTCTTTTATGTTTAATAGTAAAGTGAAGATATTTACTTTTAAAGTCTAAAAGTCTACAGGACAAAGAACAAACATCCAAATCAATAAGTACAGCAAAGGAAAGCAAGAGAAGAAAAAGTAAAACTGTGTAAGCGTAGGGCAATAACACAAGACATGATGCCAAAAACAAAGCTAAAAAATAAGTGAAAACAATAGCAAAGATGACCAAAAAAATTCAGAAAGCAATTGCATGTTTACAAGAGACCCACAGTAAACACAGGGAGGGTTGAAAGTGTAAAAAGAGTAACACGTAAATACAACTAACGGTTGTATTTGTATCTGTTAACAACAGACAAAATAAATTTCAAGGGAAAAAGTATGGTTAAAGATTTAGACAGTCACTTTATAATGAGAAAAATGTCAATCAAGGAGGTAATACAAACTCATATCATAGCTACAAGATATATGATGCAAAAATTGCCAGAACTCTGAAGAAGTGATGAATTCCAATATTCTCTATCAGTAACTGATATATCAAGTAGATAAAATTTTGAAAGACTAGGAAGGATTTAAGCATTGCAGTTATTAAGCTTGATATGATGAGCATATAGAATATACCCCAATAATTAGAAAACACATGTCATTTTAAAATACAGGAAATATTGATTAAAAACTGTCAACCAATCCCCCAATGTATATCATATAGGCATTGTGTGTGTTATATAGTATAATATAATTATATATTTTATAATTCATGTATAAATTAGCAACACTGCCAAGAAATAAAAATAAATTTTTAAACAAGTCTAGAAAGACCAATGGGTCAAATAGTAATTATTATGGAATTCAGGAAAAAATTCTGGAAGAAGTAATTCTATTAGAATAGAAAAAGGCCAAAGATTAATATGATAGCATCTAATTAAGAAATCAGAGAAAGAAAAACGAAAGTAAATCACAAAAGTAAAAAAGAAGAGTAAAGCATTCCACTGTCATGTATAATAATTAGAACCCCAAAAAGTGAAATGGTGACACAAATCTAACCATATCAATATATAGTATTAAATGTGAATGGGTTAAACAATCTAATTAAAATTAAGAGATTCCTTGGTATTTTAAAAAAAAGAGATATTATCAGATTGAGTAAAAAAATATAAGATCTAACCACATGTCATCTACAAAAGATGCACTTTGATTCCAAAGATACAAATAGATTTAAAAATTAAATCTAAAAAAATTAATTAAAATATTAAAAAGGTAGAAAAAGACATATCATGTAAACCACAGAAAAGCTGGTATAGCTACATTAATATCAGATAAAAATAGGATTTAAAACAAGAATGATGCTAGAGATTAAGAGGAACATTTTATACCAACAAAAGTTTTGCTCTTCCAGGAATATATAAAAATTACGAACATCTAATGCATCTCGTAATAAAGTTGCAAAATACATGAAGCACAAACTAATGAAAACAGAGAGAAATTGTCAATTCAAAAATTATAGTAGGTGATTTTAATGCCTTACTTTCAATAATGAATAGAACAACTACACAGAAGATCAAAAAGGAAATAGAAAACAATACTATAAAGCAACTAGACCTAGTGAACATCTATAGAACACACCATCCAATAAGGGGCTGTACCTTCTCTTCAACTGCACATTCTCTAAGATATGGCAGATGCTGGGCCACAAAACAGATCTCAATAATTTAAAACAATACAAATAGTACAAAATAAGTTCTCTAACCTCAGTAGAATGACAAATGGTATCTACTCCTAGGTATATAACCAAGGGAAATGAAAATATATCTACAGAAACACATACACAAATGTTTATGGCAACGTTATTCATGAGAATTAAAAAGTAAAGCAACTTAAATGTCCATCAACTGATAAATGCTTAAACTAAATGTGTCCTGTCATACAATAGAACATTATTCATTCAATAAAAGAAATGGATTCCAGATGCATACCACATCAAAAAGAAACTTCTTTACTTCCTCAATCTGAAAATGTACACCTTTAAACAATTCCAGAAAATTCTTGGCCATTCTCTCTTCAAATAATGCATATTTTTCTCCTAATCTTCTAGAGATCTCAAAAGATGCATGTTGAATCTATTCCACTTTCTTTATTAATTTTTGCTCATGTCTCTTTGTCTGTTCTAAATTCATATAATTAATGGTTCAAATCTCCTTGAAGCTCAATGTTTCTTTTCAGTTCTGGGTAATCTGATGTTAAATGAATGAAAAAAAAAACATATGCAAAGGCCATATATTATATGATTCCATTTAAATGAAATGTTCATAATAAACAAATGCATAGAGACAGAGAATAGATTAGTGACTGCTTAGGGCTGGGTAGAAATCTAAGGGACAAGAGGTAGGACATGTGTATAAGGGATGATAACTAAAGAGTATGGGATTTTTTTTTTTACACAATAAAAATGTTCCAAAATTGACTGTGGGTGATGATTGCACATTATCTGTGAACATATTAAAAAACATTGAATTGTGTACTTTAAATTAGTAAATTATATGACATATAATTTCTATCTCAATAAAGGAGTTTTAAAAAGGTTGAGGAAGGCAGAGTCCTCCATGGGACTCAGCCACCTGGTGCAAACTATTTTATCATCTCTGAAACTAAAGGTTAGGAACATAAGCCACGTTAATAATAAATTGGCCACTGTTCTTGAAAAAAAAAAGAAGAAGAAATTTATGAAAGAGAAAACAAATAGAGTTATCAAAACCAAAATATTTTATTTTTAATTAAAGATTGATAAAATCAACACATCTAATAAGAACTGACAAAGATCTAAAAAATATGAAGAGACATAAATTAGGAATTTAAAAAAGCCATAGCTAAATATGAAGTAATGATTTTAAAAGATGGTGAAAGCATGTAAACAACTATGCCAATGAATTTTTTTAAATGGATAAAATGAGTAAACTATGCAGGACAATGTCACTGAATTAGTGATGTTTGTTTCAGAGACAATTTCAGACCTCAACATTTTTATAGATGAATTCTACAAGACATTTGAAGGATTCTTATACCCAATACTACATAAATCTTCCAATAAGGAGACTGAGTTAGTAAGGTATTTTTTTTTCCTTGTGAGGTTAATATGATCTCAATACTAAAACCAAACAAGGATAGTACAAGAAAGGACAATTATAGGTTCGTCTCACTCATCGATATGCATGAAATATTTTAAACAAAATATTAGCATCCTGAATTCAGCAATGCATTAAAAAATACACCTCTTAATCTAGGCTAAATCCTAGAAATGCAAGGTTATTTTAATTTTAGAAAAAAAAATATTAAAATGTAAATCACCTGATTAACAGATTAAAGAAGAAAACCCATATCTAAGTAGAAACAGCAGAAACATTTGATGAATTCATTATCTCAAGGAAGTTAGGGTTAGGTAAATTTCCTCACCTAATAAATGTTATTTTTGAGACTTAAAAGTATTCCTGTGAAAATCATGAACAAGAACAGAATACTTCTTTGACTGATTCTATTAAAAATATTGCTATAGACACTAATCAATACAATCACAAGACTGTACTAGGTGATTGGTATATGTATATTCATCTTACTAAGTTTTATTATTGACATCTGTTGCATATACTATTTTGAATGTATAGAATACTTAATAATAAAAAATAAAAGCAAGTGTCTTATGAAGAAAAAAGAGAACAGAAGGGGAAAATAATAGATGGTAAAAAAGAAGGACATATCCCTCACGGAATTTACAGTCTAGCAGTAGATATAGGAAACTAATTGAGGCACATGGAATATTACATACTAAGTTTCAGGATTGTTGGGTTAGCAAGTAGGTGACAGGTTATGATACTGGCACATAATCTTTAATTAAGGTTCCAAAAAGTTTCCCATATAGAAATTGATACATAAGTTGAGGCTTATAAGATGATATTTGAGTGTATTATGTTACTACTACCAGAGAGTGGGGGATTTATTTATTTATTTTTTAAAATTGCTTTTATTTTATAAATACACAACAGCGGAATGCATCACAATTTTTATTACACATATAGAACACAATTTTTCATATCTCTGTTTGTATATAAAGTATGTTCACACCAATTTGTGTCTTCATACATGAACTTTGGATAATGATGTCCATCACATTCCACCATCATTGCTAACCCCCTGCCCCTTCCCTTCCCCTCCCACCTCTCTGCCCTATCTAGAGTTCGTCTATTCCTCCCATGATCCGTCTCCCTAACCCACTTGAGTCAGCCTCCTTATATCAGAGAAAACATTCAGCATTTGTTTTTTGGGGATTGGCTAACTTCACTTAGCATTATCTTCTCCAATGCCATCCATTTACCTGCTAATGCCATGATTTTATTCTCTTTTATTGCTGGGTAAAATTCCATTGTGTATATATGCCACATTTTTTAAATCCATTCATCTACTGAAGGGCAGCTAGGTTGATTCCACAGTTTAGCTATTGTGAATTGTGCTGCTGTAAACATTGATGTGAACAATAGAATTGTATTTCCTCCAGTTCTGGAGACTGGAAGTCCAAGATCAAGGTGCCCACACTTGGTGTCTGGTGAGGACTTATTGTCTGCTTGGTGCACTTCCTCAGATGAAAGAAGGAAGAAGGGCAGAGAGCTCAAAGGGTGGCAGAGGAGACAGTAAAGAAAGTACCTGGCTAGTTTCTTCCAGCCATTTTATAAGGTGTTGATCTCATCCTTGAGGAAGAAGCCACTGGGGACTGACCACTTTCTTTTAGGAGCCTCCACCTTTTAATTCTGTTGCATTTGGGGACTAAGTTTCACCATAAGTTTTGGAGAGAACATAAGCATTAAAACACAGCAGATGAGGAGGGAGTTGCCTGACAAAGACTTGGGAGATTTAGAAATCAAGTATGGGGAAAAGCACTAATGGGCAGGGTCAAGAGCATCTGCAGAGGGCTATAGCTTAGAGATTTGGGATCCTCCAAGTATTAGCCTGACCTGAGCATAGAATCACTCCCGGGAAATGAGAAACTCTTGAGAGGTTCATACAGATGAGGCTGCAATGAGCCAGATGCATTCTTTTTTCTTCTCTCCTGGTATTATCTACATTATAAAGTAAACTGAAGATAGGATAAATACCCAGAAATTGGAGGACAAAGAAACTATGGGATATTTGGTTGACTCTAGGAAATTAAGAAAAAAAAAGATCATTATGAAGCCTTTGTAGAAAACTGGAAAAAATCTTTATGATTCTGATGTAAAATTCTGAACATAGAATCATACTTTACTGCTTCCACTGTAATTATAAACTTATAAAATATGTATGCGTGAAGACAAAGACAGGAGGACAATATACCAGAAAGAACATTGTGTTAGGATATGGAATATGGCTGGGTTTTATTCTCTCCTTTTGTAAAATGATGTTAAATATATCCTCATTTAAAAATTTAAAATGTTACAGACAATATCAGTGACTTCTATGAGCACAGGGAATGGGGTTTTGTTCATTATTGAATCTTCAGTACCTGCAGCAAAGTAAAGATCGAATAATTACTTATTAAATGAGTGAAAGATGGGCATGATTCTGATTCTGGAAGAATTGCTGATAATAGCCTAACAGCAGCCACGTGATATCAGGTGGGTCGGAATTGCACTTCAGTGCTGAGGTAAGGCCAGATTAACACTAGTTGACCAAACTTGCTGGAATACTCTGTTTTCAGGCCAGATTGAGCTAATTGACTTTGTATACCAAAGGCAGGTCTACCAGAAACAGACGGCTGCACTTTGCCAGATTAGTAGATAGGAATAAAGGAAGAGTTGGAAGTGAGCTTTTTTATTTTTTCTGTTATGAGGAGGGTACAGAAAACTGTTGTCTGTATTTTTAAATTTTAGAAAATTATTATAGAAAATAAACATTTTAAAGAAAATTGGTGGAAATGAGGCAAAAAAATCCTCAAAACTATAATGAATTGTAATTTTGTGAATTCTTTTCCAATTTTTTCCATGTATAGTCATAATTATTGTGTATGTATAATTTTCTATTTCACTTTTCTTATTTAATCTCATTTCATGATATTTCTTCGACATTTAAAATGTAAATTTTTATTGAGTTGCGTAGTATTCCATCATCCTGGTATCCTACTAGCCCTGGTATCCTTCATCCCTTTGCAATGCATGGAAGATTTTTTGTTACTTTGATATTCTTTATTTTAAACCATAAGAAAAAACTTGCTGTATATATTGGGTTGTGGGTTTTTTGTTTTTTTTTTGTCTCCTTTGAATGGTTTCCTTGAGTTTTATTGTTAGAAAAAGATGGGAATTCTGGGTCAAAAATGAGATCTGTTGTAATTTGATAGGTGTGTCCAGATTCCCCTAAAAAAAGAATAGAAACACTGTTTCCTTATATGTCCTGCTAGAATGGAAAGCAATCATATTTCAGTCTTTTTTTTTTTCACTGCTGTGACTAAAAGACCCAACAGGAACAATTTAGAGGAAAAATTTATTTAGGGGCTCACGGTTTCAGAGGTCTCAGTCCGTAGACAGCCAGCTCTGTTGCTCAGGGTTGGAGGTGAGGCAGAATATCATGCCAGAAGAGTGTGGTGGAGGGAAGTGGCTCACAGGATGATCAAAAGCAGAGAGAGAACCTAACTCAGCTCACCAACTGTGTACCCAAAAGCACACCCCTAATGCGCACCTCCTCCAGCCAGACCCTGCTTGCCTCCAGTGTCCTCTCAGAAAATCCCTGTCAAGGGATGAATTCACTGATTGGATTAAGACTCTCATAACCTGATCATTCCACCTCTGAATGTTCTTCCATTGCCTCACACATGAGCTTTTGGGGGACCCCTCACATCCAAACCATAACCACTTACTTAATCAGTCAGGATTCTAGGATAATGTAGACATGAAGTATTTGATTTCTACATTTTGTAGGTATAATCTAGTGAAGCGTTTTAGAGAGAGAAGAAAACTGGCAAAAATAATAGCACTAATAATTCCTCATATTGTTATTTCACTGGATTGCCATAAAATATGTTCTGACAGTATTGTTTCCATTTACTAATGAGCGGAGTCTCAGATTAAATGACGGTTTCAAAGTCAGTGGATACTTAATGGCAAGCATCAGCTAAAATTTGTCGCAATTTCTAGATGACTATGGCAGGGTAGCCATATGTAGAAAATATAATAGCTGTGGATTTTTAATCAGTGGGAATTTAGGGGTTGAGAGAGGAGATATTGGCTGCCTAGAAACAAATACAACTTTGCTAAGTTCTAGCTGTATAAATTTGATCAAGTCCCATAAACATGCTGACCTTGGATTTCTTGAACTGAAAAATGGAATGACCATAGTACTTGCTTCATGAGGTTTCTGTGAAGAGTAAATGAGATGACATATATCAAGGAGAAATGTAGTGCCATCATATAGCAACATTTAATAACTATTAGCAAAATTCCTAAGATCCAGATTCTTTGAAGTTTGGCAAGGAAGTTAACCTGATTAACTGCCACCAATTCTTTTCTTCGAGGCACTGTAGGAACCAAGAGATTTTTGCAGTTGAAATTTCTACATTTAGAGCTTGAATGTTTTGCAGTGCTTTTCCCTAACACTTATCTCCCTTTTGCTAGGACAAATTTATCAGAGAGCAAAGTATCTCTTCTGGGGAGCTGTAGCTTTCTTGATATTGATATGTGTTGCTTGTTCCTGACCGTTGTTTTAGCTCCTTGTTTTAGATACCAGCCAGATTTTCACTGGTCCTAGTTTTTTATCATTCTGCTTTGACTACGCCTTCCAGGCCACTTGAGGTGTTATGTCATTCTGTGACTTCGAACTAGACATGAGTCATAAAACCAAATTGCCTTGGAACGTTCTTTAGCATTTTGGGCTTATTGCTGTTTTAGACAATGACATACTTTGTTTTACAGAGTTCTAATGAATGGTAGTCTAAACAGATAATTTTGGGGAAGTCAACTTCTAATAACAATTGATTATACTTACTGTGTGGTTGGGGAGAACGATGATTTTAAATCAAAAGAAAACAGTTTCTGTGTACGATCTATGTTTATATGGCTTTGTGCCCATGATTCAGAAAAATGTCCTAGATAAAAAAGCAATGATTCTTTATTTATTAAGCTAACTGCATTTTTTTGTTAATGTTTAATATATTCAGGAACATAGTGAACTAGATACTGAAAGTACTTTCTGAGTTTGGAGATTTCATGTGAAAGCGCTCTCTCTCTCTCTTTCTCTTTCTCTCTCTCTCTCTCTCTTTCTCATCATTCACATTATTACTATTTTGCAGTGTTGGGGATCAACTCAGGGCTTCATGCATGCTGCACGCTCCATTAATAGGCCACATCCCCAGTGCTACATTTTCATCTGTATTTAAGTTGACTGGCCACTTTCAAATGTGTCATGTTAAATTTGGAACCCTAGGAGAATAAAGTCATTCATTCCCTTGGTCAACAATTCCACTCTTCCCATGGTCTTCTTGCCTGCTCCAAGTGCTCTGTAATCATGCCCCATACTTAAACATGTCAAGATCAATGTCAATGTCGACCCCTTTCTACATGTTGATAAATCCATGGTCAAGTCTCTGACCTCACCTGACTCCACCTTTCAGCAGCATTTCACATGACTGACCCTGCCCACCTTCTTAAGACCAGGTTCTTTCCTAGATTTGGAGAACCACGTTCACCTGTTGTCTTATTTTTTATAGCCACACCTCAGTCTGGCTGCAAAGAGTCTTTACCAACTACCAGACTTCCAAATGGTGGTGCCAAGAACATCTCCAAGTACATCACTTCCTAGATGAGCTTAACTGGTTCTATTGCTTGAATTGCCATAGGCTCTTTTGACAGCCAAAATCCTGTCTCCAATACAGACCTCTTCCTGTGAGCTCTACCCTCACATGCATGAATTTATGTGGTTTCTTTAGTAAAGATTGTACAAATGACACTCTCCCCTGCAAACCTTCCCACCTTTCTAGATGATACATCGTCACTCATGCCAAAACCAAGAATTTAGTCTTGATTTATCTCCTTTCCTCCTTCCCTACACCAACATTATGTTTAATGTGATTAGTGATAGGCTTAGTTTTAAATCTATCATCTTGTTATTCATTTTCTATTTGTCGCATCCATCTTCTGTCCCTATTTCTCTCCATTTTATGCATTGTTTTAGAGCAGTTGAGTATTTTTATGATGCTGTTTTACCTCTTTTATTGACTTATTTATCTGTAAGCCCTTGTTTTCTTATGACAATGGATACTTTTGCGTTTGCAGTGTACATCTTTAGCATTGCCTCCAAGTGATGTTATGACATTCCAAACCTAAGTATCTTGCAATAGCTTACTTCCATTTCACCCTTCCTTGGTTTTAATCTAATGTTGCCACACATCTTACTTCTAACATGCTGTAAAACCCATGCTATATCATCATTAATTTTTAAATAGATTAGTATTCTTAAAGCTAAATAGTAAGAAAAAATGATATAGTTACCCATGTAGTTATCATTTCTGGTGCTCTTAAACTCACGGTTGAAATTCAGTTTTTCAGCTGTTATCATTTTCCTTCTGCTTAAAGACTTTCTTTTTTTTTTTTTTTTAAGAGAGAGAGAGAGAATTTTTTAATATTTATTTTTTAGTTTTTCGGTGGACACAACATCTTTATTTTCATGTGGTGCTGAGGATCGAATCCAGCGCCCCGCCCATGCCAGGCGAGCGGGCTACCGCTTGAGCCACAGCCTCAGCCCTTAAAGTACTTTCTTAACATCTCTTACGTGTATATCTTTTGGCAGTGAACTTTTCCATTTTTTTATGTCTACAAAAAATATTTCTTTTTGTATTTGTTATTTTTTCAATATTGATTTTTGATTCAGAACAAAATTGTGAAGAAGGAACTAAGAGTTCCCATATAACTCTTGCCCTACATGTGCTTAGCCTCCAGCATTATCAACACCCCACCAGAGTGGTGTGTTGCTTAAAATTGATAAATCTACACTGATGCATTGTTATCACCCAAAGTCTGTAGTTTACAGGTGGGTTCACTCTTGGTGTATACTGCATGCATCTGGGTAAATGTAGAATGATATCTACACTGTAATTGGGCATACAGAGTATTTTCATTGTTTTAAAAATCTTCTGTGCTCTGCCTGTTTGTTCCTTCCCCTGGTCCCCAACCCTATCAACCTAATCTTTTTTGCTGTTCTCTTTCTTTGCCTTTTCCAGAATGTCACATAGCTGGAGTCATAAAGTGTGGAACCTTTCAAGATGAGCTTCTTTCATTTAGTAATATGCACTTAAGCTTCCTCCATGTCTTTTTGTGTCTCATTTCTTTAGCATTAGACAACGATCCATCCTCTGGAAGTACCACTGTTTTATTGATCTATTCACTTGCTGAAGGATATCCCGGGTACTTCCAAGCTTTGGCCACTTGAAATAAAGCATCTTTAAATATGCAGCCTTGAGTTTTGGTTTGAACATAAGCTTTCACTTTTCTCTCTCATTTTTTACCATCCCTCTGCAGTTTACTTTCATCTTCACTTACTCCTTCTGTGATGCTCCTCCTTCCTTTATGAAGATCTGCGTTTCTGATCTACATTATTGTCTTCTCTCCAAAGAATGAATGTTAACATTTCTTACAATGGAGGACGATTGGCAAAACATCCCCTCAATGTTTGTTTGAGAAAGTTTTTATTCCTCCTTGCCCTTGGAAGGAAATTTTGTGGGTATAGAATTATAGGTTCATGGGATATTTCCTCTCAACACTTGAAGTATTTTTAAATATTTCATTCCTCTGTCTTCTTACTTGCATGACAGTTTGAAAATGATATGTCTAGGTATAGGGATCTTGGTTTCTGTGGGTTTTTTTGTTTGTTTGATTTGATTTGGTTTTTTTGCTTTTTTTTTTGTTTTTACATTTATCCTCATGACATTTTCTGAACTTCCTGGATTTGCCATTGATTTGGGAAATTCTCAGTCATTATTTTTTCCAAAAATTATTTTGTTTCTTTCTTCTCTTTCTTGCATTTTCATTGCATATTTTTTTTATAATTTTTGGGTCCTTTATTATTGTTCTTTTTTTTTCTTTTTCTCTTAAGTCCTTACTCTGGCATGTTTCAAAATGGCTTCTTTTTTCCTCCCCCTGCCAGAATCAACAGAGGAATTTTCTCTGGTATTTATTATGAGAACCTGGCTAAGCTCCTGGAGGCAAAACTTACAGAAATACGAGGAACCCCCACCCCCCTCCCCGTGACTGTCTTACTGAGTTAGAAGTTTTCTAACTCAAGTTCTTCACATGGAGACTAGTTCACCAACTATAGTTCAGGCTTTCTTTTTATATATATTTTTTTATTTGTTGTGTTTAGATATACATGACAGTAGGGTGTGTTTTGACAGATAATACATACATGGGGTACAACCCATTACAATTCTGATCCCATTCTTATGGTTGAACATGTTGTGGCATTACACTGGACAGGTATTCATGCACGAGCATAGGAAAGTTATGTCTGATTCATTCTATTGTCTTTCCTATTCCCATCTCTCTATTTCATTACTAATTACTGTAGTGGTTTCTGCTATGGGTCTACTCTAGTACCTGGGAGTCCTTTCACCTGGCATTTGATTCTCCAGTCTGGGGCAACAGATTGCCCTGTGTCTTCACTCCTCTTACAGATTGAAGAAGAGTTTTTTTTTAAATTTTCAGTCTTTTCAGCTTTTGAATTATAGGATGGAATAATGATTTCTATGCTCTTATATGTGAATGTTATGGTTTGAATGTGATGTATCCTCCAAAAGCTCATGTGTGAGACATTGCAAGAAGGTTTGGAGGAGAAGTAATTGGGTTATAGACTTAACCTAATCAGTGAATTAATCCTGGTGGAATTAACTGAGTAGTAACTGGAGGCAGATGGGGGGTGGCTGAAGGAAGTGGTTCATGAGAGGCATGGCTTTGGGATATATATTTGTGTCTGACAAGTGGAGACCTCTTTCTCTCTCTGCTCTCTGATCATCATGTGAGTAGTTTCCCTCTGCCACACTCTTCTGCCATGATGTTCTGCTTAACCTTGAGCCTCCAGGAATGGAGCCTGCTGTTTATGGATTGAGACCTCTGAAACCGTGACCCTTCAAGTAAAGTTTTCCTCTTCTACAATTGTTCTGGTTGGGTGTTTTATTTATAGCAGCAAAAAAAAAAAAAAAAAAAAAAAAAACTGAGTAAAACAGTAGAAAACAAGAAGCTGCCTTTGTTTTGGAAAGGCATTTAATGGATAAAGAATTCTAGGTTGAAAGATGTATTTTCCAGATGGTATTCTACTGACTTGTCACTTGCACTCTAATGAGAAATATCCTAGAATCATTATTTTTATTCCTTTATGATACGTATTATTCTTTAATGTCTTTTAAGATCTTCCAATTATTACTGATTTTGAACAATTTGATTAGGATTGCCTTGGTGTACTTTTCTTTATATTTCTTGTCTTTGTGGTTTAATGTTCTTTTTGGATCTGTGGGTTTATAATTTTCATCAAAGTTAGAAAGTTTTCAGGAAATACTTTTTTTGTTCTTCCCTTTTTCCCCTTTAGACATACAATTGCTTGCTTATTAGGATGCTTGAAAACTTCCCACTGCTCTCTGCATCTCTTATTTTTTTTATTCTTTTTTTTTTTCTGTGTGTGTCATTTTGGATAACGTCTCTTTCTTTATCTTCAAGTCCACTAAGCTTTTTTCCCCCAATATTTATTCTGCCATTAATCTCATCCAGTGTGTATGTGTGTGTGTGTGTGTGTGTGTATATATTCATTTCAGAAATTATGATTTTAATTGTTAGAAATTCATTTGCAGGTATTTCTAGATATATCTCCCATGTTTCACCTTATTATATTTAATCTTTTCTTTAGTTTTATAAATATAAAATTCAGTGATAAGAACTATAGTCATTGTACCTGATAATTTTTATGTATGTATTGGTTCTGTGCTTGTTTGTAACTAACTGACCTTTCTTCTTATATAGGTCATATTTTCTTGCTTCCTTCCATGTGTGGTGTGTTAGATAGTATGGATTTTATATTATCAGATGCCAGATATTTTTGTATTCCTATAAATATTTTTATACTTTGTTCTAGGATACAATACACTTATTTGATCCTTTTGGATCTTGCTTTTAAGATTTCTTAAGCAGGGCTGGGGATGTGGCTCAAGCCGTAACACGCTCCCCAGGCATGCGCGGGGCACTGGGTTTGATCCTCAGCACCACATTAAAATAAAGATGTTGTGTCCACCGAAAACTGAAAAATTTATACACAATGGAGTATTACTCTGCATTAAAAAATGACAAAATCATAGAATTTGCAGGGAAATGGATGGCATTAGAGCAGATTATGCTAAGTGAAGCTAGCCAATCCCTAAAAAACAAATGCCAAATGTCTTCTTTGATATAAGGAGGGTAACTAAGAACAGAGTAGGGACGAAGAGCATGAGAAGAAGATTAACATTTAACAGGGATGAGAGGTGGGAGGGAAAGGGAGAGAGAAGGGAAATTGCTTGGAAATGGAAGGAGACCCTCAGGGTTATACAGTGGAGCGGGTAGAGAGAGAGGAGGGGAGGGGAGGGGAGAAGTGGGGAGGGGAGGGGAGAAGTGGGGAGGGGGGATGGTGGAGGATGGGAAAGGCAGCGGAGCACAACAGACACTAGTATGGCAATATGTAAATCAATGGATGTGTAACTGATGTGATTCTGCAATCTGTGTATGGGGTGAAGGTGGGAGTTCATAACCCACTTGAATCAAAGTGTGGAATATGATATGTCAAGAAATTTGTAATGTTTTGAACAACCAACAATAAAAAATTTAAAAAAAAAAAATTTAAATAAATAAATATTAAAAAATTCTCTTTCTCTCTCTCTTAAAAAAAAAAAGATTTCTTAAGCAGCACAACAAAACAACATTATTTCTAAGGATAAATTATCCTCAACACTGAGGCAAGATCTTTCTGAGCATTCTATCCAATGTTCTCTGAATTAGAGGTTTTCTAATTTGGTTCTTAAGGACAAGCACTATTTGTAGACTTATGCAAGCATCAGTAATACTTTCCACTGATCCTTTCAGGTGGTTCTTTTCTTAGACATGGGTGGTTCCTCACCTTCTCTGATCAGGATTTAGCTAAACATCTAGGGGTACTTCTTATATATCTCCAGATGGAGAGTTGGCTGTCTGTGGTCTGAGACTTCTGAAATCATCAGTGCCAGACAAAAATTTTCCTCCTCTAAAATTGTTCTTTTCAAGTCTTTTGGTCACATTGGTGACAAAAAGCTGACTAAAACCTATCAAAACGGAATGGTAGTTTGATTTACTTACCTCTTATTCCCAGTCCTGTGTGTCTTCTTTTTGAACACTTATTGTCAAATATTATTGTTTTTGAAGTAAGTTTCTTACAGATATCATATAGATGATTATGGGTCTTTTTAAAGTCTGTTTTTGTCCACTCTACTGACCTATATATTTTAATTGGTGTTTTAGGCTATTTATATTTGTTATTTATTAATGTTAGGGCTTAGGTCTGGCATGTTGTTTGTTTTCATTATTTCTAATTCCTCTTTTCATTATTTCTTAGCTTCCTTTGGTGATTTAAGCATATTTTGAAACCATTCGAATATATTTAAAGTATTCTAGAATATATTGCCTTGTATACTATTTTTGGTTTTTGGTAGGTATGGCAATATTCATTCGTAGCTTATCATTCTCTCCTGCTATCACTGTTATAACGCTTCAAATAAAGAATAGAAATATCATTTATACATACACTACTGATTTTTCAAAATTTACTTTAGAATCTTCTTTTCATTCACAGTTCACCACATCAGGTTGTATTACATGTTTTTATTCAATATTCAGTTATAATTCAGAAATCTCATGGGAGAAGAATAGTGTATTTACTCTTTTTTCTTACCCATCCCATTATTATTCTTTGCTTTCTGTAGTTCTGAGTCTTCTTTTTTATTATGTTTATCATTGGAGAGCTTCCTCTAGCCATTCTTTCAGGGTAGGTCTGTTGATGACAAATTCTACTCTTTGACCATTGTTTCAGAATACCTCTATTTCCCTTTTAGTCTCAAAGAATAGTTTCACCAGTTATAGAATTCAAGTTTGAGAATTCTTTTTTAGTGCTTAAAAAACACTGAGCTACTTTTTTTCTGGCCTGGTTTCATATAAGAAGTTTGCTGTCATATAAGCTGGTTTTTCTCTATAAGGTAATGTGTTATCTTGTGACTGCTTTCAAGATGTTTGGATGTTTTTTGTCTAGTTTTCAGGATAAAAAAATTTATAATGTATTAGATTATATTTCTTTGTATTTATCCTCTTGAGTAATCACTCAACTTCTTGAATCTGTAGATTTATGTCTCTCATCAAATTTAGAAAATTGTTAGCATTAATTCTTTAAAAAATACTAAGCCCCAATGCTATTCTGTTTTCTTTCTGGGACTCTATTTTCATGATTCTTGGAATTACATTATTATTTCATAGATCCCTGAAGCAATATTTTGTAAAATATTTGTAAAACATCTGCCCTCTCCTTGCTTTTCAGATTGAATAGTTACAGATTTTTGATGACTGCCATACAAAAAATCATACCAGGGGTGACTTATAAAACAGTAATTTATTCCCTCACAGTTCTGTAGCCAAGAAGTCTGAAATCAAAATGTTGGTTGGATTAGTGCCTCGTGATGTCTGATAGTTTCAGAACTCCCTCCTTAACTTGAGGAATGGCCACTTTGTGTTCATATGGCATCCTCCTTGTCTGTGTATTTCTGTGTCCAAATTTTTCTTTCTATAAAAATACTCATCACATTGAATAAGAGCTACCCTAATAAACCTATTTTAACCTGATTACCTCTTTAAAGACCCTTTCTCCAAATAATATTACATTCTAAGGTACTGGGCATTAAGATTTCAACATGCAAATTTTGAGGGAACACAATTTAACTCATAACATCTGCCCTTAAGTTCACTGATTATTTCCTCTGAAATATTCTGCTACTGAACCTCCAATGAGTTTTTAAAAATTTCATTCTTGTGTTTTTCAATTATGTAATTCCAATTTGATTCTTTTTTTTATATTATTTCTTTGCTAAAATTATATGTATATATT
Source organism: Marmota flaviventris (assembly GCF_047511675.1). Classification (NCBI taxonomy): domain Eukaryota; kingdom Metazoa; phylum Chordata; class Mammalia; order Rodentia; family Sciuridae; genus Marmota; species Marmota flaviventris. The sequence continues at coordinate 17,983,852 of NC_092501.1, forward strand.
TGTTCATTTGTTTCAAAGGAATTTATATTTGCTTGTTGAATAATATTTGTGCTGGTTGCTTTAAATTCTCTCTCAGATAATTCCAACATCTGCTTCATCTTGATAATAACATCTGTTGTCTTTTCTCATTCTTGTGATTTCCTTTGACTCTTGATAAGACAAGTTATGTTCTATGATAATCTGGACATTATATTAGAAGTTTTATTCTCCCTATTTAATTTTTTTCTTACATACCATCACCCTGTTTGGATTGAGCAGGCAGATTCTGGACTACTTTTGTGGGCTATGGTTCCAATGACTGTTTAGTCTTTTTGCATTACTATTTTGATTTGCTATGTCTGGTGCCATGGGATTTCCTATTAGTCCATGATTCCCTCTTCAGGGGTGGACAGCATTTCCTCTAGCTTCCTGATGATTTTAGATGAAGGACGTAAGTCTCTGGCCTTCAGAGATGGAATCCATTTCCCTGGACCTATTTGTTTTCAACAGGATTTCTCTTTGATCCAGGGGAGAAATGTGTCTGAGATATCTTCTGCTACTTAGTTGGGGGTTTGGAGATTCCAGTCTTGTATCATCTTATGCCACTGGATGGTATTTGTGGTCCCCTGGGTCAATGTTGTTTCCCCAGTTCTGCCTTACCCTCAGTCAGTCTGACTACCTTTCAGACATTTATGATTTTCCAGTGGTTGCCTGTTTTATTATTTCTCGAATTTGTGGTTAATGGTGAGGAGCAGGAAGTGTCAAGTCTGTGCCAGCTTGGAAATTCCAGGAAAAAAAAATGTTCTTATTCTTTAAAAAAATACGTTTTCTATTATTTACATGGATTTTGGGTAGAAGGTAATATATACACATAGGTCCAGACATTTGACTTTATGCCACATTTTTAAGTTGGTTCTGCTAGTTAAAAGATTTCCTAAGGCATATTTTTCCACCCTGGAGTTGCTTGAAAATAATTATTTGCATCCTTCCATAGTTTTAATGAATATTTGTTGCTGTTTAGGCTTCAAGAAGAGGAGAGGGCTTTGTGAGTATCCAGTTATGAGCTGTGGAGAAGCTGAAGTATGGAAAACCATAGATCACAAATGAGTTTTTATAAAGGGAAAAGGAAAAAAATCCCATGAATTAATAAAATAACATTATGTCTTCTTTGGGGTTTTTAAAATTTTCTCCATCTCTTATTAGTTCTATTCCAATCTATCTGCTGTTTCACTATTAAGAATGCAAACTATTTTCTAGGCATGAAATACATTAAACATTTTAATAAAGTTTTGTATAAATTTTTTCTTATTAGTCAGTCTTGGCGGCAAAACTATTTATTCTTAATATAGAGATGTTTAATTTTGTTAAACCAACCAGAATTTTTAACAAGTTCCTATTCATGATAATCCTTGTGAAATCTAAAAACAATGACAACAAAACCAGTCCTTGAACTCTGGCTCTCAGTGTTAGTTTCAATGTCATGAGATTTACTCATCTGTCATTGTTTGGAACCTCATTAGGAAGAAAGAAATTTCAAAGGTTGTTATTAAAATCCCTTATGAGTTGATGAGATAAATAGTTACATGGGTTTCATTTGGGAAAGCAACATGCCCATCTGATAGTAAACTTTGATTATCCCAAGAAAATTTTATATAAATCAATGAAAAAATGTTTAAGTGCATTATATATGCCCTGCATTCTGACAGTCTGTAGGAAATATGCATAAGACAAAGTTCATTCCATTGCTCACAACTTGGATTTGGAGAAAACAAATGCATACATGGATGGTTAACTGGGAATCTGAGACACTTTTCCTCAGTAAAGCATGAGTCCAGTGAATGAAAGGCCAAGCAAATAATGTGAATTGAAGAAGTCAAGCAAGGCCTTTAAGAGTAGAAGAAATGTGAGCGGGTATTGAAAAGATGAGTCTAGAATAGCATAAGGGAGAGAAAAACACCCCAAGACTAGACCCAGAGGTGGAAGGAATCTAGCCAATGTTTCCTAAATGGAGGAGAGCAGCATGTTCAGAAAAGGGTGAAGCTTTAGGAAAGTGGGGCAGAGATGAATTATCAAGCCAGAAGATCCCCTTGATGTTCTAAAAGAAAACAATGATCATGTCTCTCAATGGTAAATGGGGATAACAATTGACTTTCTTATTCTCTGTCCCCTGCATTGTGCCCTCTAATCAGATGGATGAAGACAATGGAGAATCTAAGCTTAGTTATTTCTTCAGCTCATGGATAGAACAATCATGATTCTTCTTTTCTTCCTTTTCCTTCTTCTTCTCCAAATGTTCTAATTCTTGCTGCTGTGGGCCCAGCCTGCCCTGCAGTTACATTGCACTGAATATGCAAATCTACTTTTAAGTGAGGCATGCTTAGTCAAAAGAAGCTTTTGTTAGGATTTTGAGATAAAACGTCCCTTCTACAATTCCAAAAAGGGGTTCCTATTTTTTATGACCCATTTCCATGATGATTTTTTATTTTATTTCTTTTTTTTCCAGCAAATACATGCTGTGAACACTGAGCGCCAGAATAAATGTTTTAAACTGTAAGTTTTTTGTTTAGACTTTAAGTGACAAAGATACAGAAGCATCTTGCATTCTCAGTGTATATATATTTGTTATGGTTTGGATCTGAAATATTCTCCAGAGTCTTATATGTTCCAAGGGCTTTGGGGAAGGGATTGGATCAGTAGGGCTCTGACTTCATCAGTGGATTGATCCACAGATGGCTGAATAGACTACTGTGAGGAGGAACCTAGTTGGAGGAAGTAGCTTATTTTGCAGGCATGTCCTTGAAGGGTTTATCTTTTCTTTGGCTTCCCCATACTCCCATGGTTCCTGGCTGCCCAAAGTTGAACATCTGTCCTCTGCCCTGCCCTTCTGCCATGATGTTCTGCCCCACTTCAGATCCAGAGCAATGCACCTGACCACGCACTGAATCCTCTAAAACCATGAGCTAATTAAGTCTTTTCTTCCTCTTGTCTAGTATTTTGGTCATAAGGACAAAAAGATGACTAGTATGTTGTTTTGTTTTAATTTTTAGAGTAGTTTTAGGCTTACAGCAATGATGAACAGAGAGTATAGAATTCCCATATATTCCCAGCCTCTACCACCATCAACTCCCAGCACCCAAGTAGACCATTCTTACAAATTTTGAGCCTACTTGTTATATCATTACTACCCAAAGTCCATAGGGTTCACTCTTGGTGTTGTGCCTCTACGGGTTAGACAAATGCATAATGACACATACCTAACAGTATTGTGCAAAATCATTTTACTTCCCTAAATTCTATCTGTCCTCAACTTTTCATTCTTCCTGAAACTTCCGGAAACCCCTAGCCCTTGACAACCACTAACTTTTTTATTTTCAACTTAGTTGGTCTCTTATAGAATATCATACTGTATGTTGGAGTGATATATTATTTAAATTTTTCATTTTGCCTTTTTTTCACTTAGTAATAATGTGCATTTAAATTTCTTCCATGTCTTTTCATGACTTGATTGATCATTTATTTTTAGTGCTAGATGATGTCTGGGACGACCACAGTTCACCCATTCACCTGCAGGGCATTTTGTTTGTTCCCAGGTTTTAGCAAATATGAATAGAGCTGCTTTAAATATCCATGTTCAGGTTTTTGTGTAGACATAAGGCTCACTTAAGTTAGGTAAGTACAAAGGAGCATGATTATGTAGTCATAGGGTAAGAATGTTTAGTTTTTTAAGAAACTGCCAAACTGTCTTCCAAAGTGAATCCTAATGTTAACTATGGACTTTGGGTAATAATGATGTGTCAGAGTGGGCTCTTACATTAACAAATGTACCCCTACGATGGAGGATGTTGGCAGTGGGGGAGCTTATGTATGTTCAGGGAAAGAAATAATATGGGAACTAACTTTCCGTACCTTCCACTCAACATTGCCATGTCTCTAAAACTGCTCTCAAAAAGATAAAAATCTATTAAAAATAATAGTAAAAACAAGTGAGCAAGGAAGAGGGATTTTTTTAAATAACATAAACATCTAAAGCTCCTTAAAGTCAGAACAAGGCATGATTTATCTTTCTGACTCTTCAGCCTGCCAAGTATCTGGTGCTTGCATGGTAAGCAAAGTATGCATTTGATTTCTGCCATTCACTTTGCCTCTTTCTTCCTTCTTCCTCCCTTCCCATTTCCCTCCCTCCCTCCCTCCCTCCCTCCTTCCTTCCTTCCTTCCTTCCTTCCTGTCTTTTGGTGCTGACAAGCCTTGTCATAGAGTAGCTGAGGTTTTCCTTAAGCTGTTATCTCTTTGCTGATTCTATCTCAAGGAGTAATTCCTTCACTCAGATTAGTCGAATTCCAATCAGATTAATTGTTTGGAGATTCTAAGAGCAAAATTTTCCTTAGATAGTAACATTCAGCTAACAACGCACAGAGCCATGAGTCTAGAAGTTTACTGACATCCTTCTTACTTGTGGAAACAGCAAAACTCTGTGGAATATGTAAGCCATAAGCATACGATTGTTATTCCTCACCATTGTTTTGGAGATAAACCATTAGGTTAACTCAATTTTAATTTGAAATAATTGCTTTTAGCAATTTTATTTTATAACTAACCGCATAGGTTCATCTTGTTTCATCTTCTGTTGCCATAGGAACAAATAGATAAATTAATACAATTGTCTGGGCATAATGCAAATAATTTCTTTGATGTATTGTTTTCCATTTTAGAATGGAGCGCTTGTCAAATTGAAGGGATAGAATTATCCTACAAACTTTAAATATCATAATGTTGATAACACATAGTCCATCTATCATTACTTTTAAAGATACTTGGAAATTCTAGCTTGATTCATTATCATAATGTTAACGCTGCACATAGAACATCTGCATTTTATTTTCCTTCTCACGAATATCATGGTAATTAAATCACAGTTCCATGGTGTCCGCTTTTAAGTACTGTATGTACAAAGAAAATGTGGGAACTTTTTCTCAACAAAATCACATCCCCAACATACAAAAAAGCTTTTCTAATGGATTTACTCACATAAATAAATCCTTCTCTAGAGTTCAAGTAAAAAATCAAACCAAAGGCCTTGAAGGAACATGCCACCCATGTTCAGGGAAAGTGGAGAGACTAGAACCTGACCCCTGCTTTGTGAATCCGGTATTCAAAGGAGTATCCCAGGCTCACAGGCAAGGAACTGCCTAAGGGAATGGAAAACCCAGGGAAGGAGTGTCTTCAAAGACATCAAGTTTGGGAAAGGGGAGGGAGAGGGGAGCAAAAGTAGGGATAGTTTCAATAACTTTAGAAATCAAATGGATTTACTAATAACAAGTCTGTGTGACCAGAATCTATAAGAGTAGTTGTTCAGAGTGCAGGGGCCAGGGTCGCACTGTGTAGGTTGCAATCCCAGGTCTGCCCCTTGCTAGCACTGGGATTTTTAATAACTTACTTAACCTGTCCGAATCTCAATTGTCTCCTTCGGAAAATGGATGTTTCCCAAAGTTGTAGGAAGACTAACATGAAATGCTCAGGAAGTGTTACTACTATGCCTGGCATATTATAAGAGTTAAGCCAACATGAGCCATTACTGCTAACGAGGAAACCAGCAGTCACATATGTATGCTTTTCACTGGGATTCCATCAGCTTTGGTGATAGGAATGTTTATATCATTGTGATCTGATACTGTGAGTAGCAATTAAAGATGACTTTAATTAAAATGAGGTAATTAATCCATGTCTTAATAAGCACTACATGTTTGATGAGGTGTGTCAAAACAAAGTATTCAAAAACAAAAATGACAGAATCAAAGTGAAAAGGAAAGGGGGATTCTGGGTGGTAATAGTCAGAGGTTTCCATGGTGGACACTGAATGCAAGAGAGAGTCTGAGTCAAAGGGGAAGTGATGGGACAGGATCAATGGAAAAGCTGTCATCATGTCCCCATCTCTTGTCACACACACCCCCCCTTCTCTTTTCTCTGTCCTTCAGCCATACTGTTTTAGTTCCCATAAAACATTGTCTTTTCCCAGTTGGGCCTTTGGACCTGCTCTCCCTTCTGCCTGAAACATTCTCACCCCCATTCATTGAACTAAAGCGTCTGTCCTTTAGGTATCAACTAAAATGCATCTTTCCAGAAACCTCACTGATGCACTGGATTGGGTCAGGTACCGCTACTCAATTCCGCCGTAGCACCAGGCGCCTGCTCCATCATCCCATGATGCTGTGTTCCTTGTTGAATGTTTGTCTTCCCTGATGGACATATGTGAGCTCCATGAGGGTGAAGACTGCCTCTGAGGTCTCATGTATCCAGACCTACTAGTACCCAGGGGTGCTCAATAATTACCTTGTCTCATTGGTGTTCTTCTGCACCTACTTGTCCCAATCTCCCTTGGTGGCCCAGGGCTCAGAACAATGCTTATACCCCACAGGGTGGGGAAGAGAGGATAGGTAATAGACAAGATTTTTTTTCCTTTTATTGATCTCCGTGGTTTGCAGTCCTACTACCACAAGCTCATCCATGGCCCCCTAACTTCCCATTTGTGGTGCTGGGGATCTCCTCCACTGGGTTCCAACAGCACTGAATGCTATGATAGAAAGAAACAAGGACTTGGGGAATTTCTAAGGACAGTCCTTTACACATTCAATGATAATTAAATAATAAGAACAACAACAACAACAATAGCTGGACTATATAGAATGTTAATCTTGTGTCATGTCATTTACTTTGTGCATGACCTTATGAAGTGGATTACTATTAATACTCCCTTCTACAAATAAGAAAACTGAGACATAATACAGTGGAACAACTTTGAACCTGAACTCTTAACCAAGATATAATTTAGCATCTCATGGGTATAGGTATTAGCAACTATGGGCCAAGCAAGGCTAGATGCTAAAAACTGCAAAAGATTTCTCAGACCTTGGTCTTGGGAGCTGAAAGTTGGCGGAGAATTCATTCAAAAATTATTCAACAGGTGCTGAGATAACAACTGAACTAGTGGGATGAATTGCATGGTGGGATGTAGGGCAAGACACCAGGAGGGTACACGTCTTGTGCCTTGGGAGAACAAGTCACTTGAAAGACATTTTAATCCAGTTTGCACCTGCATAGCCACAGGCATTCAAATAAGGATTGTGGCACTTGGACCATTTCTGTTTCTGAGTTAATGAGGGAAAGTTAATCCTTATTCTCCCTGGGGACTTTTTTCCCTTGGTCAATGGTCAGCTTTTTCTTGTACTTAAAAGGGGAGAAAACAAAGTCCAGCTTTGAAAGCATATGGTACGATTTTAAGTTATTAGACCATTATTAATGTGCAGGGGAACATTTCCAAAATGTTCTCCTAGGCCTTTGATTCAAGGAAAAACTATTTTATTAATCTGTGTAGTATTTTCTATCCAAAAGCAGCTAATCTGTACATTTCATGGTTTAACATTCTCGAAGACTTTTGAAGAGAGGGCGCTTATTTACCCACTTTTTGCTAAACACATTTAGTACTATCTTTCTTTGTTCATTCAAGAAATGTTTTCTGGCCAGCTAAGGGGCATGCTTTGGTGGTACCTGCAGAATACCTGTGGTTCTTTTGCCTCCTCTTTGGCTCACTAACCACATGTGCATTGACAGATGTCTATGACTATATATTTTATAATTTAGCAACTAAATCAGTTGTTGGTTGACCAAGCAATATGGTATAATGAAGACAGCATGAGAAGATATAGATGTAAGCTCTTGACCATCACTCACTAGCCACTAATGAGTCCAACAGATATTTATTAAGCATTCATCATGGACTGCACACTATGCCAAAAAAAAAAAAAAAAGATCGAACTTGTCAAGGTGAATAGATGAAGGAGCGGCACAAGGTGAGCTATCTTAAAATGAATAGTTTTAATTCAGACTTTACTTTTACAAGTAACATTAGTCTACATGAACCAGTTCAAATAAAAAGGATTTATTATCAGATTTCTTATCAGGCCAAAGAGGTGCCTCAAGGGAATGTAGTTGAAAACAAAGGCTAGACAGGCCTTACTGGAACCAAAACTTGGAAATAAGCAAAGGAGGATTTCTGAGGCTGTTCTCCACTCGATTTCTCTACTTGCTTCTCTCCAGTCTTTACAAAGCACCTTTCTCGATTTATCATTACTAAATCTGTCTCATAACAGGTGCCTCAAGCTCAAGTCTAGTAGACCCATGGGCCCAGTTGCTCAGAGCTGAGTGTCTTCGTTTCCCAATTCTTGCTTCCATAGAGTAAAACTGAGTAAGCTTCAGCTCAGATCCTATTGGATGAAATCCTTCACACTAAATTTTGTTATGGGGCAATAGATTTCCTAGATCAGTTGCCCATCCTTGACCCAGGTAGCTGTAAGTGGCAGGATGAGGCTGCATCACATGGCAGTCTTAGTTTCTGCCACTCAATGGCTGAGGAAAATAAGGCATGGAAAGTTAACTTATTAATACATTTTGTAGATATTTGAAAACTTTGCCTTGGCATAATTTTAATAAGGGTTAAATGACCCTAAATTCTGTAATGATCTGATGGAGCTTCCAGGAATATTTTTGCCCACTGTTGGGCCACTCTAAATAATGTGCCAATATGTGCAAGAAAATGTATCATGGTGCACAAAATGTCTGCGAAATAATACAGAGAGAAAATTATTCCATTTATGAGCCATATCTTTCAACAGCAGCTCTCTCGATGGTCTTGAACACGGGGGGTTAAAGTGGTAATTTACTTTCCAAATTCAAGTTGGAATTAATTTTCAACCCAGCCGTATGATTCTTTTAAAAGCTTATAACATTATTTGGCGCAAAATGATAAGAAGAGAGAAATAGCTAAAACATGGCTTAGTAACCAGGATATGCCCTTACAAAAGGGAAGACAAGAAATTGATGCTATTAAAAGGATAATGTACTTTTCTTTTTCTTGATGAAAGATTTCTCTCCCAAGAGGTACTTGGTCATAGCTATTTTTTCGGTCAAGGAAGTGATTCAAGTGATTCTAGTTGTTGAACTACTTGTTCAGCGAGGGACATCACCAGAACACATCCATTACAAGAACATTTCAATGATTTTATTTTTTAATGATCTCATCAAAGCAGAGAAATTGGGAGTAGAGTTTATGCAAAATGGAACAGAGGGGATGTTAAAGATTCTTCTTGGGAAACTGATATAGAATAAGCCACAGTTTGATAGGTAACTCATTAAATAGTCTCACTTTGTGTGGTTTGCTTGCTTGAGTCATACCTTTTTAAGATTCCAACGGGATGTAATAGAAGAAAATACAGACACACACACTGGCTCTAAATCCCGGTAGCCTCTCATCTATGGAAACTTCATCAAGTGATGGACCTCAATATCTTCATTCTCATCCAGTCTACTAGGAAGTCAGGTGAGATTTCCTGTTGTCTTGGAATTTTGACTGAGGTCCAAAAGCTGAGGAACAAAGGATATAAAACACTCATGCATATTTAAAAATGAAGCCCAAACCATTTGCTAAGGGGTAGTTTCACAGTTTATCAACTACTTTAAGTTTATGAGAAGATGGAGAAGAGAAGCAGAGTCTCTTTGGAAAAGAGAAGAATGGAAGAGTGTGCTTCCCTCACCTCAAGTCCATTTCTTGTAGAAGAGAATGTTTTCAAAAGGGAAGTTTAACCCCTGTCCCACCTGGGATTTGGGCAGCTGGGATCCCATGATCACTCAGGGACTAATGTTGAATGTGGGGAGAGTCTTCACCCAATGTCTGTATCTCCTTCAAGTCCTCTACTCAGTGAAGTCTTCCCTGACCATTTAACTACAATTGCCTTTTAGAAAATCCCATCTCTCTCTACTGTTTCATTTTTTCCCTCCATAGCATATATTACTTTCTAATTTATTATGTAATTTGTTAGTTATTTAGTTAATTCTCTATTCCTCCCAAGAAGGTAAATTTTATCTGAACAGGGTCCATGTTTTGTCTGTCACTATATTCCAAGTGCTTTGAATGGTACCTGGGGAGTGGTAGGGCTTCAATACATTCTTAAAATGAGTTAAATCACAAAGTAATGCCTATGTCCTTTCGATTTGGGAGATGCAGTGCACCTGACTCTCTGAAGGGGGCACACTGTTTTGAAAGGCCCCGAGGACAGGAACTGAGCAGTCTACAGTGAGATAGTCAGGACAAAAAATATGGGCCAAGTGTGTGCAGAGGGTTGAAATTGGCTCAGATAATTAAATAAGTGAGTCCAAAAGGACAACCCCAATCAGAGAAGGACCTGAGAAGGAGTGACCAGTGATCAGCAGAAGGAACATCCCAAAGGTAGGAAAGAAAACACCACGGAGCCATCAAGAAGGGTTCTCTGCACTGGCATTGGTCAGTTGCCACAGTTAGTGGGCCACAAAGTCCAATTAAGGTAGGCCCCGTTGGATGGGATCTTTCCTGCTCGTCCCTCTCCCCTTCCTGCAAAAACCCTGGAGGAAAGGGAGCCAAATTAGTCACTTGGATGGAGACGTGAAAGAGTGAGGCAAGGGTTTAGTGAGGATGCTGGGGTCCTCACCTTCCCACTGTAGGTTTCCAACCCAACCTCAAGGTGGGTCATTGTAAATCTATTGAGAGAACAAAAATTTGATATTAGAAAACACTGGACTTGCAAAATACCTCCCCCAAATAAGAAATTGTCATATGTGAAAATGACAACAAACGATGGGGAATCCATTTGATGTTTTACTGAACTTTAATTGTTTTAAAAAAGCAGGTTTTAATGGCAATGATGAGAAGCAAAAATTAGCTTTCTTCCTTTCCATACCCTACTGAGCCAGCTTGTCCAAAAAGCCACATATATGTGAAATAAGCAAGGGAGGACACATGCTGCATGTCACACAGTAGGCCCTCAACACATGTCTATGGTTGGTGGTAGCATCAGTCTTTGCAGCCTTCCAGAAATATCCCCCACCGGACTTCCAGTCTCTGCCACGTGTCCCTACTCAGTTTGTATGTTTCTGTATTTACTGTCTCTTTCATAGACATTTCTCTGGTATTTCTAGTAGTTTACACAAAACAGAGACTATAGATTTCCTTTTCATTTTCATGAGTTCTAGCAATAAACATGAAGATTTATAAGGCAGCCATAATTATCGAGGACTTATTAAGATACCAGGCATGCATAATTTTATCTCCTGCTTACCACAACCCTAAGAGGTCATTACAGAGTATAAAAGAGTCCTTTCAGAGCCTATTGAATTTGCCTGAGCTCGCCCTGCTGGTTTGCAATGTGATGTGGGAATGCAGAGCCAAACAACCAGCCAAAGAAACTAGCTGGGGCTGCTCCCCGATCCTGAGAGGAGAGTCCTGCTCACAATTGGAATATGCTGTCATCCTCTACTGCACACCTTATCTGCAGATTCTTTTTCTTTTGTGGAATCAGAACAATTAATACAGTTCCCTTCGCTGAGTTCCTTGCCCGGAAGGTAGAGTTTGTAATCTCATCACGGGTCTGTAAGATGAAAACCAGCTCTCCTGGTTCAGCAGGTAAAATCAATGCTTCAAATAAAAAGCCTTGAGTCTCAATTATTGAATGCAATCGTCCAAACAAAATCTGGTTGTCCAGGCAAAAATATCGGCAAGAATCCCTTTGTTTCTAATTAAGCCTATCTCCAGATCCCCTGCCTTACTCATCCCACTTGGATGAGTGTTTAAGTCATGAATCAGCAGGCAGGGTCTGGTTACTTTGCTTTGATTGAAATACTCCATGGCATTGTGTTCCCAGAAGCAGAGCTAAGACTTGTGACTGATGGCCACCAGGGCAGACACCTACAAGTCAGCAGATCACATAGTTTAGCTGTTAGTAAATGCAGAGCTTAATCATCTTTAAACACCTCACATATTATGTTGTATGTATCCTTCTTCAACCTCATTTCTGCCCCTTCCCAATTAGTGCCAGCTGAATTAATGAGGTGCTCCTCTAGTACATAAGCTCTCCCAGAGAATGAGAAAGTACAGGGAGAAATATTTCCATGCCTCTAACCAGGGTACAAGCATTTTCTCTCTTACAGTGCTGCTTTCTATCCAGCTGATAAAAGGACTTCTATTATGACTCAGCCTTCTATGGGCATGTGAAATTTTATTAGCTCTTCCTTTGTCAGTAAAGTGGAATATAGGTGTGCTAGCACATATAGCAGGCACATCCTCAGGAAGAACATAATTAACAATTCAGATTTTTATTTTCTGATTATCTGTAGATTTATTGCTCACATTTTAGGGAGACACTGGATAGCAGTCTGATTTAAAACTGTTCTGTCCTTGTATGGGACTTTATATTATTTCCAATCTTTCCTTTGGCCCAGGGCATGGAGATTAGATTTGGTTTCATGAACTACTGCTTCTTATCCCTTCCTGCCTAAAATCAGAATGCTCATAAGGCAGTAGAAAGAGACCTGGTAATATATACCAATAGATCGGACTGCAGATCTTGGGATGATGTGACCTTGTCCTCACCTTTGCTTTTGCACACACTACCATGATGATTAGGCCCAGGAAAATTGCTAATCTTCTGGAAATGGCCTCTGCTGTTTCCTATCACCCAAATAATTGTGTTCTGAACACAAGTACATTTCAGGAAAAACACACGGGGAATTGTTCTCTGGATTTCAGTGAGCATCACATCCAGATCTCTTTTAAAATTCCTTTTGGATCTAGTTGTTTTGAATATTTCATGACTGTATATATTTAATTAATTTACACTGTCTTTCTGGCGCCGTTCTTAATGCGTTCATGATATTATTTTCTGTTAGACAACTCCTGGCTGGTGATGTCAGTGGCCCACACAAGGCATGTTGGGAGACCCTGTTAAACTTAGCTAATAATGAAAGCTAGTGTTTTCTGAGCCCCTCCCCTGTGGGACACGGAAGCGAGTCCTTAGGTATGCTACTTCTGGTCCTTATCACAGCCAAGTCAGGTGTGTGTGATCATCCACGGTTTGTTGAGGGAGAAACTGTGACTCACACTGTCCAAGTTGCCTTAGAAAAGAATATATTGCATCACTGGCAGAGCTAGGATTCCAATCTAAACCCACCTTGCGTTTTTCACCTATAGTTTCTGAATCTCTGGGCCTCGTTCTTTCCTATCTTTACAAATGGGAAAATAATACCTGTCCCTTTTATTTTCCTGTGACAACACAGAAAGCGATTGAAACAATACTCAAGAAAATGCATTGTGAGCTCTCTAGAGCTACAAATATGAGAGGTATTATTATAATGGAGGCAGACGAAATACACAGAATCTCCAGACAGTAGAATCTGTAATCTTTATGGCAGACCAAAGTAGGAAGACTAACGAGATACACTGGCAACTAAATCATATGTCCTTCCATATACAGTCCTGCCTATATCCTGGCTTGAAATTTAACATTTTTCTTGGGACTAAAATTTTTGTAATTTACTTTGCAAATTGAAATGGTGATCTTCTGACTAGTTCTAGCGCTCCCATCCCACATATATAAACAAAAGTCTTCTAATAATAAAAAAGGTTCAAAAGGACCAATTTATCCTTGAAATTTTTCCAGTAAAAAGTAAAAGATTTTGGAAGTATTATGCAAATCAGGCATTGAGGCACTTTAAGCCTCCATATTGCATTAAAATATTAAGTCATGAGCAGCACATGATTTTTGGACTATTACCATTCAGAAGAGCACTGGTACTGCCCCTCTCCCCTCCTCTTTCTCCATTGGAATCCATAAAACATGAGTAGGCCACATAAGGCCCTGGCTAACTGTATCACTTCTCTAATCACATTTCTTCTTAACACATTCATCAGGATACTGAGCAGAACTGTAGGTATTTCTTTGACCTTTGATTTGCACATTAAACTTTCCAGCTTTTGAATTTTTGAAATAAATGGTAATGCTTGGGGAAGGACTAACTGGGGAGAGAATGAGCATGGCTTCAGGCAGGCTGCCTTGTGGGGTTCCTGTATGTTTGCTGCTGCCTATAGCCCCTTAAATTTAAAATCAGTGACAACAAACACTATTGAAGAGAACCTAGTACAAGCCTGGGCTACGACTTTCTTAGTCTAAGAAAAGCTTATTGCTTGGGTGAGACTAAGATTCAACACTGGAACCACTTGCTTGCCATTCCAGTCCTGCTGCGCTACAGCTGGTGCAGACTGCAGTGGTGTATCCACTAGTGTCGCGGTGTATGGCTTAGCAAGGAAAAACCCAGTGTGGCAAATGAGCAAAATATACAGTGAAAGGGGAGGAGCAATTCTACTGGAGAAGAAATTTCAGAATACTAATATTGAAAAATATCATACCAACACATTTGAAAATTAAAATGAAGTGAATAATTTTTGAAAAAAAAATAATTACTAAGTCAAGAAAAATAAAACCTAAGTAGACCTATTAATATTAATGTTTTATATAGAAGGTTATCTCCAGCATTTGTATGGACTTTGCTCAAAACTTATAAAGTGTGGTCCCTATGTCCCAAGGATCTAAGATTCTGAGAGACAGGATGGATATATAAAAACTGGGATAAAATCTAGGCATCAATAATAATTCTAGCAGTAATGACCACTATGATCATAATAGATACCAATCATTGATCACTACTGATTTGGGCATTTAATATATATTATCTCACTTCCTTTATTACTTACACTGAGCCCATGAAATACATAGCATCATCCCTACTTTATAGTTGGGGAACATCTATAAAGATGCTTTTTAGATGCTGAGAGAAGGTTAGGGATTTGCCAAGGGTCATCTTGCTAACCATTGGTAGACCTGGGTCTATGTTTGACTACACTGGGGGTTTGGTATATGATCTGATTTAGGGCCAATGCACTCTTCAAGACTAGGAAGGCAGAGCAGAAAACAGTAAATATAAGCTTTGATTTGGGGTGACTGAAAGAAAAAACATTTGATGAGTTTCTGTGACTGAGAAATTTTTCTATTATTTTCAGTGAAGGTTGTTATGTGCTATTGCTGTTACATCTGGAATGTAATTTCATTTAAAAGTGATTACCATAACCATTTGCAGAGGGCACTGAGGAAGATTATGGCTTCCCTGCCCCTTCTGGTATGTAATTTTTATAGATTTTATTGCTTTTTTCCTGCATGTTTTTTTACCTGGCTCTTCAAATACCTCTTTATTTGGATTAGAAATTCTTAAAGGTTTGAGATAGCACCTTGTCCATTTTTGCTGCATGGTAGTTAACTGATTCATTGTTAATGTGTTCAGAAATAGAAGGCCCATCAACTGTCCATCACTGCTTCCCAGGTGCCTGCCATCCAGTATGGCACATAGTTGGGGAGGAGAAATATGATTGACCCCCTGAAATGCTTGCCGTGGTGCTGAGCTGAATCAGTTCAGTTGACATGTCTTCTCATGCTTGAAAAAGACAAGAGAAACCTGATTTTTCCCCAAGAGGGAGGTCCATCTGTCTTTGTTCCCATCACCTACTTTGGTTTCTCCAAATATGGAGCCATCTAGAGAGAGCCAAAACAAACTCCAGCATTGTCATGGAGGGACTTGGGGAATTGGCTGTGAGCAATCCAAACAGGAAATGAGGTTCAACGTTGCCTGTAGCATGAAAACAAAAGAAAGTGAATAGCAAGTTGTTTTCAGCATGTTCAACTTTCCTTTATGGTTTTGCACCCCACTAGATTGCAAAGTCCTTAAACGTAGGGGATTGTGCAACAAATGCGATACCTTGATACCTTGCCTTAAAGAATAAAACATTCGTTCAAATGAAATGGGACTATTCACCAATATTTGCTGAGCACTCCTTTGGGGCTGAACTGTTCTCTGCCATGGTTTCTGCTGTCATGGATATCACTGCCTAGTAAGGAGCCAATCGGCTAATGTGTACAGGAATTGGTTGCAACTATTGAACAACAAATTTTAGATGAAAGGAAGATTTGAACAAAAGATTTATAAACCAAAGATGGCGGAGGAAGTTTGGGCAGATAGGTCAAATGAGGACTTCAAACTGACAAACCTCTTGTGCTCCGGAATGAAAATCTACCACGTTGAATTTTCTGCCTTCTTCCCCACCTCCTGTCTTCATTTTGCCCTCAGGGCTCTCCAGGGCCTAATGGATTGTTAAACATTTTGATTTCTTTGGGAAAAAAAAAACAATGTTAGCATCTTTAAATGTCTTTTTTTTTAATTCAAAGAGAATGACAAATTTATACATGAGACTGTGCAAGCATAAAAATGGGATCCAGAAGCAAAATAGGAGGAAGGGAAGGAAGGTAGAAGAAACAGTGAGAAGTCATCTGTTCAGAGAAAGGGACATTTCCTTTAAAACAAAACTAGATGGAGGTGATACGTGTGAAAGGCCATGTTTTGGTGGTCCTAACGTAACTACTAGGTAGAGTAAATGTACTTTTTCGTTCCATAAGGTCCTCTGCCTCCTGAGATCTTCCTCCTCCCTTTCCAGATGTACACACACACCTCACCCCAATCCAGGCCGCATGAAGACCCTTAATAAGTCTAAGTACTACAAAGATGGCTATATGTCATAGAAATTAAAAATAATAATCGATGGTAGTTTATAAAATATAATTTTCTAAAATTCTCTGAAATGTAAATATTAGCCAATATCAAAATACCTTTCCATCCTTCATTAACTTTTCCTGTTTCTGAGACTCTTGCTTTTCTGGTGCCCTAAGCCTGTGTTTGGCTTCCTCGCTGAGAATCACTGCTCTAGTGGACTGTCTTCTGTTTTCTTCACCCACTTCCCTACTTCCCTTGCAAGGTCATGCATGCAAACCACCTCCCTCCATTTATTTACCAAGGGGTTCATCTGTTCTCTAGTCCACGGTTTATTTTCCCCTCATGTTTTAAGCAAACTGAAGATATGTTGGCCAACTTTGACTCCCTGAAAGATCAGAATACAGAGCAGCTTTAATTCTCTTCTATCAACTTTTCCTCCCTTCTCTCCTTCACTTGGGGTCAGATCTGTAGGACAGACCAAGGGCTTTTCAACATCTTCCAGCTCCTCACTTCCTTTCACATAAATGTTTCTCCATACAAAATCCTCACCCACTTAATTCTGTCTTGTACTTCTCCATACAGGTTTAGGGAATAAACTCTCCATAGTTCCTTGGGGCTTTCTTCTTAAGGGACATTCAGATAAAGGTTAGTGGGATGATGGACAGACTCCACACCTGCGGTTGAACTTGGGGCCACAGCTGATACTCTCTCCCTTGTCCATTGTCCACTCCAAATTTCTCTCATCCTGACCTGCTACCTCTGTGAGTCCTGGTGGTTTGTCTGGTGATGTCATCTAGACCTTTATACCTGAGCTATCTGAAAGCTTGATATCAGTATCCTCTCTAGTCTAGGAACACATATCTGTTCTCAGTTAACAGGCAATGACAGGAGGCGCCTCCATAGGCCACATGGGTTCTGCATGTATCCTCCCCACCTCCATTGTGTGAAAGTAGCCCTCCTTCCTCCTGCTCATCAGAGGCAGTTACCCCTGGGTATGATGGTCCCTCTTTTCACCATCTGGTCCCTGGAAAACAATAGCTGAAAGTGCCCCCTGGTGGCAGCCAAAACTCAATAACACCTTTGTTGTGTCCCCTTTGCAGAGTGTGTCCCCCTGGGACCAGCATCACCAATACTGAAGAGCCCAGGGTAGTGGGAACAGGAAGCACATTGGGGTAATACAATGGGACACTCCAGTTTTCATCCCTAAGTTCTGGGACTCCGTGCATCCTATTGTAGATAGTGCCATACAAAGGCTCTGATTTAGTAAGTGTGCTGCATTATGAAGGATACATCCCATTCTTTCAGAATGTTTACTCCCCACTGGCATTTCAGTTGCAGGGTTGTCTCACTGAGGGACAAGAAGCCTCAGGTATCCATCCTCCTCTACATTCTATCCCTTGTTGGCTATAAATGGCTCCTTTCATCAATGTTGTCTATAGACAGAAAAAGTCTTAAAGCAGAATGTCACTTGTCCTTGAAGTCTTGGGAGGAAGTGTCCACTGGAGCTGCAGTTGGCATTTGGGGTAGACTAACAGGTATTGCATTAGTTTTAGCATTGCTATTTAGTTTCTTAAGAATTTCTACAAACTTCCAAGCACTTACTTGTAAATAAAAAGTGAAAAATTCATGATGTGGCTTCATATTGCTTGCCTTGTGAAAACATACTATGTTTTTCAATTGTTATTTTCCTTGCATTCAGCTTCCAAGTCATTCCAAACAACAAACAACTCATTTTCTCTTTCCCTCCCCACCACTTCTCTCTCTCATTGGAGGTCTACAATTGCAGCCCATAGGATTTCAGGAACTTCCCATCTTTATTATCTTTTATTGACAGATGTAGCTAACCTAAAATTTTATAGCTTGTCCTTTGTCACATACAGTTTGCTTGCAGAGGGAAAGTAATTTAAAATTTAGAATACATGTGTGTGGCACAGAATCTACTTTTGAAACAGATCAGTACAATGACTATTATGTTGGTTAAAAGATCCTATTATCTGCCTTGCTCTGGATATCAAGCTATGTCATTCAAGGCATATCTGTGATCATAAGAAAAAGGAAAGGAAGCAAGTGAGTAGAAAAATATATCCCTGGTGATTTTAACATCAGATTATGAACATTTCTTCTTCGATGCATTCAGTGATTCCTTGGGATTTCCCCACACGAGGGCAAGGATTTGGATGTCCAGTGATGCTTGGTGACATATCAAGCATAGTTGCCAGGGCTCATGATTTGGAAGGAAGGGATCTATGTACTGTTCTGCAAAGCTGCCCAACTGTCCTCTTTGCCTAACCCTGACTGACCTGAGCCAGGAGGTTGAAGAAAGCACATATCCCTTATAAGTCAGATGTCTCATTGGCTTGGTTTCTATCCCAAAGCAGAAAGGGTTCATTTAAATGGTGTGGATTTTCTTCTCTTACACGTGTACCTGTATCGTCTGTGATTTTAGATTTTAGAATTGCTAGACAACAGGCTTTGAAGACCGAGGTTTCAATTTTGCCTCATTAAAGAAGCCCAGGGACAATTTACCAGATGAAAGCAATGAAAACGAAGGCACTTTCAGTGCTCAGGCTTAAAGGCACTAGGGTGTATGAGTCCTAGTTCTGTTTCCAGGAGGGTTTCTTTTTAGGTAAATTGTAAAACACAAAACAAAACAAAACAAAAAACCCAAGGGGGAGTGGTGCTCTTTCTTTACTTGGTTTCTAAAAATTTGATCCACTTTTATTTAGATTAAAAATTATTTCTTAAGCTTTTTTTCCCTGCCTTAGTTAGCAAGTACAGCTATATGAGCTCAGCCTCTGGATTTCCCAATGACGTAATGCCGCAGTCTGGCTGGGCACAATCAGGAGCCACTTGTCAAAAGAAAGAACCACACACGCCAAACAAAACAGCCTCTCAGGAAAAACCCTCAGAGCCCCAACTGCCACCACCGGCTTTCCACAAGCCTCTCTCTCCAACACAAGCCTCTCTCCACCTCCCACAATCCTCCTGCTCTTGAGGCCGATTGGCTGGGTCACGTGGGCAGAGCCAAAAAAGTCCCCCAATGAGCAGCTCCATGGTCTGAAAGGGCAGGGAAACAGCCCAATGAGCATCACTGCAGAGGAGCCAATCAGCTATATGTTGCTGGGGCCGCTGTGAGCCAATCATCAGCCGGCAGCTGGAAGTTTGCTGGGACCCCTTCGGCTGTGGCTCTCAACAACGTAAGAGTGGCCATGTAGAATGATAAATGAAATTACTGAAGACTCACTGCATTTGCCTTTTAAAATCTGTTCTGCTACTTTTTTCTAAGCTGTATGCAGTATATTGATAATAATAATGGATTGCATTTATATTGTTTACTAAGAGACAGATAGATAGATACTGTTTGACTTCTCACAAAAAATCTATGTATGCAGCTTTTTTGGAAAATAATTTTGCAGTCCCTTCAAAAGATAAACAGTTACCCTATATCCCAGCAATTCTGCTCCTAGGTATATACCAAAATATATGTCCTCACAAATCCTTGCACAGGACTATCCATAGCAGCATTATTCAAAATGGCCACAAAGTAAAACAGCCCATCACCTGATGAACGGATAAGCAAAATATGGTATATCTAGGCAATGGAATATTATTTGGCAATAATCAGGAATGAAGCGCTAATATACTTGTTATAATATGGATGAACCTTGAAAACATTATGCTAAGTAAAATAAACCAGTCACAAAAGGCCACATATCATATGATTCCATTTATATGAAATGTTCAGAAAAGGCAAATCCACAGAGATAGATTAGCAGGTGTCCTAAGGCTAAACAGGTAGAGATGGGAATGGGGGAGAGACTGCTATGAACATGCTATTTGTTTTCAAGTGATAAACAGGTTCAAAACTTGTCTGTGATGATGGTTACACAACTCTGTGAACATAGTAAAGTCATTGACTAAATATACTTGTTTTCCCTTTGGTGCAGGGGACTGAACTCAAGGCTTTTCACATGCTGAGCATACATTCTTAAATCGGTGCATTGTATGGTATCTGAATTATACATCAATAATAAATCTAGATAAATGTCTCCCTCAAAATTAAAAAGAAAAGAAAAGAAAATAGTACTACTTTGTTCCAAAGTTCTCAGTGAAAAGGCTGAGGCATGGAGTAGTTAAGTCATTTGCCTGAGGTCATATGGCAATTAGGTTGCAAAGCTGGGAGTTGGGGGGAGAACCTAGGTCATCCATTGCCAGAGCCTGTGCTCTTAACCACTGTACTGCCCTGCCCTTTCTCTTTTAGAAAACATAAGACAATGTCGCCTGTGATGATCATTTATAATGTAATCAAAGCACAAATCATCCATGTGTCAGATTAGTAAAGTTAGAACTGAAATGCCCAAGAAGTGCCAGTTTGCAGATCAATTCTAGTTCACTGGTGGGGATTTCCTGGAGGGCAGGTGGTGAAGGGCTTCTGGATGTAGCAAGAAACCATGTGTGGCCCACTCTTGCCAGCACCCCCATCCATACCTACCTTGCACTCAAGGGCTCTGTGCTCCTAGACTCTAGGACTTCTACCTGTTAGGGGGACCTGTGTCTACCCGAATAGGTAGTTAGCATAGGTAAGATAGGCAGCCCTTAATGCTACTGGGAATACCAGGAACTGAGTGAAAAACACCTTAAGTCTTGTGCCCTTGTGGAGGAGAACCTGAGGCAGGGTCTGTGGTTTTGTCAGAGGTGACAAATGGGCTTCTTGATATGCCATGGGTACCAGCTCCTTCCATTCCTTAGTTCCTTGTCTTGCTTCTCATTTCCCTACCTTGGTTTCCTGGTAGGACAAATCTATTTCTTATACTCTAGTCTTTATCTCAGGATCTGTTTCTGGGGGAAGCCAACCTAAGACAAATATCATGCATGATGCTATCTACCACCGCCTGAAATAGGGAAGTGGCTATTTGCTTCCCAGGTGTTTCACAGATTAAGTGGGGAGAATGTGACTTGGGTGCATGACTATGAAACATTGTGTTGTTATCTGTGAAATTTGGTGTAATGACTATATCACAGATTGTCAGGGAGGCACCTGATTCTCTTACACGTACTTGCCTTTCAACATCAGATTGTATATACAAGTAAAGTTGCTGAGAAATTAGATTGACTCATTTCCTAAGGATTAGCCTCTGGCAAATCATTCCCCCATTTTCTCAATGGTTCTGAAAAGACTAAGCCAAACCTGAGGACCTTTTTACTGCCTCCAGGGACAATTATCCCCATCACAAGATAGTTACAAGAAATGAGGATGGATTAAATTGACATGTGTGTCCCAAGTCATTCTAACGTAAAAGTAGTCTTCAAAACTTGAAGGATTTAGGTAGCATATTATTGTCAGCATGTCAAATTCTCTTAATTCAGTCCAGTGACAGGTAGGGAATAAAACAGAAATGGTGTCAGAGGATAAAGAGAGTTACAAAGAGAGAGAGAGAGAGAGAGAGAGAGAGAGAGAGAGAGAGAAAGACCTGTTACTTAGCCTCACCTAAGGCTTAGCTTGTCTAGCTATAAAACAGATAATGATGGGACTCCCATGTTTGGGACAACAAATAAATCTTAATTCAGTGCTAGACCCATGATGCTCCTCAATTCATGTGCTGGGGTTTAAATGTGCCCCCTCAAAAAAAACTCATGTGTTGGAAACTTAATGTGCAAATTCATATATTAATGGTATTTAGTGGTGGGTCCTTGAGGAGGTAATTAGAGTTAGATGAAGTCATGAGGCTAGGACTCGGTGACAGCATTAGTGAATGGCTTCCTAAGAAGAGGAAGAGAGATCCAAGCTGGCACGCTTGGTCCATCTCACTGCATGATGCCCTCTACCATTGTATGATGCAGAACGAAGACCTTTAAAAGATGCCAAGCAGATGCTGGCATCATGCTCTTAAAATTTCCAGTCTGGAACCATAAAACAAATAAACTTCTATTATTTCTAAATTACCCAGTCTCAGGAATTTTGTTATAGCAAAGGAGAATGAACAAGACAGTATGTGAGATATTGTTCATTTGATTGCTATTTAGGCTAACCTACCTAAATTGGCCTTATATCATCCTCAAGATTATGCTGTAGTGTGCATGATTACGTCAGTTTATTCATGTGGATAGCGGTAGTCTTTTAATTATGCTAGGGTGCTAGAGCTCAACAGTTGGGATTTGTTGTTCTGAAGTTCCATTACTTGTAGCTGCAGGATTTGCTCTGTAGTAATCCAGTTGGGTTTTCTCCAATGAAGGACTGTTGTTAAAAGCCTATCATTTTTTTTTTTTTTTTTTTTGGATTCTGCGAGACATCTATGGAAGAGGGATACTTGGGGTTCTATTTTAAAGAAACTTGATAGTGTGACTCATTCTCGAGATACTGGAAATCAGTTAAATTTAGTTTTTACTGTGGAATTTGAGTAGCCCTTGTGCCTAAAATGGTTCCTTCAGGCAGAATAAAGAGGTTCATATTTGTTCCACTGTTTCCTGGAACTCACTGGGTGCAAGTAGTGTTCTTGGAGCAAATACCATGAAAACCCAAGGAAGCAGGCTGCAGTTCTTGATGGTCTGTGAAGGCCAACATGGCCACCTGCTTCCCCAGGCGGGGAGAGCAGAAGCCACGAGATTGTGAAAAGAAGGCCTGTTGCGGGACCATCTGTCATTTGCCGACTCGACTGCCTCTCGAGTGCCTGGTATTTGTATCACGGAGCTGTGCTATCTCTCACAATATTGCAATTTAGGGGAACGTCTTGCATGAAAATTTTTTGGATGGCTTTCAGTGGCTTCATTTTTTTATGACATTTCTGCAAATGTATTCACTTTGTTATGCTTTAAAATTATGCTATAGTTTTTTTTTTCTCTCCACCCACAATCTTTTTATAAAATATAAATATTTGGAAAATAAGAAGAAAAAATATGTAATCCCACCATCTAACATAGCATTTATTTTTTCCATGTTTACCAGATATATTGCAAGATAGTTTTATAAAACTGTGATCATAATTTAAACATCCTTACTGTACCCTACTTTTCATGGAACACTTTGTCTAAGAATGTTTCATACAAATTTTTCATGTTCCCAGACATTGTCTATTTCTGCCTCTTATTAACAGCATAATATTCCACAATCAGGATGTCACCACTATATTCTACACCATTCCAACTTGAGCTGGACATTTAAGTTGCATTCATATTTCTTCTTATTTTAACTATGATAGCAATGGACATTTTTTTCTATGTAACTTTTTCCACCCTCTGAAGAGATCTCTCTCTCAGTTAGATTATAAAAGCAGAATGGAAGACCCTTTAGAATATACATAAGGAGACAGAGAAGGTGCATAAGGGAAGAAAACTGAGAACAAGTGAGGAAAGGGGTCCACAAGGGTAGAACCCCAGAAACTGAGTCACGAATGTTTCAAGGAAGGAGTCGTCACCATGCTGAAAGGAGTCGCCAAATGCTGCTGAAAGATGAACGCAATAGAAGCAGGGAATTCGTCTCTGGGAATTCCAGCTTCTGTGGTAGGTACCAAGATGAGCAACAGTGACCACAGAGGGCCACCATGTACTCTCCTGGAGCTGAATGGTAGGAGAAGCTTGAGCCTATAAATGTGCAATCAATGTTCAATTATGATAGGAAACAACAGTTTTCATGGAAAGGAGCAGAATTCTAAGAAAACATATAAAAAAAAAAGAAGAACATGACCTAGATTTGAAATGCAGAGAACATGGTAAACAAAGGAGCCAGTATATGTGATACATTGGAGACCTAGAGCCCAAGCCATGAGAGTAGAACTATACTACACAAAACTGGAGAGTTAGCTGGCAGCCAGATGCTTCATGGCCTTGCCGACCATGTTAAGGAAAGCAACCTTTACCCAGAGAGAAAGACTCCATCAGGTGTGTATTTTGTAGACATTAAGAAGCTCACAACGGCCCAAGTATAGAAGGTGAATTGAAGGTGCGCTGGGATACTGGTATTTTAGTAGCAATCCCAGAATCCAGGTATGAAGTTGGTGATGACAGAAATCTCTGTAATGTTTTCCAGAACATCTTCTCACAAAGATGAAGTCAAAGTTGCTGCAGTCACTAGTCTTTTAACAATACTATAATTATCATACAATGGATGTTGCTGGGAAGCTGTAAGAACTGTATGGTGTGATTGCTTCATGGTGAAAGTATCACATATGCTCAGAATAGTCTTAGTGTCATTTCAAACTCTTGAAGCAATGGTGCAGCTCTTTCCAGCTGTCTGTAGCCTGCAGATTTGAAGATAGATTGTTTTCTACTTTTTCGTTTCCCTTTAATTTGCAGAAATTTGGGGCCAGAAATCCCAACTAAAATTTCTCAATTAAGATTTGCAAACCACAAGGAAAGAGCTGGAACAGTGATGGGGCATGTAGAGGAGGTGATAAGGAGATTGATAGAATTGGTTGACAACCCTGACTTTGCAAATTTTCTTATCACAATACTTCACTTGATATTCGGTATGAGAAAAACCAGCTGGACTATTAGTACTTGAGATGGAATAATACAGAACTCCATCAATTGCAAATAACTCAAATTGACTTAAACAAAAATGAAAGTAAATTTTGCTGTTATATAACAGAAAAGTCCACAAACAGGCAGATTTTTACTGTCAGGAGAATTCAGAAGCACAGAGAAGTTGATCCAAACTCCGGGATTCTCATTTCTCCTCTTCACTGTGTTCTCAGGTGTTCTTGAGATGTGTCCCTGAGATGTGTCCCTTAGATGTGCCCCTTAGCAGCCCTAGCAGAAGTTCCTGAAGTTCCAGAGTGGCTCATGTCCTCTAGCTGAGGCTGCAAACCCATTTGTGGGCCCATCACTGAGGGTACAGAGGAGCCAAGTTCTCTCTTGCTGGGACAAACGCACAACAGCCAGAAGCAATATAAGCTCCTCCACAACCTCCACAGTGTACAATTGTGTGTGCTTCCCAAGGCAGAAAGGATGGGTTGAAGTCAGGCCAGCCGAAAAGATGGAGGCCCACTGCAGAAAATGATGAAGATCTACTTCAGCAATTCCACAGCCTTAAGATTCATAGTCAGCAAGAATGTGCCCCCAAACTTGTCTTTGGCTCCCCTTCACCTCTTTTTTCTTTTAAAGAAACTCACTCATTCATTCCCTCATTTAGTAATCCTGTTATACTTTATTACTTCTTCAGAAAATAGTGCAGATAGTATTGAAGTGCAGATGCCACTTGTAAATTGGTATAAATTTAAAATGGGGCAAATGAAGAAAAAAGAGAGTATGTAATGATACCTGAATGTCTTAGATAGCCTACAAATTTAGCTGGAGGCCCTCTCTTTGGAAGTCTAAGAGGTGAGATTTGTCAGTTTCCCAATTCACAGAGATCACAATTTTGAAATGATCCCCTGGCTCTATACCACTCCTGGAAACTAGGCCAGCCAGTACTTTCTCTCATGAGACATAGTGACCAGCATCCTCAAGAGCAAAAAGCAAAGACAACAGTGCCATGTTTCAAAGGACTCCTTTGCATAATAACCGTTGGTGTGATTATGCTCATTTCTAAGCATAATTCAGTCAAAGCAATTCTGGAGGGACCAATTTTTCAAAGAATTAGATTTTTGGAAAAAAATGATTGTGCTAGAATAAAGGAGAATTTGACAATGTTTCTTGAGATGATAAAGGCTGAGGTAACAGTAATGGTCATAGCAGTACTACTAGTAATAGTAATAGTATATTTACACTCACATTGATAACTCAGTAAGCATTGTGCCAGGTGCTAAGTGCATTTATGTATGGATTATCTCGCTGACTGCTCAGAAAAGTGCCATAAAGCAATCGTATTATTATCATTCCAATGAGGTTTTACTTTATGCAAATTCAAAGTAGAAAGGTATAAAGACTTACTCCATGCATAAAGTTTGAAATAATGTGCATTTCATTTTACATGCACTCCTATGGGAACATGAGTCTTGAATTATGCAAATTTTGAGTTGCGAGAAACATTCAGGAGCTCATCCCTAGCATAAAATGCTCCACTCAGATATTCTCATATCACAGATGTGGACACTGGTTTACTAAGGTTCAAGAACTGTCACATTCATGAGACTGAGCTGAGATTTGAACGCAGCATTCTAGAGCTGCCTTCTTCAGGGTCAAAGTGTACCTGGGGAGACCAGGGCCTAAATCCCTTTTCACAAGCCTAGAGCCTCCTTATATTTGCTGTACAATGGTTGATTTTTTAAAAACTGGACTATAAAGCAAATTGCATTAAGATACATAGGCCTCTTTCTTAGAAACATACATTTCCCACATGGTAACAAATGGAATATGTAGGAACTACCCTAATCTCATAGAAAACGTGATCCAAAATTGTGCCCAAGATGGCTTCTCAGATTTACTTCTACAGAACAGAGGAGTCTCACCCACTAAATCCACCTCAAGTCTCCAAACCTCACTGGAATATTGTTAATTTATTTTAGCTACTTCTTCAGAAAAAAAAAAAAAAAGTTTCAAAAAGGAAGTTCCTTTCCTGGTCACGGCCTTGGCTGAGATGGCAATTTTCTATTGAGCACTAACAGAGAGCCTAACAGAAGATAGGAAATGTCAGGTAAGAGGCGGGCCATTTTATGTGGTCTGATGTTCTGATTTGTTCGTTTTGCATGCCTTTATGACCGGCTTAGTCATTTTGACCCAGTGAAGTTCTGCTGCTAAGACCATTCTTGTTCGGGCAAGTTCACTGCTATCCAGCAAGAGGGAAAAAATTGAAGGTAATGGAAGAGATGAGAAATTATGGTGCACTTGACGTTCTGGCTCTGGTCTGATTTTCCTTGGTAATTTATTTGGCTGAGAATTTTGTGGCTGATCAGGAGTAAAATTATGTTCCAGCTTCTTCTTTCTCATCCATCTTCAGGAACATCTGAAAGAAAGCCTTAGTCTCTGCTTTCAAGAAGCGATTTTTGCCATCCTGATGTTTTGCATCCTTGGGAGGCAATTACTTTAGGTGAAGTAAGACTGTTCAGAATAGAAAAGGGTGGGGGAATTGATTAATTGGTCCAGAAGTATCTTTGTGGCCAAATAAATGTTATAGTCATTTAAAAGCAACAGTTTTGCACCTATTTTCTGGTTCCTTGCCGAGGAAACTGCTTTAATTAATGACTGGTCTCCACTTTCCAATTCTTTTCGTGTCTTTGGCATACCCTACTCCCAACTGCTGAATTTTATGGTTCAAGATGCAAAAGGGAAACAAGCTCACCCTTTAAAACCAGACTTTACCCAGAGTCACGGGTATATAGCATTATGAATTTCTTCTTATAAACACCCGTCTGAGAAAGAAATAAAATGTATACAAAGTGGAGGGGGGAAAATCAAATTATCACTGTGTACTGATGATAAAAGTCTTATATATGCAAAGACTTAAAGATTCTGCCAAAAATAACTATGAGAAATGATACTCAAATCCATTCAAGTTGCAGGATACAAAATAAACATACAAAAATCAATAGTACTTAAAATACACCAGTCATGAACTTATTGAGAAAGAAATTATAAAAGCAATCCAATTCATAACAGCTACAAGAAAATAAAATACCTAGAAATAAATTTGACCAAGAAAGTGAAAGACCTCTACAATGGAATTACAAAACCATGATGAAAACAACTTAAAAACCATACCCAAAGATGGAAAGACTTTCTATGTTCATGCATTGGAAGAAATAATATTGTTAAAATGTTCATAGTCCCCAAAGTGATGTACAGTTTCAAGGCAATCCCCATCAAATACCAATGACATTCTTCACAGAACTAGAAAAGGTAATCCTATAATTTATGTGAATTAAAAGACCCCAAGCAGCCAAAGCAATCTTGAACAAACAGAACAAAGTTAGAGACATCACATTACCTAATTTCAAGACATGCTACAGAAATGTAGCAGATAAAAGTGCATGGTACTGGCATAAAAAAGACATGTAGACTAATAGAATAAAACAGAAATACCAGAAATAAACCAATGCATTTACAACCATCTGTATCTTGTCAAAGGCACCAAAAATATACATTGGGAAAAACAATAGCCTCTTTAATGGATGTGGCTAGGAAAACAGGATATCTATATGTAGAAGATTGAAACTTGACCTCTGTGTCTCACCCTATACAAAAATCAACTCAAAATGGATCAAAGACCTAAATATAAGACTTGAAAACTATGAAACTACAAATGGAAAATATATAGAAAACACTTGAGAATATTAGTATACACAAAGATTTTTTTGGATAAGATCCTAAAAGATAGGTAACAAAAGTAAAAATAGGCAAAGGTACATTAAACTAAAAAACTTCTGCACAGTAAAGGAAACAATCAACAGAGTGAAGAGAATGGAAATAAGAAATTGCAAACTATTCATTTGACAAAGGATTAATATCCAAAATAACAAACTCAAAAAATTCAATAGTAACAGCAAGAACCCCCAAAATAACCCAATTAAAATGGGCAAATGATGTGAACATACATTTCTCAGAAGAAATACAAATGGCTAAAAAATATTTGAAAAATGCTCAATATCATTAGTCATCAGGGAAATGCAAATCAAGCCACAATGAGATGCCATCTCATTCGGGTTAGAATGGCTATTATTGAAAAGACAATAACAAATTCTGGGGAGGATGTGGAGAAAGGGGAATTTTTATAAACTGTTGGAAGAAATGTAAATTAAAAAGAGTCTTTATAGTTGAGGTTTCTCTCAAAATAGATCTAACATGTGAGCCTACTTCCTGGTACATCTCTAAAGAAATGAAATTAGCATAACATAGAGATGTCTGAACTCTCATATTTATTGTTGCACTAGTCACAAAAGCCAGAATATGGACTCAACACAGGTGCCTGTCAAGGGGTGAATGGATAAAGAACATGTAGTACATATGCACAATGGAATATTATTCAGCCATAACAAAGAATGAAATCCTGTCATTTGTAGCAAAAATGATGACCTAGAGGATAGTGTGTTAAATGAAATAAGTCAATCACAGAAAGCCAATTCCCCATATTCTCTCATAAATGGAAGTTGAAACAAGTTTATGAGGATATATAATAATAGTTGAGAGGTTGAGAAGGATTGGGAGGATGTAGAGGGAGATTGGGTAACATGTACCAATACATAGTTAGATAGAAGGAGTAGGAAACAATGTTTCACAGTGTCACAATAACTTATTAACATGTTTTTTGAAGGACTAGAAGAAAGGAGCTTGAAGGCTCTAAACATGAAGAAATGATAAGACAAAAATGCTAATTACCATGATTTGATCAGTACATGCTACACACGTATTGAAATATTATATACCATAAATTGAATGATTGCATGTTAATCAAAAACAAAATGAAATCAAGTATTGCAGGCTAATGATACGAAGAGCTAAAAAATTCATGTTCTCTGATTAACATCTAACATTATACAACTACTTTCACAGCCACCTGTAAAGTCTTGTCACTATTGTCATTGTCATTTTAACACCTGCTGCAGAATAGCATCTTAATAAATGTCAGTTGTTGTTATAACTACATTTTATTTATCAGATGTGATTGGCTGAAGATATAGTAAAAATTTCTCAAGTGATCTTAGGTAAGATCCACTCTCTTAATGATTATAGATAGATATAGATATATAGATACATGTAGATATAGATATAGATTTTTTTTTTTTTTTGGTCATCCAATAAACCTCTCATCTATGTATTAGAATTCCAAGAATTGACGGCTTTCTTTTCAGTGCCCCCAAAGAGCAGGCATAAAAATGGAAATCTGTTCTGCTACTTTGCCTGGAGCTTTATTTGCTCTCTTGCTTCCTGGAAATTCCTTGACCAATTAAAGAACTTGGCATTCAATCATGCAAGCAAGAGAACCCTGAGTTGTCATTATATTCTTCTGGAAACCTCTTCTGAGCATTCCACTCAACCCTTTTCATGTTGCAGCATCTTCTTTCCCCATAGTGGCTCCCCTGGAGGAAGAATGGTAATTGAGATTCTGTCTTCTATTGGTCTTGTTTAAACTGGGAGATAAAGGGGTGGATGTGTGGCCCTAAAATCCTTAGGGGTCTCCAAGAAACCAGAATCCGATGATGAATGTTGATCAGCACAATAAATCATCTATATTCACATAGCTTGCCACATTTGCGTCACTTGTGTGAAATATGTCTAACAAAGAAGTTTTAGAATGGGAAATCAAAGACTAGAAGATAACATTAGCTTCCAGTGGGAAGCATGACCCTGAGTGGACCTCTTCTTTCACAGAAACTCAATTTTTGTATCTCAGAAATGGAGGTGGCAGTGGTAACTTCTGATTCTGTCCTGGCTTGTGACCCTTGAAATTCCATAAATGCTTTCATCTCTTTAGAAACTTATGATTCTAGTCATTGCTGTTTTTCTTGATTCAATGGTCTGTCCATCATGGTTTTTTGGATGGGTTTTTCCAGTGCCTCCTGGTTGTCAATAAATGTGTGTTGAGTTGAACTGAACTGAAGCAAAATTATATGACTCATCAGGATTCAACCTTTTCTGATGCATTGTCTTTGGTCTACTTCAATCATTTCTTGAAAGTCATTTTAACCCATGAGCATTTCTTTCTCTTTCAGAGATCCTTCCCCCCATTAGGTGCTAGAAGAAATGCTTTTGTGGTCTGATGAAAGATGATGCTCACTTTGTCTTTGGGGGCTCCATTTACTGGTGTTCTTATTTCCTTTTCTTTTTTCTGCACTGTCTCTTATTTTTTTTCTTCCACAGACTAAGATAAAGTAATGGAAGTTTATATTTTCATGCTATCTATTTTGTAGCACTTGCCTTAAGCCAGCTCAAAGACACTTCATGACAATTCTTTTGGAAGTTCAGTCTTTAGCATCAAGTGGACCTGGTGTGAAATCCCATCTCTGCCATTTTTTTCCTTTGAAATATTGAGCAAGTGACTCAACCTCTCAGCAACTAATAATTCTTTCATCAAAGAGCTGTTCTTAAAAGTAAATAGTCACCAGACATCAAATCCACAGCAATTGTTAAGTGGTCAACAAATAGTAGTTTTTTTCAGAAACTTTTCTTGGGGAAAATTAAGGGCATTTGATTGAATTGATACTATAGCTCTTGGGGGGTTAATTAGGGCACAAAGATTAAATGATTGTATGTTTTAAGATCCAAATTTCTTCACTCATTTATTTCTATTTTAGAAAGAGTGTCTTTTACTTTTAAAAGAAACACTCTTTGGAAAGTCCATGTATCATTAGTGGTAATTCTGAAAACTTCACATTGGAGTTCCCTACACACATGTTTAAAATTTGAATAGAAGGGGCTATCATCTGCAATAATGTGTTTAGAGATTTGATCAAAACCCCAAGTATTTTGAAACCTAATGCAACTCATACCTAGATTTGCTGATTTATTTTTAGCTCGAAAAAGTCCAGTTATTTAATCTCTTAACCAAACTGCTTGAAGTTTCCATTTCTAAATAAATGAAATGATAATAAATAATGAGCCAAAAAATAAAATGTACCCATTTAAGGGGAACAGTGGAAATTTGATGGAAAACAAACGTGAGTTGGAATAATATGGAAATATCACTTGTCTCCTTTGATTTTTCAGCTCCAAGTAAATGAACCACTGAAGTAGGAGCCAAAAAACGTGCCCTTAGTCAAGTTCTTCAGCTTTGAGTTCTTCATCCATGGTAAGTAGACTACATTCATCCAGGGATTTAATGAGCCCTGGGGAATTTAAAGTCTATCAGCCTGAGACTGCCTATGCAGGCACAGATTTTCCTCCCAAGGACCATCTTATTTTATTTCATGCTGTCATTATTTCTTCCTTACATGGTCTGAGAACATGTAACACTGGATAATATGTGGAGTAATTGATTATGGCTGATTGAATTATCTAGCAGGTGACCAGGAAAAGCCTAGTGTGGGTCAGGCCAAGCATGATTTTCACTCTAAAGATGATTGCAGGGTTGCAGGCTAAGAAGTGGGATTTTAATAAGGAGAGCACAGCAGGTCACAGACTTCAAATAATGACTGTTAACAAGACCAACCAGAATCTCAGTGCAGTGGGAAGAGCACAGAAAAGCAATCTCAAGGATTGGGTTTTGATCTGAGTTATGCCATTAGTTTGGTCTATGGCTCTGAATATTGTATCTTCCTGTTTGTTCCCAAGTCCCCCACCCCCCGCCCATTTTGAAAATGGATGGCCAGAGGAAAGAAAGACCAGGACATCTCTCAGATTTCTAAGTGTTTTCTACCAATTTATCTTTCTTCTCTCCTATTTCTTCTTCTTCTTTTTTTTAAAAAAAAATTCTTTAGTTGTTAATAGATCTTTATTTTATTCATTTATTGAACCCAGTGCCTCACGCATGCTAGGCAAATGCTCTACCACTGAGCCATAACCCCAGCCCTCCCATTTCTTATTGAGGGAAAGAATCATGCAGCAGCCTGAGAGAGTCAGTGAGGGTGAGATTAAGATTCTTCAAAGGATGGGCTGATAAGAAGGGGGCATTCGGGGGCTGAGGTTGTGGCTCAGTGGTAGAGCGCTCGCCTCACACGTGCAAGACCCTGGGTTCAATCCTCAGAACCACATAAAGATGTGTCCAACTACAACTAAAAATAAACATTAAAAAAAAAGAAGGGGGAATTGTCCAAGTGTGTCTCATTAAGATAGAGAAGAAGTCTTCTGACTTGTCTATTTTAATCCCAACCATGGCAAATAATCACTGACCTCAGAGATGTAGTAGAACAAATCAAAACTAACAAAGTTAATGCTTCACTAAGAGGAGTATAGCACATTCTATTCCATTTCATTCCAAGTAACCAATGAATCCACTCACTAACTTATACTTAGTGGGTGCAAGATCCTAGATGGAAATGCAACGTTGAATGACACATTCGTCCCTCAAAAGTCTTAATCTTTCCAAGGCAAATGGGAATTTATTCGTAAGACTCATATATTACATTTTTATCGGTTTATTGACATATAACAAATGCATTTAAAACGACATGAATAATAAGAGTGTATACTTTGATGAATTTTTGTCAAGTGGAAATACTTGAAACTAGCATCTGATAACAAAGAAAACATTACTAAGACCCCAGATTTCTTCTCAGGCACCAAGCAGTCACTAAAATCCACTTATTATCCTAACTTCTATTATTAGAATTAAGTTTTCTGTTCAGGAAGTTTATATAAACAGACTTATAGATTATGTGCTCTCTGTATCTGACATGTCTCTTTTATTATTATGCTTGTGAAATTCATTCATGCTCTTGCACATCATCTTTCTGTGGACATGTTAGGTGGATAACTTAAAGCAGAATTGATGGGTCACAAAGTTCAGCTTTAGTAGCTGCTGACCAAAGTCACTCCCTTTTTGCACTTTTAATGGTGTCTTCTAGGGAACAGAAGTTCTTAATTTTAATATTATTAATTAATATTTTTCCTTTAGCATTCATGCTATTTATGTTCAGTTAAAATTTATTTTTGCCTAGCCTAAGATTTTGACATTCATTCATGATATTTTAAAACATTTTGTTTATATTTTCAATTTTGGGGGGATTGACTTTTGTGTACTGTGTCATGTATGATAAGGATAAGATTTATTTTTCCTCAAGTGTGTACAATTGACCCATTTGAAAAAACCATTCTTCCTTTTAGTACACTGAAGTTTCATCTCTGTCATAAACTGAGTGAGCATGTATGTGTTGGTCTGTTCCTAGGTTCATATTCTGAACTCTGTCTCTTTGTGCCAATGCTTTACTATATTAATTACTTTACTATACTATATTAATTACTGTCACTTTACTACATACTTATTTGCTGGTACCATAATTCTTACATCTTTGTGGTTCATTGTGATTTTCTTGACCCTTTTCTCTCCCTATAAATTATAAAATCAGCATTCACTTTGCATAAAGAGCAACAACCTGAGGCTTGCTTGAGATTGCATTGAATAAATAGTAGATAAATTTAAACTGACTTCATAGTAAATCTTCTAATCTATGAACATGGTATGTCTCTCCATTTGGTTAGATAATCTTTTTTTAATTTTTATTTATTTTTTTAGTCATACATGACAGTAGAATGCATTTTGATATATAATACATACATGTAATGTGCATACATCAATCATATTGTCTATTCTATTCTGCTGCCCTTCCTATCCTCCCTACTCCTCCCCTCCTCTCCCATCCTTTCTTGTCGCAGTCCGGCTGCAGCAAAATAACCGGTGGGTGACGAGCAACTTGCGTAGATTGATACAGCAGGAGTGGGAGCCGTTTATTGTAGGACAACAGAGGTATTTATACATTACACACAGCTTATCTTAATTAACATAAACTAGATACAACAGTCAACCAATAAGAAATCTCCACACTTAATGGCTCGCTGGCGCCACCTCACAAACCACTCCCCCTGGCAAAATGCCAGGCGCCATCCTGACTTGTTTACAGACTCTAACACTTTCTCTCTATCCAATCTAATGTGACACACTTTTTTTTCTTTTTCTCATTACAACAACATATATGTATTCTGTATAACAATGAGGTTCTCCTTCCATCTTCTGTGCAACTCCTCTTCTCCCTCTTTTTCCCTCCCACCTCTCTTCCCTATTTAGTGGTAGTTTTCTTCTCATGCTCTTCCTCCCTATCCCATTTTGAGTCACCCCCCTTATATCAGAGAAGACATTTGGCATTTGTTTTTTAGGGATTGGCTAACTTCACTTAGCATAATCTGCTCTATTGCCATCCATTTGCCTGCAAATGCCATGATCTTGTTATTTTTTAGTGCTGAGTAATATTCCATTGTGTATAAATGCCACATTTTTTTAATCCATTCATCTATTGAAGGGCATCTAGGTTGTTTCCACAGTCTAGCTATTGTGAATTGTGCTGCTATCTATAAACATTGATGTGGCTGTGTCCCTGTAGCATGCTCTTCTTAGGTCTTTTGGGTATAGTCCGAGAAGGGGAATAGCTGGGTCAAATGGTGGTTCCAATCCCAGTTTTCCAAGAAATCTCCACACTGCTTTCCAAATTGGCTGCACCAATTTGCAGTCCCACCAGCAATGTACGAGTGTACCTTTTTCCCCGCATCCTCGCCAGCACTTGTTGTTGGTTAGATAATCTTTAACTCAATATTTTAAAAATGTTTAATATAGGAGTCTTTCACATATTTTATTAAATTTATTCCTCTTTCTTGTGATGGCATGATGAATAAAATTTTATTTTTTGTTTGTTTCTAGTGTTTAGAAATTAATATTGTGTATCTAGGAACTTGTTAAATGTTATTAATTATAATATTTAATACAGATTATATTGATAGTTTGGAAAGGGTGACTTATGTAACTCAAGGAATTTGCAGAAGCAGTATAAAGTGATGATACTTCAAGAGAATGTGCTTAAATGTCTGGCAAATCTGACTTTAAGCTCTAGCTCTGCCATTTATCAACTGGGCAAGTCACTCAATTTTCTAATCTGAAAAGTAGAGATAACAGTAATGCCTACATTCTTAGTTGTCATGGGACTATGGTAAAATAACTGATGGAGAGTATTTAGCATAAGGACTTGCAGGCTGGGCTTTGGACTCAACTGATGTAACCCATTAGATATAATTCTTAAAGGCCATTCAGCAGCTAATAGTTTTAGGAGCCTTTGCTCCCCATTGGCCATATTGCTTTCTTTAAGACATTTCTGATGGTCTAGAATCAGTCAAGAAGTAAAATGGCTTAGGTCATGAAAATTTTACACACATACATTTAAAAACAGGTCAATTTTGTGAGGGGGAAGGAAATCTATGCATTAGAGAACTATATCTTCCCTCCCTCTCTGCTTCTTGCCCTTCAAGTCTGTGGAAAGGAGAGCAAGATGGATCTTTTTTTTAATTTGATTTCTCCTATCTCCTTAGGTATCAGTCCTCATCTTAACTTGATCCTATTTCCTGTAGTATAGGACTAAGATTTCTTGACTGTGAATTTCCTACCTATTTACATTGTGGCTATTAAGAATCTTCATCAAAATAGAATTCTAGAGCACAGTTCTCTTGTTTCTTAACTAATTCTGACATCCTTCAGTCTTACTCAACTGGACAGTATGATACATTAGATTAATAAGTAGGTCTGGAGTTTAGCATCAGAATTAAATTGTTTCTCTTAACAATTCCAAGTTTGTCAGAAGTTCAGATCTAAAATGGGTAGGAGTTTGGGGATGCATTATGTATGTACTGTGTCTGTGTCTGTGTTCATGCATGCTCACTCTGATAGATCTACCTGTATTAATTTGAAAATCAACTGTAATGATGTCTTGTTATCACTCTCTTGGTTCAACTTCATTTAGAAAAGTCTAGTTCCCTTATTTTTTTAGCATTTCCTTGGTGTTTTGGAAGC
This sequence comes from Marmota flaviventris, assembly GCF_047511675.1. NCBI lineage: Eukaryota > Metazoa > Chordata > Mammalia > Rodentia > Sciuridae > Marmota > Marmota flaviventris. Next base: position 18,020,639 of record NC_092501.1, read on the forward strand.
ATATCAAAGAACAAATCACTGTACTCACTCCCTGATATTTTTAAAAAAAGGTTTTATAGATTTCTCTCAGTGCTGATGCTGACAGTATATAGGTATATAAAAGGAAATTGTACAGACCATATAGAAAGTGTCTGTAGTGAAAAGAAATAATAACCCAATCAGTTTTCTCTAGAATACCACTACCTTTACATAAAGAGATCATGGAGACTGTTGCAAAGTTAACTCATTTTTTGTTGAGTTGTAACTGACCTGCACCAATTATCAAGAGATTTAGATATAGTACAAAGTTAATGGAGCTATAACTAAGATTTTTATTTTGATAGCATGTATAACTAATTAGAACAAATTTTAAAAGATTTTGATTTTGAAATCTAAGTAAGATAACGGGGATGTCATAAGTGAAATCTGCTAATGATCAGGCTGTCCTTTGGTTAAGAGAATAAGCAGATTTTTTTTAAAAAAAGAGTGTTTATTGAGATATAATTTACATACCACACACTTTACCCATTTAGAATATACAAATATTTGGTTTTTACTACACCCATAGGTATGTGTATTCCTCATCATAATTTTAGAACATTTATGTTATCCTAAAAGAAAACTGGGTATTCTTCAGCTATCATCCCCTACTCCCACCTTCTCCCCTGCTGTAAGAAATCACTAATAGTTCTGTCTTCATAAATTTCTCCAGTCCAGACTTACATATGAGTGGAATAATATTATATGTGAATTTTGGTAACTGGCTTCAAGTGAGGTAATGTTTTGAAGTTCTTCCAAGTTGTAGCATATGTTTCATTCCTTTTTATTACCAATTTATGACCCCTTGTACAGATATAACAGATTTTGTTTATCCATTCATCCTTCAATGGACATTTGAATTGGTTCTATCTCTGGATATAATGAATAATGCTGCTATAAACATTATGTACAAATTTTAGAGTTTTTTTTTTATTTTTCTTGAGTGAATGTCTGGGGTGGAAATCCTGGGTGGTATGGTATCTTCATGCTTAATCATTTGAGGAGTTTTCAAACTGATTTTTCCAAATCAGCTGCACTATTTTACATTCCCAATAGGTTTATTCTTAAAAAGATCTCAGAAAGTGGATTCTTTTTAAAACTTAAAAAAAAAAGATATCCTCTAAATAGCTCTGAAATATATTTAGAATGAGCCAAAGTTGTTTAAATATTGTTCCTATAGGGAAAGATAAGCTGTGAGACAAAGGGTTGATACATGAACTTCTAGAATACAACCTGTCTCTTAGCAGACTCCCTGAGAGTGGGATATGCTTACCACAACCCCAACCATAAAGAAAAATGTGAGAAAAAGTGTTTATGGTTTATATTGGAATGTTGCAGAACTAATGAATTAGGACATGAGCTTCCCAGTTCATATGGGCCTTGGGGACTTGGGGAGCTAACTTTTTTACTTTCAGAAAAATAAACTTTTGAGATGAACTGGAGAAACTTTGAGCAAAAATGTTAGCCCCATGCTAAGATTATACATAAGCTCAACGTTTTTTGAACTATGTTTTGCAAGCATTATTTCTTTTGTGTGTGGAGGAATTAATTAAATTTAAAAAGTGTGCAGTGGAAAGAGGGTCTGATAGAGAACATTTCCTGTGGGAGGGAAGATTACAGCTCCAATTGAGGGTACAACCCTTGCAAAAATCTATGTTCATTATATTTGACTGGGATGAGGTTAATGTCTTATTTTTTTAGGACACGTAGCAAAGAAATGCTCTGAGATCAAGGTATTTGCATTCTACTTATTTTCCTTCCTGTATTTTTTTTAAAAAATTGTAATGGTTTGTCCTTGGATGTTTTCATGTCCTACAAACTGATAAATTAATTATTATTTTTCACCATCTCATATAATAAAAAAAAATGGTTTCCCTTCTGCTTCATGTTTGGGTTAGAGATGTAAATGTAGTAAATTATTCTAGAATTTTTTCTCTTTTGTGTGAAGAGTAAATTATTCTCCCAGTGAATGTCTCTTCAGTATTACTTAAGACTGATTAGAAGTGAAATGCTGCAGAGGAAGGTTGTATTCTCATTGGTATATAGTATTAAGTATAATTTCACTGTTCTCTAAAGCAATTGTTTCTGTCACATTTCTCCAAGAAGCATATTGAAAAATGATGTTACAAAAAAGACGGAAGCCTTTTCAGATGTTTAATTTTGACTCCCTTCTATCTATCTTCTAAAAAAATACATTTTAAAGGGAAAATTTCATTATCTAATACCTTTACATCACCCAATACAGAAATTTGCATTTTAAGATAATGTTTTGCTGATACTAAACTTTTCTTTTATTTAGTCAGATCCTGTAGGGCTGTGAAGGGTCCTACAAGGGCAGTATGAAAGTATATTTATTTTCCTTGATGCTACCCAAAATCAGCAGGGAGATTTTGAGTCCTGGAAAATTGGCTGGCCTCCCCACAGACTTCCTACTAAGCTATTGTAAAGGGTCTATGCTCTGGGAAAGTCATGGACCAGAGGGTCAGATGCTAAGTGATGTTGAGACAATTGGAATATATTCACCTTCTTTCTAATAACACATACATTGAATGACCCTATTCAGGAAAAAGCTATTCTTTCATTCCTATGTGGTATTATGTGTGTGTGTGCATGTACACATATATTTCTGTACCAAATGTTAACTTCTTTAAGTGGGGAAAAAGAGAAAAGAATATAAAGAAGCTCACCCCTACCTCCATCTCCTGTGTGCACCTGTCTTAGACTCTGAGGTTTTAAAAAGTGCCTGAGCACACCAAGCAATAAGGCTCCTGGCCTTAGAAGAGTATATCTTTCATTACATCTTTGGGAACTTTTATAAAATTATAAGTTGCTGATAATCATTGCTGAAATTCATTTAACTCATGATGTGAGTTAAACTCATGTCCATAATCTTATTTTTTCCCTTAAAACATGCCTAAAATGTAAATGCTTTTGTTTATCCCAATTTATGAACTATGAAATACATGATCCAAGGGATTAGGGTCCTTACGTAAGGCAGTAAATTACAGTGTGAGAATACAGACCTCAAAATTCATTTTCCCAATGATTCTGTCACACTGTTGTTACACATGAGATCACCAAAGAAACAAATAAATCAAATGCTATATTTCATGGTAAATGAAATATAGCCCAAAGACAGCAAAGTAGTTAAATAAGATAGGTCAGAACTAGATTGTTTGACCCTCTAGACCTATGAACTTCCAACTCCCAAATTACTTCTTGAAGATATTTAATGCTGAATCTCTTGTTTGAAACCCACACTTAAAATGAAGAGAACCATGCCAAAATTTTGGAACCTTTTCTTGTTGAGCAATCAACTCTTATGTCTAAAAATATTCTTTTTGAGTTAATCAGTAGAAAGGTTTTGAGGACTCCATGGTAGAATTCTGGGAGAGATGAACCAACTCATTCCCAGCAAGAGTCCCAGAATCCGGTGATTACTTGTTCAAGAATCAAAAGGACTTTTGCCCCTTTACCCAGTTTTCCTAATGAAGCAACCTTACCACTCAACAGAGTGAGTGGTAAGGCTGTTCAAGCCAGTGCCTTCTCAGGAAGTGATCTGAGTCCAAGAAATTGGCTTGAAATAAAAGGAGGCTTTCAATTTCCCTGCAGTTTTCAGACTTCCCAAAACCAGTGCCTTTCACTTTCTTGAGGTTCATCAGGCTGTCACAACTAAGGGATTATGGAAGAAGTAATGGTGATTAATCAGAACCTTTCTGTTTTCAGTGACAAAAAAAAAACAATCTATACTGGTTTATGTAAAATGGAGTTCATTTAGGCAACACCCTTAATGGTACAGCTCTTGAAGGCATGGTTTGACAAGTGGCTCCTACCATGACACCAAGAGCTGATTTCTTTCTGCCCTTTGCCTTTACCTTTGGCTGTGTCAGCTCTGTTCTCAGACAGATGCAGCCCTTCTGAGGTAAGATGGTTTACCATGGGAGAAAGAGTGTGCTTTCCCAACAGCTAAAACGAAATCCTGGAATTGAGTCTCATTGTCCTGTGTGCCCATAACCAGAACCAGTCATTATGACCAAGTTCCACCTTGTGAAAGACCATTGGCACCATGTAGTGAGGAAATAAGAGCACTTACTGCAGAAAAAAAAAAAAAAATTAGTCCTGGACTGGTATTGCCTAAGCTACTTTCACTGCCGTAAAACTTCAGTTTAGTTAACTCACATCTTTAGGATTCATATTTGCTCACTGTGAAATAGGAAACTAGATTACATCTAAGGAATGTTCTAACTTGACAGTTTTTAATTTGTGTAATGTTTTGCCACTTGAAGGTTGAAGAGCTCTGATTGTCCATGAAAAATTATCCAAGAAGGGTTTTAGGTCAAGGCAGCATGTTTTATCATGGAACCATGTAAACTGAGAAGAGAGAGGGCACTGGGAGGGGACAGGTTAATCAGACTGAAAGAGATGCAAAATCTAAGAGGCCAATCTAGCTGAACAAGACCAGGTGTCTTTAAAAAGAAGAAGAAGAAGGAAGAAGAAAGGAAGAAGGAGAGGATGAGGAAGGATGAAAAGGAAGGAGAAGGAAAAAAGGAGGAGAAGAAAGAAAGAAGAAAAAGAAGGAAGAAGAAAAAGAGGAGGAGGAGGAGGAATAATAATAACAATAGGTGAAAGAATCCTGGGCAATGCAGCTTAAATAGAAGAAATATTCACTGAAATGAAAAATTCAGAATCGAGAGTGCAGTGGTGATTAAAATTGGTTAAATTGATTAAATGATTTTAAATGATCAAAACTGATATTAGCATGTGTCATTGTCGTAAAGGGATTGCATCCCCCAAATGCTCTGACTTCATATTCAGCATGGAGCTTCCCCCACTTGTCTGGACATACATCCTTCATCATGAATCAACCCATGTGGGGAAGGCAAGGCTTCTCTGTAACTTTTAATTGAATCCTGTCCTGTGTTTTATCACGATGGGCACTGCTTCTACGAGGCAATTTATTCCAGGACAACATGAAGTCTTTCTCTTCTCCTTTGCTCGGGAATATTTTGTAGATATGAACATGCAGCCACCCCTGACTTCATTTCACACCGCACTTCATGTCACACCTTCTTCTAAAGGAGCTCTCCTCCCTTAATGGTATAGTTTATCTATTGGCCTGAATCTTAAATGTCCCCTAAAGCCTCATGTGTTGAAGACTTGATCTTTAGTTGATGGCACTCCTGGAAGGGGGAAGCCACCTTTAGGAAATGGGACCTGGCTGGAGGAAGTTGGGTCACTGATTGTGAGCCTTTTAAGGGTTTACTGATATCCTGGACTGTCTCTCTCTCTCTCTCTGTGTCTCTCTCTGTGTCTCTCTCTCCCTCTCTCTCACCCCTTTCCTCCCTCTCTTCTATTCCCTCCCTCTCTCTCCCTCCCTCTCCCTCACCCCTGACTCCCTCTGCCTCTCTACTTCCTGGCTACCCTGAGGCAAGCAGCTCTGTCCTCCCCTGAACTCCTGGCCTTGAAGTCCACACAGGCCAAAACGATAGGGTCCAAAATAAACCTCTTACTTCTTAGTGGTTTATCTCAGGTGTTTCATTTCACAGCAATGGAAAACTAGCACATTTTCCTTCGCCTTTCTGGGTGTTTCTTTCAGTTCCTTTTATACATTTCTCTCCCTCTGCTTATTTTTTAATGTTGCAGTTCTTCAGGCGGCTACCCCAGACCCACTTCCCTTCCCAGTTTTCCCACTGCGCCCATCTAACCACATCTCCTCCATTGTTTTTGATCATCTTTCATTTTCTGGAGACTCTGACAGCTCCATTTTTTATCCTAGTCAAAGCTCTTCCCTGAATTCTACGTCTGCTTTTTTCTTCTGTCTACTTGAATGTTTGTCCCTGCTTCGAACTCCAGATACCCAGAATTCAACGAATTTGACTTCCCCTCCCCTCTTCCTCACCACACCAACCTGCCGATCTTCATCAGGGCTTTCTTGTCTAGGTAAATGTCACCATCACCTAGTTGCCCAAGTGGAAAACCTGGAGGTCATTGTTCCTGCTTCTCCCTCTACTATGTCCAGGCAGTACCAAGCTTCATGAGTGTCTGCCTCCTGATGACCAAGACGCTAATGCAAAGCCAGCATCTTGGCTCACCTTACCCTGTCCCAGACCTATCATCTCCCTGTTTTCACTCCTCCCAATCATTCTTGTTCCTTGTCCCATAAAGAGCTTTCCCTGATGCTGGAAGGAATGTGGGCTCTTTCTTGCCCCTGTTTAAAGACCATCAGTGAGGGCTTGCTGTTGTTAGTATAAAGGCTGATTCTCTTCAACGTGGTTTACCCCCCACTACCTCACTTTTGTGCTTCCCAACATTTCCCTGTTCTCATTACCAGCTTCAGACATTTGAGAGAGGGGAAACATTTTATAAAAAAAAAAATGGAAATGTCAAAACAAGCAAGTGGCCAATTTAAACACACCAGAGGGGTTGAGGAAATGTTGTACATTTTTGATGAAAGTTAATAACAGCACATTGTAAAATCATATTCTAATCAAACTCTGTTAAGAGGTAGTATTTTAAGGGCTATTTCCCTCAGGCAATGAGATGATGGCAAGTTATCCTTGTAGACTTGACAGTGGTTCTCAAATTTTAGGGCGTGAAAGAATCAACCAGGAAGATTCTAAAGAATACAAACCTTCTAGTATCCAGCTCTAGAAATTGTCATTCAATAGATTTTAGGTGGAGTGTAGGGTTTTGCTTTTTCATAAGTCCCCAAACTGGTTCTTATGTAGGAGATCCAAAGTTTAGTTTCAGACAGTGTCCAAGGGGCCCAATGTTGACCTGCTGTTTTTATGGGTGCCCTCTCCCAACAGCTCCGGGATCTCTAAAAAAATCAGCTTCTCTCTTTTTGTGTGTGTGAATATGTCCATGTGTTCTATTAGGTAGGCTACATTTTTTAAAATTGCTTTTTTTGTTTTGTTTTGTTTTAAATTAAATTATTTATTTATTCTAACCTGTTATACATGATGGCACAATGCAATTTATTTCATATTACACATATAGAGCACAATTTTTCAAGTCACTGATTGTACACAAAGTATTTTCAGACCATTCATGTCTTCATCCATGTACCTAGGGTAATGATGTCTAACTCTTCCACCATCTTTTCTACTCCCCTCTCCCCTCCCTTTCACTCCCTCCCCTTTGCCCTATCTAAAGTTCCTCCATTCCTCCCATGCTCCCTTAACCCCGTGGCTGTTAGGGTCTGTAAACAAGTCAAGATGGCGCCTGGCATTTTGCCAGAGGGAGTGGTTTGTGAAGTAACACCAGTGAGCCATTAAGTGTGGAGATTCCTTATTGGTTGACTGCTGTATCTAGTTTATGTTAATTAAGATAAGCTAAGCGTGTGTAATGTATATATACCCCTCCTGTCCTACAATAAACGGCTCCCACTCCTGCTGTATCAATCTACACAAGTTGCTCGTCACACCCCACCCCCGGAATCTCCATACTGCTTTCCATACTGGCTGCACCAATTTGCAGTCCCACAAACAATGTATGAGTGTGCCTTTTCCCCACATCCTCACCAATAGTTATTGTTGTTAGTATTCTTGGTAGCTGCCATTCTGACTGGAGTGGGAAGAAATGTTAGTTAGTTTTATTTGCATTTCTCTAATTGCTAGAGATGTTGAACATTTTTTCATGTTTGTTGATGACTATATATATCCTCTTCTGAAAAGTGTCTATTCAGTTCCTTAGCCCATTTATTTATTGGGTTATTTGTTTTTTGTTTTTGTTTTTTTGGTGTTAAGGTTTTTGAGTGCTTTATATATCCTAGAGATTAGTACTCTATCTGATGTGCTTGTGGTAAAGATTTGCTTCCATTCTGTAGGCTCTCTATTCACCTCAATGATTGTTTCTTTTGCTGAGAAGAAGCTTTTTAGTTTGAATCCATCCATTTATTGATTCTTGGTTTTGATTCTTGGTTTTAATTCTAGTGCTATAGGAGTCTTATTAAGAAAGTTGGGGCCTAATGCAACATGATGGAGATTTGGGCTACTTTTTCTTCCATTAGGCTCAAGGTCTCTGGTTTAATTCCTAGTTCCAAAAGCTAAACAAAGAAACTAAAGAACTCAATAGTACAATCAGTAGCAGACTTAACTGACATATATAGAGAATATTGTCCATCAATGAGCGAATACACTTTATTCTCAGCAACACATGGATCTTTCTCGAAAATAGGCCATATATTATGCCATAAAGCAAATCTTAGTAAATACAAAAATGTAGAGATACTATCCTACATTTTATCAGTCCACAATGGAATGAAATTAGAAATTAATGATAAAATAAAAAATAAAAGCTACTTCAACACCTGGAGATTACATAATATGTTATTGAACGAACAATGGTTGCTAAAGAGATTAAAAAAATTCTTAGAGGTAAATGAGAACACTAATACAACATATCGAAATCTCTGGAACACTATGAAGACAGTTCTAAGAGGAAAGTTCATTGCATGGAGTTCATTCCTTCAAAGAAGAAAAAGTCAACAAATAAATGACCTAACATTTATATCTCAAAGCCCTAGAAAAAATAAGAGCAAATCAACTCCCAAAGCAGTAGGAGACAGGAAATAATTAAAATCAGAGTTGAAATCAATGAAATTGAGACAAGAGAAACAATTGAAAAAATTAACAAAAAAGTTGGTTCTTTGAAAAAATAAATAAAATTGATAAACCATTAGCCATGCTAACAAAGAAAAGCAGAAAGAAAACTCAAATTACTAACATCTATGATGAAAAAAAATATTACAACAGACACTACAGAAATATAGAAGATAATTAGAAATTATTTTGAAAATTTGTATGCCAATAAAATAGAAAATATCAAAGGCATTGACAAATTTCTAGAGGCATATGATACGCCCAAACTAAATCAGGATGATATACACAATTTAAACAGATCAATTTCAAACAAGGAAATAGAGGACACCATCAGAAGCCTACCAACCAAGAAAAGCCCAGGACCAGATGGATACACAAGACCTTTAAAGAAGAATTAACACCAATACCTCTCAAACTATTTCATGAAATAGAAAAAGAGGGAGCACTTCCAAACACATTCTATGAGGCCAATATCACCCTAATTCCAAAACCAGACAAAGACACATCAAAGAAAGAAAACTTCAGACCAATATCTCTAATGAATATAGATGTAAAAATTCTCAATAAAATTCTGGCAAATCAAATCCAAAAACATATCAAACATATCAAAACATATCAAATAGTGCACCATGATCAAGTAGGGTTTATCCCAGGGATGCAAGTTTGGTTTGACATACGGAAATCCATAAATGTAATTAATCACCTCAATAGACTCAAAGATAAAAAAATCATATGATCATCTCAATAGATGCTGAGAAAGCATTTGATAAAATACAGCACTCCTTTATGTTCAAAACAATAGAAAAACTAGGGATAACAGGAGCATACCTCAACACTGTAAAAGCTATCTATGCTAAGCCCCAAGCCAACATCATTTTAAATGGAGAAAAATTGAAAGCATTCCCTTTAAAAACTGGAGCAAGACAGGGATGCCCTCTTTCACCACCTCTATTCAACATAGCCCTTAAAATTCTAGCCAGAGCAATCAGACAGATAAAAGAAATTAAAGGGATATGGATAGGAAAAGAAGAACTCAAATTATCACTATTTGCAGACGATATGATTCTATACCTAGAAGACCCAAAACGTTCCACCAGAAATCTCCTAGAACTAATAAGTGAACTCAGCAAAGTAGCTGGATATAAAATAAACACTCATAAATTAAAGCATTTCTGCACATCAGTGACAAATCCACTGAAAGAGAAACTAGGAAAACCACCCCATTTACAATGTCCTCAAAAAAAAATACTTGGGAATAAACTTAACAAAAAACATGGAATACTTCTACAATGAAAACTACAACACGTTAAGAAAGAAATTAAAGAAGACCTTAGAAGATGGAAAGATCTACCTTGTTCTTGGACAGGCAGAATTAATATTGTCAAAATGACCATACTACTAAAAACACTATACAGATTCAGTGCAATCCCAATCAAAATCCCGATGACATTCCTTACAGAAATAGAAAAAGCAATCATGAAATTCATCTGGAAAAATAAGAGACCCAGAATAGCCAAAGCAATCCTTAGCCAACTGGTGGCATTACTATTCCAGACCTTAAACTATACTACAGAGCAATAGTAACAAAAACAACATGGTATTGGCACCAAAATAGACCTGTAGACCAAATGAATAGAGGACACAGAGTATAACCCACATAACTACAATTATCTTATATTAAACAAAGGTGCCAAAATTGTACATCGGAGAAAAGATAGCCTCTTCAACAAATGGTGCTGGGAAAACTGGAAATCCACATGTAACAAAATGAAATTAAACCTCTATCTTTCAGCTTCTCTTTATCCAACCCTTTCATCTTTCATGTGTATTCAAACTTGTTTTCCTGGATAAGGTCTCAATTCCTTACAAGCCCACCTCAATTCTTGCCACAATCGATGATTGCTGAATCTGTATCTGTGGCCTCTTCCCCATAGGCTCAGTCTCTACTTGTCTTTTTATAGATGAAGATGGTTTCGTGAAATGCATACTATTTAATGTGTATGGTGATATATTAGTTTTTTAATCACATCCTCAATATGCTTTGAAGTTTCTTTCTATTTTTCCACCTTCCCTCTCAGTCCCTCATTGAGCAAAAATTTTAACATGTAAGTTTTCTATGCAACCAGCTTAGCAATGACAGGAGGGTCTAGTAACAAATAAGTTAAGCTTGGTCCCAGTTCCCACAGAGTTTCCTATCCATTGGTAGAGGCAACAAGGAAACAAGATCATTGCATAACATATTTTAATCACAGTTGTGGAAGCGCTGTGAAGAAAAAAAAACAAGATAATAACAGCAACTACAATGAGGGTCATGTACACACAAGCACACCCACACACTAGTACATTTTTCTTTTTCAGTTTCTGCAGATTTGTAGGGAGAAAAGTGTCTCTTTTTCCCCTACAAATCATGTTTCAGTGACCTAGACATGGCACGATGCTAGATTTGGCAGTTGATCAAGAATACTGTTAGCTGCATCCGGTTGATCTGAGTCCTGAAATCTCCTCCAATGTTTAGGGAGAAGTTTTAGATGGTGATGTTTTTCTCACGTTTGAAATAACATCTAACACATCTACTTTTCTCTTATTTAATAATATTCTGTAAGACAAAGAAAGTATCTTTGAGGAGGTTTATATGTATACTAGGCAGCATATGTGGTGTTTTATCAGCCTACAAAAGAGCATTTGCTGTCTGCTGTGGAATCTACCTCGTGCACTGCAGAGTCAGAGTAAAGACCCGGAAAGACAGATGGAGTGTGTGTGTGTGTGTGTGTGTGTGTGTGTGTGTGTGTTATTGCACACTGCAGATGACTGGGTTGCTTTTATTCCTTTGAGTGGCACAATGTTCAGGCTGCATGGTTCTTGATGTGCTCTCCTGGAGTTGATCCCTCTCCCACCCACCCCATCCCCCACCCCCCAAAAAAGAAGGAAGGAAAAAAGGGAAAGGAAAGGAAGGAAGATAAAGGACAAATGGTCTATTTTTCTGGATGGAGTGGCTTAGTAATGTTGAAGCTTTGCAATTATAATTATGTCATAATAACATCAACAATAATAATAATCGGGAAAATGTCACCTATTATGCCTGACTTCCTCCTTTTATGAACTTTTTTGCTTGGCTGGGGACTCTGCATCCCACACAGATGTGGTGCTAGCTTGTGTTACAGAGAGAGGCTATGCCAGCCCTTGTACTTGTGGCCATGTCCACAGCGATGCCTCCTTCTTGGCAGCTGGCTAGCTGCCAGTCTCTGTGGGAGAGCCTGCTGATTTCTAAATATAATGCTTTGCAAGAGCTGGAATCAAAGCAGTCAGTACTAAAGTGTTCTTTCATCTTTTTCTCTCTCTTTCCATACATTCTGGGAGTTTTCAGCAGGACCAACATGACCAACGAAATGCAGAGGCTTTGTAACAGTTTTAATACACACATGGATGGCTTTCAGATCTTAATTGGCTAAAATGATTTGCACTGTTCATTTACATATTAGTTTTAGGGCTGCAGATGAGTTACGATCACATTGTTCCCCACCTGTTGAGTCTATTGCTTTTTCCTTCCTCAGGATTAACATACATTCATATCTGAAAGACTTGGTCTGGGGGACTAGAGAAATACTGATTTTGCTGAGAAATGTATTAATAATACTTAGGAGTATGTCTCAACTACAACAGTGAGGTAGCCACATGAGTTATAAAATGCAAACTTTTTTTAAGAGCAGCAGTATTTTATTGGTTAAGAATCTGCTAAGTAAAAGTGGTAGCATGTCAATTAATGTGGCCTAAATTATAAGACAGATTTATTAGAAAGTCCAAGAATTGAAAAGTCCATCAGGGATGGCTAGATCTAGGAGTTCAATTACAATCCGCACCTAGCCTTTCTCCTTCCATATCTTTGCTTTCCTTCGTTCTCTGTCTCACAACTGGACATGTGGAAACTCCTGGCAGCTTAGGTTCACCTTTTTTTGTAGCTATCAAATGCAGCTTTCTGAGCAGCCTAAGGTTTCACTTTAATTGGACCAACTTAGCAAACATTATCAATCATCAAACCAATGACTGCAGTCAAGCAGATGGAATATGCTCATTGTCCAGGCCTGGATCACTTGACTTCTCTTGAAAATTAAATGGGCGTGAGGTAGTTGATATGTGTCATCCAAATCACATGGATAAAAACTTCAGTATGTATATTAATACCCAAAGGAAAACCAGGCTGCCATTTTCAGTAGAGAAAAATGGTTGCTGGATCAAGGAAAAAACTTGATGCCCATTACTCATAGAATATGGGAACACCCTTCCGTGCAGAGTGTCTGTCCCCATTCTTGTCTTTGCCAGTTAGGTTTGTGCCTTCCTATGGGTCTTGAATGCACTGAGCTTCATCCCACCTGAAGTTCTCCTGACTTGCCCTGCATGAGACAATTCCATTTTTCCAGAACACATCTGTCACTTGCCTGACTCCTTCAGGCTCTTACTCCTGCTTTTCTTTTTCTCTTGTCCATCTTGGTTGTAGTTCTCTGCATCCTGCAACCCAGCCCAATTATCACCTCTCTGCTTCCAACCCAAACAGATTTCACTGCTTCTTCCTGTTTCCCACCTCTCTATTGGGATAGTCATCAAGTTGTACTTCAGTTGTGTGCGTAAACATGGGTCTTCCCAGGTCTTCCCAGTTTGCAAGCTCCTTTGAGAGTCTGAGCTGTGCCTTTCATATCTTTATGTAACTATCGGGTAAAATCATTTCAAAATAGCATTTTAAAATGTTTTCTTGTGGAGGCAACTATTTTCAGAATTACTTTTTTTAGTGGGCTAAGTGAGCTGAGTACTTTGTTATCCTCACAAAATCTTACAAACTAGGTACTTCTATTTAATATTTCTTCTATTCTACAGTTAAGGAAATTGAGACTCAGAGAAGGGATGCACCTTGACTATGGTTACCCATCTAATAAGTGCCAAAGTTAAAATTTGATTCTAGGTCTGCTGAATTCCAAAATCTAAGGTGTTAGCCTCTGTGCAAACTTATCCTGAAAACCTCTTTCCAAATGGGTTGTTATTCAGATGCTAATGAATACAATAAAGAGATGAGGTGCTGCTTCCCCACTTGGTCCCACCCAATTCTATCCCTTCCTGCAATAAATCCTGCTCTCTGGATATGGAATTTTCCAAAGCAATGGATTAAGTGCAGAAGTATCCACGGTCCCAATTTTTAAGAATTTTTACTCTAGGTCTGCTGATCCGCTTATGAGCACTCTGTCCCAAATAAAATAGAGTGGTTCTTTTTGTAATAAAAGTTCACACTGAAGTTGACAAGATTTTCAAAATGTGTGCCCTTCATGGAGAATGCATTTGGTCATTCTTACGTAAACCAGGGAGTTTGCCTTCTATCCAGTAGGTGGCACTAGACTTTCCCCTCCTGGCTATAGCTGTAATTGGAGATGACAGATCTGTTAACTAAGCTGCACTTGAGAGGGACTTAGAATACTGTTCCATAACTTCCTACCAGCTAAGTCGTTCTGGATATAGCAGAGTTCTTCCCCAACTTGCACCCAACCTTTTCTCAGCTCTGGAGCAGGTCTTGTAGATCAAACACAGGTACTTATGTACACAGAGGCAAATGCAAGTAGACCCAAGGGTGGCAGTCTATGTAGATCACCCTCCCCTCTCTGGCTCTTTGGTCCTGAGAGTTGCTTAGAGGTGATGGGGTTGTGGGAAGAGAACATACAGATGCATTGCAAGGCATGAGGAGGAAAAATGCCTCCAACTCAGACTCTGGATTGGAGTGATAGGCTGTGCCAGGAAATGCTTTTCTCTGCAGAGTTAGGTCAGCTAAATGCCTGGATTAGGGACAATAGCTCACCTCTCAGCCAACATTTTCCAAATCTCTTCTAATGATCCAAATCATTCTAGAAGCTAAAAAGGTTAAAAAGGTAGAAATAACATGGTTCCTATACCCCAGAGCTTACCAGTTACTAATAAAGAATCTAACCTGTTGCAGCAGCCACATATGACTATATGGCCACATATATGCCAGTGTGTCAGGTGCCAAAACTACAATGGACACATAAATTTCAATGAGAATTTTTAAAAGTATTTCTGATTTAGCAAGGAGGGAGACAGGAAAGCCACCTTAAAATGAACAAGTCCATTTATGCAACAAAAAATTGAATACCCTGGCCTGTCTCAGGATCTGTTCTAAGTCCCAAGGAATCAGTGGTGATTTAGTCACAGAAATCATCACAAAGAAATTCACCACCTGTATTGATGATTAGAGCAGAGACTAGGGAATGTCTGAGATGGGGGAGAAAAACCTAGTCCATGGAAACATTTGCTCTGCTGGACAGACAGTGTGGCCCAGCAGAAGCAAGTATCAACAAGGATCTAGGCCCACCATGTTTATACCTTCATGTTCATGATCCCATTATTTAAAGAAGGACTGAGCCCCACTGAAAGGGATCAGGAGCCTGAGGAGGAACAGCTGGTTCCAGATATGAACAGTAAATGTCTAAGATGAGCCTGAGCCATTTTTTTTTTTCATACCAGACAGCAAAGACACAATTGAGTCACATCCGAAGGACATAGAAACTGGCTTGAAGGGGCTCTTAATAACATGGTAGGATAATTTAAATATCAAAACAAATATACTTAGTTGCTAAAAATCCTCAGTGAATTTATAAAAATCCATAGGTTTGAAATAATAGTGAAAAAAGATAGCCCTTTCCCTCAATCCAGGAAGACTCATTAATCAATGACCTCACACTCTGAAAACTGGTAGTCAAGTGAAACTAATTAAACATTTATTCTTCCTTTCTCAGATAAGCAGTATTTCAATGTGACCAAGTAGCCCTAGTTAATGAAGAAAAGTATTTCTTTATAGAATTCCAGTTAATAAATGGGGAAGGATTGAAGAAATGACAGAATTGGAAAATCACCTTTTGCAATGTCTAATGAAATAATTAAGCAAAGCTTATTAATGAATAACATCATTTAAAAATATATGTGGAGAATATTTCAATGGAGGGATGAGTGCCTTCCTTCTCAACCACTGATCAATATAAGTGTTACTCTTCTGGGAGAAATTTTTACCACTTGATACAAGATAAAGAATTCTTGCTAAGAAAGGTCAAACTTGGATATAATTAAACCCGTAGAGCTGAAGTTTTGTTTACAAGGAACGTGCAGTAGAGAGAAGCAAGCTAAATTCCATCATGAATAAACAAGCAGAAAAATCAAGAATGTGAAAATTTCTAAACCACCCTCAGTTATACAATAGAGTGGACTGGGGATGTTGCTCAGTGGTAGAGCACTTGCCTAACGTGGGTAAGAATCTGAGTTCTATCGCCAACAAAAAACTTTCCTTCAGTTAACAGGAGAATGAAAAAATAAAATGATAGAGGAATCACTCTTCTGTATTAAAGGATTCCAAGAGAGGTATCCAAATGCAATGCGTAGATCCTATTTGGATGCTGTTTTGAACAAGTCAACTATAAAATAGCATTTCTGATGACATCAGAAAATGTGGATATAATGGATAAGGAACTCAAAGGAGTATTATTAATTCAGATGGGATTGATGATGGCATTATGGTTACATAAGAAAATGTCTCTATTTTATAGACATGTCATGTGAAGTACAAAGGGGTAAAATGGCTGGGGTTCTAAAAATTGCTTGACAATAATTAGCCAAAAAAGGAAAATTATAAAACTAGTGTGACAGAGATCTAGGCAGTCATTGAATCTGGATGTAGTGTATAGGCGTTTATTATACTCTTCTGTTCTTTTGTATGTATTTGAAATTTTTCATGAAAATCCATGGCTGTAGCCTTTGAGGCAGGTAAGGCCAAGGTCCTCATCACGGCGATAAAACTGTTGGAATGAAAGCTTAAGTACAGGTGTGAGGTCACATAGCTACTCAGGACCAGAGCTATGATGAAACACTCGTTCCATGTCTAGTGCTGTTTCCGTAACATCTCTCACTTTGCTTTTCTGAAATACTTTCAAATGTCACCCTCTGGCTCAGGAGGTGGTTCTAGTGTTGGGAGGAAATAACCTACATTTTTTCTCGTTAAATATTGACCATTTTCCTAGAACTGGAAAAGAGTACTATGGTTTAACAACTGGCTTCTGGAGGGAGAAGATTTCCAACCGCTGATTAGATGAACCATCAGGCATTAGTACGTAATTTGTTCACTGGCTGAAAGTTAGTCAAGGCCTTGGCTTCTTACCTTTTCTAAGTCATGGGCAAATCCCAGGCATCTGATTATATGCATCATGTTTCTACCTGCTTCCAGCTCTGCTTTTAATACCAAGAATGAAAATGTGAAATGCTTTAATGAGAGGATTTTTTAAAGTACCTGGTCACTTACAAGCAATACTGTGGGCAAAAGTTCACATTTGAATGTCGCCTATAATTTTCTTTTCCTGTACAATTCTGGGAGGCTTTCTCTGGATCAGCAGAAGAAGTAGGAGTGCTAACACAGTGGAAACATAACCAGCTCTATTTTCAGTAAAATAACACTAACTGGCATTGCTGCTGACTGCATGGCAGGCAAAAGTAGCTTTCCAAAAGTTAGCTCAATCACTTCAACATAAATTTTAATTAAATAAAAAAAATAGTCTGGAGCACTGATTTTTAGAATCTTTTAGCTCAAGGCTGAAGAAAGCATCAAAAGCCCACCTTATACTTTTCCTTCTTCAGAAGGCCATGGAAGATAGTCACAGAGACACCACGTTCTTGGGATATTCTAAGCCCAGATGAAATTTCTAGTCTGGTACCCATAGAATTTGCACATGATAGAATAGACAAAGAAAAAGACTCTGTCTTCTTTGCTGATAAATGTGTCTATGCTAAATTGTGAGGAAATTTTTAGACTGTGGCTTTGTAGGCAATGGATGTTACTACAAAGAAAATCAAACAGTAAATTAGTTGAGGAAGTAAATAATAATGTAAGCCCCAGGAGGAGCCACGTTTAGCTTGCTTCTCATTTAATCCAAAGAACATTTCATGGCCCAGTGTGGATACACCACAAATACTTATGAGTGAATGAATGAATGAATGAATGAATGAAAATTAACTTGTTCTCCCTAAAATGTGCCTCAAACATCTGCTTATTCCATGCCAATCCTAGAGTGCAGTCAGGCAAACAGGGAGATGGAATTTTGTTGTTTGCAAATTGTGAATCACAAGAAAGTGTGGAGTCTCACATAAGCTGTGAATTTATTAGTCTTTCTCAAATCTGGGTTAGTACGGCTAAAAGTGTGTGCAGTGCCCTTCTCATTCACCTCTGAATTCAATCATGGCTACAGGTTCACCCTTCCTAGCACAGAAGCTAACTGGCTAGACCCTGCCCTTTGAGGTTTTCTCCCATCTTATCTCCTTCTTCAAACTTATGTGTTCCTAGAGGAGGGTACACTCTACTCTGCATACAACTCACCATTTTCTACCCAGTCCAAGTTCCTCAAACTTCTATCTACAGATTACTTGGAACTGTCCAGCCAGGCAGACTGTGACAATGGAGTTCTCTCCCCCAACCCAGTTAGTCTTCCCAGCCTGCTCTACCAAGAGTCTCTGCTCCAGAGTGGGTTTGCTTCTGAGTCCCAGTTTGGCAGGCTGTGAGCAGTCAGCAAATCCATTCAGAAGGAATTAGGCAGATGCACTCAGATCCTTCAATTTCACAAATGCTTAGGAATTCTGTTTAGCCAGAAACCCTACTTGCAATGAATCACAGTTATACGCACATTATGTACACAGTTTTGACAACTCAAGTTTCTTCCTGAATATTTCTATGTGATTTCCAACTATATATATGTGCCTATGAGGAGGATTTAACTTCCCTAGCCTCATTTCCATACTTCCCTCCTGTATGAGTCAGCTCAAGCTGCCTTAATTAAATACTAGCAACTGGGTTGCTTACACATCAGTAATTTAGTTCTCATAGTTCGGGAGGCTGGAGGGCTGAGATTGGGGTATTAGCATGGTTGAGTTCAGCAGAGGAATAGAGATCTTTTTTTCTGGCTTATAGACGGTCATCTTCTTACTGTGTCTTCTTGTAAGGGGGACCAGTTGTGTTGGATTAGGGCTTTACCTTTTTAACTTTATTTGACCTAAATTGCCTTCTAAAGGACCTTTCTCCAGTACAGACATACTACAAGTAAGAGCTTACATAGAACCTAGAAATTCTTGGAGAGCACAGTTCAGTCCTTAGCACCTCCCCATTACCACCTATCATTCCAGTGTCTTCTGTAATGTTTGAGCCAAAGCTTAAGCTATAAAAATCCACATGCTTTATTATAATTTGTCTGAAACCAGAAAGCTCAATATTGGAAATGCCTAATGAGTTCAATTTTTCAGACAATCTTTTATTTTTGTTTTACCAAGGCTTGGAGAGATCTGTCAGCTTTTGCAATTTATAGCAATGTTGTTCTACAGGAGCAGTAGTTGAGCCAGTGTTCAGGGGCACCAACTGTGGTGTCAGACCTGAGCCCATTCAAAATGACAAGCTTTTGTCCTTCCCTCACCAGCATTCCCAGTCTCCTTCTCCTGGTCCATATTTTGCTGATGTGCTTATGTTCTTCTACCATATAATTTACATATTAAATAATCACATATTTAATTATTTTATATTTTCCTCCCCTTGAGAGGTAACCCAGTAGTGCAAGCACTTTGAACTCTTTTGTTCACTGGCATATCCCTCTTGGATAGATTCCGTTTCTTTGGAGAACTCTGACTACTACAGATTTTGGTAACAAGAGTAGATTTTAGAGGAACGGGATTTTAGGGATGCTCTCTGAATTGGTTCTGAGATTCCAGGAATTGACTCTCTAATCTGATTAGGTTTAAAGATGCTAATGACTCTGTTTCCAGTAGTAATGAAAAAGAAAAAACACTGATAGTCCATTATGTGATCTAGTAATAGAGATGTACAAAATATTACTATTAAATACTCCTAATCAAACACTAATAAAATACAAGAAACTGAGTGACATTGTATAATGATATACATATCATTTCACATATGTGTCTCAAACTAATGAATATAATGAGATTGGCTGATTGTTCTATCACTGAACAAAGTGGGAAAAGAAAAGTATGAGATTAAAATTCCCAGCTCAAGTACTACATAAATGGCATGAAAGTGTCAATGTATACCCTGAAGGAGATTATTTATGTACTATAAATACAGGGGTGAGATTGCTGAAAATCAAACTCAGAATCTCATACTGCAACTTGCTGAAATAAAATACAAGTTAAAATCTCAGCTTCAAGGATGTCTATAATTTTTTGTAAAGAAACTGATTGGGAATGAATAGAATTATGCAAGTTGGAATGGGGATGTATGGAAAAATTTAATGACACTAGGAACATGGAGCCCTAAAATGCTGATGTCTTCTTTGCCAGTGGAAGAGGTTTCTCCACCCCTAGTTGAAGAAACTTCCCCACCTTCAGGGAAAGTGTCCTCTCTTCTCCCACCTGAGGAAATTAATCCTATATTGCCTGAAGAAACTGTAATTGTTCCCTTCCCTTAGGCAGGTATCATGCAAGATGACTCTGGGTCTTCTCATGATGCACCTGTGCCACTTCTTTCTGCTCAAGATCTGGAACTGACTCAAGTGGTAGCAGGACTCAACAGGAGAGATGCAAAATGTGACCAATGAGAAGTTATGCTATGCTTGCAAAGGAATTGGTTGAGTTTTGTAATTTATATAGATGAAAATCTAGAAAATAAATATTATAATTTGTATTAAGAGTGTGGGATAGTACTAGAAGGAAAATAAATCTGGACCAGTTCAACTAACTAGAGTCCACAAAGTAGAGAGACTGCATTTAATAGTTTAGCCCATGGAATTATAAAGGGCTCTAAATACTTGTTTGGTTTGTTGACTGATGTATGGAACATCAGGGTGACTCACATGAATGAGTTAGAATTGCTAGACCTATCTTGTTTTAATAGAGAGAAGAAATTCAGAGACTTAGAGAGATTGGAATTTATTATTTAAGACCTACTCACCCACCCTGGAAAGAAGAATGAAGAAGACATACTTTTCACCCAAATTATGAGAAATACACACACACACACACACACACACACACACACACACATGCATCATATATATCCAGCTCCACCTCACAGCAGGCCCAGTGGGCTCATGAATATAACCTGGGATTATTTTCCCAGTTTTAAGACACATAATTGGAATAGATATACTTAACAAATAGCAGAATCCCCACAATGGTTCACTAACCTTGGAGTGAAGGCTATTATGGTGCAAAAGGCTAAGTGTAAACTGCTAGAATTACATCTACCTAAGAATTGCAAACCCAAAGCAATATGCATTCCTGGAGGGATTTCAGAGACTGTTGCCTCATTAAGGACTTGAAAGTTGCAAGGGTAGTGATTTCTACCACATCCCCATTAAACTCATTTAATCCCCATTTGGGCCTGTGCTTCTGCAAATAGATAGGTCTTGGAGATGACAGTGGATTATCACAAGTTTAACTAAAAGGAAACTCCAATTGCAGCTGTTTTACCAGATGTGTATTTACTGCTTGAGCAAATTCAAATCTTCTGGAATGTGATATGCAACTATTTATCTGAGGAATGCTTTTTTCTCCCTGTCAGTAAGAATCACCAGAACCAGTTTTCTTTCAGGTGTTGAGGCCAGCATAATCTTCTATTGTCCTACCTCAAAAGTAATCAATTCACCAGTCCTAAATCTTAATTTATTTCACCAGGATCTCGATGACACCTGTCTTCCATAAGACATCACACTGCTCCATTACACGGATAATATTATGCTGATTGGTCCTCGTGAGCAAGAAATAGCAATCACTCTAGACTTATTGATAAGACATTTCATACTGGATGATGGGTTGTCAATCTGACCAAAGTTCAGGGCCTTCTACTTCAGTGAAATTTCTAGGGGTCCAGTGGTGCAGGGCTAGTCTAGATATCTCTTCTAGAAGCCAAAGATAGTTATTGCACATGTCCCTGCCTAAACCTGAGAAAGAGGCATGTAATGGGCCTCTTTGGCTTTTTTAGGCAACATTTTCCTCATTTGGGTATGTTGCTCAAGCCATTTAAAGAGTGCCCCCAAAGAGCTACATTTTGAGAGGGCCCAGAATAAGGAAAAGCTCTGTAATGGTAGCAGTTCTAGGCTGCCATGTGAGCTCCTCTGCCACTTGGACTATATGATCCAGCTGCTGAACTGGTGTTTGGAAAGTGTCAGTAGCTGTAGAAGATGCTGCTTGGAGCCTTTGGCGGTGCCTATAGGTGAAATTCGGCATAAGCATTAGGATTTCGGAGAAAAGTTCTTTATTCTCGGCAGATATCGACTCTTCTTTTGAGAAAAAACTCTTGACCTACTTTAGAAACTGAACACTTAACTGATCCACCAAATTACATGCATCCTTGGTTTCTCACCAAGAACTGAGTGTTATCTGAACCACCAAGCCATGAAACTGGGCACACCTCACTAGTGTACCATCAAATCGAAATGCTACATATGTAACTGGAGAGGAGAGGCCCAGAAGGCACAAGTAAATTCATGAAGAAGTGATCAAAATGCTCATGATCCCTGCTCCTGCCTCAGCTGACAGAGGAAGAGAAGACTCACACCTGGCTCACAATGATTCCCTGCAATATGTATGTATCTGCAAGCAGATAGCTGAAGCTTTATAGCCCACTTCCAGGACACCCCCCAAAGATAGTGGTAAAGGCGAATCCTTCCAGTAGGCAGACCTTCTGGCAGTGCACCTGGTTGTTCACCTTTCTTGGAAAGAGAAATGGCCGCATATGTGACTCATGGTTTATGGTCAACAGGTTGGATGATCATGAACTTGGAAGGCATATGATTAGAAAATTAGAGACAAAAATTGGGGGGAAGAGGCATGTGGATAGAGTTTTCTAAATTAGAAAAAAGCTGAAGATATTTGTATCCTCAGCTTTTCTCCCCAGCCACCCCTGTCACTGCCCAGTTGACTCATGAACAAAGTGAACATGGTGACAGGTTGGAGGTTATGTATGGCTTTAGCAACGTAGACTTTCACTCACCAAGGCAACCTGGATGCAGACACCACAGAGTGCCCAGTTTGCCAGTAGCAGAGACCAACACTGAGTCCCATACAGCAGTATTCCAGAGTAAGCAGCCAGCTCCATGGTGACAGGTGGATTACATTGGACCTCTTCCATAGGAACAGTGTTTTGATCATACTGGAGTAGACACTTGTTCTGTGTATGGTTTTGCTCTCTCTGCATACAGCGCTTTTGCCAAACTACTATCCATGAGATTACAGAATGCCTTACCCACCGTCATGTTATTCCACACAGCATTGCTTCTGTTTAAGAAACTCATTTAACATCAAATGAAGTATGGCAATGAGCCCTGTCTCATACAATCCACTGATTGTACCATGCCCCCCCACCCCCCCGCCCATCCTAGAGCAGAAGGTTTGAAAGAACAGAGGAATGAAATTTTTTTAAAAGTTCTTTTTTGATATGGACACAATATCTTTATTTATTTTCATGTGGTGCTGAGGAGTAAACCCAGAGCCTCACATGTGCAAGGCAAGTGCTCTGCTGCTGAGTCACAACCCCAGCCCCAGAGGAATGAAATTTTAAGACAGTTACAGACAGCATCAGCTGGGAGAGTCAAAGCCTTGCAGTGCTGGAGCAAATTTTTCAGGAGATTAAATATGTGCTGGATCAGCATGCAGTATACGGTGCTATTTCTCTTGTAGCCAAGGTTCATGGGTCCAGCAATCAAGGAGTAGAAATGGGAGAGGCACCACTCAATATTTCTTCCAGAGGCCCACTAGCAAAATATTTGGTCCCTATTCTCACATCATGACACTCTGCTGGCATGGAAATCTGTTATGGTTTAGATCAAAGGCTCATGATTTGAAGGATTGGACCCCACTTGTGGCAGTATTGGGAGGTGGCAGAAACGTTAGGAGATAGATACTGATCAGGGCTTATTTCATCCCTAGCCCCTTGCATGCTTATGCGCTCGCTCTCTCTCTCTCTCTCTCTCTCTCTCTCTCTCTCTCTCTCTCTCTCCCTCCTGGCCCCATAAAGTGAAAGCTTTGCTCCATACCATCCCTGCCATGATGTTCTGTCTCACCACCAGCCCAGGAACAGTGCAGCCAAGTGACTATTGACTGAAAACTCCAAAATCATGAACCAAAATAAATCTGCCTCATCTAAGTTGATTTTTTCAGGTAATTTGTCACAGCAACAAAAAGCTGACTAATATCTGCTCTTAGTAGAAGCCACAATGATGATTCTTTTGAACCAGAAATTAAGAATGCCACCTAGTTCTTTTAAGATCTTTGTGTTTCTGAATCATCAGGCAAAGAAGAGAGTTACTGGGCTAGCCAGGGAGACTAATCCTGACTCTTACAGGGGAAATTGGGCTGCTTCTCCACAGTGGAGGCAAGGAAGAAAACGTCTAGTGTATGGGAGATACTCTGGGGGCATCTCTCACTATTAACATTGCCCTGTGATTAAGGTCAATGAAAAATGACAACTATACAATCCAGGTAGGACGACTAATGGCCCAGCCCCCGCTGGTATAAAAACTTCGCCCACCCCACCAAGTAAAGAACATGACTAGATGGGGTGCCCACCCTGCAAAATGGGCAGTACAAGAAGGTAGCTGTGGATACCAGTTGTGCCCATAGGACCAGTTAACAAGCTCTGTGGTTATGGGTATTTTCTCCCTATTTGTTATAAATGTGTGTGTGTGTGTGCGCACGCGCGTGTGTATTATTAGACATTAAGAAAGTATCTTTTTTTCATTGCCTTATCATGTAACATAAGAGATATTAACTTTATATCACTTTATTTAAATATTGTTAATTTCACACAATTGGATTTAAGTTATAGTCTAGAAAGGAGAATAATAAACATCATTTGAAGACTTTACCCTCTCTTCTAGAGACGAGAGTTTTCAGTTGTAAGCACAATAGTTATATCATGTTAAGCAGCATGACCATTATTATTGTCCTTGTGTGGAAATTAAATATTATTGAAGGAGATGAATATGGGTACAAAGTTCACAGTGGATGGGCTTGTCATGGTTGCTGGCATATGTCAACATAACTGGGCCAGTGGTATTCCAATATTTGCTAAAACATTATTCTAGGTGTGTTTATGAGGGTATTACTGGATGGCATTAATACTTGAATCAGTAGATTGAGAAAGCAGATTACCCTTCTTAACATGGGTGAGTTCCATGTAATCAGATGAAGGTCTGAATAGAACAAAAGCTGACCCTCCCTGGAGTAAGAGGAAATTCCTCCTGCCTCTCTGTCCTCAACTGAGACATAGATTTTTTTTTTTTTCTTGCTATTGAACCTGGACAAGAGCCTTGGCTCTTCTTGGTTCTGAAGTCTACCAGCCTTGAACTTGAACTATACCATAAGCGCTTGGGTCTCCAGCTTGCCAACTTTAGGGGCTTACAGGCTCTGTAATTGCACTTCCTTTATCTATCTATACCCTCCCTCCCTTCCTTCCCTCCTCCCTTCCCTTCCCTTCCCTTCCCTTCCCTTCCCTTCCCTTTCTGTCTGTCTGTCTGTCTCTAGAGAAGCAGGAATAGGAGCTCCTCTCTCTGTATCTACACATATGAGATCACATGTTCCCTCTCACTGTTCTGCACCTGGCTTTCTTCCACATCCCTGCTTTTATCTCCTCCACATTTCTCATGTCCGGCTTTTGGCCCAGGTTAAGTAAGGAACAAAGAGAACCTGACTAAACAGAGCACGAAGCAAGTCCTCATTCCTTCCCTGCTGCATGAGCACATTCAGACTCACTTAATAAACAGACATTCATCTGACACCATGAGCTACTAGAGTTGTCTTTCAAATTTTACAATGACCCAATGAGGAAGGAATTGTCATGCCTAAAGAGCAGAAAAAGAGACCAAAGTTCAGAGATCTGAGGTGATCATCCCAGACCACCACCAAGAAGCTCTGTCTCTAATGATTGTAGGATCTTGGGTTGGTTTCTTAACTTATTTGGGTCTCTAATTTCTCATCTGTAAAACGGGTACAGTAAGAGTATAAGATCAATATTTCAGAAATTTGTGAAGATTAAAAATTATTGCATTACTACATTACACAGGAGTAAGCCTAGGATAGTGAGAACAGTACTTAGTATAACAAACCCGTCATTTTAGCATATCTTGTGTTCTCTCAGAGCCTCAGATTCCTGGGCCATATAACTGGGGAGTTGGACTAGATGAGCTCTGGGTATCCCCCATTGTGAAAGCCCTAGGAGTCAAGGGCTTTATTTTTAACTTGAGCTCTCTCCCATGGGGCAGGGTAGTATGTGAGAGCGAGGGCTTTGGTTTTCGCATGGCCTCATCACCCCAGGAACCTCTGCAGCCCACAGAGGCAGAAGCCTTTCAGAGAACTGCTCTTGGTGGACCCCTCCCCACGTGGACCCATTGACTGACAGGCTGCCCTGCTAGCTTGACATCCTGCAGGAAGGTGTCCACACACCTGGTTCTCCTAGCCTGCAAGCCCCTTCCTCTCTCTTTGCCAGCAGAGGTTTTAATATAAAGGATAATGAGTGTCGTTTATACATCCTCCACGCATTTTATTATCCATAGATGAAGCTCCCTTTGGGTAACTGTCAAATGCCTTGACTTTAGAGGAATTTTTTTTTTAACTGTACCAACTTAAAGGAACCAAAAGGCAACTTTCTATAATAACCTTCAAATTCAGAAGAGAATTCTACCTGTATGCTTATGAAAAGTTGAAAGAAATGAGTGCCTCTATTTATCTCCTCCTGGCTTTGAATAGGCTCTGTAAAAATTATATTGGCTCGTGCTCAGAAACTTGCAGAGAGACATGAACAAAATGGGGAAAATGTTTCCTTGTGTGTGCTTCTATTTCACTCTCATTTTATTTCCTTTAGAACATGCAATACAGTCCTGCCTTGGGATGTACTCCCTTTGTTCAACATCATTGCCTTTGCCACCTGCCTCGAAATGGTCCTTCAAGGGTTTTGATAAATCAGTTGCAAAAGTGTCTGGTTTCATTGTTACATCTGTAAGTGTCTTTGGTGAAAGGCTCTTTTCATGCTACCTAGAGAAATTCACCTCAGTGAGTCTTAGGAGAGCCTTAAAATCAGCTACAATGTATCAGAAGGGGAGAGTGAATGATTTTTCTCTCCTAACTTTATTTTCTTTTGGAAAGACACAGAGGGCATTTAAGAGCAAGAGAAGCAAGTAATGAAAAGAAAATGGTCATTCTGAGAGTCTCTTCTGTAACTGCCTTTTTTTTTTGGATACTGTGATGCTGAGTTTAAATGTAACTTTGGGGATCTCACTTGGTATTCTTTATGAACTATTTGCTACCTCTGAGGAGCTACCCTGTTCCCCTCAGCCGGGGAGTGGGGAGATGACACTGCAGGGACTTCAAGACAGATCCCCTAGCCTGCCAATTGACGTGGCATTTCTCCTCATGCAAGATTATCTCTGGGGCCACAGGACCGAGTTGTAGGATGAATGGCCACTGGCAAAGTTGGAAGGAATGGAGTTGATATCTTCTTCTACAGGGGTCCCAGGAATAAAAGCATGTACATACCCACCAGATCCTCCAAGACAACCTGCAGTCCGATAGTTACAAGAAAGATCTTTAACCAGGTGACTAGATTATACTAAATTATCTAGACCTTCAGAAACCAGCCAATCCTAGGCTGGTCCATAATTGTCCAACTGATAAATCCATGAGGAAGGCTTTTAACCTGTAGGAAATAGTGATCGATTGTAGGACCTTGGGGCCAGACAATTAGATGATTACTAGGACTAGGAGAAGAAAGAGGGATTCCTTCTTGTATAGGCCAGGATTCTGAAATGGGATGTTGGCCACAGGGACACAGGCTCAGAGCAGAAGTCACCACCAAAGCTCCACTTTGAGGGAGCAACAGCAGCATCAGGACCTCTGGTCTCCAGGCTCAGCCTCACCTCTAAGTCCCAACCCCCAACCCCAACCCTAGAGGCCTCTAAGCTCCAACCAAGAGACAAGGCATGGATCTCAGGATAGAGTCCCGGGTTTTGTTTTTCTTTTCTATTCTGGGGATTTCTGGTAAGAAGTATTCCCAGAGAGCCTGTGATTGCTGATAGAACCTCTCTGGAGTCAGTCAGTGCATGACTAGGCTCAAGAAACAGGATGGTTAGCTTGGAATTGCAAAAGTTAATTGGTGAGAGCTAAAAACTCCGCTCTACTTTCTGTGGTCACACCTTTAATTTGCACCCCTGGGGATGCAAAGACTGGCACCTGGGCTACCCAAAGCTCAATCATTTGAGATACTGACCTCAAATGGAGCAGCTGAGTGCCAGTTTTCTGGCAAGCAACTAGACATTCTTCTCGCCTTCTCTTGCTCCAGGTCACCCCTTTCCTCCTCCTCACAGTTGTTATTAATGATACAACCACTGTTTATTGAGTATAGACCACCTATTAGTACCCATTCCTTCCTCCCCTCACAAGCTTCTGGCTCATATTTTCTTTCTTTCTTCCATTTATTCAAATCCCAAATTTCAATTTGCTCCTCAAATTGGTCCCACAGTTACAAATTCCTATCTCTTTGGTCTTTGCATGTCACCTTTGTGGCTTCTTTTTGGTTCCATGGCCTTTAAGTTCTTACCTTCATTCTGCCAGTAGGCAACTTCCAAGGGAAACCTCTTTGGGGGTTTCTACCTCTATTCCCTCCCCACTCTTGGAGACTACACATTTATCACACAAGTAATTTTCCCATGGCAAAATCTTTAATGCATTAGCTTTGGATTCAAAACTGTCACCAACTCACCTTTGCTTATATGGTTAGACCTAAATGCAGTCGAGTCTCATCAGTCGTAGTAATTACGTTCTATCGCTCCTCAAGGGAAATGCAGGGTTGGGTTCCTGAAAGCTTCTGGTCACAGCATTTTTATTAACTAATCAATACATAAGCCCTTTTATCTGTTTCTGTTTAAAGACATCTTATTTAATGTACTTTGATGATCTACTAACATTGAATTCACAGCAGAAAACATCAGAAGTCATACCCAATGATGCTTATTTATATTTTCCATCTAAGGCAGATTATAGCCTTCTTGGACTTAGAAATAGTAGGCAGCACTTGCACACAACACGGGGGAGCATTTTAAACAGTGAAATCTTCAACAAAAAGCACAAAATTGCGAATTACATGGCCACTAAATAGTCTGCAAAAAGGACACTTGTTTTCATAATAAAAGCTAAAGAGGGTGTGCTAATTTATAATCATTACACGAGTAATCATGTTAATGACTCTTAAATATGCATAATACTTGTCAATTTAAAATTTTAAAATAAGTCAGATTAAATTTTTTAAAAGAAGTTAAATCAAGAATTTATTTCACCTTTGACCTCAACTTGGAATGTGTATATCATGTGACTATTTTTTTTTTTTTTTTGGCCATTCTATGCGTGTCTCTGAATGACCATGACAGCAGTAGGAGTATTGACTTTGAGATTAGAAATAAATTTTAATGAGTAGATGAATTTTGAATGCAGGATCTGTAAATAATAGCAACTGTACCTCATCTTGAATTTCAAAGCCTCCAACAAACTCACTTCTCTCTTTCCAGTGTGATAGCCCATATTTCCTTATACTTCGATCCTACTAACACAGCCAATCCTTCTGAATTTGCTTCCTATTTTCTTGCCTCCAGGCTTTCCCCTGTTAGTTGTGTAGTTAATAATTTCCTGTTTGCAAGCAACAGAAACTGACTTGAACTGTCTGAAGAAAGGTAAAGCCGTTGGAGGGTTTTAAATGAAGAGTGGCTCACAGGCTCAAAGGAAGAACTGGGCAGATAAGAGTCATGAATTCTATATACCAAGGCAGCTCAGGGATCTAGGAAAAGAGGCTCATGGACCTTTTTGTTAAAAACTGCATTCAAGATGGCTTCACCTTAGTTAACCCTCTATTCACCTCTTCATCTTGTGTCTCCAACTTTCAAATTCTTAGGAGAGACAGTGTGATTGGCTTAGTTTGAACAGGTATCTGTTGGCCTCCAGATGTTTAATCCCAGTGACTAAAGTAGGGCAGGAATGAAAATTGGCCTGACCTGGCTCATTTGACCACCACATTGGCTTGTTGCAGCAGAGCCTGTTCCCATGTGATGGAATTGGTGACTGGTGCTGTCTAGATAAAGACAAGCAGAATCCGTTTTCCTTTCCATCTCCATAGTTTAATAGAGTTCTACCATCCTACCATCCTCATCTAAATATGACTCCTTGTATAGGCCTTTGCTGATTCACCCAGCTCCGTGTGGTTTCCCCTTCTTTAAACTTGTTATTTATCTCCTGGATTTCATATTCAGCTCTATATTGTGGCTGTCTATGAACCTTTCTCATCACTCAGTTGTTTATTTATTTGGTAAATATGCAATAATTACCTGCTGGGATCCTAGCAGGTAGGAACTATGGCTTGTTTTTCCTTAAAGCACTTGTAGAGACTAATATTAGCCTCAAAGCATTTCACTTGGAGAATACCTATGCCCAAGCAGATGGAGTTGACCAGGAATAGGTCCTCTTGCACGGGCCATGCATCTTGGTGTAGTTGATTTCCTGGTCAATGTTATAATTTATGCTCATATAAATGCCTTGGTGTCATGTTTATTGACCTTAAGCATAACTTGGCTAGAAAGATTAGATACAATGCATTGCATGGCTGAATAAAACCTTAAACACACATACACACAATTAGTGAAAAAGAATTGATATTAAGTTAACCTTGACTTTTTAATAGTAAATAATTTCACAAAAAGAAGAAATAGATATA
Organism: Marmota flaviventris; assembly: GCF_047511675.1. Lineage (NCBI taxonomy): Eukaryota > Metazoa > Chordata > Mammalia > Rodentia > Sciuridae > Marmota > Marmota flaviventris. Next base: position 18,051,041 of record NC_092501.1, read on the forward strand.
GCCCAACCATTGAATTCAGCAAGACCACGAAAACAAGCAAGTTAGAACAAAATAGATAAGAAAGTATAAAAGTGCAAAACTATAGTTGCATTGTGTAGGCTTGACTTAAATAAATGTAGTGGAAGTTATAAGACAACCAGCCCCAGGAAATGACATCCTTCTATCACATACTCCCCAGTATATCTGCCCACAACTGCATGTCTTCATGAGCTGTGGGATCGATATCTGGTCTCACAACAAAACTTAGACAACTTCTCAAGAATATTCTCAGTTCTTTCCAGAAAAAGACACAACCTTTCTCTGGCAGACCCATGATGAAATGGAATGTGCTCGGAACAAGACAAGTCTGCGTCTTAAGCTCCCCTCTCAGCAGGTCAACTCCGCCTCTTTCAGCCCTGGCCATTTAGGGCATGCTCTAATAGTCCTGACTGTCTATAGTCCCTGAGATGTATACTTTCCCAAATTGACTACAACTCAATACCTCCCAAAGTCTTGCTTAAAACAGCTGTAATTTTCGAAAAAGTGTCTAATGGACATGTTAAGAAATATTTTTTTTTTCTTCCAGGTTCTCTAAGTGCAATCCCTATCATAAAGCAAAACACCTACACCACAATACCTTGCCTTCCTACAAAAGCTCCTTTGTGAATTCATCCCATTCTTAACCTTTACAGATTCTGGCCCAAGAAACATTTATTCTTAACCGCATTTCTGTCTTTTTTCCTTCAAAATTTTACTCGAATGTATTGTCCACAAGATACCCAAAGTACCTCCTACCAACAAAATGAATACTTTTTCTGTGAAAAAGAATTGGTCTCTGCACAGTGATTCTGATGTTCATTTGCTTTTTTAATCAGGCAGTAAACATCATGTAATCTGCCATTTCCCTTCTAGTCTCAGTTTACAGAAAATTCAAGGCAGAATTTAGTTATTGAGTTCATCTGTTGGACAGTCATTCCCTTCTGAGGGATGAAGAGATTTGTACTCCCTTTCTCCCTCCTTTTATTGCTCTGGGTTTTGCAGTGTTTAATTTTGGAAGCCATCTCAAATGCTTTTGTAATAAGTAGGGGATAAACCTTAAACCAACACAGATCAAATCTGTGATCCTTACTGCATTAATTCAAACTCCCATCAAGATCTAAAACCAGAGGTAATATCTCCTTGAACACTTATTCCAGTGCCATTTGGCACTAGGAAAAAGCTGTTGTGGGGGATCTGTAGTTTACTCTCTTGGAGATGAAGCCAGCAAGAACATTTGTCTAAACATCAATAACAATTAGATCTTAATTATAAGGATATGTTCCAAGTAACACTCTGCTCCCAGAGGGGTAGGTTTGGATCGTTTGAGCCACAGATTCATTTTGTCATTTGCCATCAAAGTCATGCTGAAGTGCACACTACACTTCAAAGTGACAAGGAGGAGTTACTGACGCAAGTCATCCTGATCTTGCCAAACCTTTGAAGGCTCTTAGTTACTTTTAAACCAAACTCAAGAGACAGAGCATTATGTGCTTACTACTGTATTACGTTGTTTTTGCATGGGATTATTTTATAAGCCATAATTACACAATAATTAGAGTGAATAAGGTTAATCAGTTCTTGTAACTGATCTGATTCCAACCCCTTTGAGAGCCTCTCTTGGCATCTAGGTAAAGCCAGAACTCCCTGCCATGGCAATACACCTGATATAATGTGATCCCTGCCTACTTCTGCAGTCTCATTTCTTCCCACTGTCTTCTGCTCCACTCATCGCAGTCATTCCTCGTCCTTTAGTTTTACAACCTTCCTCCCATTTCACGCTTTTGTGTGCTTGATGTTTCCTACACCTTTGCATTTTCTCACCTTTGCCTCCTCCAAGCCTGGCTAAGGCAGTCTCCTTCTGAGAAGATGCTCAGTGTCTCCCCCGACGCTTTCTTACTTGCTTCTCTGCACATGCCCCATCTCTTCTTGTTCTTCATCTCTTATTCCCAGTGGACCAAGCTCCATGAAGGCAATACCTTAGGCACAGCTGAACTCTTGCACCAAGCTCGGAGCCTCTTTGTAGATTATGCTGTGGATTGATACTACAGGATCCCCCCCCCCCCCCAATTCTCAAGGGACAGAATAACCCACAATAATCCAAAACCAGCATATTAAACTGGGATATTCCTTCCAAGTAATCTAGTCCCTCATTTCTAGGGGAGAAAAAGTTAGGCTGAGAATGTCACAATGCCTTTCCTAACTCTGTATAGCAGCAATGCTAGGCCAGGGCTCTGATCCAGGTCTCTACTTACTTTAAATAAGTGTTTCATTGCTGTACTAAAGTGATCTTTCAGCAGGCGAAATTTTAGTACATTTAGGGTGATCAACTTTTCCTGATTTGCCTAGAACTCTTCTAGTTCTGAGTCCCAGGAAACCCCTCAGTCTCAGACAAATCAGATAGTTGGATGCCCGGGTGGCCCAGTGTGTGGGTTGATACACCCTCCCTCCCTCAGTGTGTCTTCTATAGGTAACGAAGAGTATGGGAAATAACAGCTCCCACTACTGCAACAGACTTCTCAGGAGCTGTAACTCACCCCTCATCATCAATAGAAACCAACACCCCTCATGCTGTCAGGCACACTTTGAACATGGAGATAGATGTTCCCTTTCTCATTAGGAATCTGGGATCCCACGGTCCATCTTCTCATCTATTAAGGCTGCCACAACAATATACCAGAGACTGTGTATCTTAAACAACAAAATTTGTCTTCTCACCGTTTTGGAGGCTGGAAGTCTGAGAACGGGGTGCAAGAATTGTAAGATTCTACAGAGGCTCTTCCTAGCTTACAGATGCCACCTTCTTGCCATGTGCACACATAGTCTTTCCTCCAGAGACCATGTGGAAATAGAGCTCTCTCTCCTTCTCTTCTTGTAAGGTTGTCCATCCTATCAGATAAAGGACTCCACATTTATGACCACATTTATCTTCAATTACCCTCTAAAGCCCTACCTCCTAATACAGAGACATGAAGGCTTTTGACATATGGATTTGGGGGCACCACAGTTCAATGCTACCACATCTCCAACTAGTCATCCCATTAAGCTTAGAAGCTAGAGATTCACTTGGTAATATCACACTGTGACTTCAAATTCCCTAACACTTGGAACCATCTTCCACCTAGCAGTGGTAACTTGCTTGGCATGGATTTTAAACCCATGCTGACAGCAGCAACTGACTGGTGCCCAACTCTTATAGGCAGAAAGGGCCAGAGGAGAAGGGTTAGAAAGTAAGAATAGGAAACTGTGGCCCCATGCCACTTGCCCAGCAGGGCATGGTTTCTGATAGAAGCAGTAGTGGCAGCCCAGGGAACCCCGGTCCCACAATCTCACCATGCCATTTGCAACCTCAGGGGTTGCTGTTTGCTAGGGTGTAGGTGAAAGCTGACCTGATTCAGGTGGATGGTGAGAGTTGGGTCTGAGACAAACTCAAGTTCATTTCTGTTCTCTATGTCCTTTCCTTTCAGCTTCATTCTTCATCACGGGGAATGAGGGCCTTGAGAGTACACTCGAGCCCTGGCAGAATATTTCAATGCCCCTGCACACCCATCTAGCTGAACAATGCTTTCAAAAACCAAAATTTCCAGGGCACAGAAATCAAGAGAGGACCCTGTCACACTGCAGATTCTGATTCACTAGATCTGAGGCATCTGTATTTCTAATGACCTGCCAGGTTTCTTGCTGCTCGTAGTCTGAAACTATGCTTTGAGGAGCAAGACCTCCAAAGATACTAACAAATTGCCTTGAAACTCCATCCAGTCTGGTTTCTGGAGGTGGAAGCAACCTACTACTTCTGCACACCGGTTTCTCTTCAATGGAGCTTCGGGCCTCGCTGAATTTGCCCCTTTGCTTTCTTTTGAGAGAATCCTCACCAGCAAAGCCTGTTTCTCTCCCCTGGATGACCCTCTCATCCAAGACTTGTCTCTTACCCTCCCTTCTGGAGTCCCCTGGGTAAAGTGTTTTGCAGCATTTGATTGTGGATTACAGGACTTGGAGGGTCTCTGGGGAAAAATGTGAAATAGTTAATCCCAGGCAAATTCAGAATTGCTTCTCAGACCCTACGAGGACCCAAGGGCAATACTAGCTGCAGAATATCAATTTACTTCTTAAAATTGTTCTGTCCAAAAGCAATCGAACAGTAGCTCTCAGGATGACATGGCCTATCTGAGCACCATGGGTCTGTTGGGACTTGATTTGTAGTTTCTTCATTAAAATAGCATGCTCATAATTATACTGACTTAGGACTTTGGTGTCCTGATCATTCAAGGATTGTAATATCAAGGAAAACCATCAAAATTACACTATTTTAAAATGTTTCTATGCAAAGTGGTTTAGAAAAAGAAACAGATCAAAAATAGCCTACAGGCCTGTTTTTTTATTTCTTCTTTTAGGATAAAGGGAAGGAAATGGCAAAACTGAGGCTACTTCTCCTCTTTCAGAATCCATCTTGCAGTTGCTTCTTTTGAGGAGGGTTCTGCTAAGGGGCCATCACAGAAAGCCCAGGAAGTTGGTAATAACAGAGATAATGTATAGGTCAGTGCCTGTTTGCCTTCCAGCCCATTCTCCATCCCTCTCTGCTCTGCAGTGCTCTGTATCACAGGGCTCCCAGGCTCCCTTGCTCTCTGGCTCCTGGAGGGGTGCAGCCAACAGGATGTGCTAGTGCGGCTGGAGGCTGGAAGCTGAGGAGAAAGGGTACTCCTCCCACTCACTCCACTTCCTGTGGTGACTCTGGCAACAATACTGGGACTTTCAGCGCAGAGAGGATATTAGTCTTCTCAGAGAGCCCCCTATGGACTGTGGGGACACTGTCTCCTCCCTCTCTGTGTGGCTTCAGGCCCAGAGGTCACAGCAGCTTCCTGTGGTCACTAGCTCTGGGTTACCTCCATGACCACTTCTTCCCTTCTTAGCTCTCCTACTCTTTCCTAAAATTCCTGTGTCTGAGTGTTAAATAGTTCCTGTTTCTTAACTGATATAATAATCATTGTACCTACTTTACTTTCAAGATTAAAGGAGAGAGAGAGAGAGAGAGAGAGAGAGAGAGAGAGAGAGAGAGAGAGAACGAGAACACACGTTTGGAATATAAACACAAAACAAAATATTGAAAGAAATGACAGAGGCTGGGCACAGTGGCTCACACCTGTAATCCCAGTGGCTCTGGAGGCTGAGACAGGAGGATAATGAGTTCAAAGCCAGCCTCAGCAACTTAGCAAGGCACTAAGCAACTCAGTGAGACCCTGTCTCTAAATAAAATACAAAATAGGGCTGGGGATGTGGCTCAGGGGTCGAGTACCCCTGAGTTCAACCCCCCCCAAAAAAATGGGAGAAATAATTAAATATATATATTAAAGTTTTTTAATTTATTTTTTTCATTTGTTCTAATTAGTTATACATGACAGCAGAATGCATTTCAATTCATTGTACACAAATGGAGAACAACTTTTCATTTCTAGTTGTACATGCTGTAGAATCACACCATAAGGACAGTCATACATGTACCTAGGGTAATGTTGTTCATCTTATTCCACCATCTTTCCCACCCCTATGCCCCCTTAATATTTTTTTCAGAAATGTAACTATTAAATATGCTTTAATGCAAAATTCAACAATGATTTAAACCATTCGTGAAACCTAGTTTCACACTTCTGACTTTAGTGGTGTTTTTAGAAAGAAGATGCAGTGGGCAGAGCACTTGAGTTGGGAGTCCAGAGATGTGGCTCTCTGCAAGATCTGTATCATGTCCTGTTTCTCGCTTGCCACCATGGGACCTCAGCCTCCACTTCTGTAAACTAAAGTGGATCAAGAAGAGACTTTCTGAGGCTCCCGTACTTTAGGACTATAACTTGTATAATTATTTATTTTTATCTTTGGAAGAGGATAGGGAGTAGAACATCTTCTTCCTTTTAAATATAAAATTGTAATGGCTCTGGAGTTTCCTATATCTAGCCTGGTAAGAAATCATGGACTTTTGTGTGTGTGTGTGGTGGTGGGGGTGTATTTCTACTTCCCATTTTTTTAAGGATGACCCTCATTCCTGAAGGCTTGGTAAAACTGCTCCGCATAATATGTGAATTGGCAAAGAGGTAAATGACGGGGAAGGGGGCACTCTGGGCAAGAGGAAATACTTTGCATGGTGACAATATGAGGTAATAACTAGAGAGGGTTAGAATGTAAGTGCAAAGATGCAAAGCAAGAGACCAGACAGTTGTTCTCAGTATTTCTGCTTTTCAGTTTTAGATATCATGTATGAAAGAAAATAAAACATAGAAATACTGAGCAGTAATTAAGACAAAGATAGGAGATCAGTATTTCCCCTCCAGATGGGAAGACCTTGGTTGTCACACCAAATGATGGATGTGGATGGGGTGGGAATTGTGTGTGAATAGGCACAGAAGCTTATGAGTTAAGATTTTGAAAACAGGCACACCTAGATTGGTATCTTGGTTCTGTCCCTTATAAGCAGAGAATATGTGGGCTATTAATTTTCCAAAGCTCATTTTCCTTATCTGTAAAATTGATCCAATGCCATGGTACTTGACTAGATGTGATAATGAAACCCCTACTCTCCAGGGACACTTGGCAATGTCTGAAAACATTTTCTATTGTTAAGACCAAGGAACGTGGAGGCTTCTGGCATCTTTGGGCAGAGGCTAGGAATGCTTCTAAACACCCTACAATACACAGGACAGCACCCCCCATGATGCAGAATTATCTAGTCCCCAGGATGTCAATAGTGTCCAGCTTGAAGGTAGAAACTACTTTTCCGTGCATTAAATAAGTTAACACATATGACCACAGGGTACTGTTCTAGGGCACGTGTCACTCACTTTGGTAATATTTGTCTAGGTGATGGTTACCGGTGAAATCTTGACAAGTTAAAGATTTTATACAAGAAGAAATGGTCAAAGGTTGAGGTTACTTGGTGTTTTAGTCATCTTTCTCAGGGCTATGACCAAAAGGGCCTGACAAGACAATTAGAGAAGGAAAAGTTTATTTGGGGGCTCACAGATTTAGAGGTCGCAGTTCATAGAAAGCTACCTCCATTCCTCCATTCCTCGGGGTTCAAGGTGAGGCAGACATCATGGTGGAAGAGTGTGGGGAAGAGAAGGGGCTCACAGGATGATCAAGAAGCAGAGAGAGTCCACTCATCGGGTACAAAATATATACCCCAAAGGCACACCCTCAGGGACCCCCCCTCCACCAGCCATACCCTACCAGCCTATAGTTATACCACTGAGTTAATCCCTATCAAGAGATTAATTCAGTGATTGGGTTTAGGCTCTTAAAACCCAATCATTTCACCTCTGAATATTCTTGCACTGCCTCACACATGCATTGTTGGGGGACACCTAATATCTAAACCATAACACTTGGCAAAGGTGATAATATGAGAAAATAACCAGAGAAGTTAGAATGTAAGTGTAAAAATGGGAAGCAGAGAGACCAGGGTGATCATTCTCAGTATGTCTGTGCTTGAGTTTTACACATCATAAAAAAAAAGTAGTAAAAATCATGTCAGCGTAGATTTTATTTGCCTTTTGTATGATTTAGTATGAATATAACTACTCATTATTTGCTGTTTTATGTCTTCCTTCCTTCCTTCAGTGTGTTGATGAACTTTGACCATGGTATTGCATGTTATCAGCATTTCATTTCTTTTTATCAATGCTTCATATCCTATGTAATGAATGTGTCTCGGCATTCACTGCGAGTGGACATTTGAGTTTTCAGTTTAGGGATACTATGAATATGCTGCGCTTTAAGAACTCACGTGCAATCACTGTAGAGACATGTTTTAATTTCTCTTGAGTGAGAAGCTAGAAGTGAAGACACTATGTCAAATGGTTAGTGTTTAGGTTTACATAAAACTGCGACCAACTGTTTTCCAGAATGTTTGGATATTTTTATTCTCTCATCAGCAACATACAAGACCCCATCCTCCCCAGCACTTGGTATTGTCAGTCTTTCAAGTTTGAACCATTCTTTGGGGTGGCTGGTGTGTTTCAGAATTGAAGGCATGAAAGCTGTTCTAGAGGTCTCCTAGCCAACTTGCTCTATTGGCCAGAATAGGGTACCATACCCTGGCCTCAGTTGCAGGGGAAGCTGAGAAACCAGGACTAGAACATCTAACCTCTATAGGGGAGATGGTTTTCACTAGCAGAGAAGGAAGGAACTGGGGTGAGCTTCAGCTGGACACCCCAGTGCTTCCCTGCCATGTCTCACTGGTTGAGGTCTATTGCAAACTGCTCAACGTGGTCCTAAGGACTTGCTATCTAAGTTCCTTTGAAAGAGGATGAAGCCAAAGCAGACCCCAGTTTTGAGTTTGGATCATGAGAGACAAGTAGCCTCGGTAGGAACGGTTTGGAGCCAGGATTGGTCCATACGTTGTTTGTGGCCCTTTGACCTGCTGTCCTTTTGTGATCACAGCATAAATTCAAATAAGAGAGAGCAATACTCGATGTTCTGTTCATTTGTGTTATTGTCTGCTGTTGGAGTCTTAATGAATTTCCTCACCTTTTTCCTATGGAGAAAGCTTCCTGGAAGCACTGGAATTTGAATAAAAACCTCCAGGAAAAGTCAGAGAGAGACCCTTTCACCAATCTCCAGTGTGTTCCAAGTTTTAAACCAATTGTTTGCAGAGAAAGACTGTATCTACCTTGCTAGAATATTCCACATCAATCATCTGCTCTTCTCTCTAAAGTGAATCAAATGACAGTGACAATGTAATGGTATAAAGCAACTGTTGGAGTCCTTGTCACAACATGAAAAACATGAGCATAATAGGAAATGATCTCTATTAACCAGAGATTGATCTCCATTTTTATTTATGCAGATACAAAGGGCTATTTGGATTAGTAATTATATTTTTGGCATTTCTCAGAGTTTCAAATTATTACTGGAAACAGCTTGATGAATTCAAATGGTGGATTCTAAATTCCTTATTCTTCTATAATCTATTGCTCAATGTGGATAATGGAAATGTTGCTCCGGTAAGTAACAACTTGGAATGGAAAGTAGAACATTGGAATTCAGAGTGTTGCTTTTTTTTTTTACCTTTTTGGTACCAGTTTCTTAAGAAAACTGTAGTGGACTTTCCACGTAAGTTAGATGAACTTGAGAATTTTTGTTTATTTTTTTTTCATGACCATTATTATGGAACTCTTTATTTCTGGGAAACATCAAGCATTTTTTGTTGAGTCTTGCCAAGGTTATGTTTACTTTATTTAATCTACTGCAGCGTGTTGCAGCTAAGTTTTCAAGTTTCATTATGCACACTACCCCATGTATAGCTGTCCACAAGTGTGGGCACTGCACTCAGATACACAGTTTTTAAATTGCCTCAAGAAGATACCTAATATCCAGCCAGTAATAACATATGAGAGCCAGTTTCTTAATAGGGAAATAGATAATTATGAGCATAAAAATAGCACTTCTGTGCTTTTTTTCATCCCCCTGGAAAATATATATCTCTGAGCCAGAGGAAATTTTACCCCAACTCCTGCATGCTCCCCAGGGCAGGCTGATTCTGAGATGCACTAGAAACTAGTTCCCAAGCAGCCCTCTCTCCCTACCTCCACTATGACAAGGCAGGTTGGATTTAATAATGTCCTACTTTTAAAATCTGCTGTGAGGTGTGTGTGATGGTCTCCTGCCTCCAAACAGAAGACATGATACTGAATGCCACTTGTTGCCTCCAATGACAACTGGCTTCATGTTCTGGGTGGGGGAAGGGAGAGTCCTCTTAACCAGGCCAGGGCCAGCTCCAGGCAAAATCATAACACTGATGAATTCTTAATCTTCTCCCTTCCCTGTTCTTATTCCCTTCCCCAATGTTGTAAGCACACACACTCACCGCGCACCCCCCCCAACCCCCTGCATCTAGATGTTCAGTCTCCCTGCTGGGAAATGATCTGAACAAATTACCAATTCCCTTCTGAAGCTGGCTGGTTGGATCGAAGCAATAACACTCCACCTTCCCACCCCCTGACCCCCACAGCACACATGATGGATGCCACTCACATTAAACACACTGCTGAGGGTGGCAAGGGTTTTGGATAATCCCTACAGCACCGCTCTTTTTCCCACATGCATGAAAGAACATCTAAATGCAAGTAAGAGAAAGCTATTGCAGGAGTAATGTTGAATCTGCCTTAATTGGCAAAAATAAAATAATTTGCATGCTTCATTACTTTAAATGTGATCAGTGACAAATTACTTCTGTCTCAGCTCACCACGGGGACTCTGAACCCTTATGCTGGCCATTCTCCACTAGCCTTCCCAGCTCTCTCCACTCTTCCCCACCCTGCTTTGTGCCCTGGGAGAGTGCCCTTTGTCATGCTGCAATATGCTGAGGTGACCTCCAGCTTCCTGGTGGAATCTGTCCAATAGGAGACACCCTCAGGATACTGGGATGACTATTTCTTCTCATCCCTGTGTCTGCTGACTTGAGCTCCTCTTCCAAGGACTGCCCAGCTCCTTTTAGGTGTCCCTTTTCCATATCTGCAACTTGAGTTGCAGCTACAGCTCTCTTAGGGATCCCAGAATGGCTCCCTTCCCTCCCAGGGAGAGAAAAGCCACCTTTGAAATAGTCCCTGATAGCACATGCCAACATGCCATCTCTTTACTGCCAAGACCCTGAGTGATCTCACAGTTGGGAACAAGCTGCCTTGTTTATTACCTTTCCTAGGAGGTACGGTATTCAATAGGACACTCTTACTGTCGGTGTCAAATAAAGGAAAATCCTTCATGTCCAAAAAGAATCACTCTCAAATGGTGGACCTGTAGGGTTGGCCACTCAGCAAGAGCTCTTTGGGCACAAGAGCTTCCCCTTCCTCCTCAACTCCTAGGACACATTTCTCTTCCTGCACCTTTGCTCACTCTGTTCTGTTTACCAGATACTCTCCCTTAACCCATTTTTTTTTAAAGTATCAAATTTACTGCCAGGAATTCTTAAAGCCTATTTTGAACTTGTCTTTTTTCTCCCTTAAACCCTCTCTCCAAGGGTTCACAGCAATCCTCTGGGAAATAGACACACTCGCACACACCAGAAGTATAATTTTCACACTCTAAAAATATGGCTATTACTATTTGCCAGGCACGGGGCTGTGATCTGGTTCATGTTCTGATTTTGTGCCTTATTTAGATGGACAGTATAACAAAGTATTTAAAAGCATGCTATTGACTTTGGTCTCAGATGGACTTGGTTGGAGGCTTAGATCGGCCATTAGCTCACTGTATATGAATACATTATACAACATGTTTTCGGAAAGTAGAATGAGGATAGCAATGTTCTTGTGGGATAGTTGTGAAAGTTGAGTGGGATATTTGTCCTGCTTTTAAGCATAGTACCCTTACATAGTAAATGCTAAATAAATATTAGCTAAAAAAAAAATACAAAGAACAAGTTCTGTTGCTACCATTAGGCTTTTTGAAGGGAACATTCTGTCTTTCTATCCTTCTGTTCTCCTGGATAGAAGGCCAATATATATTAAGGATGGCTGGATGGATGGTTAGATGAGGTGGATGGATGGAGGTGGTTGGCCTCAAATAGAAATTTATTCAGTTACTTGAGTATTAACCTGGCAAAGATCACGGTTTTAAAAATTCCACCCAGTGCTTGGGATTTCTGCACATGATTTCTCTCTCTACTGAATTCATTCAAATCGTGGACACACACTCTCATGTTTATAAGTTCCTTTCTGGCCTTTCTTTTGCTTTAGTCCTATTTTGCAAGGAACTGAAATGCCCTCCCCCTTGTTGTTACAGATTCTCAGCACTCTAGCTGTTGGGGAGCTTCAGACAGGTATGCATCCTACTCAGGGTTATTTTCTCCTGCTTCTTTAAAAACAAGGGATGCAGATCCTGCCAAAGCTAACAGCAGGGGAGAGATCATTAGTTGACTAAATATTTCCACAACAAAAGTTGGGAAGTTTAACCCCAAGGGTATTGGTATTTCTAACCATTCTCTATGGATCAACAATTAGGCCAAGTTCATCTATCAGTTATGAAACAGCCCAGAAAGAATTTAGACTTTTTGTTTGTGTCAAGCAGAGAAATAAACAGAAAAGTATGGAAAACACTACACAAAAAGTCCAGATTAATTATTTCTACATCTGTTACTATTTGCCCTTTAACCAGTCAGAAATGATCTAATCGAGTTCAACATTTTGTTTTCGTAGTACCTACTATGTGTGACAGGAACTCCGTATAGCCTATAAAGGAAATCTTTTGAAATGAGATGTAGTTTGATTAAAACAACCCTATGGTGGTTGAGCATTATTTATAAAAAGTAGATTCTTTCATTTTTGGCCAGAGTGGTCTCATCTATGTTTGAACTCATCAGCAACAATGGCTTCAGTTCTTCCAAAGTTGGAAGAGAGGATGGTACTGTGCATGGATTTGGAGGTCACTTTTAATCTTGTCTGCACAGTTACCAGCTGTAAGGATGAATGAGTTCTTTGAGCCTTTCTCCTCCACTGAGAAATGGATGGAATAGTGTCTTCCTCACCAAGCATTTGAGGAACGAGGGCAATGGCACCAGTGTCCAATAATGCCAGTTTCCTTTGTCATTTTGTGACAAGGCTGGAGCTAACACACCTTAGACAGGCTGGGACAGAAGCAAGCACTATATAACTAGAATTTCTTTTATTTATTTAAGGTAGAAAAATAGAACATTGACTTGGTTCATTTTGTGAACCTTCTATTCCTGTGCAACATGGGCATTGATACAAGTTGCCTTAAATTTATCTTTTGATGGCACTAAGGAAAGTCTTTGCCTAGGTTCTTGTGTGTACATCTGTCTTGGGTTAATAAAGTTAGAATGATGGTTGAAACAACTTCTTGGTGCTAGGTTTCTAAACATATAAATTTCTGAGGCCTTTTGTCTTTTTTTTTTTTCCAATTGAGTGGAAACACTGACAGCCTCTTTTGAGGGAATTTTCTTTGAACAGGGAAGGTAATATTTGGGGGAGTCTAGGCCTTTTGGGTGGACATTGAAAAGCATATTGGTCAGAGTACTCTGTTGCCAACTGTGGAAACCAAATCAGGAGATCATGAGTTTCCCAGAGAACCATTGGATAGCTCAGAATATTGACAAGAGCTTGGAGAAGGAAACTCAGAAAATGGGCAGAAACCAAGAAAGGCCACACATCATGAAGGTCTGCGACAGAAACAATCTTTCTGAACTGCTGCCTCCAGCCGCGACACTTTGGGATGTTTGCCACACTGCAAAGAGACTTTAAGATAGACTTTAAGCTGTAGCACAACTATCAGGGTTAATCTCTGACTGCCTTTATATAACTGTCTCACATTCTTGAGATTCAAAGTTCTGGGTGGGAGCATCTGATGAGCCAGTTAGGTCACATGAACATGCTCTATGCACCATAGAACTATGGCACGGACGGAGAGCTATAATGAAGATGGAGGGAAGAGGAGCCTTGACTCCAAACTAATATATATATTAACAATGCACAGAAACCAAAAATCAGTGTCCTACATAGGAGGTTCAGCTGATCCTGTCTCTGTCTTTGTGCATCTCTAGGTTTCCACAGTGGTTGGCCCCAGCCAGTGTGGGGCGTGAACCTCTTATGAGCAGACCTACTGCTCTGTTTTGTTCAAGGTCTGAGGCTGCATTTGATGGACATACATCATCTGGCATGACCTGGCTCTGCATCTGCTTTTATCTGATGCTGGCTTATGAGTTCTTGCCATGGTCAAAGCAGAGACCTCTGGAGTCGGCCAACAATACTGACAAGCACTTTCTGAAAAGCGAGACTCCATGCTGGAGATACTGCCTATTGACAAGCTCAAAAATGCAAAATGGAATATGAGCTATTAAAGTACTCGGGTGCATCATGTTAAAAGTTTCTGGTTTGATTTTAGGCACCGAACAATTTATTCTTTTCCTTTATTCATACCACAGAGGATCAGTTTTGCCAAAGCAGAGGAAGCAACTAAGGGGCAAAATAGTAGCCTAATAAAGAGCATGTTGAAAAGAGTATGTCTCAAAAGATAAAAAGCATTTATTATCTTTGGAGTTAGTCAGAATTGGGCTGGTTTTCAGCCCCAAACACTGCAGGAGTATAATTTTGGACTAGTGACCTAGCTTACCATAGTCTCAATTTTGTCATATACAAAATAGAGATATTAGTGGCCCTAAAATGGAATGGTTGTGAGGATTTAAGATGGTCTATTTAAAGCCCTAAGCCCAGGATTGCTCAGTCATGGGTTGAGTTTTTCAGCTCCCTGGGGTTTCCTTGCTCCCAGAAACAAGAAGAACAGTCAGCATATTCACTGGACTGTAAAGCACAAAGTTACTAGAAGCAGTTTGAATAAAAGTCAAAGGTTAGACATAAACAATGAAATAGAACATCAACATGGAAGAGAAAGGAAATTGAACCCAAGAATAGGCAGACTTGCTGTTCCAGCACAATCCCTATGTCAGTGCTAAAGTAATTTAGCAGTAAAGCCACCTGAGATGAGGAGGAGAGAGGAGTCCTAAAGGCAAGAGAGGCAGTCTTGACAGTGCACATACTGTTCATCTCTCTAGCTGAGTGCTGTGCACACATATCACATGAGAACCAGTAACGGCCCAGGAAGTAGGCACATGACTACCCTCACAGAACAGATAATGAAACTGAAGTACAGAGAGGCAGGGAGTGACGAACTAGGGTTCCTTCTGACCTCAATTCCTTCACTTCCCAGTGAAGTGGAAGAAAATCAGCTTCAGTATATACAACTCTTCCCACTTAAGAAAGCAACCGGACTAAGTCAGAAATAGTTTAGTGTCATTCAAAATTTGGAGATTGGGTCAGTTGTCCACAGTGATCCCATGACTCTGCTGAGGTTAGGCTGGGAGATCACAGAGCCCATCTGAATCAACACCAAGGGCTCACTCCATTCAGGTGGGAGGGTGTGGGTGCAGGGACAATGTCCCAGCAAATGAAGGAAGTCCCGTTCACGTTAGTGCTATTATAAAAAATGAACCACTGAACTTCATCCCTGGCATTGTTTAACTGGCATCCCTAATATTATTTAATCAATTGAATCATCTAGGAAGGAGCTGACAAATGATGACTGGCATTCATGTGTTTTTGTAAATAAATAATGTTTTGTAAAGTTTTATTGGAGAACAACTACATCCATTTGTTTTTCTATTATTTAAGCCTGTTTTCATGTTGCAATGTCATATTTGAGTAGTTTCAACAGAGACCACATGACCTATAAGCCAAAAATATTTACTCTGTGCCTCTTTAGAAAGTTTCCTGACCTCTGAGGTAGGAAAGTATGTCTATGTTTGAATTTCCTCCTTACTGTTTTGTTAGAGCTCAGCTACTCCAAAGTTAAATGTCTTGTGGTCAATTTTTATGAAGTAGGAAAGATAACCAGAAGGTGGCAATTTTATTGCCTATAAGTCATTAACCAGTGGTGTCTCTATCAGCAAATTCACTTCAGTGTCCCTTTGACTGACTGATACATAATTTCCTTTCTCTAATCCCCTTCAAACCAGCATTACCATCCTATTGGTTCCCTCATTAGTGAATAAGATGTTAAAATTCATATTCATATTATTGTGTTTTCAAGTTTTATTTTATGTGAGTCATGTGTTTACCTTTTTAAAGTTATAATTTGACAACTTCAAGTGGAACTGTAATGGTTAACTTTAGGTGTCAGTTTGACTTGATTGAGGACCACAGAGAGAACTGGTAAAGCCATCTGTCTAGGTATGTCCATGACAGCGTTTCCAGTCAGTGGATCCAGTGGAGGAGACCAGCCCTCAGTGTGGGTGGGCACCATCCAATCAGCTAGCGACTCAGATGGAACAATAAAAAGCAGAGAAAGAGAATATTCTCTCTACCATCTGGAGCTGGGATACTTTCCCGTCATCCCTGGACATTGGAGCTCCAGGTTCTCTGACCTTTGGACTCCAGCAGCTCTGCTGGGTTCTCGGGCCTTTGGCTTTCCACTGAGAGTTGCACCATTGGCTTTCCCATCTCTGAGGCTTCAGATTTGAACCAAGCCACACTGTCTGCATTCCAGAGTCTCCAACTTGCTGAAGGCCTGTGGTGGAATTTCTTGGCCTCCATAATAATGTGAACCAACTTCGCCAATAAATCCTCTCCCTACTGGTTCTGTCTCTCTGGAAAATCTTGACTAATACAGGCACCACTGCATATAACAGGAGCCAGAATGGTGGCAATTCTCAGGACAGGAAGAATCAAACTGACCAGCTGTCCCATTGGTTCCAACTATGGTATTGTACCTCTTCAATTCACACAACTCTATAAAGTAGGTTAATCTTCAAAGTGGGAAAATTAAGATAATAGCAATACCCACCTTATAGGGTGCTTTTGGTCATCAAAAAAGATAATTTAAGTATTCAGCACAATTATTAGTGTTGAATACTTATTAAAGGATAACTTCATTAACAGTGGGATTATCTTATGTACCAGCTGTTTTGAAGGCTATAAGTGACATATGTTTGATTCCTACCCCTGCTTTAGCAAAGGAAGGAAAAAAAGGGGAACTATGCACTGCATCTATTTGAGTTCACAGAAGCAAATAAATAAATAAATAAATAAATAAATAAGCCAAACAGCTGAGCCCTAAGGGTCTCACTTTATCGTGTGTTAAAGACTCAGAGATATGAAATTGTCTATTGTGTCTAAAGACAGAGTGACTTTATTTTTCATCCACATACCTGGTCAGGTGGGTAGTTGGCCTCAACTCTCTTTGACACAGTGAATTCCAGCAAAGGCTGTAACATCCTCATAATGCCTGACATGTGGTACATGCTGGATAAAATCATATTGACCTAAAATCACAGAATGTGAATGGTGATGGTAAGCAGATGAGACTGGCAAAAATATTATAGTCACCTATGGAAACCGTAAGGTATTTGATGAGGATGTATAGCAGCTGGAGACCAGGTGGACTGTAGCCTCTGGTGACTTCTTTTCACATCTATAAAATGAGATGAGGATGACGCTGCAAACACAGCTTGAGTGTGTTGAGATCACTGATTGGGTCCTGTTCTTCTAGTCTTTGGAATCTTCCTCTGCTTCTGGAGGTGCTGGGAGATAAGATGTGTTCCTCTTTAGTTCCTAAGGGCACAAAGTTGGCCAGTTTTATTACATTATGGGAACTGCCTACCTCAATTGCATTGACAAGGCATGGCAGGCCTATATGTGTGTCCCTCTTTCTCTAATATCTTTAATTCCATCACCTGAACATTTTATTTGAAATTGATTTTTAAATGTCTGAGTAATTGAGGTTTATGTGCAGTTGTCTCCTTGCGACAGAGGTAAGCTGAGGCTGCTTATATCCTCATTAAAGGCTGATTAGAAGTGATTGCACTGCTAGAGGTCTTGATTTTTGCCATTCCTGAGGGCTCCTATTGGAGAACAGCTTCTATACTTGGAAGACCTGTACATCTGGAGAGCAGAACAGTACAGTATTGGGTTTTCCATCTCTCCTGTGTATATTCTGCAAGATCAGTTTCAACAGGGGACATTTTATAAAGCTTTCTATCTCTGGGATACACCCAGACTCTGCTGAAGGCAAAATATTCATTTATTTTCCAGACACTCAAGAGCTGCTTCCTTGAGTGAATCTTAGGAATAAAGCTTTCAGGTGGGAAGTCTAATGTCTTTGGTGCTATTCTGTATGCTTTGGGCAAATCCTAGAGCCTCCCTTTCCTTTCATACTTTTTCCCAGTGTGTTCAGCTCATATTCTATATGTGTGCCCTGGGACATACTATTTACCAAAAAAAAAAAAAATAACCATCAGATTGGGCCTAGAAGTCAGCCACAAAGAACTGGATCTGAGTCTTGGCTCAACCATTAAAGGCAGGAGAGTACTGGCTACAGTCCTCTGGTTCAGTTCCTTCATCTTTGATGGAGATATCAAAGCCTGCTTCCCAGGATGAGTGTGAAGACTAAGTAGAATAATGTATATAAAGAGCTGAGCATAAAAGAGGAGTTCAGCAACAGGACTCCACCTAAAATAATCTTACCTCACCTTTGGAGTCGTTAGTTTTGTTTGGATCTTCCACTATGGATCACAGACTTCTGAGTTCCATGAAAAACATCAGCAAAATTCTAGAGTAAAAAGAAAAAATAATAAAAAAGCATTAATCTGAAACTACCCAACTCCCTACACTGTACACTACTTGAAGCAGCTATTTTTTTGTCTGTTTTTTACATTGTCCTGTTATGGTTCCATTGGGGAAAAAAATGTATACTGCTTTGCAAACAAAAGTAGACTGTTAGTACTCTATTAGGAAACTCATAGAATCCACAAGTAGAACTCCCATTTCTTGTCCCACTGCAATGCCCTCTCAGTACACCAGGTGGCAGAAATTCCTTAACCGGTATTTGAATACATCTCACAGGCTGTCTGGACTGGTGTATCACTAAAGCTTTTGCTTCAGAGAAAGGAAGAAACATAGGGATTCAGATAATGAAGGGTTAAGCCTCTAGGACTTGGAGTTCCTCTCTTCTAGGCTAAATTCCATAATACTGATCTCTCCCTGTTTTTTGATTTTCCCAAAATTGTCTCTGATGCATGGTTAGTCTCTGTTCTTCTAGCACCTTGTACTGAGAGGTCTGGGCAGTGTTTGCTCTCTACTAAATGTGTGCCCAAACAACTGACCATCAGGAGAAGCTGCTGGAGGAGGTGGGGGGATGATTGAGATGGAACCTACCAGAGGCTGGAACTCGGAAGGGCAGAGGGAAGGCAAGCTAGTCTTGATAGAACCCAGAGTAAGAGCAAAAGGACAGGTGGGACTGAGAAGAATATGTGAGAAGGGAAAATGTGCAGGCTGGGAGTGAATGGGATTCAAGAGACATAGGAAAATGCATGTCCTGGATGATTCTAGAGAATGCTGAGTTCCCGTCCTTACTTTTCATAGACATAACAGTCAGAATGAAGCAGGCAAACAAGGATCTTCTCCCCAGTTAAACACTGGGTATGTTTGCCCCTTCCCAGAAATGAAAAGAGCTAAGTAGGAGCAAGGGTTAGGATTCTGTTTATTGAATGCCTGGTAGGCACCAGACTCTTCGCTTAAAGCCTTGTGAACGGTGGGCTCATTTAACCCACAAAGCAAATCGAATGATCCATTCATTCACCATCAATGTATTCAGCATCCAGTGGCTCTGGGCTATGGAAAGACAGCAGTTCACAAAACACCTCAAGTCCCCCTCCTTGTGGAACTGATATTTTCAGGGGAGAGAACAATAAATAAATAACTCAGCATTCAGTAGGCATTAAGCAATCTGAGATTGACATGCCATCCCTCTCTTGGAGGAGAGGAGGCTGCAGCATAAAGAGCTGATAAAGAGCTGATGTGAAATGGCCACAGCCAACCCTGACACGCGTGTCTTGGGATTTTGTGCTTCTAAACTGCCAGGCCCTTCTGTCCTCCTCATTCTCTTGCTATCCAAGGAAATTGTCCAACTTTTTCTCTTGAAATACTCCCATCCTTTAAACCAAAGAACCAGCCAACCCCCATTGAACACCTTTGAGGCAAGTGCCAGGCCTGTACCCACCTCCAGGAAGGCTCTGAGCTCTACAGAGCCCACTTCTTCATACAGCTCTGACACTACTACACATCTCCTCTTCAGATCAAATCGCATCGTTGCTTACCCATCTCAGCTTGGCTCTAGGTATGAATCTACAGGTGGCTGCTCCTGGGCCACTGTGCACTATGACTTAATGACCTGATTTCATGCAGTTTTTCTGGTTCAGTCACTTCTTTAAGCCTTTGAGGATTTCTTCTTCTCCTCCCCCGCTCCTTCTTAAAGAAACAGACTCATAATCAAAAGCAGAAACAAGCACATTAGAGTTCAAATCTATGCAACTCTGGACAGAGTTCCCGTGTTGCAAGTTCAGTCCTGGAGGTTGGCTTCCCTTTAAGCAAATCTAACAAAAGTTCACTTTGATGACTTCTGCTGGCAGAAACCAAGATGGCATTTCTTCTAATTGAGAAGAGCCCCAACCCCATAACAGAACATGTAGGATGCAGTGTACTTCAGAATGATTCACTTAGAGAAAAAAAGGGTTATATACTTCTCTTTCTTTTAATCTACACAAACGTCTCTGAAATAAAACAACTTGGCCCAACACAAACACCTTTGTATCTATGTGTATTGGGAGATGAGAAAGAGCTTTGCATTTCCTCTCACTTGTTATTTTCCTGTATTCATTGAAATGCAGCATGCACGTTGATGTCATCTTCCAGAAGAAGAATGCAATATTTTTAGAGTGAAAGCCTTGTGTTAGACCCACCATAGAATATTCAAAAACTAATGTCTCCATCTTCAAAGACTGACCTCCTAAGAGAAGCAAGCCTGCAAATTCTGTAGAAATTATCAAGGAAGAGCACTGGGTGAAAACTGAAAGCAAAAGGGATGTTCCAGACTGCCAGGCATACCCTCCTCAGGGTGTAGCCGGTGCCATAAAGGAAGACCGTAACCTAACAAAGCCCACCCACTCAAGACCCACCCACACTCAGAGCCACCAAAGCTGCCAACACTGTTTCCTTCAATAACTCCCAGCTCCAAGTAAAATGAAAGTTCAACTCCTTTTCCCAACCTTCCCAGCTTGCAGATCAGGATCTGACTTCCCTTCTTTCTTCTGAACTGAACTTCTTGAAATGAATCCCTTTTGTCTGGGAACCAAGACTTTAACCACTTCAGGGTATCACTCGCTGTCTTCCAAACTATCTGTGTCTTTTCCTACTTCTATATTCTGTATTATTTACATGATTCCCATTCCTGAAATATCTTTCCTCTTCAACTGTGCCCCCTTTTCCACCCATGCAAGTCATGCATGCATACACCACGGTCCAACCTTCACCTCTTTTAGAACTTCAGTAAAGTTTCTCCTCTTCTCCCCTGTTTTGCCCACACTGGGTGGCACCTTTGTAGTATTTAGCAAATTCTGCCCTCTGTAGTTGTGCTTATATCTCATCTCCGGATTGTAAACCTCCAAAGGACAGATACATATCTTACTCATTGGTATCTCCTATACCCCTAGTACATTTCTCACTTTAGGAATGCTCAAAAAGTATTGACTTACCTGGATTCCAGAGGTCAAGGACAAGTTGACAATAGTAGCAATACTATTGATCCAAATGTCCATCAATGAGAAAGTAGTCCTATGGTCACACAATGAAATATAATATATCCATGAAAATAACCGAGTTATGGTTCCGTGTAGCAATTTGGATGAGTCATTGGACTACAATATTAATTTTTTAAAAACTCCAGAAGATTATGCACAGCATGACATCCTTTATATAAACTTAAAAACAATGTAAGTAAAGCAATGTATGTCTTTGTGCATGCATAAAAATTTAACAGAACCATGCAGAAGGAAAGCAAAGGAATAGAAAATTTAGATTGGAGAAAGCAGGGGATAGATTGGTGAGAGGCACCATATACTCAGGTGTAATTTATTGATGAGCTCCTAGCTTGTGTTTTTGGTGGTAGGTTTATGCAAGCTTACCACAATTTTTTAAATTAAATAATAAATAATGTGATCCAGGCATTACCCAATGGTGAGAGTATGTTATGATCTATAGATTTTTATTAGTCTAATCATGTGTACCTGAGGTCTAGTTATAAAACAAGAACAACAAAGAGAAAACAAACTATGGTCATTTAGTCATCCTTGATCACTTGGAATTAAAGATCCTAATCTTCCATGGAAAGAGGAAGAGGGATGATCAGGTGTGCTGTTTCTCATATTTTCCTTCAATGTGATGTCTGCTGAAAATTCTCATGTGGCCCACACACATAGCACTATATTAGATCTACATTCTCAGCCTGCAAGTTGACATGAGATTCCCAGTAAGAGCAAATATACTAATTGAGTCACCTAGGACTACATTCATGCATTTATTCATTCAGCAAATATTTATGGATGGGGCCCTATGCTACATACCGCATATAGAGTGGTCTTCAAAACCAGCTCCTCCTAGAGCTTAGAGACTGTTGGAAAAGACAAGGCACAGAGACACCCATGTCATGACTGCACAATTAAACGCTGTGAAAAGCCCAGTGAAGAAGAACAGACCTGAGTGCCAACAGAGAACACTGCCATTTTTGTCATTTTAAAGCAGTGTTTTTAAGAGAGGATAGCAATACAGAAAACAGCCCAATTTTGCTAGGCCTGCAGTTCACCATCTGTGCCCTGAATGGACATGTCTGTCGGAAAATATATCAGAAATGGCTTAGCTGGGGCATTGTGATGGGCTCAGGAAGTTCTCTCATTAGCCTTGCCAATGTAGCCAGTGTTCTCCATCTCCAACATTCTGATGCCAGCCCAGCATGGCTAGGGAGGAACAAGAGGAGAATCATGGAATACAAGGTTTCTAAGGGGTGTAAGAGGAAGGGTCGGAGTTTATCAAGAGTTTGATGGAGGGACCTTAGCAGGGTTTCAAGCAGGCAAATAGCATGCTCTCATTTTACACTCTTAAAATGAACACCTGGCTGTTGTGAGGAAATAGGAGTGGACAGCTCCAGAAATAGAAGCAAGAAGACCAATCAGGAGTGCAGAAACCTGGAGAGGGACGTTTGTGCCTTGGGCTGTGGTGGTGTTTGTGGAGACGGGAACAAAGGGAAAGATTGGGCTATGTTTTAGAGGTGAAATCAATAAGACTTTTTAAAGGAGTAAAAGAATCAGTCAAGGGCAAAAAAGAGGAATCAAAGAATGATTCCTAAATTGTTGACTTAAGAAACTGGGAGTTTTATGGCACTGTTTACTGAAAATTAAAAGATTTGGGTAAAAGGAGGATTTGAACCGGAGAGGACGTTGGAAAGTTGAATTCAACTTTCGATGAGTTAAATTTGAGATATCCATTAGACACTTGACTGGAAATTCAGGTAAAGAGGTTGAACATTTTACTCGGGAATTTGGGAAGAAATCAATTCTCAGACAGATCTGGGAGTTAACCCTATGGGTGGTATTTGAAAATCTCATCATGGACCCAAATAAGATTAGATGAGTGGAGAGGACAGAAAGAGAAAAGAAGGTCTAGGATGGAACTCTCAGGTATGTCAGTATTTGGAGGTCACACGGAGAAAAGGCAGAAAAAAACTGAAAAAGCATTCCTTGGGGTGGGAGGAAGGGTAGGAGAATGTGGATCCCAGAGTCCTGGAGAATTGAGAGTTTCAAATAGAGAGATGATGTTAAATGATGCAGAGTGATCAGGTGAGGGAAGAAAGAGACATGCCCATTGGTTGTGCTAGCACCGATGTCCTAGGGGTGTGGGAGCAAGAAATCCAGGTCAGGGGATTCAAGGGAGCAGAGCTCTCTTAGGAAGAGAACATTTTACAAACAACTAACCTAGACTTTGCACTAATTTATGGAGTATAGAAAATGTTCTAGATAAAGAGACTTAGGAGATACAATCACAGGCAATGCATGAGCCCTGCTTGGATTGTTGTTCAATTAACAACAAAAAGACATTTGGGGGGGATAATTGAGGAAATGTGAGTCTAGACTAGATAATAGATGATATTAAAGTATTTTTGTTAATTGTGTTAGGCACCATAACAGTATCATGATTATGTAAGGAAATGTACTTATTTTTAAAAGATGAACTGAATATTTAGAAGTGAAATGTCATGAGGTCTGATATTTGCTTTAAAGTGCTACAGCCAAAAAAAAAAAAAAGTAATGAAGGAAATATGACTGGAAGTTAATCATTTTCAAGTCTATATGATGAGTACATGGGGACTCATTATACAGTTCTACTTTTATGTGTGTTTGAGACTTTTCATAATAAAAATTATAAAGCAGGTATACTGTGATAGGGGAACAGAGAAACACGATGGTAGCCAGAGGAAAAATGGTAAGTTGAGAGAAGTTTTTCAATTAGTTTTCAAAAAGAAACACTAGATCATTTTCATGATGACAATCATTTGAGAGAGGGAGAGATTGATCATGTCGGAAAGGCAGGGAACAGGTATAACTGGGAGCTCCTTAGGGAACCAGAGGAGACCTGAGCAAGCCCAAGTGCAGGAGCTGGCCTCTGAGCTTGGGCACAGAAAAGAGACAGTTCAGCACAGACGGAGGAGAAGCAGTGGGTTTGGTAGTGGGAAAACAGGCTTGTTCTGCCTTCTCAGTGACCCAGAAGGAAGAGTCATCAGTGGAACAGTGATCCGGGGTGACACAGAAGGCAGAAAAAGAAAGGATTTAGAAATTTAGAAGTTGGGAATGTGCAGCTGGATTGCCATGTAGAGTTAAGGACTCCTTCATGAAATCAGGTCATGAAGTGCAATTGAGATAGGTCAACACCTGGTGGTCTTCTCCAGGAACAACCAGTTGCTCAGGTGAAGGCAGAAAGCAAGTTGGTGGTCGGCTCTAATCAGGTTGGGGGTATATACTGGTAGAATGAGAATTAGGTGGATGATTGATAGAATCTATGCTAGCCAGAGAGGAAACTGAGGATGCTCAGGAGAGAGGGAAACGTTAGTACGTGGATCAGAGGGCCTGATGAGGCCTCCAGATTTACTGAGCAAATGTTCTTGGCCCTGTGGGAGATTTGTATTAACTTATTAGATTGTTACAATGAGGCCCAAAGGGTAGGTATTGTTCCTGTTTGCCTCCTAAAGGTGAGTAGTTTAAAGGACAGAGAGGTTAAGGAACCTGTGTGCACTCCCACTGCTGTTTAAGGCTGAGATCTGATGCTTGTCCTCGTCCAAATCCACCCTTGACTGCTAACAAGAAAATTTGGGGAGTGGGTTTTTATGGGGTAGGTGAGCTGGAGTGTTAGAAAATGGAGGTCAGAAAATGACATGCTTGAAGTTGGGAAGGCTTTGAACATGGGAAAATGAGATGTGGTAGAGGAAATGATCCCTAGAGATGAGGAGATTAAGGAAATAAGAAGTCCAGAAGTTGAAGAATCACAGATACTGAGACCTCCAAGGATGGGACAAGAGGTAAAGGAATAGATTTCTTTACTGTAGAATTTCTGAGAGAGTGTCACATGGGCTGAGTTACTTTATAACATACCAGCAAGGAGAAGCATATGGTACATTTTTCAGATTTATTCACTCTATTATCTCTTCTCTCAGACACATATATTCTGAAATTCAATATATTCCTAGGACTATGATTCAAGAAATATTATTGCAGAGAGACAGGCTCCAAGGCAAAGCCAAAGTCTTATTGCTACCCCATTCCTGATGCCCAAACACTCAAGACTGATCCACCTCCAAATTGAGCAAGGAATCCTTATAAAAATATTCATACTCCACTGAGGGACAAGCTTGTGCCTTTAAGAATGGTTAATTACAAACTGAAAATTTCCATGTTCCTTCATTTGAGCAGCTTCGTCCAAATGGCCAAATGACCTGCCATTCTGATTGCCAGAAAAATCTCAGCTGCAAGCTGCTCTCCTAGAGCAATCTACGCCTGCTTTTCAGGCTTCAGAGTTTGAGATGAGCCAAATAATTTCCAAAGATAAGCATCTGACCTTCCCTCTTGCTGAAGCCAGCATGAATACTTGTTTTTTGAAGATTCAGCCATCATCCGTCATTTGCAATTATGGAACTCTGTGCTGCCCTGTACTTAGAGACCTGGGCACAGTTCATATAAACAACAAGCAAACCACCCTTCACCCCCCCCTGCTTCTGCTAATGAAAACCTTTTAAACTGAACTTTTCATTGGTTATTTGTTACTGTCATTTGTCATTGTCTGTCCCCAAGATGATGGGTTTGTCACTAAAATCACTTCTCCCTAAGCCTTGCTGGGAATTGAATTGACATTCAAGTGCAAACAGTTCGGCCACTGATCCCGGTACAATTCCAGCCTCCATGATCTCATGCCCAGATTAATTTTAATCATTTGTAAATAATATGTGAGTGGTAATGCCAAAGCCAATGAAGAAAGAGGATGATATTGGAGTTACAAGAATCACTGTTTCCTCCAACCCTTCCCATTTTGCTTCCCTGTTTTACCTACCCCTTCAACAATTGAAAAGTGTTTTGGCTCCACAGTTTCTTGGAATATCAAATTGATTTAACATACCCTTTTCCATATTGTTGTGCAACTATATGCTATGATTACATTTTATTGGAATTTCTATCACATAAATAGGAGCTATGAAAAACAACTAATAAAAATATTGAACTTCATGTCATAGCTTATCAACGTAAATGCTTATCAATAACTTATAGTAGATAAACTCAATGCCACTGGTTTCTTTACTATGTTTCATTTTTCTGACGTAAAGCAAATCATCATTTACAAAGCAATTATAAGAGAAAATCTACTTATTACCTACCTACCTGTCTCTTTGCCTTAACAGTCATTAACAATGTATTGGAAAACTGGAAACTATACTGAACATAGAATTAAGCTCAATGCTTTTGATGTGTTCTAGTGTCAATGTGGGATGAATTTACAAGTGTCAAATGTGATCTGTGGAAGGAAGATTTACTTATTAAGAAAATTCCTAAATTGTTTTTTTTTAATCAGCTTTACTGAGGTATAGTTTATAAACAATAAAAAGCCCACATTTGAAATACACAATTCAATAAGCCTTGAGAAATATATACATTCATGCATCCACCACCATGATTAGAATATGAAATATTTCCTTTATGTTGGAAAATTAACTGGGGTTCTCTTCCAGTCAGAACAGGAAAATCCTATTCTGAATTCTATCAACATTCTTTTTCCTGCTATTCTGCCTGATACTTTACGTGAAGGAAATGATACATGTATTCTCTTGTATCTGGCTTCATCAACCCATCATGATTTTTTTTAACTTCATCTGTTTTGTTGTTTGTCTTTTATATTTAATTCCAAGATCCATTTTGAGTTGATCTCTTTATAAGCTGTGAGGGAAAGATTGAGGTTCATTTTTTCCTCCATACATGTAAAATGTGCTTCTTTCTATATAGAAATGTTAGTACCGTTGTTGAAAATTGTGTATGATTATTTCTGGAGTCTTGAGTTTTTTTCCCCTGATCTAAATGTGTATATTTACCCAGTTTCACACCACCTCAATTACTATAGATTTGTAATGAGTCTAGAAGTCAGGAATTGTAGACCCTACAACTCCTTCTTTCTCAGAAGAGAAAGAAGGTGATTCTAGATCTTTCTCAATCCAGAAATAGTCTAGAAAGATCTAGACTTTTGGCTAGTCTAGATCTTTCCCAGTGGCAAATGATTTCTAGAATGAACTCATCAATTAATAAAAAGAGGGAACTGGTAGAATTACAGTTAGACTTTGTTGAACCTATACATCAATTTTTGGAGAATTGAAATTTAATAATATTATGTCTTCCAATTAATAGACATAATATCTGTCCATTCATTTAAATCTTCTCTAATTTCCCTCAGCAGTATTTTACAATTATTAATGTTGAGTTTGTATACATGCTTGCATATTTTATGGTATTGGAAATGCAATTTTTAATTTTTTTTATTTTCTAGTTATTTATTGTTAATGTATACAAATGCAGTTGGTGTCTGTATTTTGACCCTGAATCCTGTGATTGCATAAAATTCACTTATTTATTCACATAGCTCTCTCGTAGGATTATTCTGGATTCCCTGCAAAGATATTTATATTATATGTCAATAAAAGCAATTTTACTTCCATCATTCTACTCTCTATGCCTTCAACTGTCTAGGAGTTCCAGTATGATATTGAACAGAAGTGATAAGAGTGAACATCTTTGCCTTATTTCTAAGCTTAGAGAAAAGTTATTTGGTATTTTACCATTTTTGTATGGTGTTTGTAAATTTTTATAGATACTTAAATCAGGTTTTGATCTTTTGACACGTTGTGTTTTTATTACTATTGCATCTAAAGTATTTTCTACTTGAAACTCCTTTAACATACTGATTATTTAGAAGTGGTTTTTTAATAAATATTAAGGTATTTTTCTGGGTACTGTATTGTTATAAATTACTAATTTAATTCTGTTGTGGTTAGACACCATATTTTTTTAAAAAAATACCATATTTCTGTCTTTTGAAATTGACTGAGGCTTACTTAATGGCCAACTATATGATCTATGTAAATCATGCTCTCTGTGAGCATTTGTAAAGCATTTTTATCTGCAGTTGTTGAATATTTACCTATAAATCTCTTATTTGGGTCAAGTTGGTGTATAGCATTACTTAGATTGTTTTTGTACCTGTATCACTTTTTAACCTCCTTGTTATATCAAGCATAACAACATTCCGAAGAACAGTATGTTAAATCCAGCTATAATGATAATTTTGTTTATTCCTCCTTAGATTTTTGTCTTCATTATTTTGCTGCTCTGTTATTAGATGCATATGTAATTAAAAATTTCTAACTCTTTCTTGAGAATTGGACCTTTTATCATTATGAAATGTCCATGTTCATAGATTTGTAATGAGTCTAGACATAATGAGTTATTGTCTTGACATCTACTTGACCAAATTATCATCTAGACATACCAGCTATGTGATACTTACTTTTTTTTAATAAGCCTTTTTTTTAGTTGTTGATAGACCTTTATTTTATTTATTTATATGCAGTGCTGAGACTCAAACCAAGTGCCTCACACATGCCAGGCAAGTGCACTACTCAGAGCCCCAGTCCCTCTTAAGTTTACTTTTCACGGGGTATATTTTCCCATTAATTATCTTTCAACTTAACTCTTTATTTATATTTAAAATATGTTTCTAATACATATCATATAGTTGGGCCTTGCTTTTTGATGTAGCCTACCAATCTCTCCATTTTAATTAGAAATCTTAGCCCACATACATTAAATGCAATTATTGATGCCCTTCTGTTGAAGTCTGCTCACTTTCTGTTTGCCAAAAGGTTTGTCATTCCTCTTTTAGTTTATCCTGCCTTTTTTTCCTTATCAAATATTTTTACTGATTTTTGTAATAGCTATAGATTTTATTTAGAACGTTCTTAATACATTTGGGCTAAAAATACACAACTTTGATGTATCATATCATATTTATTTAGAAATTGATACTGTACC
Source organism: Marmota flaviventris (assembly GCF_047511675.1). Classification (NCBI taxonomy): domain Eukaryota; kingdom Metazoa; phylum Chordata; class Mammalia; order Rodentia; family Sciuridae; genus Marmota; species Marmota flaviventris. Next base: position 18,080,046 of record NC_092501.1, read on the forward strand.
TCTTTATACTTCACACCTGACAATTGTCATTTTCTCCTTCCCTGTTGCCATTTTATGCTGTTCAGTAATGTAATTAGATTTACCCAACTTCACATCCCTTTTAGCATTCTTTTCTGATATTTTATTTCTATTACATTATAAACCTCAAATTATAGTGTTATCATTTTCCTTAAAAGATCCAGATGTCTTTTTGAGGAAATGAAAGGAAAAAAAATAGTCATATTTTTATCCAATTATTTACCACTCCCAGTATCCTTCCCTTCTTGCTCCTCCAAGTCTTCATCTGGTGTTGGATCTTTCAATCTGAAGAACATCTTTCAGACTTCCTTATCGTGCAACTCTGGCAATGTTGAATTTTCTCCACTTTAATTTTTATGGAAAATGCCTTTATTTTACCCTTATTTATGAAGGGTACTTTCTTTGTATATAGAATCTGAGATGTTAGGGTTTTACTTTTAGCCTTTAAAACTGTCATTCCATTGTCTTTCTACTGCCATTGTTTCTGATGAGGTAAAACGACCATCCTTAGTTCCCCAATATACATATTGTGTTTTGTTCTCCCTTAAGATGTTTTGTTTCTGTACCAAAAAATAAAAAATATTAATTTCTGCTGTTTGAATCTTGTTGCTTAGGTGAGTTTCTTTATATTCACCCCATTGTAGACTCACTAAGCACCATGTATCTCTAAGTTGATGTTTTTAATCAAACATAGGAAATATTTAAACATCAATTTTCAAAAAAAATGTTTTCTGCTATTTTCTTGCCCTTTTCTTCTTTTTAGATTCCAACTGCATGTTTGATAAGGTTAGCAATATTTTCTATGTGATAGATAATCCCTGATGCTATTAATTTACTCAGTCTTTTATTTTAGGCTCTGAGTAGTAGATCTCTTTTAAGGTAAGGACGTTCTGATGATTGAAGTAGATGCTGGAATGTTGATGAGGTCTCTCAACTCTGTCTAAACTGGGCATCCAACATCTGCTAGCTCTCATTGGTACCTGAATCTCTGTTGCATTCTCTGTTACTAGCTTCCCACATGCTTCCATGCAATCCCACCCTGCACCAGTGCAAGCTACCTTCAACCAAGGATAGCAAGGACCTCTTACATGCCCCATGGTCAACTTTTCCTTTTCTGGCACCTCATCCTATAGAATTAACTGCTTCAAATCATCTGACTTCTGATCTTTCTCTCTTTTACTCAGTGGAATGGCTGTGCTCTGCCTGGACTCCCACTCTCTGGGTTGAGATCTGAAAGTCTCACCCAGGTAGAAAGCTGGGTGGCCCTGGGGCTCACCTTGTGAATTTCCCTTATCTCAGGGATTATTGTCTTCCTGTCTGTTGTTCAATGCCTGAAAACAGGTGGTTTGTATATTTTCATTCCATTTATATTATTTGTTTACGGTAGGAAGATTTACCTGGCATCATAGTCAAGTGTAAGTTCCATCCTATTTGTGCATGTGTGTGTTTTAATGTAAACTAAGTCTAGAGAAGTGATTCCCAATGAACATTGGTAGGCATTTACTTTCTACTTCTTCTAATAGTTTTGGTATAAATTCCAAAAAGATATAAAATGAAACAGCGAACGTGTTCTTATCATGAGAAGACAAAAGGAAAACTGAGAAGCATTTTGGGGTTGAACCCTTGTAGTGACTGTGTTTCTATATTTGGGTGCCTCATTGTCTGGGGCAAGATGGTCTATAAATATTCTAAATGGTGACTCATTATTTTTTCACTTGTCAGTCTTCTCTGGATATTCTAAGATTCCATCGTTCTAAGCAGACCAGATAAAACCATTTCTGTATTTTTTTTCTGGATTTTCAGTAGCATTTTCTCTCATGGATAGTTCAGGCTTCTCTTTCTTGAGGTCAGTGCTCCTTTCTAAGTTAAATCCAGAATTTCATAGAAGAAAGAATGAGTGGCTACTTCTTTTGAACATTTTGTTTGAATAAGAAATAAAAATATTTTTGAAATTTCCTTTCAAAACATAAGAGGAAAGCCTACACTTTGGGGCTGACAGGGGTTTTTTGTTTTTGTTTTTGTTTTTTGGTGTGTGTGTGTGTGTGTGTGTATGTGTGTGTTAACTCCCAAAGAATAGTAGGATGTGTATCAGGACATGTCCTTTAGAAAGGTTTCACACAGAAGCTAGTTAGGGGGGCAGCCAACCACTCCTCACTGAATGGTGCATGGAAAGCCAGCAAAAGGAAAGTGGAGCTGGTGCATATTCATCAGGCCAGATGGTCAAACCGGAAGGTTGTGCCACCTGAACACACTGTTATTTTATTGGCCATTAAGCTAAGTGAAATTTTGCAGTAATATTTAACAGCATGTTTTTTTTTCTCCCTCATTTAAAAACACCAGGCCTAAAATGTGTCAAGTTTCAATTCAGAGTGGAATCTGTGCTCCAGGAAATGTCCTGTTTTGAAGCAGCTGTCACTGTCACTGCAGTTTTATGACAGCAAGATCATAGATGAATTTGATATACATGAGATTATTGACTTTTTTTTTTTGCCCCCAAGATGACCATGGAGTTTCACTCCAAAATCGTCCTTGCTAAAGAGTTATTTTAAAAGAAACCATTCTAAGCTGGCACTGAAATAGAGCTCAAAGCTCACCCCCATCCTTGGATCTGCTACTGCTCTCTGTGCATGTACAAGAATGACAGTCTTGGGACTGAAGTACCATATTCTGTTCTCCCTAAAAGTCTTCTCTTTTCTCAGCATTGAAAACACTCATATTCTTGTGTTCTTTTCATGTTGCTGTTCTCAGAAGGGTTGTTGCTAAGAGGATGCTACACATTGGCTTCTGAACTTCCGAGGAATGTCCAGAGGGCTGCTGAGATCTGGATATCATCAGTGCCTCCTGTTGCTCCTCATGCAGAGGGCTTTCAACTTTCCTCAGCAATTACAGCTTCTCTGCTGCCCCTTTGTCCTCTCTGGAGGATGGCCTGGGTCTTCACCAGTTCGTCATCCAGTTGCTTCCATCTTCAAAGTGAATCCTTAGTCACCTGTAGGTGCTATTGGGTCTTAACTTTGGGCAACCTTCTAATAAGTTTGAAAGACTGGTGAGTTTTCTTTTTATAACACTTCCAGTTTATTGAGTTGGAAGTTTAAAGCTCTACCCAAAGACCGAGAGAGACTTCAAGTGTCAAACTGTCAAATGAAAGAACTTCCTTGAAGTTCCAGCCAGTTCTTCTTTCCCCTAAAATATAGCGTGACTCAGTACATCTGAGTTTGAAGTCTGGCTCGTATCCTATCCGGGTGCACTGCTCTCAGGCTGTTTTCTCTGCCACCTCATTCTCATCAGTAGAATTGTGGGTTGAGAGAAAATGAGGAAACGAATACCTAACTATAAATTTTGTGTGCCATATTGAAAGGTGAAAACTGATTATTCATATTGAAGCCATCCTCACTGGCTTTATTTAAGTTTCTGTTTAGGTTCAATAAGCATTCTAGAGCCAGCTAGAGAGTTTGAGAAGCATGCTAGGGGACACCAAAAGGAATGAGATAGTGCCAGGTCTGCAGAGAGTACACACAGAATTCAGTGCTCCAAACAATAAGAGTCCTTGCTTTTTAAAAGTAGGTCCTTTTGGCTCTATAAAGAGACAGGACAGTCCTCTGGGACGTATTCTTTTTATACTGCCGCATGCTTCAAACCTTTTTTGCCTCCATTCCAAGAACTGCATGGCTTAAACATGATCTGCCACATCTGTTCCTCAGATTTGGGAATCCTCGTGTGTTCTAACCCAATTATCAGTATGGAGTTAGATTAAACTCATCTGCCAGGCTTGTTGGTGTATGCCTGTAATCTCATCAGCTCGGGAAGCCAAGGCAGGAGGATCCCAAGTTCAAGGCCAGCCTCAGCAATTTAATGAGCAACTTAAAATAATTAAAAAAGGGGTGGGGGGGGCTAGGGATGTGGCTCAGTGGTTAAGTGCCCCTGAGTTCAATCCCTGGTACCTAAATAAGTAAATAAATTCATCTAATCTCCAAATTGGTCTCATCTCTTCTCTAACAGCATTTTGCCAATGGATCCCTGTACTCCAGAGTGGGAAATCACTTCTGCCTTCTCAGACAACAGAGTCCAGCAAAGGATGCTCTGAATTATCTGAGAATTTTACAGGCCCTTTGCCTAGGGAAAGCAATGCAACTTGGAAATATCATTCTTAGCCAGACACCAGTGCTAGTTATGACCAGACATGTTGGAGTGAATTTTTCATAAAGCTAATGAGGTTTAAGTCTCAAGACCCTTCAAATTATGGCCTTTGGAAGAGTCCCAGCAATGTCTCATTTTGACTCTGCATTGTTCCCTGTAAAAGGGGTTACCTAAATTACAAATGCTTCTGTTCCAAAACCCAAATATATAAAATTTATACTTGTATATTGTTAAATAAAAATAAGAGATAGTGTCTCCATTCTTAAGTAGCCTAATTTTGGTGAGTGGGAAAAAAATAACATAAGTTCAACAAACGAAAGGGATAGTAAGTATAATACCTTTATTCATTGATAAATTCTAATCTACAAATGCTCAGAGATGTGATTGAAATGATCGATATTTAATTTTTAAATTTAAATTACAACAATATTTAAATTAAATGTCACCTAATGCATTGATCTGGAAATATTACTTTCTACATTCAAATTTCATGGAGCGATTTTATCAAACTTTCCAAATGCAACTCTGACGTCAGTATCTTAATCATTACTAGACTCCCTTTCTGAATCATGCAACAAAGTTTTCTTGCACACCACATTCATGGCTGACTAAGTAGTTTCAACTATAGCATTTTTTGATTTTGTGCATAATTTGGTCACTGGAAATTTTATCTTATGCCACCAGGGCCCATTAGCATGACATAGGAATATGTTTTTCATTTCTTCTATAAATCTATATTGGAGATGCCCACAGCTTGTAATGACTAGTTATCTTTTTTAAATGACTTCTTAAAAACATTTTTATAATGATATCTACCATTTGCAATTATTTAGTCTTTTCCCCCAGGAACACTCAGTAAATCTGTGTTGAATCTCCTTTATAAAGGAACTTTATAAACATCTAGCATTGATCAAAGCTATGCTAGGTTAACACAGTGGCTCTCATATCTAGCTCTATGTTGGAATCACTCAGAAAGCATTTAAAAGACACTACTGCCTAAATTTACTCCAGGGATTCTAACTTAATGGTCTGGGAATGCAGTGTGGGCATTGGAATTTTCTAAAGTTCTCAAGATAATCCTAAGGTGCAGCTAAGGTTGAGATCAAAACTCTTTCTCCCAAGAGATACTTTGTCATTCAAAATGAAATAATGCAGAAGGACAGATGTCTGAAAATTAAAGACTTTGTAAAGACTCAGATATGCTTTCTCTTTTTAAAGTGACAATTTAAAACAATATGAACATCATGTATATAAGCATGTATATAAATATGTATAATACACTCACAAGTGTTAAATATATGTGTGCATTTATTTATATAACCACTTTTCCAAATATGATGGATATTTACTATTTTAGCGGTTACACTTACTCATTAAATAAAATTTAGAAAATATTAGACATTCTGCCTTATTTGATGAGTCAAAGATGAAGGAACCCACCCAGTATGACTTTTGGACAAACCAACATGGATAGACTCAACTGGATAAAGAGTAGGTATTCACATAATCAAAGGGGTTCAGGAAGACAATTGTACCAGGCAAAGGAAATGTAATACTCAGAGCCCCAAAAGTGTGATATATTTGAAATGGTAGTGAGATAAACATTTTGAAAATAATGATAAATGTTTTCTGGCTACTAGAGATGACCATCTCTGCAAGATTTCTTGTTTTTGATAGCTTTCAGCATGGAAGAGGAGACCATCACCTGGAAATGATCCTATAAACATTAAGTGTGTTATTATTTACCCATGACATAAATGTAATTTCCTGTCTGAACAAATCTGGGCAATATCTTTCTTTGGCCCTATATGACATTCTTCTCTTTTTCTGCTCCCAATGCTCCCACTTTGGTTTGATCAGTTGGTAGCAAGTTGATAAAAGCAAGAGTTAATTCTAAATATTTCAACTGAAAAAGTCACACCAAGTATAGATACTTCTGATCTCACAACTGATGTTCCTGCTTGAAATTCATTTAGAAAGAAGAAAAAAATGAAAAACAGTGCTACATAAGATTCATGTATTGATTTTCTGTATTAGGAGTAGAGACAAGAAACGAAATAAATAAGAATGAAGGTGGATGTGGATCACGATGAAGTTTGATTTCCAACTCAGTTAGCTTTTTCAGCAAAAATTCAATAGAAGGAGCAGGGTTCCATCTTTTTTTTTTAACACTGAAATTTTGCTGAATCTCTAGATTGCTTTGGGTAATATGGATTTTTTTAAATTGTTTTATTTATTTATAATTTAAATTAGGTATATATGACAGCAAAATGTATTTTGATTCATCATACACAATTACAGCACAACTTTTCATTTCTATGGTTGTGTATGATGTAATGTCATACCCTATGTGTAGTCTTACATGTACCTAGGATAATGATGTCCATCTCATTCCACCATCTTTCCTGTCCCCTTGCACCCTCTCCATCCTACCTCTTCTTTGCCCAAAGTTCCTCCATTTTCCCCTTGCCTCCCCGCTCTCCGTTTGGATCAGCATCCACTAATCAGAGAGAACATTCGGCCTTTGGTTTTTTTTGGGATGGCCTACTTCCCTTAGCATGATATTGTCTAACTCCATCCATTTACCTGCAAATGCCATTATTTTATTCTCTTTTAATACTGAGTAATATTCCATTGTGTATTCATACCACAGTTTCTTTATCCATTCATCTATTGAAGGGAGTCTAGGTTGCTTCCACAGTTTAGCTATTGTGAATTGAGCTGCTATGAATATTGATGTTCAATGGGTAAAAGAAAGCCTGTAATAGAAAGGAAATGAATGTTTATGAAAACTTTCATTTTTTAAGATCTTTTCTCAAGATGAAGTAATGATCACTTGAGTATTGTTATTCTTGCTTTGGAGGAAGAAATAGAGGTCATAGAAGTTGAATGACTTCCCCAAGGTCATGAAGCAGGAAAAACTCTCTCTCAATTCTGGTCTGTTTTTCCACTATCCATAACAGATTCCTATTGTTCATGTTTTCCTTCTATTGGTAGCATCAATTTAATGGATATCTAGAAAGGGTACCTATCAGAAGAGTAAGAAGATGTAGCAAAGTTTTGTGGCCAATAAATTAAGAGGTTTTTCTTTCTTTAAAAAATTATGATTCTATACCTAGAAGATCCAAAAAAAATTCCACTAGAATACTTCTAGAACTAATAAATGAATTCAGCAAAGTAACAGGATATAAAATCAACACTCATAAATCAAACGCATTCCTATACATCAGTGATGAATCTACTGAAAGAGAAATTAGGGAAACTACTCCATTCATAATAGCCTCAAAAAAAAAAAATACCTGGAATCAATCTAACAAAAGAGGTGAAAGTTGGCGAGAATGTGGTAAAAAAGGGTACACTCATACATTGCGGGTGGGACTGAAAATTGGTGTGACTACTATAGAAAGCAGTATGGAGATTCCTCAGAAACCTGGGAATGGAACTACCATTTGACCCAATTATCCCACTCCTTGGTTTATACCCATTTTCTACAATGAAAACTATAGAACACTAAAGAAAGAAAATCTCAGAATATGGATAAATCTTCCATGCTCCTGGGTAGGCAGAATTAATATTGTCAAAATGGCCATACTACCAAAAGCATTATGTAGATTTAATGCAATTCCTATTAAAATTCCAATTACATTCTTCTTAGAAATAGAAAAAGCAATCATGAAATTTATTTGGAAAAATAAGAGACCCAGAATTGCTAAAGTAATCCTTATCAAGAAAAGTGAAGCAAGAGGCATCACAATACCAGAACTTAAACTATACTACAGAGCTATAGTAATAAAAACAGCATGGTATTGGCGCTAAAATAGACTTATAGACCAATGGTACAGAATAGAGAACACGAGACAAACCCACATAAATATGGTTATCTCATACTAGACAAGGGTGCCAAAAACATTCACTGGAGAAAAGATAGTCTGTTTAACAAATGGTGCTGGCAAAATTGGAAATCCACATGAAGCAAAATGAAATTAAATCTCTATCTCTCACCCTGCACAAAAATCAACTCGAAGGGGATCAAAGACTTAGGCACTAGAACAGAGACCCTGCACCTAACAGAAGAAAAAATAGGCCCAAATCTACACCATGTTGGCCTAGGATCTGACTTCCTTAACAAGACTCCTAAAGCACAAGAAGTAAAATCAAGAATTAATAAATGGGATGGATTCAAATTTAAAAACTTCTTCTCAGCAAAATAAACAATAACATTAGGAGAGAGCCTACAGATTGGGAGAAAATCTTTACCAGATGCACCTCCGATAAAGCATTAATCTCTAGGATGTATAAAGAACACAAAAAACCTAACACCAAAAAACAAATAACCCAATCAATAAATGGGCTAAGGAACTGAACAAACACTTCACAGAACAAGAAATACAATTGATCAACAAATATATAAAGAAGTGTTCAACATCTCTAGCAATTAGAGAAATACAAATCAAATTTTATCTCACTCATGTCCAAATGCAATCATCAAGAATACAGGCAACAATAAATGTTGGCGAGAATGTGGTATAAAAGGGTACACTCATACATTGCTGGTGGGACTGAAAATTGGTGCGACTACTATAGAAAGCAGTATGGAGATTCCTCAGAAACCTGGGAATGGAACTACCATTTGACCCAATTATCCCACTCCTTGGTTTATACCCAAAAGACTTAAAATCAGCATACTATATTGACACAGCCACATCAATGTTTATAGCAGCTCAATTCACAATAGCTAGACTATGGAACCAACCTAGGTTTCCCTCAATAGATGAATGGATAAAGAAAATGTGGTATATATACTTAATGGAATATTACTCAGCTTTAAATAAGAATGAAATTATGGCATTTGCCAGTAAATGGTTGGAGTGTGAGTGAAATAAGCCAATCCCATAAAACCAAAGGCTGAATGTTTACTCTAATATGTGGATGGTAATTCACAATAAGGCAGAGGATATTAGGGAAGAATAGCATTACCATAGATTAGGTAGACTGAAGTGATGGGAGGGCAGGGGAAGGGATGTGGGGATAGAAAAGATAGTAGAATGAAACAAACATTATTACTGTATGTGACTACATGACCAATATGATTCTGCAACATGTGTGCTCATAAAAATGAGAAATTATATCCCATCTATGTATGATATATCAAAGTGCATAAATGCATTCTACTCTCATATATAACTAATTAAAACAAATTTTAAAATTATGTCAAAATGCATTCTAAAATAAATAAAATCTTTTTTAAAATTATGTGAATTATCATAAAATTTTCAGAAAATACAGAAGACAAAAGAAATTCAAGTCATTATAGTTCTATTAACAATATGTTTTCATTCAATTTCTCTCCAATCAGAATGGCAGTTTTCAAGAAAACAAATGATAATAAATGCTGGAGAGAATGTGAGGGAAAAGGTACACTTGTACATTGTTTTGGGGACTACAAATTAATACAACCACTTTGGAAAGCAGTATGGAGATTCCTCAAAAGACGAGGGATGGAACCACCATATGATTAGCTGTCCCACTCCTGGGTACTTATCTAAAAGATCTAAAACCAGCATGCTATATGGGCACAGGCACATCCATATTTACAGAAGCACAATTCACAAGAGTCCAGTTATGAAACCAGTCCAGGTGCCTGTCAACAGATGAATGGATAAAGAAAATGTGGTATATGTAGACGATGGGGTTTTTACTCAGTCATAAAGAAGGATGAAATTATGGCGCTTGCTGGTAAATGGATGGAAATGGAAACATGCTAAAGTGAAATAAACTCGATTCGGAAGGTCAAAGGTCAAATGTTTCTCTCCTTGGGGAAAGCTGCAGTGAAACAGGGGGATCTAAGAAGAGGAGGGGATCCCAGGAAAATAGAAGTGAGCTCAGTGGAGTAGAGGGATGTCGGGGAGGAAGGAGGGATAGGGAAAGGGAGGAACTGTGGAATGAAATGGGTTGAATTATGTTATATTTATATATGAATATACAACAGTGAATTTCAACTTGGTGTACATCTATAAAGCACCCATTTAAAAATCAATCAATAAATAAACAGAAGACCAGTAGAGGAAGGAGAGAGGAGGGGAAGACTATGTTGTTTCAGAAGCTTTTCACCTTTCTGTGTTTTTACACAGAGTTTGTATTTCATAGCATAAGTGTTCACAGTGTTGCAGTCTTCATTAGATACCTCTATGACCTTATTAGGCAAGATGTTTTTCATATCCATTTTACAGATAAAGAATAAACAGAAGAGGAACTTCCCTGCTGGTCATGTACTAGAAAGGGCAATTGTGGCTTTGTGGAATTCACCTGCCTGGGATCTACTAAATACCCCCTTTGCTACACAATATATATAATCAAGTGGATGTCCCCCTGTTTACCCATACAGTGGGATATTTAGGTTGCGCCTCATATTGCTGTTTGTGAATAACATTGAGGAAAGTGTTTAGGGCTATTACTGCTTTCCCAAGTTTTCCTTAGGATCAAGCTTAGAAATGGAATTCCTAGTCAAACAATGTACACAACTTCGTATGATTTAGCACGTTCCTAGGTATGTATGATTCTAGCGATATTCATACATGTGTTAGTCACTGTTCTCTGTTCCCACTCCTGCAAAGCATTGTTTTCTTGCAAAAGAAAATCCTATCCATTTGTGCTCCCAGCTGGGAGTCAGAATGCTCACCCCACAGTGCTTTCCCCAACCCCATCAAAGTTCAGTTTCGTATTTTCTGACGTTTTCTCCTTTGTGAAATTACAGGTGAAAACTATTAATTATTTATTCTAAAAGAAAATGTTCTCACACATTTTGAAGACCCAAGTGGTCAGCACTTGACTTTCCTTCCCACATGAGCTGTTATTTCTTGTACTTAGGAATCTTGTTTCGACTTCTCTCAACATCGTGGGCAAAATTTGTTCTCTAGTTTACCATCTTCCAGGCTGTATATGTTTGATGCATTTGGGGGCAATCTGATGTATAGTGCAACCTCCAGTATGTACAAGTCTCATGTGTAGTTGACACAAAAGAAGACACTTAACATTGCACAGTGAACTCCCAGTGTTCGGGGAGAGGCAGGTGAACAGTCCCCCTTCTCTCTCCTCTCCTTCCCACAAGGACAGATTTTCTATCTTGCAACCCTCCTTCCAAAACAGCTGAGTCATGTTCCCCCAAATGATGAAGCAGGTGCCAAATCCTAGCATATACACACACATTTCTTTTAATTAGGAGAGAGGTGAGCGTGAGAGAGATGGTCGGGAGGGCTGTTTATCATATATATGTAAAGATCCTGGGAAACTCCTCAGTCTAAGAGCTGCTTTTCACCACAAGGGGTTATTATAATAAGCTCAGAAGCTTTCCCTAGTGGTGTGTAGCCCTTAAGAAATGCAGATTATGCCAAATACAATTGCAGATGGGAACGTGTCTATTAGACCACAGGAGAGAAAGGCTTCCTGCGGGAGGGTTTTCTTGACTGTTGTCATTAGTGGAAACCAAGACAGTAAGTGGGACCATGATGACAATTTAGCATACCTGGGAGCCTCAGGAAGATCAGCACCCACCCAGCAAGGGCTTGGTTTTGCACCCAGAAAGTGACAGCTGAAAAAGAAGAATTACGTAAATGCATGCTATTGTCATTTATTTTGCCATAATTTGAATGATGATAGGGTGGGGGAGAACCAGTGAATCACAAAGAGTAGAAATGGAAAGACCAAGGAGAGAGCCCAGGATCCATTTCTGTACTTGGGGGAGAGGAAGCATGTGTAGAGCAGGTTTAGGAGTCTGAGGTGATGGCCAGAAGAAAAGGGAGAGAAGATGCTTAGAATTCTAGGCAAGGTGGGAAGATATGGAGCCGTCAGGGTGAGCCTTTGCAGAGTGGAGACCCCACGTGCCCATCACAGTGTCTGGCAAAGGCTTGTGCCCTCCATACTTCCTTACTCCTTATCCCTTACAACCTTTTACTCATCCTTCAATCATCACAAGTCTTAAATCTCTCTTTCTCAAAGAATCCTTTTCTGACCCCCAAGAGACAGATTGGCTTCATCTCCTAAGCCCCTCTGAGGATGCTGAACCTCTGCTGCTGTCTTGGCACCTCTTGTGATTTCAGCATCTTTCATCTCCTCTTGTCTACAAGCTGATGTTGTATGTGCTGCTGTAGCCCCAGGTTTAGTCCAGCATCTGATACCCAAGGGCTCAAGAAATGTTAGTTAAGTAGAGTGGTTGATGCAGCTCAATAATTCCCTGTCTTTGTGATCATGAGACAGCAAGTAGCACAAGGGAAGACTGTTGGACCCATTTCCACCCCCAGCTCCTGGTATTCTGCATGAAGCCTTGTGCATGCTCAGGGAGGGTTGCTGAACCAAACTGAACCTGTGCAAGTCGGTGCCAGGCACAGATACGTGGTGAACTCAGGCAGTTTGCTTTCTGCCTGTTCCTCTTGTGTTTTGAAATTCAAAACCCAATCTTTTTAAAAAGATGGACTGTAAGGGCAACAATCTTGGGGATAGTTGATTCCTGTTTGGCTAGTTCTGGTGAAACACATAGAAAGGAGAACTGGAAAGTGAGCACCAAGATGTTTTAAAATAAACATCTGTATGCAAATAAATTTTCCCTCAGCAAAGTTTTGCCATGATTGATTTTGCAAAAGTTTTCTTTATTGCAGAAAAAAAGGAATGCTGAGCAAAAGTAATTGTGTGTGTGTCTACTCTTGCTTATTGTTGAATAATATAGTTGAAAGTCCGTTTAATATTCACTGTTTCTATCTCAAGCCTAGAATTTTAGTTAGTGATGTGGTCAATATGTAGAGAATTCAGGATAATCTGGAGAAAAACTGGTGCAGACCAATTCATTCACTGGTGAGATGACATTTTTAGCACTTTGTTTAATAAAGATAAGAAGAGCTCTCATATCTTCACAAAATTTAATATGAGTCAGACCTGAGTTAATAATCTACACATTAGCCAAGATTTGGATGTGAAGTACAACATCTGTTATCCCTTAATGTAATTGTATACTCAGAAATGTGCCTAATTAGTTAAAGGATGGGTACTCTGGCGCTGACATTTCCAAGGATAAATTCTAAAGGGGAAATAAGAAGTTTGCTGGGAAGGAGGCATTTAAAATTATGTAATACAAGAGAAAAATACTTAGATCAAGATGCTTTAGGCAAAAACCCTAATCCTGTATGCTTGGATTTTTAGTTTAGTTTTTAATTACTTTATCACTGCTAATAATACAATTAATCAGTTTGTACACTCTTACAGAAATTCAGACAAATAATTCTACAAAAAGATCGCCTTTGCCCACAAATCTCACAGCCTTCCATGCAATTTGATGTATAAATGTCCAGATCTTGTTCTGTACAGTTCATGTGTGGGTGTATATAAATAGGTATACATAACAGTTGTATATAAATTTAGAATTGTATAATTTTGCTTTGCTTATTTTACATAAATGAGATTACATCATGTATTTGTTTTTTTCAAATGATGCTATGTCTTAGAGATCTACTTTAGTGCATACAGATTACCCCACTTTCTTCATTTCTGCATCATATTCCACAACATAGATATGGTGTACTTCATTTAAGTGTGCCTCACTGATAGACATTTAGTAGTTTGTCACTACAATAAGCTTCATTGCACTCATTATTCTCACTGTACATGTGGGGGTTTTTTAAGGGAAAATACTTAGAATTGCCAAAATATTTAATGTTGAGAAGGCCTGTGAAATTTTTCACTAGCCGAGGTTGTACCAATGCCAGTAGTGACCATCCATCCTCACAATCATCTCCTTATCTTTATCCTCTCTATTCCTTCTCATCTTCAAATTTGTGGGGAAAACCGGATATTTCATTATTGTGTAATTTTTATTTCTCTTGATTATCTATGTAATTTGGCCACTTGCATTTGTCTTCTATGAATAGCCTGCTCAGATTCCTTTCCCCTTTCTTTCCTCTTTTCTTATTGATTAATAGAAACTCTTAAAATATTTTAAGTATTGACCTAAACTATAAGTGAATATTTGCAACATATAATGTTATTGACTTTTAACTTATTGAATGATATCTTTCGTTAGATAATTTGCAGTCAAATTAATCTACTTATGTGTCTAGCATAAAAATCTTTCCTGCCCTAATTTTTAATTCATTTATATTTTTTCTTTTATAATAACACTTTTTAATTTTTATCTTTAAATTATCTGGATTTTATTTTGTATATTGTTTTAAATATTGCTGTTTTTTTCTCAAAAGGATATCCAATTGCCTCAAAATCTTTCTTTAGTTTTATGAAATGCTACCTCTAATGAACACTTAGCCCTGTATATCTTCAGGGTTTTTGAGTTCCACTGTTCTTTTATAGCTATTTCCTCTCCAATACCAAGTCTTATTTCTGCAGCTTTGTATACGTTGACATCTATTAAGTTTGTCCCCCTCATTTTTTCCACTCTTTCAAAAAATTATTTATTCTTATACATTTTCTATTTTACAATGATTTTAGAATCAGTTTGTCAAGTTCCATAGAAATTTGACTATAGTCACACTAATTTTATGAAAGATTTATTTGCCCTTCTCAACCACAAATATAGCATATCTATTTTTATCAAATATCTCTCATGTCCCTAAATGTCATAAGTTTTTTACATTAATATTAAGAAACTATATTTTATAACTATCACTGATGTTCAGGAAGATGATAGATGATTGATAGAATTTGTCCAACTTTCTGGATTTTCTTGAGTTCTAATAGAAAATTCAAAGAACATTGCCTGAAAAACTTCTTATAATTTTATGTAAATCCAAATGATATCAGTGGTTTCTTCTTTCATTTCAAGCCATTACTTATTTTCCATACCTTATTGCATTGTCTAATATCTCTATTATAATGTTAAGTAGTTGTTTGTTTGTTTGTTTTTGGTATCCAAGTTGAACCCAAGGGCACTTAACCACTGAGCCACATCCCCAGTCCTTTTTTTTTCTTTTTTATTTGAGACAGTGTTTCTCCAAGTTGTTTAGGGCCTCGCTAAGTTACTGAGGCTGGCTTTGAACTTGCAATTCTCCTGCCTCTGCCTCTGGAGTCACCTGGATTACAAGTATGTGCCACTGCACCTGATTAGTAGCAATTTTAGTAGCCAACCTTCTCTTGTTCCTGATTTTGATAAAAATGCTTCAAGAATTTCAACATTTAGTGAGATGTATGCTAGAAATATGTAATTTTTTGTATAGTCTGTATCCCACAAATAAAACTCTCTCTCTCTCTATGTTTGAAGCAGCTTTAGTCTCACAGGCAGTATTGGAAAATACTTGATTTTAGAAAATTTCCCAATCTTAAGTCACATTTTTCTTTTAAGGAGGCCTTAAGAGCATATGTGAAGAGAGTCCTAATTTTAACATATCACTTTTTAATATCCCAAATTGTTTTTCTCTTAACCTACAGATTAAAAAAATAAACATCCTGCATCTCTGATAGTACTCATCAAGAATGGGCCTTGTTGGTGTCATTCCTTTTTATTTCTCAATTTTGTCATTATTCAATTCAGCTCAGCTTGTCACCTGCCCAGAGTGCCTCGTGCCATCATTTCAAGAGTTCCCCTAGACAGCAGCATTCCAAATTCCCCCAAACTCTTTTCTTAATTGTGCTAACATGCACTGGGGCCTTTTTCAAGAACATTCTTAAAATATGTTTAGATGGACCTAATGGCTATCTTCCTGATCCCAGAGTTGTTATCTCCAAGACTTCTACTCTCCACATCCTACCATTCTAGGCAATAAACTTGGATGTGCATATGACCTTTGATGTGCATATGTTTCAGAGGTTGTTTTTCAAGGCAATTTATTCTGCACCCATAAGGAATCACTCACTGTATGCCTGGCACTATGCTAGACTATTTAGTGGATTTACAAAGCCATAAAGACACTGGATTTTCTTCCTACTGTTTTTCTATAATTACTTATAATTGCTACACAAATATAAGACTTGCTTCTGCAGGTAGAAAATTTACTGGAGGAAGGGCCTTCTTGAATTAGGTCCTAAGGGATCTAATAGACATAGATGAGTATTAAACATCTGGAAATATGTTTCATTTGGGTTAATTCATTGTCATTAGTACATCCATCTTGGATGCATTGGAATTGGGAAACGTATTACTACACGTCTGTCTAGATAGAGCCCTCCACACTATCAGACAGTAAATTACTGCCCTCATCTCTTTTTCACTCATATTCTGACTGGGGCATATATACAGAAAGTCCATTCCTAGAATCACATTTATTCCCACTGGAAATATTATGATCCTCATCTAAGTGGCCTCCACACTTTCCAATTAATCATTTACATGGCTCATCTCAGTTTTACAGAGGACCTCAGGCAAGATGGTGCAGTACTCAGAAACTTAATGGTTCCATGTCACCTACAAATTCAGGACCAAACTTTTGACACACTGATATTTAAGATCCTGGGTGATTTTTCCTACCTCTTTATCAAGCAGCTGGTTTTCTGTATTCCAATCACCTGTAATTGTTCAATAAGTCCTAACCTTTGCCCACACTGTTACAGCTATTGGAATATCCTTCTCACTTCTTATTATCCTAAGGCCTAACTCCAATTCCAAAATATTTTCTACATTACTTCCATCTTTCATTAATTCTGTCTTCTACTATATTTTACAGTCCATTTAAACTACATATAATAATTAAGTGGTGCTGCCATTTTATTGATATGGAGCCAGCTTTTCCTCTCCCTCCCTTCTAGATTGCAAACCCCCTAAGTTAACTCAACATTGCCTTGTTTTTTAGGATGATCACGGTGCCTAGAATATAGGAGAACTTCTGTGAATGCCTTCCTGATTGAATTGAATTGAAAATAAACTGAGGTCATCAAAGGTCACAAGCTTACCTTGGACTGGAGTGATTTCTTCACAATAATTTGCACCCATGATCCAAAAGACTATGTATAAGTCAAATTTAGGCATTGAGGAAACCAAAGTAGCAATTCATTATCTTTTTTTTTAGATATGCTAGACCTGTCTTTGTTTTTTTCTTTCCTAGTATATCTACAACATTTCCCTACCCTAATCTTTAGGGAATGACACAGATTCCTTCATTAGAATTCTAACTTTAATTTGAAAAAGAAAACTAATCATCTGGGGAAGCAGTTGCATTTATTTTCCTTTCAAATTTTAAATAATACCAGTCTTGTTCCTAGAACAAGACAAGACATCTCAAACCTACAAGGAATCAAAAAGAGACGCTTATACCACCTTTATTTAAACATTATGCTGGTGTTATTCAAAGATGGCAGACAAGTTGGACATTACCTGACCATTCCATATGGATTTTACCCCTTTCATTCTAACTGCTCCTCAATCTGAGAGAATCCCACAGCCACAAATATGTGCTGTTAAATATCAACAAGAGGGAAATAGTTAAAAAGGGACTTCTGAGTTCATCGCTTTTCTTCAAGTATTTATGAACAAGAAGTTAGAAAGAAATTCACAGCAGAAGTGCATTTAGATAAGGCTAAGAGCAGCAGAAAGCCAGATGACACATTCTGGAATGGGAGCAATCAAGGTTCTATTCAATCCTTTCCCTCTACCCTGTGCATCAGAATATTCTCCCCTTTGAAACTTCTGCACAGTTGCACAGGTGTATTGAATTCACGCTGATCGACCAAGGGAAAAAAGAAGGCAAAAAATTGTTCATCTGTCATAACATCCAGAGATTTCAGCAAATTCTTTAAGATGCAAGGATTAAAAATAATCTACTAAAGATTATCTTCAACTAACTGGACAATGATGATGCTTTTCAGATGCAAATAATCTGTTGATTTAACTACAAACTATCTGTTGAGAAAAAAAATTATGCCTAGCTTTGTGTCAGGTAATGGGAAGGCATATATCTCAGCCAGAAATCAGCAAACTTTTTGTAAAGGGGTAGGTAGTAAATATTACAGGCTTTGGAAGATGCTCAGTCTCTATAAAACTACTCAACTCCTTGTGAAACAACCATGGATACTGCATAAATAAATGGCATGTCTGTGTTCCAATAAAACTTTATTAAGAAAACAGGCAGTCTGCAGCCATATGTCAGCCTGGGCTAGACTATGAGTTCTTTGCTTACAGTTATTGTACCTTTTTCAGTAACCATTGCATCTCCAGTGTCTAGCTTACTGTCTAATAGTAGATGCTAAATAAATACTCAGAAATAAAATAAGTAAGCAAGTCTTGAAAGTCTATTTTCTGTAGCCAATGAGTTTACTATCTAATTTTTAGTGTAAGATAATTGGGAAAATGTATTAAGTTCAAAAAATTGTGAATTAAAACTTAGCTTGTGGGCTCAACATCAGCTCTGTACCATCTCTAATGAGGGCTTATATTTTCATTTATAGTCTTCATATCCCACGGGCTCAGTTTTCCTATATATTGAGGTTGGTTTTAGGGTTATGCTTAAGTTATAAAATCACTATGGCTTTTCAGGTTGCTTTTGTGAAGCTCAGTTTGTCAGGAAACTAAAAGAGCCTCCATGAAATTCTCTCTTTCTGCCCCTCAGATCTCAGACTGAGGTGGATCTGATGCCCAAGTTTTGCTCTGTTCACATTTACCTGTCACTTTTGATTCTATGCATCCTCTCATGGCAGAAAGATGAGTCAGATCCCATTACAAAGCTCTCCTCAGGTTCCTAACAAGGGTTCAGTATGAGGGATATGGCAAGAAAGAGCCCACAGCCAGAAGGACAGGACTTTCAATATGGGACTCTTTCTCTCACTAGCAAACATAAGACATCTCCTGAGGGGATTATAGCTAGATCTTAGCTTGGTACAGAGTGATGATTGTGGTATCATTTAGAGTCCCCAAATAAAGTAGATAGTACACTCAATAAATCAAGATTAGTTTATTTACAAAGGGATTATTTATATAGTTGTGGACAGGGAATAGGTAGACCAATAGGAATGATTTAACCACTCAAGATTAATAAAAACAGAGAAATCATCACATCTAAGCCCAAAGGGACAAGGGAAGAAAGAGTTATATGAACCTTGAAAGACAGAGTCATTTAAAGACCACCATGTGAGGCTCAGTGACCTTGTGTGGAAGAACATTAGTAGCTGGAGGTGATTTCACACGAGGGTAGGCAGGGAAATAATCCTCCATCCTCTTGTCCCTTGCTCCCTCTCTCTGATCTCCTGTCAGGCTCCTGATTGGTTGAACCAAACTAGAGACCAGAGATACAAGAAGGCCTGCTGGTGTGGTCCTCACAGTTCAGCCCCCAAGGGCAGAGAGCGGGAGGAGATGATTGAGAGCAGTTCTGGAGAGACACATAGAAGATGCCTGGCACAACTACAGCCCAAAGGGTCTGAAAGCTCATCACACCAAGGCTGTCCTCTGTGAGGGTTGTTAAGTACATCAGGGTGGCATCAGATCCATCACCCACATGCTCCCATTTTTCTCCTGAATGAGATTTTGCCACTGTCTACAAGGAAATGAATTGAGCAATTTTCTCATCCCTGCAGTGTGAGGAGGAGCTCTCTTGCCAACCGCTCTCATTTAGCAGATGGTAGGTGATACCAGGAGGCCTGTTTGGCTTCTTCTAAGGTAAACAGCCAGGGAGGGAAGGTCCTAGAGTCAGGAATCCAGTTCCCAGCTCTGGTTCTACCCCCAAGAGGCCAGGTGACTATAGAGGAGTCACTTCTCTCGGATTTTCATTTCCCTTTCCTTATATTTTGTTATTATTATATTATATTATATTATATTATATTATATTATATTATGTTATCGACTGAATCCAGATGATCAGTGGTCAAGGTTTATAACCTAGAATTCCATTGAAATTATTTAAAGCCTTTGAGAAATTCAGTTTTGTTCACATTAAAACTGTATAGTGCATTTGGTAGTTTGGTCATTTTGATAATATTAATTCTGCCTATGCAAGAGCAAGGTAGATCTTTCCATCTTCTAAGGTATTCTCTAATTTCTTTTTTTAGGGTTCTGTAGTTTTCATTGTATAGATCTTTCACCTCTTTCAATAAGTTAATTCCCAAGTTTTGTTTTTTTTAGGCTATTGTAAATGGGGTGGTTTTCCTTATTTCCCTCTCAGAGTATTTGTCACTGATATACAGAAATTCTTTTGATTTATGGGTGTTGATTTTAAATCCTGCTACTTTGCTGAATTCATTTACTAGTTCTAGAAGTTTTCTGGTGGAGCTCTTTGGGTCTTCTAGGTATAGAATCATATCGTCAGCAAATAGCACTAGTTTAAGTTATTCTTTTCCTATACGTATCCCTTTAATTTCTTTCATTTGTTCACATGAGCATATTTCTGTCAGAATAATAACGTCTCAAGCACTTATCACCCTCGAGACACTTACTTGCTCTCTCTCTCTCTCTGTTTTTCTACTGTCTGCCTTTCTCTCTTTATCCTCTCTTCTATTTTTTTCTCAATGAATTTTCATAACAACCTGTGAAGCACATGAGTCTTTTCCACTTTACCCCTGAGTGACTTGCCCAAGACGTGTAGTTAGGAAGAGGTGGGACCAAGATTCCTACCACTCTATTGAATCCTGGAAATCATGCCCCACTTTCACCCTCTTGATATCTTCGTGCCTGAGTCAGACATGCAGGGCTACAGGTGCCCAACACACATGGACTGCTTCTACAGGATGGCCTCAGGAAATGGGAGGGCCATTTCCTGGAGGGAGAATGTTTGGGAGTTTTGATGTTGAGGTCCTAAACAGAGTGGGAGAACTTCAAGGAATGGAATGGGAGAGTCAAGTCTAGCAGAGCTCTGGGGACAAGGTAGAGTCCTCATAGAGCAGACTCAAAGGCCACAGAGGCCTCAACGGTAAGCAAGAGTGTGACCTCTCTTGTAATGATGGTTGCTCCTGTTAACTGTAAACTTTGTTGAACCATCCAACGAGAAGAACATTGTCCCCATCTCTCTGTAATAACCTCAGAAAGCCTTGAAGGAAAGTTCACCTATATTAAGGGAAGAGCCCATCCATACTTTCCAGGGATCAGGGGCAACAGCAGGTTGAGGCTCTTGGCTTCCTGTGATCTGGTGTATCTAAGCTGAGTGAGGCACTAGAGCCCCATGTTGGGATGAGGCTGGTTGCTCTGCCACCATCTGGAGATTCCCTTTGCCAGGTTGTGGCTGCCCTTTGAAAGCTAAGCTGCTCTGTTGCTTATTCCAAACTGGGAAAATGCCTAAAGAGCAAATGTAAGGCCGAGATGCCTCATCTGTGAAACTCCCAATGCATTCTGACACTAAGAAGGGCTTTTCTGATCCATTCTCTGAGCTCTGGTGGTTGGGAGTGGTACCTTCAGAGCCAACATGATGCCTCTCCTCCTAGGCTGGTCAGTGGATGTCATCTACCACAAGACACCAGATACACATTCCCTTGAAAGGAAAGGCTGGCATCTCTCTCAAGGGCAATGGGAGACTTTAAAGTTCATTAATTCTGCACATTGGGATGTATTTACTCTACTGGGCATAAGCAGCAAGCAAGCCAGGCTCATTTCCTCTTTGCTGGCAGAAGCCAAAGCAGCAGAAATCCTTGGCAGCCCTGTTTGACCTGGATGGCAGATGCACAGTGCTCTGCGTGGCCTAGCAAGGCCATTAGATCCCACTCTGTTCTGCCAGAAGCCCTCTCTTCACACCCCATCAGCCCATGTAATCCCTTCCTCATTGCCTGGCTGCACAGATGGCTTTAGTTTAGGTTGTCTCCGAGCTGCCTGAAGCCCACAGCCTGCTACCGCTGCTGTTGCCAGCAACCCCAGCCTTGTACTAGAGGCAAGGAGGACTCTGGGATCCCCAGGTAGAGACCAAGATCAAAAGGAATCCTTGGCCTTCTGTTCTTGACCTGAAGAAGGAGGAAGCTCTTTCTCAGTAGCCCAGCAGGGAGGAGTCAGGTGATGCTGTATGTGAATTTGGTCCCAATTTGGTCCTACTCTCTGTGCTGACACATCCGCCAGAAATAGACTCTTATTCTGCTTGTTTGCTGATTCCTCCAGCTTCATACCCATGATAGTCACTTTGAGATGCCAGGGAACGTCGTTTCCTCCTTACACTTTGGCTCCTAGCTCTTTGGGTTGTGTTCATGGATGTGGTTTCACAGATGAAGAAGCTGAGATACAGGGGGACCAATAAGCCACTAAAGGAGTTTGGCAATGGCAGAGCTGGGGACCAGGGGAGGAAATTTGTCTGGCCACAGCACCTGCTTTGTGGTGATGGGTGTGGAGTCAGGCACCATAAACATTTCCCTAAGTCATACTTGAGGTGGACATCACTCTTCCTCATTATTTCTGTCACTAATGAGAACACTAAGTCCCAGACTGGAGGAAGTTTGCAGCCTGATGTTCTTTCATGGCACCACACTGACTTGAATTTCTTCCACCCATTTAGAAGAACTGCTTCTTTCACAATCCCTTCTTCTGAAAGCTTTCTTCTTATTTAGGAAGCAAAATCTGTGCATGTCTTTCTCTTGCATTTTAATTCTTCCTGCCAGGGCAAATTTTAAAAGAGCTCATGAAATTCATCATTAATCAGGTTCCTTCCAGTTTGTCCTTTAGACCAATATTGGCTCTCTAGTCTGTGAGGAGCAGCAACAGGCAGCCTCTAAAAGAAATCCTGTCATCTAGCAAGGTAGCAAGTAGAAATTCCACCCCTACTAGAACTCTTACATAAGGGAACCCAGGGAGAGAGAGAGTTTCAAGATTGATCAATGTAGCATGATAGTGATTTTTTTATATTAAAACAATCCAAATGCATATAAATAGTAGGTTGGACACATGAAGTGTAGGACAGTCATTTACACAATACTATCCAGTAGTGGTGAGTAAATGCCCAGTCCAGACATCATGGACGATTAACCTCAAAACACAATATAGAATGAAAGAAGTCAATCACAAAAAAAATGCAGGTCATAGGTTCATTTATATGACTTTGAAACATGAAAAAAACATATAAAATTTTATTGGGTATTGACTGTGTAGGTAAAGGTAGAATAAGGGCATGATTCACACACTCATCCTGATAATTGTCCTGTGGTTTTTGAAACAAGGAAAAGGATGTGACTCAGAAGTAACATCCTTTCTTGGGGAAAAAGTTATGTCTTCATTGGGAGGTGGGTACCAGGTGGTATTTTTCTTTAAACTTGACACCTGTTTTTGTAGGTATTTTTATCTACCTGTGTCTCTCTCATCCCCTAGCATGCAAACCTCATGGAGTCAAGATTTTGTTTATTTAGTGTATTTCCAGATAATCAACATCAACAAGGGGACAGAGCATATATATGTCATTCAATACGTAATTTTGGATAAATGAATGAATTCATTGATAGCAAATATTTTACTGTAAACATTTTAGTAAATTAATGTGTAAAATACTTAAACCCAAGTGCAGGAATGCTTTTGCAATAAGGTCCACAAACTGCTTCTGAGAAATAAACAGAATGGAGTGAAGTCTCAGGGGTGGGGGGAGTTTCTCTGTGACCAGTGTCATTGAGAATGGGGAGGAGTAGTTGATTTTCACTCCAACCCCTGAAGGTGACTGTCATTTTCACCTCCATTTCACAAATGAGTTCTATGGTTGTCTTGAGGCTGGTGAGCAGATTTGTGGTGGGTTCTGTCTGACTCCACGAAAAGAGGTGATAATGTGCAGGGAGTGATCCAAAGAGGGTGTGGGAAGTGGCCCCTGCTGGGCTGGGCTTATCAAGTTTGGTTCTGACTCCATCGAGCTCACCATCCAGCCAGTCCCCACTGCTCCATGCTCAGATTTCCATTGGAAACCTGCATCTCAGCTGAGGTCAATGAGATCACAACCCAGGTCTCCACTTAGACACAACTATGAAAAGCTCTGTTCTTTAAAGAGGAATCTTCCTGTGTGTTCCGAGGAAAAATTCATTATCATTATCATCATCATGTTCTTCAAAGTAATAACAGCAGCACTTACATGGGGCCAGATTCCGTATTAATTGCTTTGCATGACTACTGAAGTTTTATAAGAGCACTGTGTTATTAATATCCCCATCTGACCAGTCAGAGAGTTCAGGCAATTTTCCCCAAGATGATGCAAACTGCAGTCTGTGTATGCAGGACTCGAGGCCAGCTTGATGGGCTGTGAAACCGAAGTGCTTAACCTCACCCTCCTGCCTCGTGGGCATGGAAATACAGTGAAAAGCACAGGAATTACCTGGGAAAGTGTTAAGAGAGGACAGGTGGGATTGCCTATCCAGTCGAGAACTCTGGATATAGATCTAGCTGGGTGTCCTTGGGCCACCTCACCAAGAACTATCTCTCTGCTTTCATCCTCTCCATCTGCTCCCACATGCTTCTCAGAGACCTCATGAAAATTTGAGTAATGCCTCTGAAAGTTCATCAGATTAGCAGGTACCCAGCCTTAAGGCTGTGCCTTTCTTTGCAAGATTAATAAGAACGTGTATATTAAATTCTCCCTGGTGAATCCACAGTGTTTCCCTTTTGCATTAAGTTAAAATTCAGACACACTTTCATCTTCATTTCACCTTGAGCTTCTGTTGGCAGTGGTTCCCACAGCCTCAGATTTCAGTCTCTCTCTTCCTCTATCCTCCACACCATTCTAAGACTTGAGCGGGGAGTTAATGCTCTGAAACAGACACAGAAGGCAAGTTCATAAATTTAAAAGATCCCCTTTTTTATATATTTAGAGTTAAATGAAGAAGCAAATCAACGCTTCCCAATTTGATCTTATTTGTAAGTTTAGATTTTCTTAAATCAGGACTCCTCTTTGCTAAATCAGGCTGCATTTGTGTTATAAGGAAAATGTGTTTGGAAAAAGAAATCCTATAAACAGAGAAAACAAGGATGTTCAAGGCTCATAACACAAAAATCCTAGCCTTTCTCCTGATTATATCTCTTAAACTTGAAAAGCTTCTTCCCAGTGTATATAATTGCTCCCAGTGTATATATTGGAAATACAGTTCAGTTCGATTCAGTTTTAGTCCTTTTCAAACTGGGATTCATCTTGTCTGCACCCTGAGCTCAGGCCACATTGGATGATCCTGCATACCCAGTTGTCTGGTGGGCTTCACTGCTTTGATGGGAGGGCTCTGGGTACAGGCAAGCTGTTCTGCTCTGGTGGATATTTCTATGTGGTTTTCCCTGTGCCCCATCATTGCTGGAATGTGGAGCATGGGTAAAAAGAAAACAAACTGAATTGGCTTCATCCTTCCTCTCCCCAGCGCCACAGAGGGCTTACAAAGATGTTTTTTTATATCACATGGCAAGAAAATTGCCAAGAAGAGACCTTCAGAAAAGCATCCAAGAGGCTTAACACTGTGATCAGTGGGAAAGCTATAAAAATGAGAAAAGAAAATCAAGAGAAGGTCAGGCAGCACCAGCAGAGAGTCTTGGGTAGTGTTAGATTAAGATTGAGAATATTTGAAGATGGATGGTCCAAAAAAGAAATAATTTTTTAAGACTGAAAATAGATGCCATGAGCCACACTACAAAGAGAAGCAAATTCTTCTAATACCTAAATGTTTATAATGCATGATAAGTGCAGGATTTCATGATGAGGTTTCTACCTCTTCCATGTGCACCACTCTCCCGGATACAGACACAACAGGGGGAGATCTGACTTTGCACATGATGATTGGTCCCTTACATTTGCTATCTCTAGAATCTCCATTCTAGTTGACCGATTCTCAGATATTATATTAGACAGCTTCTTGTTACGATGACTGAGATACCTGACAGTATCAACATCGAGTTGGAAAGGTTTATTTTAGTTTATGATTCCAGAAGCTTTAGTCTATGGTCAGCTGATTTCATTGCTCTGGGCCCAAAGCGAGGCAAGAACATTACAGCAGAAGGGCATGATGTTGGAAAGATGCCCATATCAAGGCAACCTGGGGGAGGGCTCTGGGTACAAGCAGCTGTTCTGCTACCAGGGATATTTCTATGTGGGGAGGGATCAGGGAGAGAAAGAGAGAGAGAGGAGAGAGAGAGAGATCCAAAGGGGCCAGAGATAAGATATAGCCCCCAAAGGGAGACCCCCAATGACCTACTTCCTTCAACAGTTTCCACCTCCTCCCAGTAGTCTATTCAAATTATTAATCTGTCAGATGGACTGAGCCATTGATGAGGTCACAGCTCTCATGATCTAATCCTTTCCTATAAGCTTCACCTCTGGACATTTGTGTTTTGGGGACTAAACCTTCAAATTGAGACTTTGGGAAGCATTTCTGATCTAAACCATAGCAGATACTTAGTGCTATACAATCAGCAGTTAGGTTATACTGATACTACTGTATTATACTGCTTATGTGACAATAGTGACAGTAGTCAAGATTATTAAGTGCTTACTGTGTATTAGGTATTTTCCTAAGCACCTTTTAAGTATAAACTCATTCATCTTCATAGCAACTTTTTTATGGGACTAAATATCTATCTTACATACAAGAAAACTGAGGCACAGTCTAAATATCATGCACATCGTTACACAGCTCTCACCTGCTAGACATGGTGGGAAAGTCTGAGGAGGCAAATGCCTGTCCCCAGGCTTCCCAGAGCCTAGCAGATCCAACCACCAGGAGCTGTATTGCTCAGGATGGACTCTCTTAGAAACTAATGGCCCTTATGGCAGAGCCTATTATTACTCCAGGCATATGTCCCCTGCACTCGACATTGTTCAACTCTCTTCTGCCCCTGGGCTTGCTCTGGCTTCAAGAGCATATGAAACTCTGTCATAAAGTGGTGGGGGAAGGCATGCCAGCTTCCTTTTGCCTCATGTAAGACATCTCTGAAGTGTGTTCTCCACTCTGTCAGAGGGCCCAGCTGCCCAAACAGGAACCTGCTCATTGGCTCTTCATTTACTGGTTTCCCTTCCTCCCCGGCTATTTCCCTTCATTCCTGCTTGTGCTTCCTGGGATCACCCAGATCCTAGTTTCAAGGCCTCTTTCAGGGATACAAGAGTTGGGCCCATAAGAGTTCTCCGGCCCAGTGCACCATTAGGCCACCTCACCACCCCGTGCTTAGTTCCTGTTCCTGCTGGGACTCACATTGACAGTCTTCTTGCTTCTGGATAGAGCATATTACCAAAATGTCAATACTACTTATAACAGGGGCCAGAAAAAAAAGTCACTGTAGCCATCCAGCTTACCAGTTTTTTGCAAAAACCTTACACCCTGCACCTCACTCTTCCACCACCCTGCCCACCAGTTCAGTATGGAGTCCTCACTTCCTAGGCTACCTTGATGCTCTATCTGAATTAAGGAATATTTAATCTGAGGACTTAGAAAAACAGATTGCCTGACTCAGCAAAGATTATGCTAAATAAGCCTTTCATGAAATGACCCACTAACAAGGAGCACTTCACTGCCACAGTTTAAGAGATTTCTTGGGGGAAGTGAAAGGAGTCATATTTTTTCCACTAGCTCACTGTAGTATTTAGGGAAGCCTCCCATGCTGCCAAATAGATCTCAGCAAAATGCAAGAGAGCTCTTTGTAAAGGCCTGTTAGATATTTTTTGACCCACTTAGAAACTTTTTGTTGGGTACCTCCCATGCACCCTGATAAACACTAATCTAGGGTGAGGAGGGTTGAGTAGCAAAATCACGCAGCAATCAGAAACCCCACGGTATCTACCCTGCTGGAGCTTGCATTCTGTAATGTTCATCTGTTGCTACATAACAAGTAGTGCCAGCACCTAATGGTTTATAGCAATGATCATTTGTGCCACATTTTATGGGTCAGCAATTCGGGCTGGGTTCAACTGGGTTCTTCTGCTTGTTCCACCTGGGTTCTCTCATGCAACTACTTTCTTCTTATCTCACCTAGGGTTGTTCATGCAACTACGTCCATTTGGTCCCTGGATGGAGGCTGCATGGTCTACCATAGGCTGACTCCCATCTGACAGACTCCCATCTGACAGAGCTGGCCATCGGCTGGTTGGTCTAGGGAGCTCTGGCCGGGCATATTATCTGAGCTCCCCATGGCCATTTTCCTTCCAATGCACTAGCCTTGGAAGTTCTACAGAGTCACATCTGTAGTGCTCTGTTGGTCAAAACTAGTCACAAGGCCAGCCCAGATAAAAGTGGAGTTATATCTCTTGATGGGAGATGCTTCAAATATACATTGCAAAATAGCATGTGTACAGTTTGGAGAAAAATTTTAGACTTCCCTCCCCTAATCTGCAGTTATTTTAATAGTTGAATCAAATATGTAACAACGTTTAGTCAGAAGTTTTCCATCCTCATTCTAATGAGAATTATATGCAGAGGTTTCTGAGAAATGCAGGCCAATTAAATCAGGGATGGGAGCATGAGAATCTGCATGGTAACCAGCTCCCCAGGTAGTTCCAAATTATAACAAAACTTGTGAATCACTGATTAATGTGCTCTGAAGAAAAAGTAGAATGGGGAAGGAAATCTCAAGTAATGGGAGAGCCATATAAAAAGTAGGGGTCAGGGAAAGACCTTCTAAAGAGGAAATGTTTGAGTTAATGATGCTGGACACTGGGATCTTTTGACCTGATGATGATGGATGTGAGTCAGGGGAGCAGACATGTAGGCAAGACTTTTATTGGGGTGAAAGCATATATTGCTCTGGCAAGATATCAGGTTGGTTCCCTGAAAGAAAGAAGGGAGCTTGTTTAACCACTCACTTGCAGGGGTGGGAATGTGCACTGGTATTCAACTCAAGCCTTTAGTCCTGTGCTAAAGAAAAGTTACTACAGCTGTTCAAGAGGACATGTACAGGGCACCCTGACCTCAACAATCAAAGCCAATTCCAGTTAGCACACACCAAGCCTTTTGGGGTCTGCTGTCAGGCCATGAGCCAAGAACATTTTCCCTTTGTCACTGCAGTGGTCTCTGTCTAAATAAGACCTAAATAAAACAAGAGAACCAGGGACCCTTGGTGCTACTTGGAAGAGGAGAGAGAAAAGGAAGCAGCATGCTCTGAGGCTGCAGGGGACAGAGACTGGGGTGCCAGGAGCAGATGCACCAAGAGGTACATTGGAAGAAAGTTCTAGAGCATGAAGCTTCCTTGGAGGAAGGTTCTGCTCACTTTCCCAGAAGTCAAGCATTGCAGTTTGATCAGTCACTTCACTGGGTTTTGTAGAAAAGTGAAGCAATAAAGAACTGATTGAATAGACCGTCTGTGGAAGGACATATAATGTTGCAAAAGTGATATTTTTGAACTCACTCATTCAATAGGAGTTTCTAGGAAATGGGAAGCAAAACTGGACAGAAGCGTGTGGAATACAACAAAGGGTACAAACAGATGACAGTGCTTCAGGGAAGACAGGAATGGGAAAAAGAAGGCAAGGCTGAGAGACAGAAGCTGCCTATGGATCTCCCCTAGAGGGAGGCTCCACACCCGGGAAGGGCAGGAGAGGTCCAAATTGCTGGGCATTAGAAATGTTCCTCTATTGTAATTGTGCTGCTTATTAATTATAGAAGAAAATAATTTACCACTGCCATTTTAATTTTTTTTGTTTTGGTGTGGGGGGGGGGTGGTCTGGGCTTAAATAATTGACATAAGACAGATTAACAGGAGAAAATAAATTTATTTAATAAAAGTTTTATCTGACATAGGAGCCCTCATTTAAAAGAATAAAAAAAAAACTCAAACTCAAAGAAGTAGTAAAACTAAATGCTAAACCAGGAGAGTCAGTGGAAGGGAAAGTGAACCATGTGGGGAGGCCAGAAGAAGATATGAATTATTTTAACAAGATACAAAAGCCTTTCAGTCTCAACTTCCTACTTTTTTAACATATATTTATTTTTTAGTTGTAGTTGGACACCATACCTTTATTTTATTTATTTTTAAGTGGTGCTGTGGATCGAACCCAGGTCTTGCACATGCTAGGCAAATGCTCTACCACTGAGCCACAACCCCAGCCCCTCAACTTCCTCTTCTTAAGAATGCTACTTCCCTCTGGTACAGGAAAGATATCCTCCACGTTGATGAGGATTTTATCCCTAGCTTTCAGGAAGAAAAAGCATGGCCAGAGCACCCTTCTTGCACTGATGTTTTTAGGTGCCCTTTGCTCAAAATAGTTCTTAGGCCAACATGGCATATTCTAAGTGGTATATCCTGCCACCCTTCAAGTGACTGGACACAGCTCCTGACTGGGAGACACCTGCATGTCTTTTAATGGTGTTTTCTTTATGTCATGGCATTTTCCCTTCATATTGCAGCTGTGGGGTGGGTTTGAGATTCAAGTGGCAAATTCTCCATTTTATAAGAGCAAACAGGTCCCCGAGAGTTGGAAAGCCAGTACCATGTCCCCTGGGGCTATCTACTAGATAAGAAGAGAAAGTATACAGGATTCCAACTCCTGCTTTGCTTACTCATTCTCTCTCCTTCCATCCTTCTCTGCCACTTCCTCTCCCTGCCAGACTGATCCTCCATAGCCAGTCCTTGCCAATGCACATGGATCAACGGAGAGGCATCTTCAGTAGAGAAGAGTTCCTTTCCCATTCCCTTTCTCCAATAAAGTGCGCCATTTATGACATAGAGTGTCAATTCCCTGGAGGAAGCCGGCCAGTGTGGAAATGTTGCTTCGCACAACATCATCTGTATCCTCACTCTGGGTAACAAGGTCTGTCACCTCATCGAGCCATCTTACAAAGTAACAAGAATGTGTGGTGTTCCAATTCTCACTGATGCACCCCTGACAAGAAAAGAACAGTTCTGGGGTAAACAAAATTAAGACTCACACTGAGAATCCCAGATCCATCAAGGGAGGACCACTAAGTGAAAAATGGTCAGTGTCTCCTCTTCAGAAACTATATGGTTAAGGACTCCAACAGCCTCATTCCTGATCATGGTGGAACCAAAGTCAGGAAAAAGGTTTTGCTGTCTGAGGGCTGCCAGCACACAGCCTCCCCTGCCAGAACCCTTCCTGAGGGTCCTGAGACCCTGTGTCAGAATGAAGTAGGGGAGGGATGGCTGGTAAAGATGGCATTTCAGGTCCTCTCCAAACCCATGAACAAGACTAGATGGGGTTGGGACCTAGGGTTGCTAATTGTAAACAGACTCCCCCACATACTGTCATTGCAAGTTAAAATTCACAAGTTTAAGTGAAAACTTAAATGCAATTCTCAACCCCCAGTAGCCAAATAGATTTCTCTCTCATCAGTCTGGTAGAAAAGTCCCAGACCCAAATCCCTTTCCAGAACATGCCACCAAGCAGGAGGCCCCAGTGCAACACTGTGAGCCCTGCTCCAGCAGAAAAAGGACATTTCTCCAAGGAGACACTTTTAATAAGCTCTGGAAAACAATTCACAGCAGCCCACACTCCCTGCAGCAGGCTCCCGGCTTTCTGTGCACAGCAGGATCAGAATGAACTTGAACGAGGAGACCCCCCCATACAAGTCTTAGCTGCCTTGAGTCAATACCCCAGATTTCGTGCCTTGACATTGTTGATGGAAATCTCAGAAGAGTTCTGGAAGAGAAGAGAGCCCCTGACTTGCTGCATTCCTCACAGGTGAACAGGGTTTGCACAAGCTCATTCAGTTGGAGGTGCAGACTTTGACCAGATGGTGTGTGATGCTGAGATAGTGGGAACAGGAGAGGAAGAGAGGCCAGGACACAGGCAGCATGGTTTGGGGGTGGGCAGCAGGCTTATTTTTTTTTTTTTCCCTTTTTCCTCTTTGCATTTTTCTTCTCTCTCCTTTTCTCTTTCTTCTCATACCTTTCTTTCCAATGTAATTCATCTTCCCTTTTCTCCTCCTTCCTTTTCTCCCTCTCTCCCCCCTATTTTTGTCTTCTTTTAGTTTTTCTCTCCTCCCCCCCCCACACACACTCATCTTTCCCTTCACTGTTTTAACACAGAAATCCCAAGTGTCCCCTCTGTACCCAGGACTTTGAACAGTGCTGAAAAGTGAAAGACACTGTGAGTGGTCTCTAGGAGCTCCCAGTTCCTCAGAAAGATGCACAAGCAGACAATGGCAGTTCAGCTAGGAGGAGGAAGGTGGAGATACCTAAAACTGACGTCCAGTTCAGGTTGCAGTTCAAAGAAGTAATGTCTAAGCAGATGCCTGAAACAAGTGTGAGGCAGACCAGCACAGGGCTGCAGGAGGCTCTCAGCCTATTTTTTTTTCTATTACTATAATTGAATACCAGTCACAGCCTGGGCGATTTATAAAGAATAGAGGTTTATTTAGCTCTTAGTTCTGGAGGTTGAGAGAACTATGGCCCTAGATCTGCTTGGCATGTGGTAAGGGCCTTCTCGCTGCATCATAATACGGCAGAAGAATCCCAGGGTGAGACAGAGGAAGAGTGGCTTTTATAACAGACGTATTCTTGAGATAATGATGACAGAGACCTCAGGACCCAGTCATTTCTTAAAAGTCCCACCTCTAAATACCATTAACATAGGAATTGGGGGATTAGTTTCCAACACAGGAAGTTTGGGGTATCCATGCAAACCATAGAAGAGGGGTAGAGAATATTCCAGGCTGGAACAGGGTCCCAGTGCAAAAGAAAAGTTGGCACCTCTGAGCACCAGAAAACAGGCATGTAACAAAAGCATGTTTTTTTAAAATATATTTACTTTTTAGTTGTAGTTGTCAATACCTTTATTTTATTTGTTTATATGTGGTGCTGAGGATCGAACCCAGGGCCTCACACATGCTAGGCAAGAACCCTATCACTAAGCCACAACCACAACCCCCCTCAAAAGCAATGTATTTTGATTGAACAGACTTGGGTCAAATATTGACTCCAGCATTGACAATGACCTTGACCAAAGGAGGTGACCTCTCTCAGCCTCACTTACTTCATATCTGAAATGGAGATAAAAACCTAACAATCCCTAACACACAGCCTTGGCGTGTAAATCCAACAAGACCGAGATTGTAAATCCCTGCACCCGGTGGATTAAAAAGAGGTCATTTTCTCTTTTAGGGAACAAATAGGGAAAGAAGGTCTATACTTCCTGTTTTCCCATATGCTTCTAATTCTCTAGAATTAAGATGTTTTCAGTTATGAAACAGAAAGGAGAGGACAGGAAGGAGGCTTTATTAAGGATGAAAAATGGCTATGATTTTTATTTTGAAAGCAGGCTTGTTGATAGAATGTGAGTATGTTCTCAGGATAATTAAATAAAACACGGCTATACACAGTAAGGGCACTGGGTCAACAAGCCTGGGCCTTCCTCTCACAGAGCAAGTCTCCTGTATTGACAAGAAGGCTGGGTCCTCCTACTGTTACTTTCTTCATGGTACATTGGCCAAAGATTGGGACAAGGACAGGAAAGCAGGAACTTATTAAGCAGCAGAAGAAAAAGAAAAAAAAAAGATATTGATTTTTGTTTACTTATTCAAGGATATAAAAATATTCTCAACTTCCTTCTAGTCTGAGGCTCACCAGATCTGGGATCCCTCCCCAGCCCTCTGTCTCATTGGGTGCATCTGGTACCATGTCCTTGGATTGGACTGCATGGAAGTATTTTGTTTCCCAAACTTCCAGCTAACATTTACCTACTGATGCCTCATTACCATTTAAAGAACAACCTTCAGGATGAATACTGGGAATCATTTATCTTCGCTTTCAGAAAGAAGAGGCATTTTGATTTATTGCATTCTTTTCCAGTTTGGCTCCAAGTCTGATCCAAAGCCACTTCAAACAGTTAGATGTGTTTAAAAATTTGCAGACTGTCCTGGTCAGTGTAATTCATTTACCTGCTCAGGGAGATGATTCTCAACTGAGACCAAGATGGCCTCCAGAACCCTACAGTGACTTTCTTCACCTTTTTGAAGGTGAAGGAAAATGAAGGGTCACCTCTCACTGTCTCTTTTCTCTGTAGTTCATCCTAAAATTACACTATGATTGATTGAAATAGTTGAACCAACCTTGCCTATAATGTCTCTTCACAGGAAGAGAGTAGAAGTGAGATTCTGAAATATTTAGAAAAATTAATACATGATGTTATCTTTAACAAAACTGTTTTGAAGGGAGTGGACTTCATCTTCTCTGCAAAGAAGAATCTTTTTGTTTGCAAATAGAGTTAAAGAGGGAAAGGCCTCTCCCAGATTTAAAATCTACACCACCAGGAAAAGGAAGAAGAAAAATGTTTTTTCCCTCCAGTGGGGACAGCTGGTGAGACAGATATATACTAATGACTTGTGGTGGCCTGTCCCCAAGTATAGAAATATGGCTGGGAAACAGTGCAGTCCCAAAGGCTTGACTGAGCGTCTCAGACACAGAGATGAAGGGACACGTATCATTGCCCTGCTCAGCTTCTTATGCCAGAGGTGAGAAAACGGTCTTAGTAAATGCAAGTGACATTCCCATGTCATGCAGAATGTAAGTGGCAGTGCTGAGATGAGTCCCCAAGAGACCTAGTCGTCTGCAAAGCACTTACTTCAGCACACGATGCATCCTGATTGGTTGGCTTTTATTTCCCTGATTCCTAGAGGCTCATCTGTGCATGGATCAGAGAAAGTAGATGGTATGGTCTCCATCCACAAAGAGCTCTGATTCTTCTAATCATCCTAAAATAATGTCTTTCCTGTTTTTGAGTTCGTCCACTGACCAAGAAGAACTTTCTAGGTTGTGTCTAACCAAACACCTCCCTTACCTACAAAGAAATAACCTTATTTTCCACTAATACTTCTTGGGCATTTACTGGGGTCTGTGGCTTGGAAGATGACTTTAGGGATGAAGGATGGAGGCTGATGCATAAGGGGAAGGGCTTCCTTCTCTCTGTCATGCATCAAAAATAAGCAATAAACAGTGTGTGTGTGTGTGTGTGACTTCAGGCAGAAATGACACATATCTAAAACATGGCATATTAAAAAAAAAAAAGCATGGATTTTTATGTCGGGTAGACTTGGACCTAAATATTGGCTCTGACATTTCGGTGTGATCTTAACTAAAGGATGTAACTTCTCAGCCTCACTTTCTTCATGTCTGAAATAAGGATAACAAGTTAACAATCCCTGGCTTGCAGACTTGGTGTGTAAATTGAGCAACATGGAGCTGGAAAGCCCCTGCACCCGATGGATAAAAGAGAGGTCATTTTCTCTTTGAGAGAACAAATGTTATTAAGGAGAGTGGGGAAAGGAGATCTATACTTCCTACATTCCCATATTCTTTAAATTTTCTAGAATTAAGATGTCTTCAGTTATGAAACAGAAGGGAGGAGACAGGAAGGAGATTTTATTAAGGATGAAAAATGGCTACAATTTTGATTTTGAAAGTAGGCTTGCTGACAAAATGTGAGTATGTTTTCAGAATAATTAACAGGAAAGCCAGGACTGAGGAAATTAATTGCTACAGCTGCAACTGCCTTCCAAGTGGCAACCTTGAGGCTGAGGGGCAATGAGGCCTGAGTTTCTCATTGAGGTCATGTTGTGCCTCTGTGGCTAAGCTGCTCACTGCCCTGGGGGGGCTGAGGAGGTGCTCTCTCTGTCCAGCATAGCAGTACCTTCTTTGGATGGGTGAGAGTTTGTGTTAAACTCCTTTCCTGTGCTCAGCCCTGTCCTGGCTGCTTTGGTCTATATAAATTTCAACATCTTATCAATCACATAGATTAGGTTTTAACTCACTCTGCTCTACAGAGAAGGAAAGTGGGGTGGGAAGATGTGCCCAAAGAGACACATTTGGAAGTTGAGATCACCACTTACTTAGAGATTGTGCTCTTCTCCTCTGTGAGAAAACCTGCCACAGAGTATGCGGTGGATGACAGAGCTGAGGGAGACTTAGAGTTCTGGGGACCAGGATGTCACTTCACAGATGGTCATTTCCTCTGTCCCAAGTTTTAGAATTACCATGTAGTAGTTTAATGAGTTTGGAAAGTTACTTAACCTGTGTGATACTCAATTTTCACAAAGGTAATGATTTTGTGATTTTGAAGAGATCACTTCCATCCCACAGGATGCTGAGGGGTTTATGGCCTACACCACCCGCCCTTACTCAGAATGCTTTCAAAATCCCACTTCCTTAGTGGATAGAAGACCTAGGAAAGAGGCAATAGTTGGGGGGAGGGAGGTCCAGGGTCCTTACAGAGGGTAGAAAACCCAAGCTCCATGTTATTTCTCTTCCCCAGAGTCAACCCAGACCTTGTCCACTGACCTAGATCAGTGGATTAAAGTGGGAATATATTCCTGGCGGTCTTCTCAGATTATGGAAGGAGAAAATCCCAAATATTGGAGATAAGGGAGAGACACATGTGTGGACATATGGGGATGGGCCCAAAGAAATCTGTGTCTTGTTAAAGCCCAACAGAGAGCTTCACCTTGACAACCAAGGAGGAAGAATGACTCAGCTGTCGACGTTGGACAGTCTTTGTCTTCAACAACCACAGAGCCATTATATTGAGCATGTGAGCAGGGAGGCCGTGGTAGCCCAGCAGAGGCTATGAGTGGACCCAGCTTGATGGTCTCCATCAGGGGACTCTGCCTCACTCATGACACTGCCTGTCTCTTTTGTGCTGCACTCACCGCTGCTGTCATCTGGACTCATCCTTTTCCCCAGGTAGAGACTGGTATGGGGGTGGGGGGTGTCTTTCCAGAGAGGACATTTCTGTTTCTCTTTGTATAATTGAAGAAAGCCTTTATGAAGCAGAGCGGGGTTTCTTTCTTATTCCAAAAGTCTCCATCTGGAAGTAGGAAAGACTAATAATTGGATCCACTATATTGGTAGAAAAGGAAGCGTTCTGCAGCTCGCGGGCAATGGAGGAGCTCCTTTTTCCTCTTATGGCTTAAGAAAATACCGTCTCTGAGAACTAATGATGTCTTCAGAGACAGGACTAAGGGCATACTCCCACCGGATCCCGTTCATTAATCAAATGGCTCTGAAAATCGTCCTGTCAGGAAAAGCAAGCAGGAGATACAACCTGCCCCACCTAAACCCGAGAGATCTGCAGCCCCAAACTCCCTTCCCCATGCTGAAGTATTGACAGGCATCTCCATTTCCCCCGACAAAATGATAGGAAACCAGGCCTGAAACAGGGTACAGATTTAGGAAATTGTCCAAAAGGTAGGAGAAGGAATTGGGCTGCTGCTCACCTTGAATGAAGAGATGTGGAGCTCCTCAAAGGAGAAGATAGAAGAAAGTATGAAGTCAAGGGCAGGAAGTGAGGGAAGAACTCAAGCCTCTTTATAAAAGACTCACCCTCAAAGATACTTTCCCACCAAGTTTTTGGAAAAGATGTATTTAGCTTATAGCTTCATGTTTTCCTTTCCTGTGTTTATGTTTTCCTTTTATTTTAAAGCAACATTTTGGAGGACCCAACATGGCGGCCAGCGGGGAGGCAGCACTTTCAGTACCTCCTCATTACCGGGATCAGAGAGACGCATTAATACGCCTAGATTCTTCCTTCTAAGAAACTTCTAGCAAAATTCCGCTGAAAGGAGACCTGCCGGGAATTAGTAAGTTTATTGGAGGTGAAAGTTTGCCCCAGACTAGTGAATCTTGGCCACGTGGCGCAGAGGTCCAGTCCCGCCGGCCGCCAACGAACGGCCGCCGCCCGCCCATTGCGGCGAACGTTCAAAAGGCCCCCGCCGGCCCGGATCTGTGAATGGCCCCCGCCTGCCCGGCTCAGCGAACGGCCACCGCCCGCCCGGCTCAGCAGACGACGTGAAGGGACTCTAACCAAGCCTTTATGAAATAGCGAACCGGGAACTAAAACCAGAGATTGAGTCAGACCAGAGACAAGCCAGTCCCACCCCTCCCTTCGGACACTCCGGCTAGGAGCCTGGGGCCTGCCATAGCAGAGAGGTGACATCACCAGAGTTCGGCCAACGAGATTCCTTCCCAGCGGAATCCACTTTAGCAGGACACAAGGGGCAGAGCCGCCCCCCCGCGCCTGCAAGGTAGGCGGACCTGCTACCGACCGGCAGAACAGGCCCAGTGGCCTGCCGGTGTGATAGGCACATTGCCCCAATTGGAGGAGGGGCAGAGCCGCTGCCCGCGAGGGAGACTTTGCAACTATACAAGAGCAATATAAATTTATAGGGGGAAAATTCAATAACACAACAGTTTCACCAAGCAGAAAGAAACACGAACAGTATGAAAAGACAAGGAAAGAAAGGACCACAAGCAATGCAGGTCAACTCAACGATAGAAGAGGTAATATCTGCAGCAGATGGAATGTCAGATAAAGAATTCAGGATATACATGCTTCAGATGATCTGGAGTCTCAAGGAAGACATTAGACAGCAAAATCAGACAATAAAAGATCACTTCAACAATGAATTACATAAACAAATCCAAGAAGCCAAAGATCAACTATACAGGGAGATAGAGGTTATAAAAAACAAACAAACAGAAATCCTAGAAATGCAGGAAGCAATAAACCAACTTAAAAACTCAATTGAGAATACTACCAGCAGGGTACAACACTTAGAAGATAGAACATCAGACAATGAAGACAAAGTATTTCAACTTGAAAAGAACATAGACAGCTCAGCAAGACTGTTAAGAAACCATGAGCAGAACATCCAAGAAATATGGGATAACATAAAGAGACCAAACTTAAGAGTCATTGGGATACGGGAAGGTATAGAGGTCCAAACCAAAGGAATGAGCAATCTATTCAATGAAATAATACGAGAAAACTTCCCAAACTTGAAGAATGAGACAGAATCCCAAATCCTAGAAGCCTACAGGACGTCAAATGTGCAAAATCATAAGAGATCCACACCTAGACACATTATAATGAAGATGCCCAACATACAGAATAAGGAGAGAATTTTAAAAGCTACAAGAGAAAGGAAGCAGATTACATTTAGGGGTAAACCAATCAGGATAACAGCTGACCTTTCAACACAGACTCTGAAAGCTAGAAGATCCTGGAATAACATATTTCAAACACTGAAAGAAAATGGGTTCCAACCAAGAATTGTGTATCCAGCGAAATTAAGCTTCAGGATGGAAGATGAAATTAAAACCTCCCATGATAAACAAAAATTAAAAGAATTTGCAGCTAGAAAACCATCTCTTCAAAACATCCTCAGCAAAACATTACAGGAAGAGGAAATGGAAAATAACATGAAAACCAACAGTGGGAGGTAGGACAGTAAAGGGGGGGAAAATAATCAAAGAGTAAAACAAACCATGTTTAATAACATAAATAAACAAATATGGCTGGAAGAACAACCCATATCTCAATAATAACCCTAAATGTTAATGGCTTAAACTCACCAATTAAGAGACACAGGCTAGTAGAATGGATCACAAAACAAGACCCAACAATATGCTGCCTACAGGAGACGCATTTGATAGGAAAAGACATACATAGACTGAAGGTGAAAGGTTGGGAAATATCATATCACTCATATGGACTTCAGAAACAAGCAGGAGTGTCCATACTCATATCAAATAAAATAGATTTCATGCCAAAGTTAATCAAAAGGGATAAAGAGGGACACTACATACTGCTCAAGGGAACCATACACCAACAAGACATAACAATCATAAATTTGTATGCCCCAAACAATGGTGCAGCTATGTTCATCAAACAAACTCTTCTCAAGTTCAAGAGTCTAATAGACCACCATACAATAATCATGGGAGACTTCAACACACCTCTCTCACCACTGGACAGATCTTCCAAACAAAAGTTGAATAAGGAAACTATAGAACTCAATAACACAATTAATAACCTAGACTTAATTGACATATATAGAATATACCACCCAACATCAAGCAGTTACACTTTTTTCTCAGCAGCACATGGATCCTTCTCAAAAATAGATCAGATATTATGTCACAGGGCAACTCTTAGACAATATAAAGGAGTAGAGATAATACCATGCATCTTATCTGATCATAATGGAATGAAACTGAAAATCAACAATAAAAGAAGAAAGGAAAAATCATGCATCACTTGGAGAATGAACAATAGGTTACTGAATGATCAATGGGTTATAGAAGACATCAAGGAGGAAATTAAAAAATTCTTAGAGATAAATGAAAACACAGACACAACATATCAGAATCTATGGGACACACTGAAAGCAGTTCTAAGAGGAAAATTCATTGCTTGGAGTTCATTCCTTAAAAAAAGAAAAAACCAACAAATAAATGATCTCATACTTCATCTCAAAATCCTAGAAAAAGAAGAGCAAAACAACAGCAAAAGAAGTAGAAGGCAAGAAATCATTAAAATCAGAGCTGAAATTAATGAAATCGAAACAAAAGAAACAATTGAAAAAATTGACAAAACTAAAAGTTGGTTCTTTGAAAAAATAAATAAAATCGACAGACCCTTAGCCATGCTAACAAAGAGAAGAAGAGAGAGAACTCAAATTACTAGCATACGGGATGAAAAAGGCAATATCACAACAGACACTTCAGAAATACAGAAGATAATCAGAAATTATTTGAATCCTTATACTCCAATAAAATAGAAAATAGTGAAGGCAACGATAAATTTCTTAAGACATATGATCTGCCCAGATTGAGTCAGGAGGATATAGACAACCTAAACAGACCAATATCAATTGAGGAAATAGAAGAAACCATCAAAAGACTACCAACTAAGAAAAGCCCAGGACTGGATGGGTATACAGCAGAGTTTTACAAAACCTTTAAAGAGGAGCTAATACCAATACTTTTCAAGCTACTTCAGGAAATAGAAAAAGAGGGAGAAATTCCAAATTCATTCTACGAGGCCAACATCACCCTGATTCCTAAACCAGACAAAGACACTTCAAAGAAATAAAACTACAGACCAATATCTCTAATGAACCTAGATGCAAAAATCCTCAATAAAATTCTGGCGAATCGAATACAAAAACATATCAAAAAAATTGTGCACCATGACCAAGTAGGATTCATCCCTGGGATGCAAGGCTGGTTCAATATACGGAAACCAATAAATGTTATTCACCACATCAATAGACTTAAAAATAAGAACCATATGATCATCTCGATAGATGCAGAAAAAGCATTCGACAAAGTACAGCATCCCTTTATGTTCAAAACTCTAGAAAAACTAGGGATAACAGGAACATACTTCAATATTGTAAAAGCAATCTATGCTAAGCCTCAGGCTAGCATCATTCTGAATAGAGAAAAATTGAAGGCATTCCCTCTAAAATCTGGAACAAGACAGGGATGCCCTCTCACCACTTCTGTTCAACATAGTTCTCGAAACATTCTGTTCAACATAGTTCTCGAAACACTGGCCAGAGCAATTAGACAGATGAAAGAAATTAAAGGCATAAAAATAGGAAAAGAAGAACTTAAATTATCACTATTTGCAGAACACATGATTCTATACCTAGCAGACCCAAAAGGGTCTACAAAGAAACTATTAGAGCTAATAAATGAATTCATCCAAGTGGCAGGATATAAAATCAACATGCATAAATCAAAGGCATTCCTGTATATCAGCAACAAATCCTCTGAAATGGAAATGAGGACAACCACTCCATTCACAATATCCTCAAAAAAAATAAAATACTTGGGAATCAACCTAACAAAAGAGGTGAAAGACTTATACAATGAAAACTACAGAACCCTAAAGAGAGAAATAGAAGAAGATCTTAGAAGATGGAAAAATATACCCTGTTCATGGATAGGCAGAACTAACATCATCAAAATGGCGATATTACCAAAAGTTCTCTATAGGTTTAATGCAATGCCAATCAAAATCCCAACGGCATTTCTTGTAGAAATAGAGAAAGCAATCATGAAATTCATATGGAAAAATAAAAGACCCAGAATAGCAAAAACAATGCTAAGAAGGAAGTGTGAATCAGGCGGTATAGCGATACCAGACCTCAAACTATACTACAGAGCAATAGTAACAAAAACAGCATGGTACTGGTACCAAAACAGGCAGGTGGACCAATGGTACAGAATAGAGGACACAGAAACCAATCCACAAAACTACAACTATCTTATATTTGATAAAGGAGCTAAAAGCATGTAATGGAGGAAGGATAGCATCTTCAACAAATGGTGCTGGGAAAACTGGAAATCCATATTCAACAAAATGAAACTGAATCCCTTTCTCTCGCCATGCACAAAAGTTAATTCAAAATGGATCAAGGAGCTTGATATCAAATCAGAGACATGGCGTCTGATACAAGAAAAAGTTGGCTACGATCTACATACTGTGGGGTCAGGCTCCAAATTCCTCAATAGGACTCCCATAGCACAAGAGGTAATAACTAGAATCAACAAATGGGACTTACTCAAACTAAAAAGTTTTTTCTCATTAAAAGAAACAATAAGAGAGGTAAATAGGGAGCCTACATCCTGGGAACAAATCTTTACTCCTCACACTTCAGATAGAGCCCTAATATCCAGAGTATACAAAGAACTCAAAAAATTAAACAATAAGAAAATGAATAACCCAATCAACAAATGGGCCAAGGACCTGAACAGACACTTCTCAGAGGAGGACATACAATCAATCAATAAGTACATGAAAAAATGCTCACCATCTCTAGCAGTCAGAGAAATGCAAATCAAAACCACCCTAAGATACCATCTCACTCCAGTAAGATTGGCAGCCATTATGAAGTCAAACAACAACAAGTGCTGGCGAGGATGTGGGGAAAAGGGTACACTTGTACATCGCTGGTGGGACTGCAAATTGGTGCAGCCAATTTGGAAAGCAGTATGGAGATTTCTTGGAAAGCTGGGAATGGAACCACCATTTGACCCAGCTATTCCCCTTCTTGGTCTATTCCCTAAAGACCTAAAAAGAGCATGCTACAGGGACACTGCTACATTGATGTTCATAGCAGCACAATTCACAATAGCAAGACTGTGGAACCAACCTAGATGCCCTTCAATAGACAAATGGATAAAAAATGTGGCATTTACACACAATGGAGTATTACTCCGCATTAAAAAATGACAAAATCATAGAATTTGCAGGGAAATGGATGGCATTAGAACAGATTATGCTAAGTGAAGCTAGCCAATCCCTAAAAAACAAATGCCAAATGTTTTCTTTGATATAAGGAGAGTAACTAAGAACAGAGTTGGGAGGAAGAGCATGAGAAGAAGATTAACATTAAACAGGGGTGAGAGGTGGGAGGGAAAAGGAAAGAGAAGGGAAATTGCATGGAAATGGAAGGAGACCCTCATGGTTATACAAAATTACATACAAGAGGAAGTGAGGGGAAAATAATACAAGGGGGAGAAATGAATGACAGTAGAGGGGGTAGAGAGAGAAGAGGGGAGGGGAGGGGATGGGGGATAGTAGAGGATAGGAAAGGCAGCAGAATACAACAGACACTAGTATAGCAATATGTAAAACAGTGGATATGTAACCGATGTGATGCTGCAATCTGTATACGGGGTAAAAATGGGAGTTCATAACCCACTTGAATCAAAGTGTGAAATATGATATGTCAAGAACTATGTAATGTTTTGAACAGCCAACAATAAAAATTAAAGATAAATAAATAAATAAATAAAACAGGTCACCTGAAAAAAAATAAATAAATAAAAATAAAGCATATATTTTATTGGAAACATAATATACATGCCAGACATGTGTGCCCAAGTGTATGATCTAATCTGATGGGTTTCTTCCTATGTATGCACCTCTGCATCTCCAACTCCCAGATTAAATAGATTAAGTCAGAGACTCTCTTTATCCCACCTACTAGCTAGCTACTGCCCATCTCTTTCTTAAAGGTAACTACTGACCTGGATTCCTGTTAGAACTGAGTGGATCATACAAGCCCCCATTCCCATAGAGAACAAGAAAAACTTGATAGATTTCAAAAGTCATACATCTAAAGGCCCTCAGAGCCCTGCAGAAACAATGAGGACTTGTGGGGGTGAAATTCCATGGAGGAAAACATTGCAGAGGTGAGCGAGGGTGGCTGCCCCAGGGATATTTGCTGATTCTGGGCATGGGCCAGAGGCTGGGAATTGGGGTTGAGTCAAAACAGTGCAATGACATTAGAGCGAGTGTAAAGAACATGGTAGAAAGAGCTTATAGCAGATGCAGGAACCTAACCTCGTATTTCCATTTGTAGCAGGAGCTCAGTATTCATTAATTCAGTGTTCACAGGAACTCAAAGGGATAGAGTGACTGAAATGGAATGGCTTCAAACTGATGACATTTTTCTCTTAAGACATTGCTATACTTTGAAGCTGCATAGAACAGAAAGAGAAAGAGCTAAGCCTGAACTCAGAAAAGCACCGTAGATTTTCCAACAGCCTTTCAGTGCTTAGGAGACAAAGAAGCATTATGAAGAAGGGTCTGGAGAATTATAGATAGGACTCCTCAATATTTGAGGTTATTAATCATACTGGAAATATT
Organism: Marmota flaviventris; assembly: GCF_047511675.1. Lineage (NCBI taxonomy): Eukaryota > Metazoa > Chordata > Mammalia > Rodentia > Sciuridae > Marmota > Marmota flaviventris. The sequence continues at coordinate 18,124,412 of NC_092501.1, forward strand.
ATTTTGAATCTTATTTTCCTTTGATTTGTTGTTATTATGTAAAAATATTACAGATTTTTAATGTTACCATTATTCCTACTGAGTTGACACATTTAAATTTCCTGTAGTTTCTCTTGACTTTTCTATGTTGATCTACATGATAACAATTCTGGATAGAAGAGGTACTTACAGGCATACTTTTCTCATTTCTGATTATTTAGGCAAGATTTTGCCATTTAACAATTAAGCATGATGTTTAGTAAAGAGTTTTGATAAATAGATTTATTAGATTATAAAACTACTTTCCCATTCTTGATGTTTTAAGAACTTTTACTGTGATGGGGGATTAATTATGTAAATATATTTATTGAGATTATTATGGTTCTTTCTTATTGTATTAATGTGGTCAATTATATTGATCAATAATTACATATGAACAAAATTTATAAACTTTGTTTGCAAACTCTGTTGCTGAAGTAAAACCAATCACCTCACACATACACACACATACACACATACAGATCACTAGAATTGATTTGCTAATTTTTAGTTTAAACTTTTTATTTATGTGCCTGAGATTTTATTGTAACTTTTCTTTCACTTTTTTTTCTTTTAGTTACTTTCTGTAGTCCTCTTTGTGTCAGGCTTTGGTATCAAGTTTATGCCATCCTCATAAAGTAAATTTGGGTCTATAGCCAAATAGAGCCTACAACAGCATAGAATTTCTGTTGTTTCTCTTTAAAAATTTGAAAGAATTTACTAGAGAAGACATCTGGGCCTAGAGGTTTCTTTGTAGATGAGCTCTTACTGTAGATTCTACGATCTTCTATGTTTTTATTACATCAATTTTCATTCTTTATTATTTTCCCTCACCTTCACTTGGGACCTACTAACAGTTATTTCATAACTTCTCAAGATTGCGGCTGAGATGTTTTTTCAGCTTTTCTTTGTATTAGCATAAGCATTTAGATCTGAAAGTTTGCCCTTAACCAGAATATTCAGCTTTCTCAAAAGTCTCATGTCGTATTTTCATTTTCATTTAGTTTGAAATATTCTATAATTTCATTTGTGACTTTATTTTCAATCCATGGGTCATTTAAAAATGTTGCTTAATTTCCAAGTAGATTGGGATGGTCTAGTGTTCCATTATTGATATTTGGCTTGATAGTCTGAATCACATTGCTCATTTAAAATATATTGACATTTGCTTTATGTTTCTGCTTATCATCAAGCTTTGTTCAATGTGCATTTGGTGGAATGTGCATCCTGTCATTGCTGGCGTAGTGCATATTGACAGTTAGATCAAGTTTGTTGAATTGTATTTTTTCAGATCTTCTATGTCCTTACTGAGATTTTGATCCACTTGCTCTGTCAGTTCCTGAGAGTTTTTTTTAATGTGTCCTACTGTGATTGCACCTTTGTCTATTCTTTAACTTTTTTCTTGCAAATTGCCTATTGGTCATTTTAAATTTAAATCTTAGGTTTATAGAAAATAGAGCAGATAGTGCAGACTTCCCTTAGAATCCCTCCCTCTACCTCACGTGGAGATTCTTCTGTTTTTACATTTTGCATTAGTGTGATAATTTGTTATGACTAATAAAGCAACATTGAGCCATGATTATTTTTAAACTTTTTTTTTTCAGTTGCAGATGGACATAATACCTTTCTTTTATTTATTTTTTTTAATGCGGTGCTGAAAATTGAACCCAGTGCCTCATGTGTGCTCTATCACTGAGCTACAACCCCTGCCCCTGAACCATCATTATTAACAAAAGGCCCTAGTTTATACCTGGTGCATTCTCTGTGTTATATGGTTCTGAGTTCCAACAAATGCATAATGCAATTTATATGCCATTGTCACATGGAATAGCTTCACAGCCTTACACATCTCCTATGCTCCACCTGTTCATCCCTCCCCTCCCCCAGTCTTCTGGCAATCACATCACTGAATCTTTTAGTGTTTCCATGCTTTTGTCTTTTCCAGAGTGTCATGTAGTTGGAATCATATTGTGTGTCATCCTTTCAAACTGGTTTATTTCAAATAGAAAATGCATTTAAGTTTACACCATGCTCTTTTGAGGCTTTATGGTTGATTTATTTTTATTGTTGAATAATATTTCATTTTATGGATGTGCCACAGTTTGTTTACCTCATCACCTCCTGAAGGATGACTTGGTAGCTTACGGTTTTTTGGCAATTATGCATAAAGCTTCTACTCATGTGCAGGTTCTTGTGTAGATGTAAGTTTTCAATTTTAGGTGGTAAGCACCTAGTAGCATGATGACTGAATCGTAAGATAAGACTGTGCTTAGCTTGTTACGAAAATGCCAAACTATCTTCCAAAATGGTTGTTCTGTTTTTCATTCTCACCAGCAATAAGTGAGAGTTCCTATTCCTGCATCCTCCCTGGTATTTGGTATTATCAGTGCTTTGGGTTTTAGTCTTTCTAATAGGTGTGCAGTGGTATCTCATTGTGCATCTTTTCATATATCTATTTTCATGTGCATGTGTGTGTGCACACATGTGTGTATCTGATGTATATATATATTCAGATTTTTAAACTATTTTTTAAATTTTGTTTGTCTTCTTAGTTTGGAGTTTCAGCATTGTTTGTTTTGCATAAAAATCTTTTATAAGCTCTGCAGTTGGCTAATATTTTCTCCCAGTCTATAATTTGTCTTTTCATTCTCTTCGTCTTCCTTTACTTTTACCATTTTTACTTTATATACTTTGAAGCTATACTTATAGGTGGAGGCACATTTAGAAATTTTATCTTATTTTTGGATTGACCCTTCTATGATTATGAAAATTCCCCCTTAAACTCAAACAATGCTTTTCTCCCCGAAACCTAATTCATCTGATATGACTACGGTTACACTAGATGTACATGTGTCTGTTACATATATTGGTACGTGTATAATTTCAACTCTTTTATTTTTAGTCATTACATGCTCTTTTATTGAAGGTGTGTTTCTAGTCAGCAGCATGTATTTAGGTTTAATCTTGTTTTCATCATCTGACATTTTTTATTTGTTTTAAATTGGTCTACATGTCATTTATATTACTGTAACTGTGTGTTCTATCATACAATACAATTATATACAGTTAATATTATGTAAACATACAATCACTTAATTACTGATGGATTTATATTTACCAGATTTTCTATCAATTTTAATTTTCTACTTCTCTCCTTTCTTTCATTTTTTGGACTAAAGGTTTCTTTCATAATTTTGTCCCCCTGCCCCTTTATACATTTCTTGGTTGGGCATTCTTATCTTTCTGTGGTTGCTCTAGAGATTCAAATCATCCTTGGCTTATGGCATTCTCATATATTATTTTGCCACTTTCTAGACAACGACGGGCCTTTAGAGTAATTCAACTCCATTTGCTTCTCCCACTTCATGTGTACATTTTTATCCATATATAAATCAATCCTTATTTTTTCCACAGTAAATCATCATTTTACAATAGTATATATCTACATTCACTTAAATATTTCTTCTAGAAATTTTAAGGAGCTTTAAACAATCTTTTCCTGTTTTGGGTTTTTTTTTGTTGTTGTTGTTGTTGTTGTTGAGGAAATGCCTTAATTTCCCATTCACTATATAAGGATTCTTTTTTCTTCTGGATATTGAGTTCTGGATTGACAGGTTCTCCCCCCAGAACTTGAAATGTTATTCTGTTTTTCCTGGCTTCTATTGTTTCTGTTCAGATGTCAGTTGTCATTCTCGTTGTCCTTTGAAATGATTTTTTCCTTCTTACTGATATTATTATTTTCTCTTTCCCTTGGTTTTTGGCAGTTTTACTGTTTGTGCCTAAACATGCTTTCACTTAAATATGTCCTACTTGGAAAGTTAGTAAAAAATTATTTTACCATGGTTTGATGCCTTTCACCACCTTTCATCAATTCTTTGCCATTCTGTTTAAGTGTTGCTTCTCCTTCATTTTCTCTTTTCCTTCCCTTTTGTGAATCACATCATGTGCTGTTAGACTACATGGTATTCCCTATATGTCCCTTATTCTATTTTTATGCTTTATGCTTTATCCTCTCTGCATTTCTGAATGGAAATTTTCTATTAAAATTCCTTACAGATGAGTAATTGAGAATACATTTGCCTTGTTCTTTTGGTAAATAGCTAGAATAGCAGCATAATGCCTCAAACCAGTGAGGGATTTCATGGCTGTGAGGCTCTTTTTCAGATTTTGTAAGGCTTGGCCAACCTCTAATTCAACCCCACTTCTATGTGATAACCCTTGAATAATCCCACCTGAAAATGTTGTGTCTTCCTGGATTGCTCCTTTTTAGTCTTGGATGACAATTTTTTTTTCTCTCCTATAAGTATTAGATTGCTAAAAGTGCCGCTTAGATTTTCAGTCTTATTCTGCTCTTCCTTAAGCAGATTATATTCTTATATTCTCCCCCACCCCTCACCTCTCTCCTTATCCATCTCATCCTCCCTCGCTTTGTTTAAGAGATAGCAAATGCCTCAAGGAAATCACTCTCTAGGGCTCACCTTTCTGCATACTCTTTCAGTGTATCTTAGCCCCTCAAGTTCTGCTAACTTGGGAATCTCTCCAGTGCTTTCAAATAGACCATATTTAAAATTTTTACTCAACAAAGCAGATGCTTAGAATACATAATTAATTAATAGAATGTGTAATTCTTTCTAGATGTCTGTCTTGTTTGGCTAAAGTGTAACCTCCCTCAGGGCTAGGACAAACTTGCCTTTTGCACAACCACAACCTGAATAATTAACTCAGTGCTTGGTATTAGGTACATGCTCAGTGAATTTTAACTGTCTTCGGAAAGAAAGAAGGAAAGAAAGAAAGGGGCAACTTTAAGAGAAAGTTCTCCTTAGAGAAGAAATAATATAAAAACAAACAACAATTATGGAAGATTCTAGAAACTGAATGTGCTTGAGTTGCTTATGATCACCAGACTGCGCTGGAGAGGGACTCAGATGTTTCTGAACTTAACAATTTGCTCACTCTCCCCATTCTCCACCTTCCATATTACTCTGTCCCAGTGGAAATGTAAATCTCATATTAGGGGCTCCTGGTCTCCCTGAGTTCCATGTGACACTAAATGAATTGTTAACAGAATAATCTAAAGAGGAACCAGGGTAGTAGTTTATGTGAAACAACAGTAATGCTCAAATTAAAGCTATAAATCAACCATGCAAATGAGCTTGTGCCCAGGGCAGAAATGCAATCAAACAGCCAGCAGAAGGAAACTTAATAAACCTTGCCTCTTTTTCTATTACCTTGTGGCAAGTTTCTTGAGAGTTGGGTCTCAGGAGGACACCAAGAGAGAGTAGCTCCAGGCACTCCAGTATTTCTCATAGCAACTGTACCGGGACCTGGCAATATTATAACCTGCCAGGGAGGGCTAAGCACTTTACATCTGTGTCTGCATCAAAAACCATTAAATACGCATCTGATCAAGATAATAGTCAGGAATATGAAGCACCTATGGGGAACATTTGCTTGAAATTATGGTCACATTACATGCTTTTTCTCTGAAATAGCTTTGGGTCTGAAACTCTCACAAGAGTGTTGGCTAGGGAATGAAGACAGTTTAAAGAAGAATGACTGTCAACAGTTTAGGTGAAGAATGGGGATACAGACCAAAAGCCAGGGTTAGTTACCAAAGACAGGACATGATCCTGCCCCTGAAATCTGATATGTATCATTTGCTAGTGTCCATAGAACCCTAAGTATCAAATGACTGTACATCCTGGTTTGCCCAAGATGGTCTCATTTTATACCTATTGTTCCATATAATCGTTACTAGCACCCCCTTTTATTCTTACAAGTGTCCTGGTTAGGATAATAAATTAATTATATGGCCACTGTATAAAGTAAGGATCTTCAAATCATTCACCTCTCAGGTAAATCAAGCACTCAGACTATTAATTATCGTACAGTTCAGTGGCACAGGAGTACTGGCAGCTCATAGCCCACATCTCTTTCCATTAATGAAGGCAGTGAGTTCTCTGTTTCTGGAATTATTCAGGCAAAAGCTAGATAAGGAGATGAAGTAAAGGATATCTGGATAGAAAACAGAGGCCCAAGTCGATGACTTTGTGGGGTTCCTTCTTTCCCTGAGATGTAGCAAGCCTGAGAAACAAACCCAGAGGAGGTAGCTTCTCAAGTTTCTGCAAGAAGGTGGCAGCAGAAGAAGAGTCCAGTGTCCATTTACTCCTTCTTACTAGAGACTGATGGGAGAAAAAGAAGTAAAACAGAAGTAAAATGTGAGGGTGGTTCTGGGTGCTGCTCACCCACCTCAACTCCAGACCAGGCAAGAGGGTTCTGATTAGATGCAAAAATTCAAGTGTATATCAGCACCAATGTATTTGGCTCAGCCAGGACAAGACAGCTTTCACCACAGTATTTAAATTTCAGTGACTTAGAGTGTCAACATTTTATTTTTCTGTCTGCTACATGCATTGGCTGGGAGCTATTGACAGTGTCCTCCTGACTCAGGATTCCCAGATTTCTTTGGTAAATGAAGCAGCAAAAAAAAAAAAAAAAAAAAAAAAAAAGTAACATAGTGAATCACTTCCACTGGTTCTGGAAGTTTCTGATGGCTAGGACACAGGTTACAACTGCTCACATTTCATGGGCCACAGAAAGTCACATGGATACACCTAATTTCTTAGGGAACAGAAGTTAGACCATTGTCATGGAAGACAAAACAGGAAATATTTGAGAATAGCACCAACTGCAAGATTATGAGAAAGAGTCTACAGGAGGCACTCCAAAGTGCCTGGTACACAGACACAGAGGAGCCCAGCACCTGCCAGCTCCCTGCAGAGAAATGCCCTAGTCTGGAGTCCTTCTGTCCCAGCTCCCCTGTTCTTCCTTTCTGACCAGACTCCAGAGATTGCTTAGTCGGTGGCTTCAGAAGATGAAAAGACCTGGCTAGTATTCCTCAGACAGGTGAAGAGTTATTACATGAATCACAGGAAAGGGCTTCCTTGTCATGCCCTGGCCTGAGCGTGTCCACACTGCGGCAGCAGCGGCTGCACCACTCACATTGATGTGACATTGACTAGGAGCCAGGCCCTTTGCGTATGCATATCATGTGTTTAATCTTCCCAACAGCTATGTAAGATAGTTAGGACTGGCACACTTTTTTACAGGAGAGACAACTGAGGCAGAAAGAGTAAGGTAACTCCCTGCAGATGGATAGTTAGTGTCAGGACTGGGACGAAACCCTGGCTCTTGGCTCTAGCATGCATGTTCCTTTGCTCATATGCTGGACACACAGGCCGAGGCAAAGATGGACCCTCCCCACTCGACAAGAGCTAATGGCATATATGTACTAGAATGTTGTTTTCCAGGGCATGAATCCATGAAGACTTAGGAAATGACTTTATTGATACCGAAAGCGTATTAAACAGCATCAGACACTGTGTTAGGGAGGGCATTTCCTTTTCATTACTGAATTCTCTCTGTTTCCCAATCTCCCAATATATCATGAGGAAGGCCTGGATGTCAGAGACTCTGGCACTGACCATGACTTGCTGATCCCACTTTGGAGGAAGAGAAAGGCCTCAGACACAGCCTACTCCAGGCCACAGGGCCCCATGGGTAGAACATTGTTTTGTCTTCGTTGTTTGTTTTTTATTTTATTTTTACCTTCTCTTGATGGGAAGTAATGCTATCTTTCCATTTATGGCAGTGATATGGTTTCATTTTAAACTATTTTTGTTTAAGTTAAAAAAAAAAAGAGCAAGCTGTTCTAATAAAGCAGAAAGTAAAGAGTATGGGCTATAGGCAGAAGACCCTGAACAGTACAGCAGCAAGTCAAGAACTGGGATTTGGGAAACAGCGTTGGGGAGGGATGGTTTGTAGAGCAACAAGCTGGACTCTGAGTAGATGACAAGAGAGTCTTTTCCTCTGCCCAGATGCTGTTCAATGCCAGTGAGCATAGAAGACATTAAATAAGAATCTCCTCTGTTCCAACCTGACATGTTAATATCTCTCTGAACTCTGAGAAACTACAAATTTAAGATGAAATAAACCTGAGAGAAATCAGTGAAGTGAAATGAAGAGGCTTTTTGGTGAACAGGAGGAAAAAGAGCCTCAGATCAAATTGGTAATGAGCTTTGTGACCTGGGCACATTTTCTACTGCCCCAGAGCCTTTGGACCATTATCCACAAACTGGGTGAAATAAAACCTATTTCACAGAGCTCTTGTGATTATTAAGTCATATAAGAGGAAAGATACTTCCTGACTCACCTTGTTGGCTCTTGGGAAGATCAAGCATCACCCCATAAGTTTTTAACAACTTTACCATGTGTTGGGAAGTCAGAGGATAGCCTTGGTTTTGACTCTCACACAGCCCAGGTGAATTGGAAAGCTCACCAAGAGTGGCCAGAGAAACAAAACCATGCAATTTCCATTTATTGAGGAGGCCAGAGGTATTGAGTTAAGTGTTATACATGCATAATCCCATTTCATCTTGATGATAGATCTGTGAAGATTATTTACATTATTCCCATTTTATAGATGAGAATCTCGAGACTTAGAGGCATAAGGAATTTATATAGTTATGGAATCCATGAATGGCAAAGCCAGGACTCAAACTCTGTTTTCTTCTTACACAGAAATTATCCAGGTAAATAAGGGTGGGATGGATTTTAGCAAGGAAGATAAAACTTTAGTAAAAGTACTTAGAGAGCCAGTCTTGTGTCAACCACAGCATCTTGTGAATTGTGAAGTGAAACTTGTGGATGCTCATTATTATCCCTAGTGTAGCATTTCCAGGCTCACAATTCCCCTGTGGTGCATTTGAAATTCTCCAAAGTTCCCGTGCAAGGAGGGAACTTTGCATGAGGGACCTCCATTATTAGAGCAATGCTCCTCAGTGCTTCCCAAGATTTGAAGATATAAGAATCACCCCAGGAATCTGGTTAAAATGCAACCTCCAAGTCAGTAGGTGCAGCCTAATAGCCTCCTTCAGGAGAAAGCAGGGCAAGAAGCCCAGTACAGCAGCTTCAGCACAGACTGTGGCTCCTCTGTCCCCACCAGAAGTCAGTCAGAGGGCAGCTGACTGGCTGGTCTGAGTAGCCATTAACTTTTACAAGTCACTACCATAGTGCTCCCTGGATAATCAGGCCATAGTGAAGTGGTTGTTATTGAGGCTAATGAAAAAGCACGTGAAACACGCAGTTAAATAGCACTTCAGTGCTGGAAAACCATGAGGGGATAGCCAGCCTCCCACCTTTGGTAGTAGATGTTTTGCTGAATTACTTAGTTATGTCTCTTTCTCTAGCCACCTAGGTACGAGGCTGGTGCACGCTGAGCAGGTAAGGGCATCAGCCCTGCCTTGGGGTGATCTCATTTAAACCTCTCTCCTATGCAACTGATTAGGTGAAGACTCTGAAACTCAGGCCAGTCCAGTGACTGATGACCCAGATTTGATCCCAGGTCTAGGACTCAAATTCCAGTCTGGAAAGGGGTTGCTGGATGTGGGTGGGATATCTGTGCACTACCTGAAGTTGTATACAAAAGGGTGTGTGTGTGTGTGTGTGTGTGTGTGTGTGTGTGTGTATCCTTTTGGTGTGTCAAGAGAATAACTATTAAAAAAAAAAAAGAGAGACAATAACTGTTGCATCACATTCTTAAATGAACTTCTGACTCTCCCAGAAGATGGATTATAAAACAGAAAAAGAAATATCCCAGAGTGGTGATTTTTAGATCTTTCTCTTAGAGCAACCAACTTTTAATGTCAAAAATTTCCAACAATCTCAAGAGTGAATTGAGATCTCAGAGTTCATCACACAAGAAAACACATAACAACAAAAACAACTCTTCCAAACAAGTTTATAATCCAATCATCATACCATTATGTGTAAGCACTTAAACATAGGAGTGTCTCTGCCAGGTATTGCTTTAGTCTGTAGAGCACTTGATGTGCAAGTAGATTTGAAGACCACTTGCAATAACTTGGAAAGCAAACTCAGAAATGATCTAAGCTAGAGACACTTTTGGATGTGGAATTCAACAGGTCACTTAAGTTCTCAGACCTCCTTCTGAGGCCCCCAATTGAAGGCAAAGCCAGAAGCAGTGGCCCGTGCCCATTAGGGTCAGCTACAGGAGAATGAGGCAGAAGGACTGCTAATTTGAGACTAGACTGGGCAACTTCACAAGACTCTGTCTCCAAAAAACAAAAAAGGCTGGAGGTGTTAGCTCAGTGATAGAACATTCCTGGGTAGTTCAGGTCCCTTAAGGAAAAGAAAAGAAAGAAAGAGAGGGGGAACGAGGGAGGGAGAGGGAGAAAGGGAGAGAAGGAGTGAGGGAGGGAGAGGGGGAAAGGGAGAGAAGGAGTGAGGGAGTGAGGGAGTGAGGGAGACAGGGAGTGAGGGAGAGAGGGAGGGAGTGAGGGAGGGAGGGAGAGAGGGAGTGAGGGAGTGAGGGAGTGAGGGAGAGGGAAGAAAGGAAGGGAGGGAGAGAGGGAGTGAGGGAGACAGGGAGTGAGGGAGTGAGGGAGCGAGGGAGTGAGGGAGGGAGAGAGGGAGTGAGGGAGGGAGGGAGGGAGCGAGGGAGAGAGGGAGCGAGGGAGCGAGGGAGAGAGGGAGCGAGGGAGAGAGGGAGAGAGGGAGGGAGTGAGGGAGACAGGGAAGGAGGGAGGGAGGGAGGGAGGGAGAGAGGGAGTGAGGGGGAGAGGGAGCGAGGGAGAGAGGGAGTGAGGGGGAGAGGGAGTGAGGGAGTGAGGGGGAGAGGGAGTGAGGGAGTGAGGGAGTGAGGGAGAGGGAAGAAAGGAAGGGAGGGAGAGAGGGAGTGAGGGAGGGAGGGAGGGAGTGAGGGAGAGAGGGAGTGAGGGAGAGGGAAGAAAGGAAGGGAGGGAGAGAGGGAGTGAGGGAGGGAGGGAGGGAGTGAGGGAGAGAGGGAGTGAGGGAGGGAGGGAGGGAGGGAGCGAGGGAGAGAGGGAGTGAGGGGGAGAGGGAGAGAGGGAGAGAGGGAGTGAGGGGGAGATGGAGTGAGGGAGAGAGGGAGTGAGGGAGAGGGAAGGAAGGAAGGAGGAAGGGAGGGAGGGAGGGAGGGAGGGAGGGAGGGAGGCAGACCTCAGAGAGAGCACAGCTGTCCCCATGATGGCTCAGCATAGATTCTCTATTTGAAGAGAAGCTATATAATTTCTGCTGGTGTGAAATGAACAGAGCCAGGCACTCGGGGATTTAGGGCATCATTAGGTATCAGGTGGGGTAAGCCTAGGCATCTCCTGTGTTTCAGCCATGCCAAGACACAAGCCAGCCATCTCAGCAAATGCCCATGGGAGCAGCAGGGTCTGTTCCTGGACCACTGATGGATATGCAGGTGTCCGGGCAGTGCAGGTTGGCAGCGTTCTCCAGAATGCCCACGGAAGAAGCAGTCTTGCCAGAGAAGAAGTCACTGGAGCTGATAGGAACTTAGAGATGGCTCGTCCACTCTTTTCACAGATAAGAAAATTGAGATTGAGAAAGGGAATATGACTTTCTAGGAGACACAGCCGCACTTGACAAGGGTGAGTCTAGATGACAGAAATCCCAACTCATAATTCAAAATTTGTGCCAAAATACCATGTACCTGCAACAAGAGGCTGGAGGTCAGAGTTGTGTTAATCACAAGAAGCAGTTTATTCAACAGTGTAAGAACACTACCTGTGCATAAGCCAGGGTGTTGAATTCACCAGTGTAACTATTGGCTAATCCCCTCCACCTGGCAATCTATACATGTCTCAGTTTACCCATCTAACGAGAAAGAGGACAGTACAACCTCACAAGGGGGCATTATAGAGATGATATATACAAGGAACTTCTATCACTAGAAGAGAGGCCAGCATTTTCAAAGTGCTGGCCCCTCTACATTTAATCTTGGGTTATTGAGTGTTGATGTAGCTTGACCAGAGACCCAACAGGAACTGAGATTTGAATTGGGACTGTCCAGATCTAAAGCCACAGGTCAGTCTGCTTTTTCATTCTCGGTCATCTCTCTATACTATGAATACCTTCAAGAGAGCCACACACAAACATAGACCCTTCGTAAATATTTGTTCATTTGAATGCAACTAGATCCTCACCTGATGCACATATTTGGAAATGAAACACAAGAATCGGCTCCCAGCCTTCTCTGGACATTGGTTCAATGTACACACTGCAGGCTGCTGGGAGACCACATGCTGTTGACAGGCATCACAGAAAAGAAGCAGGGGATGGTACCCCGATAGCACAAACCCTTGTCTCAACGGGATGGCATGGCCATGATTCCACTTCTCTGAGTTCAGCTCTAATATACAAGTATCAATAGCTGCCTTGTCTGTCTTTCCGAGCTGGCACTAAGGAGCAAGTGAAATCCCTTATATGAAAGTGTCAGGCACTGCAGGTAAGCTTTCCTCATCACCAATATTACAATCACAGTGACAGGTAGAGAAGTCCCAAGAGAACTCCAAAGCAATTCTGCTTCAGGGGAAAACACTGCATTTAAAGAGACATGAGACAAGAAGAATCCAGGGCTACAGAATGATTTATCTTCTCCAAAGGAAATCTATCAGGCCACTCCACTGATTCCCAGTCTTAAGGCCACTGTGTGGGGGAGGGAAAGTGGTTAAAATTCATGGTCCACCCAAATTTATCTTGTAGCAACATTTAAGGGAGATTTACCTATGCAATCTAACAACATTTAAACTTTATTCTCCACCTGCCACCACCAAATTGACCCAGTTTTCATGGTGTTTGTAGCTTAGCAGCAGAGAGAAGGGAGATGCCCCACTCAATAAACACAGAAAACCTGTCAAAGGATCTGTAAAATCTAGGAACACCCCATCAGGAGCCCACTCAAATGCTCTGAATTGGATTCGTACAGTTCAAGAGGTGGAAAAGATCAGTAAATGATTTACACCACAGGGACGCACAACCTGCAAGTCTGCCCTTTCAAGTCAACTGAGAAAGTCCCTCCAGACATGTCCATTTCATCTGGACAGCTGCTCCCAGCCAGAGGGATGGGTGGGAGGCTGGGGCCAGGCCATCATCAACATCCTAGTGCACCCACAGTGTCCCCAGAGCTGGCTAGGCTACCAGGTTTGGGAGTCAAGCTGCAAAGATTCTTGGTGGCTCCCTCTCTTGGGAAGTTTCTCTAGTAGAGCTACCCAGCAATGTCCTCTCAGAGGTTAAGCCAAAAAGCCACAGAATTTCCTGATCATTCATTTTCCAAGCCACACTTATAATCAGAGCCAGAAAATTGATATCTTTTCACCCCTCTGTTTTCATGTGGAACTCTTATCAGAATTAAAGAAGCTGCAATTATAGTACCTTGTTCGGGAATACTGCAATTAGTCACCGATTCAGTGAACCATCAAATGTAATCCAAATATAAACACTAGGACAGCAGGTGCCAATCCCCTGGTGAGCTCTAGAGCTAGTGAGCCCTGCCTGTCTTTCTTGTATGACACTGTCACCTGGTGAGGGCCAGACTGGCCTCAACTCATGAAGATGAGCCAAAAGCAGACTGCCTTCCCAAATATTCGTCCACATTGAGAGCTGGACTTCTAGGCAGTGGCTTTTATCTTATCACCACCTAGAGAAACTCAGAGTGGTGATAAGAGTGGACTCAGAATGGCAAGAGAAGATAGAAAATGTGCATTGAGAGGAGAGGACATCGTCTTCCTCAGCTGGAATGACAGACTGGAAAAACCTCCTCAATTTTGGTAAAATGAATCGCTTCCAATGGCGAATGGCCCTGACCGCCATATTGGTTATAATCACAGACTCTGAAGCCAGACTCACTGACTACTTCACCACTGACAAGTGATCTCAGATAAGTTACTTAACCTGTCTGGGCCTCAATTTCCCTGTCCGACAAATGGAGATAATAGCAGAATATACTTCATAGGACTATTGTGAAGATTAAATACATAAATGCATGTAAAGAACTTGAATACTGTCTGACACAAGCTTTTTGTTATTATCACATAGCTATTTAAAGAGCACATTGTTCCCAACCTGGGAAGGTCTTAGAAGAGAGTTTTTTCCTGACTATTCTATTTTATTTTGCCCTCATTTATAAGCCACCCTTTAGGATATTGGATAAAATACAGAATACTCAGATAAATTTGAATTTCAGATACATAATTAATCATTTTTAGTATAAATATGTCCCAAATTTATCTGAGTGTCTTGGGTTTTTCTATACTAAACCTGGCAACCCTACAATCCCATTACCTGTTTCTAATTCTAGTTAGTGAAAAATGCAATTGCTATATCAATGGGCTATATCCCCAGTCCCCATTTTTAATTTTCTTAACATAATGTCTTCCTCATTGGAATGTAAGACTGTGAAAGCAGTGGTCTTATCCATCCCATTTCTATCTATATTACCAGGGCCTGGCAGAGGACCCAACCCATGGTAGGGGGTTAACTCAAAACTCTTGCTGTCATTATCTGGATAAAGAAAGGAGAAGCCATTGGCAGCCTCGTCCAACTTCTTCCTCTTATGGTCTTTCTCAAATGTTCCTTTATAAAAATCTTTCCAAGGTCTGAGCAGGTCTGAGCACTCCATGTTTGCAGTTTGGGGACACTGACCTTTCTCAGAGCTCAGACTTGGCCCCAGAGTGGGAGCACCAGCATGGGACTAGGGAATGCACAAGAGTTTTCCTTTGAACTGTGAACCATCAATTCTCTGCATTACAATTCTGCCATAAACCTGAGCTCCATAGACTACAAGAAATGGACTTGCTTTGTGGCAATGACATTGCATTTATCATTAAGGAGCTGAATGAAGGGTAGACCATTAAGCTGAGCATGATGTTTTATTAGTGTGGTTTTTCTGAGGTCTGTGACTCCACATAACACAATGAATAAAAATGACCTAAATTTCTCTTCATGAGACATTTTCAGGCTGCACTTGCTCAGCTGCCCAAGCCTGGGATGGGTTTGGTAAACAGCATCAGACTTCACGTCTTCTCTCCTCATGTAATGACACAGGCATGGCTTTCATTTCATTTTATTTAAATTTTTTTTTAGCAATTGGTAATGATTCCAATTTCTTGTCAAATGAAAATCACTCAATTTGTCACGATTTTTAGTTTAAAACAATGTTGGCTTTAAGAATTTGTGAACCAGAATGTTTGCCCTGTGTCTGAAATTGGCAACATTGGCCACAGTGTTAAAAATAAAAATAAAAATGGTGTTCCTGAGTGTGGCTGTAATTGCTCACGGCCCCTTCTGATTTGCAGTGTCCTATTTGCTATGTCAGATGTGCTGCATTTAAACAAGAAACGACTCTCTGTGCTTTGGAATTGAGTTTTAAATTGAATGGGTAGTTATCTGAGTGGCACTGTCACCTGAAAACTCTGGTTTGTGAGTGACTGATGGGCAGTGGGAGAAAGCCATTCCATCTCGCCTCCTGGATTTGGCAACATAAGGGCTTAATTATCTACATAAAAGTTAAC
The DNA here is from genome assembly GCF_047511675.1 of Marmota flaviventris. Taxonomy (NCBI): domain Eukaryota; kingdom Metazoa; phylum Chordata; class Mammalia; order Rodentia; family Sciuridae; genus Marmota; species Marmota flaviventris. Next base: position 18,139,828 of record NC_092501.1, read on the forward strand.
TACTTTGCCCTCAGGCTTCTATAACTAATTTATAGAAGAAATGGAAAAAAAGACAGTAAAATAAATGGACTTGCCCAATTGCATCTGGATGGTTATCACTGGTCTTTTCAAAAGGGGCGGCTGATGCGAACTGTGTCCTGAGTCACCTTCTCTGGATGTCACAGGGGGGAGTTGCACAATTTACAGGCGGCCATATTTTAAGGCTGTGAATATTGTGTCTCACAGGTCCCCACAGTTGTCTTCTAAATACCTGGGGGCTTTTTTCCCCCTTTAAGAGTCATAATCTCATCAGGGGAAAGAAAAATAAAAAACTATACACACATCATGTAATCCACAGGATTACAAATATTAGTGAGACATTCTTGAAATTGTAAATAATGTTGAGAGGATTATGATGAAAGAAAAAAGCATTCACTGAAATGAAAGAGTTTGTGGATATATGGAAAGTGTTAAAGCTAATATATCCAGGGACAGAAAACTTACCAAATGATGTGTGCATGATTGCAACTCTACCAGTATATCTATGTAGATGGATACCCGCAGGAAGAGAAGAATGAAAATGATAATTGTGGAGAGCTGATTGGATTAAAAGTTATTAACAATTATTTCTAATATTGCTTTTGAAAAGCAAAAATAGTTTTTAAAATAATGGCTGGAAACAAAGCAAAGGTGGAAATATAGGATCAGTTTAAATCTTTGAATATAGAATCTACTCTGATCATCTTGAACTCATTAAAAAGTTAAGGTCTAGCTTGTAGATTCCCTAAGTACTTCCCTAGAAGGAGGAAGCTGAAATCATTCAGAAAGCAACTTTCAAAAAGGAAACAGGAAGTCATCATGCTTTAGGAAAAGGAATCTCAGATATTAACCATGATAAGCTTATGAAAAGTTCAGGCCGGGGCAAAGTTCAGCCCTATTCAGAGCTCAACCAGCACCAGGTGCTGACTGCATAACTGCTCTGCAGTCCTGCCTGGGAAGGAGGGACCAGGTTGGGGAGTTGTGCACTTTCTTCACTGTTCACAGCCTTCACTCTGCTCATCCTTGACCCACAGCTCAGTCACTGTACTCAGCCCCCTCTGTTCCTGGGCAGCTTTCCCTCTACGGCTTTGACAATGCATTCTCCTCACTGTCTGGGCCCCTGGCAAAGGGACAGTGACTTCACTGGGGTCTGCTACACCTTGCTCTTGGGGAGTCCTAACTGCAGTCCTGCATCTCCCAGAGTAGCCCTGATCCGAGGGGCTGTGCTTTGAGCGCGGCAGGCTAGATGTCACCATGACACCTGTTCTAAGCCAAGGCCCAGAACTGCCAGGGTTTAGATGACCTGGTGCAGGTCCCCGTTTGCCCTTCTGCCCAGCTTTTCTGACACTCCCAGGCTTTGTGCTCCTCAGCTTTGGAAGCTCCATGCAACTCTCTACTTGGAGTCAGCAGAAAGTGGAAGTTCCCTTTCACTGAAAGCATTCTATTGTCATGAAAACAGGAGGAGGGGACGCTTATCTATTACTTAACTGCACTGTGACTTGGATAAGAGCAGAAAAGTTCTTTAACCTCTAAACCTTGGTCAAATGTAGGGACAGTCAGAATACCAACCGCCCTGGGATAGGAAGAAAAGAATACGACAAGAGTCCACATAAAACATGCAGGACAAGCTGGCACAGAGCGGGCATTTGCTGTGGTGAGCTAGAAGCATTCGTACTAATTTTCTTGTTTGTGAAACAGGAATTCTAGCGCCTGTCTTCACCACCACCCATGGCAATGCAAGGTCATATTGTCACAGTGTCCTGAGCCCTGCTGCAGTGGCATAGGTATCCCATCTGCAGTCATGGGGCTCTTGGCACCAAAAAGCTCGTGTCTGCCTCATCGTACCTGCGCAGGGACCATTGTCCTTGCCTCAGAGATGAGGGGACTGGGCCAGAGTATTTGAGTCACTTGGACAAGACCACCAAGATCATTGCTGGCAGGACTTGGTTTAAAACTAGGTTTGCCCAACTCTGAAGTCCATGTTCTTAACCCTATTTCTTAGCGCCTTTTTCAACCAGTCAAAAAATATCAGTTCTGCTATACATTACCTGAGAAAAATGGGTCAGTTATAACACATGCCAGTGAATTCAGAATTTTTAATGTGGGAGGTTTTTGTTTGTTTTGTCTTCTTTGAGTCATTTTTTATTTTACCTCTTTACCTTTTAATGCAGCATTTATGTATTGAATGTGGCTGAGCAGGGATGGGGAGAGGGTGGAGGTCACTCCAGATCACAGAGGGCCCTGGATGTTTAGACATTCTATGGCTGATGATTACTTCGATCTTTAATCAAGATTCCAGGGGCCAGGAGGGTGTGCCCATACACCTCATGAGAGGAAGGGGTTTTTTTTATGAAAGAACCCTCTCAACCCATCTGACCCTGCTGGGTCAGAGAACACTTCTGACCTTAAGCTCTTCTTCCCCGTTTTTCTTCGCTCTGGGTTGTTGAGTGAGTTGTAATCACTCTCAGCTGCATTCAGAGCCTGTTGGCCATTTTGGATATTCAGGGTTAAACACCCTATTAAAGCGATCTTTGTTTTAAAAAACAGGAGCAAGGGAAAATAAAATATGCTTTCATTAACAAGAGAAAACAATAGTAATTTCATCTACATGTTATGGTTGGGTCCTAGATTCAATGAACTCTGAATGAGATGGAAAATATAATAAGCATGATTCTGAAAATTGAATAATCAGTATTACCCATAGTTCCAATTGTAATTGATGGAAAAACAGAAATAAAATAAAAGGATTGTTTGCTATTAAACATTTCTGAGACTGTCACCTTAAAAATGGGTTTATTTCTCCAAATAGTTGCCAATTGAAATGCAGAATAAGAAACATGATTTCCAAATTCAAAATATCAAATTTAAAGTCAATTTTGGAAAAAAAAAAAAGACAAATCCAGATACTTTTAAATTTATAGGATTAATCTTCTGTCTTTCCTCCAATAACAAGTAAATTGGATCTGCAAAATTATGTTCAGTATATGATTTACAGCTGTGTAATTATTGTTTAAAGATACATGTCTTCAATCTCTTCTGTTTCCTTTTGAAACTCAAATCCATTTCAAATCTTTTGTTAATAAGCAATTTAGTTCTCAGTGAATGCTTTCTTAGTGTTGGTAATTAAGTGTTATATTTACACAAAGGAAATAATGAAATACAATCTCATCCAGAAAGAACATTCTAAAACATTCCACTGAGTGCAAAACATGACCCCACACTGTTAGCATTTCTTTTGGTAAAGCCAACAACAATTCTTTGGGCTCTTTTACAAAGATCAGAAAAGAAAGACTGGATCCTCTGAAGGTCTGTCCTTTCCAGGTGTGATAGTTGAGGAAATACTGAAGCAACTCAGTAGCAATGTAAAAGGAACATACAGCACTCCAAGTTCATTACATGATACTTGACATGAGCTCTTGCCAATATGATACAGGTTTTCTTCTTAGGCAATAAACACCTTCAGGATTTCTGCACACTTGATGCAATTATAGAAGTGATTGCTTTTTTTTAAGGTAGAAAATGGACAATCAAATTAATTAATTGACCAATATACATGTATGGGTCACCTCCTGATCATTGGGCACTTTGTCGAAAGATGCAGGAAATAAAAATCTGATCAAGATGGAGCCCACCCCCATGAATGTTCAGTCAGGTCAAGGAAACAAGATGAGTAAGGTTTTAATAAGCAAAGGAGAGCGAGTAAGAGATTCCAGTGGTGTGTAGTAGGGTAGTAGAGGGTCTAAAGGCTTGGACAAAGGAAAGAGAAGGCATATTTGAGAGAGGGATAGTATTATATCTCATTTCCTTAGAGAAATGACAGGCAGAAGAGGCACTGGTCCTAGAATCCCCCTGAGAGACGAGAGCAGAAGCAGTACAAATGACCGTCATCTGTCATGGTTTGGACTGTGCATGCATATGTGTACCTCAGGTCATTTTTCCAGTTCTCTGTTTGTCTGTGCCTTACTGTTTATCACCTACCATTCTGAGCCATAGCATGGTCCATTTGCAGGGAAAGGATGGGAATCTACACAGCCTGTCTGTGGAGAGGTATGCCATAGGAGGTCAGCATAATTCCATGGTCTAATGAAAGACATCTAAGCAGAGGAGACCCACTGAAAGAGAAGAAAGTAATTTCCATGAACTGTCTCTCCGTGTCTGATTCAAGGGTATATACATTATGCAGAAACCTGAATCAGTGAGTCTTTGAGCTGGGAACATTCATTTAATTGCATTCCATAATGTTCCTGCCAAGTCACCAGGCCCATACATTCCCCAGCTCCTGCTTTTTCAAAATTGAAATCATTCCCTTTGCAGAAACAAACTATCCGTCTCCATGAGGTCCCATCCGGTTGGTCAGAACTTCTTGCTGGGTAGTTATTTGATGGTAAATTATATTAAGAAATTAAACATAAACCCCATTGGTAATGTTGATAGTATTCTCCACACACATGAAATATTTAAAGAAAATCAGGAGTTAGGGAACTGAATTTGCATCCAAAGAACTTGTATAAGATGGATGTTCTCTGAATGCAAATGCAAGGTTTCTGTTCTAAAGACCCTCACAAATACCTAAGAGCTGACCTTTGCTTTGCTTTTTGTGACAGGGAAACATTTATTTAATAATTTCCTGTCTCAGTTGGTCCTACCCATAATCCTCTGTGATATCCAAAGGTATTTCAGAAGTCGGGGGACATTCTGAATATAGAAGCAAAAGGGTGGAACCAGCCCAAATGGTTAGCACCATCTGCTAAGGAGTCAGACACATGAATGGACAGAAGAACCCTTATTCTTTGATGGATGAGCAGACATGGTCAAATTTACAAGGTGGTTTCTCCTAAGCCATGGTATAAATAGCTTAAGGAATATGTCAAATTGGGGACAGTTGAAGCTGCTGCTTGAGGCACATCTCACTTCTATCTTCAAGTCCACTGGGCCATTCCTTACAGGTAAACAGTGCCTCTCTATCCTGGCTGCTCATTAATATGAACTTTTGAAATGTTCTAGACCTGATCAGAGCAGACCAATTAAATCAATCTTTGGTGATGGGAGAATCCAGTCATCTAAACATTTTTATAAGTGCTTACAGTCAAAAGTCTGGTCAGAATCTAGAAACAGAAGTGGGGAATTTAATCAAAATAATTTTAGCCAGTTATCAATGAATGTGGGAAGCAGCAACCACCAGTGAGCCCAGGAGACACAAAGAGAGGGGGTTAGAGCTGTTGATACTTAGGAGCTGGGAGGAGGCCCCTGCTGTCCTGTGGGGGTGTGCCACCAGCTGCTATGAGTGTCTGGACTCAAAGGAGGGACCCACCGAGCTGGAGGAGGAGGCTGACTTCTGAGGAGGAGGTGCCCGCTGGCTACTGCTTATGTCTCAGATACAACTGATCCAGGGTTTTGACAAAACTACAAACCAGAACCAGCTGCTGCTGCAGGAACCACAGGGTGAAGAGCCATTTCCAGGGTGAAGGTGGCAGGAGCAGAAAGAAAATGGAATGGAAAAAAATTCCATCCATTCAGGCTCTTCTAGCATACCCTATGGCAGAGAGGATGAAGGAGAAGTGCTGTTGGCAGAATCCCAGCCCCAGCATTTCAAAATGGAACATAGGAGGGTAGATTTAAAGTAAGAAACTGGACTCTACTAACCAGCACTGGTCACCAGGTGGTCCTAGTGGAGTGGCAGGCCTGAGAATTATCGGCTATGGGAAGTCCTAGACAACCTAGCACTCTGCTCAGGGATTCCTCCTCTCTTTTGTGTTGCCCCCAACTCTAATCAGCTCAACTCTCCCATTGCTGGTCTGCTCCCCCGGTCCCTGCATTTGCTTTCTGAGTTCCCCACCTCTGAAGAACTCCAGCCCTCCTTAGCCCTGCAGGATCCTACCCTAGGCAATCAGAGGAGAGAGGCTGAACTTTGACTTCCCCAGTTGTTTGAACTCAGGATCCCAGGTGTCACATTTCCCTGGAATCATCCGGCTCTGGTGGTCAACAAACGCTTGTGTTGATGATCTGCTCAAACAGTGGTCTTCAGCTATTGGCTTTGGCGAACACCCAAATAAGAAAATTCTGTAATCCAGTGAGGTGTGACTGAATCAAAAACATCAGCCTGTGTTGTTTCCTCTAGAGAGCCTGATTGGGTTATTTTATTAGCTGTAGAGTTCACCACTTAAAAAACACTCCATCAGTTACATAAAAAGAGAAATAAGATAGTCCTTTGTGTCCTGAGGATCTCCCACATCTAATGAGAAGCTGTAAGTCTTCATTTCGTTCATCAGAATGAGGGTCAGCAGTCTCCAGTAGCTCATTTGATAAATATATATATTGACCTCCTACCAGGGTGCGGGTAGGGTTCTAGGCATTAGACATCTCTAATGCCTAGAACATAGGAAAAGAGCTACCCTCGTGACCGGCACTTTTAACTTGGGGAATAATGAAATTTTTTTAACCACAGTAATGAACAAATAAACATATTCAATACCAGATGCTGCATTAGTTATCCATTAATGTACAACAATTTCTTCAAAACTTAGCACCTTAAAACATAAAAGACTTGTGGTCTCAAGGTTTGTGAGGGTTGGGAGTCTGGGAGCAGCGGGTTGGGAGGCTCCAGCTCAGCCTCTCTCACGAGGTTGGAGTCAAGGGCCAGGTAGCTCTGAAGTCTCACCTGAAGGTCTGTAAAGGGTTGGAGGGTCTGGTTCCAAGTTAACTCATGTGACATTATCTCAAAGCTTTGTCCCTCACCTATGGTTCTTCCCAGAGACCTGTTCACAACTCAGCAGAGTGAATGATCTAAGAGTGACTCAATTTTGGAAGTGGCATACCTTGCTTTGGATGTATTCTATTATTGGTTGTGACAGTGATCAGATGTGGGAGGAGAATGTCAGGTCATGAATGCCAGGTTGCAAGGATTGCAGGCACTCTTGGCCAGAGCCAGGTAGGGAGGAGGAGAAAAGGGGAAAGGAATAGGGAGGACAGGGGTTTGGAGTGAATACTGCTCTTGATGCAGATGGCCACAGAGGACTTCACTGACACAAAGCAGACACCTAAAGGAAGGGAGGAAGTAGCCTTGTGGCCTACATCCTAAAGGACTCCACCTTGGGTCACCTTTTCCCAGAGGTCCCTCAGTACCCGCTGTGCTTCCCCAGAGCACCTACCCTTACTGGCCAGAGGCTCTCTCTGCTGTCCTCCTCCTCCCCCTTTCACTACAGGCTGAGCTCTTCAGTGCTGCAGAAGACGTTTTGTTCATCTTTGAACCTGCATTAAAGGGTTAGTGATTGTTAGATGAATGAATGAAGTTATTCATTAGTATTCTCTGCAGTCTTTTTAAAGAATTTAGCTTGAATTGCTGTTTAACATTACTTAAAAAATAAGCTTCAATTGTCTTTTGGGGGTTTATACACTCTTGAACATAAAATCTACTTTTGTGCTATGTCAATTGCTTACAACACTGTTGGTTTATGAAGCACCATATGGAACAAAAATATGTGGTAACTTATTGAATGGGAACATTTTGTGAGAAAAAATATTTTTGTTCCCATGCAACAATGTTTCCATTAAATTGCTTCTAAATATGTAAAAAGAAAAAAAAAACTCAAGAGTGGCAATAGAATACCCTAAGGAATCTAGAAAGCATGCAAAACATCAGTATTATTTTGATAATGAAAAACAGATATGAATGATATTTCTTCATACTCTCCCCACCCCCACCCCCTTTTTTTGCAATTACTTTCTTTGTAAATATATGTCACATGTTCTGATTTACCCACAGTCATGCTACAGGCAGCCATTTATACAGAAAGATAGCAAGTCACCCACAGAAATATGCCTCCTGTGCATTTGGGAGCAAAACTATCAGCCAAAGCAACAGCATCCTTTCCTCTCATCTGACTCCAGAGGTCTCACCTAATATCTGGTTTATTATCACTCCCAAATTTTATCCCGGAGAACTCAAGGTATCAAAGCTGAGGAAACTGTAATGTGCCTACAGATCACTGCATATTTTGTTAAATGTAGATTCAGGTTCCCAAGGTCAAGGATGGGTCCTGAGTTTCACCATTTCTTGGGTGTCAGCTGTTGGATGTCAAGGTACTAAAACAAGGTTCAGAGAGTTCAAGAACTATGCTTCTGCCTATATCCATAGGTTGTTTGAAATGTCTTTTTTCTTTTCCTTCGCTTTTTTTGTTGTCAATATAATGAGGATTCCTTATAATAATCAAGAAACAAACTTCTTCTCAATTTGCAAAATAGTTCAACCATTTATTCTTCCATCAGACGATACTGATTTCAGGTCTCTGATCTTGAAATTTGATCAGTTTGAAAACCAGTTGTGTTCAGCTACGGTTTCATTTGACCAATTGCCAACGTTAAGAAATCTACAAAGTAGATTCCAAATCAAATTAAATCATTACCTCTTATCTCTAAAACAAAGGCTCTGTATTTCAAATGTTTTCAAGTTAGAAGCAAAGAGAAATAGTCATTAAGAATATAATTAAAAAGTTATATCGATCATCCCTGTTTTATTCAGTTTTTTTCGCTGCTGTGACGAAAGGATCTTACAGAACAACTATAGAGGAGGAAAAGTTTGTTTCAGGGCTCACAGTTTCAGAGGTCTTAGTCCATAGAAGGCTGGCTCCACTTATCAAGACTCAAGATAAGGCTGAACATCATGGTGGAGTGTGTGGCCGAGGGCAGCCGCTCACATCATGGTGGTCAAGAAGCAGAGAGGGGACTCCACTCTCCAGATACAAATATATACACCAAAACCACGCCCTAATTCCCACCTTCTCCAGCCATACCCTCCAACTTCAGTTACCATCAGTTGATTCCTATCAGGGGATTAAATCACTGATTGGGTTAACACTCTTACAACCCAATCATTTCTCCTCTGAACCTTCTTACATTGTCTCACACGTGAGATTTGGGGGGATACCTCACATCCAAACCATAACAATCCCATATAAAATTCTAGGTAGATAGATACCTTCTTTCTGTACCCCAACTATATAGAAGAAACAGGAATTTTACCCAAGATTTATTTCATTTTTATCAAGAAAATTTTCATGTGACATTGATCTGTTTCTCAAATTAGTGCGTAGTCTGTACAGAATTATTCACTGCATCTTTTTGATCCTTTCATGTTCAAATTGTCTTATCAAGATGTGTAAATACAGGATCAGAGATTGTTGGCTTTCGTTTATTTAAATATAAATATTTAACAAAGTAGAAAAATGTATCAGAGTGAATGGGAGCTCCCCTGGCTTGTAATCACTAAAGCAGCTCACCCCTGGGCCTTGCCCCCTACCCAAACTCCAACCCCATCCTACTCCCAGAGTTCTCACCTCTGTCTAAGTGGGAAGGTGACACTTGTGCCCACGTTGAGACTCGTTGACTACGTCTCCACAGCAACAGGACCCAGCTAGATGCTCTTCCACCAGCCAGCAAGCTGCCACTTATGAGTCATTCCAGCCCGACTCGACTTGTCTCACAGCTCTCAACGTGCCTTGCTTCCACCAATGACAACTCACAGGGTGAATCAGGGTGTCTTAAAATGTCTACTTGGGTTTGGAGTAATCCTAGATTTGCCACTTCACTTCATTGGGGGACTCGCTGCTGCCTCAAAGACGTTGAGAATCATTCTGACTTCTAAAAATCTGAAAAAGAAAAGACAATAGAAACCCTATATTATTCCTTTTTTTTTTTTTTTTTGACATGAACAGAATCTTCATGCTTGTTGCCTTCCATCCACTTTTGGTTACTTTTAACTAGTTTTCATATTTTTCCTTGAATAATGTAACTTTGACACCATCTGGATCAGAGCTCACCTAGCACATAGGAGGTGCTTCATAAATTGATTGAATAGGAAGATGAATGAAAGATGGATCCCATACATAACCTCAACCCAGGGGGTGGAAGTGGTCATCCCAATAACAAGTAACACATGTGTGTGAATAGCTAACATTTTACACAGTGTTCCTGGATGTTTGTTCACACTACCTTCATTGTGACTCCATGAAGTTGCAAGGAAATAAACCCATTTCACTGATGAGGATTGTGAGCCTCTTAAAAATATAACCAGTCTTAGTACCTATAATTATGAATGTTACATAACACTTGATAATAAATGACTGTTACTGTTTTTTTAAAAAAAAAAAAATCACAACCAGTCTTAGAACATAAAGAGTACCAAAGTCAAGAGTCCCAGACTCCAGTTTCCCATTAGCTTGGTCTACTTAGGTACCTGGTCAGCACCTCACACCTCTCACCTCAGTTTCCCCATTCAGGAAAATGAACCAGCAGAGCTACAGTGGGGAGCAGATGAAGTCATTCGGTCAAGCTCTGGTAGTAGGATGGCCCTCTGCACGTGCAAAGCATCTCACACGCATGACCTTGCTGGGGGAAGTGCAGGGAATGGGTCTGGGGTAGTCAGGATAAGTTAGACTAACAGGGGAAGTCAAGGATCCTCTCCAGCCTAGAGCATGGTGGAACCTGCAGGAAAACTCCCACAACTTTCCCAAGGATCACCCTTCCCTGGGAAAGGGCTTGAATGTTCCCACAGACAAATTGGACCTTTTTCCTATTCCCCATTAGGAAAGTTGGCATCGCCCAAGAAGTGCACTCTTTGAGGAAAGGAAGCGTGCTTGCTGAGTGGGTGCTCAGTCATCTCCCAGCAGGACCAGGCCAGGACAATCTTAGAACGTACCTCGTGGGAATAGACCAGAGAGTGCTTCCTGAACTGATAGCCTGGGAGCAGGCAGGACATCAAAAGGGGCTTAAGTGATTCCAAACCTCATGGTAATAGGAATAACATACTGTGGCTCTGGGGCTCTTTTCTTTTCGTCAATATAGTAGAAGGAGGACAAAGAGTCTGGATTTTGTTCCTCCTCTGCCATCAGTTGAATGAACTCAGTCTCCTCAGATGTAAGATGGGGACAGGTTGGGATTTGAACCCATTTGAACTCTGTGCCTCAAACAAGAATCTGAGTCGAATAAGAAATTGACATGAGTCAAAGTGGGGATGGGGTCAGCATCAGCTTAATAACTGATACATCTGGATTTGGAAAACCAGCCTGGATTTACAGCCAGATATAATCCCCGTTATGTCACCTTTTCCAAAGACTGAACCAAATTCAAGCAAAATAATTGGACAATCATGGCCACCTTCCTTCTCCTAAAAGTCATTCTTAGGGGAAAAAAAAAAATCCAACAACAGACAGCAGATCAGGTCACTCCCAGAACAAGAAGAGGAGGAGAGGAGGCCAAAAGGAAGCAGGAGTCTCTTGTTTGGTCCCCACTGGCCAGATATAAGAGCTTTCTTCTCTTTTGAGGAGAGAAGCTGCAAGAGCCCATGACAGAAGCCTCCTCTGAAAGTGGGGGGACAGAGGAAGAGCTTCCCCTTGTAGGGGATGAAGGAAGAATGAAATGAGATCAAGAAACCAGAGCGCCCATCAGCACCAATGAGCACTGGTGGTTCTTTTCTTCCTTCTTTCTTCTCTCTCCCCAAATCTGCTCTAGGAAGTTCTCTGAGATGCGCTCCCTGGGACGACACTGTCTCCATTTGATGCTAAGGCAGAGGAGGAAGCACATCCTGGCTGGCCAGGGGCAGGCTGGGCCTACTGCGGTGGTCCCTGTGTCCCACCATGGCTAGCGTTTCCCTGGATGAGAGTCCCACTGGGGTGGTGACTTATCTAGCTACTCTCTTTCTACAGGAAACACTGCTGTTTCTTGCTCCATCTCCCATTCCTTCTGTGGCTCCTTTGTAATAAAGGTCAGCATTTCTAGGTGTGATTCCTCTCTCTCTCCGTATCTCCTGCCTGTGCTCCCTGCATGATCCCACCCACTCCACATCTTCAACTGCAGGAATTATGTTTGAACTAGTGTCCAAGTCTTGGTCCCCCTGACACTTCTGTCTTCCCATTGTCAGCTAACACACTGGTGTCTAGATTCCCTTCAAGCACCGCAAACAATATTTTTCCAACAGTACACTCTTTATTATCCTTCTTCCCTTGAACTGATTCTTTCTGGTGTTTTCCAGCTCTGTTTTCCTTAACTAAAAATCAAAATGTTATCTTCATATGCATTTTTATTTCACATTTAACAGATGCCCAGTTCTACAGTATCTCTTCCCCCTGGCCTCCTCTACCCCTCCCAGTGTTTCCCCGCCTCAGATGAGACCCTCATCTTTCACCTGACCCCTTGCAATGCCTCAGAAATGATTTTCCAGCTACTCGTGTCTTGAAAACAGTAGTGACATATTTATCACAGTCAGATTCAGGGTCTGGTGAGGGCCTCTTCCTGGTTCATAGATAGCCTTTTTTTTTTTTTTTTCTGTATCCTCTCATGGCACAAAAAGGGTTCAGGCAGCTCCATAAGATCTCTTTCATGAGAACACTGATCCCTTATGAAGGTTCCATCCTCATGATCTAACCATCTTCTAAAGGCCCCACCTACAAATGCCATCACAGAGAAGTTAGGATTTCAACATAGGAATTGAGGGTGACACAAATATTCAGTGTTCTCTTTTCTCACCAATGTGCATGTGTGTGTGTGCGCGCACACACACACACACACACACACACATTGTAACTTGTGTTCCCTTGCATCGTCTGAACTCCCTTCACTCAGCACTCTGAGTCCCTCTCATGTCCTGTCCCTCCTCCCCTTCTGCCTTGACTCCCGTTCATCCACCCTCTATGCCTGAGGACCAAGCAGCCCTAAATTCATAGTACGATTCTCAGAAAAGCCCAAGCATGACCTCTAATGTTTCTCTGATTATTCCTCCCTCCCAGACCCTTAACTTTGAATGTCTCCTCCCCAAACACACACCTACTCCCTACCTTGTAAAGACAAGGAACATTTTTTTTTTTTCTTTCAAGGGCAAGCTCACATGTCCCTGCCTTGGTAAAGCCTACCCTGACATCCCCTCTCTGTGCCGTCAATATTGAGCTGCTGAAACAGTTGTGCATAATCGGATTGTAGTTAATCCATTTGCATTTATGTCTCTCCCATGTACCCGTAGTTTCTGAAGAACAGAGAGTCATTTTCTTTATCTCTTTACTTTCAGCATCTAGTTATTTATTGATCTTCTCCCAGATATAATCACTGTGACATCTATTCCACACAGAGATGAACAGAAGCCTGAGGACAGGTTTGTCATGATAATATTCCTGATGCCACAGCTCTGATGATCAGGAAAACCTGTGAGTGGACCTGAGAACTTACACAAATCCCTACAAGTTTGACCTCAGTGCTTCTGTCTGAACAGTGATGGAAATACTAATAACCCTCCTAACAAGCAGTAATGGTAACATGAGACAATTTTTCTTTCAAAGAACTTTCATAACTAATGTCTAAGTTGAACATAATGAAATATGTCACTGTTAACATCACCATGAGTTAGACATTGCAGCTACACATTGGAGTGACTTTCATCTATGATACTTTGTAACAAATGATTGAAAAGATGATCCATATGCAGAAGATTTAAAGACGTGAGCATACAGAACTCAAATTACAGTTTTCTTATTAAGCCACAGAATATGATGAAAATTCTGATTTTATATTTAGAGTATTTTAGACTGTTTTTCATAAATCTTTACTTTGAAGTTAAACCTTTCTCAGAATCTGACTTTGGACTAGCGTGGACTTCGAAGGCTCTTCATAACTTTTTGAGATAGCAAAGAAAAGCTGAGAAAAATTTACACTGCTATGCTTCTGCAACTCAATCTACACTGGAATCTCTCCTAAGAGAAAGAACGAAAATACTGAAAAATCTTAATGTGCTAAGCGTTCATCACAATATTTTTTCCACAAGAGGAAAAAAAATGGAAACTACTAAAATGTCCAACTGGAGAATAATGGTTAAATGAATTATAGTGCCCCTGTGTGATGGGAACCAAAGCCACCATACTATCTATGTGTAGCAACCCTTGTGTGAAAATATTCTGTGAAAGGCAAGGTAAAAACATATGCATGCAATATGAGCACAGGTATCTAAAAAATAAGCCCAAGATCCTAAGCAGCAGAGTTCGGATGCCCTTTGCTAGTTTCTGTGGCTTCTCCCTCTGGGAGCTGTTCATCCTGCTCTAGGAGAACCGTCCTCCTCTTGTTGGGACTGGAAAGCTCCAGCAAGAACTTCCCATAGTCAGAAGCGGGAGTCAGAACTTGCTCTGCCAGTTTGCCCTGTGGGAAAAGGATTTCAATACTCTCATGTTCTCGGTCCGACTTCATTTCCCTGAATTTTTTAAAAATAAAATTAATGTTTGATTGCCAAGTAATTTATGTTCGCTTGAAAATATTCCTTAATTTTAAAGTTTCCAAACCATGTCTGGTTTGAAGTAAAATTGGAAAACAATTGCTCTTTCAGCCACCAAAATCTTTGGCAGCTTGCCTCCAAACAGAGCTTGGAATTACGTAACTCAGTCCACCAGAGAAACTTTTCTAAAAAAAGCCAACTTCTTTCTAAAACCTAACGTTTTGAAATAGCTCTGAAGCAGACCGTAAGGATTTTAGCCACTGTGGGGATGGTTTCAGAGTCCCCCCCTTACGGGAGTGATACAGTGGGCAGCATTTCCTCAATGCCTCACAATGGACCGTAGATTGTAGATAACCCAAAGAATTCTTCCCCTTTCTCCAAAAGGATTATTAAGAATTATCAACTACTGGTGAATAAAAATAGAATAAAGCACCCTGAGACACAGCTGTGGTTTCCGGGATGGCCATATTCTCAGGGAGTAGGCAATAGGCTGGGGATGCACACCTGTGGTCCTGCTTGCATGGGCTGAGTTCCTCAATCTGTCATGTGTCCACAGGCCTCTCTGTGGGCCTCACTGGGTCTGAATAAATCCCTGCAGGCCTTGAAGTGGACAAAATTGAACACCAAAATTGCCTAATGTGGTGGCTCCAAATACAGATTCCCAGGTCTCACCCCAAATCTGCAGAATTGCAGACCCTGGGAAGGGGACTAAAGAATCTGCATCCTAACCTGCTGTTCAGCAAGACTCATGCATCTGAGAACGACTGCTCTGAAGACAGACTGGCCTAGAGATTGTAATTGTACACTGTTGGTCTAGAATAGGTCTTGGGTTTCCTTCTTCATCTTGCTTGGATCAGAGGTCTTTCTGCAGTCTTCCAAGGATACTAATGGGACAACTTACAAATTAAAGCAGGGACTCCCCAAGTGTATTTCTTAGAAAACTCTGTGTGATGGGAACCAAAGCCGCCATACTATCTATATGTAGCATACTATCTATATATAGGTAGGTTATGAGGAAAGAATCCTTTAATCAAAGAAGCCACTGTATCCTCTCTCCCTTCTTGAATACCTGTAGGGACTCATTCATTAGGTGAGCCTTCTAAAGGCATTGAGAAGTCTTGAGTAAAGAGGTTTATCTCTTCTGGTCCCAGGAGTTCTCTGACCGTAACAAAAAGGTCTTTGTGTATGTGTGTGTGCATGAGTGTGATGCCTTTGTCATTCTGATGAGCCAGTGATCTAGAAGAACCATCTACTCATCCAGAAGTCTCTCTACTTCAGTCCACATCACAAGCAGTAAGTTGGCTGGAATGGTGAGAAAGTCACTCCACTTGGAGTAATAAGACCAAAATTTTAAACTCCTCTCTGACATTTGTCAGTTTTGAATTGTGTCCCTTTTTATAACTAAAACTAAAGCTAGGAGGCCTCCTGCACATTTTACAGGATTGTTTGGGGGACCACAGATAAAACCATCTTACTGAATAGACAGCATTATCAAAGTCACCATGTCCTCCTCCACCTCTTCCTCCTCACATGCTCACCCCTTGGAAGGCCATCTTCCTCCCTGAGCCCTAATCCTACCTTTAACAGTGGGACCTTAACAAGATGACAGTAGGAATTGGTTGTGATACAAATATTGCATCGAAGGTGGATTGGGTAGTAGTCCTCGAGTCACTGCGTCTCGTCACTTGTGTGACAGGCTCTCAAAGAACCTTCTGTACAAGTTATTGACTCGGGCATGGAAACCTTCTCACTGAGCTGCAGGTCAGTAGTTCATGAAATCGATTTTCTTCTCCAGAGAAACTAGCAGTGCTAATACTGTTATTAGTATTCCCCGTCAGACATTGGAGGACAGAACACTTTCCTCAGTTTTCCTTGGTGTGTGCTCCAGTGTGGTAGTTCTCTGTAGAAATATGCTTCCATTAGCAGCTACCCCTCCCTTTCTCCCTAAGGGAGGGACCCCATTGTAGAAAAGGGGAATAAAGACTGGAAATAAAGATGCAAGATATTCTTAATGGCCTTAGGAAAATAGCCATGAATATCTGTCATTGGCTCCGTATAAGTATAACCAGGAGCCATACCCCATACATCTCTGGGCCCTTTATAGTACTTGGCACCATTCTGACTGCTTCCTAGGTGCTCAATAAATATTTCTCCATGAATGGAGAAACAAATGAATGAGGTCTGCCTTACATCACTCCAGCATATTTTTCTCTGGCTTAATGAAGCCTCCATGAGCCATGAGACATCCTTCTCATGCATAGTAGGCTAAACTCTATCATAGGGTTGGAAAGTTAATACATAAAATACACTCAGGATTTCCAGTTGCTCCACGTCTCAGGCTTTGAGCAATGAAAATACTGCTTCTCGGTGAGATGGGTAAAAGAGGGAATTCACTGAAATTCAATACTGGACAGTCAGAGTCTCTAAGATTCAGAAATTTGGGTGCATTGAACAAAGAACAAGAAGAGTGCATTGGCACCAAACCAGATGTGGCAGCAGCACGAGTTCACCACGGAGGGGAGGGAGCTAGGATGTGGCTCAAGCAGTAGCGCGCTCGCCTGGAGGGGAGGGAATCACATAAACAGAGAGAAACATAATGGACAAATTTGGCATGGAAAAACCTGTAGATCAGAAAAGCAGTCTCAGCTTAGCTGATCCAGAGGCTTCACAGCAAACTGATTGGCAAACAGAGAGCCAAAGCAGGAGTCATCTTGAGGAGGACATGCTGCAGCTTGCCCAAGCCATACCGCCCTGGCACCTACTCTGTGGCTTCGGGTGTACCTAGCAGAACATGAGTGAAACAGGCACAAAGAAGATTGTACTTACGGGAAGTCAAGTCAGAAATATAGAGAGCAGTGCAACATGCTTTCCTTTTGAATCTGGGAACTGACCTGACAGATAAAGGGAGTAGGGAAAGTGAACAGGTGGGTGGATGCACACAGGGACTGAGCCAGGGAAGGCCATAGCTGTGGGCAGTGGAGAGAGTGGAATCCATGGAGAATAGACTCCTGTCCCATGAGTAGAATTCTTGGAAGGCTCCTGAGATCTAAACCCCAGCAGAGAGCAGCATCTTCTGAGCCCTAGGAGTGTGTTGACCTTGTCTCTCCAAAGCAGATACTACCCAACAAAGCCCCCCAAGCCTGGTTAGACCTAAACCCCAGCTGCCTGGCCTGACCCTACCCCTATCCCCTCAAAGAACTCTGCAGCAGCCGCACCCTGGGAGTATATTGATCTGGTCTGTCTGGACAAAACTCCAATCAACAGTTCTTCCCATTCCAGCCTCTCTTATATTGGTGAGAAGGGAAGCTGAGAGCCATTTCAAACAGCTTTGGTTTTAAGCCACTCCAGCTTGCAGCTCAATGAACAACACAGGAGAAAGGGTTTTAAAACCCTAGCCCTCACTCATCCTACATTTTTGTGCATTTTTCTTTCTTTCCTTTCTGATCCTACTAACAGACTGATTATCTTATTCTCTCTCCCTTTATTTTTTCTATTCTTTCTCCTCTTTCTGTCTGTCACTTCCTATATTGCTTCTGCATTCTCTGTTCACATTTTGAACATTCTAAACTGTCTTCGATTTTCCTATCACAATTTATTTTTTCTTAGCAAACTGTATTTTTAACCATCTTTTAGACCAATTTGGTTTACATAACTCCTGTCCCCACCATTCTTGATGTCACAGTTATTAGTACTGTGGATAGCATAGTTGACACTGGTTGCTTAATGCCAGATTTAGTTCCAGTTATTAATCATCTTTTGTGTTGGCGATTACTGATGCCACCTTTCCTGTTTTTGTGGTAATTAGTGTTGTAGATTACATAGCAGGCACTGGGTATTTATTTTAATGTTGTATATTGTTTACTTCAGTTGTTGGTATTATTTGTTGCCCCCCTTTTATGTGAGGTGCTAGGAATCTACAGGAGATACTACCAATTTACAGAGTAAAGGCTGTTGCTGAACTAAATGTAGCCAAAAGACAGTGCACCTTGCTTCGTACACAAAATAATGACATTCAAACTTCAGCTCTACTTTAATATAAAAAATATAAGAGAAAATAATCCAAACTAATGACCAGATCTCAAGTAGGAATGGCTAAGAGACTCCTCAAGTGTCATTCATGGATACTCAGAAACTTTATAAACATATGGAGATTTAACAATACACTTTTTGAATGATGAATGGGTGTTAGAAGAAATCAGGGGAGAAATTTAAAAATTATTATAACCAAACAAGTATGGTGATACAACATGACAGAACCTCGGACACACTATGAAGGTGGTTCTAAGAGGCATGTTTATAGCTATGAGTGCTCCATAAAAAAATCAGAAAGATCTCAAATAAACAATCTAATGATGAAAATAAAGGCCCTTAAAAAACAAGAAAGGATCAATTCCAAAATCAGTAGGAGGGAGATAATTAAGATCAAAACTAATATCAATGAAATTAAGAATAAACTAACAATAATACAACCAATGAAATAAACAGCTGATTCTTTGAAAAGATAGACAAGATTGATAAACCCTTAGCCAAACTAACCAAAAGAAAAAGAGAGAAGACCCAAATCAATAAAATTAAGAAATGAAAAAGGAGAAATCACCACAGACATCACAGAAATTCAGGATCATTAGGGACTATTTTGAAAGCTTGTACTGCAATAAATTGGAAAACTTAAAAGAAATGGATACATTTCCAGTCACACATGTCTCAGCAAAATTAAATAAAGAGAATGAGGAAAATCTATACAGACCAATAACTTCAAATGAGCTAGAAGCAGTAATAAAAAGTCTTCCAACAAATAAAATCCAGGACCAGATGGATTCTCAGTTGAATCCTACCAGAATATTAAAGAAGAACTAATGCCAATGCCCCTCAATCTACTGTATGAAACAGAAAGGGATGAAACATTTCCAAATTCATTCTCTGAAGCTATCATCACCCTCATACCCAAACCAGATAAGGATGTATCAACTAAAGAAAACTACAGACAAACATCCCTGATGAACTTAGATGCAAAACTTCTTAATAAGAATATTAGCAAATCATATTGAACAATATATTAAGAAGATTGTACAATATGACCCAAGTGGTTTTATCCCAGGGATGTAATGTTGGTTCATCATATGCAAATCATAAGTGTAATTCATCACATGAACAGAAATAAGGACAAAAATCACCTCATCATCTCAATAGACACAGATAAAGCCCTTGACAATATTTAGTACTCAATCATAATAAAATCACCAAAGAAGCCAGGGATAGAAGGAACTTACCTCAATATCATAATGCCTAAATATGACAAATCCAAATTCAACATTGTAGTGAATAGG
Organism: Marmota flaviventris; assembly: GCF_047511675.1. Classification (NCBI taxonomy): domain Eukaryota; kingdom Metazoa; phylum Chordata; class Mammalia; order Rodentia; family Sciuridae; genus Marmota; species Marmota flaviventris. The sequence goes on from NC_092501.1 coordinate 18,159,418, forward strand.
GAAAAACTGAAGGCAATTTTTTTAAAATCTGGAGCAAGACAAGGATGTCCACTCTCACCACTCCTATTCAATACAGTAATAGAAATTCTAGCCAGAGCAATTGGGTAAGAAAAAGAAATAAAGGGGATAAAAATAGGAAAGGAAGAAGTCAAATTATCACTGTTCACAGATGATATGATCCTATTCTTGGAAATTGCAAAATATTTTACCAAATGACTGATAGAGCTAATAAACAAATTCAGCAAAGTAGCAGTTTACAAAATCAGTTTACAAAATTCTCCAGCTTTCCTATACACCAATGGTTAATGTGTAGAGAAAGAAATCTGGTAAATAATTCCATTCACAATAGTCTCAAAAATACCTAGGAATAAATCTAACCAAGGAGGTGAAAGATCTCTTCAATTAAAACTATAGAACATGGAAGAAAAAATTGAAGAAGATATCAGAAGATGGAAAGACTTCCCACATTCATGTATAGGCAGAATTGATATTGTTAAAGCGGCCCTACTAACAAAAGCAATATGCAGAGTCAACATAATCCCCTTCAAAATATCAATGGCATTCTTCACAGAACTAAGAAAAAAAGTCCTAAAATTAATTTGGGAGAATAAAAGACCCAGAATAGTCAAAGCAATTCTAATCAAAAAAAGAGCAATGCAGGAGGCATCATAATACCTGACTTCAAACTATACTACAGAGCTACAATAACAAAAACTGCATGCCATTGGCATAAAAACAGACACACAGATCAATGGTACAGAATAGAAGTGACAAACCCACACAGGGATAGTCATCTGAGTCTTTACAAGTGTGTCAGAATCATACATTGGAGAAAAAAGTCTTTTTTAACAAATGGCTCTAGGAAAACTGGTTATCCATATGTAGAATAATGAAACTATCCTTATCTCTCATTTGCTCAAAAGTCAACTCAAAATGGATCAAAGACTTAGAAATTAGACCAGAAACTATGTAACTCCCAGAAGAAAAGGTAAGGTCAACATTCCAACACATAGGTGCAGGCAATGACTTTCTCAATAGAACCTCAGGAAGTAATATAATAGAAGTTCAGGAAATAATGCCCAGAGTTAATAAATGGAATGGGATCAAATTAAAAAGCTTCTGCACAGCAAAGGAAACAAGAATATGAAGAAATAACCTACAGAATGGGAGAAAAATCTTTGCTAGCTACTCTTCTGGCAGAGGATTAATATCCAGGACAAATAAGGAACTAAAAAAAATGTAACACTAAAAACTAACAACCCAATTAATAAATGGGTAAAAGAATTAAACAGTGCTCAAAAGAAGAAATACAATTGGCCAACAAATATATGGGAAAAAAGGCTCAACATCATTAGAAACTGGGGTTAGGAAAATCAAAACTACATCAAGATTTTATCTCACTCCATTTAGAATGGCAGCCATCAAGAATATAAATAATAATAAATGCTGGACAGAATATGGAAGAAAACATAGGTTTTTACATTTATAGGATTGTAATCTAGTACAACCACACTGGAAAACAGCATAGAGATTCCTCAAAACACTAGGAATGGAATCACCATATGACCCAACTATACTGGTATTTATCCTAAAGAATTAAAGTCAGCATACCATAGCAATACATGCAAACCTGTTTTCATAGCAGCACAATTCCCAAGAGCCCAACTAGAATCATTCTGTCTGTCAGTAGTTTAATGGATACAGGAAATGTATTATATACACAATGGAGTTCTACTCAGCCAAAAAGAAAAATGAAATCATGTCATTTGCAGGAAAATAAATGGAACTTGAGAACATTGGGGTAAGTGAAATAAGCCAAACCTAGAAAGTCAAGGGCCATATATTTTCTCTCATGCATGGAAGCTAGTGAGGATAAAGAAAAAGAAGGGTTTGAAGGGGATCTCATTAAAATTGTAGGGAGGTCAGCAAAACAGATGAAAGGGACAAGAAGAGGGATGAAATTTGCCAAACTATATTGTGCACATGTACAAATATGTCATAACAAATCCCACCATTATGAATAATTATAATGCGCCAATAAAAATATGAAATGTGAAATAAAACACAAGAGGAAAACAAGGAAGAAGAAAGCTGAATACAGCATCCTTTGTGCTCTCTAAGATCTGACAGAAGTTTACAGGGCCATGGCAGGGGAGGGGTTCATTTTATTTTTCCCCAATAGATTTTAAGCTCCCGGATGGCAGGAACCACCTTCAGTATCACTATATCATTCTTATCTTTACTCTTAACATAAGAACTTCATGAGGATGGGGACTTTGTCTTGTTCCCTGATGTGTTTTGAGCATTAGAAACAGTGCCTGGCATACAGAAGGTCCCTGCGGTCCTCAGTGACCATGGAATAATCATTACTAATGTTGATTGACATGTATGCTTCCTTCTTTTCAGTCATTACACCAAAGGCTTTGTAGTTGTTATTTCAACCATTTAAGGAAACTGGGAAACCAGGACATGAAAAGACAACGGAGCAGTGGTTCAGGCCTGGGCATTCTTTTTTTTTTTTTTTTTTAACATTTATTTATTTATTTTTTTTTAACATTTATTCATGAGGGACAACGTGGTTAGGACACAAGCCAGCAGGTGGTCAGAGCCTCACCTCCGGCAGGGTGTGGGGAAGCATGAAAGGAAGGAGGTGCACCCAGGAACACCCATTCCTCTCCTAGAGACCCAGACACAGTCCCGGTGACTCAAACAGGTAGGGGTAACAAGAGATGAAGAGTGGCCAGAGTGAGGACCTGTGGGATGGGGCAGGTGCAGAACCCCCATCCACTCAGAAATCTCTTGTATCTCATTTGTCTTCCTCTTCAAGGACGTCTAAAAGGTCATGTGCAAATTTCTTCAAGTTGGCTTCTGGTTTCTCACTGTGTACCCCCAGGACGCAGGGCCCCTTGGGAAGGGCTGCTGCCGGGACACTCTCCGGGAGGTTCTCAGGGGCCTGGCTCTGAACGCAGAAGCTTCCGGGGCTTCTTGGGCTGCAGGAGCCGGCACCTTCCACAGATGGACATGTGCCCCGGAGGAGCGTGAGTGCTTAAGGCATGAGCGCCTGCACGTGTCGCAGGTCTCTCTCTTTTAGGCCGAGGCGGAAGGCCAGGGTCAGCAGGGTCAAGGGGGATGGAAAGGGGTCCTTCAGGAAGTGGTCCTCCAGCATCATCGTCTGCTCCTTTGTGAAGAACAAAATACTCCACTCGGACGCGAATGGCTCCAGTAGCTCGCGAAGTTTTTTCATCTCCTCCCTGGGATCCAAGCCACCGAGCAGTCCTTCCAACTCAAACTCGGCAATGACATCTCTTTCCAACTCATCCAGTGCAGTCAACAAATCCATAGCAGCAGAGGCTCTGTTCAGAGGAGTGGGCCAGGCCTGGGCATTCTGACTTCAGCCTTGCCCACACTTCTTGCATTACACCACCCACAACCTCACGGTTCCTTGTTGGACTCGTGGTGAATAATTGTCCAGTGAGGAGACACAACTTCATACCAAATGTATGCCCCAGACTGCAGATACCAGAATGCACCTGGCATCTCTGATCTTAGAGGCCTCAGCCCTTTGACTCCCCGACACTGCCCAAAGGCTAATGAAGGCAAAGAGTTGGGCTTGGCCATGTGAGCAAGCCACCCTTAAACCCTGCCCAGCCAGGCAGCTAACAAGATCTTTATTGACAGGGAAATAAAGACATCAGAAAGAAATATGATCCTCTCTGCCCTGTCCTTAAGTGAAAAATGAGTTGGGGCAGAGAGATAAAGCATCACTTCTCCTTTCACAGATGCTTTCTGCAGTTTCCCTCGAGTGGAACGAAGGCAGCCAAGCCAACAGCAGGACCACTGATTCAACTACCAGCAGGACAGGGTGCCAGAAACCTGACCAGTGGGGAGCAGAGGGAGGGAGCTACACAGCTCTCCATGGAGAAAGCCCAGAGGAACAAGGAGGGACATCCCTGTCTGTGCCAGCAATTGTGCTGAACACTTTCCATGTGAAATGCAAATGGGAATGTGGGTGGGGGGGATGTTATATTTGGTAACATGTAATAAGAAAAGTCTCCTGTTTTAATGATTACATTTAACTCATTTCAGTAAATACTGACAAGTCACCTACTCAGTGCCTAAGCCTTCATTAGGTATTTTTGTATCTACCTTATAGAATGAGGAGGAGGAGCAGGAGGAAGAGAAGAAGGGGGAGGAGGGAGAGGAGGAGGAAGGTGAGGAGGAGGAAGGTGAGGAGGAGGAGCATGGGGAGGAGGAGGAGGGGGAGGAGGAAGAGGTAGAGAAGGAGGAGGGGGAGGAGGAGGAGGGGGAGGAGGAGGAGGGGGAGGAGGAAAAGGTGGAGAAGGAGGAGGGGGGAGAAGGAGGAGGAGGGGGAGGGGAGGAGGAGGAAGGGGAGAATGGGGAGGAGGAGGAGGAGCAGGGGGAGTAGGAGGAAGAAGAAGAAGAAAAAAGAAAGAAGAAGAAGACCAAATGTTGTGTAGATTCTACAGTTTACAATGTGCTTCTACCTCTGCTCAGTATGATTTGGTCCCAAATGACACCATGGATTAGGCACAGTAGGATTTGTTATTTATTATGCCTATTTCACAGTTGAGGAAACCAGAGTTCAGGGAACAGCCACCAACATCTAACATTGATTAAGTGCTCAACCCGTGCTAGGAACTGTGCAAGGAAATGGTACACATCATTTATTTCCACAACAGCCATATAAGTACAGTATTATCTCCATTGTACAGATAAGGAAATTAAAGCTTCAAGAGACAATGTCTGAATACAGTAGGTGACAAAGTGGGAATTTACACTAAAGAAGTCCTGTGTCCTTGTTCTGAAGTTCAAGGCAATCCCATCATCAGAGGTTAAATAATTAGCCCAGGATCACACAGCTTTTTAGACAAAGCTCCATTCATACCCAGAGCTCTTCCCTCTATTCTTGCTGCCTAAGGAAGTTATATATTAATACTGGGAAAGTCCCTATTTTAGGGTCATCTATTATCTGCTACAGGAAACAAAACAAACATAACAAAGCAAGGTCAAAATTTGGACTTCACCCTATTAATAAAACCTCCAAGCATATAATATTGTTTGTGTTCAGAATAGACAAAATTGGTCTGTATGCCATCATGAGATCATTGGACTTCAGTATGCACTAATGAATGGCGTGCTTAGGTAGTGGTAGTCACTGTCTATAGCTCCCTAGGTGTTATTCACATCTCCTTCACCCTTTGCATTTAGACAGAGCCAAGTGATTAGTTTTGGAAAATAAACTGTGAATGGAGGTGGCTTATATTCCTTCTAAACAAGAACAGGAAAAGTACATGTGAACTTTCTAAGTGTTCTTTCTTCCAGATATACTCCAGATGATAAAATTTTGTCAGCCTGGGCTCCTGAGTTTCTCTAAAGAGAAAAGCCTACTGCTGACTTGCACTAAATGCTTATTATGAGAAAAATAAATATGTATTGTACATTAAGCCACTGAAATTTGTGGTAAATTTGTTATTGCAGCATAACTTAGCCTATCCTAACTAATACAGAGGCATGATAGCATTTGAAGGCAGAACACAGCAAGGGAGATTAGGATATAAACTATGCCTTAATGATCATGTCAAAGAAATATGAACATGAGAAATTGGAGGACCAGAAGAGAGAACATATTCCCAAATTAGAGGGTGTGCATTGGGAGACAGAATTGGCCACCACTGAATCAGACAAGTGGGACAAGGCCAAAAAGAACCCTCAGTGCCACAGCCAGGGGTTAGAGATACAGCACACAAAAGTTTTATATTTAGAGATAAGGATTGGCTGGGTCATACCATCTGGGCTCCATCCTGTAGGCAGTGGTATTACTGTTGGATCTTGTATAAGAGAGTGACAGATTGAAGGTTCTGCTTTAGGAGAATACAAATGACAATGGTGTTGGGGTGGTTGGCATTTGGAGAAACTGAAGTCAGAAAGACAAGTTAGGAGCTTCTTTCCAAGGTAAATCTATAATGTTCTTAATACTCTAAGTTGGGTCTAACTCCCCTGGAGTTTACTGATATAATGATTTATGAGGTAAGAGATTAGTCTGAGGAAGACCACAGGAAATTCACTCCACAGGAGTGGGGTGTTGTTCCCAAAGGACAGATCCAGTTTTTTTTTTTTTTCTAGAACTTTGCATACACATGTCCTTTGTGGCAGTCACATTAGGCTGGCCTGGAAAAACTGAGAGGAAAGGAAAAAACATTAGGGAGTGTCCCAGCCATTAACCTTACAAAGTCCTCTCACAGGGACAAGGTGTCTTTGTTCCCAGGTTATAGCAATGTCCTTCGTTTATTTATTAACTTACCAACTACCTAAATCATTAATCATAAGTATTCACTGAGTACCTTTTAGATGTCAGAAACTACAGTACCTACCAGGAAAACAAAAAATGAGAACTTAGACATGATTCCTTAAATTCTGGACAGAGTTTCAGTCTAGTCAAAAAGTAGCAAAGGTATTTTTGTCACTTCTTAATGTCTAATCATTAAGAACAGGAAGCCCAGGTTCTCTTAAGGAGAGGGCATGATCTAGGTTGTTGGATAAAGAGAGATGTAACTGAAGAAGTGACAAGATGAAAACTAAAAGACATTTTAGGGTGTCAGGAAGATGCCTTCAGAGGCAAAGGCAAAAGACCATGCCGTATTTAAATCCTGAGACAGAAAGCTGTGACATCTCGAGTTCAGAAAGACGAGGAGAGAGCCAGGAAAGATAAAAGTGAAGAGGGAAAAATCCCTTAGCCATGACCTAGCCAGCCCCCTGAGAGCACCAGGAAGCCCCTGGATGGCTTCATGCAGTGATTTAAATCAAGGTGTTGATGTCAGTCTAGCTGAAGCTGCAATTATCCAAGCAATGGATGATAATGGCTTGGGATGGGAAGGGGATGGTGAATCTGAATGCTGAGCATGAAAACTACAAGACCTGACAGGCTGGGAGTGGGAGAGAGAGGAACAGAGGAGCCAAGACGCCTTTGAGTTTTCCAAGTCACAGAACTAGGTAGACGGCATCAGTGCTGGACAAAGACCTGCCATCGGAGAGGCAGCCAGGTGTGGGGAGGAGGAGGGTGACTGGTTTGGTTTTGAACACATTGGAAGAACCCAGGCTGGGGCCATCGTTGCTATTGCTTGCTAGCCCTTTGACAAGGACACTTGAGGACCCCTTGTTTTTCAGGTGGTGTTGGGTCCTGTTCTCAGTGCCTTCCTAGAAGACTCAGGGTTTTAGAATGACTGGTTCCTTCCAGATCCTCAATCAGTGGAGCTGGAACCACTCTGTCATGGCGTCATGGTGTCAGCAACATTTGCAATAGAGTTGTCCGAGCCACAGGATCTGACCCTTTCATCTTCTCTACTTTATTCTTTTTTATGCTTATTAAGCCCCAGTTTGGCAGCTGACCTAAGATCCATAATAAGAACTTTTTACAGGAATAGATACACGAAGATCAAACAAAATTGGGAACTGGGGCATAGCTAATGGTTTGGGGTTTTCCACTGTTCATAGGAGAATCCCATCGACATCCCAGAAGAATATAGCATTTCAAGTTTCCATAAAAGGAGGCATTGTTTCTGGCTTAGGAGATCAAGGAAGAATTTCCTGGGAAACTTGTGCTTGAGTTGCCTCTAGGAGGATGTGACTTAGACAAGTGATGGGAAAGGAAGACAAGTCCTGGAGAAGGAAACAGCAATGGCAGATGCAGTAGAGAGGAAGGTGAGGGACATGTTTTCTCACCATATCTCCTCCAGAAGGTTCCCTGTCCTGAGCACAGAGCCCCAATCCATCCGTATTTGGTCAGAGTGTCTGCTACCAGGTACCAGGGGAAAGGTGTTAGACTGGGCATATGACCACAATGGACTAAAGTAAGAAGAGGTTGAAGACATGGAGGAAATGGAACTTAGAAAAGAACTTCGATTGCCTACCTGCTTTCTTCTCTTGCACACCCAGACTGTGCTCCATGTATAGAATAACCTACTCATTATCCCCTATACACATCCCCCCTCCCATCCTCCTACCCGTAATTAGGCTTCTCCTTTGTCCTTCCTCCTCCATTACCTCTGCCCAGTCTGGCATCTCCCCCAGGCTGCAGCACAAAGACTGGCTCCCTAATAGCCCTCCCTTGCTCTCAGGCCAGAGATGACACCTCCCTTGCAGCGACTTCCTGGGGTGTCTCTCATTTGGTTCCTCTTTCTGTCTGAGCTTATATTCAATCTATTTAGAGTCATGCTTTGAGGGCTCCTTGAGCTACAGACTGACTAATACCTCCTCAGAGACCCAGAACAGCTGAGCACATAAGTGAAAACTCCACAAATGTTAAACAAATAAGGACCGAGCCTGAATCTAGAACTTCTGGGACCTCTTTCCCGTTCTGCCACTGAACTACAAAAACACACAGAACAAATATAAAGCCAACCACACCCACAAACTACTTCAGAAACAAAACTCAGAGCACCTAGGGGGTTATAGCCAAATTTGCTTTGTCTGGATTTTACAGCTATACCTATGGAACAAACTGCTTCCTGACACTATTTTGGTAGTTCCTCAAGGGCCCAATGTGCTCTGCTGAGAGGTGGAGGATAGATAACTGTAGCAGGAAAAGTCTTATTCTGTGCCCATTGGGCAGTCCATAGTGATGGCCAAATGCTACTGTGTGCTGTGCCTAGATATGCCCTGTGTACACATGTGCACATGCGTGCAGGAAAGTACAACTATGGTGATAGACATGTGCAGGACAGGGTATGGACACAGGCATATGTCATAGTCTTACCAGCTCAATCCCCTATTTGGAAAATTTTGATCTTTGCTTATTCACAAGCTGAGAGAGTGGGAGACCCAGAAAGAGAGAAGGAAAGATCTATTCCCCAGTGGTAATCGTGTTACCAAAAACCACCAGGAGTCATCCTGTTTATCTTTCTCATTTATCCAAACCCCAAACAGCCTTCTGCAGCGAATCGCATTTCAGCAAGGCAGATTATTCTGTCTGTAGCATAAACTTCTAGCTGCCTCTCTCTCAAGAGCAGCCTCTCTAGCTAAATATAAATCTCATTATAATAGCAACATTTGGAGAAATAATGCTATTTGCCCTGATTTAGAGAAAACACAACATTGGCTCTGGCAAAGCTGATCTTTTTCCTTAGAAATTTATCAAAGGTGCATAATTCAGAGGCAATAAGAACACTCCTCTGGCAGTGTAGCACTGGTGTGTGTGTGTGTGTGTGTGTGTGTGTTTGTATGTGTGTTTGTGTGTGTGTATGTGTGTATGTGTGTATGTGTGTATGTGCTGTGGTATAGAGAGAGGTCCTGATGAATTATTCAGACCTTCTAATACCTCTTCCAGGGAATGGAGGTGGGCTCTCTCTTTTTTATTTCCTGACATGCAAGTAGTTTCTGGAGACCAATTCACAAAATTCATAGAGCTGAGAAAAATCAAATGGTTATTTTTTTTTACTACACAATTGAGACTCTTCCAGTTTTACCCCTAAGGGAATATGAAAACAATCCAGGATTGAGTGCTGACCTCTGCATTTGAAATTTTGAGTGTTTTAGGTGTAGAGCAGGGGCAACTGGCTATTTCCTGAAGGAGGATATGGGGTTTCAATGGCTACAGCACCAGGGGAGAAGTGGGCAAGAATAACATGTGTTCCTCTCTTTGCCTGGCAGATCACTGCCTGTCTGAGCCCATTCCATGTTTAGCCCTGGGAAAAGGAAGACAGAATTTGTAACTGATAGATAAATAAATAACCTTGTGGCCATATTCTAAAGCATAATTTGCTGCAAACTGGACCCAGTAAGGCATTGTGTTGAGATAACAAACTCTGGAATCAGACTTGCTAAACTCAAATCCCAGTTCTACTTCTTACAAGCTAAGTGAGCTTGGGATAGTTATGTAGCCTCCCTGTGTCTTAGTTTCCTCGTTTATAAACTAAGTTGATAGGATTGTTTTGAGGATTAAATGAGTTAATACATAGAAAGAATTTAGAACAGTATCTGGTATACTGCGTATTAGTGTCAACTACCGTGTTATCATTGTTCTCTGTGGTATCAGTGAAACTCTCCATGGGGGCCTCTTTCTGGCCCACATTCTTGTGAAAATCACAATACAAGAGAGGATCCAATTTGTATGATTACGAATTACATGGGTTCCAAAAGCACTGCAAAGGGTTCAGGGCATGATGGTAGGAGATAATACATCTGACCATTCATGGTCTAGGATTTCTCTGGATCCAAGTCAAAGACGTGCTGAATTCATTTTATAAAATTGGCTCTTTGTTTCTGACCATGAAATTGTCAGGTCCAATTTTACCATCCGTGTGATTTATACAAGTCACTACTCCTCTGTGAACCTCAGTTTCTCCATTTCTACAATGTGGAAGGTGGCACCAATGGCCTCTGAAGAATCACCTGACTCCAAACTGTCCATCTGCCATCCTGGTCTTGTATACAGGCTTTATGTGATAATTGAACTTTAGCCTGGGGAGTCACCCCTGACCCAGGACTCAGACTGGAGTGGGGTCAGTCAATGACTTTTGATTAGTTGGCATCTCAGTCTTAGTGTGGTGAACAGAATTATCACAAGCAGGAGGATGCTGCCTGATTCTTCCACTTGGAGTATCATTGTGAGACTAGACCAATAACAAAGACCAATCAAGATGAATTAACTAGTTTCTGGGGGTAGTCACAATTGCCTCCAGAGGGCTGGTGGTTCTCAACCTTCTTCATTACATGGCTTTCTAAGAGCTCCTCGGAGATCTGTATTCTGCTCATCTCTTCTTCCTGAGGACACTGCTCCTAATGCATGACCTGCCATTCCCAAAAGCCTTTACAACTCTGTACTGAGTGTCTTTGTCAAGTCAGGGGCTAGTAACCACTCAGAGAAAACAGGGGCCAGCCCAGCTTCTGCCTGGGTCTCCATCTCCATGAAGCTACTGGTTTCTCCTCCCTTACAATCACAGGGTGGGATTTGAGAAACTCCATGATCAACTGCAGTAGGAGCACTCCTGTCTTGATAAGGCAAGAGAGTTGAATCTGTTCCCAGCTGAGAATGAGTATTCAATAAATCCTCAAATAAGGATTGAACGCCTACCACATACTAATGTAATCTTTAAGCACAGACTAGTACTAGAAGTTGTAGGAGACATTTTACACTTTTTCTCTCTTTAATATTTACAATGACCTTCTGAAAGAGTTACTAGTTCCATCAACATTTTCCAACAGGAAAAACTGAGACCCCTAGAACTTAAAGAACATTCTGGTAAGTAACATAACCAGGACTTGACCCAGAAATTAGAAGTATAGTAGGAAATATGAAAATACAATAGGGTTGGCCCCTGCCTCTTATAGTGAATTTTCTGGCAGAGAAACAGTTTGTGGGCTCCACCTTGCTTTGTCTTGTGCTGCCACTCAGTGTTTAAGTACCCAAAGAGAGGCAAGACAAGATACTATGCAGATGATAAGATGTAAGAGTTAGCTCACTGTGACTGACCGAAGGGAGGAAAGCTTGAATGGGTTTCCATTCAGGCACTGGAGGAGAGGGAGGGATCCTGTAGACAGGTGAGACCAAAACAGTGAGGAAAATGGTACCCAATCACACCATTCAAGATTCTTTTCCTTTCTAGCTATCCTCATCTAAACATGCCAAGCTGGTTGATGAACAAGGAAAATATTGCTTGGGTGTTCAGTCACATTCAGAGATGTACTGGCCTGGAGACTTGGGGGCTACCTGTAGGAACATACCCCAGGAGAGTAATCTTAATGGTAGGTGGCAAGGCTCAAATCCAAGTCAAATTAGCTGTTCCTAAGAGACAGCTCCTTACATATTTTCACCAAATGCCATTAGTGGTAGAAAATATGAAGAGACACTACCATTACACTCATCTGGTTTTGTCTATGCTCATATTGTTCTAAAACATGTCTGTGTTTATTTTAATCCGCTTATTTATTAATTCCACAGATGTTTGTTGGGTTTCTACTCTGTCTTAGGAATTATTCTGGTCACTAAGAAAAAAAAGGAGTAGACAAAATCAACACAGTTCCTGTCCTCAAACATTATATTCCAGTGCTTCTTCCACATTTTGGTGGAACCTGGTTCCATGGAGATACACATCACCCATCTTGGCTTTCAGTACCCTCAGCGCATTGCCCATGGGAGTCCTGCAGAGCATGCTTGTCCTAGGTGAGGAGCAGAGTCCTCGGGAGAGACCCCTGACATGCCATGGGAACAGGAAGGACTTCCCTACTTTATGAATTTTTCTAACAAATATTTTAATAATCTTCCAAATCTGCCCATCAGTAAGAGTCTAACTCTCTTCCTTTCCCATTATCAACAGCCCCTAGGAAAAAATAAATCCTGTTCCTATGATGTCTCATTGTCCACATTTAACATCTCTACTGGCCATGATGCTTTGGCTGCCCATAACAATAAATCTAACCCCAAGTGATTTGAGCGTGAGTACCTCATTTTTTAAATCTCACTTAAAGTGGGATGTGTAGTGGATGGTTAGCAGGTGTCCAAACAAGTATCACGTGCCCATATTACTTCTACCTTTCTCTCTGTCACACTCAGCATGTTATCTTGCTCTCCAGGCCAGCTCCTTTCAATCCCCAAGAAGACTAATGCATTTTTAACTGCCACACACAAGTATCAGCAGGATAATGACGAGCCTGTTTTCCTGTAGTGCCTTTTGTTTGGCTGGTTGTTTTCGGAGCAAAAAACCGTTACCCAGAAGTCCCCTCTATGGAATTCCATCATATCTCCTTATCAGAACTGAGTCATGTGACTTCCCAAAACCAGTCCCTGACAAGGTGACTGGGCTCACTGGGATTGGCTGCCCTGTGCTTTGTGAGAAGCTGGGACCTCTTCAACTAAGAAGGATTTATAAGCAGGGAAGAAAAGAGAAATGAGAAATGCCTGCCAGGTAGACAACAAAGAGTACCCACCCCACGGTTGAATATGTTGAACTCTACGACAGAACTGCCTGATATTATGGGAAATGAAAGCCACAGGCACTGGTTGCTTGCTACATGCCAGACACTGTCCCAGATACCACAAAACATTTATTTCCATTCATTCTAACCCTGAGCTTTCCTTAAAAACTATCTCATGATCTGAAGTTATTTTTCCTGCTGATTTGCTGCTTTGCCTCCAAGTTCTAGGAGGGCAGCAATCTCATTACTCTTGTTTGCTGTTCCAACATCTAGCACAGAACATGGCACACCATGAGCGCTCAAGGAATATTTTTGAAGAAATAAATAAATGAATTTCTTCTAAAATGCAAAAATTTTCCCTCTTAATCTACAGGCATTCTTCCTATTTTCTTTTAGGCAAACTGGACACTAGAGATTAGGTGACTTGCTGAAAGTTGCTTGGGGAATAGGTGGCAAAGTCCAATTTTAAGCCGATTCTCCCAGTTTCCAGTCCTTCCTTTGTCCCCAATGCTGTGACTCCTGTCCATGTGTGAAAACAGCCTTTGACTGAAGCAGAGGCCTCTTCCCTGGACAGTTTTGAGCCCTTCAGCCACTAACTCTAGCCATGCTCTCAGTCACCTCTGCTTCTTCTCTTCTCCTGTTCTGGAACCTTCTCTACTCCCCTGGGCCAAGCAGACCCTTACACATATTCATCCATGCCCTAAGTTCAGTTCAAGTTCCTCCCACTTCCTGACATCATCACCATCTATTCTCACCTCTGTTTTCCCATCTTCTATCTCTAGCTTAACTGATCTCCCAGGGAGAATGCAAATCCCCAACTACCCCAATTCTTGGGAGACAACATTGAATAACGGAGAAGCCTCCAATTATTCAGCCAGACCATCTGTGTGCAAGTCCCAGCTCCTCCTCTTGCTGATGGTGTGATCTTGGACAAGATTCTTCATTTCTTTGGGCCTCTGTTTCCTATGTGTAAAACGGGGATAGTCATGACATGTACATCTTAGGGTTGCTGTGAAGACTGAGTTAACATCTGGAAAAGACTTAATTCAAAGCAAATATTAAGAGCTATGAAAATGTCAACCACTGTTTTTCATTTTTCTTCTTTTCTTTCTCCAGTACTGCCAGACACGGAGAGGATGTTGAAGACATTCCTGTTAATGCAAATTCGCTCTCTGCCTGATTCCTCCATGAATGCTTCTGCCCTACTAGGCTGCAGATTCCAAAGACAGGCATTGCTTGTGCTTTCCCCTTCCTCTGTACCCTTGCACGGTCTACCACAGTAATAAGAACTCGACAGGTACTTTATAAATCCTTATGGAAATGAACCAACCAAAAAGGCCTTGGGGAAACTTTTCATTTGCATTTCTGACCTTCCTTTCCTCTCGGCTTTAACCTGGCTTCTCTTTTTCCTTCCTGAAATCGGATTAAGCCCCAAGGAGGATAAACTGATAGTGTTTCAAGTCATTTTCTTAATGGATGAGAATTGACTGTAATCCTTTTGTTTCTTGGCTACTGGCAGTTTGGTCAGGCAGGTGACTGAGATGAAGATTTTAATCACTCCTGAAATGTGGTATTGGCTTACAAAATGTCAGCCCTGCACTGCACTGCAGAGTCATTTACGATGGCATTGTTGCTGAGGGAAAGGGTCCCAAGAAATCTTAATTGGCCTTCAGCTAATTTCAGGAACCAGACCTTCCTTGTAATTTGCTGCAAAACTGGTGCAAATCTCTGAAATAAGATCAGTCACGGGACACTGCAGTGAGAACAGTATAGAACATGGCTCCAGGCCAGGTTTGTGCACCACAGATTCGTCCAGGAAACTGGGACCAGACTCAGCCTCCAAAACACTTGTTCTTGGCAGGAATGGTTCTTTTTAGGCCCCAACTTTTAAAAACCCTGGGAAGAGGTACTCCCAAGAAGCTTCTCAGCTGCCCTCTGATCTACACTCACATGACCCTGGTGATTGAGTAAAACAGGATAGTTGATTAACTTGGGGAAGGAGGCTCTGTTCCCCACAAAAGCGAGTCTGAAATCTAAACTAAAAAAACAAGAACATTTTAGCCGAGGCCATCCTAGGTGGCACCTGGGCTTACACACGCAGTAAGACCTCATTAACTTAGAACATAGATAGCAAATGCATTTCATTTCTCATGACATTTCTGATCCATTATAGTGGCTGCTGAGAACACTGTGTTCAGAGGGATCCTCCTGCTGCATCTCAGCTCAACAAGAAAGAAAGCTGTGATTATCCAGCAAGTCTGCTGTGGTAGAGGTATAAGAAGTGAAACCCACATACCAAGTGTTTGCCACTTGGAATAATGGGGGAGGGAGGCAAATTTCTGTCTGAAATGCTGAAAAATTTATAAAGCTCTGTTGTGTTAACTTTTTCAATTACTGTTTTCCATCACAAACAGAAACATAAATCATAAATGTAAATGTCCAAAGTTTGAGAACCTATTGCAAAGTTTCCAACCAGTGGACTCTCTCATTCTGTATTTCCTTGTCACAAGAGCCCATTGACAGGTTTGTCATGAGGGACAGGGATCTATATTGAGCATCCGTTCTATGGTAATGAAGGAAAGAGAACTAAATTCCCAGGGCTGCTCATGGCTAACTCCCCCGTGAGCGGAAGTGCCTTGGTGGACCTAAACATGCACTACCTATTTCCGTGAGTGGGTTCAGACAGACCCTAAAAAGAGAACTCTTACTCATTCTCACCATCTGGAAGAATCAGCTAGTGAGTAACTAACCTGTTCCCCAGAGTTTGAGATCTGCATCACTCGAGGGAACCTGGGGATTGAGCAGAAGTCTCTCATCAAAGGCACCTCTGGCCTCCCCACTGATGACAGTCATTTGGCAAATCTACCCCTCCACTGTCATGATGACAGCTTAAATGGTGCCTGGAGATATTCTCCCTTTCCTGAGTACAGGATAAGGAGAAGCAACACAGCAAGAGACAGCTCTTTGCATATTTTGTGGGATTCTGTAGTCTAATGGAGGACACCCTGATTCAGGAGAGAAGGAGGTTTCTATGCACGTCTGAACCTGGAGTGCCAGAGACTGTCAGGAGCCCCAGAATAAAGAGAGTGCAAAGATTTCTAAAGACATTTCTCTCTTGGAAGAGGATGGCCCCTATGGGTTCCAGTGGAAGTCAAGAAATGTTTTCTGTACAGCAACCACCATCAGGTCCACATTTTGTCTCATCAGCTCCCTTTTCCAGTGGCTAATAAAAGACTTCAGCATCACCAGGAAAGACATTTGGAAGAAATCAACAGAATTGGGCTAGCCATTGCTCACAAAAGTCATTGTCCTCCTGTCTCCCTCCCCATTTGGACATCAATAGCTGTAGAATCATCCCTGGTTTCTAACAAACTTTTGATGAGAATCTGAACAACAATTTTTTCTGTTCACCTTCTCATGAAATTCTCTAAGGTCGAAAGAAAAGGACTACAGTTAGTTAGAAATTAAGAAAAACTCACTTAACTTACCCAAATACACTGGGTTGCTTTGGTATTGTGATTCTCAGTTTGTAAACTGGAATTTGTCCCTACCATCTGTGTCACAGAACGGGCCACGTGAAATTCCTCCAATCTCGCTGGCAGTCTGGCCTCAAGGGCACCAGCAGATTGATTGTAAGCTCACTGAGAACAGAGGTCGATGCTGTTCTGTTAGACAAACATGTATTCACTTAACAGATATTTATTGAATGTCTACAGTGGTTGTACACCAGCACACACAATCTCAAAGTGAATACAACAGATGGATGTTTCCCTTCACAGATCTGATGATCTAGCTGGGGAGAGATGGATTATAAGCAAGTAACTCAATCAATAAACAAAATCCTCGCAGGTAGTGACAAATCTATATTGTACTATGGGAAAAAAAAAACACAGGGTTAGAAAATAAAAGCAGTAAGAGGGATCCCTTCCGATGGGTGGTTCAGGGAAGAGCTGATACCTACATGACAAGGAGTCAGCCATCATTTCTAGCAGAAGAGATGGTGAATACAAGGTGCCAAATATAGGAAATCTTGACATGTGTTAGAAACAGAAAGAAGGCTACCATAACTAGAACTTGGTAAGTGAGAGCGAGGAAAGTCAGAAGAGGAGACTGGTGGAATAGGGAGGAGCTAGATCATGTTGTATAGTCTAGGTTTTATTCTAAGTTCAATGAGAAGCCATTGGAAGTTTTTAAGTAAGAAAGTGGCATGATTTGATTTGTATTTTAAAAGCTTACTCCGGCTTCTATTTGTGAAATGGATGATAGAAGGTAATAATAGGTACATCTTATGTACATTCTCATACTGCATCGGTGGAGAGAGTATAAAAGGAAAAAAAGAGCTAGCTTTATTCAATGGGTATAGCGTATGCTATTATAACAAAAATATCCTAAAATACAATGCAGTATTTCAAAGAAGAAAGAAGTTGATTGCTGTCTTGAATAAGTTCATAGGTGACCCATCCAGGCCCTGCCCTATAACATCAGCAAGGACACAGGCCACAGAGTTGACACAATCATGACCAAACTGTGGCTTCCATCTCTGGATCCCAGGCAAAACCTCTACTCTTGCCATTTTCCATCCATGAAGAAGGGGGCAAATGGAACATTTCTAGAAGCGTGCTAGCCAATGTCAAATGACTAACTCTCTGGGGAAAGAACTGATAATGAGCTGGTTTTCATGGTGTTGATATTTCTATCATGGCTGTTTCAAACTATCAGCTTGACCTCACTGAATTCAGAGTTTGAAAGAGATTTGTGCAGTAGTATCTCAAAGGTGACTATGAACTGGCTCCAGCATACCTCTGGCTCCAGAGCAGAAAACAAATCCCTGTATAGAAGCTCCTACTCTGAGCTCATCGCATATAGATGCAGATGAAGTAAAGCACACTCAAGAACACTAGGCCATAAAGTTTTGTGGAATCCATATATTGATTTATACAAAAGGGTCCAAAACTTTACTTAAATTCACAGAAAAGGAAACTTTTTAAAGACAGGCCAGAGCACATGGAATATGTCAGGCAGTGAGATTACTCCATGTGAAACTGTAATGGTGGATACATGTCATTATACATTTGTCAAAAATCCATAGAATGTACAGCATAAGAAGTGAACCCTAATTTCAACTATGAACTTTAGTTAGTAATAATATGCCAGTATTTTTTCATCAGTTATAACAAGTGGAATATACTAAGAATAGAGGAAACTGAGAGGAATAAAGGAACATATTGGAACTCTTTGTACTTTCTGTTCAATTTTTAGTAATCTTTAATTTTAAAAGTATATTAACTAAGAATTTTTCTAGGTCTACATATGTGTATGTATGTAAATGTGAATGTGTGTGTCTGTGTACAGGTGTGTGTGTTGGTGTGTATGCATGTCTTTGGGTTCATGCCTGGGTGTTGGTTGAGGAGATAGAAATGATAGGAGACACCTCATAGATATGATGGCAGGAGACCTGATTGGCTTACTGTCCCACCCTGAACCTCTGACTTATCATACTGTGGGACTGAATGATGACTCTCCAAGGATGTTCATTTCCTAAACTCCAGAACCTGTGAATATGCTTCTCATATGGCCAAGGGGACTTTGGATCTTCAGATGGATCTTCAGATTATCTTGGATTATCCTGAAAGAATCAATGTAATCATGAGGACCCTTATTAAACAAAATGAGGGAAGCACAGGGATGAAGATGGAGATAGAAAGGTATTATACCACTGGCTTAGAGTACGGAGGGTAGCCGTGAGCCAAAGTATGCAGGCAGCCTCTAGATGCTCGAAAGGCAAGGAAACTGGTTCTCCCCTAGAACAGCCAGAAGGAATTCGGCCTGCTAACCCACTGTGGGACCTCTGACCTCAAGAACAGTGAAAGAATAAATTTGCATTGTTGTAAGCTATTAAGTCTGTGGTAATCTGTGGCAGCAATTTGTGACAACACAATGGGACGTTAATACATAGACCTTCAACCTGGAAAGCTGCTCTCTCTTCTGCTTGTCCTTTTCTTCCTTCATTTCTCTTATTTTCCAATATTTTTTTTCAGTATCTACTTTCTATTGCATAAGAAACCACCCAGTCACATAAAGTTGGTGCCTTCTAGTTATAAAACTCATGAATTAATTTCTTGCCCTTGACCTGGCCTCCTGATCTAAGTTCTTTATGGGGCTCCAGTTTCTAAGACTTCCTGCTGGTAAACAGATACCTCAACTTCTTTTAATGTAGGGTATCAACCCAAACTAACATCAGATGGGAAGCTGTATGGTGGGGAATCATGAAATATACAGCTCTGAGTGGGGGTCAAAGGGAGACTGTGACTGCATCTGAACAGTGAGCATGTGGAACTCATAAAGGAAACCTGGGATCTGGTCTTTGTACAGGCCTGTTGAGTTCATAAGGCAGAAAACTGCTCCCATATCACAGACCACACCCCTAACCCAGCCATCATCTCAGACAGGCAATGTCCTAGGTCATAAGGGGACTAGCAGTAAATTACAAACAGATTAGGTCCTAAGGTGGAAAAATACCTCAATCCATGTCTCCTTTTAAAGGTGGATCATAAAATCTAAAAGTATCCCCAAAAATGAGTTGCAAAGAAACAGAAAACCAATAGTTCAACGTCTCTTTAGAGCTGGGTAAATTGTTTCTCCTCCCAGCCCTCAATTTCTTAAAAACATGGACAGTAAATGACTGATTCAAGTTTTGGCATCATAAGTTCAACAAGGATGGCACATCTGTTTTTAACTCCGGATGTTTCAGAATGCAGTGAGTTGAAATAATCACACCAACTTTCTAAATTTTAATATTGAATCACTTCATTCTTTGTTCTCTCTGTCCCTGAGCTTTCTTCATCTAATCAACAAGTTTTCTGAAATCATTTAATCAAGGAAACACACACACACACACACACACACACAATTGGGAGGAATGCTGCACCAGTGAGGTGACATGTGACAGGTGACAATATCTGCAGTATAATTCAGCCCTTCTCACCTTCATCTCTCTTTGCTTTCTTTCCACGAAGCTGGGAAATGCCAAGTGTCAAATATTTCCATTTACTTAAGCCCCGTGAAATGGAGCTTTTATTTCTCAGAGAGAACACTGAGCAGGAGGCTCTGGAGAAAGCTCCATTTACGCGTCCCAGGATGATTTTCATGCAGGAGAGCAGAAGAGGAGAAGGAGGCCACCAATTAAAGCGGACCCTCAGGCGCCAGCAGCTCATTACAGGCATATGTTAAACTGAAACTGCTCAGGAACCCTCCACTGTGCTCACCTCAGAGTGACGGTCCGCCTCTTAGAATGAGCTCCAGGCTGATGACAGAAAAGTATTTCAGTGGTTCCAAATGACCAGTGCAGGTAACTGACATTCACCATTTCTGCAGGGGTTCCTTTAGGACTGCATCCACTGTCAAAAATGGAAAATCTTACATTAGCTCAAAGACAAGGAAATGCCCAAACTCATGCATCTCTAACCAAGACTGGCAGAATCCACTTGATAGGGAGAAAGGCAGACAATATATGGCATTGTAGTTCTACCAGCTTCTGAGAGACAAGCTGCATGCAATGGCATTCTCAAGGTGCTCAACTTCAGGCTCAAAGTACAACCCAGGGAAATGACTGGAAGAGACAGTTCACAGAAAAAAACAAATATACTCAAGTAAAGCCATATGGATAAAAGTTGACCTCACTTGCAATCAAAGATGTTTAAGTTGATATAACAATAAGAAACATCTTATCTGTAAAGTTATACAAATATATCTTGTGTGTGTGTGTGTGTGTGTGTATTTCTATCTACTTCAGTTCTAGTGAAGTTGGGAATGTCATACACATTTTCAATGTGTTAGAGACCATCAGTTGGTTCAACTATGTTAGAAAGAAGACCAGTCATTTACATCTAGAACGTTAAAAGTGAACCTTTTGAACTAGCCATACCACTTCTAAGAAGGCATTTAATACATGAAACCTTTAAAGCAGTATGTCTATAGCAGCAAAAAATTAAAACATTCTAAATAGCTGCTGGATAATTATAGTGCACTCACAGGATGGAATATTATGTAGCCTCTCGAGTGGTGATGAACATTACCTTCAAACATTGCAAAATACAGATAGTTTCATGTTAAAATTTTTTAAAAAGGTTAAGATTTATATAAAGTCTGCTGAAAACTTGAGAGAAAGAAAAAAAGCCTGGAAGGAATATAAACATCTTATAATGCAATTGGGCAGTAAGACTGCAGAAGATGCATTTGCTATTATTTTCGTTTTCCAGTTTTTACAATGAACACACATCTCTTATAATCAGAAAAAAAATCACCTGTTTTAAAACATAAATAAAATGGAAAGTGCAAAGATAAGGTAGCCCATTTATGTCTCTACTTTGGGAAACAAACTCACATCATGTTCAATCCATTTGCAAATAAAACTCTAGTTTTCCTATGCAGATATTAAAAAATAAGAAGAATAAGGCAGCTGAAATGCTCCTCTTTTGATGCCTGCAGAGCTATTAAAGAGAGGATTTGTGATAATCCTGTTGATACAACCCAGACAACCTTACCTATTCCAGAGCTCAACTTGAGCACAAAAAATGTCATAGAAAGACAAACAGCATGGGGTCACTTTGCAATTAAAAGAATTGCAGTAAACTGGCTGGGGGATGGACTCATTTATCTGTGTTTCCAAAGTTTCAATGACAGATTTCTTCAGAGGGTAAAAGAAGAAAGCACTGGAAGCTAATATCTGTTAATAAGTTGAGAAACACTAGAGCAGAGGAAAGGTCTCCTTTGCCCTTTTGGAAAGGTTAGGGCAATAAAATTCCACAATAAAATGCTTTGGAATCTCTCAGAGTTGCATGTATCCTGGGACAAATTACAGTCCTAGCCATAGAACAATCCTTTGCAACAGTGTTGAGATTAGGAGTTTAGCTCATATCCAGTCCCAAACAATTTTGCCCATAGCAAATGAAAGAAAATTTACTTAAGAAGGTGTATTGGGAGGATTAGACTAATTCTAGATAGGGAAGAGGGGTGGGAGGGAAAGGGGGGAGGGGATTAGCAAGCATGGTGGAATGTGATGATCATCATTATACAAAATACATGTATGAAGATTTGAATTTGGTTCCAACATGGCTTATATACAAACAGAGATATGAAAAAGAATTGTAATGCAAAAAAAGAGTACATGTATAATGGCATTAATTGGCATGAACATACTTTATATACAGAGATATGAAAAATTGTGTAGAGCACAATTGTGTAATTACACAATATGTGTAATTACACAATATGTGTAATAAGGATTGTAATGCATTCCACTGTTGTTGTGTATTTAAAAAATAAATAACACACACACACACACACACACACACACACACACAAAGCATGCCAAAGAAGGTGTATTTTCAGGAGGTAGTTGTTATCTTCCTTTCAAGGTTCCTGATCCATTGAATCTGTGGACTTGAGACTTCTAATAAAATGTTTTGTCATTAAATATATACAGCAGTAAAAGAGAATATATAGTAGTCCCTCTGTATCTGTGGGGGATTGGTTCCAGGACCACTTAGGAAGCCAAAATCCAAAGATACTTAGGTCCCTTATATAAAATGCCATAGTATTTGCATATAACCTACACAAACCTCTTTTGTACTTTAAGTCCTCTCTGGATTACTTATAATACCTAATGCAATGTCAGTGCTATGAAAATAGTGCTATATTTTATTATTTAGGGAATAATAACCAAAAAATAATACCCAAAAAAGTCTGCACATGTTCATACAAATGCAAATCTTTAAAAAATATGTTCAAACTGCAATTGTTTGAAGTGCCTGTGGGTATGAAGGGCAGACTGTAGTGTAGGAAGCGGCTAAAGAAAAATTCTGTATAAAGATGGCATTTCATCATGAAGTCCTAATAAACAAGAAATGTTATGAATAATGCCAAGCTTGGAACACAAGAACTGAGTTTCTGCACATACCTTGAGTTTGCTTCTCCTCTTTAAGACTGTTTCTATAATTACAAAAGGGAAACAGAAGGGGCAGAAAGGCAGGCAAATGAGACTGGATTTGCATTAGATGGGTCCTGAGTCCCATCGAAGGGTTAATAATTGTTCTCAAACCCTAAGAGGATGGACATCTTCCTTCTAGAAACAATCCTGCTGAAACTGTAAACCACAGCAGAGATCCACTGGAGGTGTCCCTGTGGCTGAGTCTTCCTTCAGGTTGATGATGCTGCATGGGTCTCTCTGGAGACCATGATTTCAACCACACCCAAAACTTAATTGTTCAATCTGAAGCACTTGCCTAAGAAACCAGAATCAATTGCTCTGTCTCCCAGCAAACCTCAAACTGCACATTATTCAAAGAATGGTCCCTGAGCTCACAGCGGGTGTTCAGGCAAGCTCTGAGCTCTGAGGTGGGGGTGGGGGCAGGTCAGACTCAGTCTTGGATAGTCTCTCCTTCTGTGCACAGAGAAGAAAGCAGCTGACTGGGGACTCATGGCCCTGCCTGCTACATCAGCTGCTGCTGCAGTGCTTAGCTATGTTCCCAAGCTATAAGGGCTAGTCAATATTTTGAATATAACCCCTGGCTCTGCATATTTAAATAATAATATAATAGCAAGAGCAAGTCATTACAGTTTGGGGGGAAAAAAAGCAATATTTAACTGAAATTCTTGAATTCTAATTTCAGTTCTGTTATTTGCTTGCTAAATAGATTAAATCGACCAAATTTCTCTGGAGCTTGGTTTTCTTTTCTAGAGAGTGTCTGAGCTTATTCAGAAGGATTTTTACTGTTTTGTTTTGCTTTGCTTTTTACTGTTTTGTTTTACTGTTTTGTTTTGCTTTAACCTGGCTTCAGGGTCTATGTAAACTTCATGAAATTGTGTGCAAAGTCCTGGGTGTCATTGTATTTTTTTTTTTCTTGCAGAGGATCTGCAACTTTTATCAGTCTCAATAGGATCTATAATCCAAAAATCAATTAAAAGCCATTGCTTTAAAGCAGAGCCAGTGTTTACACACAGGAGGGGCTTAGTGGCTGCATGCTGTCTCAAACAATCATCTGGAAGCTGTGTTTACACAGCAAGAACACTCATTTCATTTACACCATATGATACAGATCAATACAAATAACAAAAATTTTCTAAAGATGCTATACCCCAGACTAAGAAAATGCTGTTTGTCCATGCTGTGAGCTGTTTGTCCATGTTTTTTTCCTCAACCAGTAATTGTATTATTAGGCTCATTCCTGACTCTGAGGTCTCTAAATGTTCCATCATTTCCATTTGGGATAATAAGAGATGGGAAAGATCCAAAGAATAGATGCTTCTTCAAGGAAGGCAAGCCCAGGAAGCCACAGGAGCATGTAGGGAACAAAGGTATGCTGCCAGCAAAGCCACCTGGCCAGGAAGATGGACACCTGTGCTGAATCTGGACCATTCCACAGCTGTCCTGATGGCACTTTTTAAAAATACAGCAACCTACTACCAACCTACTCTATTGGGGTGGTGGTAGAAATGAGGCATTGAATGAATTTTAAAAGGATGGTAACATACTTTGCCAGGGAGGAAAGTTTGATTAAATTAACATAATCACCAAGTTTTAAATATTGACAGTCTCCATTTTGGAATTGGAAATCATTCCTCCTGGAGGTGTGAACATCATTATTTGCAAGGAATAATCCACAGGAAAACACACAAAAGCAAGAAAATAATATTATCAAAACTCTTCTGGGTGCTGTGGAAATCAGCATTAAGTAAGCCATAGCAAATCATGAAATAAGAAATTTTGCCTCCACAGAGGCCTCCCTGGAGAACTGCATTAACTCAGAAAACTTAGTTATGAGAGAGCAATCCTTTCCTTGAAAGCATAAGTGTGCCAAAGACTATGTTTAAAATCCACACGGACTATTGTTCAGCCATAATGACCTCCCCTGAGAGTTTCCCAAGAGCTCATATGGTATCATTACATGACAAATATACAGAAACGCAGAAAGTCATTGGATGATGATGATTTGAGATGATCTTAGGATAATTAATATGTGGGTAACCTCCCAGTGACCACCATATAAACAAAATCATCACCACAGCTGATAGGCACTCAGTGAAACATGACACCATAAACAATTTTGATGACCAAATGTTAGAAAAATGGTAGTAAATTATAGTATGCCCATAAACTAACTATGATGCTGCCAATGAAAATTATGCTCATGAAGACTATTTAAGGACAAAGGAAAGTTTATGATGTGCTAGATAAATAAAGAAAGATGCAAAATTGTATACAAATAAAGCCATATATGTAGAAATTAATAATCTCTCTAACAGAGATAACCAGGAATAACGTGTATCCAGCCTCTTTCTATAAAAGTAGATTTCATTTTCTTCATAATTCTGTGTTTTAAAAAAAGTAACTTAAAAATACTGTACCATCTAGGGTTCTCCAGAGAAACAGAACTATAGGAAGCATATATATTCATAGAAAATGTGTATATTATAAAGTGGATTATATATTTATATAATCTACTTTTTAATAGATTTCACATATTTTATATATGTACATACATATGAACACATAAATATATATATTCTTTCATTCCATGTTCAAAGCCCTAAGAACCAGGGAAATTGATGGCATAACTCCCAGACCAAGTCTAAAGTCCTAAGAATCAGTAGTGATAATATCTGAGGGCAGGAGCAAATAGACATCTCAGCCCAGGAAGAGAAAACTCACCTTATCTTTTTGCTTTTGTTCCATTCAGACCCTCAACATTAGGAATATACTCACCTAATTGATAAGAGTAGATCTCCTTTATTCAGTCTACCAATTTAAATGCCAATCTCTTCTAGATACACACACACACACACACACACACACTCACACACAGAGAGAGAGAGAGAGAGAGAGAGAGAGAGAGGGAGAGAGAGAATGTTTTACCAGCTACCTGGGCATCCCTTACCTCAGTCAAGTTGACACATAAAATTAATCATCACAAATACCATCTTTAAGATGCAAGTATTTAGAAATAAATAGTTCTTCCCCAAATAAAAAAGACACATACCTTTTCCCCAAGATGCTAATCAGCAACTTCTGATAAGCTTAAGGGAAGGGACATCAGTTCTACTGCAGGCAGGAGCTTAAAACTCCTTGCTAGTCTTCTCTCCAGATTTTTTCCCTTGGATGCTCTTGAGTCTAAGACAAAGCACAGCAGGTCACAAAGGCCCTTGTTCTGGTTCAATGATGGAACCCAGTGCTTCCTACCCATGACCTCCTAACAGTCCCTGAGGTAGAACATCATCTGTTGCTGATACTTGGAAGCTAGTTTGAAGTGGGATTGCATGTATGGGTCTAAGAATGGTAATGGTTTCAGAATCGAGATTCCATGCCCACCATCAGTGGTCAATGAACCTGACTCTGAGTATTCATCTGCCAGGAACATATTCTCCAAGTCAGGTTTCAGAAGAAAGGGCACAGGCTAAATCCTGGTAGAGTTCTAGTTTTAGCTGTTATGAGATATGTAGCCTTGGGGAGATGATTCAACTACTCTGACTTCCAATTTCTTCACTTGTAAAATAGTATCTATCCCCAGAGTGTCAGAAAGGATCAAATGAAACCACATATGCACA
Organism: Marmota flaviventris; assembly: GCF_047511675.1. NCBI lineage: Eukaryota > Metazoa > Chordata > Mammalia > Rodentia > Sciuridae > Marmota > Marmota flaviventris. Next base: position 18,185,950 of record NC_092501.1, read on the forward strand.
GTTCTGTGGCCAGGGCCATCTGTGTGCTTTGGCATCAGTCGTCAAGTTAGGTTCTCAGCCCAGTGCAGTGTGCTGTGATAATATACTGATCCAAAAGGTAGGTCATCTGTCCAGAGTGAGCACAGAGCCCACCACAAAGACATTGAAAAATAGCACTAACTTAAGATAGACTTCAATTAAGAGTTCAAGTTAGAAGTGCTAATTCTATAGGGAATTCAGACTAGAAAAAGCTAAATAAAGACTGGTGTAATCAGAGATGACCATCGAGGAGCTGACATTTGAGCTGGGCCTTGGTGGCTAGGTTAGAACTGTATCTTTTGCTCTGTCTCACTAAGGGAAACACATTTATTCACGGTAAAATGTACCCAACATGACTATCCTGCAACTCCAAGTCCAAAAAGAAGACAAATTTGTTTTAACTATTTATCTTTCCTTTCTCTCCTTCTCCTCCTTTATCTCCTACTCCTCCTTTTCACTTTAAAGAGCTTAGAGTTGACATATTTAAGAAGTCTGGTAAAAAAGGGAAAAATGTCAAAAATGGGGACACTCACAGAAACCTGTGACTCCGACCTATAGGAGTTACGATGGTAAGCCTTCTCTTGTTTGCAGAGGTTCTTGGCACTCAGCTGGTTGTGTGGTGAGACAAACGGCTCAGATTTTACCCTGAGATGGATTCAGATTGGTAGAAACATTAGCCTGCATGGGGTACTCGTGGTCATTTCCAAGTCCTATCCAGAAGCCCACTCCCCACATTTATCCGTGAGAGGGAAAACCACTGCTCCAACTAGCTCCCAGTGATTGTTCATTGACTTTTGGTTTTGTTTTGACATACAAGAGATATTTACCAGTTGCTAAATGTTGGTGCACATGACATGCGTTTCTCCTATGCTTGAGGACAAGCTGTTAAATGAAAGAGGCTCAGTCCTTGTTTTCATAGGGCCACATTCTGGGAAAAAAGGTGATGACACTCATGCAAGCAATCACATGCAGAAAATGATTTCAGATGGTGTCATGTGACACAAAAGAACTAGGCAGGACAATGGGTACTGAGACAAGATGGTCACCAAAGTCCTCTGGAAGGAGATAATTTGTGAGCAGAGGCCCAAATAATGAGGAGACCTATCCCTTAGCAACATGAAGCAATGCCCCTCACTTTTCCTGGAGTAATGAGACATGCTACAGCATGACAGTCTCTGGTGTGTTCTGTTGGTTTGTCATTTTGTTTTACAACAAGCAGTAACTGAAGATCCATCTTGGGGCGCTTGTATGAAGAGGAAACCACAATGGATATACATAATTGAATAGGCTAAAGCTTTGCTTCTTATACCGTACAAAATTTCTCATGTAAAATTTCTCTCCAATTAGACTAGGGTCAATAAGACAATTTCTTACAGTTGCACAGAAAAGAAACAGCAGAACTCTCTGAAGAAATCTACAAAAGCTCCTCAGGGTGACATTTGCACTGGAACTTAAAGGAGAGTATCTGGTATTCTCCAGATAGAGAAGCGTAGAACATTCTGGCCAACAAAACAGCTTGATACCTGTGACTGGGGTATTTCTGGGAGAATGGAGAGTGTGCTGTAATTTTATGTATCAATTTGACCAGCCATTGAGTGAAACATGCTACCACAGTAAACATTCTTTCTTGGCATGCCTATGAGGAAGTTTCTAGAAGAGATTAGCATGGAAGTCAGTGGGCTTAGTAGATTGCTTTTCCCAGTATGGGTAGGCATCATCCAAACCTTTGAGAACTGAATAGAACAAAAAGAAAGTAAGTAAGAAAGAAAGAAAGAAGGAAGGAAGGAAGGAAGGAAGGAAGGAAGGAAGGAAGGAAGGATGGATTTCACTTTTTTTTTCTTCCTGGCTCATATTCAACAATGGGACATCTCATCGCATCTCCTTTAGTCCTCAGACTAAGATTAAATCCTCTGTTCCCTTGCCTTACAGGGTCAGGGCATCAGATTCAAAATGAATTAATTATACCATTGGCTCTTTCATGCCAGCTTACATATGGCAGACCATAGGAATTCTCAACTTTTACATTCACATGAGCCAATTCCCCATTTAGAAAAATCTCTGGTTATTTCTCCAAAAAAAAAAAAAATTGAATAATGCAGAGAAACTTGGTAGTGAGGCTTGCAGGACCTCCTGGGTTCTAAAACAAAGCACATGGATGCCTTATTAAAGCAGTGATATTTGAGTCTGCTGACCAAGAGGGGCCATGGAGATTGCAAAGCTAGCACATAACATGGTGAGATGACTGTGTTGGGAAGATCGATATGTATGACACATATGCAGGCAGAGAGACTGGTCATCCCACCCGATTAGGGGAGGAAGCGAGGTCCAACTGGGCCATTTCTATGCCAGACAATATGGGACACCTCAGCATGGCAGTAAGCCGACTGAGTTGCTTGATGAATTGAACAAAACACAACAAATAGGCAGGTGTTCAAGGAAGATTGCTAAATCATAGTCATCAGGAAAGCATCCCGGGAAGCCCTCTTCACAACTAACACGGGCTCATTCATCTCATCTGTCAGTCAACAAGTGTGAGCCAAACACATCCTGTATCTAGGTGCAGGACTAGACAGGTGTTTTAAAGCAGAGAGTCTTCCTGTGTTCGAGGAGCCCACAGTCTTGAGAAGGTGGGGAACTCCTGCACAGAGAATAGTCTAACTGTGCTGAAGCATGTAGAGGGAAGTCAGAGGAAGAGCAGTCAATCCAGGCGAAGGAGAAAATCTCCTCAGAGTGGGTAATGGCTGAGCAGAAGCCTAAATCAGGTGGGGGAATTGGCCAGGTGAGAGAGAGGGAAGGGGGCTCCAAGCAGAGGGAAAACAGTAAGAACAAAGGTCTGAAAGCAAGCAAGGTGGAAGCCTGGCGTCAATGCAAGAAAGGGTGGGAGAGAAGCCTGACAAAATAGATAATGGACGTTTTCTGCAAATGTGTGAAGGGAGAAATGAGAGGGGAGAAAGGAAAAATGCAAAATGATGATGGAAAATTAATTGTGCATTTTCTCAAGTGCTGAATTCCCTGCTGCCTACCCTTTGGCAAGGTAACCACCATATGCCAAAGGAGAAAATTGAAATGTGTTCTTTTTTTTTTTTATTTTCTTTCTTCTTTCTAATGCTACACAGATGAATCAGTTTATCGGGTTCCCAATAGAATCTCTATTTTCTTTTCAGTACATTTGTTTTACAGCTCACAATGTGTGGCTGGGGAATCCGACTCTTCCCTGGATTTGAGTCCGTCTTCTTCAAGAAGGGTGGCTGCTCACCCATTGAGATCTCTTTTCCTGTGGAATTTAAATTGACAGACTTTCTCCCATGTCCCACAATCTCACCTGCCATAAATCTAAGCAGCACAAATAAATCTCATCATTACCAACCAGAGAAGTAGGCACTTCCAGAGTTCGAAGAGTACACACAAAATTGGGACAGCATTGAAGCAACCCAGAGCTCCAGGAACTCACACCTGGTGGCAGACATGGCAAGCATTGATTATCTGTCCCTTCCAGATATTAGATAATGTGCTGACATATTAATTTATCCTTTCCTCTCAAACCACTTATTGGTACATGGCTAAGACAGGAAACCCACGGCCATCTGGATAATTGGAAATATTCCTGCTCCCCTCCTCTCATCTTCCAGCAACACACTTTGCAGACCAAAGTGTCTAGGGTAGAAAATGAAATTCATGAATGGCACCAAACATTTTTATCATCTTCGGCTTCTGGACTCTTTATGCAACTTTGAGTACTCTGAGCAAGAAAAAGAGAAAATCCACAAAAATCAACCTGCTCATTTTTTTTTCTATTCTTCTCTGTATCCAGAGTTTGGCACAGAGCCTGGCACACAGAAATTGGCTTTATTTATTTTTTTCCATTGAGGATATTTTTGAATGGTGATAGTTTCATAGGTAGATAGGCAGGCGTATACCTTACATTGGGAAATAAGTTAGGCCAATGGATTTCAATTTATTTCAGCCACAAAATCTTTTCTTCCAAAAAAGGAAAAAATATAAATACGTGAAATTTCTCATTAAGCCAAGAGTTTCGCTTCAGCCCTTAAAGATGCCCCAAGAGGCACCAGGACATCTTGGAACAGAATGTGTTAAGATCATAGTCCTTTATGTTGTCTTTTGATTCAGTACCCTCTCCCTGAAGGTCCCTCAGGCAATGCCCAGCCATCCATCTTACAACTCACGTCCTGCAGTCCATGAGGAAATAAAGGAAGCAAGAGTAAAGATTAGCATTATCCTGATTCTCATTAAATTAATTTAATCAGTGTCATACATTCCATGAACATATTTATTGAATAAATTGTGCTCAGTGGAGTTCAGATATGAAACAGATTGCCTCTAATTGATATGTAGAACAATGTTCTCTCAAATCTCTCTTTTTTGGTTTATGTACACCTTGAACATGCTCATAATTCCAGTTTAAATCCTCATATAAAGTCTCATTTCTAATTTAAGGCCCATTTCACTTCTCCCTCTAATCCGAATTCATACCCAACCATTACCAGAAGAACCTGCAACAGGAGAGAGTATGTTCCGCCCTTGGGATCCTCTTCCCTTCATTTAGAACACTTTCTCCTTCAGGGTGCTCAAGCAGGAAGTGCTAATGAGGGGAAAAAAGCAAAGAGTATTTTGCTCAAATAGGACCATGGTTGCTTGAGTGGACTGTCATTGTCCTTGGTAAAAAAGATTTCCAAATTCAGGCCCTCTTGAGGGATCACGGGTAAGTTTTCTGAGGCTCAGAAAGTAGCTTCCTCTCTGCACAGGGGAAATCCACCCCAGTTTGACAGCTTCCTGGAACCTTCAATTGTTTCATATCTGGTCTCTTGTTCCATGTACCACCCCATGACCAGGGGATATTAGCAAGATGGCTTGATTTGAAAAACCTCCCCTGTCCAATTTTTTTAAAAAAATATTTATTTATTTTTTTAGTTATCGGCAGACACAACAACTTTGTTGGTATGTGGTGCTGAGGATCGAACCCGGGCCACACGCATGCCAGGCGAGCATGCTACCGCTTGAGCCACATCCCCAACCCCCGTGTCCAATTGACTTGTGTGATACTCCCGTGTACTTGGCCATGCTAGTTGCTTCATTATTGATGCCAATCTCTCCACTGTATCTCCGTCCAATTTTGTTTTTCACTACTCAAATAGGAACAAGTAGTAGATGATCAGTTTCACTAACCAAGCAGACCTCTTACCAGGAAGATCCATTCCTGTCTCCCTCATCTTATAGGTACCACCTTCATCTGAGGAGTGATTCTTTTGGAACAGACTCTCCATTACTTAATGTGACTTTGGATGTGACCACAATTATCTTCTTCCTACTGAGAGGAGAAAAGCTGACAATTCATTGACTCAACACTTTTCATACAATCTTTTTTCTCATCCCACATGCCACACCCAATTGTCAGATTCATAAAAATACATACAAAATGGAGGGAAATTGTAAGATGTCAGCTGTAGTATACTTGTTGAAAACCCTGAGAGGCTTTTGCCTTCCAGATATTTTTTGACTCTTCATGAACTTGGGGCACAGAAATTTGGTCCTTAGTTGCAGGTCCTGATTATGACTTTCCAAACAATAGAAAAAGGTTCCATTTAACATCTTCCAATACAATGAACATAGAGTTAGTGACTTAAGAGATTTCCCAAAGACAGATGATATATAGTCCCTGACCTTTGAAAGTTTTTAAGTAATTTTGGAGTCATGACACACATACACACTTGTAAATGCACACACGTACACACAAGGAACTTTAGCAAGACAACTGAGTAGGTTATGAGCTCTTATGGAGTTCTAGGAGCATGGGAGAGACTACTGATGTTGCGGTTCTGAAAAATTATAAACTGGAAGATAAAGAAGTCATTGGGATGGCATTGTAGTCTGAAGGGACTCAGCCAAGGTCACAGTGTGGTGGCAGAATGTGTGAACAGGGTATACCCATGTGGCAAGCCTGACATCTGGCTAGTCTGGGAGGATAATACAAAGGACTCAGAAGCAGCCAGGATTGGAGAGTCTCAAAAGGTGGCCAAGCAGCTGAGCAGCCATATGGTCACTTGAGCTAAGACAGGACATTAGGATGGCACAAGCAGAAGAGTTGGGGAAATGCAGCAAGTCCAAGTCTTTCCTTTAGTTCTGTCTACATCAGAGTCAGGAGAATGGTTTCTTCACTTTAGCAGACATCTAGATCCCATTCCTGGTGAACCATCTGGCTGAAACAGTCACATGGGGCCAGCTGAACATTTGCAGGCACTCAGAATGCTGGGGCAGAATCAGCCAGACTCCAACCCTCTGGATTTTTTTTTTTTTTTTTTAATTTTTGCACCTAAATCCACAGCTCTGCTTTCCATTGTGCTTTCTCTAGCAGATGTCATGACTCCAAACAGGCGCAATGCTTTTCCTCAGCTCTGCAGAGTTTACAGATGCCTGGGACATGTGGTTTTTCAAGGTCTCTCTGTGTGATGCCATGCCAGAAGACTGAGAGAATACTGGGGGACAAAGAGGTGAGGATACTACTGAGATGTTCAGGAACCTGCTTCATAGATCTCCCATTCGGGGTCAGGAAGACAAACAGTTCTTTGTCAGACACTTGAATTACTTCTAATCTCATGTAATTCTGACTTCTTTCTCCATGGAGGTTCAGGTAGACAACAGTTGTGTCCAGTTCTTGGACTCTAGGATCTCACTTGTTGAAGGAGAACTGTCTGGGTCCCAGAGGTCATGACCATGACAGAGAGTTAGGAGATGACAGTGCCAAGAATCTTATCCTGGAGCTAACTATCAGATGGATGAGGCTGTTTCTAGATTCTGATCTCAGAAGCTGGGCGTGAGCTATGGGCATAATGGTAGCCACCAGCTGAATGTAAAATGTGGACTTTTTGCAGATAAGAGATTCTCTTTCCAAGGGAATATTTACTCTGATGTAATAGATGAAAAAAGAATGCCCAGTTGTCTTTTGATGCTGTGTTTTCTTAATTCCTTAAGTTCTGCCTCTGTAGTTAGCTCAAGAGAGGGAAAGGGCTATACCATTAAAATAAAATTCCTGAGGCTCACACACGAAACAATGAGAACTGAAGTTTGGGACCTTCATCTGGTTCAGGATCAAATTAAGCGTTTTAGGTTTATTTTTACTGTAAAGAAGAGGTTCTAAATCCCAAGAGGACAGGGCAATATATGTGACAGACCTATTTACTGGTGAGATAGACAGCTTTCTTCTAGCACGAGTTCCCTTATACAGGAATAATCCAGATGCTTATTAAAAGACACACACCCAGTGGGAAAAACTCAAAGACAAAAAAGAAATGAAGAAATCAAAAACCTAAATCTTGCACTATTTACAGTAATCATAGTGTTGATGATCATGTTGCTACTCTTATTTTAAGATTGTATTGTGTGTATTGTGGAATAAAACAAGCAATTATGTGATATTCTAATTTTACCATCCCAGGTATCCTTGAGAACTGGGATTATAAGTGTGGGGAAAGGGAGATACAGTTGTGATACAGAAAAATAAAAGCGTTAGGTTTAAGGAAGTATTAGTATAATCCATCATGCATTTTGTTTTAAAACAAATAAACCAGAAAATATCTCCTAATTTTGTGCAATGAAAAGTTATAGAAAGTCCTTGAAATGTTAACCATAGCTAGCACCTAGATTTCATTTTTAAGATTCTCTTTCTGGTAAAGAAAATGAGGCTCCTTGAAGCTAATTGAAGATTGGAAGGAGGAAATGTACAAGATGAGCCTGGAGGTTTTGCCATCAAAAATCAAAGAGGGGCTGCCAGACCTGGTAGCACATGTCTGTAATCCCAGAGGCTTGGGAGGTTGAGGTAGGAGGATCATGAGTTCAAAGCCAGCCTCAGCAAAAGTGAGGTGCTAAGCAACTCAGTGAGACCCTGTCTCTAAATAAAATACAAAATAGGGCTGAGGATGTGGCTCAGTAGCCAAGTACCATTGAGTTCAATCCTCGGTACCCACCCCCCGCCCCCAAAATCAAGAGGGTCATATAGAAAGGACTGAGGCCCACTGAAAGTGAACTGGCCCAAAGCGGGATAAATGAATTTTGATATGCATTGACATTAGAATAGATGGAAATATACTGAAAGCATTTAGATCCACCACCAAATTCTTGGTGGCAATAATAGTTTAAAAATCGTAACGAAGCTCCATTTAAGGAGGCATCGAAGAAACTCTTTGTTTTGAAAACTGGTGAGGTAAAAGAATCAAGTATGTATCTTGCCTTTCCTATGTGAACTGCATAACCGAGTAATCAGTCAATATGGGAAACTTTCTCTTTATTAAAGTGTCCCAGGTAATGAATGAAGAAAAGGTGATGGAATTAGAATATCGCCATTTGTCATCTTTCCTGAATTAACAATCCAGACATTGATTCTCAGCAGCTGCCAACATAATGAAGAGACTGCCAGGCACTCTGCAACTCTAAACAGGACTCCCAGTCACCTTTGATTCTGCTTGCTAAAAAAGGACACCCAAATCTGATTGACAGAAAAGACTGAGATTATGCATGACATCGTGGGAATGCGACCAACTCATTCTCCATGGGCTGGGGGGAAAGAATCTCCAACACATACATTTTAAGTTCTTTTCACAGCAGCAACAAAGCTATAAATTAAGAGATCTAAGATATATACATATATATATATATATATATATATATATATATATATATATACATATACATATATATATATATATATATATATATATATATATATATAAATTAAACACTGGATTCTACTTCAAAAGCATGTTTTTAAAAAATGTTTATGAAAATTCTAAAATTAATTTATAATAGCAATGAGACAAATAAAAGCTGATTTGAAGTTTGATATTAAGAGATTATTATTATATTTGCCATAATAATATTGGGGCTGGAAATGGTGTTAAGCTCTTAACTTTTAGTTTGGACATTATTAAAAGCAGCTTTTAGCTTGGAGGTTGTTAAAAGCAGTGACGGAGATCAGGACCTGGATTCAAGTCGTTCATCAAGAAGCAGGAGGAGGGATCAGGGAGAGCAAGACAGAGAAACAGCAACAGTCAGTCCAAGGGTGTACTACCAGGTCACAGCAGTGGCCTCTGAGAAGGGGACACATTACCCCCTGAATCATCCTTCTGAAGAAAAGAGAAGCTGAAACATCATCTCCCAGCTGCCGTCCTCCACATGAGCTGATAACTCCGGGGCTGGTGACTCCACACATTTCAGAGAAGGTACTGAGGCAGAAAGTGGCAACGCTCAAGGCACACACTTTTGGAGCCACGTTGTCACTGTCAGAGACTCTGGGCTCCCATAGAAACCATGGCCACAACGGCAGCTAAAATCAGAGACAGCCAAGTAGATGTGACAGAAGAGCTCCTACTATGGATTTGTGTTGTACTATTTACTGACAAAATGCTGGGGGCCTGGGATTGGCTTCAAGGTGATATGAAGGGGGGGGGGGTGTACAAAAGTAAAGAAATAAGTGACCAGGAGAACACATCTGTTTCTGCAGAGTAAAAGTACAGGGAATTTTAGTACAATAGGTCTGTCTCCTTTTGTTTAACATTTTCCATTATAGGAAGGAAGGAAGGAAGGAAGGAAGGAAGGAAGGAAGGAAGGAAGGAAGGAAGGAAGGAAGGGAGGGAGGGAGGAAGGACGGGCTAGAAAAATATGACATTAGCAAAGAACCTCTTGCTCCAGTAAAAATATACCTAATGCAAGGGCATTTGCTGTGTTAGCACACAGTAAGCGCTCAGTAAGTGCTAGCCATCATATCATTATTGTAGAAACTCAAGGGACAAGGAAAGCAAGAAAGGTAAGCAGTTCAATCCAGTTGACCTTGGCCCCAGAGTCTGGGGCCAAGTGACCTCATGTAGAACTTCTTAGGGATTCTGTTCATTTTGACATATTTTGAAATGATCAGAAGAAAAAAAATACAACAAACTTCATGCCACACATGCACATCTGCAGGGGACACTGGTAACTGAGATGGCATCTGGTTGCCCAGAATATTTCCAGTGCTCACCACTGAAGAAGAGAGTGGAATGACACCCCCTATTTGCCTCTCAGCAGATGCCATCCTCTTTACCTTACCCAGGGGCTCAGGGAGAGGGCCCAGCCTGGAGTCTGGCAGGGAATGAGAGCACCAGAAATGTTGGAAATTGTACCGCTGTGCTGCTGTTACCGCTGAAGCTTCTAGGAATCATTTCCGCTCTCTTGGCAGTGAGGACTCTATGAATAGTTGACCTTGAACTCTACTGTTTTTTAGCTTTTTTGAGTTGACACATAATAATTACAGGTCATGTTTCAGTCTTTGTATACATTGCATAATGATCAAATCAGGATAATTAACATATCCATCACTTTATACATTTATCATTTCTTTGTGTTGAACATTCAAAGTCCTCTCTTCTACCTCCTTTGAAATATATAGTACATTATTATTGACTGTAGTCACCCAGTGTGCAAAGGAACACCAGAACCACTCTCTCATCTCACTGTACCTTTGTATCCACTGACCCGCCCCTCCCAGCCTCTCCTCCCCCACCCTCTCCAGCCTCTCATCACCATTGTCCTCTCTACTTTTATAAGACCAACTCGTTCAGGTTCCATATGTGGGTTCTTCAATGAGATCTAGTCCTCATCTGAATACCTTCCGTCTTGGAAGGGCCAGTGTGAGATCTGCAAAACATCAGTGAAGAACCCTGTGAGCTGCTGAGCACCATGAGATCGACCCCTTCTCATAAAACCTTTACCAGCTAATGTTGTTCAGGAAGTGGAAGACTCCGCTTTCCCATTCTTTGAGGCTTAACTAGAAACCTCTTCCTATCTCCCTGGTTACAGTCTTTCTAATGTGCATCCGCTCGGCTAGCTGCCTTAGAAACAACACTGAATTGTGGCAAACTTGACCACGTTATGCCTGAGACCCATCCACAGCTCAAAACGAGAGGAACCAAAAGCACAGACGTCACTTGAACTTATAACACTTCCGAAAAGCATTTTGACTAATCAATAGTAATTTTCTTTCTTGTCATTTACCTCTTACACATGAAAAATTGAGTTCCAGGAACTGTTTGGCTGTATGAATATTCTAATGAATTAATCTTTTATTTCATTTTACTTGTTTATAGAAATCTGGTATGAACTTAGTGTAGAAAACCCCTATTAGTCAAGTCCAAGTTCATATTCAACCATTTTAGCATTCCAGATGAATGTTAGAAAGGGTACCTAAATTACATTTATTGACTAAATCTTATTCCATTTATTAAGCTATTTTGAATAATTTCTGTGTAATGGGAGAGAATGCTTCTTCATTAAAAAGTTTTCTCTGTCTCTCTCTGTGTCTCTCTCCCTCTCCCTTTCTCTCTCTCTCTCTCTCTCTCTCTCTCTCTCTCTCTCTCTCTCTCTTTTTCTCTCTCTCTCTCAGCACCCCCTCCCTCCTCTATTGGGCCACCCTTTAAAATCTGATGAGAACCATGGACTTTCATCTTCTGAAAGTGTACGTACTCACAGGTACTCTTTGCTTCTTTGCTTGTTTGTTTATGCTCCACATGCATGAACTCTGAGGGGTTCCAGAGATACCAAGTTAATAATAACAACTGGTTTAGATTTTCTCTGGTGGCTGAATGGTTAACTCATTCAACAAAAGCAGTGGTTCTGCATGCTTCCAATGGTACAAGCATAAAATGTTGTATCCCAAGGTTCACAAGCCTCTCCTAGAAACCACTCACTGAATTTAGGCTAAATTCACCAAAACTGCACATGTAAATTAACCAAAGATAAATATTTCCTTTTTATAAAGGGGCCACATTGGAAAATTTTCACTCCTCCTCCCTGTAGGACGTGGTTCATTGGTAACTGTCACTTCTACCCACTCAGGGCTGCTTCTTGGGGTTTTATGGAGGGAAACTGACTTAACACAATCAAACTGAAGTTTCAGAATTCAGAAGAAAATTGACACCTAGATAAGGAAGCACTAAATCAGGGGGACAAAAATTAAGGATTGGAGCTTCTGAGAGAGAAAAGGACATCTCAGGCAGTGTGAATCCTAATTTTGTATCTTCTAAAAGCATTTGTATCGAGTTGGATCTCTTCAGTCAAGACCCTTCATTCCTAATTTGAAAATAGATGAAAAACATGCTGAGCACATGAGATTTATGAAATAGATGTGGCACTTTAAAGTCATGTCTCCTTAGCTAACATGCTACCCATAGCCATTTTCCTCTCTATGAGTATATAAACCTATCAAGATAAAAAATAGTGACAGTCCTATTCTGTTTCTCCCATTTTTTAATTATAGCTATATGTCAAACTAGTTGATTGATTTAAAGAAAACTATATAACTCTTCTGTGCTCCAGTTTCTTATTAATGTCTACCTGGCTTGGAGTTTGCAGGTAGTCAATTAGATTACCTTTGTAAGGCACTCAGTACTTTATATAACATGAATATAATATCAGTTGAATGTAGATAGTAATGAAAGAGGTATATTATCAACCTAAAATAACCACTAAAATGGCAATGAAAAAACTAAAATGGCAATGAAAGGTTTAGCTACTCAGTCAATAAAGAAAGTTTAAAGGGAACCACAAAATATTTACAGAATATTAAAAATATTTATAGAATATTAAAAAATTCATAGAATATTAAAAATATTTAAAAGAAAGCAAAAATAGGGGTAAAGGTGAACAAGATAAAAAGTAAATGGAAAGATGATAGATTTAAACCTAGCCACAACAATAATCACATTAAATGTAAGTACTCTAAACACCACACTTAAAAGATAGAGATTGACATATTGGATTAAAAAAATAAAGACTCAACTACAAATTGCCAATATGAAATGCATTTCAAATATAAATGCACAAAGAGAACAGTAAAATGATGTAAGACAATATACTTTCCTAAGATTAATCAAAAGAAAGCTGGTTTATTAATATTAATGTCAGACAGAATCAATTTTAAAGTAAAACAATATTACCAGGAATAAATACATTCATTTCCTAATGATAAAAGGATTGACTCATCATAAACATGTAACTATGCCAAGCCTTGGTGCACCTGTCAAACATGAAACAAAACTTGAGGAACTGTAAGCTGAGATAGACAAATGCATAATTTTAGTTGGCACAGCTCAATATAGGGATGTAGTTTAGTATCCTTTTCTCAATAATGAATAGAACAAATAGACAAAATCAGTAAAGATATAGAAGATATGAACACTACTGATTAATTTGACTTCATTGATACTACAGAATTTTCCAACCAACAACAGCAGTATACACATTATTCTTAAGAACAGATAGAAACTGAGTTAGACCATATTGTAGATCAAAGAAAGCCTTAAGAGAACAAGGGGAAAAATAGGAATTGGGTTTCTGGGAGGAGAAAGCCACCACCTAAGTCATACAAAATATCTTCTGAAACACGTGGAATTAAATTAGAACTCAATAAAAAAAGATCACTGGACAAAAACCTCAAAATACTCAGACACCACACAGCATACTGATAAAAACCCATAGGCCAAAAATGGCATCCAAAGATAAACTAAAAAGTATTTTTTAACTAAAAGAAAATAAAACACAACAGATAAAAGTTGTGAAGTATTGCTGAAGAGTACTTAGGGGAAAATTTAGAAGTGACTATATTAGAAAAGAAGAAATGTCTCATCTTAAGACCTTACCTTTTCCCTTAATAAATTATTTTAAAAGAATGGGAAGGTAAGTAGAACAAAGGAAATAATCAGAATAGAAAATAATTATAATTAAAACCAAAAAAAATACACAAATTAATTTATAGATTTAAGATCACCCTAAATCAACCTAACAAAAGAGGTGAAAGACTTATACAATGAAAACTACAGAACCCTAAAGAGAGAAATAGAAGAAGATCTTAGAAGATGGAAAAATATACCCTGTTCATGGATAGGCAGAACTAACATCATCAAAATGGCGATATTACCAAAAGTTCTCTATAGGTTTAATGCAATGCCAATCAAAATCCCAACGGCATTTCTTGTAGAAATAGAGAAAGCAATCATGAAATTCATATGGAAAAATAAAAGACCCAGAATAGCAAAAACAATGCTAAGCAGGAAGTGTGAATCAGGCGGTATAGCGATACCAGACTTCAAACTATACTACAGAGCAATAGTAACAAAAACAGCATGGTACTGGTACCAAAACAGGCGGGTGGACCAATGGTACAGAATAGAGGACACAGAGACCAATCCACAAAATTACAACTTTCTTATATTTGATAAAGGCGCTAAAAGCATGCAATGGAGAAAGGATAGCATCTTCAACAAATGGTGCTGGGAAAACTGGAAATCCATATGCAACAAAATGAAACTGAATCCCTTTCTCTCGCCATGCACAAAAGTGAATTCAAAATGGATCAAGGAGCTTGATATCAAATCAGAGACGCGCCGTCTGATAGAAGAAAAAGTTGGCTACGATCTACAGTCGGTGGGGTCGGGCTCCAAATTCCTCAATAGGACACCCATAGCACAAAAGTTAATAACTAGAATCAACAAATGGGACTTACTCAAACTAAAAAGTTTTTTCTCAGCAAAAGAAACAATAAGAGAGGTAAATAGGGAGCCTACACCCTGGGAACAAATCTTTACTCCTCACACTTCAGATAGAGCCCTAATATCCAGAGTATACAAAGAACTCAAAAAATTAGACAATAAGAAAACAAACAACCCAATCAACAAATGGGCCAAGGACCTGAACAGACACTTCTCAGAGGAGGACATACAGTCAATCAACAAGTACATGAAAAAATGCTCAACATCTCTAGCTGTCAGAGAAATGCAAATCAAAACCACCCTAAGATACCATCTCACTCCAGTAAGATTGGCAGCCATTAGGAAGTCAAACAACAACAAGTGCTGGCGAGGATGTGGGGAAAAGGGTACACTTGTACATTGCTGGTGGGACTGCAGATTGGTGCAGCCAATTTGGAAAGCAGTATGGAGATTTCTTGGAAAGCTGGGAATGGAGCCACCATTTGACCCAGCTATTCCCCTTCTTGGTCTATTCCCTAAAGACCTAAAAAGAGCATGCTACAGGGACACTGCTACATCGATGTTCATAGCAGCACAGTTCACAATAGCAAGACTGTGGAACCAACCTAGATGCCCTTCAATAGACGAATGGATAAAAAAAAATGTGGCATTTATACACAATGGAGTATTACTCTGCATTAAAAAATGACAAAATCATAGAATTTACAGGGAAATGGATGGCATTAGAGCAGATTATTCTAAGTGAAGCTAGCCAATCCCTAAAAAACAAATGCCAAATGTCTTCTTTGATATAAGGAGAGTAACTAAGAACAGTGTAGGGACGAAGAACAGGAGAAGAAGATTAACATTTAACAGGGATGAGAGGTGGGAGGGAAAGGGAGAGAGAAGGAAAATTGCATGGTAATGGAAGGAGACCCTCAGGGTTATACAGTGGAGGAGGTAGAGAGAGAGGAGGGGAGGGGAGGGGAGAGGTGGGGAGGGGGGAGGGTGGAGGATGGGAAAGGCAGTGGAGCACAACAGACACTAGTATGGCAATATGTAAATCAATGGATGTGTAACTGATGTGATTCTGCAATCTGTGTATGGGGTGAAGGTGGGAGTTCATAACCCACTTGAATCAAAGTGTGGAATATGATATGTCAAGAAATTTGTAATGTTTTGAACAACCCACAATAAAAAATTAAAAAAAAAAAAAAAAGATCACCCTAATTGGAATTCTAACAGAGTTTTTTTTATATAAAACTTGATAAGCTGATCTAAAATTCAAATATACATTCAAAGGACCTAAGATAGCCCCCCCCAAAATGTTTTAAAAAACAAAATAGGAGAATTAATATTATCTAACTTTAAAATTGAAAGTACAGATGCATTAACTGGGACGTATGCTACTGGTATAAAGACTGGCAAATAAACTTTGGATCCTCCTTTTTTCATAGATTCCATATTTTCACATTCACCTACTTGCTCAAAAATTTACATAGGGCATGAGGAAACTTTTGAGATAAGAAATATTTTCACTTGATATTGTGTACGATGATAGTTTCACAGATGTATAGACATGTCAAAACTTATTCAGTTCTACACTTTAAATATGAGCAGTTTATTGTATGTCAATAAAGCTGTTTTAAAAAATTAAAGAATCAGTAAATATTAACATCTGCTTTCTATCATGCCAAACTGAGATTTTCACACATCCCTGAGAGTTTACTCATTTGCAGAGGCTTTGAAAACAGCAAAATAATGCTGCAGAAAACACTAAATAGAATATAAAATTTCCTATGGTGTTTATATTCCCAGTCAGCAGCAATCATATATATATACAATAAAACTAAAGGAAATATCTATTTCTCTCTCTCTCTATCTGTAGATAGATAGATAGATAGACAGATTTATTCATTTTCTTATAGGGCAAGCAGTTTGGGGTAAAGCAAAGATGGTTTTATGTTGCATTTACTTAATTCTCAGATACATTCAGGAGGATCTATATGTTCTAAATGCAAATAATTTAAAACAGAGAATATCAAAATCTTTCACCTCCTGATCTAAATGTCTTTCAGAGAAAGATATAACAATGGTGAGAATACAGTACAAACTGTAATGATATGGTGAGATATCAGTACAAACTCACACGTAGTTTGATACAGATAGAGAAAGAAACAATTGTAGATATGTTTATATATACAAATTAGTATTTGTGCAAAAGTGTCCTTAGCACTGTTCTCCAGGGACTCTAAGTAGCAACTAGCACTTAATGGGTTTCTAACGGGTCTTGGTTTCTAACATCATTCTCCAATAAAGGAATCAGACTCCCTGTAGGAAGGGCTGGTTCTAGGACTGGGGTGGAGAGAAAAAAGAGCAGGAGAACAAAGTACCTCATAGCGCCAGAAAGCAAGAAAGTTCTCAAACAATAAAAGGGTAGGGTTTGTCAAAGGGACACAGGAGCCAATCTGAAAGAGATTCCAATGGCTAAAGCTAGAAAAAAAATGACTAAAATAAACAGCATAATATTGGATCATAATTCAAAGCCCATACTAATGCAAATATGTTATTGAATAAATAAACATATGGAGGGAAGCATGCCTACTTTACAGAATTCAAAATAATATATGTACATACTCCAATTTCCAGAAGATAAAGTTTAATTCCTTTTCCAACCTTGAATACGGACTGACCTTTGAAGTCACTTCCAAAAAATGAATCTAAGAATGGAAAAATAGCACCTTCACAATGGAGGGTTCTGGCAGACACCGACTTAACTAAGTGAACAAAATTAGCATCACCAATGGCAGGTCATGCTGTTAGCAGGGATGCCCTGATGTTATGTGAGGAGAAGGGCACTCCACTTCTGTGGCATTCTCCAAAAGTCACAGCCCCAGTTTTCTAACTGTGAGGAGAACATCCTAGAAACAAAACTGAGGGGCAGCTGACCTCATAGAAAAAGAAAAGAAAAGAAAAAGAAAGACTGAGGCACTGGCAACTGGCACAGACCAGAGGAGGAGACATCGGACGTAAATACAATGTGGTATCCTAGATGGAATCCTGAAACTGAAAAGACATTAGTGGGAAAACAGCTGAAATCCAAATGAAGTCCAGGACTTAGATCGTAGTAATGTCCCATGATTACTCTCTTAGAGTCTCAACAAATGAACTACTATGTGAGAGATTGGGTTGGGGAAATCTGGGTGATGGGTGTACCAGAAATCTCTGTATTCTTTTGGCAACTTTTCTGTGAATTCTAAAATAATTCCAAAATAAAAGTTCATTTTGAAAAATTCCATCTCTTGGTGAAATTGGGCCTATTAAAAATCTTCACAGGAGTGACAGAAGGTTGTCACTGTGAAACTGCTCAACTGGATAAATGATTACTGAATTTTTGTTCGGCCTCTGGCATTGAGACTGTTCCTCTGAGTAGGAGGTGGAAATACAATTGTTCTCTTTCCTCTGGCCTCAGAAGTACCAGAAAGTGCATCTGCCCCTGAAATGGTACTGGCCACCCCTCACATCACCCTCTAGAGAGGAAATGATCTGAAACAGCTGTGGACTGCATGTTCCATCTCTCATGGCAACTGGGGCCACCAAGGTCCAGGCCTGCCTATGGGTCACAGCACAGGATTTTGGTAGCCTAAGGGATGGCAGGTGGGGAGGGGAGCTAGCTGCTCCCGAGCTCAGTGAATCTTTTCTGTTTAAATAATCTGGGCAGCCAGCCAACCCGATATTTTAAATATACCAAGAATTTTGAAAAACCAGCCTTGGATGTACTCAGATGCATGCCATCCTTCCCAAGAGGCAGAATCACATGCTTATCCAATTTGCCAGCTGACAATTTGGCCATCTTGCTGTCTGTATCTCAAAAAGCAATTTGCACAGACTCAAGGCTCATCCTGAGTGAAGCTAGGTGGACACGTGAGTGGCCCCTGCTCTTACTTGGTAAGTTCTGCTTTATTTTTTAACATTTTAAGAGAAGACCCTGTTTCCCAACGTTACAAGTTGCCCAATCAACTTCAAATCACACTCTCTGGCAAGGTCGCTAATCTCACACCAGCTCTGAGAATTAATTTGTGACAAGCTTTAAGGAGAGCCCAGCATGCACCCTTATAATCCATCACTGTATACGCCAGCTGAGCTCCTCCACAACTTCACTCAACATCTTCATCACAGTGACCCACTCTTGATGCCAAAGTCTTAGCAATTCAGGAAACATTATTTAACCAAATGATCTACATTTAAATTCTTCAGACAAAATTAGCCCCTTGGAGAGCAATGTCCAATTTCGAGAGCCCATAGTTCGTATCAGGAGGTCAAGTTTTACTAAAGGCCATGTGATAATATACATCTGCTGTACCCTACAGACCCTGCCTGGGTGTGAGTGTGGTCCTCTACACAAACCCCTCTTTGGTCTTCGACTCCCTCACTGACACCAGCCCTCAGTATTTGGTCATGGATTCACCCCTCTTTCGGAGACACTTGGCCTAGACTGATCAGGTGCCTCCATTACCCTATGCTCTTCTGCCAGATCCTTGACTTGGATTCGCCAATCTCCTGTCATCAGAAGTACATACAGGAAGATGCTCAGTCCTGGCATTTATTAGGGACTTGCTTTTTGTTTTAGGCAAGAGAAATTCTCTTTATTTACCATGATACTATGTGGCTTCAGATTTGTTTATTATAAATCAGTCTTTATCTCAGCTGGTATTAACTTTAATTCAAAAGAAGCTCATGTCCTTGGCAGACAAGGCTGTCATCTCTCAAGACTAGGGGTGTGGAGATGAGAAGTCAAGGACAAGACCTGGAATACCATAGGAAGCAGTAGAGGGAGAGGAATCTTGCCCTCCATTCTCCACACAGGGGAGGAGGACCTGCTGTCCCAGCAGAGGGGCCAACAGTGACATTCATCCTGGGGCAAGCACAGGGTACAAAAAGCTCTCACAGCAGCCTGGGCAAAGAAGCACCATCAGAAGTAACAAATCTAAACAAAGTTATGGGAAAGGGGGTGGGGCGGGATGGGGCCTCCTCTGCCGCTGGTTTGCCTCATCCTGAGCTACATTTCACTCTCGCTTCTGTAATTTCACCAAAGTTTTGTTCCTTCAGGGCTTGTCCTATCATTATGTAAATCCAAGCTTTATTTCAAGGGAAGCTTTCTGGAATTGCATCTTTAGATATTTATTCTGGACAATTATTTCCTGTTTATTCCTTGGGGGGATCACAATAGTGCATATTTGGGGTTTCATTTGCCTGTCCACTATCTATCATTTTCTGACTAATTTGATTTAATCCTTTCTTCAATTCAACTTAACGTTGTTTATTTTTCTTATTTCTGCTGTCTTATGTTTTTTATTGTGTTTTCAGTAAAGTCTGTTTTCCCTTGTGTTTACAATTTCTCCTTCATTTCAGTGATGGTTTATGCAACCCCAACTTCTCCTCCACCATAGACATGCACACGTGCACACACACACACACACACACACACACACCTATATGCTTTCTTTCCCAAGTTCTGACCACACTATTACATATTTTTTTCTATTACACAATTACATATTTGAACCATTAAAAAATGGTTCAAATTTGCTTCCCAGTTTACATCAGGTCTACTATAACATTTTTTCCTGGTTTTTGCCATTCTTTATTCTAATCTTTACTTTTTTACTCTCGTGATATCTCTGTATTGGTCTTGTACTTGTTTCTTTTTCACTATTCATCACTGAAGGAGGAAAGATTTTCCTGGATGGGCTATTGAGTGGTGGTCCAGCCACATGAGGGCAGGCCTGGGCCATACTCCAGGCTAAATGTAATTCTTTTTATCTCTCAATTCATTTGAGCTTTTAGAGGTTTAATTGTTTTAAAATATTTATTTTTTAGTTATAGTTGGAAATAATACCCGTATTTTATTCATTTATTTTTATGTGGTGCTGAGGATCGAACCCAGGCCCTCACACATGCTAGGCAAGCACTCTACTGCTGAGCCACAACCTCAGCCCCTTTACAGGTTTAATTTATCCAATGGAGAGAAGCATCTATGAAGTTTCTCAAAAAGCAAAGTATTGTCTCTCTTCTTTTTATCTATCTTCACCAGAAATGAAGTTGACATTTTTCTCCCTTTTCTTGATGCTTTTGAGATGCTTTCCAGGAAGAAAAGGGGGGAAATATTGACTTTATGCTGGTCTCTGAAGCCAGAAAGTCACTTAGCTTCTCTGAACCTCAGTGTCCTCTGTTAAAAGGGGATGAAGTGAACAGGACAAAGCATGTAGATTCCCCTGCACCAGGCCTGGCACATCACACATAGTTACTGGGTGCTTACTATTACTATCGTAGGGTCACAGCTACAAGGCCATAGACTAGGGGTCTCAGAGGCAGGATCCTACAAGAAGACAACAGATATCTAGGCCTGAGAGAGAGCCCCTCCCACAACAGAACCTGAAAATGCCATATACTTGCTTTCCCAGACTCCTTTAGTTGTTGGGCATGGACATATGACCAGAGTGCATAGTGATGGCCTCAACTTCGAATTGGAGGTTAATGGCATGACATTGCTGGGACTGCTAAGAATTGAACTTGTTGAAAGACAGTGACAATGGCAATGGCTTCAGTTTTAGATGCAGTTTGCGTACCAGTTCTAGGCCCATAATCCAGCATCCTCTCAGTGGTATTGGTAGACACAGCCCACCAGTGGTGGTGACACAGCCACTGCAAAAATCATTCCAAAGTGTGATTTGGGGCATCATCTGTGGTTGTGTGATACAGAGACCAATTCTTCATCATTCCTTTAAGAAATTTTGTGAAATACTCATATTTATTCCCTTTTACCTAATGATCTATTTTAATAACAAAATAACATAACAGTGAATAGGTTTCTAGTTCAAATTTTTTCCCTTAATTGACAAAGAATTTTGTATTATGCTGTACAGCAATGATATTTGGAAATATGTATATATAATAGAATGTCTAATTAACAGATAATTAACATATCCATTACTTCACCTATTTAATCTCTTCTTCATATACTGAGAACACTTAAAATCTCTTCTTTTAGCATTTTTGAAGTATACTATAGAGTGTTTATTATTATCTATACTTGCCATGTTGTACAACAGATCTCTTGGTTTATTATTTACAAAAAATTTTGTATCCTTTGATCAGAATTGATTGAATCCTACCCTCTATCTCAGTCCCTAATAACTACCATTCAATTCTCTGTTTCTAGAAGCTCTATTTATATTCTATATATGTTATATAATAAGTTGTCTATTTGGGCCTAACTACATTCATTTAATCCATATATTTTCAAGATATCACTTTCTACTGAAGTCATTCAAACTCAGTTTATCTTACAAAGAAGGAATCTGATTGCTAAAAAGTATATCACATTTATAAAGGAAATTAACTGACTAATTGTATATTTACTATGCACCAAATGTTGTGCTAAGCATTTTACTTGCAATATATTTTGTTTAATCTTCCCAATAACCTATGAGTTAGATGCTATAGTATCTATTTTACAAAGGAGATAATCAAAGGGCAAAGAGATTCATTACTGTTCCCAAGGTCATGCCTACATTGGAACCTCAATGGACCTGATAAGCATTACTTAAGTCTCTAATATTTGCATGCAATGGAACTCCATTCCAAAGCCCATGAGGATAGAGTGGATAGATTTGATTTGCCTGGTCTTCTACCTGCTTGCGAATGTATCTGTGCCTCCTCTAAGATCAGCCCTGAGTTGAGAACATGGAGAACAGAAGGCCATGGGAAACCCTAAGTCACTGCAATGGTCAAAGGAATATCTGCACTCAGAAGTCAACGAGAACAAGCTGGAAATAGAAAACATGAACATGCAGCAGAGAAGCCCAAAGGGAACTAAAACCAACATAATTGTTTTCTTCTCAAACATCAAAGCCTCTCATCAAAGAAGGAAGTCAACACCTCCTTAAAAAGCTACAACACATCTGGTGTCAAAATACGTCAAGAAATGCTGATGAACACCAAGGCAGACCCTGCAGGTGTCTGCTGATTTCTTCTCTTGCTGTGTACAAAGCTCAACAGCAAACCTTTCATCTCAGGTAGAAGGGACTGAATGTTGGGTTATAAAATATGGTGGAACTCATCTAGGTCTTTTCCCAGTCTGACTCCTAAAATCCTTCTGATGTTCTTCCACACTCTCTTTCCCCTGAATGGAGAGACTCCAAGGATCCATAGGAGGTAGAGCCAAGATAAATGGAGTCAGGGATTGTAATTTTTCCCTCAAAAGTTATCCCAAAAAATCCCCCTAACAAGGAACAGTTGTGTTGGACTATTGTATGAATGAGAAAACTCTCCGAAGCCTCCTTCGTTAGTGCATTGTATTTGAGTTCTCCAGAGAAACAGCCAGTAGTATGTATATATAAAGAGATACAAGAGGGGATTTGTTATGGGGATTGGCTCACAAGATGATAGTGGCTGAGAAGTTCCACCTGTCAGTAAGCTGAAGAACCAGGGACAACAGTGATGTAACTCAGCCTCATTTCAAAATCTCTGAATTGAGGGAGCTGACTGTATAATTCTCAGTTCAAGGCCAACGACTTGAGAAGCCAGGGCACATCTTGGAATCAAAGGTCTGAGAACCTGAAGTTCTGGTGTCTGAGGACAGGAAAAAATGGATACCCCAGCTCCAGAAGAGAAACCTTTGGCATTGTGTCTGTCCAGGCCCTCCTGTGTCCAATTAGATGATGCTCACTCACGTTGGCAAAGTCAGATCTTCCTTACTCAGTTCGCTGATTTAAATGCTATTCTCTCCCAGAAACACCTTCACAGACCCACCCAGAAATAATGCTTTTCCAGCTGTCTGGATATCTCTTAGCAGAGTCAAGTTGACACCTAAAATTAGCCATAATGGGCATTAATCCCATTCATGATGGTCCTTCCTGCATGATCTAATTACTTCCCAAAGCCTAACCCCCTTGAAATATTCTCAGAGTGGAGAATAGTTTTCAACATATTCAGTCTAAACAGAGGTTTTATACATATATGTATATATTCACAGAGGATATATATGTGTATATATATATATATATATATATATATATATATATGTGTGTGTGTGTGTATAGACATATATATATATATATACACACACACATATATCATATATATATATATATATATATATATATATATATATATATATATATATAACACAGGTTTTAAACCCATCTGTGTGTGTTTTAATGATTCAAAATGAGGACACAAATTGCCAAATCTATTTGGCCAAAGGACTTTCTTAAAAACAAACAAAAAGAAAATCACTTGAAAACATTTTACAGGGCATTTGGTAGTCCTTATGACATAGGATAAGAAATGTTTTGTTGGTATTGTGTGTGTGTTTGTCCCACTCCCTTGATGGAATACTAATTTCCTCATAGGTTCAGTTCCCTGTTCACCTCACTAAAATCACTCTCTCGTTGCCATGATCCTGACCCCCTCTCTCCCTCACCTACCACCCTCATGACCTTCACAAGAAATGCTCAGAGCTCTCAGATTCTCTAAGTGAACATATTTATGAATGCAAACACAGGTCCAGCTTAACTGCTATGAGAGGAGTTATTTTTTTCATCTCTGAGGTCTTTGTTTTTAACCTATTGTGGTTTGCCTTTCTTCATTGTATAAGCACTATATATTCATTGATGGAAAATGATACAATAAAAAAGGAAAAAATATATATATTAAAAAAACACAAAACTATATGAGGCAATATAATTAAACCTCAATGGGGATCTTAACATGAAATATTGACATATATTTAAATAATCCAAAAAGAAATTAGGACAGAGAAAAGAGAGAAACAAAAACAAGAAAGGACAAATACAAAACAAATATTAAATGATAAACCTTAATATAAAAATAGCGATGATTACATTAAATAGAACAGCCTAAACACACAAATTAAAAAATGAATTGTGGAACTAAAAGAAAAAAGATGCCCACAAGACTCAACTACAGGCCGTCTTCTTAAATTCACTTTTAATATAAAGACATAGACAAGATGCATATAAAAAGATGGAAAAAGCAAGCACTATGCAGACAAAAGCAAATAAAACCGTCAATCTAGAAAACACAGCAATCCTCAATATGTATGTGCCTAAAAACAGAACTTTAAAATAGGTGGGCCAAAAACTGATAAACTAAAAGGAGAAATGGACAAATCCACAAATATAGGTGGAGGCTGAGGCAGGAGGATCACAGTTTCAAGGCCAGCCTCAGCAACTTAGTGAGACTCTGTCTCAAAAAATTAAAAAAAAAAATAAATTAAGAAGGGCTGGGGATGTAGCTGAGTGCCCCTGGGGTCAATCCCCAGTACCAAAAATAAGCCAAAAAACAGTGCAGAGCACAACAAGTAGAAGGAAAACTGACAAGAATATGGAGTGACACTGAAAGTAACTGATACCCACTAACAACAGAACACACATTCTTTTTGAGAGCATGTGGAAAGTCCACCCTGATTGACTCACTGAAAAGGAGGAAGTCTCAGAAAAAATTAAAAACTATTCTGAACTAAATAAAAAGGCAAAAACAGTGTAGGAAAATTTGTGGAATATAAGTAAAATAGTGTCCGGAGAACATTTTGTGGCATTAAATGTTCATCTTTTTTTAAAAAAAGAAGACAGCTGAAGTTATTAATAAAGCTTCCACCTAAAGAAAGGACAACAAAATAAGGAAGCAAGAAGACAGGGGAAATGACAGCAGAAATCAATAAACGAGAAAAGAGAAAAGCAAAATCAGAAGCTGTTTTTTTTAAAAAAAAAAAGATCAATAAAATCAATAAATGTCCAGACACATGGACAAAGGAAAAAACAGAGAAGACACAATTATCAAGATGAGGACTGAAAGTGTGGTATCAGTGCAGACATCCCAGATGTACAGGTGACATGGGAATGCTGCCAACCACTCTACACGCACATGTTTGAGATCCTTAATGAAACGGGCCATTTCTGAAGACTTCCAACTATCAAAATCACCCAGGGGTAGGGGATATAACTTCAAAATGCCTATAGCCATCAAATACATAGAAATTCATAGTTCAAAAATGTTTACAAACAAAGCCCAATCTCAGATGGTCTCAGTGGCCAATTATACCACTGAATGGAGCATTAACACCTATTCTGCACAGCTCTTACAGAAAACAGAAGGAACACTCCCTAACTCATTTTCAAAGGTCACATTACCCTGATACTGAAACTAGATGAATATAGTACAAAAAAAATAAAACTATAGACCAGCGTAACTCATGAACAAATATGCAAGAATTCACAATTGCAAATAGCAAATTGAAAACAGTAATATATAAAAAGCAAAACACATCACACCCATGAATACTGAGTTTATTCCAGAAATGCATGTCTCAAAAGAAATTAGAAAATCAGATCATATAATTCACCATATTAACAGAATAAAAGAGCAAAATCACAAGATCACTCTTGAGAGTCCAAGCAATAAAAAGTATTGAAAAATCCAATATTAATTCATGATTTAAAAAAAAAAATGTCTCAAGCATAGGGAGTGGTGGACATGCCTACAATCCCAGAGATTCAGGAGGCTTAGGCAGAGGATCACATGTTGCTTAAGGCCAGCCTCAACAACTTAGTGAGACTCTGTCTCAAAATGAAAAGTAAAATATAAATTAAGCAGGGCTAGGGATGTAGCTCAGTGCCCCTGAGGTCAATCCCCATTACCAAAAACAAGCCAACAAACAACAACAGCAACAAAAGCTTAGCAAACTGGGAATAAAATAAAACTTCCTTAACCTCATAAAGGTTAGCCACAAAAGTACACAGTTTACCACATTCTAAATAGTGAAAGACAGCGCTTTTTCTCCCAAGACTAGGAAGGATGTTCATTTTCACCTTACCTGTTTAACAGCACACTGAAAGTCCCAGAAGATAAGAGAAAGAAAAGACATATTCAAAAAGGAAAAATAGATTTGTTCCTATATCTGAAAATTATTAGCCTTCTATCCAGGTATAAAAATCTCAATTAGGCCTCAAAATGTTTTGAAAATAATAAATGAGTCTAGGGAGGTCACAGAACCTAAGAAAGATCAATTTGCCAATAACCATTATGCTTCTGTGTTCTAGCAAGGAACAAGTGAAAACAGAAATTTAAAATTTTAATAAAATAATCTAATAACAAATATAATCAAAATCCAACAAAATTATAATAGTCCAAAACATGAAAGTCTCAGGTAAAAATCTAACAACTTTAGGCAGAGTTTATGTTCTAAAAACTATAAAATATTGTTAAAAGAAATCAAAGTAGACTTAAATAAATAGGTATGTATATCAAAATTGTGGATTAGGCTACTCAGAATTAAGATGTCAATGTTTTCTAAATCAGTCAGTAAATGTATGCAATTCCAATTAGAATATCAGCAGAATTATTTATAGATAAGTTGACATTTTAAATATACATAAAGGAAAAGAAACTAAAAGAGACTTAATTTTCATAAAGAGGAATCAAATTTAAGGACTAGTATTATCTGACTGAAGGGCTGACTCTAA
The DNA here is from genome assembly GCF_047511675.1 of Marmota flaviventris. NCBI lineage: Eukaryota > Metazoa > Chordata > Mammalia > Rodentia > Sciuridae > Marmota > Marmota flaviventris. The sequence goes on from NC_092501.1 coordinate 18,213,023, forward strand.
AACTACAGCAATCAAGACAGGGTGCATGTTTCTTTAATGGAAAGGCAGAAACATATATCAAATTGAGTGGAATAGACAGTCCAGAAATAACCCACAAAACCATTTGATTTTTTGTCAAAAGTAAAAAGACAATTCAATGAAGAAGAAATTTTGTTTTAACATATGGGTATTGGAACAAATGGATATCTATAAGCAAAAAGTCAACCTCAGCTAATAATCTACACCTTCTATAAAAATCAACTTCAAGATGAATCAAATTAAAAAAATGAATCATCAATCTCCATGTAAAATTACAAAACTTTTAGAGGAAAATGTCTGACTTTGGGCTAGGCGGTTCTTACACATGAAACCAAAACACAATCCTTAAAAGATAAAATCTATAAATGACACTTCATCAAAATTGGAAATTTCTGCTCTTTGAAAAGACACTGTTAAGAAAATATGAAGGTAAACCACAGACTGGAAGAAACTATTTTCAAATCACAAATCGGACAAAAGATTTATATAAAGAACTCATAATTTTTTAAATTTTATTTGTTCTTCTTAGATAAACATGACAGTAGACTGTCTTTTGGCATATTGTACATACATGGAGCATGACTCTAATTAGGGTTCTATTCTTATGGTTGTACATGATGCAGAGTTACCCTGATCATGTATTCAAATACAAGGATAGAAAATTTATGTCTGTTTAATTCTACTGTACTTCTATTCCCCTTCCATCTCCCTTCCCTTCATTCCCCTTTGTCTAACCCCATGGACTTACATTCTTCCCCTCCCCACTCTCCCTTGTTGTGCATTAACAACCACATATCAAAAAGAACATTTTTTTCAGACTGGCTTATTTCACTTAGCATGCTATTCTCCAGTTCCACCCTTTCACCAGCAAATACCATAATTTCATTCTTATTTGTGACTGAATAATATTCCATTATATACATGCACACATTTTCTTTATCCATTCATCTGTTGTAGTGCACCTAGGTTGGTTCCATAGCTTCACCATTGTGAATTGAGCTGCTATAAACATTGATGTGGCTGCATCATTGTGGTATGCTGATTTGGGGTCCTTTGGGTATAGAATAAGGAGTGGGATAATTGGATCAAATGGTGTGGTTTCATTCGAAATTTTCTAAGGAATATCCATACTGCTTTCCATAGTAGTTACACTAATTTGCAGTCTCACCAGCAATGTATGAGAGTAGCTTTCTCCCCACACCCTCATCAAAATTTATTGTTACTTAAATTTTTTATAATTGCCATTCTGACTGGTGTGAGATGGAGTATCAGTGTAGTTTTAATTTGCATTTCTATAATTGCTAGAGATGTTGAACATTTTTTCATATAATTCAACAATAAGAAGACAACCTAATTTTTTAAATAGGTAAACAATTTGAATAGGCAATAATGAATAAATGTTGATGATAAATAAACACATGGAAAGCCAGGCACAATTGTTCATGCCTCTTATCTCAGATACTCAGAAGGTTCAAGTGAAAGGATTGCAAGTTCAAGACCAGCCTGGGAAACTTAGTAACATCCTGTCTCAAAAAATAAAAAGGGTTTGGGGTGTAGCTCAGTGGTAGAACAGCACTGCATTCAATATTCCCAATACCACAAACCACACACTCACACAAAGATGTTTAATATCCTTAGCTACTAGGGAAATATAAATTTAAACCACATTTAAATCAGTTCTGAGAAGGTTTAAAATTTAAAAAAAAAAAATTAAAAAACCCAAAACGTGACAATATCAAGTGCTAGAAATAATGTCTCTACCAAAAACGGCACGGCCACTCTGGAGAGCCACTTGGCAGCTTTTCCTAATGTAAAACATGTTGACCATATGAACTAGGAGCCTTCATCCTGGATATTTCCTCCAGGAAAATAATGTCCACCCCAAAACCTGTGTGTGAATATTCACAGCAGCAGTACTCACCATTGCCAAAACCGGGGAACAACCCAAACATCCTTCACTGGGTGAAAAGATTAATTCCAAGGTATATTCATAAAGGTGAAGGCTGCTCAGCAGTGGAGAGAAACAGCAGACACACAGCACTGGGGAGAGTCAGGGCACTTTGCTGAGTGACAGAAGCTGGTCTCCAAATGTAGCCTAATTTAGAACGCTCCTCTGATATTTTGGAGAAGGTAGAAGTGCAGACAGAGAAGAGGATGTCACCAGAAGTGAGAGCTGGGAAATGGGCCTGTCTATGACTGCACAGCAGGGGTGGGGGGGGGGGGACCCATCTAGATCTTGAGTGTGGAGGTCACAGGAGTCCATGCATGTGTTAACATTTGTAAATTATACCAAAATTAATTTAATCTTATAGTTTGTTAATATAACTAAAAGAAATTAAAACCAGTTAGAGAAAACTAGAGCTGACACAGTATTTCCTGAGATATTTTTATACATACACACCCACAACCTCAAATATATGAATACCATTTTTTCTTTCTTCTCCTATTTAAAACCAACAGCCATGTCCTATCTTGGGATTTTAGAGCAAGTCCTTCTCTCCTTAAGTAACTTGAATCAGAAGATTCAAGGTCATTTTTGGAACATACACTGCCTTCTAAGTTAGGTAGATACACTGATCCAGACACAGATCATAAGCTCCTCTAGGCAAAATTGGCATGAGATTGTCCCTGTGGGGTCTCACGCACCTTCAGGTGCCATGTAGTGGGCACCCAGGGGCATCCCCAGCAACACTCCCTCATGGGTACTTCCCCTAGGGAGCCCAATTTTGTCCTGGCTAGTGTTCAAAGCTCTTTTAAAATTCTGATGGCGCATCTGTAAGCAATCAACAAATTTTAGTTGATTTCTAAAATCTGTCTTAGTAGGCTTAAATAGCAAAATAAATCAATAAATTTTCCAATATGTTGCAGATATTGACATTTTATCATAAAACTATCAGATTCCTTGGTCTAGGCACCATCATCATCTATTTTAAAAATACATGAACAATCTCTTTTCTTAACACAGGAAATTTTATTCTTGGTTTACTCCTTAAAATGATAGTTCTATCCACATCCCCCTAACTCTCTCCTAATGTATTGGCTTTGAGATTGTTCTTTAGGGCTCGTTATGGTGAGATGTCCTGAAATGTGGATTTATAAATGGCTCCAAATCTCACAGGTTTGGAATTCAGGCTGAACCCACCATTTTATACTAGATTCTCCTCTTTTCTCCTGGTAAAAATTAAGAAATAATGACAATAGTCTCTGTTTTGTCTGATTAAGAGCATGACCTGAGGCAGATGTATTCCCTGTCCTGGACCTCAGTTTCCTCAATTGTACATAAGGAAATAGATCAAGAGGCCTTTAACTCTGGGATAGCTCTGAAAATACACAGGATTCTATATTCACTTGTTTTACCTTTTCTCAATTAGATTAAGAAGCCCTTATGAAAGATCTAGACCAATACCCAGGGCACTTTCTGACATTCTGGACCCACAATAAGCATTTCCTTCCTCTCCCAATCCCCCACCTCCTCACTCCCTCTCCTTCCCTCCCACTCCATTTTCTCATTTCCTCTCCCTTCCTTCTCTTCCTTCTCAATTTCCCTTCCTAAACCTATTTCCCTCTCTCTCATCCTCTCTTCAGTGCCAGCTGATGGCATCAGATCCATCAAAGAACATGAGCCGACTGAGGACCAAGACAGAGACACATTCAACTACACACGCCCACAGCCTGAGACCACTGGTAGGTGCAGAGATCAAGCCAGTTGGCTCTGGAGGCAGAGAAGAGAGCTCAGAGCGAGCCGCTGATGAGCAGCAACTTCTAGGAGGAGCACCGAGGGAGGAAACCCTTACTGGGCCTCAATTCATGACTTCGTACTTATAAAAGATTATTAGGATTCTGTCTGCTGACCATCTTGGAATCATCTATCTTTCATGAGACTTTATCAAATCTAAGAAAATGGAAATTGATGTTTATTATTGTCTGTGATTCTGAGCTCAATTCATTAGTCAATAGAGATTTTATGAGCAAAGAATATAGATAATGCATTGTCCTGGGTTCTGTAGATTTGTTTTTAAAATGTCAATAACTACACATTTTTCATCAGGTGTGTTACAGTGGAGAAAGGAAGATGAAGCACAAGAAAAAAGATAGAGGGTGAGGGAGCAGGGACGGAGGGTGGCCTGGGGCTTCACCCCATACCATGCAGCCTCCCCACCCAGCAGCTCCTCCTGGTCCCAACTGAAGTTCATGGGAAGAACACATGGGATTTGGGGAACAGAGATGTGAAATCTCACGGATGTCACTTACATAAAAGCCTAGTGCACCCATGTGGAATTGCTCTTATCTTTGGGTTCCCTTGACACTAAGTTTTACAAAGTGAAGTGCACACAAAAAGTAAGGAATGCTCAGGTTAAGATGGACGCTTCCTGCTCCTCCCAGCTCTGAGCATCGTTTCAAGCAATTCTTTGTGGTTCCCATAGAGGTTCCACTTCACAAGAGAAAGAGATGCCACTCTGGTGTGAATCTATAGCAACATGACTTCACTACTGTATAGATGGGGTTGCTATTCCTCTCCAAACCCTCCCGGAGTTTACTGATGTTACAGTGTTATATATGGTATTTAGTCAATACCATGGGAAAAACGGGATGGTTTGATACATTATTCTCTTACATAGTGTTGAAAACAAAAGTAGCCCTAGCTTTTCTAAGTGTCATGAATTTGCTTTACCAGAGAACTTTGTCTTCATCAGGATCTGAGTTCCTACCTAATGTCCTCCAGTGTAACCTGAGGGACTCCCCTCACACAGGGCACATCTAGTGGGGACAATCTCCTTGGGCTCTTGTTTATTGCGTGCTGTGGTTTGAATGTGTGCTTTACTCCAAAATTCCTGTAGACAGTTCAGCCTCAATGTAACAGTATCGAGGGCTGGTTAGTCCAGGAAACCCCAACCCCAGGGACGGGATGTGCAACTTAAGAGAGCTTCTCCATCACATGCAAGGACCTGGTTCAGTTCCCAGCTCCACACACACACACACACACACACACACACACACACTTACATTTGTCAAAGTGGGCACTATGACATATGGCTGTGTTTTAATCAGCTTTTTTTTTTAATTAGCTTTTTGATCTCTGTGATCAAAACACCCAACAAGAATGACTTAAAGGAAAAGAAGCTTCTCTGGGGCTAATAGTTACAGAAGACTCAGTTCCTAGATGGCTGACTCCATGGCTCTGCCCAAGGGGAGGTAGTCCATGCTGGGGAAAGGGCCTCTTGGAGGAAAGCTGCACCTTTTAGGGCAGCAGCAAAGCAGAAACCCTCAGTGTAGATAGGATGAGGTCTTTCAAAGCCACCAAGATGTTAGAGATTTTCAGACTCAAAATGAAAAGACCACTGAGTATCCTACAAACTTTAACTTCTAAACAAGTAAACATGGCCCCATAACCCACTGCAGCAAAAACCCTCCCAGAGTCCTTTCTGATTCCTACTGTAAAAGTGGGAAAGGTCCTGGAGGTTATGTCCGGGTGCTCTGACCTCACAAGGAGCCATTGCGAGGAAATTTCAAACTAGAAGGTTACAGGAGAGTGACTGCAGCCGGGTTTTTTGTCCACAAGTACAGGAAGCTCTTGGTGGTGACCCGCAGGATTTCCAGATAGTTAGCATGTTTTGTGGTGGTTGGTGGCTGGTAACTGGTGACTGTGGTCTTTGGATACTGGGTTTTTTTATTTGGGTCCCCCCCCTTTAGGTTTTCTGCTTTTCTTTTCTGGGTTTTTGTTTTGTTTTGTTTGTTTTGATTTACTATTATTATTTTTTTAAGCTAAGCTCCTTGTTCCTGTTCAGGATGAGCTGTGAAAGTTACTGAGAGCAGAGTAACACTGCAGGGGCAGAGCTCCTGCTGTGAGCCTGCCTTCATGGACCATTATATGGTCCTGCAGGACATTGGGGAAGGGAGCTTCACCCAGGTGAAACTCTCCTGCCATCTTCTCACTGGGACAGATCTTGGTGAAAGTAGCCTCGAACTTCCTGTTCCTCTCTGAACCGGATATGATGGCAGCCTTGGACCACCAAAATGTGATCCAGCTCTTCCAGGTAATGTAGACCAACAAATATATCTACCTTATCATGGAGCATACAGGAGGGGGACAGCTATGGGACCTTGGCCCAGAAACTGATGGCATGCAGGAGGAGGGGGCCCTCAGACTGTTCAGGCAGATCCTGTGGACCATGCAGTCCTGCCAACAGAAAGGTATCATGCACCTGAACCTGAAGCTGGAGAACGTGGTGGTGGACGCCAGCAACAATGTGAAGCTCTTCATCTTTGGCCTGAGCACCAGATTCACAGCCAGGAAGAAGCTGAGGAGGTTCTCTGGCACTCTATGTTGCCCCTGAAATCGTCCATGGACAGGAATACAAGGCCCCCCTGCAGACATCTGGAGCCTGGGTGTGGTCCTCTATGCTATGCTCACAGGGAGATGGCCATTTGCAGCAAGCAGCAATAGGCAGCTGAAGAAGCTGATCAAGCAGGGAACATTCGACATTCCCCTGTCTCCAAGGGAGCCCAGAGCCTCATCCATGAGATACTCATGATGGACCCTATGCAGAGGCCCATTACCAGGTAATGGGGCACCCATGGCTGAGCCAGAGTGAGCAGGCTTCACCCAGTCCTCCTCCAGAGGCACTCCCCAAAATCCCGCCCTTATGAACATCCTGATAGCCATGGGTTAACACCCCTATCATAACTGGCTGTCCGTGACCAATCACAAATTTGATGAGGAGATGGCCACATACTGAATACTCAAGCACCAGAGAACCCAGCGGGAGGCCTGTGCACTCCAGGTGAAGCCCAAGCGTGGCCCAGGCCTGCAGATCCTCCCAGGTTCTGCCCCAGGAAGTGCTCTAGTGAGCCTGCAGGAAGTGCCAACGTGCCCGCCATCCCTCTCCGCTTCCTCCATGAGGACATTCCTCCCCAGTCTAGCCTCACCCTGGGCCCAGCCACTTATCCTCCCAAGGGACCTCCACAGGGCAACCCCAGGACAGCAGCCGGGGTTGGAAGAGGGTGAGGAGGAGGATCACCAAATGCCTCTGGCAGCTATGCTGCATACCCTGCTTCTGTGGGCCACTGTCCAGAAACAGAGTGGCTCCAGTGGAAATGCCCAGACAGGCAGAACTGACAGCCAGCCAGAAGACCCTGAGCCCTGGGGATGCTGACATCACGGTGTGGGAGGGAGCTGTGCTGAGGGGCTCCTGATCCAGGCAGGAGCGCATCTGCATCCACCAGGGTCTCCTCTGCCCCCACCTGCAAAGACACATCATAGAGTCTTCTCCCTGGGATACTTCCCCCTGTCCTGTTCTTTGTCCTTTCTCCCACGTTGTGGTAGAAAATTTATTCTGAATTTCTTTTTTTTTATAAATTATATAATAAAATTGATGTTTCAAAGATTAAAAGTAAAAAGGCAGGTTTTTTGGTTTTTGGTTTTTTGGTTTTTTTGGCTTTTTGTTTTTTTGGATAAAGAAGATGCCTCAGTGCAAGGCCAGAGCCTGGACCACGGTGCCTCCCTCTACAGCTCTCTGTATATACTCACTCATATTGAGCCAGTGCAGATGGGGACTCACTTGCTCTAAGCCAATGTAGATGGTACTTGCTCCCCTTGGTGTAGTATAGATGGAGATGCTCCCCTTGAGCAAGGGTACTTTTGATTTCACTTTGAGCAGGTCACTTTGGCCAGGAGAAATTCATTTCTTATCTTCAGGCCCCTCACTGAAGTGTGTGGGGATGGTGGGTTGAAGCTGTTGGAGAAGACACCTCTGGCAAGACATTGAAGATTCCAGAGTGTTCTGTGGCCTCATCTCTATAATCCCACATACAGAGAAGCGAGAGCTGCACCCGTGGCAGAGGTAGGCCTCCCTGCAGCAGTGGCTGGGTGCCTCCCCACATGCCATGCAGCCTCCCCTCCCCACCCAGCAGCTCCTCCTGGTCCCAGCTGAAGTTCATGCAGGTGAACACATGGAATTTGGGGAACAGAGATGTGAAATCTTAGGGATGCTATTTACATAAAAGCCTACTGCACCCATGTGGATTTGTTCTTATCTTTGGGTTCCATTGACACTGAATTTTGGGGGTGAAATGCACACAAAAAGTAAGAAATGCTCAGGATAGAACAGGAGGATTCCTGAACCTTCCAATCTCTGTATCTCTGAGACTCTGGCCACTTCTTCCTGACCTTCCATTTATTGGTCATATTCCTTTTAAAAAAAAATGCCATATCTCATTTTAATAGTTTGCCATTTTTCACCTTGAGCCAAGAAAAAAAGTTTTAAAGTAAAAATATTTTATCATGCTGTTTTATCCATATGTATTATTTGTAAGTGTCAGGAGATAAAAGAATAAGTATTATTATGTTCACATAACATAGATTTTCTCCAGTTAAATTCATCCAGAAAATTTCTCTAAATGTGTAAAATTTAGCTGTGAGAATTTTAGTTTTTGTAGCATTTCGATAATAATTTGGAATGAACGCATTTAATATAACTCCAAGTTTTATAGTTTTAAAACTTTAGTCTTATAATAACATGGCACCATTGAACAATTTTTGCTCATAGCAAAATGATCTCCTGAAGAGTTGGTAGGAAGGAAGGGTTGGTGAGAAGGTAGCCCTATTATAGGCCATGTGCAATTTCAGTTGAAAATGCTGTGTGCATATCAAGCCCTTGGTCATAGAAATGGCAATTAAGCTCTAAAATTAATAAAAAAAAATTTGTGTGTTGAAAGTTTATTGTTAACACTGAATACTCTGGAAGCCAGGCTGTGGGAACTACAATCCCTGCTTCAACCTCCTTGTGAGTCATCTTCACACATGTGAAATTGGGCAGTAGTAGATCCCTCTGACAGGACTAAAGGCTCAAATTAAGTTATATGTTGGATATTGCTCAGACCCATGCTTGCCCCATCCCACAAGTGTTCATGTGTATATAATTTAATGAATAAATGATGATTTACAATAATGTGATCACACCATGTTCAAAGTAAGGCCTGGCTTTAGGAAGGTGTTTAGATGGTTAGAGTTGAATCTGCTTTAAAACTCTCCAACACAAGGCTGCGATGATATCACAGGAGCAAGGAGCTTCATCTGCTTCGTACTCCCAGTCACATGTGCAAGATAGAAAGATGGTGAGCCACTGAGGTGTCCCCAGGCTGCCCCTCTGTTGTGTCCATCTTCTCCAAGAATGTGGAAGGCTCTTTCTTGCATGCAGCATGACATGGAGCCCAGGACCAAAGCCACTAGGTATACTGACACCCCAGGACCCGTACAAGCTGCAATCTAACCCTTACTCGGTTTGTTTTTCTAAATTTCCATCCTAAACACACCCTTCTTCCTTTTCTCCTTCTGATATCATCAAAATATTTCAATCCATTTTCACACCATTTAGACATCTTTTAATACAACTTTATATTCATTCCACCTAATGCCTTTGAACAACTCCATTTTGTGATTAAAATATTTTACATCTTCTTTCCTCTCTAATGATTCTGATCAGATTAAGATTGAATCACAATGCCATGGATTCATCACAGAGATGGGAGATTATTTTAGTATTTTGAAATGTATCATTGGAAGTCACCGCATTAGCAAAATAAAGGAGAAAACCCATACAATCTTCTCAACAGAGGCAGAAAAGACCCTTGCTAACATCCAACACCTATGCACAATGAAGAAAAAAAGCTTTACATAAATAGGAATAGGACGAAGTTCTATTAAAGGATATCTACAAAAACATCTATAGCCAACGTCATACTTAATGTCACACTTAACCGCAAACTATGAAAGAATCTCTTGGCTGATGTTGGCAGAAAGAGATGGGTTTGTTCCATGTGTACACCATGACCACATGTTTAATGCTGTACTGTAGGTTCCTGGCAATGCTATAAAACAAGAAAAATAAAAGAAAGGTACAAAGATTAGAATGTTAGAAGAATATTATTTACATGTGATTGTACACATCAAAAATTCATACCCAAGGAGAGGGAAGGAAAGGAAGGTGCATGGGGGCAGGAACGATGGTGGAATGAGATGGACATTATTAACCTAGGTACATGTAGAACTACACAAACAGTGTGACACTACATTGTGTACAACCATGGAAATGTAAAGTTGTGCTGCAATTGTGTATATTGAATCAGAATGCATTCTGCTGTCATATATACCTAATTAAAATAAATTAATTAATTAAAAATAAAAAAAATTCATATCTAGGATTGGGGTTGTAGCTCAGATATATTACCTACCATGTGTGAGGCACTGGGTTTGATCCTCAGCTCCACATAAAAATAAATAAATAGGGCTGGGGATGTGGCTCAAGCCGTAACAGGCTCGCCTGGCATGCGTGGGGCGCTGGGTTCGATCCTCAGCACCACATAAAAATAAAGATGTGTGTCCACCGAAAACTAAAAAATAAATATTAAAAAATTCTCTCTCTCTCTCTCTCAAAATAAATAAATAAAGGTATTGTGTTCATCTATAACTAAAAAAGTTTTTTTTAATTCAAAACTGCATGCAAGTTATTATTGTAAATTGAATTTATCAGGGCTACTGGATACAAGGTTAATAAAAAATATCAGCTGTGTCTACATACAAGTTTAAAATCATTGGAAAATAAAAATTTAAAGCCCCATTTATGATAGTATTAAAAATATCAAATATATAGGAATAAATATAATTATAGGGTAAAAGTTCTCTAGAGAGTGAAAACTATATTTTTGGTGGGGGTGGTAACAGGGATTGAACTCAAGGGCACTTGACCAGTGAGCCACATGCCCAGCACCCCCACTTTTTTTTTTTTTTTTTTTTTTTTGTATTTTACTGAGGGTCTCACTGAGTTGCTTAGAGCCTTGCTTTTGCTGAGGCTGGCTTTAAGCTCTCCATCTTCCTGCCTCAGCATCCTGAGCCACTGGGATTATAAGCATGCACCACCATACCTGGCTCTACAGTGAAAACTAACACAAAAAACACTGAGAAAAATTTAAAAGGACCTAAATATTCTGAAATTAGTTTATATTAATAGATTTAAACTTTCTCTATGGATTAGAAAATGTCAATTCTCCCAATATGGATTCAGTCCCAATCAAAAGCTCACAAGGTTGTGTGTGTGTGTGTGTGTGTGTGTGTGTGTGTATTAAGGATCTGATTCTAAAATATTGATGTTGAAAGGTGAAGGATGCAGAAAAATAATCTTAAAGAAGAACGAAGCTGGAGTACTCCCACTAACAAATATCTTCATTAAAAAACAGAGTCATACTGGTGCAAAGACAGAACCAAAAGTCCAGACTCAGAGTCACATACATACATATGGTCATATGACTTAAGACAAAGGTATCAATGTCTGTATGCCCAGTATGATTTCATTTATCAAAATCACAAGAACAGGGAAAAATAATCTTTGATGTTGATAGAAGTTAGAGTAATGATTACTTCTTGGGGCACAAGGGAACCATCTGCATGATGGAAACATTCTATGTCTCTTTGGGATTATATTTATGTGGGTCTACACATATTTTAAAACTCACATGTTGTATGTTTGGAGTTTCCATGCTTACTGTGCATGCATTTTTCTACATTAAATTAAAAGAATGTAAACCAGAGTCTGCCTTCATGTTTTGATGTTTTACTGTTGACCGCTTTTAAGTCTCTTGCCTCTCTCTTTCACTTCTGCTCCACCTTGGTCAACTGAGGATAAGGCCTGGGGACTTCCTACCTTCATGCTGATGGGGAATTTAAGTCATATAGCCCCTGCCCAGGCCTGGGACAATCCACTGCAGCTCCAGCCACTAACCACTAGAAAAAATGTAAGACAGTCTCCTTCCTCCATTCTCTCAAGTAATTTGGGACTCATCTTGGAGCTTCCCTGCTATTCCCAGAAAGTCTCTGTAGGTGAGTGGTAATCCTATGAGTTATCTGCTTACCGTGTGTCCCATGCCATCAGTCTCAACATGGAGCCAACCTTTCACTGGGAGTCCACCCTTCACCTGCAAATGCCACAACAGAAAGTGCTTTTACCTTTTTTTTTTCTGTTTTATTTTCTCCTGCATCCTCAGTACTTAAGCAGTGCCTTGCACAAAACAGTTAATAAATATGTATTGACTAAATAGCTATTTGGTAAGTTCAGGGTCATAACAGATCATTTGGATTGGTAGAAGGAGAGATGGGAGAAGATATAGGTAGAAATCTCAGTGTATATACCTGAACCAACAAATAAAGATCCCCTAAATCAAGCCAGTGCCATGGGAGGTGTCGAGAACTGAGGAACTACATTCAAGGTGAAATAAATCCACTTAGGGTTATAAAAAAAAGAACTCACATGGTCCATGAATAAAAATAAACGCAAATTCTAGGGTAATGATATCAGGAATTTCATTTCTCATTACATGAACTGCAGGCAAGCAGGTCGCTATGGAACTACTCCACCCTTCAGTGAGCACCATGTGGCACTTGCTTGAAAACATATAAAGCCCAAAACCCAAATCCCTGCAGTTCTGTGGCCGCTGACACTGCCTCTCCATAGGGTGTTTTCATCTCAATCAGCTTAGTGATGTTAAAAGGGACACTAGAACCCCAGGGGTAGAGGTTTGGTCAGGAGTGTGGCCAACAAAGCTGAACGGATGGATAACTTGTCGGAACTGGGAGGCTCCCCTGGGCTTCCCATTGAAGCCGAGTCAAAGTGACAAAGCTTCTCTATAGAAAAATCTTCCCTACCAGGCACCAGGACCCAGCAGCCCAGCCTTCCCCTTTAGCCTGCACTTCCTCACCTATCAATGGCCCACACCCCTCCATAACAAGCAGTATCTCTAATTTCTAAGGTAAGTCTAACCTGCTGGTGCAGAGCCTGGGGAATGTCCAGGGCCCCTGGGATCTAGCTAGTCGTGGGCAGCAGGGAGGTCCAGGTCTCCAGGCAAGTGTTTTTGTTTTTTTCCTTTTGCTTCGTCTTTGTCTCCAGTTAAGTGGCTGGATCTTTGTCTTTCCATGGTGAGGTGGGATGGGGATGTCCCCTGAATGGGGTCAAGCGACAGGACATATATAGCTTTATTTGATCCATAATTTGACCAAGTATATAAATATAGACTCTTTTAATAGGCAAGAAAGTAGGGCAAGAATCTTTAGAACTCTAAGAAGGAAGGGGTCCTACTTTTTCTTTTTTAATATCCTGGTCCCCATCTCAATCTGAGAGAAAAACCAGAACTACACTGGAACAATGGAGGATCATGCAGGCAGAAGGCCACTCAGAATGCAAGTCACTCCTCCCTCAGTGATAAATTTTAACTCTTTTGTCTTCTAGGGTGAGACAAAAATCTACAGATGCTACCTTTGAATATAAATATAATGCAAGGCTTAACAGAAGGAATTATACAAATTAACACTGGCTCCACAAAAGTTTGCTTTCTAGAAGTAAAACAAAAGCATTTCCTAGGATCCTGCTAATGAATAGCCACTAAAGAAAGCTCAAATGCTGTGAGAGCTACTTTTAGAATGGGGCTTCTGGGATAAAAGATAATCAGCAGTACTGGAGCTTTTGGGAAGGAATTGCAATGATCTGAGCTAATGTTTTCTCCGTTAATTCTTAATTGTCCCATCAGAAAACAAGGACTGGATATTAATAACTAGCATTTACTAAGCACCCAGGTACCTCAGTCACTGTCTTAAGTGTTTTCCTCCCAACCATCCTGTGATCCAGAAACAGAAGCACAGAGAAGTTAACTGAGTCAGCTAGTAAGACATGAAGCTGAGATTTGAACATGGGCTCCATCCTCCTCCCCACTACTGCATGTCACAGAATCTTGCTTGGCCCTACGGCATATGCCCAAACCACGTCTCATACACATGCCAAGTTGCAGTTGACCTGAGGGCAGAAGTGAACCTGAGCTGGGGCTTCTGATGCTCAGTGTGAAAAACATCCTCTGACCTATTAGCAAGATGCCCATGGAGGATGCAGGTTGAGATGGAGGTCGCTTAGCTTACCTGCCAAGAACGGGCCATCGCTGACCTAATTCAATCCCACTCTTTACAAAATGGAGGCCCAAAGAGGAAAAGTAAACTGCTTCAAGGCCACATGAGTAGGAAGTAGCCAAGCCCAAACAGTGCTCAGATTTTCTCCATTCTCACTACATGTCCCGGGGAACCTTGCTGCCTTCTGCTTGTAAGGAAACGGACTGAACTCCCCAAGGCCAGTTTGACGGTGTTGTTGGGAACAACCTCTGGGCTGACACTCACAAGTCATCTTTGAAAGCCATAAAGCCTGATTTCCTAGCAGGGGATACTAAAGATCAGTAGCAGCATCTCTAAGCCATTCCTTACCTATGAGCTTTCTCTTTTGTGAAAGGTTAATTTTCAAGAGAATTATATAGTCAGAACATTCCTTCCAGCAAAACTTTCCAGGCCTTCATCAACCACAAAGATCTCTGCTGATTATTCTTACCAAGGCACCACTTTATGGTCATGTGAACATTTAATGCCTACTTAGCATTGGCTGTTTAGTGGCCAAAAGTACTTAATGCAACTTCCCAAGATATCTAAAATTACCCGCAGGGAACAGTTTTAACACTAGGAAAATCTCTGTCACTCAGGCAACTTTCGAGCAATTTGAGTAAGAAGATCCATCAACTCTTCAGGGTACCCTGTCATTTTTGGTAATTTGCCATTTGGGGCAGCAGCTAGCACTTGAATGCACCCAAAAATGAGTCTAATTTTGTTTTGTGCTCCATTTCTCACTCCATCATCTATTACAAGTCCAATTTTGCAAAAAGGATCCTCTTCATGCAAGCATCACTGAGAACAGACAGGCACAAAGAAGAGGGGGACAGATGTACATTGGGACAGGAGTCATGTGTGGAGCTTCATGTCAGCAGAAATAAACAGTAATTGTGACACCAAAATTAGTCATTTGGAAGGGTATCCAAGGAATATTCAATGAATTCAAGACTTTCACAGATGTTCTGCTCACATAAAACTCTTCTTCGTTCATAAATTTAGCTTGAATTTGTTATCAATATTAAAAGATTCTTATCTGGTTTTTCTTTTTTCTCAAGACAGACTTGGAAACTCCATAAAGGTCAGGGTTGTGCCTGACATCCAAGAGTTGTATACAGTAGGGATTCTCTAGTGACTTGCTGGACATAAATCAGCACCAACTGTGTGCTAGGTATGGAACTAAGTGTTTGCCCACACTATCTTATCAACAGGGTCTACTCTGTAAGCAGTTCTGAGTATTCCATTCATCGTACAGGGAGTCAAGGAAGTTAACAGGTCCCAGATGAAACAGCTTGCCAGTGGTCATGTCAGGACACCAGATGTGCCCTCTCTGGTGCGAGAACCTCATAAGTCTCACACTGTGTTTCTGAGTTTGATAAAATCAGATATTCCAGCCATTGAATATTTGGAGAACATTGCATGTGAACTGAGTTCAATAAGACACTAAGGCCCAACGTGACGTGGCCAGTGTACAATGTGCTTTTAGCTCTGACCTTTGAAACCTGCTTTACAATGGATTATGTGCTCTTGAAATGCCACTTCTGATCAGTTATTTATGTGTCACATGAAGGATCGTGCCTCTCACATTACTCTGTACTTTTGGATTGTTTGCTCTTCAGTTTGCAAACTGGAGAACAGATAAGTGGGAGGGGAAAAGGAAATAGGAGACAAGACTGAAGATAAAGGTTCTTAGCATCACTACAATACTCCCACCCTGTAACCACCAGCCATGCCCTGTATTAGTATCTGGAGAAAAACACTCAGCTTTCCCTGCTAGTTCTCTCATCATTAAAATGAAGGCTACAAGGAGAAAAATACTGAGGAAATCTTTCTTTTGAAAGTTTGTTCCCTGGGCAACATCAGCTCACCTTCTACCCTTTGATCTATCTATAAATCCTTAGAGCAATCTGCTTCCAACATCGGAACGCAGCCTCATCCTATCAAGGGCACATGAAAGCCTCCCTGAATAATAACTGGAGATAAGAGAAGGACTCCTCGGTTCTTCTTCCAGCTTTTGTCTCTCTCATCAGAGAATAGCACAGGCTCTGCCAAGACAGACAATCAAAAAGGCACTATCAATGGGC
The DNA here is from genome assembly GCF_047511675.1 of Marmota flaviventris. Classification (NCBI taxonomy): domain Eukaryota; kingdom Metazoa; phylum Chordata; class Mammalia; order Rodentia; family Sciuridae; genus Marmota; species Marmota flaviventris. Next base: position 18,229,088 of record NC_092501.1, read on the forward strand.
CAAGAAAGTTGCCGCTTTGGAAAGAGAGATTTTCCTAAAGGCGGAGCGCTCCCCTCTTCCTATACTTGTTCACCTTCTGCTGTTACCATATGATCAGGCCAGGGAACAGCCAGTAACTGCTCAGAGCCTTTAATCCCTAGGGAGGCAGCTGGATTTTCTCTATTTTGTCAGAGATCATCAGACTAACTGATTATAAGGATAGTTGTCCTGGTTAGAGACATGAGGAAAGGCCATGTATTTCCCAATCAGATTCAGGTTTGGTCAATCAGTGAATATAGGGACAGGGGAGTATGCTGTCAATTCCTCAGTTGTCAATAACAAGATATTTATGGTCTTCCAATTAATACGGTCCATGAATATTTGCTCTGGTATTAGAGCCAAAAATTAAGGCCCTATGATCAACTTCATAACAATGCCATGTCCTGGAGATGCTAGTGAGTGGTCTAAATCCTGAGAAAGAGGTTGACAACCCTTTGCCAGGAACGGTGGAAGAGCAAGTTTTGTCTCCAGAGAACTTGGACATGGCCTCTGCCCATGTTTTTTTAAGGGAGGAAAAAAAAAAACAGTAAAATCCTTGCCTTATAAGTTTGAATTCCCAACTCTTTAATTTCCACCATTGGCATAAATGTATAAATAGCATTCCTTAGTCAAGCTAAAGAAGATCACAGCAGGAAGCTCAAGAGTCTTTCCTGAAGTTCTCAGTCAGCTCTTAGCTGTTGGGTGCTTGTGGCTAAGACAAGATTTCACAATGTGGCTGGAAATGAGTACGCCTTAAAGGTGATAATGAATATTTATCCAAGCAGGTGATGTTGAGTCTCACACCTGCAACATGCTCTAAAAAATTACTCAAGCTCCCAAGACACTCATAAACACAGTACTCAATGCTACCCAGCGCCATCCAGGACCAATTTTAATGTGGTGCACCAAATCAGCTTCACCACTTTCTGGAACTACTTCCCTTATAAATCCTCTAACCCTGCCCTGATCAAGCCAGGAATCTGTCACAAAACCCCTGTCTGGAAGAGATTCTCAAATATTGTTTATCACTCAAATTAATCACACAGCTGACTACAGATATAATTTCAGGAGTGCCAACCTCTGTTTGGTAATTCCTTAACTTGCCACAAGTAAGCAAAGAGTTTGAAAAAGTATTACTTGAAGATGCATTAAAGCATCTGTTCAAGGTGAGACTCCTTATCTTCATAACCACAGAGAGAGGGATTCTGGTGACTTAGGATCCTATAAAATCTGATTTTAGATTTGCCCCATTTACAGAGGGCCAGGGTTTCCCCTGCTCATGTATCTCTGAGCAGGGTCTGACTAGGTCTCTGATCTTTGTCTTAAAATAGTCAGATCTCTTTCAAGCTCTCTTACCAAAATTGAGGGAAATCAGCACATATGACTCCATTTTTCCAAATCTCCCTTTCTCTTTTTCTTTCTGCATAATATCTACATGATTATAGAGAGAAAATCTAGAAACCTCTGGCTTTGGAGCTTACTTCTTGCCTTCTGTCTTGCTCTGCTAAAACAATTCCAAGAAAAATTCACCTTTCAACTCTTAGCTGGAAATCAGCAACCGAATGTCATTGGAGGATATCAAATGCTGGTGTTTGGCAAAACCCTTTGCACATCCGGTCAATTTGTTTTGTGTTGGGAGGACATTTAATCAATATCTGTCTGATTCACTTACACATGTATCATCCTAAAGTCATTCTGAAAGAACCATTTCACTCCCAGGAAACCTTTATACATCTGTTCCTAGAGATATATAAAAGGCATCATAAATCTTCTTGTACCAAGACAATGACCATTCAAATTCCCTACATATCAAAAGCTTTGGGAAATGCAAAAATCAGGAGTGCTGTAAACATCCAGCATCATAGAGTCTCCCATCCTCTGGAGTGCATAATGACCCATCGTTTGATTTTTTTCTTTTTTAAATAGAGCCCAGGGAAGCTACTACAAGGAGAAAATAGAGAAGTAATCGATTTCTCATCAAACAGCTTTCCAAATCCCCTACATATGAAGTGTTCCTTCTCATGGCCAAGAAGGAACCAGCTCAGACTATAGACAGACAGGAATAATCTCATTTCATCCTCTAAGGCAATCTTATCTTCCAAACTATATAATGCAGGCACAACATTTGGGCCCCATGTTGATCTACAAATGCATCTCTGTCATTAAAAAAAAATAAATAACCTCCTTAAGCACCATGTTTAAAATGAAAAGTATTAAAATCTAGAACAAAAAAAGACCCTTAGATGCCATTCAGTTCACTTTTATTCATCATTAACATTCAACAATGCACTCAAATTCCTTATAAAATGACAGAAATATTCATTAACATATTTCAGCCAATCAGGCACTGTAGGACCGCTCGCCCCTATCATCTCATCTGATCCTCACATCCATCTTATAAAAAATATGCAATCATCAGCCTATTTTAGAGAGAAGGGAACTCTGTAATCTTACTGCTCCTAAGTGACACAGTATTCTACCTCTACGGACAATGGGAACATAAACATCTCAGAAACTTCAAACAATACAAAATAATAAAACAACCTACTAATTCACCCTATTGCAATATTTTGAGCATTTGACTTTTTTCTTTTCTGAAGCTCTCATCATCTGTACAGTAATAATGAATGTTTCCTGTTTTAAATTAACATTGTATCAAACATTTTCCATGTTACTATAGAAACCTCATGATAGTCATTTTTCTTTATTTGCTGCATAGCATTTTACTGTGTGGATAGACCATAATTTATTTAAGTATCATCCATCTGACTTAGCAGTTAAGTTGTTTTTGTGTTTCATCTAATAGTCAAAGGATCGTTGAATATATATATATATATATATATATATAGAGAGAGAGAGAGAGAGAGAGAGAGAGAGAGAGAGAGAGAGAGATGCTTTCTTAGAATCTACCTACTCAAAATTGGCACACAGAAATGGAGCCACTGGGTCAAGGAGTATCGATCTTTTATAGCTCTTGCTAATCTATTATATTACTTTCCAAAATTGTATATTAGTATCTATTTGATATTGTCTTTTCTATGACATTCTCATTAGCATTAGGCATTATCTTTAATGTGTTCTAACAAGTAAAAGCAAAAGTAGTGGTTCAGTAATGTGTACAACTGCAATTCTCTGACTACTAATGAGATCAAAACTTTTTCCACATTTAAAATTTTTATGAATTTCAACAGTTCTAAAAAATAGTCTTTCCAAGTTTAATTTTGGTATATTTCTGTGAGGAAACAAATACTGAGGTACAACTAGTGCTAAAGACTGGCTCTATAATCAATATATCCACTCAGCCTATGTTAGATAAATAAATAAATGAAGAAATAAGAAAGTATCCAACTTTTCTTCCACTAATCTTATTGCCTTCCCTATACCCCTCTGGTTTTTCCTAAATTCTGATGTTTTTTTCTAAGTCAATCATAGGAAAGTAAATTAATATCTTATTTCAGAGAAACAGTGCATCTGACATTTTAAAAACCAGTAGAATGATCAAAATAGACCAGACTGGGTCTGGTTCTAACTCTGTCGATGTGGAGCTGCATGACCTCAGGCAAGGCGTGCTCCACAGTTTCCTCATGTTTGGGAAACAAGGGCTGGAGTAAACGCTTTCTCTTTCCCACTTCTCATGATTGCAATTAGAACACAGTAAGCCACATCAGGCATCAAATCAGGTTGTAATTCCCCCGTACCTGAAGGACCCAAAGCCATGCCACAAAACACTGAGACATAAAAACACGTTGTGAAGCCCCAGAACACTTTCTGCCAGGTCAGTGTGGTGAACTCGAGTGCATCTGGCAATGACCATACGAAAGGCAAGGTTCTTCACATGTCAGGTCCCAGCTTCACTGCTCCCCATGGCTTTTCAGAGTCAGTGATGCATTGATTCCCTTTTGTCTAAAAGGAAAAAAAGAAAATAGGACCTGGCAGTGAAGAGCTTAGACTAGGGTCACACAGCCTGGGTTTGAATCCTTCCTTCATATTTTCCCAGCTCCAAGGCCCTGGGCAAGTTACCATCCTGCCTGAGCCTCTCTTCAGGCTCCCCAAGTCCCAGACATCTGCAACTTTGGAAGAAAACTTATCTCCTTCAGAGAACATTGTTGTGGATTCAAGGATGTGGTGTATAAAGTTCTTACCACATGCCAACCACTGTGCAGTAGGCTCAATGAAGATTAGCAATAACATCACCTTCATCATCAAATTCATTAAAACACAAGAAGACATTTCTCAGAATCACAAAAGGGAAAGCCACAGGTGATTCAAAGGAGACTCAAATGCCATACTCACCCCCAAACCTCTGGGCCAACATAAAAGTGACTTGTTTTCCCCTTTCAGAGGACTCTCTTTGAAGAGCCCAGAACCTTTGCAGATGTCACTCCCTGGGACACATTTTCTGGGCTGAGCTAGCTGCCCTCTTTTCATACACCAAACACCCCGTGGTGCTAATCGAAAATTAATCCATGTGGCCCTTAGTACTTAAACTAGGCCCAGAGTCCTGGACCCAGTCTTGGCTTATTATCCCAGACTCCAATCAGCTCCTTAAACTGTTATTTCCCTGATCTATCTACTTAAGACTCCATGAAGTGGTTGAAGGTGTTTTCAGAGGAAACTGCTACAGGCTGATTCTGAAAACCCTCAGCATAATTAAACACCAGAGATTCACTGAGAACCAGAGGGACTTTGGGTCACAAATTGCCACAGGGAGTGTTTGCATGATATTTCGCAGAATATTCATTTCTTTTCTGCAGAGGCAGAGGGATCCCTTTGTCAGTCAACACATGTGCCTGCATCTCTTGGCCGAATTATTTCTTTGGCTAATTGGGAGACAGAGAATTGGAGAGAAGCTTGAAGGTGCGTGCTGATGAATGATCAGCTACAGAGAACAGAAGGCCTTCCTCTCAGCTCAGCGTCGAGGGCAAAGAAGGATACTAGCAGGAAAAGTCCCCTTCCGTGTCATGATGACAGATGGCTGCACAGGGATTGGGCTGCCAGGGTTTTGTTGTTGTTTGTTTAGGTTTGGTTTAATTTGGTTTAGATTGATAGAGCTTAGATTGACGTTTGGTTTTTTTTTGTTTTTTGGTGTTTTTTTTTTTTTGTATATGTGTGTGTGTGTGTGTGTGTGCAAGTAAAGTGTCTACTTCAATTACTCTCCTACCCACCCGCCTTGCTCAGAACACACATTTTGAGCACCAACATTTGGGCTCTTTGTCAAACATTCACATATGTTAATTCTCAACTTCTTTTTCCATTGTGCTAAACGTAATCACAACACCTACCTTACAAGGTTGTGGTGAAGTTAAAGTCATTTGCCAAGGATACGAAATAGTAGAGACAGGGCCAGGATATCTGGCTTCCTCTTTCAACCACATGAGGGTGGCGGCCCATGGAGGAATAGAGGAGCAAGGACAGTTTCTTAGACTCACACGTAGAAGCCACAGGATTTACATAGCTAAGTGGGGTTGAGCAGGAGGTTTTTCAGAGCCACTCACAGAGACTGGAGGTAAGATAAGAGTGAGAAAATGCACGAGAAGTCTCAAAGATGAGAGGCGAGCCCCCGGCCATTTTTGGATAGTTCACAGAGGTCAGCACAGAGTCTAGGCACATGGTTCATGTGTCAGATCAGACGGATGGACAATTGGCTACCTAAAACCCTGTCTTGATAAGGTTCTGGAGCTTCTAGTTGGCTCAATGGAGAAGAGTCCTATGTGTGACATGGGGAAAAAGGATGAGAGGTTAGAAAAAAGCATGCCAGGTATGTGCCACCTGTAGCATCCCTTTGCTATGTGAGGGTCCTAAAAAGCCCTTGAGATACTAGAAAGAGAGCTGAAAGAGGCCAGTTCCCCACCTTCTCTATTCACCAAGGCGACTCTTCTGCCAAACACTCGTCTACTATTTAGCACATAGTTCACAGGCTTTATCCCTTTTATCAGAAAACCTCTTTGGCTTTTCTGGAAAGTACTTCAGGAATTTCACATAGATCAGTCCAGCAGAACTTCTAGAAAGTTATTTGAAAAATTGAGAACCACCTGGGGAAGAAGATTTTTTTTTCCAAATGGGACACACATACCTATGACTTAATTTTTATAGCCTACTGTTGATTTTTTTTTTTTTTTGACCACAGGAACTCAGAGAGATTGGGCCACAGAAGCCAAATCAGAGGGACTGTGTTACCCTGTCACACTGTCAACGTGATGCTTGCATTCACTCACTCATTCAACAAAAGTCCATTGAACCCTGTGTTTGCCAAGTAGGGATCGAGGAACTGAGGACAGAAGGATGGATACTGATAGCCCCTTTTTTTGAGGAGTTCATGTCTTGTGACAAAGCAGTTAGAAAGCAGCAAGCTAATTCAATAAAAAATGCTCTGGTGGAATCCACTCAGTGGGTCCAAGTGAATAGTGAGAAGAATGCACAAAGGAGGAGATGGTAAGAGTCTTGGAGCCACAACTTCAAAGACCACGGGAATTTTCCAGATGAGGAGGAAGGATGAACATTCCAAGAGGAAAAAGCAGCGTGTAGACAGGCATGGAGGATGAAAGAACAGGGTGAGGAAGAGATTATTTGACTTCAAGGCATAACTCTGAGGAAAGATTGTGGAAGGGAATCGAGGTGGACTAGCTCACGATGGGTCCATACAAATAGGTTGAAGCTCTCTTGATCAAAGTTCTGAAAAGTTCTGCACTGTATACCAAATAATTTCCATTTTAATCTTTTAAAAGTGAGAAATAAAATTTATTAGTATTCCTTTCAGGAGTGTGTGTGTGTGTGTGTGTATATATATATATATATATATATATATATATATATATATATATAGAGAGAGAGAGAGAGAGAGAGAGAGAGAGAGAGAGAGAGATTTCAGAAATTCTTTGGCAAACTGCTTTTAGTTGAAGCAGAGATCCCCAAAGCTCAGGAGTAGAGAGCATTGGATTCTGGAAAATGGAGAATGGAGGGGCCTTTGCACTAGGGAAGGAAGAAGAAAGAGAAAATGCCAGTATAGATGGCCAGCTATTCCATGTGACCCCTCCCTGTGGTGCAGTAGTCAAGGCTCTAAAAAGTAAAATAAAAAGAGAGCTAGATAGATAAATTCTTACATCAGAGCAAATTCTTTGGAGAAGGAATTGAGTTTCATGTTCTGGCAATAGAAGTTGGAAAAGGAATAGCCCCAAAATGGAGACAGAGCAAAGCCTGGGAAAGCAGGAAGGTGTTAGATCCCCCACGAGCACACGGAATTTCACAAGCTCCAGAAGTGGCAAAAAGGTCTCCGCTGACATCTGAGTTATAGCCCCTCTGCTCTGAAGCATGGAAAATACAAGAAAGACAGAAGCAGAACATTAATTCTGCAGCAATCCTGCTTCTGTCTGAACCCTCATAAAAGGTCAGCTGCTGTAATGGGCAAATGTCTGTGGCACTGGGACCAGCATCGACAAGTGTCTGACCCAACTGAGTGACCAGTGACACTGTGGACATAATGGTGAATGTGGCGATGTCAGATGTCACAAACAGTGAGCCTGAAGGCAGTGTCAGTAAAGATGTGTATCTGAGCCCACAAATAAGGCATTGTGACATGGAGATACATGCCAAGCGTCTGCAGACAGAGCCCCACTAGACTCCAGCCCCAGAGAGGACTGCTCTGTCCTAAAGAACAGGGTTGATAAGACCAGCCCCCTTCACCAGTGTTAGCAATAAGAACAAGCTCATTAAGAAGCAATGAAACAAACAACCACAAAGGTTGTTATGATTAAAAGGTCTGCTGAGTTCTTGGTTGGCACCGGTACACGCCAAGAAGCAGGCAGGATCAGGATCGAGAGGTAATGAGGACTTTTAAAGCCCTTTGTAAATTGCCTCTGATCAAAATACTTTATCTTAATCACCCCCATTGCAGATTTGGAAACCTGGAAAGACAAGAGTGCTCTTTAAAGTTTTGAAAAAAATGAAAGCCATAAGGAGGAAGTGCTTAGTGGAAATTGTGTTTTGCCTAAAGCTCTAAGTCATAGTTGACCTTTGCTTTCTAGAATGTCTATGGGGTGTTCTGTTTGGTCCTTCAATCCAGAAGGTGTGTATTTTCCATTTTCTCCTTTTTCTCTTTGCTTTTGCATCATTTCAATAGCCATGACTCTCCTCCTCTCTAAGCTGATCCAAGACAAGGGCCCATCTGGTTCATTGTTGCATCTTGAGGGCTCCGCCTGTGTCAGGCACCCATCTGACCAGTTATCATCTTTCTGTTCTCACATGTTCATTCTGGTACCCTGCTTTCCAACCCCTCCCCACTTCCTGCTTAGGCATGGCAGCTGTCTTCACTTTGATTCACTGCTGAGTCCCCCCACCCCCTTATATCCCTTTACCTTCCGGCACCCTCACAGGGATGCCAGACTCACCCTCTTATGTACCATTCTGTGCTCAGCAACTTCAGGTGGCCTCCTATAAGAAACCCTGTGGGAGAATATTGAAGGAGAGAATTTCTTCCTACATAATTCTCTGTTTTATGGGATGAACATCCTTATAAGGTGCTTGGGATTAAGCCATGAAGTCCTCCAAGGAACATACTTGATGCAAAAATAGACAATCCCTTTTCACATTGGATTTGCTGGGCAAGTTGTGATCACAGTGAGCTCTGATTGTTGGGGCTGTAGCTTGGATTTGCAGAGGCTAGCAGAAGAAGGAAAACAAAGAAGATAAAAGGGTTGCTGGGAACAGGAATTACAGTGCAGAGAAACTCTAAAGGGAATTTTAGTAAGATTCTGCTCTGTGGTAGACAGCACAATTCCTCTTCCAAGTTCCCCAAAAAGTTCTTGTTAAAATCCTCAATTTTTTCATCATGTATTTTTGGAATTAGCACTCTAGAGAAAGAGACCTGCTTCAATGCAAGAATGGGCAAAGAAGGGAAGAGACCAAGGGAGGGTTGATATTATACACACTATAGGGATATCACTGAGGTAAAGCCCAACCCTCTGGTCTAGAGCAGTGATGAAAGTCATTGACAGCAATTTGTTCATGAACTGTGGGCAAGGCCCTGTGCCCTCATGACAGGAAGCCTCAAGATGACATCATAGCTACTGAGCCTCCCCTGGGTCTGCCACCCATTGGTCCATCCAAACAAACTCTATCAACCCAATCCTCCACTCCCCCTCCTTACCTGTTTCCTCTTACCCTTCTCTTTGCTTTAGGACCAGATTTCTTCCTTTCCCCTCAGATCAGAGGCCTCTTTGTGCTGTCTCTGTGGGTGGGGCTTGTATTAGAGAAGTTCCTTTGATCATGCACTTTGTACTGACCACCCCTCTGGCTCCCCCACTCAGGACACATCCAGGATTGCCCTTGCTATATAATCCATCATGCACTAACCTCAATTTATTCCAAGTGAAGCCTCAGCCCCTGATCCTGAAACCCTAGTCCTCCACTCACTAGCAAGGGGAGTGGCAAATCCTCAACAATCCCGCCCCCAAACCGTACCTCCTCATTCTCTTTATCACATGGCGGCACTCCAGCCATGCACTTTTCTTCTGATAAATCACAGTCCTCCCCAATTCCAAGCCTTTGCTCTATCTGTTCTATCTCACCGGCTAAAACACCCCCTTTCCTCCCCTTTATCTATCAAAATCCTATTTGTCCTCCACAGTGCAGCTTAATCCTGACCTCCATCACAAATCATTTCACAGGCCTACACACTCAGCCGACTGGTACTGACTTCCTAGGAAACGCATCCAAAACATGTCGCTTTCTATTAAAAAGGCAATGGCTTTTAGACTTAGCACTGAAAACACCAGTCTATAGCAAGCATTGCTTCTTTCTTGAGCAACTCGCTATGCCAGGAGATAGGAAACACACCCATACAGGAGACATTTTATATATACAAAAGGAAAATGGTTTAAATAGCCACAGATAGAGAATTGTGTTGAGCTTCGATGTGTTTACTGGGAAGAAGTAATCTTACTCAGAGATACTGGGAGATGGAAACAAAGGTAGGCAGATGTCTTCTAATTTTCAACCAGTGTCTTGTATTGAAGAACTTCTCAAAGAACTATCAGTTCTCTAAACGTATAGGATATAAACCAAAAAAATAATAATAATTCAGATTTAAAACTACAAAACAATATTGAAAAAAGTGACCAATTTGTTTGATCTTTATCTTCCTCTTTAACTTGAGGTCATCACTGAGCTCATCCAAGACCTAAAAATAATCCTAAATGCCAAGCATTCAATGATTCATTCATCCACTTATTCAGTTATCCAATTATTTATTGAATGTCTACCCTGTTCTGTGCACTATGAAAGACAGTAGCAATGTATTGGTAAACAAAATAGATGTGTGCCCCATGTTCATGGAACTTAAAGATTTACTGGAGGCCACAGACATATTTTGTATTGGTTTCCTCCTGCCTAAAATCTATTTTCCCCCTAATAACTATACCTCCCCCCTTATTCTTAGTCCCTGTGGTTTGGGGAAGTTCCCAATCTCAGATTCTACAAGTAGGTGGGGAGCCCAGGATTGGGCTTCAAAGCTGGCCACCATGATTGGTCTGGTTCAAGTTGTGTACTTGGTTCAAGTAAGGATCTTTGATTCAAGAATACCCAGCTCTCTTCCCTGTACTAATGGGTTAATCAATTCTTCTCTTCTGCCATATTCTCAGTTCACCTAAAGGCAATAACACAACTCAACACTCTCCTAAGTCATAAAGTTTATCATTTCAAGTGACCAGCAAAATGGACATCTAGTTGTCCTCATGGCTGACTTGTAATTTCCAGTTTAAGACTCCTCAAGCAGTTGGTGCTAAGCAAATAGATACTTTTTTTTAGGAACTTAAAGAAAAAGAATAGAAGTGAGAAACCCTGGCCTCTTCCATATATAGCCATTGGCAAACAAAGCACAGTTCTTCAGCACATGGGCAGCCTTTAAAAACCACCGACATCTGGATAGGTGTTATTAGGGCAGCCCAGAAGCATATGGGGGCTTAATTTATATCTATCCTAGATTTCTTGTAGATCAAGGATAGATGGATGGTTCTTTCCTACCTATACACCACTACATTTCATTCTCATGTGCGCTCTCTCTCTCACACACACACACACACACACACACAATAACCTTTGCTTCTCAGACTAGAGGTTGTTCAGTTGCTTGCCTCAAAGCAAGGAAACTCTGTGAAAAGCAACCAAAACTAACATGAAGTCAAAAAGTCATCTCTGGGCCCCTGAGGAAAGAGCCCTCCATGGCAGATGGTTTAAACTCTCATGCTAAAGACAGGTGTCTCTTTTCTCATTGATAATTTAGAGAATAGAGCTCGGCACAGTGTTAGGTCTCTGCAACTCAGGGACACATATTCTACTGAGATGTGGCCTCCTTTTTCTTCTTATAAGGACTACGATAAGGCTGAATTCAGTCATAGCGCAGATGTTCAAGGTGCAAACTCAGCATCAGTTGAGAATGACTATGTATTTCTCAGTTCCAGGAATTTTTTTCCAGATGACACCAGGTTCCCATATGGCCCTCCTCCCTGATAGGCACTGGGTGCCCAGAGTGCATCAGATTGATCTTCTCAGGGGAGAGCAAATACAGGCTGCTTTCAGCAGAAAATTCCTCTTCCTCTTAATCATTTGATTCCTGGCCAATCAGACGACAATTATTGTACATTAACCTGCATGTTTCCAACACAGGATTACTCACCCCAGAGAAGCAAAGACAAACACCTCATCAGCACAGGTGGCAAGAGGAATTTAGCCAATGCCAGAGGCCACCATCACTTGAGTCTATTTCCAAACAGTGACAGCAACTCCAAAGAAATCTGCTTTTACTTTCTTCACACAGGCTCCTGATGAGAAGACCTGGGACCAAACCCGATTCTACTTTAACTCTTGCACTGTGGGCCAGGTGCCTAATTGTTTGAGCTTCAGAATCTTTCTATGTAGAATGGGGTTGAAAGCACTTGCCTCAAGGGGGGGTCATGGGACTTAAATGACACAAACAGAGAATCTTAGTCTTTCCCCTCCACCTGTCTTCCCACTAGAGAAAACTGGCAGGTTCCCCTGACCCTAAGGCATTCTTAGCAGTGGAATCTGCCTGTATTTCCCTTTAGTCCTGGTACCCAAATCTTTTTTGGGAGGTGGGGTAACTGGGGATTGAACTCTGGGGCACTTGACCACTGAGCCACATCCCCAGCCCTATTTTTTATTTTATTTAGAGACAGGGTCTCACCTAGTTGCTTAGTGCCTCACTTTTGCTGAGGCTGGCTTTGAACTCATGATTCTCCTGCCTCAATCTCCCAAGCCACCGAGATTATAGGCCTGTACCACCCTGGCACCTAAATATTAAGGTGACAGCCCTGAGGTTTACTTTATTTGGGGCACATCTGCTTAAAGTGCCCCCCAAAGCCTTTGAAATAGCAAGACAAATTGCAATGAACAATAACAGCATCAGAAGTGCCAGTTGACTTAACAATTAGCTTAGGTACACCAACAGCTAGCTGCTCTTCACATAACCAGATGTGAATATTTGCTCACCAAATCCCCCTTCATCAAGCCATTCAGAAACCCTTCTGGTTTCAGGCAGCTTAAGGCTTAGTATGAGCTCCTGGTTCTGATCCAGGCATTGCGTATGGTGATGCAGGTTGGGACCTGCTTAAGTGGGAGCTGAAATCCAGAGCTGGCCTCGCTTGCCAAGCCAAGAGCCCTCAGTCCAGGTTTTGTCTGTTCAGAGGAAGGGGCACTTTTCTCTATCCTGCACCAGAACAATGTATCAAATTGTGGTAACCCTGGTCCTGAACACAAGTTGAACAGAGGGTCAAGGATTATCCCCTCTTTTTGACTCTCATGTCCACTTTCTGCTTTCTTTGGTCCTTCACCAACTGGATTTAAGAGTTCTGAGGTTATTCATTCCATTTTGTATTTAATCTGACTTTTTCCATAAAGAGTGGTGGGCCTGTGGATGCTATTAGTCAGAGGGGTCAGCATTGGGTAGGATGAGCTGAGCAAGGATCCATGGGACATCTGGGTAGCTGTCTGACAGCATGAAGGACCATGAGCACCTTCCAGAAAAAGATTGCTCTTTCACTGCTGCCTTCTAAATCCACAAACCCCATGGGAATATGGTTCTGGCTTTGGCTCAGTTGGCATGAAACTCATACTTCTCACCTGTCCCTGTCAATGTGTCAGTGCCACTATTTCTCCAAGGGTCCTGTTGACCACACCTTAATCAAGAAGCATCTTTTGCTACTGCTTAATTTACAGGGCCTCTGTGACCATGATTCTATATGATTCTACTCAAGTCTGCAGGCAGCCCTTTGCCTGAGCCCAACTAAGGGCAGGAGGGGCTGATCTCATCTCTGTGGTTTGGGGTACGGAGGACTAGCTGCTATGCCAAGCACCCACAGAAAGACTGAAGCAAAGGAGCATGCTGGCTGAGGAGAGACCCAACTTTTCCCTTTTCCTCTTCACAACTGCCCCTGAGCTTTACCAGATTACTAAGAATTAAAACTATACATGCACCAATCAAAGATTTAAAGATGTTCTAGTTTTATTCACTAATTAACATTATTATATTTCTTTTTTGTTTTGGTACCTGGGATTGAACCCAGGGGCACTTAACCACTGAGCCACATCCCCATCCCTTTTTTATTTTCTACTTAGAGACAGGGTCTTGTTGAGTTGCTTAGGGCCTTGCTAAGTTGCTGAGGCTGGCTTTGAATTCATCATCCTTCTGCCTCAGCCTCCTGAGCTGCTGGGATTACAGGTGTGTACCATCACACCTGGCCTTGAACATTGTATTTCTAGCACATTCCCTGGCACATCCCTTCTCTACTTGTTGAAGAATGAATGGATGAATGCTGGGATTATTCTTCCTAAGAACTCTTTCCTAGCTTGCCCTGTATGTAAGACAGGGTTGGAAAAAACCTCTGTTTCTTCTGAAGTCTGTATCTCCCCCTCCAGTCCCCCCAACCTCGAGGTCTGGCAGGATTATGCATGGGGAGGGTTGGGCAAACTAAACCTCAAGCATCTTCTGCCACCCCCCTTGTTTGCACAGCACTGTCGAGCCCTTGGATGGGAAGGGGTCCTGCCACCTATTCTCAGCTTGGCCAACCCTAGAGCATGTGACAGTACCACTGATGGGACAAATAAGAACCTTGAGGCAACAGAGCTCCCACCTTTCCTTTCATCTCTCAGGCGGCTCTCATGTCCCTACTGTCTTTTCTGGAGGTGAAGAGCTGTCTGGGTCAGCGATCATCCCACTCCAGAATGTAAATTGCAGGAGGTCTCCTGCCTGAGAAAAACGATTAACACAAAATACCAGGATTACTGTCTGCCACACTTTTAAATCTCTCCAGCTCATATTTGTCTCTCCCAACGATTTATGCCTTCACAGTGGAAAGCTGTTCAAATGTCCCAACTTTTCCCTAAACAGATTTACAGAGAGTTTTTGGCACTTCTTGAGCCATTTGTTCAAAGAAAGAAAGAAAGAAAGAAAAGACCACTGTCAGTAGCAATCCCCCATCAGAAAAACTTATGTTCCACCAATGTGAGGGCACATTGACCTCTTTTCAATAAAAAGAAAACACAAAGCTCAAAAATTTCCCATTTTTACCATGGACTGTGCATGTCTTGCACCTCTCTTCTGAAATGTCAATCATAACTTCCCAGTCCAAGACAGAAAAGTTAAAAAAAAAAAAAAAAAAAAAAAACATCATCACAATGAATTGTAACCGTAACCCAGTGGTCCTCAACCAGGGGGACATCTGGCAAAGTCTGAAGAAATCTTTGTCACAACTATGATGTTATGGTTAGGATGTGAGATATCCCCCAAAAGCTCAGTTAATCCTGATGGGGATTAACTGAGTGGATACTAAAGATGGGTAGGGTATGGCTAGAGGAGGTGGGCATTGGGGGCATGGTTTTGGGTGTATATTTTGTATCTGGAGGGTGGAGTCTCTCTGCTTCCTGATCATCATGTGAGCTGCTTCTCTCTCTCCACCACACTCTTCCTCCATGATGTTCATCCTCACCTCAAGCCCTGAGGAATGAAGCCTGCTGTCTATGGACTGAGACCTCTGAAACCATGAGCCCTCAAATAAACTTTTCCTCCTCTACGATTGTTCTGGTCAGGTCTTTTCATCACTGCGGCGGAAAAAGCTTCCTAAAATACATGGGATTGGGAGCAGGGGCTCTACTGGAATCTAGTGGGCAGAGGCCAGGGATCTGACAATGCATGGGACATCCCTCCTTCCTCTATAATAAGAAATTTCTGGCAGAAAATTTCCATAGTGTTGAGGCTGAGAAATATTGCAAATAACCAATGCAAGTTGGCTTCTCTCATACTCTGCTTCAATCACCCTGGAGTGTAGCCTAAAAGCAAGATGGCATTCGAAGGACAGCAAGTGAGAGAAGGGACCGAGTTGGATGGGTCTCTACTTTATGATCTCTCCTATACCTACAAGGAATAGCCATCTTAGCGTGAGACAAAGCAGAAGGAACATTTGACTAGGAATAAGTTATGCACCTTAGGATATTCATCACTTGGAGTCCCAGTTTCCTTACCTGTAAAATAAGATAGAATCTGGCTCACCATGTTACTACAATACTTAACACAGGTGATATATTGGAAACCTTGCTGGGGCTCCAGAGATTTTAGGTGGTAGTTCAGGGGATGTGTTGTGGTAATGATGGAATGAAAAGAAACATTGATCTAGCAACTGGCATGAGAATTCCTATGGAAGAGAGAATTCTCTCTTCCTCCTGCTCTTTTTGGGAAAAAAAAAAGAAATCAATGAGCTTGCTTGAAGCAGAGACTCACCAAAGTTTCAGAGAATTATAAAACTGCTCTGCCAAAGACAAAGAGAGAAATATGTTGCTCCTCACAAGGATAGGGGAAATCAGATGGGGTGAAGAGCCACAGGGAGTGACGAGCCTGAGGATATCTCAGCATACAGATGCCAGCTTTGCCATTTGAGTTTGTTTAAAATAATGTGATATGAAGCTATCCCCACCCCCAAATTCTCATTTGCATGAATGCTTTGGGGTGTGTGTGTGTGTGTGTGGTGTGTGTACATGCACCAGGGGAGATTAGAAAAGATGTTGAGTTTCACACTGAATCAGCATGGGGTAAAGGTGAGATTCCTGCACATCAGAACCCAAATCCATGAGCAAGCAAGCCATCTCCTGCACAGACAGACAGACAGACAGACAGACACATACACACAGAGATGGGGGTGTTAGAGAGTCACAGACATTTTGAGAAGTTTCAGCAGTTTAAGGGAGAGAGTAGTTAAGTCAATGTTACCTTATCATAAAGGAGAGGAGGGGACTCTGCTCTCTTCTGGGTATGCTGCTGGCCTTAGGGCAGGATTTTTGCTCATCTGCAAGGGCCCGTTTTCCTAGCCTAGTCCTGGGCACACATCTCTGGTGTGTCAACTCCACCATCAGCAGTTGCTAAGGATCGGTTGCTGCAGAGATGCGTGCATGATCAGCTACAAAAACTTCAAAGCACTCCAACTAAAAGTGCTACATGGCTTGTTGCCAGCACAGAGAGCCTCTCCCTCCCTGGAGAAGGGATGAAGGTGTTCTTGAACCTGAAGGTTGCTTCCTCTCCCATCAGTTTTGTATGCTTTTGATACTTACGATTTTGTCTAAGGAGTCATTGTTGGTGTTAACTGGATGGCAGCCAAGATGGCTTTTAGAAAAAAAAAATGTTTTTAAAAGATCAACATTCATTAGTTTGGTTCTTCATTAAGTGAAGCACATGTGGTGAAGGGAATAATTAGTGAAGTTAATTGTGGCTTCACAGAGAACCAAGGGGAATCCAGTGAAATGTCCTGACATTCACCAAGAGCAATATGTTCAGTGCTCCTGCAACTAATTGCAATCAGCAAATGAGAGAACATACATACAGTCTTCGTGTGTAATTAATCACATGCCTTTATCACAGCAGACACAGGCAACTGAGAGACAGCTGACACTTGCCTTGTGCTGTGTCTCTGCATGCCTGGGAAGTTCCTATTGGATCCTGCTGTACAGTTGTCCCTCGGTTTCCATGAGGGATTAGTTCCAGGACCCCTCATGAATGTCCAAATCCTCAGATGCTTGAAAAAAATAATGGCATAGTAATTTCATATAGTCTACATATGCCTACCCATCCCCATGTACTTTAAATCATCTCTAGATAATTTAAAATAAAAATTATAAAAATATAATTATAAAATTATAAAAATAATATAAATGCTATGTAAATAGTTGTTACATAAATATATATTTTTTATTGTTTTTTTTCCAAATATTTTCAATCCATGATTGGTGGGATCCATGGATGTGGAACCTGAGGGTGTGGAGAACCAACTGTATTTCCTACCTTCCTTGCACCTGTGTTTTGTGCCTCTTGCACATTCTTGTCATGTTTCTCTGGGGTAGGATCTCTCAGCCATGTTCCCACTGAAACACAGCTCTATAATTTTCCCAGCATGAAGTGTGTATGTATGCAGTAACTGAGAAATGAATGAGTAAAGTAATGTTGCATGAGTGGTAAGGGTCTTTCTCTCATTATATAGATTATAATAGCCATCGATCCTTTGAAAGCCACAGAGAATCTAATCGTGAGGACATGAGATGCAGACGGGGAGGCTTCAGCTGAATGGAGCTAGGATAAGGCTGCATGTGGAGGGGTGAGAGCTCCTGGTTTCCAACATTGAATGAATAAGATGAGCCCTGAAGAAGGGCCTTCTTTCTCTTTTTCTGTCACTATTTTCTCAAATATAACTTTAAACAGTCTCTGGCTTTCCTGTTGCTGTCATCATCATCCCTAAATTCTGTCTTCAGCACTCCCTCTGTCACTAAATGCATTCTACTCATTTGTAAAATGGAGACACTTCCTGGGGCTGGGGATGTGGCTCAAGCGGTAGCGCGCTCGCCTGGCATGCGTGTGGCCCGGGTTCGATCCTCAGCACCACGTACAAAGATGTTGTGTCCACCGAAAACTAAAAAATAAGTATTAAAATTCTCCCTATATATTTAAAAAAAAATGGAGACACTTCTTCATTGATTTTGCAAATCTTAGACTAGCAAAGGCGATAAGACCCTAGGAAAAGATCTTGATCCTTTTGTGCCCTGGAGACTTGAAAAGTTATTTCCATTTTGGAGTGCCTAAAATCTTGGTTCCAAGAGTATTCCAGAATTGAGCTTGGATGTGGAGTTTGTCTGACTCCTGTATCTTGAATCTCATATGGTCAACAAAATCTTTTAAGTTTCTGCCCGTCAAATGGCATGTAATAGATCTTCCACAGTTATTGGACATTGCCTTGCCAGTCAATGGAGAAGAAAGAGTGTAAATCCATAGAAAGGGATTTCCTGTTAGGTAAGGGGGCACAGAAATCGCATCCATCACTTTGCTCAAATTCCTGTGTGGAGAACACAATGATTGTAAGATGTAAGTAAGACCAGGATGCACCATCTGTCTCTGGGTACACTTTTTTACATTCAGGAAAAAAGGATAGATTGAGGTGGGAAAAAATACTAAGAAAGGCCTGGTTTTCGAACCTTAAGAATATTTGTCTCCATCATTTTAGAGACATATACCACACGATATTATATTACTCTTTCAAGATGCCTATTATAATCTATATAAGTGGGAGAAAGAAAGAGACAAGGTTTAGCATAGTGCTGGCACCCCAAAAATGCTACATAAATAGGACATGTACAGTCGAATTGATTGATGAATCCATGAATTAATGCAATATTACCTAGCTCCTAATTTGGCCTGGATTCAGACTTGTTTAGAGGCTGTTTCCCTAAACATTTCCAAGTACTTTTCCCCCTATCACACTTCATTTGTCTCTGAATGAATGATATCCTGAGTTTAATAATCTGGCCATTCCTGAAAGATTTACTCAGTATGGAGACCTCTGAACTGCACTACCTCTCCATCCACCTGGTCAGAGTCCTGGCATCACTAAGACCTTACTACCTCCTCAGGTCCACTCACATTTGTTTCTTACCCATGATGACAGTATGATACTTGGAAACAGCTTAGTGATTAAGATCAAAAGAAAATCAGATTAAAAAAATAAGACCTTTCCTCAAACATGATGGAAAAGAATATTTACTGGATACTTAAGACATTGAGTGTGAAGAAGAGTGAGCTAGATTCTGAACACCCAAAACCATCACATAAAGCCAGGGAGGTAGTTGTTCCTTTTGGTTTACAGATTAAAAAAAAAAGAAAGAAAGAAAAAAGAAATGAAGACTCAGAGAGGCTAAGGACTTTCTCAAGATCACCAGTTAGTGAGATACAGGGTTGGATTCAGAACTAAGGCTGTCCAAATGAACCAGCTCAGTTCCTACCAAACAAAACCCTTCACCAAAGGAGAGCAAATGGAGAACTCATTTCTGATTTAACTTGCATAACTTGCTAAGGTAGCTTGTCACTTTCTTAAGGCTAAAGAAAAAAATGTGACCCTGACAAAAAAAAAAAAAAAATGACCTAAGCAGAGTACAATTAATCACTTGACTTCTATTTTCAGGGCGAATTTATTGGCATGTTGAAGATAGTGTCATAAACCTTCCTCACCTATCCATGGAGATGCTATACCAGAGGAGTGTGGATCACATCACAGTTAAAGCATGAGAAAGACAAGGTGTTCTCTAGTGATTGACTCAAGAGTGACAGGTGACAGCTTCCCTACTGGGAGACACCCTTTAGGGAGCAGACAACCTGATTATTTCAAAAGAAAGCTAGCCAGGCAGACTAACAAATCTTGTTCTTAATTTATTTATTCAGGACACTATTGACTTTTTAGAAATGTCCACTGCATAGAATAGATAATAAGAATGAGAAGACATCAAACAAAATCATATCTGACTAGGTAATTAGAGACAACTCTTGAGGCCCAAACTTGCACATTATCTTCAAATGCAGGTGCAACGGTGCTGAAAAAGGAAGGGAGAGGAAAATCCTAGGTGGGGCTCAGAACTAATAAACCAGCGACTGTTAAACTTTTAAGGAGTCTTCTGCTAGATGAGCCTAGATGGAAAACACCTGTCACACACATTTCATGCCTACCCCGTTAGCAGATATACCTCCTGAATCATACACAAATCTTAGGATCCTTCTCAACATAGTAACCCCTCAGCCAATAACAATTGATCCAAGTTGGAAAAAAAATAATACCTGATGGTGACCCTTTGCTTAGATCAACTACTTAGGAAAAAAAAAAGTATGATGAAAGGAGTTCAGAATCAGCTTAGGCATAAGGAACCTGTAAAAATATAAATAAAAAGGAGAGCTACCCCCTGCAGACTGGTCAAAGGTTGCAAAGCATGCTTGGTAATTCCCATAATTCTCAGCCTCTAAGCCAAGTTCAAAGAGAAAGTCACAATATTTTCCTGCCAACTGTAATAGATAAATAACACCAAGAGTATGTCCTAAAGCACTTGCAGCACCAAAGAGAAAACAGAGAGAATTATCACAATGTTTGCATTCACCTATTTTTTTCTAATCCACCCAAGGGAACAGAATGGGGGTTCCCTTTCTCTTGTTCAAAGAATTCTCCTTTCTCCAATATTTCTACTATACATGCTTGTTGTTGACAAAATTCTGGTTTTCAAATGGCAATGAGTCAACATTTTGCTTAGATCCTTCTAGCCATTTTTTCCCTACTGTCTAGAAGTCAAAACTTTTCAGAGAGTACTATGTACTAATAGCATTAAAAATACTTAACATTAATTTTTTTAACTAATGACCAAACTTATCTAAACTCCACAGTCTAGAATGATACCTAAAATTGTGGTCCATAAATCAGCAACATTATCACTGAGTGCTTGACAGAAATGCAGAACCTTACGTCCCACTTGAGGTCAACTAAATCAATTTTCATTTTATAAGATCCTCAGGTGATTCCAATCACAATAAATCTTGAGAAGCTAGAACACAGGGAACAGTTTGTCTCCATTCTAATTCCTCTATTTCCAAACCTTCTGGATTCTCATTCAGCACACAGATTTTAAGTACTATTTTTGCCATAGAAGATTAAAAGATACAAATTTGAAAGAAAAGATGCAAAAAATTAAAATAGAACTATCGCATGATCCAGTGATGCCATTTCTAGGTATATATCCAAAGGACATGAATATCAGTATCTTGAAGAAATAGATGCACCTCCATGTTCACTACAGCATTGTTTAATATAGCCATGACTCACAAATAACCCAAGTGCTCATGGATGGATGAATTGAAAAATAAAATGTGATACAAATGCACACACACACACACACACACATATACATGTCCAAAACTGGAATATTATTCAGACATTAAAAAGGAAGGAAATTCTGCCATTTGTGATGAAACTGAAGGATACCATGCTAAATGAAATAAGCCAGACAAATACTATATAATCTCATTTATATATAGAATATAAAATAATCAAACTCTTAAGAATAGGAAGCAGAACATTAGTTGTCAGGAGCTGGAGGTGGGAGAAATGGGAGAGATGTTGATGAAAGGGTGCAAACTTTCAGTTATTAGATGAACAACCTCTAAAGATGTGATTTACAGCATGTGAGGTGATAGATGGGTTAATTAATTTGTGATATATATATATATATATATATATATATATAAAATCATGTTTTACAGGTTGAACACTAAAAATTCAATTATATTTCTCTTCACTAGTAATGAACAATTGGAAACTGACATAAGCAATTAGTACTATTTACAGTAGTTCTTGAGGGCATAAAATAGGAATAAATCTAACAAAATACTGAACATGCAGATTTATATGTTGAAAAACCAATTTGATTACAGAAATCAACACCAAAATAAGCTGAAAGGTACACTATGTTCATGAACTGGAAGACTCACTACAATCAAGATATCAACTCTCCCCAAATTGATCTACAAATTCAATGCAATCCCTATCAGAATTCCAGGAGTTTCTATGGAAATCACCAAGTTGGTTCTTACATACGGATGTGAAAGATTTTTTTAAGCACTTTCAAAAAGTAAATCAAAGTTGGAAGATGCATGTTACCTTAATTTTAAAATGAAGCTACAGTAATCATGACAGTGAGACACTCATGAAAATCAGACAATAGAGTAATGAAGCAGAATATTGGGTCCATAAATAAACCCACGTGTATATTTTTCAGTTGATTTTTAACTAAAGCACAAGGGTAATTCAATGGAGAAAATACAAGAGATTTTTTTTTTCCTTTAATAGATGTTGCCACAAAAACTGAACCTTTACATGCAAAAAAAAAGAAAAGCTTTCAATCATGCCTCATACCATATACAAAAATTAACTCAAAATTGATCCTAGGTTACATTTATAGATGTAGGAGAAAATCTCTTAAAGAACGTAGAAAATCTTTGTAATTTTTGTTTGACATAGATTTCAGATGAGACACAAAATGCACAAAGAAAAGAAAAAAACTCATAAATTAAACTCATGAATTAAAACTTTTTCTTCAAAAGCCACTATCAAGAATGTGAAAAGACAAATCAGAGTGGGAAAGGAAATATTTGCAAAACATATATCTGATCAAACATTGGTAACCAGGGTTGGGGTTGTGGCTCAGCGGTAAAGCACTTGCCTCTCACGTGTAAGTCACTGGGTTTGATCCTCAGCACCACATAAAAATAAAATAAAGATGCTGTGTCCACCGAAAACTAAAAAATAAATATTAAAAAAATTCCCTCTCTCTCTCTCTCTCTCTCTCTCTCTCTCTCTCTCTCTCTCTCTCTGTCTTTAAAATAAATAAATAAATAAACAAAATAACTGTATTTGTCCCTCTACAACTAAAAAAATATATTTAAAAGGATGATAACCAACACTGTAAGGAACTGTCACAATTCTTTTTTATTAAATTATTTATTCTAATTTGTTATATACGATGGCAGAATGCAATTCATTTCATATTACATATACAGAGCACATTTTTTCAAGTTACTGATTGTACACAAAGTATTTTCACATCATTCGTGTCTTCATACATGTACTTAGGGTAATGATTGTCACAACTCTTTTTTTTTCACAATTATTTTATAAGAAAATTAAAATGGTCAAGAGTTCAAACAGATAATTTAAAGAAGAGATGAGGATAAACAGTAAGAACATGAAAAGATGCTCATCTTTATTATCAGTTAGGGAACTACAAATTAAAACTGCAATGAAAGTAGTATGGTGGTAGCCATACTTCTATTAGAATGTTTTACTAAAAGAAAAGAAAACTGACAACACCTAATGGTGGGCTGGCTATAAAACACCTAGAATTCTTACTTGCTGCAGGTGGTAATGAGAAGTGATACAGCTACTTTGAAAAACTGTTTGGCAGTTCTGATAAAGTTAACATACACTTACTATATGAACCAGCAATTCCACTCCTAGGAATTTAGTCAAATGAATTGTAGAATTATATTCACACACACACACACACACACACACACACACACACACAATCTGCATCAAGTATTTATATTGGTTTTATTCATAAGCATGAAAAATTGGACACAATCCAAATGTTCTTGTACTGATGAATGGATAAAGAATACAAATAGACTAACACTCTGCACTAGATAGAAAGAAACTTGGTACATACTACAGCATGGAACACTGAAAAGCATTACATTCAGTGAAAGAAGCCCAACTCAAAAGGCATTAACAATAGTGTAAAATTCCACTTATATGATATTCTAGAAAAGGCAAAATCCCAAGGACAGAAAACACACCAGCGACCAGGGTTGGGAGAAGGGAATTTTCTACCAAGGGACACCTGGTACTGTTGAGGTAGTTGGACACAGTTTATATCCTCCATTGTGATGGTTACATAATTGTGTGATCATCAAAATTCGTAGAACTGCTCACATCAAATGGATAAATTTGCTGCATTAAATTATACTTCAGTACACCTGTTAAAATGATGCAAGTCATTCTCTATCTTCTTTTCTATTTTTTAAATTTCTCAAAAATTCAGATCTTAGACCCCACTCCCCAAAATTTGTTGTATAATAGCTCTATGATGAGCCCCTAAAATGTGCATATTTAGCAAAATCCTCAGAGAGTCCTGATGTAGCATATACTCAGAATATACTATGTTTCACTATTCCTTATTAGAGATAAACAAGCCAGTCTCAGCCCTTCACCTCCTGAGAAAGCTTCTGCTCTCACGGGAACATATGTGAGCCAGAATCTTCACTCTACTGCCTTAAAGTCTAGGTGACCTTTGACACAATTAACTTTACCTCTCTGAGACTCGATTTTCTCATCTTTATGATAAAAGTCATGAAGGCTAACTCAAGTAATTTGGGGAGTTAACATAAAATAGAATGTATGAAAGGACTTGGTATGGGGGCTGGCATACCACAGATGTTAAATGAGTCCTATTTCTAGTCCATCTTTATTCCCTGATGGGCTAAGTATACCTTATGCTTACCTTATGCCTTATGTATACCTTATGCCTTACCTTATGCTCTGCTATCATTTTTCAGGTCCTTTTGTGACTATATTTTAAACTCATACATTTAATGATCTATATCCCTTAACTGAATTTCTACCTCCCTGGCCACACAAATATGACATATGTATTGGATGCCCTCCTGTGTAGCAGATTGCAGTATCTTGCACGTTGTTATCTAGCACTAATTAGAAGTATGCTAATAAAAAACATCCATCCATTCATCCATCTCTCCCACAAGCCTGCCTGAAATTCCCGTAAGTGGGGAAGGAACATGGTGAGTTATTCTCAATCTTTCCCACCCAATGGACAAGACTTCAGTCCCTAAGCACTGAGTTCTTCCTGACAAAGCTGGAGACATACATCAGAGAGCTGAACTGAAGGACTTGAGAATGAAAGGCTGCCCAAGTCTAGAACCCACAGAAGGGAAGTTTAAGGCATTAGGGAAGGTTGGGCCCCTGGGTGCTTACTAGAGAAGACCATCATTCTAGTCTCAATTGCCAGCCCAGAATAGCACAGAGTGATGATATGGGGGTGATAAGCAGATGGTGTGGTCAGAAGAAGGGGAGCAGGAGGCTCTTGGAAGTCCAGCATATTGCAGACACGCTCCCATTCACCCATCTCCCTCCCACCACGACTCAGGACAGCTCTGTCTCTCCAAGGCTCTGAGCAGCAGCTGCAGATCTCCATGCTAGAGCCTGCAGCGTGTATCTCCAGGCAGGAGAGGGCACCTGCAGGGATGTTTGGCAGTTTCCATGCTGGCACCACATGAGAGGAGCCCTTTGTCAGGACATCTAGTTCCCTCCATGGTCAATGCTTCTGTCAGCCTGAACCTCTCTTCATCTTCTCTGAGCTCAGAAACTTAAATAGGAAAAGCAGAGAGGCTGTGCTCTAGCTGGAGAAAGGTACACTGTGGTATCTTCCAGCTAAGACAAGGAGAGCCTTCAGACCAGTGGGCACCAGCTGGGACACATAAGTGGCACTCACCCACTCCACAGCCTGGCCATATGCTCATCCTCCCCTTCACAGCTTCAATGAAGAGTGACATTGAGCAGAATGGATGAGATCTTTGTTCTGGCTCTTGCAGGGGCCAGATTTCTGTGAACAGGAAATGCACATTCTTCTAAATTTCCTACTCATATCACAGAATAGGCCAGTAAATGTCAGACCTGGGATCCACACCATGGCCCCTTACCCCTACAATAACTCTGTCCACAAGCAGGCCAAAGCCTCCTCATAGAAGAGGACCATGGGGGGACTGCAAGAAGAGTTCACTGCCAGGCAAGCAGTGAGACCCAATTTTCTATGGTTTATTGTATTCAAATGTATAAGAGATTTTACTATTAATACTCTATGAAGCATACCTGCTTGCTGCTAGGGGAGAAGGGGCTAAGTAAGTAGAGTCTCTGCTTAAATAGCAAGTATGGACAACTTAGGCAGGTTAATAAACACAACTCATTGACCACTTACTGGGCACTTTATTATGTTATCTTTTTATATCTTTCATATATATTGGTGTGCCTATACATACACATATATAAAATATACAAATTTATTTTAAATGTGTAAATGCATGTATCATTTCTATACATAAAAATACTTTCTATACGTTTACATATAAGAAGATATATTTATGGATATATCTTATATATAAAATGTATGTGTTTAGAAATAACAATGACATTTTTTTTCTAATAACAAAAATATGAGAGGAATGGTGAATAGTACATGAATTCTAAGTAAACTTCCTCTGATCTTGGGAAAGTTATTTATCCTCCATGAGTTTGTCTCCCCATCAGGGAAAATAAAAAGAGTGAGAGAAAATAAGGCGAAAATTAAATGAGAGGAAGTATTATATAGAAATATGTACCTGACACACAAATCCAATTAAAAATTATCATCAGACATGTTTTTTTTTTAAAAAAAGAGGATGTCCAAAAGGGACAGAGAAGAAATTAAAACTATCCTATCATCCTACCATCCAGAAGGAAAACATGGTTTGTGAAACACAACCCATGAGTTTTCTATGCATTTTCTTCCTCCACACACTCATTCATATCTCTGCTTTTACAAAAATTATTTCATAGTCTACTTGCCTTCATATCCTACTTTTCTCCCCTCTATGGAATGAATGTTGTTGTGAGTCAATACAGAGAGAACTATATTTGCTTCTAATGGCATCACAGTCTGTAAATCCTGACAATGTCTCCTCTGCTTATTTTATTTCCTTTCTAATAGGATTGACACATCTGGAAAAAAAACATAACCAGATAATTGTTATAAAAGTGAACATTCTTCTCATGTTTCTGACTTTAAGAGGAGCTTTACCACTGAGCCTAAGGCTAGCCATGGGTTATAAATGTATGTTTTAAAGTACTGTGACCATACCCATGTATTGACATTTGATTGAGAGGTTTTATATCAGGAATGGACATTAATTTCTATCAAATGTTTTTATAGTATCTATTAAGATTCTCAGCTATATTGCTTTTCTCTCACTGTTAATAAATTAAATTATATTAATTGATTTCCCAATTTTAAACAACTAATGCAGTCTCTAAAATAAACCCTATCTTGTCATGGTGATTTTTCTGTTAACATAGTGCTGGGTTCTATTTGCTATCATGTATATAAATACCCAAATCCCAAATCCCAAATAAAATAGTTACACTACGTATAATCATTTTGTATGCTCTTTGGACTTACGTTAATGGTGTTTTATTTATAAAAGTAATTGGAAATATTTTTTTTCCCTATTTTATGCTTAAAAGGCTAGCTAGATTTAGTCTCTTCAGGTTGAAAGTATTGCAAAGAAAAAAATTTTTTGACGAATTTCTCCATTTTCAACTCTAGATTGTATCTTAGTTTCTATCTCTTTTTAGTGTCTTTTTTGGTCATTTATATCTTTTCCCATTTGGAGATGAAAGAGTCACAAAGCCCTGAGGCTCCGCAAGTATTTGGTGGAGTCAGCATGATTTCCTCCACACAGCCAGTTTCAACTAATAGTGTTCCTCATTCTATGTGAAAATGGTTTTTCCCACCTACCAGACTGTTTTCTGGAACCTCCCGGTGAAGGACTCATGCCCTATACAATACTGGAAGAAACAAAGCTGCTCATAGTAAGGAGTGACCTTGAGCTACGTCCTCCATCCCTGCAGCTGCTGCTTTCACAGTGCACAAAGAGGATTGGCCATTGCTGCCCCCTGACCTTCCCTGGTCTCCAGTCCTTGATTTTTAACCCCAGAGATCTATTTAGCTCATTGACTCTATTTAAGGACACTCACTATGACCTCCATTTTTCAGAGGGAACTGACCGTGGGCACATTTCTTCACCAAGATGAGCTCACTCAGGTAAGTCAAGTGGTACAGGTCCAGGATTCGAACCCAAACCTTTCTGCTTCCAAAGTTCATGGCCCTTCCTCTGCTCCCACGAGCACATTTGGGATCGTTTGTACCCTGTGTTATATCAGCTTTCTCTCATTATAGCAGACACCTGAGATGATCAACTTAAAAAAGAAAGGGTTTATTTTGGCTTGTAGTTTTAGAAGTTTTGATCCACAGTAGGTAGGCCCCCTTGCTCTAGGCAAAGCAATACATCATGGCAGGAGGTATGGCAGAAAAAAATCTGCTCACCCTGTGTCCAGGAAGTAAAAGGAGAGAATAGGACAGGCCAGTGTTCCACTTTCTCCTTCCAGGGCACATCCCCTGTGACCTTGAAACCTCCCACTATGCCCCACATCTTGGAGTTGCCATAGCCTATTATTATTATTATTATTATTATTATTATTATTATTATTCTTTTAGTTGTAGGCGGACACAATACCTTTATTTTATTTATTTATATGTGGTGCTGAGGATCAAACCCAGGGCCTCACACGTGCTAGGCAAGTGCTCTACCGCTGAGCCACAGCCCCAGCCCACCATAGCCTCTTAACAGTACCACTCTGGCTAAGACTTTATCATATGGACCTTTGATCCATGGACTTGAAATACAAACTGTAACATATTCTGCCCCCCTCATAGTGTTGGGGACATATGGAATTAAGTGATCATAACAAAAAAGGGCCCAACTAATAAAGATGAATAAATTCATCCAGTCCTACCCTATTGCCAATCCACTCAGTAACACACTGAGCTGCCCCTTTAGAGCAGATTCTGCCCACAAGATTCCAACAGAGAATGGGCTCAGCTTTGGGGAAAATGCCACCCAGAAGATCAAATTCTGAGTAAATCCAGAATCATCAGATTGCTCCTGTCTCTGGGTTCTAACAATGAATCATAGGAAACCTAATTTAAAATGTACAACATACTTAAACATTAATAAATAGGACTTACAAATGGAGAAATTATCAAGCTAAAGGTTGAGCTAGCATCCTGCACATGGCAGACATGATATGGTCAACCTGGCTTACTTACTGAGCAATTTGGGTTTTAATTTCCATAGCTCTAGTATCGATCACTGAACTCATGCAGAGTTGAAATATATGTGAATCCTTGAGGATTTAAGGAGTTCTGGGTGTAATCAAAAAGTATCAAAAGAAAATTCGTCTAGAGACAAAAAGACCTCAAGTCTCATATTCCCTTGATGACAGCGAGAACATGATTACAGACCTATTATTTCCATTTTACAGATAGAAATCTGAACTTGAACTGGGTTGAGGTGGTACACACCTGTAATCCCAGCGGCTCTAGAGGCTGAGACAGGAGGATCTCAAGTTCAATGCCAGCCTCAGCAAAAACAAGGCACTAAGCAACTCAGTGAGACCCCATCTCTAAATAAAGTACAAAACAGGGTTAGGGATATGGCTCAGTGGTTGAGTGCCCCTGAGTTCAATCTCTTGTACCCCTCCCCCCCAAAAAAAGAAATCTGACCTTGAACAAGTCTCTTCATCAAAGTGGTCTAAGCAGAGATTAAACAATGCCTGAATTGTATGGTGTAAGTGAATCTCAAACCTCCAGAAAATCCTCTCTCCCTCCTTTATTCCTGGTCTAGATGACATCTAGATTGGTCTAGATGTCAGTACTGAGGAGACATTGAGGTCTTCCTAGGGTTCTCTCTCCTGCAGTGTAGTTTCATGTTTAGAATGCTCTGTCTTCTTTTTGGAAAGGAAAAATTTGTCAGCCAGAGGCACACTGCATTTCTTACCATTCTCATAGTGCTGATGTTGCTAAACACTCTCATTTCCTTTAATAATATTATTCATAAGAACAGCAATTGCTTCTACCATGGAAAAATGGCCATTTTTCCCTGACATGGTATCAGTAGCTCTACTGTAATGTGCCCACCTCCACGCAGTGGAAAGAGACACTTCTCCAACTCCCTGATAATGACCCTTACTACCAAGAGCTCACTGCCAACTAAAAATGCCCCCAAGCAAATCATGTAACAGTTCTTTTTATTAGATTTACTCATTAAATACACAAAAGATTCACTTTAAATTGAACAGCTATTTCTGCTTCTTTCTATCTGCAAGTATGAAAAAAAAAATATTATCTCCTTGCAAATGTAGCTGAGCTTCAGCTATCACCTGATATGTGGGAAATTAATTATGCACCAAAGAGCTTTGCTGTATCAGGGCTTTCTGCAATCCTAAGATATATATGTTGTCTATAATCATATGAAAAAAAATCAAACGATGAGCTCAGCTTTATTTTGCTAATTTCTACAGGGAGGGGAGCAACTTTTCTTAAAAACAATTAGTCTCTAGAGGCTAACACTGGATCCTACATGCCAAGAATAACTAAGAGGAGATTTCTGGTGAGATCCTTAGGATATCTCTACCTTTTTTAAAGACCCTCTCCAAACATAGTTCCCTAGCTCCAAAATAAGTTAAAATGTGAGCCAATTCATTGGGGATTTGGGGGTAAACAGACTGTTATTCTTCCTGTCCTGCCTCTGCTCCTGCCTTAGGATTTTCCATCCCTTCTCTGGATCTCTGGTCTCCCTCCAGGTGTGACCCAGTGATGGACAACTTCCTGGATGCTAGGTGCTTGGTCCTCTGTGTGATATCTAATCCTCATGAAGAAGATATATAGACAAGGGAACTGAAGTCAACTGGCTCAGCCCTTTGCCCAAACCATGCAAAATTTAGACGATAAAAGGCAGCTGCTTACGCCAGGCAACTTGCATCTGAGTGTTAATGACACTACAAACACATCTGATGCTTACAGTAGAAGTTTAATTTTCTCCTGTTGGTCACAAACAACCTCACAGGACACTGGCTCAGACAAGGTCATTTCACAATACAATATACTCAGCATCCTCCCCTAGGCTGAATGAGTGACTACTAGTTCTTTACCAACTGCAACTTGATCTCACTCCTTATAGGTAAGATTTATTAAGATAGTCAGTGATAGAATTTCAGAATCAATAGAGAACCTCTACCTCCTTAGAGGCTCACAAAACCACCCACCCAAATCCAAACCCCATAGTATGCTATTTTTAAGACCATCTTACTGAGAAACCCATAGCCCCACATGGTGTGTGGTCTGCCACATCACAATGACTAATAGACTCAAGGTTTCCAACTGGTGGTATGTTCCTGTGACCTAAAGCCTGTGGTTTCTGGTCATTCTACCACATGCTTATGTATTCCTTGGACTAGACTAAGCCTCTCTTTTCTCATCTCTAAAATCGGAATAATCAAAATATCTAACTCCTTAGGAGGCTTTAGAATGAAATGGAATGTTCTTAACAGCAGTAAGCTGCTCTTACTATCATTCCCACCACAAGCTGATATAATTACTAATTTCTTTATTACTGCGGCAACATAACACCTAAGACCTTGCCTCACCAAGAGCTTTTTCTCTGCAAGTCCAATTTCAGAGAGGTTTCTCCTTCTAAACCTCACTTGTATTGAGCTTCTGCTATGTGCGAACACTTATCTAGACCTCTCAGAATTTCTCTAAGCTGAACATGTCTAAAATTTTCAAGAAATGGAAAGCATTCTCTCTGTGTTTAAAACATTTTACAGGTGCTGGGCATGGTGACTCACACCTGTAATCCCATGGACACAGGAGGTTGAGGCAGGAGGATCCACAAGTTCAAGGCCAACCTCAGCAATTTAGCAAGGCCTGGAGCAACTTGGCAAGACCCTGTTTAAAAAAAATAAAAACGGCTAGGAAGGCAGCTCAGTGGTAAAGCACTCCCAGGTTCAATCCCTGGTATAAAAATAGGAAACAAAGAAAAAGAAACACTTCCCAGGCTGCCTTGGGTGCGATTTCTATTTTCATGCTCTTTGACTCTAACAAGATGATTTCTGGCTTTCAGGAGCATATCACATCTGGAAACTGTAACCCCCGCAGTTCCTGGCACATAATCAATAATCAATAAAACATGTGTTGATTGATAGATTGAAATAAAAGCTCAGTGGGACAGAAATGTGCAACTGAGCATACAGAGCCACCAGGATGGGCAGGAATAAGGAATCCAGGAGCCAGAAGGCCAGAAGGCCTCTCTTGTTGCTTTCTGCCTTTCAGGTTCGTTACTGATTAATAAGATCATGATGTTTCAAGGGCTTGCCTCCTTTCTGCTTAGGAAACAATGTTACAAATAGATTTTCAAAGGCTCTCTTTCAGGAATGGGTTTTTTAATACTTCTTTTTCACTCTATGCCTCCAAACATTTTTTTTCCTTGGCTCTAGATAAGAAGTTTCTATTAGTAAGAGGAAGCTGCTTTCCAATACTAATTTTAATATACGACTTCCATTTTTTTTTAATGATGGAGGGGAGGCTTTCAATGAACTATGAACATTTATTTAATTGCTCTATGTAGCAAGTACTCCTTTGATGTCCTAAGACTCTGTGTGGAATTTGAGGTAGGAGAGTCCTTTCCCACTAGAAAATATATAATTTTCTTTGAAAATTACTTGGCTTTTATTACTAGGGAAATAATTATTTTCTTTCAAACTAATGAGCAATGGTCCCTATTCACATCCTGATTCTGAAATGTCACTATGAGTGCAGGGTGCTGGTGTGCATACCAGCTGTGTAAAGATGCTTAACTGTGCTGCCACCATGACCCAATTCACAAATTAAGACATGTCCTTCTTCCTCCATCACCACCACCTGTCAGAAGAAGGTTAGTACCTCTCCTGTTCCACAGCTCTTAGCATTTCTTCCTCACTCAGTCCCAGGGCCATGGCTGGGAGGGTGGCATCCATGCCATAGCATATCCTGCCCCTATTTACATGAATGCATTCAATCTCTAACTGTGCATGAGATAGCTTCAATGTATTATTGTTTTAAGAGAGAAAAGCAACAGGCAGGTGTATCCATAATAAGCTCCCACTCATGTAATCTCACAACTCAAACCCCTACGTATGTGTTTAAATCTTGATGTGTGATTGTTGAGACGTGAGACATGTATAGATAGACATGTGTTAAACTATACTGATTCCCTCCAGGGGCAGGAAATATGGGAGGAGCATGAAAAGTAGAGCAGAAATTATCTTGCCCTCATTTTTTCTTAATTTTTTCCCCACTTCTTAGAATAAAGCATATGACTTTTAGAAACTATAGAACGAAAAATTGGGTAAAGTACAAAGATATCGTTTAGTGCTTTGTGCTTCTTAAATTTGTGCCTGCAGAGCCGAGAAACTCTTGGAAAGAATCCTCAGAAGACCACGGTGTGATGTGAAAAAAGGGCCCAGAGCTTAAAATAGGAACATCCAGTGTGGGGAAAATTGGAGTAAGCAGAGCATAGTATGAAATGTCTCTGAAGGAAAAATATGCATTGTTTTGCTCATACCCTTCAGGATTGTCTGATTCTATTCTTTCATTGCCTTGGAGAATTTTACAGCTCTCTTAGTCGTACATAAATGAGAGCAGCACAAAATAATTTCTGTACACGTGCAACTGAAATTTTCCCATAGAGTGACACATCCCTCCCTCCCCCACTTTCTTGATCCATGAGATGCAATTTCTTTGGAACTAATTTTACCGCCTTGCCAGCTCTCCCATCAACAGTGAGTGCAGGAAACTCTTTAACGTGTTCATTTTATATCTGAACTAATCATCATGATTTTACTTTAAAAAAAAAAAATGAGCTCTTCCCTTGTGATGGAACCCACGGTGGCCAGAGCCAGCTGTGTTACCACCAGGGCAAGTTACTTCTTCATTTCCCTGTAGCCATCCACTCATCTCCTTAGCCTTTCTATTGCATTCTTTCTTGCTCACCCCCACCCCCGCATCTGTGCGAATGCTGTTCACTGGGTATTTCCAGGTGGTGAGGCTAAGGATAGTTATAGATATTTTCTTTATTTCTCTATGTTGCTTAAATCTTTTATAATTGGACCTTCACCATTTTTATAATTCAGAAAAGTAGATGAGAGCAGAGTTTTGACATGTCTCAGGATTTGTCAAGTGCTTCTTTCTCTCCCAATATTTTGCATCTTGGATCTTAGAAGCACCAGGGCCTTGGGGAATCCAAGACATTAGTAGGAGTCTATGAACTTCATCAAAGAAGAAATTAAAAGATGCCCACCCACGGTCTAAGAAGTAATATTTCTGACAGACTGCCCCAGAGGCATGGATCTCTAGCACAGCACAGTCATTTCAAAGGGAGGCCCAACCAGCCCTGTGATGCTCCGAGAGCTCAGAGCCCCTGCCCCTGGATTCCTGCTGCACTGCTATCCCCATGAGTCCCTTCCCAGGCGGCCAACACTTCCTTGAGACAGGTTTATACCCATGATATATTCCCGCTACACCATAGAAAGCATCCACCGGAGGCATTGGAGAGAAATAAACCATTCTGACAGGTATGTACAGCATACAGAGGTTTACAAAGGACATTTATGGATCCTCACCTCATCTAAATGAGGAAGGCAAAGCAGATGGTAAAAAAAAAACAACAAAAAAAAAACACTCCCCTTTACAGATCAGAAAACAGGTGCATGAAGTCCTGAGCCAGAAATCTCCAGGGCAAGTGTGACCTTGGTATCCTAGAATGCCCTCCCATAGGTTCCCCAATGTCATCTACAATACTTATCAGTTTATGGTGGGTTTGGGGATGGTTATTCTACACAGTAACATTTTTAAATGCTGATCTTTAACATCTATAAATATTCTATTTAAAATTATAATTAATGTTACAAGATTAATTTTGAAGAAATTCCTGTTGAGGGTGTTTTATCAAGTTTAAAGATAATATTTAGGAAGAAGTAGAAGGTCAGTGTCTGAGCTCTATCCCAGCTTCTTCCACTTACTCACTCACTAGCTGGGGGAATGATTGGGGAAGTCATTGCAAATCGTTGCAAAACACTGAACCACACTGAGGCTCAGTCTATACCTTCAGAGCGTACCTGTGAGGGTTCAGGGCAATATTCATATAAATGCTAAGCACAGGGCCTGGCCCCTAGAAAGCATTCAATGAGTGATACATTAATAATGATTGAATAGGGCATAAAATATAAAACCAAGCTCAGACCATGCTAACATAATTAAAAATTAATGTCTGCACCTTTGGCAACCATCACGCTTCCTTTCAAGTCTCCAGTAGGCACACATTGTTTAAGGAATAATGTGATGTTCCATTTACCATTGTGATCACTCTCATTCATCCACACAAAGGGAAATAAACAAGGCACGGATCATTAGCACATGTACAGTTTAAAAGTACCATTTCTTCAACTTTTGGATGTACTACCTTCTTCTACAGTTCCCTGCCCTGACCTCCTCCTGCCTGATTTTTTTCCAGCTTTTGATGGATCAACAGAGTGAATCCTCATTGTTGGAGATGAACTAATGACCCATGGAAATAGACAAATTAATATGCTTATGGGCATCCAAAGGAGCAATAGAATTAACTATGTTTACTGCAGTGTTTTTCAGCCTCAGCATTATTGATATTCTGGAAAATCATTGGTTGTAGGGAGGCATTCTACATATTATAAGAAGTTTCTCAACCTCTCTTCCTCTATTCATTAAGGCCAATAGCAAACCCCCCCTCTCTCCCTGACTCCCCGGTTATGAAATCAGAAACTACTCTAGACATTGTCATATGCCCATCAGGGAGCAAAATCATCTCTGGTTGAGCCTAATGCAGCGAGCTGCTGCTCTAACTGGGCTTTGCACTAAATTCTGTAACTATAATGCTTTTGACAGCACAGTGTGTTGGGAAGAGATCACTTGCAGAATCCTCAAAATGTGATTCTCATGGTCATTTTTAGCTGAAAGCAGCACATAGGACTGTGATCTACAGGATTGTTTTTGAAGAATGCTGTTCTTGTGTAGCCCCAAGTGATCCACCTACCCTGTGACGCTATATGGAGTGTAAGCCAATGACTCGAGAAAAAAATCCCCTTACAACAAATTATACATCTGCCCTGCAGGCTAATGCCTGTCTATCTTCTAGGGCCCTGCTAAAGGGATTATTATTTGCCAGGGTTCACGGTAGTCAGACCCTCAGGATCCTGAGACTCTTGATGCCAGTTTAGCCCTCCAGCACAGCCCAGGGGGGGCCTTCACTTGACTGGGGAAGCTGGCAACAAGGCAGGGAGAATCCTTTAGGCACAGCTCACCAATGGAAACGGAACCAACCAGAACTCCCAGTTCTCTTCCAACTCAAGTACCAGCACCTAGGCTTAAACCAAAGAGGGCTACCAATCCTTCCAAGGGTGGAAGCCTGAATTCACAGGGATTGATGAAGGGCCACAAAAATGCCCCTTAAAAAATTTCAATGTTTTCCTAATTGTTTTAACTGCACTAGACAGCACATGCAAATGAGTATTCATCTTCTTATATACCAGCACAAAACATATTTTTGATTTTTGCTCTGTTACATTTTTTGTTAGAATTTTTTTTTGAAACTTTTTTTTTTCCTACTCTTACCTCATGAGCCACAAATCTTTGGAACATGAGATGGAGCCTAGCTCTGGTGGCTTACAGACACAGTCATCCAACAGATCACATTTATAACATGAGCAAATTCTGCTTAAATCCTTAGGTAGATAAACGCCAACCAATGGAACTGTCTTCTCCATTCTTCTCTCCATGTAAAAACAATGCCAACTGGTATGGTAGCTACTTCACCTTGGAGAGGCTGCAGGGAGGAGCCTGTACACAGACTTTTCTTGGCATTTTAGTTTTAGATTCCCAAAATTGGCAATCAACAGAAATATCTGAACACCTTGAAAAATTCAGTTCCCAGGATTGCTTCCAAACTCATTGAATAAAATCTGTAAGCGTGAGAGCACATTTTTGTAAAGTTCTACAGATGATTTGAATAACTGGCCAGATTTTTAACTCCTTGTATAAAGTACTTGGATTTTGAGACTTGTGATTTCATACTGTCTCCCATCAGGAGGGGAGAGAGCTCGGTGGTAAAGAACCACTGGGTTCAATCCCAGTAACCACAAAAGAAAACAAGGTCACTGGTAGTTGAATTAGCAGCTACCATGTCACTTAACTCAGAAATCAACTTTAATAATAAATTGGAAAACCCTTAGCATTATCAAATAAAACATTAGCATTATCAAGTATTTGTTCTATGGCAAATAGAGGAAAGATATATGGAAAAACCCATACCTTGATTTTTCTGGACTATTTTCAGTTAAACTCATGTCTTTGTGTTCCAGTACATGACCAAAAATTCTCAGAAATCTGATTCATCTAATATTTAAATATCTCAACCAAAAATTGCAGACAACTTCTCATATTTAGGAATAGCAAAATATTTGTCCCTATTCGATATCTCAATTTTGATTTATTCATTAATTCAACAGAAATTTTGGACACCTTTACTTCTAGGATGTGATCTCAGTAATCAACTAGTTTTTGTTTTATTGGGGGAAATAAACCAATGCTCAAAAGTAGAATGCAAACAGTTATAGCTAATTGGGTGCTACATATGGAATAACCAGTAAAATTTGAGATCAGGAAAAGCATTCCTGGGAATAGAAATGGATCCTAGAGAAAAGAAAGGATTAACGGAAGCTGGAGAGATGCTCCCACCAGCCCTTTTCAATTTTTCCCACTGCTCAAGTAAGTAGCACACAGGGTTTTTGTTTGTTTGTTTTAAGCACAAAACAGACAAACCAAGACTACTTTTCTTAAAGATTTGATGCTTAGGATTGGGGACATAGCTCAGTGGTGGAGCACCTGCCTAGAACAGATGAGGTCCTGGGTCCAATCCTCAGCACTACACACACACACACACACACACACACACACACACACACAAATACTTTGAAGATAGAAGTATTGAGCCATTTAACATCTACTTCAGGAATATCCATTGCAGCCAAGATCCCTCTATCCACTGAAGTCAATATACCAAAATTGATTGTGTTAGTACTACTTCAACAAGAATAATTTAGGAAATGAAACATTAAAAATATAATTTATAGGGCTGGGGTTGTGGCTCAGTGGCAGGGTGCTTGCCTAGCATGTGTGAGGCACTGGGTTCAATTCTCAGCACCACGTATCAATAAATAAATAAAGGTCCATTGGCAACTAAAAAAACATTTCAAAAAAATATCATTTAGAGTAGAATTTAAAAAATGACAAACCTAAGAATAAACTAAAGAAATGTATATGATTCTCTATGCTGACAAACAATAAAATGCTGCTAAATTACAGAAGAAATTAAAAAGAAAGATATGCTGTTCTCATGAAGAGTAAAAATCAACTGTTATGGGGATATCTTCTTAAAAACATTTAAATTTAATTCCAATCAAGCCTTTTGTGAAAATTGGCAAGCTTATTATAAAGTTTACATAAGAAATGCCTGGACTCTAAAGTAACCTAAGCAATCCTGAAGAAGGAACTTGGAGGATTTATACCACCCGCAGACTGACACCTGCAACAGTAGGAAGTTTACCTAATTACAGGACAGCTTAAATGCCTTTTCATTAATATGCTTCTAGTTCAAGAATAGACAATTTGACCAAAGGGACAGAATAGGAAGTCTAGAAACAGAACACACGTTTTCAACAAAGATACCTAGCAAAGCAATGAGCGAAAGTTTGGTCTTCTATGATGAATACTACTAGAGCAACTGGATATCAATATTGGGAGAAGAAAATTTTGATTTTAATCCCTATCAATGCCATACATTAATATAAATTCAAGAGTGGGCCTAAATGGAAAAACAAAATATATAAAACTTCAGACAAAAAACAGAAGAAAATCCTTATCACGCAAAAGTGAGTAAAGATTTCCTAAATAAAACAACAAAGTTAGACTTCAACTGAACTTTTATTGATCAAAAGCAGCCCTGAAAAGAATTTAAAGTAAGATATGGACTAGAGGAAGATCTTTTAGTGCATATATCTGACTATCCAATAAGACTAGAAACCCATATAAAATAGGCGGAAGCCCTGACAAGACTCCTCACCAAGGGGGACATCCAAATGATGGAAACACCATAGTGTCCAACATCAAGGAAAGGCAAACTTAAACCACAATGAGATTGCTAATACACATCCTCTAAGATTTTTAAAATAGAAAGACTGAAAATAGCAAGTGTGAGAGAATGTGGAATAACTGGAACACTCCCATATTGGAAATGTAAGTTGATACTACCATTTTAAAAAACTGGTGATAACTATGGTCCAGCACTTTGACTTCTAATGTTTACCCAAGAGAAATGAAAATATTAGTTCACCAAAATACATGCACAACAACACTGATAGCAGCTTATCTTAATTAGTTTGGGCTGCCATAACAATAATATTGACTGGGCAGATTAAATAACAGAAATTTATCTCTCACAGTTCTAGAGGTTGGAAGTGCAAGGTCAAGGTACTGGCCTAATCAGTCCCTGGAGAGGAACCGCTTCCTGATTTGTGGAGGACCACATTCTTGCTGTATCCTCACATGGTAGAGAGAGAGGAGCGGAGGTACAGAGGAAGCAAGCTTTATTGTATCTCTTCTCATAAGAGTACTAATCCCATCATGAGGGCTCCACCTTCATGATTTTATCACCTCCTCAAAGTCCCATTTTTAAATACCATCACATTAGAGATTAGGGTTTGGGGGAGATACATTCATCCCATAGCATCGCTATACACATAAAAGCCCCAAACTAGAAGCAACCTAGTCATGTGATGAAAAAACAAATTGTAGCTTATCTGTGCAATGAAATAATACTCAGCAACACAAGGGAACAAATGACTGACACCTGCAACAGTGGGAAGTTCACAACACTGCGTCGAGCAGAAGAAGCCAGTCGTGAAAGGAACCAAACTCCAGCCACATATTGTTAGACCACATCTTAGGAAACATAAGCACAGGAAAAATAAATCCACAGTTGTAGAAGCAGATTAGTGCAATATTTTAGTCTTTTTTTCTTTATTCTCCTAGAAGTCTTACTTTCCCACCCCCCTAAACTCCTTTCCAGCTAATTTGAATATTACAGGTATATTGTATCCCTTTTTATATACTAAGGCCCTTTAGAGGGCTATAAACCATTATAATAGCTACTGTTTCCCCTCTTTTCTCCAACAAGAACCAATCTGCATCTCTCTGGGGACAATACCACCCTTTAAGAGGGTAGGGACTAGTAGTTACTTCTGGAAAGTTGAAATCTGGGAAGAGAACTAAGAAAACCACTTGAAAATAATCTATGGTTTGATCTGGATGATGGTAACCTAAATATATACATAGTTATATACATGTGCAGATATATTGAGCTGACCCTTTAAGGCCCTTTAAGGCTTACCTCAACTTAAAAAGTAAAATAATGATAACAGTAATGAGTAATGAGGAAAACAAATCAGAATCCCACTTTCCATCATCTACCAACCATATTTTTCTCTGCTCCATTTTCAGACAGACTCTTCTGTCATGGTAGCAGGATGGAATTATAAGAATACACATCTTGGAAATGCTATCAGCCTACTCTAGCAGAAAACAGACACCTTCTCTTCCTTCATAGTCAAAGCAAAAGTTCTGCACTGATTCTTGTTGGTCAAAATTGGATCATATGCCCATTTCCTAAAGGAAACCTTTGGCTAAAGAGTAGAGTATCGCTTTGAGGGTGGGGGAAGCTCTCTTGTCTCTAAGAGCATTCATCTGATAACAAGAACTCCATCCTCATGATTTCATCTCCCAAAAACTGTATCTCCAAATGTCATCACAGTGGAGGTTAGGGTTCCATTGGCCAGGCCTGAGTGCTATGGTCAACTTACAGAGCTTGCAGGAAAATCAACAACACACAGACCACATGAACCGAGAGTCAGAGTGGTATGCTCCCCACCTGGAAACAAGGATTCTGTTACCAGAGAACAAATGGACACCAGACCACAAAAGAGCCAATAGGAAGCTAAAAGACGTCAATTCCTCTCCACAGCCTTTCTCAGGGGACTATATGCAATTAATCAAATGCCATCTCTTCCTAGGACCTCAGGGCCAAGTAGAAAAGCTCTGATAGCAGACCAGAATTGATTCATATGCTCCATTTGTTCATCTCCCTGCTTTCCCAGATTCTTCAAAATGAAAATAAAAACATCATTTAGGATAATGAATAAGCAGTTTTCATAAAAGAAGAAAGAAAGTTGAACCAAACAGTTGTGGGGTTCAGGTACCATAATATGACTAAACCACAGCCTCCTCTTCTGTAAAATCTGGAAAGATCTCTGTGTCCTCACAGGAGGATGGTGAGGAAGAAGGTGGTCCAGGTAGGATGCCTTTACGGGGGATGAGGGGAGCATTCTGGGCTTCAAGAACATAGCTGCTCCCAGGTCTGTAATTGTTCCAACTCTTTGCTGCTCTGACTGAAGCAACCCTATAACACTGTTGTTGGGAAAAGTATAAATGGCAGCCATACCCCAGAGAAAAAACCCCAACATGGCACCTAAGCACTTCTTCTTCCTACCTTCTTCTTTTCTGCAGTGGCACGAAAAGTTCCCGCCCGTGTGAACTCTCCTGCCAGCACCAATTTCAAATCTCGCTGGCGGGGAACCTTAGCCCCAATGAGAACTAATTCCTGGGCTCCGGAGCTGATATCTGAAAGAACTTGCCAATAAACGGGTTGCCTGCCATTTATCTAAGCCCTACCATCTCCCCCTTAGTTCTATATAAGCACACTGCTTTTTGCAATAAAATTGGAATTCTCCCCGCAAAGTGTCTTTGCGTGGGGAATTCTTTCAACTGTCACTTGCATTTCCATATTTAATGAACAGAACCACTGGGTTATTACTGCTTTCTTCTTCACTTCTCCACAAGATGATCAGCAAATGTTAGGAAATCCTGTATATTTGCCTACAGAAATATTAATTCTGGAAAAGAAGGAGCAGTCCTCAAGTCAAGATGGCTGGTAAACCCCAAACTCTTATCAGAAACTGTATCAGGGTTTTTCAGAGAAACAGAACCAATAGAGACTTACTATAAAGAACTGTCTCACAGGATTGTGGAGATAGAAAACTTCCGTAATCTGTCATCTCAGAGACCCAGAAGAGCTAAGATGGGCTCTCTCTGAATTCCAGTGCTTGCAGGTATTGGGGCTGGAGCTTAGAGGTAGAACACTGGCCTAGCATGTGTGAGGCACAGGGTTTGATCCTCAGCACCATAAAAAATTAAATAAAGGTATTGTTTCCAGTGTTTGAGGACCAGGAGAGTTCTAGCCCAAGGTGTTAGCTCTAGCCCAAGGCAGGAAAAGACCAAAGTTATTCAAATCCCCAATAGGATTGGAAGACGCCCACCCACCCTAGGGAGGCCAATCTGCTTCACTGAGCCTACACTGAAATGCAAATCTCATATGGAAACACCCTCTTGGACTCACTCACATATGACATTTATCCCAATATCCGTGTACACAGTGATCCAGCCCACTCTGCATGTAGATTTACCATCACAGATGCTGAAGGTAAGATGCCAGAAGTTCATGAGGAAAAGGTGGGAGGGGAACCCCCAAGTCAAAAGAGAAGGTCACTGCAGCAAGCACTGAGTCCATCCCTCACGACACAGCTTCCTGTTTCAGTCAGGTTTTTCATCACTGTGACCCAAAGACATGACAGGAACACTTAGAGGAGGAAAAGTTTATTTTGCTCACAGTTTCAGAAGTCTCAGTTCAGAGATGGCCAGCTCCATCACTCTGGGCCTAAGGTGAGACAGAACATCACAGCAAAAGGGCATGGTGAAGGAAATCAGTTCACAACATGGCAACAAAAGAGATTTCAGCTCACCCAGGACAAAAAGTCAACCCCAAAGGCACATCAGTGGCCCACCTCCTCCAGCCACATCCTACCTGCCTACAGTTACCACCCACTTAATCCCCATCAGAAGATTAATGCCCCTATTACATTAAGGCACTCATAACCCAATCATTTCACCTCTAAACTTTCTTGCATTGTCTCACACTTGAGCCTTTAGGGGATACTTCATAACACTCCCTCTGACCTTCCTCTCTTGTCCTGACTCATATAAGGGGAGAGAGCAGAAATTTAGAAAGACAGTGTGGAAGGTCAACTGAAAAAGTGGCTTTCAATATCATGTAAGTAAAGCTGGAGCCAGTGTACAAATGTGCTCTCATAATTAACTCAGATATCACTTTTTATAGCTTTTACAAACTCTGTGCATCTTAAGTTATCTCAAAACCCCAAAAGGGCTGCAATTACTTGTAAGATATGGTGTACATAGCAGATATGTGACATTAGAACACAGAGATGCCAGATGGAGGTGAGAATTTTACAAGCATCTTCCCTTGACCTATAAATACCTTTTTACTAATATAGGAAATAACCTTTCAAAGCCAGAGTTTGTGTTGATATAAAGCTAATGAATGAAAGATGGCAGGTCAAGAGAGAGGGGAGAGAGAGAGAG
Source organism: Marmota flaviventris (assembly GCF_047511675.1). Lineage (NCBI taxonomy): Eukaryota > Metazoa > Chordata > Mammalia > Rodentia > Sciuridae > Marmota > Marmota flaviventris. Next base: position 18,272,300 of record NC_092501.1, read on the forward strand.
AGAGAGAGAGAGAGAGAGAGAGAGCGAGCTAATCTTACCAGATCTGTGTGCCAGGGGTACCACTAACCTGACCCCCAGAGGGGATGTCCTGCTTGTGCAGCCAGACACACTTTGTCTCCTGAAGCTTGATTCTCAGTCTCACACACACTGAGAACTGCCCTGGGTGTCCTCCAGAGCAATAATCCACAGTCTTCTAAAAGATTACTGAGGGAGGTTTTATGAAACAAACAAAATTCTGTACCCAGGGTGGTACAGGGATGTGGCCTAAAGGATGAAGCAGAAATGGTGATTTAACTGCAAATCTTGAGTTTACTACAGATGAGTTTTCTCCCTCCATGAGTCTACCACTCCATGTACACTCATCTGTCTTCATTTCCAGCACAGAACCTACTACAGACTTTTAAGTTGCCATCAGGGACAGGAACTAAAGTGGAACATGAATCAAAAATTAGAATGAACATACTCATTTGCTAAATCCCATAGCAAATCCAAATATCAACTTTCTAATTGAATTGAAAGTTTTTTTAAACCAGTGAGCCAGCTCAAACTAGAATTGAACCTATATATTTTCTTAAACTACTAAATAGGGAAGGAAAAAAACTAGTACAAGGAAAAAGAATGAAGGGTGTCTTGGGGGTATCTACCCAAAAAGAAATAAAAACACATGTCCACATAAAGACTCTCAGGAAAATGTTCATAATAGCATTATTCAGAAAAGCCAAAAGCTTATAAAACTCAAGTACTCAATTGCTAAAGGGGTAAACAAAATGTATATATCAGATCAGTAAAATGGAATGTTATTTAACAACAAAGAGAAGTATAATACGGAGATAAACTATAACATGCAAAAACTCCAAAAATGTTCTGCTAAATTGAAAAAAAAGACACAAAATACAACATATTGCATGGTTCCAGTTGTATGAAATGTCCAGAAAAGGAAAATCCATAGAGAAAGTAGATTCATGGATACCTAGTACTGGAGTGGGAAAAATGAGCACAAACGATCTTTTTAGGTGATAGAAATGTTCTACATTTGCATTGTTGTGATGCTTGCATAACTCTGTAAATTTGTTGAAAATCAATTAATTATTCACTTTTATAAAGTCTCAGGACTAAAGTCATGGTTTCAAGTCACTGGGTCTGCATCTGTTTGCAGGCAAACAACATGTCATCAGCCTCAACCCCTAGACCTGCTCTTCAGTGTAGAATCAGTTAAAAGAGCTTTCTTCCAAAGACACCTGTTTTAGTCAGCTTTTTCACCACTGCAACTAAAAGAATGGATCAGAACAACTGTAGAGGAGGTAAAGTTTATTTGAGAGCTCACAGTTTCAAAGGACTTAGTCCATAGAAGGCCAGCTCCATTCTCCTGGGCTCAAGGTGAGGCTGAACACTATGGTAGAAGAGTGTGGCAGAGGGACTCCACTCACATGGCGATCAGGAAGCAGAGAGTGACTCCACTCATCAGATACAAATCTATACCTCAGAGCCACGCCCCGCAGCACCTCTTCCAGCCACACCCTACCAGCCTTCAGTTATCACTCGGTTAATCCCATCAGGTGATTAATTCGCTGATTTGGGTTTCAGGTTCTTATAATCCAATCATCTCCCTTCTGAACCCTTTTGCATTGTCCCACACGTGAGCTTTTGGGGGACACCTCATATCCAAACCATAATAGCCCCATCTTCTGGAAGGAGGCCCATTTTTCACCCCCAAAAAGATGGCACAGAAGTGATGGTGGGCACTGCAGTACCACCCAGGCGTGGCCTCAGTGACCCATCCAAGGCATGAGCACAGAACCCACAGAAAAAATCCTAGAGCACTGCAGTCCTGCCCTAGGATTTTTAAATTGGAAACTGGAAGGGTCTCTTTTACCCTGATCCCAAATCTGGAAGATGTGAGTTCAGAGTTACCAGGTGCCATTTCTTTACTTCGCAGTGAAAGTCCATTTGCAAAAAAAATATAGATAGATAGATAGATAGATAGATACACACACACACACACACACACACACACACACACATACACATACACACAATTCAGAAAGAACAGACATAAAAAACAAAAGAGAAAGAAGCTGAATGCACTAACTCGAGAAAGCATATCATGCCCCCAGCCAGTTCTTCCCCTGCCTTCTCTGAATTGGGATTGCTTTTGCTAATTCATTACTCTCACTTATTTACTTCAGCTAATTTGATTAGGGACTGTTTCTAAAATACTAACACTAGTGATACATATTAGTTAGTAATATACTAATGCTAGTAAGTGATATACCAGAGACAAAGACATGGACCCCAGCTGACCTCTCCTAGGGAAATGTTTGTTGGTAATTCCTCCCCCCAGAAGCACCTCTTAAATCCAAGGCTCGCAGGGGACAATGTTGACTTGTGCCAGCTCCACAGCTGGGATCCATCACTTTACATGCTCATATGCTGGACCCAGGTCATCAAACATTTTCTGTAAAGTGCCACAGAGTAAATATCGAAGGCTGTATGGGCCATATGGTCTCTGTCACAACTACTCCATTCTGCTAATCACAGGGCAAAAATACATTTAAAAAAAATAAGGATTGTTTTCCAATAAAACTTTATTTTATTAAATACATGGTAGATCAGATTTAGCCCTCAGACCTTATTTTTTCAGTCCCTGTTCTACTGGAGTCTATTTACTTATTCATTCATTCATTTTTCTCAGGCTCCCAGAATTGGATTAATCAAAATCCTTACTTCAAGGAACACTCTCACCATTGGATAGAGTAGCCTTCTTTTATTTGAACTACTGATTAATTTTAGTAACATAATGAAGGAGGGGATGGAATCAACAGTTGCTCCTCTGTTGGGGATGGAAGAGAATAAAAGGCATCCTTGTGAATTTTGGTCTCCCCTTCTGTGGTTGTCATTATCGAAATCCATCCACCCCAAATTCTAGTTATCCCTCTGTATACACACTCACATTGCCCTTCCCTGTCCTCTTTAAAATTACATGTGATCCTGTGACTTGCACTACCCAGTGAGAAATGAGCAATCATAGCGTGTGGTACTTCCAGGTGGAAACTTCTAGAACTAGTGTAAGTTCCTCTCTCTTCTCCATGTCAAGAAGATGGCAGAAGCACTGTTGACCTGGCGATTCAGTCAACCTCAATCTCAAAGTGGTGGTGGAAGCAGAGTCATTCTTTTTACATACCCTTGAGATTTCGTACAGCCAGAACTAACACTTTTCATGTCAATGTTTGAGGTATGTGGGTTTTTTCTTCTTTAATTAGGAATAACTTAGATCAGAGTCAATAAATTTTTGATTGCAAGAAAACCCAGCCCACAGCCTGATTTTATAAAGTTTTATTGGAATACAGCCCTGTACATTCATTTCTGCATTGTCTGGGGATGTTTTTACAAGATAAGGGTGATGTCAAATAGTAGTAACAGAAGCCATATGATTCACACAAAACAGTTACTACCTTGCCCTTTACAGAAAATCTTCGTGGACCCCTGACATAGACAATCCTAATTGATGATCCTCAATAGTCATTCATAACTTATTTGAAGCACAATGTGATCTCTTCCAACAAATGGGCTTATGTCCTTAAATTGTATGAAGGAATTAGTGAAAAGGTAAGGTCATTCTTTTGAGAAGCCAGGATCCCTCCAGAGTCCCCTGAAGTGACATTATGTGGGCAGCTGTTTTCTTTCATTCTGCATGCAGAAGAAGTCCTGAGAATAAGCTGATAACAGATGTCCTTCAAAACTCCACCAGTCTACCTTCAAAATAAATATATTCAGTCCTCTAACAATGCTGAGAATGTCCCATAAAGCCAGGAGATAAGCCAAAAAGACTTCAGAAAGGCCCCCAAAATGAATATTACCAATTCAATACAGTACAAGAAATTTATATCTAGATAATTTAAGTTTACACACAATTCTAGCTTGAGGGTCTGTCCTATGAGATCTTATGAAGAACCAATTCACAAGAAATCCTTCATTAGCTACATGCAGTCATTTATTACATATGCATTCATTACTCATCCATTCTATCAGATTTACTTCTTGACTCCTAGATTTTAAAATGTCACTTGACATTTATAGAACAATTTACAATCTGTTTAAGCTGGTTTCTATGGGAAACATAAAGCTGAGGAAAATGGTACCCCTTCCCTCAAGGTAATGCTAATCCACTGGGAAAATAGGGTGGGCGACTCCCATCTTTGGCCCTGACTCAAAGCAAGATGGGAAAGTGCTTGATCATGATAGTAAGAGTTCTTTTGTTTTTTAATTGAAAATACAAAATTTATTGAATTAGTTCCCCAACTGAAAAATAATATATATGCACTCTGGAAAAAAAATTCTAAATCAGAGAAATAGAGGGAATTTTTAAACAATCATTCATAATTCCATTATTGAAAAGCAATCACTGTTTGGCAAAATTGTTTTTTGGTGTATTTTGCAGTAGTCTCATTTTCACAAATAGTTCGTGTATACATTGTTGTAATCTTATTTTTTATTTATTCTTATTTGTTATCTATGACAGCAGAATGTGATTCAATTCATAGTACACATATAGCACACAATTTTTCATATCTCTGTACACAAAGTAGAGTCTCACCATTTGTGTCTTCATACATGTACTTAGGGTAATGATGTCCATCTCATTCCATTGTCTTTCCTACCCCCATACCCCCTCCTTTCCCCTCCCTTCCCTTTGCCCTATCTAAAGTTGTCTATTCCTCCCACGCTGCCCCCACCATCCCCATTATGAATCAGCCTCCTTATATCAGAGAAAACATTCAGCATTTGGTTTTTTGGGATTGGCTAACTTCACTTAGCATAATATTCTCCAACTCCACCCATTTACCAGCAAATGCCAAGATTTTATTCTCTTTTAATGTTGAGTAATATTCCACTGTGTATATATACCACATTTTCTTTATCAGTTTATCTACTGAAGGGTATCTAGGTTGGTTCCACAGTTTAGCTATTGTGAATTGTGCTGCTATATACATTAATGTGGTTGTGTCCCTGTAGTATGTTGTTTTTAAGTCCTTTGGGTATAAACCAAGGAGAGGGATAGCTGGGTCAAATGGTGGTTCCATTCCAAGTTTTCCAAAAAAATCTCCACACTGCTTTCCATATTAGTTGCACAAATTTGCAGTCCCACCAGCAACGTATGAGTGTGCCTTTTTCCCCACATCCTCACCAACACTTATTGTTGTTTGTATTCTTAATAGCTGCCATTCTGACTGGAGTGAGATGAAATCATACAGTAGTTTTGATTTGCATTTCTCTAATTCCTAGAGATGTTGAACATTTTTTTCATATATTTGTTGATTAATTGTATATCATCTTCTGAGAAGTGTCTGTTCAGTTCCTTGGCCCATTTATTGATTGGGTTATTTGTTCTTTTGGTGTTAAGATTTTTGAATGCTTTATATACCCTAGAGATAGTAAGAGCTCTGTGGAGAACTGGAGGAGCAACCAAGTCCTAACTTCAAGATCTGAGCGGAGCCTGGCAAGGAAGTTCCCCTCCCAGCAGACAGGAGTGAAAGAGCAAGCAGAATAACCACGAGAGGCGTCCAGGGCAGAGGGAAGATCACAAGAGCATCCACGCATCCTCCCTGGGCCACAGCGGGAGCCTCCTCTGTACCTGCAGCCCGGACATCTTTTGAAATATAAATGTGATTGTGTCTAAGTCCCTGGGTGATTTCCTGTTGCTATTTTATCCTGGCTACAAGCCCTGTGACCCCAGCCTGTCTACCGCCCAGCAAGCATGCCCTGGCTCAGCTGCTGGGCCATGATGCCCGCTGAATCCCTTCTCAGAGACCGCTCCTTCCAGCCATGGGCCTTAGGGCTGGACAGTAAGCATCAGGATAAAGCTACTTGCCCGTGACAAGCCCAAAAGCCAGCGCGATGCAGGCCAGAATTAACCGCGGGCTTCAGCCTCCCTGCTTGCAAACCTCCCTACAGGTGACAAAAACTAAGCCAGGCATACATAAGGCACTCAGTATTCCATATACTCCAACCTGGGGACAAGGAAGAGGGCCAAATTTGAGAAGGATTTTAACCAATTTTAATATCCAATGTTTAAAAGAATAAGCACTCATGGAAATTTTGATCAAACACCACTTATCTCGCAAGACAGAAGCTGTCATCAGCCTCCCTCAGGAGGCTGGATGCCCAGCAACCCTGTTTGCATTCCCAAGAGCCTCCCCACCCCCACCACGCCTCCCCACTCTCCCTGGGGCTCCTCACCTTGTTGCCAGGATTGCTGAGCAAAGAGGCTCTTTCAGCTCAGGCAGAAGAGCTTTGACTCAGGTGGGAAATGAATGGTGAGAACAGATGTTCTTCAAATCAAATATCTGGTTTTATGCAAATATTGTCAGAAATAGACAATAAGAGAACCACAGAGGAAGTGCAATCGACACATAAACCTTGTTTCTAAAACAAATTTCTAAGCCACCCACAGGCCTGAAGTGAGCCTGCCGGAGCGTGATTCAGAGTCAGCCTGCGAAGCAAGCAAAACACTCAACTGCCTACATCACACTGTCTCAGGGATACCAAGAAGTTCTCTCCATTCTCAAATGGCTTGATTATCCTAGGGCCAAGGCACCGCAAATGTCACAATTAGAAATTCACTCCTCAGGATTTTTTTCTAGTGCATATTTTTAAAGATGGGGGAAAGAAGTGTTATTCCTGAGCAAGATAAAACACTAAAAGAAAGCCATACACATTATTGGGTAATAGTGATAATAATGTTTTATGTTGATGCGGCATGTTGTAACTTCCAAATTCCCTGAAAAGTAGGTAGAATAGGGACCATTTGTCCACATTTTACAGATTGATGGGGAAACTGAAGTTCAAAGAGGTGAAGGTCATGTCTCTCGCTCAGAGACCTGCAACAGCCTAATGCAGAGCAGGATAGAAGCAGGTGTCCTGATGCCAGGCGCCGTGCTTTTTACAGAGACAGGCACCAGGGCTGAGATGTAAGTCTTTAGCTCACCAAACAATGTTCTTCAAGACTTCCTTGATCTATGAAAAGGATTTCTTAATTGTAGGTGAGGCACTTAGCACACCGCTGCATTAAGACCCCCACACCCTGCCGCTCAGTCCTTCCGTGGAGATTGCACTGGTGGAGACCAGAGCAAAGAGGAACTACTGAGCACCAGGTCCGCAGGGTCAGTGGGAGGAGGCAGACCAGCAAGGGAAGGGAGAGGGCATAGTTGTCAGGCACATGTCCTGCTGACCTCGTGGGTTTAAACAGGCACCATGTTTGCTCTGTGTCAGGTTCATTCACCTTGTTAGAATTCTCACAATTGTCTTTCTAGGAAATCTCACACAAATCCATGTTGAAGGTGAGAAAACTGCAGCTTAGAGAGGTGACTTGCCTGACACTACACAGTGTGTGAGCAGTATTTGAATTCAGGTCTTATGTTTTTCAAGCTAGGCTTCAGCCACAAATTTCATTTTTGTCCCAAGAAACCAAGGAGGTGCTCAATTCTACATTTTTAAGTCAAGCTGGTGACAAAAATTAGTTTTCAAAATGAGAGAAGAAGAAAGATTGTACGTATAGGTTAAGCACAGACCCACACATGATTTATTTCTTCAAAAACACTGCAGCCATAGAAGCCACCTGACCACACCTCAGCATTCATAAGCCTTGTACTTGGATATACCCTTTCTGCCACCCAGCAGGACCAAAGAACCTACAAATGAGATTAGCCAACCATTTACACTGAAGGCCACTGTGGTCCTCTAACTGCAGAGGCTACCCCAGGGCTCTTCAACAGGTCCTGCCCAAGCCCTCCTCTTTTGCCTTAGATTAATGACAGAAGCACTCAACAAACACTCTCCAAAGAAATAACCTTCACAGATGCTCCTCAACAATCCTGCTCTCCTCTGTTCACAGTATCCAAGGTATGGAAGTAAGCCAGGTGTTCATTGAAAGACGAACAGATTGCAAAATGGATTTTGAATGGATATAAAAAATGCATTCAATATACTGTGGAATATTATTTAGCCATAAAAAAATGAAATCTTGTCATTTTCAGCAACTCGAATGAGCCTGGAAGACATTATGTCAAATGAAATAAGCCAGGTACAGAAAGACAAATACCACATAATCTCATATGTGGAGCCAAAAAGAGGTTGAGCTCATAGAAGTAAAGTACAAATCTGATCAGTGATTGGGAAGGGGGTGAGGGAAGAGGGATGGAGAGAGGTTGGTTAACATGTACAGGGGTGCAGGTGGGACTTGTAATGTTCCATTGTGAAGTAGGGTAACTGTGGGTGAAAACTAATTGTGTATTTCAAAACGGCTACTAAAGAAGATTTTAAATTTTCCCAACACAAAGAAATGATAAATGTCTGAGGTGAGGGCTATTCCAGTTACCCTGATCTGATCTTCACACATTATATACAAATACGAAAATATTATACTGTACCCCATAAATATGTACATTTATTATGCATTATTTAAATGTACATTTTATTTATAATGTACATGGTTATTTGTTAAAGGAGAGAAAATCCTGCTCACAAATGAAAATAAAGTTCATGCAAAAACCATTATACAAATATTTATGGCAAATATTTAACAAGAAAAATGAAACCAGCCAAGGATCTTCAACCGATGAACGGAATGAAAAACACACCCCAGTATGTTACCACCTCAGCACGCTCCACAGTAAAGAGGAAGGAACTGCTAGATGCACACGCACCACAGGCAGATGAATCCCAGATGCATAATACCTGGCGAATGAGGCCCTTCTAGAAAGAACCATGTGGGGAGCTGAGATGGGCGCCATCTGGGCCAACAGGCTCCGAGAGATTAACAGCTCCTTGGAGAGCTCAAGGCTTAACCTTCAAGAGGGCCAGCTGCAGAGCTGACAGCCGGCAGGAAAAGGCAATATTCAAAATTAGCCAAAGATTGAAGTGAAACAAGGGCATTTGCCCCTTCCTCCCTGGGCACCCCTGTGGCAGAATCAGGTGCCCAGATCAGGCAGCAGGGCACAGCAGCGACCCAACCCTGTATCGATCCAGCTAATAATCCCAGAACCAGAACTTGGCCTTGATTATAAACCGTGACTTATCGTGGTCTGTAACTAACACCAAGAAAATCTGCTGAGCAAATAGATTGCCTTTTCCATCTCAAGGTGACCGAAGCTCTTTGTATTTGGAGTAATTTGAATTCAAAGGCAGTGCAGAAGATGGAGAAGGGAAGAGTTCCCTATAACACCACCCCATTTAAAGTGTTTCAGAAATTACGAGAAGTGATTCTGCTACTTCAGCAAAAATAATACTTAAGCTAGACCTTGGCCACAGCCCAATAAGCCTGCTGCCCTTGGTGTGCTTTTAGAAAGCCCTCTTTTACAAAGAAAACTTTATTCTTGGCATATATTTCCAAACAAGAGGCCCCCAAACGGAAGGGGGACCAACCATGGTTGTACTCTGACTGCAACTGCATGCAGTTCATTCAAGACAGTATACATTAAGCATCTTTTATGGGTTGGTGCTGAGCTGGGCGTAGTAGGAAATAATCAACTCCATATTCTTCCTACCTCATGCAAGTGTCGTTTTTCTCCAAAAAGAGAGTGATAAATGACAAAATAAAGCCAAAAGCTAAATTTTCTCACCAAAATCAGAATATTGCATTTAAAGCTGATGGTTCTCAAGCTTGATTGCTTTGCAGAATCATTCAGGGTGCTGTTTAAAAATTCGTTCTCTGGGACCTCACCCACAGAAGTCCTACATCCTGTAAGTTTAGGGTCTGCCCCAAGAACCGCCCACAGTGCTGATGATTCTGATGCTCATGGTCAAAGGCCACACTTGTGGCCCTTCCTGAACTAGCTTTTCCACAAGCAAGAGTTTCAATGCCAAGAATGATGAGGAAGGGTCATGCAAAAAGGCCAAGCGCCATTAGGATAAATCAGAAGCGTTCCTTTTATGAAACCAAATCAAACAAACTGGAGGACCTAACATAAGGCAAACAAGCAAACAAGCCCTTCTTCCTGGTTTCCACCAATTTCCAAAGTTCAAATCCCCAGTCTCATCTCTTTGATGAAGATGCTCTGTGATATGGGAAAGGTCAGGCCCTGGGCCTGGAGTTACAAAAATATTTGCTCTAGGAACATAATGGCCAACAGAGCGGCCAAGTGGAAGCCCCAGAGGACAGGTCTGTGGTTAGCGGACGCCCCTGTTGGTTCACTGCTGTGTGGAACACCCCTTGCACTTTGGCTTTGAGTGAGGGAAGTCCCCAAGAGGCCCGTGCAATTGTGGGAATGACTGTAGAAGTTCTCCCAAAACTCCGGGAAGTGGCAAAGAGGGTTAGAGGGTTACCGAAGTGGCTCCTGAAACACCAGCAGCCATCTTCCAAGTCTCCATCAACTCGCTGGGTGACACAGCTCCTTCTTTTTCTGCTTTGAGATTTTCCTGGCATCTAACCCCCAAAGGATGGCAGGGAAATGGTTTCTCCATGAGAGCTATCTTAACAAACCTTTACACCCAAGGGGAGAAGGAGAAACCAAGGTAAAAATCCCTGTAATGGTTAAAACAACAACAACAAAATGTGGTGATCTGGTAGTTTCTCTGTGGGCAAAAGAAAATTTAGCAAATGTGGTTTTACTTTCCTAAGCATTTTAGTGTCAGGCTATGTGAATTGGCCACCAAGATGAGTAATGATGATGTTATCAAATGCTTAACAAAATGTCTGCTATGAAGCAAACCCCTGAGCACCAGCGGATTTCAGCATCTGCTGTACAGGGGAATTACCTGGGAGCTTTATAGAGACTAATACCTAGATACCTCCTCCAGAGAGTCTGATTATTTCATTTAATTCACATAACCCCACAAGTATCCTAAACCCCAGTTTACAGGTGAGAAACTAGCATCTAAGTCGTTAAGAGATGTCCAAAGGTACTGGCCTACTAGGTGAGTGACAAAAACGTGTCTCAGACCTGCCTGAGAATTTTTGACCCCCAAATATGTGTCCTCTATGGAGATATCTAAATATGCCTGTCAGAGCTGTTTAGAAAAAGAGGGATTGGGGGACCATGGATAGAAAAGGAGGTGAAGTTCAGCAGGTTTACATTTTCACAATAAACATTTAAGAGAAATGAACTAAAGGTGGGAGAGAGAATCAGGCCCTAAACAAACCTTCTAGAACCTTCTAGGAGGGAAGGTGCATACCAAGGGTCTGCCTGGAGAGGTGTGGATTGTGCCTCCCAAATGGCTTCTCCTCATTTCCATGGCTACTATCCCACTCCAGCTGCCATTTTTCTCTCACCTAAGACACTTGGGCCTAACTTCCATTTGGTTGCTTGTCAAAGAAATACAACTCCATGCCTGAACAAAATACAGGTCTTTTTCAACAAATAAGGATTCTGGAAGTAGGCACATGTGAGGTAGGGGAGCACCTACCAAGTTATCGGTGTCCCCGGCACCCTGTAGGGATCTCAGTATGGGACTTTTTCCTCATTCTTGTCCCATCATGAATGTTAGGTGACTGTCCTACCTACAGTCTTGGGTTCCTGTTTCATACAGAAAGAAGAGAGGCGTAAAGAAGGGACAAGTGGCATCTACCTCAGGGGAGGCAAAAGCTGGCCAGGAATCTTTAGCGCATTCCAGTTATGTCTTACTGGTCATATCTGTGTCCACTGCCACCTCAGCAAGGGGATCGAACAGATATCCTAGCAGATTCATTTTCTCTGAAAAACAAAAACAAAAACCCCAAAGTTTAGCCAGGCACAGTGGCACAAACTTGTAATCCAGTGGCTCATAAGGCAGGAGGATTGTGAGTTCAAAGCCAGCCTCAGTAACAGCGAGGTGCTAAGCAACTCAGTGAGACCCTGTCTCTAAATAAAATACAAAAAAGATCTGGGGCTATGGCTCAGTGGTTGAGTGCCCTGAGTTCAATCCAAGGTACCAAAAAAAATAATAATCCCTAAGGTTCAGGTGGTAAAATAAGCCATGAAAATTTCCCCTGTTTTCATTCCCTCCTCCTGATCTTTATCTTGCTCAGTAACCATAGTGAAATTTCTAGAAAGCAAAAGTGAAACTACAACTGCCCCTGATGAAAATCCTTCAAGCACCGCTGTTGCTTGGTTGTGAAATCTGTGTGCTGTACCAGGGCCTATAACAGTGGCTATCAGCTCACTACCCACCCTCCCTGTGCTCCCTGCACCCCTCCACTGTTCTTCCTTCAGTTCTGTGGCCCACAGAGTTCTCCCCATCCTCCAAGGCCTTTGAATAAGCTGTCCCTTCTTACTGATGCACTGACAACTTCTCTTCGTCCCACTTTCTCAATTAGACTGTCCCATCCATGACTACCGTGGCACCCTGAGACTTGGGCCAGTTCCCTGCCCTCTGAGTGCAAGGTACTTGATGCTGCTGCTTTCTCATTCTTGCAACATTTTTTTTAAATCATGTCGATAAGTTGGTTAAGGGCTGTTTTTATTCTTACTACGTGTCTTCCTTGAAGGTGGGGTGCTCATCTCCTTGAGCACTACTGTGGTCCTAGCTCAGCACCAACACAAGGTAGGGACATGAGCATTTGGGGAAGAATTAATGGATGGATGAAAAAGCCAATGAGAAAAACTAAGACAAGTGACCTCGAGTTTCAGGGGTAGATACGTCCCTAGTATAGCTAACAAACAGCCAAAGCTTCTGGTCTGAAGAATCCATGTGTTTCTGTTCTCGTGGAAGCTTGCTGAACTCGAGAAGGGAGCTTTTAAGAAATTAGAAATTAATAACTCCAAATCATAAAATCCAAAAGTGCCCAACAACACATGGAGAACCAGAATTCTAAAAATCACATAACATAGATGTTTTCTGCCAGAAAGCAAAACAACTTTACAAGTATCTTGTCAAAACTATAAGAGAAAAGGATCTTGAAAGTTCCTAATAAGCAAGTGATAATGAAGGGAAATTAATTATCCATTCAGGATATGTAAAATGTCATCGATGTACTGTGTAGTGTGCAGTTCTATCATCAATGATTTTCATAAACATTTAAAATAAAATTTGAGAACATTTTTAAATGCATTTCTGGTTTTGTTCTTACACTTCCTGACTCCCCACCTCCAACCACCAAAATCTTCTGCTCTTAAACAATTTATTCTCCAAAACCATGGGGTTCTTCATGAGCTTAAACATAAGGGTTGGAAGGAAATAGGACCCACGACAGACAGGACTAAGGCAACATTTATGATTATTTTTTAAATAGGTTTACTGAGGTACCTACAGTAAAATTCACAATTTTAATTGTATAGATTGATGAGTTTTGACAATTATCTAGAGTTGCAAAATCAGCACTACAGTTGAGACCAGTTCCTCCACCCTCAATAAACTTCTGAACACGGTGGCAAAGGCCTGTAATCTCGCCAACATGGGAGGCTGAGGCAGGAGGATTGAAAGTTCGAAGCCAGCCTCAGCAACTTAATGGGTCCCTAAGCAACTTCATGAATCTCTGTCTCAAAATAAAAAGTAAAAGGGCAGGGGATGTGTATCTCAGTGGTAAAACATCCCTGGGTTCAATCCTTAGTTCAAAAAAAAAAAAAAAAAAGAAGGTTCCTCCTACTCATTTCAGCCAGTTTCCGCTACCCAATCTCAGTCTCAGGTAACCACTGATATGCTTATATTGTGATTGTCATGCCTTTTATAGATATTATGTGATTGGAATCATATAGTAGGTAGTCTTTTGCTTTAATTTTTCACTTAGGATTATACTTTTAAGAAATATCTATGTGGTTAAATCAATGAGTAGTTTGCTCTTTGTGTTGGTAAATGGTATTTTACTGTCAGGATATACCATAATCTGTTTACTCATTCACCTGTTGATGGATATTTTGTCTCCCAGGGTGGGTGTGTCACAGAGGGTGTGATTTTGAACAAAGCTCCTATGTACATCCGAGTAAAAGTTCCTTTGTGGACGTATGTTGCTACTTCTCTTGGGTAAACCATAGCCTTGAGATTGTTGGATCATGACAAATGTGTATATTTAATGTTATTAAGAACTACTACACTCCTTCTCAAGGTGGCTACACCATTTTACATGAGCTCCAGCAATGTACGAGAGTTCCGGTTGCTCCAAATCAGAGCCAGCACTTAGTATGGACAGTCTTTTTAAGTGTGAGCACTCCTGGTGGGGGTGTGGTAGGACCTCACCATAGATTTAATTTGTCTTTCTCCAGTGACTAATGGTGTTAAAAAAATCTTTTCATGTTACTTATTGGACACACATATACACAGATAATTTTTGGAGGAAATATCTATCCAAATATTTTTGCTGGGTTTTTTTTTTTTTTTTAATTTTTGTTTTTTTGTAGCAATGACTTAATCCTGGAGTACTTTACCACTGAGTCATATCCCTAGGTGCCCCCTCCTTTAAAATTTTTTTTTTATTATTTTTGAGACAAGGTCTTGCTAAATTGTTTAGGGCCTCACTAAATTGCTGAAGCTGGCCTCAAACTTGCAATCTTCCTGCCTCATCCACCCGAGTCACTGGGATTACTGGTATGCCCCACCATGCCTAGCATTTTTTCCTGTTTTAGTAGTGCTGCTTTTCATTTTATTGAGTTGTCAAAGTTTTTTTATATTTTCTAGGTAGCAGTCCTTTCTTAGATGTATGTTTTGTAAATACTCTTTCACAAATCCGTAGCTTGAATTTTCATCTTTCAACAGTTTTCTCAAAAATCACCAGATTTAAGTTCTAATGAAATCAAAGGTAGCAATTAGTTTATAGCTTGTACTTTTAAAATCATATCTAAGAAAATTTTGCCTAACCCAAAGCAGTAGGTTTTCTTCTTGAAGTCTTGTGATTTTTAGCGTTCACTATTTGATATTTGAGGCAGTTTGTATTAAACTTCGTAGATAGTGTAAGGTAAACATTGATGCTTATTTTTCCCATAAGAATATCCAATTGTTTTCATGTATTGAAAACCCATTCTTTCCTCTATCGAACATACTTTAGCATCTTTGTCCAAAACCCACTGACTATACAGGAGTGGAGTCAATTCCTGGATTCTGTTCTGGTACTTTGAGCTATATGTCTTTCCATATGTCAGTTCAACGCTGTAGCTTTAGAGCGAGCCTGACAATCTGGTGGTTATACATCTAACATCTGTGTTCTTTTCCAAAATTATTTTATCTATTCTAAATCCTTCAAGATTTGATTTTCCTTTAGAATCATCTCGCTAATTCTACACAGGAAAAAAAGTCTAATTTTTTGATTATGATCGTGTCAATAGATCAATTTGATAGAAGTACATATTATCAATATTGAGGCCTCTGATAGATAAACCTGATGTATGGCCCTATTTCTTTAAGTCCTTAATTTCTCTCCATTTATAGTTTATAGTTGTTAGCAAATAGCTCTTAACAATTTTTATTCAAAAAATTTCCTGAAGTATTTCATGGTTTCTATGCTATTGCAAACGGTGTTATTTTGAATTTTCAATATCCAGGCTGGAGGTTTGGTTCAATGGTAGAGTACTTGCCTCACATGCACAAGATCTGGGTTTAATAGCCAGCACCAAATTAATTAATTAATTAAAAATTAAAATTAAAAGCTAAAATTTAAATACCCAGTTGTTCATTTTTAGAATATAAAACTATATTTGACTTTTTACTATCAGCCTTCTCTCTGTGACTAGATAAACTCATTTATTAGCTCTAGCAGATTTTGTTTTCATTTTTATTCTTTTTTGTAATTTCTTTTCAATTTTCTATACAGACAACTGTGTGGCAGGGGAAATTTTTACTTCTTCCTTTCTAATATGTAGTGCTTCATTTTTTTCTCGACTTATTTTCTGGCTAGGATCTTGAATACAATGGTGAGCAATAATGGCACTGTTCTCTTACTTTCCAATTTAGGAAGAAGGCACTTCATCTTTAACTAGTTAAGTATGATAGTGTAGGTTAGCACCCTTTAGTGCACCTCAGTGTTGGGGCTAAATTAACCCTGAACATGGCTTAGGGCCTGCTTTAAGAAAGCTCAAAAGTTAACCTTGCAAACATCCAATTGATCCACAAGTAATTTACCAGAATGCCAGAACAAATTCCAACACTTGTCTACTGCAATTGAAAGAATACTAATATTCCCAGAGGGACAGGAAGAGTGTAGCACTATTCCATCTCCGTAGATCCTTATGCATCTTCAAGAAGGATCAAGAACTGGACACAAGAATAAGTTTCGTCTCTACCAGCTTGGGTGGAAGGGAATTTCATGGAAGAGTTGGCTTGTAGTAGGAAAATTTAGGAAAAAAAAAACTTACATTCTATGGTTCCCAGACAGTTCATCCTGTGACCTGTCACATATACTAGTTATGTTGGTATTGAAGATCCAGTAATGAGCAGGTTGAGCTTGGGGGTTGATCTTAACATCAATTTGTACGTGGTATAGAGATAAGATATAGCACTTTTTCAAAGATTCACTAGCCTTGTTCAAGCACTATATTTTGATATGATATCTGCCTAACATAGAATTCCAGAGAGTAACAGCAAATGATTTGTGGCCCATCTACTACTGATAACTCCCCTGCCTAATACCCAAAAGCTTCCTTTGGAACTTAAGAAGAAGAATCCCAGAAAATCCCAAGGAATAAGATTTGTGGTAAAGAACTATGCCCAGAGATATCCAGACGTGCCTTCGAGTGCCCTCCACTCTGTTCTACGTTAGGGTGGTCTATATCCCTCCTATTTTGGGCAAGGGCAGGGTTAGGAGATCTTCCATGCTGAGCAGGCTGACTGCCCACTTGCCTGAATGCCATTTCCCCTGGAAGTTCTTTTCCTGTCCTGTGTATACTTCTGCTCCAGTATCTGGCCTCTCTAGATAAAACCATACTCTTCCTGTCCCTCTGGGAATACTAGTATTCTTTTGATTGCAGTAGCATTCAATTAATTAAGCACAAAGGGGATTCATTGCCTTAAGGAACCCAAGGAAAGAAGTAGATAAGAGCAGAGCAGGGACAGCCCCACGTGGGACTCCACCATCCTGGTGACCGTCTCTCCTTTCTGCTTCTCTCTGTGCATCTCAGTTTGTTCTCTTTCCCTCAGAACAACTTTCTGCAAGTGATTCCAACCCATAGCATCCAAATATTTTTATCATATGATTTCAACTAGTGAATATTCTGCTTGGTTGATCTGGTCTCAACACCAAAAAAAAAAAAAAAAAAAAAAAAAAAAAAATTCCAAGGAATAAGAAATTGGTCCAACTTGGGTCACCTGTCCAGCATTGGATCCATCATCTGCACAGAAGGATGCAGCCAGCTAAGAAAATGGCAGCTTTTCTAGGAACAACACAGATAAAACAGGAGAATGGTGAACAGACAGGGGTGAGAAAGGCAGTGGTCAGAAGAAATAGGGACCAGGAGACCTGGGCAGATAAAACAATAGCAGTTCCTACATATGGCCTCCATAATAACATTGGGGATACACGTTAAGCAAATAGTAAATTCATCCAGAACCCATAGCCTCAAACACCTACACACACACACACACACACACACACACACACACATATACACACACAGAAAATGATGGCAGCTAATTGCAGCAAATGAATAAACCTTTCGGTCACTTCCTTAAGAGTGATCATGGGGCTGGGGTTGTGGCTCAGAGGTAGAGTGCTTGCCTACCATGCCTGAGGCACCAGGTTCGATCCTCAGCACCACATTAAAAATAAAATAAAGATATTGTGCCATCTGTAACTAAAAAATAAGTGTTTAAAAAGAAACTGATCACCTCAGAGAGCAACAGTGCTCAGGAATGGGCCGTCATTTCCATCTGTGCCCTATTAAGAAGTTGTCATGGCTGACCTCAAAAGTCCTTCAGCCCAAGTCCTCTTTCTCTTTTAGAAACTCTCCTGTGAGGAATTAGGCCAGACCCAAATTACCATTTTCCTTCAAAAATGAACACACTCCTAAATCCAACATTTGGGCTCTTTCCTTGAGTAGCGGCACAGTTTTGAGGTCTTCCTCCACCAAGGGAATCACCTAATGGCAGGATAAAATCATCTTCTAATTAAACAGCTCTTAAATTCATTTACATATGATTTGACTTTGTTAATAAAAATGGATTAGATTATCTCTCTTCCGGGGCTGCAAGGCATCATTGCAATCAGAGCACCAGAGGACAAAACGAAATGAAGTATGATTCTGAGTACTCCATCAACGTGAAGAGGACTCCAGGAACAGGTGGGGAGCACTATCCAGACAAAGTGGGCAAAGCAGGTGGGCAGAAGTTCAAGAGGGGGGAAGGGAAGTTCAAGTCCACTTCCTCCAAGTCACAAGCTCAAATCTGACTTCCTTGATGATCTTCCCATTTTTACTCTACGACTGTCTTGACATGGACATTATAGCAGGTGACTCTGGGTTTTGTCCCAAAATTTCTTTGCAAAATGATAGAAACCACTGGAATAAGCAGAGCCATTTCACCTGAACCTTAAGTTTGAAAGTTCAAGTCCAAACTGAGGTAATTTGGAGGTTTGAATGGTCTAATCTTAACAATACCAGTAAACATTTAATAAGCTAGTACCAAATGCCAGATACAGTGCTACCTGCATTATGGATACAGTCTCATTAACCCCTCTTGACATTCCAATGAAGTATATTATTATTAAAGTGATCATCAAAATAATACTGCTGGCGGGGAGGGACTGGGGTTGTGGTTCAGTGGTAGAGCACTCGTCTGGCACATACAAGGCCCTGGGTACTATCCTCAGCACCACATTAGAAATAAATAAATAAATAAAGCTATTGTGTCCATCTACAACTAAAAACTAAATAAATAATAAAATAATAATAATAATACTGCAGGGTACTCAGAACACAGCCCTGGAATCAGAACTCATGCGTGAAGATCCTGGGTTCATTCCTTTCCAGTTCTATGACATATGGCAAGCTAGCGTTTGTGGTCCTTGATTTTCTTGTTTGTAAAGTGGGAATGGATGGACATAATTACACCTCCCTCAAGTATTGTTGGGGGAATTAGGTTACTAAATAAAAGGAGCTTGAAGCACAACCTGATTCTCAGTAAAGTGCCCAGTAGGTCTGAGCCATTATCAATAACTCTGCATTACACACCAGGCACAAGAAGGGCTAAGGAATTTGCCAAAGGGCATTCAGCTGATGAACAGAAGAAGAAGAGTGAAATGAACCAAGGCCCTACCCAGCTAGGCTCATAGAAAAGTGACAGTAGTGCCCCAAGCTCTATTGGTTATTACTGTTGCCATTTATCATTAAGTGCAAACTCAGAAATGTATTTGGTTTAGTGGGTGCTCCAATAAAAACTGCATTCCAATTTTTCCCATTAATGATTATCATGGCTGGAGATGCTTTCTGAGTGGACTGCAATCGACAACAAAAGTTCAAATTGTGGAGAGATGTTTCTTTAAGGAGCTAGATGCTAGGCATAGATACCCACTGTCCCTAATAGCTTACTAAAGAGCAGCTTTTCCAATGTTGGGTTTATGTCTGAGTGGATGAATTCAGAAGGGCTTTGCAATGCCATTAAAAGAGAGAGAGAGAAAAGAAGCTGCTCAGCTCAGGGAAAAACTGAGGTAAAATAAATGTTCTGTCGAGCGTGTGATTGATGTCAGAGCAAAGTATAAGACAGCAAAACAAAGCAAGGCTGCTGCTTCCTCCAGCTCAGAAGGAAAGCAAGAGGAAATTGATGCAGCTAAAGGAGGAAAGTAAATTTGCTGGAGGACAGGGAAGAGCTGGGTCAGTTCTGGTTTTGCTGAATCTTAAATGAAGCAAATAAACAACAATCACTCCCCAAATTATATTTTCCTCCCAGGGAATTTTTTTCTCTGTATCTATATTTCCTGGCAAGTGAAACAAGAAGTAAGAATCTGAAATGCCCCCTAGGGGATCGCTCTGTTTCATATAAATATAAAATAAAATTTAAAAAGCAAAGGCATCTGCCTAAATCTGCCCCACAACAGGATGCTTCTGGCCTGAAATCCCGGTTGGAAGTTGGTAGGATTTCAGTTCACCTTTCAGCCATAAGGTGGGACTAACTTGTTCTGGTCCCCCCTCTCCCCTTTGCATTATGCTCTGCCTCCTGTGTCCTTAGGCATTTGCCACCTCTACAATTTGGAATGCAAATCAGCACAGCAGGGCTGGGTTCCATGATAATATCACCTTGGTCTACTTTACACATTTATTCTCAACTTTGTGAATCTTAAATCAAAGTGCTTCCCCAAAGCACTTTCTTATTGACCTCATCTAGTGTTCAATCTGCATCATAAACCAAGAGCTACACTTCCTTCCTCAAACCCTCTCGGTCCCATATGT
Organism: Marmota flaviventris; assembly: GCF_047511675.1. NCBI lineage: Eukaryota > Metazoa > Chordata > Mammalia > Rodentia > Sciuridae > Marmota > Marmota flaviventris. Next base: position 18,292,576 of record NC_092501.1, read on the forward strand.
CTCTCAGGTGACAGCAAAACTCAGGTGCAATCAGATCGATGTCACAGTTCTCTCATATCTATAATTAAGAAATTGATGCCTTATCTGACTTTTCAGAGGAAATCAAATGTGTATGTCCTTCTCTCTTCAGACATGCCCCCTCAGAGTTTACACTGGCTAAAAAGGATCTTTCTAGAATTTTCATGTAAATGAACACCATGTCTGAGCCATCACGGTCATGTCTTCTTGTGGCCACAAGGTGTCACTGCTGGAAACAGGCCCTATGCAGTCCAGTGCTGGCCCACTGCCACCAAAATCGCTGCCTGTGGTAGACATTCCCAGATGGCCTGCTGTGGTTCTTTGCTGGAGAAGAAATTCCTCCTGCACTGCTCAGTGTAGCTGAGAGTGAGGCTCTTAGTTGCCAAGACTCAGAGAATCAACCAACCCAGGAATGGAGTCAGGAGGGGGGCAAGAAACTTGCCACATACCCATCCAGGGAAGAGTGCTGCAAAGTTAGCCAGCAAAAAAATCATGAGACTAGAGCTGGGTAAGACTTTAGGGCCAAATGATGCCAAGTACTAGAATAAGCCACTGCACCATCATCATGGGGGACCAACTCTAGACAGCCACGTGGGATGCTTCACATTTGGTCAACTCATCCCTGCTGTTAATGTAAACCTGAACAAAGCTTTAAATACTAACACTCAAATGTTGATGAACTTTTCCGTTTTTACACCTATTTGTTTCTAAAAAATGATTTGAAGCCATCCATAGTAAAACAATCCCTAATGCAATAAAAATTAAACAAGAACTAAGTAACATTAACAGTAAGAAAATACTTGCTTTCAAAATCCTAGGTTATAGAAGTTCCTGCAATTGAGCTCCAAATTAGCCTGGGCTCCCTGGCAGGCAAGGTAAAATGAGAAACACAAACGGCTTATGTAGTTTCTTTTGTCTCCACTGTTTCCCTTGTGATAGATGGACATTTTCCTTCTTCTAAGAGCAGAATATTAATGCAGCAATAATTTGGACATTAAAAAATACATATGTATTTTAAAGGAAGAAAGAACATGAGGTTTTAGATAGAGTAAACATATAATTTGTTTCCTAAATCAGCACACTTTTGAGAGTGAAGTAGTGTTATTAATCATGATGTTGGGGGCAATGATGTTAATGCATACTGGGGTGGATGCTCAACCGCATGCAAATGTTGGGTTCAATTTGGTTCACGAGTATATGCTATTCTTTCCTAGGGATAGTCTCCAAATAATTAAGTACAAACCCCAGAAGCAATTGCTACACTTCCCAGAAAGCCCTACCAGATACTTCCCTCAAAATATGGCAGTGTTTTATTTGCTCTTAAGTGGTCATCTACAGAATATGGACATTTATTCAGCACCGTGAGCAATTCAGATGACTGCAGCTGCCTATCCAAGAACCCATCATCAATATCTCTCTCTGTTTTTTTTTTTTTAAAGTAGGAAATTATTGGACCTTTCCCAACTGTTATTCATCTCGAAGAAGTGTGAACAAACTTTTTTTTCTCCCTAGGTAAAGCCCAGCCATAGGGCAACTGTCTTTAGTGTCTCAATATAATTGGCCTGCTAATAAGCGGTTGCTGAATACCACACACACTGCAGCCCACTCTGGAAAAGCAGAGACTGCTCTAAGATCTATGAATTACATTAAAAATTCCAGCTGATTCTTCTGCCCGTTAACTGCAATGAACTGAACATTTGTAGCCACCAAAAATTCCAATACTGAAATTGAAACCTCTACTGGGATGGGAGATAGGATAGGCACTTTGGGAGGTAATTAGATCATGAGGGTAGAATCCTCATGAATGGGATCAGTGCTCTTATCAAAGTGGTCCCAGAGAGTTCTCTTGCTTTCTTTCCATCATGTTAGGATCTGAGAAGTTCTCATTCAGCAACACAGAAGAAGTCTCTCCCTGAACCTGAGTCTGCTGGTCCCCTGCTTTCAACCTCTGGTCCCAGAACTGGGAGATAAGTTTCTATTGTTTAAACGCCATCCAATCTAGGGTGTTTTGTTACAGTAGCCCAAATTGACTAAGAGCAACATTTTTACCTCCTTAGATAAATTAAATTGTACTTAATCAAATTAGATAAATAATGCAATTATATTGGATAACATTTACTGAACACTCATACCGTGTTCCAGGTGCCAAATGCTTGACTTATATTTTCTCATTTAATTCTCACTACAATCTGAAGAAGTATAGTTCTCCCCATTTTATAGATGAGGAAAATAGTGTTCAGAGAAGCTCAGCAATTTTCGCACTGTTGCATGGATTTTAAATGGCAAGGTTCGAATTTATACCCATGTCTGCCTAATTTCAGGGTTTAAACCCTTAGGGGCTTCAATTGTTCCCCAAATTTCTTTCATCCCTTCAGACCTCACAGGAAGTGGCTTAGAAAAAGCCGCTCAAGAGAAAGAGAAAATATCCTCCATGATCATTTTTCTCTGTCATCATTAAAGAAGGGCTCCAAAGAAAGGTTTCCCAAAGCCTGACCCAAAAGGTGGCCTCAGCATCCACATCACTCTCACCACAAAGGAGCTTCTGGCCACCTTCTGGTCACCCTGCTCCAGGTCAAAGTCCCCTTTCCTTCCAGCAAGAGGGGCACATCCAAGGTCAAGGCTAGGACCTTATCCTTAGAAATGTTTATTGTTTGTGAGTTAGACCAAAGAAACGCTTTGGGAAGGTAATGTGGTTAGAGAATTAAATTATGGAATACTGAAAAGGTCAAGTTCTTAGGAGGAGGTTTGCTAAGTTAATTGGATAATGACATCCTACAGAAAACAAAAGGAGACCGAAGATGGAAAGGTACTTAGGATACGCTGAATAGCCGAACGCAGAAACAATCAGCTCTTCTTTTGATTCTTGAAGATCGAAGGATTTGCCTTTTGTTTCTGAAGCCTAAGATTTCAAGATTTCAAAGCCTGCAGTCTCAAAGACAACAACCTCTCTTGATCGCATTTATCCCCAAAAGATGACCCCAGAGGACTGAGGGAAGGCAACTGATTTGCCGAGAGCACTTTGAGATCAACTCTGATTTAAACCTAGTCCTAAGAAGTGAGTTCAAAATGGGAACAAGACTAGATTCTGTCATCCTGCAGACTTTGGGAGTTTCTCCAGGTACAAATGTTAAAATCATTGCTGAGAAGAGCTAGGGGAACCTGCAGGTGCCTGCTCCCTGGTCCTTCTTAGGGTGTCATTCAAAACAGGATCTTTCACAAGATGCTGCACCGTGGGAGCTCAGAGCCCTTTCCATCCTCAAATTAAGAGTGAATCATATTGCGGGGAAGTTGCCAGCCTGTTCAGTCCTGAGCTGATTGTGGACAGGGGAGAGAGAGGGGGCTGCTGTGCCTGTGTTCATAATTCATTTAAAACTCTGCTCCCAATGCTTTCATCCACCCGCCAGCAGAGGCAAACAAAGGAGAAGCCATCAGCACGTATTGAGCTGCTGTCCTGGAGGGCACCTGACAGAAACTCAACCTAAACTAGATTAGGAGGGAAGGGGCGGGACTGTCTTGCAAGGAGAGCAAACATGGAGCTGCCTTCAGGGCTTGGATGCTCTCAGAGGCGCCAGCTCTCTTTCTGCCTCTTCCCAGAAGTCAGTTCCTCTCTCATGTACTGCACAGATTCCTTCCTCCAGGCTGGGGCAAGAGCCACTAATGGATCTAGGCCTCTGATTTTTCCAGCTTCAGCAAGGGCAGATATTTGCATATAGCACTGCAGCCACTCCTTCTGTCCCTGACATGTGACCTTTTGCAGTGTGGTTTTGCTGCTATCTCTATCAGAGGTGGAGTATATTCCCATTTAAATCTGGGCTGGGCCTCTGGTTTATTTTAATTAAAATACAAGAGAAATAAGGTTCTTTGATGTCCAACCCTCAGCACCAGAGGCCTTGCGTGTCACCCTCAGGGAATGTTCTCGCTGTTGTGACAGGAAGCCCAGGATGCACTCACCTGGAGAAAGAAGCATAGACCACAACCAGCACCAAGGCCCTCATTCTATCAGTGAGGCCATCCTAGATGCTCCAGCCCTACCTGAGCCATCAGGAACACAGTTGAGACCTGCATAAGAACCACCCAGGTGACCCACAGAGTTGCAAAATTCGTGCCCTCACTGCATGGACTCACCAAATTACAGGATGGTTTGTTATGCCGCAATGTGTAACAGATGCAGGCGAAATGTCATTTCCAAAGCAATGAAGTGGGCCTGTTGGGAGGACAAGTACATGCCTACTGTCATGCTGTAGAGCTTTACAGTTGGTAAATAGCTAGGTTGAATTTTTACAATGCTCCAATGTTAAAAGATCAAATATGACTCTGTTCAGAGATATTTCAAGTCTTCCCCAAGGTCACAGAGCTATTACATGCCCAAGCCAGTGGACCATTTCTGAATCTCTCTGTCTAATGCTGTTCTCCTTACAGAGAATCCTTGGAATGAAGAGGCAGTTATTCAATTTAAACCAGTTTTTCAGTCCAAAGCAGAAGAGTGGCAGCGGATCCAGCCTCTCAGCCAATGGCAAAGCACTTAGCCTGTGTCACGCTCTGCTCCAGCCCAGGCACAGGTGTTAATAGATGGGATCCATTGGCTGAATGTATTAATAGATCCATCACCATTGGCTTCACTGAGGAGTAACCAACAGCAGGAAGGCAGGATAATGAATCTCAAAAATGGGGAGCTCCATTAGATTAAGGTACAAGAGTACTGCTGCCTTTAAAAGAAAAATGATTTCAATTTAGACTGAAAACCAAAGCCCCTTCCGCAAGGCAGCAAGAAGGAATCCATTCTGTGACAATGCTGGTGCCCCCCAGATGACCAGAGACAGTGACATTCATGGGCTGTCTCTCTCCACTTCAACAGCCCTGTCAGTATTTTTCCCTCCATGAACACTAGGCTTTGAGAGTTGGGACTTCCAAATATTACTACAATTACTAATTAACAATTTATTTCCTGGGTTTTTATGCATAAAAGACATTTCTGACTTCAAATTAAGCAATCTAATCAGCATGAAATAAAGTGTTAGCACACTGAGTTACTGCAATTTTCAGTCAAAAGCAAAGGAAAATTTTAGCTCGCATATTTATCCACAGTTAGATTTCAGCAATGATTTCTGTTAAGCTTGTTTAAAATAGAGAAGAGAGTCGAAGGCCTTGCATTAATAGCACTTCTACGAATTGTAAGGGCCTAAGATATTAAAAAGAAAAAAGTAACAAAAAGCAGTCAACACTTTCAGATTGTGATTCATATGTATTCAAAGGGATCACACACACACACACACACACACACACACTTAAAAGTTCCATTGAACACTTCTCTAACTACTCTAAACTTGTGGAAGAAAAGGTTGAAGAGTGTTCTTTTTTTTTCTTAACTGGAGCATATTAATTGTACTGTATGGTGGGTTTCATTGTGGCCCACGTGTGCAAACATAAAAACATAATTATGATCAATTTTACTCCCCAGCACCACCCTGACCCTACCCTTCTCCCTTCCTCTGACTTCATCCTCTTCCCTACTAATTTCATGGAGTCCCTTTTTCTGTTTTGATTTTTGTCTTTCCTTCTGGCTTCCATATGTGAGAGAAAGCATACAATATTTTTCTGAGTCTTATTTCATTTAAAATTATGTTCTCCAGTTTTAACCGTTTTCCTGAAAATGACATAGCTTCATTCTCCCTTATGACAGAATAAACTTGATTGTGTGTGTGTGTGTGTGTGTGTGTGTATGAGAGAGAGAGAAGAGTCACGTTTTCTTTAACCATTTATCTATTGGCAGACACTCAGGCTGATTCCATTACTTGGCTGTTGTGTGTGCTGCAATGAACATGGATATGCATGTGTCTCTATGCTGACTTTTATTCTTTGGGGTAAATATCAAGGAGTTGTGGAGCCAGATCACAGGGTAGATCTATTTATAGCTTTTTGAGGAACCTCCACACTGACCCCCATAGAGGTTGTACTAATTCACATTCCCACCACAGTGTATAAGAATTCCCTTTCCCCTGCATTCTCGTCAACTTTTATTGCTATTTGTATTCTTGATGCTTGCCAGTCTAACAGAAGTGAGATGGCATCTCAGCTTAGGATTGATTTGCATTTCCCTGATAGATCAAAGACTTAACTATAAGACCAGAAACTTTGTAACTGTTGGAAGAAAAAATAGAGGAAATACTTCAACATACAGGCACAGGCAAAGACTTCCTGAATAAGACCCTATAACTCAGATAATCAGAAAATGAATCAATAAATGGGTAGGCATCAAATTCAAAAGCTTTCCACAGCAAAGGAAATAATTAATAAAGAGATAACTGACCTAATGGGGGAAAACCTTTGCGAGCTATTCCTCGGACAGAGGACTAATATCCAGTATATATAAAGATCCCAGAAAATTCAACATTAAAAAACAGATAACCCAATTGGTAAATAGGCAGAAGAACTGAACAGACACTTCAAAAGAAGTAAAATTGGCCAGCAATTATATGGAAAAATGTCCAACATCTTTAGACTCATTTTTTATTAAAATTGACATTGCCAACTTCCCAAGATTATTTGAAGTAATTTTTAATAAAAAGTCCTATAAAATTAAATAGAAAAATAAAATTAAGATCATATCATAAAATACAAATTTAAAAGCGTAAGCAAGGAAGAAAGAAAGAAATTCGTCAAAATTTATGGCTAAAATAATTGCTTTGATCAAATAATAAATAAACTTTTGAGCTTCCTGGCAGCCAAGGCAAACAGGTAAGAGTTGGTGTTTCTAGGGAACAAAACATACTATCACATTAGGGATAAATAAACTCCATCAGAAAGAAAGTTTTATTGTGTACTTAGTATTATTGTACACCTAAGGTAAGTTTGTGGCAGCCTTTAAAAAAAAGTATTACAAACTTACTAAAGAAAAACTAGAAAAGGCAAAAAGGGAAACCTTTTGTAAAAATATTCTTACTAATAAAAAAAAAAGTTGTCACATCATTCTACCCAAATATTTCTTTAACTGGTCTGTGAAATGAAGACGTCTGGGAAGCTCTGAGCCAGATGGTCTCTGCCACCCCTTCCAGACATAGCAGTTGATGGAGAGCTCTCTGTGACCTGACCTCAAGTTTGCACCTCATCTGCATCATCTGAGAGTTTTCTTTTTGTAACCAAAGTGTCCATCCCAGCAGGTTCACCGCAACTTGCTCTTGGTTGACTAAGTTCAATGAGTGAATGAAGCCCTGCAGAACCTCAGAATGCCCAGGCTCACGGCCAAGGGCAATCTCTGTCCCACTCCCTCGCTGGCTTTGCGACACGGGATGGTGTTTCACAGAATTCTTCACTTAGGGCTCTTTTCAACTCAGCTCAGGTTTGAGACTCCACAAATGTGTTCAAATCTCAATACGCCAGTTACAAAACCCCTCTGCTGGGACAAACCTCAGCCTCATCTGAGAGGAACGTTAGACCCTACGTCATAGAAACACGAGAAAGATGAAATAAGCGAATGTGACCAGAGTGCTTAGAGGAGCAACTTGGCATGGAGTGAACTCTCCAATGTTCTACAGAAACAAATTAACTTCTGAGACTGCTTTGGGTAAAACTGCAAATGTTCATGACTAATGAAGCCATTGTTGTACACTTCAAAGAAACCACAGCGCTTATTGTTTGCCATTATCTCTTAGCAGGCTGACTGACACCATTGGTCACAGCTCTACATCCGCTCAACAAGCACAAAAACTCAATCAGGCAACATCTGGCGAAGGGCAACTGAAATGACCCCTTTGGAGGAATGAGGAGTGATCTGAGAGCTCTTAGCTGGCCAGTCTTCCTTCAGCTCTAAAGGGCAGGCATTTATTTATCCCTCCCATTCAATCACTCTCCGCTCTACAAAAATGGAGAGAGTGCATACCAAGCTCCAGAAGCTGCGCGAGGAATAAAGAACTACATGTAGCCACTGACTCAGGAGAACGCCTAGCAGAACAGATCAGAGGCACTATGAATGACAAGCCCCACAGTAAGACTTTGGTGCCATAGTTCATTCCAGCTCCAACCAACATATGTTGGAAGAAAAGGAAAATTTCAGCAGAAACTTTCATATTTCAGATGGCCACTTAGCAATCTGTCCTTTAAGGAAACTTGGGCGTGATTTTTTTCTCGGCTTCCCCCCTTGGCATCGCCAAAAGCAATATGGAAGTAGGTAGCCTTTCTCTCCTAGGGGAGCATTAATAATGGGGTAACATGGGACTGCCTCTGCTGCACAGTATTTATTACAGCTGTAACTCTGTCAATGTGCAAACTTTTAGGGTTTTATTTATTCCCACTCTGGTCACACTGAGAGGACCGGGTCGTTTACCATCCTGCTTCTTCTGTCAGGCATATTTTTATTTGCAGATATAAGGCAAAGTGTATAAATGGTTTTGTAATGGTGGATTTAGGCAGCTTGCAAAACTTGGAGAGGGATCAAAGACACAAGGTTGCAGAGTGGCCATGTAGAGGAGAAATCACAGCAGCAAGATGACCACTGGCCAAGACAGCAAGAACACGACAGCCTGGTGGAATGGCCATTAAAGGGCAGTCGTTTCTCTGTTCTCAAGCCAGATCCAGGCAATACAAGCTGACCACTTCTCCCCACATTCTCCCAGCTCAGTTTTCATTTCCAGCAGTTCCTCACAGGAGTGCCATGGTGATAGCCAGACATAACTACGCACAGGCCTGACATTTCAGCTTTTTACGGATGCCGTGGTCCTTACTAGAGACTAGGTTTGCCTTTGCGATAGCTGCAGCCACAGACACGAGCACCAAGGAGAAGAACGTAAAACACGTCTACCCCAAGGACTTCCTAGGTGCCTCCTAAGTTTCTAAACAAAGAGAGACGGCCACTTAGCAAGATCTTTCAGAAACAAGGGAGGACTAAGACAGAGCTATTGTTTGTTGTGGTTGGTTGGTTGGTTGGTTTCCTGGTGGCTCTAGGAAGATTAAAATATGAAGAAATGTTTGTTTCACACTTCCAAGGTGATAGAATTTAAATGTTGCATTTCACAAACTGTCCTCCAGTAAAGGGTCACAGTTTGGTATCATATGATGAATGTCTCTTTCAATCTGTGCGAAGAGCTCAGGAACTCCATGTGGAAACATGTGGCAATAGCATCAGAGTCTAACCCAGAGGCCCCTGATGAACATGAGGCAGCTTGCTGGCCCCATGGAGATTCCTTTAGCCATGTCTGCCCAGCAAAGAGAGGAGCCTACTGAGGAGCAGAGGAGAGCCTGGGTCTGGCCCCCTAGGCCTGCAGAGAGCCCTGAAGGTCCTCAGGTCTGCACTGCTGACTCACTTGGGCTGCATGTCCATCTCCCCATTCATGTATTGACCCCTTGATACCCCTGGAGCCTGGCCCAGAGGAGGTCTCTGTAAAACCATGGGGGTAGGGTGTTTTGTGTATCCTGGGGGCAAACCACATTCCAGGATCAACTGGGAAAGTCAAGAACTGCTATTACCAGCATGGAGCTGCATGAAAAAATGACACCAAATCCCTCTGTTTTGAATAATTCCTCTCCCCAGTTGTGGAGATGATCATAGAATGCCAAAGGGGCTCAAGGAAGGCAGACCATGGAGCTTTGTTCTAGGCAAGGTGGATTCCAGCCAGAAGCCTGACTCCCCCTTGCAAGAGGATGACAAGCGAGGAGCAGGTAAAAAGGTGTAGACTTTGGAGGGGGGAGGCTGAGTGAGCCAAGGAAGGGCAAAGCAGCCAGGAGCCACAGGACGGTGGTGCAGGCACTGTGCGATGCTCCCCCTGGCACTCAGAGCAGCCCAGGAGGCCAGCACCGTCCCTGGCCATACAGGATGCACAGCAGCACCACACTGAGCCTGTGAGCTAGACACCCCACCACAGAGGGGATCTGCAGAGGCAAGGTGTTGGGCTCTCAGAATCTGCAGGAGAAGGGGAGGCCATCTTGAAACAAAAGTTCATTCATATCTCCAAGGGCCAGAGGTGTAGGCCAACTTCTAGATGACCCAAGTCACACATTCCCTGGAGAAAACTTTCCACCTTCCCTCTCCCTTTCCAATAACTATCCCCTTTCCTTCTCCACTACTTTTTTTACTTGGCTCTGTCTCCCTACCAACTGCTCCTAAATCCAGTGATCCTGGTGTGTGGTTTGGACATAATGTGTCTCCCAATAAGCTCAAGTGAGAAAATGCAGGAATGTTCAAAGGTGAAATAACTAGATTATGAGAGCCATAACCTAATCAGTGGATTAATCCACTTGACAGACAGATAATTTGAAAAAAGTACCACACTGGATAGTAACTATAGGCAGGTGGGACACAGCTAGAAGAAGTGGGTACTGAGGACATGCTTTTAGGGGCTTATGTTTTGTCCCCTGGTGCCTTGCCCTCTCTTTCTGCTTCCTGGCTACAGTGAGGTGAGCAGCTTTCCGTTGCTGCACCCTTCTGCCATTGTGTTCTACCTTGGGCCCAGGACAGTGGGATGGCCGACCACAGACTGAACCTCTGAAACTCTGAGTTGAAATCAATGTTCTCCCCTCCAACTTGTTCTTGTCAGATATTTTAGTTACAGTGATGAGAACCTAAGATTGGTAGTGAGGGGTGGGTTGGATAAGAGAACCTCCCCATCACTCTCCATCCCCCAGAGGCCACCCCAGTTTCACCCTGGAGCATGAAAACCAGGGGACCAACAAGGCCAGCACAAGAGGGACAGGACAATGGGAGGGCCTTGATTGCCATCACCATGAGGGGCACTTTCCCAGGCCCACCCTCTGTCTCAAGGAAGCAGAGTCTCCCAAGGTAGATCTTACCCTGGCCCTGACTCTCACCCCTCCTCACTGTTGGGTCATTGCTCTCCTTCCTTAGAGGGAACCATGTCCCGAACCACCCCACTCCCTTCAGCACTGCAACAGCAAGTGAACCTCACCCTGGTTCTGCTTCAGCTGAAAAGTTCCCAACAGGGAAATAATTAAGAGAAACCAGAGAACCCTGCTAGGACTCAAGGCCAGAGAGGCAAATCTTACAGGTAAATAATCACAGCTGCTACTCTTGCATGCATTTGTTCATTTAGCAAAGATGAACCAAGAGTCTACTGTATGCTAAGTGCTGGATGGGAATTCAGCAAAAGTTTGTTGAATTAGTAAATAACTGAGTGAGGTACTACCCCTGTATTGATGAGTTAAGAAATGTGGAAGTATCTTACGCCATTTCTTCTCCTTGAATGTCACCTGATCTTTACAACAAATCTGAGAAAGGGGTACTGTTACAAATCAGAGAATAAACTAAGCTTAGAGAGATTTTTTTGTAATTTCTGTCATGTAATAGTTTAAAGCTCAAACCACATTTGTCTTTGTTAAAGCAGAGCCTAGGATGATGCCTGGCACAGAGTAGAAGCCTCTTGGTTAAATATTGGCCAAAGCAGCTGAAAAGAACCAATTTTGCTAGGTACATCTGGGGAACCAAATGTCTGCTCAGAGACAAACTATCTCATCAAATGATTCAGAATAAATCCCTGCCCTGAAAGCTGGAAAGAATACATTTTCCTAAAGATTTTCTAGATCTTTCAGCAGTAGGGAGAATCCTAGCATGCCCAGTTCTCCTGTAGGAACAGGGCTTATTACCAAGCCTTGTGTGCTGACATGCCACATCACATATGCCAAGGAACTCAGAAGAGGCCAGTTCCCCACCTGGGAATTGTAGGCGGTCCACAGTGGTCAGTGCTCAAAGTCATTATACTTAAGAAGGACATTAAAGCCATAGTAAAATACAAATAAAATACAAATAAATACATCCAAAGGGAAGGGTCAAACAAATGTCCCAGATTTCTTGGAAAGAAGGTCTTAGCCTTCTGTCCTCACAAACTTCTTTCTGTTTTTGATCAGAGCCTTTGCTCACAGCAAAATCTTAGTGCTGGGCTTCCTAAAATGAACTGTCTCTCTCACTCACACAGCAAAGGGTTTTCTGCTAAGCCCACCATGCACCCATCCTCCTGCTCCCGGGAATCACTCTGAATCTGGACTGCGAGGCAGCTTTTGTCTTTGCTCAGAATAAGGCCTCCCCTTCAGTACTCTGCAAATCCCTCTAATGGCCCAGTCTCTTTAACCACTCATGAGCCAAGCAAAAGACAGTCTTGACTTCCTCCAAGGAACCCCTTGGGTCCGGACCTCTTCTCCTCACTACCTAACATGCTTCAGGATCAGAGAGTGAGAGATGCAATAACAGCAATATTTCAGGTATTCGCTGCTACAAAGTAAAGTACTCCAAAGTTTAGTGGCTTACAGTAATGCTCATGGATCCTGAGCATTAGGAATTTCAAAGGAGAACAGGGGAAAAGTTCTTCTGCCTCTGTGATGTTTAGGTCTTCAGCTGGGATGACTTGCATGGTCAGCAGAGTCTGGAGTGGCCAGGACAGTGAGAACAGGGGTATTCCAGTCCCTGGTGGCTCTTTCATTCACACATCTGGGATCTGGACTGGGAGCTTAGAAGGACCAGCTCTGCTGGGACTGTCGAGCACAATATATCTGGGTGGCCTTGCCAGCATGGCCAGTCACCTCAGGGTAAGGGGAGGTGACTGATGGAAGCTGAGAGCAAATGTCCAGAGTGCAGGAAGGAAACGGTACAGATGTTATAGTCTGCCTCAGAAGCCAGTACTTCTGTGGAACTCTATAAAAGCTGCCATAGGTCCACTTCAATTCAGAGGAGGGGACAGAGACAAGACTTCTGAATGGGAGAAGTAACATGGAATTTGCAACCCTTTTAATATCACTGCTGTCTTTGCCCATAAATCAGACACATTCTTCCCACAGGCAAAATATTCTCAGCCCCTCCCAGGACCCCCTAAGAGTTTGTTTCATCACATCAGGCTCAGGGCTGGGTGAGGCTCTTCCATGTTCAGTGTCTTTGTTCTGAAAGCCCATCAAAAAAGACTAATGGGCTGAGGATATGGCTGAGTGGTGGAGTGCCTGCCTCACATGCTGGAGGCCCAGGACTAGAAAAAAAAAGTCTAATTATTTTCATTCACACACACCCAACACACACACACACAGGCACACACACACACACACACACACAGGCACACACACACACACCTCACAAGGGTGGAACAAGCAAAGGACCATGAAACTAGAGACACACAGCAGTCTCTGGTCCATAGCAATCCTGAAAGCCAACAGGCTAATATTGCCAATTTCCTGTTTAGGGTTCCATCCTGTTTTTGAGGAGTGATTTTTAGAGCTCTTGACTCTGTCCTTTAAAAATCCCTCTCTGCCATCAAAGCAGCCCTTATCTGTAGCCGAAAAGTTCAGCTACCTGTCTCTCACCCGCAGAATTCTGAAGGTCCAAAGACATTTTTATTTTGTGCTTTCTCTTGTCTGTTTGGTCCAATCTGGTATGAATCCTTCAAAAAGCTGTGCAGGTCTTAGGATCAACCTTAAAATCTACTCCATTAGGTAGGGCATTCCTTCAACAGAAAACATTCTCATCCCCATCTTTCCAGTACTCCCTTTGAGGCCACCTGGACACAAAACCTCTAAGATTCCTAGGCCCTTGAAGGCGTATCCTTGGGAGCCTTAGAGGATTTCTATGTGAAAGCTTCTCTGAGGCCTCAGCTTGAAGCATTCTGAGGTCTTACCAATAAAAGGGGGAGGCAGTGGGTTACAGTCAGACCCTTATTTTCTTTCCCCATTTCCCTGGCGGTGACCCAGGTTCAGTTTTTCCATTTAAGCTCTTTGTTTAGTTTGAACACATTTTGCTGGATGAGACTGTCCAGGGCCTTTTGCTCCAAATTCCATTCAAAAAATTGAACAGTTCCCTCCTCTGATGCGTCTATCCCCACGCATCTGGTCAGAGGCACAATGCAGCAGCTCAGCAGACCTTTCACACTGAAGGAAATTCTTCTCAGTTGAATCCTTGATTGCACTAAGTTCCTTCTCCATTTCCGTATGACCCAAGGTCACAGTATGGGCCAACTTCCCAGCACGACACAGCGCGGCTCCCTCCTTTCAGCTTACAAAACCCTGTCCTTCGAGCCCTCCCAGGTCTCCTCCAGGCCTCTCTGGCATCCAGAGTCAATGCTCCTTGTTTGGGGATTTTGATATGGTGACACTCCACTCCAGGTACCATGTGATGTTCTAATTATTGTTGTGTAACGAACCACCCCAAAGTTTGGTGGTATGACACTAATGCTTTATTGCTCATGGGCACTGCGGATTAGGGGTTGGGAACCGGCCCCGCAGGTGGCCCTCATCTACTACTACACAGTGTCTGAGTGTTTAACAGAGATGACTCCACCCCTGTGACCGAGGGAATTGAAGGTGAGAACCGCTGGCTCAGAGGAGCCCATTCCAAGGGAGCTTCCTCACTCACAAGACCAGAGCCCACAATGGAGTGGTGGAGGGCAGGCCTGGGGAGGCTGCCTGTTCCAACAGCTACTTGTGACCTTTCCAGCATGACAGTCTCAGAGCTGTTGGGCCTTTTCCACGGCAGCCAGGACTCCAAGAATGAGCATTCTCCAGAAGCCTGGAGCCTTTTAGAACCTAGCCTTGGAAATCTCATAGCTGTAATTCCCATGGATTCTATTGGCAAAGCAGGCACAAACATGCCAGATTTGAGAAGGGACACCGACCTCAACTCTCAATGAGGGACATGTTGGAGAACGTGCAGGCATGGGCAGCTAACAGCATTTGCTGCCAAAGGTGTAGTCAGCAACAAAGATGAAGGAGTGGAACCAAAGGCTCCTTCGAATCATTAATGAAAACCGAAATGTTCAGTATCATCCATCTGAAGAATATGGGACCAAATCCAAGGAATCTAAAGGACGAAATAAATCTTCATCCCACAGCGCAGAAATCAAAAAAGAAAGAAGAAAAGATAGATTTTCCAAAAACTTGAAGACTACCTCTTGGCAAAAGATGTGCTCCCCACAGAGAGGGAAAAGAGGGCCAGAAAAGAAAAAAAAGGAGGCCGAGAGGGAGGAAGAGTCAGGCAAGGACATGTGTTCCTTGAGTCCTCACTTTTTTTCTTTTTCTTTTTCTTTAATTTTTTTTTTTTTTAATTAACAGCACTGGAGTAATTTCAGAAGCAATGGAACGCCCATGGGGGCAGTGTAAGACCATTCTTATAATCACACCTGAAGGTATTTGAATTTCTCTTCAAGTGGAGAAACTGAATGAACACATCTTGTTATATTCTCATGTATATCTGATGGATAATTAAATAATACTGTGTTGTGATTATAAACACATCTTTTAAGTTTAGTTTCTAGAGGTCCCAAGTTCAAAAGAACCAAATCTCAGATATTGTGATAGGAAGGAAAGTGGGTATAAATAGTAGACAGGTAAATAGATTTATCATCTAAACTGGGTACATTAATAGCACACAGGTTAGTAAATAGTAGATAGGTAAACAGATTGGTCATAGTCCTGACTCCACTGTACTTTATGCTTAAGAATTTGTGTTCCAGGGGCTGGAATTGTGGCTCAGCGGTACAGTGCTCGCCTAGGACGGGCGGGACCTGGGTTTGATTCTCAGCACCATATAAAAATAAAGGCATTGTGTTGTGTCCATCTACAAAAAAAAAATTCATTCTCTCTCTCTCTCTCTCTCTCTCTCTCTAAAATAATAATAATAATAATAATAATAATAATAATAATAATAATAATAATAATAATTTGTGTTCCAGGATGGAGTTGGAGAGGGAATTGATAGCATCATTTTGAAGAATATATTTTCTTTTTCTTAAAAAAATAGAGGTATGTTTGCAAATATATAGGAATGGTCCAATTTACCAATAGTGAAAAGCTTTTTTAAAGAAAATCAAAAAGCTACTGTTACTCTGCCAAATGATAAAGAATCATTTTACCTTTAGTGTTGAAACCTGCCACTGTTCTATGAGTTTCTCATCATGTTCATTATCCATTTCATTTCATTCTTTGCCTTTCCAGATACAGAAAACAATAAGATGAAACAAGTTATATAAGGAAATTCTATGTATCAATATGATGCCTTGTATTTTTCATTAGAGCATGAGAGTTTCTCATAGTACTTGGGTTCATGGACTTTGACGTCCTCACTTTCCCTACTCTCCTTTCTCCCCTTATTCCCTCTCCTCTGCCCTACTGATCTTCCTTTCACCTGGTTATTTTTTATTGGGGCTTTATAAAGGGGCCATTCACTGTGGCATATTTATATATGAATATAGCATGATTTTGTTAAATTCATTCCACATTTTCTTCCATCTCCCATCCCTCCTCCCTCCCTCTTCGTCTCCTTCTTTTGCTTCACTGATCTCTCCTGTATCTTTGTGATATCAACCCCCCCACACACACACACAAGCACTTTTGCCCTTATTTTGCTCTAACTTCCACATATGAGAGAAAACATTCAACCTCTGATTTTCTGTCTGGCTTATTGCACTTAGCACGATCTTCTCCATTTCCATCCATTTATCAGCAAATACCATCATTTCATTCTTTATAGATGAATAAAACTTCATTGTTTACATGTATTACATTTTCTTAAACCAGTCATCTACTGATTGGCATCTGAGATGGTTCCATAATCTGGTTTTGTGAAGTATGCTGCTATAAACATTGACGTGGCTGTATCACTGATTTCAGTTCTTTTAGATAAATATCAAGGAGTAGGATAGCTAAGTTATATGGTTGTTCCATTCCTAGTTTATAAGCAATCTCTATACTTTTTCCAGAGTGGTTGCATTAATTTGCATTGCCGCCAACAATGTATGCATGTACCTTTCTTCCCACATGTGCATTATCATTTATTATTATTTATATTCTTGACAATTGCCATTCTTACTGAAGTGAAATGAAATTTTAGTGTAGTTTGGATTTTCAGTTTCCTCATAGCTAGATATGTTGAAAAATTTTATATAGTTTTTGGCCATTTGTGTTTCTTCTTTTGAGAAATGTCTGTTTAGTTCTTTTGCCCATTTATCAATTATATTACTTGTTCTTTTGGTACTAAGTTTTTTGAGTTCTTTTTATATTCTGGATATTAATCCCCTGTTAGAAGAGTAGCTGGAAAAGATTTTCTCCCATTCTGTATGTTCTCACTTCATATTCTAAATTGTTTCCTTTGCTGTGCAGAAGCTTTTTAATTTGATGCCATCACACTTAGTGATTTGTTGGTTTTTTTCTTAAGCTACAGGTTCTTGTTCAGGAAGCTAGTGCTTGCACCAATACGACGGAGTGTTGACCCTATGTTTTCTTCTAGCAGTTGCAAAGTTTATGGTCTAATTCCTACATCTTCATTCTACTTTCATTACATCTACTTTTGTGCAGGATGAGAGATAGGAATCTAGTTTCATTTTTCTACATATGGATATCAGTTTTCCCAGCACCATTTGTTAAAAAGGATTTCTCTTCTCCAACATATATTATTGGCACCTTTGACAGACTAAATATGTGGGTTTGTCTCTGTGTTTTCAATTCTTTTCCATTGGTCTTCATGTCTATTTTGATACCAATACACCATGTAGGTTTTGTTACTATAGCTCTGCAGTAGAATTTGATATCAGGTATGGTGATGTCCCCCTATACTTTTACTGAGGATTGCCAATAAATTTTAGGACTATTTTTTTCTAGTTCTGTGAGAATGTCATTTGTATTTTGATGGGGTTTGCACTGAATCAGAATATTGATTCTGCCTATCCAAAGAACATGGGAGGTCTTTCCATCTATTAAGGTCTTTTTCAATTTATTTCTTCAGTGTTCTATAGTTTTCTCCTGTAGAGATCTTTCACCTCCTTGGTTAGATTAGTTCCTAAATTGTTTTTGTTGTTGTTGTTGTTGTTGCTGTTTTTGTTTTGTTTATTGTTTAGTTTATGGTGAATGGGATAGTTTTCCTAATTTCTTTCTCAGAAGAATCACTATTGGAGTATAGAAAAGCTATTGATTTATGAATGTGGATCTTGTATCCTGCTACTTTGCTGAATTCAATTATCAGCTCTAGAAATATTCAGGTAGAGTTTTTAGGTCTCCTAGATATAAGATCATATCCTCAGCAAACAAATATTTGACTTTTTCTTTTCCTATTTATATCCCTTAAATTTCCTTCTCTTTCCTGATTGCTCTGGTTAGAGTTTGAATTTATTGAATATTGAATAGAAGAGGTCAGATTGGACATCCTTGTATTCTTCCTGACTTTAGAGGAAATGCTTTCAGTTTTTCTCTGTTCAGTATGACATTGGCCTTGGGTTTGTCATATAAAGCTTTTATAATATTAAGTTAAGTTCCTTCTATCCCTAGTTTCTATAGTGTTTTTAATATAAAAAGGTGTTGGATTATATCAAAGACCATTTCTGCATCTATTGAGATAATCATGTAATTCTTGTCTTTATGTTTAAAGAGTAAATTACATTTATTGATTAGAGCATATTGAAACAAATTTGCATCCTTGGGATGAAACCCACTTGGTTGTGGTGTATTATTTTCCTGATGTGTTTTCAAACTCAAATTGCTAATATTTTATTAAGGATTTTGCAACTATGTTCATCCTGGATATTGGTCTGTAGATTTCTTTCCTTTATGTGTCTTTGTCTGGGTTATGTATCAGGGTTATACTGACTTCATAGAGTTCTCTCCCTTTTTAATACAATGAAATAATTTGAGAAAAACTAGTATTAGTTCTTTAAAGTTCTGGAAGAATCAGCTGAGAATCTGTCTTGTCCTGGACTTTTCTTTATTGCAAGATTTTTAATTGCTCTTTCAATTTCTTTACTTGATATTGGTTGGTTTAGCTTTTCTCTATCTTCCGGGTTCAATTTGTGCAGGTCATGTGTGTCTAGAAATTTGTCAATGTCTTCTACATTTTCCAGTTTGTTGGAATATAAATTTCCAATATAGTTTTTAATGATTTTTTTTTAATTTCAGAAGTATTGATGGTGAAATCTCCTTTTTCAAATCTAATTTTGTTAATTTATGTGTCTCTTAGTTTGTTTAAGGGATTATCCATCTTATTTATCTTTTAAAAAACCAACTCTTTGTTGCATTGATCCCATGTATTGCTTTTTTATTCTCAATTTCATTAATTTTGGCTTTGATCTTAGTATTTCCTGTCTTGTATTGACTTTGGAATTAGTTTGTTCTTCCTTTTCTAAGGTCTTGAGGTGGAGCATAAGTTTATTCATTAGGGATCTATTTTTTAATGTAAGCAATCAATGCTATAAATTTTCCTTTTAGAACTGCTTTCATACTGTTCCAGAGATTTTGATATGTTGTATTTCTGTTCTTATTTATTTATAAGATTTTTTTATTTCTTCTCTAATTTCTTCTATGATCTGTTATTTATTTTTAAAAGTATTGTTCAATCTCCACGTGTTTATGTGGTTTTTATTATTTTGCTTGCTGTTGATTTATAGTTTCATTCTATTATGATCTATACAATAAATGGAATTAGATGAACTGTTTTTTGTATTTACTAAGACTAATATTGTGACCTAGAATATGGTCTATTTTGGAAAAGTTTCCATTAGCTTCTGAAAATAAAGTAAATTTACCTGTTTGGGGTGGCCAGTGGCCAAAGATATTCTGAGGATATTTTTATGGTGTTATGGTTTGGATGTAAGGTATACCCCAAAAGCTCGTGTGTGAGACAATGCAAGAGGGTTTGGAGAGAATGATTGGGTTAGGAGAGCCTTAACTCAATCAGTGAATTAATCTCCTGAAAGAATTAACTAAGAGGTAACTAAAGGTAGGTAGCATATGGCTAGAGGAGGTTGGGCACTGGGGGCGTAGCTTTGGGTTATATATTTGCATATGGCAAGTGGAGTTTCTCTCTGCTTCCTGATAATCATGTAAGCTTATTTCCACCCCACCATCATACCATGTTGTTCTGCCTCATCTCAAGACCCAAAGAATGGAGTGAACTATCTATGGACTAAGATCTCTGAAACTGTGAGCCCCCAAATAAAGTTTTCCTCCTGTAAAATTGTTCTTGTCAGGTCTTTTAGTCACAGCAGCGAAAAAACTGATTAACAGAGATGTCTATTAGGTCTATTTAAATAATTGTATTATTTAGGTCAGAAATATTTACTGGCTGGGCACAGTGGTGCACACCTTTAATCCTAGCAGTTCAGGATGCTGAGCAAAGAGAATCATGAGTTCAAAGCCAGCCTCAACAATGGCAAGGCACTAAGCAACTCAGTGAGACCCTGCCTGTAAAGCAAAACACAAAATAGGGCTGGGAATGTAGCTCAGTGGTTGAATGTCCCTGAGTTCAATTCCTGGTACACTGCACACCCCCCCCCCAAAAAAAAAGAAAAAGAAATAAATACCTATATTGATTTTTTATTTGTCTGCAGTGATAAGGGTGTGTTGAACTCAACCAGTATTATTGTATTGGGATATACCTGGGATTTAATGTCAAGAAGTTTTTTTTTAATTAATGTAATCAAGTGCATTAACATTTGGAGCATATAGATTTACTACCATTATGTCTTCTGGTTGGATTATTCCTTTTATCATTTATGTAGGGGTCATCATTGTCTCTGATTAATTTTTCCTTGAAATATGCTTTGTCAATATGAGAATAGCTACTTCAGCTTGTTTTCAGATTCAATTTGCCTGGAATTTTTTTCATTCTTTAACTTTCAGCCTGTGGGTATCTTTATAAGTTTTTTTGAGACTAATTTACAATTGGATCTTGTTTTTTAAATCCACTCCACTGATCTATGTTTTTTAATCAGGAAGTTGTGACCATTTATATTTAGTGTTATTATGGACAGGTATTTGGTTTTTTACTGCCATTTGGTTTCTTTGCTATATTTATTCTATATTTATATATTCGGTCTCAGTTTTCATTTAGTTTGGCTCTTCTAGTAATCTTCATCCATTTCAGAGCTCTTGGGTTTGTTTTGGGGTTCCTTTGTGTGAAGTATGTCTTTGAGTATTCTTTGAGTGCTGGCTTAGTGGTCCTGAATTCTTTTATTCTTGTCATGGAAAGATTTTATCCCTTCATTTATTTTGACAGATAGTTTTTCTGGATAGAGCAATCTTGCCTCACAATTGTTTTCTTTTAGAGCTTGGAATATCTCATTCCTGGCCCTCCTACATTTTAGGGTCTGAGTTGAGAAATCAGAAGTGAGCCTAATTGGTTTGCCTCTAAATGTGACCTGATGTTTTCCTCTTGCAGTTTCTTTATTTTTTCTGGTAGGCATTTTGATTAAGATGTATGTTGGAGAATTTCTCTTTTGATCTTGTCTATTTAGCCTCCTATATGCATCCTGTATGTGGATGTCTATCTCATTTTTAATATGGGGAATTTTTTTTCTGTTACTGTTTCATCAAAGATGTTCTTAATTCCTTGATCATGTATCTTCTTGTTCTCTTCTATTCCAATGACTCTCAGGTTTGTTCTCTTGATATTGTCCCAGAGTTCTTGTATATTCGTTCTCATCATGATATATATTTTTTTTTCAATTTGCATGGAATGTATTTCATACTAAGTATTCAACTTCATATACTCTGTCTTTAAGGCCTGAAATTCTATTTCCTATGCAATCTAATCTGTTGATGATGCTTTCAAGTAAATATTCCATTTTATTCATTGTGTCTTTCTTTCATTTCCAGGAGTTCTGATTGGTTTCTTTTCATTATTTCTATTTCCTTATTGAAATGATCTTTCATCTCCTGTATTTACTCTCTCAATTTGTTCCTTAGATTTTCTCTCATTTCATTGAACATTTTAATAATCAGTTTTTACTGTCTTTCTCTGAAATTTCATCCCCTGTTATCTGTGGAATCACTTGTTGGGGGCCTGTTTCTTCATGTTTTCAAGAGATATCAGACTTGCACATCAGTTGAGATGGATTCTTCTTCCTCGTTATGTGTATGTCTTTTGTGTATAGTTATCTTTTCTGTGCTGGGACTTCTGTTTTTGATGTATAAGTAGATGTGCAGGAGTGGGACCTGGGGCCCCTCTCTAGTTGTTCCTCCTTGGGGCCTGGATATTGGTTTGGGATTTTTGTCATTCTTATTCTACAAGTTGAAGTACTGTTGAGGCTCTCCGTGGGGCTGGATCATGTGTGGGATGAGATTTATTCGTATTTGCCAGAGTCGTGAGAATTGCTCAGCAGCAAAGGGTCCCAATCACTTTCCAGCCCCTCTCAGAGAAACAGGGGAATAGCACTAATGTTAGCCACAGATGTACAACCTTAAGATAAATGTCTGGGTCTATTTCTGCAACAATAATATTAATTGCCACATTCCTAGGAATGGTAGATGGTGTAAGCATTTAACAGCAATACCAAGAATAAAAAACTGTAAACTAAATCAGTCATTCAATATTAAGTGTATACTACATCATCCACTGTATTACTAATCACAACATGAATTGAGTAGGAATTACATGAACTTTATAATCTATCTTATGGTGGGATTACAGTTCTTAAGTAAAGAGAAAACAGGGTAGAAAGGCAACAGAAAATTTGAAATATTTAAAAAGTGAACAAAGGAGAAGCACTACATAAGTAGATGATAGCTATAAAGGAGGAGCAAAAAAAAATAACTCAAAGTAACAAAACGATAAGAGGAGGACAGAACATTAAATTTTGGCTACGAGTGGGGAAAGAGTGGAGAAGAGGCAATAAGAAGGATAAAATCCAAGGTATGAATAAACTAATGTAGATCAAAACAATTCAAACCCACGTACATTTTTGCCCTACCTATGTCAAAGCAAGGCTAAATAATAAATGGGTGAAGAAGAAAGCAATTAAAATGAAAGACAAATTATATGAATACATTTTTCTCAAATCTATCCACGTAGTAAGAACACGTACACTTACATACAATCATGAAGAATGAAAAAAAGTAAAAACATAAAATATAATGAATAAAAGTCTTAAAAATTACAAATGGGGGTAATATGAAAAAAATAATGTTTTTAATGAAAAGTAAAGGGCTTATTTCTGATGAAGTAGTCAAAACTGTTGGCAAGGATTGATTTTTCAGTCTTAGTATTTGTTTTGGGGACTCTGTATCCCTTGGGTCAAGGGTTGGTGTTGCTGGTTCAACATCTTTGTGTTCCTCACCTAGCTGCCAGCCATGTGGCTCGGGGCCAAACCTGGTTATAGTAGTTCTCAGCTGCCTGTCTCCCAGTATAGGATGGGAGAGACTGGTGAATGGGATAGACTATAAATAAGATAGATTATAAAGTTTATGTAATTCCTACTCAATTCATGTTGTGATTAGTAATACAGTGGGGCTGGCCCAGAATTCTAATTGGAAGTTCCAGAGTTGGCATCCAGTCTTGGCTGAACTTTGGAATTCTGTCGGTGGGTATTTAAGATTTGATCCACATCTCCTGCTAATGGGGAGATGCCAGTCTCATCTGAGTCCCAGAGGCCTCCTATAAAATCCACTTTTAGGGTGTGTTGTATACAGTTTCACAGGGTTCATATTCATTACTATGACCTTGAATGACTGGAGTGCAGACATAACTACCTGGCTGTTTTTGATGTCTTCCCAATAGCACTTATGAGATGCCGGCAATAAAAAGAGCTGTTTCCTTAGTATCCATAGACTGGGTGCCCTGGGCACAATGCTCTTTGCTCCTATCTCAGTCACATGGGTCTAGGCACTCTCTGGGGTTACAAGAGGTACCTGCTGGGTCAGCTGGCAATTTCCCTTACGATGCCACAGTGTTTACAAATGGTTCCCCACTCTGCCAGTCCTGTTGAACTCTCTACCCATGGCCAAGTGATTGTGGTGGCTTTTCACCCAACAGTTCCCCCACCAACTCTGTGTCCATGAAGATCATCCTCCTTCTCTATTTCACAAGTTCCTCCAAGACCTGTTTTTGGGGGGTTTTGTTCTTGGCCATGATTTCCTGTCTCTTTCTTTGCCTGTGTTCCTCCCTCCCCTCAGCTGCCATTACTGCTGCCAGCCAAGGAAGCATGTCATATTTTTTATATTATATATGAAGTGTCTGACTTTCCATGTCTCCATGGTTTCTTTTACTGTCCAGTATTGAACTTCATTGAGTTCCCTTAGGTACCTACCTCACTGAGGAGCAGTCTTCCCACTTCTTAAGTCTTGGGCTGAGGAACTGACGGGAAGTGCACTCCTTCCTGTAATCCACCATCTTTCTCAAGGGGGTCTTCACTTTTTAATAGGAAAAAAAAGTCTATTTGGTTTATTTGAGTGTAAGACTCTATGTAAGAAAAATTTTGTCCTGTAGCAGTAGAGGAACAAATAAGAAAATATTTGTTAAGGCTTCAGTGATTATCAGAGAGAAATAAGAATATTCTTATCCAGAAAGGTAAAAGAGGGTGGGTAGGGTTTCCTTTAAATCAGGCACCTGACTACAGACACCACACTGAGAGTTAGGGAACCTGAATTCTATTTGCCCTTCACCCTGTTATTGATGAGAACACCAGAACTCAGAAAGAGGAAATGAATTGCCTAATGCAATCTCAGGAATTGAAAGTTTCTCAAACTAACCACCCATTGAACACCAACAGCCCGTGACTGCATAATGGTATTCCACTCCTGCAATCAAATGACCATCTTCCAGATCGCATACGATTCAGTCAATGCATAAAAATAAAAGTCTTAAAAATTACAAATGGGGGTAATATGAAAAAAAATAATGTTTTTAATGAAAAGTAAAGGGCTTCTCCATTAATAAAGTTTTACCCATAAATGCTTCTTACTGCTTTACTCTAAGTTATCTCACCTATTCTGTTGAATACATCACAAAATAATGCACGTCATGATTTCCCAAAGAGCACCATGAATGCTGAAGACTTCCCTACTGGTCCAAGCTTAAGAATAAGCTCAGCACAGAAGTGTGATCTGCCACAATCCCTCACAAACCCTCACTGGTAAGGGAACAGAAAATGGAACAGAGACTCAAGGTGAAGGCAGAGAAAAGGCCTGAGGAGTTCTCAGGGAGCATTGGAGATACTTTATTTAGAGAAAAACTTTGGAATGATATTAACTAGGAAATTAATGGTGGCAATTCTGGGTTAGGAATTTCAGAGATTCTTCTTTAACTCTTTTTTGGCTTACAAACGTTCTCTTGTTTTTCTGCAACGAACATGAATTTCTTGTTGTTCACAGAGTGGAAAAAAATACCTCTTCCCCACTTTTAAACATTTTTGCACCCCAGAGGGAGTAGCAGCAAGACAGACATTAGCAGCAGCAGTGAGCAGGCCATATGGGTCAGCAGCGAAACACCCAGGCTCTCAGGCAAGTTGATCAGAAGGACAAAGCTCTCCAGGCACAGCTGGCTGGAGAGCTTTCCTTTTGTTTTCTGACTTTGGTGTCCTCTAAGTGCACAGGTGCCTTTGTGACAAAGTCCATGTACTGTCCTGTGCTGGCTTTGCTGGAATAAACCTCCAGACTGCAGGGATTTCAATGTGCTGGAGAAGCAGATCTATAGATATCTCAAGTAAGAGCCCACTCCCCACCCTCTGTGCCTTCAACAACTGTACTGTATTTCCAGACTCAGAAGCCAGTTCCCTGCTAGATGGCTTTAGATACATATGAAGATCATGGTCAAAATATTGCTTTCAGACCCAAAATGTGAAAATCCTTTCTACCCTGGTTTAAACCCTCCAGATTTTCTCCTACTGATGTGATTGGTTCATGTTTGATGCAGAGACATGGTGCACCCAAGGTGGATTTGTATGTAAGGCCTTTGGTGGTGTGATTCCTAATGCTGAAGTATAGAACTATACTAAAACCTGAATCCTAAAACTTGGTTTGAGCTTAGTTTGTTATTTACTACTGGTTATCCTTGAGTAAATCAATAAACTACTCAGCTTCCTCCTCCATAAAATGGGGATTTAACAGTCTCTCCTTCACAAGTAAGTGGAATACGAGGAACTCATTCGCCCAAAGTCCAAGAAAATTCTAAGTATACCCTGAGGGATATTTTATGCTTCATAAGACCCAAACACCTTCATTTTTGAATACCTTCTCCAAATGTCATCAAATATATTAAATCATGGCTACATCGTATAATAAATATAAATGTATATGCAAATAGAAGTAAGTATTCACCATAAACATATTGAGGCTGATTTTTTTATAATTGGGCCTTTGAAATCTAGATGCAACTCGTTTTGCAATCGATTATGGTTTCTTAATGATTATCATACATATTCAAGAATTCTTGTGAAGTGGGGGAAAAATCGCCTACAAATCGTTCTCAAATATAATGAAATTTTTATGAATACTAAATTTAATAATGAATGGAGTTGGCAATAGACAATTTTGATTTTGTTGTTGTCTTTTCATCTTTCAGAGCCAACATAATTTTTCAAGACAAATATCTCTCTTGGCCCCAGAAAAGCATTTAGATATTGAGCTTAGCACATCTAATAGACAAGCTAATAGGTGCTCCTAGAATGTCCCCAGAGAGGTGTGGAAAATATCCCCAGGGATGTTGATTAAAATGCACATTCTCAGACTTTACCTTGAACATGGATGGCAGTGCAGCCCAGGAATCAAGATTTTTAACAAGTTCCCCAGGGGTCCAGGTTGGTTTGCATATCAGCATCCATGAATGAATGCTCTAGGATCCGTGTTCAGGGAAGGCCAGGAGGGCTTCAAGAACTGGAAGGGAATCTGCGGCCAGTCTCCTCTGACATCACAGCATGTCTGCAGACCTTCAGCAGGGCAGAGTGACCTGTAAGATAAACAGTAGTAGCAGCATGTGCACCTTGATGGAATCTGAATTTCATTTTTGTAGAGGCAGCATAAGCAATCTGCATGCTGCATTCAGCTCCCAGATGTTGAGTTCCTTTTTTCAACTGGGAATGAATAATTTATAATTCCATTGTGTTAAATCCAAAATAATAAGCCTGTCTGTTGAAGCAGTGCCGAAGTCCACACTTTGAGGACATACTCATAAATCCTTAAGCACTTTCAAACTAGTTGAAGACAATTTATGAAGTGGCTTTTGAGAAACACTGAGCTGGAGTTTTGCAAAAATGTGAGACATGAAGAGCATCTGCAGCAGAATTATCTGGTGCTTGCCAAAATGCAGACTCCCAGACACCATGTCCAGCCTGAGACAACAAAATGTGAGCAGGTGAAAAACCCAGAAAACTGTATTTTTAATAAGGGTCCCCTGGTGACTTTTGTGCACAGGCAATTATGAGAACTGTGGCTTCCAACTGACAGTTTCGTCTTCAGTACATCTGAGCTGAACCCTGGAGGCAGATTTTCATCCTGAGTTAGCTCTGTTTTCTGAGTAGAGGTGTGGCCTCCACCCAGGGGTCAAGCCTACTTCATGGGCCACATGCATAATTTCAAGGGAAAAGGCCACCTTTGCTCCCTTCCTAGAAAACTCTGAAGGTATAGAAACTTCCAGCTAATCCCCCAGAGAGAGGAAATTTGCCCTAGTACTCTCTGAGGCAGCCCACCCTGTTCCCAAGGATATTCCCCAGATCCTTCCAATGGCAAGAGGCCACCTTTTGCCGTTTGGCTTGGACAGCCTACATTAAGGTCCCCAATTGAGTGAACTTCACCTCACATGTCTTAGCTCACCTCGCCTCAAAGTGCAGCAATTTTCACCTCCCTGGTCAAGATCCTGACTTCTCAAGTGTGATTGGTCTGAAAATTACCTGAAGGCTTGTACCATCCCAAGAGGGAGACTTGTGGACCCAAAGTGATTTATTTTGAAAGATTGGTTGCCTTGCTTAAAGGGTAGCTACCCAGGGAGCAAAGAGCAATTTTCCGGGCAGAAGGAAGGTTTTTGCTACAGAACCCAGAAGGTATTTCTTCACTCCCAAGGGCCACAGCTTTGGGCATAGGGATGCAGATGGGTGGGGCATCTAGAATGAGAAGCACGGAGAGCCAGACTGACTGTGCCATTACAATAATAAAGTATCTCTATGTACAGGTCATTTGCTAGAGCTGAGTCATGATTAAAAGAAAGATAATGGCATTTCTTTAAAGAAATTCTTCTCAAAGAGGAAGGAAATAAAGAAGCCCTTTAGAAAGTGGCTGTCTTGCTACAAACCTATTTGTAAACATCGAAAATTAAGCACTCCACTCTGAGCCAGGAAAGCTGCCAGTGAGACTCTGTCACAGACGGTCAAGGCCCCACCCAAGTGGAAGACTGGCGGACTCAGATGCCCATAGCAGCGGGGCAGGAATGCTCTTCACTTCCACCCTGAAAAACAGACTCTTCTTAACAAGCACCCCTTCTCCTAACTGTATAGACTTTCTACACTTTTGATAGTGATGTGGATACAGACATGGACTCCTCTGTTTTAACAAGTATAAACAATAGTGGTCAGGAGCAGCAGGCCCCTTGCCTCTGTGTTGATGGGTGGCAGGGGGGGCGGGGCCAGGGGTAAGCAGGAGAGCACTGATCCTGCTAAAAAAAAACCAGAATGGCTCCGCCTGGCTCCAGGGGACTGCTGGCACAAGAATGTGGACCGAGTCTTGCCAGAACTTTCCAACTTTCCAAAGAAGCTAAATATTCAGGTTTGCAAGTTACTATCCCCATTTTTAACTATCAGCTCTACTTTAACTTCTAAACACCACAAATAAAATAAGCACAACATCTGCTTTAAAGACTAGAGGCTGAGATAGAGGCTCCAGATGCTCCCCAGGACTCAGGCACTGAGGAACAAAGGGATTGTCGGTGTCCAGCTCTCTTGGTATTCACCAGTAGACTGGGGGCTCTGTCTTGTCTGAGGCACCAAGACTGGTACTGCATTTGAATCACCCAATGCTGGGAAGGGTTAGGGCTCAAGCAGTAAATGTAGGCCCAATATGTGTCCTCCTGATCAGATCCCATAACTGGGACTTTTTGTTGTTGTTTTTGGAGTTTTTTGTTTGTTTGTTCGTTTTTGGTGTGTGTGTTTGTGTGTGGTGTTTGGGATTGAACCCAGGGCCTTGGGCATGCAAGGCAAATACTCTACCAACTATGCTATAACCCCAGCCCGTAAATGGGACTTTCTTTTCCCTTCCTACCAGATACGCAATGACAACCAGAACACTGCCCAAAGAAGCTATCCTTCTCCTTCCTTCTTAGAGACCCTTGAAGACCAAGGGTGTTACCTCCTGTGAGATGACTCACCCAATGATTGAATAACAACTAGTCCCACCTACCCTCCTCCCTCTGGATTATACCAATTATAGAGCAAGGTGACAGGTGCTACAACATGTAGGGAAGCCCAGGAGCACTAGGGGTGAGTTGGGCTAGGGACAATATTCCCAAGGAATCATCAAGGGTCCTGTGTCTCACAGTTACTATCTTGTTTTTAATCTCATACACTCTGAGGTCATTAGGCTTCATCTCCCCATTATACAGAGAGGAAAGTGAAGCTCAGAGAGCTTAGGCAACACATTCAATGTTGGGGAGTCAGAATGAGGCTCAGCAGAACTTGAATTCAGGCCTCCCCAAAGCTGTATTTTTCTATACCCAGAGCCTCATTCAAGTCCACAAGAAACTAAAAAATGAAGTTCTGTTCTATAAGCCTTGTTTAGAAAATGAAATGTGAAGTTCTGCAGAGGCTTAAGTGTGCACTTAAACACACTTATGTCTTCCACGATGTTTTGTTAATTAAAGAAAGACAGGTATAAAAGAAGGGAAGGTAGAGGTGCTGCCCTCTGTGGCTGGATGTGCAGGTTTCAGCTTGGGCTTCCCCAAATGCAGCTGCAGAGGCAAGCATTCAGGAGCAAGCAGGTTATTTCAAAGGAAATTCCAGGAAGCCCCACTAGGAGTGCGCAGGGAGGAGAAGGAAGCTGAGAAAGGCATATTCATGAGCAGGTGTCCACTGCACCCAGCCCCCAGGCAGCCCCTGGGAGACAGAGGACACATTTCAGAGCCAGGAGAAAGCTTTGAGCTTCTTTATGTAGAATAGAAGAGAGGAAGAGGGAGGGGTCAGAGGAAGACAGAGAAGGAGGACCTCCTAGCTATCTAGGCACACAAACCCTAGAAATTATTCCAAACAAAACAGTAAGGGAATCCAGGTCACAAGCTGGCCGAGGCCATCGCGACGTATAAAAGTCGAGTCTATCGCCCCTCTCTCACACACTGCTTAGGTCATTTAAGAAAAGCTTTTGTGAACTTTGAAGAACCCAAGGTGGTTATCTGGTCCATCTTTCAAGCCACCAGCACCTCTGAAATTCCTGGCCCCAAGACTCTCCAGTGGCCATACATGGGCAAAGGCTTGGGTTCCCACACAGCAAGTTAGTGTCAAAATCAAGGTCCCAAGGCACAGGGAACCAATGTCACTGACAGCAGTTGAGCCTTATGTGAGCAGCTGAGACAGTAATATCCTTCCTTAGATACTCAGAGGAGCCTGTTTAAAAAGCAACATCAAGCCAGTACGATGCTGAAGATAACTTTGCGTGACTTGCGTTTTTGCTCATTTATTTTCAAGGAATATCTGTAATAACATGGTACTACAAGCCATTTCTCATCTCTTCCCTCTACCTGCGATCTTTTCTCTCTTGTGGCTAAATAGTGGCTCCTTCCAAGAACTGCTCATTTCCTTCCTTCTTTTGAAATCTCTCAGGTCAGAGTGAAAAGATGAACTCCGTACTTGCATGATTATTTGGGTCCCTGCTTTGGGGTATCCCAAACGATATGTTTCAGGTGTCATGGGCAGGAGTAATACAAGAAATTAGAAACTAGCTAAAGGATAAAGGACTGGTGAAGGGACTTAAAGCAGTCCCCTAAGATGACCAGGAGACCTGGAGCCTTGCTGCATTCACCACTGCATGCCAACACCTAGAATAACTCCTGGCACATAGTATACCCTCGGCACACTCTGCCCCCAAATCAACTTGCAGTGCAGGTAATGAGAGTGAACTTCACTCTGCAAACTCAGCCTGGGAGGGGACCCCTGGCACCCAGCACCTTTCCCCCTCACACCCAGAACTCTCTCCCTGAATACAGACATTCAGGCGTGTCCAGGAGTCACGCTCATGCC
Source organism: Marmota flaviventris (assembly GCF_047511675.1). Taxonomy (NCBI): domain Eukaryota; kingdom Metazoa; phylum Chordata; class Mammalia; order Rodentia; family Sciuridae; genus Marmota; species Marmota flaviventris. Next base: position 18,323,481 of record NC_092501.1, read on the forward strand.
CCACCTATTTCAAGCCCCCCTTCACCCCTGTGCACACACCCACCTCAAGCTGGACACCCAGTGTGAACCCAGGAGGTAAAGGGTTTTTAAATATCTAGACTGTTCTTCCTTTAGCTGGAAATTTCTTAATCGGCCTATCTGCCCTCTCTTCCTTTTTACAGATTAAAAGGCGCACACTCACGCACTAACCAGCCTTGCACAACACAAGCCACAGTCTGATGTGCAACATTGGGCAGAATAAGGTATGAAACCCAGGAGTTTGTCACCTCTATAAATGCACAAATTCCCAAAGGCTCGACATTTAAAGAACATTCCAGACCTAAAACATTTTTAGTCCATTTAGACTAAAATTAAAACTTTGGGGTGACTAGACACTTGTGTTTGGTTGTCTTTCATCCTTTCCAAACCTCTGAGACACCAGAGGTCGTACATGGGGAAGTGGTTTATTCGCGTTTTCATGACAAAATAATGATAAAACCAAGACCAAGAAGAACTGACAAATGAAGAAATTAAATGAACCTTTAAACTATACCTCACTGCTTCAGGAAGCAGGACCAAACTGGTCAGGGAGGCAGATGTCTCACTACATTTTTATTTTAAACAGTCTATACATAAATCACTGTGCTTAATCTATGCTGCAAACTCTGGAGAGGACAATGACCACGTCTTATTTCTTGTATCTCCAGAGCTCTACTCACTGCCTGGCTTAGAGTAGACAATTAGTGAAAAGGGGTAAATTAATAGAATCTACCTGAACCAAGCAAGGAACTAGGTAGGGGCCTTCTAAGTACTAGATGCTGAATGACATGGTTTGTATGAATTATTACACTCAGTCTCTGTATCAGCTCTCTGATAAGCATCAACCATCATCATTTGCAGATGAGAAAGAAGATTCAACAGAAGATTAACAGGGCTTAACCCAGATGAGAGGGACAGCAAAGACCATGGATACTTCTTCCAAATAATCACTGTGTTGTAAAAATGTTCTGACTTCATGGGGCATTACAGCCTACATAGTGCTCCTAGCTACAAAAGCATTTGGTGCTTTATGCAATTTGGAATATTAAATAATTAGAAGTTGTAGTGGTCCATCAAAATGCACCTAGGCCAAAGAATAATGGAGAGTGCATTTGACAAATGGTAGTTCAGCCAGAGGTGCTCGAGGTGGGAGAGAGCTGTCAGGCACACTTGCTCTTTGAATAAGGATCCTAGCGCAGTGCCGGACGCCCCTGCACATGAATTATGGCTCAAGCAAGAAACACAACAAAGCAATTTGCCTCTGTAACTAATTCCTCTTGTCTGTAGCGCTGAAGGAGCAATACTTTAGCAGGCAGTGAGCTGGGTAATTGGAAATAAGGGCAACTCTCTGAGCAGGCTGGGGAAGGTTGAGGAAGGCTGGTTTTTATCAACCTAGGGGCTATTTTTTATAATCAGTGTCTATGTGCAAAAAATAAAAATAAAAGAAATAAATAAATACAGAAGGACAACTAAGCAAGCCTTCTTCATCTACCATCACAGGAAAATTCTTGTTCCCTTTTAATACTACCTTGAAACTCTATCAAATAATAGTGAAAACTGGACTCTTTGGCCTTGGAAGGAGCCTTGGAGGTAGATTATTGAACTAACATTTCTGCAGATTGAGCAAAATGTTGCCAAAATCAATGTTCTTTCCAATATAGATGGAGAGGCGACAAGACCAGGACTTTTCTGTAAGCACTTTTGTCTTCTGATTGCTAAGCCAGAGACCCAAGCTCCACTTTGCTATTGCAGCCACTCCTGCTAACTGGAAACGCTGGCAGATCTATGTACCCGGAGATCCAAGAGATCATCTACAAATACACACATATACACACAGTCTCTCTCTCTCTCCTACCAAACTCAGCCCCACTCCATGTATTGTCCCTCACTGTAATAGTATCAAGCCATCCCATGCATGGCTTGGAAAATATCCTGGCACACCCCCAACAAGGATCTGCATTTATCACCAAGGCAGTGTCTGATTTCCCATTTCACCAACTGATTTCTGTGGCCACAGATTTTTAAGTATAACATTTTTTAATGGCAAAATTACAGGCTGGAGTCTTCCCTTTGACAACTAAAGGAAAATCAGTCCTGGAATCAGGATCTTTTTCCTTTTAGAGATTTTACAAACGAGACAACAATTTAGGCACAACCTTTCAAACTGAATATAACGTAGAAAGATGGAGAATGGTTCATTCATCAAATCTTTGGGTCATAAACGTGATGTTTACTCTGGAGAAACCCTTTACAAAACTGCTAAGAGTGAAGGGAAAGACTCCAAGAGCAAACTCAAGACACAAAACCACTCTGTACATTGGTGGAGAAAGGAACTGGCCCTTCCTGGGGGAAACCCTGCAAAGGAAGAGGAAAGAAGAGAAATGGAGGGTGCTGGAGGAAAGGAAGGGTAGTGTAAGTGGGGCACTGAGGTGGTCGGGTAACCATTCGGTGACTTTGAAACAGGAAAAGGGCCAATGGAAAATTTTAGCACTGATTGCCATTTATTCTTAATACTGCATCAATATTATGACTCCCACTTCAGACACTTCCAGTGGCTTCCTGTTGTTTCCAGGATGCAATTCCAAAGCCTCGGCCTGCTGTCTAAGGCCTCCCCATTCCAGGTTGGCTCCAGCCACATCCCAGCTCCATAGCTAGTACCCCATGAATGAGGAACTGCAGGCAGGGCCATCAGGGCGGGCAGGGGTCCTGCTCTTGTGCAGACCCCCTCCCTCTGCAACCTCTTGGTGCCTCACCTTCTTCCAGGGTCAAATGCAAGAGTTATGCCAGCTGACCTCTGAAGCTCTTACTTCTCAATGCTCCAGGACCAGAAGTGACTTCTCATGGACATTCTATTCCCATCAGCATCTGCTCTGATATTTTGCTTCTCCCTTATCATGAAATCTGCACTTTTGCTCACTTAAATGGCCTTCTTCTGCTTTCCCTGCCTCTCCTTGAAACCTACCCACCCTTTGAATTCCAGCGGGAATCACACCACCTCAAAACCCCTCAGTGTGACAGTGTCACAGTGTACAAGCATTGGGTCCTTCGAGAACTGCTATGGCACTTACCATCTGTTCTATCCAGTTCCTTGCTGCTTTGACCATCGCTCAATTCTTTCTCATGGGAATGTCCTGCTCCTCATTCAGGTCGTAAATCCTCTGAAGCCTGCAACCATTTTTATTTGTATTGTTACTACTATTTTGCTATCACCAACAAACTCTGGTATGATTCTGAGCGCCAAATAAATACTGAATAAACAACGAACAAAGTAAGTCATCTGACCTCTCCCTCTACCAGGCTCGTAGTTTTGGGCTCAGAGCCACAGGCTGCCTTGAACTTAGAGGCCCAAAGTTTTCCGGAACTCCACCTGCTGGAGAAACGCTTTGTTGCTTTCTCGCTGCGCCTGTTTATCTCAGATCCAGAGCAGCAAGAGGACCTGTGCCAGCACAGGGCACGCATTTACTTCTGTGCACGTTAAGTGAATGAGCACACATGCAGATCACCACTTCAAACACCATGAAAGGTACATCATGTGGCTACCACAGCTGGAGTCTGTGCCTGGCCTATTTTGAGGGTCAAAGCAAACACTGGGTGGGTGTCTTGGCATCATCCACCCATTTGGGAAGCCATAGTCTGCCGCAGGAAGTGAGCTCCTTGGAAACAGAGCCTCATTTGCCACTGTATCTCCCACACCAGCAAGAGTTCCAGGCACAGACGGGTACTCGATGTGTGAGGTGAAGAACTGAATAAATTAGCAAGCGGATCCGAGGATGCTGAGAACCCTGGAGAGGTCCTCAGCCTTCTCGCTGACAGCCTGAAGCTCTCGTCAGATGGCAACTTCTGAAGAACCAGGACTGGGATGCGAAGGTGCAGCCCTGGAGGAGGCTGGTTATCTGCCCTCCCTTCCCTCATTAGCAAAATGCCACTGATGATTCCTGTCTTGCAGGACCAGGAATTGTAGGCACTTCCTCATGAATGGCCCATGCTGAGCAGCAGCCTGTGCTGGCTCTGAGCCCCTGGTGTTCAACACCTTCAAAAAGATGGCGGGTGACCTTGCAGCTCCCGGGCAACATCATGTGTGTCAATCTGAAAAGGGTCCCCTCACATCTGGAAAGGGTCACCCCAGCCCATCACAGCCCCTTCCGCTGGAGGAATGCATGGCCCTTCAGGTATAAGAGGACACACGCTGCCAGACAGTTTCTGGATCACCTTGTACCTGATCCTCCTCTGCCCAGCACCACCATACCTATGGGTGGCTGGCCAAAGTGAGCGGACAGAGTGTGGCCTTCATTTAGGCCAAAGCAAGGACCGTGGCTCAGCTCTAAGCCTCTGACTCAGTGCACAGAAGGCACAGGCACACTTGAAGCATTTAGGAGAATCTGGGTAGAGTGGTATGGTGATTGTAAGCTTGGACACTGGAGCCAGACAACTTGGGATCGACACCTGCTTCCACCACCACAAGATGTGTGACCACAGGCAAGTGGCCTAGCCTCCTTGTATTATTCTCCCCATAATGTAATGCCCTCAGATACCTGAAGATTGTGCCAGGTCACAAATACTCAAAGTGAAGGGTAGATTAACTTCACTTAGCCATTAGGGCTGAGTACTACTAAAGTTGTCTGAAAATTAAATAAGATGTAATATTTAGCCTTCTATGCCATCTATCACCATGTAATAGACCACCCAAAAGTTAGTGTGTTAAAACAGTAGTCATTTATTTGCTCATGATTTTGCAGTCTGGCCAGGGTATGACAAGTCTTTATTCTGTCTGATATCAGCAGGTGTAGTTCTTTTAGGCCAGAGAATCAAAGACACTTTCAGCCACAGGTCTGATATCCAAGATGGAAAAGGCTGGAAAGACTTGGGGCTGCCTTAGTCTCTTTCTTCACGGTCCCTCACCGCCCAAGTAGCCAGACTCCTTTGCATGGTTTCCAAAAAAGTAGGTGCAGAAGCTGCCAGTTCTCTTAAGCACTGGCTGGAAAATGGCAGAGTCTAATCCACTGCATTTTTTTTTGGGGGGGGGGAGTTTTTTTATTATTAGTTTCTCAAGACAATACAATGATCTTGACATATCATACATTTGATTCAAATGGGGTATGAATTCTTATTTTTCCACGTGTACAGATTGCAGGATCACATTGGTTATTCAGCCATGTTAATACATACAGCCATACTAGTGTCTGTTGTATTCTGCTGCCCTTCCGATCCCCCCTCCCCTCCCATCACCTCTCTCTACCCAAACTACTGTGACACATTTCTCTCTCTTTTTTTTTTCTTCCCCATCACACCATCATATATGTAATTTTGTATAACAATGAGGGTCTCCTTCCATCTTCTGGGCAATTCCCCTTCTCCCTCCCATTCCCTCCCACCTCTCTCCCTGTTTAGTGGTAATCTTCTTCTCATGTTCTTCCTCCCTACTCTGTTTTAAGTCACCCCCCTTATATCAAAGAAGACATTCGGCATTTGTTTTTTAGGGATTGACTAACTTCGCTTAGCATAATCTGCTCTAATGCCATCCATTTCCCTGCAAATGCCATGATTTTGTTATTTTTTAGTGCTGAGTTATATTTTATTGTGTATAAATGCCACATTTTTTTATCCATTCATCTATTGAAGGGCATCTAGGTTGGTTCCACAGTCTAGCTATTTTGAATTGTGTTGCTATGAACATTGATGTAGCTGTGTCCCTGTAGTATGCTCTTTTTAGGTCTTTTGGGTATAGTCTGAGAAGGGGAATAGCTGGGTCAAATGGTGGTTCCATTCCCAGCTTTCCAAGGAATCTCCATACTGCTTTCCAAATTGGCTGAACCAATTTGCAATCCCACCAGCAATGTTAAAGTGTACCTATTTCCCCACATCCCCGCCAGCACTTGTTATTGTTTGACTTCATAATGGCTGCCATTCTTACTGGAGTGAGATGGTATCTTAGAGTGGTTTTAATTTGCATTTCTCTGATTGCTAGAGATGGTGAGCCTATAGCACAAGAGTTAAAATCAAGAATCAACAAATGGGACATTTTCAAAGTAAAGAATTTTTTTCTCAGCAAGAGAAATAATAAGTGAGGTAAATAGGGAGCCTACATCTTGGGAACAAATTTTTACCCCTCACACTTCAGATAGAGTGCTAATCTCCAGAGTATACAAAGAACTCAAAAAATTAAACAACAAGAAAACAAATAACCCAATCAACAAATGGGCCAAGGATCTGAACAGACACTTCTCAGAGGAGGATATACAATCAATCAACAAATACACGAAAAAAAAAAAAATCCACTGCATTTTATTGGTCAAAGCAAGTCCAAGGCCAGTCCAGATTCCAGGGAGGGAAAACAGACTTGACCCCTCAATAGGAGGAGTGGCCAAAGCAGCGAAGGAGGGCTGGAATCACTGGACACTGCATTTGATGAAAGTCTACCACAGTACCATGGGGTCATTACCACAAGGAAAACCTCAGAGTTGGAACACTTCCATCCAGGCTTTTGACCTGAACTCTCTCGAGTGGTTACAGGCTGAACATATAGCACCAGGCTACAGTGAGCTGGCTGCAAACACCAGGACCAACCATCATTTACAATCTGTGTCACATTGAGCATGTCACCTTACAGTTACAATGTCCCCTTGCTCTCATGTGGAAGGAATGTTCATACCAGCAGATCACACTTAGACGCCTTGGCATCCAGATATAAACTTTTCAGGAATGAATGAATTCTAACATGATTTGTTGTGTGGATGAACAAAGGACTTAGATAAATGAATTAGTTAATGAGCTGGAAAAAATAATAATTAACTTCTCTCCAGGGCTGATGGATCCATACCCAGAAGAACAATTTACACCAAAGACCAGTGGCTAAAGTTGAATGCCTCTGAGTCCCATGACCCCTTTACCAGCCATGTGACCTTGAACAAGGTTAGTATCTTGTACATAGTAAATACTCAATAAATACTTAGGAAGTTCATGAATTTTTATAGTGCTGGGAATTGAACACAGGGGTGTCTATCACTGAGCTACATTCCTATTTTTTTTTTTTTTAAAGACAAGTTCTCTCAAATTTACCAGGACTAGCCTCAAACTTGTAATCCTCCTGCCTCAGCCTCCTGAGTCACTGGGATTACAGGTGTTTGCCATCATGTCTGGCTAAAGTTCATGAATTCTAAAATATGTGTTAAATGGTTAAATAAATGAATCAGTAGATGAATAAAAATCTATATCAGGGCTGGGGTTATAGCTCAATGTTAGAGCACTTGCCTTCCTAGCACGTGTGGGGCATAGGATTTGATCCTTGGCACCACATAAAAATAAAGAAAATAAAGGTATTATGTCCATCGACAACTAAAAATATTTTTTAAAAAGAACAACTATATCAACAATAACAATCTCTCTCTCCCTCCCTTCCTCCTCACTCCTTTCCTTCTACCCTCCCTCCCTCCCTTTCTCTTTCATTTCCTCCTCGTTGGTAGTCCTCAGGTGCCAAATGCTAGCCCTTGCTTGGGGTAAATGGTGACTGCCTCAGTTCACAGTGTTCCAGCATTCCTGAGGCCCAGGCTCGCCAAGCCAAAGAAGCCAGCATTTCTGTTCACATCCAAACCCCCTTTCCTCCTCACCTTGAAGTGTGAGACTAAGAGGAGTCATCACTGCAAACATGGAAATAAAGACAGAACTAGGCCAAAGTCATGAAGAACATCAGCAAGTTAGTCACCTTGGGAAACTTCTGATCTTATTTCTGGCGCAACTAGTTCATACAGAAGCTGAAGGAATTTGTTCAACATGGGAAATTAAGAGGTTTCAAAGCAGAACCTGTGAACCACCTAGGGAGGTGGTGAAAATACCCACTCCTGGGTCCCACCCCCCGGATCCACTGAATCAGAACCCCCGGGGGCCAGGAAGTCTACATTGCTAACAGGTTTTTTTTCCACCTCCAGGGATTCCGCTGTACCCTCTGGGTTGACAACCTCTGTCCTGGAGGCCAAGAATGAGGTTTGCTCACCTGGAAAGATATCACACCCTGGGGTGGTGTGAATACAGGCACGAACACGGCAGCACAGGTGTTCTCCCAGCTGCTACAGGGGTCCTGGGAGATGAGTTCAGAGAGCTTCCCTCCTAATCACACCTGGCCTCCCTCCGCAGGAGATAACGACCTGACCTTTTCTCGGTGCCAGAACCCCTAGATGAACCCAGACACCTACCACTTTCAGGCACGTGAAGCTAAAGATGTAAACCCCAAGAAAATTAATTTGTCTTAAGTTATAAGGCTCTTACAAACACAAATTTCTATCAATAACTCATTCTCTACCCATTCTTCTTGCTGTCCTGGGTAACTAATTAGAAAAAGGAAAAATGTCAAATGTGGACTATGATTTCAAGTTTCAGGCATCTACCGTCTTGTTCCTTCCATTAGAGAAGTTTCTTGGCAAGTCTTGGTGTCCCTACATTATTCCCTTGTGCACAAGGAATAAGCTTCCACTAGATTTTCCGTGGGTACCCTGTGGAAATTCCAGCAAACCAGGACATTCGCCTCAGGAGCCACTCCTTAACTCAAAAATTCAGTTTCCCACTTACCCGCCATCCTTCCAGTCGCTGCCGTCTGGGCCAGTCATCTCTCCGTCTGATATTAAACTCAGGCGGAAAGCATATTGGTCAAAAGTGGCTCTCTTTTTTCTTCCCTTGTCAGGAGGACATAACGGCTCAGCTTTTGAAATGTTCCCCAACTTGAAAAATGGGACACATAAACTCAGCACCCAGGGAAATGAAATTTGCCTTCGTGCAGATTTAGCCATTTTTTACAGTTTGTGGGAAGAATAAAATATATATATTGAATTTCATACAATTTTTATCATGTCATAAAGTGAAAAGCCATTTTCCATCTATAAGAGGAACTCCAGCAGCTTCGGAGCCCCTGAAAGAAGATAGAAGGCAAGGAGCTGGGAAGAGGGGTGGAAATTCCCTGTGTTACCCGTCGCCTGGGTATGTCACCATTTCTTAGCAAAAGAGGATCATGAGAGCAGACCATGACACGTAAGAAGGCAGCCCCTTGCTTCCTTCAGAAACCACGTGATTAGGTTGGGACTTTTCCTATCCTGTGATGATCACTTGGGTATGTGAACTGATAGGATTTCTTTGCCCAGGGTTCCTGTGGCTTCATAAACTGAGCCAGGTTCCAGGGAGAAGGACCAGAGCTCTCAGCCTTGGGGCCATGCTCTGCTGGCCTGGGCTGGAAGCTTTGAAAATGCCCTCATGCTGTGTGTATGTACCAGTTTCTATGGCAATGGAAGTTAAGATTTGTAGGGACGTGTCAAGTCCCTACAGGCAGGGAAGACAATCCGCTGCCTGGTGGCTGCCAAGAAATGTTTTCTCCCGTACCCTGCCATGGCTTCTGATAATCACTGATAACTTAATCTAACAGTCATGCCTCTGCTCCTCAAGTACATCCCACAAAGTCCAGTTTCTATCAAACTACTTTTGTTTCCAAACAAGACTATCTCACAGTGCAGCAGGCTGCAAAGACAGCACTATCTAACTCATGATTCTCTTCTAATAAGTTATCCCCCCACCATCATTAGTTACCATTAGTAAGAACCTATCGTGTGCCAAACGCTGATGTAGGCATTCAACATGCACAGTTTCATTTTTCAAACAGGCTTATGGATCGGTGTTATAACCCCCATTTTATAGAAGATGTAACTGAGGGCCAAGGAAGCTAAGGGTCATGCCAGACATTCTACAGATGTAGTTGTTGGAGCCAAGACTTTACCAAAACTGTTCTGACTTTCCATCATATACTACTGCCCAGCTTGCATAACAGGGTGCCTTGATCTTTCTACTTAGAAAACGTAACTTTTCAAAATTCTTGTGTTGTTTTCAAGCTTCCCCTCCCTGCCATAAACTATCAGACCTCCTTAGGACATTGAATTCCATGTTTTAGTTCTTTCTTGACCCACCCCTTTCTGAACCATCTTAACTTGTCCACCTTTCTCACTAGAGCCTAGAGTTAATTAAAGCAATAGCAGTTTTCAAGTTGGAGGTGCCTCACACAGAACTTTTGGGTCACATTTATTCTGACAATTATCTTTGGGGTTTCAGTCTTCTCGAGGCAGCAGTTGTGAGGGGGGAAAAAACGAAGAATTATGGGCATAAGAACTGAAATAAATTGTCTGGAATAATTAAACAATCTGATGTATCAAGAGGTAGTGGAAATAATAGGACCCCATCTTATAAAACACTTTAAAGCCATGGATGAAAAATTCCCGCTGAACATGATAATTCAATGCTAATCTATCATTGGGGATGAAGGCCCACATCCCAAGCTAATGATCACAGCAAATAGGCTGCCTCCTGAGAAAATTTCACATCGGCAAACTTGATTATTGCATTTTTCAGGCATTAACGTGCAAAAGGCCTGAGAGATATTGCAGCCATCTCTCAGCTAAGAAGTTCAAATGACAGAGTTTGAGCTAGCCAAGGAAGCTAAGGGGCATGCCAGACATTCTACAGATGTAGTTATTGGAGCTACATCTCTATCTCCAAATGCTTTTCATAAAGTCTGCCTTTCTCTGGGCCACGAGTTTGTTAGTCCGTTCTCTTTTTACTGGGCTTTTTGTTTTTTTCTTTTGTTGACAGGTTGGCTTCCATTGATCAGGCTCAGCATGTGTCCTTCTGGATTAAGGCAGTGATCCCAGTGCCACCCACCCCCCACCCCCGAGAAACCACACACTGCTAGAAATAAAAGCAGAAGCCAGAAGTTATCCAGTGGCTTGGGACACTCAGGTGTGCCAACTTTTGAATTCCTGATACACAAGGAATGAGCCCACATCAGCAGCAATTTCATCCCGAGAACCATTATTATCTTGTCAGAGGCATTAAGTGTTCAAGTGAAACTCAGAATCCTTGCTGTGTTTCCAGGGCACAGCGCATTCTGATCCCATCCCCATCTTCCCAATTCTTCTTCCACATCATAGAAAGAAGTACTTTGCATTGATGTGATAATGACTAACTTTTATTGAACATTACGGTGTGCCAGGCACTGAGTACAAAGTCTTTCATTTTATCTTGAATTATGTGCAGTTGTAAATGAGAAAACTGAAACACAGAGAAACGTGCCCAGCATCACACCGTTTCTTTGGAAGAGTCGAATTTTTGAGCCAAAGAGTGTCTGACCCCAGATGCTGAGCTCTTGACTGTCTCTCCCACCACCAGGACACAAAGACCTGTACTAGACAATTACCCCAATTTTGATGGACCTTCAAGGCCCTGCTCAAACCCCACTGCTTCATGACATCTTCTCTGACCATGAGGCCCCAGCAAACTCTCTCTCTGATCTCCTCAACCGTCTGCTGTCACCACACTGACCTTGGCATTGCCCTTCGCTCCCTCCTGACATATGACAGTGAAGAGGAGTGGAAAGAATTGCTCTTGAATCCACAGATGTGTGTTCCACACCCACTCTGGGCATTTCCACCTATGCACTATCCATTCATTCAACCATAAAATAGTCATTAAGCATCTAATGGGTGCTTTACTCTGGGGTCTCAGTGCTGAGTTCATCACAGAGCAGCTCCAGGTTCCCATAGGACTCATGTGGATCTTGGACCAGTGACCTCATCTCTTTAAGCCAATCTCATGTGCTCTGCTCATAATAGCCCAAAAGTATAAAAACACACCATAGAGGTCTGGCCTATATTAGGAGTAATAGATGCTCAGCAAATGGGGCTCCTCTAACTGCTATTCTAACTATTAAGTTTTCCTAGTATCAGTAAACTAGCTTATGAATACCCCTGCATTCAGTAGTCACTGCTCAACTAGAATCCAAAGAGTACTTAACCAGAGTCAGGAGTCACAGTTCCATGAGAAAATACTGAATGGCCTAAGAGGATGAGCCCCCATGTCCCTTGTTCTGTGTGTGTGTGTGTGTGTGTGTGTGTGTGTGTGTCCATCCCCGTGGCAGAATCAGGATCTGGTGAGCACAAAGAGACTCTCCAAGATGTATCTGCAGTAGTGGGGCTTCTATGGCTCAGGCTGGAGCTGCTCCTCCTTATGGGCAGGGCTACCCAGAAGACAAAGTCCTGGGGCTGGGCTACGAGCACCCCCCCAAGCCATCCCTTGGTTGGTATTTTTTAAATTGTGCTCTAAAGGGATCTGGCTCTCAGAACCCCAAACAGGAACTAACTCTAATAAAATTCCATCCCCCTTGCATTCACCTTCCATGACACCTCGGCTCCTTGCAGCCATGGCTAAATACAGGAGAAGAGCGTAGCTGTCCAGGCCCCTGGCTCAGACTCCAGCTTTGCTTTGCTCCCTCTGCTTGAGACTGAAGAACCAACGGCCACCCTGGGGCTGGTCATCTCACAACACAGCTCCCTAAAGAAGAGGGGAAGGAGGCAGGGCGTTCATTTTAGACTCATCCCCACCACCAGCCAGCGTGATCTACCTGTATGGGGAGGATAAGGCCCCAATCCTTTCACAAGCCAGCCCTGCCTTTCCCGAGCTGGCCCCTGCCTTCCTTTCTAGGACTGGTTCCTGCCAGTTCCCCTCCCCTCGCACTCTGAATCCAGTCATCCCAAACCTCTCGCCACTTCTCAGATACACCGTGCTGCTCCTGTCCCATGCATCTGCCATTCTCCTTTGTGGTCTTGCCCACCTGGTGAATCCCCTGTCCATTCAAGCTAACCCCATTCCCCTTCCTCATTCACACCATCCCTGTCCTATCTTTCTACAATGGCTCCTACCACCCCAAAGGACAGTTATGTGGGCAAAGAAAAGGGTGACCCAGGAGACGTCGAGTGCCACCCAGCAGCTAACACAGCAAGGGACACAGGCGTGAGCTTGCTCTGTTGTTGGGTAAGCTGCTTTTTCCCGATAGACTATAAGAAAATTGAAGGCAAAGATATTTTCTATTTTTCACCACAGTATCCTTGGTGTCTGGAGGTTTTGTGACTGCCTCCAGACTGTTTATAAATTTAAATACAACTCACAAACAGTTGACAACTGAATGACCAATGACTACTGTAAAAGTGTCCAAGGAAGATTTCCTGTAGTAAGACCAGCAACAGAGCTTTCTGTGGCTTCATCATCGAGCTCAGTCTAGGAGGACTGCTTTTAAGGTCATCTTTCAGGGCTGGAAATAATAGAAAGAGGAGGAGAAAAAGGAGATGATCTCACTTACTGAAGTAAATTGCAAAAAAAGGCAAGAGATGCAAGAGATAAGAAAGCGATATAAAGATTATAGCACTGTCGTGGAGAATTCCATCCAAGCAAACTTACTACTTTGCTCTCCTGGCTTGATGGGCAGTTATCATTTATATACCCAGGCTTCATCATTCTAATTATCTTTAAAGGTGATAAGTTGTTTTAATCAACCTGACTTATTCTTTTTTCCCCACATCTGATAAAGTCATAAGCTAGAAGGCAGTTTTGTTCAATTCCTCTATTTGGTTGATATATGATGCTCTCTTCCAAGTTTTTCTCTTGAGAGCATCCCTTTTTTATTACTTTTCTTCTCAGTTCTTATAATGAAAGTTTTGCAAAGCATGACTACTGTTTTTATTCCTGATCTAAAAGGGAGATGGTACAAAATAGGAAAAGGAAGGGTATAACTGATTGTTTTTAGCAAAATATTGTGCCCTTAAAGAAAGAATATCATGCAAAATATCAAAGCCAGGGGTCTTTGCAATTATAGTAAGAGTGTCTAACGATTACACTAAAAGCCTCTATCAACTGTGGGAAGGTGCTAAAGAGAGATAAAATCAAACGAGGCAGCAACCTGCCTTTCCTCACTTAGATGCACTGTCTTCTGCTGCTTTATGGATTACTGACTTTTTTATGAAAACTGTATCCCTATCTGTGTTTGGTACTGTGCTAGCTACACTGTCAGCACACAATAAAGTTTTATCATGATTAATAGTAATAATAATCATGCAGCGTGAGAAAGTTTCAATTAATTTCCCATAGCAGTATTTACCCATTTCTTTCCACCTTCCCTGAAGTTGATAAAAAGAAAAGGCTTTCATTTACACACACGTGGGCCGTGCCTCAACTAGCCTTTTCTTTATATGCCAGATAAACTTCACAGGAATGCAAGGTTCCAGGTAGAAGGTTGGTTGTCACAAATACTTCTCTAACTCTGCCGTGTGTCCTCAAGCAAGTCTTCCAACGTTGCTCAGATGGCTCCCCTTCTTGTCTGCCAAGGTTAGGATACCCCGCTCTGCTTGTCTGCCATGTCAGACAGTGCTGCCTTAGGACCGGTCACACTGCCCGGGGAAATAACTCTGCACTTTATTATTTCTGGTTTTTGTCTTCTCTCTGGAAAGAAATTTGAAACAAGGTGCTGGTCATGTTTGCTGACTGAACGAACCAAACTGAACCAATCATTGGTAGATTTTATCTATTATTCATTCCTAAGGTTGCTTTTATATTGTCACCTTCTCCATGAAGCCTTTGTCACAGGACTACCCTCTATCATACACACACACTCACACCATGCCTTCTGTGTCCCCACAACCCAGTATTTATACTTCAGCATTCATCCTGTCTGTTTCTTCTTTGATAGTAGAAACCATGTTAGATTCCTTTTCAACTACCTTCAGGCAATTCCACCCAGTGGGAACCCAGAACAAATCTCAAAGAGGGTGGCCATGGGGCTGGGGTTGTAGCTCAGTGGTGTAGCGCTTGCCTTGCACACATGGGGCCCTGGGTTCGATCCTCAGTACCACATAAAAATAAATAAATAAAAATAAAGATATTGTGTCCATCTACAACTAATTTTTTTTTCTTAAAAAGAGGGTGGCCATGAAGATACAGAGATTAGTTGTGGAAGACAAAGGATATCACACAGTGTGCCTGATTCCGTGTTGAGGAATCTCTTTAAGCATGCCCTGGAACAGATGACAGAAACCACAGTGGAAGACCAGAGAGGACCAGAAGACAGAGGGAGGGGGTTGGTGTTAGCTGTGGGTCCCTAATTCTCCAGATCTTGAGGAAAAAGGACACTGATGTCTAGGGCTCATGGGCAATGACAGACCTAGAGACTGTTCTTTCTTTTTTTTTTGTATCAGGAATTGACCCAGAGATGCCAAACCACTGAGCCACATCCCCTGCCCCTTTTATATGTTACTTAGAGGCAGGGTCTAGCTAATTTACTTAGGGCCTCTCTAAGTTGCCAAGGCAGCTTTGAACTCGCAATCCTCCTGCCTTAGCCTCCCAAGCCCCTGGGACTACAGGTGTGCACCACCGCTGGCTGCTCATGTTTGATCTTTGATTGTCCCCAAGACAATCATCCTTGACAATGGCCCAAGAGTGTCTCCCACAGACAATGGGAAGATATCACAGTGGAATGATAGAGGCAAGAAAGCCAGAGCAGACATAAGGTCACCAGAACCAGGAAAATTGCTCGGAGCAGAGAAAGCACTGCAAACATCATGGAGAAACAGTCCCTAGTAAACCCAGCTAAGTCCACAGTAGGAGCACACAGTAAATCATCCTCCCAGGTTTGCATGACCTGAAAGTTCTAATAATAATTAATATACTTATTACTTGATTATTAGGACTTGTTTAGCTGCAAGAAATGGAAAATCCAACTCATGATGCCTTAAGATTTTAAAAAGATACTTACTGCTTACATAAAGAGATTTAGACCCAAAATTTCAGAAACATCCAAAATCTGTCTTCCTCTAGTTGCTCTCCTGTAGTATAGCTTTCTCCAAGCAGAAGCAAGGATGGTCATCGAAAGCAGCAGTTTTAGAAGCAGATGACTGAGGAGACCCAAGGAAAAAAGAGGGAGTTTCTTTCCATTTGCTTGAGCAAGAATCCTGAGTTTGAGCTTCATTGTCAACCCCTGAACCAATCAGCATAGTGACATGCATGGAGTACCACCATAGGACAGGTCTCCATCATATGTTAGAAGAAGGGAGAATAGACATGACAAAGTTAAAGTGAGGAAGAGTGGGGAGACAGGCAAACCTGTAGACCCGTCTACCTCACCTTATTAGCAGTCCCCCAGTGTCCCAGACCTAATCTCGAAAGAGCAGTTAGTGTCATGCTGTTTCTTGACACTAAGCAGAAGTGCAGCAAGACTGTGAAGAATATCCTCACCCCTGCTCCTCCTTGTGTTGGAGAGAACAATTTTCTCTGAAACTAGGGTGACTTTAATTTCGTAGTCACTGTGTTTGAGAAATTTTATGAGCCAAGGTCAGAGTATTTTAACAGTAAAAATTGCACAGAAAGAGTTTTTTTAAAAGTCTCTATTTGCAGATGATGTCATCCTAAAGTCCAAAAGAAGCATGGGTAAAACTACTTCAAATAAGAGAACCTACTAAAATGGCTGAATATGAAGTTAACCTGCTTTGTCAGCTATTAAGCTCTTGGTCTTCAGCTCCAAGCCCATCCTTCTGTACTCAGCTTTGTGATGCAGAAGCGGGGGGTCCCTGAGTGGCTTCAGTCGTAGGGGGTCCTGCAGGGAGACTGGAGACAGAGGAACAGGAGGAACTTGCTTCTTCCTGTTGGCTGCCTGCCTGCTCCCTGTTCCTGCAAATATCTCTAAGAATAATTCCTCACTCAGTCCAGCAGCAACAGCAGAATCCAGCCTTTAGTTTCTCTAAGAATGACAGAGCCAGCCTCAATGCACACCCTTCAAGGACACCAGCCCCCATTCCTCAAAGTCCTTTCCTCAAAGGTCTGGTTCCCACAGGCCCTTCCTCTGAGCTTATAGACTCCAGCACCAGCCAAACATCTTCCTCCTCAATGTCCAAGTTCCATCTCCTCCGGGACCCTCCTCAGACTTCCAAAATCAATAACTCCCTCTGCTTCCTAGCCCTGGGTGTGGAAGCTGCTCCTGCAGTTTATTTTTTCCTCTGTGAAACATGAGTGTTCTCTTTTCACCTTTTCAGTTACCCACTTTACACCGGTTAATAATGCAATCTATTAAATAATCTGTGTTAGAATACATGGTGCTATTTCTGTCTTCTGACTGGACCCTGATTAACCTACATGTGATTTAACATACACAAAATAACCAATCAGAAGATATCAGGAAAGAGAAAACCTCATTCACAAAGGTAAAAAAATAAAAACTCAGACAAAATACCTAGGCATTAAACTAACAATGAATGTGTGCAGCCTATATGAGAAAAACTGCAAACTACTCCTGGAAACATCAAAATAATTTGAACCATTAGGAAGACCCATTTTTAGTTTAAAAGCTCAATGTCATTAGGATGTCAATTTCGCCATATTAACTTATGCTTACAGAGCTCCCTATGGAGTTCTATTGGGATTTATCATTTTCTGGAGCTAAATGTGTTGATAATAAAGTTTACACGGAAAAATTAAAAAGCAAGAATAACACTGGGTGGGGTCATACTGGATAGTAAAAAATATTAAAGCCCCTGTGGGCAAAAAAACTGTCCAGTTATTTCACTGGTAAGCAGGCAGACAAGTGGTCCAGAATAGGGAACCAAAAATAGACCTAAGCAGATATGGCAATTTAATATATAATGAGGCAGTAAGTATCTCAAACACAAGAGAACAGATCAAGTTTTAATAAATGAGACTACTGGATGACCATATGGAAAAATCCCCAAGTAGATTTATTCTTCATATCATACATCAGGATAAATTCCAAATGGATTAGAGATTTTAAACTTAAAAAAAAACTGAGGACAATCTGTCCTAGCTATGACTTAAAATCCAGAAGCAATAAAAGATTATATATTTAAACATATATATATATGTGTGTGTGTGTTTATATATATATATGTTTGAGGACATTACAAAAACTTTTCGCCACAAAAATTAAAAATTTACAAAGTCACAAGAAAATATCAAGCAAGCAAAACTATTGCAATGAATAGAACAAAGAACTAATAACCCAACTATGC
This sequence comes from Marmota flaviventris, assembly GCF_047511675.1. Lineage (NCBI taxonomy): Eukaryota > Metazoa > Chordata > Mammalia > Rodentia > Sciuridae > Marmota > Marmota flaviventris. The sequence goes on from NC_092501.1 coordinate 18,341,366, forward strand.
AAAGATTTCCTAATGAAGGAAAAAAGACTAACAACCAAATTTAAATAAGAACTGACAGTTCAAAAGATTCAGTGACCTTTTAATTAAATAAAAACTTAGTCAACCTTGCTCAAAGACAGACCAAATTAAAACTATATGTGACAAAAGATTCAAATCTAGAGTGTAAAAAGAATTTCCAAAATCTTCAAGGAGACCTAAACATATATATCATAATAGAAGTTGTTCAAATGATTATGAAAAGGTGTTCAACATCATTAGTCACCAAAAAAATGCAAATATAAATCATAATGAGACATCCCTACATCCCCACAAGCATGGTTACTATTCTTAAAAGACAAATAAGGAAAAAGTGTTGGCAAGAATATGGATCAACAACTCAGGTTGCTGGTGAGATGTGAATTCATACAACCATGTGAAAAAATTCTTTGGCAATGTCAACTAAAGCTAAACATGTGGCTACACCATGACCAAGAAATTATTTTAAATGCATACCCATGATAAGTAAATGCAAATATCCAAAAAAATATATGAACATAAAGGTTTATATGAGCATTATTCAAGAGTCCCCCAAATTGAAAAAATATCTGCCAACAGAATTAATGTGTAATAATTTATTTATCCATACAGTAAAAACTATATGGTAGTAAAAAGTAACCAGCATGCTATATATAATCAATATGGATGAATCTTTAAGATACTATGTCAAATGAAAGAAGCCAGAAATAAGAATGCACACTGATTCACTTATATGAGGAAAAAAAACAGCTATAGTTCTGGATTCAGAATATTATTACTTCTGGCAGCAATATTAACTGAGAAGGAGCAGAAAGGTGACTTCTGGGTCCTGAAAATATTTTCTACCTTGGTAATTATAATAGTTACATTATATATAGATATAGATGCCAAAGGTTTACAGAAAATATAAATGTATCAAACTTTATACTTATATTAGTTCACTATGCACACTTGCATGTTAGACCACAATGAAGAGTACAAAAAAATTAGACTGAAATATAAATATTCATTTATTAAACTGGCAAAAATCCAAGTCTGGCAAAATTATGTTGGAGCAGCTACGTGAAACAGGCATTCATACACTGCTGGCATAACTTGTAAGAAGCGGAATTCGGCAGTGTTTATATAACCACAAGTGCTCAGATCCTCTCACCTAGCATTTACACAAAATGGTGGAAAAACACAAAATGGTGTATGTTTAAGATAATTATTGGGACTTTTTTAAAATAAAGATCAGAGATTGGAAACAAAGCCAAAGTTTATAAGGTGGATGCTTGTTGAACAAACAATTCAAACTCCACATGATGTAGGTTCGTGTAGTATTAGCAAGGATATACAATAACCATCTGGTTACATCCCTCAGTGACAAAAAGTGAAGAATAGAATATCCTTTAGTATATGTGACTTGAAGTCAGAGGAGGTTGAGGGAGTTGGTTTAAAGATAGGTTTCCAATTTCTGATACTCACTTTGCCCATACTTGAGTTCTACTTTCCTTCCCCCGATATGGCTAGACTATGGCTGCTTTGACCAACAGAATATGGTAAAAATGACTGAGCCCATCCTCAGGGGAGACTGGCAGCCTGCACCTTACTCTCTTAGATCCCTGAATCACCTTGTAAGAAGTTCTTCTTACCCTGCTAGAGACACCATGGCACAGAAAGGCACTGAGGCTACTTGGTCAGGAGAGCCCAGCTAAAGCCCAGTGTCCAGCCATTCTGTACAGCATGAGGCACATGAGTGAGCTGCTTTGGATGCTCCTGGCAGCCCAGGCCAGCGGAGCCAGCACATGAATATGACTGACACATGGAGTGGAGGAAATGCACACAGTAGTAATCTGGTATTGACATCTTTAAAATGATTACATGTTTTGTAGTAAATGATTGATGTCATTAGGGGACAATGTTGAGTTTAAAAGAGGATAAATCAAAAAAGTTAAAAGACCCAGTAAAGTTCAATTTGAATGGAAAATAACAGTATGTTCTCCTATTTTATTGTTTCTAAAAATACATATTTCCTATTTCAGACCACTGAAAAGGCCTAGCAGCATCAACAACCACGAAGCAATGAGAAACCCAGTGCTGGACTGTGCTCTCTGAACATCATTTCCCACAGAGAGACACCAGGATCCCACACAGGAATGACTGATTCCAAGTCTGGAACTGAAGATACATGAATCTGAGCTGTCCAGGGCCAAGAAAGCCAGGAAGTTATGGAAGACAAATAGGGTCATGCTAAAAAGTCACAGGATCCAAGTCAAAGGCACATGCTGGCCCAAGATGACATAATGTGAGAAATAAATTATGACTGCCATGGATTAAAACACATCAAATATAGTCGTGTGCTACATAACATTTCAGTCAACAGCAGACTACATTTGCAAAGGTGGATCCCTAAGATTATAATGGAGCTGAAACATTCCCATCACCTTGTGATGTCACAGCACAACCCATTCCACACATTGATGGTGATGCTGGGGTAAATAAACCCACCACACTGCCAATTGTAAAAAGCATAGCACATGCAACCATGAGCAGGACATAATACTTGATGATGATAATGAGCAACTGTGCTACCTGTTGATGTACCTACTGTACTATACTTTTAGTCAGTATCTTAGAGCAGTCTCCTACTTGTAAAACAAATGTTTTCTGTAGAAGCGCACGCTCTGAAATGCCTGCAGCAGACTCACACACCTGGTATTTACCACATCTCTTGACTACATCAAGAAGCTACATGAAGTGATTGACCTAGACTCTGTAGGTTTGTTTAAGTACATTCTGTGGTGTTCCCACAATGACAAAATTACCTATTGACGCATTTTTCAGACTATATCCTTGTTAAGTGATGTATCACTTATATAAAAATTCATGAGTCAATCATGATACTAAAAATAAATAAAGAAATCTCAATCGTCACCACTGGAGGTTGCAAAGGCACCAACTTATTGTTCCAAAATTTGGTACCACGCGAAAAACAAACATTTATCCTACCTTACCTATATAAATTCTATTTCAGAGTATTCACAATAAGGGCAGGGGGCACTAGAGAAGAACAGAGTTACCTTAGATTAGATAGAGGGAAGTGAATGAAAGGGAGGGGAGGAAATGTGGGAATAGAAAGGATAGTAGTACAAAACAGACATTATTATTTTATGTGTATATGTGACTGCATGACCAATGTGATTCCACAACACTCACTTTCTGAGTGTATACTCATAAAAATGAGAAACTATACCCCATCTATGTCTGATATATCAAAGTGCACAAGTGCATTTTACTGTCATGTATAATTAATTAAAACAAATTTTTAAAATTTTTTAAGAAAGAAAAGATTGCTAAGGACAAGTTCTTCTTTACAAAAAAAACCTAGTTAATAAAGAAGGAGTAGGGCAATTATTATAATGCCATTTGGCAATGCCACTGAAATCATCGATTGGTCAATAACTATGAGTGAATGCTAAGAATCACTAGCTGAAAGCTTGGAGAATATTTTAATGGATATTAAAATCAGGCTGTTTCCCTTTAAACATAATTTAAACATAAATTCACTTTTGAAACACTAAAAGAGCAATGAACCACACATCATGTAACTCACAGTGCATTACAACACAAAACATAGAGTTCCACCATAAACATCTGAAATGTTCCTGTCTTTAAAGAAAAACTGAACCTGAATCTTCTTGATCTCTCCATACAGCAGCAAGATAACTGGAAACATCAAGAATAGAGTAACAAGTTAAAGGACATAATGAAAAAGTAGTCAATCACACCCAGAATGTGGAGTTTTTCACAAGCCAAATGTACTTGTACCTCAAATAAATAAGATAGAATGAAAACCCAAAAATAATGTGTCATATGCTAGTTCTATTTCTACCTTCCAAGCATTTACAGTGTCCAGGCATTCCCTTTCTCCACGTGCTTGCCAACACCTGTTACCTTTCATCTTTTTTTTTTAAGCTGCAGATGAACACAATATCTTTACTTATTCATTTATTTTTTACATGGTGCTGAGGTCCAAACCCAGTGCCTCATATTTGTGAGGCAAGCGCTTTACTACTGAGCCCCAGCCCTCTTTCATCTTTTTGGTAAAAGTTATGCTTTCTAGTGTGAGTGACATCTCATTGTGGCTTCCTTTTGTATTTCCCTAATGATTAATGATGCTGAGCATTTTTTTATGAACCTGTAATGTGGTCTATATGTACAGTGGAATACCATTCAGCCTTAAAAAAGAAAATCTCGGTCATTAGAGACAACATGGATGAATCTAGAAGACATTATACTTATTTTTAAATATAAGCCATCATTACTTACCTAGTATAATTCTTAAAAATAACTCAGGCACAGAAAGAAACATAGCATGATCTCATTTATATATGTGCAATCTAAGAAGAGTTGGATTTGAAGAAGTGCAAAGTAGAATGGAGGTAGCAGAGGTTGGGTAGGGAAGGAGAGAAAAAAATGGTCTAGGGCAAAAATTCAGCCAGATGGAAAGAGCAAGTTTTGAGATCACTTGAACATCAGGGTGACCACCATCAATAATAATATATTGTATACTTCAAAATAATTAAAAGAGTAAATTTCAAAGGTATCACCACAAAAACTGTCAAGTAATTGAGGTGATAGACATGTTAATTAGCTTGATTTAATCACTTCACATTATATTCAGGTACAAAATATCACATTGTACTCTATAGATGTAACGTGCTAATGATTTGTCAATTAAAATGATTTTTTTTAATTTTTAAGGAGAGAGACTGATAAAGACAAAAAAGCAAATATAATATGTAGGACTAGGGGTATAGCACAGTGGTAGAGTATTTGCCTAGCAAATCTGAAGCCCAGTACCACAAAAAAAAAAATTCAAAATACAATATGTGGACCTTGTTTAAATCCTACACAACTAACTGTAAAACTATGAAAGAAAAAGTGCTTTGAGTTTATCAGTTTCTTAACTAACGAAGTCAAAGTTAAATATTTACCTACCCTATGACCCAGAAATTCCACCCCTAATTATTTACACAAAAGAAATAAAAACATTCCCACAAAAAGACGTGTTTGTAAAGTTCACAGAAATTTTATTCATAATAGCCAAGGTGGTGGGGGGTGGGTAGAACAAATGTCCATCAACAGGCGAATGGCTAGACATGGAGTAGTGTTCTTAAACATAAAGGAATAAACTGTTAATATATTCAATGTGAATGGATCATGTGCAGATATAATTATGATAAGTGAAAGAATCCAAACACAAAACAATATTCCGATTCCATTTGCATGAAGTTCTACAATAGGCAGATCCCATCTATGTTGGGGGAAAGTCAGTAATAGCACTCAATAAGAGGTTGACTGGGAAAGAGTCTAAGAGGATTTTCTAAGGTGATGCAAATTTGGATCACAAACCTGCATGCATTTGTCAAAACTAACTGAAATGTACACTTGGAATTTTCACAAGTTACTCTAGGTAAATTTTACCTTTAAAAAAATAGAATAGAAATAAATACTGAACTGTGATCAACGGGTTCTCTTTTCATATTGATAAGAGTTAACAACTCTGAAACCACTTTCTGTGTACTCTAGGCTTGAGAAATTAAGCAAATAGTTTGAGACTAAAAGAGGCAACTTTCTCAGTAGCAGAGTGTGACGTGCAAACATGGAAAGGGGAACTGCTAGAACGCATCAGATGGGGAGTGACAGTAACAGGAGCAGTAAGCACAGTCAGCACCTCAGCCTTGGCTTCTAAACACTGTTCCCCACTAAAAAGAATGAGAACCCCTTTAACCAGCTGATTCCAGAACTAGAACAAGGAAAGCACAGGGCATCCTGGGATATCTTATTGATCCAGAAGTTAAGGAAGTGCTCAGAGAACAATAAGGCATAGAAAAAGATCTCAGGACCTGGCTCAACAGGACTCCCACGGGCCAAATCTGGGAAAACCTGAACATCAAAAACAAATGGTAAAGGGTGGGGGCTGTAGCCCACTGGTAGAGCACTTCCCTCGCAGGTGTGAGACCATGGGTTTGATCCTCAACACCATATAAAATAAATAAGTAAACAAATAAAGATATTGTGTTCATCTACAACTAAAAAAAAAAAATTTCTTGGAAAATTGGGAATGGAACCACCATTTGACCCAGCTATCCCACTGGGTCTATACCCAAAGGACTTAAAAACAGCATACTACAGGGACACAGCCACATCAATGTTTATAGCAGCACAATTCACAATAGCTAAACTGTGGAACCAAACTAAAATCAATAGATGAATGGATTTTAAAAATGTGGCATATATACACAATGGAATATTACTCAGCAATAAAAGAGAATAAAATCATGGCATTTGCAGGTAAATGGATGGAGTTGGAGAATATCATGCTAAGTGAAGTTAGCCAATCCCAAAAAACAAATGCTGAATGTTTTCTCTGATATAAGGAGACTGATTCATAGTGGGATAGGGAGCAGGAGCATGGGAAGAAGAGACGAACTCTAGATAGGGCAGAGGAGTTGGAGGGGAAGGGAGGGAGCATGGGGTAATTAATGATGGTGGAATGTGATGATCATTATTATCTAAAGTACAGGTCTGAAGACATGAATTGGTGTGAATATACTTTGTATACAACCAGAGATATGAAAAATTGTGCTCTATATGTGTAATAAGAATTGTAATGCATTCCGCTGTCATATATAAATAAAAAAAGAAAAAATGATAATTGATGAAAATACATTAAGTAAAATAGAAATCTGCAGGTTATACTGTTATAAAAAGTGATAAATAAATAGGAAAAGAGATTATTGTTTATAGTAGCATAAATATCTAAATATATATATGTAAACATATATATATAAACAGAGAATAAAGTTAGAAAATCACAATGGATACTGAAACTTGTGAATGAAATTTTAATGAGAACCAGGATATTTACATAGTCTCTAAAAGCACTACACTATTAGCTAAAGTTAATAGTAGAACTGGAGAAACCACAGTGACCAAAAGCTCAAAGACATTACCAATAATACCTCTGGATGGGAGGCACTGAGATCAACACAACTTGACATCTTTGGTATTTCTGTTGAAAAGACAAAACAATCAAATAATAATAAAACTTCAAGCAAGCTGAATTAAAAGACACTCTACAAAATAGCTGACTCTGAAAAATGGCACTGTCAAGAAAGACAAAGGTGCAATAACCCAACAAATAACCCAATCAATAAATGGGCAAAGGAACTGAACAGAAGAAGAAATACAGTCGATCAACAAATATATGAAAAATGATCAACATCTCTACCAGTTAGAAAAATGCAAATTAAAACCCACAGAGATTCCATCTCACTCCAGTCAGAAAGGCAATATAGAGAATACAAGTAACAATAAATGCTGGTGAGGAGGTGGGGAAAAGGTACACTCATACATTGCTGGTGGGACTATAAATTGGTGCAACCACTCTGAAAAGCAGTGTGGAGATTCCTCAGAAAATTTAGTTGTAACTACCATTTGCCCAGTTATCCCACTCCTCAGATTATACTAAAGGACTTAAAATCAGTACACTACAATGACACTGCCAGATCAATGTTTATAGCAGCTCAATTCACAATAGCTAAATATGGAATCAGCCTAAGTGCTCTTTGACAGATGAATGGATAAAAAAAAAAAATGTGGTATGTTTACACAATGGAATACTACTCAACCTTAAAGAAGAATGAAATTATGGCATCTGCTGATCAAAGGATAGAGCCGGAGACTCTGATTCTTGGTAAAATAAGCCAATCCCAAAGAACCAAAGGCCGAATGTTTTCTCTGATGTGGATGCTAAATCACAATAAGAGGGAAGGTAGGAAAGATTAGATAAAGGGGAATGAAGGCAAGGGAGGGACAAGGGGAATAGGAAATAGAGTAGAATGAATCAACATTACTTTCTGACCACTAAAGGGAAGGTCAGGAAGAAGATGCCAGAGCAGCTCTGAGAGTCCCCGAGCTGCAAAGATGTCAGGGCTGGGAGGAGCAGGAAGCGTCCATCTTAACCTGAGCATTCCTTACTTTTTGTGTGCACTTCACTTTATAAAATTTAGCGTCAATGGAACCCAAAGATAAGAGCAATTCCACATGGGTGCACTAGGCTTTTATGTAAGTAGCATCCCTGAGATTTCACATCTCTGTTCCCCAAATCCCATGGGTTCACTCCCCATGAACTTCATCTGGGACCAGGAGGAGCTGCTGGGTGGGGAGGCTGCATGGTATGGGGTGAAGCCCCAGGCCACCCTCGGTCCCCGCTCCCTCACCCTCTCTCCTCTTTCTTGTGCTTCATCTTCCTTTCTCCACTGTAACACACCTAATGAAAAAATGTGTATTTACTGACATTTTTTTTAACAAAACCTACAGAACCCAGGACAATGCACTATCTATATTCTTTGCTGATAAATTACCTATTGAATAATGCATTTAGCTCAGAACCAGAGATGATAATAAAACATCAATTTCCATTTTCTTAGATTTGATAAAATCTGACGAAGGGTAGATGATTCCAAGATGGTCAGCAGACAGAATCCTAATAACCTTTTATAAGTACGAAGTCATGAATTGACGCCCAGTAAGGGTTTTCTCCCTCAGTGCTCTTCCTACAAGTTGCTGCTCATCCACTGGCTCGCTCTGAGCTCTTTCTCCGCCTCCTGAGCCAACTGGCTTGATCTCTGCACCTACCAGTGGTCTCAGGCTGTGGGCGTGTGTAGTTATTAAATGTGTCTCTGTCTTGGTCCTCAGTCGGCCCATATTCCTTGATGGATCTGATGCCATCAGCTGGCACTGAGGAGAGGATGAGAGAGAGGGAAGTAAGTTTAGGAAGAGAAATTGAGAAGGAAGAGAAGGAAGGGAGAGGAAATGAGAAAATGGAGTGGGAGGGAAGGAGAGGGAGTGAGGAGGTGGGGGATTGGGAGAGGAAGGAAATGCTTATTATGGGTCCCGAATGTCAGAAAGTGTCCTGGGTATTACAAAAGAATTAGTCTAGATCTTGTTCATAAGGACTTCTCAAAGCAATTGAGAAAAGGGAAAACCAGTGAACACAGAATCCTGCGTATTTTCAGAGCTAGCCCAGAGTCAGGGGCCACTTGGTCTACCTCCTTGTGCACTACTGAGGAGACTGAAGTCCTGCCTCAGGTCACACGCTTGGTCAGTCAAAGCAGGGATTATTGCCACCACATCCTAACTTTCACCAGGAGAAAAGAGGAGGATACCATGAATCAGTGTGAGAAATTCAGAGAAAACTCTCCAAAGGCAACAGGCTCCTCCCCTTTAGATCATCTTCCTCTTTGAAGAGAAAAAAATATGGATGGTTTGGAGAAGGGACAGGCCAACCTGTCTCAGTGAGATACAGGGGAGGATGGCACCCGGGGGTGGCATATGAGTCTTTTCAAGAACATATGTGGTTGGCCTCCTGTGACCTCTGCCTTGAGAGAGACCTGAGTATCTGCTCTTGTACTCTATCCCAGGGGCACACAGGACACAGGAAGCCTGGTCAGGACAAATGACAGGAAGCAGATCCCAGGAGGAAAGGGGAAATATAAGCCCAATCCTTCAGGCTGGTCACTAAGGAACCCCCTGATGGACATGTCCTGCTCCTGGCCCTTAAAACATTACACGTGGATGAACACCATTATGAATGACAACAAGATGATCAGCAAACATCTTATTTTGTTTCTACTATAAAATGGTAAGTACAGCCTGAATTCCAAATCTGGGAGACCTGGAGCCACTTACAAACCCATATCACAGGGCAATGTCAATGTCATGAGCCTTAAGGAACAATCTCTAAGCCAATACATCAGGAGAGAGTTTGGTGGAGGACATGGAATAGAACTATCATTTTAGGAAGTACATCAGTAACAAAATTTCCTATATTGAGAAAAGAGATTGTTCATGTATTTTTAAAATAGATGATGTTGGCACCTCAATCACAGTGGTATTGCATCCCACCAAATGATCTTTTAAAAGGAATCTAATCGTTTTATTATAAAATGCCAATATCTACAACTTGTTAGAAAATTTATTTTTGTTACTATTTAATCACACCAAGACAGATTTTAGAAATCTTCTCAAACTTGTGAAGTCTTTTGCTTACAGATGCTCTAACGGAACTTTGAACGGGTTTTGAACAATAGCTAGGACAAAATTGGACTTCCTAATAATAAATTGAATAGAGCAAAATCTAAGTATTTGGCTAATTCAGGCAAATTTATGTGAGAGTTCCTTGTACTATTCTTGTGATCTTGTCAGTTTTAGATAAAATTGTTTAAAGTTCTGAGTCAAAAAAGAATTTTTTAACAAATCAGGGATAAGAAAATAGATGGGGTTATATGATATTAAGCAATCCCTAGGCATGGCCTGGTGGTTGGTTGTTAAGTCTTTGCTAGAGGTTCTTGCTGAATTATTTGTGGGTCATTTGACATAATGTCTGAGATTTGCTTTAAAATATCCACATGTTATGGTTTTGATCTTAAAGGTTCCCTGAAGGCTCACATGCTAAAGGCTTGTCACCAGCCTGAGGCCCTATGGGTGGCAGGGGAAACCAGGAAGCGGGGATTGTTGGAGAAATAGGTCATTGCCTATCCTTTAAGGGGATACTGGAAAGCCAGCTCCTCCTTCTCTCTCTCTCTCTCTCTCTCTCTCTCTCTCTCTCTCTCTCTCTCCTCCACTAGATGCTTCCACCTTGATACTCTGCCTTGCCACAGACCCAAAGGCAATGGCAACAAGCAAACATGGACTTAAAACTCTGAAAGTATAATCCAAAATAAACATTTTCCTCATTTTAAGTTGTTTATCTCAGGTATCTTGTCACATCAACAGAAAACTAACACATTCAATAAGGATACAGAGAGGATAGATAAAAGAAGAATGCTGAATGCTAATAACTGATAGATCTGACTGAGGAGTACATCAATCAATGATTCTCTTCACTGCTGCATAAAATTTAAGTTTTCCATTTAAAAATAAAAGGTTGCCAGACACATGAGAAGTGGATTCTCCATTAGTTAAGGAGAAAGAAACTTGCAGCTTAGATCCAAGTTCCCACTCCAGTGTGTCCACTGTGACTTCACTACACAGCCTGGGCAGGTGACATGCACTGGACTGAACCTGGATATCTGCAAAGCAGGGTAAGAAAATGGCCTGTGTCACTGTCAGGGATATTAGTGGGTGTGGTAGCCATGTATGACGATGAAGTTCAAGTTCCACTGAGAAAGCAGGGCCTGGCTAAGTGCCCATGCCACTTAGCAGTGTTGCCCCTGTGCTCAGCCAGATGGCTCACTGGCCAGCTGAGACACCAGTCTTCACAGTCCTCTGTAAGAGGACTGTATTCCATATACACATTTTTTGCCTTTCCAGGTAATTTTTTAGCTGAAGAAAACATAAGGGGGGGGTGGTAGGAGGGGGAACTAGGATAAACCTGCCTTGTCGCAGAGAAAATATTTATAACAAGGGTTTTTCCTTCTCAGGAAGAAACTGCTTTCCAAATGCAATGATGAGTTTCCTGAGAGTCATTTGCAATGCTCAGGGCTCCAGAGCTGGTCCCTCTTCCCCTGTCTCTCTGCTCGCCCCCTCCACAGGCTGATTAACTTTCTCTGCTGAGTGTGGATACATTGGTCCATGGCAGAGCTCACCCCCGCAGTGCACAAGGTCCTCTCAGTCTTCTGAATGGGAAAGGGAGACGTCCACTTAAGGTGAGGTTCACTGAGCCCAGGTCCAGCAGACACCATCCAGCTGGCAGGGGAGGCCTTTCGAGTGGCTTGGGATAAGGAGCAGATAACCTCAGGGAGCCCTGGCCTTGTGTGTGCCTGTGTGGGTCATGCACAGAAGCTCTGCACACGTGCAAGTGTGAGGCAAACAAAACAAAGACGGGAACCCTGAAGTCTCCCTGGGGAGGCTGAGGACTAGACATCTTGCTGCTGCAAATCCTGGGACACCACCCACCTTTCAGACTACTGCTGGCCCAGCCAAGGAATCCAGATTGGGTGGGAAGAATGACTCTTGCCCAGAATGGAAAGGGCCCCACCCCAGAGCCCTTAAAAATAAAAATAAATAAATAACTGTAGAGATGCAGGAGCTGCCTTGTAATAAAAATAGTGATGATCATCCATCATTCCCTGGGGGCAAAGAGTGCATTATTCCTTTAATTTTCCTAAAAAATGCTACGTTGTATACTTTATCTCTACTTTTTATTATAGTATATTATTGTGTTATATGTTGTATGTTACAGATTACATTATAAAATCATTTAGATTCTTTTATTATCTCCATGTGAGAAACCTGAAGATCAAGTGACTCCCTGCAGCCACAAAATAAGTGGGAAATGGAATTTGAACCCAAACAAGCAGGAGTCTTAAGTCCCTGCCGTTAAGCTCAGGGCTGCACTGTGACCAGTTCACAGGAACCAAGCCCAAACCTGAATAGCAATGGCCCCAGGTACCACCTCCAGCTCCAGGAATGGAAGACTCAGTCGGGCAAGTCTGGCATTCAGAAGGAAAAATGCAGACCTGGGGTCTGAGTACAAGAATAAGATCCAGGCTCTTAAGAAAACCTCCAGGTACAGAGCCAGGGGGCTGGAAACAAGGACATCTGACCTCTAGGGACAGATGTCCAGGGCTGTCATTGAAACATAATTTTTGCTGAAACTGAGGAGAAAAAAAAAATGTTGGAAAGTCTGTTAAAGATTAAATAGGATAGGAGAAATAACTTCTAAAGTTTTACAGCAAAAGAGAATTACTATGGTTGACAACCATTAATAGTATATTGCCAAATAGCTAGTAGAGAGGATTTTGAATGTTCCCAGTGCAAAGAAACGATGAACGTCTGTGGTGATGAATATGCCAATTCTCCTGATCTGACCATTATATGCACGTATATATGTATACATGTATTGGAATGTCACACTCCACCCCAGTAAATATGTTCAATCACTGTATGTTGATTTAAAGTAAAAATATAAAGAAAAGTTAAATAGGAGCCAATCTAGGTGGGGATGACTGAATTCAATTGACAGTTGGGGGGAAAGAGCAGTCACAGTGGGCTAGGGGGGGCACTCAGTGGATCCCTGAGGGTAGGTGAGATTAGAACAGGAGAAAGGGAGCAGCAAACACCTTCTAGGGGTCGCCAGGATAAACAGAGCAGAGCTGAGCTGAATATTCCTCCTTTGGCATCAAGTGAGTTTCTGGTTTTCCTTCTCTCTGAGATAAAACCTCTGTGAACAGGGCCCTTTCCTGGGTGTGGCATTTTACAAGGTAGACAGCACACAGTCACCCTTCCCATGTCACTCCTGTGGTTGCCCAGTGAGGACAGGCAACACCAGGACCACTTTATCGAGCACAGATCCTAAGCTCGTAGAGACCGGTGTGAGGTGAGTGCTTTACTCCAGAAAGACCAAATCAGTTTCAAATCTAGGTCTTCAGAGACCTTAAACTGTGCTGCTAATAACTCGGTTTTGAAATTCTCAGCCTCCAGAATTATAAGGAAATAAATGTCTGTTCTTTAAAAATCACCTAGTGTATAGCAGCACAGAACAGAGCGAGACGGGAATTAGAAGAGTTGTAACAAGTGTCCTGACCTAATCTAGGAAGTAATAAAAGGCTCTGCAAGGAAGTGACAAGTAAGCTATCTGAAAGATGACTAGGAACTAATAAAAGAAAGAGCAGCTTAAAAGCCAGTCCCAGAATAGTAGCCCATGGGGACAAGGTCATGGGGCTGGAGGGAGCTGTGAAAGGTCAGCAGAGCAGGAAGCTGTTGAGCAGGCGAGAGCCAGTTGAGTGCCACTGGAGAGGAGGCAGGGCCAGATGGGATGGGGCCTTCATCCTAGGGTCACAGGAACTCAACTGATGCACGATTAGAACGGCACTTTAAGTGTCAATGTGGCTGCTGTATACATAAAGAATCACGTGAGAATAAAAGTGGAAACAATATTTAGAAAATAAGGGCAGCAGAATTGGTGGGAAGTAAGGGTGGTTTCTAGTTAGATATGGGCAGGGATGCAGAGGTTGATGGATTCCAGAGATAGAGAGGAGGCATTATCAACCCAAGAACATTTCCCAGCAAGGAAGACAGATCCCATGTGGCACTCCTCCTGGTCATCCAACCCTTTGTGGGAGTTTCTGGTACAACTTCTGGGTTTCATGAAAGAGAAAACTGGCAACATTGAGGTGATCCTAATGACTCAAGATTATTCAGCTGAGAGAAGAACCCAAGTCTCCAACCCCCAGCCCACCGCCCTTGATACCTGGTACACCTCCCAGACCTTAGGTTAGTCTTTCCATGAAATAAAACTCCACTTTATTAATACATCTACACAGCTCATTTTCCAAAAGTCCTTGAAGACCTGGTTTGGATGTAAGGTGTCCCAAAAGCTCATGTGAGAGACAATGCAAGAAGGCTTAGAGGTGAATTTGGGGTTATAAGAGTCTTAACCCTATCAATGAATTAATTCCCTGACAGGGCTTAACTGAGCGGTAACTGAAGGCAGGTATGATGTGGCTGGAGGAGGTGAGCATTGAGCGTCATGCCTTTGGGGTATATGTTTTGAATCTGGTGACTGAAGTCTCTCTGTCTCTCTCTGCTCCCTGGTGTGGTGTCTTGAGCTGCTCTTCTCTACCACACTCTTATGCCATGATGTTCCGCCTCACCTCGAGCACCAAGAAACAGAGCCAGTTGTCTAAGGACTAAGGCCTCTGAAACTGTGAGCCTCAAAATAAACATTTTTTCCTCTTTTGGTTGTAGTGATGAAAAAGCTGACCAAAACACCTAGCTTCCCTGGATCTCTGTAAGCCACTATATTAGTTTTTTCTTGCTGTCATAATGAATTGCCATAACCTTAGTGGTTTACAATGATAAAAATCAGGAGATTCAAGATGACAAATTAGAGGTTGCATTTCCAGTTGCCCCATGTATTGGGATGGAAACAGCAGGAATACTGTTTCTCAGCAAGGTGGATGAATGAGGGAATTTACTGAAATTCAATATTTTACAGTCAGAGTCTCTTAGAGACTCAGAAATTTGGGTATTTTGAACAAAGAACAAGAAAGAGTACATTGAAGCCAGTTGTGCCTATAGTGCTGGTTCACCAAAGAAGTTAGGGATAACACAGAAAGAAAAACACAACAGACAAATTTGACCCAGAAAACCCTGCAGAACAGAATAGCAGCTGAACGTAGCTGATTCAGAGGCTGACCATTGAATTGTTGTTTGAAAAGTGGTCTGTTTCTCAACTGGAAAGTGGAGAGCTGAGGGGGAGAGCCATCTTGAGGAGGCCATGCTGCAGTTTATATTTGAAGAGACCAGGAAATCATAGCAAATATTGCCATACGATCCCAACTAACACACACTATGTGGCCTAGGGTGTATCTAGCAGAACATAAGTAAAATAGACACAGGGAGATTTCAAGTCAGAGATTCAGAGGGAAATGCAATTTGCTGTCCCTTTGAATCTGGAAGCTGAGGTGACCAGCTGAAGAGTGTCAGGAAATTGAACAGGTATGCATAAATACACTTAGGGACTAAGTCTAAGAAGGGCCATATTCAAGGGCAGCAGAGGGTGAGAGACCTGTGGAGGGCTAGCTCCCCTTCCCCAGAATTAGAATTCTCAGGAGGATCTTGACTCCCAGTCAAGATCAGCATCTTCTCAGCACTAGCGGTGTGTTGATCTTCTCTCTCCAGAGCACATACACATTCCAGCCACCAGAACTCCACACATGGAACTCTGCGGCAGCCCCCCACCCTGGGGGTGCATCAATTTGATCTGTCCAGACAAAACTACAATCAGCAGTACTTCCCATTTCATCCTACCTTATACTGGTGAGAAGGGAAGTTAAAAACTATTTCAACCCCCTTCAGTTGTAGGCCACTCATCTGGCAGCTCAGTGAGCAATGCAAAAAGGGCACTGGGTGTAACAATCTCTAGCCATCTCTAAGGGGTACTTAGCTCACAAAGTAATAGAAAGAAGGACAGTCAGGTGTACACAGTAATTATCTATCTTACTCAATAGTTTCAACCAACTCAGTAGAGAAAATTCCTTCATCATTAAGAATCTTTCCTCGTGTGTGTGTGTTCTTGCTGTGCTGATTGTTTCATGGCCAGATATACATCTACATATTTATTTCTCTTTTTCTCATTTTTAGCATTTTTGACTGTTATTTTTCTTTGTCTTGTCTTTTGAGGATTAGGGCTTTTGTTTATTTTTGTTTTATTTGTTTATCTTCTCTTTCTCTCCTTTCTTATGCCTCTAATAGCCAAATTCTCTTGTTCTCTCTCCCTTTGTTTCTTTCATTTTTTCTCCTCCTTCATTATAGCCACCACTTACTACATCTGTTCTGCTTTTTCTCTACTCACATTTTGAAAATATATACTCTCCTGTTCCTACCTAACACATTTTTTATCTTAATGAATTGTACTTTTGCCATCTTTTAGAACTTTTTGGTTTATATAACTCATGCCTCCAACCACTGTTTCCAAAGATATTGAAATGGATGAAAGATCAAATAAAAAAATTTTAAAAAATGATTATAAGGATCAATGAATTCCAAGAAAAGCAATTGGATGAATTTAAAAAGTCAGTATAGGATACAAATGAGAAATTCAATAAGAAGATAAGATATTGAAAAAGAAACAAACAGAAATTTTGGAAATGAAAGATATAATAAATCAAATAAAATGTTCAGTTGAAAATCTCTAATAGAGTAGACCATGCTGACGACAGAATCTTAGAGCTGGAAGACAAAGTGTTTGGCCCTGAACATTTACACAATATTAAAGAACAGAAAACAGTAACCACAAGCAGAATATACAAGAATTCTAGGGCAACATCAAAAGAACAAATTTTAAAATCATTGAAATCAAAGAGGGTTATGAGATAGGAGATGAATTCAGAAACCCAAATAGACAAGATAAAAAAAAAGAACCTCTCCATAACACTTTATAATTAAAATAAGAATAGAATTTTAAAAGCCTCAAGAGAAAAACATCAGGTCACATTTAGAGACAAACCAATCAGAATTATTTTTGATTTCTCAGCACAAACTCTAAAATCTAGGAAAGCCAGAAAATATGTCTTCCAAAACCCAAAAGAAAATAATTGTCAACCAAAATTGTCATATTGAACAAAGACATACTTCAGAATTTAAAGAGAAACAAGAACCTTCCAAGATAAGCAGAAACAAACAATTCTTAACTATTTTACAGCATACTTAAAGAAATACTACACACAGAACTCAAAAACCCCAGATCTGACAATAGACAACTGTCACTTGAAGTGTGACTAAGCAAATGAGAAATTAAACAGGATCAAATTAAACATTAGAAATAAACCAAAATGACAGAAATTAACAAATATCTCTTCATAATAACATTGAATGCAAATGATCTCAATTCTCCAATTAAAAGACATAGACTGGCAGACTAGATTAAAAAACAAGAGCCAACTCTATGTTGTTTGCAAGAGACTCACCTTATAGGAAAAGACAGCTACAGACCGAGAGAAAAAAAGATGGAAATTGATATACCATACAAGTGGTGCCCAAAACAAGCAGGAGTAGCTACTCTCATATCCAAAAAAGCGTGTTTCAAATCAACATTAATCAAAAAGACAAAAAAATGTCACTTCAAACTGGTAAAGGGAGCAATCCAATGTAGGCTGCTTCCAGAAATAGAAGAAAGGAAATGGATTATCCCCTGGAGTCTCCAAAAGGAAGCAGCTCTGCCTGTAATTTGACGTTAGCCCAGTGAAACTGGTTCCAGATTTCTGACCTCTGAAAATGTAAGAGGATGGATGTGGAGTTTTTCTCCCATTTTGTTGTTGGTGGTAGTGGTGTTGGTAGTGTTGGTGGTGGTGGTGTTGGTGGTGGTGGTGGTGGAGGTGGTGGTAGTGGTATTGGTGGTGGTGGGGGTAGTGCATTATCTGCACCGAATGGTGTGATTCATAATATTACATATTCATACATTCACATGATGTGACAATATAATTTGGCTAATATCATTCCCCAGTATTTCCTCCCTCCCTCCCTGCCAGCCTCCCACCCTCCTATTCCTTTCCTCTATGATCTTTTGGTTTTAGATCCCGCCCATCCCCCTTCTTTTCTTTTTCCTCTCTAGCTTCCACATATGAAAGAAAATGTATTACCCTTGACTTCATGAGTTTGGCTTATTTTGCTAACATAATGTTCCAAATTTCATCCATTTTCCAGAAATTGACATAATTTCATTCTTCTTAACAATTGAATAAAACTCCATTGAATATATATGTATATGTATATATGTCCTACATTCCCCAGGTCCCAGCTCCTTCCTCCAGACTCAAAGTTGACAGTGTAGCATGTTGCTTCCATTGTCTTGCTGCATGCTTCTATAGTCAAATCTCCCTTTGCCTGTCTCTTGTAAGGACACTTATGATTACATTTTAGGACAACCTGGATAATCCAGGATAGTTCTCCATCTGAGGGTTCTTCCACAGTTCCTTTTGCCATTTCAAGTAGCATTCACAGGTTCTAGGGATTATAACTTGGATGCTTTTAAGGATTATAAGCCTATCATAGATTCTGCTTATCTACAGTGAAAGGAAGACAGGATCCACTCCTTCTGGATATGATGATTAAACATCCACTCTTCTTAGAACAACTGGATTATTATTAAAATGACTGGCCTTGACTCAAAAAGAAGAAGAGGAGGAAATAGGAAACAGAAATAGATTGAGAATGAGCCAAGAAGATTAGATTAATGTTGAACCAAAGATTCCTACCCTCTTAGAGACCACGTAACCCTCCATCCTTTGAGAATAATATTAAAACTTTGGAAATCTCCCCCTCAAAATGCCAGACTCCCAACATGCAATGTTAAATGTTTCACAGACTCATTGAAATCCACCAAGGATAAAAACATGCTATGTACCATCAAAGCAGACCTAACAGCATTGGCTGGGTGTCCAGATCACAGTCTTCCCATCTCTGTATCTATTGCTTAGCCCTAAAAGGATTGGTCTTCTGCTGATTCTTGCACTAGGTATCTAGGTTTGTCACAATAACAGGAACTAGCCATCAAGAAAATATCTTTGGGCATCTGCTGAGAATGGGACCCCCTAATAAACCACACACAAAAAAATCTTAACAGAGATTCTGGAAAATCTAGGTTCATGCCATAATTTCCACTTTCATATAATACACGATGAAAATGTACATATTTAAGTGGTTATGAGAATTTTATTTTCAGAATCTATCACATTAGATATACTAAGATGCTTACCTAAGGCAAAAAAGCAACTGTTCATTATAAGAAAAAGGCAGACAACCCAATAGAAAAAGTAGGCAAAGACTTGAAAAGATTGTTCACAAAAGAGAATAACAGAGCTCTATTTCATTAGTTACTCAAGAAGTGCAAAAATTCATGAGATAACACTATATACCACCAAAATGTCTAAGAGAAAAATACAGATAACATCGAAAGTTGGTTAGGATGTGGAGCAAGAGGCATTATCACAATTAGCACAATCGCTTTGGAAAACTGATGATAGCATCAACCACAGCTTAACATGTGCCCTACTATAACCCAATAATTCAAGGGAAAAAATGTGTATATATATTCATCCAAAGAAATGTTTTAAAATGTTCTAACAGCACCATTATTTTTTATTTTTAAAATTATTGTAGATATACATAATGAAATTCACTATCTAAACCACTTATCAGCAATTTTCCAGTAATTGACATAATTTCATGTGTATAATTCAATGGCATTAAGCACATCCTCATTATTATACAACCATCACCACTCCTAATCTTTAGAATTTTTCAAAATCTTCATAAATTGAAACACTATACCCATTAAACAATATCTCCCTATCCTTCCACCTTCAGCCTCTGTCAATTGTGATTCTGCTTTCTGTCTCTGTTTAGCTACACTTGTAGGTATGTCATGTAAGTGGAATCATATAGTATTTGTTCATTTGCTACTGACATTTCACTATGCATAATATCTTCAAGGTCCATCCATGTTATAGCATGTCTCAGATTTCTCTTTGTTTAAGGCTGGATTGTGTTCTGTAACATGCACATGCCACACTTTATTTATCCATTCATCCGCTGATGGACACATTTTTGCTATTGTGTATAATGCTGCTGTGAACATGGATGTATAGATATTTCAGGTCCCTGGTTTTAATTCTTTGGGGTATATGTCCTGCAGTGGATTTTCTAGATTATGTGAAAATTCTTTTTTTAATTTTTGAGGAATCTCAGTACTGTTTTCCATAGAGCCTTCCATGTTTTTTATTTGTTTGTTTGTTTTGTTTTGTTTTGTTTTACACAATGCCTTTATTTTTATGTGGTGCTGAGAATCAAACCTGGGTTCTGCCCGTGCTAGGCGAGCACTCTACCACTGAGCCACAATCCCAGCCCATCCTTCAATTTTTTATATTCTTCCCCAAAAAGCATACATGTTCCAACTTATCAACATCCTGGCCAATGATTGTTATTATCTGAGGGTTTTTTAAAAATATAATAGCCATCCTAACCTGTAAAGTGCTATCTCATTTTGATTTTGATTTGAATTTCCTTAATGATTAGTGATGGCTGAATATCTTTCATGTGCTCATTGGTTATTTGTATACCTTCTTTGGAGAAATGTCTATTCAAATTCTTGACTATTTTCTAGTTGGATTATTCAATTTTTTATATTGAGTTTTATTAATTCTTTACATATTCTAGATGTTAACCCCTTATGTTATTCACAAATATTTTCCCATTCCAGGTATTGCTTTTTTGCTCTGCTAATGTCATTTGATGCTCAAAAGTTTTAGACTTTAATATTGTCAATTTTAACAATTTTATCCTTTGTCACCTATGACTTTGGTGTTGTGACCAAGAAATAATTGACAAATCCAATGTCATGAAGTTTTCCCTATTGTTTTCATCTAAGAGTTTTATGGTTTTAGCTCTTATACTTGTGTTTTTTGTCCCTCATATTATTTTTTAATATAGTGTGAAGTAAAGGCCTGGCTTCATTCTTTTTCATGTGGCTGTCTAGTTTTCCCATCACATTCTTTCTTTTTAATTTTTTGTAGATATTGATGGACCTTTATTTTATTCATTTATTTATATGTGGTGCTGAGAATCAAACCCAGTGCCTCAGACATGCTAGACGAACGCTCTACCATTGAGCCACAACCCCAACCCAAACTTTACTCATTGAATGGTCCTTGGCACCCTTGTCAAAAATCATTTGACCACATATGAAAAAATTTTGTTTCTGGGTTCTCTGTTCTATCCCATAATGCTAACTATTCCCTTATGCCTGTCAGCCTCATTATTTTTAATAGCCCCAAAACAGAAACTTCCCAAACATCAATCAATGGTAGAATGGATATATAGTGAGATAGTAGCACTGTGGAATATTATACAGCACTAAGAGTAAACGAAGAGCAACAATATGGGTGAACTTCACAAGCATATATTGAACAAAAGAAGCCAGATCCAAAAAAAAGAATGCTTATTTTACTATTTTTTTACATAAAACATGAGGCAAGAGCCTCAGGGAAGATGCCTTTCAAATGTTTCACCCCTTTATTCTTGTTCACAGGGGCTGCATCTCCTTTGCTACCTTCACACCTTTCAGATGATTCTGTCTGACACTTGTGAGTACTTACCATGTGCCAAATACTGCACCCAACTCTCTCTCTCTGTATCACCTCATGGACATCTGCCTAGTGATCCTGCAAGATAGGGACTATTTCTACTTTCATTCAAAGATAAGAAAACTCAGACTTAAAATGTGTATCATCTTGCTAGAGTAAAGCAGTAAATGATAGGTCTGGAATTCAAAATTGGGCTTTCAGACTCCACCTGCTGACCTAGTTACATAGTGCCTGAGTGTATTACTCAGGGTTCTCCAGAGAAACAGAACCAATAGGATATATGAAGATAGACACACACACACACACACACACACACACACACACACACACAAATTGGCTTACAAGGTTGTGGAGGTCAAGAAGTCCCAGGATCTGCTGTCTATACACTGGAGAAAGGAGAAAGCCTGTGGTGTAATTCAGTCCAATTCCAAAGGCCTGAAAAACAGAGGAATTAATAGTGTAAGCAAGTCTCCAAGTCCAATGGCGCCAGAACCAGGAGCTCCAATGTCTGAGAGAAGAAGAAGATGGATGGCCCAGCTCAAAGAATGGGAGAGGGCAGTGAGGGAGGGTTGTGGGGGGCGGGGAAGAGAGAATAAATTTCTTCATCCTCCCCTTTTATTGTATTCCAGCCCTCAATGGATTGGCTGATGCCCATCTAAGTTGGTAAGAACAGATATTCACTTAGTCTAATTCAAATGCTAATCTCTTCTGAAAACAACCTTACAGACACATCCAGAAAATATGTTTTACTAGCTATCTGGGCATCCTTTAACCCAGTCAAGTTGACATGCAGAATTAACCCTCACACTGTGTATCCTGATTTGTCCCCAGCTACAAAGTACTGGGGACCCTGCTGAGGAAATAAGACCTGAAAAGACAAGAGGAGAATCCTTCAACACATATGCTGCTTCTCTGCAGCTCAATAATCATTGATTTTCCTGACTTGTTCAACTAAGCAGAGACCATGTCCTATTTATCTCAGAGTCCTCAATGCAGTGGACCGGGGGCTCAGAGTAAGCATCACACAGTGGCTGTCCCATAAATGGTTGTTGCCAGAGGGAGGAAGAAAGAAATGATTCCCTTGGCAGGAGACCAGGGAACAATCTAGAATCCATTACAACTGTCTGAACTCTACAGGGTTGGAGAGTCACAATCTCCTTCTGCCTAGGGATAGGAACCTGACAGCTGAGTTTAGAGGTGGCTTGGTGCTATTCATATCCTGTCTTCATTTTAGATGCTGTCTTTATTTCAGATCCTGTCTATTTAAAGTTTTGATATTTTGTTCATCATAAATTTTTTCATTAATTTTTTTTAAAATATTGCATTGAGACACTATCTTGATGACTGAGTCTTCCACACACCCTTACATTTCCCTCTTGAAGCCAGTGTCTCGCTTTCCTCTCTCTAGCCTGGCATTGCCCAGTTTCTCTACTAAAGTCACACTCGGGACACAGCAATCTTGTGAGTGTAAGCAATGTGCTCTTCACTCATAATCAGAGTTCATGCCCAGAACATTGGGCTCTGATATCCTGGAGCAGTGGAAACGAATTTGTTGGCAACTCCTCACCAGACTTGAACAATGTTTTGGTGCTTAATTAAATTCCAAGAACACCTGTTTCATCAGCTTATAAATTCCAACTGAATTTTAAGCAGCTTCTGTTTGGCATGCGGAGTCTTTATTTTCTAGGCGGTAACCACAGCAACATTTCCCCTGAATATCCATCCTTTGCTCCTGCCACACACACCTCACACCTTCCCAGGGCCTTTTGCAAGCATGGAGAGACCCCCCTCCCCCAACCTGGCCTTCAGACAACCTTCAGCTCTTGGGAGGTTGAAGAGGCAGCAGGACAGCACACTTTCATATTTTTACTCTTCTTGACAGTTCACCTAAAGTTTGGGCATTTTCATGAGAGCACATGCTACCTACCACCTTGTAACTGAAATAGCTGCCCCCTTTTAAAAGCATCCCTAGACCATATGCCAAGCCTGAGGCTGGGCCTCACACACATTTGCTCTCTCTGAGCTCAGTCCCCTGCTTGGAGAACAAGAATGACCTGCACCCCGCAGCAGAGCTGTGGGGACTAAGCAACTGTCCCTGAGGCCCCGCCACTACAGTGGAGCAGGGTTCTGCAGCCAGGCCCTCCAGACTCTAAAACCTACCTGCCTCATCAACTTGGGGTTCTGGGGTCAACAGGGATCACCTGGGGATATAGCAATGAATCAAAGTCAAAAATGGAAGCAGTTAGGATGAATGGATACCATCACCTGTGTGAAGGCCCCCAAGAGGGGTGTTGTTAGATGACCCTCACCTACACTGAGATTCAGCCCAGTCCTGAGTGAGGAGGTCCAGAGACAGACTGTGCAACAGTAACACCTGGGCACCTGGTCAGGCCCATTCTACACGCCTGTCCTAACTCTTCGAGGCCTGGGTTCCCTTTTTTAGAAAAATGGGGATAACAATTTCTATGAGCCTGAGGTTTGAGTTTGAAGAATGAATATAAAGTGTTTGCCCTAGAACCTGATATGTAAATACTTTATATTAATGTTTTACATATTCCTGTTTTATGTAAATGTAAGAGCACAATAAATATTAAACTGCTATTCTTAGTATGTGCATTTAGAGTGGTTTTGCCGTGCCATCCCCAATAACTTCCCAGCATCTCCATGACCAGTGCTAAGCCCCTCAAGGGTCCTGGCAGTCAGCTCACACCCTCCATATGCTTTTTTCTCCCGGCCTTCAGCTTGTCTTTTCCCAGTCCACCAGCTGTCTGCCGTGCCCGCTCCTCGCCTGACTTTAAGGGCATCCATAAGCCCATCTTCTCTGTCCAGCCCTCCCTGACCATCCCCGTGCTCAGCAACCTTCCTCTGTTCTACTCTTCACCCACACTGCTGCCTTGTTCTCCCACTCAGGGGACACAGCTGAATGCCACCTTGCCTTGGTTATCCTTCTGTGGATAGTAACAGACTGTGGACCATCCAAAACCCAACCCAGCTGAGGCCATGGCCATGCTCAGTCATTCATTCCTGCCCCAAACAGGTGTCATGCACTTTGTGCCAAAGCCCAGGGCTAGAACCAGAGCACAGCAGAGCAGACGCAGAACCCATGCTTGTGGGGTTTAGTGTCCAGGGAAGAAGATGATCATAAACACGTTATCAAGAAAAAAATTATAGGCTTATAAATTGTGATAAATGCAATAAAAGTAAAAGAGCTGTCAGGGGATTGATCAATATTCCCCCCTCCCCACACCAGTTGAAAGCAGAGAACTCAGCCCTCTAAGGATCACTGTCCTTGACAAATCCTAAGCCACTGTCTCCAAGTACAAAACCCTCCTTCACTTCAAGGTAGGAAAAGACCCAGTGGGCCTTCTGCCTTTGTCTGTTCTTTGGCAAAGGCATGGTTTGTTGTATGGCCCAGAAGTTCCTGGGCCCAGGCTCCCAAGTACTGCTGGTTTGGCGCTTGCCTTGGGCTTGCCTCTGAGCCTCAGGAAGGGAGCAGCTCATTTGGGATTCTGGCTGGGCCTCCAGGAGACAGCAGCCTTCAGATTCTCTTTAAATCACTTTTTTTTTCCAAACAAAAACAGTAGTGGGGTTTTTGAAAACTACAAAACTCAGAAGAGTTGTGAAAAATAAGATACTGCATGCAGAAAACAACAGGTGGGCCCTTGCCTGGGTCCCCTCTGGTAAACAGCCCCAATCTGAAGGGAGTTTCCCAGCTTGCTGGGGATCGGTGCAGTTTTGTTTTTCTATTCTGATCAGAGCGCTAGGGAGGGATCTGGGGTAAGCCTGACAACTCCCTCTTTCTTTCTCCGTTGGCAGGCAGCCCCCTTCCTCTCACCTTCGCTCTTCAGTCTAACTTGCCATTCACTTGCTCATTCTGGCTGTTTCTCTCTCTGGACTATGGCTGCTTTGTGTGCAAGGGCCAAGACTGACCTTCCTCTGACAGGCCAGCACTGATGATCCCGGAAAGGACTCACTTTCTAAACAGCCTGTTAACCCTACAGTGAGTCCAGCTGAGCCAGGCTCCAGCTGCAGACCCTGATCTGTTTCTAGCCCTCCCCTTCCCAGGAAGCCCAAGACCCAAGCAAGCACCCAGCCTCAGTATTACCAGCTGGAGCGCAGGCCTGCTCCACACTGCTGCCCTCCAAACCATTTCCTAGGTCTATTACATCTGCTGCTTCCCTGTCTCCTCTAGGTCTGCTGGGCTTCATTTCATCTACTCCTGTTCATACAATGCTGTGCAGATTGCCAGGCAAGCCAAACTCCTGGTCATGCCTGTAGGGTGCACTTGGGAGAACCAGGTCTTCGAAATCAGAGAGGCTTGCATTATAATCCCCGGCAACTCTCTTAGAAGCTCATCTTCACCTTGACCATCTGCAAATACAGGACCCCATACAGTTAGAAAATAAAGAAAAAAATATTATACACATTAAAGACATCCTTAATGACATTATATATAATCACTTGGGACTTTGAGATTTGATGGACATCCTGCAGTGATAATAGCACCAGGCACAAAATTACTCTGAAGATTAAAGGGATTAATATATGCTAAGTGCCCAAATTCCTGCCAGGTCCTTAGAAAAGTCCCAAAAAATACTGGGTCCTCTTCCTTTGTACCCAAATTGTTCTTTTTCCCATTATAAGATATGTATCCCACGGCTACCTACATTGTACCCTCTCACCCTCATGCTAAGTCATCTTGATTCTAGCATTTTCCACCTTTTTTGCAACAATCCCTCAGAAATATCCACTTGAGGGTGAGCAAAATCAGAGCCAGTTATTAATCATTTTTGCCCTGTCTTGAATTCCCATGGAGCTTAAGATTTTTACAAAAGCATATCTTGGCAGTTACAACTATCTCATGTTAAAATTAAGAAGTCAAAATGCTTACTTCAAAGAAGCCCAAATTTCTGGCAACAACTTGTACCTTGTCTATTAGGAGAAATGAGTGGGTCTCTACATGACTCGGAGCCTCTGCGGAGGTTTGGTTCAGATTGTCTCCAAATACACAAGAAGGTACATTTTTTCCAGCCCCAGAATTTATCAGCATCAACTCCATCTGCAAACCTATCATTTACGTATGCTGTACATTACTTCAAAAAATTATAACTCTGCTTTGTAACTAGACTTTCCTTTTGCTTGATTCAAGGGCTGTGGGTCTAATCAATGTTGCAGAAGGGGTTGTTGGAGAGCCTGTTACAAAGGTTTTGTAATGATTGCTCTGCCAAGGAAGTAACCAAATGCATTCCAGTCTTGTTAAAGAGTACAGAGCTGATGAAATATACATGTGAGATCAATGGGAGAACTGCTCAAACTTGCTTGGGTTTTTAAACCACTTAGTTAGACTCACCCCCAATAATAAAAGACTCATAGGTTGTGTCAATGTTTTGCTTCTCAAAGGCAAGATACATGTACATCAGTGCATGTGCTGCTCACCCTTCTCCATTTTAAACCTCTACTTTTCTCTGCTTGGGACCATGATAAACCACCAGGTGATGGCTTCTAAGTTCAGGATGGGAACATGGGACCTACTTTGTAGATATTAGTAAGACCCCTAGGAAGCTGCCTTCCCAGTAAGCTGCCTCCCAGAAAAAATTTTCCCCACCGCCCAAAAATCCAACCTTTCCAGAGAAGGCAAAATGGTGGTGGCCATAGAATTCAGCCCTGATTACCCCCCCACCAAAATTCAACAGCTGTCTTCCCCAAGAGAGAATAGATGCATCAGTATTTCCAAAATGTGTTCATGCAAACATTTGATGAATCGGGTCATAGGATTAGTACATTGTGTATCACAGTCTGGGAACCATTGCTTCAAGGGAGCTTGTCTAATGAAATAATTTATGAGAGAAAGATGGGTCACCCTAGTATATTCTTAGGGTTCATCCTTTAGCAATTTCCAATTTTTTTTTTTTTCAGAGAGCAGAGGCATGGAGATTTTATAGGACCTAAGCAAGCTCTTTCCAAATTTGAATTCTTCAGAAAATAACTCCAGGATCAAAATGGCCTCACAGAGTTTGGAGCACACCCTCATTTGGGATCCCATAATTAGGACACACCACTATATAACAGTGGATGTCCTCACAAGTACTGGATTCCTTGAAAGCAGGTAACTCATTTATAATAAGACAGAAAGCCCATCAGCTATTTTCCCTCCCCAAGAGGGCTCAGCCAGGTACTCACCTAGAGACCTGGAGTACAAGTCCAATTTCACTTTTTCACCCAAATGTGACCCAGGGCAAGCCTGGCACTGGGAGAAACCATATCAAGACACCATGACAGAAGCCCAATACCTTTCCAGCCCTTAGGGAACTCAATGTGAAGCACCAAATAGGAGCGTGGCTTCTTTCCACGGGCATCTCCTAGACCAGTCATTCTGGGCTCTAACTCCTCTGGCTTTCCTACCAATTCTCGGGTTAACTTCAATTTCACTTCCCTACTTCCCTGGGCCTTGTGCTCTAGGAACAGTAAGACTAGAACTGTCTAACACTAACACCAGTTGAATTCATTTATGCTTTTCTTGCCCTTTCAAGACAGGTTCAGGGCTAAATGTAGCAATCAGAGACTCACCATTCAACTAGAAGTTAATGTTAATTGACAAAACCAGCTGATCCACCCAGATAAAACCAGCCGGGTTAGCAAGGGACCTTAACAAAAGAAAACTTTGCTTGATTTGAAGCCTAAAAATATTTCTGTTAATTTGATGGTGACATTTTAAACATCAATCTGGAGTGGGGGACCCTGGTAGCTACTGCATTTGATTAACTGCTATAGCTCCATCATAGATTGCTCCTCTGTGTTAGGCTAACGGAACCCACAGCATAGCTATATAAGTAATAATTACCAAATAACAATATTAAAATGTTAAATTTAAGAAGGCTTTCTTGAGGCAAAGCATTCTGGAAAGCCCTCTAGGTGAATGATCTCATTTCTCACAGCAATTCAGTGATATCCTTAGTATTTTATCTTATTCTGCATGTGCAAATCTGAGACTTAAAAGGATTAAGAGACCTATCCACGATCACCAAGCTACTGAGTTGCAGAGCTGGGATTGAGCCCAAATATGTTGAAATACAAAACCAATGCTCTCCACCAGTACATTGAAGGCACAGGTTATAATTTCCTCCCAAGGCTGCTACATTTAGGAGAAACCAAACTGAAATGCCAGTCACCCTTTCATACATTATTATGTGCCCACCATGTTCCAAGTGCTACCTTGGGTGTCCTACATTCATCATCAAGACTCTATAGTAGTGCTTTATCTTCGTTTTATATACAGAGACTCAGGTTAAATGTCTCACGTCACTCTGTTAGGAAGGAGCAAAGCTAGTTCTCAACCCTTAACTGTGCCTTACTCTATAGCCCACACCTTCCACCTCTAAGCTACCTACCAGCATATCAGGAGTTTCTATTACAAATTTGGAAAGAATTGAGATGGGTGAATCTATCAGAATATGATGAGAATCATGATAAACTTACTTCTGCAAATTTTCAACTTAATCTCTTGGCTGACCAAAATTTTAAAAACCAGGCAGCTGTCCCCAAGAACCCAGCATTAATTCAATATGTAGACCATTGTGCTGAAAATTTTCAAGAGAATATTGGTAGGAAATATTCCTCCGGTTATGAAAATCCCCACTAGCAGCATTGTAGAGTACTGTGGAGGTTTTCATGTGAGCCTGGGCCTCCCTCCAGCATTTCCTAGGGTTGCTCTTCAGACTCCTGCACTTGCAGATTATCAGCTCTTAGAGTAGTGTTAGGGAAGTCCTGCAGGAAGCTGTGACATCCGATGCCAGTATCTTAACAACGAACAGATGTGTGCCCTCCTCCACACCAGCCAATGTGGCATGGGTTTGAAAGCCTTCTCTCCAGTCCCCACCATGGGGCCCAAGTGGATGTCTCATAAAAATTTTTGGTTAATCTGCTAAGAATTTCTTCTTCACTCCAAGGCTGGCTTCGTTTGCCTGCTGGAGAAGTAACCACAACTGTCCCCACAACGTTCCTGAAGTTTTCATCTCAGAAGACAGCTTCTAGACCAAGTTGACTCTGCCCACTTTGCATCCTGAGCCTTTGCCACTACCAAATATCTACCTGGAACTAACGAATCTCTCTCACTTCCCTTGAACATAAAAAGTCTTCAATCAAACTACCAGAGTTCACTGACTTATGGAATTGGCCTTTGAGAAAATGAGTTTACCATTCCTACCTCCCAGCTTCCCATGCCTACCTGAAAGAATAATACCATCTTCAACAATATCATGCCAGCAAGAAAAAAAAAAGTTTCTTTCCCCAGGAGGCAGAGGCAGATTTTCTGACTGAGCCTGGGAGACCAAATGCTAAGATTTGTATCATTACCCTCAGACTAGCTTTAATATATCTAGTATCTGTCCCTGAGTTCTGTGCAGTCAGCAATTTCTTCAGAACGTTCACTTATTTTTCATGCTGACCAGGACTCTATTTTGGTTTTCCCCAGCCCCATTTCCATCTCCCTTGAAAACTTCCAGAGGAAGGAATCTGGTATCTAGAAGAGAAAATCGGAAGAAAAATAAGGAAGCCCTGGCCATTGAACAGAACCCAAAGTGATTTCCTCGGGAAAGCAACACCAGAGAGTCAATCTCAGTGACTTTTCTCTGTTTCCCTTCCTGAAGTTCCTCAGACACGGCGAGTCCCTGAGAGGGCTCTGGGGAAGGAGGTCTAGGCAGCCCTGGTAATGCTCCATCAACACCATTGTACAGCTGTGCAGGAGGAAGGTCCAGTGACGGGCAGGAGGGAGCTCACACTCATTCTGAACTTAGGAAAGGGGGAATCTGCTACTGAGGAGAACAGAAAGAAAGTCACATCAAAGTTCTAGTCCAATGTTCAACCTTCAAAACTATGAAAGCATTAGAGTCCAAAACCAAGTAGATCCTGGCAAGATGAACCATAAAGACAAAAAGGAATCATCCTGCACACGCCCTTACCCAAGCCCCAAACCATGGAGCAGAACAACAAGTTGCCCTTCCGTGGGGATCAGAATGTACTCTACCAGTCAGCCCCATCTTTCATTGGTCCTGCCACCAAAGAGCCCAAACCGGTAAATAAAGTCTGAGGCTGAGGCTGCTTACCCACATACGGCCAAGGCCCAGGGCTGTGCCTGGTGCTGCCTCAGTGACTACTTCAGCTCAAGCACCAAAGGGGCTTTTCCTGACTGATCTGTCCATGGCTTCTGCCCATATCCAACCCTGTATCATTACTCTTCTGGTTATATAATCTTAGGCCTTTCTGGACACACCCATCCTCAATGCTTGCATGTTCTGAAGCCTTCCCCAGCTTCAGAGGACTGAATTCCATCTCTTCATTGAGATCCCCTGCCCACCCCCCAGCCTTCCACCCTCTCAATCACAGAACACAAACTGAACACATCTGTGCTTCCTCTTAAGTAGACAAGTAATGGCAATGCATTTGACCTTTAGAAGGATCTTGCTGCCTTCCGTGTAAGGAAAGGAGGTAGAAAGAGGAAGCCTGTCAGAGACTGATAAATTAACCCAAGCAAAATATAATCGATTATATAAGGATAGTGACACAGGAACCAGAGAGAAAAGGATGGTTCCAAGAAGTATTTAGGCAACAGAATAAGCAAGATATGACTGACGAAGATGTAGTTTATACGGAGAAAAATGAAGAAGCAAATGGCAGAGATGACCCCAATGCGTCTGGCTCAACAATAGGTAGTACGGTACTGCCACGTACTGAGCTAGGAAACAGATGACAAGCCAGTTTGAAGGAAAAATGTGTCGAATTTAATTTTGCATGTATGGCATTCAGGGAATTTGTAGGAAATCCTTCCGGAAATATTAACTGTACTATTGACTAAAGATCTGGTGCTCAAGAGTCACATCTGCATTCAATAGAGAGACTTTGGAGTGTCAGATACCAGTGCGGTTCCATGGAAGTGGTCCAAGTCAAAGAGACCCAAGGAAAGAACCCCAGTGAAACCCATCCTTGATACATTAGAATCTGGGTCTCCAAAGTAATTAATGGGTAGTGGGCAGATAGGGAGTTCAAACAGGAGACTGAATTAGGAAAAGCCAAATGGAAGACTATTTCCCTGAAGAGTGGTCCATGGTGTCTCATAACACTGAGTTCATTTGGATTTAATGACAAAGAGACCTTGGGCAACCTTCACTCAGCCAGACTTTCACTGCGGGGAGTAAGTAAGAGAGAATCCAGTTTGGAGCAGTTGAGGAAAGACTAGAAGGTGAAGAATTGGAAGAGTGGAAGGGTACAACTCTTTCAGAAGTTTGGCTGTGAAGAGGAAGGAAAAGCCAGAGGAGTGGGCTGAGGATACTGTGGAGAGTTTTATTTTTGTTGTGAAGATAAAAATACTGAAATATACTTAAGTGCTGAGTGCATTGAGCTGATCGAGAAGATGCTCAAGATGAGACAGGAGACAACTGGTAGACAGAGATCCCTGAGGATGCTGGAGTGCGGCCCGGATGCAGGGTATAAGCATCTCTTCCCTCAGGAGACAGGTGTAGAGGTCAGAATGACGCAGACCTGTCAGTGGGCGGAATGAGTGGTGAGAAGTCGGGGAGTTTCTGCCAATCCTGCATTCCAGATGCCAACAATGACACACCCTCACCCCACCACTTCACCCTCCAAAACAAGAAATAGATTTGTTCTATCAGGAAAACTGGAACATACTGGTGGGTGTTAAGAGGAGGCAGATTTTTTTTACTCCAGAGAAGACGAATGTTCCTACAACTGGAGCTGTCCAACCACAGAGTCGCAGCTGAGAGCAGACCTCTGTGGGAATGGGCAGTTAGTTCACTGTCATGGTGGAGGGCCAGGGTTTAAATCCAGCTCCATTAGTGTCAGCTGAGTTGATCTTTCTGTGCCTGTTGTGGAAAATCAAATACCAAACTTTTATAAAAGTGCCCAGCCTATAGTGAGAACTCAATAAGTACTCAAGTCGGGCAAAAATGCCCAAAACTCTGAACAGAGTGCCTTCATGGTTAGAGACTAAAGATATAGTCTAACTTCATTAGACTACATCAAAATTTATAATTTGAGATTTGCCCAAACCCCAGCCTTTTAGAAGATAGATCTTTTAATGTTATAATTACTCGTTGATAAGGAAACAGAGGCATTTGTCTTTGCAATGGGGGAATAAAAGGGTTCTGGGCTATGAAGATTGACCAAGAAATAGGTTCAGATTACTTTTCATTATGCTCTTGGGCACCCACTTCAGCTCAGGTGACGTTACAACACTGATTTCCACCTAAATTCTATGGGTAATGGACACTTCTTTCGTACCCATTTGAGACAGAAAGCTAAATTGCTTATGCTATCTTTAATCCTCACAAAAACTGCAGGGCAGGGGGTAGTCCCATTTTACAAAGGAAAAAAAAAAACATAGGGAAGTTTTTGCAGGTTGTTCCAAAAGTCACTCAGCCTGTATTTAGTAGGGCCAACACTCAAACTCAGATCTATCTCACCATCAAGCCCTATTTGCTACTATGCTCCATTTCTTCTACATTCAAGACCCTACTAGACAGCAAGTTTCTTGAGGCTGGGGTGATACCACTGTGTCCCTGCAATGTGTAGTCCAACTACATAAAAGGGACTTAGTAAATGCTTACTAAACTCCCACATGCCCGTAGGAGTTGATAGGTTCCAGACTATATTGCCTGCCTTACCTAACTTTCAACAAATATGTGTCTGCTAAAAAATTTAAGTCCTAATGTCTCTTCACTTCTATCCCCAAGAAATAAACCCTGTATCTCCGTGCTCCAGATGGGAAGTCATTCCACTGCTTTTTCTCTAGCCCCAGGGACAATCTATACCCGCCACGGTGTGTAGCAACTACTACTGCAAATTTATCCAATATTTGGTACCAATGGAATCAAGATTGGAGGGATATGGAACAAAGACAAAGCCTTCAATGGGGCTGAGTCAGGTGATCATCTGTAGTTTGGGCTGCAGCCAGCACCTTCTAGACTCTTCCTCACCCAGCCTTCCCTGCTTCATGCCTCCATCAGGATGCCTTCCAACCTGGATCCAACCCACTTCCGTTTTCTATGGTAGTTTGTAGCACTTTCTTCACCCGCCAAACCTCTTGCTTCTTACTCTTAAGACCACCTCCAGGAACCTTAGACATAAATATGTGCAGCCTCTGATGGTCACTGGGCTGTGTTTCAAGTAGACTGATCTACCTGTGCCAGCAAGAGCGATGCTCTCTATGCTTTCCTTCCCCCTCCACTGCCTGGGTCATCGGCCAGTAAGAAAAAAACATCCCCAAGCCAAGTTTCCCAAGCTTTGAAACTCAGGATGCTCCACCCTGGCAGGGATGGGAAGTGCCCTTTTCTGCAGACCCAAGAGCCATCATCCCATTGGCTTTCCTAAATTATCTCTAACCAGATTAACCTCCCACAGAACACAGAATCCTCCAAGGAGGCCCAGTGGATGCTGGCCCCAGGTCCTCAGCTAATTGCTCTCATCCTCTTCCGATTCAAGTCAGGAATTATCCCTCCAAAGCAGTGGAGTCCTGGAAAGACGGTAGTGGTGACTCATGCAGGGGTGGGGGAGGGGCAGGAGAGGAATGGGGAAAGAAAAGAGAGCGCACCCAGGCTAGCTGTGGAGCCACAGAATGAGGCACATTAGCCAATTTAGCCAATTACATGGCGAAGCAATTAAATAACCTCACAATGGTAGGAGGAAGTGTAAACAGAGCCCATAACACTACCCGCTAGTTCAAGAGAAAAACAAGCTTAGCCCTCATGGTGGGAAGCCATTACACAGAGTGCAGCTTCCCTCTTCTTCCCTTCCATTTGGTAACAGAATTCCACCTTCCCAAGGAAATCTATTCCATGCATTTGGGGTAGGATTCACCTGTAGGTGAAGCATGCACAATACCAGAATTAGCTGAATGTGCCATCCCTCAACCTTAGTGGTCGATTCCAGGATGGGCATACAATCCTAGAGTGGAAAGATGAGTACTGAAAGAAATCAGTCTGCATTCCTTGGGGATCATAACTTGGAGACGCTGGTTTGGACCTGCCAGAAACAATGTTTTATTCCATATACAAAATGTCTTCCTGAGTATAAATGCTATATGCTAAAAGGCAGAGTGCCAAGAGGTGGAGAGAAAGGAGAGTTTTGATACATTATTTGGAGTCCTGGATCCAGCCATTCCTGAAGCCTTGTACTGAGGTGGAAAGTGAACTTTCCACTTACAAAAAAACAAACAAACAACAAACCTCCCCATTTTCTCTCAAATTAATTAGAGTTGATTTGCTGATGTCTTGTTAACTAATATAGCCACTGAGACTAGAAGATGAACATCAGTGTAGTGGTGGGGTAGGGGGAGATGCTAAACATCAGGGACAGGTCTCTAAGATAAAATGATCACCGAAAGTTTTTTGATGTATCAGTTTATCAGGACTTTTGGCCTCCTGCATAGTAGAAGCAACCTACCAAACTACACTTAACTCAAAGAAAGAGCCATGCATATGAAGCTCAGAGAGAAATACTGGGGGTGTGGGGGGACTCTCATTCTTTCCCTGAAATCTAATCTAGCTTTCACGGTGACTGGAAGTGGTCCTGATTCTATCAGAAAGTTGTTGCTAGCTTCTCTGAACTCCAGTCCTGAACTTGAAGACCTTCTGGGAGGTCTTCCCTCCATCCCTGAATCAGCTTTTCTAAGTCCCTGCCACATTAAGAATTACGACTGCCCTCCAAAACCATGGGGTGGGTGCAGAGCTGTAGCTGTCACGGCTTCAGCATGCCCATGGCCTCCCACTGCATCGCTGTCCTCTTCTCCCAGGCAGCATGCCAGGGAGGCCTCCGTCTCTCTCCAGAGAGCAGAGAAGCTATTCATTGGGAAGGAAAGATCTATACCTTCAGGCTGATGGACGTGGGGACCTGCGTCTCCCGTGGTGAGAGCTCCCACAGACTCCCGCTCAGCAGCAGCTCTCTAAGCAGAGATGGCATCGAGACCAGAGTGCTTCAGCCTACTCAATTGAAAGGCTGTCCTCTGGTGTCACCAGTACCACGTGGTAGGGAAGTGGAAACTGTGAGACTTTGTGGTGGTGTCAGCAGATAAGGGTGTAAAAGAGGGAGCTGCCACCATCCTGGGAGTTGACCTCTGAAACTTTTCTTGGGACTTTGTATTCTCTTTCAAAACCACAAACTAGAGCCACGACGCAGGTTCTCATCTCTGACTCCCCATGACATTTACCAGGGTTAGTGTAAGGGGTTTTGGTGCCTGAGCCACACCTATGCCTGAAGCATCCCAGGCAGGGGATGTGCCCAGAAAGCACCATTCTTCCATGCACTTCCTGTCACTTCCAAGGCACCTCAGTACAAGTGGCCCAAAGTAGCCAAATATGTCACTAAGGTTCCCCCCTTTTATAATCCTTTCTCTGCTTCCAACAGGCCCCCAAGTTTCCAATTGGCATTAATCAAGACTTCACCAAAGGTTGAGGGCTCCGGAATTGGATACGAAATCCTCAGGGGGAAAACAAGTCTTGGCGAGGACTCTTCCAGGTCAGTAACTGCTGAATGGACCTCTTAGAGGGGGACTGGGGGTTAGGAACACTGACTGACAGGAGAGTGGGGTTGGTCGTCGTACCCCACCCCAGCCAGCCCTGGTAGATGGGATGACCATGCATCGTCAGACTCTCCTCCTGGGGCTGATCTCAGGTGGCATTGAGGCTGCAAGGGCAGGTGGACCTGTACGCAGAGAGGGGAGAGGAGAGCAGACTCCCCAGGCGAGGCAGGATAAGCCACAGAGGTGGACATTGCCCGTAAGCTCTTTAATAGATCACAGGAAAACTCATATTTTAATTCTCTCTAGAATCAAGTCTTCTCAACTCCCAGTCTCAGAGAGGAGAACATACTGCCCTCTCAGGCCCTGGATAACTGTGCTGGTTTCCCTGTGCATACATGGCCATGTTTATGGTATTTAACTGTGGAAATCACACTTCTAATAGTGTAGTGTCTAGACTGTCCTCAAGAGCCTGTCTTCTATCTAGAGAAATCAAATATGCCCAAGAAGAAAAAGCTCAATTAGCAAAAGTTCAGCAAGGATGTAGGTGGAAAGGACTTTGGAACGAGATGGGGTCACTGGAAACCTCAGGCATGGCCAGGCTAGTCAGAGAGGCTCACAGAGGAGCTGAGATCTCAGTGCCATGCTGTGTGACACCAGACCCAGAAAG
This sequence comes from Marmota flaviventris, assembly GCF_047511675.1. Lineage (NCBI taxonomy): Eukaryota > Metazoa > Chordata > Mammalia > Rodentia > Sciuridae > Marmota > Marmota flaviventris. The sequence continues at coordinate 18,378,213 of NC_092501.1, forward strand.
CCAGCCAAAAATCTCCCAACCACATTTCACCTGAGAGAAACTTGCCAAGACAGAGTAGAAACGGCCATTGAAAGATATGTTCCACGGTCAAAAGATTTCTGATGATCACATTTCTCCTGAGCACCCATCAGATCCCAATTGTTTCCGGTTTGGGTTTGCAGTGGCCAGAAACCAGTGTCCTTTTTGCTGATTCACCCATCCCCATGCACCTGCCCCTGGACCACCTACAAGTGAATGCCGTGGTTCGTGGCCTCCAATGTCACTATTGGGTACATGCATAACACGTTTCCAGAAGCTACAAGTACCAGGAAATTCACATCCCAGGCACAACTCTCAATCAGAGAAGGACAGGGGTCAATGAGGTGCCCCCAGATTTCTCCCTCAGTGTGAGGTACAGTCGATTCTGAGGTGTGTTCCACCCATTGATCCTCAGAGTCTCCCCTAATGGTCCACTCATTATGTTCACCCTTCTTGAGGTTTCCTCCCCCCGACCCCCAGCTCATCTCCCCAACTCCTATTTGGTGGTCCTGGATTTCATCACCCAAATAAACCACTTGCACCAAATCTTCTCTCAAGTTCTACATGTAGAGGGATCCAAACAAGGCCAAGAGGAGAGCAGAGCCTAAGGGCCAGGTGGGGAGCATTCCCCAGCTCCCCACTGCCTGCTTCTCCAGGTACATCCTGCATGGTTTGCCCCTGCACCTCTCCTGTGTTATTTTAAATCACGTTTGTTCCTGTTTTCTGCTAATCAACACCATTTGGTGCTACTCAGTAGGTCTCTGCTCCTGCAAGTGAATTAGTAATATTTCCTGAATGTTTTTCAAATAAGCATCTTTATGAGGGTTTTTCTGGTACTCAGCAGCTACACTGGAACCAAATGAGCTGTTAGACACAGGGAAGAAAGTCGACTGAATCCCAGCGCAGAGCCCCACTCTCTGATTCATTCGGGGTGGAAGCAGAGCCCATGCTAGACATTTGCATAGATTGAATTTCCTTACAGGTAAATAAATTGGCCAGTTCCCTTGCCTGGCATGCAAGTTGGGTATCAGTGAGCAAGCAAATCATTAGCATGGTTGCTGCGACACCCAGATCCTTCATGAACAGCAGGACCCATGGCCCAGGCTACCAGGGCAGGAAAAGTTAAATATCATCTCATGGAAGGGACCTGTGAGAATATAATGGCATTCTCAGAACTACGTCTATTGACTAATCCTGGTCCTGTTCCAGTAAACACCGTCCTCCTTTGAAGATAGGCATGAGATGGACTCCTAAGCAGCCACATCGAAATAAAGAATGAACCATGCCTTCTCAATGCACCAAGGGCTTGATCCATGAACTGAGTACAGGGAAAAGGTCATCTCTCAGAATATTTTGGCTTACTGGACAAGGAAGGATAGGAACATAACCAGTCTGGGAACACAGCTTCCCCGGGTGGCCCAGGGACTCAGACCATGAGACTGGATCTATTTCCTTTGCTCTTGCTGCATCCAAGTATGGAAAGAAGAAGATGGAATCCAGGAGATTTGAAGTGGGAAGGCAGGACACTGCCCAGTTGCACAGGGCTCTCCAACTCTGTCAGGCTTGAGCAGGAAGTTGGGAAGGGAAAGGAAAAGAGAGAATTGTTAGGGTCGGGGATGAAAAAGGCAGCAGGAAGAAAGAGGGAGACTAAAGGCACAGAAGTCATTCTGGGCACATGCTGATCACAGCTGCCAACACCAACCCCTTCCTTCAATAAATATGCACTGAGCACCTGCTCTGTGACAGTCCCTGAGCTGGATGCTAGGAACACAAGGCACATGTGGTGCACACCCTCAAGAGTTCCCCAACAAGCAAAGAGTAGAATTTGAAAACAACAATGTCAATGAAGTAAGGGGAGCATTTCCTAAGCAGAATTGTGGAGATGCAGGACAAACCCAGCCAGGAATAAATGTCATCTAGCAATAAGGTACGTTCCTCCAGAGTCTTAGAGTAAAGTTTTAAGCAAAAAAAGGAGGAATAGGGAGTCCACCGGAAGAAAAAGGCTAAGAGCAATTTGCCAAGAAGCAGAAATGGCAGGGCAAGGGACTTAAAGCCATGAAGCATGGTCTCTTTGAAGCAGTTAAAGAGAAAATGCAAACAAGATAATGGTGATGGAGAGGCGGAGAGATGGGGCTAACTGACCACCTCTGAGAAAGCGCAAAGCCATTGAAGGAGAACTGTCAGGTCTGCATGATAGAAAGAGCACTGAGGGGAAGCAGGGTTTAGGGATGGTGCAAACGCAGGAGAAGCAGACCTGTCAGGAGGCCAGGAGAAGAGCTACTGTGGTCATTTCCAGGGAGTGCTCATGGGACGGAAACAAGTGGACAGAATCAAACCCTATTTAAGAAGCAGGATGAAAGGAATTTGGTGGTTTGAAAGGTCTGTAGACCCACTTGATGCAAATTAGACAATCTCTTTCAAGTTACACTGAACACCTTCGCAGGGCCCTGAGCCCTGGGTCGGGAGGCAGTCCATGAGTTGCTAAACCCTGGGATATCCATGGGAACCTGCCACAGAAAGTCTCCTGCCACCCTGGGTGCTGAACTGCCTTCTGAGTCATCCCTAAGAGCCTCTGGAGGAGCAGATCACCTCACCTCCAAGAACACAATCAGGGTGGCTCACCCAGCATAGGCTGATGATAAAACTGAGCAGACTGGAAGCAATCCCACTAAGGCCTCAACCCCAGCTCCACCTGGACATTGTTGGGTCTGCTTCTCTGGGCTGACCACAGCTGGTCCTTTCTTCATCATGACTAGAAACCCACCAAGGGTCTTGCCTCTGAGATAAGACCTGCCTCTTCCCCAGCAACGTGGCCCAATTAGACCAGGTTCCCTTCTGTGGACTCAGCTGAGGCCAACCCAGATCATTTTCCCTCTGCAGCCATTGATGAGTGGCCACCATGATTTCATCCACTTTTATTCCCTCCCTGTTCTTCCTTACTCTTCCATGTGGGAAAAACCTAACGCACAGGGAGCATTTGTTTATCCTCTCTTTCTTGCTCTCCTCCACTCCCTAGATCCTCCAGTAGCTGCTCACCATTCTAATTTGAAGTCTCACCCTACAGCGACTGATGAGCTATAAAATTAGATACCCATGACTTAGTGACCTTTCACCTTCAGACGATCCTAATCTCAGACATCATCTAATCCATCCCTTATGAATGAGAAAGATTTGATCAGTAAACAGCATTGTGGTAAGACTCTCAGACCCCGGGGGAGTTAAATGTGGGCTTACTATCTTCTAGTTGTACATTTGGGGCAACTAACTTGAACCCCCAAAGCCTCAAATTTATTTGTAAAATAAATTTACATATCCAAAATAAAATAATGTATGTGAATAATTTAGCACATGATTAATAAACTTTAGTTATTCTATATAACCCCTTGTTTGTAGTTGCTTATTTTATTCATGGAAGTAAAAGAATCAAACGAAGTTGTCCAATGTAATTTTCCTTGATGCCTTTGATTCTTGGAATACACCCTGAAGAGAAATTCTGCCAGCCCCCCCCCACCCCGTGAAGCCATGAATGATATTTTTTCATGAAGGGTTGTGTCAATCAACTTTCTATCACTGTAAAAAAAAAATAACTGAAATAAATCAACTTAAAAAGAGAAAAGGTTTATTCTGACACAAGATTTTGGAGATTTCAGTTCATGGTCCTTAGCTAGTTCTGTTGCTTCTGGGCCTGTGGAAAAGCATTACGTCATGATAGGAGCACATGGTGCATAAAGCTGCTCACCCCAGGGCAGCCTAGGAGCCCCCCCCACCACAAAAAAAAAAGCAATGGGTGAAATCCCACTACCCTTTAAAAGTAATGCCCTCATTGACCTTAAACCTCCCATGAGGCACCACCTTTGAAAGGTTTCCACCAGCTCCCAACAGCACCAAGTTGGGGACTAAACCTCTTACTCCTAGGAATAAAATAAACCATCACAAGGAGGGTTCTATATAATAAGCTTATTAATAATGTGCTAAATTATCCACATATTCTTTTATATTGGATATATTAAAGTTTTATTATGTTGTTACTATGTCCATTTTACAAATAAAATTGAGGCTTTGGGAGTTCAAGTTAGTTGCCCCAAAGGCACAGCTAAAAGAAACTAAGCTCAGACATGAACTTGACTATTTAACTCCCCCAGAATCGAGGGGTCTTTACCACAATGCTGTTTGCAGGGCCTCTGAGGGACATTTAAGAATCAAACTGTAGCAGTGGCTTCCGGCTTCTTAGAGAGCCATGAGCTGGGAAACCAGCAACATAGATGAACTGTGAATATCAGCACGAGATCTTTTTGTGGGTCCTCAGCCCTATGCCTTCCCTTTGTCGCTTGCCCTGTATTACCGTGGACAGAAGCCTGGAAACTACATTTTCCTGCAGTCGGCCCCCCATTCAGCATGAACTGTGTCTATTCTGTGTGTCCTGCTGTCTTTGTGGTGGACACTGTGAAACTGCAGAATAGAGAGACTGTATTGGTCAGAAAAACAGAAACCCCTCTAGTTATTTTAGCAGGAAAGGATTCAATGGAGAAAAATCTGTGGCTTACAAAACCTGTGGAAGGCTTGGGACATGATGTCCAAGGAGCCCCAGAGCCAACTTTCAGGAAACCAGGGAGTGCTGGGGTCTCAGGGTGCTGGTGGTGGAGATACAGCTGCCAGCGACACTGAAGCAAGTGCTCAGTGGGGCCTTGCCCAGAAGCTACTGCAAACCTCGAGTCGGCCATCTGTCTGGCTTCACTTGCCAGAGTGGGAGGAAAACACAGCACCCTCTTCTCTTCCACCTTCCAAATCTTATGTGCGGCTCAGCAGATTCTAAATCAGAAACTGCTGACAACACAGTGGGTCTTAGCACTGTCCTCCACCACAGGGGCTAAAAGCCTAGGAACCATACGGGCTTTCACAGCTCTGCCCTCTATCACAGGGGCTAAAACTACATTTCCAAAATGCTATTGCCATCCCCTTTCTTTCCTTTGTTTACTAATTTCTGCAGTTTCTACTTGAGGAATCATCTAATTTCTGGCTGATGTCCCAACCTCTAAATTTTTTTTTTTAATCATGGACTAAACAATGTTCACTGAGTGCCCAATCCCATGTTAAAGGATGGATATGTGTGCAGCTGGATGAAGAGGAAATTGTTCAAAGATGACAAGACACGACCCACCTGGTAACACACCTTGTCACTCAACTGCTACTTCCTTAAGTCTTAGAAAAGGAGTAATGAGTGAGACCACACAGGAGCAAGCGTACTGCCACCAAATGAGGGCTACAGAGAACTTCCATACCCTAGCTCACCATGGGGCAGAGAGGACAGTTCCAGGAGACCTCCTGGAGAAGGTGGCTCTTAAACAAACCCTCTTTCAACAAACCCTCTTAGCTGGTGAAGCATATAGGATAAGGACTTCTTATTTCAACTCCACACTCATCTAGCTGATGCCTTAGAAAAAGTCACTAAAGCTCTGAGGTCATCACAACCAAATGCCTTAGGCTACATAGAGAAACCTGAGGCAAAGGGACAGAGTATCTTTAAGACATTATGAGCCGGGCAAATTCAGGGTCAAGTTCTGTAAGGACATGGTTTTGAAACTTGTTAAAAATTACCTAAATTGATTTTTAAGTTAATGGATTAATTAGACTCAATCTTTGATCACTTGATTTAAGTGAATAATTAAATCAATTGACTTATGATCAGTATACAAGACTGAGTTAATGCAGGAACTTCCCCTGCCCCTGACAAACAGAAATGATGGGTAACAAAAGCAATCAACAATGGGTTTGAACACAAATGAGACCAACACACACACACAAAAAAAAATCCCTCGATGAAGAAAAGAGAGACAAACTCAAATCTGAAGCAGGAGTTGAAAGGGACACACCCAGTACTGTTAGAACTGGAGACACATAAGACAAAGTGTTTCAGGCAGAAGACACAGGATGCTAGACCCAGGCCTGGGGTTCCCCAAAGAAAGGAAGAGTGATAGAAATGGAAAGGATAAAGGCAGAACACAATGCATTTACTTTCTCACTTTTAGTTTAAGGCAAAAATGATAGCTCTGTACCATCCGTGTAGCAGCTGTGAAAGTAGAATGTATGAGAACAATAACATCAAAGATGAAAGGGAGGAATTGGAAATATAGTATTGTAAAGTCATTACAATATTCATGAAGCAGCATAATAGTATTTGAAGAAAGACGAGTTAATTGTGAATGTATATTGTAAACCCTTGGGCAACCACTTAAAAAAATTGTAATAAAATAATAATTTAACAGATGGTATAAAGTAGAATCATAAAAAATGCTCCAATAAACCAAAAGAAAGCATAAAATATTGGAGGCGGGAAAACAAAGAAGAACTGGAACAAATAACAAATAGGTGGTAGATTTTGATCAAATCTTACCAATAAACACATTTAAATATGAATATCACATTAACTGTGACTAAACATTGTAGTTATATTTAAAAGATAGATTGTTACATTGCCTCAAAAAACCCAACTCAAGACCCAACTATATTTAAAATATATATTTAAAGCTACTTTAAATATAAAGACATGCCAGGTACACTGGTACACACCTGTAATCCCAACAGCTTGGGAAGTTGAAGCAGGAGGATTCTGAGTTCAAAGTCAGCCTCAGCAACATTTGAGAACCCAAGCAACTCAGTAAGACCCTGTCTCTAAATAAAATATTTTAAAAGGGCTGGAGATGTTGCTCAGTGGTTAAGCACTCATGGGTTTAATCCCTAGTACCAAATACACACACACATATGTATACATACATATATATATGAAGACATAACTAAGTAAATTAAAAGTGTGAAAAATATATGATCATGCAGACACTAAACAAATGAAATCTGGAGTATTTGTATTGTTTTCTGATAAAGCAGATTTCAAACAAAGAATATTATCAGGACTTAAGAGGGACCTTACATATGATAAATGGGCCAATTCATTAATACAACAAGCAATTCTCAAGAGAAAACAATCCTAAATGGGTATGCACACAACAGTTTCAAAATCCATGAGGCACAAACAGAACTGGAAGGAGAAAGAAGAAAAATCACAATTTTAGCTAGAGACTTCAATTTTCCTCTCCCAGAAATCAACAGAACAAGCAAAAAGAAAAACAGTAAAGATTAAAAAAAAAAAAAAAAAAAGCTGAGCAACTCTAATAACGCAACTAGACCTAACTGATGTTTCTGATACATCTCACCCAATGTGGAATACTTACCCAGATAGCTCATAGTGTGGGGCATAAAACAAACCTAGACTAATCTCAAAGAATAGACCTAATACACCAAAATTTATATTCTAGACATAAGAGAATTAAACTAGGAATCAATAGTCAATAGATACCTGAAATATCTCCAAATATTTGGATATTACACAACAAACATATAAATGAGTTATATATGAGAGAGAAATTATCAAAGTAGATTAGAATATTTTGAACTGAAGGAAAATGGAAATATAACACAAAAAAATGTGGGATACAGTTAAAGTAGTGTTTACAGAAAAATTCTTAACATTGATGGCTTATATTTGAAAATAATAGCTGTCTCAAATCAATCACCTGATATTTCTCATTAACAAAGAAAAGGAATTAAACCAGAAAAAAAAATAGAAGGAAAAAATAATAAAAAGTATAATCAACATAATTTAAAGCAATAAAATCCACTATACCAAAATTTGGTTACTCAAAAATATCTATGAAATTGATAAACTTTTAGCTAGAGTGACCAAGAATTTAAGAGAAAGCAGATGATGAACAAAAAAATAAAACAAACAAACAAAAAAAAAAGTACAGCTAACATCATGAGTAACAGAAGATTGAACACTTTCCTGCTAAGACTGAAACAGGGCAGAGAGATACTTATTTCACTCCTTTTCAGTGTTGTATAGGAAGTCGTAGCAGTACAATAACACAAGAAAAAATAATTCCAATCAGAAAGGGTAATTAAAACTGTCTTATTCTTAAGCAACATGATTATCTACATAGTAAATATAAATAGTACAAAAAAGCATTTGACAAAATACAAAACCCCTTCATGTTCAAAAACATTAGAAAAAAATAGAGATAGCAGGAACATACCTCAACATTGTAAAAGCTATATATGTTAAGCCCAAGGCCAACATCATTCTAAATGGAGGAAAATTAAAAGCGTTCTCTCTAAAAACTGGAACAAGACAAAGAGGCTCTCTTTCACCACTTTTCTTCAACATCATCCTTGAAACTCTAGAGAACAATTAGAAGTAAAGGGATACAAATAGGAAAAGAAGAACTCAAACTATCACTATTTGCCAGTGACATAATTCTAAATTTAGAAGATCCAAACAATTCCATCAGAAAACTTCTAAAACTAATAAATGAATTCAGCAAAGTAGCAGGATATAAAATTGACACCCATAAATCAAATGCATTTCTGTATATCAATGACAAATCCTCCGAAAGGGAAACAAGAAAAACTACCCCATTCACAACAGCCTCAAAAAATAAATATGTGGGCATCAATCTAACAAAAGAGATGAAAGTCCTCTAAAATGAAAACTACACCACATTAATGAAAGAAATTCAAAAAGACCTTAGAAGATAGAAATAGCTCCCATGATCTTGGATGGGCAAAATTAACATTGTCAAAATGACCATACCATACTACCAAAAGCGTTACACAGATTTAATATAATTCCTATGAAAATTCAAATGACATTTTTCATAGAACTAGAAAAAGCAATCATGAAATTCATTTGGAAAAATAAGAGACCCCCAAATAGCCAAAGCAATCCTTAGCAAGAAAAATGAAGCAGGAGGCATCACAATATCACACCTTAAGTTATACTACAGAGCCATAGTAACAAAAACAGTATTGGCACCAAAACAGATATGTAGACCAATTGTACAGAACAGAAGACATAGACACACTCACACGAATAAAGTTATCTTATACTAGACAAAGGCACCAAAAACATACATTGGAAAAAAGATAGCCTCCTCAACAAGTGGTACTGAGAAAACTAGAAATCCATATGTAGCAAAATGAAATAACACCCCTCTCACCCTGCACAAAAATCATTAACAAATAAAAAGAATTAAACCAGAAAAAATGGTGGATTTTGATCCATTCAAAATGGATCAAAGACTTAGGCACTTGGACAGAGACCCTGTGCCTAACAGAAGAAACAGTAGGCCCAAATCTCCACCATGCTGGCTTAGGAACTGACTTCCTTAACAAGACTCTTAAAGCACAAGAAGTAAAACAAGAATCAATAAATGGGATGGAATCAAACTAAAAAGGTTTTTTATAGCATGTACCTAGGGTAATGCCCTCCATCTCACTCCATCTTTCTTGCCTCCATACTTTCAATAACGTGAAGAGAGAGCCTACAGAATGGGAGAAAATCTTAACCACATGCACCTCAGATAGAGTATTAATCTCCAGGATACATAAAGAACTCAAAAAAAACTTAATCCCCCCAAAAAATAATAATAATCCAATCAATAAATGGGCTAAGGAACTGAACAGACAATTCACAGAAGAAGAAATGCAAATCAATCAATAAATATATGAAAAAAATGTTCAACGTCTCTAGCAATTAGAGAAATGCAAATCCAAACTACACTGAAATTCCATCTCACTCCAATCAGAATGGTAATTATCAAGAATACAAGCAACAACAAATGTTGGCAAGGATGTGGAGAAAAATGTACACTCATACATTGCTGGTAGCACTAGAAATTGGTGCAACACTCTGGAAAGCAGAATGGAGATTCCTCAGAAAACTTAGATGGAAGTTTTGACCCAGATATCCCACTCCTCGGATTATACTGAAGGTCTTAAAATCAGCACACTACAGTGACACTGCCACATCAATGTTTATAGCAGCTCAATTCACAATAGCTAAACCATAAAACCAAAGTAGGTGTCCTTCAACAGATGAATGGATAAAGAAATTGTGGTATATATGCACAGGAATATTACTCAACCTTAAAGAAGAATGAAATTATGGCATATGTGGGTATATGGATGGAACTGGAGAACAAGCCAATCCCAAAAAACCAAAGGCTGAATGTTTTCTCAGATATGCGAATATTAATTCACAATAAACTGGGTGGGGGTAGCTAGGGAAGAATAGAGGTACTTTGGGTTAAACAAAGAGGAGTGAAGGGAGGGGAGGGGTATGGGGTAGGAATGATAGAAGAATGAATTGGACGTTATTACCCTATGTGCATATATGATTACACAACCTGTGTAACTCTATGTCATGTACAACCAGAAGAATGAGAAGTTAGACTCTATTTATGTATGATGTATCAAATAACCTTCTACTGTCGTGTATAACTAATTCGAATAAATTAAAAAAGAAAAAAATGAAACTCAAAAATAAATAAAATCCACAAAGAAAACCTCCTGTAACTAATAAATTAGTTATCATGGTTGCAGATTACAAAAGTCAGTTATCAAGAATACAAACAATGTTAAGTGTTGGTGAGGATGTGGGAGATAAGGCACACTCATACATTGCTAGTAGGACTGCAAATTGGTGCAACCAATCTGGAAAGCAGTGTGGAGATTCCTTAGAAACCTTGGAATGGAACCACCATTTGACCCACTCCTTAGCCTATATTCAAAGGACTTAAATCAGCATACTATAGTAATGCAGCCACATCAAAATTTATAACAGCACAAATCACAACAGCTAAACTGTGGAAGCAACCTAGATGCAATTCAGTTGATGAATGGATAAAGAAACTGTGATATATATATACACAGTGGAATATTACTCAGCATTAAAAGAGTAAAATCATGGCATTTTGCAGGTAAATGGATGGAGTTGGAGAATGTCATGCTAACCGAAGTTAGCCAATCCCAAAAAACCAAAGGCCGAATGTTCTCTCTGATAAGTGGATACTGATCCATAATGGGAGCAGGCATGTAAAAAATGGAGGAACTTTGAGCAAAGGGGAGGGAGGGATGGGAGCAGTTATGGAGGCAGGAAAGATGGTGGAGTGAGATGGAGGGCATTACCCTAGGTACATGCATATATGGTGCAACGTTACATCATGTACAAACAGAAAAATGAAAAGTTGTACTGCAACTGTGTACAATTAATCAAAATGCATTCTGCTGTCATATATACCTAATGAGAATTAATTAATTAATTTTTAAAAAGAAGATCTGTCTTGTTTTACTTTCTCTTTCTCTATGATCTATCCATCTCAATATGGACCCATGGAGATTTATTTTATTAATAGAAGTATGATTTAATTCTACCTTCATTTAGTTTGCTGCTCAAGTTATTCTAACTTTGGGTCATAGGAACTTTTACAGGTTGACTTTTCTGCTCTTTCAACACGGTCCCATCTTGAGGTGGGGGGGACGAGGGGTATTTATTTAAGCATTTCCTTACTTTATGGCATCAAAATAAGATCCAGATTGCAGATTGGAGTCAACCTGTTCTCCAAGGAGCTCTGATTTATTTTTATTGAAGAATGCTATTTAGAAACCAATTTCTAGGTAATAGGTAATAGGTGTGTATACTGAAATTGGGTCATCATTGTTTCCATGGAATGAGCTAGGAATTAATATTTATATATGTATATATAAATGCTTGTGTGAGTACAAATTCACACACACACACACACACACACACACGCACATACACACACACTTCTCCCCCTTTCATACTACAAACAGTGTTGGGTTCTCCAGCCCAGCACCACAGGGTTCATGGCCTTCCTTGTCTCTGTTTCTTTGTTACTTCCTTTCCCTACATGGAGAGAAGATGGCTCTCATGGTTGACCACACATTTGCTCACTGGTTGAGTCCTACTGCCTGACACATGTACACTGCATTCCAGAACCCCTTATCCACTTATTTCAGCTCGTTTTTTCCTCAGATCCTCTGATGCAAGGTATGAGACCAATTTAAAGTACATTTAGATTTGTTGGTAATGATCTGTCTTCCAACTCGGGGTGCTCACATATCAACTGATGTTTAGCCATTTACATGTAATAAATTTTCTTTGAAGTCCTGTGGAATGAGTGGACGCACCCTCCATCAGTAAAACTTACTCAGAAGGTTGTACAGAGAAGAACTGGGTGGGAATATGGAAGAGAAGTTAAGGAACATAGAAGAAAGAGCAAGAAGTAAGAAAAACAGATAAAGGAAGAGAGACCACATCCAAAGACATGGCAGTAGGCAATTTTCCAGGATAAAAGAGATTCTTGATTAAGAAGTTAGCCATCATGAGCAGAATAAATTGAAGCAGTTTCAGAACTGCTAGCCTATACCCTGGTGAGGAATGAATCTACTCATGAGAATTCTCTGTGTACGCGCGATTCTTCGGCCTCTTTTACTAGCTACTATACCTACGGACTGCTTTCCAAGGTTACTTTGATTAGCACCTTTCTTCAAAATGATTTTGTGATTTATTCCAAACATTTGCCCTCATCTGTGATCCAGTTCCTGCCAACACACACATACATACATACACACACACACACACACACACACACACACACATCCTGGTGAATATATTTTAAAAGTTTTGCATAAAATAACATACATTCTTTGTGGCTTTTAGTTCTACTTATTTTTTTAAAAATGCACAACTACATACCCACACCTCCACGCAGTATGGATCTACCCACGACTTAGGAACTATTAGTATCCCCATTTAACATGAGGAGAGAGGAACAAAGAGGGAAGTAACTTTGCCTGCAGTCATCCAACTAGGAAGTAAAGAGCTGCCTTGGGCAGTGTTGGCTCCAGAACACCAGCTTAAAAACTCTATGTTATATCCTCTTGGATTTCTAGGCCCCACCAAAGTCTACCTAAGCATTTGATTGTCAAAACCCTGCCCTCTAGGGGTTCCCAATGGGTGTGTTTAGCCACCTGGGAGCAGGGCAAAAGCCCAACCCAACATTCTGGAAAGAGTCACAGGAACCTCGTTCAGACTTTCAGATAAGTCAGGATTGGACAGCCTCAAGAGACAGGGGTTCACTTGTAGCTCACGATGGCCTGGGCTTAGTTTAGTCCTCCAGGCTGTGACTCTTTGAAAGCACAGAACACATCTTATTCATCTCTATATCACAAGTACTTAGCACACGGCACGTGTTCCATCAAAATTTATTGAATGAAATCCTGTATCAATGAATGAAGACTTACAAACTCAAATACCAAGAGGTACCAGAGAAGAGCCCTGGGCCGCAGAACATGCTCCCTCTTTCAACTGACCTTCTACATCCTTCCCATCGACATCCCAAACCCCTGAATAGAATTAGCAGGTGTCAGGCTCCGTGGACCCCACGCCCTGCAGTGTGGTACAGATGTAGACAGGCCTGACCTGTTGGTTAAAGCACAGATAAGGACACAGGACTTAGTGTTTCTCTGGAGCCTTCCCAGACACATGAAATTATGTGGCAATGCAAAACAGTATGAGGCAAACACATGGATGGATGGACAGACGGATGGGACAGTTGGACCAAAATCTGCACTAAATTTAAATTAAAAAGCACACTGATGTAAGAATTTGGGGGACAGGATGTGGATGTAAAGCTCACTGACAAAGCACTTGCCTAGCCTGCACAAGGTCCTGGGTATGATCCATAGCACCACAAGAAAAAGAGGGAATAAAAGATTTTTTTGTCCTCCATTATATCCACATCCCCAGTGGCTAACTCATTGATAGTTTTCAAATAAATACTTGCTAAATAAAAGAGAAAGGAAAACGAGGTAGCTGGCAAGCAGTGTCTCTGTGCCAAATGCTTAAAAGACAGAGGCGTTCCGAGCTTGTCCATTCGCTCTTCTGACACCTGTGTCAGCTTCTCTGACAGAAACCCTTATGTTAGGATGGCCTTAGGCCTAAACCTAAGCAAATGCATTAGAAAAAAAAAAAAAACCTGCAGTTTCACCAGGCATGTCCACGGACCCCTCCAGTGTGGCCTTAGACAAGTTCTTCCCCTCACCCTGATAAAGAGAGTGAAGCCCCTGGCAGGCTGTCCTCGCCTGATAAGAGGGAAAGTCGAGAAGATCAGGGTGGAGACCACCAGACCAGATGTCAGAAACATTTACCCAGGTATATGATGTCACTGAGAGATCCAGTGGTAGCTGATAAAGATTGGGGGGGTCAAAAACCCCAAAATTTAGTATAAATGATAGAGATAGGGATTCAGCCAGCCGAAACAAGGATCCACTCGAGCTGGAGAGCCTGATGAGGACCTCACATCCCATCACTTGCCATTGTTCCTGAGCCTCTGCGTGATCCTCACTGCTTTCAAACTCTACCGCCTCCTCTGGACCTTGGTGAGAGCCGCAACTCCTCCCTACGACCCCCTCCTCAACCAGTCCTCCGCTCCACACCAGGAAAAGCCTGCCTTGGTTCCAGACCTGATCACCTTGGTGTGAGTGAGTGTGCATCTGCTGGACATAAAGCCTGAGGCTTAAGACTTTTGAACTTCGCCTGCAGAGGAAATGTCTGTCATTAGCCTGTCATGATCAAGTGTGTTTTGCAGTGCTTAGAATTAATCTAGAATTGTTTGCTGTGAATTAATTAGTCTAGAATTGTTTGCTGTGAATTGATTATGTCTATGGCAGTGCCTAGCATTAAGGATTGTCGTTTTCTTGATTAGGAACCTATAGAGTGAAACTGTATTGAGTAATTTGAGTGATTGAAGCATTGAAAGGGGCAAAAACACGTGGACATTCTTTATTTCTCCCCTCGATTACATATGTCACAATTTTGCCCCCTCATGACACTTTATGAGAAAAATTCAAAGACCAGCCCTTCTAGGTTGATTTTCAACCCATAGTCCCTATAAACTGAGAATTCTCAGGACCTAAGCAGACTTTCTGAAGCCCTAGTAAAAAATTGCAGAGGAGAGGGAGACAGGAAATTCCCATGGCCCCTAAGAAGAGTGGCTTGGATGTCATCAGCTTTCTTCACGGCACCCGCAAGAATCTGCAGGCGATGCTGTTCAGGGGCCCAGCACTCCTCACACCATCGGAAGGGAAATACCGCTGGCAGCCACCAGGGAGACCCTCGCCAGAGGAAGCTGGCCGGATTAGCACGCGAAGGCAAGCCACCAACAGGCTGTGGTGACAGATGCTGTAGGCGCAGCCGCATGAAGCACGGAACCGTGTGGCTGCCGCACATCGCTCCCTTTTGTCAAGTTGGGCTCTGGAGAGGGGCGCGGGCTCTCCTCCCCACCCTGCCTGGTCCTCAGCTCCACCATCGCTGGGGCGGGAGGTGTTTATTCAGTCAACAAGAGCCATGAGCGTCCTTGAATCAGTGTGAAGATGCTGGAGTTAAAAATAACTGGAGTGTTGCTGGGTCCCCTGGGCATTCCCTGAAGAACTCCTGCCAAGGAGAGGCTCTGCTCCTCGGGGGCGACAATTTAGAAGAGGAGACTGTATTTCAGACATCATAAAATTACTGTTGTAGACAGGCGCTTTTCAGTTTGGGACACAGGAGACCACAACAATAGGACGAGCTTCGAAGGAAGTCCCTCATAGACAGCATGCAAACTCTGACCTTAGAATGTGCAAAGCAGGATGCGGGTGCCCTGCCTGTCATGGCGGAACAGGGTTTTGTTAGCAAAGCCCAGTTTCAACATTTGTCCAAACCCCCCAGGCGCAGCCCCGTGAATCATTCATGCCAGCTCTGCGAGACCGTCTGCTGCAGAAGCTGGTGCGTTTCTCACAGAGCGCTGTCCAGGGGATTCTCGGTCCTGTCACTCATTCTCTCTCCCGCTACCAGAGGAACATGTTCTCCCCCGGTCCTCGGAGAAAAGAGCGCTTGTTAGAGCCACAGAGAGCTCTGCAGCTGAGGAGCGTGAGTCTGATGAACAAGGACACACAGGGGCCAGGAAGGCCACCTCGGCATCGCTGTGGTCTTGTCCTCTTGCTGTCCACTTCCCGGCATGGATGGGATGACTGTGTTGTGAAGTTGTGCTGGTCTTTCTCTGCTTGCCTTCTTGGTACATTCTCTGATCTTCTCTGTCCTGTGAGGTGACCTCTAGGAATCACATCTTTTGGGCTCCTTTACTGTCTGCCTTCCAAGGGGTTCACCAAGTGACAGAGGTTCCTGGGAGATCAGCAGGTGACAGGAGGAGGAGGAGGAGGAGGAGGCATATCTCTTCCCACGCCCTCTCTGCTTTGGGCCATTTTGCTGGCCAGAGTTCTTCCCTACACACTTTAGCCCCTGGAGAGCACCCACTTCCCTACACCCACTTCCCCACACCCAGCTCCTACTGGCTGCTGTAACACTGCTCTGTCCCCTGATTCTTCAAGCCTAGAGACAGGAAAGATTCTTGCTCTTGCTTGGTCCTCACAACCCTGCCAGTGCTCTATGAGGCTTCCCCTCATCAAAGCAGAAATGTGTTCCTAGCAGGGCTCTGGCTGGTGGAGAGATGGCAAAGGCATTAATCTTGGATTCTGACTAGCTGTGTGACCTTGAAGAAATCATTCCACCTCTCTAGGCCACCACTACCTCATCTTCAAAGAGAGGAGGAGGCTGAACGATCCAGGTCCAGGGATCCCCACACCACCCACGGAGCTCCCTCTCCACACACATACACTCGGCAGTCCCCAGGCATCCCTCTAGAGTCACATTTGAAAGCTAGACATATGAACACTCTGGTTCTTCCAGTGACTTTGATATTTGATATACAAAGATTAGAGGACCTTCTCTGGAGAAGGTATATAAAGACACCAATAGCAACTCACTTAAGAGTGGCCATTTGGGAGATACTCAAGCCTCTCTGAGGAGGACACTGAGCATCAATCTCACCACCCACAAAGCATTCCTGAGGCAAGGAGGCCGGCCTCTCTTTTGTACCTTCATCTTCAGCCAGGTCTGTGGGCCATCAGAGGCAGCAGGGAAGGTGGTCACCTCTCTGGGAAAAGGTGGCCATTCCCCTGGGGGCAAATCTCAGGTGAAGGCCTCCGTGGTACACCCTTATGGCCAACACACACAGCAGCTGGGCTGGCAGTTCTGGGGACACCAACAGGGGCCACTCACTATCCCTCCTGCTTCTCAAAACCTTCTGCCTTCACATAAATTGTCTCTCATGATCCTCAGGGCATCCCGTGAAGCCGACAGGGCAGGTGTGTTTGGCAAGTAATGCACAGTGTGTTTATGGTGACTGGAAATCAGAGCAGTGTTTCTCAAAGTCACAGAACCAGCCAGGGAAAGCTGGGACCAATATCCAGACTTTCAGTGACTTTTCCAGAACCATATATTCAATTTATGTCAATGATTAAACTAAATGACTAGTTTTAAGGGCTTCATATTTGAAAAGAGGCCAACCTTTGTGTGTTTGCATTTATGATTGAAAGCATCCCCTGGCTGTTCTCCATATTGGTCCCAGGACTTCCCTGAAACACACAGCTCTCTAAGACCTTGACCTCTTATCTATACTTTCCCACATGCTTTGGAAATGTAATCTCACACAGGTGTGGCTGTTGGAGACAAGGCCACACTGCTGTTTGTAACCCTCCCCCGTGAATCTGCTCCTGCCCTTATTTTCAATCTGGAGCTTTTCCTATCCCCTCACAATCCTTCAGTCATTCAACAAACACAGCAAGGCTCTGCTGTGGGTTGGGCCAGTGCTGTGAGCAGGATGAAGGGAAAAAAGCCAACAAGGTCCAGTTTCTGCTTGAGAAGAATTTAGGAGCAGATGGGACAACTCAGGCATAAACCACAGGAGAAGCCCAAAGTTCTTGCACAGAGGAATGTGTGTGTCCCGGCAGACTGGAACTATAGGGCAGGAGCAGCTCTGGCTTCCCTGGGGAGCTGTACAGAAGAGCAGAGTCCAGGGATGAGCAAGTGATCCCCAGGCCAGAGCACCGCAGGTGGAAGCAGCATTCGCAGCCACGGAAGGAGCTACGTGGGCAAGGCATGAGCAAGCACAGAATACCACTAGCCCAGCAGAGCAGACAGTCAAGTGCATGGGGCATGGTGAGCCAGGAGTGTCCTCCCTCTGAGTCCAGATGTGCAGCAGCAGTTCCCAGAGGAGGAGACCACAGTGCTGTGTGGGCTTCACAGATTCCAAAGGATTTCAAAGCAAGCCACAGCAGCTTTTCTTGGCCAGACCTTGTGCAGTGACTGCCCCACCTGGAAGCTTGGTATCTGAGTCTTTCACCAAAAAGGCTAAAAAACGATAACAACCATAAGAATGCTGACGATCAGGGCTGCCAGCCGGGCGGCACTTAGCATGCCCCGCACCAGAACAGCCCTCCCTCGTGTTATGAATAGAGTCGGGGTTTATTGCAACATCTGTTCAATTTGTCTCGCTCTGTGAGATGAAGATGTGAACACGCTCGAAGAAACAGAACCACCCCAAGGTCACAGCCAGGAGTTGCTGAGGGTTTCCTGGGCTCTGCACCTTGCCTCTTTGTAGAGCCTTGGGCTCCTGGGGCCGGAACGATCTGTACCCTTCACTACACCTGGCCCTGCGCTGCTGCACTCGCCGCCTGCGGAAGCTGTGGAATCAACAGTGAGGGCGGCAGCGCAGCTGCAGGGCACTGGCTGTGAGCCTCCCTGACAGCTTGCCTGTCCACGGTGCTTCCCCCGGACAGAGAGCAATTGATTCCCTTGGCATCTTACCTTCCCTGTGATCAATTTTGCCTGACATTTGTCAGACTCTCACACCTCCTCTGCTGCCCTTCAAGGGGTGGTTCTTTTCATGGAAACTGTGAACACAGCCCATCTTGAAGACAAATGATGACTTTTTTCTTTTTTTCCCCCTCTACTTTCAACTGGAGAAAAATCAAGGCAAAGGAGAACAGAGAGCAAGGGGCCAAACTAGAGCAAAGACCCAAGAATTCAAGGTGTGAGATTTCAAGTGCTAGGAGACCTCAAGGGACAAGAAATTACCTAGTGAGGGGGCAGAGTTAATGGCCCCCAATGTGATGACTCTCACCTAATAGAAACTCTTTCTCCCTGCTCCTAAAAGTGCAGCCCTCTGGGTTAGGAAGTCACACCTATGAATTCTGAATGCTTCTTTTAGCTCCAAGAGTCTCCTTCCCAGGAAGGGCCCATAAGTTTGAAACTTTCGGTGGCCAATATCTCAAAAATATATTCATTTAGTAGATGCTGCTGATAATTTGGTCCAGTGGGGGGTGGGGCCAGGATACAGCTTATGGGGAGAATGAAACTTCATGTGACTGGAAAAAGCAGAAGAAGGGAGGAATCTCCAAATAACCCCACAGGCTCCTCTCCCTGCCAAAGGTTTAGCATGCACCATTAATTTTTACTGCAATCCTTGCAAGAGCAGGTATTGTTGTCACTATTTTTCAGATGTGAACTCCGAAGCTCAACAAGATGAATTTACTTGGCAAACATCAAATAGCTAGAACAGGGAAGGTCAACAGTGTCGCACATGGAGTTTGTTGCAATAGATTTCCTGGCCCCATCTTTAGAGACCCTGATGCAGTTAGTGTGGGTTGAAACTAAGAAATCCACATTTTTAACTAGCCTCAAAGTAACAATGCTTATGGATGGCAGGGAGGTGGTTTACAGCATGGGCTCTAGAAAGGCATCTGGCCTAGAAACCCAGCCCTGTGACCTTGAACAAGTTTCTTAAGCTATCTATCTAAGCCTCAGCTTCTCCATCTGTAGGATGACATAGTACACACCACACAGGCAGATTATGAGTATAGAGGGGACAATTCAGTAACACTGGCCAGGATAGGCTCACCCCATTTGGGGGCACAAGTATAAGTAGAAACCTTGCTTGACCTGCTGCCCACTCCCCTGTACCCTTCTTCTCTGACCCAGGTTCCATTCTGTAACAGGAGGATCTCGTACTTCTAATGGGGACATCTAGACCACACCCCCTGAAAACAGCCCCTCTCCCACGCCCACCCTTGGGTCCAGAGGAACTAGCAGAACAGGCCTGGGAATATGGACTCGGGGAAGAGGCTTGCACAGGAGCACATCCTGAGCAGCAAATTCTAAGACTTCAGATATTAGAGGGGACTGAAGTCCTTAGATGGGCACAATCACTGGGTCACAGACATGTCTTGGAGAGGGCATAGCAGGAAGAGAGCCAGAACAGGATTCTCCAAATCTCAGAGTCCAAGGAAGAGCACCTAGTAGCCAAGGGCCAAGGACAATCCTAAAGGGCACAGGGCTAGCACACTTGAAGTGCCCAGAGGACACACTGCTGTTGGCTGGTACAAGACTGGTCTTGGAACCACGATTGCTGAACTCATGCATATTTCTACACCCAAACATGAAGCCAAAGGCTGAAGCCCACAACATCCCTTCATGGTGACAGTTTGGGGCCATGATATCTAATGATATGAAATGCTTTTCTCAGAAGCACCGGCAGAAGGAAAGACTGGGGATGGAACTGGGCAGTGTGGCAAACAGGTCAGCACTAAGGGCTGAGCTGGGCAAAGAAGCTTCCACAGTGCCCCCAGGTGGACTGGGCAAGACCAGGTCCTCCTCTGTACTCCCTCTTTAGCCCAGGAAACAGGGAGCTGATAAATCCAACCAAAAGGCTTTCTCTTCTGTTACTTCCAGGGAATGGCAACTCAGAGCTGAGTTTTGACAAGGAGACAGTACCACATGTCACCACAGCCAGGCTGTAGACACAGAGTCTTGCATGAGGCAGAGGCCACATCTAAACAAGCAGGCTGCTCCAGAGACATGCTCTTCCTGTGTCTGCAGGTGAGAAGGGTGGAGCATGCTTCTTTCTCCCAGAACTCCAACCCTAGACCTACTGGAAAATAAATATCAACCAATAGACTCATGTGGCTCTTGGGACACTTCAACACACTCTCTCTGTGCTCTTTCATGCTCTCAACAGCCCTGGTGTAGGAAAGCAAGACTTTCATTCCCTTGTTATGGATGAGAAACCGAGAAGAAAAATATCACCATTATGACATTGCTCCCTTTTTATTGAAACTGGATGGATCTGAGTTCAAATCCTGACACGACAACATGAAGCAAGTGTTTCACTTCTCCCTACCTCATCTGTATCATTGGAGAATATATTACAAAAATTACAAAAATTAAAAGCAATACAATATGAAAATCAATTAACAGAGCCTAAAAGATAGTAAGAACTCAATAAATATTACCTGTACTATGCACCTGGTGATACCAAGAAAATAGCTTATCCCTCTGATTAATCTCCAAGGGCCTGGAGAAGGCCATAGTCCCTATTCAACTTCAGATTCTTCTTCCTTTAGGGACTGAGGACAGAGTTTGAGACACAACAAGAATTTGATATATAATTGAAGAATAAGTAAAAATAATCTGAAAGTGAATGAAAAGGAAGAAAGATTGATCTACAAAACCCACCATCCCCCAAAGTAAGCGATGCCCATCAACTAAGAAGGGAGGTCAAGGGCTCTAGCAAATCCTAATTCCAGGGCCTCAATTCCTTCCAAGAAAACCTCATGTGTCAGCCCTGATCCGGACCCCAGCAAGGATGTGGAGGTGGTGCAAAAAGAACCGAGGAGGTTCTAGAAACACATTTGGTATTAAAAGACACATTTTTTAAAAGCCATAAAAGTCAATGCAAACTATATGGCAGAGCACATGAATAAAATACACTTTGATGCAAATATCTAGAATTTCCTTTGGTGGTATGATAGCCCCCTTGGGACACATTTTATGACAGGGAAACTATTTTCGGACAGACACGTTAAGAACCCTAGTCTCTGTTGAGGACCTTGGCGTGCTCCTCAGTTCTCGAGGCCTGGGTGGGCCTTCCCCTTGGCGCCAAAGTGATCTGGGCACAGCCTCCCCCTTTCCTCATTCAGATCAGGGCTGGGATTCCAAGCCAGAAAAAAGTTCCCAGAAAAGAGATGGGTCATTCAGGACAAGGGCCAGAAAACAAGAGGAAAGATCAAGTATTGAAAGGAATCTGGGGAATGAAGTGACTTTGTTTTCACAACAAATTAATTTAGAGAGTCCACACTTGATTCTCCTTCAAGCCTGCTTTAGAAAAATACCCGTATTAGCCCTGACAAAGAATAATCAAAATGACACTCAGCAATCCCAGCAATGGTCCACATTCCCAGTGCATCTTGCAGATTGGGAGGAAGACTGAGCCGAGGTGAGAAGAGGGTCAGAACCGAAGGTCCAGAAAGAGGCAGGAGGAGCTTCTTCCACAGATGTGGAAGTTAAGCAAGTAGATCCTATAGAAATAGAGTGTGGAATCATGGTCATGAGAAGCTGGAAGAGGGTGAGGGAAGGGGGAAAGAGAAGGTTGGCTTATGGGTATAAAAATACAGTTAGATAGTTCTACTGTTGTAGCACAGAGGGTGACTCTAGTTAACAAGAATTGATTGTACATTTCAAAACAGCTAGAAGAGAGGATTTTGAATATTCCCAACACAAAGAAACTAAAAGTATTTGGGATGACACATATGCTAATTATCCTGATTGGATCATTACAAGTTGTGAGCATGTATTAAAAGATTACATTTTACCCCATGTACAATTATTGTGGGTCAATTAAAAAAAAAGAGTCCCCCTTGGTCATAAAGAACCCATGTAACTGTCACAAGTGCCCTGGGAGGTCTCCTTACACATGAGCCTGCCAGGTCTTACCATGGACTGCAGGTGTCCCCAACCCCTGCTCTAGTGGCCCTCCCCACTGCACAGCAGTCACCAACAGCCCAAAGCATGTGAAGGATCAGATGGGGACCCACGTGTGGTATGCAACATCTTCCAGGAGGCTCCCGTCTCTCATTAATAAGAAGCAGGGTGTGCAGCGAGGCCTTCTGCCTTTGGTGAGCTGCAGGGCCTAAGTCTTGCTCTAAGACCTCTGCAGGGCCTTCCTGGGCACAGGACTCCCCCTAGTCAGCCCCAACCAAGGGCTCTGCCTGTGCCTCTGCCCCCGTAGAGTTTTTGGAGCCTTCCCCAAAGCATCCTAAGATTCAGTGAAGCAAAGTAATAGACCCTGTGGGAAGATGGAAAAAAGAAAAGAAGGAAGGAATTCAGAGAGGAAGGACAGGAAGACGGCAGGGAAGGAAGAAGTAGACTGTTTCTTAAACGTCTTCTACCAACTCCACGAAACGGGTCATTTTATGCCACACTTTACAGACATGGAGGCAAAAGCCCAGAGAGAGGTAACTATAAAGATGGCACCACTGGTCAGCTGGCAGCTCAGTCTGCAATCTCCCAACTCCACATCCTGCACATTTTTCTGGGAAGTCAAAAGTGAATTCATTTCTGGAATTGTTAGAAGCTGGCAAGCTGCCTAGGAATGCAGAGGGATTCCAAACCCACCATGCCCACTCTCGCACCTGAAGCAGCTGGACCCACACTAAGGGTATTCAGTGGACTAATGTCACAAGAAAGACAGGCTAACAAGAAAGGCCCAAGCTGCCAGTCACATGACCCTCTAGCTTTTGGATATCTGGAAAAGAACAAACCTTCTTCTCCACATTTAGTAGTTACAGAGAAAAGGGTGCTGCAGGTGGACTTGGTATTCCATACATCCCAGGATTTGGTCCTCACAAGCATCCCCATGGGGGCTAATTAAAACTCCAAGGCCCCAACTGCTACCCTCACATTACTTTATTATAGATAGATAGATGATAGATAGATGGATAAAAGAGATGAAACTATATTCATATGAATTTTTTTTTACTTTAAAATCTATATTTAAGGTATAATATATAATAATAATATAATATATATAATATATCTCTCTGAATCTTTAGATACATACTTGTAAATAGATGTAGACATTAAATAAAACCAAATGAACTTCTCTCCGGGCTATCTCTGTCTTGCTGACCTGTTGAAGGTACACTAGGTCTGCCTGTGGACTAAATCAACACAACATTATCTGCAAGTTTCTTCCCAGAAAAAAAAATTATAAGAGAAAACATGGAGATGGGCAGAAGAACTTGCCTTCATCACTGAGAAGAATGCGTGACCTAGAAAAGCCTTTTGTCCCTCCTTCACTTCTGGGGGCCCAAGAAGCTGGTTTGATATTTAAATCAAGGCCAAGTACTCATCTGGAATCTCGGAACCCTCCCAGAAACCACTTTTATTTATCATTTCTCATTTCTCAGCACAAGACGCCCAGGCCTTGATAGGAAAGCCTGAGTCAGAGGCACCATCATGGACAAGATGAGGAGGTCACCAATGGCACCACTCCCAGCCCTGAGGAACTGGTAGGCTATACCTTGTCCTACTGATGTGCTGAGAATTGCTCTTGTGATTGAAAAACATTTTGTCACATTCCAGGGTCCCTTAAAGACACAAACTGTTCTCCTACAAATGTGATGTCCCTACAATAAGACTTCTACGCTATGATTTGGGCATGAACTAAAGAGACATTGTCAATACAGGTAAATTAAGGTGTCTTTCTGGACCATTAATGAATTTGGATTTTCCTTCATAGATGTTCATCTTTAATAGCAAGTGTAAGGCTTGAGTTCTTCACTTTCTGTATCATAAAAATCCTTCCTTTTCATCTTGGGTGGATTTTTTTCTTGGGTGGATTCAAAGCCCATAGTTCAGTCTTTTGGATGAAGGAAAGGCCTCCCTCAAACCTCCCTCTCCCTCATCCCACGTCTCCTTCCACACCTACTCCACCTGGGACCATAAAGAGATAAACATGTGGACATCACAGTGCAGAGCCAATGAGAGAAGGCAGGTGTGTGACAGGTGCACTCAGGTAGAAGGGAAGGGACACTTTAGATGGCCCAGATAAACAGGAATCCAAGAGGTGACAGAAGGGGGAAGCCAGCTCTCAAGGGAAGCCAGGTGATGGGTGGTGACAAGAAACTTGAAAATGAACTGGATTTGGGAGAGAAAAAGAACTGAGGAAGAGTTGGCTGGTCTAAGGTCAGCTAGATTTCAGAGGACTCAGGTCAAGGCCTTTGTCATGGGACTCTGTGGCTCTGTGGGTCTGCAGGCAAGCCAACAAGGCAGCAGAGTGGACATGGGTACACCTGAATTGATGGCTGCATGTTCAATAATATAAGACTGGACTCACACTGTCCCTGAGTTGAAATAGTGCCTCACCCTAGATACGCTCAACTCAGAATCAGAATCAAGTTGAGTGAGACTTCAAGAGAGCTGCCTTGATATTACCGTTATATGATCAATGCCTGTGGGCCCAAGACCACCGCCCTCTGAGGGACGATAACCCACGGTACTGGGTCAGAGTTTAGTCTGGCTCCCTGCCAAACATCTGCCTTCCTTAGGCTTGACAACGTTCCTGTTCTATCTGGATTGATCTGGCACAATTCTGGAATCCCAGACTCCTTTGCCTAATTTGAGACCATTTGTGTGTGTGTGTATGTGTGTGTGTGTATGTGTGTGTGTATGTGTGTGTGTGTATGTGTGTGTGTGTGTGTGTATGTGTGTGTGTGTTCTCTAGACTATAGTGAAACCAAATGTTATGGTCTAAATGTGCAGAATATCCAGTGCAATAAGGGGAAGAAGAAGGTGAAGGTGAAGAAGGAGGAGGAAGAAAAAGAAGAAGACAGGTAAATTAAGGTGTCTCTCTGGACCATTGTTTCATCTTTAAGATGCCTCAAAAGGGAGAGGGAGGAGAAAGAAAAAGGAGAAGGAGGAAAAGAAGAAAAAAGTAAGGAAAGGACTTTTCAAAACTTGTTTCATACCACATACATAGACCTAAATACAAAACCTGAAACTCCAAGTTCTGGATGAAAAACAAGACAAACCTCCTTGACTTTCGATTGCTCAAGTGTTTCTACATAGGACACTGTCGGCAGGCAGGAACCATCAAAGGGAATGTGTGAAAATTGGACTTTATAAAACCTGAAAATTTCTGTTTTTCAAAAAACTGTTATGAAAATTAAAAGAAAAACAATAGACTGGGTGGAAATGTTTTAGAAACATATATCTGATCTTTGACAGAGAGATGAATGTAAAATATACACACAGCTCTCGCAATTCAAAAACAGGAAACACATAGTAAAAAGAGAGCAAAGATTTGAATAGAACACTGAAAAATGTAAACAGATGGCTAATATATGGCAAGACGTTCACATCACTTACTTGTAGAGCTAAAATTAAAAAACCAACACTACCCACTATATTGATGAGGTTGTGGAGCAACCGGAATTCTCACACATTGCTGGTGAAAATGGAAAATGGAATAGCCATTTCTTACAAAGTTAAACCTGTACTTACCATACATCTCAGAAACCCCCCACTAGATTTTTTTTATTCAAGAGAAATAAAGAGCTACACCTACACAAAATCCAGAATGCAAATATTCATAGCAAGTTGTCCATGATAGATGAAAACTATACAACCCAAATCTCCTTCATCTGCTGAATGGATTTAAACAAATTATAGTACACTAACAATATACCACACCAAGGAAATATTACTCAATTTTTTTAAAGAACTGCTGATATAGGCTACAACACAGGTGAATCTCAAAAAGCATTTTGTTAGATAACAGAGACCAGACACAAAAGCCTCCATACTGTATGATTCCATTTATATTATGGACCACAAAAGGAAAAAACAGTAGGGATAGAAAAAAGAGCAGAGACTTGGGGGCCAGGGCTTGTGGAGAGGGGACTGGCCACAAAGGAAGTCAGGGAACTCTGGGAGGGTGATCAAATGTGTTTATTGTGGTGGTGGCTACACACCTGTATACAGTTTGTCCAAACCCATCAAATTATTTAAGATGGTGAATTTTATTTCATATAAATTATGCCTCTATAAATCTGATGTCTAAAGATAAGATGGAATTATCATGTATTAGATATAAGTGTCACTTTATTTAATAACAAATAAAGCTGAGATGGGTAGCCCCCCCTCTTTCCTGGAACTCTCTGGACCAGCACTCCATGGGGCCCCCACGTCACTGGGCAAAGCATTGCTGTCTGCTGAAGCCTCTCTGGCTCTGCCCTTCTTCATGGGGCTCAAAAAACCCACATTTCTTCCAAGGGCCCTGACTACTCTACTAAGCAGAATGCTAACTCGAAATAAATCACAATTGTGCAGACTGAAGTGCTCCCCAAAACTAAGTGTGGCATATAAAAAATTGAAAGAAACTTATGCAGCAACTGAACCATGGAATAATAATACCTGAAGATCTCTCCCACCTCCTCCTGGCTAGGACAGACCAGGCAGCAGCAACAGCTTCCTGTTCGGGATGGTGACAACAAGAACCGCACAGCATCAGGCAAAGCCTGAGCATTCATCAGACTGCAGCCATGAGCTTGATCCGTTTTTCTCATTCAGATCCAAAACAGTCCTGTGAATAAACACTTTAATAGTCCCAGTTTATAAGGGAGGAAAATGAGGCTCACAGATGCTAGGTGACTTGCTCAAGCTCACACAAGTAGGGAAGTTGGACTTTGCCTCCATGTGTCTCTGGCCCCAAAGTAACTCCTTAATCATTCTACCCATTTTTAAGATACAATATAGCAATAAAAAAAATCAACATGTTGCTGGTGTGATGGTGCACACCTGTAATTCCAGCTACTCTGGTAGAAGGCTGAGGCAGGAAGATTGCAAGTTCAAAGCCAGCCTCAGCTGAACATCTTCTCCAAGTTCTAGAATATCTAGAGTTGGGGCTCCTTTTTAGTGTGTGTGTGAAAGTGTTGGTTTTCATCTTTCCTTTTTCTTCTCTCTTATTATCCACTGCTACAGATATGATTTGGTCATTTGGGGCTCTCTTAAGTCCCATGTAGGGATCCACAGATTCTCTTTGATTAATAACACCAAAGTTCTTCTTGAGTCCCCAGTCATGACAACCTGAGGGTCTCCAGTTTCATTTGAATTTCTGTCAAAAGCAAGCATGTAACAGGAAAGTAAATACTGAGGCAAGACTAGGACAACATGACATTATGAGAGAACTAGAAATCCAGCTCCCATCAGCCACTGTTAGACTCTACAATAGGTAAGCACATCCACCAACCTCCTTCCTCAACATCACAGTTTACCAGGAGGAAGAGGTTGGAGACGGGGAATTAAACAACAAGGTACAGATGGTGCCCAACTTCACGCTAGCCCACTTTACAATGGTGTGAAGCAATGTTCACTCATTAGAAACCATACTTTGAACTTTGCATTTCATATTTGGATCTTTTCTCCAGGCTAATCGTATGCAGAACTCAGGAGAGATGCTGGAAAACTGCAGTCAACCACATGATCGTGATGGGAAGCAGCCAATACCTATGGTGCACCTGTGTTACTAAGCTATGATGCTTCATAGGTTAGGCATATTCAATGCAATTTCAACTTAGAATATTTCCAACTTACAATGGGTTCATTAGGACAATTCCATCATAAGTCAAGTAGCAACTGTATGTTAAAATATTTTCATCTTGGCCAGGTCCTCCAAAATGTCTCCTCCTAAGAAACACTTCCCTGTTTTCAAAGATAAGAATCTACAGCTCATGAATATATCCAGTCTTTCTAGAGGGGCCTATTTCTGGGCTCTCCCATTTCTAAGGTTGTAATGTTTACTACTACTGATTAATGTTCTTTCATCTTTAAGATGCCTCAAAAAGAGCAATTGAACTCGTAGCGTGCTTCACAGTTTACAAGGCCTTTTAGCATGATCTCATTGTCTCTTTTCTATGACCCATGTCATCAGCTCTGGCTAATGAATTGTAAGCAGATACAATATGTCATTTCCAAGCCAGAATAGTGCATTGCTATGCAAAATACCCCCCACATCTTTTCATGGGCGAGGAAAACTTTAGTATTTTGGGTAACTGCTCCATCAGTCTGAAGTCTCAGGAAGAGGTGACAGAGAACAGAGTCCCTGGGAGATGTGCAACAGGAATGTGATGTGAGTTGTTCAGTCCACTAAAATTTGGGTGTTATTTATTAGTACAGCAAGAGAAAATCTATTACAACCGATACAGCTGAAACTCCTTCCTTTTTGCCTCAAAACATACATCCATGCTGAGTTTTAGGTCTTGATCAAAAAGTCCCTTGTCAGGTTTGCTGTTTCCAGTCTGAAGTGCCCTGGCATTTAGAGTCCACTGTGACACACATCTTCCACATTATCACTGCCCAGTGCACATGCACATACATTCCCTCTCTCTCCCTCCCTCTCTCTCTCTTTCTCTCTCTCTCTCTCTCTCTCTCTCTCTCTCTCTCTCTCTCTCACACACACACACACACACACACACACATCTTATTGCACTTAATGGTGGCAGGTAAGCAAGGATCTGGCAATCTGGTACCTTCCTTGTTACATACTTGAATGTCACTTGGTTAAGCCACAGAAGGGATTTGACACAAAAGGAATATTCAGAGGCAGTAAGAGTGGCCTCTCGCATTTTACATCACTTGGCTAACAGGGGAAAGAATAACAGGAGGCACTTGAACTGCTGAATCAGATAGAGTGGGAAAAGTGAGACAAGCTCTGGACTCCGGCAGAGAAGGAAATAAAATGGTGGAGTCCTGAGCAAATTCCTAATCAGAAAAACCACCAGACATTCCAACCAGCTGTGTTTATTCAAATGCTGATTCCTGGGCCCCATCTCAGATCTCCTGAATCCAAATGCAACTCTCTAGGTATGAACAGGGAATGTAACCATTACACAAACCCCCAGGATATTCAGATTACCGCAGATGGAGACCCCATAAAACTAGGTGAACTACAAAGTCCTTTCTAGTTTGGAAATTTCCTAGTCTATAAGCTAGACATATCAGGCAGGGATCAGTATCCACAGACAGGAGAATAAATGTTAAACTGTGCCCAAGTGACCCTGTGCTTACTGGGTGAACTAATGAGAGGCTTTTCTACATGTAAGCAGTGAAATCTTGGAGGAAGTATAACCTGAGGCTAGGATCAGACATAGGGGGAACTTCCTGGCAATGTACATGCTCTAACAAAAACTCAGCTAGTCTACATGTGATATGTAACCTGCATTCCTTTAACTAGCCATATTCTGAATCTCAAGGCAGGGTTGACTTCCTGTATATATGACCTGTGCATATGGGACACACAGAGACACATCTTCAGAGGAAGCCCTGTGCTTTATTACTGCATTGAAATTCCTGATAATTTTCTCTTTGAATGGGAGTTTTGTGAGTCAAGTCTAATGAGGCAATTGAGCAATGCATGAGAGCAACAGTATGTACGGGAGCAGGCCTATGGACACAACAGGATGGGACAGTATGCATGCCAAGCAATCGACCTGGCATACCAGGGGCAACCCAGCGTTCCAGGGGACTCCAGGGGGGCAGCCAGGGCCGGGACCTGAGCCCAGAGGGCTGGGGCAGTAGAAGAAATAACATCAAAGAAGCAATCAAGGCTTCAGCAGTGGAAGCTGGCCTGCTTCTCAGTCCCTGGAGCCCTTCCCTGAGGCAACTGCATAAATAGTAACTCTCCACGCCATCAGGACAGGCACGGCCTGTGCTCAGGCAACAAACTTTGTTAGTAAATTATTACAAAATAAAAATATGGATATGGATATTGCAATAAAGTGTATTCAAGAGTTATTAAAATTTTCCAGAGTTTAGATTCTTCTATTTTAAAAAAATGATGCAATCTTGGAAAGCAAATATTCACAGGCTTAGAAATAAAAACTTAATTTGAAGACTGCCATATTCAACAGAAATAAACATCATTTTCATATAAAATTTTTGATGAACCAATCCTTCACAAGATAGAAAATTTTATAATTCATTTTTCCTTCTATTGAAGAAATAACAAAAAGACTACATAAACAAGGATTCTGGATTATATTCAAGTTCTAAAGCCATTTTCATTGGCTTATAGGATCTAACAAATTATAGGGTATGTCTGAGACATGATCTATATAAGCTACAAATTAAACTCACACATCCAGGTACACTGGCCCACACCTGTAATATTGGCAACAAGTTTAATGCCAGTCTCAGCAATTTGGCAAGGCAAGGCCCTGTCTCAAAATAAAATAAAAGGGCTGGGGCGGGTAGCTCAGTGGTAGAGTCACATGGATTAATCCCCAGCACCACAAAAAAAATAATAATAAATAAATAAACTCACACTTACAGAAAACTGATTTGTGTAAAGAGCTGATTATATGACAAGAATCCTCAGCTCGAAATATTCTAAAACCACTGAAGCCTTTTTTATTTTCACCCAGAGGCACTTTACCACCAATCTACATCCCCAGCCCTTTTATTTTTTATTTTGAGAGAGGACCTCACTTAAGTTACTGAGATGGGCCCTGAACATGCAATGTGCTTGCCTCAGCCTCCAAGTCACCGGGATAACAGGAATGTGCCACCATGCCCGGCTGAAGTCTTTTTTTTTTTTTTTCAAAATAATTTTGTAAGAACTTTACCCCAGTGCTGCTATAGACAATGAAATCATCTCTCACAACTCCAGTAACAATTGCATGAGCTGAAAGATTCTTCTGCAAATTAAAAATGGTCAAAAGTTATTTGTAATCTTGCATTTGCAAAGAGCAAAAACTATTGTTTTGAACTACATCAATTGAAAATGAAATTGCTGGGCTGGGGTTGTGGCTCAGTGGTAGGGTGCTTGCCTAGCATGCATGAGGCACTGAGTTCAATCCTCAGCACCACATAAAAATAAAATAAAGGTATTGTGTCCACCTACAACTGAAAATTAAATTAAAAAGAAAATGTAATTGCTTAAAAGTTTGATACATTTGATAACCTAATAAATAAATTGGCAAAAGGTGGAACCAGAAGAATATTATTGTCAACAAAGTATTACATCATTATGTTACTGTATCACATAAAATGATGACACCATAAATCTTTTTCATTGTGGTTGTTAGTCGTGTATTACTGTTACAATATTATAAGCAATATGAAAATTATAGGTAATATATTTTATAGGTAATAAAATATTTTTAAGTGAAAATGTTCCAGATTTTAATACCTTGAAACAACTTTTTCCCTGTTTTTGGAACAAGGAGCTCCATATTCTCATTTTTCAAGGGGCCATGGATATTATGTCCTCCACCCAGCTGGGAGGGGGGTAACTTCTGGATGGGTCTGAGAACCCCATCTTGCCAAAGGTCTTTGATGATTTCATCAATTACAGGAGTGTCCTGTAGATCCTGGAACCCAGAGACAAGGAACCTCTTGGCAGGTACAGTCTCAGCATCTTCATCTATGGGAGTTCTGGGCCATCCTTGACTTCAGGTTTCTCCTTGTGGACCAAGGCCCTCATCTTTAGAAACAGAAGGAACTATATTTCAAGCTTTCAGCCAGTGATTCACGAGGCTGAGGATGTCTTTAAATAAAAGCAGGACAGGGAGTGCAGAGAGCATCAGGCTTCTTTGAATGAGGGCCAGTGTTCCCAAACGCAAAATCCGCCACAGCTCAGGCTCCCCTGGCTTTATAGATAAACAACAAGATGACCTTTTCCTATCAGAAAGGAGCAGTGAAAATTCCATGTGCTTGTGGAATGTTGAATTTGGAATCAAGTTTTTCTGTGCTTCTTCTCAGGAAAACAACCCACAAAATGTCCCAGTAAATGCAAATTATAGGATTACTGTACCAATCCAGATGTTCAAACAAGGGAGCCTGCCTCTTTTCTGAACAAAATATTACAAATACATGCTCAGAGACCTTTCCCCGCAGGATTGGAAATCCCCCTGCTCCTTGCAATCGTGTCTTGCGGACTCCTGGGACATGACACTCTGTCCAGCAATTAAGGGCTATGAAAGCAGGCTTGTCCCACTGTCCTTCCAGCCATCTCAGGAGGAACTGAGGCCATTTCCCTGAATCCCTTCCCAAGGGGAACATCTATTTCCCCCAATGGAGAAAAATATAGAATTGACCATTCTCTCCCAAACTTTCAATCCACTTTCTCTTCTTTTACTATTCCCAAACTTCCCTAAGTTAAAAAAAAAAAAAAATCGTGTTCCCACACCCATCAGCCTAATGATAAAACCCGGGTGGCCATAAGAGTCATGTTCCCACCCTACTCAAAAAATAAAAATCTGCTCCCCCCACCAACCCTAACATTCAAGGGGTCTGGTGATTATTCTCTTTACAGGATTGCTTTAAATAACAACCCTTCAGGTTGAATTTAAAATAGAATCTGAGCTGCAAAATTTTGGTTTACCTTCTAATTTTGACAACCTTCTAAGAATAGGTCAAGTACATGCAATAAAGTCTATTCAATGATCATTTTGCTTTTAATTGCTCCCACAATATTTAACTCAACAATAAATACTGAGGGGAATTGTTTTTTAAATCTTTGGTGGTTTCTAGTTAATTTACTTTTAAGATAACTCTGATATCAAAGTTCTTTATCAGAGTTGAAAGCATTGGAGAGCTACTAAACCTCCAATAGGAAAGGAGACACGGAGACAGAGAGATGACCTTGACTTTGAACTTGAGGACGTGAGAAGAATTAGATCAAAATGGATTGAATGAGAATTGGGGGTATATAGCTCAGTGATAGAGCCCTTGCCTAGCATGCACAAAGCCCCCATGCCCCATCCTGTGGAAAAAAAAAAAAAAAAGATCAAATGTCCGTGTCTTTCTTTGACTCCCCAATGCAGTAATGATCCTTGATGCTCTTATCCTCCTCCCATCCACTTTTACCACATCATCATCAACATTCATTTCAAGTCCACAGGACCACAGAAGCAGTGATAAGAGTCAAGGTTCTCATCTCAGCAGTGCTAACACATTGCACATTAGCCATGACTCTGTAAGTATTGAAGGTACAATGTCCATCTGCAAAATGGCCAGGGCTAAGTGGACTCTAGATTGTTGACGAGCACAGCCATGACATACAGCCAGGCACAGGAACAAGGGGACCGCCAGAAGAGCCATAGAGTAGCTACCAGAGGGATGAGTGGGTGGGCACACCTTAGCAGCTAGGTGAAGAAGCCACGGACATGGACAATCTATGCCCGAAATTTGAATGGGAAAGGCAAAGAGAGGGCCAGACGGGAGCCAGCTGGGTGCAAGGAAAAGACAGCTCAGAAGGTGGACCAGGAGGGCAGTGAAGAGCATCATCCATGGGCTATTCCAGAACTTCATTTCTTCCCCATCAGAATGAGGGTGGAAGTAAAGAAGATACCTACAAAATTATACTGAGGGCTGGGGCTGTAGCTCAGTGGTAGAGTGCTCACCTCACAGGAGAAGGCACTGGGTTTGATCCTCAGCACCACATAAAAATAAAATAAAGGTATTGTGTCCATCTATAACTAAATATATATATATATATATATATATATATATATATATATATATATATATATATATATATTATACTGAGGTTAATCTCATGGAGGTCAGCATTTTTAGATACCAGACAAACGTCTCTGCTGATGGGAGCCACCTGTGGGCTGTAACTCCCACTTTGTGGGCGCCTCCCAAGATCCAGAAGGCAAAACAAAATCATGACAAAGATATTCAGTTTGTAAAGAGCTGGGAAACACAGACAGCAGAGGGAAGTGTCCCCAGCAAGAGCATTCCTGCTGACTCACCACCACCAGCAGGAGGCAAAGAGCCTTCCCTGCCCCTCTGCTCTCCTGCAAAGGAAGCTGCAAATGGAAGGTAGGTGGCACAGGGGATCCTCTAGGTGAGGCTGAGGCTTCTAAATTGAATTTTGAACTTTGAATTGAATTTTCCAGCCTCTGCCCCTCAGTATCCATGGGGCACTGGTTCCAGGACCTCTCCACCGCCAACGTATACCAAAATCTATGAATCATCTCTAGATCACTTATAAATAATACAATGCAAGGCTGTGTAAATAAACATCATGCTAAAATATTTAGGGAAAAAGACAAGGAAAAAAAAGTTGCTATACATTTAGCATGGAGTAATTTTTTTCCAAAATATTTTCAATTTGTAGTTGGTTCAATCCACAAATATGGAACAAATACAAAGGCCAACTATACTTTATCATTTGTTTTTTTTTTAGTAGCTACGGAAATACGTTAAATGAAGAGTTTGAAAGGTGTATTAAGTTGTCACGTTATACATTAACGGGGCACCAAGCAAACAATTCACTCAGGAAAGACCTCAAGTGGAAGCCTCGTTGCCCACATCATCCTGAGGTCACCGTAGGATAGGGTGTGAAGAAAATTGTCCTATGAAAACCTCACATGTGTACAGAAAATCAGCACATTCACCTTAGGCCTGCTGGGTTTGTTCATCTGTTTACAGTAACCAAGATAGCGTCAGGACACTACCGTCCTCACCTGCTTCTGCCTCTTCACAGCCCATCCCAGCTGCAATTTGCAGGTGGGGGTTACATCTACGTAGAGAAGAAAGGTTGGCTTGGTCTTTCAAAAGAGACTTAGAGCCGAGCGCAGAGCGCAGTGGCACATGCCTGTAAGCCCAGCAG
This sequence comes from Marmota flaviventris, assembly GCF_047511675.1. Lineage (NCBI taxonomy): Eukaryota > Metazoa > Chordata > Mammalia > Rodentia > Sciuridae > Marmota > Marmota flaviventris. The sequence continues at coordinate 18,413,486 of NC_092501.1, forward strand.
CTCGGGAGGCTGAGGCAGGAGGATCGCAAGTTCAAAGCCAGCCTCAGCAAAATTGAGACGCTAAGCAACTCAGTGAGATGGGGATGTGCTCAGTGGTCAAGTGCCCCTGAGTTCAATCCCAGGTACCCCATTCCCGCCAAAAGAGAGCAAGTGAGCGAGTGAGAGAGAGAAAGAGAGACTTAGAGAACAGCTAGATCATCAGTCATGTTTCACTGGTCTTCAGGTTTTTCATTTCTGTTTTCTTGGTGCCACGTTTGCCATCTTTGCCTAGAGTAGATGCACACTCGGAGGTGAGGTAGGGGACAGATCAGCCTTATATTTTATTTACTATTTTTTTATTTTGAGATGAGGTTCTTGCTACATTGCCCAGGCTTATCTTGAACCCCTGGACTCAAGCAATCCTCCTGCCTCAGCCTCCCACATAGCTGGGACTGTGTGTGCCACTGTGCCGCTGGTCTTTCACTTCAGGGGGGAAAAAAATCGATCTCTCTCAGTGAAATTTCACCCGCCTTCCTGCTGGATGCCATTTACATGCATTGAGTACGGTGTTAGCTCCACCTTCCTGAAAAATACATAAAGGTTCAGCTTCTCTACAGATGTAAAACCATAGGGTTATAGAATGAGAAGAACCTAAGGGATCCTCTTAGGCTAATTATTTGCTCCATAAAAGGCTTAGCTAAGGGATCCCTTAAAAGGACAAGCTCCTTGTGTGCCTTTAAATGGAATTCCATTATAAAAATTAAATTCATATAGACATGCTCACATTTCCAGGAATATGCCCACTATATATAATAAGATAAACTTGTAACATTATTTGGCTTATCTTCTAAGAGCTATAATGCAAAAGGATAAAACACAAAATGAAAGTTCTATGGCCACTTTGCCATTAAGAAAAATGAAGTAGTTATATCTATCAAGTGTGCTTCTACCCCAGGGCCTTTGTACTTGCTCCTCCTTCTACCTAGAATGACTCTTTTTTTTTTTTAACAGATATGTGAATGGCTGATCCTTCACTTCACCCAGGTCTCTGTTCAAATGCAGCTTCTCCAAGAAAGTTTCCCTGATCATTCTAGATAACAGTTCCTTTACTCACCTAGCCCAAATACTGTAACCTATTTCTCTTCATCATTCTGACTGCCACCTGGTCTATCAGCTCTTTTTACTTAGTATTTATTATTAGGTATCCAACTAAAATGTAAGCCCCGTGAAGACCTGGATTTTTGTTTTATTTTTGTTGACTGGTCATATTTATATACCTCCAATAACACCTGGCACATAAAGGCCAATAAATATTGAATGAATGATGAGGGAAAGGACAAGCAGGAAAACGTATCTAAGGCAGATCCTGGAAGACCTTCAGAGTCATATGTGGCCACACACCTGCGATGACATCACTGAGATGCTCTCTCCTCGGACAAGGCTCTCCTAGCTGCCCTGAGCACCAAGCAACTTGTGTAACCTCTCTGACCCCTATTGTTATATTTCCCACATTAAATGATTAACCACCTTCCTTCTCATTTCCTCAGTTATTCAGTAAAATACCTGCTCGGTGCTGGACGATGTGTACCAGCAAGCAGGAAATGACTAACTAGTACAACAAGAACTTGGATGAGAGTGAGTGGCACGGGAGAGAACATGCCCCGACCCGAGGCCAAGTGTCAAGGCTGAATGAGGGCAGCAGATAAGGAAGGAGAAACAGGTGCTCTCAGAGGAGGAGACCAAAGACACCAGGGGGGTGAGAACAGCAGCAATGACCAACAGATGAGGAAGGAGCCGGCCCGACAGACTACAGAAGAGACAGAACAGTGAAATGCAATTTGAGTTTCTTGCGCTGGCCAAGAACAAATGAGATCAAACGAACATACACTGTTTGCCCTTTGCCCCAAGCACCTGCTCACACCTCCTGCACCAGAAGTAACTCCCAGAATGATGTGCAGGAGCTAAGGCAGATGGAGAACACCTGGAACATCTGAAGCTTTGTACACCCTCTCATCAGAAAGATTTGGCTTTAAAAAAAAAGAAGAAAAGAAAAATGCTCATTTGGGTAATGTAAGGCCAATGCTTCCTTTTTAAAGATGAAGGAACCCAGAATCAGAAATATTGAACCAACCATTGCAGTCAGTTCAAACTAACAAGCAGACTGTGGTAAAACTGGGACCGGAATCCAGATCCTCCTGGCTGCCTCTGGGTTTTGAGCAAGAGGCTAAACAGCTAAACAGCTCCTCAATCTAGAATCTTTCTCCCAGCAACCACTGTAGGGCCTCAAGGGTCCGCCATCTTGGAAATTCTCTCCAGACAAGGTTTGCTCTGTGTGCAAGTGAGGTGTGGTGCATTGTGGGCTCAGAGGGGTTCTCTTAAGCCACCAACACCCTCACCTCGATTAGTTAACCAAACTAGAGTTTATTGAGCAGGGTACTGAAGGAATGGGACAAAGGATGAGTGTGTATTTTGATGGAAGTAGAATCTGGAAAATACAGAGTTGTGAAGATCAGAAGGAATTCATGTAAACAGGAAGGAGGACAGAGCTGGGCTACCTGAAGGGAGCAGGAGCAGGGGCGGGAGGAAAGGCACAGAGCCCAGGGCTCCCCAGGCCACTCAGCCCTTCACCATGCTGTGCAGCCCCTGAACCCCTCCTTCCAGGCCGGGTGGGGAAGGTAGTGCCTGCCACAGAAGGTCTGTGGGGACCTAATGAAGCAGTGCATGTGAAGCATTTTGCACAGGGCCTAGTGCAAGACGTGTGCTTTACACGTTGGCTGATTAAAAGAAAAAAAGGAAAGGGAGAGAAACAAAATGAAAACAAGAGCCCGAAAAAGACCAGCTTCACAGAAATTTTTCCAGTACCCCCAGGGCCACTGCTGACCAAGAGACTGAGGGTCCAGTTGTACAAGCTGCACAGCAAACAAGGTGCACCGTGCACAGGGCGCTAACTGCATAACCCTTCTAATCCACCAGGAGCACCCACGGGCCTCCCCTGATACTGCCTGGTTGCACCTGGACAAGGAACACAATCAGAGACACCACTCGGTAGATTACAGCCACGGTGCTTTGTATTTTAATACACGGTGCTTTTGAAGCCTCTTGCAACTTTTCAAATTTTTCTTTCATTAATAAAAATACTGGTCTGGCACTCTATCCACATTGGGGGAAAGAAAAGCCTTTTGTTGAGATCTGGACCTAACTCCTGATAACACAAGCACAGGTGACTCTCTGATGTCCCCTCTGGGGAAGCACCACCCGTCTAGGCTGCAGCTGCTGATGGCCCTCCCAGGAAGGCCAGGCGGCTGGCCTGTCGGGCTATGTGTGAGGGACACACCATGTGGCAGGTGCAGCCAGTCCTGAAAACTGTCAGATAAAGACAAGCCCCACCGGGCACAGTCACCGACTCTCACGCTCATGAGTTTGACAATGACCTTGGTGGAGAGCTTCTGCCTGGTTTCATTTTCTGGTCTGTGAGCAGAGAGAGGCAAGGGAGTGATCCAGAAGGACTTGAGGGTTCCAGTTCCCAGCACAGCTCAGGTCTGGATGCCTCCAACCTGTAGTGTGGCACCTGCTTATATAAAGAAACCTTGTCACCAATCAGAGGGAACCAGGAGAGCACTGGACATCTCCCCCAGTGTCCCTGAGAATGGTGCCTCAGTTACACCTGAAGACAGACCTGTGAGCTAATCATGTGCATCCCCTACCTACAGCGAGCAAAGACAAGCATCAAGGAAGCAGCATGATTTCCATGAGTACGTAAGGACTGAGTGAGGAGCCTGGACCTGAATACACCTGACCTCCAGCAGCTGTACTTCTCCCACCTGAGTCCAGGGGCTTGGACATCAAGATACCTATCCGCAGTTACTTACAGGTATTTGACAAAATGCAAGGCCTGGAAACGATTTGAGAGAAGGCATACAAGTGCTCTTGTACTGAAGGACCCTGGAGCTCTGGAGCCCCAATGTCCCAATTCCCCAAGCCCAGTGTCACCTTTTCCCCCTGTCTGCCAGAGCCTCGTGAAGACCTAGACCAAGTCCCAGGCCCTGGCTCCATTCCTGGCCTTGTTCTTCAATCAAAATATGCAGCTTACACACCAAAATAATAGAGAAACATTTAAAGAAATGTTCCTGAATAGTTTTAATGATGAGAAAATGCTTTGAAACACAACAAATAAAACAAAGAATATGCAAAATCTAGACCCTCTAGGTCTTAAATACGTAAGAGTAAGCAGGCGTACCTACAGCAAATAGCGGGACTGGACGGGGCCTCTCGCTATAAGCAGCCGGAAGGTGGGCATCAAACAATGGTCTTCAGATATCTGAACAGCAGTCATTGCAGGACTGTGATCTTTGAAAGAAAAAGGAATTAGAGGATCCCTGCTTTTGCCCCAGCTCTCGACTGGAGGCACTTTACAAACCACAGACAGGGAAGAGAATCCCAAGCAGAGCTTGGCAATCCTGCTAGACTGAAGATACAGAGATCTGAACTTGAAGAGGCCGAGACGGCCAGACTCTGTGGGGCATGATTCCAAAGAGGAGCATCAGGAACCCAGGCTTCCTTTATGCTGTGGCCAAATACTAAGCTGCACACTAGCAGCAGAAACTCCACTATCCAGAAAATAAGGAGTGGCGTCTAGAAGGTGAACTATGAACTGGGCTGAGAGAAATTTCAATTCTGGTCAGAGTAGAGATTCATCACTGATCACCAGATCATTCCATAGAGTCTAGAAAGGCCACACCACAGTCCCAAGGCTCACCTAGATCTAGAATAAAGGCTACTGTTGAATTATCTTTAATGGAACTACAGACAAGCCTCAAAAGGATTAAGCTGACCCCCAGCAACACACCAAACTGACGCAACAAAGCCTGACGCTCACTAAAGGAAAATAGAACAACAACAACACTGTGGATTCGATTGCTTTCCCCAAAATCATATGCTGAATCCCAGTGTGACTGTGTTCAGAGACGGGACATTTAAAGAGGTAATTAAGATTAAGTAAACCAGGAACGGTGGTCCACACCTGTAATCCCAGCAGCTGGGGAGGCTGAGACAGGAGGATCGAGAGAGTTCAAAGCCAGCCTCAGCAAGCGGGAGGTGCTAAAGCAACTCAGTGAGACCCTGTCTGTAAATAAAATACAAAACAGAGCTGGGGATGTGGCTCAGTGGTTGAATGCCCCTAAGTTCAATCCCAGCATCAAAAATTAAAAAAAAGATTAAATAAGGTCATAAGCACAGGCTCTAATCCATTCCCACAAATATTCTTTTTTTTAAATATTTATCTTTTGTAGTTGGACACGATAACTTTATTTTATTTATTTATTCATGTGGGGCTGAGGATTCAACGCCGGGCCTTGCACGTGCCAGGGGAGTGCTCTACTGCTGAGCCATAACCCCAGCCCCTCCCACAAGTATTCTTACAAGAAGGAAAGAGACACCAGGGAAATGTCCACACAAAGAAAAATCCTAGGTGAGGAGTAAACAAGAAGACAGCTATCTACAAGCCAAGGAGCGAGACTGCAGGAGAAAGCAAACCACCCCACTCCTTCATTTCAGACTTCAGCCTCCAGAACTATGAGAACACATACTCCAGTGATGTCGGCCACCCAGTCTGTGGTGTGTGGTTTTGCAATCCTAGCCAACCCGTCCAAACAACACCAGTAAAACCCCACTACTCAACAATGCAAAACTCGAAATGTCCAACATGCCATCAGAAAGTTCTAGATCAGCAAAGAGGAAGAAAAATGTGACCTGTAGCTGGAGAAAAACCAGTCAAGTAAAAGAGATTCAGGAATGATGGAAATAACAGACAACTGTTGGAAAAATAAAAACAACTATTATAACCATGCTCAGGGATGAAGAGTAACACGAACCTAGTAAGTACAGATGTAAAAAATCAGAAATAAAAGAAACAAATGGAATTTTGGGAGCTCAAAAAAAGAAACATTAAATTGAAAATTTTCTGAGACTAACTATATTCATCAGGGTTTCCAGAGAAATAAAACAGGATGCACATAACATATAGAGAGAGTTATTTCAGGAGTTGGTTCACACTGTTATGGAACCTGGCAAGTACAAAATGTGTGAGGTGGGCCAGCAGAAAGGACACCCAGAGAGGAGCCAGTATGGCAGTGTGCATCCAAAAGTCACTGGTGGCTCAGGGGAGGGTAGCTTTACTTTTACTAAAGCCTTCAACTGTTTGGATGGGACCCACTGTTATGGGTTAGATATGAGGTGCCCTCCAAAAGCTCACGTGTGAGACAATGCAGGAACATTCACAGGTGAAATGATCTGACTGATAGTTGTAACCTGTCCACTGATCTGGATTAACTGGGGGTAACTGTATGCAGATAGGGTGTGGCTGGAGCAAGTAGGTCACGAGGAAGCACCTTTGGGATACGTATTTTATTGCTAGTGTTGTTGTCAGGCCTTTAGGTGACAGTGATGTAAAAGCTGACTGAAACACTCACCCACATTATAAAAGGCAACCTGCTTCCCTCAAACCCTACAAACATAAATGTTAATCTTATCAAAAAAAAAAAAAAAAAAACTTTTACAGCAACTATCCAGAATAATGTTTGAATTACTATCTGGGCAATAAACTCCAAACTCCAAGCAAGTTGACACATAAAATCAACCATCATAGTTATGGATAGCATATTAGACACTACATAACTGAAGCACAGAAAAAGAAGGTTAAAAGACTTTTTTTAAAAAATTAGCATAATCTCAGTGATGATCTGTGGGACAATATCAAGTAATCTGTCATATATATAATTAGAGTGTCAGAAAGATGCCACAGTGGTGGTAGGAAAATATATTTAAAGAATAATGACCTTTTTCTTTAATTTGATAAAAACTGTAAATTTACAGATCCCAGAATAAATCTCAGGCAATATGAGAAAGTCACACCATAAATTTGAAATGTCCAGCATGTAATCAGAAAGTACTAGACCTGCAAAGAACAACAAAAAAAAATGTAGCCTATAGCTGGAGAAAAATCAGTCAAATAAAAGAGACTCAGGAATGATCATACATTTTTTTATCATGAAATGTTAAAAAATAATAAGAAAATATTATATATGACACATTTTTTTATCCATTTATCTACTGAAGGGTGTCTAGTTTGGTTCCACAGTTTAGCTATTGTGAATTGTGCTGCTATAAACATGGATGTGGCTGTGTCCCTGTAAGTATGCTTTGGGTATAGACCCAGGAGAGGAATAGCTGGGTCAAATGGTGGTTCCATTTCAAGTTTTACAAGGAATCTCTATACTGCTTTCCATATTGGCTGCACCAATTTGCAGTCTCACCAGCAGTATGTGAGTGTACCTTTTCCCCCACATCCTCACCAACACTTACTGTTGTTTGTATGCATAATAGCTGCCATTCTGACTGGAGTGAGATGAAACCTTAGAGTAGTTTTGATTTGCATTTCTCTAATTGCTAGTGATGATGAACATTTTTTTCATGTATTTGTTGATTGATTGTACATCATCTTCTGAAAAGTGTCTGTTCAGGTCCTTGGCCCATTTATTGATTGGTTATTTGGTTTTTTGGTGCTTAGCTTTTTGAGTTCTTTGTATATCCTAGAGATTAGTGCTCTATCTGATGTGTGAGGGGTAAAGATTTGCTCCCAAAATGTAGTGTATCTATTCACCTCACAGTTTGTTTCTTTTACTGAGAAGAAACTTTTTAGTTTGAGTCCATCCCATTTATTGATTCTTGATTTTAATTCTTGTGCTATAGGAGTCTTATTAAGGAAATTGGGGTTGTTTCTTTTGCTGAAAAGAAACTTTTTAGTTTGAATCCAACCTAGATGCCCTTGATGAATGGATAAAAAAATGTGGCATATATACACAATGGAATATTACTCAGCACTAAAAGAGAATAAAATCATGGCATTTGCAGGTAAATGGGTGGAGTTAGGGAAGATAATGCTAAGTGAAGTTAGCCAATCCCAAAAACCAAATGCCTAATGTTTTCTCTGATATAAGGAGGCTGATTCATAGTGGCATAGGGAGGGGGAACATGGGAGGAATAGATGAACTCTAGATAGGACAGAGGGGTAGGAGGGAAAGGGAGGGGTCAAGGAATTAGAAATGATGGTGGAATGCGATGAACATCATCACCCAAAGTACATGTATGAAGACATGAATCGATGTGAATATACTTTGTGTACAACCAGAGATATGAAAAATTTTTTCTCTATATGTGTAGTATGAATTGTAATGCATTCTGCTGTCATATATAAATTTTAAAATTAATTAAAAAAAGAAAATATTAAAGGCAGTGGGGCTGGGAGAGACATAACATACAGATAAATGAGGTAAGAGGGCCACAAATTCCTGGTCAGAAGCAATACAAGCCAGAATGACAGTTTAAAAGTGATAAAAATACATACATGCACACATACCTGCCAAGCTAGAATTGCATTTGAATTCTATTAAAAAATGAAGGCAAAATAATGACTTCTGAAGACCCAACGGGAACTGGGTGATTTTGTCAATAGAAGTGCAAGAAAAATTATGGAAATTTCTCCAGGCAGAAGATACACTCTGTGAAAGTGGGAAACTAATTTTCTTATGGACATTTGAATCTAACCCAAGGGAATGAAGAGCTCCAGAAATAGTAAACCTGTGGGTAAATATAAAATAATTGTCCTCATTTAAGAATGTATTTAAGAGGTATTTGACTTTTGTGGAGTTTCTTATGTGGAAGTAAAATTCATGCTCACAGAAAAAGAGAGAGAATGGAAGCACACTTGGTAAGTTTTTTATATTGTATGTGAGTTTATAAACCCAAAAGCAACCACTAAACTATAAAATAAAATAAAGATCTTTAGCTAATAAACCAATAGTTAAAGTAAGAAAGAAAAAGAAACTAAAAAGTAATCCACAAGAAAACAGGTAAGAGAACCAGCAAGATGACAGCGTTCAACCTAATCAGATTGTAATTATGACACATGTTTGTGGTCACCACACTTCAGTCAAAACTCAAAGGTTTTCAAGCAAATAAAAGAGCAAAATCAAGTATGGGCTGTCTATAAGAAACCCAGTTTTCATATAGAGACACAGATAGGTTAAAAGCATGGGAAAGACACCCCCTACAAACACTAACCAAAGGAAAGCTAGCATGGTTATTTTACTCTCAACCACTCATCAAGAAAAGGTGTGCTCATAGATGCTCTGTATCCAATAATAAACCTTCAAAATACATGAAGAAAAACCAACAGACCAAAGGGAAAATGGAAAACCACAGTTAGAAATATCAATATTCCTCTCTCATTAAAATGACAAAAAGATATTTGTAGAACTAAACAGGACCCAGAAGATGATCCAGAAGTATTAACACACAAAGATGCAGTCATTTGTTCTCTGGATTGCTGAATACAGGCACTGCAGTCACAAAAGGGTGGCCTTTTTAATAATGGCACTGAGTCTATTGAGTCTCTGCATGTAAGGAGAAAATAGTTCTGACCTCTACTGCACAGCATTCCCAAACATCAGTTTCCTATGAACTGTGGCTTTGAATGCTAACACAGGAGAATATTTTTATTATGTTACAGCAAACAAAGATGTCTTAAACAGATCACAAAATACACTAGCCATAATAAAATTTGAAAAACTAGACTACTTTAAAGTTAAGAACTTCTGCCCATCAAAAGACATTTTAAAAGTTTTTTTCCAAAAAAAGGACTCATCAGGCCTGGCATCGTGGTACACGCCTGTAATCTCAGCAGCTCAGGAGGCTAAAGCAGGAGGATCTTGGGTTCAAAACCAGCCTCAGCAAAAGCAAGGCATTAAGCAACTCAGTGAGACCCTGTCTCTAAATAAAATACGAAGTAGGGCTGGGGATGTGGCTCAGTGGTCAAGTGCCCCCGATTTCAATCCCTAGTACCCACCCCTCCCCTGCCAAAAAAAAAAAAAAAGGACTCATCAGAATACACAACAACCTCCTATAACCAATAAGTAAAAGACTGACAATACAATAAAATAATGGGCAAAAGATTTGAACAGGTTCTTCACAAAGGGGGGATATCCAAACTGGCTAACAAGCAAATGACAAGGTGCTTGACTTTGTCATCAGAGAAATAAAAAATTAAAACACCACAATAAGATATCACTGTGCCCCCTTCAGAATGCAAATGTCACCAAGTGCTGAGGAGGCCAGGAAGCAACTGAAGCTCCTACCCTGCTGCTAGGGGAGCACGAGGTTCAACTACACTGTAAACCATCTTGCTCAAGCTGCGAAAACAGAACAGGCATTTCCTGGAACTCAGAAATTTGACTCCTAACAGTACAGTTATGTGTGCATTAATTCATCAGTAGATAGATGAACAATGTCTATGGCAGCACACTTCTAAGACCCTAAAATTCAAATCATCAAAATATCTCTCAACAGCAGAATGAAAATAGTCAGCAACAATAAGAATGTTCAAACAGCAAATAAACACGACAGCAAAGATGAACCTCCAAAACAGAAGGTTGAACCAAAGAAACCAGACACAAAGCATGGTGCTGTTTATATAGTTTAAAAACAATTCAAACTGAACTATGGCATGAAATGTCAGGATGGTGGGTAGCCAGGGTTATAGAGGGGCAGCTTGGACTTGAAGAGAGACTGCTTGCACCCCAGATTGCACTCCTTAACTGCCGTGCCGAGTCAGGATGGCAGGGTCAACTGGGATCCTTGCGGGGAGATGCAGCACCGGAGTCCAACTCCAAGTACCAGAGAACACAGGGGCAGATCACCCATGTGTCCACTGGAGCCTTCCGTGGGATCAAAGAGTTCAGGACACTGAGAAACCCAAAGTTCTTTTGTCAGGGAGAAACTTGAAGCTCTGTCATTTACCCTGATATCAATCAGAGTAGCTCGATGATTTCATCTCTAGATAAATATCCACCCTGATGACACGTGTGTCTTGCCTCTAGACGAGAAAGTCAAGATTTAAGAACAATGGGATGCAGGAAGCTGGGGGGCCAATTAGAACCCGTCTGGAATTGGTCCTGAGATCACCAAGCTGAGCTCTGATTCAATGCCAGGTTCTTTCAAGAGGAGGAACAAGCACCCCCATGTGACTTGTCTATAATTTTAAAAAATTCAGTTGACCTTCCGTGCCTCCTTTGTACCATCTGTCTTTAAATGTCCCCTGTCCCGTCTGGCCTCCTGTGACATTTCATGAGTCAGAATGTTCCAGGGACAGAGCTACTTCCTGAGTTACCAGCACAATGGGGACCATTTTGAATCTTCCCTGGGCACCTATTGTCATAGCTGCCTTGTCACGGTCCCTGCATATATCCTTCCAGACCCAGCCCAGGGGCACCTCCTCTACAATACCCTCCCAACCACCTCTCCCCCAAAGCGCCTGTGCCCCTTGACACAGCTCTGTTATTGCAGGGCTTACGTGGTAGTCCAATTTGTTTATGTAGCTTTCTGCTCAACTAGACTTTGACCTTGACGAGGGTGGGGACCTCAACTTTGGCATTACGTTCCTCAGCTCCCCACACAGTGCTTAGTGTCTTTATTGCTTTTTTTTATTACATGTATAACAGTAGACAATATAAAATTCAACTCCAGACATGCAAAGTGTAGGCTGTGAAACTGTCCCAACACCTCACTATCACAACTTAACTACTATCAATTGTGTGCAAAAAGTCTTCTCCACAATCTTTGTATTAAAAGTACATAAATTATTAATGTCAAATTTTCTCTGAAGATGGAATCATTGTCTACGTGCCATTTTTCAACTTGCTTTTATCGATCAGCAGCATTAGATCAGAACATGATTCCTTGATGGCTCTGCCTTGTTCTTTTTAATAGCTATGTAGTATTCCATTGCAAAAAGGGTACCGCTGTTTATTTAACTATTCCTCTATGGAGGAGTTCAGAGCATATATACATTTTTTTTCATAAACAAACAATGCCACACCATGAATTCTTTTGTGCATATCTCTTTGTGTCCATTGGGGGTGTTTTTCTGGGATAAATTCTAAAAGTTCAAGTGCTGGGTCCTTACCAGCCTTCTTTTCCCCCTGCAGAGAACTGGTGTGGTGTCCATAACCAACAGGGGCCCAGCAATGATTGTTACTGACCCAACGCTGGGATTTTATAGAAATCATTCTAAAGGGCTAATTCCTGGGTTTTGGTAAAGTAGTTTTGGGAAAGAGGCCCTTTGTTTTGGGCACCATTCCCTGCATAAGGATCCACATAATAAATTCCTCCCCACTGAGCCCAAAGCAAGAATCATGCTTTTTGTGTCTCTGTGCAGTTCACCAGATATTTTCTAAGGCTACCCTAAGTTAGAAACCGGGGCTGCAATACCAACAGCAATTGCTGATAAACAGTTGATCTGCCTCATAAAGTGCTGAGCATTTTATTAGCTGGTTTCCATTTATGCCTCGTCGTCCAGGAAGTTCCATGGGGACTGTCTTTGGCCCACGATTTCTTCTATATGCAGTTGCTTGTCTTAATTATCCCCGTATATTGCTTTGTGACTTTGAAACATGTTTCTGTAGTTCCCTTGTTTGCCTTGTTGCAAACTACCTGAAATTCACATTAAGGGTAATATTCATGACTAATTTCTTTATAAAGAATGTCCATGTTGTTTTATTTTAGTTTAGTTACAATAGAGGTAAGACAGGGACAATATCTCACTATCGTCTTAAATTTGTGGCAAAGTCAGATGAGAATCAGGAAGAGTAAGTGACCCACCCACGGTGCATCCAGGAAAACAGATTTACAAATCCAACTAGGTCTCGATATTTTATAACTTAAAAAGTGAAAAGTAAATGAACTGTACGCTGAATCCTATGAACATCCATCTCCTCCCTTCTTTATAGCTCAGCAGACCCACCTTCTCTCCCCAGGAGCCCCACGTTCCCACTTCCTCAAAGTAAACAAGGGGTTGTTGGGGAAGGGAAGGGAGGCAGAACTGTCTCAGTATCAACCATGCAGTAGGAAAAAAAAAAAACAACAGGACTGTCTGATAGATGGACAGAGGGGTCAGGAGTCTTTCCAATGACCAAACAAAAGCTCTTCCTCTTCTTCTAGCTTTTCTCTGCTTTTATATTTCTGTTTTGATAAGACTGAGAAGGACCATGCGTTTCATGCTGTTGCTAAATGACTTGGACTATAGCTCCATTTCCCAACTTACGTTGTGATTTCGTGTCATTTTGATATTCTCTTTGAGTTTTCCTCCATGGGGAGCTGGGGGAGGGGGCACTGCCACTCTTCCCAGTGCCACTTATGTGTCTCTGACCCACACGGGCAGTTCTAGGCTGCTCTCTGTTGATTTTCCCACCAGCCTCTGCAGATGCCGGACTCAGGGCTCTTCATCGACTCCTGCGTCTTTGATCTCCTTCCCTGGAGCTCGCTTACCTGACTCTCCAATGACCTTTGGAACTCACGGATGTTCGTAGCCTCAACCTGCAGACGTGGTGTTCCTCCTGTTCCTCAACTAATGACAAGTCTGGGCCCTCAGTCCTCATGACCCCTGCCTAGTGCCCAAACTCTCCAGATGCCAGAAACCCAACTGACCAGCAGAAGGTGTTGGAAAAGAGATGTGTTAAAAGATCTCCACTCTGAGGAGGTTTCAGGCACGATTATTCAAAGTCCAAGTGGGAGGGACAGATGTCTGGCACTTTTGAGCATCCTGCAGAGCGGTTGAAGTACAGTGTTTTTCACACAAGGGACATTCAGAGTCAAGAAAAATATGTGCTAGCAAATTGTGAATTTTAAAAATTCTCTCCGGGGCAGACGGCCTTCTGAGCAGCAGCCGCACCTCTCGCCTGCCTTCTTGACACCTCTGCTTGGACCCTCGGTGGCTTCAACGTCACGGGTACAGGGCCATCATCTCCTTCCCCAGTCCCTCCAGGTTCTGCATCTCAGAAAATGACATTTCCATATGTTCAAAGGAATCCTGAAGCCACCCTGGCCCTCCTTCTCCCTGGTTCAGGAATCATTTTTCCTCCTGGGTACATTCCCAGTCCATTCACGGCCATCACCTCTCTTAAACCATGTGACCTTGGAATAGGCCGTTCCTCTGACGTCCTTCCCATCCCTGTTTCTACCTCCCTTCAACCAGTTTCAACACTCAAATGAGCTTTTAAGAACATAAACCACTGCATAAACACTCCAATGACTTCTCCCTGCTTTTGAAAGGAAGTAGGCAGACCTGGTCTTGGCATCCAGAGGCCTACGAATCTCTCCAGGCTCCTCCCTCACCATTATGCCCATCACCTCCCAGGGCTCAGAGGCCCCACGTCCTTCCCCACCTAGAGCCTTGGAACTTGCCACTCATTCATATCCCTAAGGAGTGCACCGTCCCTACTCAATCACACCCAGCTGACTTGGTCTCAGCTTAAATGGCACCTTCTCAGGGACATCTTCCTCACCCTCCATAATGAGCTCTCCCAACACCTCGAATTCTTTTATGGAATGCAGAACAATAGTAATTAACTACTTGGCCATTTTTTGTTGGATTCCTATCTGCCCCTGCTTCACCCCAACCCCAAAGTGCAAGCTCAGTGAGGGCAGAGACTGTGCCGGGTGCATCCTACATCCAAACATGAATAAGACGGATGCTCAGTGCAGGATAGGAGGGCCGCTGGGAAGCGAAGGGGGTGCAGCCGTCTGGTTCTGATAGGAACTGATTCCTCCCTGTTGTCTGCAAGAGAGGAAATACTTTCCTACATGACTTGAAGAAAAGTTGTTCTAGAGAGAGCATGTGTATGTGTACATGCCAATTTCTTTTCTTTTTTCTTCTTTACTTTAGTAAGAGCAGTCCAGAGAAATCTAAGCTTAGGCGAACATATAAACCCAGGGAAAAGGGAACCATGTGAAGAAGAGTTTCCAATCATAAATATGAACTATGTACGGAAAACTCTGTTCGCTATGGCAAGCGCCCATTCTCCTGAGTTCCAAAGCACTGGAATGAGCAAAGAGCAGAGGCATTTGGGTTCTAGTGGTTATTTCACTTTCTCTGTGTTAATCTTCTTTTCATAACCTTTTATTCTCTCTTTCCAAACACTGCACATGTCCCTCAGAGACATTAAAATTTTTCAAAATCGTTGGCAGGATCCGTGTAGCTCTAAAACGCACGGCTCTGATGCACCATCAAATCTCTCCCACAAAAATGAGGAATGTCTGACACAGAAGCCTCCGCTGTGGAGTTCAGCCTGCACCCCTGTGCCATTCCAGCATCTCTGGGCTCAGGGGTCCTGGGGGGAGGGTAGTAAGCAATGTGTGTGCACAGCAGGCCCATCCAGCCACATCCCTTCCCAGAGACTGCCCCCACCCCAGCAGCCACTGTGGGAGACTAACTGTGCATTCCTGATGTGACGCTGTTCCCAAACAGCTTGTGTAACTGCCTTTTTCAGATCCTCCATGGTGGCAACTTTTACCTATTAAAGTTCAAAGAACTAGGATTTGGGAAATTTTTATTAGACATGTGGGACTGGGCCTGGGACACAACTGGACAACCACACTGAGCAGCGCCATGTTGATTTTCAGAGAAGCTGTTGCATAGGATCGTGGATGTTGGAAGTCTCACACCCCAGATAGCTTTTCTACTGGTGTTTCCCAAAGAACTGTCACTGTTCCAAGACTGCCCTATGCTTATGAGGAAATTAAACTGAATCCATGGATGGAGAATCACAAGGGAGGCTGACAAGTCCTCTGATAAGACCTAAGGATGAGAGGAGCAGTCATGGGAGACACAGGAGGCCTCCAACCTGGGGGGAATGGGGGTGGGGGTCCTGCAGAACTAGAAAGGTGACCCTGAGTAACAGGATCCCAGACAAGGTGGATGGAAGGGGAGGCTGAAGAACCCTGCGTGGGCCAGTACTGTGGGAATTTGTATTTTGCAGAAACTGCTCTAATGCTACGTCGGGGAGAGATTTGGAGGAGCAGGAATAGAAATCAGAAGATTGTTCAGATTCAGACTAGTCCAGTAAGAATAGAAAATGAGAGATACGTAAGTTCAAGCTGCAATGTAGAGGTGGCACAAGCTTAAGGGCTGACACTGAGGTACAGAAGAGGCAGCCACGGCTGCAGTCTCTGCACAGTGTGGAGCAGAACGGTTCCCCTCATGGGCATCCTGGGGAAGTGGGGCCAGGTTCCATGGTATGTGTCCTATTTGTAAACTGCAAACAATGCCACCTGCCTTCATCCTTCTGTGATGACTGAAGATAGTATATGCAAAGCACTTCAAAAAGCATAGTAGGAACTCAGTGATGGTATCTATTTTCTTATTACTGTTATTGCCAGGACAGATAAAAATGTCAAAATATTTGTTAGCAGACTGACATGTTTAGACCGGTATTCCCTTTTTATTGTTCTTGTTGTTCTGCTGAAACACCATTTGAAAAAGTGGCATAGAAGGACAGACACCCACCACACAAGCTCAACCTAAGAAACATCTTGCAAAATATTTTTTCAGTTCCCCTCGATTTCTGAGCAGGATATCAATGTGGATCAAGGGTGCAGAGCTCCACTTATTAACAGGAAACTCACAGAACTGGAAGAATGATGGTCCTAAGGACCCATATACGAAGGCGATTTGTAAATTCTCAATCTTGCATGCGAGTACTTTTTATTTTCCTCTTTGATCTCACCATAGCACCCCTCAAGTCATGAGCCCTCTGAAGTTTTCCCAGGACAGACCCACCCACCACAATTTCACACCCCTAAGATTCAAAGACACTGCAAAGAAATCAGCTTCACTCAGCAAGCCAAAGGAGTCCTAGCTGGGCAGTAAGAGGCGGTGGGTAGGGGACGGCTGAGAACCAAACCCCTTAAGTACACTTTCAGTGTCCTAATGTGATCAAGACAACGGCCCTGTTTGCACAAAGAGAATTCTGATGGCCTCTGAGGAATTAAGTGATTCCAAAAATGCTTGATGAAGGAATCTGAAAAGTCACTGGGGAGTAAGCAAAATATCATTTTGAATCAACTGTCCCTGACATCGGGTGACAGCTTAGCCTCTACGGCCATTCATCGTGTTCTGGGAGGGAAGACTTGACATCTAAAGTCTTTTGCAGCCAGAAAAGCAGGAAAGGGATGATTATGGCCAAAGGGACAAGTAAGGCTTGGAAAATAGGAGCCATTCAAAGCCCCTAGGAAACCCCATGAATAAGGGACAGAGATGGAGAGGTTGTCACATCGGCCTCAGCAAGGAGAATCCATCCAACTACTCCAGGACCACGAACAGAAAGGGTCCAGGGGAGGAATAAAAGCCTTCAGAAACCTCAGTACATGTGTGCATATACCACAGTGAATTTCACCTTTATGTATATAAAGCACTTTATTTATAATATATATATATATATATGGAAAACCAGCAGAATACAGGGAGGGGAAAGAGGGAGGAGGGGAGGAAAAAGAGAGGTACTGGGGATCGAGGTGAAGCAAATTATATTCCATGCTTCTATGATTATGTCAAAAATGAACCCAATGTCATGTATAACTCGAATGCACTATAAAAACATTTTTTAAAAAACAGACCAGTGATGAGGCACAGAGAGCAGCCGGCTGAGAGGTGCTGAAGCGGCTCCCAGCCTCTCCCTGGTGGAATTGGCCTCCCTCAGGTAGATGGCCTACTTGCCAGCCACTCCAATCAGGGAGAAGGCATCTGTGGGCTTAAAACCTTTCAGCATCCCAGGGGTTAGTACAAATGTCCATCTGCAGTTGCATTCACTGGTTGATGGAAGGTGATATGAAGCCAAGATCTTCTCCCCAAAACTTTCTCCAAAGGACATTTAATCCAGGCCCTGCCTGACAGTATTGCATCACTAGCATCAGGCTAGACAGAAGTGCATCAGTCCCATTTATAAATTATCTTCTACCAAAAGCCCTTCAAACATTCGGTAACCATGATGATCCCCTGCCATGATTGCAAGTCAGAGAGACCAGCACCCAGCAGGCTAAGGGTAGACTCTTGCCATCACGCAGCTCCAAAGGATGGAGACTTGAAAGAGGCAGGGGTTGGGGAGTTTTTAATTTATGTTTCATTTTTATTTTTTTTAAAGAAAACAGCAGGAGGTAATCAGCTTGCGAGCTGAATAGACATCTGACTAATTCTACCTAAGACCGCCCAGCTGGTGGTACACGGCCCTGATTATTTTTAATAAAGCAATAGGAGGGGCTGGGGGTGAAGTTCAGTGGGAAAGCACATGCTTAGCATGCACAAGGCCCTGGGTTCAGCCCCAGCACCAAACAAAAGAGAATAAAGCAGCTGGACAAAGATATAGGAATACACACCAAAAAAACCCTGGGAGCTGAGCCTGCTAGGGAGTGCCCTTCCACCCCTCCTCTCAATCCTTGATTCCCTGATACCCAAGAGTAGAGGCACTGCTCTCTCTACAACGTGAAAAGGAGGTACCAAATTTCTTCTTCCTGTCCCAGCTGGAGGAAGAGGGCGGGCAGCTTCTAGGGGAACAACTCTTTCAAGCTCAGGGCCTTCCCTGTAGGCCCCAGTGTCAATCCCCAATACTTCTGCCATCATTGGGCACCAAATACCTGGAAAAGGAGTGCAGAAGTTCATTGAACATGTATTGATTGAGCACCTATTTTGCATGGAGCCCCTCTACTAAAGAGACAGAACACAATAGCCATGGAAGTCACGTGCTCGTGAGAAGGTAGAATGATAACAAGGAATGAGCGGGGGCAACACAGAGAAGAGGAAGGCTTATGGAGAGACTCCCAGGAGGACAGGCATCTGCTGCCATCATTACCGCATTGGGGCCAAACCCTGGAGGATAGGAAGAAGATGGCTTCCAGCAAAGGGAGCAGCCATCAGCCCAGGCAGCCATGCACACCAGCATGAAGCTGTTCCCACCATGAGACACTAGCCAAGAACAAACAGCTGTAATGAGCCGTGCCCAAGGTAGCTGTGCCGCATCCAACTACTGACAGTGTGCACACACACACATTTCTAGAGATGCCCCATGAGCCTTGCACACCTGGAGCTGCCCAGCTGGCTGTTTTTAGTAAGCTCAAGGAAGACCCAGAGCATGGAGATAAATGACTAGATGTATATGTCAACACAGCAGTTCCCCACAGGCCCCGGACCACGATTCCACACTAGCATCAGGGCTCCTTCCCTTCTTCACTCTGTGCAGAGCATCCCAAGCTCCTCCATGTTGTTGGGAAACTGACTATTAGTCACCAGCAAGGTGCAAGGCATCTCTCCCTCCAAACGGTCTGGAGCAGACAGAACTCACGTTTCACAATGAGCTTGGGCCTGGATTTATGCTGGGTCATTGCGCCCCATTAAGGTTACCATGGTTACACCAGGTCTGTGTTACCTGGTCTTTCAATGAGCTGGATACGGGGGCAACAGCTGCTTTGCTTCTTCTGTAATTTGCCAGGAAAGTGGCAGAGCAGCTCAAACGGTAGAAATGCTGGGAGAGACAGTTGCCCCAGAGTCTAAGGAGACAGCAGGTGGGAAGGGCAATCATCCTCCAATGAAAAATGAAGCCTCTTTCCTAAACCCACTAGCCTGCGAGCTCCACCAGAGCAGAGACCCAGACTGATAAATCTGGTATTCCCTGGCACCTGGAACAGGGCCTGGTACATAACAAATGCTCAATAAATGTGATTGATCTGTTGTGCGGCAAGGGAAAAATAGTATAAGAATCGAAATAAAGAATCTGTCTTGGACTCTCCTGTCTTTGGATGCCAAAGAATAACAAGTCAAACTCTGCCCCTTTTCTTTGAAGACTGAGATGGGTGGGGGGTGGGGGGGGGGGGGGTAGGGGGACTCTCTAGGTCAGAGGAAGAATGTGAACCCGTGGGAAGGGAGGCATGTCAGTCTCAGTCCTCCAAGGAGTAGAGGCTGAGGAAATATTAGATATGCAGGAGGTTTATTTAGAAACTGTCTGTAAAGGATAAGAGGAAAGAACCAGAGAGGAGAGGAGAGGAGAGGAGAGGAGAAGAGGGGAGGAGAGGGGAGGAGAGGAGAGGAGAGGAGAGGAGAGGAGAGAAGGGGAGGGGAGGGGAGGAGAGGGGAGAGCTCTTGGAGCACAAGGCAGGTCTAACAGCAATCAAAGTAGAAAGGGGAGGAGGAGATTGAGGAGGAGCTACAGAAAAGCTCTGGGAGAGGCTCAACCAGATGGATGGAGAGGTTCTGAGCAAACCTGCCCCCTCCCTACATTGGAGGAGCCCAACACTGAGCAGAAAAGGTCGACTCTAGTGACCCCACTGGGGGAAGCATGGTCTCTGCATGAATAGTACATGGATCCAAAGGCGGACAGCTAAGGCTCTCCATCAACTGCACGTCCACAGCAGAGATCTGAGCTGGACATCTCCAGGACGAGCCAGGGGGCTGGGCTGAGGTCGGGGAGGAAGAAGTGGAGATGGAGACTGGGACCAATGTGGCTGGAGGTATGAGGAATGTTTTCAGGGCACAACGAGGTACCCGGGAGGCTGTCCTGTCCAATATCTGCTCTGCTTTCCTGGCTTAAGCACAGAACCTCCCTAGATTCCCTCAGCTAGAAGCAGCCATGTGACCCACTTCTGGCCAGCAAGATGTAAACACGAATGCAGAAACCTACTGAATGTTTCTGACAAAAATAAATTGGCAGGTACCTGATGCCCTTCCCCCTTCTCCTCCCTCCCACCTGAAACCTGGACCTGAGGCCGACAGGGGAAGCAGTGATCTTGCTACCCTGAGCTGATAAGCTCAAGGATGAAAGCCACCTGCCAGAGACGGTGGATGCAAAGATAGACGAGGCCTGGAAAATTGACGACATGGTGCGACTGTTGCTCATGGAAAGTCCACCTCCAGAATGCTTGTTACCTGAGAAAAGCTAACTCCCGTGTGGTTCAGTATGAAGTCCAGTTGCATCCCATGCAGTCAAGATCCAAGTCCCCAGTAATCCAGAGGAGAGTGAGGGGACTGCAACCCCCATCTTTATATAAAACATTCAATAAAATCAACGTGACCAGGCTGGGGTGCACTTGCCTCGCTTGCGTGAGGCCCTGGGTTCGATCCTCAGCACCACATAAAAATAAATAAAGATATTGTGTCCATCTACAATTGAAAAAATATAATTTTAAAAAATCAATGTGTGGGCTGGGGATGTGGCTCAAATGGTAGTGTGCTCGCCTGGCATGCATATGGCCTGGGTTCGATCCTCAGCACCACATACAAACAAAGATGTTGTGTCTGCCGAAAACTAAAAAAATAAATATTAAAAATTCTCCCCCCACCCCACCCCACCCCCTCTCTCTCTCTCTTTAAAAAAAAAAATCAACGTGACTCATCAGTGCTGTTGGATATCCTTGATAGGTTGGCAGCTCCAAGAGAGGAAGGCACATGATTAAGTCGCTGTATCTTTAAAGTGCATGTAGGACAAGAAACAAGGCCACCCCAAAGAACCAGCATTGCAAATGGCAAGCCCCCAACCTGCCCTCAAGCAATTTGTAATCCAACAGAGGAAACAAAGCAGAGAAAAATCAACATTAATCTAAGTATTACCCTTTACCTTCTGCACGTTAGTCACTGTCAGCTTGGCATTTCATTCCTATGCTTACCCATACATACACTGCTCGTGACAAGATTTCAGTAATAGTTGCATTATTTTTCCCCCATTTCCACCAGGAAAGGCTTGGTATCCTCCCTACCCTCAGCCAGCCCAACCACACGGTTGAGGCTGGCTCTTGAAATGAGACCTATTTACCTGGTTGAAAAAGAGTTAAATACATTTTTTTCTCTTATCTTAACAAACTTATGACAATTTTCCCCTAGAAATTCCCAGAAAACGATTTGCCTCCTAGGTACCAATGATCATCAAACAGGTGCCCAGGCCAACCCCTCTCAGCCTCACCAATGCTAGAAAGTGACTCAACCTTCCGAGGGTCTACTAAGAGGAACTCCTTCTTCCAAAGCTCAGGAAGAGAACAGGCACGGGGCAATTCCCCTGACAGACAGTTGCACACTTGCCATCATGGTAAAGAAATTTCCAGGCTACACTTAATTGTCAACATGTCAATCTCAGAATGCCAGCAAAGATGTGGAGCCACCACTCTGTGGGTCAGACATTGGAAATCTGATCAGTCCTCATGTTCCCTGAAGGCACAGTTCATGGTCCACAAAATTAATTAAGGCTTCCATAGGAAACAGAAAAATTTTGGTGTTTTAACAAATAAAAAAGCAACTTCTCTCTTTTACCATCCCGGAAGACTTCCACAAAATCAATCTTCTCATCTGAGTACAAGTTCCATATCCTTCCCTAATTGCCTTAACAGAAGAAGTTCCCTCTGGACCTTCTCATTTGTTCTTCTATTTGGAGAAAATACATTTGATTAATAATCGTGGAATTACATTTCCAATTCAATGACCATTATCATTGGATAGATAGGGTGACCTCAGAGCTGCAAAGATGAAGTCCATCCATAATTCTGACAGCTAAGTCTTTGGTAAAGAAGGTGTCATTAGGGATGAGGTTTTTTGAATATTGTAATCACAATGTGGTTAAATGATTGGATTCAACCCTTTTGGAGACAGAGAATAAACTTGCTTATATTAAGTAGAACAGATTAAATTAGGGCAAAGAGGCAAGCAAAAGCTAGTCCCTTTAAAAAGGTGCCAAGAAGCGAGGCAGAAAAAACAGACTGCTATGTTCTACATTCCTGGTTCCAACCCCAGATTGCTAACAGCCACCACCAGGCACAGGAAGCCTCCCTCCCTGACCTCAAACTCCCAGCTCTTTGACTCCGGGTCTGATATCCCAGCCATTCACCTGCCGGACTGGCTCGGATTTATCAACTGCCTGTCATTTTATCTCCCTCTCAACTGCAGCCAGACTCTGTGTCACCTGCTCTGATCCAATGGATGTCTTATGTATCAACTTGGCTTGGTTAGTCCCCCTTACTCCATCACACACCAGTCTAGCTGTTTTTCTTAAGGCATTTTATAGATGTGATTAGAGTCTATAATCAGTTGACTTTCAGTAAATGAGATGGTCCTAAAAATCTGGCGGCCTGAGTCAATCAACTGAAAACTCTTCTGAGCAGAGCTGAGGTTTCCCTGATCAAGATATTCCACCTGCACCCTGAAGGTATATCCCTGCCCTTCCAGAAGGTCTTTGCATTTTGGACTTGGCTATCCAGCCCAGATCACTTTTCCTCGCAATAAATTTCTTACATATATATCTCCTATTACTTCTGCTTTTTTTCTGGTTAAACTCTAACAGAGGCATATAATTAGAATGTTTTCTTTCAATCTGCTCACCTTTTACTAAAATAAATTTGTTTTATACACAAAATTTATATCTCTACCATAAGTAGAAAACTAGCACCACCTTTCGTAATGGAAAGAAGCCATAAAGACAAATATAATAAAAACAAAAGCAATGCCATGGATTTCAGCTGGGTGCTGTTGACTGCCAAAGGCTCCATAGCTGTCCTCTTTGTGTTACAAGGAAAATAGGAGAGAGTTGGTTTTGCGCTGGGAAGTGTGGACAGCAAAGACGGAGTCTCAGGGAGACACTGGTCAGAAGAATTGATGGAGACCGGAGAAGGAACACATTTCTCACCAGGTGTTCCCTGTCCCTTAATGTCCAAGCATATCATGTGCAACCAGAGGTTTCCATCTGTCACTTTCAGATACAAGACTCCAGGACGCAAGCAGTAGCTTAGAAGCATATGGAAGAATTTCCTGCACTGTGAATATTCAGCATCTGAAGTCATTGTCTAGATTTAACTGCAGGGAAGCTGCTAGTTCCAGAGGACCTGCTAGCCCCAGAGGACAGTGGAATAAAGAACTTGCCACCATCTTCCCTAGGTATCCCAAGAACATGACCCAGCAGAAGGCTCCCTGGTGACATCATCAGGGTGGTGAGTTCTTGTCCCACTCTCAGTAACAGAAGCCGCAGAAGCCACAAGGATCCCTCCCCAGCTGTAGGAGAGTCTATCACTCAGAGCTCTCAGGCTATATTTGCTGGGGGATGGGGTACGGGTCCCAGGCCCCAGGAAACAGTGTCAGAAAAAAGAAGGCTCTCCTGCTTCCTAAGCAGCCCTGGTTCTGTGCCCACCTGTGGTACCACTGTTCCTTGGACTCTACCCTCCAAGAATAGTAACTGAATCTGCAGTACAGCTTCAGGGCCCTTTTCCAATCCCTTACCTGTGTTACTGGGTTACTTCTTGCCTGATCTTTGGCTTTAGTGGCTCACAAGTAGACTTGTGGAGATCAAAGCCAGCAGAAAGACACCAGAGGTCGTCCTGAGGCAAGATCTATAATATATTTGAACAGTTTAAAGATACTCCAAATAATGCAAAAAAAGATGGACTTTAGGACCCAGTAGATGATGGTTCTAATCCCAGCTCTGGCATTTCTAAGAGTTGGATTGTTGGAGCAAATTACCTAAATTCTCGTTCATGATATGGAACCCATATTGCAACTGGAAGACGCCTATATTTTGTCATTGGAGGTCAAATGGCCCCTATTTTTCCTGCTCTACATCCATGTGCTATGGGTGGGGTGGACCTCACTCCTTCTCCCAGCGTTCAGATACACACATTCACTTATCTCCTTCACAACCTCGTCCAGGCCCTGCGTCACCCACCATCACATAATAGGGTGGACAATGGTCTAGTCCCCCTCCCTGATTCAGGTATGATCTCGTGACCAGCACATTCACTAAGAGTAGATGCTTGAACCACTGAGAACAAAAGCACTTTCTTTCCACTTGCATTTCTGTCTGATAGGACGGAAGCTGAGGGTCTTCTTCACCACCTTATGGAGATTCCCCGCGAGAACAAAGTCAGCATAAAGGAAGGCACAGTGGTGTGAAGAGAGAGGGTCACGATCACATCATTTGAGCACCTGGATCCAGCCAATCCTAAAGTCATCACATTCTAACCCAGGACCATTTTTTTTTTCAGTTTCATAATCTGATAAAACTAGCTTGGACATCAAAGAGAATTGTGCTGAGTTCCTATCTTGCATCCTTAATAACTACACCTCCTAAAATAGACATTAAATAAAAATGCCATAAAAATCACTGAGGACAACACAGCACAGAGTAAGCCCCTGAGAAACACCATTGTTCAGGGGGTTTAAGCGAAATCACGTGCCTAAAGTACTCTCTCTTGCTCGCGCAGTTCTCTCTCCTCCACAAGAGCCACCTCAACACCAACCCATTCATCCAGTGCTCCAACCAGCCAGCAGCTGAAGTGAGCATATTTATTACTAAAGTCCCACATTTGGGAATCTGAAGATGAGAAGTTAATTTAAAATTTAAAAAAAAAAAAACTTTGTTTTATAAAGTGGCAGAGTTCGCTGCAGTAACCACTCAGGGCTGTGGCCTGGTGGGCCCCAATAGAGCACTTCAAATGGGAAAATCATTTCATTACTGGTTAAATCAGGGCAAGCTCTGAAAAGTAACCATTAGATAGCTGCAGAAGCTGAACTTTTTCAAAAGTGGAAAAAAAAAAGAGCCAAGGGGGAAGAAATTCATCTTGTTTCTAAAAATTGAGATTTAGATGCTGCCAAGAATTATGCATGACACACAACCCCACTGCATCTTTATGACAGGAGAGATTTGATAATTACTTTTTCCAAAGGTTGATATACTTAACCATTCTTCCAAAAATACCAATATGGGGAGAACAGATGGAAAGTGACAAAATGCGTCAATTGCTCACATCGTGTCACAACACCAGCAGTCAAAAGTCAGTCAGCACGTGATTGAATTGCCATCTTTGGATTCAGCCACCCCTGACAGATTTCATGTCTACCTGCAGACATGCCCATCCTCTAAAAGACAAAAAAAAAATTGAATAAAATGTTACTGGTAAATGCTTTAAAACTGATCTTTGGATGACTTCTGAATTCTTTCAAGGTCGATGCCACAGGCAGGCCATGTATGATCCTCGTCTCATCTTGCTGCAAGGGCAGGAGGAAAGTAAGAAATTAACACTGAGTAGCTACCATCTGAGTTATCTCTTTAAGTCCTCACCCCACCCCCATAAGACAGGAATTAGTAACATCATTTTGCAGATCTCAAATTCAAAATGATGGAGCTAGTTTTATTTAAGGTCACACTAGAAACGGTAAGGACAGCTCCCAAATTTGTGTTCTCTCCAACATGTCGTGCACAACACCTGTCCCTGCCCAATGAAAGTATCATATCTCTTCCCCTCTCCTAATTCTTTATCTATGGGAACTGGAGAATGTGGGACAGATTTCTCTTGTTCAAAAATATTTGAGGAAAGGAAGGAAGGAAGGTGGATCCCAACAGGCCATTGCTCCTCCAAAGCTTGGAAATCTGAAGGCTCCTGAAGACCGATAAAGGAGCTCAAACCTGGATAAATATTGTTCTGATTCCTATTTGAATGGTTTCCTCCTCATTTCTTATTTTAGCCCTTTAAGATCTATGAAGAACTCAACCCTGGGGGTGATTTCCATTTACCTAAGTGGAGAACTTCTTAAAAAGAGTCCTTCAGACAAGAACCACTTGGAACAAAGCTCTGGAACTTAAAAGAATGCACCTCACCTGTTTTTAAGATTCTCACAGCAGCAGCCCCTGCCCCCTATTCCTCCAGCGGCTCTCAGGGTGCCTGCCTCACCTCCCCAATCTGCTTGTAAGTCCCTTGGGCTTCGGAGGAGCAAGTTCACTCACTTATTTCTCTTTGAACCCAATGCAGCAAACCACAACAAATGCAGCAAACCACAACGACTTCAGCAGACCTCAACTCCATATTCAGAAGAGAATTGAAAAGCAGTCTCCCTGGGCCTCCTCCCATCCCCTCGCCTGCTTCACCTGTGAGAGCTACAGTTTCCAATTCTAAACTGATCTGTGAAGATGGACTGAGCTGCCAACCTGGACAACATCAGGGAATTGGTATTGAAAGATACCATGGAGGTCTCTGGTTCCACCGGTCACTCAGCAAATGTTTGTGGAACGTTTAGGCAACACCTAACCCCAGCAGAAGGTCAAGCCATGAGATCCGCTCACTTCCCCGTCAATCTGACTTTTTTTGTTTGTTTAGGGTACTGGGGATTGAACCCAAGGGCACTTTTCCACCAAGCTACATCCCAGTCCTTTTTATTTTTTATTTGAGACAGAGCCTCACTAAGTTGCTGAGGTCATCCTTGAACTTGAGATTCCACCTGCCTCAACCTCCAAACCCACTCAATCTGTTTTGGCACAGCTCTAACTGGTTGGAAATTTTGTTCCCATATTCCATCAAAATTTTCCCTTTGGATATTGACTTAACCTGTGTTGTCATTAAATCATAAGGAGTAAAATGTAAAAAATAAAACATAAAATGTATGGGGTACAAAAAGGACAGGTGAACATACAATCTTAGATCAGAGGAATTTTTCTAGGTATGACACCATAAAAAAATAAAATGTTGATGGATTTGCCAATACAAAATCTAAAATACACATTCACCAATCAGAAGCAAGGAATAAACTGAAAGGGAATGCTTACAACCTAGATAGCAGATAAATACTAATGGTATTAATATCAAAACCTCCTAATGTAAATGAGAAAAACGATACTACCAACAGAAAAAAATAGACACAAATCAGCAATTCATAAGAGATTAAATTGTCAACTATGAAAGAAAAATGTTTAGCCTCCCTTGTAATTTGAAACATAAACAAGATAGCACATTTCATTTATAAATCTGGCAAGATACTTTAAAACCCTAATACTAAGTACTGGGGGAAATGTGGGTGAATACAAGGAGTTTCACACATTGGTGTAGTCTAGAGCACCACTTGACAGGAACATCCACAAAGAAACTAAACTTCAAAATATTCACAATTCTCTGAATTTCTGTAACTTTTACTTCTAGGATTTTATATTAAATAATCAATAATGTGCACAAAAATTGATTTCCAGGGCTGAGGTTATAGCTCAGTTGGTGGAGCACTTGCCTAGCACTGGGTTTGATCCTCAGCACCACATAAAAATAAAATAAAGGTATTATGTTCATCTACTATAAAAATATTTTTTTAAAAATTGATTTCCAAAACTATTCATTCCAGGATTCATTATATTAGAGAAAAATGGTGGTGGGGGCATGGCATACAAAAGAGAATTTTATAAATAAATTATGGTAAAGATCCAAAACATTATTTGTGCAACACTTAATATGATGTTGCAGAAAAAATACTTAATGATTGTGAAAGCTATTTATAATATCTAGCTATATTAAAATCAAGTTGTAAAATATGATCTTTTAAAAAAATAGAATCATGACACATATGCTTTGTATATCTTGGCAAGGAAAGAAATAGAAGGTCATAACTAAATGGATTAACTGATAATTGTGGGAAATTGAATTAAGTAATCCCCCACGACCTCCATGATATTCTCTCTCTCTCTCTCTCTCTCTCTCTCTCTCTCTCTCTCTCTCTCTCACACACACACACACACACACACATACACACACACACAGTGTGTATCTCAAACTTATTTGTAATCTTCTAACATTTTTGCAATGAATATGACTTCCTTTTCTCACAAAAGCATTTTGTATTATACGTTGTGTTTTTAAGTAGGTTTCCCACACAATTAGTCCCTGTTTAAGTCTTTCATAAAGCCAGGGGATGTTCTTCCTGGTCTCCTATAGTCAACCTCTTGAACCTAAATGCCAGCCTTTGCATCCTCTGAGTTCCAGCCTGCTGAGGTTCGTTTTGCTCCTGCTTCTACCCTGGGATGCCTTGGCTTCCCACCTCCCTTCCCCTCCTCCACTCCCTGGACACAGAACTTCGGGTGGGCCACTGTGGGGTCTTCCCCTGTCTCAGTCCTCCTGGGCATGGACCTGGAGGGAGGAGAGGCAGAGCAGTTACCATGTCAACCCGCAGGACCAGCAGGGAGCAGAAGGGTGGAGGAGGAAATGGTACCCAAACAGAGAGATTAGATGGAGGAGACACAGAAAAACATTCTGCCTCCAATGTGATTACAGAGCCAAAGAAATAAAACCTCTGGGGCCAGCTCTCCTGGCCGCCTGCCTCATCCATCGCAGAGCCAGCGCTGTGGCCGGCTCCCTCTGCATCACTCACTTAAATGGCAACGAAATCTGACAGAGCGAGCCCCGAGATGCGCCCGCAGGTGCCTGATGTGGTTAGAGTGGGGGAAATTATTCACGGGAGAATATACTAAAGTGTTTAGTGTCCCCGGGTGCATCAGAGGCAGGCTCTGTTGGCCCTGCGAAGCACCCCTGTGTGTTTGTCCTGAGAACCTCTGAGCTGGCTCCCCTGGCGTGAAGCCCTTGCTCCTCATGTCCAGAAGCACGCCCATCCTGTGACTCACAGTCCTGTGGCCTCTTCACAGGCCCTTCTCTGTCTCCTCAAGGCCACTCGCCTCCCTCATCCCTGGAGCCGCAATCCCCACGCAAGATGCAAAGCCTCACAGCTGCGGTCCCTGTCCTCATCCCTCCCTCCCTTCCCCTTCCCTGCAGCCTACCCCAGCTAGCCCCTGCTCCAGTGTCTAAGCCTGCTCTTTTCCTGTCCTTCAGGTCTTGCTTCTTCTGAAGTCTTCCCAGCTCTCACAGCACTGAGAGTCTTGCTCCAGGGCTCAGGACACTTCTGTCTTGCATTTCCCAGACAGTGGGGCCAAGGTGAGGCTGTATGCACAGCCCCTGAGAAGGGTGGGGTCAGCTCCTCCAGGGAGGAAGGGCCATCACCCTGTGCTCTCTTATGCTTTGCACCAGGCATAAAACCAAGTGCACAGGCCAGTGGGCAGCAGCCAGAGTTTCAAATGTTGTAATTTGCCCGGGAAAGGAGAGTCTTACCATGATTTCCAGCAACCACTGCATCACCACCTACCTACCTAGTGCTCCGAAGTCTGCGGCTGGGAAAAGTCTTCGCCTTTGAGAAGGGACTCACTATTTGTGTTATCGATCACCTTCATCTACTACACAGCTGCTGTGACCCAGGCACCAACTAGGTGCTCTGCACGGATTGCCTCTAACCTTCACAACAATACCACAATGTCAGCCTGAACTCCATGTTAAAAGTGGGAAAGTCAAGGCACCATGTTCAGCGACATGTTAAAGGCCTAACAACTCAAAATGTGTAAAGTCAGGGCTTAACCTTGCATATTCACAGTCTCTCCACTACTCGAAATTTTCAGACCCGCCCTGCAGACTACCCGTGGTTGGGCATTAGGAGATTCTGTTGGGAGAAAAGCAGCACCAAGGTCAAGCACAGGGTCCTGCAGCCAGGCCAGCAGGGTTTAGGTAGCAGCTGTGAAACCCCATCCAAGGGCTCCTCTTTATCTCCATATGACTGGGTTTCCTCATCTGCAAAACAGCAAGGTGGCTCCACAAGCTCCCAGCTCCGCCAGCCCTCTGTGCCAAGCACCTCATGCAGCGAGCTCATTAAACCCTCAGAACAGCCCCAAGAGAAAGGCGTCATCAGTTTGGCAGGGAGACTCATGAGGTGAAAGGCTGGAATGTGTTTTGAAATCACTGCAACTTGGAAGATGCCCTGGAAATCAAAAAATATACAAAAGTACCTTGTAGGTAATTTGGAAGTTATTTTATGGCTTAGAGACACTCATGACAAGCTGCTTTTCAGACGAGTGGTTAGCGGACTGCCCTGGCATTCCTGCATCCTGGATAAAACTTATCAAGACATGAGAGGAGCTCTGTGCTTTCAATACACCCATTACAATCCTGTCTTCACCAGGTCCTCAGTGCCAATAGGTAAAAGTCCAAGTGCCTGAGCCTGCCCTATATGAATCTGACCAAGCTAGGTCACTCCCCACATTAATTTTCCATTTCTGTTTTTTTTAATTTAATTGATTTTATTTTTTTAAATACGCAACAGCAGAATGCATTACAGTTCTTACTACACGTATAGAGCACAATTTTTCATATCTTTGTATATAAAGTATGTTCTCGCCAATTCATATCTTTATATATACTTTGGTATTTTTTTGTATTACAATTCTTATTACACATATATACCACAATTTTTCATATCTCTGTTTGCATATAAAGTAGGTTGACACCCGGTTCATGTCTACATACATGAACTTTGGATAATGATGTCCATCACATTCTACCATCCTTGCTAATCCCCTGCCCCCTCCCTTTCCGTCCCACTCTTCTTCCCTATCTAGAATTCATCTATTCCTCACATGCTCCCCCTCCCTACCCCACTATGAGTCAGTCTCCTTATATCAGAGAAAACATTCAGCATTTTTTGGGGGGAGGGGATTGGCTAACTTCACTTAGCATGATATTCTCCAATGCCATCCATTTACCTGCAAATGCCATGGTTTTATTCTCTTATGTTGCCGAGTAAAATTCCATTGTGTATATATGCCACATTTTTTAATCCATTCATGCACTGAAGGGCATCTAGGTTGGTTCCACAGTTTAGCTATTGTGAATTGTGCTGCTATAAACACTGATATGGCTGTGTCCCTGTAGTATGCTGTTGTTAAGTCCTTTGGGTATAGTCCAAGGAGTGGGACAGCTGGGTCAAATGGTGGTTCCATTCCCAGATTTCCAAGGAATCTCCATACTGCTTTCCATATTGGCTGCACCAATTTGCAGTCCCACCAGCAATGTATGAGTGTGCCTTTTTCCCCCACATCCTCGCCAACACTTATTGTTTGTTTGTCTTCATAATAGCTGCCATTCTGAATGGAGTGAGATGGTATCTTAAAGTAGTTTTGATTTGCATTTTTCTGATTGCTAGAGATGATGAACATTTTTTCACATATTTGTTGATCCATTTCTGTATGTTGCAAGCTTCTACACATCCTTCAATATCCCACTCAAATGTCCCCCTGCTCAACAGAGCCTTCAGTGATCTCTGTGGGGAGTGGTCATTGCTACTACCTACCTCTTGCAACAGTACTTTTGCATACCTCTCGACTGGAGCTCTTCTTACATTGCACACTAAAATATAACCAGCTTCTTCATGCAATCAGTCTGCTCGCTATGAAATGGCCAACAGGCCATTCGAAGGTTGACCTCCTGTTCTTGCAGGAACACTGAAGCTGTGTTCCCAGTGGGCTCCTGGCAAATATGTCAGCATGATGAATATGAGGTAAGCCAGTCCCATGGTGCCAACTTGGAAGTTAACTCTCCACAACCTCTGATTTAAGGGCACATCTCGCGAAAGTGTTACAAAAAGGAAAGCTGAGTTTCAGTCCTGGCTCTGACACCTGGGCAGTTGTCCAGCTGGGCAACTTTGGGCAACTTACTTGCGTCTCTGGGACAATAATTTTCTAATGAATCAGATGGAAGTGATTTTCCTTGCCTTGTTTTAGGGAATCCCACAAAATCAGTCCGTGAGAAAGGAGGTAACATGAAGCTGACATGATGGTCAGTGAATATCCTCAGGGTATGAACTTGGTTTTGCTGGACTTTTGTTGCTGACCCTCAGCCTCAGGATCCAGACGGCACTAGTAGTATCCATCTACCAGCATCCAAAACAAGAGGATGACAGAAGAGTAGGAAGAAGAACTGGAGGTTAACTCTACAGAAGAAAAGTACCTCATCCAATCAGACTAGGAAAGCATCAGGGGGAAACCACACACACACACACACACACACACACATACACACACACAATGCCGAATATGACACATGAGACAAGTGAAGAGGAAAACATGGTTTACTTTGACGAGAACCACTTACAATTTGTGCCCACTCTGGTGCCCAATTGTGCCCATTTATATTATTAGATTCTGTCAGTTTCCTGTGGCTCTGTGTCACCATGCATGCTGAATCCTCATCACGTGTGCTTCTTGGTCAAAGTCAAACCGTGACTATCTTTAACAATTAGAGGGTCATTGGGACACTTGTTCTTGCTGATATTTGTGACCAAGAAAAGAGCAACTCTAAAAAAATATGAACCCACTCCTGGCTGGATGGCTATTTATAGCCACCACACCAAAAAGCAGACAAGAAGAAGTGCTGGGAAGATGTGGAAAAATCAGAACCTTTATGTGTTACTTGTGGGAATGTACCACCACTATGGGAATGGAATCTCAAAAAGTTAGGGGTGAAGTCCCACGCAATCCAGCAATTCTACTTTAGCACATGCACCCAAAAGAATCAAAAGCAGGGACTGAAACAGATACTTGTGCCCTTAGCAGCATTAATCACAATAACCAAAGGTGGAAACGACCCAAGTGTATCAAAAGATAAGTGGATCCAGCAAAATGTGAAATACACATACAGTGGCATGTTATTTAGCCTGAAAAGGGAAATTCTGAAATATCCTACAACATGGAGGAACTTTGTAGACGTTCTGTTAAGTGAAATAAGCCAGTCACAAAAGGACAAATATTGTATGATTCCACCTTACGTAAGAGACCTAGAAAAGCAGAATCATAGAGGCAGAAAGGAAGACAATGGGCTGAGTCAAGGGGCTTTTTGGGAATTTAATGGGTGTGGAATTTCTGCCTGGGATGATTGAAAAATTCTAAAGAGATGATTGCATAACATCGTGAATGTATTTTAATGCCACTGAATTAACATCAATGACTTCACACTGGCTGTAAGGATTATGATGTTATATGTACTTTATCCCAATTTTTTTAAAGACCTAAAGATGTACATAGAGTGCATTTCAGTGACAACGCAGTGATTGAGATGTCCCTCAAGGTTCCCTCCACTGTTTCAATATAATAGCTGGCAAACAGCTGGCGACGCAGGAAACTTGCCAGGCGAGCCAACTCCAATTCTTTTCTGGAGACCTGCACTTGGAAGGATCCTGAAGGGACACAACTTTCAACTCCTGCTCTGGAGCATCCAAAACTCTGCCAACAGGGTTGGCAGAATGTGGAACTAGGCCACTCTGCTTCCGGAGCCTGGGACTCCGCGGCAGCCCCTTAACTGAAAACCACCCCCACCCTCTAATCCGGTGCTGAACTTCCACATCCGGGCACCAGAATGCCCTGCCAGGGCTCCTCAGGATTGCGTTAGGTAAGGTAATCAAACTAAGTCAACAAACTGGTGATATGGACTTAACGGCTTAACACGCTGCCTCTCCCAGAAAACATATTTGCATTTCACCAAGTTTTCTAGAGACAATAGTTTAAATCAAAGGAGCAAATACCAATCTATTCTCTCAACAAATATTTGTTGGTTATAAAACTCACAGCTACAGAAGATTTGATTTCTCAAGGATGCACAGGTCACATGTTGAAGAGATGCAGTTAAGGTCTGAACTAAACTGCCCCAGTGGAAAGAGCAGAATGCTGGGTGATCACCAAGAACCAAGGGCAGGGCACCTCTCTGAGCAATAAGCACGTGCTTGTAAGGGAGATTCCTGGGCTTGGTTGTCTCCAGGTCTTTTCATTTCTAAATCATAAAGGTGATCATTCTGCCTAGAAATTTACCAGCTTAACTCCAGCCACATGAGCGTCCCACGTCACCTACCTAAACCATATTTCTAACTGAGGGCCTGGTTGGTAAATGATACTGCCTTCCTGCCCAGCAAATGCCACAATTGACCTGAACAAAGGAAGGCCTCTGCAGTTTTCCTCCTTGGTGTTTTGTGGGTATTGATTACTGCTCCCCATCTCCACCAACCCCCACTTTCCCAACTAAATTCTCTTCACTTTGAAACACATGAAATTCATTCCCAGATGAGCTGGGTAAGGCAGGACCCAAGAGACACACATTGTTGCTAGTCGAAAGCAGCAGGAGGAGCATCCATTGATCAAGGGAGATAAGAAGATTCTAGCTTAGCATTCTTGAAGGAGGCAGGAGAGAACAGGGACTCTATGCAGAGGAGGATATGATAGAACAGTTATAGCTGCCCTCAGCTCCAAATAAGAAGCTAGAAACATCTTTCAAAGTCTCCATTCATTAAATGACTTCTGCCCATCCATCCACGAACAGTTCCTCATTTCTCCTATTGGAAGTGGTCACTTCTTTGTAGCTCCTATCCTAAAGAGCACCTTCTCCACCTCTGCCCTTCTTAATGCAATGTGAACACCGTGACATCTCTCTGGACTAGGAGTGATTTGTCCATCTGGATCCCAACGTAGCTGAGCCCAGTGCTTGAGCCGGCCCCCATGATGACATATGGGATGACACAAGAGGAAGCCACAGGAACCCAGAGTTCCTTCCCAAAGATGTTGACTTTGAGAAGACCACCAGACACCCTGTCCCCCATCCTCCTGGCCAGAGAGACATCAGTGCTGATCCTTGTCTTCTATCTGTAACTACCACCAAGGGCAGACCTTGCATTGTATGAACTCCATGTATTTTCTTATTTTTATGGAGTCATTTGCCTTGAAAATATCCGACAGCTGTGCATGCCACAGTCAATTATCCATTAATCATGCATCACAGGGGAAAGTGCCATTGTGGCTTCCAAATCTTCTGCTAACACACAGACAGGCACCCAGTTTCTAAGCTGCAAGGGAATAGAGACAGGTCTCCAAATTCCAGCTGGCCCCTTTCTGTTGGCTGCAAAGCCTCAGACATCTGGCTAGGAAGATTGGCAAATGTGCAGTCCCTTGGCTGTGGCAAACAGGATTACATAAGGGTTTGAGCATCATTTGACAAAGCCGAGCACACTCTCTCTATCCTGGTGATAGTCTGAGGGTGCCCACTCAGTTCACCCCTCTTCTTTCTCTTTCGTTCAGTCTCTGTTCCATTTCTGTCTCTATCAGCCTCATCCTCCCTCTTTCTCTTCTCCAATTCTCTTATTAAAATAATTCAAGGCAATATGTATTGGAAAATTAGAAAGCAAACATTAATTTAAAAAAAAATAGTGGGTTGGGATTGTGGCTCAGTGTTATAGAGAACCTGCCCAGCATGCTCAAGGCCCTGAATTTGATCCCTGGTACTAAAATAAATCAGTAGATAGATAAACAAATAAATTTTAAAAAAATAATATTATGATAATAGAAAGCATTGGTTGCTATTTTCTGAAGACCTCCTGGATGTCAGGGACTTTGCAAGCTCTGGCTCTAAATCTCATCAACACCCTGCTGCCTGAGCTGTATTATCCCCACTTGCGAATGATAAAAACCAAAGCAAATGGAAGAAAACTCAGTGACTTTTCCAGTCACACAGCTGGGAAGTGGCAGAGCCAGAATTCAAATCCTGATCCCATTGATTCTCTCCTCACCCTTTCTTTTCTGCCCCACAGTTCTATCTTCCTGTAAGTGCTCTTGCCCAGGCCAGCAGCATCCTTAAGCCCAGAAATGAGAAAGACCAGAGAGGCCAGGCCAACCCCAGGCAGAGCAGGGACGAGCGGGCAAGGGAAGGGGAGAAGGAGGGCTGTTTGAGCAGGAGAAGCCTAGGAGGAGTCTGTGCAGAAGGAAAATGTTTGTTGTGAAACATTCAATTAATGCACTTGGGGGTAATTTATTATCAAGGAAATTAAGTGATTCCATTAGCCTCCTGTCGCTTTCCAAAATAAATCTGT
Source organism: Marmota flaviventris (assembly GCF_047511675.1). Lineage (NCBI taxonomy): Eukaryota > Metazoa > Chordata > Mammalia > Rodentia > Sciuridae > Marmota > Marmota flaviventris. The sequence continues at coordinate 18,449,838 of NC_092501.1, forward strand.
CAGAGATGGGGGGGGTGAGGAAAGGAGATGAGAGCTTCGCTATTTTAATTTGTTTTCCTGCACATTGCCAAGTGAAGGTCCAGGCTCCATTTATCCACGGGGAAGGGAATTGGCCACCATCCGGCAGAGCCTTTCTGCCGCCCTCAGCCCCTTTGCAAGCACATTTCCAAAGCTGAACAAAACTGGAGCCCAGCTTGGGGAAATGGAGTGAGTGCCCAGTCCACACAGAAAGCCAAAGGAGGCCCAGGGCTGCAGCCAGCTCTGCCACCAACTGGCTCTGGCACCTTGGGCAGCTCAGTCTCCAGATAACAAATGAGACTCTCAAAAGGTGACTGCCTTCCCCCAACATCCCCCAGCACCAGCTGACTCAAGCTGCCAACAATTGTGCATCTAGGTGCCTTAGCACAGCGGTGGCTTAGAATATAAATCCAATCCATGGCAGCACCCTCCTTCATCCCCCCCACTGGGTGCTCTGGCTCTCAGACCCACAGACGTTGCTCTAAGGAGCCAGATCAGGAGTCACTGTCTGAGTACTCGGAACTGCTGCCTCCTTCCATATGTGCCAGGAATCACATTGTGTGCACCTCCACTGCCCACAGCATGGCCACATGAAATCCTCCCTGTGGGGGCTGGGAGCAATTGAAGGTAGGCACTACTGCTTTATTCTTTGTATCTGAACTAACCCAGAACCTAAACTAATGTAAATGCTTTATTACTTTTCCTGGGCCCTGTGCTTGGCCTTCCATCTATACCCAATATGAATTGGCTGAGTTAATTGATCGATCTGTAATATGAGATTTCTCATTTAGCTGAATGGATAGCCAGATCTTAACCAAGAGTGAGGGCTCTATGTGTGCCCTTTTCATGGAAAATCTAAATATCTGGGGAGACCAGAGCTGAGAACAACCTGGTGACTTGAGTGAAGAGAGCCCAAAGTATGCTTCTCTACCCAAGTGTTCCCATTTCCTCATCGACTCTGCTATATTTGTCTCCAGGAAGATAAATGCCACCAACTGATAAGGGTGCCAAAAGCCTGGGCCACTGCGATCTTCCTCCCCCAGATGCCCAATCCTGGCCATGTCTACAGGAAGCTAAATCTTTCTCTTGGCACAATTTCCTTATCTGTATTCTGATAACAGAATAGCATTGCTCGGCCCCTGTAGCAGAAGCAAGAACCACAGGGTACCAAGAACTGGATTCAGGCCTCTGGCTGACCTAAGCACCAAGTAAGATCTTCTGCAGTTCGGCACCAGGGCAACTTCAAGATCTGAGCAGGCACAGAACTGGAGAGCCAGAAGTATTGAGTTAAGATCACTAATGATTAACACCAACCTACTTCCCAGGGAAGGGGAGGGGGGATGCAAACACAGAAGCTTGCCTCTACTTCCAGGAGCCCTGCAGACTTCCCAAGCCCAGTCTACCCTGACTTTCTGAGCATGGTCAAAGGAGATCTGGGAAGAAGCAGTGCTCGTTTGTCAATTCAACAAATATTGATTCAACAATAGGATCTACTATGTCCAGCACATTCTGAGTGGGCAAGACACTGCCAGAGGGCTAGAAGGTATAAACAGACAGTAGATCAGGAAATTACAACAGGTAATGTCTCCTCAAGGTAATGGACAGTAGCATGATGTCATGGAGAGTAACTAGGAGGCAAGAAGGTACCGACTTCAGATAGAGAGGTCTGGGACGGCCACTTTGAGAGATGAAACTATGAGAAGGAGCCAGACATGTGCTGAGCTAGACTGGAAGTAGAGGAAACAGTCATTGCAAAGGCTATGCAGCAGGAAGCGATCTGTGTGCCAGGTGGATAGGCAGAAGGCCAGCATCACAGGCACTGAGAGAAATAGGCAGTGATGGGAGAAGTGGAGGGAGGTGGGCCGGAGAGGTCAGCAGGGGCCTGATTTTGCCAACCCTGAGTGTTTTCATATTGCTTGACCCAGACATTGTGGCGTCCTTCCCCTGTTGCAAGAAGAGTTGAGGATCCTCCTGAAGGACATGGGTTGGGCTCAGCTGGACTCCCAGGACAACACAGCCAAGGCCTTGAGGAAAATAACACTTTGCTAAACCCAGCAGCCTATGGGATAAGTGACATTCGCCTTTCCTGTCTTCTCTCTCCTCCTTGCAGACCCACCTTGAAACCTCCCTCTTACTCAACACTTCTCTCCCTTCTTTTGAACAAAGATCCAAGCTGCTCTCCCTTCCTCCCCTGGACTGCACCACACTGCCCGTGCTCTGTCTCCGGATATTTTTCCCCTTTAAAATTCTGTTCTGCATCCTCCGTCCATACCTGAACATGGACTGCTCTTCCTGTAGAAAACTGCATCAATCCCACCTCTCTTCTGGCATGCTGAGGACCATCTGCAGCAGGAGCGAGCGGGCCTCTTCAGGATGTTTTTACTTTTCCCCAATAGCATGGATTTGGCCTAATGCCACGAGCTACTATTTCACACCAAATCCTCATCATGTAAGGTCTTGGAGGGCAGGAATGATGCAGCTGAGCAGGTGGCTCCTTGTGAGCCCTCCAGAGTGCCCAGCACAGAGCTGGTATTAAGGAAAGCTTTGACTAGCAAGACAGAGGCAGTAGACTGAGAGCTGTGCTAACTTTGCCTTCTGTGTGCAGGCCCCTCTCTGTGCAGATGGATGGCTCCTCTCTGGATCCCTCATCCCCTGGAGACAGCCTGGGAGCTGACTGGGGTTCCAAGAACGCTTGTGGAATAAACCACCAGCCTCATCTAGGCTTGGCAACTTCAGACTGGTGACCTGAGATCACTGAACCTCCGTTTCCTCATCTCTGAGTGAGGGATGACTGAGTTCCTTCAAAGAAGATATGAAAGTGAACTGTGGAGACCTCACATATTATGAGTGGCTGAATGAATCCCTGGTCAATAGACCTTGTCATTTCCCAGTGAACACCACACCCAACAGAGAAGGGTATGAACCAGAGAGTTGGTGGAAGCACATCCTGCTTCCTCCCAGAAAACCCAAAGCAAAGAATAGCAGGGCTGGTTTCAGGGGAGAGTATCAGTGCCTTTAAGGATGAATGTCTTCTCTCCCACATTGGACATTAACTCTGCCTACCCTCTAATTATTTCTCCTCGCTTGGGGAGAGGAGAAAGTTGGGAAATCAAGTTGCACATTATGTTCTTCATCCTCAGCCTAGTTCCATATTTCCTAATTTTTAGGGGGCTTTGTTTGAGTTGGGTTGCCCTCCACAGGTCTGTTCTGGCTTCCCACATATTTTGCACATCATAAGAGAGCTCTGGACTCTAAGGAACATCAGGAAGTAGCAGTAGGTCCAGCATATGCTCAGGAAAGCAGGTTTGGATCCTCCTGAGCGGTGAGTGATGCAAGACTGGAGGCCAACAGCATTCTCAGCACCATGTGCCCAGGAACCTTCCACAAGCAGATGGTGCCAAATGGAATTCTGGCTCTGCTGTGGACCAGCTGTGTGATCTTGGGCGGGTTCTTTAATCCTTCAAAGCTTCAATTTCCTCCTAGTACCTACTTCATAATACTTCTGTTAGAATGTTCCTAGATAACACTTAGAGGGCCCTTAACATAGTGTCTGGAACATGAAAGAGCTCAGCATATTTTACCTATTTTCATTCTGGTACCATCAAAGCATGGGTGTGGGGATTGATAGAAAAGGGAGCTCTGACCTCTGGTGTTCACATATACATCTCCCAAAAGGAAAAGAGCCACCATCCTGCAATGTGTACCCCTAAGGCATTTGGGGATGTCCTCCATCACTCATGCCCACTCCTCCTACACTCTGAGCAGCCAATGGATGAAGATGTCTCAGTCCAGTGTCTGAGGATGTTATTTAACAAAAAGGAAAATGTCTATTCTGGACTACTCCCAGACACTGGGAACACTTTGAAACTTGACCACACTTTGAGACTTCTTTTTACTACAGTGAGGGATATGGCAGGGACAGAAGGCAGGGATCTAAAATTTTAGTACCCAAAGTTAAACGCAAGCCAGGAACACACTCAATATCCACTATGAAGCCTCACTTTGTCAGTTGAGGAACCAGGAAATAAGTCTATCTTCCCCTGCTTCCCAGGTATAGAAGAGAAGTTGTGCTGACCACCTTTCTCTCTAATCAGACTCCAAATCTTCAAGGTGGGGACAAGTCTAAGTATCTTTAGAAACCCAACACCTGACAGTGTGCACTATTTTAATGCTTGTTTAATTCAATTGCATTGAGGGAGTCCTATTCTCTCTCCATAAGGTCAGAGATCAGCAAGCTCTACCTAGGAGAACCACTCCCTAAGAACTCCATCCGCTTTCTTGGGGCAGGTGTACACCCATCCTCATGACCAATCTTCTCTGCTCTATACAAAGTTTTCCATCTTGGGTTGTAGTTACCTGTTCATATCTGTCCCTCTATTTGGACTTTTGCACTTCTGAATAGTAGAGACACTATCCTCTAGAGCAGAGGGAGCAGGAGCTTTAGTATAAGATGCTGGCTTCTCTCTATTTACCCCTCAAAAACCTCCCTTTACTCTTCTCCGCTCTGTACCCTGAGAGGTGGAGTTCCATGAAGCACATCAACAAGGCTTCCTTGGTGTCTGGATTCCAGATGGTTTCAGTCAATGGGAGACGGAAGGAGAGATAAGTCAAGGTCCTTATCTCCCCAGCTCCCTCTCTGCTGGGTCAAGTCACATGGCCCTCTCCTTTGCTGTAGCTGCCTCCAGCTTCCATAACCATTCCTTCCCCAAACACTGCAAATCCTGCCCACTTCTTCAGAAGTGCCTCCCAATTGAATTCTCCTCAATTGCCAACCTGTGACATCAGCTTCCTGCCGGAATCTTAAGACAGACTTGGAAACCTGAAATGCCGGGCTTCTGGTCCTGGCACTGTGGTAGCTGACTGTGCCCCTCTGGCAAGGCCTCCCCTTTTGGGGGCTCAGTCTTTTCCTCTAAACAATGGAAAACTTAAATGTCCCTAAAACTACTTTAGGTAACAAAATTGTTCTCACGTTGTCTCCTGGTGTCTCTAAGACAGTACTGTGTCAGTGATGGTTCTAGAAAGTACTTGATCAAAGGCTGCTGGAATGAGGAAAGAAGAATATCCGGAGAGCACACCAGGTACAAAGCAGTGATTTGGGAAGGAGGCCGAAGATCAGAGTGTGTTGTATGTTGTCAGAAATGGGAACAATCCGCACAAAAGGAACAGGTTTCCAGCAATCTACTTCCATGCTATCAGTGGCTAATGTGGCTGGTCGATGACAAAGAAATTTGGCTAAGGAGAGGTATGCAGACACAGGAGAATACAATGGCTAAAGCATGCAGTGAGGTCAAACAGTCCAAATCCAGGTCCCAACTATGCCATTTCCTTACCTTGTGACCATAGCATCTCTTTCACCTCTTTTAGTCTCCATATACATGTAAGATGGGGGTTATGTGACTACCTCTTTCAAGGAGCTGATGTGAGAGTAAGTTGGAATTGTTTATACAGCATTTATCCCAGCGTCTAGTACATAGTGAATGCTTAAAAATATTCCCTATCAAAATAAAAAGTTCTTGTGACGAACGAGCTGGGACCTGAAGGAAAGGTACCATGGTATGAGAACCAGAAATACCAGAGAAACCACTTAAGCCTATGATCTAAGATAGGAGACAGAAGATGAAAATCCAAGCTTTCTTAGTTATTATGTCAGAGGAAACAAGAGAATGGTTTACTGTCTTTCTCGAGAAAATGACCCAACTTTGGTGCAATGAAAACTGAGTCTAAGCAAAATATGGCAGTAAAAATGAGCTGAGGAACCAAAAAACAGACTTCAAGGCAACTGATACAGTTGAAATGTGCAAGACAGGGTATTGTGGATGGGGAAAGGTGTGCAAAGTTGGGTACAGAAGTCCAAATGTCTTGTACCATAGAAATCAAAGACTGGAAGTTGGGCTTATGGCTCCAAGGTGGGACTATCTAGATCCTACTAGAGTGTGTCCTCTACAAATTTGAAAGTCTAACAGATATACTCGTAGTTAAAGAGGGAACCATTGGAACTGTGACCCATCCAGAGTGCTGAGATCCCCAGTGCCACATTAACATACTGTGCCTCCGAATGAGATATCCAAATTCAAGGAATTAAAGAAAAGCATCATTATAATAAATGAACAGAAGATGGGGCTCTCAATAGAGAGAAAAATTAAAATATTTTATGAAAGCGGATGTAAATTATAGAATTGAAGATTGCTGGAATGGAAATTTTTCTAGATGAGGTTAATATCAAAAGTAGATATGACATTTGGAGCAACAAAAATCACAACAGTCAAATTATGGAACCAACTTAGGTGTCCATCAACAGATGAATGGGTCAAGAAAATTTTATATCTATACACAATGGAGTTTTATTTAGTCATAAAGAAGAAAGAAATCATGTCATTTGCAGGAAAATGGATAGAACTGGAAAATATTATGTTAAGCAAAATAAGACTTTCTCAGAAAGTCAAGGGTTGTATGGTTTCTCCCATATGTGAAGGTGAAAGAGAAAAAAACAGGTAAGGGGGGAATATCATGAAACTAGTAAGGAGATCAATAGAGTAGAGGAAAAGGACTGGGGGAGGGAGAAAAGGAGGAAGGGAAAGGGGAGGTACTAGGGATTCAAATTGATCAAATTATGTCATATGCTTGTAACAAATATGTCACAATGAATCCCAGTATCATGTATAATTATAATGTATCATTAAGAGAGGGAAAAGATCACATGCAAAAAGTAGGGGGGCGGGAAGGAGATAGTGGGAAAGTCAGACAACTAAAAGATCCATATGAAGTATTAATCTGAAGAACAGAAAGAAAAGAAATGGAAGAAAATTAACCACAGCCTCAATGCCCAGTAGGAAAATATCCATGACTTGACAAATCTGTAATTTGAGCTTAGAATAAAAGAGAGTAAACATGGGGGGAGGGGAATTGTAGATATAATAGAAAAAAGTCTAAATTTAGTAAAAAAAAAATTGACTAAAAAAATTTAAAAATCACTATTTTACCCTGTTTTTATGCAACCAGGAAAAGAAAGAAAGAAGGGGAGAAGGGGGCAAGGAAGAAAATCAAAATAGCACAACATGGCAGATGGTACCAAATGGCTAAAAGCCTCCTCTGCATCAGTCTGTCCCAGCCCTTCTCCCTGTTCAGCAGTCTGCTTTGTACATTGCTATGACCTCAGAGCTGCTATGACAGGAGGCACATCAGAGGAGAGGCATCCTTAAGCTTGGTCATCAGGGAGCAGATGCCAGGAGGATCCAGACACTAGAGGCAAGGGTGTAGGCATGTGAGGTGCACCTGCCTGGTGATTGCTAGGCCTCGACTTATGCCACTGTCCATGCTCTGCAGATCAGAGCCCAGTGTGAGTCAGATGATGAGGTACACTGTCAATCTCTCCACAGAAATAATGGTGAAACACTCTGGCTCCCCCTCTGCATTCATCCATCTGCCCTGACACCTGGAGCCAGGTTGCCCCAACTCCAGAACAGAGAGATTGTGTTAGTCAGAGTTGTCCAGAGAAACAGAACTAAAAGGATGTGGGGAGTAGGAGAGCAGTTTTAACAAATTGGTTCACATGACTGTGGAGGCTTAGGAAGTCCAAAATCTGCAGGGCAAGCCAGTAGGCTGGAGACCCAGAGAAGAGATGCGGCTCAAACCCCAAGGCCATCTGCTGGCAAGGTGACTTGGAGCTCCAGGAAAGGTAGTCTATGTTCCCTTAAGTCCTTTAGCCGACTGGATGAGGCCCACCACAACATACAGGGTAATCTCCATTTAAATGTCAATCTTAATCCAAAGGCACCTTCACAGAAACATCCAGAATAATGTTTAACCAGATATATGGGTACTGTGGCCAAATCAGGCTGATGCATAAGATAAATCTTCACAGAGGTGAAGAGTGAGACTCCTCAGCATTTATGGCTTGGGACCTTTGGAGGCCTAGCACCAAAATTAGCACCCAGTTCACAATCCTTTACCTAAGAGCTCATATCCGCAGCCTCTCTTCAGATCTGATAGGAGAGAGGGCCCTGTTTTACTCACTTCCCAGAGCAGGGAATTGGAAGGTATCAAGTTATTGAAGTTTTCAAGCAAAGTCATCCAGTTTAGGCCTTGTGTCCAGGCAGACTAGAAGCTCAGTGGAGCCAAAGCCTCCAGCAAAGGGAATGCTATTCCTCTATCACCTGCTGCCTCCTCAGGCTCCCAAACCATCTGAGCAAAGGCAGGGTCCAGTGTACCTTCCAGGCTCACTTAAGACCAGAGAAGAAACCCAATTAACCCAAGCCACTTAGTCCTGGCCAGTGGTTGGTCTTTGGAAGTTCTGAACGGGAGGCTCAGGAGCAGCAATCTGAACTGAGGGGGAGAGGAACATTCTAAGGCTTCCTAGAATGAGACTTCACTCACTCCTGGTGTTAGCTGTCTACCAAAGGTGAGAGGGTGATGGGGACACCCACCCTGTTTGGCACTACCCCTGAGCCCCAGGGAGAGGAACTCCAAGAGAGCGGGTATGTTAAAGAAGAACACAAGACCCCAGAATGAATGATGACGTTTCAGGAATGAGGGAAGAGAGGACATGGGGCATTCCTTTCACTCCTTAACTCATGCTGTCTATTCCATCCAGTATAAAAGCAGGCTCTGATTGTTAGCTCAGCTGGGGAACTACGTAATGAAACAGTAAAATTACCCGACTGGTGTCTGGCTATCTGTAGCAATCAGGATTCTCCAGAGAAACAGAACCAATAGGGGTGTGTGTGTGTGTGTGTGTGTGTGTGTGTGTGTGTGGAGGGGGGAGGGAGGGGTTAAGGAATCAGCTCTTACCATCACAGAGGTTGGCAAGTCCAAAAATCTGCAAGGCAGGCCAGCATACGGCAGACCCAGGGAAGAGCTGCAGTTCCGATCTGAAGGCTGGCTGCCAGCAGAAAGTCCTCTTCTTCAAGTCTTTTTCTATTAAAAGGAAGCTCAGCCTTTTTCTATTAAGGCCTTCAATAGAATGGATGGGGCCCTCCCACATTATGAAGGGTAATCTGCTTTACCCAGGGTCTACACATTTAAATGTTAATCTCATATTTAAAAAAAAATCAACATTGAAATATCTGGAATAATGTTTGACCCAATATCTAAGTATCATGGCCCAGCCAATTTGATACATAAAATTAACCCTCAGAGCATCATTCTGACAAAGGTGCCTTCTGAGGGAGGGGACTGCTCAGGACAAACAGGCCTGGGACAATGCTGACTGCATTGAAGGCTGTGACCACCAAATCTCATATGCTCTGAGGCAGCATCAATAGGAGGGAAAGGACCCATTGCCTTCCGGGTACGCTAGGCCAGAGCTTCTCCCACGTGAATGTCCATGGAATCACCCTGACTTAGCAGGTCTGGGTGGGGCTGAGAGTCAACAGTTCTCACCAGGCCCCATCAACACTGAGGAGCAGGGTTGGAGGGGTTAAGAGCTTAGATTCCCAACTCCAATCCCAGATCTGCCCCTTATTTACTTTGTAACTTTGAGCTGGGGAGGTACTGAACCTTCTAGTACCTCAGTGTCCTCATCTATAAAATGGGAAGTTAATGATAATATCAGCATCACAAAATGTCACTGTGAGATTCAAAGAGAAAATGAAGTGAGTGGCATAAAGTTTAAGCTCAATAAAAGCTCTTAACTACTACCATAATTATCAGCAGCAGATTTCTGAGAATAGGTCTGAAGATATAAACAAATCTTATATTCACTGATCAGAAAAGTTAAAATAAAAAAAAAAACTAGACATAAAATCACAGAAAGGACAAATACTAAAATTGAGAACATTCTCCCTAGAGAAGAACAAAAGTAGCAAGGAGACAGAAAAAAGGGAAATGGAGGCAGGAAAGAGTTACTAAAGGATTTCCTGAACACACTGGAAATGAGATTTATCCTAAGAGCTCCACAAGAGCAAGATGTAGAGCTTTATGGGAAGTCAAAATGGCATCAAAAGCAAAACTTGGGAGTGACCAAAAGTGAAGAAAGCTTTGTGGCCTGATTGTCCATCTAGCACCAGAGGCAGGCCAGCAGACAATGACACCCCTTGGCCAGAAAGCCAAGAGGCTAGGAGCATAAATTCATGGGACAACTCCCCAAGCCCAGAGAGCATTTCCAGAACTCAGAGCAGGTAGGCGGTGGATCTCCCCAGGCATGACCTCCTTGCACAGAGCCCTGGCACTCCAGCCCTGCCATCCAAGGGCCATTCATGGGGTGGGGGTGGGGGTGCTGGCACATTCGAAGCTTAGTCACAATGTATTAGGCAATTCATTCAGATTTCTTTGATTCCATTATCAGGCCCTTTGGGAGCCAACAGAGAAAAAGAATTAGTACATATTCAGGCCAAGGAAGTGGCATTATGCAAATAGTCTGCTTCCCATGAAAACAAACATTGACCTGTCACTTCCTCCAGCCTTCCAGACCAGGGTCACCAAGCTGTCAGGACACTGGGACAGCCACACTACTTGGTCATATGTGGACTACTTTTTATACCAGTTGATATTCAGTTTTTAGTACTATCTGATCCCCTGAGCCCTTTAGACTTTTCCAGTTTAGCAACCAAAATTAATGCCTAACACAGCAGAGGTCTGGGTCTACCCATCTTCGAGTCATCGGCTGTAGAATATTTTACACATCACCTTATACACCTTCTGGATTTGCACCCAGGACCCACTGGCTCTTCACTCCTTGCACATGACTGTATTCTTTCCACACTGAGCACAGCCTTCTAAGGTGCTAGGAGGACCAGGGAGACCACTGTTCCCTAAACAAAGCTGCCAGCCAAAACAAGCCCTCTAAGTCACCAGGCCCTGTGCCATCCGAGTCAAGTTGGCAGTGGTCCGCTTGCAAGTGCTGTGCCTCCTTCTTCCTTCCCCAGTGAGAAGTCTCCTGAGCCACAGGATAGGAGAGCAGAGAGGGTTAAAGTCTGGCTCCAGGAGACTTCATACTCTCATCCCCTGCCCTCCAAAACCTGGCAAAGAAATAGAATGAGGAAAGCAGAACCAGTGTGAGGAGGGAATCCCTGGGACGAGTCTCTGGATTGCATGGGCGGACCATCTAGAGACAGCCTCTGCCTCAGCACAGGCAGGAACAGCCTTCCTTGTCCTCCTGTCCCTTAGGGATGATGGCTCATGGTTCTCAGGAGAGACAGTGAGCCCCTCAAGAACAAGGACAAGCGGAGAGGCTCCACTTCAAATCTTGGCCCGCAGCTCACTACTCAAGTGTTTGTAAGGTAACTGAACTTCTCGGCACTTGGTTTCTTCGTCTGCAAAATGGGAATGAGAAGAAGGAGGAGAGTCATGGCTACCTCACCGCAATGCAGTGAGGTTTAAAAAGATAAAGTGCTTTGAACACTTGGCTTGATCCCTGGCTTTGGGTCAATAAATGTGCATGCTATACCTGGTGAGCCACCCCTCCCAGATCCTGGCACAGACTAGGCTCAGAGTAAATGCCCATGAAACTGAATCAAGCTGGAGTCTGGCAGGAGCGCTGCCCACTGAAAGTCCATCTAAAATCGATTCTGGGGTTGAGGCAGGCGTCTCCCTGCTGCACCCCCACACCCACCCAGCAGGAGCCAAGGAGAGAGGGAAGATGGGACCTCACCCTCTGAGCTCAACCAGGGAGCCAAGAGCTTGGCAAAGTCCCAGGAGCCCAAGGCTCAATCCACTGAAGCCACCTGGAGTCACAGCTCCTCTGGTCAAGGGGCAGGCATGGGGCCCATCAGAAGCCAGGCACCTCCAGAGCAGGCCTGCTCCCATCTGCACCAGGCCCAAGTAGCTAGAGAGTGAGCCTCTGGCCTCTTCCTAATCCCTCTCCTCCTCTGATAAAAGGAGCCTCTTTTGTGGGGCCGCCCTGGCAGGGAATGCCAACGTAGACCCATACCTGGTCCAGGACCCGTAGGCTCCGCCCACTTCCTGCCAACCCCTGGTGGTGGCCTCCAGAAGCTGTTGCCTGGGACCCCGCTCCAGCCCACCCCAGCTCCTATTGCTGGGCTTATTGGGCCCAACTAGGTCAACAGGCAGCAGTTATGTGCCAGTCTCTGCCTGGTACAGGGGAGAATCTGGCACTAGGCAAAGGGAGGGGTGTGCCAATGCCTGTTGTCTGGGCCTGCGGTGGAAAGAGCCACTGTGATCTCTCTCTCTCGGTCTATCAGGGAGGCGCCTACAGAGCAGTGGAGAAGTGCCCCCTGGCAGAGGACAGAGAACATGAGCTTTCCGGATGAGGTGGGGTCTCGGGAAGGGCAGGGCATAGCTATCCAAGGGACACTCATGGTAGGTTCTGCACCTGGGAATCCACATCTAGCATCCCAGGGTTGCTCGGAGAAACACATTTGGAGGAGGGGAAACCACCTGCAGAAGGCAGGCATGTGGGGCTGGAAGCTTCCCTGGAGCAAGGAGTATCCTCTGTCCCTGGAACTGTTGCTGAGAACTCACCATCCCCCACACGGGCTCACACAAGGGAAGGGTAGCCACTATCTCATTCTGCCCCCTCCATCTGAGCTGCCCACCCTCCCCTCTGCAGGAGGCTAGTGGTGAGGCCAAGCCAACAGGCAGGTCTGATGCTCTCCTCAGCCAATCAACATAGATCTTTGGGCCTTGGACAAGTGATTCTGATCCCTGAGACAAAACCTTACGGGAGGACCCACATGGGTCCTCGTGCTGGGATACCGAGACAACCATATCAGGACATGGCACCCAAGAGGCTGCTTTCATCAAGTGACCCTGAGGGGTACCATCCCAGGGGCAGAGCTCAGAGAATTTCAGAGCAGGCTGAGCTCAGCTCAGGACGTGCAGCTGGAGCCTCCCTGCATTTGGCCTCCTCATTAAATACAAGTCAGCTGAGTTATTTATGCGAATGTTGTTTCAGCCACCACCGGATGAAATATGCTACGTGGGGAAAGAAAGCTTAAGAGAATAAAGAAATTTGCCCACCGGCAGGGAAAATGGCAATTGGGATTTAAACACAAGCCGTCTCATCCAGACTTTGTGTTCCAAACCGCCCATCTATAACACAAAGTCTGGATGAGACGGCTTGTGTTCAAATCCCAATAGGAGCTAGAGTGGGCTGGAGCGGGGTCCCAGGCAATAGCTTCTAGAGGCCACCACCAGGGGTTGGCAGGCAGTGGGCGGAGCCTACGGGTCCTGGACCAGGTATGGGTCTATCTTGGCATTCCCTGCCAGGGCGGCCCCACAAAAGAGGCTCCTTTTATCAGAGGAGGAGAGGGATTAGGAAGAGGCCAGAGGCTCACTCTCTAGCTACTTGGGCCTGGTGCAGATGGAGCGGGCTGAGAGGAAGAGGTGCCAGAACAGACAAGTTGATTCTAACGTTCACATAGAAAAAATAAACAAAGCAAAATACTAGTGGAAACTCTGAGAAGAAGAAAGCTGTGAGAAGTGCACACTTACCACCTGTCCCAAACAATTAAACCAGTGTGCCACTAGCACACACCCCGACGAATGCCCCAACAGAGCAGAAAATGTGGGACTGAGTGTATGATTAATGTGACAGCTCAGTTGGGAAAATGTGGCTGAATCAATAAACTGTATGGGGCCAATGAGGTGGCCATCTGGAGAGAAATAAAGTCCGATTCATACCCCACACCGTACACCGGGACAAACTCCAAAAGGATCCAAGGTTTAAACCTAAAAGATATGAAACCATAATATGACTGAAAGAAAACAGCAGAATTCCTATACAGCCAATGAGTGACATAGCTAACCAAGGCTCAAATTCTAGAAAAGACAGATCAATTGGACTGATAAAAATAAAAAATTCTGTATGAAAAAAAAATAACAATCAGGAAAAAATGGGGGGGGGTACATTCTTACACTAACATTGGAAATTGAGGGTTAATCTCTCTAAAGTATACAAACTCTTATAAATTGAAAAGAGGACAAATAACACAAATGAATGAATAGAAATGAAATTTAAATGACCCTTGTACCCTTATATGTAGGAAAAGATGCTCAACATTATTAAGAAAATGTAATAAAAACTACACTAAGATAAATTTTATTATCTAGTAAGTCAGCCAAGAGTGTAGCAGCCCCTTTATTTGGAGAGACTGTGGCAAAACAAGCTCTCATACATTTGTGGCAAGAGAACCCTCAGAGAGGGCAATCTGGTAAGATCTATCAAAATTAAAATGCATCCACCTTTACCCCAGTAATCTCACTTCTGAGAACTTACCCTACAGATAAGGCAAACATGTGAAGTGACAGATTTACAAGGTTATTCACAACATAATTTATTATAGAGGAAGATGGGAAACAGACAAGCAATCACCGACAGGGATTGGTTGAACAGATTGTGCTATGGTTCATCCACCCGACAAAGTACTATGCAGCTGTTTGGAAAACAAGAATGAGGAAGCCTTGGAACTGATTCAGAAAGAGCCCCCAGATGTGCCATGCTTGGGGGGAAGTGCAGACCACTGTTTATGTGATTCTTCCTTTGGTATAAAACACTGGAGAAGGAGGAGGGATTTTTTTTTGTAAGTGACTTGCATTTTCAAAAGAAACTAAAGCTTACCAAAAGAACAAATAAAAGTGGTTACGGTTAAGGATGGGAGGCAGAGGGGGCGCTTAGAGGGAGATGCTTCACTCTAAATTTTTTTTTAACCATGAGAATATTTGATGTATTCAAAAAATTAAATTAAAAAATTAATTTTATGTTTTCAACTTTCGACATGATTCACAAGTACTATGTAAAAACAGACATCCACCCACTCCCTCAGCCTCAGCCTCATCCTAGTCTAGATCCTGGAGTGAGGCTCAGGGACCATTTACGTCTTCAGTGAGACCCCGTTAGGCCCAGCGGCCCACAGCGTAGGGCCCACAGCCAGGGTTGCCATTCCCATCAGGCCTTGGCCCCTTATCGACAGGAACTTGTTTTCTCCCAGGAGCTCATCAATCCCAGCAGGGGCTGAGGAAATATTGATGCTCAGCTCTGGCGGGTTCACTGAAGGCTTGCTGAGTGCCAGGTAATACCAATTGCAGTGACGATCAAGGCTGAGCCGCTCTGCTCTGGACAGCATCACCTCTAGAGCCCCTAAAGAGGGCCAAATTTGCAAATGACCGAAAATGGCCAAGTGGCAAATCACCATACAGGAGATCCTGCCTCATGCTCTTGGCCTTTGTCCAAACAGAGTCTTGAGAACTGGATGCTGGCCCCACTGCTCACCCACTGTGTGCCCTTGGACAGGACACCTGGTCTCTCTGGGCCTCACCTTCCTCATGTGTTAAATGGGGCAGTAATACCAACAGCGTGGGCTTGCTGTTAGACCCACATGTAAGTGCTCCACAGAGGCCAGCTGGATCCGAATAAACCCTTTACTCATGGCTCAAAGCAAACTCACAAAGAGTCCCTAGAGATCAGAGGTAAGGTTCTCTGCTTTAGACAAAACCTCCTCTCCAGGCCCCCAGGTCATAACTCTGCTGGGTTGTGGCCTCCTAGTGGGAGGCACTGAGAGTACTAGAGAGCGTAGGGAAGACTCAGACAGGAAGCCAAGGATGAAGGCCAGTGAGCGCTAACACCAGGGTGGATACAGGAACCATGTTAGTGGAGGCTGCTTCTCAAAGCCAACACCAGAGTGGGGAATGACAATCAGCAACTCCTGTGGATCAGCAAAGGAACCAAGGTGAGGTACTGAGGGAGTCGGGGAAGCCTGGAGCACACCCCTTGGGTGCCTTCACACCCTCCTGCCCCACTACTTCCTGACTAGGGTCCTTTTCAGACTCAGCACCTGGAATAGACTGGTAACAATATCATCAATGAAAATTAGCTGAAAACTTTCCAGATCCAGGGCTGCTGCAAGCCCTTTGTCTGTATTATCTAGGCACTATTACCGTTTCCATTCATCAGATTGGAAAACTGAAACTGAGAGAGCCTAAATAACTTGCTTAAGTCTAAGAGGCTCTGCTAGGCAGACTATAGCCACTAGCAACAGGTAACTATTGAACACTCGAATGGGACTAGTTTGAATTGGGAAGTGCCAAAAGTGCAATATACACACCACCGTTCAAAGAGTATGAAAAAAAGAATGCACAACATCTCATTAACAATCGTTATGTAGCTCACTCCTCGAATATTTTCCCCAAAGATCTAAAAGCAGCATATCACAGCAAACATCAATGTTTACAGCACCACAATTCGCAATAGCTAAATTATGAAATCAACCCAGATGCCTCTCAATAGATAAATGGATCAAGAAATTGTGATACACACATACACACACACACACACACACACACACAATAGAGTTCTACTCAGCCATAAAAAAGAATGCAATTATGGCATTTGCCAGTAGAACTGAAACGGAGGATATCATGCTAAGTGAAATTAGTCAAACTCACAAACTCAAACGTCAAATATCTTCTCTCCTATGTGGAAGCTAAAGTAAAATAAAGGAAATGGGGAGAGAAGGGTGGGACAACATAAAGAATCAATCACATGTAAATTAATAGACAAGCGAAAGGAAGTCAAGTAGAGAAGAGGAAGGAGATGGAACACGGGAGAGAGAATGGGAGGATCGTGAGCTGAAATAGATCTCTATGCATATATGAGTTTGTCAGGATGAACCCAACTACTATGTATAACTATAAAGCTCTAAAAAAAATTGTTATGTAATGCTGGGGCTGTTGCTCAGTGGTGGAGCACTTGCCTAGCATGTGTGAGGCCCTGGGTTCCATCCCAGTACTGAAAGGGGAAAAGAAAATGTTAATTACAAGCTGAAAGGATAAGATTTTTAGATATATTGGATTTAATAAAATGCATCATTCAGATTAATTTACCTGTTTCTTTTTATTTTTCCTAATGCAACTACTAAAAAATTTTAAATTAAAAATATGGCTCAGTCATATTCGCACTGGACAGCACTGCTGCAAAGCTTAATTTAGGAGAATGGAGCCTGGCAAACCTTTTAGTTAGGCCAAATTACTTAAGACTGAGACTCGTTTTGCACAATTTTCTTAGCACATATTTATCTGTTTCCCAAACAGCATCGGATAATACCAATTGTGCATTATTCGACTCTCACTATTGGTCTCCTTTATGGAGCTCTGAGCACAGGGAACATGTAAATGCCAGGGTGTGGTGCCAGGTGCCCAGCTTCAGTCAGGGTCAGGAGAAGGTGATAGTTATGGCAGAGAGGAAAGTGAGTCCTTCCTGCCATGGGGGCCAAACGGGTGGGCTGTGTTCCTCAGCCCGATGAGGCCACCGCAGCCTGCTCAGACCTGTGAGGAGGGATGGAGGAAGGGCCCTGCGAATGCTGGGCGTGGCCTGGGTTCCTCCTCCTCCCGTGCATGCTGGCCCCAGGAGGCCCATGAGCAGGCGCCCCCACCCTGGCTACACCTTCTGAGGTCCTCAGATCCACTTGGCCTGGTTGTAAGGTAGGATGGATAGAGGGCTGCAATGGTAGCTTTGTGAGGGGTCAACCTCTGCTGTGGTCTGAACATGTTCCTCCAAAGTTCACATGTAGGAAACTTGGTCCCCAATACAGCAGTGTTGAGAGGTGGGACCTTTGGGGGTGGTCAGGTCATGCAGATTCACATATTTGAGGATGAATGAAGGTTATCGCAGGAGTGGCTTTGCTACACAGGAGCTCTCTCTGGCACACTCCCTTGTCTTACCATGTGACGTCCCCCCTCCACGTCACAATGCAGCAAGAAGACACGGAGGCTGGCTCCATCCTCTCGAACTTCCCAGCCTCCAGAACCATGAGCCAAAGAGACTTCTGTTCTCTATGAATCACCTGCCCTGGTGTTTCGCTATAGCAGTTAAAGTGGATGAAGACCCCTCCTCCCTGTCTTGCCCGTTAGTCAGAGGGGGAGGATTAGACAGGGTCACAGCCAGCTCTGTCAGTCACCTCCAAAAGGTGCCACATTGCACATTCACAGATGCACAACAGGCCACCCAGGAAAAGTGAAATGAACGGGCCAACAAGCCCCTCATGTTGCTGGAGTTCAGCCCCAGACTTGGGGCTCGGCAGAGGAAGGAGTAGAGGGAGGCTCCCGCAGTCTCTGAGGGGCTCACGGCCTGCACGTGCTACTCTTTGCCTGGAAGAGCCTCCCCACCCAACAAACCCCCACCCTGCCCTCAAGCTTGGACTTGAGCTGCTCCTCTGTGAACCCCCCACCACGGCAATGGTTTCTCCAACCTCTGCCCTTTTGCCCCCAACCCTGCCCTTCATGACAATACCCAGTTTGGTGCCACCTTCCCCACCCCCAGCTCCTCCAGAAAGGATTAGAGATGTGGCCCCAACTGGAAAAGCCAGCTCTGGAACAAGCACCATTTTATCTCAACCTTCCCTTTTTTTATTCCAAACATGAAATAGAGTTTTATCAGGCACATTTAATCATTGCTCTTCCTCCTCTTCTCCCATTACGACAAGGTGATTTAAGCCGCGTCCTTGGCAAGCTCCAACGAATGGGAATCAAAATTCAAGTCACTTTGCAGCAGCACATCCTAGAGTTTATTCCTTCTCACAGTGGTTCACTCAGCAGACCTTCCTAGAGCTCCTTCCGAGAGCAGGGACAGTGCCATGCTGCTGTAGGGTCACACAGTGGTCCCCAACTTCTGTGGCTGATGGTCTAATGGGAATTAGCTCACTGTGTCCTTGGCTGTCAGTCCATACATGGGGCGGGCTATGATGAAGACATGAACAGAAAACTCTGGTAAAACAGATGACAGAGGCACTAATGGTCTGGAGATTTCAGGTAAGACTTCACAAAGAGGAAGTGACGTGTGAGCTGGGAAGAAAGAGAGAGATGTTCCAGGCAAAGGGGACAGCAGATGCAAATGCAAGGAGATAGGAAAAGGCACTGTGAATTCAGGACAGTGAGAAAAAGTTGGACATGCTTAGACGATCAGGCACACGGGCAGGAATATCACCCGTGAGACCAGGGAGGAAAATCAGGCTCTGATTTTGAAACATCACCTGTGTTGCTGGAGGCAGCAGGGAGTTGGTTATGTCATTCTGTAGGAAGTTCCCTCTGGAAGCTAGCGGGAGGTTCGACCATTCTGGAGTGTGAAAGACACTCTACCGGGCATGGCATATTGGACCCTGGAGAGGAAAACGAACCTTTTATTTTCATTTATTTTTTATTTTTATTTTTATTTTTTGCAAACTACCTAAGGATCATTTAATTACTTTATTCGCACATGCATGCACATATGTGAACGCAGCAATACATCTGGCAGTCTTCTTTCGAAAGAGTTTAAAAAGAGTCATCAAATTCTCAAAAATACGGCTGTCAGAATTTTTCAGGTTAGAGGAATTGACTAAAATGGCATTGAATATATTGCAGAAATAATTACTTTTCCTTGGCATTTGACAAAAATGTTTGCTGAATTAATTGATGTATGAATTAGTAAAAAATACTTTTGGATAAAATCCTCTGAGGCAAAAAAAAAAAAAAATGTTAGAACAAGATTAGGACAGAAGAGGGGATTTATAATGGGAACGAACCTTTTATTGTAAAGATCTGGTGAGTACAGATTAGACAGGCAGGAATGAGGACATTGAATCCCCCAAACAGAGGATGGCACAAGTGTCCACACTTCTCTTCCCAAACCCACAGCAGGGATTGCTGAGTAATCACATCATTATTTCCTGCTGAGTCTGGTCTTGGTCACTGATTTTTTTTTCCCCCAGCATGGAACTCAAGGTGGCCACCACCATTTAGCTGAGATGACACAATGAATGAAACAGGTTTTCTGTTCTTATCCCAGAGAAATAAAGCCTAACAAGCAACTTTAGCTAGGTAAGCTTAATGTAAAATTTCCAGAGAAATAATATTCAAAATAAACACAAAAAGTTGATAGGGAAGAATCAAGTTCTTAGCCTTCGGAAAGTGCAATTTAAAAGGGGGGTATTGGCATTTGAGCCTACTTTTCCCACAACACAGCAGAATCATAGAGTAATTATTCTAACCCTGTCTCTCCACCATACATTTGGAAATTATAAGCAATTCCTGAGGCCTTGCCCCACAGGTTTTGCCTTCCAGTTTCCACTCGAACCTGCAGAAAGAAAAAGGTCGCAAAGTCTGATAAAAACAAGAAATCAAGTTTCTTGGGAAAGGGGCAGGGCAGCCTGGTCTGGCTCAACAAGGCAGCTGTGCCCCTGGCTGGGAAAGAGGTGAGACTCCATCTGACCTTGTTCCCTCCTTCCCTTCCCCAGTCAGGAATCCCAGAATGACAGCAGCACTCCAGTTCCTGAAAGGTCCCAGCTTTGTGCTCTTGCTCTCTCCCAGTGGCCTTAGCCTCCCACACTGGGCTTTGCTATGCCTTCCCTGTACTTGACCTCTGCCCAGGCCTATATTTCCTTCTCGCACCTCATAGACCCAACTAAGAAAGCTGAAGGAAAGAAACATTGACTTCTGGGGTCTCCATGATCAAACCTCTGATTTAGGACAGCCTGCAAGGTGCTTAGAAAAGGGGTCCCACTCGTTCCTCAAGTATGACTTCCCTTTCCTTGGCAGGGTACCACATATTATTACCTATTCACTTCCCTTCATCTCAGTGGGCAGAGCCCCAAGATGCTATGAGTGATCTCCAACAGGCTGAGAGTCCAACATCAGGCAGGGGACAGGAACCCAGCTCCCACACCTAACACCAGCCAGGGTCCAGTGGCCTGATACTCCCTGACCCACAAAGGAAACCCAATCAGAACCCCACAGAGGAAATCCTGCTAAGACCCCACCATGCCATGAATTATGAAACTCATCCACTACGGCTCTCAGAACTGTAAGACATCCATGGGTCGAAGGTAAGGTCCTCGGCCAACTCAGGAATCAATCTGGAACCCCAGTCTCAGTTTCCCCCTCTGTAAAATGGGGACTCCAAAGCCAACTTTGCAGGCTTGTTAGGTAGATTGATGACTGTTTCCAGAAGGAGCCATCTCACAAGGTCGCTGGCACACAACAGGGGCTCAGCACCTGCTAGCTGTCATCAGAACCCTGACTCACCATCTCCAACTACAGACCAGGTCAAAGGACCTGGCCACCCAACCGCAGTCCCTGAAATGATAAGCAGATATTGTAGTGTTAGAATGGAAGGAACTGGGCCAAGCACCCTCCTGGGACACACCCACTGCCCAACACCTACCTCCTAGCCACCTGAATTCTTCACAAGGTTTATCTTCCTCTTGGTGGGACTAACTCAGCCCCAGAACTTCACATCATCTTGGGAAGTTCCTACAAATCTGCCAAATATTCACACCAGCAATCCCAAGCTAAGGAAGGACACTCAGTAAATAACAAAAGCAGGACATCATGTGCCTGATGCCTGCTCCACCTTCCTCTCTCGTCAGCTTTGACCTTCTGCCAGACTCCCTGTGGACAGATCCATGCATGCCAGGGATGGTGGGGAGGTTCTGGATTACCTCACCAAGGGCCCCCCAAGTGGCCATACCAGCAGCTCTTAGGGCCCCAAGGTCTCTGCTGCCCTAGCAGATGCCAAGCAGAACTGGCCAGAGGGTGTAGTGACCCCAAGCTGGCAAACAATTAGATACCCCTTAAATAATAACCTCCCCTGAATCCAGAGATCAGAGAGGACCTCGGATAGTCATCCTCAACCACTGCTCCACACTATGCAGCTTTGGCCCCAAACATACCCAGAAATCCAAAAGCCCACCAGTTAGTGGCCTTCCTCTCCTTTAGGAACCATCCTGGGCTCTGACCCACCACCTGAGAGATTGTGCCACAGCCCAAACAGCTTATCCAAGAAAGATCCTCCAACTTCATGAAACCTCCCTGAAGGCGACTTGGACAAACATCCCCTCCATGTTTTTGTGTCCCTTATAGATGGCTCTAGATGACTGCCCACCTGTCCACCACTCCAGGTTACTGAGGCCCTGAGATAACTCCCTTCCTAGAAACCCAGACCCACAAATACTGACCATTTTCTGGAGGATTCCAGGCCAGACTCCAGCCACGGCAGTCACCTCTCCTCATGATTTCCACTGCTGAAAGGACAAAGGCTGTCCCTATGCAGCTCCAGAACGAAACAGGGAAGCCACCTGCCTGTGACATGAATATTTTTTTTATTATTTTATTTTATTTTTTAATTTGTTCTAATTAGTTATACGTGACAGTAGAATGCATTTTGACACACTGTACACAAATGGAGCACAACTTCTCCTTCCTCTGGCTGAACATGGTGCAGAGTCACACCAGTGGTGTAATCATATATGTATATAGGGTAATAATCTCCGTCTCATTCCACCGTCCTTCCCATCTCCATACGGCCCCCAGTCCCCTCTGCACAATCCAAAGTTCCTTCATTCTTCCCTACCTCCCCCGCACTATGGATCAGCATCCGCTTATCAGAGAGAACATTCTGCTTTTGGATTTGGGGGATTGACTTATTTCACTTAGCATGATGTTCTCTAGTTCCATTCTTTTACCTGCAAATGCCATAATTTCATTCTTCTTTGAGGCCGAGTAATATATTCCATTGTATCTATGTATCACATTTTCTTTATCCATTCATCCACTGAAGGACATCTAGGTTGGTTCCATAGCTTACCTATTATGAATTGAGCTGCTATAAACATTGATCTGGCTGCATGTGACATGAATATTTAAAGAATTCGTAGTACCAACTTCTTTGACGACATGTTGAAAGATACAACAGATAGAGGCCCTCCAGCAAGGGAAGGAGGGAAGACTTGGCAACATACAGTAAGAGATGACCTACTAGCAGTGAGAAAGAATATTATTAATATTACTGACAATAGTCACTTATTGAGCACTTACTACATACCAAGTCCTGAATTCACACTTAGTATACATTATCGAGTTCTGCCCAGCCTATAAGAGGTTATCATCCCCAATTTACAGCTGAGGACACTGAGGCTCAGGGAAGACAATGACTGTGCAGATCCTCCACCAGTAAATAGAGAAAAGTAATGCATACCCATCTTTCTCTGGACTCCTAGCCCATCGCAGTGGTCACTATCCCCTCTGGTGTTGGACTGCAATCCTGGCCCTATTACTTCCTAGTTCCACCAGGCCTGGGACCATCTTCCCACCCCAATCTATTTCCTCAGTTGTAGGATGGGGAGGATTTCTTCTGCCACCCCATCTCCCTGAGGTGCTTAGGCATCCAAAGAGCTCAAGGCTGGAAAGCACTTTGTGAACTTCAAGGGATCATGGCTGACAGTGTCTCCCAACATTCCTGCCAAACTACATGGATTCCTCCAGTGGAGAACGATGCCCCTCTTGGCTCCATGCTCCTCTCTAAGTTCCTCCTCTTCTCCTTGGAAACACTTTCTGAAATCAACAAGGTGGGTGCTGAGCCCCAGCCATGCCAACTTCAGGTACCTGGAGTCCCAGGCCCTTCCTTAGCATCTGCCCCCATGGGACCCAGAGCAATTCCATGCCCAAAACACAGAACCAGGTTACCTAGGGCCCCAATGTGGGGAAATGTCATGATTTTTCCCATGTGAACAGTGACACGAGACATGAAAATAGAAAGAGACAGAGGGACTCCACCCCACTGACGATTGGTCCCACTGAGCTAAAAAGGAGCACAAAATTTCCAGACTGGGCAAGATCAACAAGGAATTGGCTTGTAAAAAGGCAAAGAGATGGCGTTTTCTGGAGTTAATGGGACTAAAAATAGTGTGAGGTTTTCCACTCAGCTGCGGTGGTACTCCAGGATGTGGCTGTGAAGCATTTGTTACAACAGCTACTTGCACATTCAGAACCATTCACAGTGACCAGCTCCCCACCCAACTGGGGACAGACTGCCACCTGTGCCCCTCCCTGGAATGCTTTTGTTCCCTTCGACCCTGGCAGAGTTGATTGTCCCATATTCTGAGTTCCAGAAACTTCCCCTAGCAGCGTTTCCAAATCCATTTACCCAAAGTACCCCCAACAGAAGAGGAGAATTGGCAATGGGGGGGGGGGGATGTGAAAAACAGGAAGTGAGATCTGAGATTTACCTTTGGATGACCATGAATGTCCTCCAAATGTCAGTTTGGCCCTAAGAATTATTGAAAATATCTCACTCTACTCCCCCCAAAAAAGTTCAAGTTTGCTTTCATGCTTAAACATCAGCTTTTCCTCAATCTCACAGTTATACTGTCACTCCAAAAAGGAGGGTGTGCCATCAAGAGCCCCTTGGTTCAGGACTGCAGAGGTAATACAGTGCAAAGCGGAAGTCTTCACTGAGGACCCTGAGCTCAGAGCTCCTACAGCCATTGAAGCAAATCATTCATACATCCATCAGTTCATTGACATTCACTCGACAAGTAGAGGCTGAGCTTCTTCTAGATGCCTAGAGAGAAGAGCCCTGTCCTCCAAGGACTTGGTTTAATAGAGGAAACAAACAAGGAGACTGGGATCACATAACTCTGTGACGAGTGCTCCCACTGGGACCAGCCACAGGGGTTCTGGGAGCAGGGAGACGAGGATCAGGAAATCCTTCCTGCCAGGCTACCGCAGAGAGTCCTGTGTCCTTGGGCAAGCCAGCCTACCTCTCAGTTTCCTCATCTGTTAAATAGTCATATGGTTTACATGGGGGTTAAATGAGTTCTAATTAAAGCAATGCAAAATGATGAAAATACACCTACTTCTTCCCGAGGGGTCAATAAATATTACATATTAAGCTGAAACCTGAAGAACAGAGGGAATTGGGAGGTGGGGTGAAAGGAGATAAAGGAGAGAAGAGTGTGTTCCAAAGAGGGGGAACAATCTGTTTAAGAACAAATAGTCAATAAATATTTCTTGAACAAACACATCCTTTAAAGAGAAGTGAGAGTAATGCGATCTTGATAAGCCACACCCTTTACCTATTGTTCCCTGGAACCTGTGCGTAGGTGGTACAGAGTGGCACCTGAGCCCGGTATCCACAGGTAAGCCTGCCACATTTTCCTAAGCAAAGTGCCAAATCCTTAGGGGCAGACATTAAACCTTTCCCCTCATAGGATCCCACAGCCCTGAGCCAGCATGACTGCAGCCTCTTATTCTTTGATCCCCCAAAGTTGACCAGTTGTCCCCTCTCCTCCCTCTTTGTATTATTTCACCATCACCTTCCTCCTGAGGAAAGATCTTGGCCAAGACCATTGGAGAGAATATCCCACCTCATGAAATGACCTAAGACCCGCAGCCTGGAGCCAAGGAGCCCTGGACTTAAATCCAGGTCCTAGTTCTGCCAGCTGGCAGCTCTGAACCCAGGGGTGAGTCACCTGGTACCCAGGGCAGACTGCTCACTGGGCCTCTCTGAGGAGCAGACCTCAGGGGTTCTGATGGCCACCCATCCTGGTTCTTACTGCATGAGAAGTTTCCTGGGATTTGACAGTTGCCATGCCACAAGGAAAGTGTGAGGCAGAGAAGTTGGTCACCCTCTGAGGTGGCCCTGAGAATCCATCCTCGCCCTCCATCTTGTTTTTCCTCTCCCATGTTCTGTCCCCTTTTTTCCGCAGACCTGAGTCACAAGTCAGCACGGAGCAACATCACAGGAGATCAGTGTCTCAGCTGACCCACGGGTCTGTGCCCATGCAGAAGGCAAAGGAGGAGAGGAACCAGCCACCGTGACAGAACGCACTCGAGGTCGGAGTCATTCCCCTGTCTGAGGTGGGAGGACTGGACCAGAAGCTCTCAGGAATTTCATGTAGGGCCCAAACCAGCCCAGCCAGCATGTTCCCAGGGCCAGGTTAGGAGAAGCTGGTCCACTCTGCTGTTTAAGAACAGGTTGGTGGAAATGATGACCCCTGGGGTGCCAAGCCAACTGCTCTTCTCTGCAGGGGTTCATTGAGACCTGATGCTGGCCCACTAGGCAGAGTGGGCCAGAGACTGAAGAGGTGCTCTCAGTTGGGCCCCAACCCCATGCACGCTGGGAAATCCAGGAGAGTCCCCAGGGGCCTCTGCTCAGCTCCCCAGGGTGTACCCCGCCTTAGGGATAGCAGCAGGTCTCTGCCATCCCATCAGAGAGACATTTTGTGTTTTCAGTTACCAATCCCCACTTACGCATTGGTCAGGGCTGGAATGCCAGGCTATATTAGGTCATCCCAAGTCAGGCCTGCTGTGCTTTCTCATTAGCCATATCACATCGTATTTTTAGGGGCAGCAGAGACAGACAAAGCTAGAGGGTGAATTTTCTTCCTGAGTACCCACACACCACCTCCATAAAAATATCACACTCGGAGGTCCAAGAGCCCCCATAAGTTCCTTCCACAGTCTGGAAAGGAACCAGCTCAGAGACCAGAGACAGCTGATTGTATGAGCCTGAGGCAAGGAGGGATCAGGGTCACCTACTGTTTTCCACCCCCTGTAGCCACCTACACCCACCAGCCCACAGCTCTGCTGACCAGCTGGTTTCTTGTGGCTCAGGGCTAGAAGACAAAGATCTAAGACTCTTGTGGGGACCCAACTGTCCATCCTTCCTGCCCCTCCCCATCCCTCTGGATGCACAGTAACTCAGCACGTGGTTTTGTGCTCTGTCCCCTGCCATATCCATCTCACTATGGCAGGGAATAGACTTTCCCAGGAAGCAGAAGGAGGAGCAGGATGCCCATCTCACAAATGAGGAAGAAAGGAGAGATGAGAAGATCAAATCATGGAGACAGTAAGTGGGAGGATGAACACCTCTTTGATAGCCCCAGGGGCTAGGCTCAGGGGCCAGGCCTAGCTGGCCATGGAAGTCGGTGCACTTAATAGCCAAAGAGGAGCTGTTGAGCAAGGGCTTCCTTTCTCCCAAAGTATAGTCCTGGGAGGGAGCAGTCCTGGAAGCTCCCCTGTACGTACATCTCTTCCTCCCCAGCCTTCCTGGGGCAGGCAGCATCCACAGGGCTGGGAGCTGGGCAGGGGAGAAACCAGAAGTGTCTCCAGGGACTTTCCACCTGTTCTCTCTCCCCCGATTTCTGTCCAGTCTTCCTCCCTTCTCCCTCCCCACCACCCCCTCTCTCTCACACATACATACACATGCACAGAAACACACATACGCACACACACACACACACACACATACACGCACACACAGGCACATCTGGGACCCAGGCATGCGGGGACCAGTTCTAGATGTCATCCTTGATTTTTACTCAAGAAGGGCAAGGAAGGGTAAGTCCTCTGGTCACAGCTTTTGGGTCATCAGCCCCTCCAAGTCCTTTAAACCCATGGGTCAGGACACAGACCACCTTACAGGTGGGCTGATCAGCAGGACACTAGACCAGCAGGACAATTCCCCTTATCTAAGTCACTGTCACTCCTGCTTCCAAGTCTCCAGCTCCGTCTCAAGCAGTGAGGTCAGGCTCACTCTACTTACTGACAGCTCCACACAGCTAATGAGAGGAGGACGTGCCTCAGACGAAGGAGCAGGGCTCTAGCCTCCTTTCACTGGCCACATCCGCATTTTCCTGACCACACTTCCCCCCTCCGCCCCTCCCACACCCAACTTTTACCCACACAATCTTATACCGGCTGGCCACACCCTTCCCCAGGACAGTAAAGGCCCCAGGGTCAATAAGGCCACACCAAGCACCCTCTACAGGCAGGGGAACTATGCTTGACTCCAGGTGGGGAGTGGGGGAGGGGGTAATGGAGAGGTCAGGCACTGAGTGGACCAGCCCAGCAGTTTCAGGCTAGAAAAGAAAGGTGTGTACAGGCCAATAGAAAGAGAAAGAAAGGAGAAGAGAGGAGAGGGGAGGGGAGGGGAGAGGAAAGGAAGAGAGGAAGGAAGGGAGGGAGACAAGAAAAATCAAATAAAGGGTAAGACAAAGAGCTAGAATACATTCCCCTAAATGGTGTGATTAAGAATCCCAGGAAGAGTGTAAATGGGAAATGATCATGGAGACATTTGGGGAGCTGGTGACATCCAGCTGGCCTTAGAAAGCCAGGAGGAGTGAGGTCCCCAGTTAAGCCTCTTCCTCCAGGTTCCACGTGGAACACAGGTCAGCAGAGCCCAGGGCTCCACACTGCTGCTCTGGACAGAGACACACACATAGCTGACTCAGAGATTTGGGGCCCTTCCAGGATCTTGTGCTCAATCACCATCACAGTTTTGACAGCTGGACTTTCGCAGGACTGTGGGAAGAGGCAGAGCATGGGTCCAGAACACTGGTGGCTTCCCGGCCCCTGCTCTCAGCTGGCCTGGTTTCATTTTGCCAGATAGATCAGAGAGCATTCCTCCAACTCACCACACACAAAAATACACACTCCACCCACCTCTGAATCCATCCCTAGAAGATTCAACCATGAAAAAAAAATCATGGGTGCCACAGATCCTGCTCGGGATAGCCAGGATTTGGGCCATGCCTCTCATGATGATCACTGTTATACCATTTACAGAGTCAGAAAACAGTTGTGAAAACTATGATTCTGCAAAGGGTTTGTGAGAAGGAGGAGCAGGACCCTGGGGCTGGAGGCCCAGATGACAGGAGTCTCCCACCTCTTACCCAACAATGTAAAAGAATTCCAGGAATTGGTGGATGGCAGGAAGATCTTCCTGACTCACCTAATGAGTTGTACAAAGCAGCCTTATATACTCAAACTATTAGCTTCCGTACGACAGCATATGGGTGATGGATGTCTGACTTTGAACTGATGGACCCCAGACGAGTTCAAACAATCACTTAAGTCAGTGTCAACACAGTTTGAATTAGAGTTGATCATAACACAAGGACCAAGGGGCATTCGACTAAAGAAGCAAAACAACGTGCTTTAAAGTCATGCAATCTCTGAGAATATTAATGAAGTGACTTTGACACAAAGGTCGCAGGGCTGTATCTGTCAGAAATTTATTAATTGCAAGTGACAGGAAACTCAACTTGGATGGACTTAAATAAAAGGAAAAAGGCATTTACTGGATAATGAATTTTTTTTAAATCTAGGGATAGATCTGACTTCACACATGTCTAGATTAAGGCTCTGTTGATGGCATCAAACTCTATTTCTTTCCCCTTTTCAGAGCTCTGCTATCTACCATGACAGTTCCAGGTGATAGAGAAACAGCACATCCATAAGAAAGACACCTGATCTCTCCCAATAATCTCAGTGACAGTCTTTGAGCATCTCATTGGCTCTGTCCAACCCAGAGACAAGATGTGATTCAATCATTGTGGTCAAAGTGGGGGGATATACAGGCTACCGTCATGGGCTCAGATTATAAGGCCACCTTGGAGCCCAGTCCAAACATGTAGATGCACAGTGCTGAGAGGGATGTGGGCAGACATAGATGGAGAATGGGATTATTGCCAGAATTGGGAATGGAGGCTGCGAAGGCAAGCCACAGGTGTTCTGTGGATCAGTTTTCACAAAGGATCTCCATCACACGTGAGATGAACTACAGATAGAAACCAACCCCCTCAATACCATTAATTATGTTCTCTCTGCCAGTATAGGGAGACTTCTAGATGTGCTGCCAAAAAAGCTGAAAGAAAGTAAACAAAGTGTCTCCCCCCATGGAGAACCTGGAACTGCAACCTAGCAAAGAGCACCATGTTTCCTGCCTCCCTGGATTTGGCTCATGTAGTCCTGCCCCCAACCAGGAGAACTGTCCAGGTCTCATCTGCAAAGTTGAGACCAGCAAGATATGAGTCATTCCTGACCTCTGATAGTAGGGCCCCAGGGACTGGGTCAGCAGAGATATGCACAAGATTTTCTCCATTGTTCCTAGGACATAAAGTAGGGCACCACTGTCACTGAGCAAACCACTCATAATCATCAAGAGGAGTCAAGACCCAGAAGAAAATACCATGTGCCAAATCCAAAGGCAAAGCAACCAAAGCATGAAAGAGCAAGTAAGCACATTGGTCACCAGGACAACTGAGAGTACAATAGAACAGTGTGAGGCAAATGTGGTGCAGTGAGTGGTTTGGGGCTGACACTATGAACCATGAGCACAAGCCAGAGCTGTTTGCAGATGAGCAACAGCAGTGACAAGCAGCCCCGGACTCTGCCAGATCAAGGCCACATAACAGAAAACCCAGAAGTGGCTATTAAAGTGTGCCCAGAGTAACCCTGACTTTGAAGCTCTCCTTTAGCATGCACCACAGTGTCTGTGGCTGCACATAAAAAAAGGTTGCCAGGAATGTGACTGTGAAGCCATTATTCCCTGTTCATGCTGACCCTTTTCTGGTCCTTCCTATGAAATCAGGCCAGCCTTAACAAGTTGAGATCACCTTTTGACTATGGCCTAAAAGCACTGCAGTGTTTTAGATAGAGAGACGATAGACGGTCCTCCACATCCATTAGCTCCACATCCATAAATTCAACCAATTGTTGAATGAAAATATTCAGAAAAAAAGAATTACACCTGTGCTGAACATGACTAGACCTTTTTTCTTTTCTTTATTTCCTAAATAATAGTATAGCAGCTATTTGTATTATATTAAGTATTTAAAGTAATCTAGATATGATTGAAAGAATATAGGAGGATTGTGTAGGTTATATGCAAATGCTACACCATTTTTATAAAAGGGACTTGAGCATCTTAGAAGTTTGGCATCCATAGGGGCTCTGGAACCACTTCCTGCAGATGCTGAGAGATGACTTTGCACGCACATGCACACACAGGATATGCAGTATAAGTGTGTACATGACATATATGTATATTCATATTCCATACACACATGTACATGCATAACCTGTTCCTCTATATGCTCAAGATCCTTCATAGGCTGTTCCCCCAGAGAAGCCCCCCACTCCAGCCTATGCTCATCTCAGGCCCTCTGGTCATCATCAGCCTATAGGTCTCTCCTCACCACATTTGTACACTCTCTCTTCTTTTCTCTGTTTCAAGCACACACACACAAAAAAAAAAGCAGATGATAATCATAGCTCTTGGAGGTCAAAAGACCTGTGCATCTCCTGGGCTCATCTCAGCCCTTTTACTAAATCAGACTCTAGTAACTAGCTCTAGGAGTGAGGACTGCAACCCTGGAGACCAGCTCTTTCCTGCAGGACCGCAGGGATCTGTTCTAGAGACATACTGTTTCCTGCAGACGTCGGCCTCTTCAAAGTGGACAATCCCCTGTCTTAGTGAGTACACAGGTGTGGAGCACAGTCACACAGGGCGTGTGCCTGTTTTTGTCCTTTCACGTCACTCTCGACCCCATGTCCTCCCCTTTGCACTCACCTTTCCATGTGTTAATGTAGTCCTCCGTGGGCCTGTCAGCTGACCTTGGTGTGCATGGTCACATTGAGCATTATTCACTTATTCATCCAACAGATGTTTAGCTCATGCCTTCTGTGGATTACAGGTGCCTGAGATTCCACATAAAACAAGGTTCCTCACCTGGTGAAACTCGCACTCTCAGGAGTAAAACATGATAATCACACTGATATGAGATGGTAAAGGCACAGAGAGGACCCTGGGACAAGCTGTGGACTGTGATTCTGAAGAAGGGGTAGAGCAGACAATGAATTGAGTGACCCCAGTCAAGTCCCATAGATCCACCTATAAAGTCAGAATGACAATATGCATCCACCTGGAGGACTGGTGAAGTCTGCATGAGAGTTCATATGTGAACAGGGCTTTGCAAACAGCACCCGGGCACGTGGGCTATTATTAGAATACGCCCAACCCCTAGGAGGGGTTGAATCATTTTCAATATTTTGCTCATATAAACAACACTATTATGAGCACATTTTCAATATTTTGCTCATATAAACAACACTATTATGAGCACCTTTGAACAAATCTCCCTATTTTTTTTCTTTTAATATCATTATTAGTCTATTTTTCAAGAGTATGACAGTGAAGACAAATGATGTAAGTAATAGTATAGCTCTTCTTACCTACTGCCAGTTTTCTCTCTAAAAGATGAGGCTCAATTTACATACAGCAGCTGAATGCGCACACATATTTCCAGATGTGATATTCAAAATATTAGCAATCAGTAAAGCACAAGCATACAGCGATCAGAACACACACCAGCTGTGGACCTGTGGTACTGCCACAGCCTCCCTGGCCTTGGATTTTGTGATTTCTCCTTTTACTGTGACTTTATGATTTCCTTTTTGTTTTTTAACTGTAATATAATACCTAGCAATTGTTTCCAGGCTCATTTCTTTCACTGCTTGAAGGTTGTTCAATTAACCAGATGAAAGAGTATCCATCCATTCTCTCGTGTGTCAACCGTCAGCATTGATATCGAATTCCCCTCATTATAAGTAGTTAGTCTAAAATGCACAGGACAGGAAATTTTTCCCAATTATGCTTTCTATTTAATGTTTTTTTCCCCATTATGTTCATTTCCTCTTTGATGAGGATTCTTTCCTTTCAGTTGTGAATATCTTTTTTAAAAAATTTATAAATTTTTCACATCCATCTTCTCTCATCTCAGCCTTCGTTTATTCCACAGACAGACACGTCTTCCCTCTAGACTGGAGACGTTGCAGTATTTCCTTCTCATTTTAAGAAACTTCTCACTTTTGCTACCAGTTATACAGGATGACTACAGAAAAGTGTTAAAAGTGTTCAGAAGGACCGTTAGAGAAAAAAAAAATGTGCACAAACTTCCCACCCAGCAATAACCATTAACAGTTTGATTTGTCCAAGCTTGTTCTCATTATTTAATTTCTATGAAATCATTCTCTACCAGTTATAACCATCTCTTTCTCCTAAACATATTAAAAGAAGTATTGTATAAACATTCTATAGGGTGAACATCTTTCCACATAGGCTTGTTTTCTCATTAAATATGCAAAATATTCCTCTGTCTAAATGTTGCAGAGCTAATGTCCTACTGTTGATAAGAATCACTGTTTCCAATTTCTCACCATTATCTCTAACGCACAGTGTATTACCATAGTGTATTTCTACATCTTCTCCATCACTGGACTGCGGCAGCCATTGGGTCTTTTCAACTCTGTGTCCTCTTAGTATGGAAGTGAATCTATATTAAGTTCCAAATAAATAAATAACAGCTAACAGTTATTGAGCAATTACTTTGCACCAGCTATTTCTCTAAACACTTGGCTTGCACTGATGCATTTTTCCTCTCTCACACACACAAACTACAGATGAGTGAACCTAAATACAGAGCAGTTAAGTCAGTAGTTCCCTTTGCTTCTTCTCATTTTCTCTGTCCTCTCAGAATTTACATTTGAACTAGGACAGGGCCCTGGGGAGAGGGACGGTGAGGTTGGAGGCTGGTAGGAGCAAGGTGTTTAGAGATCCCAGCAGAGGAAGCCTGGGTGGCTCCACACTTCACAGAAGCCCCACCCACAGTCCTCCAGCCCACAGGACTGAAGTCCCCCAGGAATCTTGACAGTAATTACTGCAAAGCCATTGCTTCTTTTAACTACAACAGTCCCATGAGGTAGATGTAGTTTACCCATTTTTCAGATGATGATATCATTGCTGTGGGACAGGAGACAATGTGTTCCAGGGTCACATAGATGCCTCGAGATGGAGCTAGGATGTAAACCCCAAAATCCGAGCTTTTCTCTCCTGGGTGCTAAAGAGCTTGGGAGAAATCAAGGATTACAAGTGGCTTAACATGAAGAAATCTTTCCAAGAGCAAAACATCTGCATTTGTCATGTTTTCCTTTTGGTTTAACATCTGAAACACACCTTTGTCCAAAAGCCACATAGTGGCCACAGTTAAGTTGGCCCCAGACCATTTGAGTAAGAAGAACAAGCAGTAAAAAGATGCTTCCTCAGAGCTGAAGAAAATGAGGAGGTGGGGGCTGGCCCAAGATCAGCCTCTCTGGGCAGCAACACTGTGCCCCCATCATGTACCCCCCACTGGGCATCTGGGGATGAGGAGGGAAGATGGCAGGAAGACAGACCCAAGGCTTAAACTCTTGTATAACTAACACCAAACCCCAAATTCTTTTGACTATTAAAGTAAAGTGTCCAGGGGATGAGAGAAGAGGAAGGAGAGAGAAGTGCTGGGGAGTGATACTGGCCAAATAATATTGTTATATTGAGTGCATGTATGAATATGGAACAACAAATCCCTTCGTATGTACAACTATAATGCACCAATAAAAAAATGGTGGAAAGAAGAATTACAAACTAAACAGGTGTCATGGCATGGCTTGGCTTTAAAGTCTGGGTGTGATTTTGTAAGGCAGCAGAGGAAGAGTGGACGTGGCTTTCCACATGCAGGATGACAGCAGACAGAAACAAGAGTCCTGTGTCCAGGACACAGTAAAGCCAGGGGGACAACAGAGAGCCAAATGTACTAACCTGAGTCCGGAGGCTGGAGTCTCAGGGCTGCTTTCCGAGAGGCCATTGTGAACATCACGGGCTTGAGGGGGCCTTGGAGTTCGTCCAGTCCTAGGCTCTAGCTCTACTGCAGAACACAGGATCTTCCATCGGGCTGAAAAGAGAAAGCTAAGAACCCAAGAGGTCAAATCCCTGTCAAGAATCACCCAAAAACATGGGCCCTAAGGGTCTGATGCTGGCCCCACCCAGACCCCCAGCCCAGCCCACTCAGCCCAGAGCAGCCTCATGAGCAAAAACGCCTTCCAGCTCCCAAACCAAAGAGGAAAAGGGTAGCACTGTGGAGCCTGCCGGAAGCCAAGCACAGGCCTGGCCAAGGCACCAAAACACTAGTTACAGCTGGGCAAACCGAGGCTAGGCCCAAGCAGGGAGTTCACCCTGAGAGCACCTCCTGCAGACAAAGCAGTGAGAAGGTGTCAAGCCTCAGGCCCCCTAAATTTCTTGGACACAGATGACCATTCTCAAGGTCCTGGACAAACCTGGCACAGGAATCTACAAGGTGAGTTCCAGATGTGCAGATTACTGGGTCTTCTGATCTGAAGCAGAATCCCAGAAGGGCAAGTCCCTGCAGGCTTTCCTCTGACTCCTCTGGCCTGTTGAGTAGATGGGGTAACTGAGGCTGGGAAATGGGAAGGGAGGGAGACCAGGCTTCTTGGCCAATTAGGCCAACACACCATGATGGCCAACTGAGGTCACTCTCCAAGCGATGTTTGCCTTTAACCAGGAAAGAAAGAACTGAACCAGGAACCAATCTCTAATAACATGATAGATGTTCAACAGAGGGCGGGGCAGTGGGGTATAGTATTTTATAAGCAGGGACAGCTCTGAAATCCCACTATCTGGATCTGCACAGGGATTGGCAATGACATGGGTGACATTGTGGGGAGAAGGGGCCCTGGGCTTCCCTGAATGTCAAATCTACCCCTAGTCAGCCCTAGTTATGGCTGCAGCCAACACATTCCACTGTCCACCAGTCCCCACCAGGCATTCAGGGAGGATTCTTCCAAACAAAAAATGTGCTATTCCCACCTTCTGAAAACCTACCAGTGGTTCCTCATTGCTCGCAAGATAAAACCCTTTGTGTACCATTGCCTGATCTGGCCCACTCCCCTGCCCACCCCCTCTGTTCTCACACCACATGTACCTACCTGCTAGAGGGGACTTCACATAGTTTCTTCAACATATG
Organism: Marmota flaviventris; assembly: GCF_047511675.1. Lineage (NCBI taxonomy): Eukaryota > Metazoa > Chordata > Mammalia > Rodentia > Sciuridae > Marmota > Marmota flaviventris. The sequence goes on from NC_092501.1 coordinate 18,485,201, forward strand.
ACTCTCCACCTCCTGCCTCACTGCTCTCCTCCACTCCTGTCCCTTTGCCCGACCCATTCCTGCCCATCCCTTGGCTCTCATCTAGTCAGACCTTTTCCAAGCTCATTCCCCATATCTGAGCTCAGGCCATGTTCCTCCACATCACCCTGTCACCCACCCCCACATGTATGTCACAGGGCTTACCGCACCCTGGTGCCATTTAATATCTGTCTCTCTCACAAAAGAAGTAGCTCTGATTTCCTTGCTCACCACTGTAGCTCCAACTCTTAGTACAAATAAAAGGACACTAGTGGTGTCAATTTAGGCACAGCTGCAAAAAATCATTGCCGAACGAATGAAGGAACAAAGAAACGAATTCTCCATTCATTCATCAAATGTCTCAGAGCCTCCTCTAGGGCTAGAATATTTTTAAAAATTAAAAAAAAATACCTGAGAAGAAGGCTCAGAAGGGTCCACAGATGCTGAGGAAGGAGGAGCAGAATTCCCAGTGTGCCCAAGAAAGGAACAAGCGGGGACATTGACCTGGGTTGGTCCCAGTGGTCTCAGCTAGACCTCAGCCTCAGTGGTGCTTTCTGCGGGGCACCTTGGGGTCTGCTCCTTGGCCTCCCAAGCTCAGCCTGAGCCACAGACATGGCGTGGGGATAGCTCAGAGAACTGTGGCCAGGGTTCCCCGAGTCTCTCTCTCACCTGGCTCAGAGAGGAAGATGGGAAGAGGACTGTGTGTGTGTGTGTGTGTGTGTGTGTGTACACAGGTGTGCACCTTTCTCAGGCTTTGGGTCCCCCAATGGATACTCTCCTTTTGGCTTTGGTTGCCTGATCCACCTAATCTGAGAAAGGTCGAGCCTATGAGGTACTGACTTACTCTTGCTCCCTGAAGATCAGCTAAGGGTAGACACCCCACGGGTAGATCAGGGTGTGAGTGGGAAGGTGTTGGCACACTCTGGTTCCCTCCTGGCCCAGACATGCTTGGCAGTGGCTGCAGGAGTCTCCTCCCAGTTCTGCCCACCAGGCATCCTTCTCTGACACCACAGTTGTGACGGTTTGAGTAGTGGCGCCCCCCCCACACCCCTGCCCCTCTGGCCTAAGGGTGCTGACAGTTTCCAACTGTGCAAGTCCCAAGGTGCTTCTCTGCTTCTTGGAGACCTCTGTTAGCCCTGCCTGTACCTTGTAAATATTCCCTCTTCAATCGCACTACTTCTCGGAGTGCCATCTTGTTTTTCTCAGATATAGATTGCAAAGAGGTCCCAAGTTCCTGGCCTTAAACCGGCTGGGAAGAACTTTAATAGCCACTCCAGCCTAGCTTCCCATCCCTACTCCTCAGAATTCTCTGTGGTCAGATAAATCCCCCTTCCGTGGAGAAAAGGCCAGCCTATTTGCTAAAGAAAATGCCTGCAGAGAACCAGCGTTTGCCTCTCCAAAATGCCTGTATTTCATCACTCATGCACCTCTTTCTAGCAGCATCCAAGGAGCCAATGCACGAGTTGGGGAGGGGCGTGTTGCACTTAGAATCAATGAGACAGCAACACACTCCCCTGGCCCTCCCCTTGGCTCTAAGTTCATGTCTACCTTCAACTCCCCCAGGTGCTTCCAGATCCAGGTGAGCAAGGTGGCCCTTGGTGTCCATTTATAACAGGTACACCTGTGTATGCACACAAACGTGTATATACATATGCATGATTGCACACATGTACACATACATGCATGCATTCCCATATACATGCGTGCATGCATTCATACATATTTACATATACATGAACCTAGAAGAAGTTTTAGCACACATCTGAAATACACACTGCACCCTCCAGTCAACCCCCAGCCTTAGAGCCAGCTGTCATAAAGGAGGACACATGATCTGACCCCTGCCCGTGCTTCACCTATGGCAGAGACAGGAGACAGCAGATTTGATAGTTGGCATAATCTGAAAATAGATCGATGAAAACCTCTGTAAGATCCCTTAACCTAGGATCTCCCAAAAAGTGTCCAGCAAGTAGAATTCACTGAGGTGCTTTGTAAAATATGAGATTCCACAGCCCTGGGCAAACAAACTGGGAAACAGACTACCATGTCATCCTCTCTTGGAGAATCACAAACGACACAGGTATTAAGGTCTTTGAGAAGCCCTGAAGAGAAGACATCTGTTAAAGGCCAGGAGATAGGTGATAGACTGGTAGGCAAATACGTCCATACCTACATACTTATTCACACATATACCTTTAGAAAGACTATGGATACTTTTGTAGTTAAATTAACTCTGTAGACCATACTTCTAAATGACAACCAACCACTTTCATTTCATAAATGAAGAAATGGAGCTCAGAGATGAATTGGCTGAAAGTCACACAGCTAGTGTGACAAATCTGGGGCTAGAACTCAGGCTTACTAATGCTGTGGCCTAGGTTCTTTCCAACAGGCCCCATTCCCCTTTTTGAATTCAATTCTAAACCCAAGGATTTCTGGTAATCAAAGAGATAAATGCTTATTTCCAAAACAAACCTCATGTGTGTGACTCCCCTCAGAGATGGCCTGGCTCCCCTGGAAGGCACATCCTCTGCTGAGCAAGGTGCTATTTTCTGTATCCCAGGCTCTCGGGCCTATTTGGGGCGTAGCAGGGCCCAAGGAGGGGCCCAAAGGCAAGCCTGACATTGGGCCCTGGCTCTGGGGACCCAGCTTCTGATATGCCACTTGAGTCAGGAAGGAAGTCTTCCAGACAGATATCCCTAGGCACAGGAGCTTGCCCTACCACCCCCAAGGATCAGATTAGAGAAATGAAAGCTGAGGTCTGACCTGGGCCATGGTGCCACAGGGCACAGAGCTGCCTGCCCTGCCTGACCCACCCCCTCAGCCCAGCACCCAGTTCCTATGCTCTGGGCTCCCAGTCACAGCACCTCTCCCCACTGCACACTCCTGGAACAGATCAGGGCCTGTTGCCCTGAGTGGAACATACATATACTCCTTCTGTCACACTGTCTCTGTTCTGTGCATCTAATGCATCACACAGGCACATCCTGTCTCCTTATGCACCTCTAAAGCTTCTAGAGGACAGGGAGGGCTGTAACTCTGCCAGCACCTGCAGAGACTGGTGGTGGGCTGTGCGCAGTGCCTGCAGCACTGGAAGAGGACTCCTCCAGAGAGTGCCTAGCAAGGTGCTGTCACAGGGAAGGTAGGGGTGGGGGCTCGGGGCTTATTAGTAAGTAACTCACCCCATCCAACAACCAAACAGTATGCACTGGGGATATATGGCATCGGATGGAGCACCATGGGGGAGAAAGTGCTCGAGGAACCCTGGAATGATGCATAACCAGACTTCCTCCGGGCCTTGCATCCCTCATCAGTGCAATGTGGGAACTGAGGATGGCTGAGGCAGCTTCTGGCTCTCAAACTCTGATTCGATTATAGACAGGGCGAAGCCTAAGCCACGTTTCATCATTCTCCCCTCCAGCGCTCTAGCACAGAAGCAGCTGAACAAAACCTTGCAGGGAGGGGGTTGTGCTGTGCCAGTCCCAACCAGGGTACGGCCTTCCCCCACCAGATGCACCTGCAGGAGCGAACCTGACAAGGCAGATCCAAGGGCCAATAGCTTTGATACCCCAACCAAAGTTTATATAAAGAGGAGATCAGCCACAAATGGACCTTCCTGGTCCGGATAACGGAAACCAGGTAGCATGGTCAGAAAGTTGTGGGGTTCCAGTCTCATCTCCTGCTCCTTTGGCAAAGATCCCTATGGGAGTCACTTCTCTTCCTCAGTTCCCCTCCCCATCCCACACTCCACAGGCTGCTGCTCAGGGCTTTCAGCATGAACAGCGATTCCTTCCTACCATGAACCCAGAAGCCCAGCAGTCCAGCCCTCGCTCCCCACTGTCCCAGCTTCTATCAGTCTCTAAGGTTTTTCTGTTGCTACACTGGAGCCCCAGGGGAGCCACAGCACCAGAGGCCCCTTTAATGTGGCATGTTTGCCCATACTTTCCCTTTTCCCAGGCAGCAGACCCAGTGGGTAAAGGAAAGCCAACACCTCCCTACCAGACAGGGCAGAAGAGAGTCAGGAGCAAGCCGTGTTTGTATCTGCCCTGTGGCTGGAACACACAGCCTGGGTCCTGGAGGCCTGCCAGACTGGCCTATTGTCTAGCACTGTTTGCCTTTGGGGCAATGGGTGTCCTGGAGTGGAGAGGGATTGCAGAGCCTGGCTAGGGGTGGGCAGCAGGCCACAGCACCAGACAAGGGAGCCAGCCTTGGCGCCACAGGCTGGAAGGCTGGTTTGTGAAGCCCCTCAACAAGGGTCACTGGAGCTGAGTGCCTGCCTGCCCTCCTGTCTGCAGGCTCAGAGGACCCAAGTCCTGATAGGAACTCCTTCCTGCCTCTAAAAACCCTCTTGTCTTCCCTCTCCCAGGCTCCTGAGTGTCCAGATCTCCTCTCAGGGGTCTCCACCCACACACACCTCAACTCCACCAAAGAATTGAAAGATGAGGAGATGCCTCATGAACTTCCCAGAAGTATATGGCACCTGCTTCTGAGAACATCCAGAACTGGGGTGCTTGCATGTTATAGGTGGCTGGACTTAAGCAAAGCAGCCTGAGCCAACACCCTGTCACCCAGGGCTATAAGGATCCCGAACAAGCTACTTCCTCTAGGGCCTGCTTCCTTATTTATCAGACAAGGGGCTGGATTCCTGGATCTCTAAGGCCCTCCCAGCTTCAAAGTGCCACAACCACAGTGTGAGGAACAGAACAGACCATGATGCTACCAAAAGGCAACCAGAAAGATGTGTGCCTTTGGCCAAAGAGAATTTGAGCCATCAACTAATATGATTCCACTTGTTCATACCTTGCTATGGGGAATATACTACGTGTTGTCCATTACCACACCTTAAGGCATGATGACACATTTCAGAGTATATTTCACACTTTTGCATATACATAGCAAACTTTAGGCTAGATATACACTTTGAGGTATGTATATACTTTGGGGTATGCACACACCATATCTACACACTGGAATATATCCCACACAAGTGCAGAGCATACTGTGAAGAGATCATGCTAGGGGCATGCTGAGAAGTCAGCATTGGCTCTGGAAAGACTCTGGGGTAAAGAGCATAGGCACCCCAATAAAGCTGGCTACCACGTATTTCCATCATGTGTTGTTGACCTTGAACAAACCATTTGCCCTCTGAGATACAGTTTCTTCACCTGTAAAATGAAGATAATAATAGAACTGACCTCATAGGGTACTGGGCAAGATTAAATAAAGGAGTGTCTATAATAGGCTCCCCACAGTGTCCAGCACATAAGAATACTTAGTCAATGATAGTTTTGTTATTGCTCAAACATTTAAACATCTTTTATAACGTATATGAAATTGGGTGTTCCCAAAGTCTTAAAGCTTTCCAAAACTCAGATAACAGACAGGAGGACCACTTAATTCATGTTTATTTCACATTTGATCTGTAAACCATTTTATTTAAAAAAAAATCCACTGTCATTAGCAACATGTGCTGACATTAGTTTTTCTTTAGTGAAATAAGAGCGCAGGCCTTAAATTTTCTCCGTCTAAAACATGTAGAAACTGGGATGTAAACACGAAATCTCCACCTCCTCCCCTGTCTTTGGCAGTTCATCAGCGACATGATCTCAGCCAGAAAAGCAGGAAACAGGACAACACTTTGATACCTAAGAGCTCTTGGGGCAGGATCTGTACAGTTTGGAAGGCCCATTTGTCTTTTCAAACTGTTTACCTTGGGCAAATTGTATCAGGTTTGCTTCTTCCACATAATTTCCACTCCTTTGTGACTAAAAACAGCAGCCAAAAGATTTCCCCTAAGTCAGCGATTTCTGGGAGATGGGCACATACATACAAGATAGAAACATACATATTCTTCTTCAAGTAGTGGCCCCCAGGGGAGGGATGGGGCACCAGAAAGAGTCAGTTTTAAAGTGAGTTTCTGGGGCCAAGTGTGCCTCAGAGGACAATGGCTTTATACAGGACTAATGCAAGGCGGAGAGGTTCACTTATTTCTGTCTAGGTCCACCCTTGTAATATTTACATAGGAAAAGGCAATTATGCTGATAGGCACAGGAAAAAAAATGGACAAAAATCTTTTCCCTGTCAGGAAATCTCAAAGCAGATCCACGTCCAAAAGACAGTCACCAGTTGCTGGTGAACCGGACATAGAGGGATATAACAACACTAGAAGACGGCTTGCATGGTGAAGCGGCTCGGCCTTTTGCTGAGTCTGCCTGGAGGGCATCTCCACAAGCAGGATTTCAACATCACAGCCAAGGCCACATGACGCTGGGGAGGGACCCCAGGGTATACTATCAAAAAATAGTGTGTATTTACAGTGGGGGTGAGGTGGGCGGGCAGGGCTGCCCTGAGTGTTTTTCTAAAAATAGACAATTAGGGGTTGAGAGGAGCAGTTGGCCAGTGCTGGGAAACCCCCATTCATTAATCCTTTGGGAGCCTTGCCCCCTGGAGTCCTGTGCTTGCTCTGAAGAGCTGGGAGAACTTGGGAGGGCAAATAAACCTTTAGGAAACAATACTGATTAGGAGCGTCCCATCAGGAAAAAAAAAAAAAAAATCTCTCCAGGTAAGGAGAGGCCATAACAAATATTGAGGGTGTATGTGGCCTTCCCAGCCAGCTGAACTTTTCCCTTGTGGAACAAATGTCCGCAGGAGGCCGCAGAGCACCCTCCAGGCCAGGAAACACGGAGCAGGCGGGGCCTGGGATTCAAAGTGCTAGGGCTGATGTGAAGATGCTCCCCTGGATGCCCAGGGCCTGCAATTGGCGCCAGTCTGTGAGCCGGGTGTGGGCAGCGTGCTCACACGATCCGCTTCCTACCCCCGCGGCAGAGGATCTTCTTGAACGCGCGGCGGAAGTCGTGGTTGAAGATTGTGTAGATTACCGGGTTCAGCGAGCTGTTGCAGTAGCCAAACCAGAAGAAGAACTTGAAGAGCGTGCGTGGCACGGAGCAGCCGACGGCTGTGAGCGTGTAGGTGAAGAAGAAGGGGAACCAGCACACCACGAACACGCCGATGACCACCGCCAGCACGAACGTGAAGCGCTTCTCGCGGTTCTGCCGCCCGCGCCAGCGCGACGCTTTGGCGCCCCCGCCGCGCTCCTCCCGGGGCCCCACCACCGAAGCCCCAGGCCCGGTTGCCCCTGGCCCGCGCCGGGGCAGACTGTCCCCGGGTTTCACCTGGCTCGCCCGAGCCTTGACTTTGGCCCGGGGGCCGCGCTCGGGTCTGCGGGGCCCCGGGGGTCGCTCAGCGTGTTCCGAGGAGGAGCTTTCCTCCAGGTCCAGCGCGTCGGCCTCGCGCGTCCCGGCCGGTGCGGGCTCCCCCGGGGCGCCATTGAGCTGGGTGGGCAGCGGCTCGGCCTCTGCGCCCGCGGGGCCCGCGCAGCGCTCGGGGCCCAGGCCGTTGGGCCTGCGTTCGGCGCTCCCGGGCTGCGCGGCAGCGACGTCCGGACCTCGGCGGCTGGGCGGCACGCGGGTGCGGCGCTTGGCGATCTGGTAGATGCGTATGTAGACCAGGATCATGATGAGGCAGGGCGCGAAGAAGGAGCCTATGCACGACGAGATGACGTACCACTTCTGGTCGTTGATCTCGCAGCGCTGCTTGGCCGGCTGCTGCCCGTCACCGCCGCCCTTCTTCTCGATGGAGATAAGCGGCGGGAAGGATATGACAGCCGAGATGACCCACACAGTAACGATGATGGCCTTGATGCGGCGTGGCGTGCGCTTCAGGTTGTACTCGATGGCCTGCGTGATGGACCAGTAGCGGTCCAGGCTGATGGCGCACAGGTGCACAATGGACGACGTGCAGAAGAGCACGTCGAGCGCCAGGTAGATCTCGCACCATGCCTTGCCAAAATACCAGTAGCCCATGACCTCGTTGGCCAGCGAGAAAGGAATGACCAGCGTGGCCACCAGGATGTCCGCCGAGGCCAGAGACACCAGGAAGAGGTTTTGGGGCGCCTTGAGAGCACGGCTGGTGAACACCGCGATGATGACCAGCACGTTGCCGAACACCGTGAGCAGCATGAGCAGGCCAGCCAGGCACACCAACGTCAGCGTCACCTGCAGGGAGTAAGGGATGGCCTGGGCGCCGCCCCCTGGCGCCTCGGTCCCATTCCAGCTTGTGTTGCCGGCGTCCGGCTGCAGGGAGCCCATGGGCGCAAAGCTGCCCTCGGCCAGCGGCTGCTCCTGGCGGAACATGAACGCGGCGCCCTCTCGCCTGGACCTGGTGCCAGCTGCCTTCCGGCCGGCGCCCGTGGGTCCTCCTCTTCCTCCGGCGACCCACTCACCCCGCCGCGTCTCACATAGGGAGGGGGCCCCAAGGAAGCCGGGCCCAAGCTGGGGGACAGCTAGTGGCCCATGGGCCCGGGTCCCGCGAACAGCGCCCGCCGGTGCTTTAGCGGCTCGGGGTGGGCGCCTTCTCTCTCCAAGCTCCTAAGCACAGCCAAGTTTTATTTCTAAGCAGGAGAGAGTAGGGCGAGCTGATGGTTAGAGAGTTATTCTTCAGGAAAGGAGAATAAAATTCATCGGTGGCCTGAAGACTTGGAAGGATGACAGGAAATTATACATATAACTATATAAATATATATATATCTTGCTTCTTGAGCCTGAGCGAAAGCGAGAGGTCTTACCGTGTGCGGGGCCCGCCCCCACCCCAGGAGGCAGCCAAGAGGTGCTGAGATGCGAGCTCAGGGTCCTATGTCTGTCTATATTCCCGAAGCGATTACCGACTCTGGAGCTTCCCGCAGACGCGGCGGTGCGGGCTCGGCCCTAACACCGGCCAGGGCGCGGACTCTGCCGCTTCTCCGAGCGCCGCGGGACTTCCAAAGTTGCGCGCCCTGCTTGGGCTGCGGCGCAGCACGCGGAGCTCGGGGACGGCAGCGGCGTGAGGGGTGTGGAGGCCGCATGAAGGCGCCCCCGTCCTCAGGCGTGCCGCGCCAGGTGAGCGATCCGCCCTCCAAGAGCCAAGGCTGAGGCAGGGTGTCTCCTAGGCGTCGGCTCGGTGGGCGCGAAGCTCAGCAGGACGGGCTGGGGGCCGAGGACAGCGTGAGTTGCAGCAAGAGCGCAGGACTGGGGAAAGAAGGCGCTGGGGTGGCGGGGAGGCGGCCCGCCGGCTGCTGGGCGTCTGCACCGGAGCCGGAGCCGCTGCTGTTCCGCGGCGCTACGGTGGACTCGTTTTATAGCCCCAGGATCAAGCCGGCGTTGCCGAGCAGCCGGCGTCAGCCCCCACGTGGGAAGCCGACCCTCCTCCGCCCCGCGCGCCTCCCCTCTGTTGATCTAGAGTCGGCGCCCAGTGCGGGACCCCAGGGAGCGCTGCCCCCCAAGCTGGACGGGCCCTTCGGAGAGGCGGGTACCTTGAACGAGGGGCTTTAAGAGAGAGTCTGGGGAGTGGGGAGCGGCCCCTACTGGGAGTTGGCTGTGCAGCTCCCGTACGATCCAGCCAACAGCAATAGGCACCCGGAGTGTCTCCATCGAGCTGGGTCTTGGGAAGAGAGGGTGGAAAGGAACCCCGGCCAGAATCGGGAGAAGCATTCTCGGGTAAGAGTCTCATCCAGATCAGCCCGACCCGGACCAGGCCGCCCTAGTCCGCAGGCGCTCCTGGCAGGAGAGGAAGGCGAGGGTTCCAATGGAACCCCTGAAGCGGAATGGGCAGCACCCAGGCGGGAGCCCGCGAGGCCAGAGTTCAGAGCTCCGTTTGGGGAAGAGGCGGCTAAGTGTCCTACCAGCCGCAAAGCTAGCAGCGGGACAGCGCTGCCTGGGGTCCAGACCGCGCCCTTCTAGACCGCTAAGGGGAGGGGTCCTCCAGGCGGAGGCGCGCCGCGACAGAACGAGGGCGCACTGACACCTGCTGGCCGCTTGTCGTCACGTCTGGGAAGCAACTGGCTGGCACCGGGAGACTTTCTCCAGTTTCTGTGGTCCTCAGCCTATACCTCTATCTTGGGATAAGTTTAGGTCTGAGCTCAGGAAAGGAGAATCCAGATTTTAAATTGCATTTTGTCATGTCGCACAAATCTTTCTAAAGCAGGTACTTCTGTGTTTCTACCTCTGGCAGAGGGGAAGATTTGTCTGATAAAAGTCATTTGGAAGATCTGGCACACACTCCAGCCCATGACTGTGATTCCACTTTGGACCACACAGCCTATACTTGTGCAGACCCAAGAGAGGCCTGATCCTGCCTGTCACTCTGCCCAGCTTTGAGCTGCTGGGAACCATTATGTCCTTGTTGAGACACAAAGGAGCTCCAAGACTCCAAACACAAAGTAACGATAAAGAGATGGAAATGTTAATTACCATGATTTCATCAGTGCATGTTGTATACATGTATTGAAATATCACACTGTATCCCATAAATAGTACAATTATTTTAATAAAAATTTTAATGTTTCAGGAGATGGAAATGTCAACTACCTCCAGCTGATCATTATGCACTGTATACATGTATCAAATTATCACACTGTATTCCACAAATTTGTACAATTAAAAGTAAATATTTTTAAAAAGCTAACCCCCCCGCATGCACTCCTATGCAGATGCAAACACACCATCTTTCAGAAACAGGAGGATGCTGGCCAAAGTAGAGAATGTTTTCTATTTTCTCTGATAAGAAGAGCAGGGGGTTGGAGTGATCAGCAAGTTTTTCCAAGTGTGCTTGATGTCTTGTGATAGGTTTTTTTAACAGTCACTAGAACAACAGTTTGCACTGTGCTGTCTGTACTACTCAGATGAGTAGCGGGTAGCTTAAGGATAAAGCCCAGGAGGATAGGAAATGTCAGCAGGAGAGACATTCAGCCTATGGAAAAGTTCTTATTTATGGTACCACTAAACCAAAATACGTTATGTAGTCATCTAAGCTGGATTTCCATAGTCTGATCAAACTGAGCAGCAAGGTACAGACTCAGATCAGACTAGGGGTTGAGGAACTAGTTAAATGACCTTGAGCATCACCTTCAACCTTAGCTAATGTCTACAGCCCCCACTACTGATACAGTTATTGACACTGTTGCTCTTGATGTAAATGCTCCAAGTCTACTATCCTTTTCAAAGTATCCTGTGCATGTCTCATTTGACTTCACTATCTACCTCCCAATCTTTACCTTAGTTCTAAACTAAGGTAGCCTTTCTAAACCCTCTTTCTAGAGACTCAAGAAATCCAAGAAGGCAGAATTTCTGCCCTTTTTGGAACCCATCATTTCCCATTTTCTATTCAACTTTCTGCTCTGGGTCTCTTGGACAAAGGGACACAAAAGCAGGCTCATTTGGAAATATGATTCTACTCAATTTTGCACAACACCAGGAGCTTAACCCCTCTTGTATGAATGTTAAGAGGAACAAACATTAAAGCCCATGACCATGTGGGGTTCACTATGTTGCTTCCAGAACAACATCTCTTCACATCTCCACACCAACTTCTGAAATATGACTTTCTTCCTGTCTCATTTCAGAAACGAGGGGGGAAATGGAAAAAAATAGTCTACAGTGTTTCCTTTCTTGAAATTTCTGATGCTAGCATATATTATGCCTCTTGTCACATTTTCCAACTGCTTTCTGAGCATCCAACTGATGTATTAATTCCTGGGTTTGGAGTCTTTTCTCCTAATATGGAAATGGGTCTTTCAAAGAGCCAGGGGCCCCAAGGCCAGTACACAAGAATTGTTAATAAGAACAAGAGCTGCCTTGTGTTAAGTACCTAGTATATATCATGTCCAAAGCTATATACGGAGCTGCTTTTCAGAATTATCCTTCCCTTTCCCTACAACCAAGAGTTCTGCCTCCTTAGTCACAGAGTCAGTATCTTTGAGCTTTGAAAAAACTATGTGGACACTTTATTTTTTTGCTAGAAGATTTCATTCGGTGCCAACTGAATGGGCCAGTGCTGAGCAGAGATCTCTACAAAGACAATAATTCTTAACCAGGCTTGTATGCCAGCATTGCCTGGGAAGATAAATACACTCAGCAGTGCCCCACAAGGGAAATTATGATTCCAAGGTGGGAGGCAGTCCTCTGGAAGACACAGATGCGCACACTGTGCTAAAGACTCACCACCCAGAGGAATGCATGTCAGTGGAGTTGGGAGTGACGAATAGGTACCCTGGTGAGAACAGGAGGGAGTGTCCAGATTACCTGGGGACTTTTAGGAAACCAACCTGAACTAGAAAGAAGGGATCCAGATTAAGAATCACTTCCCTGAGCCTCAGGCTAGCAGGACTGCTAGGCTGGTGGTATAGACCTTCAGGGAGCCTAAGCACAACAAACAGTTGGGAGCCACTGTAACTGTAGAGGCTGACTTTGATGGCCTGAGGAGGAGCGACCTCTAGGCACACAAATGGGGTCCATTGTTATTTCTATTATTAATAAAAACAAATACTGTTCATTAGCACAATGCTGAAGAGTTCATGTGCTATACATTATGTAATCCCCAGAACAACCCTACAATGTAGGGATTATTTGCCTATATAAATAAGGAAACAAGGCTCAGGGAAGCTAAGTAAATTGCCCAGCTAATAAGTAGCAGGGTCAGACCTGGACCCTTGATTTCATGATTGCAAACCCAATGAGGTTTGTTTGTTTGTTTATTTATTTATTTTGGGGCGGGGGGGGGGGACTAAGAATTGAACACAGGAGCATTTAACCACTGAGCCATGTCCTCAGCCCTTTTTTATTTTTTTACTTTGAAACAGGCTCTAGCGAAGTTGCTCAGGGCCTCAATAAGTGGCCAAGGCTAGCTTTGAACACTGGATCCTCCTGCCTCAGCCTCCCCAATCACAGGTGACACAGTGCCCAGCTCTAACAAGCGTTTGTTTGTTTTGTTGTTTTTGTGATACTGCATGCAAGGCAAGCACTCTGCCAACTGAGCTATGTCCCCAGCCCTCTAACAAGCTTTTTAAGCTCTCTCCCGTGACTCTCTGCTCTATACCCACTGCCAAAGGGAAACCTGCAAGAGTTTCCTCAGAAATGAGAGTGTTGACAAGTTGGGCAATCCCCTCCTTATCCTTGTCCATTCATGGCTACTAGAACAGGACACTGTAGGCAAGACATAGTCCTTCATTCCACATCTGATGCCCACCATCCAGGAGGTGGTGTCACACTTATAGGGGACCCAACACTTCCCAACACCAATCTGATGCAGGGCGAACACGGAGCCATTGGCTCAGGCCATACCTGAATCACAAAGCCCTCTCTTCCTGTCCTGGGCACCCATACATATCTAACCATAGCTCAGGTGAACCTTTGCAGGGCTTATCTATCCAGCTGTATAACAGCTAGCAAAGAGAAGCGCCATTCTACTCATTTTTTTTTAATTCCACACCTAAAATAGGATGTTTAAAATGTGTATTTCTGGAACAGATCCCTTGAAGATTCTGATTCAGCAGGACTAGGGTGGGTTCTGGGTACTTGCATTTTACACAAATAACTGAGTAATTCAATAAGTACCAAAATGTAAGTCACACTAGCATAGGTACTTGGTAAATGCTTGTATGATGAATGAATGAGTGAATGAATGAATTCTACTCGTGACAGAGCTACCCAAGATGTAGCAGGCCCAGAAGTAGATTGCTTACATGGCTAGTACTTCATTTCCAAATCAGTATTTCATTTAGGTATCTTAACGAATTTTGGGATGTTGGTATAGAATCTTCTCAATCTTTTTTTTTTCCTAAAAGGAACATGTAAATAGAGAGAGATGTTCTAATTATAATTATCAGCTAGGCAATTTACCAGGAGCTTCTTAAGTTTAAATAATCTATTTGTCCTGGAATTATACCAGAAATTAAAGTGTCAGGCAACACCCAAATGTGCTTTGACTTCTCTGCCTTACTCTGATGGTGACCTCATCTAACTGGATGGGAGGGAAGATGAATTGTTTACTTTTTTTTTTTAAGATTTGATTGTCAAAGAAAAAAACTACATGCCCCATTAACCTGGACACCCTCACAAATAGAAATCTGCCACCCATGCATGCAAACAAGCCACACACAAACACCACACACACACACACACACACACTGCATTCAAACTCATTCTCACCCAGGGGAACATGACAAGCAGGAGTGGAACATGATGTTCTTTCTCACTACTGCCCGTGCCATGCACACAGCTGGAACCAACTGCTGCAGTAAACCACAAACATCTGTTCACTCACCCTCTTATTGAAAAGGGAGGAGAAGGGAGTCATTAGGGGGGAATCTATCACTTTCTCTGGGCTGTTATTTAGTTCCCCTATTGTGTTGCTCCTAGGCTGGATGGAGCTCTTTAGAATCCCACTGTTATTGAAGATTCATGGAAGGCAAAAAGAAAGCACCCACTCCAACCCAGAGCCTTGTGGGCCTCCTTTACCCCTTTCCTGTTTCTCATCATGGATGCCAGATCAAGGTTGCTGTGCCCTCAAAAACAAGGGAGAAGTCCCACCCCTATCATCATCTCGTTTTCTAAGGTGCTGGCCCATCCTGCCCTGACCTGGGAAATTAAGCCAGGTGCTATCTGTCTCTGCAGAGGCCTCTGGACAAGACCAAAGAGACAATGGTTGATGCCATAATCAGCTCTACCTTGAGGATCCCAAGAAGGGTCAGGCTCCCAGCTGGCTCTTTACTGAGGCCTCACTCAGCAGGGGGTGTTTGCATTTCCACTAAAATTCACTTTCAAGGGCTTGTGTGTGCACACAAAGCTCAACATCACCTGCCACCATCTTCCAGGTGGGTCCTCCCAGATAAGCACCTTTTCTAGGACATCCAGGTGAACTCTATTACTTGCTTTGTCCAGAAGCAAGAGGAAAAGCAAACTTCGAATCAATTATGGCAGGCAGCCCCTCTTTGTTCTCTCATACAATGGATGAGCTAGGTCCACTATCCCTTGGGTATAAAGGAGATATTAGTCACCAAAATTAATAACTCTTAAACTAACATTTCATTAATCTAATTAAGTAAGGTGAATCAATCACCCTTCACATTTACAAAGAAACCACGGAGATAGGGTGCCTGGAACATATTTACATGTGTGTGTGCAAGCACACACACAAATTTAAGAGAAGGTCTAGCTGTCACTACTCCCTGTAAATTATCTTTTCCCCATTCTCCCTGCTTGATGATATGATGTGCAAACCTTTCTCTCCTAAAGGGACCCCTGCCTGACAGGTCCTGGAGGCATTCAGGTGAGTCTTTCATAATTTGGGCTGTGGAATAAGATAAACCTAGGTTCTGGTCCTACTTCTATCATTTAATAACTTTTTACTTAACCTCTCTGGACCTCAGTTTCCTTATAGGAAAAGTGAGAAAAAAAATAGTTTTATACACCTCCTGTACAGTCTTAAGTGGAGGTTAAGTGTGTGACTACATAGAAAATACATAACACAATGTTGGGTTTAATAGGTGCTCAATATACATTAGGCTTTAGTTGTTATCTGGCAACATTATGTACTTTATTAACCTGAATCTTCCTCAGAGAGGCAAATAGAGACTAGGATATGTCCATCTTAAGGGTGGACAGTTAACACATTGGCATGATAAATAATAATTTAAAACAAAATAAACTGAATGAATGAAATTGGGAACTATGACTAAGTTTTTAACATATACCTATAACATTTGTGTGCGAGAAGCCAGTGAAAGAATAGAAGTCAATGATTTTTGAACTGTTCATAATCAGCAAAGAAGATACACATGGAGTTACTTATGTTACCAGCCATCAGAGAAGAGGCACAGAAACCATTCAAGTTCAGAGAAGCAAGAAAGTTGGACTTAACAGGAAAAGCTTCCCAACAGGATCATTAAGTCCTACAATTTGTAACAGATGGAAACTGGGAATTGCCTTTAGGGAAGGCAATTTTAAAACAGGATTCATGTCTGTCTGTTGCCCAGACTGCAGGTATAGAAATGGCTAGAGAAAGAGAAGGAAACAGAATCTTACATCTGACAGAAGCTTAGATTAAATAGCATAAATTGATAATGCTGTTCCAGGGTGCTTTCACAATTGGAGCCATCTCTATTGAAAATAGAAAACAAAATGGATCAATTCACATAAATGAAATTTAGTTCACATCAGGGGCAGTGTTGGCTTTGGGCAAGATTGATGCAATGGCTCAAAACTGTCACTAAGAAACTCATCTTTCCCTTACCTCGCTCCCCCGCCCACATATGTGCGTGCACACACACACACACACACACACACACACACAGTGGAGAAAGGGAAGAAGCACATACACAGAATGATAGACACGAGGCCCTGTGTAGTCCCTGACAAACAAGCAGATGGGAAAGAAGCTGACTCGGTCGCTTCCAGTACTCGGCTTCCAGGTTTCCTATCTGTGAAGCTGGGGTGCACCTCTTGTTTATCATTCTTGAATTCCATGAGAGTCCAGGACCCACACAACTACTTCCCCTTTCACTCTCAGAATTGGTTTCAATTCTATGCAACCAGAATGTTCAATTGGAATGAGTGCTAGAGCTTCAGTTTCGCAAAAAATGTATATTGAGCATCTTCAAGGAGCCAGATCCCGTGCCAGAAGCTGCTGATACAATCACCTACTAACGATACAGATATTTGAGATATTTAAATAAAAGAACTGAGCTTTTCTAAAAGTACCAAATATTTCCATGGATAATGTCACTCTAAGGTCAAACTCTGAAGCACCCCCTGGTCCAGTGATGCAGAAGTGAAAAATAAAACAGAAATTGTAGAAGATATACCTACTCCTGGCAACAGACAAGATGAAGAAAACCGATTATAGCCTCTCTGTGTCATCAAGCATCCCACTAAAACTAGCAAACATCACAAGGAAAGCATCTAGAAAATACAAAAAGTGACTGCCTAAAAAACCCACAGAGCAGGCAGATCAGGAAGGGAAAACAAATTGAAGAAGAAATCTACGTGAGAGCATTTCCTGGTTTTTGTTGTTGTTGTTGTTGTTTTGTTTTCATCTTCTCGTTCTCACTTTTGACCCAGAAAAGGTTTGCGCTGGGATGGAGCAACAGGTGTGAGCAATTAAAACACAGAGAGAAACTCTGTTTTTCTGGCTAGAGAGCCAAGGAAAAGTCCACTGTTAGCTGGGAAATGCAGAAAGGCTCTTCTTCCTCCTCCTCCTTTCTCTTCCTTCTCCCTCCTTTTCTCCTTCTGCTCCTTCTCCTTCTTCTCTCTATTTTATTCTCCTGGCTCAGCCACTAGACTGTTTCCAATTGGAGAATTGTTTGGCAACAGTACAGGCAGCTGAAACTTGGAGAAACACATTCCTTTTCTAGCAGAAGGAAGGGGGAAAGGGGGACCCTGTGCTGTGAAGGGCGAGGCAGGGCTGGGGTTGGAATTCCAAGACCTTTTTCTTGCTCTTTTACCCTGAGGATGTCAGTCATGCCAAATGGGGTGGCAGGAACATGAGTAACTAAAACTCTAAAACAAACCTGTCTTTCTAGCTGGGTGAATGGGAAATGGGGTCCCTGGGAGGCCAAGAGTGCATGGGGAAACCCAAAGAAAAAATATGGACAAGCTGCATGAGCCATGCAGGCCCAGGACCTGCAAATATGGCCTAACAAAGATGCACAAACTGAACTCTGGAAAAGGGCTAAAGAAAGAGAAACAAATCTTGCAATCTGAAATCAAACAGGTTGATTTCTTGTGAAAATAAAACAGGACCCGGAATAATATTCATAATGTCCAGGACAGAACCCAAAATTACTCCACATAAAAGTCACCAGGTAAATGGTGGGGTGAGAGGACAATGAACAGATGTCTGCGAGCTGTGATGTCACAAGTTATTTTTCAACAGAGTTGGAACAGCATTTCTAACTAGATTTCACAAAGCACAAGTAAGTACTCATGAAATAAAGTCAAAGGTAGAAGTTCTCAGCAGGGAAATAGAAACTATAAAGAGAAACCAAGGGCAAATTTTAAAATGAAAAAACAAATTGAACAAAAACTAACTGGTATTAGCTTCCTAGGACTATAGTAAAAATTACTTCAAACTAGGATACTGAAAAAACAGAAAGCTCTTTTTCCTGACAGCCTTGGAGGCAAGCAGTCTGAAATCAAGGGAGAATTCTTTCTTGCCTCCCTTTTGGCCCCTGTAGCTCCTGGGACTCAGTCCTTGGCTTGTGGCAGCATCATTCCAATCTGCCTCCATCTTCCTGGGCCTCTATGCATCTCCACATCCAAATCTCCTCCTTTCTCATTAAGACCCAATGTCTCATTAAGACACAGGATGATTTTATCTTGAGATCCTTAGCTAATTGCATATGCAAAAACCCTAATTCCAAATAAAGTCACATAATCTTAGAAAGGTTATGGTTGAACATGAATTTTGAGGGAACACTATTCACCCCATTATAGGCATAATGCAGAATAAAGATAATAAAGATTGAGTCAACGTGAAGACAGATCAATAGTGATGCTTAAGAAAGTTGTTCAGTGTGAAGGGAAATGATACTAGATGAAAACCTGGAATTTCAAGAATGAAGGAAGAATAACAGAAATGGGAAATACTTGGTTATTAGTTTTCTACTGTTGACATAATAAAGTACCACAAACCAGGTGATTTAAACAATAGAAATCTTTTGTCTCGTGGTTCTGAAGGCTCCTATCATACACCATGTACAAAAAATGACTCAAAATGATTCTAAATGTAGGACCTAAAACTATATGACTCTTAGAAGAAAGCATAGTGTAAATCTTCACAAGCTTGGATTGGGTTACAATTCTTTAGAAGCACCACCTAAGACACAAACAACCAAAGAAAAAATAAATACATCGGACTTCATGAAAAATTTTTAAAAATTGCATTTCAAAGGATACTAGGAAGAAAGTGAAAGACAATCTGCACAATTGGAGAAAATATTTGAAGATCATATATCTGATGAGGGTCTAGAGTCTGGAATATAAAGAACTTGTTGACAGTAAGAGGACAAAAAACTTTTTAAATAGGCAGAGGATCTGAATAGATATTTCTCAAAGAAAAGATGTGCAATGACTAATAAACACATTAATCAATATGAAAATGCAAATGAAAACCACAAAAAAAGTGAAGAAAATGGGACTTTCACAAATATTGCTGATGGAATCATAAAATGATACATCTACTTTGGAAATCAGTTTTATGGTTCAAAAAAAAATTAAGTTAAACAGAGTTATCTTACAACTCAGTAATTCTACTCATATACCCAAGAGAAACAAAAACATATGTTCATGTAAAAGTGTATGAAATATTTATAGTCATTACTCATAATATACAGAAAGTAGAAACAACTCAATGTTCCTTAACTGATGAGTACATAAATAAAATATGGCATACATGGAATATTATTCAGCCATAAAAAGTAATGAAGTACTGATATATACTACAATATGGATAAAGCTTGAAAACAGACTCCCATGAGAAAAGACAGACACAAAAGTTCACATATAAATGTATGATTCCCTTTGTATGAAATATCCAAAGTATGTAAATCCCTAAAAATTTACATAGATGCTCCTTGGCTTATAATGGGGTTATATCTAGATCAACCCATTGTATGGTAAAAATACTTTAAGTCAAAACCCAAACATCATAGATTAGCAACCCAGTACACTGCTTTGCTAACACTGTTGCTAACAGTCGGTTGTTTAGTTGTTTACCCTTGTGATCTTGTGGCTGACTGGGAGCTGCTGCTAGCTGGCAACCCAAGAGTCATACCACGTTTCACTAACCTGAGAAAGGATCAACATTCGTAATTCAAAGTATGGTTTCTACTGAAAGTGTAGATAGCTTTTGCACCAAAAAAATTTTTTTTAAAAATTTAAAAATCAAAATATCTTAAGTTAAACCGCTATAAGTGGGGACCATCTGTACTTGTCAAAGACCAGGAATTCTACTAGGATTTTGAGACTGATAAAAAATGATTTTAGAATTAATGGTGATGGTTGTATAACATGGTGTCTATAGCAAAAACTACTGAATTGTACAGTTTTAAATGGTGAATGTAATGGTTTGTGAGTTACCTCGATAAAAATTGAAAAGACAGATCATATTCTGGCTCATAATCAAAACTTATCAAATTTTTAAAAATTAAAATGATACAAAGTATATTATCTAACCATAGCATACTTAACCAGAATCAATAACAGACAATTGTATGGAAAATCCCCCTAAATACTTGGAAACTAACACATTTCTTTTTCTTTCTTTTTTAATATTTATTTTTTAGTTGTAGCTGGATACAATACCTTTATTTTGTTTATTTTTATGTGGTGATGAGGATCAAACCCGAAAATTAGAAAACATTTTGAAGGAATGATAAAGCAAATACAATATACAAAATTTGCTGGATACAACAAATGCTGTATTTAGATGAAAATTAATAGTATTATATGCCTATATTAGAAAAGAAGAAAAAATCTGATTGATAATATTAACAAAGAAATAAATTAAACCCAAAGCAATCAGGAGGAAGGAAATAATGAGCAGATATCAATAAAAACAGAAAAAAAAACTATAGACATAGACCCATCAATCTAAAGTTGGTTTTTTGAATGTAAATGGACCAACCTCTAACCAAAATGATAAATGACATTTTCATAGGGATGATACCTACAAGCTGCAAAGAGTCTGAACTAATTCACTGATTCTTAGTGGTAACCATTTCACTTTTCAGCCTGTTCTTGTTGAAGCCAAAATTGTAACAGGGCAAATGAAACATGAAGACAGAGTAATTATAGCGTAATATTTCTAAGCTAATGGAAAGTCTTAGAAGCCTTGGGCAAAAGAAACATCACACTTAACATTGAAAAGGAGGCAGAGGTAAGGGCTTCCTGGCTATGCCTAAAGAGATGTCTGTCAAGTATTCATAGCTGTTTATTTTCCCAGACTTCAAATATTTTGGTTTCTAGTCAAGAAATTAATGAAAATTAGTTATTTTCATCTAGCAAGACTAGTTATTTATGTGTGTCATGAAATTACCAAATTTTTAAATGTATTTTAAAAAATTTAAACATACAAAAGAATAAGAAAACAAAGGAAAATCACATACCCTTTTCCCAGATTTACCTATTGTTAAGACTGTACCCCATTTATCATTCTTTCTCCCTCTTTCCTTCTCCTTCTACACACACACACACACACACACACACACACACACAGCATTACTTTTCAAAACTATTAGAATAAGTTATAAATATCATGATACTTTGCCCATAAATCTTTCAGTATTTCCTAAAAATAAAAATATTCTCTTAAATAACTATGGAAGAGCTATCAATTTCAGCAAATTTAATATGAATACATTATTTTTATCTATCTACCACCCATATTTCAATTTTGTCAGTTGACCCAACAATAATTTTTTTCTCCAGTATATAAGCTACTGTAGAATCAGAGTTTGCATTTCATTGTCATGTCTTTATAGAGGCCTTTAATGGATCATTTTTATAGCCTTTATTTTATGATATTGACTTTTTTAAAATAATGGAGGGTTTTTTAAATAGACAATTCCTCATTTGTGATCTGATATTTTTTCCTGATCAAGTTCATTAGGCATTCCCATTAGGAGTATTAATTATATATTGATTATATGATATTTTGTCCTTCTTAGTATATCACTTCCAGACTAACATGATGTCCATTTGCCTCTCATTGGTGATATTAATTATTTTTAAAGAGTTTTTTAGTTGTAGATGGACACAATGCCTTTATTTATGTGGCGCTGAGGATTGAACCCAGTGCCTTCCACATGTGAGATGAGCACTCTACCACTGAGCTACAACCCCAGCCTGGCAATATTAATTTTGATCATCCAAAGTGTTTATTGGGTTTCTCTTTTTATACTTATTATTTTCTCCTTGCAACTAATAATATGTGGGGACCCAATTTACAGTTTTGCCAATATCCTGCTCTCCATCAATTTCCCCTTAGATTCATCATTGATGGTTTTAATTTGAACCAATTTTTACTATGATGTTTGAAAAACTATTTTCTGACTTCAACATTCTCTTCTCATTTACCAGCTATTGGCATTCTATAAGAGACTTTACTTCTTCCCTACATATCTATCATTGACATAGATTCATGATCTCCAGTTTTTTCAATTACTTACAATTAATTGCCGTTCTTAAATATTTCGTATCCAAATAATCCCAGATTTGGCCCATGAAAGCTCGGGGAGGGGGGATAGTAGAGGATAGGAAAGGTAGCAGAATACAACATTTACTAATAGGGCATTATGTAAAAATGTGGATGTGTAACCGATGTGATTCTGCAATCTGTATTTGGGGTAAAATTGGGAGTTCATAACCAACTTGAATCTAATGTATGAAATATGATATGTCAAGAGCTTTGTAATGTTTTGAACAACCAATAAAAAAAAAGAAAGCTCTTTCAAGATGTCTCCTGTGTATTTGTACCATGCCCTAATGTAATTATTTTTAGCTCTTCCTTGCTCTGACTTAACAAAAAGTTTCAGGTGTTCTCAAGTCCTATAGTCAGCCATTTCCCTGAATAGCCTCAGTTTCTGTTAGTTGGGTAATAGAAACTAAGATCTGGACATTAGGAGTGCTCATTGCTACTGGGTGTCTGCTTCTGGGTCCTTTCAGCAGATAAGAGTTGAGAAATAAATAGATGTCTGTATACAAATACATGTACTTATATATGTGCATACACACATGCATACATATACATGTGCCCATAAATATGTTTTAAAAACCATGAGTTCACACTGTTACCCCAATGCTAGTCCATTCCCACAGGGTTCTTCCTTGCCACCCCACCATTCAAAACTAGTATTTCACAGTAAGAACCATGGCCCCCAACATAAAATTTTATGATACATAAAATTTTCTCAATCTTACAATATGTATAAAATAATCTACCTGTGTAAAACAGCTTCACCTGAACCACACCAAAGGAAAAAAAATCCTAAAAAGAGTTCAAGAATTCTAAGTATACTAGATGAAAGATACCAAACCCCAAATATTCAAATGCTCACTCTTTATCAAAATTTCCCCTTGGGCTGGGGTTGTGGCTCAGTGATGGAGCCCTTGCCTAGCATGTGTGAGGTACTGGGTTCCATCCTCAGCACCACATAAAAATAAATAAAGTTATTTTAAAAATTTACCCTTAAGAGTTATCATTGGATGATTTTTGTTTGAATCAGTTTTTACTATGATGTTTGTAAAAATCTTTTATAACTTCAACACTCTCCTCATGTTATGATTGAATTGACACAAAATATCCAGAATTGTTGAATCCATAAAGACAGCAGATTCATGGTTGCCAGGTACTCAGGGCACAGGGTGATCGGAAGTGATCGCTCTGCTGGGTACAGGGTTTTGCAGTGGTAAAAATATTTTGGAGCTAGACATATGTAGTGAAACTAGAGCTAGTATATTAGAAATGTACTAAATGCTACTGAATTGCACACTTTAACAGTTTACTTTTGTGTAATTTTTGCCTGATTTTTTTTTTTTAATTTGTTTGCTGGTATCCCCTATCCTGCAACTCCCTAAGACTAAGGGAACATAGTTAAATAAGATTGAGTTTGCATGTTTTTTTGCTTTCAACTTCCTTTTTTTTCTTTTCTCTTCCTTATTTAATTCTTGTTTGGTTTTTGTTTTTTAGCTTTATTTAGGTGTCACTTACAAATAAAAATTATATATATCTAAGGTGTGCAAAGTGATGTTTTACTTATACAATTAAACTAATGAACACATCTGTCACTTCACATAGTCACCTTTTTATTTTTATGGTGAGAACATTTAAGATCTCTCTAAGAAAATTCAAATATACACTAGAGTGTTTTTTAACTGAGTCACCATGCTGTATATTATTGAGATCTTATTCACTTTATAATTGAAAGTTTGTACCCTAAATGAACAACATCTCCCCATCACCCCATCCTCAGCTCCCAGCTCCCAGAGAACCTCTGTTCTACTTTCTGTTTCTATGAATTTGACTTCTACCTTAGAATTTAAATTTCATTTATCATACAGAGATCATACAGTGTTTGTTTTGGTGTAGTTCAAAATTAGCATAATGCCATCCAGTTTCATCCATGTTGTTGCAAATAGCAGGATTTCATTCTTATTTTATGGCTGAATAGGCACTTAGATTGTTTCCACATCTTGGCTAATATAATGCTGCAAGGAACATGGGAATGCAGATAGCTCTTTGACATACTGACTTCATTCCCTTTGGTTATATATCCAGAAAAGGAATTACTGGATCTTATGGTAGTTCTATTTTTAATTTTCTGAAGAATCTCCTTATCATTTTTCATAATAGTTATATCAATTTACACTCCCACCCATGGTGTACAATGGGTTTTTTTCTTTGTGCCCTGCCAGTACTTGTTATCTGTTGTCATTTTGAAAATGGTAATCCTAACAGGTGTGAGTTGATATCTCACTGTGGCTTTGATTTGCATTTCTCTGATGATTACTAATGTTCAATACATTTTTCTATCCTGATTTACCTTTTGTATGTCTTTTTTTTGAAAAAATTGTCTATTCAGACCCTTTGCCCAATTTTTATATTTATTTTTTTCCCACACTTCACGTTTATTTGAAGACTAACAAATAAGCAGAAACAACATAAGAAATCATGTTCTTCTTTTGACATCTGAATAAAAAGGCAATATCCCACAACCCTAGACTAAAAATTTCACAGGAAATATTTGTGTTACCCAAGTCAACTCAGAAGAAAATTTCCAAGATGATCACAATATTCTTTTGTGAATGAAAAACTATTATTTCATCACCTAGATTTTATGATTAAAAAGTTGTGAAATAAAACACTTTGTAAGCTCTTGTCCTTCATGAAATCTTTTCCTCTAAAGCAATTTTAACTAACATATTCTTTGCCCATTTATAAATCAGGTTACATTTAGCTATTGAGTTGTGCCAGTATATGTATGTATGTATGTATGTATGTATATATAAATATATATAAATATAAAAATATATATATATATATATCTCCCTTATCAGATTAATGGTTAGCAAATACTTTTTCCCATTCCATAGGTTGTCTCTTCATTGTGTTGTCTTCCTCACTGTGCAGAGTATCTTAGTTTGATGTGGTCCCATTTGTTTATTTTTGCTTTTGTGCCAGTGCTTAAAAAATCTTTCAAATTTATATGACAGCGGAATACATTACAACTCATATTACACATATAAAGCGCAACTTTTCATATCTCTGGTTGCATACAAAGTATATTTACACCAATTCGTGTCTTCAAACACGTACTTTGGATAATGATGACCATCACATTCCACTATCATTTCTAACCCCATGCCCCTTCCCTTCCCCTCCCACCCCTCTGCCCTATTGTGCCTGTACTTTTGGTGTCATGTTAGGAAAAAAAAAAATCATTGCCAAAGTCAATGCTAAAGAGTTTTCTTCTAGGAGTTTTATGGTTTTTAGGTCTTACATTTGAGTCTCTAATCCATTCCCAGTTATATTTCTTATATGGTCTAAGACAAGGGAATACTGCATTTTGACAGATAATCTAATTTTTCTAACACCATTTATCAAAGATAATATTATTTCCTAATTGTGGATACTGGGTGCCCTTGTCAAAGATTAGATGACCACATCTATGTGGGTTTATTTCTGGATTCTCTAGTTTGTTCCATTGGCTTCTATGTTAAACCCAGCACCTTACTGATTACAAAATTATTATTGTAATAACTTTGTACTATGGTTTGAAAGGAACAGGAAGTCTAATGCCACTTTGTTCTTCTTACTCAAGATTGCTTTGTCATTCACATACTTTTGATATTACACATGAATTTTGATTGCTTTTTATACTTCTATGAACGGTGCCATTAAAGTTTTGATAGGGATTGCACTGAATCTGTAGATAACTTTGGGTATAGACATTTTGTCAATATCAATTTTTCTTATCCCAAAATGTGAGATATATTTCCATTTATTTGTGTCAACTTATTTCATTAATGTCTTAAGAGTTTTCAGTATCAGGGCTGGGCCTGGGGCTGAGCGATAGCACTCTTGCCTGGAATGTGTGAGGCACTGGGTTTGATCCTCAGCACCACATAAAAATAAATAAAATCAAGGTATTGTGTCCAACTTAAAAAAAAAATACACATTAAAAAAAGAGTTTTCAGTATAAAGTTCTACCACCTCCTTAGCCAAATTTATCCCTAAGTACTTCATTCATTTTGATATGTGTAAATAAATTTTTTTACATTTCTTGTTTGGATAGTTTGTTGTGTGTAGAAACAAGCAATTTTTGTATGTTGATTTTCTATTCTGCAACTGTATTAATTTATTAGTTCTAGGGTACCAATAGATTCAGTACAAATAAATTAACTTTCTGGTGACATCTTTAGGGTTTTCTATTTTATATGTCATCTGCAAATAAAGACAATTTAACTTCTGATTTTTTTTCCTACTTGCTTGATTACAGATTCTAGTACAATGTGGTAGTTATATAGAAGGGATAAGAGTATTGTGGACTTGTCATGTGTTTTAGTCAGCTTTTCTGTTGCTGTGATCAAAAGACCTGACAAGAACACTAAAGGGGGAAAAGTTTATTTGTCTCATGGTTTCAGAGGTCTCAGTCCATAGACAGCCAACTCTATTGATCTGAACTCAAGGGAAAGCAGAGCACCATGGCAGGAGAATGTGGGGAGACAAGCAACTCAAGACATGGCACCAGGAAGAAGAGAGAAAGGAGAGAGGAGAGAGGAGGTGTGTTGGGGGAGGGGTGTGTGTGTGTGTGTGTGTGTGTGAGAGAGAGAGAGAGAGACTCCTCCGGCCACACCCTATCTACCTACAGTTACCACCCAGTTAACCCCTATCAAAGTATTAATGCACTGGTTAAGACTCTCATAACCCAATCATTTCACCTCTGAACTTTCTTTTGTTGTCTCACAATAGAGCTTTTGGGGAACACCTCATATCTAAACCATAACATCATATATAGCCTTTGTTGAGATACATTCATTATATCCCCATTTTTTTTTTAACAAAAGAACGTTGATTTTAGTCAAAGGCTTTTTCTGCATGGCTAAAATCATTATAGAATTTTTATCCTTCATTCTGTTAATTCGGAATGTTTATTCACTTGTTTATATTGAATCTTTCTTATTATCCTAGGATAAATACCATTTGATCATGATGTATAATCCTTTTAATATGCTATTCCATTTGATTAGCTGGTATTTTGTTGAGGATTTTGCATCTACGTTCATCAGGGATATTAACCTGCAATTTTTTTTCTTTTGTCTCCTGGAGATAATTTTATATCCATTTGTAAAAGACCTTCCCTTCACATACTTTTTATAGTTGCATAGTATTCCACTGTACATATCATGGCTTATTCAACCAATCTGCTGTCCTTGGGCAACTAGTTTCCAATATTTTGTAATTATAAATAACGCTGCAATGAATAATTTTATGCATATATACTCTCATATCATTGGAGATATATCCTCAGGGTAAATTATTAGAAGCAGAACTGCTGAGCCGAAGAGAATATATAGTTCCATTAAAATTACTAAATTGCCCTCTACAGAAGCTGTACATTTTTGCATTCCTTTCAGTAACGAATGTACCATAATGCCCCTACATATTCTCAACACAGCAGCTATATTTTAAATACATTATCAAATATCATTCTTCTGCTCAAAACTAGAATACTATTTTATTCTATGTAATTTGCATATACAAAATTATTTAATTCTAATATTAATAAGTACTATTTTATCCCCATCTTAGATATGAGTAAATCTGAAGCAGAAATAAGTAAAATAACTTATCCAAACACATATAGCTGGTAGTAGCAAAACCACATCTCAAGAGTTATTCAGATGTAAATGCAGTCCTTAAACAACTCATAATCTGCTCTTCTTCCTCCTCCTCCAGATCTGACTTTATCATCTACTATTAACCAACTTCTTTGCTCAGTCCAGCCACACAGGTTTCATTTTCCCTTAAATATCAGCTATTATGCCTGAAATGCCCTTCCTCTAGATATGGCTAAACTTAATCTGTAAGACCTGACTCAAATGACATCATCTTAGCCAGATTTACCTGGATCACCCTATTTGAAATTGTAACATCTACTGCTTCTTTTTTGATGGACTTTAGTATTTACAACAGTTTCAGGTTCAAGTTAAGCAGAAAGCACAGAGATTTCCCATGCACTCTTCCCCACACATCCTCATAGCCTTCCTGACCATCCATATCCTATACCAGAGTGGTACCTTTATTACAAGTGATGAATCAACATTGATGCATCTTTAGCATCCATGGTTAACATTAAGGTTCACTTTTGGTGTGGTACATTCTATGGGTTTTAACAAATGGATGATGACATGTGTCCATCATCACATTATGCAGAATAGCTCCACTGCACTAAAAAACCGTGTCTTCCCCCTACTTACCCCTCCCCCACCTGCTTACTCCTGGTAACCTCTGAACTATCTTCATAGATTTGCTTTCTGCAAAATGTTATGTAGTTGGAATCAAAGTATGTAGCATTTTCAGGTTGGCTTCTTAGTTATAAGCATTTAGTATTTCTTGTCTGTGACTTGATAGTTTACTATTATTTATGTAGAGATTTCTCAAACACTCCTGAGAGGCAATCAGCATGCATGAAAATGGTAAAGGGATCCATGGGCATTCGGATGGAGCTGACAGTGTTTGCATCTCTTCCACATATAATGTATTTTTTTGCTAGAGATTAATCAATTGTTTGGATGTACCACAGTTTATCTACTTAACTATAGAAAGAAAGACATGTTGGTTGCTTACAAGTTAGGCAATTACAAATAAAGCTACCAAAAACATCTAAATGCTGGTTTTTGTGTGGAAGTCATCATTCAACTCATTTGGATAAATACCTAGAAGTGGTAAGAATGTTTCATCTTGTAAGAAACTACCAAATTGTCTTCCAGTGTGACTGTACCATTTTTCATTCCCACCAGCAATGTATGAGACTTTCTGGGACTCAACATTCTCACAGGCTTTTGGTGTTATTGAAGTTTTGGATTTGAGGTATTTTAATAGGTATGCAGTGGTATCTCATTAATTTCCAATTCCCTAATGATGATGTTAACTATCTGGAAGTTTATCATCTGTATTTCTTCGTGGTGAAGTGTTGGCTTAACAGTTTTGCCCATTTTTTAATCTCATTGTTCCTTGTGTTGAATTTTAAGAGTTCTTTGTATATTTTTTTGTAGAAGAGTTCTTTGTATCAGAGATGCCTTTTGCAAATATTTTCTTCCAATCCATCATTTCTCTTCTTATTCCCTTGATATTGTCTTTTGCGGAGCAGAAAATTTTGGTTTTAGTGAAATCCAATTTAACCATTTCTTTCATGGAGTGTGCCTTTGATATTTCATCTAGAGAGTCACTGCCAGGCCTAAAGCCATCTAGACTTTTTCTACGTTGCCTTGTAGGAGATTTTACACTTTACATGTAGGTAAATGCCCATTTTGAGTTAATTTGTGAAAATTTAAGATTCTGATTCAATTTTACTTTTGCATACAGATGCTGTTTTCCCATACCATTTGTCGAAAAGACTATCCTCACCCCTACTGAATGCTTTTGTTTTTTAGTGATGTATCAGGTCTATATATGTGTGGGTTTCTTTGGGGGCTCACTACACCGTTACATTGACCTACCTGTCCATTCTTTCAGCAATAGCATATCATCTAGATTACTGTTGTTTTATAGTAAGTCTTTAAGTTGACTTCTCCAATATTGTGTATTTCAGGTCTTTTGCCTCTCCATACAGACTTTAGTATCTGTTCATCAATATCTAAAAAAGGATCCTCTGGGATTTTGATTGGGATTGGGATGAATTTATAAAATGTGAAAAATTTGTCTATCCAAAAGCATGGGATAGTCTCCATTTATTTAATTTCTCCCATCAGATATCTGTGTTTTTCCTCATACAGATCTTGAACATATTGTTAGATTAATATCCATGAATTTCATTTGGGGTGAGGGTCCTAATATAAATGGTATTTTTGTTTACATTTTTATTTGTTCTACTTAGTTATACATGACAGCAGAATGCATTTCATCATACACAAATGGAGCACAACATTTCAATTCTCTGGTTGTACACGGTGTAAACACACACCATTAACTAGGGTAATGATGTCCATCTCATTCCACCCTCTTTCTTATTACTTTAACCTCTCCCCACCCTCTCCTTTGCCCAACCCAATTTTCCTCCATTCTTCCCATGTCCCCTCCTCCCATTATAGATCAGCATCCACTAATAAGAGAAAACATTCAACCTTTAGTTTTTTGGGACTGGCTTACTTTACTTAGCATAATATTCTCCAACTCCACTCATTTACCTGCAAATGCCATAATTTTATTCTCTTTTAATGTGAGTAAAATTCCATTGCATATATACACACACACACACACCACAGCATCTTTATCCATTCATCTATTGATGGGCATCTACGTTGGTTCCACAGTTTAAGCTATTGTGAATTCAACTGCTATAAACCTTGGTGTGACTATGTCACCATAGTGTGCTGATTTTAAGTCCTTTGGGTATAGACCAAGGAGTGGGATAGCTGGGTCAATGATGCTTCCATTCCAAGATTCTGAAGAATCTCCACACTGCTTTCCAAAGTGGTTGCACCAATTTGCAGTCCCACCAGCAATGTATGAGTATATCTTTTTCCCCACATCCTCTCCAACAGTTATTATTGCTTGTATTCTTGATAACTGCCATTCTGACTGAGGTGAGATGAAATCTTAGAGAAATGTAAATCAAAACTACCCTAATTACTGAAGATGTTGAACACTTTTTCATATATTTGTTGATCGCTTGTATATCTATCTGAGAAGTGTCTGTTCAGTTGTTATACAGATTTAATGCAATTCCTATAAAAATCCCAATGACATTCTTCATAGAACTAGAGAAAGCAATCATGAAATTCATTTGGAAAAATAGAGAGACCCAAAATAGCCAAAGCAATCCTTAGCAAGAAAAGTAAAGCAGGAGGCATCACAATACCAGACCTATACTACAGAGCAATAGTAACACAAAAACAGTCCAGTATTGGCACCAAAATAGACTATATAGGCCAATGGTACAGAATAGAAGACACAGAGACCAACCCACATGCATAGTTATCTTATACTAGACAAAGGCACTAAAACATTTATCAGAGAAAAGATAGCCTCCTTCAACAAATGGTGCTGGGAAAACTGGAAAGCCATATGCAGCAAAATGAAACTAAACCACTATCTCTCACCATGCACAAAACTCAACTCAAAGTGGAGGGAGGGGTACTAGGGATTGAACCCAGGGGCACTCAACCACTGAGTCACATCCCCAGCTCCCACCCCAACTTTATTATTATTTTTTTTATCTAGACAGGGTCTCACTGAGTTGCTTAGGGCCTTGCTAAGTTGCTGAGGCTGGTTTTGAACTCAGGATTCTCCTGCCTCAGCCTCCCAAGCCACTGCAATTACAGGCGTGCACCACTGTGCCTGACTCAGAAAACTTTCTGACCTGAGTTGAAACAAAAACACTTCATTTACTTCTTCACCTTTGTGCTTTGTTTGACCTTCTCTCCCTTTCTCATATATTCAAACATAATCACAATCATACATAAGGTAGCTAGTCACAGTTCAGAAATTAAAAGGCTGATCCCAAACACTGACTCTTGTCATAAAAAATATGGCTATTAAGATTCTTAAAAGCTAAACCCCTTCCCTCCCCTTTCTAGGAAATAAACTACACATAAACTGGGGTTTCTAACTTATTTTCAATGTGATAAAATCTGAACTTTAAAAACATTCAAGCATCCAGATTCTTATCACTAAGCTGGAAAATTTAAAGTAACAATAGTTATTAGAATAAAACCTTTAAAAAGATTTGGAGGTCATAATGCCTTTTGAAGGTAATATTTATAATATCTGCTTTCAGATAGTAGGCACTTATAGTTCAAAGTAGAGAAGTATTACCCGGATGTTAAAAACTCCAGTTAAAAAAAATAGCTTGAATCAACAATCTAATTGCTTAAATCTATTTTTATGATGGTTTTAAATCCAAATATTTTGTGTGTATATTTTAGAACCCCTCCCAATCACAGGCATTCTGTTCCTTGGCCTGAATTTTGCCTACAAGGCTAAAGACATAATAGACCATATTAAGCAGTCTGGATCAAAGATAAGTTAAAAATAAATGCATAGACCTGACTAGTTATCACAAACCTAATCTATTAACTACACAGTAAGAGTTAGATAGCAAAACTTAAGGGGAAAAGACATCAATTAGTTGATTAAACAGTCAGAATTGGGAAAAGCACAATAGTTTGAAAACGTAAAAAATAAATTCAATCCTTAGAAGACATGTCTAGAAATTTATAGGAATCTAATTTAAATAAAAACATAAACAGTCATGTAAGATTACTGGAAAGACAATGAAGAGCCTGCCTGTAACATACTCCACCTGGCACCCTCCATGCCAATTCTATGGAAAAATAACTTTCCCACCTGTGTTACAGATACTTCTCAGATTTCACAAGCTGCTCCCTGTCTATACAAAAACTAAGTATTCAAGTTCACCAGGATTCCTCCTCTTCCTATTCTACACTATCTCACAAGAGAGTCCTTGCTTCAATTATCTTTACACTAGATCATCTGTTTTCAGGTTTTTCTAAGCATGAGTAAAGGATTCAATTGCTTACTTGACATCTCCACTGGACCTCCCACTAGCACCAGAACACATCCTCTTCCTACTCTGTCTTCTTCCAAAAGTGCCTCAGTTTAGTGAATATAACCAGAAGCTTAGACCATATTTCTGAGAGCAATCTTTTTTAGTCTTACCTTATCCAATCAATTAACAATTCTAATATTTCTTCCTAAAGTGCAAATTTAAAATTTTCTCTCCATTTCCACTGCTATAATCCTAACCAATAGCATTGTTATCTCTCATATAGACTGTTCCTAACAACCTCCCATTTGCTTCTAGGCCTCTAATTTTAATGCCCTTTAATCCATTCTCTTCAAAGTAAAGTGGCTTAAAAATAAATATATAAATCAAAAACTCTGAGAAGAAAAATAACATTTCATCACATTGTGCACAGGACTAATGAATAAGATAGGATAGTTAATGGGTCCCAATTAAAGTTTTTTAATGTGAAGGCCACTCCAAGAGGTTAACCTGTAGAAACATTCTAATAATTTCAACCAATTCCTTTGTTCCTTTGTGATTGGAATAGGGAGGCAGGACAGACCTGATTAAAGGCGACTAGAGTCTCAAGCGCTAATCAGTAGCTTTGGTACTTTTCTAAAACCTGTTTAGATTTTGATAAAGGCCCCTACCCAGAAGATATATAAGCCCCTACACTAGTACATTTAAATGGAAACCTGCTATCAGGTCCCCTCTCACCTTGCAGGAGTTTTCTTCTCACTTACATAATACCTTATTCTTGCTTTCTGTTGTTGTCTATGGATTTCATTCTCTAAATCTGAGACAAGAGCACGCACACAAACAAAAAATCAACAGTGAGCTGCTAGGGTCATAGTAGTGGGGAAGAATCTGGCTTTGCCTTGGAGCTGACACCTGCAGGCATCCCCTTCCTTGATTAGCTGCTAACACTAAAATGGATTTTTTTTGGCTGTACAGGCCTGCAGCTTACACATTCCCCATCAACCAGCAGGAACAGAGATTGAGTTTTGTCTTCAATTCCAGTTTCACCAGTAGTAATCATCTTCCTGGGTCAAATTTCTCCAGTCAATTAAATAGTTCCCAACACATAAGATCTCCTTTAACTTCAGAGCTTTTGTTCTTATAAAATTTTAAAAAATATTTTGTAAGTTGGTATTACAACCTCGCCACACACACAATTTCAACGTTTGGTTACCATGACATCTTAAAACAGTCAAGTCAGAGCAGACTTTCTATGAAAGGTTACACACATGGCCCAAAGCAAGCATTTTCTTTATGGTACATGGGGAACATGAGAGATTACTATTAGCACGACAAGGCTCAGAGAAAGGGGAAATTATTTCTAATAATTTAGTATTTCCATTACAGGACAGACTTCATTCCCAGATTAATGTTTAAAAACAAAACCAAAAAAACAACCCTTCAATCCCTGTAATTTGGGGTTTTATACATAGCAAATATAAACAATAAGCAATTATATTGAAGGACACTACTTAACCATATACTTTGTTGTACATTTTTATGCACCTATTTTTGTATACCTTATGCATGTCATTTACTGTTTCAAAGTTTCCTGAAGTTTAAATGGTAATGAAAATTTATTTCTCTCAGTTCCACTTTTTTGTGGTTTCAAGACACTCTGAAAATCGATTTCATGGAGCTGAGGATATAGCCAAGTTGGCAGAGTGCTTGCCTCACATGTATAAGGTCCTGGGTTCAATCCCCAGCACCACAAAAAGAAAAAAAAAATTGATTTCATGTCCAGCTTTAGTTACATGCCATTAGAATTATTTTTTAAAAGACTCACTGGTAGAACATTTACAAATAAAAATAATTTTATATAGTCAAAATAGTCAATAATATAAGTCAGGTTAAAAATACATTATTTAAAGGCTATTTACTCCTTTAAGCCTTGAATCATAGCTAAGTATTTAACAGTACAAACCTCATTAGATAGTGAAAACCTGATCTTTACTAGAGAAAAATTCAAACTGTGAATACTTTGTTGTATTCTTATTTAACAAGTTTTCAAACTATATTAAAAATGAGTTTTAAAGTGGGAGAACAGTAAATGAGGAAAAATTATGTTATTTTAATATTAGTCTAATAGAAAAATAAACTAAGTAAATATGTAATATTCTCTGAATAAATGACACCAGTAATGATAAAATTTAACCTAGATAATAGAAAATTTGATGGTTACTGATAAAGCACCCATTAGCTCAAATCATATTGTCCAATAAGATAATTTATAGAAGTACTTATATATCTAAAACGCTTATATCACCATTTAAATATTATTCATTGCTATTAGAATTGTTAGAATAGATCTTTAATAATTTGCACAAAGATAATCTCTTGTCAACAAACTAGGACCTTGTGTAAGTGTGTGTGTATGTGTGTCTGGGGGGGGGTGTTGGTTCTCAAGACTCTCTCCTTATCGGTCAGAAATTTGATGTAACATACTGATTGTTAAACAAGGAATTTTACTTGTTTAACATCTGACATCTACTAATATACTGTCACAATATACAAATCTAAGAATGAATATTTTCCCCCAAGATGTCATGTTGCTGTACACTACATAAACTAGAATCTGTTACACAACAGCCCTGTTCCAACTACTGCAACTGTGGAGGAGACTTTCTCCTACCAAACTTGAGAATGTTCCTACTCTGAGATACTATAAATTACTATCTAATTAAAGTCTTGATCACAAACAGGTATTTACACACAAAGCAGTTTATATTTAGAATGTGTAATGTCAGTGGGATAATTAACAAGTGTATACAAGAAGAAAGTATTTAAGGGTAATGACAACCAATTCCAGTTTTTAAAGTGAAAACTAAAACAACCCTTTTTATTTTTAACATATTTTCAAAGTTAAGAATAAACCCAGAAATGTTTCCTCAGAATTAGTGTTACCAGAGGCATTCTATTTAGTAACAGCACTAATATCTATTTTAAAAAACATTCTCATTTTCTAAACAACATTTAAGATACCCCTTTAGATACCAAATTAATATAACTACTTTTACATACTCAAATTCTCAGACTAGATTGTCATGCGTTTTCCAACTGTCTGAATGACTTGTGAAGCTAACCAAATCTATCAAAAGAATAAAGAAGGAGAAAGGTTTTAGTTAAGATATTTAGTATGCTATCTTTCTTCTGGTGCAGGCAGAAGGAGACCTTTCCTCAGAGTTATTCGAATATTAAATTTAATATTGGTGGATTTTAGGAATTCATTCGATTTCTTTTGGATTATACTATTTGCTTTCATCTAATTTTAATAATACAAGAATAACCATATATTCTGACTTGCCTGAGATTGTTCTGAAACATGACTATTGGCCCAAAATAACTACTGATAGTACCTCCTTCCCTTTCCATTTGAAAAGTGTCCCATTTTATACACTTACTACCCATTCTTATTAAGAAAAAAAAAAAAAGCCATGCTGAATTCTATAAGCTAAAACTTAAGACTCTAATATACACGGCTTAGAAATAACAGATGTAAAACAAAAGATTAGAACAAAAATTATCACAGAAGAACTAGATAACCTGATGCAGAAGAGTTTATCTTTTTAAATGACAGATTCAACAAGAAAAATTAGAAACGTGCAATTATAATTTTTAGAGCTCATTCCAATTGTATCACCCACCTTTTAATATATGTAATAAATTAACATTTTATACCTCTGACACGTTTTAAAATCTAATAGTGTTTTCATCAAGTTCATAAATTATTTAGCATTTCCACCTTCTTTCTGTATGAAATAATCATCTGGAATTTAGGAAGTAATAACTTCCCACAAAAGGAGGACTATTTGATATCACTATTGCTGTTTTACTGCTTCAGATTAGCAATGAGCAACATTTAGATCAACAGTTTTACAATTCTCTATCTTATTTACTAAGCATCAGAGACTAAACATAATTTCCACAGCAGTATAATTTTTAGATATGCCAATTAGTCCCATTGCAATTTCAGAAAAAAAAAATTAGCTCATAAGTAATCACTCAATAACATCCCTTACTATTTTCAAACTATAAATATCGAATATCTGGATTTTGCAATGACATTCTAAAAATCCATTCTAGTTTCAATAGAAGTAATGAAATTAATGGGCTCTTACAAGGTGGCATCCATAGAGAAGACATGTTTTATGTGTCTTAATTTTTTTTAATAACTCCTCAGCTATATACTATTTACATGTAACACCACTTCTACATGTAAGATTGGGATAATTTTAAACTTTGCACTTCTAGTATAGATTTACATAAACAAAGGTGGGAGAAACAAACTGCCTTAAAAATTATAACTATTTTCATTCTGAGAATCAATAACCATATTTTTCCAAGAAAAGACATTAGGTTACTACCTTTAAAGTTCAAGTTCCATCACTCTAATATATAAACATAGTTGGATATGAAATTTCAAAAAAACCACACATACACACAAGCTCTAGGTAGAGCTGTAATAAACAAATTCCTTTTATAAACAAAATTTTAACTGAAAAGCCACAGTAGATGGAAAAAAGAAAGGATATTACTTGGTAAAATCCAGTGACATCTACAATAGTTTTACAGCACATTTAAGCATTCTAGGGTTTTATATCTTCACCTGCCTTCCATTTTTTAGTTGTTCCTTATAAAATTGTCAATTATGAACACAGGTTTGACCCCAAACCTAGTCCTGAATTTGAGTGCCTATAAGAGCAAAACAGCCCAAATCTCTATCTTAATATCATAATTTAAAAAAAATTTTTGGGGGGGTTTGGAACGTAATGTCCATCTAAATGGGAAAAAAAGCAGCAATATGTAATTATATAATACTTATTATGTGGAAAGTGTTTTTTTTTTTTTT
The DNA here is from genome assembly GCF_047511675.1 of Marmota flaviventris. Taxonomy (NCBI): domain Eukaryota; kingdom Metazoa; phylum Chordata; class Mammalia; order Rodentia; family Sciuridae; genus Marmota; species Marmota flaviventris. The sequence continues at coordinate 18,522,703 of NC_092501.1, forward strand.
TTTGGATGATACCCAGAATGCACTTACTTTGTGAGTTTCCTCAATTAAACTGACTTGGACCAATATTACCAAAAGTTAAGAGTACTACATAAGGGGCACACATTTACAATTCTGCTAGTCTTAAAGGCAGTAAAGCAAAAGAAAATATATCAAATATACACGCACACTTTACATAACTTCCATTGAGCTACCAATGGCTTCTGTGCGATATTCCTCTTTTCCAAAACCATATGCTAACTATCAAGAAAGAAAAGATGAGATTAAAAGTAATGGTACTGAACTGAATTGTTTGAAGCCAGTGCCCCACACGTGGGGAAAAGTGCATTTAGTTCAGCAGCAATACAGCACAGTGTGAAGATATTGTGCTTAGACAGATATTTTAGAACTGAAAGATGTACAAGGCAAGTCAAGATATAAAACCATAGTACACTGTTAAATAACCTTGAAACGTACATATATTGCAGTTTTCAAAGAAAGACATTCATTTCATTGTACAAGGATAGGGAGAAATCCTTAAAGTTACCTATTGTAGTTTATGATATAATAAATACATATCTATATAGCATTGTATATACATATATAGAATGTGTTTATGTGTAATTTATTTATTTGCCAATTTTTTCTGTTTTTGTGGATCTGCGACTTTTAGGAATGAAAAAAAAAAAAATCCAAAAACAAAACTCCTTTTCACTACAAATATCTGTTCCCCTAAACTTCAGAAAACATATTTATAACAGGAAAGGTCTCAAGATCCTCCCCTTACTCAAAGACTCATTTCAGATATTTTGCTTCACAAACTCATAAAGGAATCAAAATTAAAGGAATTATAGATCTTTGTATAATTTCACTTTGCCAGTTGTTTCAACGAGCAAATATCTTTTAATATTTATACTAACTGATGCAAATTCTTTAACAGAGAATAAAACTCTATTTGACTGATTATAACAGAGCAAATCAAAACAACAACAACAAAAATCCAGTGATTTACTCTGACTGTAAACAATATATAAAAATTTAAATCTCAAATTTCAAAATAAGTTAAAGAAAAATTCTACCTTCAGGGCCTATTTCACTATAAAGATCTCATAATTGGTAATGGGAAAATGTATACGAAAAGTTGCAACAAAATCGTTTGCCCATTATTTTTCCTAAGATAAACATATCTAACTATACTACTCCTGTCCCTTAAATTTAACAACTTCATAATTTGTTGGCAAATTTTTAAGCAAACTGGCATATCAGATTACAAACAGAAAAACATCAATTTCAGCAAAGAAAACTTATAAGCCTTTTGTACAGAATTTTAAAAAATCTAAATGGCTATAATTCCTCTATTAGCAGAAACACATAATGCAGTCTTTATAAATCTGCCATATATATCAATATCTACATAAATAGATACAGATATAGATATGAAACATTAATGGCAGTCTATTTTGAACAGTGTGTGGGACCAGCAGATTTGTATCAGACCATGGCACGATATGGACCCTGCATTTTTAAGAACTGAATGATGAAAGAAGGTCCCCCAGCAACAATCTGAGGTGGAAGGTGACTGAGTGGACAGTTCTCAATACTCATGATTGAAAGCTTGCTGCAGAGAGCCAGCTCAAAGGGAAGGCTATGTAGGTTAGGGTTGTCATTCAAATACAGTTCTTCTAGGTTTTCCAGTGTACCTGTTAAAAATAAATAAATAAGTCACTTAAACAAAACTAGTTACTATTAAAAAAGTTCAAGTAGGAACATCCTAGGCATTATATATAAGATATATTTCCTACTCTTCTCTCGGTTTTAAAACTCTTAGAACCATGGATCTCAAACTTCATTGCATATTAAAATCAGCTGGGGAGATTTTTTTTTTTTTTAAACCCTGATGACCAGGTCACACTCCATTATCAATGTAATCTGAACCTCCTCTTTTACAGTTGGTTTTTAAACTTAGTTTTTTGAAAATGCTCTAACTTCAGAGAATCTCTTTGGGACAGCGTGTGTGTGTGTGTGTGTGTGTGTGTGTGTGTGTGTGTGTGTATTAAACTATAGAAAAGAGATTATTATATATTCAGTGTCTATGTAATCACAATTCTGTTATAGACAATGTTATAATTGCTCATAATACATTGAGAAATTATTCATTTCTCATAAAACATTTTAGTTTTTGTTACTTTATAGAAATCTTTCATGAAAAAAGTTACTGCATATTTGACAATAAACCAAAATAAATTCATGCAGTCTTTCAAAAAATTTTCTTAAGACTATCTTAAGATGGTCATACTTTGAAGGCAAACTTCTTAACCAATTTAATGAGGCCAGCTGAGTAAAAATAAAAATTTAAGTAGAAAGTTGCTTCATGTGTTTTCAATTTTAAACATCAAAATATGGATTCATAGTAACTATTTATTAGAAAAGCAGTAAAAATAACAGCTAGCAGGTAATGAATTTCTTTTACACATAAAATATTACTCCTCTTTAGAACAACCCTATATGAAATAACTATTATGCTTATTTTACAGGTAAGAAGATTGAGGATTTGAGTTTGTGTAGATTATCCAAAGTCACAAAACTAGGAAGTGCCAGAGTCAGATTTTAAATTGCCTATCATCTCCAAAACCATTCTTAACTACTAATCTATAATGCTTCTGGGGCAATATACTTTTGAAGGCAGAATAATATACATAGAATTATTAAGAACTCAGTTATTTACTAGATGACCTTAATTAGCTCTGTGTAAAACAGTATTAACAACTTGCACTATAAAAAATTCAAAGTGGTCATGATAATTATATGAAATAGTGGATATAAAAAGACTTGGCAAAATTCTAAAATATACCCAAAATATTGATATGAATCAAATATTAATATTAATCCTAAAGCTCCATAAAGAAAAGTTCTTTTGCTACAAGAATTACTAATTTGATTCAAGTCTATGTGATTTTTTTTTCAAATTTAGAAAACACAAAATAATTCTGCTAAACTGAGATGACATAAACCCATTGGAAATAGAGATGTACTAAAACATTTTCAAATGTAGTATTAATTCTAACACCCCCTAAGGAAACAAACAACATCAAACAACCCACTAACACTAACCATTGGTACTCCACAAAAACACTCACAAGCCTAATATAACCTCAGCTTACAAAAACAAATTTATCTGAAATATGGTTTGAAAGTACAACAACAAATTACTAGTAGAGTTAATAATCCATAGGGTTCTTACCAATTTCCTCAGGAAGATGAGTAAGTAGGTTCTCTCCAAGGCCTAGATGTGTAAGATTGGTAAGGTGACCAATGCCTCTGGGAAGAGTGGTCAATTGGTTGTTTGTCAAGACTAATTTCTAAAAAATTAGACAATAAAAATAGTTATATACACATTTTCTACAACCAATATAAATTTAAAATAATACCTCTACAAAAGAATAAAATAGGGAAATTAAATCAGGTGAGTAAATTAAATTATAGGATTCTCTTTCAAAAAATATCATTTGTTAGGACAAATGCAGATTACACGAATTTAAAACTCAGCCCTAATCCTGTAACAGAACTATCTATCTGGTCTAAGAATTAGAAAATGGCAAAGAATTAGAAAAATGAATTCCAAAAAACTATAATCATACAACTACAAGGCCACTAGCATGATTTACCTGTAAATCTTTAAGATAAGCAATTTCATTTGGCAAGGATTCTAATTTGTTCTCCTCTAGATCCAACTCTCTTAACTTCCTAAGGTTTCCAAGACCATGGGGAAGCTTCTTCAGAAGATTGTTTGATAATATTAGAACCTACAGAGAAATAATTGACAGTTTGACAACACATGAAATGGAATTTTATATACATGCATATATATTTTTTTTTACCATTGTGTGGCTTAAAATTTATAAGAAATGCTAATTTTCTAAACAGTGAATATTAAAGGTAGGTAACATTTGATTAAATAACATTTAATTTAGTATCCTAAAAATTTTTAAAGCCCACTAGTTATTGGAAATTTTTTAAATGTCAAATTCAAAGTGAAAAAGAAATGTCATTATAACTAAATTACAAAAATAAAAAATAGTTACAAATGTCTTAACAAACCATCTGTTGCAAACAATCACTTAAGAAGGTAGCAACTGACTTACAATCAACCTACTGCAGTTATTATTCATGGTATTTACTACATTTCAAGGCATTCTAAAAGGTAATAAAGGGGGGAGGGGGAGGCTGAGGAAGATGGTCCTTGTTTTCAAAGAAATTATAAACTACTAGAGGAGTAGGAGACATAATGAAAATTGGAGGTGGGGGGATGGAACAAAACACTAAGAAGAAAGACTTTCAAAAGATTCTAGCTAATTTTTTACATCCTCTTATTTCACCCATGCTTTCAACCACACAACACTGTTTCACCTTACTAAATTAAACAGGAATTTTAAAAAACATGATACAGGAAAAAATTTAAAACAGTGTAAGTACTATTAGTAAGCTTTACTAATGAAAACTTTAGGGACTTAGAGGCAGAAGCAATCATCCTCGACTGAGGAGGTGACAATGAGATGGACTTTAACCATAGGAAAGAATTTTAAAAGAAAAAAGAGGATGAGGAGGGAATTTGAGATGCTAGAAACAACTGGACTAAACATAGACAGGAAAATTTCTAACAAATAGCAGGTGAGTGATTTAGGATGGAAATTAGGCCAGAATCATAGATGAAAAGGTTCTAAATGCCTATCTGAAGTATCTATAATTATTTTGGTTAACAACAGTACAGTTTTTATTCAGTAGTATTGAACTTAACTAATTAATCCAATGCCTCGTCATCCTAACAGAGTCATGTGTTTAAGAAAGTTCTTATTATGATCATTTTTAATTATGATCTTCACTGAAAGAGAAATTGTTTAACTTGAAACTATCTAAGTGAGGTAATTGTGGAAGAGACCAAGAAGTTTTAAATGCTCATTAGTACTCACTCACCTCAAGAGAAACAAGTCCAGATACATCCTCGGGGATCTTTGTGAGCTGATTAGTGGCTAAATTCAATTCTACCATGCTGGTCCAAGTTCCAAAGTCCAAAGGAAGTGATGTTAACTGATTGTCCTGACAAAGACAAAAAGCACCATTCTATATGGAACCATTAAAACAAAGCTCCATATGTACCTTCTTTTGGGAAAGAAGAAAATTCTTAAACAGAAGCCTTATTCTCCTTTTTGATATCAGGGAGGAAAAAAAAAAAAGGCAGTAACAAAAGCAACAAGCTTCCAAGATTTTTGTACAGTAAGTAGGCTTTTGCTTTGAGTTTAAAGAGGAAGTTTGCTTCTTATGTGAATATTAGTAATAGAAATACAAAAATACTATACAGAGAAACCACTGGAGATTTCAAAAACAATAGTGATAAATTTGATGTTTTCTTTATTTCACAATAATGTACAGAAACCACTCAAAAAAAAAAAAAAACAGTGAATGTTCAAATTAAGATATGAGCACAATGAAAGAAGATACATATTACGGTCCAAAAGGAAACCCAGATGAGCTCAGGAATTGAAGAGATGCTGAACAGTAAAGCAGAAGAGAAAGATAGGATACATTCATCACTAAATAATAAAAACATGATTTTTCCCTGCTTGCACTTTATTTTTTTTTTTAAATCAGGGATTGAATCCAGGGACACTTAACCGCTGAGACACATCCCCAACCCCTTTTTGTATTCTATTTAGAGACAGGGTCTCACTGAATTGCGTAGGGCCTCACTAAGTTGCTATGGTTGGCTTTCAACTTGCAATCCTCCCATCTCAGCCTCTCAAGCTGCTGGAATTACAGGCGTGTAACCCATACCTGGCACATATTCACTTTTAAGATCCCTTTCATCAATAACAACTCTAAATAAACTATTACACTGGTAACGGGAGAGGGTGATAACACCTTTGTCCCAGTTGGGTATCAATATGCCAATATGTTAAGCTCTTGGTCATGAAATTATTTTACGTTCTTTTGTTAGTATATATTTAAAAACTGTTCTGCAATACTCATGGATTACTTGTCTCATTTTATACAGAATCATCAATATGAAGAATCCCAATTAGTGAACATATATTTGAAAATTAAGTTTTTGTTTTGTAACATTGAAATTTATTAAAAATATTTAACATTACCCATCTTTGCCCAGACTACCAAAAGGTACAATGTGACAAAGTATTTTCCTTAAAAAGGATTTACTCTGGGAAAGTAAATCTTATATGAGAAAGAAAACATCAAGCTTCATTTTGATTTCTTCAAGAGAAAGCTGTGTTAAACATTTATAAAGTTTGAATAACAAGGCAAAGTGCTGTACAAAGATTTTTTTTAAATTGTTAATGAACCTTTATTTTGTTTATTAATTTATTTATGTGGGATGCTGAGAATCAAACCCAGTGCTTCACACATGCCAGGCAAGCGCTCTCTCTACCACTGAGCCACAATCCCAGCCCCTATATAAAGTTTTATTATTTTACTGAAAACAGGAAGCCTTTCCAAGCTAACATATTGTAATAATGTCAAATTCATAAAAATGTACAATCAAATGCAAAAACTAGTGAATATCTAGACCACTATGTTCTAAAACTATTACTATAAAATGCACACGCAAAATTAATGGTGTTTACCACCATATTACTATTACTGCATATAGTAATTATGTAGCCATATTAAAATTTTTTATTGAGGTAAGATTTTTAATTTACACTGCTTCAGTCATTATATACTTTCAAAGAATTATCATAAAAGATACATACTATATTTATGACCAAGTATAGACAGAATCAAGAAATTGTAAATTTAAATTATAAAGAACAATAATTATGCTGAATGGTTCATCAAGGACAAAAAGATGTAGCATGATATGATATAAAAAACTCTCTACCTAAAATTGGAAAATCTAGGTTCCTGAATTCCTGCCTCAGCCATGAATTAGTTATGTGGCCAAATATGCTGTCTTCTCTGTGTGCAAAGTTTATGACAAATTAAATTATTGGACTAGATAAATCACCATTTCTTGACCTCTTTCACAATAAATTATTACTCATGTGAGATCCATTCACTGTAGAGTATATAGATAAGCAAAAATAAACTACAGATCACCCATAAATAATTCTGATATCCAAAGAGATTTTAGATATATTAAATATCTAAGTATTCAATATGTAATTAAGCATATCAAAAACAGCTTTAAAAACTATAGAAAGAATTTTTTACATGCCATAACTTCCTAATGCTTAATAAACTAATAATATTGTAACTAGTATTTAATATTCTTCTATATAAGAGTATCAGCTCCACAGTATTCCACTTTAAAAAAATTAAATCCATAATAGTAGGAATAAGTTGGTGCCTTTAAAAATGTTCTGCAATAAACATACCTACAACCATGTTCATTATTATTTCTTGAGGACTAATTCCTAAGGGTATACACAATTGTGAGACTGTTTTATCTGATTTAAAAACTGCCCCAAAATATCCTTTGTTATTTTGTTATAAGGTGAAAGGACACATTATCCATACCAACAGAGAAAATAGAAATATCAAATGCATTTGTAACACCTCCTCTCCTCTGATACAAACAGCTTACCTTCATATTCAGCTTACTTAATACTTTTGCTCTAGAGAAAATTCCAAATGGGATTTTATTGATTCGATTGTGTTCCATGTTGAGGGAATAGATGGTAGAAAACTGAGATGGACCACCCACTGGATACAATTGGAAGCAATTTCTAGCTAAGGTCAAGCTATTCAGTTTCACAAGACTGGATAAAAGACTCTGTAAAAAACAAAATAAGCATAAATACTTAGAACTGAAACAAACTTAATTTGAATAGCACAGCAAATTCCAAACACAAATACTTCAAAGGGCCTTGGAGGTAAGGACCCACAGAGACCAGTTAGGCTGGTTCTAAGACACTTCAGTCACTACTGAGTTCTAACATGCTGTCGCCTTGCCTTGTAGAAATGTGTAGAAAAAGCACCCCCCCCCCCGCTTTATTGTTTGGATTCAGTTTATTTAAAACACTCTATGACATAAAGAATGCATCTGTGAGTGAGAAGTACCAAGGGTGGCTAGTCTGAGACTGCTTAGAAGTTTTAGTTTAAAATAGACAGTTATGGTTTGAGTTCTGGCTCTGCCACTGAATGTAACCAATCCTATCTAGGTTTTAGTTATATACCTCTCTCTAAATTAGTATTAAGATTAACATAATTCCTGGCACAGAGTAAATCGTTATTCAATAATTTAATGGTTCTTTTAAGGAATACTATTTTCAGAAGATGATTATACTTCTTGATATTATTCAACACATTCCTTTTTTATATGGTAAATTTGAGGGGAATACAAGTATTAAACAAGTACTTACCATATAACCTCATCTCTCCCTAGTTTAGTTTCCCACTACATAAAAAGAGTGCTAAGTGTATAAATATAAAAGAATCTCTGCCATTAAGAACATTAAACTTTTTAGAAGGAATTAGAAAATAATGCACAACTGGTATATCATCAATAACAAATTATACAGAACAGGTTCTCATTATTTAGGCTGGATCAAGGAAGAGCAGCATTAGTATCCCCTGACTGTTAGAAATGGAACTCTGAGCCCACTCCCACAGAATTAATATGCATTATAACAAAATTCTATGCTGACTTGTATGCTAATATTTAGGAAACATTGGTATTGGTTATTCAAATAGTTTTGAATTCTGGCCTTATCTTTTAATAGCTTGTGGCTTGGAGCAAACTAATTTTTTTTCTTCTTTTCTCCATTTTTCAGTAGTGGGGAATACCAGGGGTGCTTCACCTCTGGGCTATATCCTTGGCCCTTTTTTAAAAAAATTGAGACAGGGTTTCACTAAGTTGCCCAGGCTGGTCTTGAACTTGTGACCCTACCTCAGAATCCTCTTATCAAAAATAAAAAGAGGTGTCTAATACTTCCATGCCTGAGGCATGTGATAGTGCTTTAAAAAAAAAAAAAAAAAACCAGGGGGAAAAAACAAGATTGATAAGTATCAGGGATTAGGTGGAAGGAGGGAACAAATAGGCAGCATATAGATGACATTTAGGCAGTGAATCTCCTTAATATTATAATGGTGGATATGTTATAAATTTGTTTCAATGAATGTAATCTACAATGCCACGAGTGTACTCTAATGTAAGCTATGAACTTCGTGACTATAATATGTCCAGATAGATTCATAAACTGTGATTTTAACAAAGGTATGAAGCCTGGTGGGTGACGTTTATAATGGGGAATGCTATGCATATGTGGGGACAGGGAAGATATGAAAGACCACTAGTTTTTCAAACGTAAAACTGCTTTTTTAAAAAAATTTTGACTTAAACAGAAAAATATGGATGGAAATGGAGAACATCATGCTAAGTGAAAAATATGCCAGTCTCAGAAAATTAAGAGTCTAATGTTCTCTTTCATATGTGGAAGCTACAGGAAAATAAGGAAAGGAAGGAAGGGAAGATTAGTTATCAAAAAGATATAGAAAAGATCAGCAGAGTAGAAGGTGAACCAGAGGGAGAAAGGTGGGAAGGGAAGGGAGGAAATGCAAACGAATTTTTTAAAAAAATCATGCTATATGCATATATATAAACATAACACAGGGATTTGCAACTTTATAAATAAGTAGAAAGAATCAATCAAAAATAAATAAGTAGATGAGCAAAAGGAAGATCACTAGCTTACAAGAAGGAGAATAGGAGAGGGAGGATGGGAAGGAAAAAAGGGGGGAACCTGAACTAAAATCAAGTTCCATGCATGTATGATTTTGTCAAAATTAACCCAACTACTACATATAACAATAATGCTCTAACAACAACAACAACAAACCCAAAATATTTAAATAAACACACACACACACACACATATATTTGAACTAGAACAGGTATTCTAACAGGTACCTAATAATTATTAGCTTCCCTTAACTGACAATAAAACTGGGAGATACACACACACACACACACTTAAATTTTCCACTTTTTGAATTTCTACGTACACCCAGTCTTTATACTTAGGCATATTCATATGTTAAAAGCAGTGACTCTTACTTAAGCTCGCAAATCACACCCAAAGAGAATCTCAACAAGAACTAGTAAATGTGCTAATTGCTTACCCTGTTATGGATACAGGTCATTGATTAGAAAAGAGGGATGACATTAAACAACAGAACCTCCCTTATTTTGATCTCTCTAAATTATTACTATCACAGAAAGACAAAAATCCAGATATTCTGGTTCTCAGGGCTGTATCTGATATCTGTGGATTTTTTCCTTATCCCAGTTAACCTGCTAACAACAGAAGTACTCTTTTGTCACAGGTAAGATACTGTCATAACAGTCTTAATGAACTAATACAGCCTAGAAATTGCAATTGTGGGAAACTCATTTCCTCACTACCCACCAGTACTAGAGATTGAACTCAGGGACATTCTGACCACAGAACTACATCCTCAGCCCTTTTTATTTTTTTATTTTGACATAAGATATTATTCAATTCCCCATGCTGTCCTCAAACAATCTTCCTGTCTCAGTTTCTATAGTAGTTAGGATTATAAGCAAACACCACTTTGCCTGGTAGAAACTCATCTTTAAACCCTGGCGAAGCTGTTTTATGAAAATGCAGATACCCAAATTAAAACTCACTCTCACACACACACACACACACACACACTCTCTCTCTCTCTCTCTCTCTCTCTCTCTCTCTCTCTCTCTCCATTCCTTTAAGAAAGAAAGTGAATTTATATAAATTAGTTGATATAAAGTCTACTGCCTTCATCTGCCCAAATGTTTCTTCATATTTTAAGCTTAAATATGAAACACACAGAGAAAAATGAGCAAGTCAAAACACTGTAGGGCCACTTATATAAGACATTTTTAATTGAGAGAGGGAAAGACTTCTCAAAAGCTCTATCAATCCTTGAGTCCACAATTCCATTTGTTAAACTATTGTTGTTTATTCCTTGAATAAACATAAGCAAATATTTGAGTGAGATTCTGTTTCATTGTTGAGAAAGACAATTTAAAAGAGTGTTGTATCTTACCCAATCAATACCAAGGCAAAATAAATGAAATTTTAAAAAAATAAACAACATAACCCAAGTTAAAAGTAATGTTTTAAAAAATGACAGATTTTGGTGACTGTCACATACCAAAGACTTCAATATTACTGCATCATTAGGGTAATAATTTAGGTCACATGAGAGGTGCAACTAATATTAATTTTAATAATAAGTCGTATGTTCTATCAAGATCATTCTTGCCATTTATCATCTTGCTACAGTACCTTTTTATAAGGAACTGGGAAGGGTAGATGAGTTTTAAAACTAGCCATACAGTTTTTTTTTTTTAAATAATTTTTACTGTTAATGGCCAAAATGATATGAGAAAGATTTTCATAGTGCTACAGGGGTCTACAGCACACTAATTTTCCTTCTGACTTTTGCCTTCTCCATATTTAAAAAATTGTTTCCCTATATCCTTTCTTTACTCTTTGGAATTTTTATCTTAGTGGTAGCTATACAGCATACTTGTTATTTAAACAATCTCAGTCATCAAATTATTTACCCAGCTATTCAGAATTTCCCTGAGTTCTCTTGAAGACTTATTTTAATCAAGTCATGTTTTCTAATCCAATTCTTACCTCTGGTAAAGTAGAAATGTTATTGTTCTCTAAATTTAATTCTTCAAGTGCACTGCATTTTGCTAGTGATCTGGGTATTGCTGACAGTCTATTGTATCTCAAACCAAGACGATTTAAACTGGACAGGTTTCCTGTAAATAGAAAAGGAATTTATTTTGTAGAAAATATAATAAACCTCTTTACTGTCACAGGCTAGTGATTGGATTACAATATTTTTATCTTCTAGAACTAGGGAACTTGTATTAGAGAAATAATGAAATATGCAGCTATAATTTTTAAGTAACCTATTAGAAAGTATTGGCACCCTTTAATAATCTAATCTTCAGATTGAATTTATAACAAGTAGTTACAGAGGTTGACCATCTTTAATGTGAAAATCTGAAATGATACAGAATCAGAAACTTTCTGAGCACCATACACAAATACATCTATATTAAAGAAATCTAAGCAAATCCTGCTTGAGCAAATATTAGCCACTAATGAATAAATATTAAAGTGTTTTCTTTTCCAGGCATTTTCTAGTTTTACTCTCAAGACAAGAACACACATTAGCTACTTAAATGAATATGACGACATCGACTATCATAAGAGATTCAAATCCAATTAAACTTACCAAATAACATACATTTTAAAAAATGTTTTTTTGATACAAACGTTGCTATGACATTCTTACACAGGCCAGGTTAAAATGCCAGATGTTGCATTTACTTTTAAATTTTCTTTTCCAGTGTTAGAAAATATAGAAATGATGTCTGGTCTGTATGTCACACTTAAATTTTTAGTGACAAATATTTTGTGAGCTTTCAATTTTCAGAACCTTCTACTGTCTGTCCATTTCTTTCTTTTTGGATCATTTTTCAAAAAGTTGTTAAATTTTCTTTTTTGATGCTTATATTGCTTATATAAATTGATAGCATAAATTAAGCACTTAAGAGGACAATCATTAAGCCTCATAACCCTCATCTACTTTTCATCTCTTTCCCTCTTGCTGATTAAAGTTATATGAAAATGATTAATTGGTGTTTTACTCTCTACATTTTCTAAGCATTAGTCATTAACAATAATTAAAAAAAACCTCTCATGAGTCTATACTATAAGTCAACTATAATGTAGAAAAACTCAGCAATCATTTCAATTCTTCCAAGTATAACTATAGTTAGGCTCACTGACACTTTCCTTCAACAGTGTTAGGAAACTGGGCCAAAAGTATGCTGGTTCCTATTAAATAAGATTCCAACATCCATAAAATAGAATAAAAAAGCAACAATAAAACTACCACTTAGAAAAGATTATTTTGTCTTTAAAGTATTTTTTAAATTAACTAAGGAAATTCACTAGCATCTTTCTGGTCACTCTGGTACACTGTATTCATTTTGAAGGAAGAACGGGAATGAAAGGTTTGGGTGACTTTCCAAAGCTCCAGAGAATTTAGAGGTTAGTAATACAGACAAAAATATTTACTACTGCTTTTACTGCATTATGACACTGAACACAGTAAAAGTTGGATTGACAAAAAGTAAAATAACCTATGACTTAATATGTTAAATTGTGTGTATATTAGCAAAAGTGGGAACAATCTAAATGTTCAACAGAAAAAGAATACTTAAATTGGAGGCATCACAATAGAAAAACCAAAGTGTTATATTACTTATGTGACAATGGGGAAGTTGTTAACATTTCTGAATCTGTTTTCTCATCCACAAAGTAGAGATAATGCTGAATCCCTGAAAGGACTGCTCTAAGGTCACACACAATTGGGATAAGATACTTAGTACCATGACTGACATGACAGATATTAAATGCAAATCATTATTTTATGGTATGTCTATATGATTCTGCGATAATCTATTAAAATTTTATTACAAAGAATCTAAAGATGTGAAAGACTTCCAAGTTAGTAAGTGGGAAAAAAAGTAATAAAATTGTGCATTTTTATGATCTCAATAATGTAAAAAACATGCATGCAAAAAAGGGAAAAAGTGCATCAAAACTAACAATGTAGAACACTAAGACACAATGGCAGAACTGTGAAAGAACAGGTTTTTTTCTCTCAACTGGTCTACATTTTCCCGAATGTTCTAAGTGTTTCATAATTTAAAAGCATTTGGATAAAGAACAAATCTGTAATTCTAAATTCGTTTTAAGTTAAAAAAAATGTACTCCATGTTTGTATAAAAATATCAAAACATACTGTCATGTATAACTAAAAAAATACATTGTGATCTGTCTACCATCAAGTCTTTATTTATGGATAAATATTTGACATTAAGGAGATAATACTACTGTTGCCAATTTGCAGTATATACTCTTTTTGTGACATTTTAGACTACATTCTATATTGACATACATAAAAGTCCATATATAGATACACACACAGCATACATTTATACTTAAAAAATGCCATTTAAAAGACTGGAAATGTTCTGAAAATGTAGATGTAAAAATCTGTAAACACCAAAAGCTCAGAAATATGCTGCAGTCTTTTCCTTTAAGAATGTCACTCAATAAGGCATTTAAAAGGCAGCATTCACATGCTGAATCGCATGACAATAAGAAAACCTGAAAAAAAAAGTCTTAAAGTCAGATAATTCTCTAAATAGTCCCATATATTGGTTCAAATATTTAAAAGTGATGTCTACTTTGTGGTATCTTAAAAATCAAGGGTTGATTTACAAATAGCTAGTAGTTTTTATAGTTCAAAATGTCCTCTTCTCCCATAAAGACTATTTAATTCTAGCCTCTAACATAAAGGCTACTTGATTCTAGCCTTTAATCTTAGCTCAGGCCAGTTACAACATTGGTAAAGCATTCATAAGTTATCAGATAAGCTTCATTATAGAGTGACCCTATAATACTATCAAACTCATAATTTAGGTTAATTTTGTTCACATATTTCTGAAGTCTACAGGGGATTGTTATGTCTTATGTTTCAATTTGTTTACAAGATGCAATTCTCACAACAAAACATTTCAAATCAAATTATTATAGTTATTTCACTATTAATTGTGCCTTCTAAGTTGATCTATTTTTCAGCTGGAAATTTGATAACTTATCAATGTAAAGACCACAAGGGAAAATGACTATGAACAGTATACACCATCTGCATACTAAAAAACAAAATAAAAACATTCAGAAATTTTATTCTAGAAATCTCCAAGACACAGTTTCCTGATACTTAACTTCCACAAATTTATATTCCCGGACTTAACTCTACCCACCTCTCAAGAGGCTGCAGTGGTGCATGTATAACACTGTGCTCCTAGTATCCAAGGGTTGTACCAATTATAAATGTTATTTTTATTTCTTTTTAGACCCTTTTGAGTTCTCTACTGTCAGAACCCTAGAGCAGAGTTAGGCATATAACACACATTTGATTATTTTTAATAAACTTCTAGTAACATTAATTTTGAAGCTTGTACTGTGATATATGTTTAGCAAAGAAAAATTTATCCCCTTAGTTGAAAATGTTTTAAAATGTGTTTCATCCCCTTCAAGTCAATCAAATTCTGTGTTCAAAACACATTAACTCATATCTGTCCTGGTTTTAATTCCTTCATCATCTAAAAACAAAATCATTATAATACAGGGCCTTGAAGGGTAGTTTTTAACTTTACCCTATGCCATAATGATTGGGATAAATCATTCAAATGAGGGGGAAAAAACTAAAAAACAACCTATTTTCCTAATATACCATGTGTAAGCACTCTTTGCTAGCTTTTAAGGCTCCCCATGATATAATCTAACCCTATCAATCCGGATACTGCTTAAATGTTGTATATAAGCACAGCGCCAAACACAAGACATAGTCTATTCTCTCAAGCTTATGTGCAGTGACATATTTTCACAAATAACTATTATAACTGGAATATGATAGTGCCCTAACAGAAATACAAAAAAAGTGCTTATGGATTTTTACAGAAGATAGAGAAAATTTCCAGCAGCAAAAAGCAAAGTTCATTTTATAACAGCAAATTTCTCAGCAAAAACTCTAAAGGCGAGAAGGACATGAAATGATAAATTTGAAGCTCTGAAAATAATTGCCAATTGAGATGACTATAACCAGTAAACTTACCTTTCCAAAGTAAAGAATAAATAAAGACCTTCAAGGCTAAGCATAAATTAGAGGAATTAATGACCACTAAACCAGATTTACAAAACATACTTAAAAGAAATCCTAAGAAACAATACACACAAAATCACAAGAGCAAGGAAAAGAATAAATCTCATCAGAAAAATAAAGAAATGAGAATTAAGAATCAAACATGAGGGCCCAGATCCACCCACATGGGCCTCTGCAGAGCCCAGGCACACAGCAGGCCTGGTTCACCCCTTTGCTGGTTGGACAGACACCTCCAGAGCCTAGCCTTTGGCGCAGGACCGCCCCTTCTGACCAGCAGACTACAGCCTGAAGGTCAAGCCCAGCGGCCTAGATCCACCCACTCCAACTTACGCAGGACCCAGACCCAGGATGCAGTAGCATTCATTGAGGGACAGCAGCAGGGTCTGGAAGCCCAACATCAAGGTGAGGTACAGACAATATGCACAGGTACTACAAGAATATAGGGAAGAAACTGTAATATCTCAGATCCACACTGCAAGAAAGGAAGACACATTCACAACATGAAAAAACAAGGGAGGAAAGTGCACCAAACAAACCAGGAACACTATAATAACAGAACCCATGGACACAGAAGTCGATGAAATGTCAGAGAAGGAGTTCAGAAGGTTCATAATTAAAATGATCTGTGAATTAAAGAATGACATAAATGAGCAAATACAGGCAAAAATTGATCACTCCAACAATGAGATAAGAGAGCAAATATAGGTAGCAAAAGATTACTTCGAGAGAGACCCTGAAAAAAAAAAAACAGTCAGAAATCCTTGAAATGAAGGATCCAACAATAAATCAAATAAAAAACTCAATAGAAAGCATAGCCAACAGACTAGATCACTTGGAAGAAAGAACGTCAGATAATGAAGACAAAGTATACAATCTGGAAAATGAAGTTGATCACACAGTGAAGAAACATGAACAGAACATCCAAGAATTATGGGACAGCATCAAAAGACCAAATATAAGAGTCATTGGGATAGAGGAAGGCACAGAGTTTCAAACCAAAGGAATGCACAATCTCTTCAATGAGATAATATCAGAGAATTTCCCAAGCATGAAGAACGAATTGGAAAAGCAAATATAAGAGGCTTACAGGACACCAAATGTACAAAATTACAACAGATCTACACCAAGGCACATCATAATGAAAACACCTAGCATACAGAATAAGAATAGAATCTTAAAAGCTGAAAGAGAGAGGAATCAGATCACATATAGGGGGAGACCAATTCGTATCTCAGCAGATTTTTCAACCTAGACCCTCAAAGTTAGGAGATTGTGGAATAACATATACCACACTCTGAAAGAAAATGAATGCAAACCAAGAATCTTATATCCAGCAAAACTAAGCTTTAGATTTGATGATGAAATAAAAACCTTTAAAAGAATTTACCATGAGAAAGCCCACACTACAGAACATCCTCAGCAAGATATTCCAAGAAGAGGAAATGAAAAACAATGATGAAAATCAGTACAGGGATTACACTAAAGGAAAATCTAATCAGAGGACAAACCAAGTCACATTAAATACCAAAAATAAACAAAAATGGCTGGGAATACAAATCATGTCTCAATAATAACCCTGAATGTTAATAGCCTAAACTGACGAATCAAAAGACAGACTAGCAGATTGGATTAAAAAAAAAAAAAAAAAAAAAAAACCCAACAATATGCTACCTCCAAGAGACTCATCTCATAGAAAGACATGCACAGACTGAAGGTGAAGGGTTGGAAAAAAATCATACCACTCACATGGACCATGGAAGCAAGCAGGGGTTTCCATCCTCATATCAAATAAAGTAGACTTCAAAGTAAAATCAATCAAAATGGATAAAGGAGGACACTACATACTACTCCAGGGAACCATACACCAACAAGACTTAACAATTATAAATATATATGCCCCAAACAACAAAGCAGCTATGTTCAAACAAATTCTTCTCAAGTTCAAGAGTCAAATAGACTACAATACAATAATTTTGGGTGACTTTAACACACCTCTTTCATCACTAGATAGATCTTCCAAACAAAAGCTGAACAAAGAAACTATATAACTCAATAATACAATCAATAACTTAGATTTAACTGACATATATAGAAAATTCCATCCTTCAACGAGAGAATATACTTTCTTCTCAGCAGCACATGGATCCTTCTCTAAAATAGACCATATACTATGTCACAAAGCATCTCTTAGCAAATATAAAAAAGTAGAGATACTATCCTGCATTCTATCAAATCATAATGGAATGAAATTAGAAATCAATGATAAAATAGGAAACAAAATACACTCCAACACCTGGAGACTAAATAATATGCTACTGAATAAACAATGGGTTACAGAAAACATCAAGGAGGAGATTAAAAAAAATTAGAGGTGAATGAGAACACAGATACAACATATCAAAATCTCTGGGACACTATGAAAGCAGTTCTCAGAGGAAAGTTCATTACATGGAGTTAATTCCTTAAAAGAAAAAGTAATCAACAAATAAATGACTTAACACTACATCTCAAAGCCCTAGAAAAAGAACAAATCCATACCAAAAGCAGCAAAAAGACAGAAAGTATTAAAATCAGAGATGAAATTATGAAATCGAAACAAAAAACACAATTGAAAAACTTGACAGAAAAGTTGATTCTTTGAAATAAAATTGACAGACCCTTAGCCATGCTAACGAAGAGAACAAGAGAAAAATCACTAACATACGTGATGAAAAAGGAAATATCACAACAGACACTACAGAAATACAGAAGATAATTAGAAATTATTTTGAAAACCTGTACTCCAATAAAATAGAAAATATCGAAGGCATAGACAAATTTCTAGAGTCATATAATTTGGCCAAATTGAATCAGAATGATATACACAATTTAAACAGATCAATTTCAAGTGACAAAATAACAGACACCATCAAAAGTCTACCAACCAAGAAAAGCCCAGGACCGGACGGATACACAGCCGAGTTCTATAAGACCTTTAAAGAAGAACTAATACCAATACTCTCCAATTTATTTCAAAAAACAGAAAAAGAGGCAGCACTTCCAAACTCATTTTATGACGCCAATATCACTCTGATTCCAAAACCAGGCAGAGATATATAATCTCAACATCATAAAGACTATCTATGCTAAACCCCAGGCCAATATCATTCTACATGGAAAAAAAATTGAAGGCATTCCCTCTAAAAGCTGGAGTAAGACAGGGATGCCCTCTTTTACCATTTCTATTTAATAATGATTCTTGAAACACTGGTGAGAGCAATTAGACGAAAGAAATTAAAGGGTTACACACAGGAAAAGAATAACTCAAATTGGCACTATTTGCTGACGATATGATTCTATAAGACCCTAAAAGATCCACCAGAAAACTTCTAGAACTAATAAATGAATTCAGCAAAGTAGCAGGATATAAAATCAACACCCATAAATCAAAGGCATTTCTGTATATCAGTGACAAATTCACAGAAAGGGAAACAAGGAGAATCACCCCATTTTCTTTTTCTTTTTTTTTTTTTTTGAATTTTTGATAGCAGCTTTATTTATAATGTCCCATAACTGGAAACAAGCAAATGATTCTAAAATGGCAAATAGTTAAGCAAACCCTGATATATTTATACCTCTGAGCTAAACAATAGAAAGGAATAAATTTTTTTTAAAATTTTTATTATTGGTTGTTCAAAACATTGCATAGTTCTTGACATATCATGTTTCACCCCATTTTCAATAGCCTCAAAAAAAAAATAAAAATACTTGGGAATCAACTTAATGAAAGAGGTGAAAGCTCTATATAATGAAAATTACAGAACCCTAAAGAAAGAAATCAAAGAGGACCTTAGAAGATGAAAGATCTACCTTGTTCTTAGATAGGTAGAATTACTATTATCAAAATGACCATACTTCCAAAAACACTACACAGATTTAATGCAATTCCAGTCAAAATTCCAATGACATTTCTCATAGAAATAGAAAAAGCAATCATGAAATTCATCTGGAAAAATAAGACTCAAAATAGCTAAAGCAATCCTAAGCAGGAAGAGTAAAGCAGCTGGTATCTCTATACCAGAATTCAAACTACACTACAGAGCAACAGGAACAAAAACAACAAAACAGACTGATAGACCAATGATACAGAATAGAGGACACAGAGACTAACCCACAAAACTACAATTATCTTATATTAGACAAAGGTGCCAAGAACATGCAATGGGAAAAAGATAGCCTCTTCAACAAATGGTGCTGGGAAAACTGGAAATCCATATGCAACAAAATGAAATTAAACCCCTCTCTCACCATGCACAAAACTCAACTCAAAATGGATAAAGGACTTACGAATTTAAAACCAGAGACCCTGCGCCTAAGAGAAGAAAAAGTAGGCCCTAATCTCCATCATGTGAGATTAGGCCCCAACTTCCTTAATAAGACTCCTATAGCACAAGAATTAAAATCAAGAATCAATAAATGGGATGGACTCAAACTAAAAAGTTTCTTCTCAGCAAAAGAAACAATCTGTGAGGTCAATAGAGAGCCTACATCTTGGGAGGAAATCTTTACCCCTCACACATCAGATAGAACACTAATCTATAGGATATATAAAGAACTCAAAAAGCTAAGCACCAAAAAAAAAAAAAAAAAAACCCAAATAACCCAAACAATAGATTGGCCAAGGGCCTGAACAGACACTTCTCAGAAGATGATGTACAATCAATCAACAAATACATGAAAAAAAAAATGTTCATTATCAGTAGCAATTAGAGAAATGCAAATCAAAACCACTCTAAGGTTTCATCTCACTCCAGTCAGAATGAGCTATTATGCATACAAACAACAATAAGTGTTTGGTGAGGATGTGGGGGAAAAGGTACGCTCATACACTGCTAGTGGGACTGCAAATTGGTGCAGCAATATGGAAAGCAGTATGGAGATTTCTTGGAAAACTTGGAATGGAACCACCATTTGACCCAGCTATCCCTCTCCTCAGTCTATACCCAAAGGACTTTTAAAAACATCATACTATAGGGACACAGCCACATCAATGTTTATAGCAGCACAATTCATGACAGCTAAACTGTGGAACCAACCTAGATGCCCTTCAATAGATGAATGGATTTAAAAAAATGTGGCATAACAGAGGTTGTGAGGGGAAGGGGGGGAAACAAGGGAGAGAATTGAACAACAGCAGATGAGGTAGAGAGGGAAGATGGGAGGGGAGGGGAGGGGGGATAGTAGGGGATAGGAAAGGTAGCAGAATACAACAGTCACTAATATGCCATTATGTAAAAATGTGAGTGTGTAACCAATGTGATTCTGCAATTTGTATTTGGGGTAAAAATGGGAGTTCATAACCCAATTGAGTCAAATGTATGAAAGATGATATATCATGAGCTTTGTAATGTTTTGAACAACCAATAAAAAAATTAAATAAATAAATAAAAGAATACACTAAGATTAACTGAAAAAAAAAATTTAAAAAATGTGGCATTATACACAGTGGAATATTACTCAGCAATAAAAGAATAAAATCATGGCATCTGCAGGTAAATGGATGACGTTAGAGAAGATAATGCTCAGTGAAGTTAGCCAATCGCCCAAAAAACAAATGCTGTATGTTTTCTCTGATATAAGGAGGCTGCCTCATAGTGGGGTAGGGAGGGGGAGCATGGGAGTAATAGATGAACTCTAAATAGGGCAGAGGAGTGGGAGGGAAGAGGAGTGGGAGGGAAAAGGAGGGGGCAGGGGATTAGCAAGGATGGTAGAATGTGATGATCATGTACAGGTATGAAGACACAAATTGGTGCAAATATACTTTGTATACAACCAGAGATATGAAAAATTGTGCTCTATATGTGTAATAAGATTTGTAATGCATTCTGTCATATATAAATAAAAAAAATTTAAAAAAAGAACCAAGCATGAATAATTTAGTAAACCATCAAAACTTTAAGATGAATGAAGGAAAAACAGACTATTCAAAACAACTAAAGACATACAACAAATGACAGGATTCATATATACCTTGTAATAATAATCCTGACTATAAATGGTCTTAATTCCCCAATTGAAAGAGGCAGACTGACTACTGCATTAAAAGATCCAATAATCTGCTGCCTGGAAGAAACTCACATCAGTAGAAAAGACATACACAGATTGAAAGTCAAAGGATAGAAAATGATATTCTAAACAAATGGCATCTGAAAGCAAGAAGCAGCTATACTCATAGCCAACAAAATAGATGGGAGGTCAAAATAAGTCAGATGATACAAGAAATTCACTACATATAGGTAAAGTAAAATAATCCACAGAGAAGTCAGGGCACCAAATTTCCCAATTTTATAAGCAAACACTACTGACATAAAGGGAGAGATAAGCTCCAATTCAAAAAACATTGTGTGACTTCAATATGACACTCTTACCAATAAAGAAATCATCTAAATAAAAACAGACATAAGACCTGTGAAAACTGAACCAAGGAGATATAAAAATCAAAGGTGATCAATAACTATGAGACTGAGGTGGTAATCAAATATCTCCCAACAAAGAAAATTTAGGACTCGACAGATTTACTGCTGAATTTTACCAAACTTTAAAGAACTATCAACAGTGTTCTTCAAATTATTCCCTTAAATAGAAAGGACAAAAACCTTCCAAACTAATTCCATACAGTCAACATTACCCTGCTACTAAAAAAAAAAAAAAAAAAAACACACAACAAAAAAGACAACTATAAACCAATACCCCTGACCAAGTAGATACCAAAAAAAAAAAAAACCAACAACCTCAATAAAATACTTGCAAATCAAATTCAACAACACATTAATAAGATCATACAGCAGAATGAAGTTGGTTTCATTCCAAGGATGCAAAGATGGTTTGAAATACACATGTTAATAAACATAATACAGCACATAAAGAGAATTAAAAATTACAGGATCATCTCTGAGGCAGAAAGGTCTTTTTAAAGTTCAACATCCCTTCATGATAAAAATCCTGAAAAAAAAATTACATATAGAAAGATAATACCTCAACATAATAAAGGCCACATACAGAAAAACTATAGCCAAAAATCATACTAAATGGGGAAAAGCTGAAAGCATTTCCTCTAAAATCAAGAATGAGATAAGGGCATCCAATCTCCTCCACTCATTCAGTATAGTACATGAATACTGTACTATACTGAATGAGTATAGTAGCCTCAACAATAGCCTCAACAAAATCCACAAAATACCTATGATTAAACCTAACCAAGGAGATGAAAGACCTCTATGATGAAAATTATAAAACACTGAAGAAAGAAATCAAGGATGATACTAGCATATGGAAACACCTTCCATGATCATGAATAGAAAAAAATAATATTGTTAAAAGTAATCTACAAATTCCATGTAATCCTCAATAAAATACCAATGTCATTTTTCATAGAAATAGAAAAAACAATCCCAAAGTTTAATGGTACCACAAAATACCTTGCATAGTCAAAGTAATCCCGAGCAAAATATTGTGGATTTTGTTGAGGCTGGAATCATCACTACCCGATTTCAAAATATAACTACATCAAGCTGGAGTAATAAAATCAGCATGGAATTAGCATAAAAACAGCCAGCTAAATCAATGGAGCAGAAGACACTAACACATCTATAGCCATCTGATTCTCCACAAAGGTGCCAAAAGCACGGACTGGCACAAAGAGTCTCCTCAAGAAATGGTGCTGAAAAAACTGTATATCAAAATATGAAAGAATGAAACTAGGTCTCTAACACTTCACCCTGCACAAAAAATTAACTCCAAATGGATCAAAGGCTTTAATGCTAACACCCAAAAACCTTGAAACACTTAAAGGAAAATGTATGGAAAACACTTCAAAATATATGCACCAGCAATGATTTCCTGAAGAGAACTCATAATAGGTTAGGAAATAAAAGCAAGAATTATCAAACAGAAGTATATAAAAAAAAAATCAGCAAACTACAGAGAAACTACATAATGAGAGAAGATCTTTGTTAGCTATTGATCTGACAAAAGTTTAATATCCAGAATACATTTAAAAAAAAAAACTCAAAACATCAAAATAATATAATTTAAAAAATGGGCAAAAGAACAGACATTTTTCAAAAGAAACAAAAATGGCCCAAAAAAGTATGAAAAAAATTCAACATCTCCAGCAATCAGGGAAATGCAAATTAAAACTATACTAAGATTTCATCTCACTTCCAAATGACAATTATCAAGAATACAAATAATATGACTGGGGTTGTGGCTCAGTGGTAGAATGCTTGCATAGCATGTGTGAGGTACTCGGTTCAATCACCAGTACCACATTAAAAAAAATAAAATAAAGGTATCTTGTCCATCTACAACTAAAACTACTTTTGTAAAAAAAGGAATACAAATAATAAATGATAGCAGGAATGTGAGGAAAAAGACACACACATTGTTGATGGTACTGCAAATTAGTACAACCACTCAAAACCACTCTGAAAAGCAATATGAATTTTCCTCAAAAAAAAAAAAAACTAGGAATGGAACCACAAGACCCAGCTATTCCACTCACTGGTATTTATGCAAACTAAAAATCAACATACTATAGCAGTACAGGCACATCAATGTTTATAGGAGCACAATTCACAAAAACCAAATTATGAAACCAGCTCAGATGTCGGTCAATGGATGAATGGATTAAGAAAAGGAGATACATTCACACAATGGAATTTACTCAGCCATAAAGAAGAATGAAATTATGGCATTTGCCAGTAAATTGAAGAAATGAAGAACATCATGCTCAGGGAAATAAGCCAGACTCAGAAAATTAAGGGTCAAATGTTTTCTTTCATACTGGGAAGCTCAATCAAAATAAGGGGGAAAAAAGGGTAGGGATTAGATAACAGAGATTAGGGAAAACCAGTGAAGTAGGAGTAGATCAAGAAGGAGAGAGGGAGGACAGACAGAAAGGGAGAGGAAATGTGGAATGAAATTAACAAAATCACAGGTAATTCCATCTTTATATGAAGAAAGCACCAATCAAAAATAAATAGGTGAAAGGAAGATCAGTAGAGGAAAGAGAATAGGTAGAAGGAAAAAAGGGAGAAAAAAGAGCAAAGAAAAGGGGTGTAATGGAGTAAATCAAATTCCATGCATGTATGATTCTGTCAAAATGAACCCAACTACTATGTAAATTATAATGCTCTAATTTAAAAAAAGGAAAATAAAATGGGCAAATAATCTGAACAGACACTCCCTAAAGAAGTACAAAGTACCGATTAATAAATATGATAATTTTTAGCCATCATAGAAATGCAAATCAAAACTATCTTGACATCCCATCTCACCCAATTCAGCATGGCTATAATAAAGAAAAAAAAAAAAGGAAACAAAAATCCACAGGCGGGGGAGGACCTAACATTGGCAACATATGAAGGAAAAAGGAAAAAGGAACCCTTATTGTAGGTAAGAATGTGAATGAACCAGTACTGTCACCATGGAAAACAGTGTTAAGATTATTAAAACTAAAATTTGAGGTATTAAGATCCAGTTACACCATTCCTGGGTGTATAACCAGCATACAAGAGACAGCTGCACAACTGTCTTTATTGCAGCACTATTCACAATAGCCAAGATATAGAATCAGCCTATGTGCCTGTCAACTGATGAGAAGATGAAGAAAATATGGTACAAATATATAATGGAATATTATTCGGTCATAAAGAAAAATCATGTCATTTTCAGGAAAATGTATGGAACTGGAAGTTATCATAAGCGAAATAAGCCAGACAGGGAAAGACAAGTACGCATGTTTTCTCTCATATGTGAAAACTAACAACAAGAACAAAAAAAGTAGAAGAGGAATTATAAGAGAAAGCGAAGGGGAAGGGACCCTGGGGAAGTGGAGAAGAAGCGGGGAAGCAAGAGAGGATAGTAGGGGTGGGTGAATATGATTAAAGCAACATATATTCACCTATGGAAATGTTACAGTGAAACCCATTAATTTGTAAGATCAATATGCATTAATGTTTAAAACTTCAAAATCTTCTAACAAAATTTTAATTTGTACATATTTGAAGATAAAAACAGGCAGCCAACCTTAAAAATGAACCAGAAATGTACAAGCCCTCCCTTTCTCTTCTTCATACCACTGTTTTCCCTGTGGTAGAAACATGATAGAATGTAATATAATGGCTGAAAGCAGTCACCAAGGTCTCTTTGGAGTTTGCCATAAGAATAAAATGCTTATTAATAGTGGAAAGACCCCATAATTTTGCTTTACCAACTGATATGTCTCATCCACTTTTTACAGCAGAACAGGACATGAATGTAATTTTTTTTTCTTTCACTGAATCTAAAAACCTTGTGGTAACAAAGGTTAGTAATCAAATCAAATCCTACATGTTTATCAACTCAAAAGCCCAGTAAATAGAACCAAATTCTTGAAATTTCTCTTTCAAAACCAAATCTTGTTTTGAGAATCATAAGATTCCTAGCGTTTAAAAATGACCAAATAAAGCAGATGTTGTAAAATTGCTACTTGCTATTATTCTTTCCTGAATCTAATTTTTTTCATTTTCCTTTTCAGGGGAGTGGGAAGGAGCTAAATTTTATAATGTTTTATAAAATGTGATCTATGAGAGCGCAATCTTGATGGAGAAAATCACATTTGCCCTTGCCTTATCACTTACTTTATAGCATGGCATATTCAAAGAGTCATCTACAATTATGCCAAAATCCATTACTCTCAACAGAATAAGTTGAAAAATTAAGGATGAAATAGCAAAACTCTTACACCAGGAAAAAAAAAAAGTGACATCACAAGTTGGACATTATAATTTTCCCTCTACAGTGGTTTGTCTCTAACTTCTTTCAATGGGTGGTTTTAACAACAAGCTAAACTGCAACCTAGAAATCAAGATATAGTCATTGCAACTAAGAAATAAAATCACTATTGCTGAGCTTCTACAAATAAATGTAGGGTAATCACTGTCAATCCCTGGCAGTTTGCTTAACTTTGACAGCTTGCTTTCTTATGCTGTCAGATTTTCAAAATATGGTGAAATCAAATGGCTATGAATTAAAATTAGGTGCTTTCCATTTCAGCAAATATAATCAGCACCTTTAAGTTGATAATCAAGTGTTAACTTTTGAGTAAGACTAACTTAAGTCTTCTTGATCTTATTTAAAGAAGCAGCAAAAAATTAGTAGAAAGAACACAGTTCTAAAGATGAAATGACAAAAATATCTTTCCCCACCCTGTAAACAAACTGGGAAAAAAAAAAAAAAAGCAAAGCAAAGTCAGCAATAAGTCAAAAAAAAAGGAAAGAAAAAGAAAACCATCATTAAAAAGAAAACTAGTAAAGTTGTTAAATAAGCTACATTATAATTACCTAAAACTCTACTTACATAATACTACAACAATTTTTCAGAGCCCACTGCAACAAAAAAGGACCTTTGTGAACTTTCCTTGGAGGCAAGGTTTTGTTGCCTATTTCTCTTTATCTAATTTTGATACGAAACAAGAAAGTAAAATATTTCTCCTACTTCAGACCCTTAGTCTCCAAGATGTCATAAAACCACTGGAAACCCCAGAAACATTTAAGGATATCAGGTTCAGTCTGAATCAAAATGTCTTATAATAATTTTGTCCATTCATAGTTAACTCTTGACTTAGAAAATATTTATACGAAAGAATGTACTTTTTATTCTTCAACAGGGTGAACTAATGGCTAAATCAGAAAACTAAGTATGCTTTTAAGCACTCTCTTACTTAACTGCAACAAGCTGCCCCTCCCCATTTCCTACATACTATGAGCTCTCAGTAATCCTGGCACTGCTCAAACTGGAAGTAAATGGCAGAGATTGTTGCCAAGGAATGATAGTTACTTTAGGAGTACTGATGAATAATGAAAGGGGTGTTAAAACGTTCTGGTACACTTACAATGAAAAGAGACAATGAAAGTTATGGAAATAGTAATTTTTAGAAAAGTGATTATAAGGTGATAAAAGATATGATTTTTCAGTTGTGAGTTCATGGCAACATTCTTTAGCCCAAGGGGAAAAATAGTATGGCAGCTGCTCTCTGACTAGCATCAACTCTCCAAGACAGGAGTTGGGTATTTATTTTTTCATATTAAGTTATACTTTTGAAGAACTAGGCTGGGAGCAGAGAGGGAGAAACAGTATCAAGAGAAACACATTCCTATCAAGTTTGCCAATACTATTTCAGGTGAATCACTCTTCTCCAACAGATGAAAGGGAGAATCTCAAAAGTCAATTAAGACGGCTGAGATGTAAAACAGATCAAGATTCAAAGGTTCAAATCTTCACCAAACCTGAGCCTTCTGCTACATAATACTGGGGATAAAAATGATTAAAAAAGAAAAAAAAATATTCTAATAAACATGGTAAATGAGAAATGACTGATATCATAAAAAATTTCAAAAAATAGTAGTAACTACCTTTACTCAAAATAACAATAATACTATATTTGCTGACCACTATCAAAAGATATAAAATAAGTACAATATTACTTAAAAATTTCTTATTGTTAATTTTTCTATTCTTATTGATTTCCAAAACAGAATCTGACCATGCATATGCTAGACATGAGGCACATGTTGTTTTGATATAACATCTTAATTTTAAGATATTAATAATGAAGATAAATGTTTTCATATTTGTAATATAAACTCACAAGAATGACATTTAATTAAAAAAAGAAATACAGAATGATTAAGAAAACCAAGACAGAGAAGAAGTTACCCTTTGTCAAAGGAAGTGAATCCAAAGAACCCTAGTCCTACTTTCTCGGAAATTTTACCATCCAATATCATTTTTTTATTCTGTCAGATTTTCAATATATGGTGAATCAAATGGCTATGGATTAAAATTAGATGCTTTCTGTGTACCAAAACTTTTCATTTTAGTGCTCTAATTGTATCATCCATAGATTATTAATAAGGATACAAATACACACACAAAAATATAAACTGTTAGAAATGATAGGGTAGATTGCTGACCACGCCCCATATATCCATTTGATCGACTGAATGAGTAAAAAAGTTATATCAATATTTAGGAGAAAGGAGGTTTAAGCAGAGATACAATAAATAAAAAGACCCTGAGGCTCGAATTTGCTTGATAAACTCAAAAACCAATGGTGTCTAGCATCCACCTTATTCTAAGGAATACACAGTGCCTACACTTAGATGATCCTAAAACACCACCAGAAGATTGCCAGAGCTAATAAACAAATTTGGCAAAGTAGCAGGTTACAAAACCAACATTAAAAAAAAAAAAAAAAAAAAATCAATGGCTTTCCTAAATACCAACAACGAATCCACAGAGGGGGAAAAAAATCAGAAAACAATTCCACTTGCAAACAACAAAAACCTAAACCAATCAAACAACCTAGGAATAAATCTAACCAAAGGAGTAAAAGATCTACAATGAAAATTATGGAACAATGAAGAAAGAAATTGAAGAAGACCTCAGAAGATGAAAAGACCCCCTATCTTCATGGATAGACAGGATATTGTTAAAATAATCATACTACCAAAAGCAGAATACAGATTCAATGCAACCCCATCAAAATTCCAATGACATTTGTCACAGAACTAGGGAAAAAAAAAAAAAAAGTCCTAAAATTCATTTGGAAGAATAAAAGACCCAGAACAGCCAAAGCAATTCTAAGCAAAAAAGCAATCTGGAGGCACCACAATACCTGACTTCAAATAATACTACAGAGCTACAGTAACAAAAACTGAATAATATTGGCATAAAAACAGACACACAGACCAATGGTAAAGAACAGAAGACACAGAGACAAACCCACAGTCACCTGATCCTTGACAAAGGTGCCAAAAACATGCACTGGAGAAAAGATAACCTCTTTAACAAATGGTGCTGGGAAAACTGGTTATCCCTATGTAGAAGAATGAATCTAGCCCCTTATCTCTTCCCCTACACAATAACCAATTCAAAGTGGGTCAAAGACTTCAGAATTCCACCAGAAACTATGCAACTCCTAGAAGAAAAGATAGGGTCAACACGCCAGCTTTTAGACACAGGCAAAGACTTTCTCAATAGAACCCCAATAACTTAGGAAATAATGCAAAGAATTAATAAATGGGAAAGCATCAAATTAAAAAGCTTCTGCACAGCAAGGGCAACAATTAGGAATGTGACGAGAGAAAGACCATAAATGGAAGAAATCTTTGCTATTCTTCTGAAAGAGGATTATCATCTAGAATAAAGAATTCAAACAACTTTTTTTTTTAGAGAGAATTTTTTAATATTTATTTTTTAGTTTTTTTTTTTTTTAAGAGAGAGAGAGAGAAATTATTTATTTAGTTAGTTAGTTAGTTTTCAGCGGACATAACATCTTTGTTTGCATATGGTGCTGAGAATCGAACCCGGGCCGCATGCATGCCAGGCGAGCGCGCTAACGTTTGAGCCACATCCCCAGCCCAAGAATTCAGACAACAACAACAACAAAAACAAAACAAATAACCCAATTAAATAAATACAGACACTTCTCAATAACTAACAAAATACACGAAAAAAATGTTCAACATTATTAACAATTAGAGAAATGCAAAACAAAACTACATGGAGATTTCATCTCATGGCAGTCACAGCCAGGTGCAGTAGTGCACACCTGTAATCCCAGCAACTCTGAAGGCTGAGATGAGAGATTCACAAGTTCCAGGTCAGCCTCATTAACTTATTGAGACCCATCTCAAAATAAAAAATGGAAGGAGATGTAGCTGAGTGGTAAAAGTGCCCTTGGATTCAATTTCTAAAACAACAATAAAACCCCAAAAAAGCGGTCATCAAGAATACAAACAATGAGGGGCTGGGATTGTGGCTCAGCGGTAGAGCACTCGCCTAGCACGAGCGGGACCTGGGTTCGATTCTCAGCACCACGTAAAATAAAGGCATTGTGTTGTGTCCATCTTCAAAAAAGATTCTCTCTCTCTCTCAAAAAAAAAAAAAAAATACAAACAATGATAAATGCTGGAGAAGATGTGGAGAAAAAGAAACACTTTTACACTGTTGGGACTGTAGATTAGTACAACCACTATGGAAATCAATATATAGGTTCCTCAAAAAACTAGGCATTAAGATACCATATGACCCAGGTATACAATACTCCTCAGTATTTTTCCAAAAGAAATTCATCATACTTTAATATATGATCCAGGCATAACCATATTTATAGTCAGCACAATTCATAGCCAAACTGTGGAACCAGTCTAGGTGTTCATCAACAGATGAATGGATAAAGGAAATGTGGTACATATTCACAATGGAGTTTTATTCATTCATAAAGAAGAATAAGATATATCAATTGCAAGAAATGGATGAAACTTGAGACCACTATGTTAAGCGAAATAAGCCAAATTCAAAAGGTCCAAGGTTGTATATTTTCTTTCATCTGTGGGAGCTGAAAGAGAAAAGAAAAGGAGGTTGGGGGAAGAGGATCTAATGAAAATCAATGGGAGATCAATAGAAGAGAGGGATCAGGGTGTGGCAGACTAGAAGTGTTGGGTAGTGATAACTGGAATATGTAACAACAAATGCCATCATTATGTACAACTAAAACACACTAATAAAAAATGTGGAAAGAGGAATAGAAATACACAGTGACTAAGCACCAATGAGAAGAACCTAACTTAAACTTGAGTATCTTAAATTTTGTTTCTCCTTTCTGATCTGCAAAAGTAGTAAAGCAACATTTTGCTTTTCTTTCGGAAACAAAGCAAGATTTTTGGATTTTATTTTTAAAAAAGTTATTTTCTGAAAATGACATTTGATGGAAGTTATCATGCTAAGATTAAATATTTTTTCCTTTACTGTCTTAATTAGCTGGTTTTCAAAATAAAGACATTTTCAACATAAAAACATAACAAATTAAATATATCACTATATATTCAAAAGCTATACTGAAATAAAAATTACACATATATGTTGAGTTGGTCCAGAGCATACTAGGGAACTGTAACCTTGGATCCACAACACTGAGAAATAAAATCTAGTTTTTTAATTTCAGAAATAAAGAAAAACACTTTGAGTGGCCAGGCAAAAAGATTAAGTCATTTATAATGAGAAAAAAATGGACTGACTTCATAGTTTTGATCATTCAATTCCAAAAGACAATAAAACTACCTCTTAGTTCTACTAACATCCTCAAGAAAAGGAAGTCAAATCCAGTGATTTTATACCCATTCAATCTGTTCAAGTAAAAAGGCTACAAACACAACAGGGACACTACTGTTCCCATTTACTATGTTTGAAGAAACTAGAAGATTAACTTAAACCATATAAATATTGACTACAGCAACTATGGCAACAATACTGCTGATGAACATTAAGACTAAAATAAAAATGAAGATTAGGAATTAGCACAACAGTGTATGTTACTTGTCCAGACACTATTAAAAAAAATTAGAAGGAAAATAGACCCCCAAAACACAGGAAGTAGAATAAATTCACTGGTTGTCTCATCTGCACAATAGTACATGACTGACATTTTTACAAAACACCACATTCATTAAAAGTAGAATATACATTCAATTGCACACAGAATATTTAACAAGACAGACCACATACTGCATCATAAAGTTTCAATACATTAAAAAGGATTCGAGACACAAGGTTGTGTTCTTCCCCACATGGAATAAAATTAGGAATTAGTAACAGAAAGAAGGAACACACTGCATATCAGAATTTGTGAGATGCTAACTTAAAGAGAAAGTTATAGCAACCAAATATCTTTATGAAAAGAGAAGGAAGACTCAATGACCTCAAGCTCCTTCCATGAAAAATTAGAAAAAACAGCAAATAAAATTCAGAGCGAGCAGATGAAAGAAAATAATAAAGTTCAAAATGGAAATCAATGAACAAAAATAGGAAAAAAAATCAAAACCTTGAGAGGAGCAATAAAACTGACAGACCTTTAATCAGAATACTGGGAGGGGGAAAAAATACAATTTACTAATATCAAGAATGGGAGAGGTAGCATAACTACAGATTCTGTAGATATTAAATATAAGAAAATGTTATAAACTTTATGCCTTTAATAACAACTCAAATGAAATTAACATATCCTTTTACTTACACACACACACACACACACACACGACCAAGTTTACTCAAGAAGAAAGTGATAACCTGAATAGCCCAAAACATTTAAAGAAACTTGAATTGCTTTAAAAAGCATTCAAAAAAAAAAGAAAAAATTCACCATTGAGGATGTCTGGGTGAGGAGTTATCAATAGTAAAGGATGTAAATTTTGTTTCAATTTCATATAAACTGTTCCAAAAACAGAAGAGAAGGAGCATTCCCAACTTACTATATGTTGAACAGCATTACCCTGAAACCAAAACTAAACAAAGACAGGTTCTATAATATTATTATGGCAAACAAGTCAATGAATCTGATTTTTAAAACTTTTACTAAAAGTACTTTTCTTCATGGAAAGCAATTTTGGTCTTATTATCTTTAGTATCTGGGTTTTAATCAAGTTTAGGAAATAAGTCTAGTATAAAATTATTTTTATTAATTTGTTCATTGGATTATACCAGTATTTTCTTTCTTTCTAGAATGTCTAGTTTTCTTTCTCATAACTTTTCACTTTTCTTACATATATTCCCATCTTTCTGTTTTAGATTTGAGAGAACTTCTACTTTATCCTACATATCACTATCTTTGATCTTTGTGTTCACTATATTACACAGCATTTTCCACTGAGTTTGATTTAGCAAGCATATTTCTAAAACTTGTATTTTATTCATTGTTTCCTTTCTTAATCAGTCTGATCTGTTTTATGAATATAGTACATATTCTTTCTATTCTTTGTTTCTTCCAGGATCATTTCTTTGTTCATCATGGCCATTTCAATAGATTTTGAAGAAAAAAAAAATTAAGAAATTATTGTTCTTGGTTCTTATTATATTGAACCATGAATATCAATCTCATATAGGAAATTTGGCAGAATATTCACTATGGCTATAAGAACAATTCATTAAGTGTTACAGATGATCTTGCCTTTCAGAGAAGCATTCAATTAAGTAAACCAGAATAGTTAACCTGTTACCACTACAAATAAGAATATGACAGAAACAGTCATAACAAGAATTCAGGAAAGCATAGGTTCACAATGGATAATAATTATAACTAAGTCTCAACAAGCTTTTATATATGCATAACCAGATGTTGTCTCACATAACCGGATTTTAAAATTCCTTAATGATTTGCTTGGTGGCGGGGGTAATCCAACCATCCCATTAAAAAAACTCTAGAAACCATCTTCCAAAATAAAAATTAGAGAGCTAACAAGAACTAAATATCAGACAACATAAACAAACAAAAGACTAAAGATTTTGCGAGCACTTTCCTAACCTGGGCTAATAGGCTAAGTTTCTGGCAAGAGTCAAATCTAGGACCTGACAGGAATGGGACCCATCATGCTATACCCTACTAATAAAGGTTAACTAGAGATAAAACAGTCTTCTAATATTCTGTAACAAATCTTTGTACCACCTAATGAACCAGAAAAATCTCAGGCCATGAACATGGGATTGATTATAGTGGTCCCCCTACGTACCAACCACAGGCAAACAAAAATCCTCCTGAAGAAAGACCATCCTAAGTCTCAAACAATTCAGTAATAGCATCTCTGAAATATTATTTATTAAACTTATACAAATTAAATAAATAATTTGCTAAATAAGCAGTATACTATTCTTATATTACACAAATAACTAAAAAGCCATTATAATTTTTAAAAATACTTATTCTGTTTTTTCAAAAGCCCATAAATTTCTACAAAGACTATATAAATACAAAACATTATCATGGTCAGCTCAAACTTTCTGCAGTGTGATGAAGTCTTCAAGACATATTTTGCACTTCAAGACATCTCTTTTCTTATCACCCCCAACATTACAAAGGAGCAACCTTTAAACTATACTGGCCATGTTTAAAAACTTAACAGCAATGGCTTTATTTTTCAGCATGGCCTACTTTAGCGAAGAAGTGACCTCCTCCATGTAACATTCTGAAATAACAAAACCAAAACTCCAGCATTTTATAATAAGCTATAGTAGAATACGTATATGCTATTTAATATTCTTTATAATCTGAGTTCATTTCCTAAAATTTAATTTTCTTGTCAAGAAATGGAAAAGATTTCAAATACTGTCTTAAAAGTACTACTACTTACTTATATACTACTTTCATAATTTCTAATTTTTGTTACCAAAATGGATAAAAATAATCCTTTAAATATCTAGATAGCTATAAATAAACATCAATATATTCTTTCTTCTCTCATACCTATAGTATCTGGGAGGTCTAGCAGTTCATTGTGCTGCAAGTCAAGGTTGGTTATCTGTGTGCAGTTTCCAATCTCCTTTGGAAGATGTTCAAGTTGATTGTGAGCTACATCCAGCGTAATGAGGTTACATAATTCACCTGTAAATTGACCAACATAATAATTTAATAAGCATTATTAAATCATATCAGGTAATACAAGTAAGCAAGGGAGGAAATTTTATGATTTTTAAATATAAATGGAAATATAATATTATACAGGCAACTTTTATTTCAAAATGGTAAATCAGTGAACATACTTGGATTGTTAGTAGAAAAAACTATCATAATTACTCTTTCTGAAAAAATTCAAAGTTGAACATAAAATTTTAAACTGTTATTTCAAAATGACATCTAATAAAATGAAAATATTGCTTGTTAATGATTACTTCAGCAATCTGTGTCATGTGGGGTTTTTTTCCTTTGTGTCCTGAAGATTGAACCCAGGGCCTCACACCTACTAAGAACGTACTTTACCAATAGCTACATCCCAGCCTCCATATCATATATTTATGTAGCAAATTCAACCACAAATGTTGATTGACATGGTTCAAATTTTAAAAGCTGACTAATGTTTTTAACAAATTTAGCACAATGATAGATACTTTTTTTGTGGGGGTGGTACCAGGGATTGAACTCAGGGGCACTAGACCACTGTCACATCCCCAGCCCTATTTTGTATTTTATTTAGAGACAGGGTCTCACTGAGTTGCTTAGGGCCTCACTTTTGTTGAAGCTGGTTTTGAACTCTTGATCCTCCTGCTTCAGGCTCTCAAGTGGCTAGGATTACAGGCGTGTGCCACTGCACCCAGCTCAGATACATCTGGAGTTTAGATGGAGGAAGACCTTATACCTCAAAATATATATGCTTTTAAAAAGGCATATATTCTGATGTTACATAAACATTTTTATAAATAAAAGTGACTTCTCAATTTAACAGAACTTTAAAAGTATAGAAAAGAAAATGTTTCTCCAGTACATTCTGTTAAAAGATTGAAGCACATTATCAAGCTACATATTATAAATGCAAGTAAATTTCATCAAATTAAACCTTTTGTGCATCAAAGAATACTATCAAGAGATTGAAAAATGCATACTACAGAATGGGAGAAAATATTTGCAAATCATGTAGATAAGGGATTAATATTCAGAAAATATAAAGAACTTCAATAAAACAATATAACCAAAAAACCCCAAGGAAGACAATTTAAAAATGGACTAAGGACTTCAATAGATATTTCTCCAAAAAATATATAAATGGTCACACATGAAAAAGTATTCAAATCTCTAATCATTAGGGAAATTCAAACTAAAACAATGAGATATCATTTCACACCTATTAGAATGACTACTATTAAAAAACAGGGGGCTGGGGCTGTAGCTCAGTGTCAGAGCACTTACCTAGCATGTGTAAGGCCCTGGGTTCAATCCTGAGCACCACATAAAAATAAATACACAGAATAGATATTGTGAAAAAAAATCTTTAAAAAAATGGGATGACTACCATCAAAAAACTAGAAAATAAGTGTTGGTGAAGATATGAACAAACTGGAAATCTGGGGATGTCTAAAGGGAATATAAAATGGTATGGGTGCTGTAGAAAACCATACAGTAGCTTCTCAAAAATTTAATATGCAATTAACATAACCCCGCAATTTCATTTCTGTGTACAGACTGAAAAGAACTGGCATCAGGGACTCAGATATTTCTATATCAATGTTCACAGTATTTTTCACAGTAGCAAACAGGTGGGTCTAACCAAATGTCCATCAATGAATGAATGGGTAAACAAAATGTGGTATGTAATAATGATGCAATATTATACAGTTTTTTAAAAGAATGAAATTCTGATGATGCTAAACATGAACTTTGAAGACATTATGCAAAGTGCAATGAGCCAAACATAAAAGGACAATTATATATATATATATATATATATATATATATATATATATATATATATATATATATATATATATACACCCACTAATATGAGTAGCTGGAATAGTCAAATTCACAGAAAGTAGAATAGTGGTTACCAGTTTCTGAAGGGAAAGAGGAGCAATTTATTTAATGGGTATAGATTTTCAGTCTCAGGTGATGACAAAGTTCTGGAGGTGGGTAATGATGATGGTTGCACAACAATGTGAATATACATAATACCAATGAACTCTACACTTCAAAATGGCTAAAAGGGTAAATTTTATGTATATTTTGTAACAATAAAAAAATTATGGAACACAGCTAAGCCAATGCTGACAGGGAACTCTATAGCTCTAAATTTTTATACTAGAAAATAAGAAGCATTCTCAAATCATTACATTCTTATCTCAAAGAAAGAAAAGAAGAAAAAAAGCCCAAGCAAAAGAAATAAAAGAGTACAAATCAACTGAAAACAGGAAAGAATTATATAACTCAATGTAAATACTGGTTCTTTAGGGGAAGAAAACAATATTGATAGCCCTCTAGTGAGACAGATTTTAAAAAAATAGAGAAAACATATTATAAATATTAGCAATGAAACAGCAATGACTAAGTCTTCAAAAATAAAATATTACAAACTTAATCATTATAAATTCAAAAACTTAGAAGACCAATTACTCACAAATTACAAGCTACCAAAACTCGAGCAAGATGGGGAAAAAAAAAAAACCTTAGTAGTACTTTAATCATTAAATACATTTTATTTTACTCAATTTAAAAGTTCCCTCTCAAAGGAAATCCTATATCCAGTGATTTCTTTAGAGGCTTACCAATGCTTCATAAGAATTCATACCAATTTTATGCAATCTCTTAAAAAAGAAAACAAACCCACAGAAAAAGGAGTGAACATTTCCAAATTCATAAGAGTAGCATCATCTTGATATTAAAAAGACAGTACAAAAAAGGAAATATAGAGCTCTCTTTCTCTTGATCAAGTGAGATTAATTCTAGATATATAACACAGCTTAATATCTGAAAATCATTTAATGTAATTCACTGTATCAAAGTCTAAAGAAGTAAATCATTGATGATTAATGGAAGGAAAGCATTTGACAAAATTAAAATGGATTCATTTAACAAACTCTAATTAGGAATAGAAGGAGAATATCTCAATTTGGTAAAGAATTTTTATATAAACTTACAGCTGACTTTTGTTTCCCAGCCTGACATGTAAAGAACTTGGAAATCATCCCTCCTGTCCTCAAAACAAGCAAAGGAATGAACAAAAGAACATCAACAACACCTCTTGCATACTTCAGAGACTTGAGGAAAAAGGGCAAACTTCTGACCCCCAAAGTGTAGAGACATACAATACAGAAATTTAGAGTGTACCAGGAGTAGAATCCATGGCAGGAGCTTTAAATTTACATTTAAAAGGTAATTGACTAGGTGATGAAAAGAGTGCAGAATAGTTGAAGAAAACTGCATGTGGAGCCAGGCAGAGTGGTGCACACCTATAATCCCAGCAACTCAGAAGGCTGAGGCAGGAGGATCACAAGCTCAAAGCCATCTGCAGCAATGGTGAGGCACTAAGCAATTACTGAGACCCTGTCTCTAAATAAAATACAAAACAGGGCTGGGAATGTCGATCAGTGGTCGAGTGTCCCCGAGTTCAATCCCCCATAAGCCCCCACCCCCACATAAAAACAACAACACAACTGCACATGGAATATGTGAGAAAAAATGGGAGTGTGGAGCCCTGCCACTCATGAGCTTTGCCTGAAGAAGTCCCACCCCAGATTCTCAAAATGAAAAGAAAAAAAAATCATCTTCTACTTCTCCTAGGCATATAATGCTGCAGAAAATCAAAGACAAACATTTTTTTGAAAGAGGCTGGAGGAGGAGATAAATCACCGTATATATAGAAGAACAAAAATAAGAATTACATCAGACTTCTCTCCAGGAACCATGCAAACAAGAAAATAATAAAGTGAAGTGATAGATGTAGAAAGAGAATATCTTTTCTTTTCCTTTAATCAATCTAACATACAACATTTTGTTCAAAATAGTAATAGCAATAATATATTGGGAGATTACAACTTACAGTTAAATGAAACGACAGCAACATTAATAAGGGAAAGATGGGAGAAATGGGAATAATCTGTTATAAGGTACTAACACTATTAAGTGGACTTATATTAGTAATAAATGTATACTACAAACTCCAGGTAGTGCATGCATGCATGTGTGCGCAAGCACACACATAAAAGATGTATAATTGATACACTAAGGAGATAATACAAAATACTTAAAGTCACAGAGGGCAGAAAAAAGTAGAAGGCATAAAAAGAACAAGTTCAACTCACACAGCAGAGTAGCAAATATAATCAATAATCTTTTAAATCAGCTAATTCATATTGAAATGTAATGTTCTAACTGCATCAAAATACAAGACTGTCAGTGAACAAAAAAAATCCATTCTTTTAAATATAAACACAAGCAGACCAAAAGGAAAATGATAGAGAAGAAATGCAACAATAACAATGAAGACAAAACTGGAATGGCTATAATTTCAGACAAAGCAGACTTCAAAGCTAGGAAAATCATCAGGGATATATGAAGCATTACATAATAATAAATGATTAGAATGATTCTCCAAAACACAGCAACCCTTAGAGCATATGTACTTGCTTATCTTCTGTCTCTATTATAATGCTTAGTGCAAAACCTCACATTAATTGAAAGAATGAAGATAAAAGGAAACTTTGATACTAATACTCTTCAAATCAGAATAAAACCTAAGATTTTTCATCACTTTTTCAAAAAATACTTGAAGATGTTTCAATTCCCACAAAAGTAATTTACACTAATCTAAAGAAAGGTACATACATCCAAAAGTGTAAAGATACCATGCAATTTTAAAAAGTAAACTGGATGAAGAATATGGCTAACTTAAATCATAAGGAGTAAGTGTGATTCAATTCAGGTTAAATTACTATTTTGCAGAACTTCACAATCTCAGTGCTGACCTTCTGGACCAGATAATTTGTTATGGGAAGCCGTTTTGTGCTTCAGCAGCATCCCTGCCCTTTACTCATTGCACACACGAGTCATGAAAATCTAAACTGTCTCCAGACACTGTTCAAAAGTCCTCTTTGAAACATTGCCCAAATTGCCCTCAGGTAAAAATCAGTGCTATGTTAGAATAAAAGCTCTACATTGTCCAATCTTTCTCAAGAGAAACTTAAAATATGGATTTCCAAATAAAATCTTATACTCTTAAATGCTAATAACTATTTCATAGGTTTAAACAGAACAAAACATTGTTATCAGTCATCTGTGGATTTATCTCATTGCTCAGGACACAAGTTTAACATCTTCACAAGCAAAGAAATTATTAACATTAGGACAAAAGCATGACTTTACCATTCAATATGAACACTAACAAGTGTTTAGAACTTAGTATATAATTACCCAGACTCAAATTATGTCATAAGTAACTTAAGTCTCTTTTGAATTGTGTAAATCACCATGTGATAACAATTATTTTGAGCTTAAATTCTCCTCAAGAAGCTACCCTTGAGCAATACAAGTATATCAGAATATCATGTTCATATTGACACACTGAAGAGCGTCACTCAAGAACACTAATACTTCTTTCTTACAACCTAGTAATTCTTAAAGGCACTGAAAATTTAAAACACAGGAATGTAATTCTGTAACATCAGCACACAAAATTTGGTCCATGAGTCCATGAGGTATGAGGCACAATCAACTTACAACTAAATTATATGATATTCTAAGTTAAATTTGAAAATTTTTTTAAAGATTTTCTCCAACATCCACACCTTAATATTAAAAGACTCATGAAAAACTCCCAAAAGTTTTTATTGACAAAAACTTGAGTTTTTGTCAATAAAATAGATCTAATAACTTCAGAGAAGTTTCTTTTACAAAAGGCCATCCTAAAACTTTAAAAATATTTTCAAAAGTAATTCAGATTTCTCATTTAATGCAATTAAGACATTTTTCAGCAGGAGGGCTAATATGGTTTTAAAACCTCTCTTCTTTAGATTAACATTAGTAACTACTCAAGCTTCTTACATTCAAATAATCAGAAATATTTAAAATTTTTAAATATGATAAATTCTACAACAGAAAACACTATTAGTATAAAGGTCTATATTACATTTATAAGGAATAGGATATTAAATATTTAAGCAACAACATTTTATACCACTATTTCTACCTATTTCTATACTCTGTCTAGTTATCTAATACTTTTAAACACTTGTTTTACCACATGACCCACACATTTTATAAAACCAAAATGTTAAGTCCATCTCAGATGATTTTAAAGGATAATAATCAAAATGTTAACAGTGACTTGTCTTTGGTTAATCCTAGAGTTTTATTTTCTCCTTTATGCTTTTGTTTCTCTTTGAAATTGAAAGTGTATAAAAACAAAGAGGTTCAAGAAATAGACACTAACAGTCTAGTCTCTCTCATATCACACATGGAGAAGTGTTTCCTGAACAACAATAAGTTTCCTGTCTGTGAAGTAGATCAGTTAAGAGAATGCATCATGCTATCATATTGATGATATTGGCTACCAAGATTATCGATCTTTATAACTCATATTCCATAGTTACTAAGAAATATGCTGACTTTAAATTAGGTTCTCCACATAAATTTTCCTAAAGAGAGAATAAGGACTTCATTCATTCTTCATTCTACAAATGTTTATTAAGCACCTATCATATTCTAGATTCTGTTCTATTAGCTTGAGATACTACAGAGAAAAAGAGAAAATTCTTGCCTCCATAGAACTTACAGTCTAATAAGTAAAAAATAAATAACAAAGAATCAATGTCAAGAAGTATTAACAGCTATAAAAGAAAATAAGAGTCTAAGAATATGATTGGGGGGAAAACGTATAGATATGCTGATAGTAGAGAAAGTAATCCAGATGAAGCAGCATTTGAGAAGAAGTCTGCATAATAGGAAGGAAGAAGCAATGGGAACATCTGGAGGAAGGGTATTCCAAATTGAGGGAACAGCAAGTGCAAATACTCCAAGGCATGAAAGTAGGAAAGTAGTAGGAGATGAAGTGACTGGGAATTATATTCACTAAGGGTTTGTTGGCCAGCATACAGACATTAGCTTTGACTAAGGAAGTAGTATTAAGGATACTAAGAGTGGTATGTTTTGTTTTGTTTTCATAATTAATAAACTTCATTTTCCAGAGCAATTTTAGAGGTTTGCCGAAAAATTGTACTTCCCTACAGTTTCCCATATTCTAAGACATCTTACTTTAGCATGGGCTTTTTGTTTAAAGTTTATGAACCAACAGAATTATAATTAAAGCCAATAATTTACATTAGTATTCACTCTGTTCAGTTCCATAGTATGTAATAAATGTATACTATTATGTATATATAATTACAGTATCATATAGTTTCACCACTCTGAAAATTCCATACTTCAGCCCCTGTAACCACTGATGTTTTAGTTTCACTTTTGTCAGAATGTCATGTAGCAGATTACCTTTCCCTTAGCAATATACATCCAAGTCCCCCTCATTTCTTTCTCTGGATTGATAGTTTATCCATTCACTTACTAAAGGACATCATGGTTGCTTTCAATTTTTGGCAGTGGCAAATAAGTTGCTAAAAACAATCACGTGCAGGTTTTGTGTGGACATAAAATTTTTAATTCATTTAGATAAACACCTAGAAGCATGTCTGATGGATATGTTTAACTCTGTAAAGATAGTGCCAAAGTGTCTGTCTTCTAAAGTACTTGTACCATTTTGCATTACAACTAGCAATACAAAAAAAAAGTTCTCACTAGCATCTAGTTCTAATAGTGCCTTGGAATTTAGCAATTCTAATAGGTGTGCAGTGGTAGTGGTCATGTTTGTGAACATAGAGCTAATAGGATAATGATGTGACAATGTTGCGCTTAAAAATTATGGAAAATTATGATCTCTACAAAAATATAATGAAAAGCATAATGCCATAAAGTAAGTTTAGACATCAGTGTGCATATATATACATACACAACATTATGGGTAAATAGGAGAAATAAGATGCTGGCTGAATAGGTTAGGGAAAGACATACTTAAATAATAGATGAGCAGAAACTATATAGACATTCCAAGAAAAATCTGATGGGAGAAAGGAAGCCAAAAAATTAAAAGTTCAGGAATTTCATTGCCAGGTGTGTGTGTAT
The DNA here is from genome assembly GCF_047511675.1 of Marmota flaviventris. Taxonomy (NCBI): domain Eukaryota; kingdom Metazoa; phylum Chordata; class Mammalia; order Rodentia; family Sciuridae; genus Marmota; species Marmota flaviventris. Next base: position 18,565,970 of record NC_092501.1, read on the forward strand.
ATATGTACTAAAAACATGTTTACCAAAAGACTTGTATTATCCTAATATAATAGCACTATATCAGCCTCAAATTAGAAACTGCCAAAGAACATTAGAATGGTTAAATTGTGGTAGGTTCACATTATTGGATATTAGGTAATACAAAATGAATAACTTTTATACAGCAAAATAGATGAAAAATGTCAAGTGGAAGATGTTTGACACAATACATATGACTCCATTTTTAAACAAGCAAGTAAGATGAATTAAGAAGTCAAAATCCCAGGACACCCTTGATGAGGATAATGAGTTAGGTAGTGATGGAAAGAAGGGCTTCTTGGGTGGTCTTTTGTTCCATTTTCAACTTCGATACTGATTACATGATTTGTAAATGGTACTGAATTACACATTTGTGACAGAGGCACACTTTTTTTTTATAAACATACTTCAACAAAAACTTAAATCATAGGCACTAAGTCCTTGCTCTGAACTGTGGCAGGAAAAAAAAAAAGACATCTGTAAAATTTGCAGACTATGAATAATCAACATACTGTGGTAAAAATATTGTTTTTCTGACTGCACAGAAGTTCTCTAAAGTCTAAACCAATTCTATTTCAAAAATTTTATATTATTGTTTTGTCCTGCCTTTAGAGAAGGCAAAGGTAGCAGCCTGTATCCAAAACTTGGTAACCATGACATGATATTGCCCTACTTCAGACAATGAAGTGTTCTGGACAGATCTCTTCCCAAAGGATATTAACACTAACTAGATTCATATTGGGATTACTCCTGCTATTTCTACTTTTTGTGATATAAGAAGACAGTGTTCAGCACTCAAAAAGCAGTGAAACACATAGTATTTAATGTCTATAGGTTAGACAACTGGGATGTAAAACTAATGTTCATCAAACAAGAGCAATTTTAGGGAGAGAAAAGTTTTATCCCTCCCACTTTTAAATATCCCAGTAATTAAAATGCTTGAACACTAAATTCCTAATGATTACCTGTCATTCTCCTAGGTTTCTCTAGGACCATCTTGAACAGGTAATAGAGTACAAATTAAAATTTTCAACACAATGATAATCAGAATGCTGCTCTAAAAGATTTGAATGGATGGACTTTAGAAGACAGATTAGTAAACAGTCTAGAGCAATTAGCCCACATAAAATAATATGAAGGCCCATCTAAAAAACAGTGGTGGAAGTGATATGAACAAGTGATATAAGAGAGGAAGAATAAGCAATAGAAATAGGATAGAACAGTGCTTCTCAAACTATACATAGTGAAAGTGCAGTTTTTACCTCCCCCTCCAACTGATTGTGGACATCTCTTTTCCCCTTTCCAGTACTGGGGACTGAACCCAAGAGCACTCTACCTCTGAGTTACATTCCCAGCCCTTTTAATTTTTTATTTCGAGACAGGGTCATGTTAAGTGGCCCAGATTGGTCTAAAACTTGTAATCCTCCCGCCTCAGCCTACTGAATAGCTGGGATTACAGGCATGCAATACTGTGTGCTCAACAAGGACCAAAATTTTTTTAAACATAAAATTACAAGTTTGGATGTTCTACTAATGTCAAATTGTTATATAAGATTCTAAATGCTTACTTTCAATTTTTCTTAATTTGCGGCAAATTGGTAACAAACAGTTGGAGTCTAGCATTTTTCTGGCGAATTGGTCATATTTTGACTAGGATTAAATAGAAGAAAAATACTATGATTTCAAGATAATGAACCTGAGTTGATGGAGAAGATAATGATGCAATTTGGAAAGAGAAATAATCTGAAGGGAGAAAAGTTTTGGTGAGAATATTTTGGTCATGCTAAATTTGTGATATGAATGACACATCCAGGTAATATATCTAGTGGCTAATTAGGAAAAAAAATAAAACATGCAGTCTGAAGAAACTGGTAGAATGTTAAAACATTTTTGCTCTCAGAGGGAATGAGGGTAAGTATCTGCAAATACTGAGCTTTTGGCTAATGATAATGGTGGCATCCGGTGGATTATTTTTTTAAAAAAATCACTATGAAAAACCATACAGTAGTTACACTGGAACAAACAACACGTGAAAGGGAACTACAGTAGGCAGATTAAGATAGCCAACAATGATTCTGCCTCACTAATGATACACTGATTGAATAATTATCCTTTCCTTAAGTGACAGAATTCGGCAACTTGCTTTTTATCAACAAAATAAGACAAAGGTTAAGGGGGAATGTCATATTTGTGATTATGTTACAAAAGATTGAGACTTCTATTTGCCAGTGTTCTACTGATTTTTCAGCTTGCATGCCCAACAAAACAAGATGCCAAAGAAAGGAACTGAATCCTAACAATCACATGACCTTGAATGTGGATCTTTTCCAAGGAACTTTCAGATACTATCCAAGCCTTAGCTAAAACCTTGACTGAGAAATCGTATGAGAAATACTAAATTAGAAGGTCCAGTTAAGCTACATCTGATTCCTGCACCAAATAAACTGAGATAATGATGGTGTTTTTAGGAGCTATGCTTCAGAATAATTTTATATAATAGGTAACTAATTCAGGAATCATAGATGATCCACTTTTTAAAAAAATTTTTAGTTGTCAGTGTACCTTTATTTTTATTTATTTATATGTGGTGCTGAGGATGGAACCCATTGCCTCACACATGCTAGGTAAGCGCTCTACCACTGAGCTATATAACCCCAGCCCAATACACATTTTTTATTATTAAGTTGCTCAAAACCCTGCCTGTGGAAAATAAATCAAAAAGCCAGAGACCTGTTCCCTGAGAAGCCAGAAGACAAAGTTCAGAGTAGCTGCATTTCAAGGTTGGAAACCCTGAAAAAGAGAAAACCATAAAGAGTGGAGTCACTAAATCTTCAGTATACTTACCTGACATTCTGACTGCTAAAATAAAATATGTTCAAGAGGAGACTGCAAAGAGAGTGAGGGGGAAAACAACATCTCAAAGGCTAAATAAAAGAGCTGAGCAGATATTTTAACAGCTGCCAATTATAGTGCATAAGAGTCTAGAATGTCAGTCCTACCAAGATGGAAGCTGGTGCAGAGAAAACAACACCTAAAGGAATAAAGACCACCAAGGAATTTGTGTTAGGTTTAAGGACAGAACTAAATAGTATCCCCCTGAGAAGAACTAAATCCAAGAGTGTGTGGTAATTTAAACAGTAATTTAATGCAAAACAAACTTTACCTCTTTTCAGAGGATCCATACTCATTACAATATCATCCATTTATACATCAATTACTAGACTGATTCCTACTTCTGGCCATGATAAAACTAGAAAATGAACAAAACATATAAGAAAATTATATATAGACAGTAGACATACACGACTGTGTTCTCTGATATCACTGGAAAACTATATGAATCTTATGGTTGACCCTTATGGTTACTGGCCAGAGGTAGTTCTATGTCACATGAAAAGAAGGGAAGAAATGCTGAAAAAAAGGCCACTGCATTGTGGCAAAAGACTTAAGTTTAAGATGGTTAAGGTGGCTACAGTTCTGGGAAAATTTTCAGAAAGAACGGCAGCAAACAGATTTATGTAATCTAAAGAACCAGTCCCTTTCAGTCTTCGCCAAAATTATGATCTGCATGTATGTGAAAACAAATTATGAAAGCCAGCAGAAAGCAATCCAAATAATTCCAAGTAATCACACAAGGCTGGGAATTGTTTGGATTCTCAACACTGGGAAAGACCCCATAACAGTATATCGGGGAGAGTTCTCAAAAAGGTATCATCTTAGTATGGAACTAAATCATATGCAGACAAAAAGCTGCAGAAACCACAACAAAGCTTAAAAACAAGCCACAGAAGGATTAAACTGACTCTGAAGTAATGTAACTGTATGCCAAACAATAGCCAACACTGTTTAATAAAAGAATACAACAAAATTTAAGAATATAAAAATTATAATACTGATATCCAACTAAAACTTACCAGGCATGAAAATAGAAAAAATATGATCCAAACAAAAGAAAAATCATTCCATAAACAAAATAAAAACGAGCTGATGAAACTAGGAGACAAAAATATTTAAAAAGCTACCTAAAAGCTCTGTAAGTGCAAGGCAAAAGAAAACTTGAACAAAAATGACTCCAAAATGAAATGTACAGAGGTGAAAAATATCAGAAATGAAAATTTAATTGCATGGGCTTAAACAATAGATTTAGATACTGAATAAGGAGCAACAGGAAAACAAAATCTAAAATGCAGGCATGTGTGCATGAGCACACACACAAAGGAAAAGCACATCAATGACCTTAGAAAAATATATAGAGACATCTAAGAGGACAGAAAAGAAATGAATGGTCCAAAAAATGGGGGAAGTTACAATAAATAATGGCCAACTTTTAAAAATTAATAAAAACCATAAACTCACAGATCCAAGAGGCTCATAAACTCCAAGATAAGAATAACAGCAAACCTCTTGTCAAAACTTGGGCAAGCCAGAAGAACATGGAGAAAGATCTTTAAAATAAGGGGGAGAAGAAAAAGAAAAGGAAACTGTCAAACTAATTTTTACCAAGAAAAATAACTTTTAAAAGTGAAGGCAAAATAAGCACTTTCAGACAACAAAAACTGAGAGAATTCATTATGTGTAGACCCTACACTATAATATATTCTTTTAATTTGTTGAAAGAAGTTCTTTAGACAAAAGGAAATTATTAGATAGTCAAATAAATAATGAAAAGTATGAGAAGTGGTAAATAAGACACTTCTCAATAATCTTTTAAAAGAAACAGAAAAAAATGATGGCATATCAGGGCTGGGATTGTGGCTCAGCGGTAGAGTGCTTGCCTCGCATGTGTGACGCCCTGGGTTCAATTCTCAGCACCACATATAAGTATATGAATAAAATAAAGGTCCATCAACAACTAATATAAAAAAAGATGGCATATCAAAAAGCACAAGAATGAACTCATAAGTATTTACAGTAACAAAAGATAGAACAATTTGAGCAATAAAATGTAAAAAAAAAAATAGTGAATTCTAATCCACAGAATGGAAAAAAATGAGTCTAAACTATAAGTAAATGATACAGGATAGTTCTTTCTTACCGAAATCAAGTTAATGAATGGAATAAGGGATTTTAAAAAATTCACCATTACAATAAAACTGTAATAATACAAACTGTAATAATTGTTGCAGGGAATATCCACAATGAGTGCTAAAAATAGTGTCCAAAAGATTAAGGAAAATCAACATATTTGCATGGGCTAAAATGAGCATCTCCCAAGACAATTATTAATTAAAAAAGAAAAAAATATTAACTTTACAATGGAGAAGCACAGAAATCACATTCACCAAGTGGACAGGGTCAAAAATCACCAGTAAACCAGGTGTGGTGGTACACACCCATAACCCCAGCAAATCAGGAGGCTGAAGCAGGAGGATCGCAAAAGTTCAAGACCAGCCTCAGTGACTTAGGGAAGACCTCAGCAACTAAAACAAGACCCTGTCTCAAAAAACAAAAAGGTCTGAGGATATAGCTCCATTGTAAAGTGCCCCTAAGTTCAATCCCAGTACCCCCCACACATACCAAAAAATAAATAAATAAATCACCTGTAATATGACTTATCAACATTATATATCCCCTGATATAATTCACTGAGAAGGGCATCATAATCACTATGTTATTTTGGGCAAAAACACAAACTCAAAGTAGTCATGAAAAAATATCCTAGAAACCAAAAATAAATGATACATTCAAATTAACTGAGCAGCACTTTTTCTGACTTTGATATTTTAAAAGGGAAGACTGAATTAGTTCTTCAACTAAAAGACTTTCAGTCTTTCAATTTGTCACATATCAGAGGAGGTTACAGATACATGACTATTAAATTATAACATAGAACTCTGAAACAGAAATTGAATATTAGATGAAAAATAAGTGAAATAAAATAAAACTTATAGTTTAATTAAAAGTATTCTATCAATGTTAATTTCTTGGTTTTGATCATTATATAATGGTTATACAGGGCAAGCTGGATACAGGATATATGAGAACCTTCTGGTTTTACAGCTTTTCAGAAAATCTGAAATTTATTCAAAATTAAAAAAGGATAATTTTGAACTTAAAGAGAATAACAGTAATTTATTATTATGGGATTTATAATATCTAAAGAAGTGAAATATGAAAGGAAGAAAATAACTTCTGTGGTGTGGTTCTCAGGAAATATGTGAGGTAGTATATCACTTGAATGTAAAATCTATTAAGTTATCATAATGTATTATAGATACTACAGCAAACAAAGAAAAAGTAACAAAGATGTATAATAAGCCAACAGTGGAAAAATGGAAATTATAGAAAATACTCCAAAAGAAGGCATAAAAGGAGAGGAAAAAAGGAATAAAAAATTATCCACCAGGATAAAAAACACACACAAAAAAACCCTAACTACATGCTGTCCATGTTACATATAGAGACCCCAAAAATTGTAAAAATAAAAACATGGAAGGAGATATATATAATGCAAACAACAATCAACAAGGAAGCTGGATTGACTATATTAATACTAGATAAAATAGAATTTAGATAAAGAGTATCACCAGGGATAAAAATAGTTTGTGGGCTGAGGTTATGGCTCAGTGGCAGAGCGCTTGCCTAGCATGTATGAGGCACCGGGTTAAAGTCTCAGTAACCAGGTTATCAATTAATAAAATAAAAGTCCATTGACAAATAAAAATTTTTAAAAACACAGTTCATAATGATAAAATGGTTACCTTATCAAAAAATGTCTATATGTAACTAATAACAAAGTTTCAAGTTATAAGAAGCAAAAAATCAATAGCACTAATGGGAGAAAGACAAATCTATTATAGTTAGAGCTTTCAACGCTCATTTCAAAATAATTAATAGGGGTACAGAAAAAAATAGATAACATTACTAACCAACTTGACTTTGCTCATATTTATAAAATTCTCCAGGAAACAGCAGGGTATACAGACTTTTCAACTTCATTTAAAACAATTATCAAGATGGATCATATTTTATAAATAAAAAGAAAAAATCTAAGAACATCTCTCAAAAACTTGGAAACAGAACAACTCACTTTTAAATAACCCAAATAAATAACAAGGGTTATCTAGAAGACATTTTGAACTGATTTATAACAAAACACAACATGTCAAAATTCGTGTGCTGCTTCAAAGAATATTTTGAGGAAACTTATAGCTATAAATGCTTATTAATAAAAAGAATAAAACCTAAAATCATCCTAATTACCAACTTCAGAAAACAAAGAACATATTAAACATATAATATTACAGAACAACAAAGAAACATAAAAATAGAAAAAAATAAAATAGTTTTCTTAAAAGATTAATAAAATAGAAACACTTCTACCTAGACTGAGGAAGCAAAGAGAAAAAGATCCAAATTTCCAATATCAATAATTAAAGAAGGATAACACTATACATATTATAGACATTAAAGGAATAAAACAAAATTAGGAACACTTTTAAGTCAATAAATTCAACAACTCATATAAAACAGAAATGCCTCAACAGATTCAAACCACCAAAACTGAACTGAGAATAGAAAACTTGAATAACTATCTCTTTTATAAATTGAATTAGTAATTTAAAATTTTCCCACAAAGAAAATCCTGGTCCCAGAATGTGTAACTGATAAGTTCTACTCCATTTAAAGAGAAAATAATTCTATAAAAATGCTTAAAGAATATAAAAGAAGAAGAAACATGTCCCAGTTCATTATATGATCTGAAGCCACAAATGCCCTGATACCAAACACTGCCCAAAAAAGGAAAATAAAAGGTCAACATTCATAATTAATATAGATGCAAAAATCCTTTAGAAAATTAAGGTCAGTTGAACGGAAGATGGAAGGAGAACCTCATTGTTACACAGAATACATATATGTTGTTGTGATGAGAAAAAGAAAAAAAAGTGTGTCACATTAGATTGGATAGAGATAAAGGATGGGAGAGGAGGGAAGGAGTAGGGGGGATAGGAAGGGCAGCAGAATAGACAATATTGATTGATGTATGTACATTCCATGTATGTATTATATGTCAAAATACATTCTGCTGTCATGTATGACTAATAAAAATAAATCGTATGGTTAAAAAAATTTTAAATAGGAAAAAAAAGAAAATTAAGTTCAGTTTTATATATTAAAAAGGTAATATTAAAATGTACCTAGCAGGCACTCAAAGATTGTTAATTGAATATTTCAGGTTTGTTTCAGAGGTTGTGCACTTTTAACTATTATAGTCATATGTCAAATGATGATGCTCTGAGAAATGTAATTTTGTGAAGCAATTTCCTTGTACAAACATTACAGGGTGCACTTAAGACAGCTTTGATGTCACTCACTATTCATAAGCTTATGTATCACACTTATATATGTTGCCTATCACTGAAACATTGTTTCTTATGCAGCACACATGACTTAACTGATCACATTAAAAATGCTTATATTTTAGAAGTTATTCTTGTTTTTGAACTTCTAAGAATAATTTTCAAGTACTCAGTTTAGCTATTAAAAAAAGAACACTTCAAACCTTACTAAAATGCATCTGTGAAACTACATAATTAACAAAACTGGAAATACCTGTCATACAAGTTTTAACAGGTTTAGAAGGGTTAGAAGTCATATCATTATATCATTTAAATTATATTTAAAAGACTTAAATTTCCTTTTCACTGCAAAGAAAACTTTGGGGGTTCTTTTAAGCAAGTACTTCTGCAACATGCTGTCTTTAGGATACAATGATTGCCCTCTTCTCTTTGGAATGCCGCTGCAGCATGGGAATTATTTATCTCCTTTGATTCTAACAACTTCTAAAATCAATCAAGTGCTTTTTTCTATATTCTCATTGCCTCCTTTAGCAATAGTGATAACTTCTACCACAAGGTTTTGTTTAGTAAAAGACTTGAAAATTTGATAATAGACTAAGTTAACAGCTCATTTCTAGTTCTCTAAGGTTTCTTGCTGATTCACAGTCAAAAGGAGTTACTTATTAACAACTATAAATCCCCTTTATTGATTTCCTTCTTGCTAAAGTGAGTTATTCATTGGCATTTGTACAAAAAAACTTATTATTTAATGTTGCCTGAGCCATGAACATGAAAATAATTCTATCAATCCTGGCAGTCATGGTAGAATTTTGAGAATTTTAAGATTAAGGTTTACAATGTAAAATAATTATAATGGTATGTATTGGAATATTGACCTATGACTAAAATGTAAGATACTAGAACAGTGGAAACAGGTAATAGTATGAGGTTTCATTAACCCATTAAATTCTAAGGTTTTAATTGTGCATTTTCAATGAAATTTATAAAGGTACATTAACAGGTTGGAAATCAAAACCTACAGCTTACATATACATTGTTTATAATGATATTATTTTATAGTTATTTTATAAGGTTTTAGAGGTGTTCCACAATTGGGACAATGGGACAAGATGGGTTAAATAAATGGTATGACTATTACTAGTAGTAATAGTCATACTGTTTCAAGTTATAGTTATTGAAAGCCTACCAAAGGGTGCTGGTAGATAGATAAAGGGGAATGAAGGAAAGACAAAAGTTGGGATTAGGAAGGGGTTGAATGAATCAGACATAACTTTCCTATGTTCATAGATGAATACACAACCAGTGATACTCCAAGTCATGTACAACAATGGGATTCTAATTGGGTAAGTTATGTTCCATGTATGTATAACATGTCAAAATACACTAAAAATAACAAAAAAAATTAAAATTCTAAAAAGAACAAAAGAATTTTAAAAACTCTATATACTTATAAAAAGTTTTTAAAAAGTAGGTCCTAATCTCCATCGTGTCAGATTAGACCCAATTTCCTTAATAAGACTCCTATAGCACAAGAATTAAAATCAAAAGTCAATAAATTGGATGGATTCAAACTAAAAAGTCTCTTCTAGGAAAAGAAACAATCTGTGAGGTCAATAGAGAGCCTACATCTTGGGAGGAAATCTTTACCCCTCAAATATAGCACTAATCTCTAGGGTATATAAAGAACTCAAAAAGCTAAGCGCCAAAAATAAATAAATAAATAAATAACCCAATCAATAAATGGGCCAAGGACCTGAACAGACACTTCTCAGAAGATGATGTACAATCAACCAACAAATACATGAAAAAAATGTTCATCATCACTAGCAATTAGAGAAATGCAAATCAAAACCACTCTAAGATTTCATCTCATTCCAGTCAGAATGGCAGTTATTATGCATACGAACAACAATAAGTGTTGGTGAGGATGTGGGGGAAAAGGTACACTCATACACTGCTGGTGAGACTGCAAACTGGTGTAGCAATATGGAAAGCAGTATGGAGATTCCTTGAAATGGAACCACCATTTGACCCTCTCCTCGGTCTATATCCAAAGGACTTAACAGCAGCGTACTACAGGGACACAGCCACATCAATGTTTAAAGCAGCACAATTCACAACAGCTAGATTGTGGAACCAACCTAGATGCCCTTCAGTAGATGAATGAATAAAAAAAAATGTGGTATATATACACAATGGAATATTACTCAGCAATAAAAGAGAATAAAATCATGGCATCTGCAGGTAAATGGATGGAGTTGGAGAATACAATGCTAAGTGAAGTTAGACAATCCCAAGAAACCAAATGCCTGAATGTTTTCTCTGATATAAGCAGGCTGATTCAGAGTGGGATAGGGAGGGGGAGCATAGGAGGCAAAGAGGAACTCTAGATAGGGAAAATGGTGGGAGAGGAAGGGAGGGTGCATGGGGTTAGAAATAGAGGTGCAATGAGATGGACACCATTATCCAAAGTACATGTATGAAGACACAAATGGTGTGAATATACTTTGTATAAAACCAGAGATATGAAAAATTGTGCTGTATATATGTAATATGAATTGTAATGCATTCTGCTGTAAAAAAGTAGTATACTAAATCAAACAACTGATTAAGGGTACAGATTTTATTTTCATAGTGATGAAAATGTTTTAAATTGTTTGTAATGAATAAAAACTCTGAATACATTAAAAACCCTGAACTGCAGACTTTAAAAGTATCAATTTACAGTTTGTGAATTATATTTCAATTATGTTGTTAACACTATCTCATTGCAATGAGTGCAATGGCTTTCAACTGCAGCTGCATATAAAATAATAGTTTGTTCTTTTTTTAAAAAAAAGTAAAATAATTCCCTGGACCTGCCAGAGATCACTAAATCAGAATCTAAATCAGAATGGGATTAATATCATTTGTCTAGACCAGTGGGGGCCATAGAGTGAAAACTGAGACCCAGGTCCAAAATCAGAAAATTTCCTAGTTGCAGGATCTTCTATAAATTATCTAATTGCTACAATTTTAGTTCCTTCGGCACTACGAGGAAGGGATACCCATTTTATTGGGTATCAAAAAGATTTAGTGATATACATATAAAATACACAGGATGCTATGGTTTGGATGTAGTTCATTCAAGGGTTCATGTGCTGGAGGCCCAGTTCTCTTTAGTGGTAGGTATGAGCTGATATCTAATGGGGAAGGTCCTTAAGCCATTGCAAAGTTGCCCTTGGAAGGAAACAAAGTATTTGCTGTGAGACCTCTGAATTCGGCCAGGAGGGTTGTTGTAAAAGAACAAGCCTGGCTACTCCCAGACTCTCAGGCTTCCTGTTTGGCAATGTGATAGCTCCCTCTTGCCGGCACTCCCAACATTGCAATGTCATATACCATAAGGCCTTCTTCACCAAGGCCAATCTTATGCCAGCTCTATAGATTAGAATCTGCACAACTAAGAGCTAAATAAACCTCTTTTCTTTACTAAGTTACCCTGCCTCCAGTATTTCATTATAGTAATACAAAACAGAATAATATACATGAACAGATCAACACACAGTATATGACATATTAACAGTGTGCTCCAACAACAGCTATTATTACTGTTTGTTATTTTTACTAGATCTTTATTTTTGTTCACTATAAGGAAATGAATAATGCAGACTTCTGCATGTTTATCCCAAATTCAACTAAATTAAACCTTATAAACCATTACTCCTACTAAACATTATATTTAAAAGCAATTTACTTTCTACCTGATACCCTACTTGTATTAAAACAAATGTATGATGTTTGCATTAAACACACACACACACACACACACACAAACTTTAGTAATGTTAAGTAATGGTGGAAGGGCGCACATTAACAAATTCAATGATTGCCTTTATTCATATATTTGTAATTCTAAAAACAAAGATTAGGTAGCTCCAAATATAAACCATTTAATAAAATAAAATATGCCAATTTAAAAAGATATGCTCAATTTTCAGTAAAACTGCTGCGTGTATATTCCCAAGAACAAACTGAAGTTAAATTTAAAATTCTGTTAAATAGGGCTGGGGTTGTAGCTCAGTGGTAGAGTACTTGCCTCACATGCATGAGGCCCTGGGTTCAATTCTCAGCACCACATTAAAAAAAAGTAAATAAATAAAGATTGTGTCCATCTAAAACTTAAAAAAATTTTTTTAAGTTCTATGAAATAATTCCTCACTTAAATATGCTAATTTCCAGGTAATTTGATAGCAATGCTATGGAAAGAAACCCTTAAAGACTTGTGAATTAAAGTCAAACGTTTTAGGACTAAGTATAGCAAAAAACGCAAAACAATAATAATACAGGCAATAATATTTATAATATATATAAAAATTCACTATTTGTTTTTTCCAAGTCTGTACTTCTACTCAACAATAAGCCATAAATGCAAGTCACATTTTAACAATATGGTACTAAAATGAGTCATTCAACAATTTCATTTCTATGGGAAGATATGGAATGCAGCATTTCCACAAAGAAATTCCTGGGAGTATTTTAATCTCTCTTGAGCAAACCATACTTCCTTTGCACATACAGTGTATTACTTCAGAAAATATATAATATAATGGCTAGTCTAAGTATTTTTAAATTAATATTTTAAGTGTCTAATTAGAATTAAATGTAATAGAACATGTTACCCAAGTTTAAATGCATCTTAAAAAAGAAAATATTATTTCCCTGAAAAGCTGTAGAACCTAAAATCAAAAATTTCCTGTATCATCTACTACAAGATCAATTTTTAATGTAAGAATATATTTAATTCATCTTTGTGTAAATAAACCTTTAACAAAATAAAAACTTCCCTTTAAAGTTTCAAAATACACTTTTTATTCTGTTTTTTTAAAAAATCTAATAAAAAGGACAAAGACAGTACCTTTAATTTTCACAAAAATTGATGCCAATGAATTTTAATAAAGACAATTGCCGTTTACTGACTTTACACATCTATATTCCTTACTTTTTCATCCTCTTAAAAAACATTTCCTTTGTTTCGTTACAATTCAGCTTTCTATACAAGACCAGAATGAAATCAAAATGCTAAGTGTTGGATTTATAAGATCTCTCTTCTTCTAATTTTTCTGTACTGGATTTTTTTTGTTTGCTATTAAACTTAAAAATTAGGCAAATAACTTTCAAAGTCATTTTTGAGATAAGGTCTCATTATGTTGCCCAGGCATACCTGGAAATATTGGGCTCAAGCTGCTACTATATTAGTTTTTTTTTCCCATTTTTTAATTGCTTCATATTAGTGATACATTAGGATTCATTTTGACATAATTATAAATTAGAGTATGATTTGTTCCAATTTAGACCTAAATACCCTTATCCCCTTCCCCTCCTCCTATTCCCTTTCCCTTACTGATCTTTCTGCTATTTACTTACACTTTTTAAAAATTAGCGTCTTATGGATATACATAATGGTAAGATTCACTGTAGTATATTCATATTAGATGATTTTTAATGAAAATGTAAGTACTTTCAAAATTTATAAAACGTTTTTCTATTTTCCTATGACACTGCTGTTTTGCAAAGCTCTAATGTGACAACCTTTAGTAAGACCAAGTAGAAAAGTGATGTGAATTTAGTCTTCAGATAAAAAAAGGAAAGTCAGAATGGGAATTGGAGTCTTAATATATCTAGTATAAATATATAGATACTTTATTTTTTATTTTTTTTTAATTTTTTATTGTGGGTTGTTCAAAACATTACAAATTTCTTGACATATCATATTCCACACTTTGATTCAAGTGGGTTATGAACTCCCACCTTCACCCCATACACAGATTGCAGAATCACATCAGTTACACATCCATTGATTTACAAATTGCCATACTAGTGTCTGTTGTGATCCCCTAAAAATAGATAAAAACTTAAAAATTAGGCAAACATCTTTCAAATTCATTTTCTCCAAAATCAGAGCAGATTCAGTTTGTGATAAAGGTCTAATTACACCTACTTTCTATCTTACTTTTGAAGCTTACAAAGTAATCTCAAGTCATGTAGTATTAAGTAAATCACAGGGAAAATGGAATTTAGAAACAAGTTTCAGGAACTTTCTGATATGGAAAAGCACTCAACAAAATTACTAAGCATAACAAATACTAAAAATAATAGTAATAATCCAAATCCTCTTACCAATTTCAGCAGGTAGTTGTTTGATTTTGTTCTCGCGAATGCTAAGCATGCTGAGTTTTGACAGGTTTTTGATGTCCTTTTCCACAGTAGTAATACGATTAAAGCGAAGGTAGAGTGTGGTGAGAGAATCTAGCCTATACACCACTGAAGGAATTTCTCTCAGTTTATTATGCCGTAAATCAAGCATCCGCAGCTTCTTCAAGTTATCAAGAGAGTCAGGCAAACTGGTAAGTGAATTTTCACTTAGAGCCAGTGTCATGAGATTTACTAAACAGCCCACCTCTGCTGGGAGGGACTGCAGTTTGTTACTGTATAAATAAAGTTCTGTTAATTGAGTCAACTCTTTGATTGATGATGGCAATATGTGTATAGATCTCTTGGATAAGTCCAAACGCATTGAATTCTCTTCCCGGCATTTGTTGAGCTCTTTAATCACTTCTGCGTTACTGGATTTTTTCCTAGTCCCAGGTGCAGGATTTGGCCGTTTGATCGTATTGTCAACTGAAAAAGCCACCCCTGGTTGGGCAGCACTGGAGTCCTTTTTTCCATCTTTGGCATCTTTCCCTTTGGTTTTAGGTTCTTTTTCTTTGCTTTCTTTCCCAAAACCTCCAGAGGCCTTTGCCTCCTTTTCTCTTTCCTTGGCTGATGGTACTTTGGGATCTTTCTCTTTAGAGTCTTTTTCTTTTCCTAAACTACTACTCATGATGACTCAAACTTAGGAAAAAAAAAAACTACATGAACTTTTACTTTATTTGCTAGCAATTGAATTCAAAGATGAAGAGACAAAGAGCCTACACAATTAAACAGGTGTTGGCTTGAAAAAGTAATCAGCATGGAGTAACATCCATCTGTTACATGGTTGATCTAAAAGCACTATGCCCATTTCTGACAACTCATTCCAACTGGTAAAATGGTGCTGGTCAATGATTCATTAGAATTCCTGAAATATAATAGAGAGTATTAAATTACCTTAAGTTATAATTTATATTAAGTAAATAGCCTCTGAAAAACTATCTTACTATGAACTTTGCCATGTTCCTATTACTTGATGCAGTATTTATTGAACACTTTATAATGTAAAATCCACTGAAAACTACAAAAGTTAATAGGGCAGGCCCTCACTTCTAGGAATTTGCAATCTAATAGAGGTAAATGATCACAAATTACTGTTACAAAACTTTATGAAAGTTAAAGTGAGAAATCACAACAGCAACTAACATTTACTAAGGGCTAAGTACAAACACTAAAGAATTTACAAATATTTATTTTAATATGTATATATAACAGCACTATGAGATAAACTGTTATCCTCATTTTATACAAAGGGACACTAAAGCACAAAAATATTTTTAGATAACTAGCTTTGTTATCTTGGGGAAAAAAGAGCCAAAATTTAAAATTAGGCAGCATATGTCCACAGCCTATATTCTAACCAGTACCCTAAAATTGTTCTATCTATAACTACTTATAGCTTTACAAAACAGAAAGGATTTCAAAGTTGATAAAAGAATGGACAGCAGTGTGGCAAAAGAACAAAAACAACAAAATGATATGCATGGAAAAAAGCAAATAGTTTAGGGGAAAGATTATTAAAATATGCACTTTTAATAAGGAATCTAGTTGATTCTTATACAGGTAAATCTGAGGGACCACCCTTGAGAAACCATGACAGAGCAATCTCAAATGATGTCTATATTCTAGAAAAGTGAGAAAGATCAATAGCACAGTAAGTACAAAAGGTTCACTGGTAAAAGGAATCCACAAAAACTTCACTGGCAAAATGAATCCACAAAGACCAAAAAAGTAATAAAAGCTTTGGAAAAGGCATCATTCCTCCCTAAATATTTTTTTAAATTTAAAATAAATGATTCCTAGTTTTAACTCTTGTTAACTCTATATAACTGATAAAACAACTTGAATGGAATGCATCAAGACTCTGGGTTTGATCATAGGAACAGGAAAAAAATAAATTTATTTATTTATTTATTTT
Organism: Marmota flaviventris; assembly: GCF_047511675.1. Lineage (NCBI taxonomy): Eukaryota > Metazoa > Chordata > Mammalia > Rodentia > Sciuridae > Marmota > Marmota flaviventris. The sequence goes on from NC_092501.1 coordinate 18,582,434, forward strand.
GCTATGGGCCCCTCACCCATACAAATTTACAGGTTAGATATCAGCTATAGAACTTTTAGGAAAATCATTATCAATGAAAACAGCTGAGAAACTTAGGCTAATTGGCCCTTTAATAATGGGATAGAATTCAAACAAGGAGAGGTAGGTGGTACATCATGAAAGGGAAGGTTTTGCCTAAAGTAAGAATGAATGGACTTGGTTTGCATAGACAATGAAAAGGTAGGGCTTTGCTCAAACAAGAGATATAACAATGATAATAGGAACTGGGTAGAGAATTAATGATCTATAATTTGAAACTGCAAAGTATGAACTTACATTGGTATATACAATTAAATAAATATGCTATTATTTGGCTAGCATACCACAAAAGCCCATTTCACATTATTTACCACTATGCCCCCTTCAAACCATGAAGTGCTTTTACTCAAACCATTTAACAATGAATAATGGAAAATATGCAATAACTTACAGGATACAACATTGTTTATCTGTCTGTACTTAAGAAATGTCATCAGGAGCCAGCCAGGCATGATGACACATGCGTGTAAATCCTAGTAGCTCCTCAGAGGCTGAGGCAGGAGGATCACAGATTCAAAGCCAGCCTCAGCAATTTAATGAGGCCCTAAATAACTTGGCGAGATCCAGTCTCAAAAAAATAAAAAGAGCTAGGAATGTGGTTCAGTGGTTAAGTGCCCCTGGGTTCAACTGGTACTAAAAACAAACAACAACAACAACACAAACACTGAAAGGTCATCAAGTGACACTGCCAAGTTTCTGAAAATTCACTTTTTACTTACACACAATTTAGAAGGACAACAACTCCTATGTTCCTGTGTAGAAATCAAGTAAGATTTAAAAATACAAATGTCCAGGCTCCATCTCAAACTGCTCAATCGGAATCTTTAGGGAAAGGAATCCAGGAAATTCTAAAACCTAAAACAAAAGTGCCTCAATAAAAGCTTATCAAGAGGCTGGAGCTCAGCAGTAGTGCATTTGCCTGGCTTGTGTGAAGCACTGGGTTCAGATTCTCAGCACTGCAAATAAATAAATAAAATAAAGGTCTATTAACAACTAAAAAAAGAAAGCTTATCAATTTTGGGAAACACTTGATCAAATGTGGGATCTGAAAACCAGTAAATGTATTTCTTAAATATAATTCTAAAACAACGAAGGTTGAAGGTCAAGGACAGGTCAGAAGATAACTACAATAATGAAAAAACAATATTACTAATAATTTTAAGGTCCTACTGAAGACTAAGGGGAGTTCCCATAGTTTATCAATACCATCCGCTATATTTGAACTTCAAACTACCAATACTTGAATTATTTCAATGATTTTACTATAGCAGTGATAGATTTGAACTGAATCACATGCTCATCCTGCAGCTCCTATACCTAATGAGATTTGCTAGTTCATAACTTAGTTACAGTTCACCATGCTTTTTCTTTAATTAATCAATGAGGCTGGGCTATTAACTAAAAATTTTATACTTCCAATAAAAATATAGTTTGTTAAGGAGAACTGATTTGACAGCCCTAAGTGAATTAGGGATCTATATCTGAATGAAGTGACACTGCCAAAATTTTTGAGAGAAAATGTATTCAGAGTAATCTTTGATGTTTCTTGGAAATAAGTTATTCAAGAGTTTGGGATTTATTTCATCACTTTAATTGTATGTTTGGGGGAACAACTACATTTATACAAAATCGGAATATTGTACCCATTCATGCAACAGTATGAATGGTACTCAGTCTCAAAATTCTTAAAATCAAGGGGGGGGGGCATAAAATTGTATCAATTAAGCTGAAGTCAGCAATGTGTTTTTACACTGAGATCTTTACCACCCCAGGTAACTCTTATTTTCAACCAACTAATAACTACTATATATAGAACACTTGATATGGGCTTTTTATTTATCTTATTTCATACTCTCACAACCAGATGTCCAGGAAGATATTAAACAAATTCCCTACTCATAACCAAATTTACTCTCTTAAATCCATTTTACTGTTAATCCAAAATGGCATCAAACAAGAAAATGGCACTGAATTCTGCCCTGCAGAAGTCTAGGTTGAAGTAACTTTCACTAGCATATAAATCTGTTTCAAATTATGAAAGCAATTTTAAATTCCTAAATTAAGAGTGCCTCTATTCTCAATTTACAAACAAGAACACTGACACATCTAATAAGTGACTAAAGAAAAATACAAAAATAGGTATGCCTGATTTTAAATTCCACATTCTTTGCCTTATGCCATGCTGGATTACAAAGATAAGCAGACATATCATGATTGTATAAGGATGTTTATTAATTTAGGCTTCCAATATTTTCTAAGCCAAGGATTCTATCACTAAGCTTTCTGTCACTGTAAGGAATATCTGAGATAAAAAGCTTTAAGGAAGAAAGGATTGTGTTGGCTCACAGGTTTCAGTCCATGGTTGCTTGACCCTGTTACCTTTGGGCCTGAGACAGTACATCAAGGCAAGTGCCACATGGAGGAGCAAAACTACTCACAACATGGTTGCCAGGAAGCAAAAAGGGAGAAAGGTACCAGGGTCTCAATATTCTCTTTAAGGGTATTCCCCCAATGATCTAACTTCCTCTACTAGGTTCCATTACCTCCCAAAAAGGGCCATAAGGGGGGACCAAGCCTTCAGTACATGAAACTTTTGAGGCCAATAAACTTCTCCTGTAAAGGGCCATAGGTTTTGCAGGCCAAATTGGTCTGTTACAGGAACTTGAAGTCTGTTATTTTAGTATGAATGCAGAAGCAGACAACACATAAACAGGAGTAGATGCGTTTCAACAAAATTTTATAGCAAAACAGGTCTCAAACTATATTTGGCCATTGTTCCATAGTTTGCCACCCCTTGTCCTGTCACTGTTTCAGGTTTTAAATCATTACTTTCAGGAACTATATTTTTATGCAAATTGGACACAAAAAGTATTTTTTCCTTGCTCTTGTAATATACTCACATTACATTTTGCTATTTCCAAAAGAAATTTCCTATGATTTAGGAAGAAGAGACAATAAAGAAAGAAGAGAGAAATCACAAGCCTATTAAGATCTATTCCTGGTATAAAAACTACGCTAATCATATGTGTCATAATGTTTATGCAAAAGAAAAACAATCAATAGGACACACACACTAAATATATCCCTTAGTTTTTTCTAAGGTGAATGCTTTTACAACATTAGATCTTGAATTATAATAGACAAGACTTCTGGTCCCAGACAAGATAGCTCAATTTTATTATTATTATTATTTTATTATTATTATTATTATTATTATTATTATTATTATTATTATTATTATATTCTTTCCACTGAAAATAACCTAAAACCCTGGATAAAACTTATAAAGCAACTAGCTGAAGACTATGAAAAGTAGAGAAAAGAAGGGAGACTGACAGGGGGTGTTGGGACTTTAAGAATTATCTGAAAGTGAGTTCCTTGGGATTTGTCTTCATCTCCTACATATCCTAACCTGGGCAGTAGAGAAACCCACAACCAAAAAATACCAAGAGGCAAAAACAAATGAAAACATCAAGAAATATCTGCTCTCTCCAGCCAAAGAACTGTGAAAAAGGTAGCTTTCCAAGATAGTGCCCTTTTGACCATTCCTTCCTTACTCGAAAAAGTAGAAGAATTCATGTCCCTCTACCTCCTCAACTGGCACTAAAACCACAAAGACTGTGGAGTGAAACCCTGCCAACCATCCAGCTTTGTAATTACTTGTACAGAAGCAGTATACATTCCCCTTCACATCATCTCTGTGGTTCAGGAGTATGAAGTAGAGTCCTGCTGACCATTTCCAAGTTGCACTTATCAGATTATAAGGAAGAGAGCCCTGCTGATCATCCCTTGTTTTGCACTAAGCAAATATTGGCAAAGAGGTAATATACCACTCCTTCCCAGTCAGAGAGAAGGGAAGATTAGGAGAGTAAGGAGCTGAAAAAAAAGGGATTCTTTCAATCTATGTAGTATTTTCAGGCATAACTCATAGTAGCTCAAGCATGAAAGTAACTAGTCTTAAGAAGTGAACTATAGGCTTTGGGATGGCCCATAGATCAGAGTTTTGAAAATAAACTGGAACCAAAGACCATAGAAGTGGGTCAGGTCAGGACATGTGTTCTGAACCAGTTTATGTGCTAAAACAGAAAATTTAAACAAATCAGAATTAAAAATAATAAGTCTCAAAATGACCATGATAAAACTAAAATCCATAAACCTTCACCTATAATTGGGGATTTCATCGCCCCATTCTCAGTAGTATAAGACTAAAATGCAGAAAATAGCAAAGATTTAGAATTAAAAAAAAAAAAAAAAAAACAATACCACAAATCAACTGGATCTAGCTGAAATTTCTAGAATATTCTACTAGTAAAAATAGAATACACTTTTTTCCAAGGTTACAAGAATAAGATAAACCCCTATCTTGGCTCATAAAAGAATTAAAATCATAGAATGTTACCTGGCCACAATTAAACTAAAAATCAATAGCAGAAAAATAACAAAAGTCTAACAGTCTGTCTGTAGATCAAGGAAGGAACAGGAAAACTAAACTATATACTGAGATGAATCAAGATAAAATCTATTTAGATACGGCAGCACCTAAAGGGAAATTTATGTAACTACATGATTAGAAAAATGACACATAATCCCATAATCTAAGCACAAGACACTTGAAAAAGAAAAGTAAAAGAAGCTCAAAGAAAGCAGAAAGGACATAGAGAACAGAAATCCATGAAATCGTAAACTAAGGAGAGGGGACAAAAAAAAAAAAAAATCAGTAAAACCAAAAGCTAATTCTTTAAAAAGAATACATGAACCCAATAAACATCTAGGAACTCTGACAAAGCTAAAAAGAGAAGTCACGAGTTACCACTATTAGGAATAAAAGAGGGAATATTACTAAAGACTACACAAACATTAAAAGGATAATAAAATACTGAAAACAACTCTACAGACATAAATTTGACAACTTACACAAAATAATATTTGGAAATCACACACTACAAAAACTCAAGATGAATTAGAGCATTTTAATAGTCCTAAAATACTAAAGCATTCTGAAATCAGTTTCAAAATTTCCAAAAAGGAAATTACCAACTACAGATGGTTTTACTAATGAATACTAATGAACATCTCAAGAAGAAATAACATCAATTCTGTACATCTCTTCCAGGAAGTACACATTTTTTGAGGTCAGCATCACCCTGATACCAAATATAGACACAGGACAAAAAAAAAAAAAAGAAGCTATTTACCAATAGACCTCATGTTTCATAAACAGAGATACAAAAATATTCAGCAATATATCTACAAATTAATACAGACTTTAACACTCTTATTAAATATAATAATACTGAAAGTCCTAGCCAGTCCAATAAAGCAGGAAAAAGAAACAGCATACAGATTAGAAAGGATTAATTTAAAACTATCGTGCCTTGCAGACAACATGATTGCCTATGTGGAGTCCTCAGAACTATTAAAGAAGTTCAGCATGGTCACAGAAAAAAAAGTCAATATAAGCCATATTTCAACTGGTTAGAAATAAACAACTGAACAACAAAATTAAGAACACAATCCCATTTTCAAGAGTTTCAAAAATTAAAATATCTATGTATAAGCCTAATAACATGTACAAACTATTAGTTCAAAACTACCAAACACTGGTGAAAGAAATCAAAGGTCTAAATAAATGCCGAAGGATTTTCTCTTAGAAGTTTTTTTAACTTTTTCACATTTAGATCTGAATCATTGAGTTAATTTTTATACAAGTTAATTTTTATATATGAGGTTTATATACCTTATACAAAATAAGTCTAGTTATTCCAACATCATTTCTTCAAAGGCCGTCTCCATTGAATTCCTTTTGCACAGCTTTCAAAAATTAGTTGGACAACACCAAATGCTGACAAGAAAAGAGAGCAACTAGAACTCTGTTTCATTGCTGGTGTGAATGCAAAATGATATAAGCCACTTAGACTGTCTCTTATAAAACTAAATGTATTCTTGTATAAACCAATTACTGTCCTCGTATTTACCCAGATGAGTTGAAAACTTACATCTACATAAAAACCTGCACACAAATTTTCATAGCAGCTTTATTTTTTGTTGTCCAAACTTGGAAGCAACCAAGATATTCTTCAGTAGGTGAATAGATAAACCGTGGCACATCCATACAATGGAATAAAACTTAGTGATTAAAAGATATCAGGATCTGAAAATACTTGAGGGAAGACATTTATAAGCTGAAAAAAAAAAAACCAATATGAAAGGCTCATATTGTATAATTCTAACATGGCATTCTCTGAAAGACAAAACAAACTACGGAGATAGTAAAAAGATCAGTTATTTGTAGAGGGTTGTGGGAGAGAAAGGGAAGAATGAGTAAGTGGTGCACCGGAGTTTTAGGACATGAAAACTGTTCTGTATGATACTTTATTGGTAGATACATGTCTTCATATATCAAAACAAAATGTATAGATCAAAAAAATGGACTTTAATTAATGATATGGTATCAAAGAGTTATGACACCCAAAGTCAAGTCCTTAAAGGGGGAAAAAAAAAAATCAACACGCGGATTTCATCACAAAACTCTGTACAGTGAAGACCCAATTAAGAGAACAAAAAGATAAGCTATAGTCTGAGAGTTCTGTGTTTATAAATCACATATGACAAAGGAGTTACATCCAGAATATATACTTATTTTAAAAACTCTTAAATAATAAGACAACAATCTGATCAGAAAATAGGTAAAAACTCAGACACTCCAAAGAAGACATAAATGGCAAATAAGCACAAGCAAAAATGTTCAACATCATTAGCCATTAAGGAAATCCAAGTACTGGTACCACTAGATGAGCTAAAGTAAAAACAATGATACCATAAGCTGGTCAAAATGTAGATAAACTGGATCTCTCATTCACTGCTGACAAGCATATAAAATGGCACAGTCACTATAGAAAATAATTTGGCAGCCCCTCCTAAAGTTAAACACACATTTACCATATAACCTAGCACTTGCACTCCTGGGTATTTCTTCTGGAGGAATGACAATTAGGCATTTACATGTTGACTGCAATCTTATTTGTAATACTTCAAAGCTGGAAACAAACCAAATATAATTTAATAGGCAAATGAAAAAACTGTGGTGCATTCATGCAATGGCACATTATTCAATAAAAAGGGATAAACTATTACCGACCTCATTCAAAAAATTAGATGGATCTCACTATGTTACATATTGTATGACTCTGTTCATATACTATTCTTAAATGACAAAATTAAAGTGATAGATAATGAGTTAGTGGTGTGATGACTTGGGGTTGAAGTGAAGGTGTGATCATAAAGGTAACAAGAGTTTCTCAGAAGTGATGAACAGTTCTGAACTTTATGGTAGTGTTCATAAGAATCTATACATGTGATCAAATTTCACTCGCACAGGTGAGAGAAGAGTGCATGGAAAAACTGGTATAATCTCAAACCCAGGCTATAATTTGTGATTTAGTTCATAGTATTGTACCAATATCAAATCTGGGATTTCAATAATCATAGCATAGTTATAGAAAATGTTAGAATTAGTGCAAACTGAGGGAAGAGTAAAGGAGAACTGTTTTTATAAATAATATAAATCTAAAATTACTTCAAAAAATTACACAAACAATACAAAGCATACATTGGACAATACAAATCTACAATATGCAGTTCTAAAGCAGCATTTGCACTAAGCTCAGTAGTATATATGTGATTCCAGCTACTCAGGAGGCTAAGGTAGACAGATTTCGAGTTCCAGGCCAAGCCAGGCAATCTCAAAATAATTAAAAGAAGAAAAAAAAAAAAGGGTGGAGATGTATCTCAGTAGTAGTGTCTGCCTAGTATGTGCAAGGCCATGAGTTCAAAGCCCAGTGCTAAGAGGAAAAAAAAAAGGGTGTTGATTGATGCATTTGAAATAGAATTTTAAAAACCATTTTTTTGGGGGAAAACATTTTAATATTTTTTTAAAGAGTAGCAATTCAAATAGGAAAAGACTTTTTTCAATCAAGTTCAACATTAGATAAAAAGTAACCTTGCTCACAAATGCTATTCAATTTGAAAAGGCACATATTTTGTTAATACTACCAAGAAAATTTTTTCTTTTCCTCAAGTACAAATACATACAAATATACTTTCATGAACACAATGATTATTTATAAAAAAAATGGTAAGTCTATCAGGAATATCCTAGCATACATTCCACCGTCTTCCAGATAAGGCTAAAGATACTAGAACTGGTTCAAAAGCTGGGTTATTATACATAATAAAATACCCAATAACTGCATTCTTATTTGCCATTAAATCTAGTATAAAATGACTGGGTTTTTAGTTTTTAAAAAATTAAATGAGAGTAGGAAGAAAAATATTTGTGATGCTGTCATAAATGCTGCCACAACTCTGAAATTTATATAGAACGCATAACTTGTCAATATCCAATAAGTAGGGTTGTGGTGATATGTCACACCATTTTCTGGAATACAGGGGTTACATTAAAAGGACACAATTTCAAACAGTTTCCTTCCTTGGAAATAATTTTACTGCTTTGTAATTCAATTGTTTAACTTTAAATGCCTCCTAACCATGACATAATAGATCACACTACTGTAAAAATTTTTTTAAAGGGAGGGATGGGGTTGTAGCTCAGTGGTAGAGCACTTGCCTAGCATGTGTGAGGTACTGGTTTCGAGTCTCAAGCACCACATATAAATAAATAAAACAAAGGCCCATTAACAACTAAAAAAAAAATTTAATTTTAAAAAGATGTACACTACTATAGGAAAATAATAAAAAGATAATTTACTAGGGCTTGGATTATGGCTTAGCGGTAGAGCACGCACCTGGCATGTGTGAAGCCCTGGATTCGATCCTCAGCACCACATAAAAATAAAGGCATATAATAATAATAATAATAATAATAATAATAATAATAATTTACAACTAAATTGTGCCTGGGAGAAAAAGAACTACAGACTATTTTGTAGCACAGTCCTGGTAATGTATTTTTTTTAAATGCAATCACAAAAACTATCTATTTGGGCATTTTTATAATGGGTCAAGTATGGAAGACACCAATAAGACATAGGTAAACAGTTTCTAAATAGTAGTCCACAGAAGACCTCAAGCAAAAGAAAACTGTAATTATGTCATTCATCTATTTGAGAAATATTTATTGAACTCCTCCCATGTATCAATATTACGCTAAGTGCTGAGTAAACAGACCTAGTTCTTGCCTTCAAAGGACAAATAATCAGATAGAAAAACAATGAAGAACACTCCATGAGAAAATTTTTTACATGTAAGGACTGAGATTCAAGAACATTATGAGACAAACTAAATTGAACATAATTTTTCAGAATTGTGAATAAGAAAGATGAAGCTGCAGTTGAGAAAAGGATCTCAACTGTGTTGTACATTCTATAGTTTTCAACAAATGTACAGCGAGGTATCTGGTTAAGTTTCACTGCCCCCCCCCACAATTCCCTGTGCATTCCCCGGCTATCTGAATTTCCTTCCTCCCTCTCTGATGAACCCCTGACAAATATTTTTCAAGTGCCTAAATTCTGTGCTGAAAACACAAGCAAAGCACTTTATCTATGTCTTGGTCAATGAGAAAAGTATAGTTACAATAGCTTTTGCACTTTTCAGGAAGTAAAAAGTAATATCTACATAATAGAAGGAAGACTACTTTTTTAAACTTGAAACATTTAAATTTATTCATTATTTCTGATAATCATACCAATCTTGGTGAGAGTCACAAATGATACATTTGTATTGGTTTGTACTTGCACCTATTATATTCATGATATATGTGATTATATATACACACATTTGTATTCTTATTTTCTAGTATTGTGCCTAAGCATTTTCATATTCACATGCAAAATATAATTCTTCATTGTTTTCTAAGTGCCACTGTACCTAAGCATTTACATGACACAAAACATTCTTTCTTCTCATGTCTCTTCTCAATTACTTCGGATATTATGATGATTTTGATTAGATTACTATTATTTCAGAATACTAATTTTCATATAAATATTGTCTGCTGTACTTGAGAATCACTAAAAGCAAAAAGTCATCAGAGAAGATGGAAATAATTCAAGAGATGTTTTAGAGACAAAATCAAAACAAGGATGAATGGGAATGGGGGGCACAAAATAATATCTAAGCTGCTGGCTTAAGCAATTAGGTAGATGCAGAATGGATATTCAAATTAAGGAATATAAAAAAGAGCAAAGTAGCATTTTGGACAAGCTTACACTAAAGTTCTTAGTTCGTATTTGAAAATATGGATTTGGAATAAAGAAATGTCTGAGCTAGAAATAAAGATCTAACTTTGGTGTCAACAACAAAGGTCTGAGATGAGAGTATCAACGAAGAGCATGCAGAAGAAAAACATATTAATACTTTGGTAAAGATAAACATTTAGGGATGGACAGATGGAAAAACAGAGATATACATGAACTAGAAAAAAATATTGTCAAAGTAGCAGCCAGTTCAGCTAGTTGAATTTTAGTAGTAGTCAAAAAGATCTAACATATTAGCAGAAAACTAGAAAGGAAGGATCTTTTTCCCTTTCAAACAGGAAATCAGAACGAATTTCAGTTGCAGACAAGTTCATTTGGGAATAAGAGGAACAGGAAGAAGTCAAGGGTGATAATTATCTCAAATTACATATAGCATCATATTTGTTTGGCAAAGCAAAAGCAAATTAATCTGCTGAGAACAAGAGAGGTAGGGTTTTGAAAGAAGTAATGATGACATAGACCAGAGACAAAATTACAGAGTTTGATAAATTTAGGTATTAATTTATAGGAGCGCCAATCTCCAAAGCTGCGGCTTTTTTTCTGCCAGTATTTGGCAATATAAATTGTATTCTTAAATTAATCTAAAGTTGAGATTTAGAGGGCAAGTGTGGCAGAAAAAATAAGGGAACATGCAATTTAGATTTTAGGCTAGAAAGGAGAAAAAAACTCAACTTAATAAATTATTAATTTCTAAGACAACTGACAGAACAGGAAAGATCAAGAAACTAGTTTACTAGAGTAAATTAGTCGAGTAGTTTATTTAGGAGTCTAATGTTCTTCCAGAAATATATACATCCAGAAATTTATACCCACAACACTAACACAGGCCAGTTTTAAAAAACTTAAAATCAAGCTGGGCACAGTGGTGCATGCCTATAATCCCAGCAGCTCCAGAGGCTGAGACAGGAGGATCAACACCAGCCTCAGCAAAAGCAAAGCGCTAAGCAACTCATTGAGAACCCATCTCTAAATAAAATACAAAACAGGGTTGGAGATGTGGCTCAGTAGTTGAGTGCCCCTGAGCTCAATTGCTGATACCCCCACACACAAAAAAAATCAAATCATGATGAAATGTCACTATACAACTAACAGAGCACATACAGAGGGGAAAAAAATAGTAATAATACCAAATGCTAATACAACATTATCTCATACATTGCTGGTGGGAAGGAAAAATAGGGGTATAGTCAGTATACAAAAGAGCAGTTACTATACTTATAAAACTGAACATATCCTTACTATACAACCTAGCAACTGTACTACTCCTTGGCATTCATCACCAAGAAATGAACACATATTCTTGCAAAAATCTGTATTCCACTATTCAAAATAGTTTAATTCATAATGATACAGAGTGGAAACAACCCAAATGTCCTCCAGTGAATACATAGTTAAACAAGCCTTAATACAGCTACACAAAGAAACATAAGACAGCAATAAAAAAGAATGAACTATTGATACATATAAGAAACTTGATCTCAGGGACCTTGAGCTTAGTGGAAAAGTCAATCTCAAAAGGTTACAAACTTTATAATTCCTAAATAACTTCTTTGAAACAACAAAACAGTAGAGATGGAGAAGACAGAAGTGGTTGCTAGGGGATGGGGTCAAGGTAGGGTAGGGAGAGTTGACTTATTGGTGATAGAACCAGAATGTATCTTGACTTTGAGAGTTGTTAAATGAATCTATATATGGGGTAAAAATACACAGAACTATACACATACTCAATGAATACATGAAAAAGTGGGGACAGAAGTGAATAAGTTATATAAGCTAGTTAACTGTCATACCACTGTCAATTTTCTAGTTTTGATATAGATATTATACTATTGTATTAGATGACAACATTGTGAGAAGCTGGGTAAAGTGTTATTTTTTGCAGCTTCCTGAGTCTATCACTATTTATAAATTAAAAAAAAAAAAAAGACTGTCAGTGATTTAATCAATCACACTATGAAATATTCATAAGGATCCCTAAATTACAGGGTTTGGAGTATCCTGGTTTGGTGAATACATCAAGGTGGTAAGAAGTGGATGCACTGAGAGGGGATATGTGATATCTACATCTCATTCCCCACACCCTACCCCACACATCTATTTCATGACTGTTCCTGAGTTGTATACTTTATAATAAACCAGAAATTGAACTGCCTTCCTGAGTACTGTGAACTGTTCATCATTCACTGAACTTGAGAAAGGTGTTTAAAGTACAGATGATACAGACTTGTGATTGTTGTCTAAAGTGGGGGCAGCCGAGCTGGGGTTGTTGGCTCAGCAATAGAGTGCTCGCCTAGCACGTGCAAGGCCCTGGGTTCAATCCTCAGCACCACATAAAAATAAATAAAGGTATTTTGTCCAACTACAACTAAAAAATAAATATTTTTTAAAAATAAAAATTAAAAAAAAAATAAAGTGGGGCACTCTTTTGGCACCAAGTTCTTTAACTTCTGGAACAGAAATGAACTACAGGTGGTGTCAAAATGAATTATAAGACACCCATTTGGTGTCCAGAAAATAAAAATATTAGTTGGTGGGGGCAAAAAAACTCCCAAACATTAGGTGCCTGATTGTTGAGTGAAAACAGTTTACATCTAAAATTTAGAAACACATAAGGAATTGAGAAATATCAAATTTAGGGTGTTAGTTTCTCAGCTATGGTTAAAGGTAAAGACAGGGTAAGGTAGTATGCTAATTCAACGTTTGTTAAGTTGCTTCCATAAATTCAGTCCAAAGTTATGTTTCCCTTTTGAAGCAAATGCTCAAACTGAGTTCCTCCCCAGACTGTCTTGAAAGATTTAGAAAGACATCTTCATTAGTAATATACATTTTATATTGTATTTCTATATTATATATTATTACTATTTGATTTAGAAATTTCAAGACTAAAAATATGGCATAAAAATACTGAAGACATATACAAGAAGAAACTCAATGAAGTAATAATGATAGGAAAAGAAGAGGCGGGGCACAAACCAAATGTTTGACAACAGGGTACTGAATAAATTATGCTTCATCTGTTTTATATAATATTATGTAGCCATCAAAAGGGTCAATGATATGACTCAGTGATAGTCCTCACCTAGTATGTCTAAGGCCCTGGGTTCAATCCCCAGCACTTCAGGGGGAAAAAAAAAATAGACTGTTGTTACTATATGTGCTGATCTTGGACCTAAGGAGAAAGTTAAAAAAATAGGCCACAGAACAAAAATATTCAGAGCAATAAATTTATATGTACTTCAACTGTGAACTCAGCAAAAAAGAGAAAGAAATAATTTAAATAGCACTATTTTGCCTTTCCACTCAATCTAAAGTAAGAATATGTGAATTATTTTTCAGGATACCAACTCATTTTCAAATTACTCAAGAGGCCAGGTTGAGTGGGTGGTAATGGTTTCCTAAATTATTCATGGGAAAATGTGAGTTGAAGGCAACAGAAAAACATTAAATAACCAATAACTGATAAAAATCACAGGAAACAAAAGTAACAAGAAATAGTAAGAATTGGTAAATTGGAATGTTCGTAATTTGCTGTAGTACCTAAGCAACATCTAAATAATCTACTAACCATCTCTCTATAAAATACAACTATATAAATTATCATATTTACATATACTATATATGCATAATCGTATGTAATATCTTGCAAAGTCACATGTAATATACTTTATGAGCATTTACAGAATTTTGAAGGGGCTATTCACAGACTGTTGTTACTATATGTGCTGATCTTGGGACCTAACTTCCAAAAATGCATCTTCTTCATAATATGATTTGGGTTTTTTTAATAAAAATAAAAAGTATAAATTTATGTGAGAGTTACACATCTGTGTAAGAGCAGAGAAGACATAAAAAAAAATACACCATAATTAACTATTTAATCTCTCCCAGGAAAAGACATGGGAGTTGGGATGATGAGAGAGAGGAGGAGGACATGGCAGGGCATAAAGTGGAATAAGGTAAAGAAATTTGAGGCCAAATTCTAAAAGTAAATAGATACACTGCCACAGATTCTTCATCTAAGATTTTATGAGTACTATATCAAGAACACCAATGAAACAGAAATCTTGATAATCTTCAATTTGCAAGGAATGATGTATCTCTAAATAACAATCACCAAACAAAGAAGCCTGTACTTTGTCTGCCTGGCCTAGAAGGAAGTTTATGTCCACATGTGTCTCAGTCTGCCAGAACTCAGGAAAGACAAACCTGTTTTACAGCATTCAATTAAACTCTTTCCCAAAAAAGCAGATCTCCACTCCCGGTTTTTACCACCATCCCCCACCCCGCCCTGTCCTAATAGTATAAAATTTGCTAGATCAGTTCAGGGGAGTTTACCAACTACTTTCACATAATTACATTTGATTTCCAAAACAGTTCTTAAGGAGTAAGCACCCCAGGTAGCAGTATTCCCATTTAACAGATAACCAAGATTTAGGGAAATTATTTGTCAAATAGTAAGATATGAATCTGACAATAGTAGTTGCAGCAGCAAAAAATAATCTTTGAGCAAGTGCTATATGCCAAGACTGTGCTAAATGCTTTTAGCAGTCAGTTCATTAAGTTATTGAAATAATTCTGAGACAGATTAAGGCCCATTTATAGATAAGGAAACATTGGCTTAAAGAAATTAAATATGACAAAGTCATGAGACTATCATCTACAATGATATATGCCTCTTCTATTTCAGAATACAATAAAAAATATAATCATGTAAATAAGCTAAATTGGACACATGAACCAAGAAAAATGTTTGACGGAAAAAGGGTTGCAAAGGTTGGATGGTTTTCTATGGTTTAGGGAAAAAGATTAGCCCACAGAATACAGAAAACTCAAAATATCTATTTTTAAAAAATTACTTCCCCCCCCCAACTCAGTCCTGATCCTACAGATCACACTGGTAGTTTACTGATTGTTCTGGCACTTAAAAATGTGTTTCAAAAATACACTTATATCAAATGCATAATTCATATAAAGTCCAATTACTTTCTACTAAGTGGTATCTTTCTGAGTACGCACGCTAAAAAAAGAAGTTTTATAAATTTAAATCCAAAACCATATCAGCTCTAGTCATTTAAGTGCACTTGTCTAATAATAGTAGACTATATAGATAAATCTTTTCATAACTGACCACTAGGAAGTGATGATGCAGCTCAATTCAGAAAAGAATTGAACTCATCTATCCTTGGCCCATTCACCTGTTCTTAAGACCTAGCCCTGATTATTATTAGTAGTAAAACTGGTGAGGATACATGCTTATTTTAAAATTATTCTCTCTTACTGGGGGGGGGGGGGGGGGGGCGGGCAGAGGGTGCACAAACAAAAGGTGGAGGAGAGAGAGAAAGAAGTGAAAATATAATTTAGATAAATGAGGAGGAACTGGATGTCTAGCAGCTTACATAGGTTCTTATTAAATTTGACTCACCTCATACTCAACACCAAAGTGATTCAATCCTTTCCCTCAATTCTCCCATTTAATGGAGATATCATTTAGCTAATTTTCATTTAAAAAGAAATGTGCTTAAAAGTGAAATACAAAAAAGAAAATGCAGTAAAGAGGGAAGAAGTGAAAGATCTAGAACTGCAGGGTTTTGGTTCTAAATCCCTTGATAAATTGCAATGCGATGTGAGCAAAAACTATTTCTAGGCCTCAATTTTTTCTTTTTTAACATGAAAAATAAGTCTAGCAGTTTTTTAACATAAAAAATAAGTCTAGCGGGTACATGATATGACTTCATAGGCACCTTAAAGCACTAAAATTAAGTCCTAATACTACCAAGTCTTAATAGAAAGTCGCTCCAAAGATGAAAATTTTAATATATACTGGGCAATGAAGAATTACATTCAGTGTGGAAGATCAATTCTAATAAAATTCTTAGGATTATAGAAAAAGAAACCTTGGAAAATAGAAGACACTAGCATTATTAAATATTCTGAGTTTATTTACATACTAGGACATTTTCATATTTAAAAGCACATTAGTCCCCAAGCCTTGGGAAATCATAATGTCATGTAAACACATATTTTGGAATATCCTAATGATATGTTAATCTGAAAATATTCTCTAATACATTCTCAGAATTTCCCAAACTGTATTTCCATAACATCTAGTTCCAATGGTCAAAGAGATCTGGAGTATGTTTCCAAACATAACTATACATTGCCTTTACAGAAGAAATTATTTGTGCTCTTTATATTCTTCACAGGGGGCATTACATTAAACAAGATTTCTCGAATGTATTTCAATAAAAAAAATTTTCTGAGGAATATCTATTATCTCTCATAATGTTTTAAGCATTCACAGTAAATTTAGTAGCAAACATGGGTCATCTACCAAACAAATTAGAACATTGATAGATTTTTTTCAAAACCATTAAAAATTTGAAATTTTTAAAAGCATGAATTTATCAATAACAGGGGTGACAAAGACTTAAAATTAAAATCTCCAATAATATAGCAAGCATTAAAATATTCTATGAGTTTGTCAGATGTACTTTTATATTTGGAACTACAAAAGTAATATTGTCAGTCGCGTAGAAGAAATGAGGGGGGAAAAATACCAATCTCTCAATTGCCACCTGTACTCTTGCTAATGCAGAAAAGATAGGTAAAATGGAACCAAACCAAATGAATACATTAAAATCAGAGAACAGAAAATTTTTAAGCATTTCTTTTAATAGAGTCATTAAGTGAGAAAAATAAATTGACATTTTCCTTCAAAAACAAAATGCCACTCAGAATACCAAATTATTGCACAACTACTGTTATTATATAAGGTCTTAAAGTAAAACTATCGTACTGGCAGAATCTAGAACGTCAAAGTTCAATTTTCAGATCCAGTAGGAAAAGGAATCAACATTAAAACATACTAAAGAATTAATAAGTAGTCCAAAAATAGTGCCCAACCAGCGGCAATAGTCTCTAGTATCATTCTTAATGTTTTTTTAATACACAGGGCTTCATAAACACAAAGTGATACAATCAAACTAAAATGATAAAATGTGACTTTAACTTAAAAATTTCTGATCTATCAGCTGGGATGTAGCTCAGTGCAAGTACTTCCCCAGCAAGCATGGAGGGGGAGGGGGAATCTAATACACCCTCTGTAAATAAACAGGTTTTGGCTTTCAGAAAACTACACTGGCACGTAAGATAATTTTACTGTAAAGAATAAAATACGTGCTTAACAAAAGCAGACCAACAGTTCTTAAGATTTCTAGTTTGAAAAATGGCAGAGGAAAGATGGCCTCCTTTTCCTCTTGAAAATTCTCAAAACTGGGAGAGAAGAATGAGAAACAGAAATACGAACATCATCTTCAAATAACCAGGAAACCTCCCTAATCACATTATATAAGAAGAGTTGCCAAACGCAATAAAGATAATAAAAGAGGAATGCTAAGAAAATCTCAAGCCAGAGGGATAGATGCAAGCCTCAAATCTAAAAACTATCAATATCAGTTCACTAAAGTACATGACACAGCCAGAACAACAAACCCAACAATCCCTGTGGCTTGGATCATCTGAAGCTTTCACAGACCTCATTTGGCACTGCTCAGAGAAGAGTCAGAACTGAACAAAGAAGTCATAGTTTGAAAGGACATACCTTTTCCTAAGAAAAATAAGTACAAACTATACCTTTTCCTAAGAAAAATAAGTACAAACTAATCAGGATAAATAGTAAAATCACTATACTTCAAAGATTTAAAAAGAGAATCCTTTGATAATCTAGGCAAGAGCATTGCTACATAAAAAAGCAGAGGGAGAGAGTTATCAATGTTTACAAAAAAAAAAAATCCCATGGAAAGTTATACTCTGCGTATGTATGTCAAAATACATTCTACTGTAATGTATAACTAAAAAGAATTTTAAAAATTTTAAAAAGGAAAAAAAAAATCAGTAGAGGAATACTTATAGAGTCCTCTGGGGGGAAAAAAACGTATACCTCAAAATTTATGCCTAGTCTAACTGAATAGTTCAGTATAAAAACACCATCAAACATTTTTGAATATGCAAAAACTCGGAATGTTGTTCCTATAAACTGACTTTAGGGAAATACTAGATGATGAAGTTCAGCCATGCAACAAATAAGAAAAGCTATGACAAAAAAAAAAAAAAAAAAAAAGGACAAGTTTTAAGCATAATCCATTTAACTACTGGTCTAAGATTATTTAAGATATGATTATGGCTGAAGAATAAAATACAAATGTTACAATCCCTGACAATGTTGTATAACCAAGAAAAATTGAGGGAATAAATGGACTGAGTATGTGACATCTTCATATTGTACTGCTTTACACCATCCACTAAAAGATGAACTAATTATAACACCATAATATAGATGCACTAACTCACCCACTAAAAGAAAAAGCCTCAAGTCAAAAGACAAAACTATATAAATACAAGACTCCTGTACTCCAAAATTTGAAAGGAAGAAAAACATGTAGAGATACTCTATATAGTCAAAATGATGCAGGCATTACATAGGCACAAGGATTCTGATACTGGCATATTTTGGACCAACAATACATGGAAACACCTCTGCATCCACCAACAAGGACCTAGTTAGATGAAAAATTAGTGTTTTTTAATTAGTTCTTAGATAGAACTCTATGTAGTTATTTAAAAGAATGGGGCAATAACTATGTATTGGTATGAAACAACTGCATAAGAACTAGTTTTCCCTTATTCATATTTTTGCTTTTCATGAGTATTTGCAATTAACCACAATCCTAACAAATCAAAAAAAAAATTCTATAACAATGCGTAAGTTTTAAACTCTGCACCCCCCTGAACTGTATGATGAAATCTCACACACTGTTTCATCCCACCTGGAATCCAACATATCTACACTATACCTGCTACTGAAATTAGCTCTGTTATCACTGTAATACCATTCTATTATTAGATAGTGTAAATTTCTTACTGTGCCCAATTTGTAAATTAAACTTTATCATAGGTATGTAAAGAAAAAAGTTTAGATACACAGTTATTACCCACGATTTCAGGCATCCACTGAGGGTCTTGGAACATGCCCATACAGGTAAAGGAAAACTACTGTATATCAGCAAACAGGCTAATAGTGAGGATTCTACCCAGTCTGCTGGAGTTCAGCTCCATAACCAACATGCTACTTAAAGTTTCTATGCCTTGGTTTCTTATTCTGTGACAAAAGAATATTACCTATTTCTCAAGATTGTAATGAAGATTAACAATCAATATCAAAATGCTTATTAAACATATCTTAGAACAGAAAAAGTACTATATGATAAATATTAGTTAAATGAGAAAAACTGAGCTCTAAAAAGCACAGTATGCTACCATGTATGAAAAAAAATGTATATGTACAAATTAAATACACACCAAACACACACACACACACACACACACACACACACACACAAAGCATAGATAAAACTTGTAGTGGTGTCCCAGAAACAAAAACTAAACAGAAGGTGTTTCAAAATTATCTGCTGACTGTTGTACCAGAAACATGCACTGACCAAAAATTAGTATTTAAACCATCTTTAAAAATCTTAAGGAGCATGGCACATGCCTGTAATTCCAGCTACTCAGGAGGCTGAGGCAGGAGAATTGCACCCAAAGAATACACAAAGATGAAGGGAAGCCACTTTTCCCTCCTCTACAATTATCTATGTAATTGTTACCCAATGTACCTAACAGTTGATAGTATAAAGCAAGAGAAATAAAACGTGGCTGCTATTTTAAACACTAAGATGACTACAATAAAGAATTTCCAACTTAAAAATGATTTTTAGTACTTGTAAATTACAAACAAGTTAACTGCATTTAATGCTTCATTTTTTAATGTGTAAACCCAAACATTACTAGGTCTGATTATATAAATTTTTTCCATTACTTTTTCTATATAAACTATCAGAAGTCTTCTGAAGACTTCTAGGCTTACTAATTATTTTATTTATCTACTATCTTGACAGTTTAGTTTTAATATAACTTATATAACGTATTTTGGATTTTCAAACTAACTTTTGGGTAGTGTTTAAGCACTCCAAAGCAAGACTGCTCCTCATCCAAGATCAAAGAAACATTAGGGAGCACTGAACATTGGTTCAACTTAAACAGTTAACCAGAAATTTCTACAATCAGAAGCTACTACACATATTGAAAGGCAGTAGACATCTTTATATTCTAACACAACAAACACAATCCTATAATTCCCATCTGCTATGAACTATCAGCTATCTTTTATATGTAATGTTACTATGGCTTATGTTGCACTTATTAACAAAATAGTATTTGAAATAGGGCCTTTGAGAAGTGATGAGTGTGGGGTCTTCATGGGATTAGTGCCCTTATAAGAAACCAGAGAGCTTTTTCTTCCAAGTAAGGCTACAATAGGAAAATAGCCATTTTGCAAGTGAGCTCTTACAAAAAAGGGAACTGGCTGACACCTTGATTGTGGACTTTCTAACCTCTATAACTGAGAAATGTACTTTTTGTTTAAGCCGTACATCCATAGTATTTTGTTATAGTAGGCCAAGCAGACCAAGACAAATTCCAAAATATAATTCTCACAAAGAAGCTTGATGTAAAAAATTCCCATACTATACATATGAAAATCATTTAGTAATCTGCTAGGATCAAGTGATTTATTATTTAACTCATACCAGATATCTTCCTTCTGTCTCTGCAACATTTATTTAACATTAGAGATTTTTAGTTACTCTTGGAAGCAACTCACATATTATCAATCTGCATAGTTATACAAACAGGATAATGGTTACAGTAGTGCTAATTAAAATTTTAAATTTTTATCACATGACTAACATTTATGAATGATCAATTTTCAAAGAATTTAAGTATAGTAAAATACAATAAAACTTCAATTATATTAAGCAATTTCAACTTTCTTTAATAAAACAAGAATCAAGATCTTCCCATGAGGGCTGGGGTTGTGGCTCAGTGGTAGACCGCTCGCCTAGCATGGGTGAAGCACTGGGTTCGATCCTCAGCACCACATAAAGATATATAAAGGTATTATGTCCATCTACAACTAAAAAAATATTTTAAAAAAAATCTTCCTATGATTGCTGAATTATCATAATAAAATATACATATATACATAAAAATGTCAAGTATAACTAAGCTTCAAGTGATAAAAGGCCATACAAGTATTTCATAATTTTGTATGCAGATAATTAGTCATACATTAAAGCATTATTCATAGCACTAAAACTCTAGAAGAATTTTACAGCTGACTTTTAAAGCAAATTTACTAAGTCCTTTTTTCCTATTACAAAAACCTTTAAACTAAAACATTACCTCTAATGGTTCTGTGCAGTTAGTGCAGACTAAAATTAATCCCGTTTAAAATTAACAAGCTGGTAAAGTATGTTTTATCAAATCCTTTACAACCATATTTTCCTGAACAACAATAAGTCAGTGGACTTCATTTTTAATAGTTCCTAAATAATTTTAACATTAGTTTTCATAGAGTAACATTATACTGCAATGTATGGTCTGCACAATACTCTAAGAGAAATATTTAAATAAAGATTATTTTCACTAAGCCAGATGTGGTGGCACACGCCTGGAGTTCAAAGACAGCCTCAGCAGTTGGAGCCGCTAAGCAACTCAGTTCTGTCTCTAAATAAAATACAAAATAGGGCTGGAGATGTAGCTCAGTGGTTGAGTGACCTTGAGTTCCATGCTAGTACCCACCGCCACCTCCCAATTATTTTCACTAAAATTTTTAAATATTGTACACAAATATCAGAGAAATGTTTGTAACAGAATTATTAAACTTTCTTAGCAAAATTTTTCAAAGTTGTGTTTTTAAAATAGGGACTCCACATTTTTAAAAAATTGTTCTAAGCCCCCAAAACAATTCTTTTCATGCCTTACATGCCACCACAACATATGCCACCTGACTTATGTCAGACATTCACTGACCAGCATTTTATATCTATTCATCTTTAGATCCTTAGTGCCCACCACAAGATGTGACAATGTTTCACATTTCCTTGGGCTTCAATACATTTTGTTCTTGACACAAATACTCCTGTTCTGTATATATTACTATAAACTATTATGTAACAGTAGGTGGGGAAATTTTAAAAAATACTGCAGCACTACCAGCCATTTAGTATGTTGAATTCCCACAGTTGCTTAGTGGGTGTTCTGAAACGAGGCCATATTTCTAGTATTAAGATTTTCAAATCACTACGTCCAAGTACAGAAATAAATGTCTTCAGGATTAAATCATAAAACCTTACTATTTTAAGCTGCCTAATATATAAGCATCTCATTTCTATGAATTTAGGACTATAATTAACACATGGTAAATAAACCAATTTTTGTTTTTAGCAACAAAATAACTAGTTCTTCTACCTATCCTTAAATAGTCGCAGAACTCAGGAGAGCACAATATTAAGATAAAATGCTATGTGGCTGGACCAGAAGTAAAGACATTCAGTGAAATTTTTAATTGTAATCCCAGAAACATATAAACCAAAGCTGAATTAAACAATCCACTTTAGGTCATCCAATTTCTTAGACACCACATAATTTTAACAAATAAGTAATTATACACTGCAACCTAATTTTCTCAGCTTAGGTGACCAGGAAATGCCAATGGAATAAAGCTCACTTTTTATAACAAAATAAAAGCTGCAGCAATAATTATACTATTTTTTCACATCATTGTAACAGGTTTTCATACAACACTGAGAGAAATATGTCCAGCGACTCAATTTTACATGTTTCATAGCCAAGTAAACAAACATAATTAAGTGTAAAACTCTACCTCTACAAATTGTCAGGTAGTAATATTAAACTGTACTAATTTAGTTTCTTCAGATAATTGTTTCAATTTATTTTGTTCAATAAATACTGGTGCCTACTATGTTTCACCTCATTAAGTAAATCTTTCCAATTTAAAAATAAAAAAGCCTTTAACACATTAAAAGTGTTTAGCTGGGTGTAGTGGTGCATGCCTGGAATCCCAGCTACTAGAGACTGAGGCAGGAGGATCCCAACTTGACACAATTTAGCAAGACCCCTTCTCAAAAAAAAAAAATCCTTACAAAAGTCTAAAGATGGGGCTCAATGGCAGTACACTTGGATATCATGTGCAAGATCTTGGGTCTCAATATGAATACCAAAAGAAAAAAAAGTTTCAAATTGCATCATTTGGATAGAAACCTTTCAGAAATACATGTTCTTTTGTCATCTAACAAATGTACCAATTAACCTGTTCTTCACAACATTAAGTTCCTGTAAACTATTCTTTGGAAAAAAAAAAAAAAAGTCTTGCAACTGTTTTTTAAATGTTTTCCTGTTGCTCTTATTTTCAACTCTCTCTATGGCCTCTTAAGAGTAATTCCAGTCCTTCCAACATTTGTTTACCAAGCTTTAAAAAAAAGTATACATTAAGTTAAAAAAAAAAAAAAAAGGCAGAATTAAAGCCTGAGGGTCTCTAAAGTGCAGGAAATATATATTTAAGGTAAGAAACATGATGGTATTTTTGGACTTTTTAGTGACATGTTGAGTTTGGTGCTCTAGATTATTAAAACTATTTTCTATTAAGAGCCTATAAGGTCTAAATATTGTATATAGTAATAAAAACAGGAATCCTTAATGCTCAACATGAAGCTTACAGCTCAACAAAACAGACTTTAAACACACCATGACAAAAATGTTGAGTGTTATAAAAGAGGAAAGGTGCTATTCGACCCTTAAACAGAACCTTTCAGCCTGGTGACACAAGCCTATAATCTCAGCAACTTGGGAGGCTGGAGGATCCCCAGTTCAAGGACAGCCTAAGCAACTTAGCAAGACCCTGTTTCAAAATAAATTCCAAAATATAAAAAAGGGATGAATATGTAGCTCAGTGGTAGTACCCCTGGATCCCCAGTACCAAAAGAAAAAAAAAAAAACAGAAAACAAAAACACCACACATACCACACAGGAGAACTTAACTAGGGATTTAGAGGTCTCCCTAATGATGTGATTCAGTACTGAGGCCTGAAGAGTGTTTAAAGTTTGGTCAGGAAAAGGTACATGGGACAATATCCAAGCAGAATCTTTATTTATCTCAATGTTATTAGAAAACTAAAGTATTTTGGTAAATGCTAAGGTGTGGAAAAAATTTAAATTTTCAAAATTCTATTAATAAAAAATAACCAGAAGGAAGATCAAAATTAAGCAAAAAAGCAATAGGAGAGAATATTTTTAAATGGAAAACTAAGGGAAGATGTTATTTTGGGGGATATCTAAATGGGCCTCACCATGGCCCTGAAGATAAATCATACTGTGGTAATAATTACTCCATACTCTAGTTCAAAGAATATACAAAGCCTTTTACCAGGATATAATTGCTGATCATATAGTATGACTAAACTAAAGAATGAGTGGTGGGCTGGGGTTGTGGCTCAGTTGTAGAGTGCTTGCCTAGCACAGATGAGGCACTGGGTTCGATCCCCAACACCACATAAAAAAAAACTAAAGAAACAAAAGTATTATGTCCATCTACAACTAAAAATATTTTTTAAAAAAAGAAGAATGAGTGGCACTATCAAGTAAAGAAATTTATTTACTCAGAATATTTTAAAAATATTTCCATAATAAAAATTTGCCACAAGATCTAAGGAAGTTCATAATATCACTCTCAATGTGTTGCATTAAAAAAAAAAAAAAAACTTCATTACCCAAGTGGGAATTATCATACATTACCAGGGCTCATTATGTTCTTCTTGGATTTAATTAAAATATTGATGAAAAATTCACTTAGGTGAAAGATCTAAATAATTTTAAAGAGCCCCTCATTAATAATACAGATTCACAGTTCAAGGTCCAAAAATTAAATTAGGAAGAAAGCAATAACTATTAAAAATATTAAAAATATAAAGCTCCTGGGATACAGTTATTCCCCTGTAATTTTCCAAATGGACCTTAACATTTTTCTGTCCTTCATCTGTCATATTTACTCTCAAGAGTTGGTTCAGGGGTTATCCTCCAGTAAGCATTGTCAGTTATACATGCAGTCTGAATCTTTACACACCTGAGTTTGCCAATATACACTGCTGTTAAAGCACTTGCCCACCGTGTAACAAATAATTACTAACTTCCCCAGTTCATGCAACAAACTCTGAACTTACTGAAAGTAGGAAATATGATACATTTATCTCTGCATCCTCCAAGGATGAAACACACATGGCAATCAATGGAAGTTGTATGACATGAGTGAATATGAAACTGTAGTTGTTAAAAAAAAAAAAAAAAATGTAATGGGGCTGGGGTTGTAGCTCAACAGTAGAGTGCTCGCCTCACATGTGCAAGACCCTGTGTTCGATCTTCAGCATCACATAAAAATATATGAATAAAATAAAGGTATTGTGTCCAACTAAAAAATAAATATTTTTTAAAAATGGAATGGAATTAAAAAGTTAAAGACTAAATGTAAGACGAAGGAAATCTTGGAAGCAGGAAGAAGTGTTGTACAACACAAAACTGAAAACAGAAAGCCCAAATCTAACTGCTGAAATTATCTCCAAGTTCTAGAAATCCTGAAATCAACTGTCAGAACAAGCTATTTTCATGTTACCTCCAAGACATTAGAAAAAGAATTTATCTTTATCAGCTGTGAAATTACTTAATTTTAAATCACAGGACTTTTATCTAGTAATGGAGAGCAGAAAGAATGCCAAAGTAACTTATAAAAAGTCTTTCAGATTCATTTCACATAGGGACAAACTACTCCCTCTTTTAAGGTCTCCTATAATGTTTTAGCTAAAGCAGTATGTTCATTCTTTCTTGTAAAAGAATCCTTACCTTTCACAGAATCCACTACTTTATGCAATCAGTTATATCTCTAGAGAAGTTATAATGAGACATAAAGTTTGAAATCTAGTTAGTTTTCTTTTAAATCTTGATAATGGGAACTGTATACTTTCTCAAGAAGTACCTGTTATCAACATCACAAAAGTTTACAGACTATTTTTTTATATGCTTGAACTTTGTTGAATTAAAGATGTTATGCTAAAAACTTGGGAATCAGGAAGAAATGTTCAATTACACACTATTTTACTTTAAAATAATGCAGTTATATATTTTAGAATGTAAGTTTTTCAGATATATGCATTTCCCTTCAACCTGTAGTGATGAGCAAGAACATTTCACAACATTCCATAATATATCCAGTTCAAGCATACCACAGGTTATTTGTAACCATGAAATTTTTCAGGATTTTAAAAGTCAAGTTTAGACAGGGAAGTAGGAATATACAAAAAATTTAACTACTATATTAAAAAGAGAAAAAAAAAGATTCACAGGGCACAACTTTGATATATTGTAACATGTAAATGAAACAATCAGAAGACAAAACTAAGCACTTAAAATAGGGGATATAAGGATAGCAGACAGTGCATGAAATATAGTTAGGTCTAACAACAATGTCTACCAACTTAATATTTTTTTAGGACTCATTTCTTGAGTATCACATAAAAGTAATGTATCACTTTACTGCTAAATTACAGCCAATGTCTAATTCATCTACAACAAAATATTTTTCAATTTCTTACCAGTCTTATCAGGAAGTATCAAAGTATTTATTTTATATCTAAATTTCCTCTTAATTGATATTTTATAAACATCCCAAAATTCTTGCACCAAGTCCAAGCCATAAACCTCAGAGCTCACTGAAGGTTTTATCAGTTAACTTTTTGTCTGGTTAGTTACTTTTTTATTGTTTTGGGTGCTTCATCTTGTTGTGTTAGAAACAAAGACTTTTTATGTTTTCATACTGATTTTTATGTTTTCTTGATGTGTTATAAACAAAATTTTTATGTTTTCATACACTGCTGTTAAAGCACTTTAATATTTAATATTCACCCTCCAAAAATATGTATCTTGGTATCTACATATAGAGGGCATTTTTTTTGTCAGAAACAACAGGGTTTATAGTTAAGTCTCTTAAAAAAAAAAAAAAAAAGAAAAGTTCTATATTTAATCTGTTTAATGAACTTCCAGAAACATTAAATTACATAATAATGCTAATCTAGCATATAAACAATCATGA
Source organism: Marmota flaviventris (assembly GCF_047511675.1). Taxonomy (NCBI): domain Eukaryota; kingdom Metazoa; phylum Chordata; class Mammalia; order Rodentia; family Sciuridae; genus Marmota; species Marmota flaviventris. The sequence goes on from NC_092501.1 coordinate 18,609,839, forward strand.
CCAAAATTTAACTACCTGTTGAACAAAACATTCCAATTTTATTCACCCTCCCCCCACAATCCATTTAGGTAAACTCAGGCAAAAAAAAATATACCAATAACTATTCAGAAGCCATCTTTGGAAGTATTGGTAATTAAAAACCTAAAAAGTAATCCAGCTCTAAACTATTAATATCTTTTAAACATCACTGTTTAATCCATAACAATTTCTAACAAAAGAAGAATTTAGAAACTTGAAAATCATATTAACAAGGAGAGAGAACAAATGTCAACTGAGAAAATGTAATTTTTTCAAAACAAAACAAGCACCTTAGGGAAATGTAGTACCCTTTACAGATAGGCCATGCCCATAACTTGAAATAGATTAAGAATGTAATTTTATGTTAGTTTAATGTTAGATTTAAGCCATTTGAAAGTTACAAATCTTAGACAAAAAACTTTATACATTTAGATAGTTATGATTATTTTTGTCTGTAGTCTATGAATAAATTTTACAGTGTACTTTAAATCCAAGTAAGTATAAAAGTCTTTCATGTTCAGTCTAAGTTCCAAACGTTGAGAAGTCATTTATGTACCTCACTCCTAAAAACTATCATTGTCACATAGGAGGGAGGGGGGGATTTACATTTGAAAAAAAAAAAAATCAAATTTTAAGTGTAAACTTACTGAATGTTACAAATCATAAATAGTTAAGTCTCTTCAAATATATAGTAACAAATAGTTATAAGTGCATGGAGAGGTAAAGGTGGAGATTAATACCCTAATGAACTGAGGCCTTTAAGAAATGAAAACTATTTGTCAGTGTTGATGACAGACCAAAAAAAAAAAAAGAAAAGAAAAGAAAAGAAAAAAAAAATCACTTGGTTACAGAAGTATACTCTGAGGGATTACTGTATCAGAAGCTGTTTTTCAGAATCCTAGAGTAGATAGCAGACTGCTCTAATGAAGAGTACAAAATTACACAGGTGTAAACTTAAGAGACTTGATAGTTATGCTGGAGACAATAGTCCACATCTGCAACCTAATTTGGTTTCAGCATCCCTAGAGACTTTGAAAATATTTTGGGGGGTAGGTAGGTTGCAAAACGGTGCTTCCTCTTTTATTCACAACACCCCCATGATGATACACACTAACAGTCAAGAAAATCAAATCACCAACTGTAAGAGCTGAATCAAAAACACACAAAGCACCATCTTTCCAACTCCCGATTCATTCCACCTGTTTGTAAACCCATACTTCCACAATTAACAAAACCCTCTGATGATAAAGGAGCCAAATTAATGCTTTGGAGTCATTATTCTTTTACCTAAGCATGGGGGAGGGGCTGATACAAAACAATGGATACGGAGGGGCTGGGGGGGAAAATGATTTTGCCCTGAAGCCTCTGGCGTTAAGAGCTAGGAACGGGGGCGGAGGCTGGGGGCTGGAGAGTTTGACTACTTTCCTCTCCCCCGAAAAGCTATCACGGAGAGATTGCCATCAGGCACGTTTAACAAGGCGGTTTCGGAGGCTACCGCTGGCTTCACCTGGCAACACACCCAAACCCTATTCACCACTCTTCACCGAAGGGTCTTCAAGAGAGGAGAGCGCAAGAGCGCCTTGGGCTTTGGGGAGGGGGCGAGGAGAGCCCCCCCCCCCCCCCCGTATCCCCACCACTACACCCAGGCCCCAGCCAGCCATTTACAAGACTCCAGACGCCCGCAGCCAGGGCCCGGTAGCCCAGGGAGCTCAGCGGAGCAGGACGGTCCGCTGGGCGCCCCCGGCCCGCGCCCTCGCGCCGTCTCGCCCTCGCCTTGGCGCTGTCCCGGCCGTCCTCGTCGCCGCAGGCCGGGCCGGGGCATTGTCAGAGCCCACCCTCTCGCTCCCGTCCCCTGTCTGCTGGCTCTGAACGCGAGCCGGCTCCAGGGGCCCAGCACTCTCGGCGACAGCATCCAGGAAGGCGGCGGCGGCGGCGCCTCCCAGGGCCCCGTCCCCTCGGGCCTCGCCCCGGCCGCGCCGGCTAGCGCCTGTCAGGACGCGCGGGGCTACCCCCTACCGACAGCCAGCCCGACCGCCCGACGGACAGGAAGGCAGGCAGGAAGAACCGACCAACAGACACCCTCCTCCTCGTCGGCCCCGGGTTACCGTCAGGAGCCCGGACTCCGCCATCCTCCTCACTCGGTTCCTTCCTCCCTCCTCCTCCTCCTCTTTAGGAGCGACGCTGCCCAACCGCCGCCCCCCGCCTGCCCCTCCCCCACTCGCCCCGCCCCTCCACACACTCTTGCTCCGTCCGCCCCGCCCCACCCCTCCGGCGCGGGCCCGTCACTCGCTAGGGAAGAAAAATAGGCGGAGCCAGGACCGTTGCAACTCCCCAATGAGAGTGAGGCATTGGCGCCAGCTTCCCTCTCTCCGCCCTTTTCCTTTGCTCCACAGCTATACGCCGTCTCCCGCCCACTGGGCGCCGCTGGCTAGTCGAGCCACTGAGTAAGCCTCCGGCAGGGTAGAAAGACGACTCCTAACCGGAAGTTACTGTTGAAGCTAAGGTAGCCATAGTTGACAATGGCAGCAGAAGTTTCCTGGCTTCCGGTCTCCAATATGACGTAGATTTTTCCTTCGCCTAATGTCACCGTTACCCCGGGCAACAGCTGAACGGTCTGGGAAGGGATGCTTCTGTAAGTAGGCCCAAAGACGGACCCTAAGTGACCAGACAATGTTAGACAAGTAAATTTATACTCAAGACTGCATTTAGTTTCCTTGCCCTTATTTTGCTGAGACGTCCGGTCACTTACCTAGGTGGACAACAGTTTGGGGCTCCGAAAATCCCTCTCCTGTCCGGAAGTTGCATTTAGCACTTCCCAGTAGAGTCATGGCAGAGGGGTGGGAATAGTTTCCACCGCCCAACGCCGCGAGGAGTGCCTATTCTTGGCAGGAATTGCAAGGCGAGGTGAGAGTCCCCAGGCCCCACCCACAGGGATGGCTGAGGTCGACGGTCCCTGGGACATTGGAACACTGAGAAGGTAAGCGGGTGTCGGGGCCACTTCCGCTGGAAGAAGGTTTTCTTTCCGGCTGGCTCGGCAGTCCGCCCTCCCTCCGCCCCTCTGAGGTTCCCTTTGGGGCCCGACCGCTCGACAGATCGCCTAATCCTAGCTCAAGTTGCCCGGCCGGAGGGCCCCAACCGGGTTAGAGCGCGGACTGTACAGCGGAGCTGGGGTGTGGGGACGGCTGGAACAAATTGGAACTCCTGACCACGCCCCCTCTTTTCTATTAAGTATGGTAATTCTATTCCCTCATCTTTGGAGAATGGAGAATTCGGGAGCTGAGGAAGTCATTTTCCACTCCCAGCTGTAAAAAAGATGATTTCCCCAGCACCACGGCAAGACTTCTAAGTCTTATTTCCTCGTCCCTTGTCCCCTTCTAATTTTACTTTCTTTTTCTTGTCTCTTGTTTCTTTGTAAGCTTTAACTGAAGTTCTGGATAAAGATATGCTGCCCTAATCCTGTGAGTTTACTATATGTTAAACAACTTAATGCTCGTGAATATTCGTAAAATTATCCTATGACTTTTAAAACAAGGCTAATCTTGACATTATATTATGTAGTTCCTTCCGTAGGCTTCAGTCAAGAACTCCGACATCTTGATATTACCAGATTGAATGCTGTAACAGCAAGAAAACGACCAGAACTTTCAGGTAAATTGAAAATTGATTGTATCTAGCTAGTCCACAACGAGTGCAAATCTGCCCTCTTTTACCTCATTTCTCCCTCCTTAGTACTCATGCTTCAGCCACAATGAACTAATCATGTTTCTTTTGAGGTTAATTATTGTTGTAGCAATGACCTTTTGGATTGAGCATCCATGATTCTATTATCCTTAGAGATGTGTTTCCAGATTCTTCCCAACAGGAAGTAATTTTCTTTGAACTTATCTAAGCACTTTTTGTACATCTTTATGCCCATCACTGTTTTTAACTTCACTACCATGTGTTACCTAAATAGAATGGTTTTGTCAGATTCATCAGCCTATTATTTCACCCAGCAGATACTACTTTGATACTTAGAAAATGATTGGATATGTTGGATGTCTCCAAAATGCCCAAGACACTGCTAACCAAGCTTTCTGTTTTCTCTATTTATTACAAATTCTGCGTAGTCTCTGTTATTTAACTTACACTTTGGTTTCCCCTTTGAAGTCTTATCAGTATGATTTTTTCCCAAATGTTTTATCATAAAAAAGTGCATACATTTAAAAACTAAAAGAATGTATAATAAACATTCGTATTCCCTTCACTTATTCAGTAATTAATATTTTGACATATTTATTTCATCCCTCCTCAGATACTATTTTATTATTGCTGAACTGTTTGGATCTAAGTTGCAGACATTTATTTTTAGGTAGGCACCCCTAAGATTTCCGACAAGTAGTAGTTATCCTTCAAAATACAATGTCATTATTACAGCTAAGGAAACTAATAATTCTGTAATATTTAAAATGTAATGTGTGCAAATTTCCCCAATTGATGCAATATTTTTTATACCTTCTCTTCATCTCCTGTCTCCTAAAATCAGAATCCAGTAAAGATTTGTGCATTGTATTTGGTTATTAGCACTCTTTAATCTTAATTTAGAACTGACCCCCATGCTTCTTCTCCCTGAGAATAATAATATTTTTAAGTGTTTGAGCCAAAGTGGTTTGTTGGGTTTTGTTTGTTTGTTTGTTTTTAAAGACGTCTCTTTTTTTGTTATTTCTTAATAACAAAATTAACCCAGAGGCTTAAGTTTAACATTTTTTGCAGGAATACCAGACAGTATTCATATTTTTCCAATCATGATTAAACTTTCTCAGCTGTACTACATATACCATTGTTGTTAGTTGCTGTTAAATCCATCCTACTTAGCACATAAAGAATTTGGCATTTAATCCTCCTGTGTATGAATAAGTTAGTGATTTCAGCTGGCAACCTAGACTGCCTACATTTAATAAAAGTTGCTGCTACTTTGCCTCTACTTGGAGCTGATGTATTGTAATCTGCAGCAAAGTGTACTGATGTCAGCATAGTTTCATGAGTTTCAACTTCTGGCAGACTACTGTTGAAAGATGTGTGGGCCCTGTAATTCAAATACAGATGAATCTTGATGTTATCAATGCAGATACCAAAGCAACTGTTGCCCATCTGGCCATGATCCAATTTAGGCAATATTATTTTTCCTCCTGAAAAATTCTCTTGCAAGTTTTAATTGGTCCTAGTGTTTTTTGTGATAGCTTTTGGTACCATTAAGCAGAGCCTATTAAAAATTGCAACATCAAGATTATACTTAACACTTGGTTCATTAGGAACATTCTATCCAATGGAGAGTGTGTTATTAGTGGAATTTACTTCATAATCATAAGAAGAGAACTCCCATGACTGTCAGGTTTCTTTTCTGAATACAAGTCTACCCTAGACTTGTATTTCATCTTGAAAGATGAGTGAAAGGAGGAAAGTGCACTAAAGCCCAAGAAAATAGTCTGAGAGGGCAAAATCTGTTAGATTAATATTGAATGTTTTTACCCATCATATTGAAATTTAAAATAATGCACTTGATCAGTTGCTTTCTTAGGTAGAAGGAAATTTGTTCATGTGGGACTATGAAAAATTTTTGTTTTGTTTTTGAGACAGTACTGTTTTGCCTTGGCTGATCTTAAACTCCAGGGCTAAAGCAGTCCTTCTGCCTCAGCTTCCCAAGTAGCTGGGATTACAGGCACTTGCCATCATGCCCAGTTATATAATAAAATTTTAGCTGACTCTGGATTCAAGAAACAGAAAATAATATATCAAACTATAGAGACAATTTAGAATCAGATCTGGGTTTCAGGAACAGGATTATATTCACTGGCTGGGTGACCCTGAACAGTTTATTCATTCTCTTTATTATCTATAAAATAGAGCCTTAAAATCTCTTATATTGTTGAACAGAGTTAATTCAAACATATGTAAAATGCATTAGCTTGGTTTATAGCACATGGAATGTGGTCAGAGTATGATAGTTATTAGTAACTTCTAAAGTAGTCCAATATGGGCATATAGTAGGCATTAAATATTTACTGAGTATATTACTAAATCTAAGATAGTTCTCCAAGTTTAATTATGAAGAATCTAATTAAAAATCAAAGATTCTGATTCAGTAATTCTGATTTCTGGAGAGCTTGAGAAAAATATATATTTTTAATAATAGTCCAAGGGATTTTGATGCAGATGATTTGAGGAGCAGGTTTTGAGAATACGTGTGTACAATTCTCTTTGCTTGCATACTATTGAAATAGCTAACTATTTCAAGTACTAAGCAAATACTTTTTCTAAAGATTAATTGCCAGTATTCTTAAGACTTCTGTCTAGTACTGAATTTTGAAGCCTAGGAGAGGTCATTAGAAAAAGGCATTTTGTATTAAGTAGGATATGTCATTTTCTACTAACTTTATAGTACTGTCTGCTACTGGAGTATACCAGAGCCAAAAGCATCATTCAAATTCTCCCACACCAGTTCCCATTCTGAGGCCTAGACATATTTCAGACACTAGACCCCACACATTTTATTCGCTTGAGTCTGAAAATTAACCAAATTACCATGTTATAACATTTTCTACCAGCAGATTCCAGATAGAAAAGAAAATACTATGGACTCCAACTCTATGACATATGATGTTACTTGGCATCTCCAGATGAACATTATCAATCCATTAAGCACTCTGCTAACGTATGGGCAGTTGCTTGAGGGAGTGTTACTACTTTGCTGAAAAACATGTTCTTTCTGGGCTCCCCCTTTCACCTTTTTCTCAATTTATATCCAAAAATCTGCTATGCTTTTGAAAATTCATTTGTCGGTCAACCTTAAGTCTTGGATAAGACAAAAGAGTTTTTTTGGTTGGGTTGTTTTTTTTAAAAAAAAAAAAAACAGTAAAACATCATCTTTTTCTTAGACACATTTACATCTATAGGTGGCCCATTAAACCAAGATCGTTCTGAAGAAACAATCTATAGGATCAACACACTGTCTTAAAGGGCCAGAAAAAGATACAAACAAACAAACAAACAAAAAACATAATGATAGAGAGGATCCCCAAACCATGGCCGACAGATGGGAACCTTTAAAACAGACCAGATAGGGGAAAAAAAATCTCCTTAAGTTCCCAACTCCCACTTAACCATGACTTCTACACCAGTGATGCCACAGATGTCCCCACAAGGGGACCAGATGCTCTCACAAAGGGGAACCAGAAGTGTAGAATCAAGGGTCTCTGTGTGCACACCGCGGGAGCTTATCAAATGGCCAACATGTCATGACTTTACTGTATTCAGTTTCCTTTTTCCTCAAAGTAGAATGAGGTGGAGCAATCCTTACAGTGCAGGGAAGGAAGGCGGGAGTTCCTCTAAGCAGAAGGGGCTTCGGCAGCTGCTGAGTGTCCCTCAGTCCCTCCCTCTACTTACAGGAAGAGCTTTTCTGGTTCAGTTCAACCCCAGGCATATTCACCCATTTCTTAACTTTACAGTAGTCAGCTCTCAAAAAGTTCACCTTACATCCTCGGCATGGAACTATAGTTGCTTGGAGTGCCAGGCCTGCCTAAGAAAGCTGAGCAGGGGCTGCTCTGGGGTCCCATCTGGTTCGCCAATATTTGTAACCGAAAGTTCGGTCCCTGTCCCCAATGCTAATTTAAATAATGAGTGCATGGTTTTGAGAAAAAGGAAAAAGAAGTTTTATTGCTTTACTAGCAAAGGAGAAACACAGGGGACTCCTGTCCCAAAGTCTGACTCTGACAAAAGTTTTGTTGTTATTATTCCTACCATTCCTGCTTTGCCCATTTACAACATGCACTAAGCAGACTGAATTTTCTTCAAAGGAACTAACAATAAATATTCACAAGAGAAAAATTCCCTTAATGTGCTTTATATAAATAGTATTGCTCCTGGTACCTCCTTTAGATCCCAGAGTATTTTTGTTTCTCAGTGCCCACTAGGCCAGGCACAGTGGTTTGTACCTGTAATCCCAGCTACTTGGAAGGCTAAGTGAGGAGATTTGCTTGAAATGAGGAAGGATTTCAGTACCAACCTGAACAACCGTAGTTAAACACCCCCCAACACCTCAAAAAAAAAAAAAAAGATAATCAGTGCCCACTAAAAATTTAAAAATAAGATAGTTTGGGATATAATATATTGCAGTGGCTCTATATTTTACTGTAGTTGGAAAGTCACATAACTTTAATGTCTAGGCAGGTAAGGTTTAAAAAAGGGAGGGGAGGAGCAGTAGTAAGGACCTACAAATTTGAGAGCACATGCTTACGGAACTGGGATATCACTTTCCAGCCCTAGCACAGTTTTGCTATGCAGGAATGTGAGCTTGGTATTGCCAGATTTGTCAGGTAGAGCTAAAATTTGGATTTTATATGAAATCTGCATATGGTTCAAATAGTTTTAAAACTTCTAACAAGGCAGCAAATCATTTAACTGGATATGACCATAGGTCACCAGCTTATGACATTAGAGTTTCTTACATGAAAACTTGATTTTGCTCTGAGAATCTCAGAATGCTTTTGAGAATCTTTCTTTTTCTCCTCCATATTTCAGGTGCCATTACATCCCTAAGCAACAAATCACTTATCTCCATCAAAAATTCAAGATAAATTCAAAGAATTGAACAGCAAGCTTCTATTCCCTTGATTACAATTTCATATATTTTTATTATTTACTAACCACTTAAAAGACTTCACATTTTTTCAGCATTGAATTATAAAATAGGTTTACTTTATCATATTTTCAAAAATGCTTAAAATTTGGCAGCCCATGCTGCTTTAAATTTAAATAAGTAAAACAGGTTTTTAGAGGGAAAATACCTTTAAATAGATCATGCTGTTTTATACGTAACATGGTGTTTTATAAATATTTCTAGAGTCAGAATGTACCTAAATTAGGAGGCTGGGTTTGTGGCTCAGTGGTAGAGTGCCTGCCTAGCACATGTGAAGCACTGGGTTCAATCCTCAGTACCATATAAAAATAAATAGATAGATAAAAATGTATCATGTCCATCTACAACTAAAAAAAAAAAAAAGAAGAAGGTACCTTAGTAGTAATCTAGAACAAGTCCTTTATTATATGAAAATTAGACCTGGAATAGTAAATGTCATACTGTATTTCTAGGTACTTTTATATCCACTTTTTGCTTGAACCTTGTTATGAGGAAACGAAGCCTCTGATTAGTTAAGAAATGTATTCAATGTCACACAGCTAGTTATCAGTGTGTACCCCATTTAAAGAATAAATATAGAATAGATTGATGGGAGGGGACACTCTGGTGGAAGCCTTTAAGTCATACATTGGATTTTATTCTCATAACTTATTTTAAACACTTGGAACCCTGGAATATTCTGAAGCATTTCATCTCAGACTTGAAAAAATAGGATTTTATACAATTAAGATAAGCTAATGAGTTAAGATAAAATAGTGGGGGAGGGATGACAGTGAAGACCTAATAACAGGTTAGAATTAAGGATGATAACCCATTATTCACCATGGGGCTCCTAATAAAAATCAAGTGGAGTATGGAGACCTAGTGTGACCTATGAGGATACTTTTAAAAACAGATCCACATCCTGTCCTTAACATTTTTAGAAACCAAGACTTGTCTTTGCCATCCACAGTGTTTTTGTTTTAATGTTTCTGTTCCATATATGTGTACTTTGAGTTAACCAGGAATGGAGTTTGGATTTTAGTAATCTTATTCCCTTCTTTTTTCCCCTTGTATGACTACAGCCTACATTTTCCGGATGGTTAGATGAAAAAACAGGGTGTAATCTAAAGCTGATAGTCCTATTCAGCTATTTAACACATGATCTTGGTCTAATCAGTACACTCTCATGTGAGCTATGACACAAGCTCTCATGTAATCTGATAGAACATGATGAAGAGAAACACAAAACATAAGCTTTTAAAGTGCTGCATATTAAAATAAAAATTGAGATTTGAAAGTTCCAATTGTATATTCTTTTAAAAGTAATATTTAGGGATAAGGATATTTACTCAGTGATAAGAGCACTCACTTACCATGCATGAGGCCCTGGGTTTGATTCCTAGCACTGCCACCACCACCACCACCACCACCACCCCTATAAAAAAAGAAACTTAATGCTATAAACAACATCCATAGTCAAAAAGCAGTTTTTGCTCCTAAGAGATTGCTTTCAGGGTGATATCAAACATGACAACTGGAATGCAAAATCCACAAAATAAGAAGAGATAAAGAAAAAAAACAGTTTATTAGACGTATACATTGGTCTGGTTGTTGCACTCACAAAGGAAAAACAAAGTTCTTTTAGTCAATATGCTGCACTTATTTTTTTTTAATCTACATCATTCCTAAGATTTACTATTTGACACACATAGTTTATTTTCATCCTCCTTTGTAAAGGTCATTAATAGCTTTATAATTGTCCATTCCAGAAGATATGTTACTTCAAAATTCATTTGTTTCTATTCATCATCTACTCTCCTGTTATCTTTCTAACTTCTTAAATGTTGGTTTTCCTTTGGTGGGTCTCCACACTAAAGTACTTGGGGTCTCTAGGTCATTCTTCCAGATCCAATATAGAAAGAACTGAAAAGGAATTAAACTTTGGAGTAAGGCAGATACACGTTCAAAGTCCGTTTCTCTACTTGCCAAGTATGTGATATTGGACAAGATAATTTTTCTTAGGCCTTAATCTGTTAAATGTAATAATTTATGTATATATAAGGAGGGATACTCTGAGAGGCAGGTGGGAGCATGGGTTATTCAATTCTAAAACCACCTTTTAGGCAATGAGAGCTATTCTAAGATTACTATAGAATGTCCCTTAAAATGTCCTACAGGGTTAAGTACATGACTTTCACAAACACTGTGCCATTATGGCTATTCTTAAGGAAACTAAAATTTAAGAGCCACTAAGCAAGACTGAAGGGAAAAACCTAAGGTAAATGGTGAATACATTTTAGGACAATATGCCTGTAGAGAGAATGGGTAGAAAATTCTAAAGTGCTCCTGCTTACCTGAAGATTTTTCTTTATTCTATTTTAGTGATAAGCCTCCATAACGTATACATGTTAATAGATATTTTTTTCTGAGAATCTAATCTTATGACAACATTGTAGTGATACAAATACAGTAAGAATTGCTGGCATTCATTGAGCTCCCATCAAATGCCACAGACTAATGTAGTGGCTTTATATGAATTATATCCTCAGTACACTAACTTTCTCAAGTTGATGCCATTACAAGCTTTTATTTTACAAATAACATTGAGACATAAAGTTAACTGACTAATCTGACTTTGGATACTTTTCTCAACTGTTACACTATACTCTTGTCTCTCTTTTCCACTAACCCCACCATCTTTTTCCATTCTTGGGTGATTAAGTCTACTTGTATAGCTGACTACTGTGTCATTGATTCTGAACCTCAAATTTTTACCTTCAAATTAGACTTCCACACTTGGTGAGTCTGAACTTAATTCATGGTATTCATCTTCTCCCCTGTATTCTCAACTCGAGTTAATATCTGCGCTGTCCACTAGCTCATCTCAGTCATCCTTGATCATTTCCTTATCACCCAAAAGGGAAAGAAGGGGTTGGTGGGTGGCAAAGTGGAGGACATTTGAATCTCAACTTGTACCTTTCTTCCATCTTCTCTTTTTTTTTTTTTTTCCCCCCAAACCAGAACCATTGCTTTATTTGGGAACTTATTAGACAGGCAAATTGGAAACTCTGGGTGTGGAGCCCGATATTGGATATTTTTTTTTAATTTTTTATTGTTGGTTGTTCAAAACATTACATAGTTCTTGATATATCTCTTTTTAATGTTATCAGATTTAGTTCAAAAATTCATCATCTTATCTAAATAGGAAAACAGCTTCCTTACTGATCTCCTTGCCTGTACTGTCTCTTGTGAGTTTTCATTTATTTTGTCTAGAATATGTCTCCCAAAAGTGAATCATGTCACAGACCACTTAGAGCAATCCAATTAGCTCTCTCCATCTATAGGATATAAAGTCCAAATTCAAAGGCATAGTGTTAAAGGCCTCCATTTAGCCCATCACAGTACCTGATGCTCATTATATGCACACTGGACTCTATATAGACATTTCCTTAGAACTTTGCCTAGAACACTCTCACCTTGTTACATATCCCCATCTTACCTAGTATACTCTCACTCTGATACTAGCTCTAATGTCACAGTAATTCTTCAGAGACCATTTATTGTCCCCTAAACTGGGCTAAGTATTCTGTTATTGTTTGACTTTGTATTTTTGAGTGGGGTCTTGCTATGTTGTCCAGACTGGCGTAGAACTCAAGATCCTTCTGCCTCAGGTTTCTGAATATCTCGGATTATGGGCATACTTTTATTAAAGCATATTGTCTTCATCTACAGATTTTTTTTTTCATGTTTATTTTTCCCCAACTAGCCTACCCCTCAAGGAGAGGAACTAGTTCTTATTCACTGTCTCCCTTATCTAGCTCTGTAGTAGGTACTTTAATGACAGTGTTTATTGATAGAGAAAAATCTGTTTGGATAGGCACTTAAAGACCCAAATTCCTTTTCTTACGTTACATTTATTATTTTTCTACTCTGAAAGAATAATTCCCTTGTCAACTAACCAGCATCCTTTATTATTTCCAGTCTTTACTATCCACTGTTCAATTTCAAATAGAATACAAGGTACAACATTAATTGTAGTCCAAAAACTTATCAATTTGTGACCACTTTAGAGATCCATACTTTCTTGAACAAAGGACTACAGACTGTTCTTTCCAAATAGGTAATGGGTATAAAAGTAAGAGCTTAATGAAAGATTCTGTTTAAAGGTCATCTCTCCTATTGGTCCACAAGATTCAAATCCAAGACATAAGAGCAAACTTAATCATAACAAATTATAAATCTTTATTTTCACAGCCTGAAAGGTCCTATTATTATTGATTACTTTTGTTTTTATGAAGATGGTTGCCTAATGATAATCTATTGTGTGTAATACTCTGGGATCTATTCTTATCTTTAAAATATTTCAGTGGCTTTTCTTATTTCCTTTAAAATCAATTCAGTTATGATTTGGTTTTCCAGACTGGTTGAAAATAACTTTTTTTATCATCACTCCCCTCCACTTCCATAATACACCCTGGGGTTTGAGTTGTTCCTCTTTGTCTCTTTGCAGCATCTGTTACCTGCATCTGAAATTGCTCTCTTAATCATCTCTGCCCTTCACAGTTGCTCCAAATTTTTGTTCACATGGCATTTTTACATAGATTTCTAAGTGTAGAACTTTTATATTAACATTGCATTATGGCTGTTTATGTGCCTATTTCTTCTCCCTTGCCCTGGTTCTAGGATTCTCAAACCTAGAGATTATGCCTTAGTCTGACTGGACTTAATTTCAATATAAAATGTATTGCCATATAAATACTTAAATTTTGTTCTTAACCTTTTATTAATAAGAGATGTTAATGTAAGAATATAGAAATAAAGCTCAAAAATAAGCATTAGTTAACATTTTGGCCCGAAAGACTTGAATATACTTGAATCTCAAAACTCCCCACTTAAGAAATTCCTTGTGATATGAGACAAGAATAGTTGTAATTCTTGCCAAATCCCCCAAAACTATGCAAAAAAGATTTTCTCCTAAGAAATTTAAATGATTCCTTTAAATGCAAGTTTTGTCCAAGGTGGTCTAAATTTTTCACTTAGTAGTCTTGTGTTGATCTTTAAAATAAATTATATTCAGAATGTGGCCTGTACTAATTTCAAAATTAGTTATTTGTGAACAGTGGCATTCTTCTTAAATTTGCTTAGTCCATTGCATCATATTAGACATACCACATTTAAAATGACATTACAAAGTATGTTCTAATGAATTTTGGTCCCATAAAAGAACTTTCAAAAGATTCCAGGATCAAATAAGTTTTAGAAATGATACAAAATGATATTCAGTGCTCCAATTGGAGATTAATCACAATAATTTCTACAAAGTCCTGCTGTTAAAAAAAAAAAAAAGAGGGTTTTTTTCCCCCTTCCCAAGTCTCTCAAATTTACGAACTATGAAATCTCAGAAATGTCCATTAACATCTCTAAGAACTTGGGTGATTTATTGTATAGATCAGCAATATTTATAGCAGGGTTCACAAAACCTTCAAGATATCTGAAGAGGGGAATGGAGGTAAGCAAGGTTAAGGGTAATCAATTTCCAGATCCTAAACTTCCATGTTTATTTGGTCTTTGCTGACACTGAATTCCCTGATAAAATGGGCCTGTGCATAAACCCACATGCTTAATCTTATTTCTCATCTCCCCTTTCACAATCATCAAAGATGTTAGCAGGGAAAGGTTTCTTTCTAATCCTATGTAGAAATTTTTCTATGATGAAATGCTCCAGGGGGTAAAAATCTATTAGGAGCCAAATAGACCAAAGTGAACATTATAACTCTAGTAATACAAACGAAGAGCCAGGTTCTATTCTAAATTTATAAACATTTCTTGCAACAAAGAAGAGTAATTAAAATATCAAGCAAGAAACCATTACATTAAAGTTGAAATGGAAAAAGATCTGGGAAGAAAAAGAATAATATAAAATTTCTGATTTAAAAAAGCTTCATTTTTTAAATTAATGGTAGCTATTATGTTGAATATTTTTGACATGTTTTTAAATATGCTAAAAAATATATCCTTATAATTATTTAAGCTCATGATAAAAATTTTATGTCAGTTTAGAAATATTTAAAATGATAGTTTTTCAAAATTTCTTTAGGAGTATGCAATAGAAAATTTGAGGACCATTGTTGGGCACAGTGGCCCATGCCTATAATCCCAGCAACTCAGAGGCTAAGGCAGGAGGATTGCAAGTTCAATGCCATCCTGAGCAACTTAGCAAGATGCTGTCTCAAAAATTTAAAAAAGGTGGGGGGGCTAGAAGTATAGCTCAGTGATAGACTGTCCCCGAGTTCAATCCCCAGTACCACAAAGAACAAACTTTTAAAAAAAGAACTATTGGTGTATCTTCTCAAAAGTTCAGGATACTTTCATGATTTAGACTAATACAAAAAAAAAAAAAAAATTACTGGAAATTTTTAAGCTTTCCAGATGTATGATTGATTTTGAAGTAGTTATCCTTCTTAGACATGTCTTCCAGATCTCCTAAAACAGCAAAATATTTCATGACAAACATTTGGTTTTCCTTCAAGTTTTTCTGAAGGTTTTAGACATCCAGCTTAGTTAGCTAGATAGGTTGGCATAACTTTTGCAATGCATGAGCCATCAGAACTATTATCTCTAGGAGAAATAACAAACTTTTAAAGTTTGGGAGGAAAGAAAGAAGGTGATGAGTTAACCCTGCTTTTTTTGTAAGCATTAACGTAAGAACAGTTTTACTTCTGCAATTTAATATGTTTTTTTTTTCTTAGAAGGGGCCTTGACAATCTGCATCATTTTTTACTTTGCCATGGCATAGTTTTCCATTCTACAGATATTTCATAATTTATTTAACCTTTGACCTAATAGTGAACATGTAGGCTCATCTGTTGCTCAGCATTTTGCTATTCAATGTAATGCTTTAATGAACATGCTTATTATCTTTATACACTTGTGTTATTGTTTTTTTTTGGGGGGGGGGGCTGATTACTAGGAGTAGAAAGTTTGGGTCAGAAAATTTGTTTACTTTTAGTAGATACACAAAATATCCCTCTAAAAATATTGCTATTACAGAATTCTCTCTCCCCATACTTTCTCTTGATGTGTGGATACTGTCAGACTTTTTACATTTTGCAGTTTCACAACACAACACATGCCTATAGTCCAACCCACAAAAACAGTCTTTGCTTAAGAGTCACCTTAATGAGACCATTAATTTTCCTATTGAAATAACCTCCTCCACTATATCTGAATCCCTTTAAAATATTTTGTTTTTCAATAGCAGTTACAGTTACATAGTATTCTTTTGCTTCTCTTACCTTACTCCAGGCTGTAAGTTCCAAAAGAGCAAAAGCTTTTGCTTTTTTGTTTTGTTCACTGATTAACAAAACATGTGCCTGGCACATGGTAGGCACTCATTTATTGAATTGAATGACCATTGTAGTTGTATGATACACATAATTTCAGCCATCACTGTGATATTTCTCTTTGATCATGTGTCCCTGGTTTTATATACATCTCACATAACCACTCCTCTCTGAGGAGCAGCCACAATTCCTTCAAACATACTATACCAGAGAAAACACCTATGTTTGGCTAATAGCAGACCACCTGGGAGAAGGAAATAAATGCCTTTTCCTATTCTGGACTCCAAGAGCAGTAAATTATCAAAATAGTACAGCCCAGCCAGTGCTAGCCATCCAACTACCATCTTGCTTATTTTAGCCCTTCCCATCCTGCTTCTCTCCTGCCAATGCCTAAGGGGGTCTAGGGAAAAGATTCATCCCTAGTAGAAACCACTTAGGCAAGTGATGGCACTGGATCTTCCCCACACCAGTCCCAACCCACTCCCTGCCAGTCCTTTGGCCCACACCCTTTCCATTAACAATGGCATCTTAGTCAAACCAAGCACTGAGGTTTGGTAGAGCACCAAGTTTCATTGTTTTTTCTTCAGGCCAGATTTTAGATGTGAAAGAGGCATAGAAAACAGGGTAATTTAATTATGAGTTGGAGTTGCTCACTACATGAAACAATTAAGATTTTAAGTATTTTTTTTTTTTTTACCATTTTAGTATTTTGGTGACAAATATAAAAACATTTAGCTGGTATTTACTTCACCTTTATAAATATCTGTAATATATCCTTTTTAGTGGCAGATCATGTCAGATTTGTACTAAATAAGGGCCTAATATTTTCATTGTGATATCTTTACTGAAAAGTTTAGGTATTGTTTTTGATAGCTGTATTCAAAGCTGATCAGGAGTCTTCAGTGTTATTAACTTTCAGCCTAACATGGACAAAAAAAGGTAGTGACCATTAGGTAATACTGAAAGGCCTAAGTAATAAGAAAATTAATATAGAATTGTACATCCTAAGGAAATTGCATACTTACCTCATAAAATGAGTTGGTTTATTCCAGGCTTAGGCCCATTTCCCACTTCATCTTCTCTCCCCAACAACAGTATAAAGTTTGATGAAAAATTTCATGAAAGCAAATAGAGGCTCCTCAGGAACTTAAAGACATTTCAGAATAATTATTTGAACAAGAGATGGGAAGAAACTTGGAGGATGGAGAGTAGGAAGCTTTTATTAGGCACGTCAAAGTAGTGGAGTGGGAATGACAAAAGACCAGAAGCAGTTCACTTGATTATAATTTACAGTGGGTGGAAAAGACGGGCATCAAGCCAGCATCACCACTTCATAAATAATAAATCTTTCTCCTGTAGTGGTGATGTTATGAAAGATGTATGGTAAGATTGCATCAGTATGGTGAAACATCACTAAAAGGGTGGGACTGTCTGGAAAAGCATCTGTATTTGGAAAGGGATCTTTCTACAACTTGTCCAGAACACCTTGAATATAAGCTAGGATGTAACATTTGGAGCAAATGTTATTGGCCACACTTGGCATGCATGCTGGATATTCATAACTATATTCAGGCTGGTCCTTGAGTCATGTAGTATGCCTATATTAGAAGAGTAAACTGAACACTCACTTCTGTTTAGAAGCCAAATTACTGTGTTGCTCCCTTAAAAGATTGTACCTGTGTATGCAGTAACATCCTTAGGATGCTTTTCATTTGTAGAAGGTTTAGAAGTAGAAACCAGCTGTTAACTACTAGGAAAAGTGGCAATGTTAGGAAATGTTCACCTACTACTTCCTTTCCTACCTACCTGCCTGATTCATGTATCTTTCCATTACTAGTAATGTTTTTTTGTATCTTTCTCCATCCAGGGAAAGACTATCATTAAATCAAGATGGCTGCATGTAAATGTCTTTTCCTCAGCTGTTTATTAATCATCTTAATCTAAAAAACAAAGCTCTACCAATATTTCCCTACCAAGGGAAAATTTCAAATATTCAGCCTTCCAATTAACACCACCACTGACTAATAAAAACTGACAAGACCTAGACGCTTCTATAAACTAACCTTGTTTGAATGAAAAGAACCACAGAAAATAGAGACATTATGCAAGGATAGGGAAGTCCACATTCTACAGAAATTGTGATTTTACTCTTTAAACTAAAATAGAAATGCCTCAAGTAATATACTGGAATATATTTTTGAATACTATTAATAATTGATTTCTCATTGAAGGAAAAAAACGTACTGTATCCAACAATTCAAATATGGCCGAACTGAAGTCAATGTTCCGGGAAGTTCTTCCAAAACAAGGTATCTGCGTCAGTTACTTAGGTCATTATTATAGAGAACTAGAAAGTGATAGTCATTGTCACATAGCAGTGTTAATATTCTAAACACCTACCAATTATTGTGTTCTTTATATCTCATTTACTATCCCCTTTACTGTATACTCTGAGTAGGTTGTACAGGAATTCACTTTTCCCAGTAAAAGAAAAAAAAAATGAAGCAGATTCTTATACTTAGAAATATGAAATTTTTCAGTGGAAGTAATAACTTAATGGAATTCACATAAGTAAGGTCTGCAAGTGGGGGGAAAAAACCTAAATCAAGCAATAGTAAGAAAAGTTTAAGGCTGAAGTTAAAAATGCAGCAATTTGAATATTTAAATTAATATCATACTTTGGTACATTTTTGTTCATTGTGTATATTCTCCCAAATTGTATTTCAAATTAAACATCTGACACAAAAAGGTATGTTTTATGGTAACTTAGAACCTTGCATACAAAGTTCAAAACTTGTCTTCCTTCACACACCAATATTAAGAAATGGTACTTATAGAATAGACTTATCTTTCTGGTTACAAGCAAAACACAGTCTAAGATTAGGGGTTTTTCAGTGACAGGTTTTTAGATCTTTATTCTAGCTGCTAATCCAAACCACCTAACACCTGGATTATCTTCCTCAAAATTAATTCTTATTTCTTGTTAAATTTAGGGCAGTTGTCTGTGGAAGATGTAACCACAATGGTGCTGTGTAAACCCAAACTTTTACCCTTAAAATCTCTGACTCTGGAAAAACTGGAAAAAATGCAGCAAGCAGCACAAGATACAATTCACCAACAAGAAATGGCAGAAAAAGAACACAGCAGCAAATAACCCATTGATGAAAACTTATCATAGGGAACCACCCTACCTTGCCTACTTACCTACCACTTAATAACTAGAAAATATTTCTGTATCTGTATGCTGAAAGTGGTATTTAATAAAACTGGTAACATTCATGTTCATATAAATGAAAATAAAATCCCCAAGACTGATAAAACTTGTGAATTTAAATAGTGATTTCTATTTGACCACAGTTAAAACTTTGAATTTTCTTTTACTTGTTTTTAGAATTGCAAATTGTTCTTCATTCCTACTGCTATCAGTTTTTTAATTATTGACACAAGTGACTGATTTTTAACTTTTATATACAAAAGATCTTTACATGTTTATTAAATACCGGAATTTGAAGATACCTTCTAATCTCAAAAGTATTTATTTGGGGCTTACACATCACCTAATTTAAAAATTTTTAACCAATTGTGTGTACCATATCATGTTTAATACTATCTTTCCTGACCAGAATGACCCTACCATAACCAAACTGGTTTCTTCACCTATTCTATAATCAGCTAGGCTTTTAATTATACTAATTTTAAGGACTAAAGAATTACATTACTACCTTTATCGTCCAGCTATCAAACCCAATTAAAAGCCTGAAATTGCTTATGACTATATAAGTCTGAGAAATATAGGCTTGAAAGACATGAGGTAAAAAGCTGTACCTAAAACTGTTAATATGTTGCTAAGAATAGTCTTTGTAAATTATTACTAAAAAAAAATCCTTGGTTTGCTGCAGTCGATAGGCAGTTTAAATTATTGTAGACATTGAGGCCTTGTTGAGCAATTACGCTCTGTGAAACAGAAATATGATCATTCTTTAGATAATTATTTATTGGCAGCTAGGTTTTTTTTTTCCCCCAAACCATCGGTAAATGTAAAGCTTTCAGTCATTGGAGAATAATTTTGTGTAAGCATACCATTTATTTTATATATATATATACGTGTGTGTGTGTGTGTGTGTATGTATGTGTGTGTGTGTATATATATACACACACACATATATACATATATACACGTATGTATGTATATATATATACACACATATATATACACATTAAATTTCAAGAAGCTGTAGATAAGATCAATAAATTATGCATGCATTTTTCCCCATTATAATCTTAAAAGTATTGTACTTTTGACTTAAATATTTGCAAGTTAAAAAGTTTGTGAAGAATATAGCTTAAATTCCATAGCCCAAATGTACATCCTTGTATGGTTTGATATTTGCTGCATGAAATTAGAAAGGGTTTTATGTTTTTGTTTTGCTGTGCTGAGGATCAAACTCAGGGATAAGAAATTTAAAAAAATTTTTAAAGACCAAAAATAAATCTACTCCCAATAAAGAATCAACACTGCTTCACATGTTTTATTTTGTTGTACATTCTTGTAGAACCGGGATCGTTTTTTCCAGTTTTGTAGAAAAATAGATGTTCCAGCCACCATTTACTTAACTGTCTAGTCTTTAAGACCAATCAGTATGTTCCCTGGAAAGATGAATAAGTCTCATGACTAACCCATTTTTTAAAAAATTCTTTAAAACAAATAACTTTTTTTTTTTTTTTTAACTCCCAAAGCACAGTATTTCAACAGCAGCAGCCAACATGGGGTTTTAGCAGCTTAACTTTGCCCCCTAAATAAAGCTTTGTATAAACCAGTGATTTTACTACAAAAAACACTGTCTTTGAAAGAAAGGAGTGAGTGGCAGTCAGACATCAATGCAAAACTTGGAATGATTAGGTCATAAACATGGCACTTACAAAAAGTAGCTTATTAGAATATTCCACGTAAGTGGACATTTTTCTGTCCCTCCTTTATCACCTCAAAAATTAAAAAAAAAAAAAAAAGAAAAAGAAAACACTTCCTTTAAAAATTCCCCTTAAATGTAAGTTTATAAAATTTCAGTAAAGAAATGCCTTGTACCCAAAACAAGTGCTTAAAAAAAAACTAATAACTCTTACAATTCAGATACATATTTTTTTATAACATCTAAGACTGCAAGAGTTCTTATATGTTCTTATATTCAGTAGCTCTCTGGTTTAAGGCGACCTCCATCTCCTTCGCTTACAAAACGCTTTCTGCCCCTGTAATGAAAAATAAAAATATGAAAGAGACAAACTGACTATATTTAATGAAAAAAATGGAAACTTTGAAGGGTTTTATTGTTAATGAAAAGGTCAACATGTCTTGTTTTGAAAGACTTTTTTTCCCCTGCTACACATCTTATCATAAAATAGCAAATGACAGCAAAACCTGAGTAGTTTTGTTTAAAAGCTTATTTATAATTTTTTTAAATATATTTATTCATTTATTTTTATGTGGTGCTGAGGATCAAACCTAGTGCCTCACACGTGTGAGGCAATGGCTCTACCCACTGAGCTACAGCCCCAGCCCTTAAAAGCTTATTTATTGAAATAAGTTTTATTATCTAACTGGAGTTATATTTTTAAAGTTAAAATAGAAAACTAAGACAAATATTTTATTTAGAATATTTATTTCTGTTACATTATAAAAGCTAAACTAAGCCAAATACGAAACACTAATAATGTAATTGAGAATTACACATACTAGAAATATGGAACTTATCACACTATCCATTGTAACTTAAATTTTTTAAAAAACTTTTTCTCAGCTATAGAAAACCCATAACCTGAATGTGGAAAAACCAATCAATCCAGTTAACTCTAGGTTATGCCCCGTTTTGGGATTCTTGGCATTTCAAACTCAAGAAGCCCTTCCCTATAATGTGACCACACTCCAGCTATAGGTAGTAGCAACAGTCCAAGAGGAACAACTAGCCAGCAACCTAAAGCAGTAAAGGGAAAAGAGATCCCATGAAAAATTAGCCTTTACTCTCGGATCCCAACTAACACACATAAACATGCAAGACCATTACAAATGTGCACTTAGCCCAAATAAGCAAAAGGATAAGAGGATAAAAGTCAAAGTTGTTGGGAATACCCTGAAAATTTAGGTATCTCCTAAAATGACCCTCAAGAGTAAAGCCATAATAGAAATCAACATTTTCAAAGAAGCTGAAAAACTTAAAAAATAGTGGTATTGACCCCTTTTCACACTTAATTGTGGCTAAGTGGAAACCAGCCACATTTTATTGAATATAAAGGCTTTACACTATATACTATGAGATTTAGGTAGGGAAATAAAGAAGTAAACACCAAGAAATCTTGCCAAAGTTGAGTGATTTTACTGATGCCATTTGGCATGCCAGTACATTTATGAATGGTGCCATCATAAATGAAGGTCGACATTTCTAAACATTTCTGTCAAAGCCATTAAACTCAATCTTTTGCTGGGCACAGTGGTGCACACCTATAATTCCATTGGCTTAGGAGGCTGAGGCAAGAGGATCTTGAGTTCAAAGCCAGCCTCAGTAAAGGTGAGACACTAAGCCACACAGACCCCATCTCTGAATAAAACACAAAATAGGGCTGGGGATGTGGCTCAGTGGTCTAGTGCCCCAGAGTTCAATTCCTAGTGCCCCCAAAATAAATAAATAAATAGATGGATAAATAAATGAACTGAATCTTTCACCATTTTTTTTCCTTCTCTCGTAATGGCTTCTAAATTTTCTAAAGCAAACGACCATAAGAGGAAATACTTTTTGAAATTCAGTTTTCACAATGCACTTCAAAGTTCAGAAATTTTTTCAGATTAAACAATTACAAAATATTATGTAAAATGCAAGCAAATTAGTCTATTACTAAATGTACCTATTATATCATAAGTGTCATTAACAAAAATCCCTAATTCAAGTTACATCTTATTAGAATTACCTCCAAAGAAAAATACCCCTACATACACACACGCATGAATACCCACGAACATATTTTCTAACAATTAGCCTCAGTTCTTCATCCTATAATAAAGCAAAGGAAGCCACACAGTATGGAAAAGAGCCTAAATCTTTGGAGCCTGAAAATATCTGAAATCATATTTGTCCTCTACCATATACTAGTCATGTGACCTTAGAAAAGGTACAGTATACTTCCATAAGCCTCAATTTTCTCTCTTGTAGGTGATGATACCTACTCTGAAATAACATTTAACTACTTAAGAGTCTGGTACAACACAGAAGTGCTCCACAAAATTATTCTGCTTCAAACACTGGTGCTTCATGAAGTAGTCCTATACACACATACAAGGGGACAAAACAAGCTTTACCCTTGTTTCTCTAAAAACTCAAAACATGGTTCTTGCTCTTCAATCACTTCAGGGAAGATACTATTATTTTTCTGAAAGCTGTAATGACAGAAAACTCTTAGCTTAACCTTCCCAAGCACCTCATACAGGATTTTATATTGAGATAGTAGTATTTAAATAAAAGTACCTTGAAGGACAAAGATCTCTTAGTTGTTTGGAAATAATTCCTGCCTGAAAACATTCTTCTACAAATCTCTCAAGCACAGAGTATGAATGTGGGACATCCAGGTTAATGTCCGGAATTTCATTATAAATTCTTTCATAACCCTGAAACAATGAAATTATGTACAAAATTGTTAGTCCATATAAAACACATGTCATAAGACAGTAGAATGAATAGGACATTACTTTCCTATATACATATATGATTACACAACCAATGTAATTCTGCATTATGTTCAATCAGAAGAATGGAAAGTTATATTCCATGTGTATCATATATCAAAATACATTCTACTGTCATGTGTAAGTAATTTTTAAGAACAAATAAAAAATACATGTCATGAAACAATCCATCACTATGTCATCAATCTATATTTAAGGCCAAATGTTTATGCTGTAAAACAAGTCAGATTTGAATTTTGAAAAGTAAAGTACATTTCTTACAGAATATTTTCTTTAAAACTTTTCTCAAAAGAGCTGCAAATAAACAGATAAAATCCTTGTCTATTTATCTATATTTACTACCTTTTCAAAAACTCAAGGCAGATAAAAAAACATCAACCAAATTTCAATAACACAATTTTAAATAGGAAAAAAGTATAATTTGTTAAAAGTTCATGATTTTTTGGGCTGGGGATGTGGCTCAAGCCTGACATGTGTGCAGCCCGAGTTCGATCCTCAGCACCACATACAAACAAAGATGTTGTGTCTGCCGAAAACTAAAAAATAAATATTAAAATTCTCTCTTTCTCTTTAAAAAAATGTTCATGTTTTTCTCTAGATATGAAATAGAAATTGTCATATTTTAGAAACTGAACCCATGGGGGAGAAAACAGTCACATTTTTTCAAAACGGGCAAAAAAACACTGAAATGTTTCTTTCAAAATAATGTTCCAAGTGTTTCAGACCTCAAACACTACCATTTAAAAAAAATTTATAGGCATAACAACACTAAATGTTGTTATGAAACTTTCATTGATGATTCATAGTCTTTATTCAGTATATATAAGGTATATGCCTAAAAATTTTTCAAAATATTATACTTACTCTTTTCATTTGGTCTACAGTGATGGTAGAAGACTTCCAAAGAGATTTTAATAAATCCAAAATCATCTTGAATGCACTTTCTCCGGTTGACTCTAAAACCATAACAATAGCCTAAAAATGGAATGAATAACTTTTTATTCATTAATTCATATATGAGAGCTCCCTTTAATATATGATCCTGATTTTATAATAATCTTAAAAATTTAAGAACCACTTGAATATTTTTATAAGATATGTTATTAAAAAAGTGTTTAGTCACTACAGTGCAAAAATAAATGTTTAAAAATTCTCTTTAACACAGCAAAGTAATCTTACTTCATATACAAGCTCATGGTGAAAATGAGGTACTTCCAGTTCCTTAAGGCAATGTTCAGCTTCAGATATGTCTCCAGAGAGTAAATACTCTTTCAGCAGCATATCAATCTATTGGATTTAAAAGTTGAATGTGTTAGAATTTCTGGCTTTTAAAAAGTTGTGTTACCTAAATTTATTTAAACCTTATCCCAATGTTATGAGACAAAAGAGCAAGTCACAAACAGCTCTCTAAAAACATACAGACTTGTGTACATGGTACTCTCATAAAGGAATTTTTTTCATAATTAAAAGATTTCCAACTTTTAAATGATTAATAAATATGAAGCAAATACAGTGTTTCAGTGTGTCAATCACTGAAATCTACAAGTAGGTCACTGAAATCTACAAGTAGATTGTAACCACAATGCCTCAGGGTTAAAAATAAAGGATTTTTAAATACCACTAGAGGGCACTAACTGAAAGTCTCTCTGAATTTTTAAACTGACAAAATAATTCATTTCTATCAGGATGATCTTAATAATGCAATGGGAGCCAAAAATAAGATAATAATGAGGCATTATTCAATAGAGCAAAGATCTCCATGTAGTTCCTCTTCTCTACAAGTGAGGATTTGAAACCCATTATCTAAAAATATTCATCAATAGTTCAGGTTCCAGTTGTAGCTTAAGTCCCCCTCCACCCCCAATACTAGTAATTGAACTTAGGGCCTAGCATGTGGTAGGCAACATTCTACCACTAAGCTACATCCCCATCTCTCTTATTTTGACACAGGGTCTTATGAAAGTGCCTAGGTTGCTTCAGTCTCCAAAGTAGCCGGGATCACAGGTGTACCAGAACATGCCTGGCTAAGAAACTCTGGGCTGTTCCACTTAAGCTTGTTCAATAAAATCTATGGCTCTAGAAAACGGTAGGAAAAGTTATTCTTCACAAGGGCTTCAACTAGAAATGTTCTCTTCCTCATAAATTCCCTATAAAAATCACCTGCATCTAGTGAACAACACAATGAATGTTGGCTGACTGAATAAAATAATTTAAAGTATCCTCTACTTTCAACTTTTACAATGTGTTTTCATAAAAAGTAAATTAAAATTTTATCGTTAGAATACATACTGACTGGGAGTAAGGACACATGCCTAATCCCAGCAATGAGTGGCTAAGACAGAAAGATCGAAAGTTGGAGGCCAGCCTCAGCAATTTAGTGAAACCCTCAGCAACTCAGTGAAACCCTGTCTCAAAATTAAAAATAAAACACTGGAGATGTAGCTTAACAGTAAAGCATCCCTGGGTTCAATACCAATACCAAAAAATTAAATAGAATACATCCTGATAAATAATTCCTACTATCATGCTTTAAGAAAGTAAATATTTAAAGCAGAGCACTTGAATAAAGCACTTTTGCTTTATAATTACCTATTAACATTTGTTATTTAACTTATATTACTTAGTTTTGACTTCCCCCCACCTGCGATACTATGGATTGAACCCAAGGATACCACTGAGCCACATCACCAATGCTTTTTATTTTTTAGTTTGAGACAGGATCTTGCTAAGTTGTTTAGAGCCTTGCTAAATTGCTAAGGCTGGCCTTGAGCTTTCAATCCTCCAGCTTTAGCCTCCCAAGTTGCTGGGATGTGCATGTGCCACTGCACTCATTAGTTTTTAATATTTTTTGCAACATAAAAGGTAAAATGTTCCCCCTCAGATTCCACACATTTTTAAGAATGATAAATGACAAAAAAGTCTTTGTCCAAACCTTCCTTTCATGTAAATAAATATCTAAATAATGTCAAACTGAAACTCACTATTGAGAGTTTTATTTCAACCTTTATCTCATGCTTATTGAGAAATAATTCATATAACACCTAAGTTTGTCAGTTTCTCAAAATACTTTGAGAAATACCACCATCTTAATGATATTAAGTCTTCCAATCCATAAACATGGGATATCTTTCCATTTAGGTCTTTAAGTTTCTTTCAAGCTGTGTTTGGCAGTTTCCAGTGTACAAGACTTGTATTTATTCTGTTAAACTTCTTAGTATTTTATTTTTTATGCTACTGTAAATGTAACTGTTTTATTTTAGATCATCATTGCTACTATATTAACATAGAATTGAACTTTTTTTCACTTTTTTTCTTAAAGAGGGAGAGAGAGAGAGAGAATTTTTTAATATTTATTTTTCAGTTTTGTTTTTTTCGGTGGACACAACATCTTTATTTAATTTTATGTGGTGCTGAGGATGGAACCCAGCGCCCGGCGCATGCCAGGCAAGCGCTTTACCGCTTGAGCCACTTCCCCAGCCCTCACTTTATTTTTTTAGTTGTAGGTGGACAAACATCTTTATTTTATTTTTATGTGGTGCTGATGCTCAAACCCAGTACCTCAGGCTAGGTGAACACTCCATCACTGAGTCACAACCCCAGCCCTAGAATTGAATTGTTTATATTGATGTTATATCCTGCAACCTTGCTGAATTGCTGACGTTTTTTGTTTGGGGAACTTATTTTGTGGATTTATTTAGATTTCCTAACTACAAATTAGAGCTAGAATTACTTCCTTTCCAATCAGAATGTCCTTTTATTTCTTTTTCTTTCCTAATTGCCCTGGCATCTTGGCCATTTTTATACCTCAAATTAGTCTAATAATTAATTTTTTTGAAACACTGTGACATTAGAAACTTTCACTCAACTATTATTTTAACATATATAAAAGCAAAAATAGTCAAAGCTCTACCTTCCATTTGTGCTCCTTAACACTTAAACTAGAAATATAATATTAAATCAATTGTATATAAAAAAGATTAAAAATAAAAATTATTCCCACATGAAAAGATTGTTAAAAATCACAAGCACATAAACTTTAAGTCATTAATTATATGACTTAAGTAAGAAAATTACTTTTTTTGATGTTATAGAACACCAGAAATAATTTCATAGGGAATAAATCTGGCATTTCAATGTAATAATTCAATTACTTTTTCTTTTAAGGAACGCATATAAGGTAGTGAACTTCCTCACAAAAATATAACACTGATTTGCTCTAGTGCTCATAATTCACACTTATGATCAGACACTATTCAGTTTCAAATTAACCATGTAAAAACATACTTACTGAATAACTACAAAATAATCTCATTCCAACAGTATTTTTAAAAATTTAAAATATGTTAAAAAAAGATTTCAGGCATTCCTTAAAAGTTCAGACAGCCTTCTTGTAATTATTCATGAAAAGTTTTAACAGTATTATTTTTAAGTCACAGAAATGAAAAAAATTAATAACTATATAATTATAATTTAGCACATTACTTACAGTAAGAGGGTATAAGGTTAATTTAAGAGGATCAATTTTCCATTTGCAACTAAGACTAAGTTGAATTTCTGCCCACAAAAATACCCATTAGCAGGCAGTTTTTTCCTTTCACAGAAACACATATAAATTAAGTTAAAAATAAAACCCAATAGGTACCTCTTTAACAAGGTGATTGACAGATTGCTGCCCGCCTCCAGAGCCCCACACACTGTCTTTACGTTTTCCACCTTTAGACATACTCAGGAGGACAGTAGCCTTATCCAGAGCAGCTCTATAAAAACAAAATATTTAATTTTGACAGTTGGACATGCATGAGGTTTACAAATTATAGATAAAGATCACAAAATACTATTGCACTAAAAACTCTGATATAAATACAAGCAATAAAAATCTCAAAATTTGTTTTTAAAATTATTTTCAAAATAGAAATGGGAGTAAAAATTTGATTTTCCTGTTCTATTACTTCCATTTCTCAAGAAAAATCAAAAGATATTACCCAATAGTTGATCTACAGAGAAAAGGAAGATTTATATATATCTTTTACTTAGATCCATGCCTTTCTATCCAGAAGTACCATTCCACTGTGACCCAAAGTAGCCCTAGAAAATTAAGTTAATATCTAGAACTGGGAAAAACCAAGATGGGTAGCTAAGTCCATTTCTCTATTTCTAAATTTCTAAGAAGTTAAGAAAAATCATATAGCAAAACTCCCAAATATCACGTTTAGCTTATGATTGAAAAAGAACAAGGGACTGGGGATGTGGCTCAAGCGGTAGCGCGTCGCCTGGCATGCCTGCGGCCAGGGTTCGATCCTCAGCACCACATACAAACAAAGATGTTGTGTCCGCCGAAAATTAAAAGATAAAAAAAATAAATATTTTTTTAAAAAAAAGAACAAGAGTGAAAAAGATAAATTTCTGACTAATATTTCTACATTATATTTCTACAGTAAATAAATACAAAAACAAAATTCTAATAGGCCCCTCTGTTAATGTTGTCCATCTTATTAGAATATGAAATAACTGCAGAATGTTAGAACCTTAAAGAACCTTAAAGAACATTCCACATCCAATACTTTCATTTTACAAACAGGACACAGACATACAGAGAAGAGTGACATGACATGAAGGTAGCTAATATATCAGTTAAAACCCAAAATTTCCACATTTTGTTACCACCCTCTTCCTGTTGTATCATGACAAAAATCTTTTCATTGTTTTAAAAGTAGAGAATGTAGACAAGTGACAAACAGATGTCCATAATGGCTGATAAATGCAAGTAGGAAAATTAATTTACTTACCTAGCCTGTACACAATCTACAGTTCCTTTGTAACTATCAATATAGGTATTACATAAAATTCCATCTCCAACAGCTCTAGCAATAAACTGGCCCACCAACTATAAGAAGAAAGAGATCTATATTTAAAAAAAAAAAAAAAGCTCTATAAAGGACACAATTTCTAAATACGTAAATGATGAAGACTGGTTTAAGACTGGTTTAACTACACAGTCAATGCCTAAAAGACATGCTGGACTATTCAAAAACAGCTATTTGGCACCCATTAGTCATGCTTGGCATATGCTCCCATATCTTGATCTTTAAGTTCAATATTATCAGAGTAGGAACCGCATCTGCGTTGCCCACTACTGAATTCCAGTACTTTGCACACTGCCTGATACTTCATTAAATGTTAAATGAATGACTTAAAAGTCAAGAGAAACCTTTCCTAAAAAATAAGTCAAGTTTTCTTTAAAAAGCTGATTAAAGAAATTTAGGGAGAAAAGTTGTATAAAACTATTTGAAATTTGTTCAGAGTATTTATTATTAAATTTGTATACAATTTCAGTGTCTAATAATGAAGGTGTAACTAAATAATACAGACATAAAATGGGACACTATGTGGCCATAGGAGAAAATATTAACCATATTTTACAGTCTGAGAAAAATCCAGTTTACAAAATAGCATACATGGTACAATTCCATTTTCTAATTAAACAAAAATACAAAGATAAATAGAAGCCATATACTGATATAAAACAAATAAAATACAAGGAAAACATCATCAAAATTTCACAGTAGTTATTTTTGTGGACTTTACTCATTTTGGCTCTTATTTTTCAAAAATTGTATAATTAATACAAACTCATGTAATTATTTTCTTAAAGTATGTACTGGCGTGGAGAGAAAAAGAGATCCACTTTTGAATCACAGCTCAATACCTTCCACAGACTTCTGTCATAGGAAGCACTACAACATTTAGAAACTGACCTTTCTATACCCTATTTCTAAATTAATATTTAAAACTTTGATTAAAAACTTTAACAATAGCAGCAATTTCACATTTTCAAAGTTACAAATAACTTTTTATAATACATAAGCAAATTCAATTATAACATACTTTTTAAAAATCCTAGCTACTTCTTACATATAATATAAATAGACAAAAATACATACACACACACACACACACGCCCGTTTGTGTGTATCCCGTATATATACTACACACACACACACACACATTCTAAAACATACACAAGCACAGGAGAAAAGATAAAGTTGGATTCATAGTTTCATTCATATAGAAAAAATAAAAGGCAGGACACCATAATGTTAGAGGGCTACTTTTGTATGGGAGGCAATGTGGCCTATTTACCTTCCACCTACTAAAATTTACTAGGAACATATATTATTTCTACAATTGTAAGAATAGAGAGGAAAGGAAATTAATAAAAAGAATGATACAAACCTGTGGTGCTCTAGGAGTATCCAATGCTAATTCAGGTAGATCTTTCAATAATTTATCAAATGATTTTTCCACATCATTTGTGCTCATTACTGTCCCACAAAGGTCAGAAAGAAGCTTAGATGTCATTTCTCTATGACTAGCTTTCCCTTCCAATGCTAAGGACACTGCCAACACTGGTACTCCACTTTTCATTTCACCAAGATTTAAATCTTTTAGCATTTCCTATTCAAAAGAATTTTTAAAAAGAATATCAACTACAGTGAAAATAGTTCATTAAACTACATATTACTAATGTGATGTTAGTAACTAACCCTCTCCTTTACACTGTATTAGTATTATTTCTAGGATACTATGTGATGGGCATTTGTGGAGAACTGCATTTTACATTATCATAAGCTGTTTACTTTTCTTCAAATCTTTCTCTAGAAGCAAAAATTTATACTTTTAAGCTTCGCTTCAAATGAGATCCTAAACCATTATTGTTAGATAGGACTAATGTTTTAAATACTAGGATAAAATGAAATTTTCCTATTAAAAATATAATACAGCAACTAATACTTAATGACCACTTATAATATAGCATTATAACAGCCACTTTGTATTACCACATTTAATACTCAAATTAGGCCTTTAAGTATTAAATTATCCTACTCAGCATACCAAAAAGTAATTAAAATTTTTAAATTTTTCACAGAAAAAGGAATGGCTGAGGGCGCCCAAGAGTGGTCAAACTTGAAGTGGAATACAGGTACTAAGACCCCAGAGGTTAAATTCTAACTCAACTACTTATGAATGCCTTCCTCTTTACTCAGAGTTTTCTTAGAATTGTTAAATCATGGTTTACTACCAGAAGAATGCCAGAATTATTCACAACCATCTAATTAGTATCCTAGTTAGTAATCTCTTCCTACATCCTATCTTATTCCAGAACTGTGCTTTAACAACTTATTGCTTTTGAACATGATAGTCCACTTTACTGAAAAACTTTCTTCAAACACTTAATCATGCTTCAGATGGCTTAGAATCACTTCTTCCATTGCTCTCCATTTTATGCTTCCACAACACTCTGTTCAGGGCACTACTCAGTTAATCATAGTATTCACAGATTTTTAAGTACCTGCCTTCACAGGACCTTAACACTCTTCTTCTATAATAGAGTGTTTCACCTTATATTTTAATAATCTGTATGTATATATCATTTCCTTCACTTCCTGGGATTCAAAAGGATAGGAATAACCTATCATAAATTCCTCCACATGGTATACACTAAAAAAAAAATATTTGTTTTATATTGAAATCCTACAAATTCAAAGAATCCAAACCTCATGGTAACAAATCAAGAAAGTCCAGTCTGAATTTTAAGAAATCTAAATTATAAAAAGTCTTCTCAAGAGTTGCAATTGTATCTTAATCCAGTAATCCTGATGAAACCAATTTTACTTAACTTCTAGATTGCTCAAAATTACTTAACTTTATTCTCTTTGTTTCTGCTGTGTACATTCCTTTGCAAATCTTTACATCAGTGGTTCTTTGTTTTTGGGACAGAGCACAAAGATAAATTTTAACCAAATCCAGAACACTGAAATAAATGCCAAAACAATGAAACTAAGTCAGGCATTCTTAACTGATCAAAGGATCCATAAATGCCCTGAAATTGATAAAGTGTATTTTGTAAATTATAAAAATAGGTGTTATAAATGTACATATACTTAAAAAATAGTGTGTAGTGCCATTTTGGGGGAGGGAAATGGCATATAAATCTTGTCAAATCCCAAATATACAAGAACAAGAACTGATTTATTAATGTAACAAAATTTTATTCCATTCTCAGTTACAAATTTATTTGTGCAAAAGGAAATGCTTAAGCACATTCAGTGATCCAAGATTGCTCTAGTTAAGTTTTGCTTATAATAAGTATCTTCTCTGCTATACTGAATAAATTATACTTGCAACTTTAAACCTACCGCAACTTCATTAGTATCTCCATGCTCAAAGTATTCCTGTATAATTGGTGTTAATGTCTTCTCAAATGCCCTTTCATCCAAAGGCAAAACTACAGTTTCATAAACACAGTTCTCCTATGAACGAAAAAGAGAAAAAAAGTTATAAAGAACAAAATATTCAGATAAACTGAAATTTTAACTTTATGCTTTCACTGGTTAGTAATCCCCATTTAGGGCAAGATAAAGACATGCTACCTGCTTTGATCGTATTACATAAAAATAGCATACACACGTCATCCTTTCTTATACACTCAGAATTCAATAAGCCAATATGCAGATTAGAACCACTCACCATAGCAAATATATGATTTGCTCCCAACCCCCATATCTTGTATTAATTTTTTATATTACTCTCAAAACCAGTTTTTCAATGAGCAAAACTCTTAAAGATGGCTTCTTATCATACACTGTATTTTCATTAAAAAATTTACTTTTAAAGATAAAGTAGTACCTCATAAATATGTCCTAATATTTGTCAAGTTTTTACAAATCAGGAACCAAATCCTTCATGATTAATATTATAAAAGTCTAAAGTATAGAAGTTTAAAAGAGATTAATATTGTACTGACTGAACAATCTCTAAGGAAAAGCACTGTTCATTTGAAATTTCAAAAGAGCTATGATTAATGCCCATTACCAAACCATTTTTCTTGCCCCTATTAAAAAAAAAATCTCTGAAATATTTATTTGCAATTTGTGACTGGCTTTAGTCTAACAAAATACACTTGAAAGACTAATAGTAGATTTTACAGTATGTAAATCCCACTGGTTTTAAATATATATTTCATATTCTTTTAGAAATATTTTCATGTTCAACTATTAGTTAAGTATATATATACAAATACACAATAAAAACAATCTAACATATATTGTAATTTTTCCTGTTTAAAATCCTCACCATCATTTCCTATCTTATACAGACAGTATTTTTAAAAATTGTATCATAATATCTTATTTGCTTCAAAATAATCTTTTGTAGAACATGGTAAAAGGAGACAGCAACAGATGGGGAAGAGTAAATGAAAATAAAGAATGAAACAAGACTGCCTGCAAGTTAATTATTGATGCTGGTGAAACTGAGATGAATACAAGTAGATTCATCACACTATTTGCTCTACTTGTAGAATTTTTCCATTAAAAAGATAAATACATTAAATTTTTTCTATAGAACCATTTAAAATTTATATTCTCAGCATTACCCCTAGGGAAAAAAATCGTATGTCCCCAAAACAAAATTTATCATATCATTACCATCCTAAATAGTAATATTAAAAAGAAGCCTAATTATAATTTTTTTAAATATATTTTTTTTAAAGAGAGAGAGAGAGAATTTGTTTTTAATGTTTTTATTTTAGTTCTCGGCGGACACAACATCTTTGTACGTGGTGCTGAGGATCGAACCCGGGCCACACGCATGCCAGGCGAGCGCGCTACCGCTTGAGCCACATCCCCAGCCCTAATTATAATTTTTATATTCAAAAGAAGTTAGAATTTTCTCAATTATCATACTATAGAAAATATAGTAACTCAACAGAATTTATTGAAAATGGAGAATTTAATAATCCTAAGTAAATTTGAAAATCTTTACCTTTTTTAAAAAATATTTATTTAGTTGTAGATGAACGCACAGTATCTTTATTTATTTTTATGTGGTACTGAGGATTGAACCCAGTGCCTCACACACATGAGGCAAGCACTTTACCACTGAGCTACAGCCTCAGCCCCTACCTTCTTTTGAGTCAACGAGACCAAGTAAGAATTATCTATATGTTACTATGAGATAACTGGGTTTCCTAAACTAAAATTAACCTAGCAATTTAAGAAGTACCAAATATATGACTTAGATACATATGCTGTATATACAAGTATAAAATATAAATATACACAATATCATTTGACAAATCTGAGTAAACTTCAAACAAGAAGTCAAAAATTTATAATAATTTTAAATATCTTTAAAAAGTAAATCATTGATACCTGGTCATCATCATAGTTAGGATCTTTCACATCCACCTCCTCCACATCATATACCTGTCCAGGTGTACCCCAGACACCTTTGCCTCCTGCACCACCTGACAAAGTTTAGAATTGAAAAAGGAAAAAGTTAATAGTTCACAAATTTTAGCTGAAATCTGAAATAGAAACTCTAAATGTACAAATGTTAAGTAATAGCTTAAAAACTATTCTAATTTCATGCTAGTTTATTTTTCAAGTTGAAAATTATATTTGAAAGTTTTTATTTAGATCACTTTTTTCAATAATATTGGATTGTGTATATTTTATAAACTATTTCTTAAAACAGCAAATTGAATACGTTATATAGGTAAAAACTAAAAAAGCAGATGTTTTAAAATAAAAGCAAAATTGAAAAAAATGATCTGAAAAATAGCTATACCAAGGACCTTTGTATATAGCTATTTAGGGCAATTGAGCTCTAAATTTTGGCATTTCTTAAAGTCCAAAAAAGAACAATATGTTGGACCAATTGAACATGGCTCAGAAAACCCAACAAGGGAAAAATTATTTAATAGAGAAATACCAATGCCCATTTACTAATGTTTAAAATCAAATACTCCATATATAAAAGTATGTATTATACTTTGCAATTAGCAAAATGTTACAAATAATTAATTGCTATTTAGGCATAAACAGGCCTAATAACTATTTCTTTCTTCTATATACCAACCAGTATGAATTTAACAATTCCACCTTTCTAAGATGTTTTTTCCACATTAACTTACTAGAATGTTTTTATAAAGCCCAATATACTATATATTTAAGAGCCCTTATAACATCATCAATATTTCTTTTTTGGAAATTTATTTTGTACCTCAAGTATAAGCCTTACCATCAAAGTAAACCAGAATCTGATAAACTGGGTTTCATTTTGATCCAAACAATAATTGGAGAAGTATTCAAAAGCAATAGCAATTGCTAACAAAACACTATAATTTCCGTTTATCTGAATGTTTTGTCCTTTATAACTCTTTTTTTCTTCTTTCCCCTCAAGGAACACTGTTTTTTTCCATAGTCATATTTTTGCCTTGGCATTAATTCTAAGTTTCATTAATGGAAGATGCTGAAATACAATTTCCCCATATTTCATTCTTTTTTTCTCATTCTAAGCACTTTAATTTTTCTTGATACTGGGGATTGAACCCAGAGGCGCTTAACCATTAAGCCACATACTCAGCCCTTTTTTGAGACAGGGTCTCACCAAGTTGCTTAGGGCCTCAAACTGGTGATCATCCTGCCCAGGATTACAGGCATGAACCACCACACCTGGCCCAAGCACTTTATTAATCACCAGAAAAGAATCAAAATTATAATTAGGCTATAAATTAAAGCTGTGGCAATCATTCAGAAGTTAGTCAAGTCTCTAAATTGTATCAAAATCTTACTGAAGACAGAAGCTAAAAGACCCCTCACTCAACACATTTTAAGTGCTAGTCACTATTCCAGATACTGGAGATACACTATCACACAGAACCATATCTATGAAAACATTAAAATTTTGTACAATTATTACTAAATTTCTATTTATTATTCTTAATAATGGACATAAAAATTCATTAGAAAAGAGGTATGGTAAATCTGACTACTACTTTCAAAAGCAGTAAATGCACAATTCATAACTGAAAAACATCAGTATATACCATATTTTGCTGAAGTAACAGTTAAGTTCAGCTTGAGAAAACTAAATGTACTCAAACAAGAAAAAAAAGAATCAACAAAAGAAAAAATGAGATGGTCCTCAAATTGTTCTATGCAAAGATATATACAAACCATAAAACTTACTGTTTAAATTTCTCTCATTCCTAGAACAAGGAAATCATAGGACAAGAACCACACAATTTTTTCCCATTTGTTTCTTTGCACGTGGTATATACCAACCTTTCTTTGGTAGTCCTCTTCCTTTCCCAGATCTAGATCGTCTATCCAGCAACCTTCCCTTTGGACTGGTTGGCACAGTTACTCCACCCCTAAGGGCTTCACTTCCGTTATCACTGACTGAATCACCTCTGCCAGAGTCCCGGGATGAGTTTTTACGTAGCCTTCTCTTTGCTTTGGCATTAATTCTAGCTTCATTAATGGAGGATGCTGAAATCCAATTTCCATTTATTTCATTCTTTATTTCCTCAGTACCAGCATTTTCTTCATCACCAGAAAAGAGTGAGTCACTTAAATTATCAGGATCTTTAAAGGAAAAAAATGAAGAAAACTAAGTATCGTTTTAAATATCCACTGTTCTTCCATGTATGGTCCTGAGTTTGATAAGGGTGAACCTCATGAAATTACCATTTCTGTATGTTAATAGTCAAAAATTGGCAATTTCCTATGACTCAATCTAATAAATGACAACCAAATAAGATTACTTTTCCCATTATCAAGGAAAGTAAACTAAGGCATTGATTTTAACAAGGTATCCTTAAAATGTTATCTCATAGGTTTAATCATAAAATCTCTATCAATATTAATACCATAAAATCAGACATTTGTGAGCAAAGAGAGTTAAGCAATTGAAATAGCAAGATGAAGAATCTTGAGAGAAAGGAGATAAATTAATATTTACAGAAAGTCTATTATTTGTCAGGCATTTCACTGTATACTTTGTTGTTTACCCGCAAGACTTGGCAGTTAATTATTATACCATTTATACAAATGAGGAAACTAAAGCTCAGAGTGTTTAAATGACTTGCCAAACATGCCATAATGAAGTACAGTTACCCTGTCAGGGTTTGGAAATATCAGTAACTCAAAAGAGCATGAAAGACATTTGGCCAATATGTGATCATATGTGATTTATGAGCTGAACTGTTGATGTTCCACTGCCTTCAAGATAAGGTTTGTTTTCAAATCCATCATCTCAAAGTCTAATTTATCTCCCCAAATTTGACTCATATTATTATACTTTGCATACTCTGGAAATCTTCCATCTTAAAAGGACAGTATACCCTAAAAGAGAGCAACAAATTTGGAGAGTATACCCTAAAAGAGAGCAACAGATTTGGAATTCTATATGATCCCCTTTTTAATTTCACCCTTGCTCTTTCAGTTATCAAAATTCTTTAGGATATACCTCAATCCGACTCCTTCCATGTAACAACTCTAGTCACAGCTACACTAACAGTCATACACTGTTCATTTAACACATCATGGAAATTAGTTTGTTATTTCTTTTGAAGCAGTCTTGCTTTTCCAACTAGGTCATGACCATGATTAACCTGTGCTTCTATTTATTACCAACACTTTGCAAATCATCCTTCATTCTGGTACCTCAAAAGCCCATAGAAATCATGTGGAGACATTTGGCTTTGCTCTGAAAACTTTTTAAATCAGAAAAGCTATTGAATTAGTTATCACTGGGCTGGTTTTGTCCATCAATGGTTAACTCAAGTCAGAGCTGAATCACTCAAATTTTGTTTTGTTTTGTTTTTGTATTGAAGTACTAGGGACTGAACCAAGAACCACATGCATGCTAGGCAAACATTCTGCCACTGAGCTACATCCCCAGCCCTTTTTATTTTGAGACAGAGTCCCATTATGTTGCCCAGGCTGGCCAGCCCTGAACTTGCAATCCTCCTACCCAGACTTTCCATAGTAGCTGGAATTACAGGTGTGCATCACCATGCCCAGTTCTTAAATGTTTTTAAATATGCCTACTTATAACTACAGTGCATCACATCTATGTGCATGGGATTTAATGTTTTAAGATATGTTAAAACTAAAAATTCTAATCAAATTCTGAAAAGGTTCACACTTAAAACTCTTGACAAAAAGTTTAAAAATTAATAACAAACATTGTTGTAATCAGGAAGCAAAAACATGCAGGTTACGGTGGCTCATGCCTATAATCCCTGCAGCTCAGGAGGCTGAGACAGGAGGATCATGAGTTCAAAGCCAGCCTCAGCAATGGCGAAGCACTAAGCAATTCAGTGAGACCCTTTCTCTGGATAAAATACAAAATAGGGATAGGCATGTAGCTCAGTGATTGAGTGCCCCTGAGTCCAATCCCCAGTACCCCTACACCCCCCACCCCGCAAAAACAAAAACAAAACATTAAGTGGACTCAAATTATCCCATTAGTCTCATAAGTAATCTTCCTGCTTTCCATCTACCAATGAGCCTCCAAATGGAAGAGACTGATTGTCCAAAACATGCCCATACTGAAAACCCTTTGAAAGGTTTTCCCATTATCTTAAAATAAAATGTAAAATCTTTACATTGTAATTTAAAGTCATTTGTGATCTTGCCCCTGCTTACCTTACACTATCACTGCTGACTACTCCCACGTTCAAATAATTAAACCTTAGATTTGATATCATATGTAGGAATGCGGGTTATCAATTTCAGGGAGGAATACAAAATATATCAGATAGGGCTAGGGTTGTGGCTCAGTAGTAGAGCACTCGCCTAGCACATGTGAGGCCCTGGGTTCAATCCTCAGCACCAATCAATCAATCAATCAATAATAAAATAGAGGTACTGTATCCAACTACAACTAAAAAAATTTCTTTTAAAGTTTTTAAAAATCAAAATATAGCAGACAAAAACATAAAATGTAAAGGGGGTGACCAGCTAAGAAAATGTTGCAGTAATTCAGTCACAAGCTAATTGGAAAAGGTTAATAGTAGTAACTGGAGTTAATAATAATGTCACACTTTGAAAAAAACAGTTTTCAAGTGGAACAGATTCAAGATTTAGGAAGAGTAAAATAATGCTTTACAAGTTTTTGTCGTGGGAAGCTGGTGTTACAAGATATGAATGAGATATCATCATAACTAAACTAGCAAGAATAATTTATCATCTTAATAGTAGCACTACTATCATTTCTTTTTTTTTTTCATTACAGTTACTATCATTAAGCTACGAGATACCAGGTTCTACTTGGTACACACTAGACTTCAGGTTCTATGCCAGTCATTTTACATATATGGTCTAAAAGCCTCAAAAAGCTCTATATACAAGTTATTGAAGTTTAACCTCGCTTTTCAGAAGGTAATATTTTATTGAAAAGTTACCCTATCTGGAAAGGATTGTGACCAGGAATCAAACTCACATTTTTAATTTCATAAGATTATAACTACAGAAAACATAAAA
Source organism: Marmota flaviventris (assembly GCF_047511675.1). Classification (NCBI taxonomy): domain Eukaryota; kingdom Metazoa; phylum Chordata; class Mammalia; order Rodentia; family Sciuridae; genus Marmota; species Marmota flaviventris. The sequence continues at coordinate 18,649,919 of NC_092501.1, forward strand.
CAAGAATACAGCAGTGCTGATAGCTAAAAAGACAGGATGAACAAAGGAGTGAATGTAGAGAAGATAAACAGAAGATTAAGGGAAAGGAGAAAGACCAGACATAGACAAATTAGATGGAGTTTTCAAGTAAGAATGGGTGGTTAAGAAAAACAGTATCACTTGAAATATATTGCTTTCATTATGCTAACATTAAACTATAAACAGTCCAGAAAATAAAGGACTTAGAAGTATAATAAAAGGTGTTAAACTGTCTCTTGAAATATTAAAATATTCAATTGAAACATATCTATTTCCCATGAGTTTCTTTTCTCCAACTATTTTAGCACCTTCTTAAATACGTTTGTGTGTCTGCAGCAGTATTTTCTCTAGGAATAGTTTAATTTGACCTTATTATTTTTTTAATTTATTTATTTTTTAGTTTTAGGTGGACACAATATCTTTATTTTATTTTTATGTGGTGCTGAGGATCAAACCCAGTGCCCCATATATGCTAAGCGAGTACTCTACCACTGGGCCACAACCCCAGCCCCTGACCTTATTATTTTTAACCCATGTTTATATCGATTGCTTTTTTTAATATCTTGCTATTCAGACTCACCTAAATTTTGGGCAAATCAAATCACTATTAATCTGACTTAAGAAAATCAAAATTAAAAGGATAAAAAAACTGAGTACAGAGAATGTGATAACGTCAAAATTGTTTTCTACCATGTACTAATTCCCTCTCTGTGAATTCTCTGACATTTCAGCAGTAACCACTTCAACTTATATGTCCAAAGTATCAGAATATCACATTTCCAATTCTGGTGTACAATGAGTAGAAAAATTAAAATAACAAATTTAGGAGTACTTTACATATCTAATAAGTGTTGTATGCTTGACATACATATCTCACTAATCCTAAAAATAAACCTATAGAAGTATATAACCCAATTATATATATAAGGAAACTGAAGGTCATGTAAATAACCTACTTCCTCAAAGTAACAAAACAGGTAAATGTAGAAGTTGGAATTAATACACTAGTCTGACTTGGACTACATGCTATAGCAAGAATTTACTGCAAAGTCTGTCTCATGCCTATCCAAATACTAAAGAATAAATCCCTTAGTACTGGGGAGAGGAGTTATAATGATATCTTATTGTAGTAAGAAAACAAAAATTATAAATCTTAGAGATGTGCTTTCTCACAGAAATGGCATGTAAGCCACATCATTTTAAATTTTCTAGTAGCCACATTAAAAAGTAAATGAGATTTGGCTGGGGCTGGGGCTCAGTGGTAGAGCGCTTGCCTAGCATGTGTGAAGCATTGAGTTCAATTCTCAGCACCACATATAAATAAATAAATAAAGGTCCATAAACAACTAAAAAAAATTTTTTTAAAGTAAGTGAAATGGGTAAAATTAATTTTACTATGTTTTATTCAATCTAATATAACCATAATATAATTTGAACATGTAATCAATATAAAAATTTAGATTTTCCTTCATCTCAATTCAGAATAGCCACAAATGGCTAGTGGTTATTGTACTGGACAGTGCAGAAAAGAAGCAATAACCTAGGTATGAAACACTTTTTTTTTCTGGTACTGAGGATTAAACCCAGGAGTGCTTAACCACTAAGCCACAACCCCAGCCCTTTTTATTTTTAATTTTGAGACAAGGTCTCATTAAGTTGCTGAGGCTGGTCTTGAATTTGTGATCCTCCTGCCTCAGCCTTCGGAGCTGCTGGTATACAGGTATGCACCACCATGCCCAGTATTCACTTACCTATTATATCTAGCAGCACAGAAATAATCACTAATTATTGGAGCGAATTTTCAACTATAATTTTCTAGCCTACTTTAAATCAAAATTAAAGAAAACTAAAGTTGTATACAATAGTGAATAAAAGTCATTGGAGAAATGAAGCTGTAGTATTTAAACATGAAATATATTTTAGAGTACAGAAAAATACAAAGCTTTCAATGTTAATAAAACTATTAAGTAAATAATTATCTAAAATATACTAATATGACTATTAACATTGCACAATCCTAAATTAACTCTTTGGGAAGAAAATTCTGAAAGCTACACAATAAACACATTTTACTCAGCATTTGGTCATCTAGTCCACAAAACCATGTTTATTTTTTATGGTATTAATGTGCTATTGAAGTACCATGGGAAAATACCACAAGTAATTTCAATTTCAAACAAATAGTTAGGAAAGATATCAAAGATGCCAACTAAGTCTATGTTGAAGAAATCACTAGCAACCCCATATGAAAATATTAATAAACAAAAACTTGATTTTAAAAATAATATAACCTGTTTTCTTACAGCATGAAAAAGTTGGTGTTTAAAGACAGTTTTACTATCGAATGGTCTGATGCTTGTCACAAAACACTACTCACCTGTGGGATTTACATTCAGTATCTGCTCATTTTCTACATCCATTGTTCCTTAATTTCACTTGCACTGATTAAACAAATTACCAAATGGAAGTCTTCCTTTAGAATCTATTTTAAAAAAATCAACATTTTATAAACTAATATAATTAGGCAAATTCAATTTATTTAAGCACACAGTAAAAAAAATAATTCTATTTCTAAGAGTTCACTTTCAAAGAGAGCAAGCATAACTTAATTAACATCTAGTTCCAGTTTTCTTGACAAATTTAATAAAAATACCACCAGATTTCAGCATATGCCAATACACCCTTTAAACTTGGAATTAAAGATTTATTTTCCGTATGTGTATTTTTCAAGTTAAAGACATACACACACCCCAAATCTTTTAATACCAAGCCCAAAAATCTGATGTGTCACACACACACACACACACACACACACTCTCTCTCAAGCCAATTTCTCTACCAATTTCTTATAAGTATTATTTATAATTCTCGCTATTAGAAAGAAAGACTATAAAAATTCATTTCTTGGAAATATATTTTAAAATATATTGCCAGAAGTCATAACTGAATTAAGATTTCAGAATCTCTCTGGAAATATTTTTTTATAAAGTGGTTTAAAGTACACAAGTGTTATATTTGTGTAAGTCATAGATGCTGGATATAAGTTCTTCCAGTGATTTACAATAATTTCACTAGCAGTATGCTCATCTTTTGATATAAAATGCAAAAATTGCTGAAATGACTAATTATGGAAAAAAATTTTCATATAATATGAGTTGCTATTAGACATCACTTTAGGATAAAATGATAGATGATGCCTCCAGGGATGAAACTGACTTTTAAATTCCTCAATATAAACTAGGACTTTGTTAAGTTCATAGCTCTTTTCTCAAAAAAAAAAGAAAAACAAAACAAAAATGGGGAGTGGGTATTAACTTGTTAAACCAATACAAATACAGAGTATGCTAAAGTTATAAACTTCTTATTATGGTAATCCTTAAGCTAAGATGCTATCATATTGCTTCAGAAATTAAGAAACTGGCAAGATCATTCTTTAAGTCTGCTCAGAATAAACTGACATGATTCTACATAATCACTTTTCATTATAATTCCAACCAACTCTGGATTTAGGAAAAATGAATCTTAAAATATGAATATGTATAGAGATTCATACAGATATATGAATAAAAATAATTTGCAAACCAAAAACATTTAGTACCTTCCATGGCTGAAAATGCCACACACTGTTTAATTTCAGTATGTTATAGGAAAGGGATAATGTGTCACATTCATCATATGACCTGTTTTTTTTTTTAAACTAAAGTAACACTTAAAGGTCTTTTTCATTCTTGATGTAAATAAAATCTTTGAGAGTTTTTCCTACAGAACCTTAGAAAGAAAGTGATTATACCAAAGCTTATAAAGCCTTTATAGTTCAAAATGATTTTCCATGTACGATTTCATGCACCTCACAGGACAACCTTAAGGTAGGTATTCCACTCTGCACACAATTAAACAGATTCAGAGAAGGTAGGTGATTGGCCAAGGAGAGACAGCTGCTCAGTGGAATAACCAAGACTAGAATCCAGACCTTATAAATCCAGTTAAAGATTTTATAATATTCTACAGGAATATTTTTTTGAAGGTTAACAAAGAGAAGCTTATTAAAAGCATAGACTTCTATTGTTAAATCAAAATTTTAAATACTGCTTTCTGAATAATAAAAAATTATTTTAAACTATTATACAGAAGGTATTGAGTTGGGCAAAGAAAATTATCAGGTAAGGACTATCATCTATAACTAAATTTGTTTTATTTAAGTAATCACAAAAAAGTCGTCTCTAAACAATGATAATCTTATCAAGAAATCAAGAATTCAGTCACATATTTGGTTGCAGGAAAGTGGTTTAAATAATAAAGATTAAAACACTTTAAAATAAAAAATAAAGGATAAAAATGTTGCACGTTTTTACTCTTCAAAGTAGATTTTTTTCTATTTAACATTCTTAAAAGATTCTTACCCACAACTTGAGAATGTGTAAAAAAAAAAATTAAACCCTAGTTTATTCATACTAATGTATAAAAATTAATTTTCAATGAGAAAATAAGACTTAACTTACAAGTTGGAAAAAAAATTAAGGCTGAAATTGAATAGTTTTTTCTCCAATGTAATTCCTGAAATTTATCTGATAAATTACTCTGCCATTTTTGGAAGTCAAGTTTAGAGCACATGTCAACTAGAAAATTATGTTTTCATTCCCAGGCTCCAGTCATACTTATCAGCAACTTAAAATCAGATAGAAGGATTTATAAGGTCTGGATTCTACCACTACAATGCAAAAGACAGCATTATAGAAATTAACCAACTAGCACTTATTTTTGCATTCCTATTTTCCCCTTCACATTTACTACTAGAGACAAACCAATCAAATTATATTAAAAGACGCCTATTCGGATACTAAGGAATTAAATTAACCTATAAAGAAGGAACATTAAGGGCATACATAACAATAATTAAATTTCGAACATATCTGCTGTGGCCTCCTTTTTAAAACGTGTATGGTGGCTTCTCAAATAGTATCCCATTAACAAAAGACAGCAAAACTAAAAATCACCAGTAAAAATTTCACGTTAAAAACAGGTGGCAAGCTCTCTGCCCGCCGCACACCTAGCTGCATTTTTAATCATCCGTAGAGCCTACGGTTGCTGGCTACGTAGCCAGTTCGCACCAGGGCCAGGGGGAGATGGGCGACACTGACGTCCGCAGACAGTTCTAAGCTCTCAAAAAACTCCGTGTACGTTAAGGCACCACATCCACACACTCAGCAGACAAAAGGGGCCTCCCCTGCCGTCTGGTTTTTTTCTGGGAGACTATATTTAACTTAAGGAGACCCTTTGCCGGAGGAGGGGACAGCGCAGTCGGAGCAGGGCTGGGTGGCGGGCACGTGTTCGCCTCCCCACACCCCAGCGGCCCACCTCTTGGCCCACCACTGGCGCGCCCGGACCCCCAAGGCCCCCAGCCCCGCCGGTCCCCGTAGGTGCCGGGCCTGGGCTGGGAACGCCGCACTGTGGGCTTCTCTGAGGGAAGACAGAGGGCGGGGAGGGCGAAGACCTTCCTCACAGGATTTCGGTCTCGCGGGAAACACTTCCAATCTCTTCTCCAATATTAAAACTCTGAGGGGCCTCCCTGACGAGGCGGCCCGCCCGCGAGCGCCCCACTAGGTGAGGAGGGGGCTTGGGGGAGGGGGCGGGCCCGCGCCGCCGCGACCCGGCTGGGCCCTTGAGGAGTGAAGACCGCCGGCCCCCCGCAGGCCAAGGCGTTGGGGGTGGGGGGCGCCCCTCCAGCAGATTTCGAGGAGGCGGCTGACCCCCGCCCGCCCTCCAGGACCCGGCCACGGCCTCCACGCCCCCTCCCCCTCCCAACGTGCGGTGGTCTCCGAGGAGGGACCCGGATTAGGGGAAGAGAGCACAGTCTTCCCGAGCGTGCGAGCCGTGCCCACCGGTACTGACCCCTCGGGCCACCGCCGCAGCTCGCCCAGGTCCCCGGTCCGCCGGCCCCGACCCCGCTCCTCAGCCTCTGCCGCCGCCTCGGAGCGTCTCTGGCCCCTCTCGCTCTGTTTGTTTTTGTTTTGTTCTACCCAGTAACACGGGGGCGACAGAGCGGCGTTTATTGGCCTAGACTAAGAGGTCCGCTAGCCAATCGCAGCGGCGGAGCCGGAGCCCAGGAGGAAAAGGGAGGGAAGTGAAACGTGGAAAGTTGGGGGGGGAGGGCGCAGGAGGGCGCCTGCGCATTAGGCTCCTCGCAGTGAAGGGAGTGGGAACCGAGTGGGTAGTCCCAGCTCGGGGTTGTTGGGAGACAGCGCCCGGATGAAAACTGGGCAAAAGGGTTGAGCCTGGGGTGGGGAGCTAGGATGAGGCTTCCTTGACCCAGCTCATCCATTGCCTCCTCAAAGCGTTCACCAGACTCGGCTGTAGCCAAGGCTTTAGTCTTCCTGAGGGTCCCAGACTCCATTTCTGGACAACCTCAGGGGATTAACCCCAACCTCTCCAGTTCCTTCGCTTACTCCTTGGCTCCTACTGTGTGCAGCCCCCGTACGTTTCTCTCAGCGAATGCCCACAACCATTGGAAAATACCTTGGGAATTACTGATTGAACCTCAATTCTGAATTTTACTGGTGCAGAAACAGAGATCCTGAGAGGGGCTGAAGTTCTTACAGAAAGTTAGTGGGGAAGCTGAAATTAGAACCCCATTTCCTGACTATCTGGCCCAAAGTGGGATGCCAGACATCATGAGTATGCTTGAGATAATGGACAGAAAGGATGTGAACCTTTTACTCCCTTATGAGTTCTTTTGGGAGTAATTTGTTAAAATGGGGAAAGTGTTTTGGGTGCTCTTTTAAAAATGGCAAATATATCCTAGTCTTATGTAATAAATCTTAAGATATCTGCTCCATACAGCATGGTTATGACACTGATGCTTAATAATGTGCTAAATGAGCACAAGCAAGTAAATGGAAGCACCTAGCAGGAGCTAAGAGAAGGTTGTTTGCAGGAAGGAAGAAGGAAAGGGTCAAAAACTAAAATCAAGTGAGAAGTAAAAATATGGAGAAAGAATGTTGGTTAAAAAAAAAAAAAAAGAGCCTCTCAATGGAAAGGAGACTGAGAAGGAAAAGCCGGCTGCAGATGATGGTAAAAACAATAAAAGAAAACTGAGTGTCTGGGAAGCTCAGATTTTAAAATGTGAACATGACTCATGAGGCTAATTCAGAGGCCCTTGTCTAATAGATGGGGATGACTACCAACTGCTGAGAACTTTTGTGAATTCATATCAAGGTGTATTCATTGCATGGGTGCAGGAAGTGTATGAGGTGTTTTCTTGGGCACCACAATAATGAGTGAGACAGATCTTGTCCTCATCAAGGTTACATTCTGTTAAGAAGAAGAGCTAGGACAGGGAGTCATATAAAATAATGCCAGGTAAAATGTGATCAGTGCTTCCAGTATTCTGAGAAATCATGGAGGACTGGAAATCAGATCATGTAAATCATGAGGGGAAAAAAAGACTGAGGGTAGGGCATGAGGCATGAACAGGATCGTACCAGGCAGAGATGAAGTAAGAACAGGAGCATTTCAAGGTGATATGATAAAGGAGATGGGGAAGCATATGGAGCAGTGAGTAATCCAAGTGGGTTGCAGTAAATGTGGGTACATACTGGGAAGAGTGTGAAGACACGTGGCCAGAAAGCCTTCAAGTCACCCTGTGGGGCCTTGAGTGTTTGGCTGAGGTTCTGACACTCCAGAGGTGATGAGAAACTAGTGAAGGATGTTTTTCATGCAGAGAAATAATAGCCCTAAAGGTGATATGTAGGCAGGGTGAGACTGGTAAAAAAAAAAAAAAAAAAAAAAAGTGTAAGTCCAAGAAGGAGAAAGCTGGTCCGGGAGGAGGCATTTAGGATCTGGAGAGACCAACACACCACTCAAATACTGCCCATTAGACAGTGGGAAAATCTGGCCTGAGACAGTGGCTGAGTCCGGAGAGCAGAGAGACAGCTTAAGGTTCTGGTCATTACTTCAGAAGATAGCGACCTAGAAAGAATGAGGAAAAGAAAAGACAAAGAGAAGGCATGCAGGAGGAACAGTCAGAAAACAGCCTTGAAATTCTGAACGTGTGCATTTGAACCCCAGCAATCTGCCTAATTTGCAAAGGAACTTCAAAGAGTTTTTGAGTTTCTTTATTGTGAAATGGGAATTATTTCTATCTCAAATGTGAAATGCCCAAAGCAATACAATTAGGGGCAAAATCAATAACTTCAGAGGTGAAAAACAGAACTATCTCCTACCCTTGATCCCACACACGTGAACAAGCCAAACACTCTTTCCCTTTATGCACTGTAACAGAGCCTTAGTAGATATCATGTAAAAAAATGAGGGAGGGATTGTTCCATGGCCAAAATCTTGGAAAGAACCTCTTTCAACAAACTTAAAACTTTCTTTCCTTCAACTCCTCCCAGTATCTTCAATAAACTATGCACCTTTAGACTCTTGGGGGACAGGTTGGCAAACTTAATGTTTTACAGTTTATTTGAACACATAATCTTTTTCTTCTTTCCCTCAGATAACCCAGAATTAGTTTTACTTAGAAACCAGCTTGGGAAACATAGATGACAGCAATTGTGACCAACATTCCTTCCAGCTGTATTGAAGAACCCTGGTTACCTATGTCTTTGTATATAAACATTTTTTTAAAGGATTTAAAAAAAAAAAGAACAAGCTGAAAGTGGAAAAATGTCCAACTGCCAAGAATTTTGGCCTACCAAGTCAATCCACAAATATTTATTGTGTGCCTATTCTGTGAAAAGCACAGAGTTGATCCAGCTGTGTTCTTGGAAAAAGACATTATTCTATCTTAGGATAGGTAATGCCTAAAGCCAAGGGCTGTCCATGTTCTGGGCCACAATGTACATTTTCATTTCACATTATAATCATTCATGAACAAGCTTTCCATTTCTTATAGCCCTGAGCCTGCGGGCTTAATCTTGATTTAGCTGTTGGATAAGAGAAGAGAACGCCTCCCTTTACCTCATTCTGTTCAGAATGATGGAATTGCAGCTTCATTTCCCTGCAAAATGACTCACTCCAAGGACTGAGGAGAGGAAGGGCCACCACAGTCATCTAAGACGAGAGAGCTGTTCAGAGGCGGCAACAGGTATACCTCATCTTCCCCATGCACCTCAGATTCAAACACTGTTGCAGTGCATAGAGGGAAAGAGTGTTTGGCTTGTTCACGTGTGTGGGATCAAGGGTAGGAGATAGTTCTATTTTTCACCTCTGAAGTTATTGATTTTGCCCCTAATTGTATTGCTTTGGGCATTTCACTTTTCTTCCCTAGATGAGTTGAATAAGCCATGTTCTAGACTATAAAACACAGAATTGCCCACTGAGGGGGGGGGGAGGTTTGGAGAGCCATTCCAGTTCTGACATTCTGAGATGCTGGGCAAGGTACTGAGCACAACGGGAGTTCTTTGAACAGGAGTCAAGATATGAATTTGCCACTGGTGGCAGGAGAGGATTCTGTGAGCTACGGACAGAAAAGTACTGTCACTCTCAAGAAGTGGCTTTCTCTGGATGCAGAGCTTAGATGATATCACCTCCCTCATCCCAAAGCTGGGAATGATGGATGACTGTTATAAGGTTTGGAGTGCTAATGAGTTAATGTAGATAAAGTACTTGGAAATGCACAGATGAAAAGCAAAAGATAAACACCTAGAATTACTAGTATTGTCCTTAGAACTCTCTCCAGTCTTCATGCTTCAGGCAAAGCCCCATTTTGAGAACTCTGATTCTTAGTAAACACTGTTCATGTGCTCACATGAGACTGAGAAGAGGCCATCTTTCTGAAGACTGAGGGTAGGTCCAGTCAGCCTCTGTCCAAAGAACTTTGAGATGCTGCTGCCATTTATAATGTCTTCATCTACCTGAACTGTCATCCTGCTTCCTTTTGTCAAACCAAGACCTGGATTTTATGAATTCCTATTTAGCACAAATAAAAAGAAAATGAAATATGCTATGAAGAAAGAGCTGCAAAAAGAATTCTAAGGAAAGCTAGCATTTGTGTTTTAAGGCTTACTGAGTAGTTTCACATACACTTACACCACCTCCCTATGAAACAGACAAGATTGTGCATGCTTTAAACATGAAGGAAATGGGGCTTAAGCAGGTCTCTGGTAATCATGAAACTTTTATGCTGAAAGGAAATTTGGGGGTTCTCTAACTCAAATTCTTCATTTTACAAATGGAGGAATAGAGACCCAGAGAAATTTAGTGTACCACCCAAACCCACACAATTGGTCACAGCATCATGATGAGCCACAAGTGTAAATGCCATTTCAGTATACCAGCCTTGTAGGGATCCTAGGGACAGGGGGAATCTAGACCTTCTGGCACCCAGGCTGGGCTGGATTCTTTCTGCCACTCAGCCTTGAGTCTCTTGAACACAAGTCAAATATTTGAGCCCAGTTCTGGTTCTCATAGCCTCCCTGTATCAGATGAATCAATTTTAAGGCCTGAAATAAGAGAGACAGAAGGAGATGGAGAGAATTTATATGTTCAGAAAATGTTCATGGGGCATTTTTAAGAATCTCTTTCCTGGAGTAAAGAGCGTGGAGTGGAGTATGTGAAGCATAGCACAAAGAAGTACATGCAATATTTTAATATAGTGCCAAGAGGTATTGAAAGAATAATATGGATTTACTTCCCCAATCAGGTTTCAAGGGGTTTTCTGGATGCATTTGTCTTTTGTGGGTTTTATCCCCGGCCATATCACTCCTGCTACTTAAGGATTTAGAAAAAGCTTACTTAAGGTAGAAAAACTCCAGCAAGACATCTTTCCCCAAAAAGCCCATAAATTTTTTCGACATCTCCTATACCTGGCCTGAGTTCTAAGCCTATGCAAACTCTAGCTTCTCAGACTTTTGCAATCATGGTCCAATCAACCCCATGCTCTTCAGTGTTTCATATAACTGCCACACCCTACATTTAATTATGATTAGTTATGCTCCTCCAATTGCATTGTAGGGGGCTTTATTTGCATTCTTCTGGAACACTGGGTCCTTGGCTAGGCTTCACACATCTCAGACTTAACCTTCTCTTCTCCAATGAGCCCTAATCACACATAACTACCATTATACCCTCTTCCCCTCTCTGTGTTTGCACAGTTTCTGCTTGCCTCCTAAATACCATACACAGCTAGAGCCATGGGATAGAAATGAGGGCCTTTTCCTGCTGGAACATAAGAGAAATAGATGAACTGTGATTAAGAGAGCCAGCTCTACAAGGAAACAGAGAGAGAGAAGGGTGTAGAGGAGGCTTGAGAGGTAAATACTAGTTAAAAGGGAACACACAAAGAAAAAGAAGTTAACAGATCAAACCTATATTTATTTTGATTAAAAAAAATAAAATAAAGTGGTTGCAATAAGAGAACCAGGAAATCCAAGGGAGATTTTTGTTTGTTTGTTTTTTGTTAAATGTTTATAATAAAAATACAGTCGTTCCTATGAAAAAAGGGCCTGAGAGATGACCTAGTTGAGGCAAACTTGTTCAGATTACAGATAAACAACACAAACTGAGATCCAGAGAGGGGAAACAATCTGGCTCCAGGCAAGTTACAGTTAAAACCATAGCATCTGATCCCATTACTGTAGCCACCTTCCTTTTCCCATATGATTCTCTGCTTGTGCCTTGTTCTTCTGTCCTTTCTCTCTTTCTCTCTTTCTCTCTCTCTTTCTTTCTTTCTTTTTCTATCCACAAAGCTAGCAGGGCAGCTTTCAGAAAGAAAAACTAAGAACTAAGACTGGTACTTTTAAAACACAGCTCCAGGAAATCCCTAAGTTCTGCAACTGAGCACAAACAAGGACATGACTGGCAACTCTTCAGCACAATTGACAAAGCCAACAACAACAGGAACTAGCTGACAACAAGCCATCCTCCAAAACCCAAGAATTCAAAGGAAAGAAAAAAAAAAAATAACTGCTGAGGGGCAAGTGAAAATTTTACCACCATTTTTTGTGTTTTGTGTTGGTGTGTGTATGTTGTTGTTTTCAGAAAGTTCTCTGGGAGCAATGAATCTAGGCTGGTAATTGATTGATGGGCTTCAGAGGGCACATGAATACCCTAAAGTTTTATGCAATTTTTATAACAAATATGCATCTGGTCTCATAACAGTTCCATAATTTTTTATAAGGTGCCATAAAGGGTCATATCCACAAAGAGATCAGGAACTTCTAGAAAATTGCATGTTACTGCGTTTGAGCCCATGTTTAGAGTAAGCATTTCACCAGGAGAAGCCACCAAACTTTATTTTGTGTGTCAAATTAGATGTAAAATCAAAATGTGTTCAAAGTAACCACAACAGCAAAACAAAATAAAATTGACTTTTAGGACAGTAGTGGTCCTAAAAAGAGATGGAAATGCCATCTCATTGATACCTCATTCTGGTCAGGTATGGCAGCTACCTTCCATTATGGTCGACCTCAAAAGGTCAGAAATAAAAGCTGAATCTCCCCAAATTTCCTAAACAGAAGTCACAGCTCCATCACCCATGAATTTATTATTAAAAATTATTGAATTTATCAAAGAGAGAAAGCACAGTATACTGTCTCTCACATGGTGCTCCACAGAAGAGTCTCCCACTTTCATAAAAAGGTGCTAGGATGAAGTAAGTTTAGGAAAACTGCTTATCATCTCTTGACATGGAAAATTACAATGTCATAAGTAAACCTCTGTGATTTTCTTTAACTCCATGTTTGCTGAACTAACTTGGACCATGGCACTCTTTGTGCTTGTTTATTAATATCTTATAAAATACTTTGGGAAACACCAATTCAGTAGAATGGGATCTGGGCTAAAAGGCCAGAGGCCGTTTATTCTGCAGTTAACTCGATATGTGGCCTTAGTTCTTTTAACTACTCTGAAGCTGTAGAACTTAAAAGGTCTCCCAGGTGCTCTCTGGAGCTGTGAGATTTGGGTTGGCTGATGGTCTAAGATTCTGCTTATAGCCATCTGTGATGATTACACTTATTTCCATTCAGGAAGTGTGTGGTACAATGATTTTGCTTATGAGTTACCTTCTTTTAAGAACTCTTTGGAGGGACAAGGCAAATGTCAAGGCAGTAGAACCAAATGGAATCAACACAGTAAAGTTGGGTCAGTGTTATTCACTGTGATGAATACATATAGTAGGCTCAAAACCACAGACTTTAACAAACACAGGCTGCTAACTGTTGGCCGGGGCATTGATGGAACTGGTTTTTACAAACTATACAAGCTCTTTGAAGCCAGCAAGATTTTACAAGGCATGATCACATGATCTTAAAGAGCAAATGCTTCTTTTCAAAGGACCAAAGTTATTCTGAGAGGAATTGTTACTCTCTGGGAGAATTCCCTATCTCAGAGGAAAGGAGCACTGATTACAGCTCACTGTCAAAGATGTTTGAGTGAGTAACAGCCCTAACAGTGGCTTTCTCAGGGAATACTAGAGGCCTGGGAATACTTGAAGTCCCACCTGTGAAGTGTCTTGAGCTCTTGCATAATCAGAGGGGATCTAGCCTAGGGTGATGCATTAAGACTATATGTGCTTTCTGCATTGGAGGCATAGGAAGCTCTATAAAATTTCTGCAGGCATGGGGAAGACCTTTTAAGAAGCAGAGGCCCTAAGGCTGCAAGGAACAGGGCCATAGATAAGTTGGTACTTGTCCTGTGGAAGGACTTTTTTCCCAGCCACTACTGTAGCAATATATGTGACCTTGTTTCCAGGTGGGCCCACATATTCAAGTGTGTAGTTTCCTACCTCATATAAGGAATCTTTCAAAAACAAATCCATCTTATCGCCCTTTGCTCCTTGGTGCCTCATGAAATCTAAACAGTTTAGCAAAGCATACCTATGTCTTCCCTGGTGAACTCTGCCTTATGTTGAAGCCTGGTCTCAACAAATGAAATACTAGTTTTGAGCAAGTTACTTCACATTCTCTGACCCTCCTTTTCCTTACCTGTAAAATAGAATACAGCCCTTGTTGTGCTAGGGCTGTTGTTTAAATGAAATAATATTGTAAAGTACTTAGTAGGATGTTTGCCATATCATAAGTGCCTAATAAGTATACTTTGATTGCTATGGATATTATTTCTACGTATTGAATTCTGACTGATCCTTCAGACTTGGGCAAAATACCTCCTGTGAGAAGTTTTCTCCAGACCAGGGTGGAGTGAAGAGTCTCCCATTATTTGCCTCTGTGTTCTCAGGCTGGTCTCCCAGACTGGGTTCTTTGTTTTCACATTGACTCCCCACTGGACCGTAGGCTCCTGAAAGGCAAAACCCTGCTCTGCAACATGCACCTGGTATGTTCTTCTTAATAAATGTTTGGTGAAAGAATAAAGGAACTAATAAGATTTCTGTTTTCTGTACAAGAGCCTGTCTGGACTCTCCTTGGAGTTTCACTTCCTGGTTTAGCTCAGCAGATGCCTGTCTATCATTTGCTGGGCCTGCAGGGAGCTGCTCAAGAGAATAAAATAAACCTCAACCAGCAGCCTTCCGTGCTCACAGCTGAAGTCTGACTTTTCTGTGAACGTGTCAGAAGGGGAACTGTGGCAGTTCATAGGGGCCCCCCAGGAATGATAAGAAGCTGGGGGTTTTCCAGGGCTCCCTGCCACACTGGATCCTGGGCAGAACATGCAGGCTCCACCAACTGTCTGGAGCTGGGGCAGGCCCAGGGGTCAGGCTTCTATCCTCACTGAGCCTGCTTCACCGGGGTGAGGCCTGGTTCAGAGGAAGAGCTGACAAAAATAAAACCAGAATGGCAATGAGTTATGCAGGAAGTGGCAGGTCTGGGAGCCAGAGCAGAGCACAGCTATTTGGGTGACACACCACAAGAAAAGCTGCCTGAAGATCAAACCACAGGACAGAACCCTGACTCTATTTGCATTTGGGGGGTTTCTTCTTTCAGGAGTCAAGCCCACAATGCCTGTGGTTGTCAGGCAGTTTAGGCCCAGGTTGGCCTCTGCACTAACCATCTGGTGGGGGTAAATAAATGGCCTCTCTGAACCTTGTTTGCTTGTCTGGGAGCCATTGGGAGAACTATAGAAAAAAATATATCTGAAGGATTAAGTGTCTGCATAATAAATATGTTTCTTCCTTTCTTTGCTATTAAGCACTATTGAGGATGAGAAACCTTAGTATAGACTTAAGACGCACCACACACATATGCACACAACACACACACACCACACACCACACACACGCACACATGCCCCCTACACATGCTAAGTTGAGAACATTTGTGAAGCAACAACTCTATATGTTCTTTCATTGGCTGCTCCCTAACTAGAAACAGATCATCTTCCCCCAGCTGTTTCTGGGCCAAAGTTCCTCTAAATGTGGATCTATTCATAGTGATTTTGTTTTCTTTTCTCAGTCCATAATCATCTGACACATTGCCTGAGTGTTCTCTGCAGCCCCAGCCTTTTGTTAATTTATAAACCTAGAAACTGAGGCAATACTTATAAAAAAATCATAGGGATTCCACCATTTATTAAGTGACTACTGTATATCCAGCACACTCCATGTCTGCCTGTCCTCATTACGCTCAGCAAGAGACTGCTATTAACCTTCTCACATAACAAATGAGGAAATGGAGGCTCAGAAAGTTCAAAACTTTGTCCGAGGTCTCTCAAGAGTAATGGCAAAAAGTCTATCAGCCTGAGATTTCTACTGCCCACTATAGCCTATAGACACAAGACCCGGTTCAAGCCCTTGAGAAATTCCTCAGACATGGCCCTGAGTACCACCCAGGCCATTGCTCTCACAGGTTTTCACTCAGGTCCTGCTTGGCCCAAGGGCCCACTCCTCCCCTTTGCCTTCTTGGAGCAGAGCCCCACTGGCAGAAGCCCGGAGGCCTCCACTTCCCCTGCCCCCACCAGTGTGGCCAACACAAACTCCTGACTAGAAAACACCATGTCCTCTGGACAAGGGCTCTCTGTGTGATGCTCTAGTACCTGCCTGGTGACTCTTCTGTGAAAAGCCCCAGCTGGGGTAGCTGGGCTGCCAGGCCTCAGGCAGGCAGGGTTTATCAGCTTCTCCAGTGGCCTAGCCGTGAAAGACTGGATCCAGCTGCTGCCTGCCTCAGCGCCTAAAGTGTCCCAGGCCTGGCCAGCCACAGCCATTTTCCGAAAATCCAGCAGGGAGCCAGATCTTAAGGCACCAAGGCTGTGGGCTCCTTTACAACAGAAAGTGGGCTTTGGTGTCAGTGAGAATGAGGTTTAAATTCCAACTCTACCACCTTCTACCAATCTGTCTTTAGGAAAGTTGCTTCGGCTGCTAGGACTCCTGCTCCCTCAGCTATAAATGAAGCTAACAACATCTACTATCCCTAGCCTACTGCTATTTCCTTGTCCCTGAAAAGGAAGAATTGGACCTCATGACCTTGAAGTTTCTATCCTAAATGCTGTCTGTGCAGGCCAGAGTGAAAATCTCTTCCTAATTCTGAGTACAGTTGGGGAATTTGGATGCCTCCTTGTTTCTCTCAGGGTGAGCTCAGTCCTGTGGGAGGGTTCCTTGTTTACCTCAACAAATTTTATTAAGCACCCCACAGCTCACGCCATACCTAAGGCCTTAGGGTACAGAGATAACCAAGCACAGGCCCCACCCTTAAGGAACACACAGAAATGATAAGACCCATAAAAATAAGTATTGTATGCAGTGGAAAGTGATAAATGCCGTAGGAGGGGCACAGATACAAGACTACGAAGGTTGAAAACAGAAAAAGGGTGATTCCTGGCTGGAGAGAGAAGGAAAGTGGTGGTCAGTCCCTGAAGGGTCTTCACTGGTAGTTAAGACATTAGAGGGCCAACTGTTGGCACATCAGAGCCATGGGGGTTGGAGCCTTTTGTTAGCCTTCTGCCACCTGGAGAACCCAGACTGTGAAATTTCTAAAAGAGAAAGATCATTTTTCCAAAGGGCCTTATTCCCCGAATAAAACACTTCAGGATTTGCATAAAATGTGTAGTGGCCCAAAGCTGCCCCTTCATCCTGGCTGTGAGTATTCTGCAGCCTGATGCCCATCCTCTCTTTCCTTTGCCCTCTCACCCAGCCCTCTCCTTTCATGAAAGACATGAGAACAAGGCAGGTGGAGCAGGAGACAGGTGTCCAGATCAAGGAAACAGTCCTACCTCAACAGATAGGGTCCTCTGGGACCTTTATTGCCCTGTCAGCTTGCCTTGGCCCAGATCTCAGCATTCTGGGAAGGAGTCGGCCTGTTGAGGAAAGGATATGTCAGTGGCAGTTGGCTCAAGTCATCTGGGGTGTGTGTGTGTGTGTGTGTGTGTGTTCAGGACTAGGTGTTTTGCAGCAGCTGATTTCAATCTGGGTCAGAATTGTGCAGCCCTCAGCAAGTTGCTATCTAGAGAAGATAAGCTTGAACAGTCCCCTGCAGGCCCCAACTGCAGTAAACTAACAAACAGTCTTGGTATAAACGCAGCTATTTGCCAAACTAATTCCTGATGATGAAGGGATCTGATTCATTAGCAAAAAGGATCCAGGTAGATTGTGGAATTGGTTAGGCCTCCCAGAGAGATAAGGGTCTAAAGCTGGTCTACAGTCCTGGAGAGAATCCAAAGGACTCCTGGGGAGATCTGTCCCAGCCAGGCTTTTGGCTCATAAGGCTAAACCTCACAGGGCCATGGAGTTGAGGAAGACATGCATATTTTAGTGTTTGTTCTGTCCCTTGCTTGCCATGAGACCTGGGGTTGACCCAGGTCACTGTATCTCATGGGTTTGCATTTCTTCATCTGCAAAGTGGGACAAATGCAGTAATACTTCATCAATGTGGAAACCAGGGAGAAAATCCTTAAGGATTTGTAAATGAGTAGAAGAGATAACTCACCTCACCTGTCCTCTCTCTCTTTTGCTCAGAGAAAAGCCCCTTAGATCTTCTCCTGGAGCCTGAGTTTTCCCAGTTCACAAAGAGTGAAGGTATGCTTCGTTTTCTGGCTTTCTGGCCTACCAGTAGGCGAAAAATAATTGATTAACAGGGAGTTTGGCTGCTAGAGATCAATACACTGATTACCAATGGAAACAAACAGGAAAGCAAGGGAAGGAAAAGAAAAAGAAAAAAACATGGGGAAGAAAAGAGATCTTTAAAAGCCACAAGGGGCCAGTTAGTCCCAGGGCAAACAGTTTGTGCATATCAACAACTCCAGAGGCCATCATGCCCAGGAGCCTAGTGTGATAATTGATATAAGGGCTTTCCAGCTCTCTAGTGACAGTTTAGCAAGGCAGGACTTTACAGGATATTATTTTAGGAAAATATTTTTCAAGTTAAAATTGTTTGGGGGGCTTATATGGGGAAACTCTAACATGCTAAACCTCTAGATATCAGAAAATACCTAAGTCTTCCACAAGTGCTATGGAAGTCAAGGTTGTTATGCCAGTTCTCCTACATATAAGAGTTTGGCCCATGTAACAAATCAAATAAGAGATGTAGGTACTACTGAAAAGGTCTAAAACATTATCCAAATTATCCACTGGGGCAGCGATGGCTAATTACATTGGTCTCAAATTGCTTTTGAAAAGTGTTTAGGAATGATCCTAATGAATGTGTTTATTGATGAGCTGCCCTGGTATGTAAATTCATTTTGCCTTTACTTGTATTTAGAGTGTGAAATTCCAGCAATGCATGTGAGCATGTGGCATACTTGCTGCAGGAGAAGGGAAAGAAGGAATTTCCAAGTACGGATTTCTGAAATATGCACGTGCATATGAGTGTGTGCGTGCGTGCGCACACGTGCGCACACACACACACAAAATCTATCCATCCCTTAAAGTTTTTGTTTGTGTTAGATATAGATATAGATATATCCTTAAAAGTATTTGTAGAAAACACAGAAGACTAATTATGTAACATCAGGATGAAAAGACTGCTTAAGCAAGACAGGAAACCCAGAGGCCATAAAGGAAAAAAAAAAAAAAAGAAATGACTGATTTGAATACTGGAACATTTTGAACTCCTGCATGATGAAAGACAACACAGATAAAGTTAAGATTTGGGTGAAATCTTTGAAATCTTTAACAGAGGGAGGATGAAGATGCCTCAAGTCAAGCGCAGACTCCGAGTGCACCGTACCTGCTTCAGACTCTGACTCCTACTTCATCTCTCGGTGTTTCAAAGCACAGTGTCTTGTCTCTTTGCTGACAGATGGCCATGATTAATGTACAATGAGTGCCTATGAGTAAGAACAACTTGAACATCCCATCAGAAAAATAGGCAAGGAATATAAACAAAAAATTCAGAGAAGAAAGGCAGATGGCTAATAAGCATGAAATGCAAACGTTAAAAAATTAATAGAACCCAGTGCTCACAAAGATATATTGAAGAGGACTCTCATCCACTGTGAATGCAAGCATCCATCAGCACAAGTTTAGGAGTGAAGTGATTTGGTAGAATCTACTAGAGTTTTAAATGTCTATAATTTTTGACCCAGAAATCTCACATGCAAGGGATTGAAATCATAACATAGATACATAAACATGCATGTCCTTTGCAGCAAGATTTGTAGTAGCAAAAAATTGAACCAAGCTAAAAAAAATCAGTAGGCTGTGTTAATTTCGATATACCCATATTAGGAAATACTATTTGGTCACTGAAAAGAATGATATTTTATATGTGTTGATTTGAAATGATACATATTACATGTTGTTGATTAGAAATAAAGCAGGTGTCAGAACAATACATGCAGTAATATTTGGTCTATAAAAATATACATAGGGATATGTACATATTTGTGTCATTATAAGCCTTGGGTAAAGTCTGAAAGTATTGAACCAAAGTGTACCTAATGCACATCTGGAAAGGGGATTTGGTTGATAAAGAAGACTTTGACCTCTCTGTTTACATATATTTTTAATAGATTCAATCACTATCTCCACCTTATACATAAGTGTACTGAGGCTTATAGATGTTATCACTCACCCACATCAAATGATAAAGCTGCAGAACCAGGACTGCAGGTGAAGTTCACCTGGCCCCTAAGTCCATGGTCTTTCTAGTTGCCATGCTGCTCCCAGGGGGTTCGCAGAAATAGCTTACATTATAGGATTCCACCTGGGCTTTTATGGACCCAGGCAGACAGGCATCAGTATATGATCAGCCCCCAGAGCCATTTCTTGGGTGATTTCTGTTAACAGAGAGGCAAGGGGTGGGTTTCAGGGATGCCCTGGGGAGGTGCTCTGCTTCCAACCTAAGCCTCTGTTTTGGGATCCTCAGAATTCTATGGCAGGTCCTGGAAAGTGGTCACTGAGGCACCTAGATGGTCTCTCTGGGCTGCGGCTTTTTGAGAAAAGGTTACACAGTCTAGGTGTGACTTGCTTCCTACCTGCCAACCTAGAGGCCAAAGAGGGACCTGAGCATCAATGGCCTTGTTGCCTCAGACCAAAGGCAGTCTGGCTTCACTGACTGGAACACCTCTGTTTTCCCTTAGTACCATACCCTCATCTGCAGGGTGTCAAAAAGGTGATGTGCCTGTGGTCTGATCCACAGATTTTTCTGAGAGAAGCAAAAGAAGAGTTCCTGGACTCTTCTTCTGAAGGCAACAGTTACAAGAAAAGACAAATTCCTAATCTAAAGGAAGGAAGCCAAGACTGTGACGTCCTGCCCCTCCTGAGAGGGCCCTCCCTGCATCCTTGCTGTGCTGAGAAGACCTTCAGCCCTGTTGTCCTCTACAGAGAGTAGAGAAAAGGCCACGGCACAGGCTGGCTTGCTCTGGCGCCCTGTCTCCTTGTTTTTCCTGTGCTGGTTCTGTTTTGGCTAACTCTCTGGCCTCCTGCCTGAACCAATATAAAGCGCCACCCTATCCTGGTTGACATTCTGGACTTGGCTTCTCCCCTGTGGTCTCATGGTGCTCACCTGATGCTACTTTCCTTATATACCCTTCCGGAATTTCTCAGTCAGGGCCCTCTGGACAGCCATGTCCTGGCTGACAGCTGACACATTGAAAATTCCAAAGCCGTCAGGGGTCACTTTGACTCGTCATCCTATCTACATGCACACACAAGCTGGTCAACTTATAATGACCTGCCTCTAGATGGTAAATTCCCTGTGAGGGCACTGAACATGTCTGCATGTCTGCATCGTCCACCAGTGGTAGGACTTCATATATAGATGGTTCCCATAAGAACCTGGTGACTAAATGAATACTGGATGAATTCACTTAGATTCTCTTCTCCCCTGCCACATATGACAGCTTAAATCATTGCAGATAATCCACTTGAGCAGAGTTTTTCTGTAAGTAACCATCTAATAAATATTTGAAGTTTGAGGGCAAGAAGCAAAATCTAAGCTCTTATATAGGAACTTGGAAGGCAAAAGAAGAAAACAAATTTCTATGAGAATTTTATTGATGAAGTTCAAAATATAATAATAAAAAATTGGTAGAGCTTGTGGGTAATATAGGTCTCCTAATGATAATAATAAAATTCCTTTTTGAGGAATAACATTTGGCTTAGTTGAGATTCAAAGTGTCTTCTATCATTAAAATGTATTGCAAATGTTCATCTGTTAGTGCTGATGTGTAACAAGATTTTATGTATTTCGTCTTTGAAAATGACAGTTGAATTTCACATAATTTGCACATGTCATAAAATCTTTTTTTAAAAAAAATGATGGAAGTTTTTAGGCAGTGTAAAAACAGTCAGTGGTTGGGTTTGGCTTCAGGCTGTAGATTATCAAGCTTGCAGCATAATAGAGAGTAGGGGCTTCACATTCTTTCTCTTGCCTCTGTCTCCCATATTTGTGCTTTGGAAAACCTTAAGGTTTCAGAGACACTTTCACTCCCTTTCCTGGTGCCTCTTCCTTCTTGAAGAAGGAAACAAGGCTGAGCCAGTCTGCTCCAAAGAAGAGCTCCCGGGGCTTCGTTATGGCTTCGTTATTGCTCAACCACTTTAGAGTGGAGGAAGAACTGCTGTCAGCCCTTCCTTTTCCAAAGCTGGCGTTAGCTCTTTGTCAATGGCCCAAAAACCGCTGGGAAGGACTTGCTTGTGGTTCTTCTCCAGCCCAAACCACACAGAGAGGGGAGGCCTCCAAAGGCTAGGTTAATGGAAACCAGTTGTGCTCCCCCAGCCCTGTGCACAGAGGGTATAAATTCAAATGCCTAAAATCTCTGTACATCCTGAAGAACGTATCATTTTGGGAAGGCAACTGACCACAGCACAAAATGCAATGCTGGCAAAATGACATAAATAATGCACTGCAAAGACCTCACTTTTTGTAGATGTGAGGAGTACTAAGGAGAACAGGGACTTGGGAGAGCATCAATCATTCATTGACTCATTCATTTATTCAACAAATTTTTCAAGGGTCTGTGATGTGCTGGGCTTATATCAGGCCCTGGGCACACTGCCAAAAATAAAGCAAATACAGTCTCTGCTCTTGCCGCACTTATAATACAGTCACCCTTCAGTATCCACTGGCCCTTGGTTCCAGGACCTTGTAGTTACCCAAACCCACAAATGTCCAGGTCTCTTACATAAATGGCATAGTACTTGCATATAGCCTCTACACACAATTCTATGTACTTTGTCATCTCTAAATCACTCATAGTAACTAATATAATGCAAATGTTATGTAAATAGTTGCTATACTATATTGTTTAGAGAATAATGATGGGAAAAAAGGTCTGTTACATGTTCAGTACAGAAACAATTTTTATTCCAAATGTTTTTGATCTATGTATGGCTGGTTGAAAATGTGGATGTAGAACCCATGGGTATGGAAGACTGACTTACTACTCAAGAGCATTTACTAAAGCCCAGTATTCTATGACATATTATCAGTATTCTTTGAATTTAAATGATTGCATGATGAAATAGTTGGGGACAGAAAAAACTAAATAAAGTAACCCAGGCTACTTTCTTGTGCAGATTTCCATTGAGAATCTCCAAGAAAGCATATAAAGAATGCAGCCTCCCCAAGCTTATTTAACTATGGAGTTGCATCTTGTGGCACCAGAGTCACATGGAACATAGTTGGGAGAACAGCTGTCCCAGCTACTGAACAAGTCTAGTGAGATCACTCACACACACCATGTTTGTGGTGCCCTGCAGTTGTATGACCAATGAATTTGATTTTGTCACTAAAGGGAAGCACAGGGTTCACATGCCTCAAGACCTACTGGGTCCCAATTCCAAAGTCAAGCCTGACCAAGAGAGGAAACAGTCACACCACACTATTGTTGAAAGGAGCCATAGCTTCTTGCCTTTCAGCTCTTTCCCACGGAACAGGGTAGGTGCCAGTATTTTACTCAAACAGTGAAAAAGGCAAGTCAAATCTCCACGTGATTATGAAAATAGTTTTGATCTAGTGCAGAGATCTAAAGACTATACTCACTGATGCACAACTAGCAAATCTTGGAATTAGAGTGTTGGGTTTTTTTTTTTTAATGGTTCTGGTAGAATCATGGGGAAGACTATAGTCAGCCCTTTTGGGCCATGCTCCTCTCCCTGAATCAATCACTGTGGCTAAGAGGATAAAGTACTCTGATCAGATCTAGATCCCATTAACACCTGTCTGAGAAGGATGAGACAGATCATTATATTCCAGTCGAGGTACTGGGTTCCTGTAGGTAGCAGTGATTTTTCTCACAGGAAGACGATTGAAGAAATACTGTACAGGCAAAAACAAATGAAATGTGGATCATTAGGGTAAGAAAAGTCAATAATAAGAGCTCGGGATGGCCCTGAGACCAGAACTAGGTAGGAAAGTGGAAGAAGAAGGTTCTCAGGCAGAAGCCTGCCCCTGAGGGCACCAGCTTCTGGAACCAGTTTGGCAGCATTTTAAGTCAGCCCTGCAAACAGAGCCAGCCACAGGACCCCTGGTTGGGTCAGACTGTGTGTGTGTGTGTGTGTGTGTGTGTGTGTGTCTGTGTGTCTGTGTTTGTGTGTGTGCTCACAGGGGTAGACACTCTCTTCTGTGACTCCTTTCAAGGATGGTGAGGTATGAAGGTTTCCATGTTTCCTATCTGGGTCAGACTTGATTCAGGAATTGGAACCCGGTGTGTCTTAAGAGGTGGATGGAGGGGGACTCAGAAGTCAGAGCTGGGAATGAGAATGACTGTCTAGACCATCCATCAGTTGATAAAAATGAGTTATGACATACCAGGTACAGCAGCAGCACCAGTATTATTATTATTAGTAGTAGTAGTAGTAGTAGTAGTAGTAGTAGTAGTAGTAGTAATAGTAGCAGTATTTTAGTACTGGGGATTGAACCTGTGGTCACTGTACCACTGAGCTATATCCCCAAGTCCTTTTTTAAAAATTTGAGACAAGGTCTCACTAAGTTACTGAGGGTCTTGCTAAGTTGCTATGGCCGGCCCAACCTGCAATCCTCCTGCCTCAGCCTCCTGAAACTTGGATTAGGAAGGGACATCACTGCTCCAGGCTCAAGCACTCTAGTTTGAGAATGGCATCCCCTCAAATGCATTTCCACCTGTCTAAGCTTTCTCACTTTTACCATTAAAAACTCTGAATCTTCAACTCTCTTACATTCAAAATCACTGAGGCACTCAACTAATTTGACCTTCTGGGAGCTTTCTACTGTGGTGACCCAAACTCCTCTCTCTCAAAATACTCTCTTGGGTTTCCTTGATGTCATACTTTCACAGGTTTTCTCCTGATTTACTGACTGCTTCTTCTTAGATTCCTTTAAAATCCCTTAAGTGATGATAGTCTTTGGAGGTTCTGCCACAAAATCTCCTTTCTTCCCATTAGGCAGTCTGATCTGTCCCCATGATCTCTATTTGTACCACATTTCTTTCTTAGAACCACAGCAAACTGCTCCCACTACTGCATACACAAATGCATTCTTTGTGTGCTGTTTCCTCTATACTTTTCTCATGAGCCTGGGATACTCAGAGCAATTAGTACATTATTGGCACCAATATCATCATAAACCCAAACATACACAGGGGGACTGAAACCAAGTCATTGTGACCACCCAGATGTCCAGATGGTGGTGTGGGTGTGGGGGATGAGTAGGGGAATGCATATGAGCCTATTTTTCTATCCATCTCTCAGATTGTCATTAAAATTAAAAAAAAAATCTGTGAAGACTTTTGGAGAGAGTTGGATGCAGTTTTTTAGAAAATGTGGCTGTCTCCATACAATTTAATTGAGTAAAAGAGTCCCTCTACATGTGCTCTACACACATAGAGCAAGCATTGTCAGAGTTACACAGTGAAAACGGGTAGGGAGAAGAGATTGATATATATCAGTGAGAATCAATTTAAGAGCCCCACACAGTCCAGGCCCAGATCACTGTTGCATCTTAAAGAATCTAAACTGAAAGTACTGTATTCACACGTTTTAATGCATACAATGATGTTTTTTTTTCACATTTTAACGTTGATGAAACCAGGATGCATCGAATAAAGGAGTCATATGATAAGGTTTGATTGACAGTGTTATTTTTCCCCTTAATTGTCCAAATTATAAAGATGAGATTTACAATTGATGCTCCTTGATTAGATGGAAAATATTATTTGGATCCCTCAAAGAACATGAAGTGAGATCAGAATTGTGATCCAGAGCAATGCCCTATTTCTGTTTCTTTAAAACCTGAAGGGTGCCCCCAAAGTGTCTCTCTGTATCCCTGCCCCTTCACTCTCCACCAAAACTCATGAAATCCTCCCTGCAATCTTATCCAGAGGTAGGAGATCTTTCTTCCTCTCCCTCCTATTGTCACTCCCTCTCTTCCCATGTATCTCTGGGAATCTGTTTCTGCCATCTTTAATGGGACATCTCCCAGCCCAGCTCCTCTGGTTCTTCTCCCACCCTGATGGTGGCCTGCTCTACTTAACAGGAAAGAAAGAGAAGGAGACACTTTGGCAGGTAGAATGTTCTTTAGCAAGGAAGGTGGGAGGGAAAGAGGCATTGAATACTCCCGCAGGAATAGCAGTTATGCCTTGAGCGAGGATAACAGGAAGCTGGAGGTGGAGGCACCCTCTGCAGCAAGGCCCAGATGAACAGGGAGTGTTATCTATGAGGGACATCCCGAGAAGGCTCACAAGATAAAATCTCCAATTGTGATGGCTGCTCTCCATGCATGCGTGCACACTCACACACATGCCCGTGGGCACAAACACACGTGAACGTGTATGTGCTTAAACAATAGGCCACAGCCTTTCTCTGCTCCCTCATATCACACCAGAAGGGAGGAAGGCAGGGCCAGGATGATTGCCTCTTTTCCAGGGATGAAGATGCCCAGGAAACGGAGAGGGGGAGGTGGCAGCATTGGGTTTCTCAGCAAATCAGAGGAAGAGGCAGGATGGGGGAAACCTGACTCCTATGCTCTGGCCAGGCTGGCCCAAATGGGAAAAATGGCTGCCCAGAGCTTGGAGGAGGGGGGTGGTTTTGTCCCAGAGCAGAAGGGCCTTGTTAGCTTGGCTGGCTTGGGGCCAGGGCACCAGAGGCGCTGAGCCTCACTCTATCCCTACTCCCCCAAATAAATCTAGTCACAAAAGGCAGACAACATATGAAAAAAGTGGCCTCCCCTGGAGGAAAAAGCCTTGTAACTCTAGGGACACGTGGAGCCAGAAGGAGGGAAAGAAGGCAGGAATGTGGCCTCTGGGGAGATCATGCTTCCCCAGGACATGAGAAGATAAGGGAAAAGCTGAGAGGATAAGTCTACAGAGGAGGTAAGAGAGGGAGCCCCAATCTGTCACCTAGCTGCACCCTGGAGTTTGGGTCCTCAACTTCCAAGGTGTCCAGGGGCCAGCTGGGATCTCAGGGGTCTTGTGACTAGAGAAGGACCTTTAGGAGAACTTTGGAGGCCCCTGATGATGGGAGTGGGCTATAGACTGGCTGACCATCTCCCACCACTCTAAGGTGAACGTAGTTCCTGTGCCAGCATCAGGAAAGAATCCAGTACAAGGCACACTGAGTGTGCCCTGCCCTTCTGCTAGATGCTGGGTAGTGTGAGTATAAAGAAGGGGTGTGGCTATGCTCAGCAGCTCAGAAGGGAATCCTGCGTCAACCCAGGACTTCTGATCTCTGAGCTGCAGAAGTCCTGTCTGATCTGCAAATCCTAACCCAGAGCAGCCCCGCCAACCCTGGCTGCACCATAGAAACCATCCAAGGCAGCTCAGAGATCAGAACCTCTGGGAAAAATGGGGAAAGGCTTTCTTTGGGAGTATATGTAGAGCTAAGGTAGAGGGGGAAAAGGCCCTGAGTCTTAGAGTCCTATTTCCCTTTTGGCTTTCAAATCTGGGCCCTTCTGAGCTTTGGAGGCTCCTTTTTGGCCTCTGCTCTCTGCTGATCTCTGGCTGCAGGCTGTGTGATGCTGGGAACAGGTCGGATTTAATTATTAATCACCTGGCCAGACCAATTAATCTCGACCAAGGTCTCTCTCTTCCAGGGCTCATCCACTTAGTGGTCCAATCCCCTCTTCCCTCCCCAGTGCCTTCTAGATTCTAGAAGAGGATGCCAGGAGTCTTCCTGCAGCCCCTGGGTCTGTGTGGGCATCAGGGAGGCAGGTGTGGTTTCCAAGGTGCAGGGTGAACCAAGGCCATCCACCCAGTGTTGACACAACTGTCATAAACCTACTTTGTTCCCAGCTCTGCCTGGGAAGGTCCTGGAGAACTGGGTGGGCCTGGCTAGGTGGGGATGCCGAGTGAGGACAGACTGGCTTGGGGAAGGGATGCCTCTGGGGGTACAGAGAGATGAGGCCTACAGGGGAAGCCCAGCTCTGAGGCTGCAGAAGAATCTAACTATTAAAAGGCTGAGTTTGAAGCCAAATGTCTGAGCCAACTCCCAACACTAGGTTGGGGGACCTGGGGAGGGAGAGATAGGCAAGGGCAAGACAGGAGGTAGTGGGGTGGCCCTGCTCCCTGGACTGCTCCAGCTCCTGCAACCCGCCCCCTGAGTCAGTCCTCATGGTACCTGGTGACTGGGAGGAGACCTGGGACTCAGGCTCCTGTAACTCCAGCCAGTCCCAAGGATGGGTGAGGGGACTGTTCAGTTCTTCAGCTAACATTCACTGCTCCTGGCCCTGTGGTGAGCACAGTAGAGCAGGACATGCTCCCTGCCCTTGTGGACTCAGTGACTGCTGAATGAGGCAAACCTGTAAACAGACCATAAGGCAACATGATAAGAGCTATAAAATAGGAGCCTCTGTGCGCATGTCCCCATGGAAGGGGTACAGAGGGCCCCAGGACAACTGGAGGAGGCCATAGAAGGTCAAGGAAGGCTTCATAAAGAAGGTAGCATTATAGAACACCAAGTCATAGTTTCCAAGTAGTGAGAAAGGGGAAGGATATTCCAAGCAGTGGGAAACCCACATGCAAAACCAAGGAACTGAGAAAGGGCCTGTTTGGGGACCAGGAAACATGAGCAGGGCTGAGCCACAGACAGAGGCTGGCAGGGAGGGGAGTGGAGATGGGGGTGCTGACAGCCAACTAAGGCATATGAGGTACACATGGGCCGAGATGGAGAGAGAAGCCCCCGACTAAGCCTGCTCCACAGAGCCATTTGAGTGCTCCTGATGGCAGACTCCAGTTGGGGGTGGGAGAATGGTCATAAGGACCATGCTCCCCACACACTGCGGCCCATATTACTGGGGTTATAGAGAGCTCAGGGTAGTGACCATCCCAGCCCTACTTGTGATGGATAGTGAGTCTCCTCTGCTGTGTTTCTTCAGCTCCAACAACCTCAGGCAAGCACAGAGCACTTATCGAATGTGCAGATGGGAAGACTGAGGTGGCTGGAGGTAGATATTGCCCCTGAGTCAGAGAGAGTTCATGGTAGATTTGTCCTAGGAACTCCAGGGTCCTGATTGCCTGCAGTGACCTATGCCTAAGCCAGAAAGCTCTCTCCTTCCTAGGCTTGCAGACAGAAAGGATGAGAGGCCTCATGGGAAAACAGGGGTGCCCTCTGCATATCTCCTCCCCCTGCCATACCTTATCAGCCAGGTGTGAGAGGCAGTTCCCAGGCTGGCCTGAGGGAGGCAGAACTTCTCAGACAGGCTAGGTTCCCTCTTGGCTGCTGTCATCCTTCGCAGCGGGGGTGTGGCGGGGCGGGGACCCAAGAGTAAATGCTAGAGAATATTTTTCCCCAGGACATAGATAGGCAGGGTCCCTTCCCCTTGCACCCTCTCCCCTAACTGAGCCCTCTGGTATGGCAGGATAGGGCAGTCAGTGGTGGGGATACAGTAGCCTCGCCCTCGTTCTAAGGACATTGGTTCCCAGAAGTTTAGTCAACAGGAGAGATTTGAAAAGGGGGTTGAGAACAAAACAAGCAAGCACCCAAACTTGGTATAGACTCTCAGATGGGCTTTGGACACTGAGAGGTGTTACCCTGACATCAGCCACCTCCTCCCACAGTCAAGGAACCATCCCAATTCCCTCCCCGCCAGGCATCTCCACTGTGCTTTTCTCCAAAGTTGGACTGTCAGCTGCCTAAGGATTCTTTCAAATCATTAGTGCCTCAGTGCCTCTGCCCATATCGTATACCATCCCACAAAATTCTTCTAGAACACAGAGTCAGGAAGAACAATCTCCTATAAACTGGAATGCTACTTCATTCTAACAAGAGAGCCATGAGAGAGGGCATGCTTCCTCTTTTTGCCTTGGCTCCAGGAAGCTCACATCGGGTACCTACTTGTCACTATTCTATCAGCCCATGGAGATTACATACTTGCCACCTCCAAACTTCTTCCAGTCTTATCTAAAAGTTTTCTGTTAGCTTAATCTGATTTATCATCTCATTTCCTTGTAAGGAAGAGATGGCAGGTAAAAAAACAATCAAGTTTCACACAGGAAGGTCAAAAGTGAAAACTACTAGCTGGCATTCTGGGGTTTTTGGGAAATCCCCTTTTGATCACACCCCTCTACCCCCAAATCCTCAGAGAGCAGACATCAGAGTGATTTCCTTTTTTCCTCTACCTGAAGCAGGAGGAAGTTGAGCAGTCCCTGGGGTCCCTCCTTCCTCTTTTCCCCAGGTACCCTGCTCCCCAGGCATAATCTCCAGAGTAAAGAGTAAGAAGGAACAGTGTTTCTTTGTTCCCCTTTGGTATTTTTTCCTATTTCTCTTGTGGTTGAAGGCCTTTCTCCATCTACTTTCTTGGGAGAGAAGGTATTGGAGAGATCAGTTTCTAGAATTTAATAAGTATGATGTCTGTCACAGGTTCTTTGAAGTATAGCTAAATTAGGATGCTCTTGGTGTACCCAGAGGTTAGTGGCTTTTGGGAGATGCAGGAGCAAAGGAAAGCCTCTGGCCTAGACAGGCAGGTGAGAATAGTGGTGGACAGCATGGTTTGAGTTGTTGAGTACACCTGGGTTTTTCGTTTTTCTTTGATGTACTGGGAGTTAAAGCCAAGGGTGTTCTACCACTGAGCTATATCCCCAGTCCCCCACCTTGTTTTAATATGCTTTATTTTGGGATAGGGTCTCACTAAGTTGCTGAGGACAGCCTTGAATTTGTGATCCTCCTGCCTCAGCCTCCTGAGCTGTTAAGATTATAGGCATGCATTACTACTCTGGGCATAGACCTGGGTTTGAATCCAACTCTGCTTCTGATGGCCTGTCTGACCCTTTGCAAACTCCGTCTCTCTCTAAGCCTCAATTTCCCCTGCTATGAAATGGGAAGAAAGTAGCACCTGCCTCTTGGCATTGCCAAGAGCTCAAGGGAGACTGTCCCTGCAGAGTACACACTGGGTATGGTACATGGACGGGCCCAATCAGCAGGGCTGATGCTGGTCCTCACAGTAGCTCATGAAGGGCAGGAAAGAAAAATGCAAATGAAACTTAAGGTCCCGTGATGCAGTGACATGGCTCTAGCCATGCTACTGTTTTCTGTCACTGCAGTCTCCCCAGAGGATTGTAGGCTCTGAGCAGTTCTCTGTCTGCAGAGGCAGAGATCCCATCAGATCTCCAGGAGTCTTCCTAAGGACCTCCGAGCTTTCAGTCATTAATACAGACAAAGAGTGTACTGAAGACTGGCTTTCCCTAAGTGCAATAACTAAAAACATCCTGCCACGTGCCCCAAACCCAGTCTCATGATCATCCCCTCCTTCTCTGCCAGATCCCACCATCTCCATCTGCCAAAGGCTGGCTGATCTCCTTTTTCTACCCCTACACCCACTGTACCAAGCCTTTTTTATACTAGAATTCCCTCAACCTTGAATGGTCTCCATTCATATGGTCTCCTGCACCCCTCAACCAGTAAAATAAATGCCCCTTTTATTCTAGGAGCTTCTGGGGAATTCCCTGCTTGACATCTAGGGTAGCATTGTTCACAGTGTGATCAGAGAACTCTACCTGCACTGAATCACCCCAAAGCCCTGCTAAAATGCACACATCTGGGCCCTTCCCATGACCAGAATCTTCACAGAAGAGGGCCAAGAATCTGTATTTCTAGCACGTTTTCCAGGTGATTCTAAAGCATGAGCCCAGATTCCTACCACTACCTAGGAGGAGAGTCTATATTTGCTATTATTATTTGAAAGGTAACTGGTCTCGAGCCAGATAGGGCCAAGGTTTGTGTTCAAGTGGCCTGACCTAGTGGGGCACCGTAAGCAGCAACTCCAGTGTCTAGGCCATGACAGAGGCAGGGGCAGTCTGGAGCTGACTTCCGGGGGGAGGTGTGGAAACATGGAGGGGGGGGGGGGGGTTGTGTCAGGGCTTCACCCCAGGGGACTGGCTCAGAACCATGCTGTAGGGCCCACAGGATCAAAGAGCAGACAGGAACACCCAGGGATGGGGAACGACTTCAGGGCCTCCACACTGCTCAACTCCAGTGGCCATTATTGCTAGAGTCCAGTGTGGCTGGTGCTCTCTAGAATTGTGCCACCTAGAAAAACAAACAGGCTGCAATGAGGCACTGGGGGCGTCCTGGAGCCCAAACTTAGGGCAGCAGAGTGAGCTCTAGGCCCATTCCCTGCTTCTGCCAGCTAAGGGACAGACAGCAGCTGCAGGGAAGAATGCTTCTTTGGCTGAGAACTGGAGGGATGAGCTCTGCCAGAGGATGGTGGCCATGGGGTGGAGATGAGGCAGGGGTGGGGGTGGAGCAACAGGTTCAACAGGAACTTTCTTCAGGTCAGCAATCTGCTCTCAACAATTACAGTAAGCCCCACTCTGCCCTCTGGGTCCATCTGCCCAGCCCCTTCCTATGAACTCAGGGACACTCAGGGAAAGGCCTAGAGAAGGATCTAGGTCATTTGAAGGACTGGTCAACAGAGTCTATCAGATTGACCTTATTTTGCTGAAAGAAATGGTTGAGCTGGGCACGGTGGTGCATGCCTATAATCCTAGTGGCTTGGGAGGCAAAGGCAGGAGGATCATGAGTTTAAAGCCAGCCTCAGCAAAAGCGAGGTGCTAAGCAACTCAGTGAGCCCCTGTCTCTAAAATACAAAATAGGGCTAGGGATGTGGCTCAGTGGTTGAGTGTCCCTGAGTTCAATCCCTGGGAGAGAGAGAGAGAGAGAGAGAGAGAGAAATGAAATGGTTGAGAAAGAACTTAAGAACTCCTGAAATGTGGAGGGTTGATGTACAGAGCACAGGTTGCAAAGGCAGATGAGATTTGGTGCTTTACAGAGTATCAAATGCTCTCACACTAACTATCTAACCTTGGAGGGGAGTAATGTCATTACCTTTTATGCACTTAAGGAAGCAGGCCTTAGAAAGTCACAGGGCTAACAGTGGCAGGATGTGGCCTCTGTTGGCCCTGCTATGTCCACTACAGTACTGGCCATCAGATCTTCATTTTCATGGTGCATGGAACTACCAGAGATGGCCTGATTATTGTGCAGGACAGCTGGGTTCAGTCACCGGAAGGCTGGGGTGCACTGGGGAGCAAAGCTAGGGGTTTGTAAGAGGCCAAGAGATTGTTTGCCTGAGCTCTAAAAGGGACAGCAGCCTCCCGCTTCTTCAGGCTCATTCTCCAGAGCCTCGCCCCTGAGAATCTCTTATTCACTCTGGTTTCCTAACCAGAAGTCTAAATGGAAGCTGTTTTGTTCTTTTTGTTCAAGACTTTAAATATTCATGAATCAGAGAGGGACCAGATCCCCATCTTTGAGCTGAGTAAGCTACCCACAGCGAAATGCTGAAGGACCCCTGTATGACATATGGCCACTCACTTATAAGCTTTCAAATTCTCTTTATTAAAAATCTTTTCCCACTTTTGTAAAAACAAACACTTTGCGGTCAGTTATACAAATCAGGAAAAATGGTGACAATTTATAAGACACTCAACAAATTTCAATACTTTACAAGTTCAAACTTAAATTAACTAGTGTTTTTCTTTTTTCTCATCAACTCACAAAACAAACTCTGGTCCAGTTCAAGTATAATCTAACAGATCACTACCTCAGACTGTCCAAGAATGGGAAACTCTGATATTAACAGCTGCTGCTCACACCAACATCAAGTTCACCAAATCCTTTGGGAGTATTGTCTGAATGTATTTTATTCCAGGTGTTAACAGTGAAAAGATAATGACCCAGGTCTTTGGATGTATTAACCCAGGGCACAAATGAATCTGTTGCTCAAGGTAGCAACCTCTTTTGAGCCACCCTTTTGGGGAGACACTTTGAAATGGTTGACAAAAACACTGAAGAAACGCTTTACAAAAGAAATCATTATTTTCCTGGCTGCCTTTCATATACTGCATTGTATGTGACATACATAGGAATAAAAAGTGCAAATTATAGGGTCTGTGACGGGCCATCCCAATGGAACTGTATAAAAATAAATAGAAATAAATACGTGTGTGTGTGTGTGTGTGTGTGTGTGTGTGTGTGTATATACACACACACATACAAGTACAGGATCTCAGATGATTTTAAACTGAAGGTTCTAATTGAAGGCAGAGACAGACTCTCCTCTCTCTCTCTCTCTCTCTCTTGGGGGTTGTCCCCAACTTTCCAATATGAAGGTCAGTCTACCACAAAAGGAGCCATTGCATTGTATGGGGACCTACCATAGGGATTTCCACAAGGACACTGCAGGGGTGGAGGGCCAGGGGATTTAATGAGGTCTGCTCCTGCTTTCTGGGGATAAAACATCCAGTTTCTCTAATAACAATGCTCAGCTCTAGCCTGTGATAGAGGACGTAGGCTCTTCCCAGGAAGATTCAGTGAAGGGGCCAAACTGCTGCTCCCAGAATCCTCTTCAGTGGAAATAAAGACACACAGGATCAACAGTTTTCTGAGAAATGGCTGGTGTTCAGAATGCTGGATTAAAACCTGTGGGGTGAGCCAGGGGTACAGTCTGGGCTGAGCCATAGCCTTCGGGGTCTTTTCTATTTGAGATGCCAACCTTCCTGAGGCCTCCTAGGCCTGCTGCTGGGCTCTGGTTTCTTGCTTCTTCCAACCTCTCCTCACCACTCCTGTCCAAACTGGTCTCTTTTCCTCTGGTAAGTGCCTTCACTCTTCTCTCTTCACTCAGGGACTGCGTGCCTCAAGGAGTACGCGTGATCGGCTTCCATTTTTACATTTGTTTCTTCTGTACCTCGGTTTCCTCATTGATCACATGTCAGCGTTGAACTAGATCATTCCACCTTTCTTGCATTAGTGCAGAAGACAGAAGGTGCAGAATAAGGGGGAAAATAAACCCCACATAATCCCTGCGAAGTCTACCTGCCCACATGGAGGAACAGAAACAACAGGAAGCTCCCAGGGGACAGACATCCATCTTTCTTGTCCCCACCCAGGGCACTAAGCCGTGGAGGCGCCTTCAGGGGAGTACCTCATCTCCTGGAAAGGGCACTGGCTCTCTTCTTCCTGGGCTCCACTCGTGGCATTAGCAGAGCCTCATTTATTCCAGCAATGTCAGGCTGAGACCCTGCATCCTATCTGGGGCCCGAAGGCACTGACCCCATTGGGAATAAGGGCTCTTCTGTTCTTCGTAACGTTTTGACCTCAGAGTCTGTACATCTGGTCAGCCTGGAGCAGCACTGCATCTTCTGCCCAGCTGGAAAGGACCCACCTACAAATACCTGGCAAACCTCAAGCCACTCTTCAGTCCTGTGGCCTTCTCTTAGCTCCCCGCCACAGAGGGATCATTTTGAAACCTCCCCACTTGTGAGGTCCCTGGACCCCCTGAGGGCAGGCACCCAGGGTGAGTCAAGGACAGATGCCGGTTCCTGGTTTTGGCATCTCTCCTGCCAATGCCGCGTGGCAGAGGCCAGCCGTTCAACCAGAGCCCACATCAGTTTGCTGTTCCAACTGAAGGGAAAAGACACTCCTGTCCTCGTTTTTAGTGAAAAATGAATCTATACCAGAATCACTGTCCAGAAAAGAACAAATCCTGACAATCTCTGAAATTGAGAGGTAGGATATAACTTCAGAATTTATCAGAGCTTCAACCATGCAGGGCTCTTTTCTTCATAAAATCAAGCTGATTTTACTTTAAGTCATTTCAATCTGGTGGCTTTCTAGAAAAACTGCGAGGAGAAAGAGCTATTTATAATAGGGACTTTTCAAAAAAGTGGGGTTCAGCCGAAAGGAGCGGTTAATGAAGCCACTCTCTGCTACTGTCAACTGATTCTCTCTAGTGGCTCCTCTCAGGACTGGGCTCCCCAACACAGGACACCCAAGGGACATAGAGATGCCAGGCTGAGACTCTTGCTGCAGATTCCCAGAAAGAACTCTCCTGACCCAGGGTTTCCATTAAACCTCTTCCTTGCATGACTCAGTCTGGCCTGACCTGTTATATCCCATCAAGAATTTAAACACTCTGAAAATCCCTGAGAAGTTGGATTTTATGAAAAGGAAATGATTCTTGGCACAGGAGGAAGAAGATGGGGGAGGGAGCAAGAGGAAGAGAGAAAAGCAAACTGAACGATTGTGAGAGAGAAACTGGGGTCCAGAGGGAGAGAGTTGAGGGTGCCCTGGCTCATGGAGACACTTTAGGGGTTTTTAATGAGTCTCAGGCAGCGTGCACTGCCTGGTTTTTCTTCCTCTCTGCTTTAGTCCTGTCCGGGAGGCCCAGCCTCTGCAGGCCTCCTCTTCTACCTTCCAGCAGCAGCAGCAGCAACATCAGAGCCTCTTCCTTTCAAAGTGCGGCACGATTCCGCCGTCCTCAGGCCTGGGGCTGCCTGCCCCCTCTGTCTCCTTCAGGCCCTCCTCTGCCAACTGCGACAAGTATTTCTGTGATGAGGAAAGAGGGACAAAAGAGGCAGGGAGATGTCAGTGGTGACCTGAGGAGGGAGGAGAGGAAGGGGTGAGTGGACCACCCTCTCCTGTTGCCAGTTACTTGTGGGGCTATAGGACCCCATTATGTTAGTTTACAAATAATGTGAATCTCTCATGGAAAAAGTACAAAGTGTAGATGCAAACCACTGCCACCCTGATCTGGCACCAAGCTCTTTCTAACTGCTTGGCTTACACACACTCCTGGAGGTCCATGATGGATTGAAATGGGCCCATCTGCTCTGCAGCTGGGGGTTGCCTCCATGGCTCACAAAGTGCTCACAGCTAATGCTCTGGCCAAGCACCAAGAACCGGCTGGGGCTGCTGGTTCTGGAGTCCATGCAGAGACACAGGACTAGGAGAGGCCTGGGACCCCAGCTGGGTCCTCTGACTGTGTCAGGGCACAGCAAGGACTGTGGGAAGAGCTCTGGACTAGAGGTCAGAAAAGGTTGGTCCAGCACAGAGGTTAAATGTTAAAGGCTCTGCCATCTGGTGACCTACGTTCAAATCCTGGCTCTCAGCAGGCAAGTGACTGAATATCCCCGACAGGTGTGAAGTGAAGGTAACAGTGGGGACCTGGCGCAGGACTGCTGTGAAGTCCATGAGAGGCAACACAAAGCATTTGGCATGGTGCCAGGCACAGAGTGAGCGCTCGGGAATATCAATCTTTCTCATTAGGGGTGCTAATGATTTGGAGAAGTCCCTCATCTTCTCTCAGCCTCAGGTTCCTAATCTGTTGAGTAGAAGCAATAGTTTTTCCTCATCCCTCCCCCGGGATGAGACTGTGGCTTTTGGAGGTGGGTGCAGCCTGACAGGGACAGAGGCTACTGCAGGTGTCTGTGGGCCTGGTTGCTGCTGGGGAGCCTGGTCTCTCCTCTGCTTCAGCCAGGAAGGGGAGGTGGCCAATGGAGTGCAACGAGTATGGGCCTGCTCCTCTCCGGGTCCTGGAGCCACGCCCATGTCCACTTTCTGTCTAGTGCAGCCTCCACCTGCCGTTCCACACCACTTTGGGTGGATTCTCTCAGTGCCAGGAGTGGGGCATAGCAGGGGTGCCTTGGAGGGCATGGAGGCTCCTTCCCCCTGCTCTCTGCTCCAAGCGTGATCCGGCCCTACCTCAAGGCCTCCTGTTGGGTGTTAACTTTACAAGTTGCCTGACTTAGGTGTCAGCCAGCACCTGCTGCTTGGGTCTGAATTCTTCACTG
The DNA here is from genome assembly GCF_047511675.1 of Marmota flaviventris. NCBI lineage: Eukaryota > Metazoa > Chordata > Mammalia > Rodentia > Sciuridae > Marmota > Marmota flaviventris. Next base: position 18,687,233 of record NC_092501.1, read on the forward strand.
TTCACATGTGTAATTTGGAGTTGGACAGATGGAGCTGTATGGACAGAGACATTCTAAAAAGGCCACTGACAGAAACCCTATCCAGGAGGACTCCGGTGGAGGCTTCCAGCTCCTGACAGATGCTCCAAGGAAACCTGAACTGTGGTTGGTCTGCATAAGGGGCTTAGCCAATGTCTGCACCGGGTGGCTGGGGACCACAGAAGTGGTTCTGGCTAGCTAAGGGAGGGGAGTCTGCCTGGGGTTTGGCACAGAGGCCCAGAACACAGCATGGTCTACTGCCCTGCAAACAAAACAAAACAAACAAACAACAAAAACAAAACAACAAAACAAAAATAGGCCCTGGCAAATCTGAACTCTCTGAACGACAATGACCTCGAACTGCTTGGTGTCTGGGAATGCAGGATAAAATAAAAGATTCTCCCATCAAGGTATCAGAACTTGCTGGAAAGATTGTTTAAAATGCAAATTCTTGAGCCCAGCCTAGTGGCAATGAGAAGGCAGGTGGCAGGGAGGTCCAAGGAGATGCACTTTTTAAAGATGCCAGCTGGGACACAGACTAAGGTTTGGGAAAACCAAGATCAGATGATCTCTAGGACCCTTCCAGCCCTGCCATTTCATAGTTTTCATTGTGTTGGGAAGAGGGCAATGATATCTTCAGACTGGATGACTGTCCTCAGTTGGCTCTGTGGATCCCAGTGTGAACCCCCTTCTCTGGCCAACTCAGGCTTTATCCCCCTACTTCCCAGGAGAGGTGGGACCTGTGGCTGCCTTGGTCAGAGCAGCTGCTCTGCTCTCCAGAGGGAAATCAAGAGGCTTAAGCGGCCTGAGTTTGGGCACAGCCAACGATAGTGATTTACAAATGCTGACTCAGGCCGTGAAGTTACATGTCTCTATTTGCAAGCCCAGTTAATACAGTAAAAAGAGGAAAGTGACTAAGAATCAGGCAATCTAGGCCCAGTTACTTACTATCTGCCTGGCCTTTGACAAATCATAGGCTTCTCTATGAGCCTGTATCCTTGTTATAAAATGAGAGTCAACCCACATCTGAGGTTTTTTTTTTTTAATCTTTTTATTTTTTGGTACTAGGGATTGAACCCAAGGGCACTTTACCTGAACTACATCCCTAGTTCTTTTTTTTTTTTTTTTTTTTTCTTAATTTTGAAACAGGGTCTTGCTAAGTTGCTGAGGGTCTAAGTAGCTGAGACTGGTCTCTATCTTTCGATCTTCCTGCCTCAGGCTCCAGATTTTCTGGGATTACAGGCATGAATCACCATGCCCAGCTGAGTTTCTTAACACAGGATGCATATTCCAATTGTCTGGGGAAATTTCTCAAATTATATATTCCTGTCCACTCCCTGCCCTCAACTCTACTCAATATCTGACCTAGTACATGTACTTTCAAAAATATTGTCCAGGAAATTCCTGTTCACATCCCTGGTGAAGTACAACCAGATAAGCCACTCTAACAATTTAACTGAAATAGTGATGCTTGGTTTGGAATTAGGGTGCAGATGCTATGGGGCTTGGAATTAGGGCACAGATACTATGGGGACTTTTTGAGCTGAGCTTGTAGAGTAAACCACAACTTGCTGCTTATAGTAAAAATGGAAAGTTCCTTGAGATGTTCATACCTGTCTGTTCAGTTGCTAAAACCTAGCCTGCACCAGAAGTTAATCATGAAATCCCCATTCAAACATAATCTATATTAGGTAGGTCTACATTATAGAACACACGACCATAGTTCATTGATTTTTTAAAATACGTTAACATCTCTGAAATCACAATGCCTTTTACAGTTGATGGAGTCTTACTGTTGAATTCGCAGTATAGCTTTTTCTAGTTGATATCAAAAAGTGGTGTCTTGGGGCTGAGGATGTAGCTCAAGGGCAAAGTGTGTGCTTGGTATGCTCGAGGCCCTGTGTTCAACCCCTAGTACCACACACATAAACAAAAACAGTGTCTCACAAATGATGGCAGATTCAATTGGATGAAATATGGTATATAGTATATTTTCATATGTAATCTTTTCATATACTATATCCATATTTATTTTAATTTATTGTTTGTCTCCTATACTAAAATGGAAGCCCCTTGAGGACAGGGATTTTTCTGTTTTTGTGGCTGTATCTCCAGTGTCAGGTTCATAATCTGCCTGTAATAATTACTGGCTATCTGGATGAACATTAACTGGAACACAATCATGTTTTTCATTCTAGCAAAGAGGGCTACCTGCACAGTGGAAGAGAAACAGAAACATACCACCATAGTTCATTGATTTTTAAGACACCTTATGGTCAGTCCAGGTGTAGCTAGAACCACCAGGTCTGGTAGAAAGAGGTCAGCCCCAGCCTTGGGCCAGGAGACTCAAGCTATTCTGTCTAGCTGGGGAGGCAGCTATTTAAAAAGCAAGCCCAAACTAAAGATGTAAGTACTAAAGGTGAGACGGATGCTCTGGGAGCCACCGGGTGGCATGGCCTGGTGTAGTCAGGGGTTATCCACATGGGAGGAGGACATAGAAACTCACGGAAGCAGACCTGAAGGGCCTGCCTGGGGAATGAAAGTCTCTGTGCCTTGGGTATGCCTTGTGGGTGGGAGCAGCAGTCAGAGGCAAGCAAGGCCAGAGACTCTGGATGCCTGGCCTGAGCACAGAGAAGGGGGAATCCCAGAGAGTGCTGAGCAAGGAAGGCTGGTGGTTACCTGTAAGTTCCTGTAGTGGACAGCGCTGCGACAGTGGCTCACCTTCGCCGCCTCCTCGCTTGTGTAGAACAGCCCACACAGCTTGCAATAAAATCCAGTCCTGGGAACCACAAACTCCACACCTGAGGGAGGATGGGGAGGAACAGGCAGGTGTTAGGAAAGTGGTGGGAGGCCCCGTGGTCCGGTCAGCCACCCGAGAGATCCAGAGCACGGAGCTCCACCTCACTTGATGTTGACCTTGGCTGGTTCCCTGGCTTCTCCAAGCCTTACCTCAGTCACCTCATTTGCAAAACAGTCACAAAGAGGCAGCCCCTGCTTTCTTCGTGGGGTGGGGGTGGGGGTGCTGTGGAGGTAGGGGCTGTGCTCCACAGGAGGTGGCGGGTGCTTAGCAATCACATGCTCTGCGTCTTGTCTCTGGGAAGCCAGGCAGACTCTCCTACACCAACTTGCTTTCAGGGAAAGATGGAGGAAGGACATTTCTGATATTTCATTGCTTTGGGATTTCATTTCTCCACACTATACCCTTCTCTGAAGCTATTGTGACCAGGATTCTGAAAAAAAATTCTCTCAATTTTGTTTATTTCAGAAACATGTTCATTAAAGAAAAATGCTTAAATAATTAAAAGTGAAGGGAAAAAAAGATCAACCCAAATCACTCCACCCAGTTTCCTTTCATGTGATTTATCTCCATGTAGAGCTTCTTTCTTTCTTTCTTTCTTTCTTTCTTTCTTTCTTTCTTTCTTTCTTTCTTTCTTTCTTTCTCTCTCTCTCTGCACTTTTAATCATACCCTACATGCAATCCTGCATCCTCCCTTTTTCGCCAACAAGTGTATCTTACACATTTTACCACCTTCCTCCCATCTTTACATCTGACCCATCAGTCAACGGCATTTCCTTTGTGATTTTTAAAAATATAAGTCCTGGAATTCTGGGAGGCTTTTTGATACAAAAGACCCCCCCCCACACACACACCCCAACCACAGTGAAGTGACAGTGTCACAGTCAAAGGATTCATTTTTGAAGCAACGGTGGCTAGTCCAGCTTCTGTGAGGGTGTTTGGGAGGTCATGGTTTCCCTCTTGAAGACTTGGTCAGGGGAATGGAGCGTGCCCAGGTCTGAGAGGGTCTAGGCCAGATAGAGTCTATGCAAATTGGGACAAGTTAGCTGAACCCAGGGCCCAGTTTCCTCTCCTGAAAATCAGGGTCAGAAGAACACACACCCTGTGTCCTGTGCTGCAAAGCTCCATCAAGACAGCAGGTGTAAGGATTGTGACAAGCAGGACCCCAGGGGCTAAGGCTCAGGCTCTCGGGTCCCACCTGCAGGTTGGGGGACATGCTCTATGTGTGAGCAGATACCATGGCTCCTCTGCTAAGGTAGGCAGAGCCAAGAGATCAGGCACACTGGGCAGAAGGGAGAGAGGAACACAGCTTCTCCTTACAGGGAGAGAAAGGACAAGCTCCCACTGATGAGGGCTCTGAGTCTACTCCTGACCACAACCCCAGCCGCACCCCCCCTCACTTTCCTCCTCTGAGCTAAGTGCCTAGGAGACCCTGTCATAGAGAAGCAGCCTGGACTTGTAATTAGAACTTTTCCCATCTCAGTATAGCCACTTATTAATGCTAAGGGACAGCCCTGACAGAGAAGAGGAGAGAGGGAGAGAACCCAGGAGGCCCCTGGCTGCCCGCAGCCTGCCTTGACCATGACTGCACTGTGGTTTGGGCCCTGAGGCCTCCTCAGCCTGGGTTTTCTCTCACTGCCACATGGCTGGCCGGCAGAGCCCCCCCCCCCCAGTCGGCAGCAGTAGTGAGCAGGTGTCCCTTAGGTCCAGCTGCCCAGAGGGGGCTGAGTGTCCTTCCCCTTCTCCTTCCCCCAACCCTGACTGCAGAAGGACTTGTGGCCTTTCCTGGGCCAGCTGACCCCTCCACCTCACAAATAAGCTCCTGCTGTTGCTGAGGAAGAGCTTTAGGCAAGGCCCACCTCCTTCCCCCAGGGCCACCTACAACAGGGCTGGCTGCTCCTGGGGCCCACACAATCCACGGGCAGAGGGCTTTGATCAGTCCCATCCTCTGTCCCACACCAGACCCTGCAGGCCAACAGGGTGGCCTGGAACAGAGCCCTGGAGTTTCCACTGCAGGCCCTGGCCAAGCCTCTCAGACCCTGTCTTGAGACCCCCAGAAGGGGTGCAGCTGCCTCAGGAGTTCCCACAGAGCCTGAAGCAAGAACTGAGCTGGCAGCTGCTGTGCCTTGCAATCTGAGCTGCCCAGCTATCATCTATGGGGTTCTGGGTGAGATTTCACTTCAACAAAGGCTTCCATTGCTAAAAGGCAGGCGAGGGGAGACTTGGAAGAAACCACAGTACAGTGGAGAAAATATGGCATTTAGAGTCAGATAAACCTAGCTCTTTTACCTAGCTCAAGGTCTCTGTGTGACCTTGGGCACATTAATTAACCTCTCTGAGCTTGGTTTCCTTATCTGTAAAATAGGAATAATCAGACCACATATGATGCCATGGGAAGCACCTGTCAGTTTTCCTGTATTTGTTCGGAAACACATGTTAAATATTTCTTCACAGAAGCCAAGTGCCTAATTACTGGCCCTCGTGCCTTGCCCCCACCCTTCCCCAAAGCCACTGAGAGAACTGGATCTACAGTTTGTATCAACTTTCTTCTCTGGCCCCGCCCAGTAGGTTGGATCACTGTCCAAGGACAGGGAAAGAGAAGCTAGGGCGGGAGAATCCCCCACAGACTGGTGGTCCACTCAGATTAAGTGGGAATGATGCAGGCACCATGTGGCCATACCACTGCTTCAAGGGGCCTCTAGAATGTGGGATCATGGAGTGGCCAGCACCCCAGAAACACGGCTGTGGCCCCAACGTGCTCTGGAGTCACTCAGTCCTCCCAGTTTTCAGCCTCTGTTAAGTACAGTCATTAAAGCTGCATTTGCCTTCTAATAATAGCTCCTGGCAGGGTAATTATGACTCTGCCATCCTAGCGAAGCCTGGTGTGCAGGGAGGGGAAGCTCACTTTTTATCCGCAGTGCTGTTGGGTCCTGGGAAGAGCAGGCCTTGGCAGGCTCCGTCTGCCTGGGGTCACACAGAGCCTGCCTCAATCACATGAGCAGCTCCCGCCCCAGCCACGCCTGCCCCAGCGTCTGGCAACAGGACTGACCTCCCTTTCCTCCCAGTGGGGTGCCTAGTCCTTGGCACCCCTCATTTCACCTCCCTACTCTTCTCAGAGACAAAAATCTGAAAATGATGTCACCTCCCCGGAAATCTCTCTGCAAGCAGGGACCAGTCTTGGAGGGCCAAGGGTTCACAACCCCAGTAGGTAGGAAGCATAGTAGGTCTCAAAGACTATTTCATGAATAAACAGTCACAATAGATAGCCCTTAGTAAGTACCTCCTACTGGCAGGCACCAAGCCCTCACGCAGATCCATTCCTTCAGTCCTCAAAATAACTCTGTGTGTCAGGTTTCTATTACTGTGATTTATAGGGGAAGAAACCCAAGCGGAGGTGAAATGAGTTGCTCTTTGTCACTCAGCCATTAGGTGGTAGAGGCGGGATCTGAACCCTGGGAACCAGACACCACAGTCTGTGCTCTTAACTTCTGCACAGAAACTGCCTTTTGAACACTGCACTGTTGTTGCCTGAAATGATTCTGAACCTATAAGTTAGAGATAACACTTGCCCCTTTGGAGGACAGGAGGGCAGGGTGGTCAGAGAGCAGACATCCTGAGTTTGAAGTTGAACTTGCTGTATGAACTTGAGAAAGTCTCCAGACTTCAGTTTTCTCACCTCTTAATCACAGAAAAATAGAATCATGTCGGTTCTAATGAGCTAAGGGGCCTCTAAGCTAACTGAAGACAATCTGTCTCAAGCGAAAAACAACCCAGACTAAGTAAATGAATCAACAGAATGTGATGTATCCACATCCGGAAGGCAGTTTTCCTCAACAACAAAAGAAACAAACTATCAAAACTCTCCTCCCCACAGATGTATCTTCTTATTAGGGGAAATAAAAGCAGATGGGCAAACCTACAATATACTATAGGGTTTCCTTTATATAAAACTCTAGAAAATGCGAACAAATATTTAAATGTCAGAAAGCAGATAAATAGCTGCCTGGGGACTGAGGTGGGGGGCGGGGGGGGATTATAGGGAATCTCAGGAAATTTGGGGGTGATGAACATGTCCAGTACCTTGATTGTGGTGATGGTCTCACAGGTACATATACATGTCAAAACCCATCACACTGCACCTTTAAATATGTGCACTCCATTGTATGTCAATTATACCTCAATGTAACAATTTTAAAAAATGGGATATCATTTTCCTTGTAACAGCCTGGCCAAGATTGCAAGCTAAAAACACCAAAGTCGGCAAGGAGGTGGGGAATAGGAACTCTCCTTCAAGGTGAGTGAAAACTGATATCATCTTTTTGAAGTGCAATTTTGTAACAATTATAAAAATTTTAAATGCAAATACAGATGGCCCACAGCTCCCTGTCTGCTGCTAGCACCCAGTCCCACAGCAGTGTTGGCAGCCATTCAAAGGTGACGGAACAAGCACATCTGGAGGGCAACAGGGAAAGAGGTGAGAACGTGGTTCTAGAATTTGAATCCTGACTCCAGTCTTTGCCAATCGTTAGTTTTGTGAGTCTGCATCCCAGGTTCCTGAACTGTAAAGTAGGGATAAAGACATCACCTGCCTCACGGGTGTTGTGAACAGTTTAAGTGAAATAGTACATGCCAAGGATTGGAAGGCTGTCTATAGGGTGAGCAATGACAATCAAAACAGGGATGACAGCGTTTCATCATGGAAAGAAAAAAATTAAAAAAAAAAAAAAAAACATGGAAGACAACCGAAACGCTCACCAGTGGAGGAAAGAATCAACAATTTGCGGCACGGGTTTTTAAGATGGAATATTTGCAGCCGTTAAAAAGCATGTGTTCTCTGTGTACCGACACAAAGAGATCTCTGAGACCCTCTATTCAGTGAAGACAGCAAATCGTGGAACATGATGTGAATAACATGATCCTATTTTGGTGCGAGAAAAACTATCCGTGGGCCTGACAGTGGCTGCCTACAGGCTGGGGAGAGGCTGGGGAGATGAGCTAAGGCCTTGAACACTGACTTCATGTGGTTATCAATGTTTGAATGTGTTTCAATAATCTTTCACAATTTCTGTAATGAAAAAACAATAATACAAAGATGAATTACAAGGTAGAAGAATTTACCTTTAAATTTTTGCTTGTGTCAATTGAATTTCAAGTTCTTGGATGACACAAGACTTGGGGTACACCCTCGATGGGTTGCCCTACCGTGCCCGGTACAGTGACGAGGAGCATCGTGATTCATTCTAATGTCTTTTTTTTTTTTTTTTTTTAAGTTTCTGCCTTGGGAGACGCTGTGCTACAAATTAATCCCTTAAAAAAAAGGAAAAAAGAAAAATCTAATTCTTCATGAGTGTACAGTACACTTGGCAGAAAGAATCAGTGAAAGCTCTTTTGTTTCTTTTTAAAGGAGAAGAAAAAAAAAAAACAAAGGAGAAACTTGGATGGAAGGGGTGAGCCCCCATCCAGATGAGCCCTCCCCGAGTGGGGCCCTGTGGTCATGGATGCCATTGGCTCATGGAGCTTCCTTGTGATGCTTTCCCACTGACATCTTCCCAGGCTCTTCCTCTAAGAACTGCTGTTCCTCCGTGTGTTGCTTTCCAGCCTGCCAGAGTCCATGCAAAGACTCAAAGATGATGAGGCTGGAGTGAGTCATGGTGGCATCAGGGAACTTTCTTTTTCTTTCTTTCCTCCTTATTTTTTTCTCCCCGCTGTGGATTGAACCCAAGGGCACTCTATCACAGAGTCCCCAGCCCTTTTTATTATTTATTATTTTGAGACAGCTTCTTGCTAAAGTTGCCAAGGCTGGACTCCAACTTGTGATCCTCCTGCCTTCGCCTCCCAAATTACCAGGATTACCAGTGTGCATCCCCACCATGCTTGGCCCAGGGAACTTTTTAAAAGTACCCTTCCTCTTATCCTGAGACACTGCCTAATTCTCCCTTAAAAAAAAAAAAAAGTGTCCTAGGTGGTTCTATTATCACACTTCCTCCTGCCCTGTCCCCATTTCCACGCTTGAAAAATCACTGATCAGGTCCGATTCCATGTTATAGGTGAGAAAACTCAGGCTCAGGAGGGTATGACTTGTCTGAAGGCACACCGTCACCAGTAAATGGAACAGGAAGGACAAGGACCTAGGCCTCTTTGTGTTCAAAGCTCCTTTATCAACCCTCTATCTACTCTGCCCCAGTCATAGTCTAGTCAGCGTCACTGAATGCCTCAGACAGGCTGGTCCTTCAAAGAGAAAAACTGTAGCAGTATTCAGGGAAGGTCAGGGACAAGGAGAAGATAGCTGCAGAGGAGTTTCATTTCTGTTGATTATGAGGAGGCCGCTGGGCCTCTGTTCCCTGCCTGAACAGGGGCTGGATTTAGCCTCTCTGGAGGTCAAGAATAGAGCATTCTCTGACAGGGAGAACAGTGCTGTCCAGACCTGGTCCCATGGAGTATCTGGTCTACTGCGGGCATCTGAAATCGCAAGAAACCTTAAAGGAGCATTTTGCCCATCTGGGCTATGGCATCAGACATTAAAAAAAAATCGGAAAGGACAAAATGACAGAAAGCCCTGTGGGGGGGGGAGGCGGGGGGGTGGGTGGTAGACAGGGAACTGTCACTTCCTGGAGTCGGATTTCAGGAAAGACTGCATTTCACCTACCCAGAGGAATGCTGAGTTCACTGAACACATCCTCCGGCTCCCAGGAAGGCAGGAGCAGGGGCTCTTTCAGCTCCACCTCAGAGTAGTCTGGTGATCTCAGGTCTCGCGATTTCACTTCCACATACCTGGGGTTTTCTGCAAAACATGAGCCAAGCCAAAAAAAAAAAAGAATGAAACCCAGCATGCCTCAGAGAGTCCCTGTAATTCTGTCCCTTGCAACTGTGTGATTGGGAATTGTCCCTTGGACTGCTTAATCACATGAGGCTGGGCTGATGACTGCTAATTAGAACCAAAGCGCTATAATTAAGAGCGTTTTCACCGCCAGAAGAACTCCACACACAGGAATACTTGGCAAGTCTTCACGCTTGTCCTGGGGGCGGGGATGGGCTGCTGAGGCCTTCAGCTGGGATGATCCACACCCCACCCCTCCCAGTGTCCCCCAAATCAGTATCTCTGCAGGCAAAGGAATTGTTGAAGGGCAATTGTGTTGACATCCACGGAGGCTGGGACAACAGGTAAGGCCATTCTCACCCCAGGCTTACCAAGCGGTGACCGGGTAAGCTAATAAACCTCTAACACCAGCACATGTGGAGACCTAGGCTGCAAAATAAAAGGGGTTCCATTGGAGAAGTGAAACTGTCAGCACCCCTTTATTCTTGCCTCCTCTAGTCAGTCTGGGCCTCCTGGTTCCTCTAGCAACAAACAGGCAGCTCAGTGGCAGAGTTTCCATGGAGACTCAGATCCCAGCAGGTGAAAAACAGCTCAGGTCAGCTTGACATGGAGGAAGAGTCCCATTCCCCAGGTCCCCTACAGCTTGGGCCACCCACAGGGTCTGGGTTGAAATGTTTAGTTTTCAGCCTTTCCTCTGCCGAGTTCTGCCCCGTGACCCTGACTTCAACCTCCGTTACGCCATGAGCTTTCTGTAAAATGAATCTCTAGTTATTTTCACTATGAGACTTTTCAGGGCTACTCTCCCTCCCTCCCCCGCAGAGCCCTTGATGGATCTCGGTTTCCACTTGGCAGAGAAGCAAGGGCTTAGCCTATTTTAAACTCTCTATTTCATGATGTCACAGTGCCCAGCATAGACACAACATCACCTCCGGTGGAGGCGGAGTCGTTCCTGGGACGAATCTTGTATCCCTGTCAGACCCTGGAGAAAAATGGACCTGAGATAGTAAGAAGGAGAACAAGCCATACCCTTGGCCAGGCCCTGTTCCTTCCCTGTCCCTTCTCTCCTGCCACACTCCCTCACCCATCACAAAGAAAACAGCCAGGGGGTCCCCCACATGCAGGCAGGAGCAGCTAGCTGATCCCAAGGAATCCAAACTCATTTTGCTCAGAATTCAAGCTAATTTTAGTTGTCCAAACCCATCTGGGCTCCTGTAAAGGCGGAGTGGTCCAGCCTGTCTGAGTTTGCTTCTCAAAGCACAGGCCGCCTCCTATCTGATTTCCTTTACACCATGTGCCCCAAAGCTCTTAGGAGTTTTACTAGGCTTGTTACGGTTTGGCTTCCGTTAGTAAATGACTTTCTGCACCGGCTTCAAGGCAAGTCGAAAGCTCCCTTGGTTTTGCTCCAGCCTGCACATGCCCATCCTTCTTGAGGGGAGCCATGGTCTGATCCACCCAACCGCCCGTGAGGAAGGGGAGGTAGTTACCCTCGGTCAACACTCCTGGGCAAGGCTGGCTTTGGAGGTCGGTTTCAGGAGTGGGGCTGGCTTTCTCCTCCAGGGGGCTGTCTTCACCAGCCCCATCTTCGGGGGTCCCCCTGGCCTTGCAGTCATCAAGAAATGGGCTCTGCTGTCGGGCCCTCTCCTCGGCTGGCTGGGGGGAAGACATTTGCTGGGCTGTAGTAGAGGCCAGACAAACATCTGAGCTCTGCGCTCCCTTTGCCTCCTTCTCGTAGCAATCTGAATCCTCCAGTGAGAGGCCTGTCTCGCGTTCAGCTGGCTTCCGCTCAGCGTCCAGATTTAGGCCAGGCATTTCCACGTCCGTGTCACTGGGACAGCTCGTGGAAGCCGAGGGCAGTTGTCTGGGCAGCTTGAGGCTGATTTCTGCAGCCCCGTTCCCTACGGTCTTGACTTCCTCCCTGGTGAAATCCTCGGCCAAGTCCAGGTCCAAGGTGGTCGTCACACAGGGACAGATTTCAGGGCAGATTTTGTCTTTCTGGTCAATAGGCATAATTTCTTCCAGTTCTGGGATGTCTGGCTCCATGATAAAATCTTCTTCTTCCCCCACCTCGTCCACTGTGACGAGCTCCTCCATATTCGTGGGGTACCAGTTCTCCCCCTCTGCCTCACTTCCACTCTCCCAATCTTGCTCCTGTGTAAGAATGTAGAACGGAGGTCAGAGAGTGGCTAAGGCATCCAACCAGGGGACACAAACCTTGGCCATAAGGACCCCTCACACCAGAAAGGTCCTCAGCCTTCTTTCTTCTACCTGAGAACAATTACTAGGTAATTGGAAGCTGTGAGCCACTCAAGTCTCACATCACTGACACATGCTGAGGATGAGACTCAAAATGGCACAGGATTTACAATAGATGCTTCATGCTTAATCTACCATGTTGAAAAATGAGACCAAGAATTTCAATCCCTAGTACATAACAGATGCTCGATAAACAGGTTCCGAATGAATAAATACATTATACATGCGAAATGCTTGCTGGAGCCAACTCCTTGTCCGTGGGGACACCATTAAAGGTAACTGTGGCATAGTCCCTCACACAATTCCTCTGAGCAGCCTCTCCCAGGAAGGCCACAATCTCTGTAGCCACAGCAACTTCCACCCTCACCCTCAACCCCTCCTAAGGTTTTCTCCCTGGTGTTCCTTGCAGCCCATGGACTCAGCAGACAGATTTGGAAGATCAGCTGTTCCTGACCGGAAAGGTACAAAGCCAGCCATGTTCCAAGAACTCTCCCCCCACCTGCCGGGGGGGGGGGTGGGGAGCCCCAGCCCCGGAGGACTGTAACTGTTTTTCTTTTTAATTAAATAAAATAACCATCACAAGCACAGTAGGTGTCTTGCTATTCCCCAGGTCTGGGTCTGTGGAGGTCAGGACCCCAGCTCCAGTACTGAAGCACTGTCTTTCTGTCTCCTGAGGGACCTGCTTATTTGGAGAGACTGGCTCTGGAGCCGAGTCTTGGGGGGGGGAGCATGTTCTCTCTCAGGTGCGCAGCCAAGTCATTGGAGAGTGAGGCGGGGCCCAGCAAGCAAGTAAAGATCCCCCAGGAAAGACAATCCCAAGACCCCAGGCAAAGCCACCCCTGCAAGAAGAGGTGAGGGGACTGGGTCACTCACAGAACCATGGGTGGGGGCTCAGCCACATTCAGAGCAGCTGGTCATTGGCAGGCAGGGTGGGGACTCCCGGGCCTCTGGCTGAAGCACAGATGGGACTACGCTGCCAGTATCTGGGACTAGTTTACCTTCTTTGTCCTTGTGTTCTCTGGATCAGAGGACTCTGTCTCTTTCTCCTCTCTGCCCACTGACTGGGGGCTTCCTTCCGTGCCCTCCTGCTCCAAAGGAAGAACAGAACAAACAGAATCAACAGTGAGCAGAGGCAGGGAAAGAGGGAACACCAAGAGAAGAACACCACTGAGCACGGCTGGCCACTGGCAGAGGCACTTCATGTCCCTTATTTCCCCTTTCCTTACAGAACCCCTCAGACACGCCGCTGTGATCATCTTCATTTCACAAAGGAGGAAACTGAGGCTCGGAGAGGTTCTTGCTCACAACACACAGAGGCAGAGAAATGTCTTAAAGTCTGGTCTGATGTCTTCGGGGGGTAGAGTCCTTGGTAAACTGGATGTTTTGTTTTTGTTTTTGTTTCTGCAGTGAGGGTGAATTGAAGAAGCCAAGGGTAAACTGAGTCCAGGTGACCATCCTGGTGACATCTCCCCAACAGACCCATCCTGCCCATAAAAATATCACATGTGGCCACTTGTGGGCAGGAAGGGGGCTGCCACCCAGGCAGTGCTTCTTACCTCTTGTGCCCTGTCTCTGTCCTACAGCCATAGCCAAGCTCACGCTCCCTTTCTTGTCTCCCTCCTTCCGTTCCTTCCCCATTTAAGGTCCTCACAGTCGTGCCCATGAATGAGAAACTGAACACCTGAAAGCAACTGTTTGGCTCTGGAAAGAGGCTTCTCACCTTCTACAGGGGTCAGCCATCGAGAGTCCACAGGCCAGACCCGACCTGCTGCCTGTATGGGAGCTAAGAACGGATATTATAATGTTGAACAGTTTCATCTTAAACAGTTACATAAGTACCCACATAAAATCCTCAGTTTTGCCTTTGGGCCCACACACAATATTTACCATCTGATCCTTTGTAGAAAAGGCTTGCCAATCCCTACTTTAGAAGTTTCTCCCATGACTTAAGCTTTGGTCATCAAATCAAGGACTACTCCAGAGACTTCCAGAGGGCAAGTTGCATTTTCTTGACATTTTTGGCTGAGACTGGTTCAAAGTAAATGACCCCAGCTCTAATGACTTCCAACCTGACACACCCCCCTCGGGCTGACGAGGAGCCAGTTGGGGCAGGAGCCCAGGGCTGACCGGTTTAACTTGTTAGCACCAGACAGGAACAGATAGTTCAAATTGTCAAGGCTTTGTTCTTCTCAGTGTTTTGAGACACAAATTCTACCAAAAGCTTTGGCTCAAGTCTTCTTAACTGTGAAGCGGCTACAGATAACCTTTTCAGCCATGGGAAGCCATAGCTTCTACCAAATGGTGACCCCTTTTCTTTATCTCCCTTAATAAATTATTCATGTCCCTCCCTTGTTAAAATAAATAGTCCTTACCCTTCACAAGCAGTTTGTGCAAAAACACATTCCTAAGGACAAGAGTCAAGCTGGAAGAAGCAGGGACATCCTTGGGGACCTGGCTGGAAGCCCCCAATGAGGCAGAACTCTGCCCACACCAGGGCCTGGACTAGTGCTAAACCACCTCCTGACTGGTCTCCCACTTCTGCTCTGTACCCTTTCCCAAATCTATTCTCCCTAAGGCAATCAAGAATAACCATTCTAGGGGCTGGGCATATAGCTCAGTTGGTAGACTGCTTGCCTTGCACGCACAAGGCCCTGGGTTCAATCCAAAGCACCAACACACATACACACAAAAAATTCGAAAATGCAACAAGTATCATATTTCACTTCCTTGACAAAATGTTTCATTTGCTTCCCTGGCATTTAGGATAAAGGCAAACATCTTTAATCTGCCTACAAGGTGCATGATTAGTTGCTGTGCACAAATCAGCCTCCCCTCCCAGCATGCTGACCTGGCCCTCTGCTCCAGCTACACAGGCTTCTGGCCACACATGGAGCCATTGCATAGGCTGCTCCCTCTGTCTAACCTTCCTTTTCACCCAGGAAACACTTACTATTCCTTCACATCCCAACAGGCACATCCTAACCCAGGGACGCCTTGGTTCCTTACAGGTACTGACAGTGCTATCCCCCTCTCTCCTCGGCACTTTACACTGATGCTGTTCTGTTTGAGAATGACTTCATTAGCAAGTCCTTCTACTAGATGACTGTAGGCTCCAGGAGATCAGAAGTCAGTGCTGCTTTACTCACAACTAGTGACCATGGATATTGGTCAATAAAAAAAATGGATTTGATAGAAGGGGTTGGGATGAATAACAAAATGCACCTGCTTCAGAGCATGCTGGGGTCTCTGTATGGACAATATAGCTGGGTTTTCCATGTATTCCTCTTATGGATTGTTTATGCTGGGGTTTGCATTCTGAGGGTCTCTGGGCTGCAGGTGATCCACAGACATGTTTTGGTCTATACAGTTTGTAAAGCATGGGAAACTTCATACAGATATCTGGACTTGGGTCTTGCTCCAAGAAAAGGAGATCTAATAGCAGGAGGCAGGCATTCCTAAATGACAGTTATAGCCTACAGCTGAGCAGCTGCTGGCTGCCCGCCCCCCCCCCCCCCGACAGACAGGCACCAGACATGGCCCCAGCTCTCCCAACTGGCCCCATCTTCCATCCTTCCCAGACCTGCCTGGCTTCCCTAACCTGAGTGTCTGGGTCTAGTAAAATGGATGGCTTCTTTCCCATGCTTTCTTTACTCAGAGACATGGTTTCTTTCCTTCCTCCTGGGGTGCCGTGGTCAGGACTAAGTCTCATGTATGGACATAGCCCCTGGAGAACACTGAGTAAGTGCACACCTGGGCTTCTCCACTGTGGACACTCTCTCCAGAGAGCTCCCATCTCTGATGAGCACACACTCATTAAAGTGCTACAACCACCTTGTGACCATGTCCATTTTACAACAAAAAACAACGAGGCAGAGAACAGGGTGTGCCCTGGTTCTCAGAAGCCAGGCCTTCGCTGTCAGTGTCTTGGCTCCTTCCTTCGTTCTTTCAACAATGCTTATCAAATGCCTCCTCTGTGCCAAGCCCTATGCCATGAACCAGGACACAGCTGTGGACACAGCAGACTAAGATTCCTGCCTCATGGACATCACACTCGGGGGTGATGGGTGAGGACGGATGCTAAAGAAAATAAAGAGGTTGAGTGATTAGCACTTCCCAAAATAGGGAAGTGGAGACGGGAGAGAAGTGGGTTGGTGTGTTTAGACTTTCTGCAGTGGCTAGGGATAAATTATAGCCAAGACAGAGGAGGTGGGAACATGCCAGGTGGAGTCTGGGAGTGGTCAGCTCCTTGGCAAAGGCCCAGAGCGGGAGAGGAGCCTGGTGAATTAGAAATGCAGTAAGGACATGTCCTCAGCAGGTCCCTGCTGCCTTCATTCCCAAGTTCAGTCATTTCTTATTAACTGACTTCTGGGGCAGCCCCACAGGGATCCGGGTTTTCCTCAAGTTCATGATATGGAGTTTGAGAAAATATAGAAAACTGTGTTTTTCTATTATTCCAACTCACAGTGTTGGTCTGCCCAGCTCCAAACCCACAGAAACAATCTACTAGGGGCCCTGATAAATACTTAGTGACCCCCTTTGAGGACTATAGAGGCAAAATCAACTAGAAGTATAGAATTAAGGGAAATGAGGGCTTTTCTGGGAATCTTTCTGGCTCTCGGGATGATTCAAAGTATGTGTCCCTGAAATGGACAATATTATGCAAACAATGAAGCAGGGTAGGAAAATCAGAAGGCCTCAGAAGTGTGGGTAGGAGGGCAAAGGGGAGCTCTACCCCTTTGCCAAGGACACAGGGGTGTGCAGGTTGGATTGGTGTATGAGGCCTGGGCTTGCGTTCGGCCAAATCTTGCTCTCTGTTCCTCTGAGTCTTTTGCTGAGGCATAGTGCCATCATCAGCACCTTCAACACTTCCAGGCCAATACAGCTGTCCCTTAGTATCCACAGGGATGTGTTCAGAACTCCCTTCCTGCACCCAAATCTGCAGATGTTCAAGTCCCTTACCTAAAATGTCACAGGATTTATATATAACTTATATGCATTCTCTTATATACTTGAAATTGTCTCTAGATTATCCATAAGACCTAATATCATGTAAATATTGTATGAACAGTTGTTACACTGTATTGTTTAGTAAATAAAAACAAGAAAATAAGTAAATAAGTCTGTGTATGTTTAGTACAGACTTAATATTTTACCATCAATGATTTCAATCCATAGTTGGTTGAATCCACAGATCCAGATCCTGCAAATATAGAAGACTGACTGTGTACTCTTCTTAAAAACATCTGCTGGTTGACTAGGTCCTCAAGATTCCTTTCAAGACCTTAGCAAGGCACACAATATCCTTCATGAAACCACCCTGTCCGTTTCCCTAATCTCATCTCCTGTTCCTCCCCTTGCTGCACCAGTCAACTTTAAAACAGGCAAAAAAAATTACTAGGTATCCTTTCAATAGAACACTATTGAAAGTGTTCCAGGATATCTGACTCTATAGCAGTCAGTACCTTTCAGTATCTTGAACTAAGCTATTTCACAACTTTGTAAGTTGCAGAAAACTGATCAAGATACAAATGATTCATGATTCTTGTTCAGAGAGATGCAAATGAATTTTATCTGGTACAGCTGCAATTGATTCCCAATCCTCTGTGGAAGAGGCCAGTTTTTTTTTTAATTTGTTTTTTTTTTTTTAGTTGTTGATGGACCTTTATTTTATTTTATATGTGGTGCTAAGAATCAAACCAAGTGCCTCACGCATGCTAGGCAAGTGCTCTACCACTGAGCCACAACCCCAGACCAAGAGGCCAATTTTACATCATTTGTCATTTGCAAATTTGTCTCAGCATTCCTGATTGCTTATATACTTTTACATCTTATAGGTCTCTATTAATTAATGAATTGAATAAAATCTTTAACATGTGTTCACTAAAATCTTTACACCAGAATCATGATTTTACTTTAAAAAAATAACCAATCATCTTTTAATATGCTCTAAAGATGTAACCACATGGAGATTCTCCAGCTTCTTTAATAGTCTTTCATTTTCACTTTTGCCCTTGCTATTGCTTCTTCCAGGAACCCCAAACTGCTTTTTGTCCACATTTAATACCCAGCTCAAATATCACCTTCTCTGTGCAATTTTCCTCTTCTCCCTGGGCAGAGTTGATTGCCCACCTAGTCCACTGTAAATTCCAAAATGGTTTCTGTTGTATGCAAATTATTTTATAGGTCTGTCTCTACCATTAGACCTTGGGTCCTACATAACACGGGCTATGTCCCATTCACCTTTGAATTCCCTGTGCCTAGCACACCACCTGGCAAAGTGGTACTGCACCCATGCACATAGGAATAAAGACTAAAGTGTCCAAAAGTATGACTTTCTGGTGTTTGTGGAGTTGAGAACTGGGTACCTTATTTGGACTTAGTTGTTACAAACTCCTGGGTCAGGGTGACTAGGAGATAGGCATAGAAGATTTTAAAAATCAAGTTCCTTATGCAGAAGCCAACCCTCTACTATCCCACCCCTACTTAAAAGTCGGAGGCTCTGGCAAGAAGGAAGCATAAGTCAACTCAGAATATAAACCCAGTACCCAGAGTCCTGCCCATGACCCCCACCCACTGTGGGAACTGAAGCAGTGTGGCAGGGCGTAAGTCTTCTTGACACTTGGATGAAAGTGCCAGCCAGTTGTCATGTATTTTTATTAAAATGGAACTAAAACCTTGTGGGCAGTGTCTATAGAAACACACCACACCCTGGGCGCCCAGTATAATTTAGCGGGTGGTGACCGCTTCTCATATACCACTCTCATCAGAACTCCAAGATTGGAAGATGCTTTTGGCAGCAGAGAGGACAAAATGGACCAAAGAGTAATCCCCTTTGGCAGATTCCGTGGGTTCAAATGCTCAGGGCCACTCTACCTGGACAAACAGGACTACAGAAGGCCTTCACCTTCACCCTATGTCCCTCCCTAATTTCCTATAAAGTAAACAGGGTGCCGTGGGATTGAGGGCCAGACTGCCTATAATTGCCCATAATTCAGGCTCTTTCACAAGAAAGTCCTTGGGCAAGCAATGTAGTTCTCTGTGCCTCAGTTTCCTCATCTGCAGTAGTAATGATACCAACCTCTTAGGCTGGCTATGAGGATGAAGTGACTTAATTGAGAACACATGTGGAGCATAGTGCCTGGCATACAGCAAGCATTCACTCATTCAGTAAATACTCAGCATCGTTAGGTTCTGCTCTGGGACCTGCCTTGCCTTACCAAGGGAAGGAGATGGCATCATTACCTCATTCTCGGCCATTTTGCTTTCTTTTCCATCATCAGCTCCTTCTTGGTCTCTGTCAGCTCTCTTGGTTTTATTTTTCTCACTCTGCTTGGATGCAGCACCCTCGGGGGCCCTGGTGACCTTGGGCCCCAGCCCATCTTCCTTGCCAGAGTCATCAGGGTGGAGGTGTCTGCTTTCCCGCAGCCTGGCCTCCTCTTTCCTCCTGGACCTCCCAGGGGCGTCCTGCTGCTTGAGGTACTTGTCCGACTTGGCCTTGGGCTCTTTCCGGTAGTGGCCTTCCTCCCGGCTTTTGTAGCTGGATGCAGAGTGCAGGGGGTTGGGGGACCCAGACCTGGGGTATTTTTCCCGGTAGCCCCTCCCTCCTTCAAGTCGCTCGTCCAACTCGGCTTTGTCCAGCTGTCGGGGGTAGTGTTTGCGATCATGTGCCCATGTGTCCGTCCTGTCCCTCTTGTCCTCCCCGTTCTCCCTCCAGGGGACTGGGTCTCTCTCTTCCTCCCTCCTGGCAAAAGGAGAGGGCTCCCATGAGTCCCGGCCATTGCCCCAGTCCCCGCGGGAGGGGCCTGGAGGACTGTGGGAAGAGCTGCAGGAGGTGAAGCTTGGCGTGTGGGACCTTGGGGAGAGTGACCGGCTCACGGGACTGCGAGACCGGGGACGTTCTGGGCCATATCTGTGAGGGAGAAAGGAGAGGGATTTAGAATCTGCATGTTCCCCACCCCATCCCACCCCCACCTGGCACTGGCATACTCAGTCTCTCCCATGGATACACTGGGCATAACCCTACCCAGCTGGACACTCTTCAGTCACAACTGTCCAGAACCACAGGACGTGGTCCAAGAGAAGACCTGTCCAGCCTACTGGCTTCTACGAGGAGGGACTTTCCCTAGGCACGGTATTGGCCGCTCTCTGCCCCATTGGTCATTCTGGCTCCTGGGAAGAATAATTGGATTGGTTTAGTTCGGCCCTATCCTTTTTCCTCTTGGAAGTGAGCGGTGCTCAGAGACTCAGGGACTCTCATCCTGGGGCTATGGGTGTGGGGGCTAGGGGTCTGAGATTGTCCTTGTCCAGCCTGGGTAAGGCTGCCTAACCCTGGCATTCAATTAGCCAGTCCTTTTATAAGACTTGAAGCCACCCCTCTATCAGAATACAAGTGACATCTTGGCTTCTATTTTTCTCATTTGTTGCTTATCTCAATTTGTGAAGATTCTGGGCATGGTAGAGGGATGCTAATTTGTTGGTGAGTGGCAGTGGGGAAGGGTGAACTCAGAAATTTCAAAAACAAAAAATTAAGCAGGTATTGAAGGGTTGAAGGAGACCTCAAAACTAGAACCTTCTTATATTTGAGATCAAGAAACCAAAACCCAGATAAAGATCCCAACCTGCCTAATCCCCCTCTACTCTATCACAATACTGCAGGCTGCATGATATGGCCTTACATATGTTGGTTAAAAACCCAAATAACCACAAATTTTTAAAAATGCACAAACATTCTAAGCATGAACACTTATCACACATACACATACAAACCAACTGAGCCATATGCCTGATATCCTAAAAGGGTGGACAATTTTTATTTGGTTCTCAAATGTTGGACAACCATGAAGCTCTTACTGGCCAGGGGACCAGGCTGCCTTGACCATCATGGAAGACAAACATTTGGGCTCTGACCTCTATAGTGAGGTTAGAGCGCCATCTGTGGCATCCCTGGGTAAGAACTACAGACTGTGCTGGCCCCATGACCACTCTTGCCTGTTGCCCACCTTGATTGTCTTCAGGACTATCTTTAAGTGACCCTTATCAGCTTGTAGCTGCAGCTTTGCCTGGTCATCAACTTCAACTGGAAGAAATGAGTTGGAAAAATGCACGCATTCAATGTCCAGAGTAAGTGTGCAAGTAGCTGGGTTTTTTGAGACCATCGGCATTCTTTTTCATCTGTCTACATTCAGCTCATGAAAAACCCAAGAGCTGGCTCTAAACAGAAACCATACCCTCACATACACGCACACACATAAGCACACACGCACATGTATGCTCAGGCTGTTCTAGAAGAGCACAGATTGCCTCAAAGGGCCATGTATTAACAGGCCTTTTGTTCTATTCCTACAAAGGAAAAATAGCCTAGCATTTTGCATTCTGTTGATGTTAACCCAAGCAGCACTTTTGGACTGGTGCTTTTCATTGGGAACATGGACAGGTAGAATCCAGAAGGGCAAGTAGATGGGACAGGAATGAGGATAGGGCATGGTGTGACTCAAATTCCTTAACAACGAGAGACAGGAGAGTGTTCCCACTGCCTAGAACTGCCCTGAGACCCGAAGCCTCACCTGTCTGCTTCCCGGAACATGTCCCTCTCTCTCTGGGAGTGGATATCCTGGATGATAGCAGCCACGGTTTTTCCAGGTTTCTAGGCAAAGTCAGAGAGATCACTATCAGATCAGAGATGGCTTCACCAATGCCAGAGGGCAGCAGCAGTGACTCTGGCACTCTAGTCCACCAAAGGGGGAAAGTGCCTTTCATGAGGAAGGAAAAAAGGCCTAATCCAAGCGATGAGGAGTGTGAGCACCATGTGGAACGGGGCAGGGCTGAGGTTCTGAGAATGTGGCATCCACAGAGCTGGGGATAAAAGGAGCCCGAGTTTACCACCCACATGCTAAGGATAAGCAGTGTTCTTTAATCCCCACCTCCTTCCTCCTAAATTAAAAAAAAAAAAAAAAAAAAACTTCAAACATGAGGGAGGGAGTAAAAGGAGGGACATTATAAACTTGCAAAGAGACCTGAAGGTCACTGAATGCAGCCTCTGCCCACAGACTCCTGCATACCTCCAGGCTCAGCAGCCACATTGTGTCCCAAGCAGATGGTGACTCCTGGAGTTGAGTGGGACTCAAGTCAGAGAGTTAAAGAATCCGAACTTGACAACTGACACTTCACCTCCAGGTTCCTTTCCATGCTGCGTGACCCCTTCCATACCTTATTCCTGTGTATCCATACATAGGAATTACCTGGTGCTCAGGGAACATCTGTGAGGTGGGCATGGAGGGATGTTTCACAGATGAAAATGCCAGGCACCCAGAGGCTCATCCCTTTCCAGATCACTATGTTCTGGCTGTGCCTGGACAGGACCAAACCAGTCCCCGAATCTTAACCAAAGCCCTTTCCTAAACTCTGGATGGACAAATAACAACAAAATAATAAAAAAATAAATGCTTTCAAAATATAAATTTATGAGCACCAAAGAAAAGGCAGAAGCATTTTTCAAAAGACTGAAGAATTCACCCATTTAATAAACATGTATTGAGCAGGGTGACTTTTATGGTATATAAGTTATGTTTCAATAAAGCTTATTAAAAAAAACAGGACTAAAAATCCTCAGTCTATAATGGCAGACCTGATAAAGATTTTTATTGAGAAATTTAATCAGTTACTAAGTTTTTTTTTCAACTGGGGTGTTCTAGCACCAAGCTATGTCCCAAGTCCTTTTTATGAGGCTGCCCTTGAACTTGTGATCTTCCTGCCTCAGCCTCCTGAGTAGCTGGGATTTCAGGTATGCACCATGATACCCAGGCTCTCAAGTATTTTTTTCCCCATGTAATTCCAAGAAACTTTAAATCATTCAAACTTCAGGTACCATCATATATCTCATTTTATGGATGGGAAAGCCAGGTTCAGAAATGTGATGTAGCTGGAACTAGAATCCTGTGAGTACTCTAAGCAGCTCAGCTGCTAACCTGTGTTATTGTAGAAACTGAGGCCCCGACTGGGAAACATGCAAAGTAAAGGGGGAAATGAAGGGGGAACTGCCTGTGGCTTCAGGGTGAGAGGTCCATGCTAGGACACAGGGAAGAGGTATGCAGTGTTCCATCCAGGGAGAGATCTCTTGTCAACTGAAGATGCAAAAGGAAAGAAAGTGGAAGAGAAGGCAGCTGACCCTACCCCTGTGGTGTAAAGACACAGAAGGTCAAGAAACCAGCCAATTCCTGCTTGACAGCAGGTCCAGGAACTTAGCACTACTTGGATCAGCCACCTCAAAAGGCACCCTGTAACTTTGATGAGTGTCCCTCTATGTACAACTATAAAGGTTGGCCCTTTATGGGAATATGAAAAGTGCGACTTCTACTAACCAGGTCACTCAGAATGTGCACAGTCAACCAGGACCTCACCCATTTGAACTGGGCCACACAGCGCCCAGGCATGAGCAAGGAAAGAGACTGGGCTACTGCCCTGGGCTGAGAAGCCTGCTGCCCAAGCTGCCTCCTGTCTCCCTCCACCCCACCATCCCACTTAAGATCACCGGTTCTTCAGCCTGGGTGATTGGTCACCTTCTTGCAGTAGAAGGGACCACACAGTGGAAACTGGCTACTGTATCATCAAGGGAAAGGCCAGCTGGGATGCTGCTTCACAGAAAGACCCATTACAGTGCTGCCCTCACGCAGGCCAGCGCTTGATGAGCAGTGGAGCTTGGGAAAGCCAGTCGGAGCCATCAGGACCAAGTCCATGCGATGAGATTTGCCATCACTCCAGAGGCCACATCCTAGGTCTCAAATCTGAGGTCCACACTACCAAGACAGAATAGCAGGCAAAGGCTAAAGAAGGAACCCCAAACTGGGTAAAACATACATGGCAACTTTTCAGAATATAAAAGTAAAAATTCCCTGAGGAGGTTAGATAGGGGACTTTTGTCCAAGGTCCCAACTATCTTCTGCTCTTTTGGAACTTCAAATCCTCCCGATCATTCCTTCCATCTCAGAGCCAGGGGAGCACAAAGACTCACATGGAACAGGTGCCCCATAACACTTGCTCCAAGATGAATGGCTGGAGAAACAGAGGCATGGAGATGCAGAAAATTAACTGGCAAGACAGAATGCAAATAGTACATGCTGGGGCTAGTGACCACAGGCATTGTGTCCCCTCCAGAGGATCAGAGGGTCAGTTCCACTATTAGAAGTGATAATTGCAAACTGTTTGGCACTCTCTGATCCAAGCACCCGCCAGCTGCTATCTGAGAAGGGGACAGAAATGACCAAAGATTTTCAAATAACAGAACTGACTTCTCAAAGCTCTAAGAAAAGCCTGTCAACCTTTCTTTCAGGCCAGCTTCTGCATTCTGTGGTTAAAGGTAAAAAGAAGACAGATGAAATAAACCTGTCATCACCTCAGAAAAGTCAAAAAGGGAGAGAACAGAGTAGGCCTATGATACAACTTGGGGTAACTTTTTATTGAAGCAGATTTTGAACATACAAAAATAGAGTGAGGTATATGGAGCTCCATAAACCCCTTACCCATCTTCAACAATTCTGTTCAATCTTTTTTACATCTGTACCCCCACCCCCTAGATTATTTTGAAGCAAATTTCCGATGTTATTTTTTTTTTTCATCTATCCTGTGAAGACACTGATGCAGCCTAGCAACCACACAGGGAACACCCATGGTGCTCACAATCCACACATCTTGCTGCTTCTAAGACAGGATGAGATTCCAAGTCCCATGTCATTCCAGGAAAGTGCTGGCTTACTGAGAGGGAGACACCATGACTTCAAATCTCAACTCAGAAAGAACAGCCCTGGTTCTGCCTCCAGCTGCAGGGTGACCTAGGGTCAAGGCTGGTTGCCTGTGAGAGACTCACTTTCTCACCCTGTAAAGGTGGGATAATGAGGCCCATCTGTCATCTACCAAAAGCCACAGGGCATGGCAGGCTACACCCATCAGAGTCAAGTCGTACCAAGGCAGACCTTATTGTTTCTGACATTACTGGGCACCCCAGCCTCTCCATTTCCTCTCACCTGACTCCTTCTGCCTAGAAACTCCCTAAGTAGACTCTCCTTGGAAACTTCTCCCTTTTTTACATTCCTAAATCACACAAAGTTTTGACATTGAACTTCTAGTAGCTCCCATGCTTGTGGACTTAATCTTTAAATCTTGTATAATTTTACACAAGAACAACTTGTCTTCCAGTTAGATAATAAACCCTCCCCAAGTGAGGACCATGTCTCATATTCATCACAACTGTTAGTATCATATTGTACACAGAGAATACCCTCAACCACCAATTTCCCAATTCAGTCTTCCCAACTGAGAGCATCATGGGCCATTCATAAGACTGTGTCTCATAACCAGAGGCTCTCTCTGCAGCCAAGAGGCTGGCAAGGCCAGTGGCTCTGAAACCAGGACCTCTGCCCACAGAACCTAAGACTGTCTGTCAGTCCCACCCCAAACCTACTGAATGAGATTCTGAGCACAAGGACTCCCCTCCCCTGCCCCCACACACACCCAACAACAACTCTCGGGTGCAGTAAGTAGAAGACGGTGGTTTAAATTCTATACTGGAGACACTATGATTCTATACTTATTGAAGAAGTCTCCAAAAAACAACCCAGCAATGAGTCCAGTCATCTTGTCCTGCTCTGCAGCGAGGACAACACTCCTTCAGAGGTTGTCTTTCCCCTTCATTCTGCACCTGTTACATGGGCACCTGTTATATGAAAAGCTCTGCCCAAATCCCCTGAGGAATAGAATCCCTGCTTCAAAGAGAGAACGGAGAAAGAAGATATGGGCAAAGAAAATAGCAATCAGAAGAGATGAAAATACTTTAAAACTTATCCTTTTCTCCCTGCACTTTGCCTCATGAGCAAAAGGCAAAGTTGGAGCAGAATGAGGAATCAAAATTTGCCCCCACCTCTGTCTTCCCCCATGGGACAGGATGTGGTAAACCCTTTGACCCAGAGACACATGGGGATGTGGCGTTTTGCCATCTGCCTGCCTAGTAGCCATTCTCCTGCCTCCTGGTAGGAGCTGTTCCAACGCCATCTCACTCCAGAAGTCTGTGTAGGTCTCCTGGCTCTGAGGATGGAGCAGGAGATGCAGCCAATCCAAGTATGGTCTTCCCCCGGGCCATGGAGATAGGCTCCAGGATAGGCACATGCACTAAACTAAAGCAATCAGAGTGACTCTTAGGACTCTTATGGGAGCTACCAGGAAACCGCCTGGCTCTCTCTTGTTGAAGGAAATGGGGACGTGAGGGCCAGAGCTGTTGAAGGCACTGAAGCTATCATGCCATCTAGAGGAGAGAGACTAGGGCTGCTAAGGGCCATCGCAGGAGGCACCCAAAACCAAAGCCAAGACAGCAAGAGGCAGAGAAGAGAGAAACCAAGTTCTAACGATCTCATGTGGGTACTGAATCCAGCCATACTTGTGGCCAAAGCTACTCCTGGACTTTCATTTACATGAGGCAATAAATTCCTTGTTTATTAAGTCAATAGACTCAATTGGAATAGTTTCTTCTGCTACACACAGAGAGAATTCTTGCTGATTCATGTCAACCCAAGGGCATAAAGACTGCATTGCTTTGTAGTTGAAATATGCTTTGAAATACTATCATGTAAATTATCCCATGAGACCTTCACATTGACCCTGAGAAGCAGTGTGACAGCATGGGGAGAAAAGCCCTACTGAAGATCACAAAATGATGTGTTCCAGACCCTTGATAATTCGGGTGTGCTCAGAGGACCAGGAGCATCAGCATCTACTGATAGCTTGTTAGAAACGCCTTGCCCTAGACCTGCTGAATCAGAAATGCATTTTGACATGAACACCAGGTAATGTGCATGCACCTTGAAGTTTGAAAAGTTCTGTTAGAATGCTATCTCATCTATCTCTCTCCTGGATGGGTGACTATGAGAAAATTACCTATTTCTTTCTCCATTTTTTTTTTCTTGTGTGGACAATGGAGATCATAACAACCTAATATAACAATGTAGGCAGGGTGCAAAACCAAAACAGTGCTGAGTTTTAATCATAGCTCTTCCAGTAACTGTGATCTTGGGCAAGTTACTGAACTTCTATTAGCCTCAGTTTCCTCATCTATAAAATTGAGATAATAATACCTATCTGACAGGACTGACGTCAAGATTAAAGTAGATAATGTATGCAAAGTGCTTGGTTCATCACCTGCCCCAGAGTACCAGGACTCAATTAAAGGTGCATGTTATTCTTGTACTCTTGTAATTACTATTATTATCCACCCTGCATTCTTTATAAGGTAGGGTGATGTGAGGCCCAAAAGTATTAAAAAAAATTTTGCTTAAAACCAAGAAACTCAAGGGATAATAAATTCCTCATCTGGATATTGAGGTTCACAGAGGTCATGCAACTTGTCTAAGCTCATCAAAGTGGGAAGGGGCAGAGCCTTTTTGGCTCCCCACCCTCCAATCTGGCCTGGGTCACAGGCTAGCTATGGTTCTTTGTTTATATGTCTTTCCTCCTGCCAGACTGAGCGCCTCATAAGCTTGCTCTATCTATGTCCATGGCATCTGGCCTAGTTCCCACCCACAATGGGCACTTAATTAACATCTGCTGAATGCCAACTTGAACCCTTTGACTTCTTTAACCCATAGTTTTTGCATCACCCAACTCCAAACTATCTCCCTTGGTAAAGTGCCTTTGTACTTTAAGAAACTGATTGCTGTTGTTCATTCTAATTAGAAACTCATGATGACATCTCATTTGGACACCAAAGCTCCTCTGGGAACACAATGCACAAATTCAATTTCAGCTCCCAGGGGAGAAGCCAAGAGAACAGGAGCTGGCATGGTACAGAACAGGGTGGGATCTTGTACTTGTCTGATGCTTTCATTAGGGTTAAAAAAAAATGGCAGGTTCTGCCTGTTGGCAAAGAAACTTCAGAGGCAATAATGCAAGCAAAGCAGAATCAAGACTTGGGCGACCGGTTGACATATTCCTCTTCTACATATATAGACTTGTCGGAATGCTAGTCCTAGCTACATACCACTAAGCCTTTGTCTTCTGACTTCAACCTTGAAGATTAAGGGCAGATTAAGGACTGTGGGTCTTAAACAAAATGGACCCTTAAGTAAACATAGAATGAGCCTAAATGCCTGGAAAAATTTCTATTAAGTGGAAAAGTAGAAAGCACAAACTCAGAGGGTAGATTTCAAAACAAATACAACATTAATTACAATAAATCCAATGGACTAAATGCTCCAGTTAAAAAGAACTCTTGCCCATCAATCAGAAGACAATGCAAAATAAAAGCATGGGTAGATGGTTTTAAAACAGTAACAAAACAACAAACCAAAACAAACAAAAACTTCCCACTAAGAAGATCCAGATGGAATAGTCAATAAACATATGAAAAAGCAGTCAACCCCAACCAGTCATCAGGAAAATAAAAATAATGGTAAACCTGACACTGTTCCCAGACAGGCAAAAACTACGTACACATGTACCAAAATGACACATTTATGAAGGATAGCAGATTGTCCCTAATATCCTAAAACTAGAAAGAATTCAAATGCCCATCAACAGTAGAATGGATTAACAAACTATACAGCCATACAACAGAAATGTATATGCCAATGAGAATCCCCCACATACCCAACAACATGGAGGACACATATTGAATGAAAGAAACAAAACCCGAAACAATGGGAACATCGTGATTTCATTCACATAAAGCTTAAAAATAGACAAAACTTCAGCTTTTCACCATTGAGCACTGTTTAGGGAGTCATGAATGGGTATAGAACCAGCACAGAAATGATTATTATTGTCTATGTCAGGAGTGTGAAGAGGGAAGACCCCAGCAAGAGGAAGGACTCTCAGGGGCTCCTGGGTACTGACCAAATTCTTTCTTGACTTAGGTAGTGGTCTTATGGTATTTAGGAGATTTCATCAAATATTACTTTTTACATTTTATGAAATGTAATTAGCCACTCTGCTGTATATTATACTTCTCAATAAAACAGAAAAGTTCTGGGTGCCGTGTCACATGCCTATAATCCTAGCAGCTCAGGAGGCTGAGGCAGTAGAATTGCAAGTTCTAAGCCAGTCTCAGCAAAAATGAGGTGCTAAGCAACTCAGGGAGAAACTGTCTCTAAATAAAGTACAAAATGGGGCTGGGGATGTAGCTCAGTGGTTCAGTGCCCTTGAGTTCAATCCCCAGTATCCCCCCAACCCTTCCGCCCCCCCAAAAAAAATACAGAAAAGAAAGGAAAAAACAAGAAAGAAAGAAATGCAGAACAAGGTAAAAACAAAATTGAAACACTGTTTGGAATTATTTCGATTAATCCATGAGTTCTTCCAGTGGCAAGGTTAGTCAGGTACTACTTAGAAGACTTCTGTGAGGCTTAGGACTTAAGTATGGAGAGGGAAGAAACAGTGAGAAATCAAGGGTGGTGATAGGCAGAGAATAGTCACTGAAGGCCTGTGTACGCAGAGCAGAAGCTGTCTTCAGGGTTTATGCCTACCTTCCCCCACCAAAAGGCAACCACCGGTCCCACTGACTTCCTCCTTCGAGACTTCCCTTGTAAACATCTTCCCCTGTAAAACCATCCTTTGCCCCTGTAGCCTCAGACAGCCCTTTGCATTTGGCACTTACCTCAATGAACACTTTTCTTGCTGCCTTTCCAAGTGATAACCTCAAAGGGAGTGAGTGATTTTTAAAATCTCTTCCTATACTCTCCTTCCAACAGCACTTAGGTCAGTGTCTGGCAAGTAGGAGAAAGTCAGCTGCTGTTTGTTGAATGACGGAATGAATGAGAGGATGCCTTACCTTCAGCTGCAATTCCTTGTATCTCTTGGACATCCGAATGAGCAACTTCTCACCATTGATCACCGCAGATTTTTCTTGATAATACTGGACCATGGCCTGGGCAGCTTCTGTGTAAGCCATCTCTAAAAAGGCCTAGAAGAGACAGGAAGGACTCGACTTCACTGGTCTTGAACAAAATTCTGTATGTAGTATGAGTCCATGTGAATGAAGTTCAACACCATTTAACTCAGCTATCCCTCTCCTCAGTTTATACTTAAAGGACTTAAAAACATCATACCACGGGGACGCAGCCACATCAATGTTTATAGCAGCACAATTCACAATAGCTAGACTGTGGAACCAAACTAGATGCCCTTCAGTAGATAAATGGATAAAGAAAGTGTGTACATATACACAATGGAATATTACTCAGCATTAAAAGAGAATAAAATCATGGCCCTTGCAGATAAATGGATGGAGCTGGAGAAGATAATGCTAAGTGAAGTTAGCCAATCCCAAAAAAACAAATGCCAAATGTTTTCTCTGATATGGAGATGTTGATATATAATGGGGCTGGGGAGAGCATGGGACAAATAGATGAATTTTAGATAGGGCAAAGTGGAGGGAGGGGAGGTAGGGGGACATGGGGGTAGGAAAGACAGTGGAATGAGATGGACATCATTACCCTAAGCACATGTATGAAGACACGAATGGTGTGACTCTGCTTTGTGTACACCCATAGACATGAAAAATTGTGCTGTATATGCATAAGAAAAAAAGAAGAGGCATATAAAAAAAAGAATCGGCAAAACTGATGGTGACAAAAGTCAGAATTGAGTTTCTTTTTGGAGTGGGGGCGGGAAGATGACTGGCAAGGGCCATAAGGAAAACCTTCTGATGTTCTGAAAATGTCCTGTGTTTTCATTACATGGATGTAGGTATGTTTTTAAAAAAGTAATGAAGTTGTATACTTAAAACTAGTACTTTATACACTTGAGAGTATCTACTTTATAACTCAATAAAAAGAAGAAATCAGTATAAGGAAGAACTCTCTTTGATCTCATCTGTTCAAAGAGAACTTTTTATTAACTTTACCCAAAGAGCTCATTACAAGATGGCCCCTCCCTCTCCTGGTCTCCATGGTTACCAAATTATTCTTAATTATGTATGTCGGTCCTGGGCTATATCATGCCATGGAAGCCCCTCTGGGATGGGAGGGCCCATTAACACAGAGTTCCTGGTTGGAGGGCTGTGGCCCATGTGACCCTGGGCTGCTATTTGGTGATGAGGACAGCACAAGACAGAGGCACAGGCCAAGGCTGCTTGAGTCCTCACTCTTCTTACAGAGAAAGAAATATATTCAAAACCTTGGGCCTGCCTCACAAGCCCTTGGGCTTGAAGGAAGGCTGGGGCACTGTGAATTAGAGAAAGGGAAAGACCCAACCATGTTTCCACAGCATCTTTCCTCTTTATCTGTTCTGATAAAACACAGAGAGAAATTGCCTTTCCACTCCATTTGTGTCTACGGAGTTTCTACACAGACTGTTTTGTTCCCTCTAGTAGCTGCTACAGTAGGTTGCTGCTGCTCTGGTCTCTTAGATTCGTTTGGTTTGCACTATTCTGGGATATACTGATTCTGCCTCTCTTTGTTGAGAGGGAAAAGTGGTCTGTGGCTAGGGAGCTCTCATAGGAAGCCCCTAATTCTCCCATTTTCTGAACTGAATAGGTGAAGCAGACTCATTGCCCTTCCTGCCCTCCCATTTATCGGCTGATCTCAGATGCTTGGTTTTCCTCCAGGTTGTCACAATCTATGGCAGAAGTGTGTGCAACTAAAAAGTCAAGATTCTTTGGGGATTTATTTATTTCAAATTCTGCACCTGGCTTTTCTCTTGCTTAATATAAACATGTTAGCACCTCTGTCTGTCATTTCTGAACTGGGAATAAAACTAATCTAGACAATCTCACTGTATTATTGTTGCAAGTGGAGTTTTGTACATTTACCCAAAATAGAATTCCTGAGCAGTAGAAGGAAACACAGAGGCTCAGTGGTCTATGCCCAGGTTGAAGGAGGGAGGCCACTGACAATATGCTAGGGCCTTAAGTCTCCATAGTTCATGCCTTAATTGGGAACATGATTTCTCCTTTGCATGTTCCTTGGATTCATAAAGCAAACATTTTTATTAAAATAAAAGAGAGGTAGAGAGAAGTGATAGGAGGGGAGGGGAGGGGAAGAGGGGATAGGAAGGGCAGCAGAATAAAATAGACATTATTATTGCTGTATGTATATACGTGACTGTATGACCAATGTGATTCTGCATCCCATACAATCAGAAAAATGAGAAATTGTACCCCATTTGATTCAAATGTATGAAATGTCAAGATCATTGTACTGTCATGTGCAACTAATAAAAAAATAAAAGAGAAAATATTCTGACTTTTGACCACTCAACATATATATAGTCCCCACTCCCATTCTGACTTTAAAAATGAAGACGAACATATTCAGTCCCCAAGGGCTCCGTCAATTCCTACAGGTTAAGCATTTTTAGTTCCTTAGACTTAGGAGGCCTCCATTAATTCCCTCCTGCTCTCCTGCTCAGACCCAAGGGCCTCACACTATCACACTGAGGACAGTTCTTGACTGACTCCAAACCTGAGCCATCAGATGTGACAAGCTTAGAAGATGAGGCTGTACCATCAGCTCAGGGGCTTGGAAACATGGATGACCAAGTCAACGAATCCTATTCTGGGGCCAAATAGCTTTCCTATGTTGGTGAGCACCTCATCCAGGTGCACCTCCCCTCCCCTCTAGGCAATTTGTAAAGGCATGCGCTGAACACAAGAAGGGCAGTGGGACATCATGAAACAAAACAGCCCCACAAAAATGTCAGCTGTGAATCACCTCTTTATGTCAAGAACAGAAAGGAGGAGGAGGAGGAGGAGGAGGAGGAGGAGGAGGAAGAGGAGGAGGAGGAGAAGACATTCCCTTTTCACCAATGTGTAGACTATCCTGTGCCCCCAGAGTGAAAGTCCCCAGGCCTACCTGGTTAGTCGACTTCATGAGGATGTAATTAGTGACCTTTCCAAAGGGCAGCCCCAGGTTAATGACGTCATTCTCAGTACAGCTTCCTTCAGGGAGATTGCAGATATGCACCACACGGCCAGCACCTTTCCGCTGTGCAAACTGATAGAAAAGAGCAGTGGCTAGTCTTCAAAGACATTTCCCTCGACCCCTCTATTGCAGACATTCCTAATGGTTATCTTCCCCCAAATAATGATTGCAACATGATCATTTTCAAAATCAATGCAAAAAAGGATTTTTTTTTTTTTGCAGGCATACATAAAGTATCAATTCTAAACCATTTCTTTTCAAAAAGGATTCACATTTCTAAGAAGCAATAACATCCAGGGCTGGGGAGGATACAAGGAAATGGGCATATCCATATGTTGCTGGTGGGGGGATTGTGTGTCTACATTCTTTTGAGAATATACTTTCTCGATGATCCTACCATCCTAATTTTGGAAATCTATCTTACAGAAATTAAATCATCAATGCAGACTTGTGTACAAAAAATTTACTGTAGTACTTTATGGGGTGATAAAAACAGTTTAGAAACATCCTATATGTCCAACAATAGGGGAATATTTGAGTACATAATGATTCAAGCATGCAGTGGAGAACTACAGAGCCATTAAAAGAAAGGAGGTAAATGTGCCCATATGCAGTAATTTTTAAGACAGGTCATTAAGTAAAAAATAGGTTGATAATTAGTATGTATACTACAAGGCCATTTGTGTATGTGTGTGAGTGTGTGTGTGTGTGCCTGCGTGTGTGTGCACGTGTGTGTGTGCATGCTGGGGATTGAATCCAAGGCCTTGTGCATGTGAAGCAAATGCTCTACCACTGAGCTATACTCTACCTCCAACCTTTTTTATCTTTTATTTTGGGACAAATATTTATTTTGCTAAGTTGTCCAGGCTGGCCTCAAAGTTGTCATCCTCTTGCCTCAACCTCCTGAGAAGCTGGAATTACAAGCAAATACCACCATGCCTGGCCCTATGATGTCATTTTTGTAAAACAAAATTGTACAAGGACAAGATAAAGAAAGAATTATAAAAATGCTGATAATTATTGGAAGTGGGTTAATTATCAAGGGTTAACTATACTATTCTCTATTGTTTTGTATGTTTGAAACATTTTTGCAATGAAAACATCTTAAAGGCTCTCAGCACAAAGGCACAGAGTGCACTTATCAAACTGTCAATGCTGGTTATCTTCAGGGAAGCAAAATAGGAAGGCAGCAGGGGATACATATTGAGTCTGTTTCGTATATACCTCAAATTATTTGACTTACAATTTTAAAAATTTCCAAAAAAGAAAAAGGGCATAGAAAAGTTTGTAGGAACCTAATACATATGCATAGACATTCACAGCAACAATCTGTAGTTTAGATCTATGGTTTTCCACACTTTTTTTTTTTTTTTTTTTGCCTTGCATTCCTTTCTTCAAAGAAAATTTTATACACCAGTCCCAAATATTCAATAAATAAAAGAGAAGATGTTCCAGTCAAACTTTGGGGTCCAGCACCCTGCTACCCCTTGCCCCAGGCACCTCTAAGGAACACAGCTTGGAAGCCACATCCTGGACCTAAATCAAAGCTCCTGGAGGGGAGAAGTGTGTCCCTTAGGCCTGGTGAAACCTTAATCAGCCTGGAATCGCCCAGAGCTTCAAGAACTAGTAACCATAAGCCCATCCAACGTGGAAGAGAAGCATACAATTTTCCAAACCTGAAACACATTCTAATAGCATAGCTTACATTTGCAGTCACCATTTTCAACAATAAAGTAAACTTCAACATCTCTTACATTTAATGTGGGTCTGACTCTGCCGAGGTAATAGAGGGCACGTTTGAGGTCTCATTCTAATCAAGTGTGAGTACTTGGGTAATTCCACCATGAAAAGCCCTCACTTGTCTCACAGGGCCGAGGACAATTGGAGTCAATGAGAATTTCCATTAATGGTTCAGTCCTGAATTGGAGAAGCCCAATTGCCCCTTTCATACCTCCCCCATGAGAGCGTTCAAAATATCAAGCACCTTCCCAAAGGGGAACAAGGAAGGATTCAGTGTGTGGCACAGGCACATCTCCTCCCCAGAATATCCCTTTGTCTTCATGAAGTGCAATGGACTCTCAGAAAGCTGGAAAATTGAGGCTAAGCCTGGGTAGCAAAGACTGAGCCCTTCTGCAGGGATGATGGGAGAAGGGCTGTCAAGAGGCAGGTTCTCTTCCTTCCATTAGGGTGAGCCATTGACATAAAGACGCAGACCCAGCTCACAAGGTTACAAGCAGAGCTCAGTGGCTGGCTCTATGAGTTTATTAGCAGGAGGGCCGGGGCTGGGCGTTCTGCCTGGTCTCTTAGCGGGGCACGTTTCTGCCCCATGTGACTCTGCTGTGGTCGGTCTGGGCAACGTGTGCTTGGACAACAGAGCAGACATGCGGGGCAGTTCTGGGCCAATCCCTCTCCTGGCCTGTCTAGTTGCCTAGTGACCAGGCACCAGGGCCAGCACTTCTCTCATTGTCTCCTCCGGCCTGAAAGGAGGACTCAAGAGGTCTTTATCTGAGCATAGCAGAATAAACAGGAATTCACCTCCCAGAGAGTAAACACCCTCCCAGCTGCCAGTCACCAAAGAAGAGAGGAGATGTAGTCATGCTGCAAATGTTGCCAAATGCACTAAAATGAATAGGTGTCCATCAGGGGTTTCACTCAAACTTTAAAGATACACTCACCTCTCTGCAAGGTTCTAGAAAGTGAGTGTTACTGATTCTCGTGTTGTGGCTTAGTAAGATAATCACGAGATTTTTAGCATTCTTCAGTTAATTATATTAATTTGGAGCTTCTCAACGGGTGAAATGCAGATGGGTTTTACAGGATACTGATTCCCTCAGGCAGCAAGCCAAGTACCTCTAGTGCCCAAGAGCAGCTTCTTCAGTTTATCATTTTCTAAGTGAGCCATGAAATGTAAATCTTGAGAACCACTGGATTAACTGTTTGCTCTGTGTTATGTCTGCTTCAGGGGATGGGATAGAGTCTGTCCAATTAGAGAAATTATTTTTATATGTTAAATTCTTTTGCCAGTATTTTATTTAGTAAAGTTAAATCTAACTTTTTTTTTCTGTCATTCATATAAAATATCCTTCTGTTGTTAAATTCACTTTTAGGTTCAGGACCATGTTTGATTCATAAAAAGTGTAGGGTAATAAGTATTATCACTCTCTTCTTGAAATAATTTATATAAACAGGGCTATTGTTTGCCTATGCCCTATGGGAGATCTGAATGAGAAGGGAGAAAGGGAGGAGAAGGGAGAGTGAGGTCTCTGGGTGGTACTTCTACAGTAAAGTTCATTCCTTGGGGGGGGCACTGACAATCCTAAGTGCCTTTGAGAAAGCAGCATGTTGCTGCGAAGTAATTCCCACCCTGGGTTCTTTAATAAGCCCTAAAGCATTTCTGAAGTTAATAATACAGTAGTCCCCCATCACAGGGACTATGTTCCAAGACCCCCAGGGGATACCTCAAAGCACAGAGAATAAAAAATGCTTTTCCCCCATATGTACATATGATAAGATTAAATTTATAAATTAGGTCCAATAAGAGGTTAACAATTACTAATCACGAAGCAGAACAATTATAACAACATACTATAATAAAAATTATGAATTTAAAACTTTTGAAATGTTTATTTCTGGAATTTTCCACTTAATATTTCAGACCAGGGTTAACCTTGGGTAATTGAAACCACAGACAGCTAAACCAAGGATAAAGGGGAACTATCAAACAGCAGTGGTATGGGGGGCTAGATAACATTTTTGACATTCAAAAAGCTGAAGTGATGTCATACTTTGAGTTCCTTCACTTTTTTTTTTTTTTTTTTTTGTGGCGCTGGGGACCTTCACTTTCTTGATATGGTAAATTTGTGTCAAATCAAACTAAATTTGGCCTAAGGAAGCCTCTATACTTGGAGTCCTTACTTAACACCCCACAACCTAACTTAGTAAGTAAACTCACAAAAAGCCTTAGGAGTATACTTTTGTGACAAATAGCTGAGTCTCAACCAATCACAGCCACTGAACTTCAATCAATCAAATGCAGTCAACCAATTAGAATAGATTCAAATAAAGTAAGTGCCTAGCTATAACCAATCCGTCTGTCCCTTCCTCACTTCCTTTTTCTGTCCATCAATGCTGCTCGCCTACCTCGTGGAGTATAGCTCTCTAAACATGTTTTGGTCTTGAGGATTTCCTGATTTGTGAATCATTATTTGCTCAGTTAAATCCTGTTAAACTTAATTCATCTGAAGTTTTTCTTTTAACACAACTGAGATCTTATACTGATTGGTGTGTCTGTATCTTTGATTAGTGAAAATAGGTAGTTAGTTAATTACTTAGTATATTAATTACATTAATATAAGTACTTGACAGATAAAATCTTTCCAAATAGGGAATATGGGACAGGGGCTGCTTGGGGTAGGAGCACAGAATAAAAGGGATGTTGGGCTATCAAAACCATGGGACTTCCTGATATGAGTGGAAAGAAGCCAATCCTGGAAAACAGAGGACCTGGGTTCCATTCCTAACCCAGCCACTGATTAGGTGCAAAACTAGTTTCCCTTTCTGGGCCTTATTCCCATGTCTGAAATGAGGGAGGTGGCCTATATGTCTAAAGTCTTTTCCATATATAAAAGATCTATGTTTATGGTTCTAAGTTCTTAAATTTCACTCCTCCCAGAAGCCTTGAAGGCTAAGCCATAAGACACAGGATAATGACACCTTTCCCCTTGGGTGCTCAGCATAAACAGGAAAGCCCTTCTGTCCATCACCCACCCAGTCAGTGTGCTGTTCGCCGTCTCTCTGTCTGAGCTCAGCTGTTCAGCTGCACATCCATTTACAAGCATGTTCACTTTTCAGGCATGCTTGTCTGTGTTGGTGATGATCTCATCTTTCCAGCACTACAGATAAGCTCTAAGTTTATCTTCTTGTTTGTGAGCTCTGCTGCTCTCTAAATCTGCTGCCATGGTGCCCGAGAGAGTTGAGATGATAGATACATTGAGGTGAACTAGACACCCAGGCCTGGTGCTTCTCTGAGAACAGATCCACATCATGTATATGCTTTATAGACACCAGGCATCAGAGTCAGGGGATCAAGGGAATCAGACAGACACAAGTCTGTGTCTCTGCTTCCCAGTTACAGAAGGCCAGCATAGGCCAATTACTGAATTTCTCCGCATCTGAGTTTACTCCCCTCTAAAAGTTATCCTCTAAAAGTTTATTCCACAGCCCTGTCAAGAAGATAAAATGCCACAGTGTAAGTTAGGGTGCCTTGGTGCAATGCCTGGCATCAGCAGGCTCCCATAAATACAGATTGATCTCCTTTTCGCCAGCCATTAAAGGATGTGCCATCATAATGATCCTGGATTGGGGGAAAAGGGGGAACTATCAAATAGCAGTGGTGTGGGGGCTAGATAACATGTTCTTAGGAAATTCCATGTTCTTAGGAAATTCACACTGAAATGGAGTTGAAGAGGTCCAATATCTCCAACCTACTCCAAAATAATGACTCAGGAAAAAAATGTGTAACTGCCTAAGAGAGATGTTAAGGGGATGGGCAAAACCTGAATCTGGGCAAAAGTTCTATGGGAGTTCCTAATACCTGTTTTGTAACTTTTCTATGAATTTAAAATATTTTGAAAGTTATCAAAAATAAATTTTAAAAGATGAGCAGATGAATTTAAAGAGACTGGGAAGACTTCACTGTCTTGAATCTTTGGTGTGAGCACTGCCAGGCTCAGTTCACGTCCTCTGCTTGCTCTGCCTGCTGAGCTCCCAGGAGACACAAAGACAACAGGTGCATTTGAAACTCTCCAGCCCAAGGTCAGATGTCTAAGAGAGCTAAAGTGTCAGGGCTGTAACCAAAGCCCTCATTACCAACCTAGAGGGAAAATCATCCTTTCCCAGCTGGCAGAGCCTTCAGCCTGCCTGCAGGCCAGCAGTAACCTCGAATGCCCCCCTGGGATCACAGTCCTGGGCTATGCATTTTCGCTCACTGGGGTTGCTCATTTAAAACCAGATGCTGCTTCTAATAGTTCAGATGGTTGGGGCCCAGACCTCCCAACTCACCCACAAATCTTTTATAGCGAGGCGAAATGTGAAAGAAGCAAACAGACTTGAATACGAAGGTTCTGAGACCTTACAATGCCCTTTGGTGCAAGTAGGAACAGGCTTTGCACATGAGTTCAAAGAAGAGGCCCAGTTCAAATAACTTTCAATCAGGATGTGGCTCGGGGCAACAGGCCTGTCAGGTGAAAGAAGTCTCTCAACATGCTTCCTAGAACTTGGGAGTATAGATTCAATCTTCAGTAAGTGATTTTTGTGCGCCTCAGCCTCCTCTCTTTGTGTGACCTAATTGCATGTAGCACAGAGTCTGCAGACCTCTGCTAGTTGTGCGCTAACCACACCTAAGGACAGATACAGGGCAAATGTTTACTCCTCATGTTGTCGACTCTGAAGGTAATATTGCAGATGGCAAATGGGCATGGATTGCATTGCTATAGATCTTAGTTTAACATGGAAGTCTTTATTGACACTATCAAATATTTTATAGAGCAAACTAGTTTTGACTTGAGTGAATTCACTTTTACTGGTGCCAGACCTGCCTGCGATCTTGGGTGGTTCACATGCTGGCAACTTTATCCCCGTAAACTTTGGAATCATGGGATTAAACTGGAGGTAGTCTGGCCTACACCCCAAACTATGTGAGGACACGGAAGCCCAGGAGAAGATGAGGAAATTAATCTGCAGTCAATTTAATAGTGGCAGATTGTGAATAAAACTCAGGTCTCACTGAAAACTATCAATCACAGAATTGATGAATGAAGGTAAATTCACATAATATAAAATGTTATAAAATAAGACTATGTTCTGATATGGGAAGGTGTTGGAAATCAATTCAAATATGAGAACTCATGTTAAGCAAAAAACACTAAACTGCATGATAGATTATATGGCATTACTTTTGCAAAAAAAAATAGACTTTTATTCATTAAACATGTATGCATACATTAGCCAAAATTATCTGTAGATATAGCAAAAGACATCTATAGTTTTCTCTGCAAAAAAGGAGTTTCTGTTTTTTCATATTTGTTAATGTCAGAAATTATTATTATTATTATTATTATTATTATTATATTATTTTACATCATGTGTTACTTCCTTTCCCAAAAAACAAAAGCTATTCACAAGATGGCCACTCACAGAGACAGGAGAACAAGTGTCATATCCCCGTCTTGTGTTATTTATGTTTGTTTTTGCAGTACAGGGGATTGAACCCAGGGTTGCTCTACCACCAAGTTATATCCCCGGCCCTTTTTATTTTTCATTTTGAGACAGGGCCTCACTCAGTTGCTCAGGCTGGCCTAGAACTTGTGATCTTCCTGCCTAGCCTCCCATGTAGCTGAAAAATGCATAAAATGTCCCCTGCTGAGGGGACAGAAATCATGTCAGCTGGGATGGTAGGGCAGGGACAGGGCGCAGGTAGAACAGGCCATATCAATTACTACTACTGAGGCTCAAGAAGTCAGGAGACTAGAGTACTTTGAGCCATAAACTCAGAAGGACAGACAGATGTCCTAGAAACAGCCAGTGTCTGAGGGATAACCTATGACGTAACCTTTTGGTCTTCCACAAGCATTTGTTTCCCTGAGTCTCAGTTTCCTTTTTTATACAAGTCCCCAGAGTGCAGGGAACTGGTGAGAAAGAAATAATAAAAACCATGTGTTTCATGCCAGGCTGGAGAGGCCCATTCACAGCACCTGCACTAAATAAACTCCAAGGTGGCTGTGAAACCTGCAAGATGGTTTTATGGAGACAGTTACAGGCAAAATGCACCTTAGGCAGGCGCAAGAAAACTATTTACAGCCCGAGAAGGCCCCAACAGCCCCTTCCAGAAACCTGATTACGCTGTTTATGACTTTTCAGGCGGCCAAAGGGCAGGAGCCTCTGCTCTGTCAAATGGCGGCAGCTTAAGTGAAAGGGAACACCCATCTCTGAAGACCCTGGAGTGAGGTGGGAGGGACTGGGGACAGACACAAATACCCTGCCACCAGCAAACACAGCACACAAGTATCACTCCACTGTCAAAAATAAACACCAAGAGTCAGGCACAGTGGGGCACGCCTGTAATCCTAGCAACTGGGGAGGCTGAGGCAAGATCTCAAGTTCAAACCCAGCCTCAGCAACTTAGTGAGGCACTAAGCAACTTGGTGAGACCCCATCTGAAAATAAAAAAAATAAAAGGGCTGGGGATGTGGCTCAGTGGTCAAGCACTCAAAAAAAAAAAGCCCCAGTACCAAATGATAACAACAACATCAAGAAATAAACATGGAGGGAAATGTTGGGACTCCAGCAGAGACAAGGCAAGTTTTTTAAATTTAGCCCAGCTGTTGCCAGAAGAGCTGGGTGGTGGTGGTGGTGGCCAATGGTTTTTGGGGTCAGTTGAGATCCACAGCAGTTCAGGTATGTTCTACAGGCTCCATCCCAAAGCCCCGGGGGGCTTGGTTCTCCTGCTTAAATACAGGGCGCTTCAGAAGCAGTAATGGCTCTTTGCACCACAGACAATAGTGATCCTACAGTGGCAGATTCCTGGCTATGCCTGATTTTACCCAACAAAACGTGTTTCTGAAAAGATGTACGTGAATGGAATTCAACAGAAGACCCTGGCACACGCCTGTGGGGGGAAAAGCATCAAAGCCCTCTCGAGATCTCTGAGGGGGGTTACCCTCTCCTTGTTAAGGCCTTATTTTCTGTATGAATTTTCACAATAAGCATAACATTTGTACGCAGGAAAATCATAAATTTGTATGCAAAAGAGGCTCTCGGCACTCACTGGAGCCTGGCAGAGCACCCTTTGGTAACAGCAGAGTCAACCTTTGATGCCTGCTTGTCTTTGAAGATCAGTATTTGTACAAAGAAAAAAAAAAATCAATAATCTATCTGTGGGACTCTCCAGCTCCTTAAAGGAGTCCTGAAAAATGTTTTTCAGTAACTGATCAATCAGCTCTTCATTTCTCAACTTGTCTTCACATGTTAATACATTTGCATTTCAGGTTTTCCAAAAGAGAAATATGGGTGCCTTCAATTCCATTTGCCAAAAATGGCTAACACGGCTCCAAAATCTAACAGAAGGGTGTGAATGAACATCAGCCATTGGTAAAGCAGGAACTGATTGGGGCAGCCTTTGCGCTCTCCCCCAGATGTCCTTGGGAAGGCTCGAGTGACCAGCAAGACTTCAGAGAACTTATAATGAGAAAGCCAGTCAAATAGTGCTTTCCCCTTACATGGAGTTTATAGAAAATGCCATCAAATGCCTGAGTTCATCTTGGGAATGCTGTCCCAGTGCAGAAGAATCTGGATGCCCCACATGACTGGCCTCTTTATCTTGCTCCATGGTTGGCTGAGACTAGGGAAATCCCTGACACCCCCAAGGTAGCCTCAGATCTTCCTAAGCAGCTTATGGGGTGAGAGAGGGAGGGAATGGGGGACTTACGGGGGAGGAATCATTGTATGCAAGTGCTCTGTCTTCTACTGAGCTACGTCCTTGGTCCCTCCAGTTCTCTTTATAAGGGGCTCAGTTGATGCCAACTCTCTGTCTTGTGCCCAGACCTCTAGAAGTGGTCTGTGTACTAGCTCTGACCCTTGGGCCATTTGTCACCCAGTCCCGCCCTCCTATTTCAGTTACAGTCCCCTCCACCTCAGTGCCTGGGGTTGGAGTCCCAGGGCAGGATGTGGGCACAGATGCCTCTGTTACACATAGGGCCTGGAAACCCCCCTGTGCCCTGGGGGTCAGGGCACAGAACATAAAGTTCTGTTGCTAGGGGTCTGTCCTTAAAGACAAAGGACCTCACACCAGTATTCACTTTCCTGGGACTGACCCAAAGCTGCCAGTGACCTGGACTTGGCTCTAAGTGGTGAGAATGCAGAAAGAAACCATCAAATTCTCTTTCATGAAAATGTGGGCTTCCAGACAGGTGCTATCTCAAAGCACTTCTCCCACACAACATCACAAAAACAGACTTGAATAGACAGACTCTGGGGTCCGGACAGGCCTCGTGTGTGGTGACGAACCTCCCTCCTCCCTACTCACTCACCCACTGGGTCCAGAAGCTACACTTCACAGCCTGCTCTTTCCCTGTTTTGCACAAATGCCCCAACATGTGGAGGATACTGCACGTGGAGGGCGGCTGCAGAGAGCTTGTGCACAAGGAGAGAGAAAGGCTGCAGCTCCACTCAACAGAAATTGAAAAACACAGGCAGAGGGAAGAACACTGAGCCAGGCGCCCTCTAGCTGGGTGCGGCCACAGGCGCATTTTGCTTTGTAACCGGTTTGGCCTCATGTCCCATGTGCCAGAGTGGGAGGCTGCACACAGCAGGTGTGCAAGAAGTGTAAGAAAGGGAGTGTAGTGTAAGAAAGGGGGTCACAACCGTTGGGCAAAGGAAAGATGAAGCTTTAGGAATTTGAGGTACTAAATGCATGTTATGCAGAGAGAACAAAACTAAAAACAGAAAACAAAAATCATTAGACGGCACCAATCATTTCCCCAAGGGGTCAGCAAACACAATTAGTATGTGTTCCCTACTGCCCAAAACTCTCTTTTTGGCTCAAGTTTCAGAATTACCCTCACACAGGGAATGACCTACTTTAATAAAACATCAGAAATGATTTTAGAATTAAAAAAATAAATAAAAGCTCAAACTTCGTTTTGTTTTCTAAACCAGTGCTGAGTGCTAGAGAGCCAGTGAATGCCTTTGATTTGAAGAATTTTGTCAGCTTCTTCACCCATGTTTCGATACTAGCCGGACTGAAGGCAGCACCTCTTGGCTCCTTCTAGGGATGCTTTTCTGAAGGACACAAAGCCTCATCCTCACAGCCGCATCCCAGACTCCTCCGCACCACTAAGCCCAGAAGCAGAAAGTAAAGCAAATGCTTTGGGGATGACAATGGAGAAAAAGGCTTCTGTACTCACATTTGTCCCAGAAGGAAATGCAGGATTTGACTGAGCAAATGGCCTTGCCGGAATGGCTGCGTATGATGTTCCAAGATTTGAGGCATAATCTAAATAATAAGTGATACAAACCAGGTGAAAACTTTGGAGTCATGCTAAGGACATACATGGGATGAGAAAACTAAAAATTTCCTTTTAACACATTTATTAGTGATTGGCATAATTACATCTCTGGGCATGTTGTAATCAGCAATACGTGTTAGTATGAAATATCTCTGGGAATACTGATGCATGCTAGTGGCTTGGGATCTGTTTGCTTTATAAATGCATAGGAAGGATGCATCAGAGAAGTCCTGGTTCTTAAAGACAGGACATAACAAGCCTGCAGTAGCTGACTGCAAACTGTGACCTGTAGGGCTGTGCTCACCTTCATTTCCAGCAGGGCTGTAAACAGCTGTGCCAGTCGGGGAACCACACAGCGCTCCCTCTGCCGAAGCCAGTACACACCGGATATCAGCACTGGAGAGAGGTGAGAAGGTGAACCAGTTTCTCAATAAATTAAATGAAAAATTACCTTACGCCCCTGCAATTTCACTCCTGGGTACAGACCCTAAATAGTTGAAAACAGGTCCTCACACAAAAACTTGTACACGACTGTTCGTGTCAGCAGTATTCACCATGCTGAATACTGTGAATATTATTCACAGTAATAATATTCTGTGAAGCAACCCAAATGCCCATCAAAAGATGAATGGTTAAGCAAAATGTCATACACATGTAGTGGAATATTGTTCAGCCATGAAAAGGTCTATGTGTGAATGAAGCTTCAAAATATTATGTTAAGTTTTAAAAAGCTAGTCACAAAAGGTCACATAGGATTCCATTTACCTGAAATGTCCAGGAGAGGCTAATCCTTAGAGACAAAAAGCAGACGGGTGGTTCTGGGAGGTGGGGAAAGGAAAGGGGAATAGCAGAGACTTAACAGGTTTGAGGCTTCCTTTGGGGGGGAATGAAGATATCTAGGAACTAGATA
This sequence comes from Marmota flaviventris, assembly GCF_047511675.1. NCBI lineage: Eukaryota > Metazoa > Chordata > Mammalia > Rodentia > Sciuridae > Marmota > Marmota flaviventris. Next base: position 18,731,985 of record NC_092501.1, read on the forward strand.
GTGGTAATGTCTGCACAGCCTCATGAATGTGCTAAATGCCACAGAATTGTAAATTTTAAAATTATTTTTAAGTTGTGATAAACCACAACATAAAATTGACCATCTTCGCTATTTTGAAGATACTGGGTCAGTGGCATAAAACACGTCCACACTATTGTGCGGCCACCACCGCCATCCATCTCTAGAACTCTTCATCTTGCAAAACAGAAACTCTGTGTCCACCAAACACTGACTCTCAGCCTCCCACACCTTGGCAACCACCATCTGTTTTCTGTCTCTATGAGTCTGTCCTCTCTAAATGCCTCCCAAAAGTGAAATTACGCAGTACATGTCCTTTTCTGATTGGCTTATTTCAGTGCAATGTCCTCAAAGTTCAAGCATGCTGAGGTATGTTTCAGAATGTCCTTTCTTTTTAAGGCTGAGTAATATTCCACTGTGTGCACAGACCACATTTTGTTACTCATTCATTTGTTCCAGCTGCTCTTGAATTCTGGCTGCTGCGAATAATAAGGGGAGATCTTACGAATGGGCCCATTTCAAAATACAGAACCCAGTTGTCTATTCTACACCCCTGGGCCAGACCCTCTCTTCTCCACCTCCACTGGTCTCTAGGTATCTTCTTGGGCTGCTGAGTGTCTGTCTATTCTCAGCATGGCAGTCAGGGACCTGTCCTGGAGTCTGAGCACATCACTGCTTTGCTCAACCGTCCAATAGCTCCAATCACACAGCAGCACTGAGTCTTCACAGTGACTGGGGGCTCTGGACCTGGGCCTTGGTACTTCCCTGGCTTCTCTCCCTGTCTTTCTGCCCTGGTCACATTGGATGTTGTCTAGTATCCCAGGTCCACACCATCTGCAGGGCCTTCATTCCATCCTCTCCTGAGGTGTCCTCAATGAAGTCTCTTCCAAATGCCCTCTTTGAAATGCAAGGACCAGCCCCTCAGTGCCCACGTGAATGCACACACATTTCCCACCCTGCCCCAGTGCTGCCTTCTGCTTAGCATTTACCACCAGGAATGCTAGTTTTTCATTGTGTGTCTCCTCTGCATTGAGTGTAAGCTCCTCGTGGACAGAGACTTGGCCTATTTTGTTCTCTGTGGTTTCCCTTGCACCCAGCACAGAGCACAACAGACAACAGGTGTTATAAATTTTGTTGAGCACATGCATGAATCCAATCTCTGGAAGAGCACTTACTTTTCAGAGAAGACCAGGCATTTCTGAGCATGCAGCTTCCCCTTCACATGCAGCTCCCAGTCCTAGGCCAGAAGGAAAGAAAAATGACTAAAGTAGAATTGCATCACAGGGAGGCAGAGGATGAGTGCAGAGTAATCGTCAGGCAGGGAACACAGAGCTCCCAGAGGCTGGTCCAACCCTGCACACGCACATCTTCCTCTCCCTCCCTCCGCCCCCTGCTTCTGCCTCCTCACCCTGCCCTCACTCCAGGGGCCCCTGGTCCATACATCCCATGCCCATCTTGGACAGTAACCCAAACTTGACAGTCAGACTCCTTCTTCCCCTTTCATTGGACCCTGGGACCCACCTGCTGCTCCTTCTGATCTTGCAGAGAGAACACACCCAATTCTGTAGCCAACTGGGAGATTCTGACCAGTGGACTCACCAGTAAAAAGGCCTTAGAAAAGGATTATGAGAGACACAATCCTTGAGCACCTCCAGAGTTAGCCAGTTCCCTCCCTAAGCTGGAAGTGAGAGGGCATGTCCCACCAAGTCACAGGGACGCACATGGATGATCTGACCCAGGCAGAGGTAACACCCTGTGATGTGACTCCCACTAAGGAAGGACTTCATTATATTCCATGACTGAATGAGAAATTGGAGGCAGGACAGTCCAGTACCTAAGAGGCACAGGCTAGGGGCGGGTCAGACACGTTTTTGGTTTTGGTTTCTGCAATGCTGGGGATCAAATCTAGGGCCTCACACATGCTAACGAGGACCCACCACTGAGTTACATGCCACGTTTGAATCTCTCCTCTGCCACTTTCTAGATAGGAGGTCTGAGGTGCGTCATTTCGTCTCGGTGCCTCAGTTTTCTTGTTTGTGAAGTGAAGATAACCCCAGGTATACCTCATAGAGTTACCCCAGCACACAGAAAGGGTTTAATATATGTCAGTTATTACAATCATCATCATCAACAATCATGCTTTGGAATATATCACTGCATCATCAATAAATTTGGGGGGGATAATTACACTATAATGGGATTTTATTTATAGCAGTTCAAAGCATCTTAAAACCAGTGGGAAGGTGTCATGAGGCTGAGGCCCCTTATAATAATTTGTCTAAGTCCCACCTAAAAATTGCTCCCTGCCCATGACTCTAAGTTTCTACATTTTCTTTTCCTTTCAAACTCAATACAATGCTTGTACTTGAGGAATAGTGGCTTCTAGGCCCAACACAGAGGAACAGCCCTCCACAAGGAGGCAGGAGACAAGTCCCAGAGCCCTTCTCTGCACCCCAGGTGGGGTCATTCCATCTCCTTGGGTCTCAGCTTGCTCATCTATAAATGAGGCAAGGAATCTCTCACTGGCCTTAAAGCAAGGCCACGCCCCTGACACATTTGTGAATTCGTTTAGGTTCTAATACCTGTCATCTTAATCAAGAGTCCTGGCAAGGTTCTGTTCCCTAGTCCCCAAATGTTCACCTTCTGGCACAGCTGGATGGGGCCGGGAGCCTGAGTAGGTTCCCAGCTGTGGCTCCCAGCCTGCCCTGGATGACTCACCTTCAAGTCAAACACCTTCTTGTCACACATGGTACAGATGTGCGGCAGGTGAAGGGGTGCCACACCGTGGAAGTCGTTCAGCTCGTGAGCCTGCAGGGGCCGCACAGACAGCATGGCCTGCTCCTCCTTGGCCCGCCTCCGGGCACCGCTGAAACCCTGCTTGCTGTTGTTGAGCCGACCCCCGAAGGAGGGAGGGGTCCTGTCTGAGGTGGGTTCCTCGGGGTCATACAGTTCATAGGGCTGGCTGGGCGGTGGAGGCCACAGGCTGGGACCTGCTGTAAGGTCAGGTTTGTTCTGGCCAGAGAATCCAGGGGGGCTCTCCCACTGGCTGTTTGCACCCTGCAGCAGGGCCCCTACCTCGCCTTTCATGCCCCCAGTTTGCTCAGCTGGAAATCCACCTGCCACGTGGGACCCTTGGGCATTGGGTCCATAGAAATCTTTGGAAAAGGCAAGTTGACCATCTTGTCCTGCATGGCCATAGTGCCCTTCGTAGGTCACACTGCCTGAGGCAGAGGCTGAGGCTGGCAGGAAGCCGGGCTGACCATCTGTCTCAGAGCCGTATGCCTGGCCAGTGCTAGCTTTGCCATACTCGTAGAATCCCGTGGTGGCTGGAGCAGTGCCCCCCTTGCCAATGCCCAAGATGACGGCTGGCTGGGCAGGGGTCTGAGGCATCACCCCGCTGAAAGGATGCATCACCACGGCACTGGGAGGCTGGCTGGGAAGGCTTACAGAGGGTCCTGGGCCTCGTGTCTGGTTAGGGGGTGAAAAAGCAATTGCACTCGAGGGAAACCGGGCGCTGGGTAGGGCTGCAGCATGCTGGGGCACTGCAGTGTGGCTGTGGGGGGCACCGAGCACAGATGGATGCCTCAGCTGGCTGAAGAGAGGCTGGGACATGGCCACTTTGGAGAGGACTTGGTTCAGCACCGTGGCGGCCGCAGTATTGTTGGTGACAGCTGTCTGTGCCAACTTCAGCCGGTGGAGGGTGAGCTGTGCCTGCAGTTGGGCCAGCTGGAGACTGGCAGGCGAAGGTAGCAGAGGGTTCGGATTTCGCACAGAGAAGGGCTGCTTGTCCAGGAGCTTGGCGGCACTGCAGGAAGACAAGAGGTCTAGGTGCACAGCTGGCTTCAGTGAAGGGGACATGGGACTGTTTTTGCTTATCTTTGGTCCCCCTCCCCATAAATAAGACCCTTCTATGTGGGTGCCACTTACAAATGAGTTGAAAACACCTAGGCTTACAAGTTTTAAAAAGACACAAGTGCCACTGGAAAATTATATGACAAAACGTGCCATCTCCCTGGTAATTAGAAATACAAATGGAAACCATTAGAAACAAAAATTACCTTGCAAAACAGCCAACATTAAAAATATTGATGATAATAAAAATAGAACCAGTGCTGGAGAAATTAAGTGGAAGTGATACCTTTTTTCTTTTCTTTTCTTTTTGGCACTGGGGATTGAGCCTAGGACCTCATGCATGCTAGGCAAGTGCTCTCTATCACTGAATCACTGAGCTACATTCCCAGCCCTGGAGAGGTTACATGGAATAGATAGAATGTCAGTACTAGTCTGAATTCATACTGCTTTGGTAAAAGGTAGTCTGGCAATATGAATTCCTCACACCCATATTTTTTACCCAAAATTCAATTCTACAAATCTATTCTAAGACAAAATATCTGAAGATATTTAACATTATATTGTTTTAAGAGTTCCAAGTTGAAAATAACCAACATCCAATAGTGGGAAGATGGGATTTGATCTGAGTAAATTATATCTACATAATTAAACATCAAGTAATCATTTACTAATGATATTTAAATTTCTACATTATTATGTAAAATTTAAGACATTAAAAAAAAAGTATATCCAGCCAAACAGGATGGCACATGCCTGTAACCTTAGTGACTTGGAGGTTAAGACAAGAGGATTGCAAGTTCAAGGCCAGCCTCAGTAACTTAGCAAGACCCTGTCTAAAATTTTTTTCAAAATTTTAAAATAAAGGCTGGGGATCTAGCTCAGCGGTAAAATACCTCTGGATTCAATCCTCAATACCAAAAAAAAAAGTTTATTCAGTTTCAAGCCTAATATAGAAAACATTCCAGCATGCTAAAGCCAGCCCCCTTGCTCTCCCCATCCCACCCTGCCCATCATTGCCAATGATAAACACTATCTTGAATCTTTTAGGTAAAGTCACCGGTTACAAAAACAAAAATTAAAAAAAAAAAAAAAACATTTAATGACATGAGAAAATCCATATGCTCCAATGTTAAGTGAAAAAAGCAGGTTTCAGATTTGTACGCAGAGTGAACTGTATGCATATCTTTGCCAAACTTATTTTCATCCTTGTCCTCATTTCACATCCCAGAATAACAACTCAGCTCTTAAACCAACTAACAACATAAGCAACAACCCAAAAATTACAAGTGAAAAATCTAAATTCGGGGTAGTAGGCATGAGTTAGCTCTCATGGAATCTTATGGGACAGCAAGGAGGGAATGGTGTTCTGCCTGACATGGGCCATTCAGGTGATCTATGTCGGTTGCTTATGGTGTTTTGTGGACCAAATGAGGACACTTAGTCTGGAAATGAGACAGACTTTGCCAGAAAGTCTGGGATGAGTGGTTACCAGAGTCAGGGCTCTGAGGTCTTAAGGATCCCTTGTGGGAAGTGGGTATAATCAAGAAATGTGTTCAACATTTGATGAACTGGACTTCTAAGACATCGGAATGGGAAGAACAGGCCTGTGGAATCTGAAATCAGGACTGCCACAGACAGGGCAGGCCATGCAGTCAGCATGCTCGTGAATGGGAGGTGGGGCGGGAAATCCCCAGCTGGGACAGTTTAGTCTCCTTTGTCCCAGACACTGTGCAACAAAAGTCCAAAGGGAGAGAGCACAAAGGGAGAGAGAGGCTCAGGTGGGGAAGAAGAGGAGACGTGTGGAAAGTGGTGGCATGTCACAACTGTCCCACTTTGGAGACAGGCCTGTTGTACCTCTTCCACTTTGGAGTGGAAGTCGGCTTCTGCTTAGGTTTGCGCTTTGCACTGGAGGCAGTGTGGAGGTGGAGAGGAGGAAGGGGAATAGGAGACACTGATCACATCTATTATGATACACCGGTGTGGCCAGAGCTTAGCCTGTGTCACCTCATTTGGTCATTTTCACCCCAATTTTGCAAGGCAAGAACCTACAGCTCGGAGGGATTAGATGGCCTCTTTAGTAAACATTCACTTTGGTGAGGATGGGTGTTGAGTATGTAGGATTCAGACTCCAATCAGGCTTTGAAAAGAAGAGAAGCATCAGGCAATTAAAGTATGTAGTCCCTTTGATACACCCTCATCGGCTGTTTCCTGTCTTATTTGATGTGAGTTCCCAGAACATCAGACACACCCACATTCAAATGCAAGTACAAAATACATCTCAGAGCCATATAAAAATGATGCTATCGTTTGGAGGTGAAGTGTTCCCCAAAGGCCTGGTGGTACCCAATGCAGCAGTGTTCGGAGTCAGGGCTTTTGGGAAGTGATGGATCATGAGGGCTCTGACCTCATCGTTGTACTAATCCACTGATACCTAAATGGACCACTGGGAGGCAGTGGAGGCTGTGGGAGGGGGGCCTGGTTGGAGGAAGTAGGTAACTGGGGAGCATGTCCTGGAAGGGCATTTCTTGTCCCCTGCCATACACGCACTCTCTCCCCTGCTCCCTCTCCTCCTCCATCTTCCTCTCCTCTCCCCTTCCAGGCCACTGTGAAGTAGGCTGCTTTCCTCTGCCACACCCTTCTGCCTTGGGGTTCTTTAGGCCTCACTTCGGGCCTAAAGCAATGAAGCTGGTCGACCATGGACTGAAGTCATGAGCCAAAATAAATCTTTCCTACTTTAAGTTGTTTTTCTCAGGTATTTTTCACAGTGACAAAAAGCTGATTAACACAAATGATCTTGTTACTCTTTCCCATTTGTGTGAAAAATCAAACACTTGCTGTGAAGTTGTTAAAGAGCCACCCAGCTAGCAGACCTGCTGAGCTCCAAGGGCAGAACAAGCTGGCATTTTAAGATACTGGGAAGGCCAAGGTGAAGGGTAGTTATAGACCTTTTCTTTTTTTTCAGGGAGGTGGAGTTGCCCTGGTTGTAGCCAAGCTCTAGGGACTCCAGTGTGGCCCAGCACAAATCTTGGCGGCAATGGAATGGGGAGGCACTACAAAAATACAAAAGAAGAGGGTGGTCAAGTCTGATGATAGATTTCGACTTGGGTAGCATTAGGTAGTTCAGCTTTAGAAGAGCAATTAAGCTTAACTCAAAACCCAGCCCTCATAGGGCCAACTCTTCCTACCAGGTTTGTCCAGCACACAGACTGTCCTTACTAACAAGGCGATAATGAGGTGTCAATTTGGTTTCCATGATCAGAGTAAGACAAGGTTGGTTATGTTTTTTCCAGAGAAGTCAGCTCTGTTTTCTCCACTCGCGTTCTGGGCTGAAGAGAGATCTTGCTGGAGATTCCTCTTTGCCTTTGGAAGGCCACGGTGGGGAAGAGCTATGTTCCCAACCAGGAAGGCTGACCACGCTGGGCATTTGTACATCAGCCACAGAGAGAAGTGCTTTTCAGAGTATGCCCAGGTTGCAGGAATTTACCCACTCAGATCCAGCATAAAAAAACAAGAGGGCTAGCCAGCACTTTGCTTACCTAATACCTACTGTCCCAAACTATATTTAACCTTCACTAGAAGTGATTTTACATGAATCATAGCTAAACACCTCTTTTGAACTAAAATCTTCATTAGGAAAAGACTCATCATCCTATTAAAGTAAAAGAAAGGCAAAAACCTAAAATTCTTAGCTTGCAAGATTAACAACCTGAAATTTCAATGCATCTAGTGATATAGAGTGATACTTATGTACCGTTTTGCTGTTTTGTTTGAAGTGAGTTCCCAGAACATCAGGCCCACCCACGCTCAAATACAAGTACAAAACACATCTCAGAGCCAGATAAAAATGACTTTGTTATTCTTTCCCATTTGTGAGAAAAATTAAGCTCCACAAAAGAAAGGATATGTGTTGGAGACAACTTGGATTTTGCCAGCACGCCACCTCCCACCGGGAGGGCACTCAGTGACTTCCATGAACAGAAGGAAGAAGGAAGGAAATGGCCGTGGCTTTGAGGAGATGTGGACATCTCATGTGAGTACACATTTCTCTGAATAAAGGCCCTTGAATAGTTCAAAAAGGGGAATCTAAGTATGCCCAGAGAGCAAATGGATTTTGCTGTTGTACAGCTAAAGCATGTAAGTCAGTACATGGTCACCCACCTAGGGGACTATCTATAATTTCCCATTCCAGCACAGGAGTTTCAATACACTCTTCTCCCTAAGTCTAGGTTCTGAAATTGACTGGATAATTGAATTATGATCCACTGAATATGTCCATTTTCTAAATCCACAGCCTGTGACTGTTACCTTACATAGTAAAGAGGACTTTGCAGATGTGATCAAAATAAGGATCTCAAAATGGGATAAGATTAGCCTGAAACTATCCAGGAATGCCCTATGTAACCACCTAGTCCTTATAAGGTAGAGGCAGGAAGACTGGAATCAGAGAGAAAAGATATAAGAACCAGACCAGGGAGGATGCTTCAAATCCCCTGCTGGATTTGAAGGTGGAGGAGGGGCTGTGAGCCAAGGAAATCCGGGCAGCTTCTAGAAACTAGAAAAAGCAAGGAAGCAGAGTTTTCTCTGGAGCCTCCAGAAAGAACTGGCCCTGATGACCCCTTGACTTTAGTCCACTAAGACTAACTTTGGACTTCTGACTTCCAGAACTGTAAGAAAATTAACTTGGTTGTTGTAAGCCACTATATATGTGGCAGCACACTGCAGTGGCAATAGGAAATTAATCCACTCTCCAAAGACACTTAGATGCCAAAGAGGCTTCTCTCAGAAGGGCAGGGGTAAGAGTGGGCACTGACTGAAACTGGTGGGTACAAACTGATCCCTTTAGGGGCCTTGGGAAGCACAGACCCCCTACATGGGCATCCTAAGACCTTCTGGGAACTTATCCAGGAGCCAATTCTACCCAAGCAGATAAAACCCAGAGGTGTCTTCCTTTAAAAGTCAATTTTCTTTATTCAGCTGGAGCCATTGCAACTAGGGAAGGCTTAGAATTGCAGGCCCTTAGGGATCCGCTCATCGAACCTCCTTATTAACACAGAGGGATAACAGTTTGTCCCAAGCCACATAACTGGGTAGTAGCAGAACCTTAAGGAGAACCCAGGTCATCCAACTCAGGAGAATAGCTTTGCCTTTATAAGGCCTAAGCCACAGAACTCTCTCTCTCCTCACTAAATGATCAGACCCATCCATAATGATTTGTAGCTTGTCCTGCCACTCAGAGACAACTGGGTGCTTTCCATATGCAAGGCACTCACTGAGTACTGGGGAAATGCAAAGATGCTGGTCCTTTCTACAACCCCCTAAGCTCCAGAGGCAATGACAGCAGGGATGCCCCTTGGCCTAAGGTGTATGGCGGGGAGGCAATTCTATGCACCTTTCCTCTTCTAAGCCTCACATTTGCAGTCATGTAGTCAGGTCGGGGATCTGGGGAGGAAGGAGAAGAGCCCAGTGAGTTACAAAGCTGGACACCAGGCAGGGAGTGAGAATATCTATCTCACAGCCACCCCAAGGCTGATCCATGCTTGTACAACAAACAGCACACTGTGGGTGCACTGATCCAGCCAGGGCCTGGTAAGGCTGGCTGCCCCCAGGGCTGAGCTTTCATTTCTCTGAGCCATTAATTCTTACAAAGAATTCACAGAGTATAATTAGTTTAAAAACCCTGGTTCTCTATTTGCTTAGAAAGATTTTTTTTTTAAATATTTAAATTAAAGCAGCATTTCTCTCAAGAGCTTTAAAGATAAAATACAACATAAAGGAGAATGCTGGAATGTTTGGGAGATGCAGGTGAAAACTGTTTCAAGGGGTTTCATTCCACTGTGTGGGAAGGACGTGAACCTCCTGAGTCCAGCAGGAAGGCACAGTGGCACAGCAGCTGTCTGCGCTCCATAGCGTTCCTGATTGATCCCTAATCTCTTGTGCTTTTTATTTGCAGTCCCAGGTGGGATGCAATGATGCATTCATATTTGGCCACAAGGAGAGGGCAGAGTGTCTTCAGTTTGTGTTAGAATGCTGAAAACTCAGCAGAATTCTTGTTATGCATTTCATTCTGTTCTGAAAGGAAGGGAGAGTGTCCAAGATACAGGCAGAGAAGCCATCGGATGGCCAAAAGGGTGCTCAGGGGTTTGTCCGTTCAGCCCACATGTACTGAGTGTCTGTCCTGAGCTATGCAAAGTTGCCAAGACCTCAAGATGGAGAAGGAGAAGCCTTTGCAATACCACAGGAGAGACAGGACGTGAAGGGGGACGAGGCAAGCTCAAGGCAACAGGACGCAGAGGAAGGGGTTCATACCTCAGAAGTTTTAGAGAAACTTAGCAAAGGAAAGAGAACAATACAAGGGCTGTTCCTGAACTCTGAACAAAGACTTATCAACACGCTGGGCTTGTTAACTCAGCTACAGATGTGAGCATGCGTCAGGGGTCCGTCCGTGATTGGCTGCTGGAGGGTGAACTGTGGTCAGAGACCTGGGCCTCCATCTGCCTGTTACAGGATGTGAGATTGGGGGAAAGTTGCTGAATTCTTCTAGCCCTCAGAATTTTCTCATCTGTAAAATGGGGATAGTAAGCCCCTTGCAACATATCTCAGACCCAGGCAGTCAGAGTACCACACCCTGCTGGCCACAGTGGAGAAGTGGTTAGTTCAAGGATGGATGCTCCTTGAAATTTCATTGGAGGAATCAGGAAAAAGATACTCTGTCATGCCTGGTTGCTCAATCAGTTGTTAAGCCTCCACTTAAGGAGAGCCTGCCTGAGAATAGAGCCAGTTGAGAAGACCCTGGCCTGGATACAGGGTACAGGCAGCTGTTGGGTGGCCTCCTGGGAGCACCTTGAGCCACCTTCCCCTGGATCCATTCTGGTCTCTTCTGCACATGAACCAATACATTTCCTTCATTTGCTTAACAGAAAGAATAATGCAAAAAGAAGGCCCACCTACTTCAACCACCTTCATTGAACTCCCCAATTCCTCTGCAGGGCCCACACTGACTCTCACGAGGTTCCCTGACACTCTCTCCGGGAAGTGGACTCACTACAAGGACCAAGGGAAACTAGGGCAGGAACTTTGGTATGAGCATCTGCCAACCAGAGTGCCCTGCTTCCTGAAGGTTCAGGAAACAGAATGTTCCTCCGCCCTGTAGATAAGAGCCCCACCCCATGGTCACAGGCCAGGGTGCAAACAGTGTGGGAGGAAAGGGTGTCAGCTGGGGACAGCCTTTCACAGGCCCAAAGCTCCAGTTCTGGACACACAGGTGCCCCTGTGAGCAAGAGAAACAGCGCCTTGGTCCTCATAGCTGGGGAAGAGGTGGGGCGTAATCACCCTCCACACCTAATAGGTCACTTTTGCTGAACTAAGAACTGGCTTTGCATTGGTTATCCTCTAGGAGAAAAAAAAAATCAATTAATAAAAATACAATGGTTCTTTGGTCTTCTTAGTTGGGACACAGTGGAGTCATACAGTGGGAGTCATACAGTGCCTATGGGACTGGGAGCTGTCCTGAACAAATAGCAGATTGGAATCAAGCTTCCTGGGTTCTCGTTTCAACTCCTCAAATTCCTGTTTGTCAGCTATGTGACCCTGGGCAAGAGTCTTTACCTCTCTGAGCTTCGGTGTACTCATTTATAAAAAGAAGCCACAGTCTTCTCTTATAGAATAGGATCATAGCAGTAAAGTTGTCAGAGTGCTCTGTAGCCTGCTAGGTGCCAGAGATGTAGGGTGTAACATTCTGTGCAAGACAATTGGAAAGAAGACCTGTTCTGTGTGATCAGACACATGTTTTCCTTTCAGAAAATATCCCTCTACACAGGAAGTGGTATTTGCCACTCACACTTTTGAAGACAGACTCACTGCCACTGTTATGGTTTAGATATGAGATGTCCCCCAAAAATCTCACATGTGAGACAATGCAAGAAAGTTTAGAGGCCAAAGTATTGGGCTAGGAGAGCCTTAACCTAATCAGTGCATTAATCCACTTTGGGGGCATGACTTTGGGGTATAGACTTTGTTCCTGTGAGTAGGACACATACTCTTCTCTGATTCCTAGTGGCCATGTCCAGAGCTGCTTTCCTCTGCCATGATGTTCTGCCTCACCTCAGGCTCAGAGAATAGAGCTGGCTCTCTCTGCACTGAGACCTCTGATAACCTGAGCCCCCAAATAAACTTTTCCTCCTCTAATTGTTCTTGCCGGGACTTTTGATCATAGTGGTACAAAAGCTGACTATAAAAGTCAGCAAGGTTCAGGATACAATGAACTAACACCTATTCAGTCATGTTAATGGAGTACCCACCATATCAATGTGATTCTCCTGTGCATCATAGCTGGAAGAGAAGGGACATTGCCCAGAGGCCAAAAGCATATTTCAGAGTTAGTAACAACCTGGGCACAAATTCTACTTGGCTACTGAAAAGCTGGTGGCTGTGGGCTATTCCTTCTCTTTGGTGTCATCATGGTTAGAAGGCAGATGGCTACATCTAAGCTATGGGCTCGCTGTGAGTGCTGAGAGACAGGAGTGCACAAATTGTCCAGCACAGCTCCTAGGACACAGTAAGCAACCACTGCTCCGACTATTATTATGACCGTTGTCATTGTCATTGCCATTACCATTCCAGTCATCATCCTCATCGTTGTTACCCCCAGGTGGGCTGTAGATGCCCTCTGCCAAGGCAGATGAATCTTCCTTGGAGACAGAGATGGATGTAAAAACAATGTAAACATGAAGAGAAAATAAAGTCAGGGACAGAGGACTGCTGAGAGGGGAGAGAGCAGGACTGGGGCTGGGGCTTAAGGAAACAGAGAGTCAAAACAGCTGCTTTGTGAAGCAGACCAGCGGCCAACAGGAGACCTAGGGGCTGTGGAACAGCAACAGGACATGGCTGAAGTTCTGTAGTACGAGCCTGTGCAGACTCAGCCACTGGCTCTTCCTTTTGTGATGTTCAGCCACTCAAAAGCAGAAGCCAAGAACCACGGCCTGGAATATGGCAGTGTCTAGGCCAACCCCACCAAACATACTGGAATATGCACCACAGCTTCCCGAAGACCAATTGGGGAATTTAAATCCACTCCCAGTTTAACTCCATTCACTTTTCCACCTGAGTAACAAATATTCCATCTATTCTCTTGAGCTAATATATAAAATATAATCCAGGTGAGAGGGTTCACGGCCAGGCAAGAGAATGTTTTCTGGGTTTGGTACGCCTTTATCATGTGGCCAAATCAAAGAAAGCGCCATGCTCGGGGTCAGGTCTGTGCTGGCTCTGCCTTTCCACAGCACGGTAGGTTAGTTCACAATAATCTATTAAATAGTTTAAGAAGAAGTAGAAGAGAGGAGCTTGGAATCCCCAGACATAAAGAAGTGATAAAGAGATGGCAATGCTAATTGCCCCTATTGGATCAATACATATGATTTATAATGCATTGAAATATCACACCGGACCCCATAAATATGTGGTTATGATGTGTTAATGGAAAGGGAAAGAATCCTCAGCTCTACTGTAGGGGCTCTCAGAAGGTAGGTGCAGATATGAATCTCAGGGGTAGTCCCTACATGCCAGGTCACAAAGACCATAAACACAGAGGGACTAACGTTCAAAGTCAGGCTAATTGTCACAGACTGCAAGAAAGGTATTAGAGATTATTTCATTGAACCCACTCATTCTACAGAGGAAAAAGTGAAAGCCAGTGAAGTTTGGGTCATACATGAGTCAGCCCAAGTCACATCCTTGGATAGAGGAGTAGGACCTGGACCCAGGTCCCCTCCCTCTCAGGGCTGATGCAGTGGCTAATGGTGGGACATGTACCCACAACACTCAGGGCAGGGGTGGGGCTCTTTTCTTTTGGGGAGAGAGTGGATGGCATGCTTTTTGATGGCACCCTCTTCACTGGTAACAATAGTGCTGCTGGATCGTCACTGGCTGGGCCTCTGTGACTAATTTTGAGATTACCGGGTCAATGCTACTAACCCGGGTTTGGGCCTTTGCCACGACATTACCATACGATGATTCATGTCACCATGACAGCTTTTGGAATGATTCATAACAGCAATAATAATCCTGCCATCTCTCTTTTGTTGGGTGTTTTTCAGTTGGTGGGTTAGTAAGTGTTTTCATCTCGTCAGTTTTCTGATCTCCAGAACCACCACATGGGTAGTTAAGTCAAATACGACCATTTCCCATTTATGTTGAGACCGAGACCCCAAAAGTGGGATGAACCACCTGAGATCATGCAACCCTGAGTCTCTCATAACTGGCTACTTAATCAGGTCACAGTGCCAGGTACATGGCTGAGGGTCTTTTCACTGTGTGGCATTTCCTCTGTTTACACGTTCGCTGACCAGAGCTTCCAAAACCACATTGGTGCTGCGCCCAGGTACTCCATATTCCTCTCATCAGGCAGAGTGTGATGCTCAGCGCCAGAGAGATGGCAGGCACAAAGGGACAGCCAGTGGTTTCATAACTGAGAGGAGGGAGCCTGCCTCTCCTGCTAAAGTTATTAGAAGAATCAAAACATGCAAAACAATGCATCCGACGTACAGGTTCTGCCAAGGCCATAACAAGAGAGACTGTGAGCAAAGAGAGGTCTGACGTCAGCCTCACCACCAGGAACCTCATAATTCTTCTTTTCTTTTTCTTTCCTCATTACTGTCTTTCTTTCTTAAAATATTAAAATATTTTATAAAATTATGGTTTTAGAGGTGGGGATTTACTTTAAATATTCAAAAATAGCAAGAGTATAACAAATACCTACAAACTCATCACTCATCACCCCAAACATATGCTGCCATCATTGTCATTTTTGACTCTGATTTTTTTTTTTATCAAAACAATTAAATTATACAGATAAAGTTGAAGTCTCCATTGAAACTCTGCCTAGTCCAATTCCACTCCCATCTCCCCAAAGACATCCATGTGTGGTGTGATGTCCACCATATACATCTATCTACCTACATACAGAAAAATCATAAAAACAACACACTTTTCCTATATGCATGTGGGTTCATAAAACAGCAGTGGGACTGGTTTTAACAAAATTTATCCTGAAGAAACAAATTCTTATTCTCCCAAGGACAACAGTGGAGTGAAAAATTGGTGAGCAAGATCAGAAACCCAAGTACTGGTCCTATAGCCATGATAGCAGCCCCTCGGGACAGTAGGTCAGTTGACTTCCTGAATCTCAGGGAGGGATTTTTTTTGTAAAATGAGAAAGCTGGATGAAAGGCTCTCTAAGGTCCCTTCCATCTTTGAAATCTGAGGACTGTAAGGTTCAATTTCCTCATCTGTCAAGTGGAGACGAGATAGTAATGTCTGTCCTGATCACTGCTGTACAGAATGGTTGTAAAGGTCTTAGCATAATGTGCCAGTGCTCTGCAAGGCAAGTGATAATAATAATTACCATTGTTCACGCAAATTAAGATGTTTTTAAGCTCCTAGGAATACTTTTAAAGCAAGCATTGTTATACATATGGCTTGGTTGGAAGTCTGTTAGAGGCTAGCCAGCGGGCAGTAATTTCCTCTCCCTCTGCCGTCTTGGGCAGGCAGTTCAGCACAACTCACTTAACTCCATCCATAACGATTTAGTGAACAAAATACCCCGGCTCCTCACTGTAAAATTTTCTCCTCTTTGAAGACACTTCCAGAAGGACCCAGAGCTTTCAGAGTGCAGTGAATTCAGATCCACTCAGAACTGGAGTCGGTTTATCTCGAGAGACGTTTTTTCAGAAAACCCACGCTGGCCAGAACGTCCCTGGCTTTGTGCAAGTTAAATTCCAGGGAGCTGGTTTGACTTCTGGGGTTAGAGCAGATCTTTCCATTTTCTGAGTAACATAGGATGTGGTGAATTTGCTACTGAGAAACTTTTCTGGGGAACATCTGAATCTTTGAGATGGAAAAAAGGAGCTTTGGGGAAAGTGTATTGAATAACTGCTACACAAAGTTCTCTAAAAAGCCAAATGGCTAATGTTTATACACATGAATAAGATTTAGGGTTGATAGGCCCTACTGCTCCATGGAAGACACCACACACAGGCATTAAGGCCTTTGTATGCACTGGTCCCTCTCTGCACACTTTCACCAGGAGAACCCCCATCCTTCAAATTGCAGCTCACAAGTCACCTCCCGCAGGCAGCCTTCCCTGACTCCTGGGAGTGTGCACCAGTGGCCCCCTGCAGGAGCTCCAGAAACCCCTCCCGTTCTGCCAGCTCAACTTGACACTCTTACATAATCAGCTACTTAATTACCTACCTGACCTCTCCTCTGTCCTGTGATTTTTTTTTTTTTTTTTTTTGTTGGAGGTATCGGAGACTGAACTCAGAGGCACTCGAACACTGAGACAGCTTCCCAGCCCTGTTTTGTATTTTTTTTATGGACAGGGTCTCACCGAGTTGCTTTGTGCCTTGCTTTTGCTGAGGCTGCCTTTGAAGTTGCAATCCACCAGCTTCAGCCTCTCGAGCCATTGAGATTACAGGCGTGTGCCACCCTCCTGACCATGATTTTTTGAAAACAATCTACATGTTCTACACCACGTCAGGGCCTGGCACATGGTAGATGTGTAGAACAAATAAGCATCTCTGTCTACGTACGCACTTATTTAATGTGCATTTGTACGTAGATATCAGTTGTGTATCATTCTCAATTTGTCTTCCTGGCTAAATGTTCCCTGTGTGCTGCTACAAAGCGTGGAAAGATGAAGCTTTGCTGAGAATATGGATTAGATTCAGTCTTTGAACACTGGCAAAATATGTAAATACCACTAACCACATCAAGTATAGAATTCTAAAACATCCAATAAACAGACTTGTTGTCACATTTTCCCCTTTTAACCAAATCTGAAGAAAAGATCACTTCTGTGTGTGATCTGATCAAATGTGTCTAATCCACATGATTCTGAGAGGAAACACATGCTCCAGGAATCGTCCCTGTATCCTCAATTTTCTTTTCAGTAATGTATCCTGCTGAGGTTTTTCTAGTAAGAGAATAAGGATGGTTATCAAATTCAAGCCAATTTTAAACCAAAATACAATTTTAGGTTAATTTCAAAGAGTGGTAATTCTCAAACTAGCAGCTCTTTTTCTTAGAGTTGCCTGACAGTTAACCTGGGCATTTTAACTGATGTGATTAAAGCCAAATACTAGGTAGGGATCCATATGAAACGGAAGAGGCAGGTCAGGCTAATGAAAGGAGGGGGGGCGGGCACTGTTTTGGTTTGAAGTAGTCCCACTTCTTACAGAGGCTCTGGTATCAACAACTAGACATCCTAGGAAGGTTGGTTCTCCCTGTAGATCTTAGTTTTCTCGTCTGTAAGATGGGAGGGTCAGATGAGGCAACACTGAATGTTTCTTTATGCTTTGGGATTTTAAGATAGCAAGTGTTTTCTTAAAGCAGTTATTCACGGCACCTGGAGATGTTAGGATGATCTGGTACAGAGGTACAGGGGACAGAGATAGATTTCAGGACTGAGTGATCTTAGTCTCTAGCTCCATTCTTCCTCTGATCCTAGGTGATTTCAAGGAGAAGCACTTAATCTCCATGTAAGTGAATTGTGTGACTATAAATGCACAAGGGGATAGAGTGACCCTCAAACTTTGGAAGCCACCAGGAGAACTTCTGAGTGCACAGATGCGAGGTTTATGCCCAGTTTCTGACCTCGGAGGTCTGGGGTGGGGCCTGAGGCTCTGCATTTCTAACCAGTCAGGTAACAACTGATGCTGCATTTTGTGAACTACTGAGCCACCCTATCTTTTTATTTTATTTTTAAGTTTTATATTTATTTTTTAGTTTTCGGCGGACACAACATCTTTGTTTGTATGTGGTGCTGAGGATCGAACCCGGGCCGCACGCATGCCAGGCGAGCGCGCTACTGCTTGAGCCACATCCCCAGCCCCACCCTATCTTTTTAAATCATCTTTTATTTGTTCTAATTAGTTATACATAACAGTAGAATGCATTTTGACACATGTTATACAAATGGAACATAACTTCTGATTACTCTGGCTGTACATGGTGCTGAGTCACACCAGCAGTGTAATCATACATGTATACAGGGTAATAACGTCTGTCTCATTCTTGAAAAACTTTTCAACTCTAAGACTCCATTGTGAGTTGTACAGACTTTGGTAACATCTATATTTTTAATGAGTTACTTCCATCTCCTAGCCACCCAGTACACCAAGAGGGGGCTTCTCTTTCCTTGCAGGTTGCAGACACTGCAAAACTATTTCAAGGGCACATGTAATTAGTCTTATGACCACCTTCCTCTGTGAGACTCAAACATCTCTAGCAACATCTGGCCTCCCTGAATAAAAACACTCAAGGTTCAGAAAACCTTAGGCAACTTAGTTGATTGATGGGCTCAGCATCCTTGGTTCAGGTTTGTTGAACCAGAAAAAAGGCATAACTCCATTCATGCCTAGTTCACTAATGCAGAGGACAGAGGGTCAGCCTCCAGAAGGTCAAACATTCTTCAGTTGAGTGACATCATCATTAGGGAAATGTCCATTCCCACATCCATCTTATACAGCCTAAGCTAAAAAACAAACCTATAAGACTTTTTAAAAATTTGTTTTGTTTTTGGCTCTGGGGATTGAACCCAGAGGTGCTTTACCACTGAGACACATCCCCAGTCCTTTTTATATTTTTATTCTGAGACAGATCTCACCATGTTGTTTAGGGCCTTGCTAAGTTGCTGTAGATTATGGTCCTACCGCTTCAGCCTCCCACCACACCTGGCACAATACTTTTTGGTAAAGTTATCCACATCACTAGATCTCAAAAGTTGGTGAGACTTCAGAAATACTTGGAGAGTTTTAAAAAATATCAATGCTTGGGTTATACCTCCAAAGAGTCCGATTCAAACAGGGCATCGGGATTTTTAATAGCTCCCCATTGTGAAGCAAAGTCCAAGAATTACCAGTCTACAAAGAAATAGAATCGATCTGTTCTTTATTACTTTGTGTCCCTCAAGTTGTTTTGACATTCCAAACAGTGTGACCATTTGTCCTAAATTACCCTTAAGAATAAACACTAAAATTTTCACAAGTCCACAGAAGGTCGCAAAGAGAGTGGGCAATCAATCAATACTTCTTAGCTAATTCTGATGTACCTTTCATACTATTCAATAATTTTTTTTTTTTTAAGAGCTGGGCATGGTGGTACATGCCTGTCATCCCAGTGATTCAGGAGGTTGAGACAGGAGGACCACAAGTTCAAGGTCAGCCTCAGCAACTTAGCCAGGCCCTACGAAAGTTAGTGAGATCCTGTCTCAAAAGAAAAATCAAAAAGAGCTAGCTAGAGCTGGAGCTCAGTGGTAATGCACCTCTGGGTTCAATCCCCGGTACCAAACGAAAACAAAAATCATTGTGACAAGATATCCCCCAGAGGACAAATACAGTTTCTGCTGCAGAAAACCAGGTGAGGTTTGCCAGAGAGGACCTTTGCCTTCTAAATTGTAAGCGCTTTAAGAACATTATCCACATCCTGAAATATTTCAAACTCCCAAGTGCCTGCCCGGCCCAGTGCTACTAGAGGCAGATTAGAAGCCCCGAAAAAACACTTGTTCAACCGACTTGAATTTCTGACTGTCTTTAAGCTTATGGGAATGTAGACCTTAGCAGAATGTGCTATTTCATCAGAAAGGGTAAGGCATACGGGTCTCTGGGTGTTGGGAATACACAGGGTTTATTTCCCTTAAATCCCTTCCACTAAATGAGAACATTAGGGTTGGAACTTTATAAACTGTCTAACTACTCATTGGGAAAACATCCATTTCCCAAAGTGGGTGCCTTGAGACACTCACCTTTCTGACTGCAGCCACTAAAACCCAGTGCCACCTAAGACAGAATATGTGTAAGTTAGTTCTGGCTTTTGCCTCTATCTTATAAAGCTGTGGCCTTCTAAAAGTGACTGGAGAATGAACATAAAAGGGGCTGGGGTTGTAGCTCAGTGGTAGAGCACTTGCCTAGCACATGGGAGGCACTGGGTTCAATCCTCAGCACCACATAAAAATAAATAAATAAAATAAAGTTATTGTGTCCATCTACAACTGAAAAAATAAAAACTTAAAAAAAAAATGGACAAAGCAGCAGGCCTTAGAGGGACAGGCCCATCTCCATTTCATTTGCACATGCTGCTCTCAATATTTTCTCAGAACACCGCAAACTAAACCTGTGGTTAACATCCAAGCAGACAGAGAGCTGCCTGGGCCGAGGCCAGCCTGGGTAAAACTTGAAGGCTGATTTTTCCCTTGAAACTGCTCTCCAGCGCTTTCCCTGCCACCCCATGCATTGCTAATTAGGAGCAGCCAAGGCCTGACATGAACACAGTCCTCTATGGTAAAATTGATTATTATATTACTATGGAAAGTAAGGAAGTAATTTTGTTCAAAATATCAAATTCCACAAAATCATACATGGCAGCTGTTAGTGTATGTATGCACGTGGGGGAGGGGCAAGTGTGTGAAAATACCATCTCTCTCCCTTCGGTTTTCTGACATCTTTGCAAAAATGTGAAAGAAAAAAAAAACAGGCAGGAAAAGCAAAAAAGATTCTAACGCATAGAAGGCAGAAACCAAGAGCAAAGCTACATGATGGATTTTTTTTTTTAAGACTAAAAAAATTCGCATGGTACAAGATACATTATAGGTCCATTTTATGAGTGTGGACTTGCTTTTTATGAGTGTGGACTTGAAAACCAGTATTCCTCTACCGCGGGTGTTGAAGCTACTTTTAATTGCATCAGATAAAAAAACGAGGTGAGTCATGTTTGGTTGTACTTGAGGCTGCTAACAGATCATCACTTCTGGGTCCAAATATGTCCTCTAGCCTCACTACGGAAGTTTATAGCTTACTTGTTTGCTTGGGGACTATTAAAAGAGTTTTGCTTTAAATTGTTAACTTTTTTTAAAGATACCCAAGAGTTGCTGAAATTCATATTGCGGCCAACTTCGGAGGTACTTAGAAGCCACGAGCATTGTCTCCTGGCAAAACCTCCCCTGCCCATGGCTTCTAACCCCGGCACTCCCTCGGGCTTCAGAATGAGTCTGATCCTGCACTCAACAGACGCGAGACACTTCATGCCTTTACATTCATTTTCCATTGTCGAAAAATTCCAGCAATTAACACAGGACACCTCAACCCTAAGAGACTTCCTAAGATTTCGGAATTCTGAATGCGGTCCCCTTGCTGTCCCCCGATCTGGTGATAATGCAGTCTGTTTTCCAGTAGCTGCGCGATTTTTCTTTATGAAAGAGTTTAGTAAGTGGCATAAAAAGAGCACACAGACTTACTGACATTGGGATCGCTGATTTCACTGGGGTCATGAGGTACCGTTTTAGGTCACATGTTAAACAACCGTTGTGAATCATTTATTAAAATTCTTTTAAACAGGAGGGGGTGGAGGTACAGACAAAACGCATACTCATGCACAAACGCTTAGCGCCAAGAATATGGTCAGAAATGCCACCTGGACTAAAGAATAAAAAGAACCCCTCGATTTCCCCTTGGGCTGGGGAGAGGTAGGGTGACGTCATGCAACCTTACCTTTCTGAAACAGATCAGGGCACCTGACATGAAGTGCTGACCTGCGGCCACCGAAGCCGGGAGTCATTTTGGGTGTCGCGCATGAACCTCCCTAGAAAATTCCAACAACATTCTACCAGCTTTCTGCATGCCAATCATGAAGAGCCTCCACTTAAGCTCTCACGAACCTGGGAAGGGGCAGAGGAGGGGGGCGTGTAAGCAAAGGAGAGAAGGAAAGAGAAAGAGTGGTCCCAGCCACTGCATACCGGTCTGGAAGGGGAGTCACATGCCACCGGGAGCCATTCCTGCTGCATTACACAGGCTGAGTTAAATGGCCAACAATATCAGTCGATGTTTATGCCACATGTTCTCAGCCTCTTCACATATCAACACCCAAGCCAGCCCTATGCAGAGAGGTCTCCTGAGAAAGCTTCTGCAGGAAGGAGTCTTAGGCTAATTGTGCTGGCCACTTTCAGTTAAATTCCAAAGCCTCCTGGCCTGGTTTACTTCCCTATTTGTTGTTGTTGATGTGTTGGGGGTTTATTTTTAGTTCGCTTGCTTGTTTGTTACTCTGGATTACACAGGTGACAATTTGGTCCTGAAGGTATCCACAAGAACTTTTAGCAATGTAGCCACATCAGACAGCACCGACAGTCTCCCAACTAGCAAACCTCCTGCACCCCTGCCCTTTCTTTTGCTTTTTTTTTTTTTTTTTTTGGTAGAACGAGAGATGAAATGAGAGAACCCCCCATCACCTCACCTGCCTAGCAACATCTGTCAGTAGGAAAAATGTTCTCCTTTCCTCCAAGCAGCGGCTGGGGTGACATTGCCTCCCAGGGAATGCCACAGACATTTTGGTGGTCAGAACCTAAAGCAGTAAACTGGCATTTACTGGGCAGAGACAGGAGTGGAGTAACCACAATATCCAAAACACTGCGGTTCAGAAACCGCTCTAAGGCTAAGGACCCCAACCAGGGTTACAGAAAACACAAAAGAAAGGAAAAAATGATGGAAGGGGAGGGGAGGGGAAAGGAGGAGAAGGGAGGAAGAAAGTTAAAGCTTAAAAGAAGGAGAAAAATAAAAAAGCCAAGATGCTCCTCCCTGGGAAGAAGTTACTAAAGCCCTGGGGTTTGATATATTTTACAGTTTAATTACTTACAAAGCTTTCCAGAAGCCACCATTTTTTTTTAACTGTTCTCTTTCCAAAGCTCATACTTCAACCATCAAACCACTTTCACATGATTTTCTTTTTCTTTTTTTTCCCCCTTTTGTTTTGGGTACTAGGGATTGAGCTCAGGGGCATTCGACCACTGAGCCACATCCCCCGCCCCATTTTGTATTTTATTTAGGGACAGGGTTTCAGTGAGTTGCTTAGAGCCTCACTTTTGCTGAGGCTGGCTTTGAATTCGTAATCCTCCAGCCTCAGCCTCCCAAGCCACTAGAATTACAGGCATGCACCACGGCGCGCGGCTCACTTTCACATGATTTTCTAAATCAAAATCTGCTGTCATAGGTGCCTCATTGCCAGGTCGTGTAAAGCAATCATCATCCCAATTTGTCCCATTTGGGACAATCCAGTGTTCATCTGCAATGCCTGGGCATTCATCCCCTTCCAAAATGATTCCACAGAGTATGTTTTTTAAAAGGTTAAAAACCCCGAAGAGCTTATAAACAACTTAATGATGAAAGCTTAGTAGGTTCTCCTGCTCTTAGACCCTGGTGGAGGATGGGGGGATGGGGGGCGGCTCATCTCCTACCCTTACCATCCATGGGTGTGCCGGCCTCAGGGAGGTCTCCCTCCTGCTGGGGCTGATGGCTGACTCTGTGTGTGATGCTTATACAGCTCACTGCAAAACCAAAGTGAAAGCCTCTCAGATCTGTCTGAACAGCCTGCTCCCAGCTGCCCCCCAAGGACATGCACCCCACCACCAGCAGCCTCAGGGCGCTCCCAGGAGAGCCCATGGGCTCCGAGGCCTAATTCAGTCACAGCCCACAGGCCGCCCCAGGCTCAGTTGGCTCTCGGCCCCAAACTCAGTCCCAGACACCCCAAGGCGCCAGTCCCAGATCCTGACCTACAGGAACTAGCCAACCTGGCCACAGCTTCACTTCTGCCCAGGCCTTGGTCCCTCCCTGATCCACTGGGTTTCCCCAGGGCACAAGGCTCCACTCCAATCTGCCACGGGACATTTGCCCTTTCTCAGCCTATGCCCAGGACTTTCTTGGGATCAGAGTTTACTGAAAAGTGCTCCTCCACACACCCCCAAACCAGAACCCACGGGCCGTGTTCCCACCTGCCCCTCGAGGGAGAAGGAGTGGTGTGTAGTGGTTCAGAACAAAGACCATGAGGCCAGCTGGCCACAGCTGGCCACAGGAAAGGGGACTGGGGTTCACGCCCACCTCCAGGATTGTGAGAGAAGGTACACATCCAACACAGCCCAGAACCTGGTGCAGCCGGGGGTGTGTCTGTTAGCCGGAGCTCTGTAGCATGATATGTTGAATGTGAACTTTCATTTTATTAAAATAAGCAGCCCAGTTACACGGCCCAGGGTGTGATTCCTCAAGTGTGAACGTGGAATCACATTCAATACCTGGAATGAGCCCTTCTAACAGAATGGTCCCTAGCACTTACCCAGAGACTAGGTGACATCTGGAAATGGAGAAGCACAAACTGAAATTCAATCTAATATTTAGTAAATTGTTAAGTACCTACTGTATACCAGCACTGGGAGGGAGGGACAAGAGGCAACATGGAGCGTGGGTGTGTACGTGAGGCGCTATGCGATCTGCTTCACTCATCTCTCAGTCTTCACTCCACTTTACAGATGAGCACCCTGAGGCTCCAAATGACCCAGTTCATCACCTAAAGAGCCAGAGCTAGTATGTAGTCATCTGAAACAAGGTCTGTTTGATTCTGAAAACTTTGTCTTTCCACTAAAACACCTCCCAGTGTGCAAGGTGAGTCCTAAATGTCAAGGATACACTTACAGTAAAACGAAAACAACTGACTAGGGTAAGGCGTGTTCAGAGTATGATCAGGGCAGGTCCAGCTGGTAAGACCCAATGCAAAATGGAAATGCAGGGCACTTGTTCAAAACCTGCTAGGAATTTTAAGAAGGCTACAGCACAGCGTTAACCCAATGGAGCAGGAGGGCCTCCTAAGCATGAGCCCTTGTGCAAATGCACACCCGGAGGCCAGTCCTGAGCAGGAGGGAAGAACTTGGTCAGATTGGAGGGACCACATTTCCCACCTACCCTGACAGGAGCAAGTCAGGGAGCAGCACAGTCCGAGGCCTTGTGGATGGTCCAGCCAGTCTGTCCCTATTCCCTTTGGCTCTTTCTCCTACCTGCTCCAGAGCTAGGACGAGGACAAGAGGTAAAACTTGGATTGGGAGAAGCAGGAGGCACAGATGGCCCAAATGAACACTGCTATGTGTTATGATGCTATGGGTCTCTACAGCTGCCACAACGGAAGGGGATGACCTGGCTTTCACCTCTGGGGACGTGTCCTGCAATGGGTGGTGCCATGATCCCCAATGGAAGTAGGCAAAGGTGGTAAATTCACCAGTGTACTGAAGGGACACACTGGCAGGGGTATACAGCCCATATCGAGGAGGTAATCAGAGAGCACAACAGATGCTCACCTTGGAGTTGTGAGATGTGGCTGGGCCTGGCTCTATCGTCCACTCACTGTGTGGCCCCAGCTAGTTACCTAGACTTTATGACTCAAGATGCCCAATGCCAAACCATGAGAACTTGAGGATATGTCCCAAAGACATTACAAAGCAGTGTTTACTATCCCCATGTTATTTCATATTAAATTAAAAACCAGTGTGCAAAATTTTATATATATATAATAATTACAGCCATACCGCCCTTTAGTAGGAAACACTTGTAGATAACACGTCTAAATAAAGGTTAACAGGGACAGATGTGACTAGACCGTAGAATTGGAGGTAATTTCTTACTCCTTCCTCCTTTTGTAAATTTCCCAACTTTTCTTTAATAAACCTGCCTGGTTTCCAATTAAAAAATAACTTTTTACAAGACAAAATAATTCAGCTGGACTAATCCCACCCCATCCCATGGAACTTATGGGGCCTTCAATTGAACCCTGCAGATTTAAGTGTCTCACAGCCCCTTCCCACCGTGGAGATTTCTCTCCCAGAGACCCCATGCAAAAAAGTGAAGGCAAGTACGTGCAGAAGCAGGTGTTCATATGGGGCACTGCACGTTTGTCTCCACACAAAGGCCAAAGCGCATGATTCAGATGGATTTTCACACTTCTGTTCCAGGAAGACCTCTGCGGAGGCAGCAGAAGCAGACTTCTGCTTGTAGAAGTGCGTTGTCCAGGGACCACAGAGGTTCATTTTATAACCTCAGACTCCTGCACCAGAGGGGTCAAGGTTGCCAGCGCAAAGGGGGCTGTTTGGTACATGCTACAGCCTGAGGTCCCCAGCCTCTGCCCTTTCCTCTTGTGCCCCCTCTCTCTCCACCCCGCACCATCACCATTGGTCTGAGTGAATTGTAGAGAGTCAGCTAGGACCAAGGAGAAAAGGTGGGGTGACCATTCAACCTATGGAGATGGGCTCAGCACCTCCAGTTTAGCACTCTATCCTCTCCGCCGGGTTCTGTGTAACTCTCAGGGAGGTACTGGGTAATCTTTTCTTTGGGGTATGCAAGTACAAAGGGAGGAGCAACCAATGACGGGTGACTCCATGCCAGTCCAGGATTAGAGGCTGTGTAGCAGGGCTCCTCTAATCCTCAGCACGCTGAGCCAGGGTTGGCTACCTGACCTCCCTTTCTCCTGGGAATCTTGTGGAGCTGAACCTCCACCCACGCTGGATGGGCAGAGCTGCTCCCTGCCATGGCTCTCCCTCCTCCTCCCACTGCTGGGACCAGCCAGTGGCTGCCTGGAATAGCACAGTCATTGGACAAGAAGTACAGAAGCTTCCAGGGCCTGAAAGTGCTCAATTCATGTGCAGCATGTGTGGAAACCACTGGAAACAACTCTGGGTCCTCTCCTCTCCCTTTCCTTCCCTCCCCGCCTCCTCACCCCTCTCTTCTTTCCTGTGCAACACAAAGTGGTAACTCAAGGTAAAACTATCTCTAAACCCCAGTTTCTCTTTCAAACCAGGGCTGACTGTGCTATCTTTAGCAATGAGGAAAAAAAGAAGTTCCAGAAAAGAGGAGGCCCCTGGGATGGATGGGAGGCAGCACGTCAAATACAGAGTGACCGCCCCCCCCCCCCCCCGACAGAGCCATGGTAAAGGTCCTAACCTCTTGATACAAGAAAATACAAGGAAAGAACAAAGACAGGATTCGTTCCCAGAATGAACAAGCTTGGCCAGTGGAAAGGCTGCATCCTGCACAGACAAAGGCCAGGCACAGACGCTAGCAGAGGAAACTAGTCGAGAGTGGTGAGTCAGACAATGTGGGCATGAGCCCATTGGAGGAAAGGAAATTGGTTCTTTGTTGAGCAGGGGTTTTAATTCCCACCCGGCTAAGTGTTATTCCTCCGTAGGTTCTCCTGGGGCCCACAAAACAGAAGCAGGAAGCATCCATGAATTTTGCAGATTTGCCCTTTAAAGACTGAACACAGCCTCTAGTCACAAATCTCACACTGGGGCTGCATTGCGACCATATTCTTGGGACCTCTGCACAAGCTCTTCTCTCTACCTGAGCTGCACTGTCCAACAGGATAGTTACTAGGCGCAGGTAGCAATTTAAATTTAAGTTATTCCTGTTAAATAAAATTTAAAACTCAGTTCCTCCATTGCACCAGCCACATTTCAACTGCTTAACAGTCACATGTGACTGGCAGCTACCACCTTGAACAGCAGGGCATTGAACATTTTCAGCATTCTGGGAGTTCTATGGGACAGGACTGCTTCAGAGCTTCATGTGACTGACACCCTCGGGATCCTGTGCCACTGTCATCTTCTCAAAGAGGCTACCTTGCACCTAGGAATCTAAGGCAGGACATTGGGTCATTCTCTGTCACCTTCCCTGAACCTACCTTTATCACTATGCAATTACTTTATTTTTTAATTCTGTGCTTTATTACCTGCCCATCCCTGGAGTAAAAGCTGCAAAAGAGCAGGGCTCTTATCTTTCTTTTCTACTGCTATGTGCCCAGTGTCTAGACAGTAATGCATTTCTCCACGTGCACTGCAAAAACAAGTAGTGGAATGGACCGACACTGTTGAATAAATGGTGCACAGCACTCTGGGATTACAGGATGCCAGCCACTCCAAACAGATGTCACTTAGCTTCCCATGGACCGAGATAACCTCTAAGCGTAGGTCCCATCAGAAGCATCTGGGGAGACTGTAAGTGGGGGACCCGCTGAAGTAGTAGCAGAGTAGCTGAAAACAACTTTGTCCACGCTCCCTGAGAACCCAGTTGCCTTTTGTCCCCTCTTTCATCAGTCAACAGCACCGTGTCCGGCACTGTGCCCTGTCTTCCTTCGCTGTTTTTGTAAAAGAGCAAAATATCCTCTCACATAGTAGTAGACATTCCCCACAGGATATCAGTTTTCCTCCACATGTGTACACAAAAACAACAACTGGATGGCCTACACTCTAAGTTTAAGGCACTGGTATTTCCATACTTTGCATGCTTTTGGACTGCTTTCTGATACCCCTCAGGAGCAGGAGGAACTACTGTCTTACAACTTTGTTTTACTACTGACCTCAATTAAAAGTTGAATGGCAAGAGTATGACAGTCAGCAAAACATGACCCGATGGCCAAACACCAGAGTATAAAGATATAAAAGCTGAAAAACAGACCATGTGAGATGTTTTACAGACCTTTAATAACAAGCTGAGTACAAAAGTCACCTTTGTCTGGGATCAAAATATTCAGCCAGAATATCAGAAAAACAGGAAATAGAAGCTGGGCATGGTGGTGCATGCCTATAATCCCAGCAATATGAGAGGCTGAGGCAGGAGGATTGCAAGTTCAAAGCCATCCTCAGCAACTCAAAGTCCTTAGCAACTGGGCAAGACTCTGTGTCAAAATAAAAAATAAAAAGGGCTGGGATGTAGCTCAGGAGTGAAGTGCACTTCCCACTACAAAGAGGAGGGGGAGGAGGAGGAGGAGGAGGAGGGGGAGGAGGAGGAGGAGGGGGGGAGGAGGAGGAGGAGGAGGAAAAATAACATGTGCTTGGGAGGAGAATAATAAACAAATAGAAAGCAAAATAAAAGCATGTGAACTCTGTCCTCTGAACCATAGTAGGAAGGGACCCTTTCGGTGAAGGAAATTGGGGGGCTGGAGGTAACAACCCTGTAGCTTGCCAAGAAATCCGGGGACAGCTATGAAGAAGCTCTTTGGCAATATGCTCTGCAATTATAACTAGGGAAGCACATCTGATTCTAAGCTGTTTTCCCCTTAATGAGCACACAGCAATTGTTTGCCTAGGGTTTAACTGAAGTCCTTGCAACATTAATTAATAAATGAACCAGCCTCACTTGGGTAGCAACACTGCAGAACAATGCATTTTAAGAGAACTGGTGAGCGGATACATCTTTTGCTCCAAAGTTTTATTAACTCAAATTCCACTATACATTCTGATATGATTTCCAGGAAATTGGGTCCTCTCTGATGTGCAATTAACCATAAGACTGCACAAAATATGGTGACAGGCAGCAAGATTGGTTCCCACTGTCATTTTGTCTTCGGCTGAGTTTTAAACAGAGATGCACAGGTACCTCCATTCCTTGACCAAAATGACAGTCCCTGCTACGAGAGGGAAGGTCATGCTCACTGCCAGGAGCCTGGACATGGGAGAGATGCACAGTGAGGTGTGAGGACGGCAGAAGCCAGATCAGCACATCAACTCCATGAGCAATGGGATGACAAACATCCAGCAGAGCCCCTCTCACCACCATCCTCCACAGCTCCTCCACTCTCACTTCTCTCTTAGGCGGCCGCACAGGAGTTCCCTGCGTAGGACAAGGCTAAACTCTCCAAGGGCAAGGCCCCCACACCACCAGCATGGTGCTTCCACACAGAACTCTGGTGCATGTTTTCTGAGTCAATGATTGATTTACAGGCTTTTCCCCTAGTTGATGATAATTTCAGAGATTTTAAGTTAGGGATGTGAGGGCCAAATGGTCAGAAATTCAGTCTTGACATTTGGGATTTAAAGTTTTAAAATCTCCATCCAACACCAACTGGTCAAAACGTGACATTGTGGGTAGGCCAAAGACTGGACTCACAAACCTGAGTGACTCAAACTTATCCGCTGACATATCCTAAGCCACAGACAGTCAGGAATCTGCCTTCATGGTCACAGACACACGTTGCAGCATTAAGGATCAGGGTATGGGAGAAGAAGCCGCTGACTAATGCTGTCTCCACGTCCCGAATCAAAGCCAACTGCCCTCATAGCCACCCTTGGAGAGGCTGGACCTCAGCCACTGCAGGGCAGCTCAGGGGCAGCTGGGCAGCTAACTAGTTTTCCTTTGGTGGTCATTGTTTTGGGTTTTTTTTTTTTTTTTTTTTTTTTTTTTGAGGCAAACATGAGACTTCTTAACCAACCAATTAAAGTTATCCCCTGGGAAAAAATAAATGGGATCAAGCAAGATGGGCTTTTCAATTTCATTATGTTCGTGTTCATGTTTCATAATGTTAATGGGCAGCCAGCAAAAGTCTCACACTCCCCTCCCAACTCCTGAAGTCTGCACCAGATCAGTCTCCCATACGGCTACTAATCTCTTCACACAAATAAAAACTTGTGGTCCCACATTCCCTTGATCTCTCTGCACTTGAAGTTTCTAAATTTCCTAAGGAGAAATAAGAGTTGTTAATCACATAAGCATAATTTTATACAATAAAAATGTAATAGCTTTTTCCCATAAGAGCAGGTTGGGTAGGTTGGATTATTTAGATCCCAAATCCTCTGGCCGAAAACAGCTGTGGATATGTCACCTTAAAAACACTGAAGGGCTGAAAGCTAGCACAGTCCTGTCAGGCCAGTTTGAGGGGAAGCATGAACCCAGACACCCGTGGAGTATTTGAGTGCACAGTTGATCTTCCTTGTAGTCACTGGAGGGGTGAGGATGACAGAGGTCAGGGCCCAGAGCACACCCAACATGAACACTCGCACAGGGGACCTTTACCTCATTAAGCTGGGCCTGAAGGGCCACACCCTCATGGTTAGAATAAACCAGAATTAATCTGGTACTTCCTGTCCCTCCCACCCCTAGGGCCCAGGGAGAAACCTAAGCAGAGCGGGAAAAGAAAAAAGGAGGGGGTAAAATACCCCTGAAAGATCTGCACCTGGGGATGGAGAGCACAGGTGGGCAGTGACTTTGGTTTGTAGGGACTCTTCTAAAGAGGAGAAAGCACTTACCCTAGGGCTCAGGGAGCTCCACAAATACTTTCTTATGGCCAATAACTAGCAATGTGGTCAAGCATATAAGGCAATAGTTAATCAGGAGTCCTTAGAAATAAGCACCATGAGTGAGGACCAGTGTAAGGAAGAGGGGTAGACACTGAGATGGACAGGCTTCCCACACAGACTTACTGGGTTCACCTGTGCTCACCACATGAAAAGGTAAACAGTGAGCATGCTAGCGTCTGCAGGGAACAAGAAACTGTAAAAAAAAAAAAAGTAAAGAATAAAAATTTACTGCCTTTCCTATCCTCTACTATCCCCCCTCCCCTCCCCTCCCCTCTTCTCTCTGCAGCAGAATACAACAGACACTAGTATGGCAACATGTAAATCAATGGATGTGTAACTGATGTGATTCTGCAATCTGTATACGGGGTAAAAATGGGAGTTCATAACCCACTTGAATCAAAGTGTGAAATATGATATGTCAAGAACTATGTAATGTTTTGAACAACCAACAATAAAAAATTAAAAAAATAAATAAATAAAGATTAAAAAAAAAGAATAAAAATTTAAAAACCAGTAGATTTTGAAGAGAATCAAATGGAACTTTGAGAAAGGAACCATTTAATTACAAATAAAAATCTTAATTGAAGTGTTTGGCTAAAGATTAAAAGCAAGAGATGAATTAGAACTAGAGGTTAGATCATAAGAAATGCTCCAGGATACAGCAGGATTTAGTAAGAAGGTCCAACATACATTTCACGGGGGTCCCAGAAGAAAACAATGGGGATGGGCTGAGATAATATCAAAGAAATAATTCCTGGGGATTGTTCAGAACCATTGAAAGACTGGAGTTGAAAGACCACAGAATCTCAAGAAGAATAAACATAAAGGAAGGAGGACTAGGCACATTATAGCTGTCAGTGATCACAATGGACACAACTAAAAGAAAATCTTAAGGGAAAAATACTTATTACCTTAAAGGAATGACAGAATAATGACAGTTCAACAAAAAAAAAATGGGAGCCAAGGCCTGGGGCTGTAGCTCAGTGGTAGAGTGCTCCCCTAGCACAGGTGAGGCACTGAGCTCCATCCTCAGAATCGCATACAAACAAATAAGTAAAATAAAGATTAAATTCTTAAAAAAAAATAAGTGGAGTAGAAGGGGAGCCAAAAGACAGTTGAATATCTTTAAAATGTTGAGAGAAAATAATGACTAACCTCTATACTGATGTGGAAAGATGAATAAGGTTTCCAAAAACATCAGGTCATAGTCCCTAATATGGCATTAAAAAAAAAAAAAAGAAGAAAAGAAAGAATCTGAAGATTGATTAAGCTGAGGATCTTGAGTTGGGGACGTCATCCTGGATTATCTAGGTGGCCCTAAGTGCAACCACAGAGTTATTGTGCTGGTTGCTGGCTTTGAGGAAGGAGGAGGGAGCCAAGAGCCAAGGAACGTAAGGACAGCAGCTCTAGAGGCTCGAAAAGGCAGGACTCTCCTCTGGACCCTGCAGAGGGAGCAAAGCTCCCCAGATGTCTCCATTTCAGCACAGTGAAAGGGACTGGGCTTCTGTCCTATAGAACCCTAGGAAAAATTGCCAAGTTTGGGAACTGGCTGCAGAAACCATAGGAAACTAAGACAACTGTCGAGAATACCCTTCCACAATGAAGGTGAAATATAGTTCTCAGGCATACAGAACCTGAGAGAATCCATCACCAGCAAAGGAGATTCTAAAGGTTGTGCTTCGGGCAGAAAGCACCCGATCACACAGGAGGGTGAAACAGGAAGGAGAATGAAGAGCAAAGAGGGTAGGAAATGCAGCAAGAGAGACACGAATGCCAACTGGGTAGAGCCACGCATTTCATGATGTTCTTTAAAAAAACACAGAATTAAAACACACAACAAGAGAAAATAAGTTGGGAGAGGCTAAGTGTTTTGAGAGTGTTCCAAGAACCTGGTATTACAAAATAGAAAATCAAAGTGTTTATGAACTTTAGATGCTTTATGAACTTTATATGCATGATTTCTGGAGTAGAGAGAGTGTGTAACCTCCTAACTCACAAAGGGAACACAGGTAGTAAAACTACAGAGAAAAGCAAGGACACTACCTCAAAACTGGGAAAGGAGGCTGGGCTGGGTCGGGGCCCTGAGGGGCTTCTCAGCACCAGGGGCTTCCCATCAATGGACCTGTGATAGTTCCTAGCTGTTTGCTTTATTCGCTAAACTCTGCGTAACTGCTTTATTTTTTGAAGCGTGTGTAACACTTACAATGGGATTGAGAACAATCAAGCACGTATGCATTTCCTTTCAACTACATTCTATGCCCAGACTCTTCTGTCTCAGTGTTTAGTAAATAAAAAATCCATAGACGTGGTCATACAAAAACCTGCACGCAGATGTTTATAGCGACTGTGTTCATAATTGCCAAAACCTGAAAGCAACTCAGACGCTTTTCAGTAGATGAGTGGATAAATAAACTGTGGTGCATCCAGACAACGGAATATTATTCAGTGCTACAAAGAAAGGAGCTGTCAAGCCATGTAAAGACCTGGAGGTACTTTAAATGCATAGGACTAAGTGAAAGATGTCAATCTGAAAAGGATTATATACTGCATGGTCACAACTATGTGATGTCTGGAAAAGGCAAAACAGTGAAAATGGTCAGGGGTCGGTGGGAAGGGATGAATAGGAGAAGGGCAGTGAAAATACTCTGCATGATGCTAAATGATGGCGACATGTCAGTGTGCGTTTGTCCAAATCCATAGAAGGTACAGCACCAGGAGTGACCCCTGCTGTAAACTATGAACTTAGAAGAGTAAAGATGTACTGATGCAGGTTCACCAATTTTAAGAAAATTACCGCTTTGGCGGAGGATGTTGATAATTGGGAAGACTGCACGTGTGCAGGGGGTATATATGAAAAACTCTTTACCTTCTCAATTTTGCTGTGAACCTAAAACTGCTCTAAAAAAACAAAACTGGCTTTAAGGAAAAAAAAAACTTATACCCTATAATCACAGCGACTCGGGAGGCTGAGACAGGAGATTGCAAATTCAAAGCCAGTGACTTAGTGAGGCCCTAAGCAACTTACCAAGACCTTTCTCTAAATAAAAATAAATTTATTAATTAAAAAGGCGGAGGATCTGGCTCAGTGCTTAAGCACCCCTGGGTTCAATTCTCAGCATCAAAAAAAGAAAGAAAGGAAAAATAAAGGTTTGCTATGGGGGATCATTTGCTGTCTTCCTCTCTCCCAGTCTCCTTCCAAAAGCCAACATCGATAGTGTTCTTATTTGTACTTTGAAGTTTTAATTCTTTCACCCAATAAACTCTGTATTTAAACAAAAAATCCACAGACAGGTTCTCCAGAGACTATCTTGTGCAGCTTCTAATAAGTAAATTATGATTATCCCCAGCTTATGGATGATGCAACTCAAATCTAATGAAGTTAAGCAATTGATCCAAACTCATAGTGACTGCATCTAAACTGAAAATAACTTCCGTGTCTATTTTTCAACCCGAAAAAAAGCAAATTTTACTTTTACATAACCCTCCCCCACCACATACACGCCCTTCATATGTCACAAACATTGGAAAGTTTTCTCCTTGTTGATTTGTGGCACTGAGATAGCCCCAGAACCAAGTCCACATCCTTTTGCCTCTGACTAGTGTGCATATTTAAGCAAAGCCGCCCATGGCCACAACTGTGTCAGCACCTGTAATTAGCAGTACCCTTGAAAGACTCTCCCTTAATATTGACGCAACCACACAATTCAAGTGGCACCAGAGGAGGGTTAGAAAACACAGGACCCATAATCAGGCCTGGACTTGAACGTGGCTTCCCAGGGAGATGCTTGCCAGAAACAATGCTGCTGACACAGCAAAAAAGCATACATCACACCACAGGGCACAGCAGCATACTAGAGAGGAAGTCATTGCCCCAGACCCTGGGAGGGAGGAAGCACCACCCAGCTTCCCCTGTATGGTGGAGGAGGGGAAGCACAAACAGTGACCATGGCTTGAGAAACAAGTCTGCACAGAGTTTTTAAGAAACCAATTCTTACCTTAAAACAAATAAATTTAAAGAGCAACTTCACTGATCACTAATTTTCTGTATTATCTAACAAAATAAAACAACTGCTGTAAAACACAAGATTTTCAACATTGGTCACCAGTCACCGAAAATAGGAATTTCACACATTTGCCTCTGGCAAACATCTGCTTTTCTCAGGTCCTCCCTTTACTTTTGACTTCTGCTGCACAAACTCTATCACTTCCATGGACTTGCTTGACCTTAATTGAAAGGTTACTGTTCTCATGTACGTCAACAAACTAGTAATGGAGCTAAAAAGGTACCGAGTCAAATCACTGCCTAAATTTCAGAAACCGCAATTTTCAAGCAGTGTGGCCATTTTCACTAAAATTATCCAAGTCACAAATAGCCACAGTGAAGTTTATTTTAGGCATCCCTAGAACATACCCTACAAAACAATATTGTGACAACTGCACCAAGCCCCCAATTTCTCAAACCACTTGGCAAGGGGGAAAAATACCCAGAAGATGCCAAGAAGAAATGGCAAATGAAATGAAGAAATGCCTCTTCTCCCAATAAAGAGAAGATAGAGGAAAAAATCCCGAATGAAGGGAGCGTGTTGTCTACACCCCAATCTGATGCTGCTGCAACCGCCTCTCCAGTTGGTTAGATTCTCAATAGAGTCTCTTAAAATCCATTTCCATGGTGGAGAGGGACCATTAGAGAGTGCTCCCATCTTCCAACTCTGATTCTCTTGTTATCCTTCATGCAGATTTTGCAGAGACATCCTGTACGGTTTGAAGAATCTGTCCACACACATGATATTTAAGATCACTCAGATCTTGGACACACTCCCTTACTGTATTGACAGCAGCAAAAACTGTAATTATAAATACTCAATCAGAGTCATGCTACCCTCCTCCTTTCTCTTTGTCTTCAAATCTCTCTCTCTTCTCTCTTCTCTCTCTCTCTCTCTCTCTCTCTCTCTCTCTCTCTCTCTCTCTCCAGGCCAAAAGGAAATGATTTCCCATATTCTGCTTGTCTCCTTGGGTCAGCCTTATTTCACTGATGAAAAAACTCAGGCAATGATGAACATTTTTTCATATATTTGTTGGTTAATTGTACATCATCTTCTGAGAAGTGTCTGTTCAGGTCCTTGGCCCACTTATTGATTGAGTTATTTGTTGTTGTTGTTGTTGTTTTGGTGCTTAGCTTTTTGAGTTTTTTATATACCGTAGAGATTGGTGCTCTATCTGATGTGTGAGGGGTAAAGATTTGCTCCCAAGGTTCTCTATTCACCTCACAGATTGTTTCTTTTGCTAAGAAGAAAGTTTTTAGTTTGAATCCATCCCATTTATTGATTCTTGATTCCAAAGGAGTCTTATTAAGGAAGTTGGGGCCAAAACCCACATGATGGAGATTAGGGCCTATAAATATATGAAAAAATGTTCATCATCTCTAGCAATTAGAGAAATGCAAATCAAAACTACTCTAAGATTTCATCTCACTCCAGTCAGAATGGCAGATATTATGCATACAAACAACAGTAAGTGTTGGCAAGGATGTGGGGGAAAAGGTACACTCATACACTGCTGGGGGGACTGCAAATTGATTCAGCAAATATGGAAAGCAGTATGGAGATTTCTTGGAAAATTGGGAATGGAACCACCATTTGACCCAGCTATCCCTCTCCTTGGTTTATAACCAAAGGACTTAAAAACAGCATACTACAGGAACACAGCCACATCAACGTTTATAGCAGCACAATTCACAATAGCTAAACTGTGGAACCAATCTACATGTCCTTCAATAGATGAATGGATTAAAAAATGTGGCATATAATACAATAGAATATTACTCAGCAATAAAAGAGAATAAAATCATGGCATTTGCAGGTAAATAGATGGAGTTAGAGACGATAATGCTAAGTGAAGTTGGCCAATCCCAAAAAAACAAATGCCGAATGTTTTCTGTGATATAAGGAGGCTGATTCATAGTGGGGTAGGGAGGGGAGCATGGGAGGAATAGATGAATTCTAGATAGGGAAAAGGGGTGGGAGGGGAAAGGAGGGAAAGGGAAACTCCATGGGGTTAGAAATGATGGTGGAATGTGATGGACATCATTATCCAAAGTACAGGTATGAAGACACAAATTGTTGTGAACATACTTTATATACAAACAGAGATATGAAAAATTGTGCAAAAAACTCAGGCAAATCTTTAGGTGAGGCAGGATTGCAACATCTTTTTTTTTCAAATCACCAGCCCCCGGACCACCTTGATCAAAATACCAATCCTCCCTGGAGACTCTTCACACCCTTCCTCCTCCTCACCCCATCAGACCTGGGTATATTTTCTTGGCTTTTTTATGGGGCCTCATGACTACAGAGCAATACTGAAGACTGATGAAACTGATCAATATCAGCAGACGCTGTCCCAGCTGATCAAGATTCTCTGCCACTCAGCTGTGAGCATCCTTATCACTATGAGGTGCCCAGAGTCACCTGTCAAGGGAAACAGAAAGGTCTGGGACTTAAATGAAGTCAGGCAGGACCTGTGAATTAAGAGGTCCGGTGAGTAAGACTTCAATGCCCCACTGTACGCTTGTACAGTTCACTTCCCATAATGCCTTCCTTCTCTGCTCCTCCAGCAGTTGCCACTTCTCCCACAGAAAGGAGAGAAAATGTGAGAACCCACAAGGCAGGAAGACCTGTGCATCTCTCTTGTCTGGAATTCCAGAGTAAGACATCCCCTGGATGCTACTTGGGGATGATCATGCGAAGACCAAAATCTGTCTTTGGAATTGCCTGGCAATTTCCCTTACAAACCATGGCTTCCATGCTACATGCTGAGGTTGGTGGTTGCCTTGTGTTTCCTTGAAAAAAATTATTTAAATAAAAAAATATATATATGAAGGGCTGGGGATGTAGCTCAGTGGTAGAGTGCTTGTCTAGCATGCTCAAGCCTTGGGTTTGCTCCCCAGCACCACAAAAGAAAAAAATTTAAAAAATAAAAATAAATATTTAAAGTATAACAAACTCTTGTGCATCTACCATTCAGCATTAACTAATGCTAACATTTTGTCATTTTTAATATTATAAAGTTGGTGTCCCATGCTTCCCCCTCCCTCTCTCCCAGAATCAGCAGCTATGAGTATACTTCTTCAAGCTCATAATATTATACTGTGTATCCACAAATAAGGACATTTTAACTTAGTTAAATTTATCAATCTTTTCATTCTGAATTAAGATTTTTAAAAGTCTTTTCTAACACATGTCTTTAAGGTTTAAATTGACCCATAGTTGTACATATTCTTGGGGTCGAGTGTGATATTTTGGCATAGTATACAAGGCGCAATGATCAGACGAGGGTAATTGGGATGTCTCTCACATCAAATTTCTATTCTATCTTTTTTGTTGGAAACATTCAAAACTCCTCCCTATTAGCTAATGTGTAAAATACAATCAATTACTAACTATGGTTGCCCTGCTATCCTATAGGACACTAGAACTTAATCCTCCTGTTTTGTACCAAATAATGACATTTTGGTACAATTAACTGACTCTTCTCTATCTCCTCTTTGCCACCCTCCCCAGTCTCTGGTAACCATCACTCTATTGTCAACTTCTTTTTTTGAAGGGATGGGGTGAGGGGGGGGTACCGGGGATTGAACTCAGGGACACTCAACTACTGAGCCACATCCCCATCCTTATTTTGTAGTTTATACTTAGAGACAGGATCTCACTGAGTTGCTTAGGGCTGCACTTTTGCTGAGGCTGGCTTTGAACTTACGATCCTCCAGCCTCAGCCTCCCCAGCCACTGGGATTACAGGTGTGTGTCACCATACCTGGCTATTCTCAACTTCTATGAGGTCAACTTTTTTAGTTTCCAATATGAGTGAGAACATATGGCATTTGTCTTTCTGTGCTTGGCTTTCATTTAACACAATGTCTTATAGTCTTATCCATGTTGCCACAAATGACAGGGTTTCATTCTTTTTTATGGATGAATAATATTCCATTGTGCATAGATACCACATTTTCCCCCATTCATAAGAAATTCTTTTTGACTCCTGAGGTCATAAAGATATTCCACTTGGGCTATCTTCTAAAGATATTAAAGATTTGATTTTCACATTTTGGTTTAACCGAGACTTATCTTTGGGTATATTGTGAGATATAAATGTAGTATTTTTCTATAGAAATCCAGTTTTCTCAAAATGAGTCACTGAGGAGTTCAGCCTTTCCCACTGATTGATAATGCACAACTACTGCATGCTTAATTCACAATGATTGTTTCCCAGTTCTCAAATTTGTTTTTCTGATCTTCTTACTGTTTTTCCCCCGGAAGTATCAGATCTAGTAATGTATCTTACTCTTCCAAATGAACTTTAGAATTAGTTTGTGTAAGGCCAAGAGAAACCCTATTGGGAATTTAATTGAAATTGTCTCACATGAGATGCTTTTATGTTAATGAGTTATTCCATCTATGAACATATTCTCCATGAATTACATACTCTGAAAATTTAATGAGTTTTTCCATTAAAGTCTTATGTTTTATTTAATTTACTTCTAGGTACCCTAAAGTTTAGTTGCTATTGTGAACAGTATTTTTTTCTCTATAACATTTCCTACAGGTTATTGCTATTCTACAGAAATGATATTACTTTTGATAGATTGACACCATGTCCTGTCTTTCTGCTTATCTATTTTATTATATGTAACACTTTTGAAAGTTCCTGGATTTTGAAAATATACAATTATATCATCTTCCTATAACAAGAACTTTGTCTCTTATGTTCTATCCTCTTGCTTCATTTGTTTTTCTTGTCTTGTTGTATTGGCAGGGCCCTCAAGCACAATTTATTGAAAGCAGTGGCAATATACATTCTTACCTTATTTCTGACTCTGACTGGGAATGCTTCTCAGGTTTTCCCAGTGAGCATGATGCTGGTCATAGAAGGGTCTTTCCTATGTTCTTAGATCACATCTTCCCAACTAGTAAACTTCATCAGAGCAAGGTTTAAATCTCATATCTCTTCCCATCCATTATAGCACAATACTCACCACCATGCTAGGTTCACAATGAATGTTGGTTTACTTAATCCTAAACTCCACTACTATGGTGTTGTTTGCTATTGATACTTCCTGATTTTCTGACCCCAGCAAATGTGATAGATACTGGAGAATCTTTAGGCCTGAGGGTTGTAAAATGAGTGCTCTGAGTACTCTTTAAGTGTGTGTGTGTGTGTGTGTGTGTAGATGGTACTACATTTAGCTGTGCTCTGGGGTTTCATGAAGAAATAGAAGGATTCTGGTTTTTTAAAAAATGAATTCTGCCAGGGTTGGGGATTTGAGTGTCCTCTGGAGCCTGTTGATCCTTCCTTGCCCTCCTTGTTTATCCCAAATGAACAAGGATTATCTGCAGAGATTAACTGGTCCCCGCATGGGTCACTGACTTTCAGATATAGAGGACCTGCTCCTTTGTGCCGAGCAGTGACTTCAGAGGCAGGAGGCGGCTGCTTACTCAGCTCAGCTGGAACGATGCCACACCCCTCTGGCTTCTCAGAGAGAATGCAATTCCTGGGAATGTGGCCAGCATAATCCCCCTGGGGCCCTGCACACAAAACCACCAGGAACTCCTTCAGGCCTGAGGAGAAAATGCCTGTGGTGAGAGAGAGAGCAAAACGCAGGCCCAGGGTCCCTTCTCCTGCTCAAGGCCTTCCGTGGCAGGGATGGAAACTTTGGCTGAGGGGGGAAAACACACGACTGACCAGCCCTAACTCACCTGCCTAAGGTGTGCAGGAGGAGAGGAAATGACAGGGCCAGGACTCAGAGGCACTGTCACCCTCACCTGAAACTCTCCTCCCCCTTTTCCAAGCAAACAGCCGGAAAGAGGGGGAAAGGAGTTATACTGCACATCGTGGGTAAAATCAGAACAAGTGGAGGTGGTCACCCAATCCTCAGTGGCAGACAGCATGGAGGTCAAGTGCCAGGGCACATGGCTCAGAGGAGAACATACTCCCCTGGAAGTCAGAAGACGCGGACTCAAGCCCCAGCCCTGTTGTCACTTGCCTTATTGTCACAAGCAACCCTTCAGCCTCTAAGTTCCTCAGCATGGGGACAACTACTCTAGTCCTGAGTCCTATTCCAGCAGGGACCAGACATAAGAGACAGTCTGGCTAGTTCCTGAAAAGTCCCACAGCCCCAGAAGGAAGTTCGCACTAAGTCTAAAGGTTGAAAATCCCTGATGGTTGGCTCACAGGACTGAAGGCAAACTGTGGAAATGGGAGAAGCCATTGCCCAGGGTCTGCCATGGAGGCACATAAAGACTTCCCTTGTTGTGCCATAAAAGTCTTTTATCACTTACAACCTGTCCCCAGACACATGCAGGCCAACGCAGGACAGAGCAGGCAGGCAGTCTCCATCTCTTCCTCATCATGCCCACTGCTAAGGCCCTGGTCAACATGTTTGCCTGGATTATTGCAGCAGCTTTCTGATCTGTCTCCTCCTTCTAATGCCCCCTCCCACCACTCCCAGCCCCAAATGAAGCTCCATGAAGCCACCAGGGCTGTCTTCCCAAATAGCCAGGTGGAGCCCTTCACTCCTCTGCTCAAAACCATCAGTGGCTCCCATTTGCCAGTGCGTGAGTCCAAACTTCTCAGAAAGACCCTCAGGCGGGCTGAGCCAAGCTTCCCTTCATCTCTCTGCAGGTCCTTCATGTCAGTCACCTGCTACCCACATTTACCAGACACAACATGCACCCCTCAGCCCCTGAATCTGGGTCATGTTGGCCCTCCTTCGTTTATCACTAGTGTCACTGCCTCGTCTCAGAATTTGCCGGATGTATGCCCCTCTTCTCCAGCAGACAAGCATCCTTAGGTCATGAACCCTGATTTCTTCTTGGTTCATGCCCCACAGTGTCTTTTACATAGCAGTTTTTCAGAATGTAAAATGAAGGCTGAACAACAAAGCTCAACCACAAAAATACCAGAAGATGATGAAAGAAGCCATCCACAAAAGGCCATCTACTCCACTGACAGGAAATATCCTAATAGGCAAATCCATAAGGACAGAAAGCAGCATGGCCCGGGTCACAGCCTCTCCAGGTTTGCTGACCCGACTGGTGTGGTAGATTCAAAAAAGCACGCTGAATGCTGTTGATACTTTTCACAGTTTAAGCTAGCATTTTAGCTGGAAAGTTCTCATGTTCTTTTGGTCAGCAAAAAATAACAGTCTCCTCCTGCCAGCGATTCAATCTCAGGAAATTCCTTCTTCCCACAGAATAACTAAACCCATTGCTACCCATTGTTTTCTCATTGATGAAGGAAAACGTTAACACCACTTTCTCCACGTATTTGTAAGTGAAAGTGTCATTTCTCCACTTCAAACACTGCATGAACATTAAAAGGTATTATACGTTGCATTATCATAGAGCAAGTTAACAAAGAAAAGCACGCAAAATTACAGCTTAAAGGATTTAAAACATGTCGGGCTGGGGGTGTGGCTCAGTGGTAGAGCACTTGCTTAGCACGTGCAAGGCACTGGGTTTGATTCTAAGCACCACATAAAAATAAATTTAAAAAAATAAAGATATTGTGTCCATAATTTTAAAAAAATTAAAAAATTTGTTTTAAGAGTTTGAAACATGTCAAGTTTAAAAGAAATTTTACTTCACTTGAAAAAGTTGTTTTTCCAAATGCCAAATGTTTTCTCTGATATAAGGAGGCTGACTCATAGCGGGGTAGGGAGGGGGAGTGTGGGAGGATTAGATGAATTCTAGATAGGGAAGAGGGGAGGGAGGGAAAGGGAGCAAGCAGGGGATTAGCAAGGATGGTAGAATATGATGGACATCATTATCCAAAGTACATGTATGAAGACTCAAATTGGGTGTCAACATACTTTATAAAAAACAGAGATGTGAAAAATTGTGGTATATATGTGTAATAAGAATTGTAATGCATTCCGCTGTCATGTATTTAAAAAATAAAATTAATAAA
Organism: Marmota flaviventris; assembly: GCF_047511675.1. Taxonomy (NCBI): domain Eukaryota; kingdom Metazoa; phylum Chordata; class Mammalia; order Rodentia; family Sciuridae; genus Marmota; species Marmota flaviventris. Next base: position 18,774,741 of record NC_092501.1, read on the forward strand.
ACTTTTTTAAAAAGTTGTTTTCTTTTTAATCTATTTAAGAATTAGCAAGGGATGTCTAGATTTTAAAAATCTAAATTTAAAAAAATCTAGCTTTCGGGAGTTGGGGTTGTGGCTCAATGGTAGAGCACTTGCCAAGCATGTGTGAGGCACTAGGTTTGATTCTCAGCACCTCATAAAAATAATAAAAGAAAGGTATTAGCCAGATGCAGTGGAGGGGCTAAGCAACTCAGTGAGACCCTGTCTCTAAATAAAATACAAAATAGGGCTGGGGATGTGGCTCGGTGGTCGAGTGCCCTAGTTCAATCCCTGGTACAAAAAAAAAAAAAAGGTATTGTGTCCATCTGCAACTAAAAACAAAAAAACTTTTTAAATCTAGCTTTGGGTCTACTACTTAGTTATCCCTGGAAGTGAGTTTTCCTATCCACAGATGAGGATAAAAATGCCTTCCCATGAGCTTTGGAGGAGTTCTGTAAGACACAGTCAAGACAAGCAAACTGTTCTCTTAGAGGACAAGCCCTGGATGTGTAGGAGGCACTTGACCAGGCTCTCTTGTAGTGGAACCCCTTCCTCCACAAAAAATCGTAACTAAGCTTCTCTAGAAATCTTCGCCATAATTCATTTTAAGACCATAAGCAAAAGAGTCTCTACCACAAAAAAAAGTTCAATGTCGTTAAACTTCCTATTTTCCTGTTGCTCTATTTTACTTGGCCACTGGCTGGGAAGAAATCAGCACTCCAGGTTCTGAACGCCCCTTTACTTGTTTTTCACAAACATGTATCCAGTATAGTTGTTTCTAAAATTGTGTTTGCAAATGCAAAATGTGAAAAAAAAAGTCAAATTCTTTAACAAGGCCTCTGGCCTTGAGCTGGGCTTCCCAGAGATGTCTACGTTTCTAAGATAAGAGAAGTCACCACTTGGGCTCCATGGTAACAGCTGGCAGGGGGAGGAAAGAAGGGGGAGAAGAAGCTCTCCCCTTCTCAGGTGTTGTCCTTGAAGGGTTAACTTGCCCAAAACAGTGAACTTCTGCAGACTGTCAACTTCTGAGCCCCTCCCCTTACATGCTGGGTACAAAGTGCTGAAACTATTTGAACTCGGGGTTCAGGGGATTAATTGATTACAGCAAAAGCTGCGCCCTCTGAGCCTGGCTGCAGCCAAATAAAACTGTTTCCTGCTATCTTTGGTGCCCTGCCTCGTCTGTCCTTATAACACTCTGAGTCCAGGAGGGAAAGAAAGCAGGCAGCACAGGTGTGTGTACCCGTGCATGTTGGGCACCAGGCTTCTGCACCACGGCTGATCAGCCTGACCAGCAGGTGCTCTGAGTCTGGAGCATTCTGCAGAAGTGTCCAGAGGATGTGAAGGAGTGAGAATCCAGTGCTACTCGGCCACAACAACCAGAGAAGCTTTTTAAAATCAATGTTCAACTCTTCTTCCACACAATAATGAAAAGACCAGCAATAAACAACCAGGCAGGACTTATTTTGAGAATTGTTTTTCATTTTTGTTTTGTTTTGTTTTTGCTTTCTATTCCAAAATAATTATAGACACACAGAGTTGCAAAAATTGTACAAAGAGGGCCCAACTTCCCTCAATAGTTGACATCTTGTACACAGCATTTCCTCCCATTTGCCCCCATTTCTCTTTCTGTGGGTTTAGCTACACAGCTTTAGTCTACTGCAGTCTGAAAATATTGAATGGAAAGTTACTGTAGTAAATAATTTACAAGTTTTGAATTGTGCCATTCTGAGTAGCGTGATGAAATCTTGTGCCATCCTGCTCTGTCCTGCCCAAAACGTGAATCATCCCTTGGTTTGGCATATCCACACTGTATGTACTACCTGTCCGTTAGTCACCTCAGAGTGGCCTTGCTTATCAGATCAACTATTGTGGTATGCAGTGCTTGTGTTCAAGTAGCCCTTATTTTACCTAAGTTATTGTAGTATATTTTATAATATTGTTATATATTTTATAATTACTCTATTTGATTAGTAGCTATTGTTGATCTCTTACTGTGCCTACTGACAAACTTAATCATAGATATGTATGTCTAGGAAAAAAACATAGTGTATATATAGGGTTCAGGGTTGTCCATGGTTTTAAGCATCCACTGAGGGTTTGGAGTGTATCCCTCATGAATAAGGGGGACTACTATAAATAAATTGGATTATCAAGACCAAGAAATTGTGATTAACACCATACAATGAACTAAACTTCAGACCTTAATCGGATGTCATCAGTTAGTGCATGCACTGTTGTTTTTTTTTTTTTTAAGTTTACGAAAAACAACAGTGATGCAGAAAGAAAGAAAGCCCTGATATAGAACTATTTACACCACTATCATAAAATCAATACAATATTTAAATTTAATTTAAAATTCAAAACTTTATGAGTAAGCCAACACTGCTTTATTGCAATGAATATTCCTTTGTGATGTTTCCATTGTGATCAGGTGATATTTGCAGTAAAAAGGACAAGATTCCCATGCCTTTTAATGGCATTTCCAGGCGGAATTTGGTGCAGGCATTGAAATACTCCAGGTCGCCTGAACAATGCCACCATCTGGTGGTCAGACCAGGAATTAAGAAAAGCCTAGACAATGGGCAGCTCTCCACTGTGGGTCTGGAGAGATTAGTTGAGTCACCTTTAAATCTACACCTGTACTGAATATTGTAATAAAGAATGTTTTGTGTTGATAACCACTCCCGGTAGATTAAGTATAAATTCTCCAAAGCCCCCCTATGAAGAGGTACGTCTATTTCCCCATCCTTTGAATCTGGGCTGGGCTCCCGGCCTCCCTTGTAACAAAATTCAAGGGAAGTGATACTGTGCCACTGCCAAGCCTCCCCCTCAAGGGGCCCTGGACCTTCTCCTGATGCCTGTGGACTCTGCCACCTTATGAATAAGCCCAGGCTGGCCTCTTTGAGACTAACACTCACATGGAGGGAAAGAGCAGGGGGGGCAGCTCTCTCCGCCACTTCTTCTGAGGTCCCAACCCTGTGGATGAGGCCAGCAGTCTCTAAGGATCTGCTCCCCAAAGTGTCAATGAGTGAGCCCAGGCAAGATCAGCTGACACCAATCCAAGTCCTAACCCACAGGATCTTGAGAAATAACAAATTGTTGTTGGGGCGTGGCTCATAATGTAGCAGTAGATAGCAGATACACACTGTCAAATTTATGTATATAAAAAAAATCTGTGCTCTGGGCTAAAAGCTGAAGGCTTATCATCACTATGTCAGATTAGGGGGAAGGACAGAGCACACACGGATTCTTCCACAAGGTGAATCTCAGCTGTGGCTCACATGTTGAATGTTGCATGTTCTGATGTCATCTTGAGCCCTTGCCACATGTTATCATCCATTCATTCATCACGCTTACTGAACCTGTTGAAAGTCAGGTACTAAACACTAAGGACTTGGCATTGAATAGATACGACTGCCCTTGAAGTCATGACTTTTGGCAAAGTTGGGAGTGCAAATGCATCCTAATGACAAAGTGGAGTTAGGTTAGAACAGAGGAATGACCTCCCCATGGAATAAGGAGAAAGGGGTCATGCTAGTCAGGACCCAATGGAGGAAAGAGAAACCACTCCAGATTTCCTTAGAACAAAGGGAATATAATCCAGGGAATTTTTTACACAGGTGAAAAGCCAAACAAGCAACAGTAGGGACAAGAGTAGGAGCAGAGCCCTGGAAAATGCTCAGCCATTGCCAGAGAAGCAGCCACAGAGAAGTGGGGGTGGAACACTCTCCACCCCCCAATCTCCTGCCAATGTCTAGCACCTGTCAAACACAGGAGCCTAGCATAGTCTGCAGGGAGAGGCTTCATGACCAAGGCAATGCACGTGTAGCGCCTTCACGGGATGAACAGATGATCCAGACACTTCAGCTCCCCCTCCTTCTCCATCCCCACCCCCGGAGCAGGAGGAGCCTTCATCCTGGTATAATTCTAGCTGTGCCATGAAAGAGGTCAAGTCTTCACAGCACAAGTGACTTCTTTTGTACACACATGGGCCTTTCTCAAAGGAGAATCTTAGCAAACATTTGAATAAGGAACTTGAAATTATATGAAGTGAAAGACAGCATCAGGCTGTGAGCCAAGATCTCACCCAGAGGGGAAACCATGGAGGAACCTGAGCCCCTCCTCCAAACAGTAAGGGCCCTGAGTGGAGAGAGGGGACTAAGAGCTCTGTGAGACTCACATCCTGTGACCAGCCTGTGAAGGAGAATCTTGAGTACCTACCTCATCAGCCCGGTGAAACTCGGAGACACTGGCTGGAGGGTGGATAGTAGCCGTAAGGGCTTCGGCTTCAAATCCTGCTTTGGTTCGTGCTATCCTTGACCTTTGTCATGGCCTTGATTTCCTAATCTGTAAAATGGAGTATAATTCCTCATTTACAGGGTTGTGAGGAGGACGGCACTACGAAACCCGGTGAAGAAGATGGCGTTACTGGACACCTGCTGGATGGCCCGCGGCAGTGGTTTTCAGAGGGTAGTCTTTGGACCAGAAGCATCACCCGGGAACTGTCTAGAACTGAGACTTCTGGAGCTTCATCAGAGGAGTCAGGAGTCCTGGGAGAGCTCTGTGTGTGGCCTGTGTTTGAACAGCCCTCTGAGGGATTCTGAGGCCTGCTGAAGTCTGAGAACCAACAGTGTAGTTACACTGTTCTAGTTAGAACACAAAGGACTCTCAGTACATAGTAGCTGTTATTACTATTTTTAGAGCTTCAAGGAATAAGTTTGGAAAACTAAACATTTCACACATCACCAACTGCTATAGTCGCATGAGATGAGCTGTAATTTGAAGATGCTCAGTTCTGTAAGTTCCAGCACCAATTGTGAGTAGCTGAAGATGCACCCATCATCCACAGATGGCCAAGACTAGCCCCACGGCCCAAATGACCTCATGCTACCCAGACTCCAGCTGAAACAGGCTGCCTGGGGCTGTTAACAATTCTACCTACTCAAGATGAGATGTACCTCTGCACCCCAGAGGAGTCTGGAAATATCTCAAGTGGGATGCAGGGAAAAGACACAGGTTTTCAAGAGAGAGAGGTAGAAGATCTCAAAGAAAGGAAGAAATACATATTCAGCTATAGCAAAGTGGAAGTGAAAATCTGAGTAGAGAAAAATGTCTACCCAGATATCTGGGGGACAAGAAGGTTGAGGAAAGAGGAAGAAGCAAATGAGAACAGGCAGTCTAAGAGATGCGTGATACCCAAAGAAAACACAGAACACGAGGTGATAGGATGGCTTCAGAGAAGCAGGGAGAAACAGAAGACAACACATAAGAAGCTGAGTAACTACTACAGCATCCTCGGACTGCCCCTTTCCTGCTGATGGTGGAGGAGGAGCATCCTGACGCTGGTTGGTATCAGGAGCAGAGCCCACTATTCCATCAACCAGCAGAAGTTGTGCTCATGTGTGCTCAGACGGCTCAGCTGCCACTAGATGGGGGTATTTTACTAAATTGAGTGGGAGACACTTTTTGATGTGCTTTGCAGTCACCGTTTGGACACAAGAAGGCAGAACGTTCCTGTTCAAGCAACTGCTTTCAACACCCACATAAATAGCAACCAGGAGAATGAGAATGTGTGAGAGAGACGCTGGCACCCTCAGGGAGAAGCGCTGCGGCTCCTGAGGAGCAGAAACGACTTCTTGCTCTGGGTCCACTTTAGATCAAGGCCATGCCTTCACCTGTGCTGGCCATCAGCTTCTCTGGTCCACATGCTGGCCACTGGGTTTTACAATGAGAAGGGAAAAGGATTTTCTGCCCTCGTTAGAAATATAACTAAGCCCCTGTATCAATGGATCCTCTCTTTTTCTTAGTACAAGTGTACATATCTTCAGAGTTCTACCTCAATAGTTGTATGTACAATCTCAGTATATTTGGAATGAAGCAAAGGCTGATTTTTAAAAATCACAAACTTCAACAGGCACCAGAATCATCCAAAGGTTTGCTTGAACACAACACTGCCAGCATCCACCCCCAGCAAGTCTGGAGTAAGGCCCAGGATCTGCATTCCAATCAAGTTCCAGGGGATGCTGCTGCTGACCCAGGACCTCCCTTTGAGAACCAGTGCTCTAAGGCAAAGACCTTCCTCCCAGTTCTTTGGCTTTCTATACCAAGTCACCTTCACCCTATCATCACATGAGTAGTGGTGTTTCCCAGCTATCAGCTGATGAAACTTCAGCCTCTCAGTTCCTCCCCTGGAAAGTTGAAGGGTCCAGAGTACCACCTTCAAAACCTCCAGGGGAGGCCCAGCATGGCCATAGGAGCCCCTGGTATCCTGCAGGCCTACCATGGGCCTGGCACTATTTCATTTAACCATCCTTATCATCCCACCTGCATTTCTTCTTTATGAAGAGGTATCTGAGGCTCAGAGGGGTGAAGTAATTTTCCCAATACTATCCAGTATGCAAGTGGAAGACTTGGGGATCAAGTTCAGGAAACATGACACTGAGTCACATTAAAAGCATTAAGTCCGAGGCACTTGATCACTCTACTCTCTCTCAATGAAAAGAGGCCCAGAGCCCTTGTTAAGGGTCCCTGACAAATCTCTCAGGCACAGAGAAGCTGATTCTTCCCATAAGGGAAGAATAACATCTAGCAAAAACAAAACAAGCCATGCAAGCAATGGGTGTGTATGCAAACTTCAGGTCAGAAAGCTGTAGCACGGTGGGAAAAGGGACAGGCTTTGGAGTAAAGCTGAGCAGAGTTCAAACCTGGTTAGTCCCACTAGTACCTTCTGCCCTTAGCAAGCCACTGCACCTTGGTTTAATGCTGAGCAAAACAAAGTAATTTCCCCAGGGGATGGAGAGCATTGCGTGTGGGCCTGTAGGTGAAAGCTTCTATTCATCCCATAAGCCTTTTCTTGACGTTAGGTAAAATACAGACAGTACAAAATTTGCCATGTTATCATAAGCTTTTAAAAATACTCTGGAAATGCAGTTTGTCTTAGCTCTCTAAATAGAATCAACGTTAAACCATCAGGATCTTAGAACCCTCCCAGCCTTGAGCTGCTCTAAGAGTGATGGCTTGTGTCACAGCAAGGAGGTGGCAAGCAGTTCACGTGGTGGACCCCAAGGACAGCCCCAGGCCTGCTCCCAGCAAACACATCTTTCCCAGGTCCAAGTTCACCAGAGAGTGAATCTTTCATTGAAGGAGTTGAAGAATGAGGCTAGAGAAGAATGGAAATGAATATTTTTATGTTCCTGGTATCAGCTATTTGGTCAAAAAGCAGAGGAGTCTCTGGTTTCTACAAAGGCAGCTTTGCAGGGGGTTAAAACATTAACAGAACCTCAAAGCTATTACCCAGGTATTTTGAAATAGAAAACACTGAGAAGAGCTATCAAAATACAATTACGGGCTGGGGTTGTAGCTCAGTGGTAGAGCACTTGCCTCACATGCATGAGGCAATGGGTTTGACCCTCAGCACCACATAAAAATAAATACAGATATTGTGTCCATCTACAACTAAAACTTTTTTTAAAAAAATACAGTTACTAAAATAGTTTGGGGTAAATAGCTCAGTACTTGGACATGTATGTAAAGTTATGTTCTTTTTCTTTCAATGTGTCATTTGTAAAAGAAAGAGACAGCGTTAGGAGAAAATAAAACTTCTGCACAAGGAAGTTTATGGGTGATGAAAAAAATACTGAGTTTAGTCAAGCTTCTTACCTTTGAAAGCTCCAGAAAAAAATCCAGGTAAGCACACTGAAAGACCAGGCCCCACCTTCAAGATTAAGGTCCAAATGAAGATGAAGATCCTGGAGTCCATGTTGCTAAAGATCCAGAGACTCCGGTGACTTGTGCAGCAACATTGACCGAGTTTTCTGTCCTCTTCTCTTAGAGTAGACCTCAAAGGTTTATATACAGGAGGCCTAAGGAAGGGCCTGCAGCCTGGAAGCTAAGGAAGAACAGCTCAGGAGGCCAACAGCAGGGTAGGAGTAGATGGTACAGAGGGCTTCTGAGATGAGGAAGTGCACACGGGAAAGTCAGACCAGAGCCAGCAGAGAATCCCATGGCAAGTAGCAGAACATCAGAGCAGAAAGGGACTCTGGAGTTCCTCCTAGGAGCATCTAATCTACAATAAAGGACAGAGCACTCAAGGGCAGCAGAACGTCAGGAGTGGATGTGCAGGGGATACCGGAGGTAATGGAGAAGGAGAAGGCCAGGGTGACTCATGGGTCCCTGGCTTTCTGCGTTGATGGTGGAATCAGTGGGACATGAAGACAGGTAGCAAAAGGAGGCTAAGTTCAATTAAAGACATGTGAAGTTTTGGGTGCCAAGAGACCCAAGTATGGAAACAGCTGGTGGTCCCTGGACACCCACTTCTGAAGGGCCAGGAAAATGGCAGACCTGGTTTCCTTGGTATCTGTGCCATTTCTCCTCTTGCCTGTATCCACACTAAAGTATGTCAAATAGTTGTACTTTTTGGCTTATTCATAGGACTCTCGAGAGGTAGAAGAGATCCCGGATGCAAAACAGTAGACAAAGTCAAGGACAAAGAATGTGGAAACACAAGCTGGAGGAAGTAAGTGTTGGGAGTACCTGAGGGAAGGTCAGCATGACCAGGGATAGTGCTGCCACCTTGAATGGCCACGAAGATAAGGAAAGTCAGGTTGGGTGTAAGATACTTCCAAGTACTCAGGAAGCTAAGGCAGAGGATTACAAGTTTGAGGCCAGCCTCAGCAACTTTGCAAGACCCTGTCTCAAAATAAAAAATAAAAAGGCTTGGGGATGTAATTTAGTGGTAAAACACCCAAGTGGTAAAGCTCCCATGAACTCCTCTATCCCTCTTTCCCAGCTGGGCCTTTGCCACCCTTCTGTTTCTTGCCCTTGTCCATGCGACACTCAGACTAAACTACTACCATCCCAGCAGCCCAATTCTTCCCGGTCCCTTAGGGTTTGGCTGGTAGAAAAACATCCAAACCTCAGGAAAAATATTTATTGTCATTCTGCCAAAGAAGCTCCTACCTACACTCCATGGTCCCACCAGAAACAAAAGCATCCTAACCTTCCAAGGTCAACACTGCTCCATCCCAACTCACAGACAAGGTCATCAAACCCACACTCGAACAACAGATTTCTACAAAACTCTAAATGGACTTCTTTTCAGAGCCACAATGGGGTCTCTGACTAGACCGCCTTCCTCAGCCCTGGTCTTCCTGATGAACCTGTTTCAATTCAGTATCTGAGAGGGAAATGCTAAGCTGCCTTGGCATCCAAGTTCTCAGACATGTCTGCATTGCTGAGGATCAGGGAAGGCTGCAGCAGATCTGGCACTTGGAAAGGGAGGGAGAAGGGCAAGGAACAGCTGGGGCTGGGAATTGCCAGTGAGGCCGGAGAACCAGTCAAGCAGGGGCACTGGGTACAGCTTTCTCATTGTTTGTGGGGTATGCAGGTGGCTCAGAAGCCCCATAGTATGACCGTCACCCCACACTAAGGCTAGTGTTTGATCTGCTCGATCTCAGTTCACTTTCACAGTTCGACCCCCAGTACCAGATTATTCATCCACAGCAGAGTTGCCAAAAGCCACATCCCCAGGAGGTCACCACTGCCACACCCCCAAGAGGTCACCACTGGGGTATTCAATCAATGCTGATGCTCTTTGATGCCTGACTCTGTCCCACACCACATCAGGCCTCAGGCTGAGTTCTGTCTTCAAAGGACTAGAAACTGGCTCCCAACTCCCAAATCCTAGACTTTCTCTCCTCTTTATGCCCTTACATAAACACTGTTCTGTTCCCTAGTGCAAAATTCTCTGCATGGTCAAGAGATCCAGCAGCTCAACAAAATAATCCTGTTTAGGGAGAAGATTATGGACACATGCAAGCATCAGAAGGACAGGGAATGCTGTCTGTTTTGTTCACTACTCAGTCTCCCGCCCCCCGCAGTCTAGGACGGAGCCAGACACAGGTTGACATGCAGTGTGGGCCCAATAAATGTGTGTGGGGAAAACACCCTCCCAGATTGCAGGAAGTTTCCACATGGGAGAAATCTCATCCTAAAAAAGAAGGCAAGCCTGCAAGAGCCCTCACCTGTACCAAAGCTGCTACATACACACAGTCTCACCTCATTATGTGCAGTCCTCACTCCTCAGGGGACCAGGTCTCCTCAACCCACAGAGAGCTGTCTGTCATCTCAGTGGGATAAGGTCTAGGTAGATTAAGAATCTTCTTGAAGTAAGAATATGAGGGAATTTTTGTAATGGATCCAAGCTAAAATGTCACTCCAGATAAAATTATCTCACCCACAGGTTAAAAAACGTCCATATACATATACAACATCAAATTCAACACAGATGCAGGTCCAGTTTTAATGAGGAGGAAAAGACTGAGCACAGAGAAACATTTCTAAGGACACCTGCACTTGGATGAAGACTCAAGCCACATCTGAAAGTGAACATCTTAAAAGTTCCAAACGAGTGTGAGCTCCTGGAGCCAACTCTTAGTTCTTGTCCGCACTGATGTGGCTATGTTGTAGGTCTCAGTTTTCTTGTTCCAGCCCCTTCTCTACTTCAGTTTCTTCTCCTCCAATCTCACTCCCTTTTCTTCAACATCTGAGGAATGGATTATCACCTAAGGAAGTACAGACCAGCTTCTAAGGACCCAAACAAATTCCTCTTTATTGTCCTCTATGACATTCTAAAAACCAAATCAGTCAAGGAGATATTTTTATTATTTTGTGGTGCTAGGGATCAAATTCTGGGCCTTGTGCATGCTAGGCCATTGAGCCACATCCCCAGCCCTAAAGATATATTTAAATTAGCATAATTCTATCAAGCTTTTGCCCAAGATGAATAATTCAAGAAAGAATGTCAACCATCAGGGAACAATGAATGTTATTTCCTCAGTGGGTGGAAAGGAGGGGCTGCTTTTATTTTTACAAAAAAAAAAAAGAAAAGAAAAAAGGAAGCGAATGGAGCTAATGAATATGGTTTCACAGATATTCCCAGGTATGCTGAAAAGATAAGGAAAAGGCAGCTTGAATAAACATTACTCCCACACACGCGGCCAGGTAAAGTCACGTGTCAGCATCAGTGAGACTGCTGTTTTGAGAAAGGGCCTCCAGAAGGGCAAACCAAATTGCTGGGGATAAAATATGTCCGTTACCTTGTTTTAGAGGCGATAATCTTTAAAGTGAGAGTGAAAGTGGCTGAGAAAGCAGTTCCTGGGCATTCTGAAAAGTCACAGGGAAGTGCCGAATCACGTGAGTGAGGGAAATCTGTGGCCAGAGTGAAGCCAGTTATTTCTCAAGCTAAACAGAAACCATCAGCAAGATCCCCAGGGATCCTGAAAGGGGCTACACCCCAGCTTTACCATGAACTTGATCAAGGCTCACGACACCAAGAAGCAAGCCCTGCATGGACAATTCTATTCACAGTAACCACAAATCACAGTGTTTGCCTCCTCTCTACGTCTGGAGATCATTTATCTCAAGGCAGCGTCTTCCAAAAACACCCGCTGGGGTGGATATTTGGATGTCACACTGACAATCCTCCTAGCCACACACCTGGCTCTGTGCTTTGTGGCTTTGCCTCATAGTGTTGCTCAGCCCCACAATCCAGGCAAGAGGTGAGGGATGGGAGGGGGTCACTGATTCTGCCCCAGAAGAAATGTCAAGAATGTGTACAGGGATGGACAAACTTGAGACACCATGAATGAGCTCTGGAACTCAAAGGACAAAAAGAGGTCCCCATAAGAACTTGGAGTAAGTCATAAAGAAATCCATTTGGCCGTGGCTGCAGAATGTTTCAGAGTCTTCCAAGTTTCTCTCCTACTGGTTTTAAGACACAGATAAGGAGGGAAGAGAGTAAAGAATCTTTTTTGAAAAAATATTTTTTAGTTATAGATAGACGCAATGTCTTTATTTTGTTTATTTATTTTTATGTGGTGCTGAGGATGGAACCCAGTGCCTCACATGTGCGAGGCAGGCGCTCTGTCACTGGGCCCCAGCCCCAGCCCCACAAATTATCTTAACAGAAGTAGGTCGTTCAGCAGGGAGCTGGGTGCCTAGAGGAAACTGATTCTATAGGGAAAATACTAACAGGAGTGAAAGGAGATTTTCTGAGCCTAGTATTCCTGACAAATACCAGTGATAAGATCGGTCATTACCAACTTCAATCTCCATCCTGCTGCCTGGAAAGGTTTCCTAGGATCCCCAGGGTCTGCTATGAGGAACGGGTTCTGCTCTAAGTGGTTTCAGAGGTTAGCATAGTGAGTGGTTTCCATGAGGGTCTCAAGACCTCTGAACTTGGAAGACCGAGTCCTTGTCTTGATGTTGTGTCAGTCTTTTGCAGGGGTGGAGGGATACTGGGGCGCTTAACCACTGAGCTATATCTCCAGCCCTTTTCATTTTTTATTTTGAGACAGGGTCTTGCAAAATTATAATCTCCAAACTTGTAATCCAGCTGTTTTAGCCTCCAGAGTCACTGGGATTACAAAGATGGGCAGCCAACTTGTCTCAAGTCTTCCTACAACAGGAAAAAGAGCCAACTTCCTGCAGAAATTCTGCTCTGCAATCCAGCAGTGGGGTGTCAGTGGCCAACATGAATGGACTTCACCTGTCAGAGGCTCCATGTAGCTCAGAAAGCCCTGAAGCAAAATTAAAGTTTGTGAATGAAAAAAAAAGTATTTAGAAAATGATCTCAGGGCCTGCCAAAAAATGAACCCGACTGCTGGGGACATGGCAGTGAACTGAATGTGCCCTCCAAAATTTGGTTTTGCCTTTGTCAGTCACGCTAGCCAAGTAACATTACCTTTACCTAGTGAAGAAAGGAAGAGCTTCCTTCAAATTCTTAAAAGAAATCTGAGAGAATAGAATAGGGAAAGAGATGTCTGTTTTCATAAGAAATAACTTTCATAGAAGAGATCACAGAAGAATCTGGAAAGAACTATGGCTGATGGTAGGTCAGGGAAAAAAGTCAATGCTCACCTCTCAACCAGAAACACCAGGGAAAAGCAGGAAAGAATAGGGAAAAGCAGGGGTCACAGCCATTAAAAAGACGAGCACACCAAAATTGCAGTATAGAAATATTGAAGGCTGTGTATAAGAAATACACTGGAGAAAAAGACCAAAAGGAGTGAAAAAGTAATATCAGAATTAGAAATAGAGCATGATTATTAATTCAGATCAACACTGGCAGTTTTGAGATATGTACTCCTTTTAGAAGAAAAAGGGTGAGAAGAATGAGAAGAAATGGCCGGGGTGTGATGTCACACACAGGAGCAGGAAGGATTTACACATGAGATCTAGAGGCATCTAAGGTCAAGTGCAAAGGGTGAGAATTCTAAAAGGCCAGATTACTGTCTTGAATTTTACTGTGATTGTATATTGAAGGGGGAAAAGGCTGACAATCTGCAAATCAAGTTGAAGAGAACATCTACTCAATATGAAACTAAGGAAAACTCTTGCAGGAAGCCCCTTCTCTCAAGTAGACAAAGACAGGTAGCTTTTCCTTGCAAACATTCTAATCTAACATAAGAATTTCTCTTCGCACACTTTCAGAATATCCTCAGGTGACCCAGCCTAGAAAACCAAGGAGGAGGAAGAGAGATTTACAAATTTGTAATGTAAAGGACTGCTGAGAGTCATTTTAAGGACAAAGGTGAAGGTGGAAGATTCTACCTATACATACAGAAAATGATAGAATTGTAACTAGAGCATACTAATTTATGAATTCAGCTAACCAGGGTGAATTCCTGGATTTTTCAGAAAATATGGGATTTGGCAGAGGGAAACTGTGACTTCAGATATAAGCATAAGATGATATGGATGGAAAAGCCCTGTTCTAATGCAAATTCCAAATATAATTTAGCTCCTGTCTTCCCTCTCCCATACTTTTCTTGGTTCCTGGGAGCCATAGGAGTTACCAGTCTTCCTTCTTTTCTTCTTCTCAAGGAAAAGGAGAAAACAGCAGCTCCTTTGATTGTTTGCCCTCTGGCTTGCTTGTTTTTTGTTTGAACTTGAGGGCAGAGCTGTGGGGGTGTGAGAGGGAAGGAGTCTAGTTATCTCCCAACACTGAATGACCAGCTGCTGAATCAATTGAGAACTGGCCTCATGCAGAGTAGCAAGGGTGAAGATTACCTTCATACCAAGAGAGGATCAAACTAAACAGTCCTCAGACTCACCCCAGTCATTGAACAACGCCCTGGAAATCCTTACCAGAAACTGCCACACACGCATGCCAGTTACATAGGGCTAAGGAGGGACCCAGCACCCAGGTTTCCCCTTGGGGCATGCAGTAGAAGGGTCTGACCCTATGTGTCTGCTCTAAGTAGGAGCATGGGACAGGGGGAGTAATCAGAAAGATGCCTCTCTCCTCATTCCTTGTTTTGACACAAAGACAGTTTAACTGGGAAGAGGGGGAAGGGAAGGGAAAGGAAGTGGGACACCAGGAATCTGAGCAAGAGAGAGGGAGCACTCCATCCCACCATGATGAGCTTTGGACAGGAGGATGTGCTGACACGGTCTGAGGGCTGACCATGGGCAGGCGACACTCTCTGCTCATTTTACAGATGAGTTTCTAGCAGCTTAAAGCTTGTCAAGGCCACACTGTCAAGAGCACAGCCAGGAGGAGAATGGCACCTGTCCTAATCCCATCAGCGTAAGCCTGCCTGCCTCTCCTAGGGACCAGCTGTGCTCATTCTGCTGCTGGAGGGCCTGCAGAACCGTGGGGGGTCTGGGGTTGGACACCCAGGGAAGGGGAGGAGCACCAAGTCAGGAGCCTTCAATTTCACATTCTTAACTCCTTCCCACAGAGGCTTTGCCTAGGTGCTGCCTTTCCTAGGGTACACTGAGACCTAGGAAACCAAGTCCATGTGTTCTAAGCAGCCAAGGAGTCACCCAGGGAGCTCCTGGCCAGCCCAGGTGGTCTCCACAACTCCAAACTAGTCCAAAAAAGGAGAGGCGGAGACATCAATATCAATATCCCCAGAGAGAGGAAGTCAGCATTCCAATATCTGATTAGGGTGTAGATGGGTGAGACCCCCCCTCAGGCCTACCCACACTGCAGTTAGGACACAAAGGCCCTGATCCTAAAGTGAAGGATGGCTGGGAATCAGTGGAGCCTCTAGGAGATACCACTTGGCTTCTATGTTAGCGTGGCATGTGGCAGCAGCCTGCAGGATCAGAGAACTGTGACCTCAGCTTTCTGCCCTCCTAGAGTTCTGGCCTAGCAGAAGAGAGAGATGGTAATCAGACCCTGTGAAGCTGTAGTTGATGAATACTTTCAACAACAAGGTAAATAAAGGGGGTGTGAACCTCAACAGGAAGTGGCTGGAATTTGAGGAAGTGCAGGAGTTCACTGGGTGAGGAGGAGAGGCGGGAAGGGCAGCAGAGGGAGCCCAGGCACCAGGAACTGAAGGCAGAGATGCCCCCCGATACTTACACACAGGAGGGAGCTTCAGGAATAACCAATATGTGGAGATTGAATTACCTGGCAATTATCTGAAAAGAATCAATGATGGTGCTGCAAATGCCTTTGTGTTGGAGACCTTCTCAATCTGAATCTCTAGCTAACAAAACACTCGAAGTTGTTGCCATTAAGTTGCAGCATAATAACAATAGTAAGCCTGCACACTATGGGTCCCCACATTCCCCAACGTCTAACAGTACCTCGCACTACTTATCTCAGGTGATATTGTCTCATTGGGCAGGGGGACAGTAAGAGAATCTCCCAAATTCTCACAGCCTGCATGTGACCAGGACCAGAACTGAGTAGGGACCAGGCCCAGCTGGTTCAAGGTTGTCACATTAACAGGGTGGCACTCAGGGATTCCTGTCAGCAAGAAGATGAAAAGAAGCCCAGGGACAACATTTTTATCCCTAGTGTCAGTCTTGAGGTGTGGTGACTCTGTAAGCCTCTCAGAGCATCGCCTGCCTCACCGGTATGTGAGGATAATGACACTTGTCTATCAACCTCATTGTGAGATTCAGACCCACACATGTGCCTGAAGGGTTTAAAGCATTATCATCCGGCAAAAACATACCCTGGTATCAACTTCAAATAGGCAAGGTTAGTGCCTCCTTTGCAAGACCACAGACATAATCAACAAGTAGAAGGAGAAAGAAAACTGAAGCTACATCCCTCGCCTCTACCCTGGGGCACAAAACTGAGAACTAGCAGAAATTTCCCTGAAGTCCACCGTGCCCCATAAGTTTTGGGGGGCACTGTCCTTTTCCAGGAAAGAACTAAGCTTGCCCAAAGAGAGACTTGGCCTTTGGCCTCCCTCAGCTCTGAGAGGTGACCTTTAAGCTCTTGGATTGTCCTGTCTGGTAAGTGAGGACCATCTGTCCTGCAGATGGTCTAACAGTGTGGTTTATGATGGGGCCCAGAGCCACGCAGTGCCTGCATCATGAACCCAGAGACTAGAGACTGAGGTCAGCCCACATGAACGAACCCCAGTAAAAACTTTCCCCAAGGCTCAGGTGAGCTTCCTGGTTGGTAATACTCCATGTGTGTGGTCACACAATCCCACTGGGAAAGGACAACTGGAAGCTCCATCTGTGGAACTCACCTGGACTCTGCCCCTCTTTCCTCAGCTTTTTTAACCTGTATCATTTCATTGTAATAAAGCACAATTGTGACTATAACAGCTTCCAGAATATTGTGTCTTTTTAACAAATTATACACCTGAGTACGGTCTTACAGACCCCTAAGTTTGCAACTGATGTTGGAGTGCCGGTGATCTTGAACTCTGAACTCTGTGGTCCCTCTTCAGTCCATTTAGTCCTCACATAGACACAAGGAAGTAGGTGTCATGTCATTCCCACCTCCCAGTCGGGGAAACCGAGTAACTTAGAGAAGCCATCACTTCACCACAATTTCATATTCAGTGAGTGGGACAAAGGGCTCAATCTCAAATTGTGGCATCTGTGACATTCTCGCCTGGGCACACAGTGGTCCTGCCTCCAACTCAGACCACATCTCTGGTTGCCCTGAGAATGGCAGACAAGTGAGTAGGGGGCCTCAGTCCACGCTGACCCATGCCAGGGGAGCATGATGGGGGATCTTTGCAGGTGCTTTAGTAGGGGAAAAATATAGATGCTAGTGGTATCATGAACCAGCTCCAGCTTTCAGACAAGCCACCTATGACAGAGACTCCCAGGGCAGCCCTGAAACCCAAACCTCAGGCCTTTCATGGTCAGAGCGAAACCAGGCATGCAGAGCCGGAGGTCGGACAGCAGTGATGCAATGCCTCCTGGGACAGGACATTCCGCTGAGAAGCTGGTCAAGGGGCTGCGTCAGGGGAGTAGGGGGAGGAGAGATGCCCAGAGAGAGAGCCCAGGCAGGAGGGGCAGGAGGGACAGATGGGGCGGCCAACAGCACATCTGCCCCAGAGACAGGCATGGTGTCTGTCTGCCCAGCACCACCGCCTGCCAGGATGGGGGGTGGGCAGGAAGGAGGCTGCACACGCAGCAGATTCCACCCAGCACAGGGACCAAGCTGTGGCTGTCAATCCTGCCTCCCGTCTCCGGGAACCTGGCGTGGCCAATGCCCTCAGCCGCCTACACACACGCCGTCCCAGCTCTGTGCCATAAAATTAGTTTTACAAGAGTAGAGGATTTAACGCTGCCCCCCCACCCAACTAGCTTTGTGGAATCTGCAGCCCCCAAATATGAAGCCACTATGCCTAAAATATAGGTTTATATATATATATTTTTTTAAAACTCTACTTCTATGTAATTGCTTTCTATTTTATTTTAGACATGTATACAATAACAGAAGAAAAATCGGGTCAATTGGATTTATCTTGCTTTTACTTTGTCCTTGGAGTTCATGAATCTAAATCACAGCTGGTTACAAAGGACATTTAGCAAATGAGTTTTTAAAATTTTAACTGATACATATTTATTGCACATGTTTAATATTTATGGGGCACAGTGTAGTTTTTCACTCAGGTGTATACTGTATAATGATCAAATCAGGGTAATTTGCATTCCCATCACTTCAAACTTTTATCATTTCTTTGTGTTGGGAACATTCGTCTTTTCTAACTCTTTTGAAATATATATAGTCAATTGTTAAATATAGTTCACCCTACTGTGCTATAAAACACCAGAACTCATTCCTCCTACCTAAATTTTGGTACCAGTTACCTATCCCCTTTCTATCCCTATCCTCCCTACCCTTCCTAGCTTCTAGAGACCACTCTTCTACTCTTCTACAAGATCAGCTTTTTAGCTTCCACATATGAATGAGATCGTGCAGCATTTATCTTTCCATGCCTGGCTTATTTCACATGTCCTCCAGACTCATCTACATTGGCATGAACGATAGGATTTCATTCTCTTTTATGGCTCAATAATAATCCATTATGTAAAAATCCTACATCTCTTTAACCATTGATCCATCAATGGACACCTGGACAAGTGATTTTTTTTTTAAAGGAGAAAGGTTTTTAACATAAAAATAACTGAGAAACATAGTTATCTTTAATAATAGTAATGTAAATTGCTAATAATATGAATTAAGCTGGGACTACAAAATACCCTTGAGGGGATAAGCTTTGAAACAGATTATTATTACTCTAGAGGTCCCTGCAGGGGTCTATGTGTGGGTTTCATGAAATTGAAATTGCTTGCGAAACCATGCGGAATTTTTCTGAGGTGGAAGTACAAAACTTTCATCGACTTGGGAAAGGGATTTCCGACTCCCTGGTGTTAGAACTACTAGCTCATTCACATCCGGCACATTCATGGTCTCATTTACTTCCAAGACATCTTCGTGAATTAAATAGAGTCAGGATGATTATCCTACTGGGTAGATGGAAAAGGGGAGCCATTGACCACATTCCCAAAGCATGTGTGTCATTTTATTCACAGTTTGGTGACAGGGTTTATCACAGTTGACTTTGCTTGGTGGTCCACATGTGTTTCTCCACCTAAAGAATTTAAACTTCTCGAGACTGGGCTTCCATCCCAAATGCCTCGCATGTGCCAGGTACAGAGTCAGGGTCTGAGAGGTCAAGTTCCTAGAGCGGGGGATGCAAGCAGACCAGAGCCCAGGTTGGTAGGCACCATCTTAGCAAACCTGGACCCTTAGGTAGGTGCCTGACAAATGTTTGTCGGTGATAATGATGATCCTGCCTCCCTCGCCTGCTATTCTCACTCCTCAGATGATTCACACGCTGCAAAAATATCTGCTTTGGCTACAAAGAAAGAATGTACCCTCTCTAAGTCTTGAAGTGCCAGACCGCTGGCAGGACAACAATATGACCCAGCACACCCAAGCCTGCAGGGATGTCACTGGGCATTTTAAAAGGCAGCTATTTGGGAGGAGAAGCCAAAGATTCAGTGAAGAATTTGGGAATTTGAATAACCGACCCTTTCAAATCTCCACTTGATAACTCTAAAGTGATTTCATAATCCAATGCTTCTGTGATCCCTCCTCTGCCTCCAGAGACTGAACTGAGACAGGCCTGATGAAGTACTCTTGCAGAGCAGGAGGCAATAAAGAAAAGGCCTCTGGAAACACCTTGGAGTTCTCTTCTTCAACAAAGAAGTGGCCACTCCACTGTACAGCCACTTCACTTCTGCAGCTCCCAGCTCTGAGCAATTGAACTTGAGCAGATGCTTTCCCCATTGCCTAGTGTGACGCCTTCTGCAACACCACCAGGTTCAAGTCCCAGCTTCAGCTTTTGATCACGGCCACAGGAACTGGCAAATGGGATTCTCACTGTGTAACTTTGGTCTAATAATGTAAACTTTCTAGCCAGGTACAGCGGTGCATGCCTGTAATCCCAGCGGCTCTAGAAGCTGAGGCGGGAGGATCGTGAGTTCAAAGCCAGCCTCAGCAAAAGCAAGGACCTAAGCAACTCGGTGAGTCCCTGTCTCTAAATAAAATAGAAAATAAGGGTGGGGATGTAGCTCAGTGGCCAAGTGCCCCTGAGTTCAATCCCCAGTATCCTCTCCTCAAAAAAATAATAATAATGTAAGCTTTCTGAGCCTCAGTCTCTGCAGAATTGTTTTAAAAAGTAGACTATTATGTACAGCTATGATGCACTTAAAAAGAAAGATTAAGCTCTATGTAGTCCGGCACATACTAGATACAATTTAATAGTAACTAGTATTATTTAGACATGGGAAAGGAGATAAGCCTACATTCAAAGTAAAATTCCATTCTAACACTTGAGAAATTTCCTAAGAACTGAAAAGCACAGAACTCTGCTTTCTCTGTCTATTGCCCCAAAGGAAAGGCCTTGTATTTGTACAATAGGGTAACAAACTCAATAAAAAGAAAAATAACACCAATTGAAAAATAGACAAAGGATTTGATTAGACATGTTTCTAAAGAAGATAGGCACGTGACCAATAAACAAACAAAAAGATGCTCAATATCAGTGATCATTAAGGAAATACAAATCAAAGTCATGATGAGATTCCCCTCATACCTTCTAAAATAAAAAAGGCAGACAACAAGTGTTGCAAGAATTGGGTGAAAATGGAACCTTCATTCACTGCCAACAGCATTGTAAAATGTGCGGACACTTCAGAAAACACTCTGCTTATACTCCTCAAAATATTAAATGTAGAGTTATCCTAGGACCCAGCAATTCTATTCCTAGATATACACCCCAGAGAATTAAAAGCATATGTCTACAAGAAACTCGCTCCCAAATGTTCCTAGGAGCATGACCCATAATAGCCAAAAAGTGGAGACAACCCAAATGTTCACCCACTGATAAATGAATAAACAAAATGTGGTTTGCCTTTACAATGAAACTTATCCAGTTGTCGAAAAAAAATGCACTGATACCCACTAAAACATAAAGACATGCTAAGTAAAGAAACCAGTTGCAAAAGGCCACGTGTTGTATTATTCCATGTATGTGAAATATCCAGATCAGGAAATCCATAGAGGCAAAAGATGAATTAATGATTACGAGGGAATGTGGAAGGGGAGAGAATGGAGATAGGGAGAGACATCTAATGAATATGCAGGGTTTTTTTAGGAAAATGTTCTGGAATGAGATGGTGATAATGGATGTACAACTTTGTAAATATAAATAAAACACCACTGACTTGTATACTTTTAAAGCGTGCATTTTATGACATGTGACATATCTCAATAAAGCTGTAATTAGCAAAATGGAACTCACCTCCTACCTTACAGGGTTGCCATGAGCTGATGGACACAAAGCCCCTGATACATGGCCCAGCCCTAGAACTCCTTCATCAATAGTCCTGGAGTTATAATTAGTATTGTCAGCCTGCATCCTGGTGTCACTGGAAGGACACTGTGGAATAACACTGATTAACTCTAAGACTGGTGATGGTAGAAAAATAAACTTTAGTGTTTTTACAGAATGTTTTAAAACTTTTAAGCAGAATATATTCATATAATACTTGGATAATTAAAATTTCATCATAGGGCAGTGAAACCACTATGTAAGTTACTATAATGGTCGATATATATATAATGCACTTGTGTGAACCCACAGAATGTCCACCATCAAGAGTGAATTCTACTGTATGTAAACTGTGGACTCCAAGCGATACTCTGGTATCAGTGTAGGTTTGTCAACTATAAGGCATTATCACTCTAGTAGGGGGCATTGGTAATGGGGAGGCCCTGCACTGTGGGAGGTGTGTGAGAAATCTGTGTACAGCATCAGTTTTGCTGTGACCCTCAAACTGGCCCTAAAAATAGAGCCTATTAAAAATTGCCTACTATTATGCATGAACTATATCTTTCTCTATTAATAATTTCATGTTGCCTCACCTAACAGTCACAACTAAACACAGAGAGCAACTAACGGTCAGGAAGTCTCTATAGAGGAAATGTCTTCAAAAGCAATTTACTTCTAATACAATTAATTGCTCTAAATTTTACCCCACCTCCTGCCCCCCAAATTGTTTCAAGGACAAAGCCTGTTTCCTGAGTTCACAGGCAAAAAAAAAAAAAGTCAATGGTCAGAGGTGGAGGTGAAGGGCAGGTGCCCTGACTCCCCCACCCCGTACCTCATTCTGGCATCTGAGGATGCAGGGATGCAGCCCCCAGAGACTGTTCGCACTCGTGTGCTCTGGCTGTAGGTGAATCGAGGAGGGAGGCTCTGCAATAAATTGCCTTAATCTACTTATCACACCTATTTTTAGCCTCCATTTTATAGCTTGGTGAAATGAGAAGGTACAGGGAGGTCCAACTACCAGCTACATTAAGATGTTTCATGAGAGGGAAGGAGACACTTTCACAAGCACAACTGGTCGGAAGCCACAGATTGTTTTTGAAGATGACACCAATTAGAGAGGCTGCTGAGGAGCTTGCTGAGTTGCCCTTGGGTCATGCGATGAGGCGCAGTCTGGTTGGTGCAGCGGTGATTTACTGCTGCAAGGACTGGGCTCAATGGACCCACCCAGAGACAGACACCTGCACACCCCAACCTGTCTCGCTCGTGACCGATCCCACGGGAAATGGTATTAACAGGAAGAAACATTCACACTGTCCAATTGGTGACTGGCCCATAGGGAGTTCGCCAAGGATCTAACAGTAGGCTGGGCCCTCATCAGAACAAGTCTGGACCTGATGTTTCTATATTCATTTGTCAAAGAGACGAGAGACTTCTGTGTTGGATATAGTTCTTGGGCTGGAGGTTCATTCATCAGGGAACAAAGTCTCTCTCCTTGTAGAAGTTACATTCAGTTCAGGAAGACAAAAAAAAATATATATATATATATATATGTGTGTGTGTGTGTGTGTGTGTGTGTAAACATGTCAGGCATGGCCAGTGCCAAGAGAAAAAGAGGAAAAAGCTTATGGAACATGATGGGGGTGAGGAGGGCTGCTTAAGACAAGGCCAGGGAAGTCCCCTTGAGAAGGTGACCGTTGAGCAGGGCTCCAAATAGCAGGAGCAAGGGCCCAGGTACCTGAGGAAGAGCAAGTACCCAGTGGGAGGGTGTCAAGGAGAGAGCAGGAAATAAAGCAAAAGGACATGAAGAAGAAAGCCACGAAAACTCCTCTGATTCTACTCTGAGTCAATGGGAGGATCTGGAGCATTTGGAGCAAGAGCAAAAATGACTGGATCTGCATTTCAGAAGGTCACTCTGGCTGCTGTGGGAGAGGAGACTTCTAGGGCAGAAGGTAACAGGCACTGGCACGATCCAGGTGCAAGGCAATGTGGCCTGGCACAGGTGACGGTGGAGGGGGTATGCAGAAGTGGTCAGGTTCTCTGCCTGTCTTCAGGGAGACCTGAGACGTTGGCTGATGGACTGGGCATAGGGGGAGAGAGAGAGAGAGTCCAGGATGACTGCAAGGGTCTTGACCCACGACTGTGTTCAAATACCGCAGCTGAGCTGTGACATGTCGAAACCTGAGCCAATGTGATGGCGGCAGGATATCAGCAGGGGGTCTCTGGGAGGTGCTTGGGTTGTGAGGGCATGACTGGGATAAACCCCTTGCAAAAGAAACTCCAGAGCTCCCTTACCTCTCCCACCATGTGAGGGCACAGTGAGAAGGTACGTCTATGAACCAGGAAGTGGGCTCTCACCAGGCATCAACTCTGCCAGAGGCTTGGTCTTGGACTCCCCAGCCTCCAGAACTGTGAGAAATAAAAGTCTGTTGTTTAAGCCACTCAGTCTATGGTGAATTGTCACAGCCCCAGAAACAGAATAAGACAGGAAAAAAGGGAGGCGGACCCCTTATACATGCTATCCACTGAATCCTCTGGAAGAACATATTACAATTCTCACTTACAGATCAGGTAAAGATGACAATGCTGGATTAAATATCTAAACCTTAAAACATACACAGAGTAAACACTCGGTAATCTGGGGTAGGAAAAGCCCTTCCACACAAGACACGAAGCTCAGATACTGTAAGGAACAAGACAGACAGGTTGGAATTCATAAAAATTGAAAATGTCTGCCCAATTGAAGAAAAACAAAAATACAAAACCTAAAACTACACACGCATACCCCCAAGAGACAAAAACAAAATAGAACCCACTTACAAACAAAACTAAAGGCAACACTTAGGAGAAAATACCTACAAGAGCATGGTGCTGGGATGTGCAGTGCAAAAAGAACGTATTTGAGTCAATAAGAAAAAGACAACCACATTTTTATAAAGCAGAATCTAAGAGGATCAATTAACAAGAGAGCAAATACAAGAGACCAATTCCCCCAGGAAGGGTCCCACCCTGCCTGTGTTCAGAAGAATGTACAAGAACAACCACCTTGTGCTTTTCATTTGGGGGATTAGGAAAATTGAAGTAGGTGCTCCTTCAGTGTAGGCGACAGTATGGGAAAACAAACTGCCCAGTACTCTGCAGGAGGAGAGAAGGGTAAGTCGGGTGCTTTTTTGCAGAATCTACCAAAATGTCTTAAATATATGTGCCATGGCTCAGCTATTCTATTGGAAGACTCCATCTATCCATCTATAGCAATATCTCCACATGTATGATACAATACTGTTGTAACAGAAAGAGAAATATGGGTGAATAACTAGATGTCCATCAATAGGGGGATACTTAAGCAAAGTATCATATTATCAAATCTATGAAGTGTAATTTTTCTTTTTCTTTTTTTTTTTTTTTTTTTTTTTTGTACTCAGGATTGAACCAGGGGTGCTCTACCACTGAGCTCTACATCCGCAGCCATTTTTATTTTTTAATTTGAGACAGGGTCTCACTAAGTTGCTGAGGCTGGCCTCAGATTTGTGATATGCCTGCCTGACTCCTGAATGGCTGGGATTACAGGCCTGTGCCATCATGCCCAATTATAAAGTAAGAACAAAACAGACCTATATGTACTAACATGTAAGAACAAAAAAACAAAAACAAAACAAAAAACAGAAGTAATGAAACAACACACGTAATATGCTATTCTATAAGTTAAAAATGAAATAAATTACACATTTGTACACATAAATATGAATATAAATGCAAAGAAAAAGGGCTGGAATACCTCAAACTGCTCCCAGGAGTCACACTTTGGAGAGAAGATTCAAATTGAGCAGAGATGAGGAAGAATGGAGTCCTCTACCTATTGCTCAATACTTCTAAGGAAACTCAAAAGTATTGCAATGTTTATAATTATGAGCCCACATATTGCTTATAAAGTTTAAAGGGCTTTTAAAAAACAGAGGATGTTAATGTATATACATAGATTCAGGCTCTTAATTGCATGTAACAAAAATCCAATCCAAAGTTATTAAAACAAAAAAGGGACAAACCAGGGGCCATGCAGGGCCTGAGGAAGTCTGGTCCCTGCTCCACCTCTGTTTGTCCCTGGGATTGTTTGTTTTTATTTTGTTGTTGTTGTTGTTTTTCATTCTCTAAGGACAACACCAGATCCAGTGGAAAAGCTTCCTGAAGCCCCAGATTTTTTCCTCTCTGAAAAGCAACCTTGGTGCAAAAGGAACTGTTTCCCTCCATTTGTTAGTCCCAGGAGAAATGGTGTTTGGCCTTCTCTGGGAACAATGTACCTGCCTCACTCAGTAAGTGGAGTAGCACAGACACTTTGGGTCACCTGTCCAATCCAGTGAAGGCAGAAAACCCTCTTTGTGACTCTGTGATTGACAGCCCCACTGGGATCACATGGAAAGGGTAAGGAGTTTCCCCCAAGAAACCAGAACCAGAGGAAGAGGGATAAATGTGTGGGAGGCAGACGGAGCAAGAGATGACATACTGTATTACAGACCAGAACTGAACAAAATCTGAAGTTACTACCCAGGGTCGCACACCTAGTCAATGGCAGAGATTGGATTAAGATCAACTTAGAGAGACCTCAAAGCCCATTCTCCCTCCACTTCTGGTAAAGTGCTGCTGTAGGCAGCTAGGGACATAGGTGCCATCTCTGCAGTAAGCCCTACATATGTGAAAGGGGTAATGAGAGCTTGTCATCCAAAAACTCAGTAAGCCTATCACATTTTTTAAGTTCCCTGCAGATTATCACTCTTACAACAAAATGAAATTTGCACAGATAGAATTTTGCTGGAGAGGAAGAAGAGAGGGTGTGGAGGGGAGAGGGGAACGGTAGAATATTTATGAGACGTGAAGGAAAAAGATGAGAGAGGTCCCAACAGTACTTCTAAAGAATGGGAAAGTATGAGGGTGTAGTGAATCAAATATGAAGACTCCCGGTAGACCACCTTCCCCGACCTCATCATTTATTAAACACCGACTCCACACTGAAGAAGGAGCCATGAAAATAGGATGGGGCAGGCATTCCACAGTTTGGTCCTCAGAAGCCTACAATCGAAGATGGCCACACGGGTGCCAGTGTCACCCTCCGGACACAGAGATAAGATAAAGAGACACCAATACAGCCAACCAACCTTTCTTTATGAGAATCCAAACAAATAATGAAAAAGCTCAGTCAACTGATATTTACAAATACAAGTACAGGAAGAATAACAGGCACAGTTAGAAACTGAAATTTTCCATATTTTAAAATCCTTTTATTCCATACTCCAGCCATTTATTCAACAAATATGTGCTACCTCAAATACTCCCCGCCTTCTGAGTTCTGACAATCTTTCCTGTGCTCTCATTCCAAGCTGGGATATAATCTCCACCTTGTAATATTAAATCACTGAGATCACCCCAATCCCAAATTACGCTCTTTCAATGAGGGAAGAATGCATACAGGTAGACAGTGCATTTTAAAAATTATGCTGGCTGCAGCATAATCAAAGCTGTCTTCACGGGGGGCTTGTGCAGCAGGGGAAGCCAGGCCCTGCGGTGCTCATGGGCAGAGGTAGTTCCACAGCCACTGCACTTACTCCGTGGCAGGAAATGAGGCCAAACCTTGCCTTGGGTTGAGGCTTCTAGAAGGTTACCTGCTCAGAAGGCTGTTTCTGCTCCTAACCATTCACCTACCATTCCATCCTCATTACAAAGAAAGGGAAAAAACAGAGACCGTACAGAGGATGCGTAAGCTACTTATTACTAATCTTTCCATACTGGGCAATTAATGCTATGTACATTCATCCCTCAGTACCCAAAGGGAATTTGTTCCAGCTCCCCCCACCATACCAAAACCCATAGATGCCCAAGCTGCTAGTATAAAATGTCATCCAGGCACTGCCTACAGTACACTGTAAAATCATCTCTAGTTTACTTATAATACCTATGGGAGTGTAAATGCTATGTAAATAGTTCTCTTACCACATCATTTAAGGGATAATGACAAGAAAAAAATGGTCTGTACATGTTCCATTCAAACACAATTTTTCTTTTCAGATATTTGAAGCCACATTTGGTGAATCTAAGGTTACAGAATCCATGGATACTGAGGGCCAAGTGTACTTCACTTTTTGTTATTCATATTCTACCCTCTTTACAAATAAAGAATATGAGATTTCCTGGGAGAACCTTGCTTCAAGTCAGTGAGAGAACCAAGAACATAAGGAGTTGGTGTTGTGACTTCTGATGGTCACTCTTGTCCAGTTGTTTCCTGCTGGCCACACACTTACCTACCCACTTTGAACGTTAAGTGAACCCATATGATGAGTTCTGGCCAACAGGCTGCATGCAGAAGGGATGTCACCTCCAAGCTAAAGCATTTAGTTCCTGGTATGAGACTAGGGATCGAGAAAGCCACATATTCCAGTTAGTACAGCTGTGAGATGGTGAAGCCTCAGTCATCCTGGGTCCCTAAGGTACTATGTGGAGCAGGCTTTCCAATCTTCCCCATATCAACCCAGGTAGGAACATAAATGAGAAAAAGTTTTATGTTATGTTACACCTCTGGAATTTTGTGGCAAAAGTATAAACCTAACCTATCGTAATTTCATTTAAAGCAGCTTTTAATCTAGCAGAGGTCTAAGATGTGTATACAAATGAGTCAAATACAACAAAGACTGACATCAGCCTGACCCACCAAGAGTATTCCACCAATGTCTGGGGACAGAGTGGACAAATGACTGACAGGGAAGTGCTGTCAAGGCCTGGGCCTGTTGCTCAGTAGAACAGCACTTCCCTAGCATTCTTGAGGACCTGGGTTGATTCCCAGCATCACAGAGGAAAAAGGGCTACAGACAGTACCATGACAGGAAGCAGAAACCTTCCCTACCATTTGGGAGTAAATCAGTAAAACTAATTAAAGTAGAAGCAGTATTAAAAAATACTTTTAAAAAACTTACTGGATTACTGATATTTTCTTCAAGCTCATCTGGGAAGGTCTCTACAACAAGGATAATCTTTTTCCCCTAAGCCAGCGCTCAGAAACTGGAGAACCAAGTGACAATCCAAGCCAGCTACAGCCCCCAACTTAAGCTGCTGGGTCTTCAACCCGGCCCACTGATGGAAAGGGATTTTCCTGACTCTGCACTGAGAAGGGCTCTGCAAAATGGACCACATTGTCCCTCTTCAACAATTCTGTGGGGCTGGGGACCACCAGGAAGGACTTCCCCAGCCTGGCTCTCTTATCTTCTGCTCCCACTGGTGGCTACCATTGGCCTGGGCCAGCCACCCACAGCTCCCCATGGCTTCTCCTGCTCGCTGGGGGCAGCAGCTCCTGCTGCCAGCTGCCAGCAGCTGCTCACCGGCAGGTCTCTCAACAAGCCCTGGTGGCAGAAGTTCCTGCCCTCAAGTAATGTGATCTTCCAGGAGAGCCTCAGATTGGCAGCCCTGGGGGTCCACAATGTCTTGCCCCTCAGGCAGCTCCTGGGGGCCTGGATGGCCATATGGCTAGCTCCAACGTCACTGCCACCTCTGCAAAGAGCGGACTGAGACAGGATGACAGTGCCACATTAGCAACAGTGCTACCCTAGACGTCTTTGTTGCAGCAACAGCACTGGCAACATCTGCCAAAGATACATCTGCCAAAGAGCTACTTCTTAACAAAACCTCTTCATTGCCCTCCAAGGACTGCAGATATGATTATATTTCTATCTGCCCAGCACGGGCAGGACCCAGGCTCTTGAGTGAAGGAACACTCTTCTCTCTTAAGAAGGTCTCCCATCATTCCTTAATCCCAAGTTAGCCACAGCTCAAGTGTCTTCTCAGTGGGCTTGGCAGAAGCCCCAGATTCCTCTCCCTGCGTCCAGTCTGCAGGATCAGAAGTGCTTCCACGACTCTCACCCAGGCACAGACCCGCTTAACCCAGGCCCCTTGGTAAAAGGGTAAATTTCATCCTAACAACTTCCTGGGGGATGATCTGGAATGACATGCATCTTCCAGGGAAGACATCCAAACAGCCTCAGTCTTCACAAGGAAGTGTCTCTGACCCTTCCCAGCAGCCTAACAAGGCAGCCCTTAGTAGCATGGAAAAGGCACAGGAAAAGGAGCCCTGATTCAGGTTCCAGGCTTCTCCCTTACTAGCCAGGAACCTCGAAAAATAACCACCACCCTAAGCGTCAGGTTCTTCACTTGTAAACTGGGTTATATCTGCTCTGCCCACTTTAGGAAATGGTTATTAAATGGATATTAAATTAATAAATGTGAAAGCTCTTTCAAAATACTCCACAAAGCTCATTCAAAATGCTTAATTGGTAAGTGATACATAATTTAATTAATAAGAGTTTCCTTATCAATGCCATAAATGCTGAGTTTGCGATACTAAATTATTAAATAACTTCTCTGTCCCATTAGTGAGCAAAATATCACAAGGAACCCAGGAGACTTAAGGCCCAATCCTTGCTCCTTATCCATTTACCCCTAGTCAGGATTATAATCTAATTAATCTTACTGCATCTAAAATGAGAGTGGAGAGGACTCAGAACATCATCCAAGCCACAGCCCTCACTTAACAGGGAGGAAACTGAGGCCCAGAAAGGTTAACAATTAAGCAGCAGTGGTTTTAATATTAGCTAACACTAGTGCACGTTATTTGTACAGGCACACAGCAGATATGTGGCCATGCCAGGCCTGAAACCCAAGTGTCCAGACCTCTTGGCCAGGGCTCTTCCCATGAGTCTATGTATATAAATCCACTTCTTTGCATCTGCTGTTAGTCCAGCCTCTGTGTCAACAACTTATGTTCTATGATTCTTATATGAAAACCCTAAAGAACAAGGAGAGGGATGGGGCTATGGCTCAGTGACAGAGCACTTGCCTAGCATGTGTGAGGCACTGGGTTTGATCCTTAGCACCACATAAAAAGAAAAAAAAAAAAAAGGCATTCTGTCCATCTACAACTACCAAAAATAAATAAATAAATTTCTAAAAAGAACAAAGAGAAACGAAGAATGAGCATGACACAGTGGGCAGAACAGAGAAATATTTTAAGAGGTAGCCTAGGGGAAATGGAGGCATTCAAAGAGAAAGGAAAAGATACTTAAAATATAAATGCCAAAGTGAGGATGATCTAAGATGACTGACAACTATTTTAAGATATTCTGCACAGAGTATAACAGCTATGCTGCTCATGGATGTGCCAGGCAATTGCAGACAGAATAAAATTCCTGACACCCAGGATTATTTAGTCAAGTTGAAGGGAGGTGATATTCCCCTCTCCTCCTCAGTCCTTCCATAAGTTGGGATTTAACTGAGAAGAGAGGACTGAAGGGGGAGAGCAGCTCTCTTAGGAAGCCCAGTGGGGCAGCCCCAATAGTCAGTGTCCTCTAAAGTTAGAAAGTGCAGTAAAATAGGGACAAAAGTACCTGCCTCACGGGGTTGCCATGAGGACCATGTGAGTGAACACATGTGGTTACAGACAAGCGTGAGCACTCAGCACATGCTAGAGAAGGGTTTTATTATAATTTGGAGTCTTATATTTCCAGATTACTAGGAAACATCCTTCTGAGCACAAATGTTATCGTTATATTAAAATGACCTCAAATGCAAGGGAAAATGTTCAATATGGACATAATCCAACTCCTGGTATCTGCTTTCACTCATCGACGCACATGTGAGAACTAAAGAGACCCTACATGCCAGGGGCCAAACAGCATGGGAAGAATTTGCTCAAATACCATGTTTTTCACACTTGTACTTTATAGCAATGAATTCTTTCTTGATGCAAAACACGAGATGGGAGTCTCAAATATAATGCTGATGTGATCACAGCAGGTCTGGGAGGGGTGGAGTAGGGACCTAGAAGGGACCTGGATTCTACCCTTATCCTTTGTAGCAGCCCCTGGGACTCTAAGGAACTCAGGTTAAAAAATAAATTCTCTTCAACTCAAAAGGGTTTTGACATGGTTCTACTTTGAGCCTTTTAATTTTTGAAGTTATAATTCACCTTTAAAATTATGTATATGATTTGCCAGGACCTTTGGTCAAATATTTCCTGCCCACATATAGAAGAGTAAGAAAAGTTCCCCATCCTGTGCTGTCTCCCTTGCCAGAGTGGGCTGAGCCCAGATTCACAGGGTGTCTGCTCCAGGGCTCTCAGCAGGCCAGCGGGGTTGCCCTCTCAAAGGCAGACATCCAGCATCAAAATACCAGGGTCATCCCTTGGATCTTTGACTCCTGATCCCAGCATTTAAATCCTGGCCATTACACAAGCAGCAGGAGGGCATCAGCCGTGCCACATTGTCCAGTGGGGAGGAGATGTCAACAAGGGTTTAGAATCCCAAGCTGTTTATCTCACATTGAACCTGACCCCACCTCAGAAGAAGGCTGGCTCAGCCCTGGTTCTAAGGAGAGCTGCAGATTGGGCCAACAGTTGAGGCATGAGGAAAATATCAGAAAACAAGAAGAGGATAAAAACAAAGGAGCGGCTATTGATAGCCAAGGACTTAAAATGAAATAAAATTCCATCAACGCTTTGTGTAAAACTGGATACCGGGCCCAGGTTATCCCCAAGATTATAAACACCCACTAAAGTTTTCTGCCACAAATAGTCCTACCTCCCCACTTGGACACAGTCCCTGCCTCCCATAAGCCATTTCTCCAACTTTTTTCTATGATTGGCTTTGGAACGGATGCCCCAGGACCCCAACTCCCAATGACTGTCTTCCAGAATCAAAATCAAATGCACGGGGTTGTTTTTTCAAATCCTCACTGTTTCTTCCCCCCACCTTAAATAACAAAAATAACTCTTGCTTGTTATAAAAACTCAAATTCAGAGATATAAAATTTAGGAAGTGGAAAACTTTTGAAATCCCAGATTCCAGCCACAGCCATTATTAATAATTTGGGAAACAAAAATTTCATGTCATTTATTTTTATCTAATAAAAACATATAGAACCTACATATCTTAATAGAAACTGGTAAGAAATGAGATTTTAGTTTTATATTGTATGCAATAAAATTCAAATGTTCAAAAACACTGTTTACCCAGTATTAGGAACTTTGTAAACAGTTGCAATATCTAAGCTCTTATGCCTGATCCTCAAAAATTCATATGTAATATATTTAAAAGTTTATAATGTTTAGGTAGTTGATGAATTGGGCCGGAAATTCCAAACTGCAAAACTAGTTGGAGCTGAATTACCAGGCAGTCATTGCATAGAACCAGCTTCATCATTTGCAAGATCCATTGCAAAACAAAATAAGGGCTTCAAAGTATTAAGAACGTCAAAACTGTAATAGTAGATTTGATATAAGGAGGCTGATTCATAGTGGGATAGGGAGCGGGAGCATGGGATGATTAGATGAACTCTAGATAGGGCGGAGGGGTTGGAGGGGCAGGGAGGGGCATGGGGTTATTAATGATGGTGGAATGTGATGATCATTATTATCCATAGGTATGAAGACACGAATTGATATACTATGTATACAACCAGAGATATGAAAAATGGTGCTCTATATGTGTAACAAGAATTGTAATGCATTCCACTCTCATATATAAATTAAAAAAAAAAACTGTAATAGTAGAGCATTAAATAAACAAAAAGTCTCCCACCTTTTTGCAATCATGGAGAGTGAAGCCTTATTTGTTCTACCACTGAGCTATATTCCCAGCCCTTCTTATTTTTTGAGACAGGGTTTTGCTAAATTATCTAGGCTAGCTGCAAATTTACAATCATCTTGCCCCAGCCTCCCAAGTACTGGGATTACAGCCATGTGCGATGGTGCCCAGGGGACCCTAGAATGAGGCCAGTCTTGCTGATGCACATAGATTAAATATATGCCTATCAAATGTTTACTTTATATTTTTATGGGCTTTCAGTATAGCATGTTTGCCTTTAAAACCCCTCATTGTCTTTTCTAAAAATGTGTAACTTTCTCTAGAAATAAATTGGCAGAATGGCAATAAAGGCCAGAATAAACATTTAAAATCAGGGCAACTCAGCTTGACCTTGGTTAGTATTGTGTATATTGATGTATTTTCCAGTTGAAATGAATTGCCATGTGGCTAATATTGCAAAAACACACCACGTTCTGGAATATCATTTAGCATAAATAAAATCTTAAGCTCCATTTTATATCATCTCTGAGATTATTTACGACATAAAATACTTTTGCAGGACAGATTTATAATACCCTCTCAATTTTTTTAACTTAAAAAAAGAACATCCTTTACATTACTCCCCAAAAGTCATCACTAAATAGACTTCCATTTAAAAAAAAAAAATCTTATCACTTGGCAGATTAAACTGCATAAAATTAAGAATTCTCTTTAGCCCCTTTTAAGTGCAACAGGTTCATTTTACAACACAAAATTGCCATGTAGCCATCCAAGAGCCTCCCTGTCATTTAAACATACTTCCTATTCACCATGAGCCGTATGGTGCATAAGAATAGCTCAATCTTTTATACATGATAAGAATACCGAGAATTCCTTCTTAACTGCTATAAAAGGCTCCCGGAAAGCCACCAAAAGGCTTGGACCACATTCCTTGGTGATTATCAGTAGGAGGAGGCAGAGTTAGGACAGGGAAAGAGGGGAAAGTGGCTTATTAACATCCCCGACCACAACCAAGCCTCTTCAATTAGGAGAAACAGCTGCAGAATCTCGGCTCCCCCAACCAAGAGGTACCACTTTATTTCTGGGGTTTGCCAATAGACAGCTCAACACCATTCTGAAATCCCCCCACCCTTTCAGCCCAGGAGAGAGCAGTGGAATTTTCTCCACTTTGAATGGACACATCTCAGATGCTCAGAATTTGTTCAAGCTTTCTCTGAGTCACTCAATGAATGCTGCTTACAGAGAACTGCTGTGTTTCCTGGGAGAGGTCAGAAAGAGGACCAAAAGGGAGGTAGCTCCGTGACTAGTCATCCTGAGCCCCCTCCTCCAGGTGCACAGCTATCCCAGAGACTCACAGAAACCACTCACTAAAGATGAAGAAGGAAATTTAAAAAACCTTCCAAGACTCCAGGCACTTTGTGTGGGTCATATATTAATCCACACAAAACCTACCATTTTGCAGAGGCAGCAGCTATACATGGCCACTTAGCTAATATACTCAATGTCACACAGCTACAAATCAGCAGAGGTGGGCTCTAAGCTCAGATCAACAAAAATCCCAAAGTCCCTGATGTTTGTACTCCATTAGCGGTGAAACCCAGTGTAGGCAATGCAGACACTCCAGCGGGGTCTTGTCTCTAGAGAATTTTAAAACAATAATAAAATGACTAAAAGACATCTCCTTTTCTAATTATCAAGCATCAGCCATTGTAAACAAAAACAAATATTTTGCCTGTTTAGGTTCTAAATAATGATTGCAATTACTGTTGAAATTTGTGTGTGTGTGTGTGTGTGTGTGTGTTTGTGATTTTTCTATTATTTAATATACATGGTATTTACATGAAAGTTATTTGGAGAACTCCTAACTCTTCAGGTTCACATGCAAACTCACACTCGATTGAGAAAATAAATTTGTTAGAGTTCAGAATTTTCCAATTCCACCTCGGACATAGTTTGTGTCTCCAATCCATGCAATACTAGATATTCTTGGGTTTAAACAGATTTGAAACAAATAGTGATCGTAGTGATTGTAAAAACAAAGAGAACACTATGTGACCAGCTGGTACTTTTATTTGTGTTTAAAATGCAACACAGTAAATCAGCAAACTTGCTTGGTAAGCACAAATTTTAAATCAGGTGTGGAACATTTATTGAGTTTGAGCAGTATCTTTAAAACTTAAGTGTATTCTTCTAAAATCATTCATTGTTTACAAATTAAAGGGAAACCAAGAGCAAATGTTCACAGCAGCTTCATTCCTAAGAACCTCTCCATACTTCAGTTTATTCCAAAGAACCCGCAGTAAGTTGTGGACTCTGATCCCAACCTAGGCAATCTGCATCAAGAACTCTCTCTCCTGAGATGTCTACATTTCACCCCTAAAGGTAAGCAGGTGGATGAGACTTTAAATCCTGAAGGTTCCCAAAGTCCAAAAGAAAGTATGACAAATCCTTAGGATCATAAAGCCAGTCTTAAATTCCACATGCTCTTGACTTCAAAGGAAATAAACAGAATTAATGGATTCCAAAGTAAAACCTCCCACCGTGTGGGTGGATGAATATTTTCAACACTTGAGAGCAACCTGCCACTTTCGCCAGCAGAGGTTGGAAAACAGAGAGAAGCTTTGCGCATATTTGGGGCCACATTTCAGAGAGAAAGAGTGAGGAGCCATAAAAAGCAAATGCATCTGGGAGTGGATAAGAAGGGAAAGCTGAGGCTCACTGAAACAAGACCATGTAATCAGTTTATGCTTCACACTCAATTGCCTGGCTCGGCAGCCCTCCTGCCCTATCACTAAGGCCCATATCTCTGCTGGCTCTCATTCTCTTGGAACAGCTCTCCATTAGCTCCCTGACTTATCAGCTTCAAGCCCACAGGCTCTTATAAAGGCTCACGAATGTGAGCCCTGGGTGCTGAAACACAGAACTTATGTGGCATTCTAGGGCAGGCCTATAGCGAGGCAATCTGGCTCAGAAGATTTTCAGATTATCAAGTGGGGAAGACAGGAATGTCACGGCCTCTATGGGTGGACATGGGGACATTCATCAAAAAGACAGCTACCATGAAATCGCTGTCTCCATTTCCCACTAGAATGGTGCAGAGCTCAGGTTTGTACATAGGCCTGTGTGTGGGGACAAGCATGCATACAAACCCAAATTACCATCGTGGAAAAACCATTTCCCAAGTGGGGCAAAGGAGGGCTAGACCCATACTTTTCAAAAAACAAAGTACCAACCAGAAGGGCACTGTAACTTAATGCTAATTGGGGGAGCACTGGCTCGCACAGTTTTCAATCGTAAATTGCTGTGAACAGCATGTCCCATGTGGTCCAGGCTGGTGCCATGTACCATTTGGAAATCAGGAAATGGCTACCAGGAGTAAGGACCAGACCTCATCAATTTGTAAGGCAGGAACTCTGATTCTCTGTCAAACTTTACCCAGCAGCTGATGAAAATTAAGCCCAACTGTGAACTCTGAGCTGGAAGAAACAAGGAGGAAATGAAATTCTTCACAGTCTGTGATTCTGAGATAGAACCACTGGGGATGCTGTTGAGAATGGTGACAAGGAAAATGGAGTCTCAGCTCACTGTCAGGGCCCCAAATGACTCAGGTCTATGTGTCAATTTTCATAGCTACAGGGCATTTCCTCTGTAACAAGGTTCTGAAATTTTCCTCAACCAGATGAGAGGGTCGATGTTGCCCACGGCCCCTCCCCACACCCCATTCTTGCTTTAGTTCCCAAAAGGCATGTGAAGAGCTGTCCTAAAGCCCCTGCCACCACCTGTCAAGGAAGCCACAGGCATGAGAACAAAAACATGGGATGTGGCAAGGCAGAAGGATGGAAAGACCCTGGAGCCTAAAGTCCCTGCTGAGCCACCACACCAAGCCTGGACCATTTGTCCCCAGACTTCTTGTTAAGTAGATGATAAATGTTCCTCTGGTTTAAGCCACTGTTTGTTGGGTTGTTTTATCTGGCAGCCAAACATCTACTTGGTACAGCTCCCCCATAATGATTTTGGTCAATAATCATACTCTCATTACCAGTGTCACTCCCTAACTGGCCCAAGTCTGAAACTTGGATGAAACCCCTAGTTCCCCTTATCTAAATCTCAGGCCCTCATGGGGAAAAATGTAGCACTATCAACCTCGCCAACCCTGTCACCTGGAAGTCTGGTGTGGGTGCCAAAAGCACAAGATAAATACAAAGACACAGAAATCAGTGGGAGATGGGGGGAAAGGACAAAACAGGAGACTTTTTTTTTTTTTGAAACTTGCAGCTGACCCTTTAGGTTGGGGGATCAGGTGCCAGTCAGCTGCAAGTTTGTTTTTTGTTTGTTTTTTTTTTTAGAGAGAGAATTTCAATATTTATTTTTCAGTTTTCGGCAGACACAACATCTTTGTTTGTATGTGGTGCTGAGGATCGAATCCGAGTCGCACGCATGCCAGGCGAGCACACTACGGCTTGAGCCACATCCCCAGCCCTTAAAACAGGAGACATTTAAGGTGTGGGGGAGAGACAGGAGACAGGTGCCTTTTAAAAATGTGTTTTTGGTATTTTTAAAGGGATTCCCTCATGCTTTTAAAAACTCGGTGTGTTCTGAGTAAGAAGCTATTGTGTGCTGGCTCTCCATTGTCACATAGTTCTGGAAAGGCTGAATCCCATCCGTTGACCCCTCGGCTACATGGTACAGATGTGTGAATGACCGATGGCTTCTTGCGTTGCTGGTGCATGACTTGGCGGGGCAAAGCATATTTTACATTAGCTTAGGTCCTGACATTCTATCATGTTCCCTGTCGAGAGGCCAACTAGTTCTTGGAACCCTGCACACCAAGTGACATATCACAGAACCCTAGCAAACGAGAAGGCTCTTTGCCAAGTGTCCTTAAACTACAGGCTCCCCTTCCCTCTCCCACTTTGACTGCAGCGGTCTGGCTGGCGGGGCTGAGCAGAAACCTGCTAAGGAAAGGTCACCATCCCGAGTTGGAGAATATAATGCTAAGTGAAGTAAGCCAGTCCCCAAACACCAAAGGCCGAATGTTTTCTTTGACATGAGGATGCTGACTCATAATGGCCGTGGGGTGGGGGTGGGGGGACCTGGGAGGAATGGAGGAATTTTAGATAGGGCAAAGGGGAGGGAGGGGAAGGGAGGGGGCAAAGGGGTAGGAATGATGGTGGAATGAGGTGGACATCATTACCCTAAGTACATATAGAAAGACACAAAAATACTTTGTGTACAATCAGTGACTTGAAAAATTGTGCTCTGTATGTGTAATATGAAATGAATTGCATTCTGCCATCATGTATAACTAATCAGAATAAACAATTTAATTTAAAAAAGAAACAAAAAGGTCACCATCCTTTCCCAACACCCAAGTCACGGTTCAGGGAGGCCACATTACACAGTATGGGACTATCTGCAGTGGTCTCTCTGGCAGTCGTTACCACTGCATTCAGGGGCTAAAAGTGGCACAGAGCTGGGTGCTCTAGGTTCTCGATGGAATGTGGCAAAAGGCTGAAGGAACAGCCATCAAAATGACACCTTCCCTGTCCCAGCTCCAAGCTGTCTGCCGTCAACCTTCTTGTGCCACCCCAAGGGATGCTCTGTCAGGCTGTAAGGGGAGAACCTCCAAGGCCACCTCACATGACACTGTCTGAAATGCCTGTGGCCCGACAGCAGGAGCACCAGTGCCCTCATCACAGGGTGTCAGTGCTCTCCCAAGGATGACAGGTCCCCAAGGACGGGCAGGCTTCCCACCAGGCTCCTGCCACAAGGGCACCTCCTGGTGAGGAGGCTGGTACTTCTCTCAACTGCCCTCCACTCTGGCCTCCCCACAGCCTCTTCTTCTAGGACTTGCTTCATTCCAAGCCCGCTGCCTGTATCATCTGTGTGCTCAGAGCTGCTGCAGCAAAGTCCAGAGAGTAAAGCAAAGCCTTTGCCCGTACAGCGTCTAAGAAATAAGATCTGTTTTTTTGTCTTTTTCCCCCACTTCTTCTTCTTCTTCTTTTTCAATTTGAGGAATAAATGGTGCAGAACCGCGTGGTGGTGTGGGAATTGTATGGCTGAGAGCTCAGAGGAGGGCAGGAGCACAGGAGGAAGGCTGGTCAGCAGAGGCTTCTTGGAGGAGGTGGGGCTTGAGCAAAGTCTTGAAGGTGAGATGAGGGCCCAACGGGAATACAGAGTGGGTGCTGGGGACAGCAAAAGTGTTATGGTTCCTAGGGACATGGTGGGCTCTGGGGCCAGAAAATAATCAGCCTGTTGGCTCCATGACAGAGGGAGGAGTGGAAACACAAGGTGGGACTGTGCCACCTTCTACACTGGAGTTGACAATGCATCAGTCCTTCCTCCGTGAACACCTGTTTCCTGTAACCTAGCATGTGCCTGGCTCATAGCTGGTGCTTAATTAATGCTAATAAAGGAAGGAAAAATTATTAAGCACCCTCAGCCATGCTGGGGGCCCCAAAACCAAGAATCAAAACAATATTCAAAGGCAGGAATTGCAAACTCAAATGCCCCGATAGTCAGGAGGACACAGGTCAGGCTGGCTGGGAGAGAGCAGTAGAGACAGTGGAAGAGTGGACACCCATCTTCAGAGGGACAGTCCCTACCCAACTCTAGTCCAGTGTTGCTGCGAAAGGCTGTGAGCCCAGTGCCGCCAGGTCTTTTGATTGATAAGTGAAGTCTCCTGGTTCTTAGATGTTTACAACGAACTCTTTTAAAACGACAAACTTCTTGAACCAAAGAAAACATATTGCCAGAATAATATTCAGCCCCTTAGCAATCTTCGGCTCTATAGAATTTTTTTTTTTTTGGTTCAAGAAGTTTATAATCTAAAAATCCTCCCCCAACAAAACTAAACAGAGATGAGAATGGGGGTTACTTTGGTAAGCTGAGGATTGGAAGGGGTGTCTGGGAAGGTGGAGATGCCCAATATTTGATCTGTGTGGCGATTACATGGGTGAGGGATTTAAAAATTCATCAAGCTGTGAATTTAAGAGTTGTACACTTTACTATATGTAGGTTATAACTCAATTTACAACGTAAAAAGATAAGTGGAGTCCCCAGTAGCTGAACAAACCACCCTGTACAGTGCTTCAAGTGGTGCTGCTCCTCTGGCTTCAAATTCCCTCTTGTCACCCTATTGCCACTCTATCTACACTATAAGACAATCCTGGCTGCAATTCCTCCAGGAAGCTTCTCCTACCCTCCCCCCCAGCCCAGGTCTGCTGTTGGGCCATCTGGGTGCTCCCAGAGCCAGCCCCATGAGTGTCACCATCACCCCCCGAGGAGTCTAGAAGGTGATCCTCCTTATGCACCTCTCTCAGAGCTCCTGAGGTCCTGGGGACAGGACTGTGCTTGCTGTAGTCCAGGACTAGTGCGGGGGGCATTCAGCAAAGGTCTGATATGACATCTCTGCCTCCTCCAACCATCAGCAAGCAGGAGGAGGCCTCCCACCCCAGCCCATCTCTATTTCTCCAGAAGACCCAGATGTAGCTGAGCATAGAATGTGGAAACAGGCAATCTGGAGGAAAAAATACACATACACACACACACACACACACACACACACACACACACACACACACCAGAGGGCTACCGAGTCCTCAAGAGAAGATGGAGGGCAAGGTGTGGGGTGGGGGGACTTGTACACTATAACTATATGTAGTTATAACCTGCATATAGTGAAGTGTACAACTCTTCAGTTCACAGCTTGATGAATTTTTAAAGGATTTTAACACATGATTCTCCTGCAATCAGCTGCAGAGACTTCATACTGAGGAAACAGCGTGTGTGTGCAATTCTTAAATCACCTCCCTGGCTGGAAAAAACCTCTAAACCAGTGGTGCCCAAATTTCAGCAGCATCAGAATCCCCAGAAGGTCGGTTAAAAAAAGATTCCCAGGCCCATTCCAGAGATTTGGTAAGCAGGAACCGGGCTGAGAACTAGAGTCCTAACTAGCTCCCAGGTGATACAGATGCTGCTCGTCCAGAGGCCCCTATCAACGGCCCAGGACCAGACATCAGTGGTGTTCTTTCATTTGCTCGTTTAACAGACCTTCTTTAGACCCGTGCCATGTGCAGAGCCGTGTGAATGATGCAGACATAATTAGAGCCAATGGTTGTGCCGTCACCTCTGGTCACCAGAAAGTGAACTGCTACTTCTCTGTGCCCTTCCCAAGATGTGCTGCTGAAGCAGAAAATGACACCCACTTTCAGCCACTCCTCAATGCTCAGATGGTCTCAGATTCAAACTCATGACTCTGAGAAGAAGGTTTTCGAAGTCCACTCCCATCAGCACATGCATCTGCTTCCCCAAAGGTCTCCTGTTAAACGAGCCATTTGCCCAGGTCTGCCTTCAAGAGATGGTCCCCTCATTCAACCAGAGAGGGATTGACTGTAGTTTTGTGTGGTCAGACTGGGCAGGGGGCAAATGAATTTTCCCAGAGACCATGCCAGCAAAGGGTCTCCTGAAGTGCCGGAGGGCAGAGGCAGGCTTCCAGCAGACAGGCAAGCACACTGCTCTGAAATAGCACCCTTCCCCTGTCCCGGGCAGGAGGAGCATCCTGACGATCCTGACGTATTTGGTTACGCGTGAGTGCCTGGGTATTAAATCTAAATGGCCCATGATATGGAATGCCCGGGCAGCATGCACTTGGATTATTTATGCCCTCTGCACCTGTGGAAGCCGAGATTTAATTATTTATTTTGTGTTAAGTTTCCAATCCTGGGCTTCCCGTCTGCAAAAGAATAAAGCACCTCAGTTAAACTGCAGGGACTTAAGATCAACACTCAGCAGGGGCCGGAAAACTTAAGGACTTTGTCACCCAGGATGTCATCTTCCTCCCTACCTAACAAGATCCTAGCAAAATTCAGTCATGTGTGGAAGTTTTAAGAACACTTTGAAGTGACAAACCTGAAAAATTCAGCTGAGGCCTCTCAATGAACATGTAATTCAAGAGGCAGAGACACCACCTCTGGACCTTAGACATGGCTGGCCATCTGCAGGAACATCCTTCCTGACCCAGTAGGAGGCCATGGACTCATTCACTCTGATTTCTTCCCAAATTTGGGTGGAGAGAGTTTCAAAATTGTTAGAACTCTCAAGTTCAATGTCACTGGGCCCCTTGTAGTGTCTGTATAACCTATATAACCTACTAAGTCCCAAATTTTTGATTCTGCAAACAATATAAGTATTCAAATATTATTTCAAGGTTACTGTAAGTGGTATATTTGTTTCCCAATTTAAGTTTTTATAGGTCTCCCACATCTGGGACGATGGGACAAAATGGGCTATAGTGCAATACTATGGAATGTTCAAACAAAACTAAATACCTTCTTATGGTTAAAGCCAGTGTGTGGATGTCAGCAGACCTGTGGATTGGAAATTACTAGTTTTAATCCAAACCATCATCAGTGCTTTACTTCAAGCAGAGCTACCCAGAATTCAAACCTCGTCTTTTCTCTCACCTGTCTTTTCCTACATCATTACCTTGAATCCAATCTCCTAAAGTAGTGAAATTATCAGATTCCCATCTGACCATATTTTATCCCATGGAGAGGATATCAGCTTTCATGTACAATTCTAGAAGGTTCCCAAGGTCCTGCATA
Source organism: Marmota flaviventris (assembly GCF_047511675.1). Lineage (NCBI taxonomy): Eukaryota > Metazoa > Chordata > Mammalia > Rodentia > Sciuridae > Marmota > Marmota flaviventris. The sequence goes on from NC_092501.1 coordinate 18,817,086, forward strand.
AATTTACCGACTGCTTCATTACAGTCACTTTCCCTTAAAGGTGGATACTCAAGCTCACAACATAAGGGCCAACCCAGCCCCAGCAAAGTGACAGCATCTGAGAACAGATTCACTCTGTCAATAGGAATAGGATTAAATGTTAAATGTTTAAATGTTCTAAACTTTACAATGTGAATGACAGTTCACGTTCTTTCTTGGAATCAAAGCTGCCTTTTTACCCATTTTGATATGTTATACTTGAATGTTCATTCAGTTCAGTGTGCTTTTTAGTTTCCCTTGAGCGTTTTCCTTTGATATATGCATTGTTTAGAACTGTGTTGTTTAGTTCCAAAGGTTTGGAGATTTTTGTGTTATCTTTTTGCTATTAATTTGTATTTTGATTCAATTGTACTTGGAAAACAAATTCTTTGTGATTTCCTTTTTCTAAAATTTGTTGAGGTTTGTTTTAGGACCTGGGTCATTGTCCATGGTAGTGTATCTTCTGCAAATGCTTCTTTATATACAGAGTTATAAAAAATCATGCTGTGAATGGATAATTATGAATGTAATGCATTCCACTATTGCCATTTGTCATGTATATAAGAAATTTTTTAAAAAAGAGTATTCTGCTGCTCTTGAAAAAAAAAAAGCTGCCTTTTGGTTTTGGTCTTATTCCTTGGTTCTCAAAACGCACAGGAAGTTGTCTGTTTGGTGTGCTTCTGTGTTCTGCATCATGGGGATACTGATGGTCACAGTGGTGCTTGGCACATGGCAGGTACGCAGTCAGTACTTGTTGAGGAAATGACTCTCCAGAAAACACCTGCCCTCAGGACCAGGGGTCAGTCAAAAAGCTTTCATACCACATAGATGCAGGTTGCTTCTTTGAGCTCTGTCTGACCTAGTTACTGAAAAGACACTTGAGAAATTTACACTTAAGCCAAATATATCACTGGTTTATTCTGTTGTGCAAATAAATGGGTCACAGACCATATAACACAAAGTCAATTTACCAAGGGTGAGGTCACTTGATAATAATATTTAACCAAAACTTCCATAGAGGCCCTATAGTCTAAACTATATCATATGTTAGAATCATTTTTAGATAACCTGATAATCATATATACACATTCTCACTTTTAATGGGTCACAGGATACATAGTAACATATTTTATTAAATGTTTGGCAAAACCAGATTACATATAGTGTAGATTATAATCTATACAAGCAAAATCCCTCATGTTCATTGGTACTTCACTTTGTAAAGAAATTAAATGCCATTTAAAATGAGTTTTAGTCTGAGGCAAGAAAGTAATTCCATAAAGCTGAGAATGGTAACTAATTTGCTAATAGTTCCATTCAAAAATGGCCATTGCTAAAATGGGCAAATACCCAGAAGTATACAATCTACCAAAACTGACTCATGAAGACATAGAAAATATAAGAAGACCTTCAACATGTAAGGCAAATGAATTAGTAATCAAAAATCTCCTAATAAAGAATTCCTTCGAGCATATGGCTTCACTAGTAAATTCTACCAAACATTTAAAGAATTAACACAAATCCTTTTCAAACTGTTCAAAAAAAATGATGAGGGAACATTTCCCATTTATTCTATGAGGCCAACATAAACCTAACATCAAAGTCAGATGAAGATACTCCAAGAAAAGAAAAATACAGAACAATATCCCTTATGAACTTGATGCAAGAATTCGCAACAAAATACTTACACTGAATTCAGCAGCATCTTTAAAGAATTATACACCATGACTAAGTGGGATTTATTTCCAGAATACAAGGATAGTACAACATTAAAAAAAAAAAAATCAGTAAATGTGACTTGCCATATTCACAAAAAAAAGGAAAGAAAACACAGGAGCATCTAAGTGATGTAGAAAAAGTATTTGGCAAAATTCAACACCTTTTCATGATTAAAAAAATATATACACACACATTTATACTAGGAATAGAAGAGAATTTTCTCAGCATGATAGAAGTCTTATATGAAAAACCTGAAGCTAATGTAGATAATGGTAAAAGACTGAAAGCTTTTCTCCTAAAATCAGTAACAAGACAAGGGTGCCCGCTTTCTACACTTCTATTCAAAATATTACTGAAGACTAACCAGAGCAATTAATCAAGAAAAAGAAGTGAGCGTTGGGGATATAGCTCAGTCTGTAGACTGCTTGCCTCGCATGCACAAAGCCCAGCACCACAAAAAAAGAAAAGAAGTGAAAGCATTCAAATTGGAAAGGAAGTCAAAGTATTTCTGTTCACAGAAGGCATGATCTTATGTGTAGAAACCCCCAAAGAGCCTGTTGCAATGGCACATGCCTGTAATCCCAGCAGCTTGGGAGCCTGAGGCAGGAGGATCAAAAGTTCAAAGCCAACCTCAGCAACTTTGTGAGACTCTAAGCAACTCAGTGAGACCCTATCTCTAAATAAAATATAAAAAGGGTTGGGGGTGTGGCTCCGTGGTTAAGCACCCCTGGTAAATTTGGACTTTATCAAAATTAAAAACTTCTAAAGACACTATGAAGAGAGTAAAAAGCCCACAGAGTGAGAGAATACTATATCTGATAATGTGTTAATATCCACACTATAGAAAGACATGCTATAACTCCATAGCAAAAATCCAGTTTTAAAGTAGGTAAAGGACTTGGGCATTTCCCCATAGGACTGGGAGCTATGGAAATAAGGATCTCCACTAATTTTGCTCAATACAAACTATTCAGATTTTTATAAACCCATGACCAGGGCAGAAAACCACTATGGATTTACAACAAACAGGACATAAAAGAGTTACACGTGGTTACATGTAAACCACAGATTAAATGTTTCCAGAGCTCCCACCTACTGTGCTGAGGAGGGAGGCTGACCCATGCCAACAAGAAACGAAAGGTCTTAGACATTCTCTTCTCTGAGGGCTGGGTCGGCCTGCTTTTTCTTTGCAGCTCTCATTAGCTGACATTATATTGTCTCTGTACATGTTGACTTGTTCATGTCTGTCTCCTGGAAGTTAAGCTCCCTGAGGGCAGAGGTTGTCCCTCTTGCTCACCCATGTACCCCAAGCTTGGAGCGGGGTCTGGCTCATGGGAGATCTCAGTCATAATGTGCTGGACCAAGGGAGTGCAAGAGTTAGGATGAATGAGGGATCTGTATCTCCTGATTGTATCAAAGCCAATACCCACGCTGATATTGAACTACAGTTTCAAGGAGTTAGCACTGGGGGAAACTGGCTGAAAGGTATGGAGGCTCCCTCTATATTATTTCATACAACTGAATGTGAACCTATAATTATTTCCACCTAAAAAAAGTTTTTAAAATTCAAAGACAAAAACGGACACCAACAAATGCCTAAAAGATGTTCCACGGAAGATCTGACGTACCTTTCAAAGCTGCAAGAAAGTTATAAAAATAAGAAAAGACTGAGAAACCGATAAAGACTGTGGATGACTCTGGAGAAATAAGACTAAATGTCATGTGGGATCCTGGTTAGGATCGTGGAACAGAAGGAGGACAGACATGGAGAAATCTGAACAATGCCTGCTGTTAATAGTGTTGTTCCAATGCTAACATCTTAGTTTAATGAATGTACCATGATTATGCAAGGTGTTAACTTAGAGGAAGCTAAGTAAAGGTATGTGAGGGCGCTGTATTTTCTTTGCAGCTTTTTAGTACGTCAAAAGTTATTTCATGGGCTGGGGTGTGGCTCAGAGGTAGAACATTCGCCTGGCATGTGCGAGGCCCTGGGTTTGATCCTCAGCACCCCATAAAATAAATAAAATAAAGTTATTGTGTCCAACTACAACTAAAAAACTAAATATTGAAAAAAGAAAAAAACTTTAAAAAGTTATTCCAAAAGAAATGTTTAATAGTTTTGTTGTATATGCATATATCCCACACTTACCAAATGCTACCTGCAGAACTCATTTTTTATATACATTTTTATGCTCTTCCTTTCTTTATTTTATGTGGTACTGAGGATCTAACCCAGTGTCCCACAAGTGCAAGGCAAGTACTCTAGCACTAAGCTGTAACCCCAGCCCCAAGAAATGTTTATTTTTTTAAAATAAAGGGTTGGAAAAGAAATGGTTCATTATGTACCAGCTAACTAAAACTGCATCTGTGTTACTTTTCAGATAAAGATCATATAAACCTAAACAATAAAAGAACAAAGGCGTGAGTTGATTCATAAACAATTGTGTTACCATTTAACCCACAATCTTCCATTCAAAATCCACAAGACCAGATTTGTCTTGGAATTTGGAATTTTTCTTATTTCAAAAACAGGTCTGACTCATACGCTGCACACTGTGCCCCAGGGGAGCCCAGGGGAGCGCCATGTTGTCAAACATATGAACGTTTCTTCAGCAAAAGGCACAAAGAATCATACTACATGGGATAAATGAAGACTGAAGACTGCAAGCACCCTCTCCTCCTTTCAGGTCAGGTTTTGTTGCCAAATAATTTTGCTCATAATTAACAAAAAGAACTTTTTAGTGGACAGAGCTTTTTGAATTTCAAAATTGCAGAGAAGGGATTATGGACAGGATTCATAGGATTCCAAGTGAATGAAACTTTCAATTTTTAGTCTATTCAATTTCCAAATTTCTAAGAATTATCACTTCAGTTCTTTTTCCTCTCCATTCTTGAGGTTAGCATTCATGATGCAAAGGAAGAATAAGGGGTCTTCTATGTTGACAATGTTCTGTTTTTTGGGGGGGGTTGTTTTTTTTTTTTTTTTTTTTTTTTTTTACTTTTTAACAGTGTTTGTGCTTATTTATGGGGCAAAGCATTATAATTTGATATACATACACAATGTTCAATGATCAAGTTGGGGTAATTAGCATTTCCATCTCCTCAAATACTATCAAGTCTGTTTGGGAACCTTCAAACTCTTCTCTAGTTATCTTGAAATGTACAATCAGCTTTCATAGTCTCTTGTTATCCTACTGTGCTGTAAAATTAGAACTGATTTGTCCATCTAACTGTATTTTGGTACCTGCTTTCCAACCTTTGTTTTCCCCTGCTAACCTCTGGGACCTCTATTCTATTCTCTGCTTCTATGTCACCAGTTTTTTTTTGGCATCCACAAGTGAGTGAGAACATGTGGTATTTGTCTTTCTGTGAATGTTTGATTTCTTAATCCAGGAGTGAGTTAGAAGGGTGAGCCTTCAGTGAGCTATGCGCTTTTAATTTGTGTACATTTCTGTATGCATGTTAAATGTTAATTCAACTTTTTTGGTGAGGGTACAGTGCTGGGGATGGAACTCAGGTCTCCCACATGCTAGGCAAGTACTCTACTGCTGAGTTATGCATTCAGCCCAATATTTTTTTTTTTTAGTTGTAGATGGACACAATACCTTTATTTATTTACTTTTATGTGATGCTGGGGATCGAACCCAGGGCCTCACACATGCAAGGCAAGCATTCTACCATTAAGCCACAACCCCACCCCAGTCCAACGTCTTTTTAAAAGCAATAATACTTTAATTAAAGTCATAAAAATGTTAAAACACTAACATGAGAAGAAATCTCCCCTCATCTAAGATATACAGTCAAGATCCCTGCAATACACAACCCCACAGTGAAGTGACCTGCCCAAGGTCACAATAAAATGTCATGGACAAGCAAAGATGCCCAGCTTGACTTCTGGTCTGTCATTCAAAAAACACAAAATTTCTGTTTCAAACCATGTGTTCTACAATATGTGTTACTAATTAACTGGGGAAACTTGTAATACCATCACACTGGAGTTAATACCGAAACATTTTTTGCTCATTTAGATTTATTTTTTCCCATGAAATTACTGAACTGATGTCTGGATCAGATATCTCCTTTAATTTGGTGTAACTATGCTTCTCTCTAATAATGCGTAAAACCATCAATGACCATAAATATGATATAAGCGAAGCGTTTTGTCACATCATCCGACTTAATCACTCTGCTATAAATACATCATGGATGATTTAAATCACATTGATTGGACTCATCACTAGAAAAAAAATCTTAACCCTCTGGTTAACTGTGACATTTTCAGGATGGGAAAGGAATAATGATTTAGGCTCTTCTGGGTTACGTGCTTTTAGCATCTTACTGCTTTCCCAGTCAGCGCCATATGACTCAGCTTTTCCTTTTATTTAATTTACAATCTTGCCTTTGATAGCCTCCAATCTTGCAAGCCATGGACAACTGAACTGGGCTAGTACTAGAAAAGCACTGAGCTTGTACTAAGAACACAATTTGATAATTTCTTCCACTGTAAAACTAAATGATCAAGAAAGATACATAAGGAGAAGAAGGAGGTAAAAGAAAAGGGGGAGAATGTGGACTGAAATTGAATTCAGTCAATTGATTTTTGTCAGGATGAACCCAACTACTATGTATCACTATAATTCTCAAAAAAAAAAAAAAAAAAAAAAGTGCATACAAGTAGAAAATTCCAAATGCAAAAAACCTATTTCTATCAGGTAAAATTGCAATTTCCATAAAAGAAAAATATATGGAAAACAGTGATTCTTAACTGGACTTCAGAGTACAAACCAGATATTCTGTGCTAAGGTAGGTGTGTGTGTGTGTGTGTGTGTGTGTGTGTGTGTGTGTGTAAAAAGGAGGCCCATACTTCATCAGAATCTCAAAGAAAATCAAGACCTTAAATGCAGAAGGGGTGAGGGGAATACTCACTAGTTATCATAAATAAATAGAAGAAAGTGACCCTCGTTTCTGTCATAGATTCTGTTAAATATGTAAAGGGCCATGATGATGTCACAGAGAACTGCACCTTGGACCCTCACAGGCAGGCAGACTGGGCTGGCTCCACTCTGCAGATGGGGAGGGCAGGCTTGCGACACTGAACCTGTCAGATCTTAGTGTGGACACAGGACCCTGGATATAGGTAACATTTAAATCTGTTACCATAAGCTAACCTTCAGATTTAGGTAAACACCTTTGAGGATTTCAAGGGTCTCTTGGAAGTTCTTTCATCATGGGAGGCCTCACCATTGTATTTTTCAAAACAAAGATTCCACATTATATTATAACATTATAGAAATGCAATGCTTAGTGCTTGTGTTTTCATTTATATTTTATACAGCAGACAAAAACAAAAACCTGCCCTCGATAGTGTTAGTGAATGATCATGATAGTTTCATCCCACCTGCCACTCACTGCCCAAGGCTGCCTCAAATCCAGCCCTTATTTTCCATTTCCTTCAAGCCATTCCCTTTCCAGGCACCAAAACCTGTCAGGTCATTTACCTGACATTACTCTGAAATACAGTCTTCTCCTTCCCACCTTCCCAGAGGACTACCAGGGACACGCTAACCAAAATAGTCAAGAAAAATACATTCTGTGTCCCTCTTCCTATCTAAGTGTTTAAATGCCAGAGCTATCTTCCAGGTACCTCATGACCATGCTGAACATAGACACAGCTGTCAACAGAAGAATGGAAAACAAGAAAGTTCCTGTAAGTTTGACCTGACAGAAGACAGCTTTGTCACAGGTCTCCAAGTCGAAAATAGATCACCCACCACTCAGAAAGACACAGGACACTTTTCCATCCTTATCTCAGTGGCCCCGAGCAGTTACATGAAACACACTCAGCACTTGACAGAGTGAAATGTACAACCAGTGATATGCTTCTGAAATGACTTCTTTTTGACAAGGACAAGATGACAATGACTCTATAAGGTCACACATATGAAAGTGCTAGCATCGACAATGATCACTAACTCCAGAAAGGACAGCAAAGGCCCCCACCAACAGCTGGGCCAATTGCCTCATTTCGTAAATGAGCAAAGCCACTCTCCACTGCCTTTTGGGCCGGCTGCCTTCCTTGTGCTAAACTTTTGCAAATATATTCACAATACATTCACTTCTCCAGACGTCAGGATGCTCCACAGTCCAGATACACCACCAGCAGCTCTCTGTATGCGTCTCCTCCACATTTTAGGGGGTAAAGGCTTTGTTGGTTTCGTTTTGGGTTTGTTTTGTTTTGTTTTTTCAGTGGCCCTAAGAGGTCTTCATCTGACCCCAGCACATGACTTCACTGGGCTGCTTCACTGATGGGAAAACATGTGGTGGTGAAAAGGTCTGTGATTCTCTGTTGAAATTTTTATAAGTATTCAATCAGCCTTTTTCATCCAATCTACCATCAAATGAGGTGAACATATTATGAAGGATGTCATGCCAAAATTCTGGGTGGTTTTCATTCCTACGGGGAATCTGCCTGAACTTCCATGGGGCTTTATAGCCCACTTATTTGGGGGCTAAAGAAGGCAAAATTATGTGAGGCTTTGAATCCTGTACGAGGGCAGATAAAATGCTCTCGAATTTTGCTTTTTTAATGTTGTGTGTTTTTTGTTTGTTTTCTCTTTTCGGGGGGGGGGGTTGCTCTGACAGTGTCTGGGGGCAAATAACAATCCTTGTCTTTCGATTTTATCCTCAATTGACACTGTGGGTGAATTTTTGCCTCGCACTTCTCTAAAAGCTGAATGAATTTACTCACATACTCCACCAAAAAAAAATTTTATTAAAATATCTCAAAGTGAGGAATACAAGCCTGTCCTTATTTGTAGAATGCACTTTGATTTTTCTCTCTTCCTTCTATTTCCATTGACCAGAAAGCCCTAAGTAAGAACACGTTCTGAAAGATTATAAAGCTTCAACAAAACTTAAGAGCCATGCTCACTGGCCATTCACCTCATCATCTACATGGCTCCCAGAGGAATAATTTTCATTCCAAGGTGAAACTGAACTTTCTCCTCTTTTAAAGAGAAAACTGACTCAGCCCATTCATTTTTTTTTTCAAGCAGAATGAATTTTGAAAGTGTAATTGGAAGCCTGATTGGATAATGAAGACAAAATCATTGAAATATACACCCTACTTCAGTCTAGAAATGAGTGTACAAAGCCATGAAACTACTTTTAACATCAGAGCAACTTTTCCACGCTTAAACTTTCCCAATAAATAACAGACTAGCAAGAAAATTCTCAAAGAGAAAGCAGGAAGGGAGGGCTCGCCACTTGAAACACACTCTCAATTCAAACCTGACCTAGAATTTACAAGAAAGCACTACAAAACTCCTTCTGCACACAACAGGATTAACGGAAACCAAGAACCAGCTCCAAATGCTGCGACACTGACTCCCAGCAGCTCAGCCAGCTCTGTCGCAGGTTGAGACTGCACATTTGGCTGGTGCTTTGGGTTGAAAAATAAAACTGCCTTCTGACATCAACAAGTTAATGAAATGCAGACCCATTAGGTCTGAGGCCACAGGATGCTTTATTCTAATATTGTCATTAGAATAAAGCTGACTATGAAACCTAGACAGTAGTCAAGAGTTAGATGAGACCAAAACTTCAAAAACTTGTGATCATCATAACCTAAAACATGAGAGAAATATGAGTCCTCACTGATATGAATAACTGATAAATAAATAAATGAGGTCGGAAGAATGGCTAATCCTTACAGAAGAATTACAAATGGTAAATGTAGAAGAAATAAGTGAAACAGAAAACCACCATTAGAATATGACAATGATAGCAACTCAGGAGACAGAAAAAGGAGGATCATAAGTTCAAGGCCAGCTTCAGAAACTTAGTGAGGCCCTGAGCAATTTAGCAAGACTCTGTTTCAAAATAAAAATTTTAAAAAGGACTGGGGATGTGGCTCGTTGGTAAAGTGCCTCTGGTTTCAATTTCCAATAGCAAAAACAAAAACCTCCGAAATGATAATGGGTGCAGGCAAGCTCTACCGGTGGATGCTAAAATTAGCAGGTGAAAGTCTGAAGAGAAACAGAGTATTTGCATAATCCTACAGTATCTCTCCAGAAATATGCTTAATTACAAAGGAAAAATAGAAACTTTTAACTTTGCAGTTAACAGCACCTTAAACAAGTGATGAAGTGACTCATCGAGAAAAGACAACCCTTCTCACCACCTCCATCAAATCATGAGAACACATCAGAGAGATGCAAATCCAAGGATTGGTGAACCACACCAGGGACCAAATCTAAACCTCTGTACCATTGCATAAATGAAGTTAGACTGGAATACAGCCCTGCAATACTCATTTATGTCTTGTCTAAGGCTGCTATTGTGCTACAACCGAAGACAGGCGGTTGCAACAGAGACCATATGACTTACAAAGCTGAAAATATCTATCTGCCCTTGATAAAGTTGGCTGATCCTTGTTCTACAAAACATAAAACTTTTCAAAAGAGTCAAGGTCATAAAAGACAAGGAAAGACTGAGGAACTGTCACAAGGTGGAGGAGACAATGGGGACATGACAACCAAATGCTAGGTGGAATCCTGATTGCATCCCAAAATAGGAAAAAAAAAGTCATAGTAAAAAAACTGCTGGCATGGGGCAAGGGCTATAGTTTGATGATTAGATTGTACCAGTACTCCTTTCCTGCTTTTGATAAACATGGCAATGCAAGATGTAAACTCTTGGGGTTGCGAGCTGAACCGCATATGGGAACTTTATGCTGTACATTTGCAAATTTTCTGTAAGTCTACAGTTATTTCAAAATAAAAAGTTAAGTAAGTGCAATGAACCTCAGCCTGATCTAAGGAGGAGAGGCAGCAGCTGCTGGCCCCTTCTCGAGGCCAGCACTGACCTTCCAAGGTTTATCTTTATGGGGTTTAAAAACAACTGTAAAAATAATTCCAGTGTCACCAACACTTCAGGCCAGTGCCCTGAAGGCAGACAGGATTAGCAGAGAGCATTCCTTGCTTCAACCAATATAATGGCTTTAAAAAGATTGCGGTTTGGGGTCCCCTGTATTCAAATGCAAAGCACAAACACGAGGATGTCCTGAGACATCTAAATCTCTCCCCTGTGGTCTCTTGAAACCTAAACTGACCCTGAAAGACAAATGGATGTGAACATTTTCTTGGAAGTCTTGGTAGGGGGCGGTTGGGTGCAAACCCCACCGCAGAGGAGACACAGTCTGACAGCAGAGGGAGACAGTGTATCCCTCGGATTCGGGGCCAGTCCTGTCGCCAGCTTCTTCAGCAGCCCTGACAAGGAGAGAAATGCCTTCAGTGCATGTGTCCCGTCTTCTCTTGCTGAGGGGCTGTCCCTGCATGGTCAGTGAGGAATGTGAGAGAAGAAGGTGCCCACATTTCTCTCCCACCAAGCAGCTGCCTATAGGACAGACGCAGGCCACCCAGACTCAAGACTTCTCATGAAGCACATCTCTAATTATACCAGAGCAGAGAGGAGAATCCCACAGAGCTTCTAAGGGAAAAGTAGACAGAAGAGAGATGCAAAGGGAACTGGGAGGAGGGGCGGGGAGCACACAGGCCGAGCAGGAAGGGAAAGTGTGGGTGCAGCTTTCCTTTGCAAGCAGCAGCTGAGCAAACCAACCCTGCAAAACCACTGCTCCTTCAGCCTCCCGGTGTGGCAAAGCCGGGGCAAAGGGAAAGGTCCCACATCCCAGCCATGAAGGCCGGTGGACGCCTCCGTGATCATCCACCTTCCTGCCAGGTGACAAGTGCCGAGTATCCCAGAGCCCGGCTCTCTAGCTGCATGTGTCAGTCCTGGAGCTGGCCAAGTGCCCTCGGCAGATCCTGGCTCACAGCTGAACAGGAGACCCAGGGAGGACCGGGCTGCACAACGGGGGGCTTGGAGAAGGAGGCTCCTGCCCTGGGAACTGACCAGCTCCTCCTCCTCCTTTGCAAGAAACAAACCCTGAGGTGGGGAAGAACCGGGCAGTAGCCAGTGCCATCTGGAGAAGGAGGTGGCAGCGTTTTATGAATGGACCATTTGGACAGGAAAACAGCCCTTCAGGCCATCCCTGGCCAGGGCCGTCCCTCCCTTCTCTGAAAATTCCTCCAGCCCCATCTGTTCGGAAGGAGGTAACACACCCAAGAAGTACCCACCACCCACTCCCGGGCTTCCGCCTCCACCAAGAACATTCCAGTGGTTTTGCCAAACAAACTAATTGCTCTCCCCAGGGCAGACTGCGTGACAACAGGTGCCCGGCTCCAATGCCAGGCTTACAGTTTCTGGATTTCATTGTTTTGTTTTGTTTTTTTAATTAGCCTAAATAATTGTATTTCAAGTTATTCTAAAGCAGTGTTGTCCTACTCTGCCCTTGGCTAGAAATTTCAGAAGAGGAGGTTAGAAGCAGCAGGAACTGTCCTCTGACTGCCTCTGGCGCCAGACAGCATGAGCTGTGAATGACAATTGCCAAATGAAGGAGACGGTGGCCATCTGCACTGGGCCTGTGTGCTAGATGGGAAAAGTGTGGGCATGTGCCTCAGTCAGTCTGGGCTGGAAGAGGCAGACCTTCCTTCCAGCCCTCAGCCAGGCCCTCCCAGAAAACAGCCCAGCTGTGGACAGATAGACCTCCAGCATCCTGTCTGCCGGCTTAGCCTTGGAGGGGGGTGAAGGTTCACAAAGTAATTAGCATGACCACCCTTGATTTTCACAACAACGTCATGAGGCAGGCACCACAGTCAGGAAACTAAGACATAGGGCGGATGTGATGTGCCCCGCTAAAAAACGGTAACGGAAACCATAATAACTATTAAGAAGAATTTTTAAAGCCAGCAAACATTTACTGGGCACTTCTTATGTGCCGGGTACTGTGCTAATTCACACAGGGTTCGTCCTTGTCCCGACCCTGGAAAGGAGAAGGGAACGTTTGTCAATGAGAAATAGGCTCCATTTATGGACTTGAAAACTGCAGCTCAAAGAAGCCCATTTTTCTGCCCAAATCCAGAAAGCCATTTAGCAGAGTATCCTGGGTTTGAGCCCAGAGCCTCCCTGCCTCTAATGGAGGCTTGCAGCAGAAAATGAACTCATCTGTGTTCCAAGCCTGGGTGAGCAGAAACCAAGTCATTCCAGAAGTCCAAGGTGTCGCTAGAACTTCCAAACTCCTGGTCCAAAGCCCCTACTGCATCACTCCATGAAAATGTCACATCCTGACTAAGCAGAAAGTGATTCTACCCTAAACATTCTCCTCCTGCTCATTGCCTCTTAAAAAAAAAAAAAAAAAAAAAACTTGGAAAACCCATTATGGCCATCAAGCTCAACTTCTTCACATCCTAGATGTGAGTCTCCATTTTCAGCAAAGACAAGCTGCTTGGCTGAAGAGCTTTGAGGCTGGACAGAGAATAGAACCCAAACTGCCCAGACCTCCAACTCAACGTACTCTCCCAAACCAAACTGCACCTTCCCAGAAATCCATAACAAGGGAGAAGCCCCTGAAGCGGACCCTTTCCCTGGCTAGCCCTGACTCTGGATGTCCCTCTTAAGTGACACTGTCTACTGATTTAACCAAAGATAACCAAATTGCAAGCAGTCTCAGAGTAGTTATGGGCTCAAAGACATCTTGAAACAGAATTCCAGGTAGTGATACCCTCAAAGCCTGTCAAAGGCAAATTGCACAATCATGTTTAGCCTTTGCTCTTTGCTTAGGTTTTCATAGGAATCTGTTTTGAATGGATAAACTTTTGGGTATTCTCATGGCTCTATTTCCCCAGCACAAATTGAAAGAAATTCTTTATCTTCAAATATTCATCTCAATTTACCCCTTGATGGTTCTCTGTATGTTATTGGTTTACGTGTCTTCTCCACATTAGACTGTAAGACCCACCTGTAAGGGTCCCACCTCCTCCGTTCATCACTCAGCACCTAAGACAGCACCTAGCAGGTAGTAGGTGTTCAGTAACTACTCTGCTCTTACTTGAATTAACTGGCAGTGAAGTGTCCTGTGGTTAGACGGGGAAGCAGCAAGCTCTGGAGGGTAGGAATCCTCTTTGCTTCTAGTAAAACAATTTGGAAAGCTGTTATTTTCCTAGTCAGGTTAACATCATTGTCTTTGGCCAGACCTCCATTACAGCAGACTCACAACGAGTGATATGTAAATGCTCACCCATCAAAACCACCAGCCTTGGATTTAAGATTCCCTGTTATAGAAATGTACCTGTTAGAAAATTAGAGTAATTAAACAATGGGTAACCCTCCAGTTTTTTGTCTTTGTTTTTGTTTCCAAAATACCACCTAGCACCAGTTAGGATTAAAAAAGAACAAAAACACGATTTTAGCCTTATTTGAAAATTCAGACACAGTGATCCTAGGATTTTAACAAAATTTTCACATTTCAGATGGACTACATATTTTTAAACTTTTTTTTAAAAAAACATTCTTTAGTTGTCAATGGACCTTTATTTTATTTATTTATATGTAGTGCTGAGAATCAAACCCAGAGCCTCACAGATGTTGGCAAGCACTCTTCACTAAGCTACAACCCTAGCCCAACTCTTATTTTTCTTTTTAGCTTTTTTGGGTTTGTTTAGTTCGGTCTTTTTGTTTTTCCCACATAAAACCTGGGGCCTTGGGTATGCCAGGCATGCAGTCTAACACTAAGCCACATCCCCAGACTCTTTTTAGCATTTTGACCCCCAAATTTCAAAACCACATTGGATTAGCAGGAAAATAAATAAATAGCATTTGGTGGTTTCCAAGAAGCCAAGTTTATTATGTTAAGGATACAGGGACTTGAATAAATAGGTTTGTCACAATGAAGGAGACAGGACAAAAAATTGCTCTTCCGTATCAATGACTTGGGGATTTTGAAATTCTTGAATAGAGTCATAAAGACAAACTCCACAACTTCGGAGAAAAACTGCAGGTAAACAGCACAAGATGTTCAGGGACTCAAGTGTGAGAAGCACGAAGTGCTGTCACCCCTTGAATTCTGAGCATGTGGTTTCTAATTAGCATTTCATCTTAGAACACACTTTTTCTTCCACTGTTTTTTTTTTCTTTTCTGTGTTTTGTTTAAATGTCTCTGTCTCAGTTATAATCATTTCATGCACTATTTATAGACAATTAAGTGCACTGCTTTCAAATATCCTTTGTCTCTCTGAGAGATGCAGAGCTCCCATACATGGTCAGCACCATCAGGAAGCTGGAACCGGCAGAACAAGGACACCAATAATTTCAGCAGATCCCAATTTCAGTGCCTGGAATGCACAACTGCTACCAGATCCTGTGCCAAATTTCAGTACAATGGCAGTGTCCCGGCTTTACCCTCCAAGTTTGGAGGACAAAGTGAAGAGCATTCAGTTCTCAGAGTAATGCACAACCATATCTGGAATGGATAGTCCATTCCTGGGATGTTCCAGAAGGAATCAAGGACCTGGTATCTGTGTTGACTATGATTGCAGGTGATTAGCAAGCAAATTCTATCTGAATCATGTCTTACCCTCATTCCTTCTCATTCTCAGAGACTGTGTTATAGCCCCGCATATATCTGAGAAATGTAAGCCCAGAGCATCTATCATTTCTGCCTGTTTAGTCTCTGCTGGGCACTCTGTTATGTGATTACATATATTATCTCATTTAATCCTCCCCAACACCAGTAGGACGGGGTATTATTATCTCTTTCATAATGAGAAAATGGGAGCTCAGAAACCTTGGAACAAGGTCATAGCTAGTAAATGGCAGAACCAAAGGCGAGCCCAGGTCTGTCTGATATGAAAGGCTAGACTCCCCAAGGACCCAAGGGGAGACCATGTTAAGCTCCTCAAGTGCTCTCAATGATTACTAAGCCACAGCATTATACAGAGCTGAAGCCCACAGACTCTGAGAGCAAGCTAGCTTGCTAAGTTCATTCGAACTTCAGCTCTGCCTCGTACCAGCTGAACTCAACTTCTTTATATTCCAGTTTCTCTTCTGTGAGGTGGACATCACAATTATTGTTTCATAAGGATGCCTGAGGATTAATTTAGGACAACACCTGTAAAGCCCTTGACCACAACATAAACCCACAGTAAATTAACTGATGAAGATAACATTGTAGTGGTTTCAAGGACAGGCTCTGTTCTTGACTTTGGAAACTCCCTCCAAACTTAGTCCATCATCCTATCTAACCTTCTGCCCATCACAATTCTACATAAATCTTATTCTCCCAAACAGATATTTTTCTCCCTTGTTTCCGTATGTTCTTCTCTGATAAAATTTCAATGACTTCCACCAATTAAAACCTGCTCGCTCAATTACAGCTCCTTCCAATCCCACCTTCTCTGCGAAGTCTTCCCCAGACACTGAAGCCCATTGGTCTTCTTCTTTACATCCCACAGCATTGGCACGTAGAGCGGTATTAGCAATCAACAATGTACTGTGAATAGAGAATTAAATCCTGACTTGAAATACTCATTAACTACCTCAGTTTTATTAGTTATCTCACAACTTGGTTGCAAGCTGCTAGTGGACAGTATGTGAGATAACTTCTAAGTCTCCACAGATATACCTATTTTATGTGTGCGGGTATAAACTTGTGTCACACACATTCATGCCCAAACACATATAAAATAGGCATATCCCTTGGCAGAGGAATCCTAAATTTATCGGCTTAAATTATTTCAAATTACAACAGTGCTGAATGAAATAAAAAAGAGCCTCAAGAATAGAGCACAGCAACAACCCTGTATTTGATCTCAAAGACTTAAGCAGTACTCAGTCTTAATGCCTGCACTCATTACCAGCTTGTTAATATGCAGGCCTCCTAATGCAATTAAAACTATTTGGATTAAACAATTCAAAAGCATGAATCCAGTGAGCTGCAAAGTGATCCACAAAGACTTGGGCGACATTATTGAGCTTGTGTCATTATGACAAAGACATCCAGCTACAGATTATGTAATTCAAGTAAGTCCTCTCAGCATCTGGAAATAGACTGGGAATTGGGAATAATTCTAAAATGATGGCTAGGATCTTGTTTAAACTGTAAGGCAATGGAATCCTCTGACGTGAAAGTCGTAGGACACACACAGAGCTCCTGGTTGTATGAGTTCCCTGTCATAAGCCATGCCCCATGGATGTGGGAGCCAGAATGCATGAACTGGAGATACAGATACAGATCTCCAATGGATGCTACAGAAAATTGGACTTGGTCAAGATGATTGAAACATGAATCCCACTCAGCCAGCTCACTTGTTATTAAAGCCCAGTCTGGGGACTGAAATGCACCCTTGAAGGGAGATTTCTTTCCAGGCCTTCAACTTCAGCAAGCAATGGCAATATAAAAATGCAGGAGAGGTAGTTCAGAATAGCCTCAGGTCTGCTCCCTGCCTCAGCCAGAGCAATCCTCCAACCCCACAAGAAAGCCCTTCCAGGGTGGATTCATTCTCCTCAAAATGTTTAAGAAGCCATCCCCAGAAGGTATGCCACACGCAGAAAATGGTATTTCCTCTCCATGGGACACTAGCTCACAGGTTCCTAAATCATGACAGTTTCCATCCGCTCTCTAAGCACAGCGACTCAGGACAACCTCCAGAGCCACCTGGGTCCTGGAAACAACTGAACCACCTTCCTCCAGATTCAAAATAGACCAATGTCTGGGCTGGGGATGTGGCTCAAGTGGTAGTGTGCTCGCCTGGCATGCGTAAGGCACTGGGTTCGATTCTCAAAACCACATAAAAATAAAAGATTGTGCCCACCTAAAACTAAAAAATAAATATTAAGAAAAAAGATAGACCAATGTCTTCACAGTGTAAAGAGCTGGAATAAGTGGGTTACAGAACGCAGCTCTGTAACCTCCTGAGGATGCCAACACCCAGCGCTGGCGAGACTGGCCTGAAGGAAGCATGCAGCACATCTAGCAGCAGGGCACATCCACGTAAGCCTCTTGGAAATCCACTGAAAAATGTTAAAAAGGGGTTGGGGGTGCTGGGGATGTGGTTCAAGCAGTAGCACGCTTGCCTCGCATGCGTGTGGCCCGGATTCGATCCTCAGCACCACATACAAACAAAGATGTTGTGTCTGCAGAAAACTAACTAACTAACTAAATAAATAAATATTTTTTTAAAAAATTCTCTCTCTCTCTCTCTCTAAAAAAAAGGGGGGGGGTGTTGGGGACATAACTCAGCAGCAGAGTGCTTGCCAAGCATGTGAAAGGCCCTGGGGTCAATTCCCCGGCATTAAAAAGAAAACTAAAAATATTAAACAGGCATGCTACAATAGTGCCCGCCTGTCATCTCAGGCCCTCAAGAGGCTGAGGCAGGAGGATCACAAGTTTGAGGCTAGTCTGGGCAATTTAGAGAGACCCTGGCTGAAAATAAAATTTAAAAAAAAAATTAAAGTTCTGGGGATGTAGTTCAGTGGTTCAATCCCCAACACCCCCCCACACACACACACAAAAAAAAATTAAATTAAATAAATAAATGAAAATGGCTGAGGCTGTAGCTCAGTGGTATAGAACTTGCCTCACCTGCATGAGGCCCTGGGTTCAGTACCCAATGCTGGGGAATACAGGGAAGCATTTTCACTCTGCCCTACTATAATGGACTATAATTTAATATGGGGGAAATTTTAAGCAGAAAAGAATCACCACATTTTAAAAAGAAAAAAAAAACTACCTAATAAATATTATGGAGTCAGTATGCACGTTTCTACAAATAAGGATTAAGGGAAAAAGCAAAATTCAAAGTTGAGCATTATAATACAATTAAAACTGGGGGAAAAAAAGAGAGAGAAAAAGATTTTATATATATGTACAAAAGAATCCCAAAGGGCAGCTGATTTTCGAGAGTGAACCCAGAGGGTTTTTCACTCTGCTTTTCCGTTGTCCTATAATAAACACAAACATTATTGGAAAATAAAATAAAAAACTAAGGTACAGCCAGGCTTGGTGGCGCACACCTGTAATCCCAGTGGAGCTCTAAGCAACTCAGTGAGACCCTGTTTCAAAACAAAATATAAAAACAGGGCTGGGGATGAGGCTCAGTGGTTAAGTGCCCCTGAGTTCAATTCCAGGTACAAAAGAAGAAGGGAAAAGAAATTAAAAGAAAATCTATGGCCCAAGCCACTGTACAATCAGCACGGTAGGGGCATGGCTCTCCAAAACGAATCGCTTGCCCACCCCAGGAGAAAAGCCCGTCTCTCGGGGAGGACGCTGAGACTCGCCCGCCCTCCCGCAGGCTTGGAAAGGTCTCCAATCCCAACGGAGCTGCCGATGGCGCACCCTGGGGGCGCCGCGTGCTGCTGCGGAACCGCTGCTCTCCTGCTGCACAGCGCCCTGGGCCCGCGCTGGTCCACGTCCCTAAAACTCGGGGTCCGGGAGAGTGGCAGCTCCCAGCCTCAGCGGACGCAGGGTCCTGGCGCAGGGGACTTCCCTTCAACGGCTCGCAGAGATTTCCTCCGCTTGAGGAGTTTCAGCACCCAGGGGTGTATCCTCGGGAGCTCAGAGAAGGGGATCGCCGAGCGCGCCCGAGACCGGCCAGCGCCGCCGCCCTCCCACCCGCCCCCGGCCTCCTGGGACCGCTGAGCCTCACCACTACCCCCACCCGCAGGCTTGCGGGCATCGCCTCCAGGCGAGAGGCCACTCCACGTGCAGAGCCGCTGCGGTGCCCATTAGTCCCCCCGCCCCCAACCCCCAGGCAAAAGCAAGCAAAGGCCAGCAAAGGCCGGTTGCGGTGGCGCAAGCCTATAATCCCAGTGGTTAGGAGGCTGAGACAGGAGAATCGCGAGTTCAAAGCCAGCCTCAGCAATGGCGAGGCCCTAAGCAGCTCAGTGAGACCCTGTCTCTAAATAAAATACAAAATAAGGCTAGGTGTGGCCCACTGGCCAAGTGCCCCTGGGTTCCATCCCTGGTATCCCCCTCCCAAATAAAAGCAATCTAAGCAAAACCGGATTCTCTGTGAAGAGCCACCCAACAAGGAAGGAAGAGGAATCCCCTATCCAGGCCCTACAGTATCCCTCAGTGTGAATTCGAATTCCTTGGGAAGAAGTAGCTGTCAACCTCAGCACCCACGGGGTCCCAGCTGACATTCTGACCATCAGAACTGACTCAAGAAGAACACAGGACTTAAAAAAAAAAACCAAGAATTCCAAAGGAATATGAATAATCATGACAGAATGAATCTACTGTCAATTAACATTTAAAATTTTAACTTTAAGCTTCACAATACTTTTTTGTTTTCCTGCATTGACTTTTTTGCTGTTGTTAGATATACATGACAATCGGGTGTATTTTGACATATTATACATACATGGGGTGCAACCCATTACAATTTGATCCCATTCTTCTTCTTGTACATGATATGGAGTTACACTGATCATGTATTCAGTTATGAACATAGCAAGTTATGACCTGTCCATTCTACTGTCTTTCCTATTCCCACCCACTCCCTTCCCTTCATTCCCCTTTGTCTAATACTATACTTCTATACTTCCCCTTCCTACTCTCCCTTGTTATGGGTTAGCATCCATATATCAGAGAGAACATTCGACCTTTGGTTTTTTGGGACTGGCTTATTTCACTTAGCTTGATATTCTCCAGTTCCATCCTTTTACCGGCAAATGCCATAATTTCATTCTTCTTTATAGCTGATTAATATTCCATTGGCATCACATTACTTCTATTCATTTTTTTAAAATCCTGAATTACAGAGAGGTACTTGTTTAATAAACACACAGATCATAATACTTTGAAACTACACAAATATTTACTCATTAATAGTAAAAAGCCTAATAAAGTAGGTGGATGATAACCCTCTTAGTCCGTTGCTATAATAAAATACCTGAGGCTGGGTGCTTTATAAAGAAGAGGTTTAGGTAGTTGAAGGTTTCACCTCTGGTGAAGGCCTATAGGTTTTCCCTCTGGTACAGGCCATGTTGGCTGCATCACAACATGACAGATGATGTTACAGCATGTAAGAGAAAGAGATCACATGGTAAGGCTAGAAGGGAGAGGGATTCAGAAGCCAGGTTCCCTTCTTTTATAACAACTCACTCCCAAATGAGAACTCATGTGTTCTCATGAGAATTATATCAGTCCCTTCAGACGGCTCTGCCCCCAAAGACCTGATCACCTGCCTCCCACTAGGCCCCACCTTTTAAAGGCCCCACCACCTCTCAACTTCACCACACTGGGGACCAAGCTTCCAGCAGATGAACCTCAAACCATATTCAAACCAAAACACCCCCATTTTACACAGGCAGTAACTGAGGCATAACCTGCCCTAGATAACACAGCAGGTAAGTGGCAAGCAGGGATTCAAACCCAGGCACAATGGATCCAGAGACCACTAAGCTATGGTGAAACTAACACCCTCAAATGTTACTGTTGACTTTTTAAATTGGTCCCACTGTATGGTGAAGCAATATGGAAAATATATCAAGAGCAATAAAAGTATACATACACTTTGACCTAGAAATCCCATCAGTGGAACAATAGTCCAAAACCACATGCATGAGGATATCCACTACAGTACTGAGTGAAAAATTGGGACCCTAGCTGCCCATCAGCAGAGGAATATGAGAAAAACGTTGGTAGTTTGACTCAGTGGAACATCAAGCAATCACAGAAAATTGAACTATGAAAATGATTCAACTGCAAGAAAATATTTTTACATATAATGTGAAACATGGGACTGGAGCTGCAGCCCGGCAGTAGAGCCCATTCCTAGAATGTGCAGGATCCTGGGTCTAATCCCCAGCGCTGCAAAAAGGAAACAATAATTTAATGTAAAACAAGAAAAACAGAATGTGATGAAAATCAAAGGGAGATCAGTAGAGTTAAGGAAAGGACCAGGACAAGGGAGGACAGGAGGGAAAAGGGAAATACTGGGGAATGATATTGGCCAAATTACATAGTTATACTGTATGCAAGTCCAAATACGTAACAATAAATGCTGCTATTGTATATGATTATTATGCACCAATAAAAAATAGGAGGAAAAAATCCACATCAAAAAGAAAAAAACAGTGTGAAGTTGCATGCAATACAGTGATCTCTTCTTATCTGTTGTTTTGCTTTCTGCAGTTTCAGCTACCTGCAACCAATGATGAAAACCTTTCTATTCTTTTCTGAATATCTTTTGGTAAAGGGGTAAGTGTGTGTGTGTGTGTGTGTGTGAGAGAGAGAGAGAGAGAGAGAGAGAGATTGATTGTGGATTTTTCCTGAGTGTACTGCAGTAGTAAAAGAAGGTAAGACAGGTGCAATGAAATAACATTCAGACTATCAGAAAATGTGAAAATTTACCCAAAGTCTATCTTAAGTCGTCATCGAGCTTGTCACAGCTTTTAAAAACATCTATTTAAACGAATGCAATAAACACCATCGATTTATTTTTTCATTCATTTTGCTTCACTGCAATTGATCATAGTATGAAAATATTAAATGGAAAAATCTAGAAATAAATAATTCACAAATTTAAAACTGCATGCTCTCCTGAGTAATCTTAAGTATACTTGGGATTCAGTATCATCTGTAGTTCAGGCATCAACTGGGGGGCTTGGAACATATCTCCTATAAATAAGGGGGGACTGCTGGATTTTAAAGTACATGCACATGACTAAGAATAAAAGGCAAATAATTGAGTCAGATAAAGAAATTATTGCTACTATTTTTTTCTTTCAGTTTTTTTTTCCTTTATTATCATTACAGTTAACACTATTCTATGTAAAACCTGGAAAGAAAAATATCTGAAAACATTTATAAGACTAAGCCAGATTTTCCCAAACCCTGAGCATTCAGCAGGAAATAGAACAGGGAAGGTTCTAGTGTGCTTGTGTGGTCTGAGAAAGGGGAGGAGGACCAGGCTGGCAGCTGGAATTGGTCCTGCTCTCATCAGCTGTGCTGGGGAACATCAGCTGAGACCACCACCCAGGATTCCAGGCCTCCCATCAATCCCCAAAATCATAAAAGCAGGGAAAGAAGGGAAGGCTCCCGCCTGGGGCTTTTCACACACACCTAAAGAAACAGTCCTGTTGAGAGAGATATAGGCTCAGGTCTCACCAGGGGACAATTCAAGGATGTGCCTCATTCTTCATGTCTTTGTCTAAGTCAGGTATCACAAATGGTCCCTGGGAAAGATGTTCTCCAGCCACAACCAACCTGCACCATGGCCTGGGTCCACCTTGACACTCCAAAATGTGAGATACCCAGACTCCCTAAGCCATCAAGTGGAGACAGGGAAAAACAAGACAAAAATACTCTCTTCAGCAGGAACAACCAAACAAGGTGAAACCACAAGGTTTCAAAGAGATGAATCATGAGACTCACTAAATAAAGTTGAGTCGTGGTAAAGAAAAAAAAAAAAAACAAGCAAAAATATCTTAAACAGCAGG
The DNA here is from genome assembly GCF_047511675.1 of Marmota flaviventris. Lineage (NCBI taxonomy): Eukaryota > Metazoa > Chordata > Mammalia > Rodentia > Sciuridae > Marmota > Marmota flaviventris. The sequence goes on from NC_092501.1 coordinate 18,840,159, forward strand.
ATGAAATAGAAGTTTCAAAGAAACGGCGTATTATTTTTAATTCAGTATCTCTTTTATCAGGATTTGTCCATTCAAGTCCCAAGCTTTATCCAGAAGATAGCAGAGTACCCTTCAGTCACTGTGTGCCTAAGGACAGCGGCAGCACACAGCTTCCCCCCCCCACCCCCCCACCCCCACTTCCTCTCATGGGTTGGACAGACCCCAAAATACCAGGTTAGCAAGCAGAGTCAGTTCCTTTAAATTTACTGCAACCCAGCCAAGGCTCGAAGTTTGCAGATTTGAAAACAATCTGCGGAGCCAAAATGTGTTATAATTTGATCCAAAGGTTTGTTTTGAGGGGGTTTTTGGTTTTTGGTTTCTTTTTAAAACATTCAAGGTAAGTGGTTGGTGTGGAACTGCAGCCAAAGAGCCCAGGAGTGATTTCTGACAGACAGTAGTGGCCTGCAAACACATCATGCTTCATTGTGATTGCTTTTAACAGAAAATGCAAATCATATACGTCAGACTTAATAAGAGTGTGCCATTCTTATTCCTCCCGCAAGTAAAATGACCACACACACACACACACACACACACACACACACACACACACACACACACGGCTCCCCAGTACTCCCGTCTCATGCTGTTCTGCAAACCTTTTCATAGTTCTCCAGACACAACCAACCTCACCATCCGCAGATTACCAAAAGCAATTGCCATTTTAAATCGATCTTCCACTTATCCTCAACCACAGCTTTGCCTCCACACCAAAAGATGAAAGTTTTTCCTCTAGTTAAAAACAACACCTTTCGGAAACACAAACCGAAAACAACATTCGTATAAATGTGCAAGGGGAAAAAAACACAACTGACTGACTGTAAATACTTCTTCAAATAAATCACTTTTTTTTATCTTTTGTTGTTGTTGTTGTTGTTTTATTTAAGACACTATGTTGCCCAGGCTGGCCTCAAACTCCCAGGCCTCCAGCCTTAGCTCCCCAGTAGCTGGGACTCTAGGTGTGTGCCACCAAACCCGGCTTTGATAAAGTACCATTTTCAGAATCATTTTAAAAGGGGGAGAAAAGGGCAAAAGGAAGCAAGGGTCAGGGCTTATAATGACCAACAGGGTTTTCTTTAAGTGTTTTATTTTTAAAATATCCATAGGGAATTGCCCTGCAAAGTTCAGAAAAGAACCTTATCTGTCCTTGACTTCAAGTGAAACTCTAGGCCAAAGAATCTTGAGAGCCAGGGTGAACTCTGCCCTCTCCCCTCCCCTCTTCACAGGCCTCAAAGAGCAGACATGAAAAGGGTTTCCTAGAGGGAATTTAAGAGGGTTTCTAAATGTTTCCCCCAGCGCCCTCATCACTCATCAGGAACTCTCTGGGCAGGAATGATCCTTGTTGGGTTTCTTTCTCTCCCTCGTCCACCTGTTGTCCCCTGTCTCCCCCCAGAGCCAGGGCCACTGCATTTTCTGTCTGAAGAACAAGGTCTCCCTGGCAATCCAGTGACTCCCCTTCAACCAAAGTGGCTGCTTCTCTGTTGGAGCTTCCCTTCAAAAACATGTGCCACCAAGGGGCTGCCTCATAACCAAGCATCACACACAAATAGCCAGGGGTTGGTTGTTTTTTTCCTTGATTTGTTTTTGTTTTTCAGTACAATGCCGGACTCTACCTCAACCTGGAATACAGGAGCTGGGATGGATGAAGACGCGGAGACTCAGAGAGCAAGGGGTTGTTGGTGAGTTGTCCCTGACTTCCCTGGGGCCTCTGGACTCCAGGTAGAACCAGCCACAGCTCTGGAATTCCAGGCAGGGATGCTTGGCATAAGTAAGTAATTGAGTTAAGGGAGATCTAAAGAAAGACTTCACGTTCACATTCATATGCTAAACTCAGTTAAAAATAGACCCAGGAAGGGCCTGACTTCACTTTTAATTTTAGCCTGGTGATGAACATGCCCTAAAGACAGAAAGTCACCAGGCATTTTCCTGAGTGCAGTGATCTTCATATTTTTATAAAAAGGAAATGCAGCATGTTCTATTAATAAAAGTGCTGTAGCCTCAGTTAAATCTGGACAGTTCGTAAATCTTAGCTCCCCCGCCCAGCAGCTCACTCACACCCAAGCAGGCAAGTGGGCAGGTCACATGCCTGGGGGAGGGGGTGGCCCAGGGATCAAAGGCCACATGTGATCACTTTGTGATCGGTGAGGCTCTACAAGGCCTGGCTCCTGGACACCTCCCAGGTGACCAAGTGACTCAACCAAGTTCATCTGCCAGTAACTTTTAAAGGGCGCATGAAATGATCCACATTGCCAGGATGGAGACCTGTGTGGTATGAGGCTCAGAGACCAAAGGGGGACTGGGCTGTGGCTGTGCCAGGTAAACACAGGAGAAAGGCAGGACAATGCGGTGCTTGCTTCAGAAAGGACAAGCCATTTCGCTGTCTCCTTCCAGTCTCCAAGATGGCAAGGTCCAGTTGGCCTCCAGCTCTCTAGCCCGTTCACTTCCCATCTTTCCACCTAGGAAGGATCTTCCCCCAGCTGCCCACCCCTATCAAGCCACATAATGAAACAAACTGTGCCCAGGTGGAATAAGGGCCACCCTTAGAGAGCAGAGCCCACATCCAGCTACATGGTAATTCCAAACTTGGGTCAAGGATCCCCCAGGTCCCCAAGAAAGTGTTGGAGCCGAGAACAGGTGTCCAGGCCATGTGCACTTCCATACACCCAGACCCCAGCCCAGCTCTTTGATTCTTTGGGTCTTGTTGAAATATACTTCTGCTCTCTTGCAAACGAACATTGAAGGCTTCCCGCTTGATAGGTGCCGCGTAAAGTACACAAAGGACATCTCACATGCTCTTCCTCACAACCAAGTTTGGCTAAAGAAAATGAGGCACAGAAGAGCAAGACGCACACCTCGTAAGGATGGTCATGCTACTGTAACCCAGGTCCCTCTCAATCCACAGCTGGGGCTGGCATCAACCAAAAAGTCCCAATAAGATCAAGATGCAGAAGGTCAAGGTGGAAGTTAAATTCTCCATTTCCATTATCTGGCCTTATACTTGGGTAAATTTCCCTCCCTCAAAGGAACAGCTACTCTATCTTGGTTGAGATTTTTTATCTTTTTTTGCTTTTACCTCCATTTTTATAACTATTTATACAACCTTGAAAACCCTCAATTTAAACAATTCCACAATAATCTGACCCCTAACCAAGACATAACTTCTGCAGAGTAAGATGGATCATACGCTTTGGAGTCAGATGAGAGTTGGGATCCAGCGCTTTCACTTGCTGACCAGGGAATTTTGAGAGGGGAACAAGCCCAACATCAAACTCAGGATGTCTGAAAACAGTGAAAACACACAATGAGCTTTTGAAAACACAAGCTCATTGTGTTTTCACTTTTTATTGTGAAAAATTTCTAATTGGGCAAAGGTAGAGAGAATAATATAATGAATTCCCATGTACTCATTACCCAGCTGCAAAAATTATCAACCTATGACCAAACTCATTTCCTAATTCCACCCCATTTCCTCCCCCTCATTATTTTGAAGCAAATCCCAGACATATCATTTTATCTAGAGTATATAGCTCTAGAGTATAACAACTTTTAAAAAGCATGATTACAAGAATACTATATTACAAGAATATAGTATAAATAACTATAAATAACCAACTATAAATAAACTATAAATAACCAATATATAATTCCTTAGCCCCAATATCCAGTCAACTCAAATTTCTTAGGGTATCATAAACACACATGTACATACATGCTCATTTGTTTAAGCTAGGATTCAAACAAGGATTGTAGACTGCATTTTGCTGTTTCTTTTAATCTACAAATAATCCTTCCACTATTCTCATTCTTATAATATATCTATTGTAGATACCAGGTCTTCCAATCTGAAGAATGCCCCAGATTCTGATAGGTGATTTCATCTCCATGGTGTTTTTTTAACATGTTCTTCTGTTCCTTGTATTTTCTATAAACGGTAGTTGAATCTTGAGCTGGCATAAGCTGCCTTTTTTTTTTTTAGGTGACATTAGATGGATCAGACTAGGCATGGCATTGCATGCCTACATCCCAGTGCCTTGGGAGCCTGAGATAGGAGGACTGCAAGTTCAAGTCAGCCTCCGCAACTTAGCAAGTCCTTGTCTCAAAAAAAAAAAAAAAACAAGAAAGAGAACTGGGGATATAACTCATTAGTAAAGTGCCCCTGATTTCAATCCCTAGAATCCAGGGGGAAAAAAAAAAAAAAAAGATTGACCAGTAGATTTGAATGTTGCCAACTTGATCCATCTACTGTGAAATTCTCCATCAGCCTCACCTAATAGTTTGGCAGCCCTTAACAACCATGCTGTCTAAACTCATTATTTCACTAGGGACTGCAAAGTGGTAATATCCTATTTTGTCATGTCTTCGGTGTTTATTAGATGGCACTCTTCTATAAGAAAAATGTTCTCCCAACTTCCAAATTCATTCTATGAGGCCAACATCACCCTGATACCTAAACCAGACAAAGACACTTCAAAGAAAGAAAACTACAGACCAATATCTCTAATGAACCTAGATGCAAAAATCCTCAATAAAATTCTGGTGAATCGGATACAAAAACATATCAAAAAAATTGTGCACCATGATCAAGTAGGATTCATCCCTGGGATGCAAGGCTGGTTCAATATACGGAAATCAATAAATGTTATTCACCACATCAATAGACTTAAAAATAAGAACCATATGATCATCTCGATAGATGCGGAAAAAGCATTCGACAAAGTACAGCATCCCATTATGTTCAAAACTCTAGAAAAACTAGGGATAACAGGAACATACCTCAATATTGTAAAAGCAATCTATGCTAAGCCTCAGGCTAGCATCATTCTGAATGGAGAAAAACTGAAGGCATTCTCGCTAAAATTTGGAACAAGACAGGGATGCCCTCTCACCACTTCTGTTCAACATAGTTCTCGAAACATTCTGTTCAACATAGTTCTCGAAACACTGGCCAGAGCAATTAGACAGATGAAAGAAATTAAAGGCATAAAAATAGGAAAAGAAGAACTTAAATTATCACTATTTGCAGAACACATGATTCTATACCTAGCAGACCCAAAAGGGTCTACAAAGAAACTATTAGAGCTAATAAATGAATTCATCCAAGTGGCAGGATATAAAATCAACATGCATAAATCAAAGGCATTCCTGTATATCAGCAACAAATCCTCTGAAATGGAAATGAGGACAACCACTCCATTCACAATATCCTCAAAAAAAAAATAAAATACTTGGGAATCAACCTAACAAAAGAGGTGAAAGACTTATACAATGAAAACTACAGAACCCTAAAGAGAGAAATAGAAGAAGATCTTAGAAGATGGAAAAATATACCCTGTTCATGGATAGGCAGAACTAACATCATCAAAATGGCGATATTACCAAAAGTTCTCTATAGGTTTAATGCAATGCCAATCAAAATCCCAACGGCATTTCTTGTAGAAATAGAGAAAGCAATCATGAAATTCATATGGAAAAATAAAAGACCCAGAATAGCAAAAACAGTGCTAAGCAGGAAGTGTGAATCAGGCGGTATAGCGATACCAGACTTCAAACTATACTACAGAGCAATAGTAACAAAAACAGCATGGTACTGGTACCAAAACAGGCGGGTGGACCAATGGTACAGAATAGAGGACACAGAAACCAATCCACAAAACTACAACTATCTTATATTTGATAAAGGGGCTAAAAGCATGCAATGGAGGAAGGATAGCATCTTCAACAAATGGTGCTGGGAAAACTGGAAATCCATATGCAACAAAATGAAACTGAATCCCTTTCTCTCGCCATGCACAAAAGTGAATTCAAAATGGATCAAGGAGCTTGATATCAAATCAGAGACACACCGTCTGATAGAAGAAAAAGTTGGCTACGATCTACATTCGGTGGGGTCGGGCTCCAAATTCCTCAATAGGACACCCATAGCACAAAAGTTAATAACTAGAATCAACAAATGGGACTTACTCAAACTAAAAAGTTTTTTCTCAGCAAAAGAAACAATAAGAGAGGTAAATAGGGAGCCTACACCCTGGGAACAAATCTTTACTCCTCACACTTCAGATAGAGCCCTAATATCCAGAGTATACAAAGAACTCAAAAAATTAGACAATAAGAGAACAAACCACCCAATCAACAAATGGGCCAAGGACCTGAACAGACACTTCTCAGAGGAGGACATACAGTCAATCAACAAGTACATGAAAAAATGCTCACCATCTCTAGCTGTCAGAGAAATGCAAATCAAAACCACCCTAAGATACCATCTCACTCCAGTAAGATTGGCAGCCATTATGAAGTCAAACAACAACAAGTGCTGGCAAGGATGTGGGGAAAAGGGTACACTTGTACATTGCTGGTGGGACTGCAAATTGGTACAGCCAATTTGGAAAGCAGTATGGAGATTTCTTGGAAAGCTGGGAATGGAACCACCATTTGACCCAGCTATTCCCCTTCTAGGTCTATTCCCTAAAGACCTAAAAAGAGCATGCTACAGGGATACTGCTACATCGATGTTCATAGCAGCACAATTCACAATAGCAAGACTGTGGAACCAACCTAGATGCCCTTCAATAGACGAATGGATAAAAAAAAATGTGGCATTTATACACAATGGAGCATTACTCTGCATTAAAAAATGACAAAATCATAGAATTTGCAGGGAAATGGATGGCATTAGAGCAGATTATGCTAAGTGAAGCTAGCCAATCCCTAAAAAACAAATGCCAAATGTCTTCTTTGATATAAGGACAGTAACTAAGATCAGAGTAGGGACGAAGAGCAGGAGAAGAAGATTAACATTTAACAGGGATGAGAGGTGGGAGGGAAAGGGAGAGAGAAGGGAAATTGCATGGAAATGGAAGGAGACCCTCAGGGTTATACAGTGGAGGGGGTAGAGAGAGAGGAGGGGAGGGGAGGGGAGAGGTGGGGAGGGGGGAGGGGGGAGGATGGGAAAGGCAGCGGAGCACAACAGACACTAGTATGGCAATATGTAAATCAATGGATGTGTAACTGATGTGATTCTGCAATCTGTGTATGGGGTGAAGGTGGGAGTTCATAACCCACTTGAATCAAAGTGTGGAATATGATATGTCAAGAAATTTGTAATGTTTTGAACAACCAACAATAAAAAATTAAAAAAAAAAAAAAGAAAAATGTTCTCCCATTAACTGTTTAAATACTCTAATGTAACCATTAACAAATGTCTAATTCTCTTCTTTTCTTGATCAGTTTTCAAAATAATAAGTTGGTTTCCCAGCATCCTACAGTGGGAACCACTGAATTTTTAACTCAAAGATTTTACACATTTTAACATCTGGTACATATCAATTCACTATAGTTATTCTTTCTAATGTTCAAATTATACAGCATTTGGGCACTAGGAGCCCTTCAAGTTGGTTGCTGAGTTCTTCCAACACTGCTACCAAGCAAGAGATCACTGCCCAACACACACAGAAGCCAACACTCCGACGCCAGATTTTTGTAAAAAGAAAAACGTTCCAGCACTGCAAAATAAGGAAAATAAAGACCTTTATAGCACAGCCGACCTGCAAGGAGATCATGAGCTGGAAGCTCAACTCTGCCTCCCTGTCTGGTGGCAATGGCGGAATTTATTAAGGAAGTTATGTCCAGATGTGTCCGGGCCTTTGCCAGTTTTAACAGTACATATTGGCATTCAACAGTTTGTTTTCTGGTACAATAAGCTATTCAAGCTCATCTTGTACATTTTCTGCCCAAGATGTGGAATCAGCTACTTTTCTAAGAATTCTTAGGGCATTTTAACAGAAAAATTGTTTTAGAAGCCACAATCTGAATGTTATAGGTGCTTATTGCTACTGAGTTGTTCATTATGTCAATGCTGTTCAGTGGAGACGGTTAAAAAATAACTTTTATTTGTTTAGGAAAAAGACATCAGAAGTTCATACTGATATTTCCAGTTCAAATTTAATATTACAGGATTTTCAATTAACATCTTTGGTTATAAAATTGGTATCTTTTTATATACTAAAAAATCTTGGTTTTTAATTATCTTAACATAATTGTTTTATATATACGCATTTATGTGTATATATATATGTCATATATGGGTGTGGATTGTACAACTAGGGTTTTTAATCAAATCATTGTGTTTTTAAAGTTATCTGAAATAATTCTCCACCAACTTAATACAGAAATATGTTTCATTTTTGCTCTTGATTTGGGGGATTACATTTTTTTCCATTTCAATTTAATTTTGTTTATAATTAAGAAAAACATTTAGAGAGTTCCAAAGTTAAATCTACTAAATAAAATACATTCAGTTTCTACCTCTGATCCACCCATCAATTTCCTCCCTCCACACACAAGTAACCATTTTTTTAACCACAGGTAAATACATAAGTATTCATACAGAAAAGGTAGCATGCCCCACCCCCATTTATTTTGCACTGACTGTTTTCATTTAACAGCCCACCCTGGAGAGCATTCCATAACAATATGTATTCTCCCCTTTCCTTTTCTCTGCTACATAGAACACACTGCATGGTTATCCTTTAGTTTACTCAGCCCATCCCCTATTGATGGGCATCTGTGTTGTTTCCAGTCTTTTGTTTTATTGCAAACAGTGCCATAATGGAGCACCTTGTGCATGTATCTTATTTTTGCCTTTGTATTTTGGGGTAAAGCATATAAATAGGATTGGTTGGTCAAAAGGTAACACATATGTAATTTTGTTAGATATTGCCGGCTTTTCCATAGAGATTGTATCATTGCACATTCCCCTGATGGAGTGAGATGCTTTACATGATGACTTTTTTTTTTTTTTCCTGAAATCTTTAGAGCTTAGTTTAAAATCTTCGAAAGGGATTTAATTAAAGCTGTGGAACCCAGTTCTTTACAACTGGACAAAGGAATTTCTTTAGCAAAAGGGCAGTGCTCAAGGGTCTGCCTCTATCTTCTGCTTTCTCAGATTGGCACTTCGTACATACTTCTCTGATGTCAGAGAAGTCAGGCCCTGTATCACATATTCTAAGTGAAAATATCAAAGATCAGTTTGGGTCATTGTGAACTGGAAGTAGTTTCCTGAATTGAAAAATGAAAGATCATTGGGGTGGGAGGAGCCTCAGTGCCTTCTCTCCTAATCCCCTCACATCCTTTCTAACAAAACACAGATTTGATTTGGAATTTAATGGCACCACAGCCAAGGGCTGGCTTCTATCCACACCACACCACTGAAGATCATCTTCCCCACGCTTCCCTTGACCAGTCCCAGCCCAGTGTCTGAGATTAGGCAGCTCAGAGACTTTGATCTTCCTGCTCACCTCTACTTGGAACATTTCTGAAAGCTGGCCCCTTTGGCTGTGCATATATGAATATATGTCCATCTTCCTCCCACTCCACTTGCTCAGACAAGGTAGGCAACAATATTTTATAAGGACCTACTTTTATCCTTTAATAATACATTCTTGGGCGTCCTTGGTATCAGTATGCAGAGATGGTTTGCATAGTATTGGGAGGAAGGAGCAGAATTTATTTCCAGTTCCCTATTGCTGAACACACAATCATTCCAAGCTTGGGGGCCACTATTTCAAGGAACTGCAGCCAGCCCTGCCACTCTCCTCTGCCATCAATATCCCACCAAATATACAGCCCAGAACTCAACCAAAGTGGGTCCAGCCACAGGCAAGACGCAGCGCAAGCACTGAATCCGGCATGCCCAGGTAAGTTCTGTTTCCAAGAATCACATAGGAGCAGAGGATGCAATCCTCTCACAGTGGACACTTTCAGTTTCCAGAATCACAAAACTCTGATTTGGAAGCCAGCAACAAATGCCACAACCCCAGCATCACTAAAGTTGGCATTTTTAAACAACGGCTTACTTAATCATTCAACAGATATTTGCCAAGCCCCATCTAGGTGCCAGAAACTCTTCTTGGGTGCTAGCAGGTAAATCCCTGAATAAAAGTCCCCTGCCACTGTAAGGCTCACGTGGAGGGGGCAGACTGAAATGGGACGTAACAGACAAGACAAGCACAACAGATAAGTAAAACACATGAGTCATACATCTGATGGAACACAACAGTTAGAAAATAAAGCACAGTAAGGGAACTTGACCAGGAAGTGACGGGCTGAGATGCAATTTAAATAGGGTGGTCCAAGTAGGTCTGACTGCAAGATCATGAGCAATAAACTACTTTTCAGGCAACTCCTTTTTCTAGGCTGCCACCGCCACCTGTGATTATCAATACCATCATCAAACTGTTATTATCACAAATACTAAGGCAATAATAGAGAATTATCTTGTCTGGGTGTGGTGGCACCCACTTCTTCTAACCCCAGTGGCTCAGGAGGCTGAAACAAGTTCAAAGCCAGCCTCAACAACTTAGCAAGGCCCTAAGCAACTTACCAAAACAAAAAAATAAAAAGGGCTGGGGATGTGGCTCAGTAGTTAAGCACCACTGGATTCAATCAAAAATAAATAAAATTTATTCATTCAAAAATAAATACACTGAACTTGGGCTGGGGTCATAGCTCAGCGGCAGAGTGCTCACCTAGCATGTGTGAGGCCCTGGGTTCGATTCTCAGCACCGCATATAAATAAAGGTGATTGACAACTAAAAAAATATTTTTAAAAAATAATAAATAAATAAATAAATACAAACTAAAAAAAAAGCTAAGAAGTGTATCAGTGTTGTAGCTGCCTTGAGTTCTTTTAGAAATTGCTTAAAATAAGCAGAGTGCTAGCTTAGGACTTATCCGTGACGCAGAAGATTTTGTCATTGAAAGTTTTAAGACAGCAGGGTTTAAGGGAAGTTCCAACATGCTTATTAACTACTCTTTCTCCTATTTTGGATCAAGTCTCACAGAAAGAAATTCAGCCTGGAAGTTGCCGGTACATACATGATTGGGTCCCTGGCTGGGGATGACCACGTGGAGCAGAAAGTCAGGTTACGTTTGATGCTGACCTGGGAGAAGGAAGACGAGTGGTAGGGGCAGTGTTATGGACAAAGCTCCCCCGGCATTGATGATCACTCAACTCTTCACTTTCCACTTCATCTCGCATTCATTACCTCAGTCCTAGTTATTGTTCATCTTCTTTTTCTCTGTGAAACAGGGTCTAATAATCCATCAGGAACCTATTTTCATAAACAAAAATCCCATTTCACCCTCCCCTTGCTATATAATTCAAGATTTTCTGGGTCTTCTTTTCCTAGTACCACTTCCACTTAAACCCTAAGTAGTGAAGTGGGATTTATTTTCCCCAGATCTTTCAGGATGCCTGGAAAAATCCTGCTCATAACCTCACCTGATATCAAATCAGAATGCTGCTTCCCATTCCCCTTTGCATTTTACAATCCATCGCTACTAAACTAGGTGTTCTGGTCCTTGTATTTTCAATTTTAATCCTGGCAATTGTTCCAATGTGGCAGTTGTCCAAACAATGAAACATAATATTCTGACCAATATTCTACACCAGTGAATGCTTACTTAGAATTCACTACACTCTCGTGAATCAGAAACCAGCAGACTAGCTTTGTATTATTATCAAACAATTATCTTATAATCGTATTATTATCAAACATTCAGGGTATAATTCCTTAGTATCCCCAAATTAGTACCATTTATAAACTTAATTGAGAATAAACTCCCAAAACAAAAAGTGCTTGCAGTACATTAAATTACTTTGGTCTTACCATTCTAGGACTTTATTCCTATCAATACATGTTCCTATGTTTTGTCACCAGTTGTGACAACAAGCCCCACATCAAAGAGGAGCCTGTTGTCTCCGGGCTCCTGTGGAGGTGTCTCACCTTGGCATACAGTGGGGCCAGTGGAGCTCAGGCTTCCGACCTTCTGAATCTGTGTCCCCAGGACGCTGCATTTCCAAACATAAATGTCTATCTGGTCTTTCAGACAGGAAGCCCCAGTTGGAAAAACCCAGGCATCAGGGTCACGACCACTCTCACCTGTGAGACCATCCCATGCAGTTTTTCTCATCCCCAGGTCAGTTAGGAGGAGAGTCGGGCTGCAGTGAAGTTCTTTATTCTCCCTGTATTCAACAAGCTGCACCAGGGACCTCAGCAGGCGGAGGCTGCACTGACCCTGCCTGCAGAGTCTTTATGGGAGACCGACAGAGGGAAGCATGGGGTCAGTACTGCATGCTCCAGGTCAAGGAAAGCTTCCTGGAAGAGGTAAGGGCTCAGGAGAACCCACCAGAATGAACTAGAATGTTCTAGTCGAGGAGGGAGAGGATGGCATAGGCAGGCAGAGGAAGCAGGAGGGCAGCCCCGACAGGACTGCAGGGCTACGCAGGGGCAGATCTGGAAGGCTCCAGAAAGCATTCTGAAACCTGACCTCCAGGCAATGAGAAGCCCCACCGGGCTTTCAGCAAGCAGAGGACAAGATGAAGGCTGCCCTGGTGTAGAGAAAGAAATGTCAGGAGCCAGGCCTGGCCAGAGGAGGCAGGGGGCAAAGAAAGGGAGGAGGGAATGCAAGTTGGGGGGAGAGGGAAGGCCTGGCCCTGAGCCTGGGTTCTCGGGTCATTGGCCAAGGGACCCTGGGCCACTGCTAGCTACTTAATCCCTACCTACTTCACAGGGTTGCTGGAGGATTAAAAGGGATAACCTAGAAGGAAACAAAGCACCCTGTGAATGCAAAGCACTGCACACATGCACAGGTCACCCCCAGCACTGCAGCTTCTGTAGAGACTGCATGGGCAGAGATTCCACGTCACCCCCACAGGCGCAGGACCACCCTGCTCCATTGGACTTCTCCAATGCTTCATGGCCTCCAATCCACCTCCTCCCCATACCCAGTCCCCTCTTCTGTAAAACAAGAGCCGAAGCAGATGGCCTCCAGGTCCCTTCGAGCTTGAAGTTCTATGTTTTGTTGTCTCAATCACCTTGTGTTCCAATTTTCATAGTGATACTTATTTGTCAAATGAAAACATCGGAGGAAGAGTTGGGTGCAGGGGCCCACGCCTATAATCCCAGGGGCCTGGAGGCTGAGGCAAGAGGATCACAAGTTCAAAGCCAGCCTCAGCAACTTAGCAGAGCCCTGAGCAACCCAGTAAGACCCTGTATCTAAGTAAAATACAAAAATGAGCTGGGGATGTAGCTTATGGTTAAGGGCCCCTGGGTTCCATTCCTGGTACGTGTACACACACACACACACACACACACACACACACACACAAGGAGGAAGATACATCAATGGAAGAAAATTAAAAAAAAAAAAAAAAAACAACTAATCTAAGGAGTGATTGAAGACTAAGATGAAAAAGTGTGTGCTCTTTAAATCCCTTGAAGGGTTTCATCAACATGCTAGACTTGCAAAGTGATGTTCACACCAGCTTTATCTGCAACAGCCCAACCTGGAAAACAAGCTGAATGTCCATCAGGAGAAGAACGGATAAGCAACTGTGCTGCATCCATAAACAGAATACTATTTGGCAAGGGGAAAAAAAGGCCCTGGGGAGGGAATGCAGGGCTTCACACCCGCTAGGTAAGTGTTCTATCACTGGGCTATGCCCCAGCCCTTTTTTATTTTTATTTTTTATTTTATTTTTTAGGGTCTTGCTAAGTTGCCCAGGCTGTGCTCAAACTTGCGATTCTCCCACCTCACCCTCCTGAGGAGCCGGAATCACAGGCATAGCGTGACAGGCCCAGACTTCTGATGTAAGCAACAACACAGGTAGCTTCAAAATCATTGTGCAAAAAGAAAATTTACAGAATGGGAAAAAATATTTGCAAGCCATATATCTGGTAAGGGGCTGGAATTGAGAATTTATAAAGAACTCTGACAATTCCACAACAAAAATGCAAACAACTCAGTTTAAAAATGGATGACAGACTTGAATAAACATTTCTCCGAAGAAAATACACAAATGGGCAACAAGCACATGAAAAGAAACTCAATGTCATTAATCACTAGTGAAATAAAACCACAAGATACCACTTCATGCCCACTAGGGTGGCCATAATAATAATAATAATAATAATAATAATAATAATAATAATAAAACAAGCGTTAGCAGGGATGTAGAGAAAATAGAATCTTCATTCACTGCTGGAGAAAATATAAAATGGCACAGAGCTTTGGAAGGCAGTTAGAAGCTTCCTCAATAAATTAAACAGAGTTACCTATAACCCACCAGCTCCCCTCCAAGACAGAGTCTCAAAAGAACTAAACACAGATGTTTAAATAAAAACTTACACACAAATGTTCATAGCAGCACAATTCATAATAGTCAAAGGTGGAAACAACCCAAATGTCTACTAATGGGTGAATGGATAAACAAACTGCTACCAATCAACAGAATATTATTCAGCAATAAAGAGGAATCACGTACAGATACACACCACAGTACGGATGATGCTAAGCAGAAGATGTCAGACAAAAAAGGCCACTTGTTGTGTGAGCCCACTTATCTGAAATACCCAGAATAGGCAAGCTCACAGAGACAGAAGTAGATTAGATGTTTTCAGGAGCTGGGGAGAAGATGGGAAGTAACCGATTAATAAGTATGGGTTTTCCTTTTGGGGTGGTAAAACGTACTGAACTAGGTGGTGGTGATGGTGGCCTAGCATTGTGAACGTACTTGACATCACTAGATCACACACTTCAAAATACTAAAAGGTAGACGTTAGTGCTACAGTTCCAATGTGGTTTGTCCTCCTAGGATTCATGTGCTAGAAGCTTGGTCTTCAGTGTGGTAGTGTGACTCTGTTGTGCTGATGGAGCTTTAAGAGATGGGGCTTAGTGAAAGGTCATTAGGTTATTAAGATTGCTGCACTCAAAAGAGACTAATATAGTTCCCCTAGGACTTTAGTCCATTCTCCCAAGAACAAGTTGCTATAAATTGAGGTCACCTCACACATTTGCCATCTTCTGTATGCAGGTTTTTCCCTTTCCACTTGTCTGCCCTGTGGTGACATAGCCAAGGCAGCCCTCACCAGAAGCCAAACCAAAGAGGCCTCCAGATCTTGGCCTTTCAGCCTCCAGACCTGTTAGCTAAATAAACCTCTTTTCTTTATAAAGTAACCAGTCTTGGGTATTTTGTTATAGCAACAGAAAATGGACTAACACAGAAAGGTTATATGTATTTTTATCACAATTTTGTAAAAAAAATCCTCCCCAAGGTGCTGGGGATGTGGCTCAAGCTGTAATGCGCTCGCCTGGCATGCACAGGGCACTGGGTTCAATCCTCAGCACCACATAAAAATAAAATAAAGATGTTGTGTCCACCAAAAACTGAAAAATAAATATTAAAAAATTCTCTCTCCTCTCTTCTCACTCTCTCTTTAAACAAACAAACAAAAAAATCCTCCCCAAAATTATTATGCTGATTGAAAGAAGCCCGCTTCCCCCCACCCCCAAAAAGTATATGTTTTGATTCATTTTTTTTTAAAGAGAGAGGGAGAGAGAGAGAGAATTTTAATATTTACTTTTTAGTTCTCGGTGGACACAACATCTTTGTTTGTATGTGGTGCTGAGGATCGAACCCGGGCCGCACGCATGCCAGGCGAGCACGCTACCGCTTGAGCCACATCCCCAGCCCTGTTTTGATTCATTTTTATAAAATTCCAGAAAATACAAACTAATCTGTAATGACAGAAAGCAATGGTCAAGGAGAGGAGGGAAGGACAAAGAGAATGAAGAAACTTTGAGGATGGTAGAAAAAATGTTTATTATCTTAATTGTTTGATGACGTGCAGTTTGGTGAACTTCAATTATCTCTCTGTAATAACTGAAAAAATTAAATATTTGTAAATTATTACTGCGTCTCTGAGTCACAGAATGTTTGCTACTTACAACACATTGAGGAACTCACTGTTTCACTGGCTCTTACTGTAAACCCTTCTGCAGATCAAAAGCAATCAATCTTTTCCTAATTCATTGATTCTCTTCCGTCTGGCTTTTACATACCACTGTTTCTTCAAGCAAAAGAGCACCTGTAACGATGCCTGCAAAGGCAGCTCAAGAAGCTTATTGGGGCGGAGAGTGACAGAGCTCTGGGTGACCAGGTTTCAACGCAGGAATACCTCTTGCTATTAATAGGACCCTGAGACACTTTAATCATTGCTGAATCCTGGTTTTTCTGAATTGGTTCAAAAATGATCTGGTAGAACTTGGCAGATGCTCACTTTGCAAATCAAACAATCATATCTGTTATTATTTTAGCACATGCTGAGAGGATTATAAGTGTTTATATACTCTCTGTGAGCATCAAATTCAGGTCTGACCTAACATGCATAACAAGCAAAGTAAGACCGTGAATCAAATGCCAGAGTCGGATTTGCTCATGGAATTTAAATTGGGATATGGATTTCACTTTAAACTAAAAGGCACACTTAAAGCTAAAAAGAAGAAAAGAGGAAAAAAATTTTCATTGGATTGCTTAGTTTGTCTCAGATTAAACTTGACCTACTTCAAATTTGTTTTAACTATTTTTTCCTGTCTTTTCTTCATGATAGATTTTCTATAAATTCTCTTAAGGAAAGATATTTACATAGAAATGAATTTACATAACAATCTCCATTCCTAGCCCAGCTCCACCAGTTTTTTTAATAAATACTATTTTCTTAGCTTTTCTGAGTCCTTGTAAAGTTGGGGCTCCGTTTCCTCATCTGTAAAATGGGAAGAATAACAGCACTTCATAGATTATTGTTGGATTAAATCGCCAAGTTAGATTAAACACACGTAGAGTGCTTAGAATGGGAGCTGGCACACAGGAAGCACTCAGCAAAAGGTTAGTTGCTATTTACTATGGTTCCCTTTTGCAGATAAGAACACCGAGGCTCCCGGTTGGTAGAGGCAAAGCTGAATTTAGAGCACAGAGCAGCAGGAGCCTGCTCCTGATTCCTTTTGCCACTCCACACCACTTTCCCAACTCGGTCACATTTTGTGTATGAAAATAAGAATACCAAACGGGAACAGGCAAAAATAGATGTGTAACTTAAATCTAAAAAGCATGAATAAACTGCTACTCACCGACCGGCTCCCGGACTTGCTGGTTGAGGCCGCCGGGGGCAGGTCATCAGTCATTTTTAAAGTCAGTTTCATATAGTGCTCTTGAAAAGGGAGATAAAAGATTTCTACAAGGAAACCCAACACTGCTTCAAGAAGATGCCCCCAAAATCTCATGAGCTACTAAACAATACACTAGCACCACTTCCTGCCATTAAAAGGGATTTATAGTCACCCTGTACGGACATTAAAACAGCACTGCAGCTTCCTACAGGAGTTAAGTGGGAAGTGGCTGGCCCATCAGTTGAACCTCTTCAAGTCAGAAATGGAAAAATCTAGAGACTCAAGCTAATATCTACAGGCGGGTAGAATGCAAACATATTTGCAAGGCTGTTCAATTTAAACTATAAATCCAAATTCATCTATTCTAAGGTGATATTTATCGATCTTTCTAGTTCCACATGTTACATTGGAAGTGTTTTTTTTTTTTTTTTTTAATTTGGTCCAATTAAAAGAAAAGAAAAAAAACACTAGAAAGTTTGTTGGGAAACAGAATATCCACAGGCTTCAGAGTACCACCCCACAGACCACTTACAATCACAGAGAAAAATGTCCCTTTACAATGGAGAGAGCAGGGGATTACCCTGTTAACCAGGGATCACACTCAGATGTACATCACCCGTGGTGCATCACTGCCAAAGCGCCACCCTGAACCTGGATAAGGAAACAACAGACTCCAGATCGCTGTGCATGCTGTGGGACAACTGGCTGCAATCTCTGACGTCTTCACAAAGAGGTGGATGCATCTGATAGGTAAAAGAAAGAGATCCCTGGAATAAAGGCCCTGAGGAACCGAATGGGGGGTGAGACTCCTGCCAAGACAGACATTGTTCTGAAAATTCAGAAAAAGTTAAAAATCTAGCGTTTGTTAGCTAAAATTTAAATGAGACTAGTTTCCTCCGATATAACAACATCATTATGTAACTTACTTTCAAATAGTTCAGGGGAAGAAATAGGAGAGAGAATGCCCAAGAGCAAACAAGAACGCAAGTGTCGCTCTCTAAAAGGAAGGTATAATACAGTCAAAATTGCACCCTTGGTGGAAACCCATTCAAAGCAGAGTGAGTGACGGACAGGGTGACAGAAACAATAACAGGCATTCCTGTCGCTGGCTCGGGACTGAGAAGTAAAATGTGTTTTACTCCCTTTAATGTAAATATTAGGTATGTGGCTATACTTTAAAAGGTTCGTATCTCCACCATAGTTTCAAGGGTGTCGAGAGGATGCTTCTGTGTATGAAAGGAAAGCAGATCTTGGGTTTTTCCCTATTAAGGCCCAGAATAAAGTAACCTTGAACCACGATGAGCCGAGGAGAAAATGTGATGCTCAGCTTCTGTTTGGCAGGAAGACAGAGCATGAGATGCCCTGAAGAGACCCGGGATCCTGCCACGTGGGGGCAGGAGCACAGCACAGGGAGGACATGACACACCCAAGGGTACTCTTCTCAGTCATGCAGGGCGCATGAGCAGATGAGAGTCTGAAGATAAATGATTAACTTACAAATGGCCTTCACTTCTCTCTCCTCCATTTCCAGGCAGACAAAGAAGAGCCTAGCAGAAAACATAACAGATGAGAAGCTGGGGATGCTCATCTCAGCCTGAACACTGTGTGACTTTAAACAGTTCAGCTGGCCTCTCTGATGTTCATTTGCCTTACTTAGAAAACCGGGAGGGTGGGCTAAAACAGCTCTCAGAGGCCTTCCAAGATGCTAAAGGGTAGCACTATGTTGAAGACAGTGCGGTACCAATGTGAAATGTCTACTCTGTTTTGTTTAAACATAGAAGTATTTTTTTTCTGATTGCAATAACATGCAATGAAAAAAAAATATATATATATATATATATGGAAGAAAATAAGACAAACCACTACATTGCACCACCCAGAGTTAGAACCATGGTCCACATTTTTATATTTGTTCTATAGCTACTTTTCCAAGCTTGAAAGTGCTAACACATACACTCATACACATTTTTTTAAAAACGAACACAAAATCCTTGAATACGCTCTGTGTGTAGTTGTTTTTAGTTAACAATAGTATATGGTCCTCTCTTCATATCAATAAAAGTTAACTTTTATTGATATGAATCAATAAAATCATTCTAGTGGCTAACTGGTACATGATATTGTACAGACACCGTTTATTTTCCCAACTGAGAAATATTTAGGTGGTTTCCAATTTTTTGCTCTTCTAGACAATGTTGCCATAAATATCCTTCCATATTTATGTCCTCATTTCTGTACATTACTTAAAGTCTGTATGTCAAGATTTAATCACACAACTAGTTTCCCTTCTCAGGCAAGGTTTAAAAAATATCTTAATGTCAAATAACTTTTCTCTATTCCCTGCTAGCTGGGGAGCACACAGCTCTGGCCGGGACACCCCTGTCCTTCAGAAGCTCTGGAAACATTCCTTTGGTCTCTTGATTCAGTGAGCCCACATTAAACCTGAGGCCCAGCTTTGGGATAAACACAATATCTGCAAGACAGAAAAGAGTTTTCAGGGCCTCTTTAGGCAAGTGCAAGTGCCACTTTTGTCAGCAAACACCACTGTTTTTGGAGTTCAGGCTCAGCCAGGATCCTATCACACTTGGTGGCTTGTACATTTACGTTTCTGCCTTTAAAGTTGATTAATTTCGCCAAATACATTCCCGCCTGCCCATAATTCATCCAATTCAGATACATGAAAATCACTGGATCTGTCTGCTAAATTGAACACTGTATTGTTTTTATAAACCCAAGGATTTACTTTAACAGTGCAAAATGAGCAATACTCCAAAATAATTGTTTTATACTTCCCATTATAAAGATTAGAAAACCATTTCAAATGCCTCTTTTCACTGACATTATCATCTACTCTTCTGACTTTAAATCATGTCCCCGATCCAAATACTCTTTGCAAATCCTGGAGAAAGTATTTAATTCTTCTTGTGGCGGTTGTTTTCATGGGTGGTCAATGTCACAAACATGTACCTACACCCATGGCTGGAATTAAACTGCCGAGAATCATATTCTCTGTCACAGGGGGAGGGATGCAAAGAAAGCCATTCTTCATTGATGATCACTCAGCAATTCTCCTGAACACTCACCTCATTTGAGTTTTGGAAGAGGTTACCATCCATCATTTCCAACCCCTGGAGAGGCTGGATTAAGAAGGTTAATTTGGCTTGTCCAGGTCACCCACTCTCAGTCCAGGGTTTTTCCCTCTCTGACCCTCCTTGCCAGAAACTGAATAATTAATTTAAAGTGAAGACACTCATTTTATACTCAATAATGTCAGGCAGATCCTAAATTGTTTTGTTTAATCATGAACTCATAATAAGCCTCCCCCTAACCCCCCCCCCAAAAAAAAGGGAGAGAGAGAAATTAAAGCATGCTTAAAATATAATTTTACCTTGTGTTCTCCCAACCCTGAAGGTCAGGTTTAAGGATTAGTCTAACAAAACTCAAAAACACCTTTTGGGAAAGAGCCTACAGGAAAGTTGCAAAACTGAGAATTATTAAAGGTGTCCAGAAAAGCCTCTAGTGCAGTTTTCCAGGTTGGAACACAGAGAAAAGTGACAACCGGGAGCTGACAGGTCATGAGTGTGACAGAGAGAAAGCAGGTGCAAAAAAAAAAAAAGTCAGCCACAGATGGCCCTGGTGCATCCTTAAAGCACATCCCACATAAAAGTCAAGAAAAGCGGCATGAAAACCATCTTCATGGGGTGATAACCCCCCATACACACATGCATGACGCCCAGTCTTCTGTCTCTGAACACATGGGAAGATTTATTCTGCAAACTGAGCTGCAGATTAACACGTCCTCAAGCAAGTTGCCTTGCTGCTCTCTTTTTGCCCATAAAGTACAATAGCGTTTACATGTGCCATCTCCCCTACAGATATGCTGTCAGCAAGTTGGAAAACTGGCCTTGTAAACCATCAGGGGATTGACTTATAAAATCCAGCAGGAGTTGTAGGAAAGAGGGGGATCGATTAATTCGACTGTAACTCCCACCACTGTAAAGACCTTAGCGTATTAGATGGATAGTTGCAACATAGCAGAAACACGGGAACAAAAATAGTTGGGGGAGGGTGCAGGCAGGGTCTTTCTCTTCCACCTCCTCCTCAAACAGCTGGCAATGATGACTGGTCCCCAAACTTGTCAAAGACTGAAACTTTGTACAACTCCTCAGTTGGGTGGGATTTTAAACAGCGACCACCCATTGAGCCTATGTGTGATGTTAAAAACCAAACTCACATTCCTGATTCAAAATGTGCCTTCCTAATTAGAAGCAGGATTTCCCCATCTACCCACCGGTGGGAAAGAGCGATATGAACACTATGAGCATGCAGGATAACATGTATTACCAAGATCAGGGAAGGTTCATTAACCAGGAAAGGAAGAGCCACGGTCTCTTTCCTACAAATTTACCCTCCTTGCTTTAATTCTGGAATTCATCTTACTTTTGGCAAAACTTTTCAACACTCAGTTCTAAAACAATGCAACCAGACCTTCACACCCACCATGGATTCACAGCAACTATCCCTGTTAAAATATACAAAAGAATATTAGGTCATCCCAAACTAAGTCATTACTGTGGCCGGAAATTAAAATCCCATTAAGTAGCATTTTGTGGTACAGGAAGATTGCGTCAAGCCTTTGTCTGGCTGGGGAACAGGGCTCATGAAGAGACAGGGGATCCTGCTTCCGAACTCTTCTACCTCATTTATTTCCAGTCTTAATTTCCATGTTTAGTTTAGAGCATCTTAAGTTCGGTCCTTTGGTTAGACTTTGCATATTTTTGTTTACCAAAGCTGTGAATTGAGCTATCTCCATTTGTTTACTTGAAACCTGGCTGTCGGGCAGGGAAGAAATATTAGTTTAAACTGAAGTTAAGAACCTACAGTCACAAGAAAAATAAATCAAGGGGAGAGAGAAACTGGATAATGTGGGATCGTTTCGCCAATCCTGGTTGCGGACTTTTCCCCCCTGATGACTATCAGGATAGGCAAAAAAACAATCTTAAACAGATCAGAATTCACATGCCAAGGAACAACTTTTGACTTTTTAAATTATCAATTTGATAAACTGCTAGAAGGAGGCAGCATAGGAAGTTGACAGAAGAATAAAAGAGGAAATCAAAATTTTCTTTTTTTTCCTCCTATAGCACTGGGGTTAGAACTGCTCTGTGTGCACCATATGTAGAGACATTTACTGTGACTAATGGGAATAATGTACTACATTTCATAATACTGATCTCTTGGGCAATTTGAGAAAAACTCATAATTGGAAAGCTATATGCACTATCTAAAAATACTTATCGCAACAAACCCTCCAGCAAAATTTCTTTAAAAAAAAAATACATGAAAGAGGCCTTCAAAGGAAGCAAATAAATTTTTCAGAATACTAAGAAAAAGCCCACCCTCCCTCCTCCCATTTCAGTAAACACTTAATCCTCTCAGATGTTTTCCCCTGCAGAATGCTTGTGCAGTTTAAGATGGTGTTTAAAATTTTCAAAATTCCTTCTACAAGTGTATTCCTATTTCCCCTTAGAAAGGGGAGGCAGGGGGCTCAAACTGATGTTAGAAACTGGCACAGATGTTAGAAATTCTATCCTCTTTCCAGAAAAGGACCAAATATGAGCGTGAGGTAATATCCCTTTTTACCAAATTCTTATTCCTTCTCTCTGGTTCTGGATGTAATTGTCAGTATGTCCATCAAGGTGAGTGGACATCACCCCTAATAGTTATATGGAAATCCCTCTGAATGCAGGATGTTTGTAAAATTATCTGAAATCAGAGTTGCTATTTGTAACATTTTCTATTTTGTGTCAGGGAAGTGCTCTGCAGACAGCAACAATCTAACGCTATGCAGAATTTCATAGTTGATTTTGTGGCTTCAAAAAAAAAAAAACAACAACAACACTAGCACACAGGTGATACTATCTACCAAATGCTAAACCAAAACTTTTTCTATTTTTATAATTGTTTATTTGCTTATAAAAATTATGTGGAAAGGAAAAAAAATAAGTCATCTGTGCTCAAATATGCAATCTAATGCCATCAATGAATCAGGAATACATTGCCTGCAAATTAAATAATTTAGGAAAATCACTTATGTGGTTCACTTCATAAAAGGTGTGTGTGCTTAATTTTCAGCATGATTACTGGCACACTTTGTAGTCCTGTCTTGACAGCTGACTTCAACATTTCACACAGAATCGAATGACTCTGTTTCCATTTCAATAAATATTTTAAAACTTGCAATCTGAAATGTAAATACCTGGTGCTCCTCAAGATTAATAAGTGATTTCCTATAGATTAGGGTTAAATTTGCTTTTAAAGCACACAATTCAAGTAAAATCATTTTGGAAGTAAAACATCATTAATGTTTGAAGAGATACATCCTTATAAAATACCAACAAACACCAATGTTTAATCTTACCTCTGCTAGCATGGAAAATATATAATTTTTAAATCCTCCATTCTAATTTTCTAAACTCATCCCAAATCTCCTCCTAAGCTCTAATTTCCTGATGCCCAAACAGCTCAATAAAAGGTTTTACATTATCTACAATAATACCTCCAGACTGGCAATTTGGAGTATACATATTTCAAGTAAAAATTGTACAAGATGTTAGTCATGTATGTCTATAATCTGGTGGATAATCTTTACAGGTATGCTAATTTTAATTAAGGGTCAGTTATTCCTCAACCAAAGCTAGGAATGCAATGGGTACATATAATCCTTAACTGAAACTAAGAATGCAATGATAAAAAAACTGAATATTCCTGATTAGAAAAGCACCTTGCAGAAATTCACTGCAGATGCAATCTTCATAAGCACTGAGACTGACTTTAGTAAAACAAACACCCAAACCAGTCTCATTATTCACCGTGGTATCTGTTTAGCTACTTACGTTAGGTATTTGGGCAGTTCTCTTAAAACCAAATACAACGCACCTGGACAGGAATCGGTTTTTTTATTACGATCGTTACAGTGTTTTTACCAAAGTCATTGACTTCACCCCAAATGAAAGCCATTACTAATAAAAAACAGCATAGCAGACCTTAAGAAGTGAAAAAGACTCTTGTAATCCTTAAATGCTATGTATACTACATGAAGATTGATGTGTCCATCATTTTGAAAGAGATCAAAACTTCTCCTCTTACACATTACATAATGACTGAAACAACTAGAAAAATTAGTGATTCCTAATAATATTTAATATATGTTTCACTAGAAAAGAACTTCATCCAAAGCTTTAGCTCATGAAAATCTCTAAACCCAGAGGCGGACAACTCATTTTGCCGCTGAGGACAGTCTCCCCGCTACATTTTCTCAAAGATGGCTGGTGCAAACGGCACCTCATAACTACATAAAAATGGTTGCTCAGATTAAATTATGCAAACGTGGTTTCAAAATAAGCTACTCAAGTTTCAGCGCATTAAAGATGAACCTGCAAAGCATTTGCCATGTTGCGCCTGGTTCCAGCGGAATTTCAATGGGTACCGAGGGGAGCACAAGCCCCAAATCATCCTTATAAAGAAAGACTCTGAAACATAAGCCCCCGAACATCAAATCCCATGGGCACATTCACTGGCCTTGAACACCAATCTGTCACCAATGCAAAACAAGACAGAGCCCTAAGGAGCTCCTTCCGATCTCCATCCTGGACTGGAAGCAAAGGGAGCCATCTTTGAAAAGCTCAGTTCTATCTTTTAAAATAAGAGAGTCCAGAGATAGAGTTTTCTAAATGGGGGAGAAATTTTTTTTATAGGAAGAAATTAAAATCTATGTTAAATTCCACAAAATGGCATTTATTTTCTATCTTGCATCATTTCATAATCAGACATCCATCTACAAAGATTTTTCTGTGAATATAAAGTTCCTAGTTTTCTCCTACTTAAAAACAAGTGATAGAAAAATCCAGGGTAATTACAATACCAAAGTAATATCCATGAGCTCCCTTTGTAATTTCAAGGCACAAGGCAGTGGCTGGGTGAGAAGCACATCGAATGTTTCCAAATTAATGATTGGTCAAAGTAGATTTGTTTTCAGTAAGTAGAATTTATATTTTTAATAGTTCTTTTTTCTCTCTTGGTTTATATTTATCTTAAGGACTAAAGAGCTATGTCAAGTAATGAGTTACATAAACCATCAATCATATTTAGTGTTAGCTGAAATAATTTGCAAAGTAACAACAACATGAAATATTTCCATTTTAAATAGTTGGAAACTGTTAGTGGTTGAAAGTTATATAAAATAGCAAGTTTTTAAAGCAAAAAGCTTTAAAAATTAAAGGAGCTTTAATATTCCAGCCAATAGATAGGGAACCATTTTGTCCTGAAATATGAAACCAGCATTATTGATGTCAAACTTGAATTTTCACTCTATTACATAAGTCAGTTTTCAAGACCATAAATATTTCACTGCTATTTGCTTCCCCTTACACCCCTCACTGGTTACATCTCTTGCTACATTTTAATCAGTTTAGGCAATTCCCAGCATCAATACAGCTCCATATGCTCTGCTCCATGCGACCGGTTTTTACTGTACTTTTTGCAATTATTGAGTTTCGCTTAGTTTCCCCAAAGCGCTCACCATTCACTTTCCTACGCTTCTTAAACTAGTATTGAGGACATCGTCACTAGCTGACTAAACTTTTATGAAAATAAAGATCCTTCAAATAAACCAGCATTCTAGGCCTGGAACTGTCAAAATCTCGAGAGAAGGAAGAAAACAAAACACACCATTTTTACTTTACGTTTCCCAAATGGGCTGAAAGAGCTTCTCAGAACCCCTTGACCATCCCAACCTACTCACGCATTGGGACGACATTGAAATTCACGACCCAAGTCGCACAGTTCACCTGAGTCACAAGAGGGTAATATTAATGGAAAACTGTTTTGCGGCCCAGAGCCCTTCTCAAGGCCCTTCTTGAAAAGTGTCTACACTCCGGGGCAAAGCCAAATAAGTTGTTTACAAACCCTGGTCTCCTTTCCCACCCCAAAGTCACTGGTTGACTCCAGGCCACCATTAAGGGTGGTTTCGTTCGTAAAAGCGTTTCACTTCCACACCCTCACGCGCGGGCACACTCACGCTCAACTCCCCATACATTCCAGAGGCCTCTGAGGACCAGAAAGATGAAAAACAGTCCCTGGGCCATTTTCCCCCAATTTGAACTACTTTAGTTCAAAATAGTCAAGTAACATCGCCGAAAAGAGAGGGGATAAAGAAAAACAAAAGTATTTCCCCCAAATAACTTTGCTCCTTTCTCCCCAACCTCACAGCCAGCCAGAATGGCACCCTATAGAGCGAGCTAGAAAACTTCAAACGCAAGGGGGCCACGCGAGGTTCAGCAGGGACCCGAGATGAAGCCACAAAGAGGGTGCCCCCGGCGGGTCCCAAGCGCACCAACCGTCCCGGCTCCCTTCTCCCTTCTCTTACTTTTGGATGATCTGGGGTAGGCTGGCTTGGGGAGGCGGCTGCATCCCTCGCGGGCCCGGGGGCGCCGAGGACGCCTGGGCACCCGGCACAACGCAGGCATCTCTGTCCGGTTGTTCCGGACCGCTGGGGTCCGCGTCCTGGCTCATGGGTGCTGCCAGCACCATGCGGGGCGAGACCCACCCGGGCTCGCGGCGAGGGAACGCGAGAGAGGGGCGGTCCCAGGGCACGGGCGCTCTCTGGCCGGGGTCCCCGTGCCTAGTCCCCTTGTCCTTTTCGGTGGCGCGGGGAGGAGACGAGAGGGGAGGGGAGGAGGCAGTCCCGGCGGCGCCGCCTCCTCCGCCTCCAGCCGCTCCCGCTCAGCCGGCCGTGCCAAGCGGGGGCGGGGGACAGGGGGCGTCTCCCGGCCGGCGGGAGCTGCTTGGCGGCCAGGGGCCGCTGGACGCTGGGGTGGCCGGAGAAGCTCAACCCGCTAACTCTAGGCTCAGCGATCTGGGAGAGAGCGCGGCGCGCGCCACCCGCCACCGTGCGCCCTCCGGTCCCGAGCCTGGTGCTCCGCAGCGCAGCCCACGGCGTGAGAAGGCGAAACGCACGCCAGCCAGCGGCCCGCCGCCGCGCTCTCGCTTCTCCCGGGAGTAGCGAGGCCTCCCGATTGTTCCTGGGAACGGCGCGTGAGGCCTGGCACCCCTCCGGCCAAGAGGAGCGGACTGAGGCCCGGGGCGTCCGAGCGCATCGCTTGTGCGCTGGGCTTGGCATCTTCCCGCGCGGCTGGACTCCCGCCAGCGCCACTCGCATTTGAGGGACTGGGAGTTCATAAAATAACTATCCGGACCCTCTCCCAGGCCGGTGGGATCTGTAACCTCGGGTCTTAGATGACCAGGCCCCGAGGGCTCTCCAAATTGGCAATTCCAGCTGCTCATTTCAGGGGTCCCCAGAAGCAACCGTAGTGGCTGTCGTGGATGTCCTCGTTTCTTTTTCTCTTCACTGAAAACATCCCGCAAGCGCAAAACCAAAATCAAGCAGACGTTCTATACTTGATACTTATTGGCCAAATCTCAGTGGGAACATAAAAGTTGTCGAGGAGAGCGTTCTCAGACGTCGTGCGTCCACCATCACCGCCTCTGAACTTCTGTTAGTTGCTCAGGAACCCTGGTGCGCACGTCCACCTGTGCACCCGAATGCTCAGCTGTAGGCGTGGACAACGTGCGCCTTTAAAGGCCCCGGAGCCACCCCGCAGGTGCAGCTTAATATCCTTGGGCTCCGGTGTGTGCTTGAGGAAGCACCTGGTCCCGCAGAAACGTCTAGTAGCTGGACAAAGACCAGGGAAAGTGGCCTTCTATAGGCTTCTTACTGGCCGTCGTACTCACAGACGTTACTACCCCGACGCGCAACCCCGGGCAGCGGAGAAAAGCATGTCGCGCTACCCGGGAAGCCAGAGTGCACACCGGGCGGCCCCACGGCCTAGAAAAGAGTTTGCTGGGGTGCTGAAGCAATGTCGCCATCATCCCATCGCCACGAAAAGGGAAATTCTGGAGATTAGTCTCAGACCCAGCAACTATTGAATTCCCAGAGGAATGTTTCCTCGGCTCTGCTGGAACTTCCAATCCAGCCTCAAGAAGCTATGCCTGCTCCTCTTCATCTCTGCCATCCTACCTGGGTCTCTGTGACATTCTCCTCCTCTCTCTCTCTTCCCTTCCTTCCCTCACCTTTTTCTCCCTCCTCTGACAAGTAAATTTATAGTATCAATTCTTTATATTCATGAAGATCAGATCACAGTTCAGAAAATTGAGTCTCGCCCTCACCCTCAAAACAAAAACAAACAAACAAATCTCAAGTGAATAGGGATTGATGGCTGTTCCCGTTTTACAAGTGAGGAGGTCGGGGCGATTTGTCCAAGGAAACGGGGCTGAGGTGTAGGAACAAAAGTGTTGTCTGGTTTCCTGAATGATTGGTTCCTCTGTTGTCTTCAATTTCTATTGCTAAGTCTTGACTAATATTTCCATAAAACCCCATATTCGACCTCCACCCCCTCGATTTCCTACGTGGAAAGATATTACCTGAAAAGAGCAATGCAACTCTTCCAAAAAATAAAATCAATTCTTTTTTATATGTTTGCATTGAAATCTCCCTCTGAGAATACTTGAAAACCTCTGAGCAAAGGGCTTTGTAGTCACCAAGACCTGATTTTGAGTCCAGACTCTGCAATTTACCAGTGTCAATTACCAAATACTAAGCAAATTGGGAATAAGGAGACCCTAGCTCCAGAGTCTCCGGTAGGAGTAGGGGTGATGCATCTTCCCTATGTGATGCAAGAGGTGTTCCATGTAGCACTCATTACAGGAATGATTCTATATATTACACTCTTGTAGCCAAATAGAACAATAGATTTCAAATTCCAGGAAGCTGAGTGTCCAGAAGATTATTAAGTCTAACTAACATTTTTGCAGGGAATATTATATTCTTTATAATTATCAATTTTTAATTTAATTCAATTTTTTACTATGCCAAGATTAAACCCAGGGTGGCTTTGCCACTGGGCAATATCCCCAGCCCTTTCTATTATTATTATTATTATTATTATTATTATTATTATTATTATTATTATTAACAAGTCCTCTCTAAATTGCTGAGACTGGCCTAGAACTTGGGATCTTATTGCCTCAGCCTCCCCAGTCACAGGGATTACAGATATGCACCATCACACCCAACTGAAAGCATATTTTATAAATTTATCTCTCTCCATCTCAGAAATAATGCACTAGCATATGTGACAAAATAAGAAACAATGGATAAATCAAAGTATTCATTGGGCTTTTCTGTTACCCTTTCCATAAATTTGAAATTTTCAAAATAAAATCAGAGAAAAATAAATGTTTTACAAGGCATTTTTTAGAAATCTTGCTTCCATGATTTATGTGAGTAGTTCATGTATTATTGTAATTTCTGAAATTGGCATTGGAGCAGGTCCAAAGAGAGAGGGCAACACTGTAGCAGAAATCAGAAGCTCCTTCATGTCCTATCTCAGATCCCCCACAAAGTCTCCCAAGGATGATATTGGACAAACATTTCCATTATGCAAGTCAATATGCATTAAACACTTCCAGTGGAAAAAATTTTAATTTATCTTTTTTCAGTTCTTTTCAGAACTAATGAGAAGGCATAAAGACACTAGCTGAGTTTGCAGCCTGCTTTTGTCTGCCCATCCATCCCCTTCTGAGGCTCTGAAGGGTGTGCTTCACAGTAGCTGTAGCAAGAGAAAGACCTAGTCATTGGTTTCACAAATGGGGAGTGTGACTGCAAGGTGAGGGCTGGTAACACCTCTGTGTTCCACTCTGCAGAGGTGTCCTGTCCCTTCTTGACCCACAGACTATCTACCATCGGGCAGTGAGGCTACTGGTGTTAAACATGTTGAACACTTAAGGCTTTCATAAGTCACCTTGACACCCACAGCTACCTCATGCCGTGGCTGCCGTTATCTGTATTTTATAATTGAGGAAAGAGTCTTAAATAGTAAGAACTTGCTCAAGGCCACCCTGATTTTAAGGAGCAAAAGCAGGACTGCAGGTAGGTGAGTCTGTCCAGAGTTTATCACCTCACTCACCCCTTAACTCATCTGTGTTCCTCTACTGTGATGCTGCTGTGTCTTCCAGTGAATATAAAAGGCCACCTGCTTTATGATTCAACTCTGCCACTCATATCTACCCAGATCAATTAGTAGGAGATATCTAAATTGATGGCGAAATGAGAAAATTTAAAGAAATGAAACAACCCAAAAGAAGGAGAGAGAAATAGCACCCAGGTCTCTATTACTCTAAGGCCATTCTCAAACTTGCTGGGACTTTGGCTTGCTCCATAGTATTAATATGTATTAACAGTGATTAATAGTATTAATCACTGAGTTCCATGCTCTGGTCCTAGAAGTCGTCTTGAGCCATATTTCATCTCATAGCATCACTTTTCAGAGAAGTTTGAGAACCCGTGCAAGACGGGTGGGATAGGAACCATGGAGCAGAGGTTCAGACTCCGGTCTGAGCTTCTGGTGATCTGTCCTCTATTCAAAGGTGAGAAAGCCCACCTTTCGGGGTGATTGTGAGCATACTTCCCTGCAGTGAGATCATTTAAGATGTGCTGCTGTTCCATTATGTATACTATTACTGTCATTTTTTAGACAACAATTTACTTAGTAGATTGTAAAGTTTGCTAATACCCAGAGCTGGTGGAACTGTGAAATACCTTCTCATACACTGGGTGAAAGCGAGAGTGTGGGTTGCTGCAACTTCTTTGGAAGTGAATTGGACTAGGCCATTAAAATTGCAACAAGGGAAATAGACTCAGCAGTTACCCTTCTGGGAATTTATCCTATGGGTTTATCTGTAGAGCTGCTTGGACAAGGGAGTTGATTGTGGCATTGTTACTAAAAAGGGTGAAAGTGCCTAGCAGTGTGGAGATCTGCTTATAGAAAGATAGTTCCATTTATGTAGGATTACAATGTAATTCTGCAAGGGGAGGAGGTAGACCTCCATGCACTGCTAAGAAAGAACTTCCTTCAACTATCATTAGGAAGAATATAAAAGATCCTCGGTAGCATTGTAGCATGCTAAATTTGTATAAAATCAGAGTATAAAACTTTCTGGAAATTTTATACAAGTAATTATTACAATAAGGACCTCTGGGGGATGGAGTTGTGTCTCAGTCGTAGAGCGCTTGCCTAGCATGTGTGAGTCATTGAGTTCAATTCTCAGCACCACATATACATAAATAAAAATAAAATTCTATCAATAACTAAAAACATAAAGTGAAAAAAAATAAGTGCCTCTGGAAATTAGGGAAAGGCAAGAATCTATGACCTTTTTTAAAAAATAAAATCTATAACGTTCAATGACCTTTTTTTAAAAAAAAATGTGAATGGTAAAAGCATTATATTACCAATAAAAATATAATGCTTTTACCATTCACATTATTTTTTTTTTGGTACATTACAATTGTACATAATAGTTGGATTCATTTGGATGTAATCATTCATGCATGGAATTTAATTTACTCCATTTCAGTCCCCAGTTCTTTTGACCTTTAATGTTGTTTGAATATTTGAAAAAAATATTTATTGAAAAGCATATTATTTAAATCTTCTTATTATGGACATCATTATTTGTATTAACTAATGACAAAACTTAATGATTCTTATTCAACTAGTGATTCGTTCAACTAATGATTCTTATTCATAACAAACCTTAGTACACTAATAGGATCTTTGTTTTTAAAGCAAAAATTTATCTGAAAGAATGAAGAAAGAGGGCTGGGGATGTGGCTCAAGCGGTAGTGTGCTCGCCTGGCATGCATGCAGCCCAGGTTCGATCCTCAGCACCACATACAAAGATGTTGTGTCCACCGAAAACTAAAAAATAAATATTAAAATTCTCTCTCTAAAAAAAAAATAAAGAAAGAATACTGGTTAATGTCCAGACTTA
The DNA here is from genome assembly GCF_047511675.1 of Marmota flaviventris. NCBI lineage: Eukaryota > Metazoa > Chordata > Mammalia > Rodentia > Sciuridae > Marmota > Marmota flaviventris. Next base: position 18,872,094 of record NC_092501.1, read on the forward strand.
AACTCTACCCTCTAGATGTCCTAACAGCCTCAAGAGAGACAGATAAATAATTAAACAAGAAGTTGCCAGAAGTCAAATTGATACAATTAATTAAGATCTACTAGTTTACCAATTATGGATACATATCAAGCAGCCTATCCTTAGCTATAACATATGAACCATTATGGTGTTAATAAAAAGTTGCCATTTCTTAAATGTTGCTCTTCCAGTCTGCCTTGAGCACATGATATTTCTCATTTAATCCTCACAACCATCTATTAGGGGGTTGTCTATGCCCATTTTAGAGAGAAGAAAACTAAGGCTCAAAGAAATCCAGTCCCTTAGCCCATTAGTGAGTTGAGCTGTGCACCTAACCCCCATCTGTATTACTCCTAGAGTTGAGCTTTCAAACCACTCTGTGTGGTGTTTCTTGTTGAGATGGGGCTTTTGGCTCTGGGTACCCCTTTGTAAACACTCAAGGTCTGATCCCCCCCAGCTCTCTCCACTGTCCCATTCTTTGGTTTCCCATCTCCCCACCCTCCCGGGCTTCTCTTTTGCACACCCCTAAGTTGTGCTTTATCTATTTGTCATACCTCTTTCAAAACCAGAATGTAATCTTATTTTTGAACTCCATGGAATCCCTGCAGATGTTTAAAAACAATCATAAAGTAAAACTCCATCCTGGTTTCACAAGGGATCACCTCTCTCTGCAAACCCAGGAGAGGCACTGCTGAAGGATGCTGTTTAAAAATAATATGGTTACTCATGGAACTGGATGCACATTTGAATTTGAAGGAGACAGTCAGGGAACTTTAGCTGAGGAAAAGTGAGGACATGACCCATGAGGTCCTTTTCTGCCCGACAACTCAGAGAACGTCCCTCATTGGCTGCAGGGAAAAGCTTAGCCTCCATCTCCTTGGTAGGGAATTTATCAGCCAGGCCACTTGTCCTCTAAGAAGCCCCACAGGGTTGTGTTATAATCAAAGAGGCGGTGGGTTGGAAGCCAGGGACTCCAGGTTCTGGACCACTGGGCGTGTTCATTGTCCCTGAACAGAAAAGAAGTTATTCCGAATCACAAGGGACATGAGCATCTTTGCCTCCCCCAAATCATCATTGTCTCAAGCCTCAGGGAGTAACAACTCTGACCTTCCACTACTTGCTTAATACCTGGCAACAAACCAACTGCAGGTTGAGTCTAGGATCCTAGCGGCTCAGAGCAGCAGAAGGCAGGGTTACCTGGGCGTGGCTTCCTTGAGGTGGTCTTTTGAGCGATGCTTGGATGAACCAGAGAACAACATTCTCTCTCATGCTGTTTCCAAGATAAAGCAAGGCAGCACCCAGTACTAGGTTCTCACATGTTATAAAACTAGTTGCAACTGGATTTCTTGGGAGGGGGGATGGGAAGTGGTGGAGGTATGACATGAATGTGGGAGAAATGTCAGCCGGTGGCTAATTGAATGATTTAAGTTCCGTGGGGCTCCGCACCCCCTGTGGAGACCCAGCTTCCACACTCCAAGCTTAATCCCTGGGGAATGTCACTGTCATTTAGAAGCCCGTGGTTTGACTCCAGGGCCCAGCCAAGCAAAACAGCACTTCTCAGAGAGAGGGGGATTCCTGTATGCAGTCCCTTCTCGGTGGCCTCCTCTGTCTCCTCTTATCATCAGCCCATCTGTCTGTCAAGCCAGTTGGTCTGCAGAGAATAAACATCTCAGGCTCTGTGCCCACCAGCTCTGGGATCAGGTGACCATTATGGAAGGCTACACCGGAGGCCTCTGCATGCCAGAGTGACGCCAGGAACAGAGAGAGCCTGTGACGTGCTGACCTCATGGAGTGGGCACCCATGCAGCTGGCCCAGGGAGTGCCACTCCCTGGTGTGGCCTCTTTGATCATCTTCAGGCCACACCCACCCCCTCCAGGAGACCCTGCCCAGTTCCCTCTCGACACAAACTCTGGAGTCAAAAACCCAGTGCCACAGCCTGCTTAGCCATGTGGCCTTAACTGAGTGACTTTTACCTCTCTGTGTCCCCATCTGAAAAATGAGAATAATAAATCTCTGGTGAGGATTAAACGTAAAGCACTTTGACCAGTGTCATCTGGCAGGATTGGGTCTAGTAAGCCACTGTTAGCTGATTTTATTATGATTCCTAGACTTCTCCAATAGAAAGTCTTCTCTTGAAAGGGGGAGGGTTGCTCTGGGTGAGGAGATCAGTCATCCTCAGCGTTAATGAGATCCAGGATGAAAAGATGCAGTCATAAGAACAGGTAAACAGAAAAAGAGTGTATTGTTCAGAAGAACACACCGATTAATAAACTCACAGCCTGGGTCTGGGTCCTAGTTCTGCCCTTACCAGCCCAGCGATAGTTGAGCAGGTTACATAGACTCTCAGCCCTCAGTATATAATCTGCAGGATGGGGATAACAAACCTTTCCTTCCCTACTATTTTGAGGTCTGAGTTCAAGCCTATCCCAGAGTCACCTCTTAGCACATAGGGCTATGATGACGACTGTACGCTACCCCCAGCCATGCAACACCAGCCAGCTCTGAAAACCCAAATCCGTTGAGAGTGGGGTGCCCACAAGAGTGGAGGGGGTGACAGCTGTGGTTTGTTTTGTTTCTCAAAGTGGCGGATTCAGTAGGAATGGAAGATCACCTGCTCCTTGGACTGCTTTCCAGAGAAACTTGACTTCTGATGATTAAAAAATTCCAAGGAAAGTCTGTTGGGATTGGAGAGGGATGGGGGTGCTAACATATGCCCCCTTTTCTGCCCTTTTTCCTCAGGAACCCACCCAAAAAAGTATAAATAAGCATGCCTCCACTGTCCAAGGGAGGGACATGATTGAACTGTGTTCTCCCCAAAGATACACTGAAGTCCTACTTCCTATTAGATGATCTTGTCTGGAAATAGGGTCTTTGCAGATGTAATCAAGTTAAGATGTGGTCTTTACGGTGGGCCTCAGTTCAGTGTGGCTGGTATCTTACAAGAAGTGGAAAGTTTAGACAGAGGCACAAAAGGGAGAATAGCAGGTGGTGACAGATGCAGCTGCAAGCCAAGGAACACCAAAGATTGACAGCCACCACCAGCAGCCAGAAAGAGGCAAGGAAGGATTTCTACAGTCTCAGAAGGAGTGTGGCCCCAGTGACACCTGGATTTCTGACTTCTGGCCCCAAGAACTGTAAAACAATAAGCTTCTACTTTTGAAGCCATCTGGTTTGTGGTACTTGGGGATGGCAACTCTAGGAAACCAACAAAGGAGGGAAGGAATGAGGGAGAGGGAGGAACCAAGGGACTTTGTTTCCTTGATCCGAGAGCCCACAAAGCTAGAAGGAGAAAGGCACAGCCAGAGGCCTTCTCCCCATCCTATGAGGGCTTGACCCTGACTCCAATTCCGAGCCACCAAGCTTCCTTCCAAGGAAGACAAACTGTTTGAACCAAATAAGACATGGGGTTAGGAGACAAGGATCCATCCTCCAAGAAGGAAGGATTTGCCCATCTGAGCCTCCAAAGGCTCACCGTGGTCCATCCCATGGGCCAGGCTGGGAGAACACCTCTATATCTGTACACTCACTGCCTCTGGTCTGCCTCTGGCTCCTGCTGAATGCCCCCCTCTCCTTCCACATCCTGCCCCCTTGAGCAGACTCCTTCTATGCCCAGGAGCACCTTTCTGGATTCTTCCAGCCCAGAAATCTCTCCCTCCTTGGAGAGGATATTGCATTCAAGGTCAATGCATCCCACTTTGAAACTAATTGTATCTTTCCTGGTAAATCACATGCATTTTTATTTGATAATGTGGTCCCTTTTTACTGTTTCTTCATTTATTTTTTTTCTGTATCATGTTTGTCCCTTTGACAATACCAGGGATGCCTGGGCTGCAGAGATTGGGCCTCCCTTTCTCAGAAGCTCTTTCAGCATCACTGAGATCTGCCCACACGATAATACAGATTTGTTTCTTTGATTCACTGCAAGAATGTTGACTGTGGAGACCTGGATATGGAGAGTGGTTTGTAGTTCTGTGGTTGGTTTGCCTGTAATACTATTTGTAAAGGATGCTCAGGCTTCATCAACCCTAACTCTACTGATTAGTAGCTAGCAACTTGGGCAATTTGCCTAACTGCTATGTGTCTCAGTTTCCTCACCTGTAAAATCAGGTATGTGTGTCATGAGAGTTACAATGTGCGCTTGGCACAGTGTAGGTGCAGAATTCACCTCTGGAATGAATAATGTATATAAATGCTTAGCATCAGGTCTGCCAAAGTGAGTAATATATTGGAAAAAAAACTCAGTTTCTCCAACTGCATATTCACAACAGAGACCACTTCTGTTGTCCCAAAATGTGCTTTCTGCCCATCAGCAAATAAGTTAGCAATTCTGCAGAGGATGCCAGTGAGCATTCTCTAATTCAATTCAGTTCTGACACTGTCTACCTGGAGACAGCATCAGAGCCCACAGGTCAATGGCTAAGTCTACAAGACCACTCCCAACTTTCAGATGCTCATCACAAGTCCAGGCTTCCAGCACTTCTGACCAACCAGCTACAAATTCCTTTCCTTAGGCTCAAGTCATTTAGTAGAGCAACTTGTAGAACTCAAGGAAATTCATCTATCAGCTTATTATAAAGGATACAAGAGATGAAAAGTTACATAAGGTGACACCTAGAAGGGTCCCGAGCACAGGAGCCTATATTGCTGTGGCGCTGCAGTGCGCCCCCTCCCAGCTGTGGAAGCATTCCTGTTCCCCTTGCTGCAAGCCTGCACAAGCTCCACCGTTCAGAAGCTCCAAACCTTGTCCTCTGGGGTTTTCTAAGAGACTCCATTGCATAGGCAGGATGGAGGCAGGGACAAAGATGGGGACATGTGACTGGGCAATAAGCGTATGATGTAATGCTAAGAGCCTGGGCGAGGAAACCCAGCAAGGCCTGTTCAGATTTCTTGGCCTCTCTGGGCAGCATTCCCTCCTCCTGGGTAGGGAGCAAGACTCCTGAAATGGAGGTCTTATGATCTAATATCAGACAAAGTAGGTCAGACAAAATCTTTATGGTCAGCTCTAAGAAGAAAGGCAGAGGGGATGAGAGTTTCTCTGAACTTCCTTGGGGAAGAGAAATTCTAGTTTCTGTGACATGTTTTGGACAGGGACTTATGGGCCAGGAACCATGGATGAGAGGCAAAATTTCTGTTTTCATCAGCTTTCTTCAGCCATTTTGACCAAAAGACCCAACAAGAACAATTTTAGAGGAGGGAAAGTTTATTTGGGGGCTCATGGTTTCAGAGGTCTCAGTCCATAGATGGTTGACTCCATTGCTCTGGACCCAAAGTGTGGCAGAACATTGTGGTGAGAGACTCTGTTAGAGGAAAAGTGGCTCAGGACATGGCACCCCAAAGAAGCAGAGAGAGAGCTTCCCTCCCCACAGACAAAGTACCTACTCCAAGGCATGTCCCCAATGACCTTCCTCCTCCAGCCACACCCTCCCTGCCTGTAGTTACCACCAGTTAATCCCTACCAGGAGATTAATGTGCTGATTAGGTTAATACTCTAATAACTCAATCATCTCACCTCTAAACTTTTGTCTCACTCATGAGCTTTTAGGGATACCTAATATCAAAACCATAACAATATATGTCATATGGGTTAGGTTTCCTGGGAAGGTGATTTTGAAATGGAGATGGGGTTCAGGATTATTTGGAGTCTGTGATTAACATGGGTGGAAAGAAGCAGGATTGAGCAGAAGAAATAATTGGATTGTGGTAAGAAGCAATGGAGATCTCAGCCACCAAGGAAATGCTAAAACTGTGACCCCCCTTCAGAAGCACAGAGTGGCTCTAGCATTTCTATGTCCACATCCTCCCAGATTTATCTGAGAGATAAATGAGCACACCCCTCTCCCAGTGGTCCTCACAAAATCTTTATTATATTTCTCTGCTCTGATTGGGTCAGGAACCTATTCGTGAGTCAATCTACAGCCAGAAAATGTGATACCATCCTTGGGTGCACCTGGTGATGTTGACTCTTTCTGAAGCACACAAGTTGAAAATCAGAGTTGTGATTCCCATCGTAGAAAATTAAAGGGTGCCAGGAATGAGTGGGTGGTGGATCTCAGAAGTCTGCCAAGCCTCTATTCTTTAACTGAAAAAGATGTGAACTTATTCCCAGCCTTGGGTCCGGCAGGTGCATACTGAGCATGAAGAACAGGATACTATGGAATGCAACAAGCATTTCCGGGTGTTTGACACACAGAAAGGTATTCAAAAAATGTTTGCTGAAAATTTTTAAATAAATGTACCAAGTACACATAAAGAGAAAAAAGCAGGCACTGGTGATCCTGGGGCTGAATTTTAAGCTCAGCTCTGGAGAGGTTTCCGGTTGCTGGAATGTCCTTCCTCTTAAATAGGGTGTGGTTTCATGGGTGTGTTCACTTTGTGGGGATTCACCAGGCTATACATTTATGTGCCCTTTTCTGAATGTATTTTACACTTTAATGAAAAGTTTCCTTTAAAAATCAAAGAAAGAAAAAGGATCAAAGAAGTCTCGCATAGTCTCAGGCATGGATAATAAAACTACATTCTTTCCTCATGTTCTAATCTTTTCTTTCCGTCCATAATCTTGGACAAGTTACAGTCTCTCCATTGCGAGGTGTTTATTGCCCACAGAACCATTTCAACCAGGATGATTTTCATGACAATTCAGTGTCCTTAGAAACTTCCCAACATTAACAATAAAGATTAGGGTTTTTAAACGTGAAGATCATTATTAAACAAGAGTCTTTTAAGATGTGTGTTTTGCATTGAGCTTCAAGAATTCCAACAACTAATTTTTTTCTGAGCTACTTGAAAGTAAATTATAGGTATCATGACAGTTCACCTCTAAATAACAAAGATATCCTCCTCTATAACACCATCAAGACACTCAAGAGTTTAACATTGATTTAACAACACAATTTTCTGTTCATATACAAATTTCCTTTGTGTCTAAATAGTATCCTTCATTTTTTTTCTTGCTTGTTTTTGTTTTGTTTGTTTGGGGGGGATTGTTTTTTTTTTTTTTTTTTTTTTTTGGTTAGTTTGGTTTGAGTTTTTTGAGGGGGAGTTAGTTTTTTTGAAGAGTCCAGGTGAGTTGTTTTGTAGAATTCATATTCTGGATTTGTTTTATCATTTCCTCATTACAAAATTTAGTTTATTTTTTTTAATCAAGAAAACTATATAGGTGATATTGTACATTTTCCAAATTACCAGTAATGTGTCCCATTACTGGTAACGCTAAATTGTCTTGCTTATTTGAAGCAGAAGTTGTCTCTTTCCCTTTGTAATTAAAAGTAATCTTTGTGCTTATACTTTGAGACCATGTAAATAGTCAGTAATAATTTACCCAATGGTTTTAGTGTTCATTAATGATCATTGCCAGAGTCACTTATTACAAACAAGGGTTTTCTATTGTATCAATCCTTCTAAATTTATTAGTTGATTTCTTCTGTTAAAGAACTTACTACCCTTTTCCCCTCTCTCTCCTCTTTTTCTTTTTTATTTTCTTTCTCATTTTTCTTTTATTTCCCATGATCTTTCTCTTTCTCCTCCTATTCTCCCATCTCTCTCTCTCTCCTTCTCCCCCCTCCCATTCACACATATTCTTTTTTCTTCTTTCTTCATACACACACACACACATACACACACACACAAAGGTTTTAAAGACAATTTATCTTTCTTCAGTGAATTCTCTCTTTTGCCCTTTTCATGTTGGATCTTTTGGTCCCTTTTTCTCTCGATTTTATGAGCTTTTTATGTACGAGGGAGATTAGACCTTTGTCTCTGATAGAGATGGCAAATATTTCCCCTTGGTTTATTATTTGTCTTTTGACTTTGCTCATTGTGTTTCTCCCAATGGCAGTGCTGCTTTATTTTGATGTAGTGAAATTTATCAAACTTTGTTGTTGTTGTTGTTGCATCTGGATTTTGAGTCAGAGTTAGAAGTTTCCCCACATTGAGATTATGTTTTAAATTTTCCTATTTCGTTTCTGGTGCCTCTATGATTTCATTTTGTACACTAAGATGTCTGATCCACTGGGAGTGTGTTCTGATGTAGAGTGTGAGGCAAGGATCCAATTTTATCTCCCTCCAAATGGCTCCCAGTTGTCCTAACACCACTTGTTAAAAGGACCAGCTTCAAGATTTGAGATAGCAGCTTTATCATATGCTCAATTTCCATGTGTACTTAGGTCTAATTCTGGACCTTCTATTTTATACTAATAGTCTGTTCATTTGCCATTTTTAATTGTGGACTGTATGATCTCATTTATTATCTGACAAGCCTCATCCCTTCTCACAGCTCTTTTTGGGGGGATTCTGTGGCTATTTTTGCATGTTTATTTTTTCACATGAACTTCACAATCAACTTATGGAGGTGGGTGTGGTATTTTTAGTAGAATTTCATTAAAATTATATGTTACCTTGGGGGAAATCCAATCTTTATGATGTGAAATTATCACATCAGAGAACAAGGGATGTCTTTTTCTCTGCCCAAGTCTACTTTATGACTCTTGGGAGTGTTTTAAAGTTTTCCTCAGAGCTTTTAATGACTTTAGCAAATAAAACACTTGATATTCCTGCAGATCAAAGCAAAAATTTTACTACAGAAAAAAGTGATACTAGAAGGGAGGTCAGAGCCAAACCAATCAAATCCCAGACTCACAGCCCAGAGGACCTGGAATCAGGTGGACAGCCCATCAAGCCAGAAGGTGGCACTTGGAACCAGATACTGCCCTCATACTACCTAAGCTTGTGACACCCAAGGGATTCCTAATTAGTTTTATGAGTGGCCATGTTTAGAACCAAATTTGTCTATTATATTCTATTTTTCTTATTTATGACTCACTTGAATCATTTATCAGATGCTTAGTGCCATAATATTGGACTTAACAACTCCTTGGCACATTATGTTAGAATTCCCATAAACATTTCTTCAGAGTTTGTCCCTAAATATTTTCTGTATTTTTGTTTGAGAGTACTGTTATTTATATAATTTAGTTTCATCATGAAAAAATATTTTCTAAATTAGTTGCTGGGAAAATATGCAGCTTTTTGTAATACCTCCATTTGAATAATGGCACCAGGAATCTCAGGACTCTGAGTAATCTCAGCAAATGAGTTAAGCCTTACAGTTAGTCTATTAGTTTTTATTCCTACTCAGTAGTACCTATTTTTAAATTTTAAGGCACATGGAATGCTTTTATTATAAGATACCTCAAATCCTTTATTTAAAATGACAGGGCAGGGGCTGGGGTTGTAGCTTAGTGGTAGAAATGCTTACCTAGCAGGTGTGAGGCACTGGGTTCTAATCTTAGCACTGCATATAATAATTAAATAAAATAAAGTTTCATCGACAAGTAAAAAATATTTTAAAAGGTAATAAAATAAAATGACAGGTCACATATAGACTAAACATGATAACCCACCACTAGCACTTTGAAGAAAAAGCAAGCAGTCTCTTCCACTGCTCTTAAAAGTTTAAATGGTATGATTCTCACAGCTGGACAATTAGCTCCTTCTGTGTTTATTAGCAGGCTGAACCTGAGCAAGTTACCTAAACTCTCTGGTTTAGATTCCAACATGAAGTCCTTAAGGTAAAAATTCCACCTTCTAGGGCTGTTGCAGAGATCAATGAAATAACATTTCAAAAGTACCTAACACAGGAGAGAAGCTTAGTTAATGAGAGCCGTCAAAACCAGCACCATCCCCACCATGACCACCTCCATCACCATCATCATCCCCAGGACAATAAAAGCATGAAACCTGCTTTGGCCTTCTTTGGACTAGCAAATGACCAACAAATCTTTGACAAAGTGACTATAGAAAGAAAATGGCTTGGGTCTCCAAATCCTAATGTGTCAACTCCGGGGATCTCAGAGTCTCACATTCCAATGAAGTGTCTTAGGTGGCTCATGTTTGATGATTATCAGTGGTTTCTGTGTCTGGGAAATTGGCAGCTATTTAAATAATCCTACTCCTCCTGAAGAGATTGCCCTTGGTCTTAATTGGCAGCTGTTCTTCTGACATATTTGGGATGGGGCAGCTTCCTGTGTCCCCACAAGATCCAGGACTGTCCCCAATACCACCCTGTCTTGTAATTGGTGCTTGCTGGTTGCATCTCTAGGAGTCTGTGAGCTGCTGTGGGAAGTGAAGAGTTTTTGTTTTGCTCACCATTGTATTCCTGGGTATAACACAGCACCTCCCAGAAGAGCAGGTGCTAACTAAATATCTGTTCAAAAAAATGAATGAATATTATTTCCCACATATCTTTTAGTCATCAAGTCATCACACCTAACAAAGCAAAACAAATTAAGTGATTAGAAGGAAGACTAGTATGCAGCAATAAAAAATGATAATCATGAACATTATTCGGGAACTTAAGAAAAGGATTACGTGAGAGTGTTAAGTGACAATTTACTTGAATTTCTTTTGGTCTTGCCTAGAAAATAAAGCTATTAACATCTACCATATTGGTATGTTGTACTGATTAATTGAGAGAAAATAGGTCAAATGTTCTGCATAGTGCTTACTACAAACATGCATTTGATAAATAACAGTCATTTTGCTGTTGTTTAGGATAATAGTGAGTGGAATAAAAACACAGGATAAAAATTCCTTTAGGGCTGGTGGGGTTATAATTAATAAAACAGATTATTAGCCAATTCTTTTAAAGTAGCTGAATTATGAGGTTTTATTTTATCTATAATTTCAATTTTTTTTCAGTACAGAGCATCAAACTGGTACCTCCTACATAATAGGCAAGCACTCCATTGCTAAGCTACACCCCCCAGCCCTTTTTTATTTTAGTTGAGATAGGATCTTGCTATATTGCCCAGACTGACCTTGAACTTGTGATCCTCCTGCCTCAGGGTACTGAGTAGCTGGGATTATGGGCATGTGCCACAGGATGATTTTAGATATTTTGTGCCTGGTGACTTCTGAGACAGAGGAGGGAGCTGGGGAGAAATATGGGGGTGCAGATAACCACAGAAGAAATGTGGATACTACTGGGAAGTGGGGACAAATCTACCTTGCCGGATCCTGGGTTTGGAAGGATTCAAGTTCAAATGACATCAAGACCTAGGAATGTAAAAAAAAAAAAAATGCTGGCAGACGCTTCCTTTGATCTTCACTAGAGCTCAGCTAAAACATCTGTCCCAAACTAGCTCTAGCTCCCCACCTCCCATGCCTGAGCCTCAAAAGGGCCGCAGCCTATTATTACCTCTAGCTGTCTGGAGCTGAGTAACAGGAGCCTGTGACTCTCCCCCTGGTTGAGAAAGCTGTAGGTCTTGCCGCATTAATGTCTGCAGATTTCCAGAGTCATGACAACTGATCAGCACCAGGAAGGCTACTCCTGCTTCTGGTTTTGTCCCTTTCTGGCTCCAGAAATAGCACACATTCCCCGCCTCTGTTCTGCCCACTCCCCTCTGAGAACACACAGACAGAATTGGATTAAGGGACCACTCAGTGCTAAATGTAAACAGTCATGTGTATTTGGAGTCCATTTGTTTTAAAAATCCAGCAGCCCCCTCTGCACCTGTTGGCAGAGTATCAACTTCCTCTCCTTCATTCATGCTGCCTGGGAGAATCAATCATAGTTTCAATTACAAAGTCAACAACATTTGGGAAGCCCTGCCAGGCACTTTCACTTAATCCTCACAAACACTCTGCAAAGTTATCATTGTGCCCATTTGGGGGACCAAGAATTGAGACCCAAAGAAGTTCAAAAACCTGGACAAAAATCACACAGCAGAACTGGGATTCAGAATGACAGCTTTGGCCTACTGAGAGCCTGGCTCTTTCTGATAGCACCTACTCTAGAATGTGGGACTTCAAAGATTTCTTTGTAAGTTCATGCTTTGAGGCACAACTGCTGCTCTAAGCACAGTAGATAAAATATGAAAAAAACTTAATCTTTGTTCAAAAGTGCAATGAACATCTTCCTGGATTACCCAACATGAACTTGAAAGCCAAAACTTTCAAGCCTATGAAGAAATCTAACCCCAATGAAGAAAGCCAATGGAATCAAACAAGAAAGAACATTTAATACAGATAAAGTTAAAATAACAAGATTATCTGACAAAAGAATTTTTAAAAACTCTGTTTAGGGGTCTGGGGTTATAGCTCAGTGGTAGAGCGCTTGCCTCGTACTTGTGAGGTACTGGGTTCGATCCTCAGCACCACATAAAAATAAATAAAACAAACAAAGATATATTTTAAAAATACTCTGTTTAGGTCATGCAAATGAAGGAACAAAATAGCTCCAAGAACAAAATACAAAGAGTCCAAAAAAAAAAAAGAACAGGTAAGTAATGAAAAAGAACCAACTAGAAATCTTGTCAAAAAATACAAAAAAGAGTTCAACATTTGCTCAAGATGGAGTAATAGAGACAAACTTATCCTCTTGCCAGAAGAAACAATGGCTTTCAAATCATTAGGCACCAAGAACAGCTATCCCCAAGAATGAGGAATGAGGCCCCCTGGATGGCTGTAGCCGGCTTCAGGTTACAAGTGAAGTAACTGAGGCCTGGGGAGAGGGACTTTGCATAGAGCACACATGTACCAGGGTTCAAGATCAGGCCAGTCTGACCTTGGAGGCTGTGATCCTTTCTGGTCTCTGAACAACTGAAAGGCATCAACAGAAAGGTGCCCTCAGAGGGTCCTCTCTCCCTGGGAGGGCACAGGCAGCAGGAGATGCCTGTCCAGTCAGAGCTCATGCCTTTGGCCATGGGAGTCAGAGAAGGAGATGAAATAAAGGGTCTGGGGTGAGCAGGTGAGCCCAGGCCTCACAAGCTGCAACCCTGGAAGAAGCTGCTAAAGGGTGACTTACTCCCCTCCAAGAGTAGCTCGTCCAGCTTCTACCAAGCAAAAGGAGAGCCGACCCCAACTGCCCCTTGGTGTCCCTAGAGGTGATGTTTCCAGAATTCCGCATCTCACTGACAGAAGTTGGCTTCCTTTATGACCCCCATAAAGGGTAGCAATAACAATGTTTGGCCTTCATTAGGAACTTCTGCTTGAAGGCAGTGATAGGAGGACCCCACACAGCTTGGTGATCCAGCTCAGGGTTAAAGCTCTTGCTCTCTGCCCACTCCTGGTGCTCCCAGCCTCTGGACTCTGTTAGGTACTGGACAAGGCCTCCCTCATTGCCCAAAAAGCTTCCCCTGGATGTGACCCAAGACTCAGTGGGCGCCTGAAATCATGGGAAAATACCGTATCCTAGATGTACTATATTTTTCCTACACATACTTATGATAAAGTTGAATTTATAAATTGAGAGATGATTAGCAATAATTCATAATAAAATGGAAAAATGATAACAATTACTGTAATAAAGGTTATGTGAAAATTATATATATATAAATCTCAAATATCTAGTTGTACTGTGTTCATCCTTCTGGTGCTGATGTGAAATGATTGACATGACACCCAAGCAATGAGAGGAAGTGAGGCTCAATGCTTTTTTGTGCCATCAATTGGAACACATTTTCTATTTCTCTCTTTCACCCACAAATGTAATGCCTTTTCCATCTTAATTAAATACTCATCACACATTGTCAATGTAACTTTTGCAGTTTAAAGTGTGACACCAAAACTAGCACAAATTTCTTTTTCCTTCTTCACAATTTCACAGAGAGATTTGTTCTTATCATAGATCTTAGCAACCTCAACATATGATTCTTTTTAAATTTCCTTATTGAATTGAGAAGTTTCACCTTTTCACTTGAAGGAAGCACTTACAGCTTTTCTTTGGCACATCCAAATTGCCAGCATCACTACTCTTGTGCTTTGGGGCCATTAAAATAATGCAGTTGTAGCTCAGTGGTAAAGCACTTGCCTAGCATGTGTTAGGCACTTGTTGATCCCCAGCACCACATGAAAATAAATAAATAAATAAAGGTATTATGTCCATCTATAACTAAAAAAAATTTTTTTAAAAAAGAGTTATTGAACACAAGCACTGATATACTGTGCCAGTTAGTTGATCTGATAACAGGAACTGCCATTAAGTGACTAATGCAGGTAGTGTATATGGTGTGGAAATCCTGGACAAACCAACTATACACATGGTGTGAGGGTGAGAAAATTCATCATACTACACAGAACAACACACAATTTAAAATTTAGAAATTACTTATTCCTGGCATTTTCCATGTCATATTTTTTAATATTTACTTTTTAGTTGTAGTTGGATACAATACCTTTATTTTGTTTATTTTTATGTGGTGCTGAGGATCAAACCCAGGGCCTCAAACGTGCTAGGCAAGCGCTCTACTGCTGATCCACAACCCCAGTCCCCGTGTCATATTTTTGGACTGTGGTTCACTGCAGGTCACTGAAACTCTGGAAAGCAAAACGGTGGATAAAGACTACTGGATCATATTGTCATGTTTGAAAGAAATAATAATAAAAAAGACTACTGGATCATGAGTCTTTTAGCCACACTGGTGGGTGTGTCCTGGTAGCTCTTGGTTTCCATTTACATTATCTGAAGACTTTCAATGTGTATTGGCTTTGTGAAATGTTTGTCAAAAACCTTTGCCCATTTTAAAAATTAACTTGAGTCGTCTATAGGGTTTATGAGAATAATGTGGAATTGAGTCATTTGTGGGATATAAATGTCAGAATGCTTAAATTTGTATTATTGTTTTAAATTGAGCAACTACACTGGTTTAAGATCCATTTGTATTTCTTTTTCTGAGAATAGTCTTCATGTTTTCCCTATTTTTTATTAGGTTTTATCCTTTTTGTTACAAATGATTAGGAACTCACTATATATATTATGGAGATGAGCATTTTGTCTTAATATCAGTTAATATTAACCATTTCCTCCCACCCCCATTTTGTTGGGTTTTTGTTTGTTTTGTTTATGGTGTACTTTTGAGCCAGGTAGGTTTTGTTTTATTTTTAATGCAGTTGAATTTATCAACTTTCATTTATAATGTAAGGTCATTTTTAAGTCCAATGTCCAATTTCCCTATTAAAAGACATGAAGTTAGGCAAGGGCTAGCCGAGTCGCTCTGAGCCTGGGGAAGGACCTGAGCTGGTAGAAAGGGTTCAGGGCCCCAAGTTCTTTTTCTGCTACCTTAGGTGTGGATCTTTAGAATTAATTTATCTCCCCTTGGGCTTAGTCAGTTTCTTCATCAACAAAATGAGGAAATAGGGCCCACCTTAAATAATTCTTGTTAGAATTAATTGAGGGTGTATGAAAAGTACCTAGCATATACCTAGCATAGAACACAGACTCCCTCGACAAGGTACATCTCTAAATGATTTGTGAGCAGGTGTGTGCAGTGTATAACAGGTGTAAGTGAGTGTGTGGGTGGGTGTGAGTGGGAGGAGGCATGGCTGGGCTGTGGGATGTAGCATACAGTTGGTTCAATTACTCATGGCCTCAAAATAAAAAAGCTGCTTGAATTATTTACAGGCCCCAGGATAACTGTAAATCCCACAGCCCTGGCTGCAGGCCAGAATACTCCTTGCCCACCTTCCCCCACCTTCTCCACTGGTAGAGAGCCTCCTGCCTCACTCCCTCCCCAGCCTAGCCCATAAACACCAAGAGGAATGGAGACTCCAGGGTGGTCTTGAAGGGCAGAGGCTGGGACCTTCATGGTCCACTGGGCTCTCCGGGAGACCCTCACATGGACTGCTTGCCTGTTCTGGGGACCTCTACAGGTAAGGAGATCAGTCTAGAACACTCTTTAGAGAGATGCATGGCCCAGGCCTCTACTCCTTTATACTCTGAGTTAGCCAGAAGTGCAATTCCAAGTCCCTCACACACTGGAGTTCACAGAGAAGTGGGTTTTTATGCCTGTGTTTCTGAGAAAGGGCCAGGCATTCCCTTCTAAGTATACCCATTCCTGTTCTTGAGTTCTGGGAAAGCTGAGAATTTATTTGTAAACAGACAGCCCACTTCTTCCTAGATGAGCTTTGGAAAACTGTTTTTCAATTCCTTTGCTAAAAATGAGAGGCACTTTAGAACTTACTGGAAAGTTGATGTGAGCCAGGTAGGCGTTTCCCCAGTAGTACCAGTCAGCCCCATGGGAGGCTGGTGTTGGGAAAAAGCTGTGGTCAGCAAACCCACCCTTCTCCTCATTCTGCTCACAGGGGAATAGGTGTTGAGAAAGGGCATGACTTGCTTGAGGCCAGCACATTAGAAGCAGGTCCAGGCTGAGACCCAGAGCACAGGAATACTATCTTGTCACCCTTCATGGTCCCAGCTTCAGATAAAGCGCCCTGAATATAATGGAACTCAAAGTGACAGTGGCTGCACTCAAACTCAGGTTTCTGAGTGGCCAATCCAGGACTCTTTCTACTCCCCCAAGATGCCACTGGAAAAGTTCTAGAGAAATACCTTGCAGGACCCTTTTTGAGGATAGCTGTGGTATATTAAAGATGACGCAAAAAATCTTAGCTGTTCCTCCATGGAGAAGTGGGGCCCAATTCCTCTTCCCTATGGAGCGAGGCTGAGCTTAGCAACTTGCTTTACAAATTGAATGATGTGGAAGTGAAGATCTGGGCCTTTCAAAGCTAGGTCACTAGAAGCCTAGCAGCTTCCACCTTGGCCATTTGTTGTCACTCTTTCTTGTAACCACTCTTTCTTGTAACTCTTTCTTGTAATCTTGTATGAAGTCCAGTCACCCTGAGACCTCCATGCCAGAGAAATCACTTGTGGGCGTTTGGCTGACAGTACCATCTGGGCCTAGCCTTCTAGCCACCAGTAACAAGGTACCAGACAGGAGTGACGCCATCTTGGATGCTTCAGTCCACCTGCAGCTCAGTCCCTCATAGGAAACCACCATTGAAACTACCTGTATGGACTCCTGACCCACAGATTGTAAGATATAGTTAAATGGAGGTTGTTTTTGCCTGAGTTTTGATGTCATTTGTTACACAAAAATAGATATGTGTATGATAATTCTCCATCCAGAGCAGCTGTCTATTGAGTACTTTCCGGCGTAAGCACACATTCTCCTGGATCTTATACACTTTGTCAGCACACTCTTCTTTTTCCTTCCTTCTGTCCTCTTTTTCTTTCTTTTCTTTCTCTTTCTCCTTTTTCCTCAAGCAATCTTCCTACCTCAGCCTGGATTTTTAACAAGCTTTTCTTTAAACTGTTTCTGATCTCAAATGTTATGACATTAACTTGGACATCAACTGGCACAAAATATGCGGCCTCATTCTCATGGAGCAACCCCTGCGTGCAAAGTGCTCCCTCTCCATTCCTGAGCCGCCTCCGATGATGCATTCACATGGTCTCAGTTTGAACAGTGGAAATGGAGACAGAGGTTAACAAACTTGACCAAAACCACATGATGCAAAAGTGTCAGGGCTGGGGTTCAAAACCCATTCTCATCTCCAGAGTCCACATGAACTGCCTCCTTTGATGGGGCCTCTCCTCCTGCATGGTAACATGCCCTGACAGACTGCACTGGTGACATTAGAGACTTTTTGGAATGAGGGTCCCAGCACTCCTGGAGAGCTGCCTTGAGGATGATGGGAGGGGACAAATCCCAGCCCAGACTTTCTTCACCCATCCAAGCCCCCTCCTCCTCCAGCAGCTGTCACCCTCACAGCCTCTGATTCAGTTACAAACCCAGAGTCCCCAGAGCCCCCATTGCCTCCTCCTCCTTCCAGTCCACAGGAAGCAGGGACCCACCCTTCCTGGGAACAATGTTGAAGCCGAGTATGAATCTGCTGAAGGCACAGCCAGCTGCCTTCGTTGCTGTGGTCCCCATCTTCTGAGCTCATTCTCTGGGGTCTAAGAAGGCTGGTGCTGAGGAAGGACAGGAATGACAGCCCTGCAGAGGGGATGTGTGGAATCCTGCAGTTGGCTTTGTTTAGATGTGGCCTCTGCACCAGGCGGGGGCTCTGCACCTGCTGCTGGAGGAGGTCACTTCCTACCTCCCACCCAGTGTATGCGCGCACACACACATACACAGCGTCACATCTACCTCCCGCCCAGTCTATGTGCACACATATGCACACACAGTGTCACCTCTGCCTCCCACTCAGGGCTTCTGCACACTACTGGCTCAGGAGACAGGCCCAGATGAACTCTGGCCTTTGTTCAACGCTTAGTTTGAATCTGGGACTGTTCCTAATCTAAGCTTCAGTTTCCTCACCTGGGAAATTGGTTAATCGTAGCACCAAATTCATAGGTTTTTATATCCCAGATCCTCACCAAATAATTCAATAAAACCAGTCATCCCCCCAAGTCTACCTACTCATTTCTACAGTGAGACCCATTCTCCTCCACACCACCTGCTCCTCCCACCATCCCCACACCCACCCAACTAGACTTGACCTGAGATGCTCTGTACCCTTCCAAACCTGAGAGTCCATGAGCTTCTTTCTTCAGGGCCACACTTCAGAGGGTTGAAGTGAAGAGTCAGAAAATGTATCCAATACTTGGAAGCAAGGCAACAAGTGCACCAGATACTCTTTCAAAGCCACCTGAGGGCATGGATCAACAGGCCCCCTAAGGGTCACCCGACTCTAGGAAAGAGTTAACTGTTTGGCCCTGTCTTTTCTACTGATTAGGACTCAGACTCTGTAAAAGAGACTTTAACTTACAGAGAATAGAGGATTAGTAAATTGGAAGTGATTTTTTTTTTAGATGTTGATGGACATTTATTTTATTCATTTATATTTATATGTGGTGCTGAGAATCGAACCCAGGGCCTCACATATGCTAGGCAAGTGCTCTACCACTGAGCCACAACTCTAGCCCTGGAAGTGATTCTTACAAGAAAGAAAAGATAACCCAAAGGTTACAGTTTTTTAAATTAATTTGTTCTAATTTGTTATAGATGATAGCAGAATGCATTTCAATTCATAGTACACAAATGGAGCACAATTTTTCATTTCTCTGGTTGTACACAAAGCAGAGTCACACCATTTGTCTCATCCATGTACCTAGGGTAATGATGTTCATCTCATTCCACCATCTTTCCTACCCCCATGCCCACTCTCTTACCCTCCCTTCCCCTTTGCCCTAACCAAAGTTCCTCCATTCCTCCCATGCTCCCCAACCCCATCCCCATTATGGATCAGCATCCACTTATCAGAGAAAACATTCAGCATTTGTTTTTTGGGATTGGCTAACTTCACTTAGCATGATACTCTCCAACTCCATCCATTTACCTGCAAATGCCATGATTTTATTCTTTTTTAATGCTGAGTAATATTCCATTGTGTAGACATACCACAGTTTCTTTATCCATTCATCTATTGAAGGGCTTCTAGGTTGGTTCCACAATTTAGCTATTGTGAATTGTGCTGCTAAAAACATCGATGTGGCTGTGTCACTGTAGTATACTGATTTTATGTCTTTTGGGTACAAACTGAGGAAGGGGATAGCCGAGTCAAATGGTGGTTCCATTCCAAGTTTTCTGAGAAATCCCCATACTGCTCTCCAGATTAGTTCCACCAATTTGCAGTCCCACCAGCAATGTTAGAGTGTGAGACCCATTTTTTCCCCCACATCCTTGCCAACACCAATTGTTGTTTGTATTCTTAATAGGTGCCATTCTGACTGGAGTGAGATGAAATCTTAGTTTTAACTTGCATTTCTCTAATTGCTAGAGATGTTGAACTGTTGAACATTTTTTCATATATTTGTTGATTGATTGTGTCTATTGATTGAGAAGTGTCTATTCAGTTCCTTGGCCCATTTATTAATTGGGTTATTTGGTTTTTTGGTGTTAAGCTTTTCAAGTTCTTTGTATATCCTGGAGATTAGTGCTCGATCTGATGTGCGTATAGCAAAATTATTCCCATTCTATTAGGCTCTCTCTTCACCTCACCGATTGTTTCTTTTGTTGAGAAGAAGCTTTTCAGTTTGAACCCATCCCATTTATTCTTGATTTTATTTCTTGTACATTAGGAATCTTGTTAAGGAAGTTGGGGCCTAATTCCACATGATGAAGATTAGGGCCTACTTTTTCTTCTATTAGATGCAGAGTCTCTGGTTTAATTCCTAGGTCCTTGATCTACTTTGAGTTTTGTGCATAGTGAGAGATGGGGACTTAATTTCATTTTGCTGCATATGGATTTCCAGTTTTCCCAGCACCATTTGTCAAAGAGGCTACCTTTTCTCTAATAACATATTTTTGGTGCCTTTGTCTAGTATGAGATAACTGTATTTATGTGGGTTTGTCTCAAAGGTTAGTTTTATTGCCCTAAGGGACTCTTGTCATCCTGCTGGTCTGATCCATGAAATTAACAAGTTAGACTGCTCCTTTTGGTTTGTACAAAAACCATGTTTTCAACTTTATGAAATTATGCTTCAGTTCAGAGCTTACATTTCAGGAGGTCAGAGTTAGGAGGGCTCTTGAGAGTGGAAATTGAGAGGAAGATTTAGGCAACTGTGGATGACAGGCCATGGGATAGTGAGGAAGGTAGAGCTGGTTGGGGAAGTGCACCTCCATCCTGAGTGGATGACACTTAGGGTGCTGGTGAAGTGTGGGTGTGTAGGAGGCTGGAGGTGAGTGAATTGGGGGTGCAGAAGGAATGGCAACGGCATGATGGCTTAGCAACAGCATGACTACTGAATAACAGTGGTGAAGCCAGCGGCAGCCAAGCCAGCTCACTGATCCCTTTTCCTGAACCTAAGTGAGGAGGTGGGAAAGAAAACCTGATGTACATCAAAAGGGTTTCAGGAATGAGAGACATCAGAAAATTCCTCAGGAGGTAAAAGGTTTCAGAGGTTGGGGTTGCAGCTGAAGGTTCTAGAAAACTTACTGTTATGAAGTGTTTTAAAGGAGGTGGATGAATATGGCAGGTGCAAACTGAAGGGACCTACTTCTCTGGTCCAAGAATGAAGGCAGTTCCTATACCAGGCCTGGATTCTGACTGCTGAGCAGTGGCCAGTGGGGTTTTCCCTGGTCACAAGTCTCACACTGGCTAGACTAGAGGATACAACCACTGATCTGGTCTGGCTTTAACAAAGCTCTCTGGAAATCACTAAGAAGGATTTCTTCCAGGTTCACAGACATCCTTTGTTCCAAAGGCCAAAGATTTCAGGAGGACTGACCTTACTTTTAGATTTCCCTGGTGAGCAGGCCTCACCTATGGCCTTCCTGGCCCCTGCCCCAAACCTGCTGAGGGAAAGACCGGAAAAAACATATTTCACTGACTGCTCTAGGTAATCTGAGTCCAAGAGGTAACACAGGTTAAGACCCTCTGGCTTGCTATGAAGGCACATTAGATCCTGCATACATTTCTCACATCCTGGTGAAGCAATTCCAGAATCTTATGTAGACACTGAGTGCGTCCCTACAGCAAGGTAAATTGGGCCCACACAGTACAACTTCTCTCTAATTACTTGCTCCCCATTGCTCTATGGGTAGAACCCAGCTAAAGAGAACCATGGCAAAGACAGGAACAGTATAGGGAAAATCCATTGAAGGGAACAGCAACCTGGGGGGTGATAGAAGCTAGCCCACCTGTAAGAAGGCTCCCTTAGTAATGGAGATGCACCATGTCCTATGGAGCACAGAGCTAGAGAAGCCCTGCCTTGGATTCTAGCCTTTACTTCTTAGAGATGTACAGCCATAGTGGGTAATAACCTCTTGGCTGGGTCTTTGCTTTGGAAGATGGGGAAAACAACAGGTCCTCTCTTTCAGGGCTGTTGTGAGACTTGTTTGCTTCAAGAATATCAATCACTCAGCATGGAGCCTGGTACACAGTGCCAGCTATTGTTATCATTCATTATTCATTCAGCAAAAACTCACTAAACAAAAATGACAAAAACAACGAACCAAAAAATAGACAAATATGGTCCTGACACACATAGAACTTACAAGGTAGAAGGTTTTAAAGGAACATTTTACTCTATAATGAGAAGGGTTTGGTTTTGTTTTTAAAGTAAAAGGGAAAGAACTGTGGGGTAAAAGCATAAGTTTGATTAGATGAGAGTCTGCCACTGCTCTTTCTTTGGACTCTGTTGGAATAAGAGTAGATTCCAGAGGACGCCAAAATGGGGCATGCTTACTGCAATCTCAGGGTTCAGCCTTGTAGTACTAATCAAGTTTTCATCCTGCCCCTGCACCCATGTGTCTAACAGCCTGGCAACCTAGAATTACTCTTGATTCTGTCAGCTCCCAGACCTACCTGGTCAATGCCTACCTACCTCAAATGCCCCAAGTTTCTTCCTAAAATCCTTTACATATCTAACTACAAAGTAAGGCACAGTTAAATGGATTTGAATACTGAAGGAGAAAAAGGAGAGCGGGGCAGGATCCCAGTTATGTTCTTCAGAGCTGCAAGATGGAGTAGAACTGGGCACAGGCTCCTCAAGGAAAGCCGAGCTTTCTATGGCAGGCTCAGGGAAGGGCACAGGATCGTGGCAGTGTGTCTCCTTTTAGGCTGGAGAAAGAGATCAGGCTAGGAGAGGTGAATAGAGTTAAAAGTTAACTACTAGGCAACAGCAGAATTAATGGTACTTGGTCAGCAACTTACTAGCAAAGATGCACAAGAGCCCTGCAGAGCAAGAAGGGACTCCTTCTCAGGTACCATCTGAAAGAGTTTCCACACCCCACCATCTTGCTAAAGCCTCTACTTCTGTGGCATGGCCTCCTTCAAGATGAGGGCAGTTAACAGCAGGAAAGATAAAAACCCGACACTTACCCCCAGATTCATGAACAGCTTAGAAAACAACTAGATCAGAGGCATCCTACACATGTCCTTATGGCCACTCCATCTGTAAGTGTTGGCACTAACTTCATTTTGAA
The DNA here is from genome assembly GCF_047511675.1 of Marmota flaviventris. NCBI lineage: Eukaryota > Metazoa > Chordata > Mammalia > Rodentia > Sciuridae > Marmota > Marmota flaviventris. The sequence continues at coordinate 18,894,819 of NC_092501.1, forward strand.
TTGAAAATGGCACCTGGGGAGTCTGGAGCAGAATAAGCCAGGGGTCTGCTATCAGTCCCACCACTTTCCAACAGGAATTTTTAGGCAAATTACCTCATCTTCAAGTAAACAGTTTCCTTTTAAGGGTCCTGGGGTTACTACCACCACTTCAAAGTTGCTGCCTTTAAGTGAGATGATTAAAGGACCTATCTGGTACCTTGTAGGTTGTGATTAAGTCGTTCACACAAGATATTTCAACACACAGCAAAGACTAATCCTCATACTTTTGCCCCATGGGATCAAGAAATCACTTGCAATCAAATAAATGTCTTTTTCTTCTATCTAGCCAAGGGCAGAGGATAGATGGAAAAAACAAAGGGAAAGTCACTGGAAAGTCCTCTTTGGCACCAAGCTTTAGTAATTTCTCTTTATGGGGGTTCCTCTAAGCATTAACCTCACAATTGAGATCAAAGACATTGTCAGAACTGAAACATCATGTAACTTATGTATTTGTACCTTACATTCCCACCCATCACAAAGCCATGCTCAAAGGCAGTATTTGCAGATGTGTGAACACAGCTGAGGCAGGGTTATGAGGCATGGACATACACACATGCTCCTACACACCTCCTCACAGTGGGGATGAGCCCTTTATTCTCAAACAGCACAGAAACTGTACTTCTGGAACAATCCTAAAGAGGATGAGTGCTTTTCTCCAAGGCTACAGGGATTCTAATAAGATTTTTGATTTAAAAAAAAAAAAAAATCAAGAATTCCCACCACTCTGAGAAAACACAGGAGACCCCAATTCAGATTCAAGAGTTCCATTGGGCAGAGGACCTAGAAATAATAAACTGAAAATCAGCTAAAGAGGTAAAGCCATTTTAAGAAACGCCAGGTTACAGACAGAAATGGTAGATAAGAAAAACTAGAACAAATTCTCCTGGGTTTAAGCAAGGATTAAGAAGGCACTGGCAGAAAATACTGCTCTGGGGTCAAACAAGTAGGGTTGCTGCAAGAAAGGGTTGTCACTGTGTTAACAAGATCCCACTGAACAGCCATTGTGTAGCTTTCCATATGGTAGTACAAACTGTTGCAAAGCACTAGGGATCTTTGGCCAGAAGTATCCAATTTAAGACTGAGCTACAAGCGGTTAACACTGAGTTTATAAACTGTTGCAACAGAGAAATCTCAAGAATATCACACCTTGACCTTCTCACTGCTCCTGGAACACTACAGAATTTGAAAAACTAGAATGAAAAATTGGGGAGCTGGCATGATTCAAGGGCCCCCTCTAGTGGTTCTGAAAAAAAGAAATAGTAGGGGATTTACAACACTGGGAGAAAAAGCATCATACACAAGGTTGAAAAAAGCCTCAATCTTACCAATCTTTGCAGTCATGGTTTCTAATCCTGAGGTGGCATGAGACTCCTGTGTCTGAAAATCTCTCCCAGCAAAGGTCTTAGAAGTGGCATGAACTGTTACTACATTACATGTTAACTTCCTCTATAACCTTAGTTCCAAATGATTGGGCCTTAAACCCATGTCCTTCAAGTTCAATTTTTCTACTGTGGTTTTGTTTTCTTCACACCTTATATGTACACTTCCTTGTTTTCAGTCTTTATGACCATTATTTTTAATGGTTGAATCTATGAGGCAAAGCAGGGCTTGCTATTACCACACCTTTTGATGTGTTTGACAATTTGCCAGGCACTGATCTGAACTACATAAGAATCCATAAAAGCTACCATTCAGATGCTGTCTCTTTGCAATATACTGATTGATATCAACCCATGTGATGACTTGAGAGAGTAAATATATCCATGCTCTCTTTGCAAACCTAATATCCATGCTGCCTCATAGCCCTATGCAATTACTGGCTGCCACAAGGGCTCTTACACCCAGGAGACTCTCTGTCTCTAAGAAGGGGAGACTGAGTGCCACATGATGGCAGATTGATAGAGCAACATTGGCATCTTCCATGAAGGAGACTGGCAGCCAGCAGTAACCCAGTCCCCCTAGGACATGGAGCAAGTGACCACAGTGTACCTAAATAGGTGAGGTTTAAAGAAAATAGGAGAGCAAGAGGAGAACAGGCAAAGAAAACTAAGGACGGTAATGCCTTGTGCCCTTAAAATGTGTTTCTGTGTAATATGTAGGATCAATTAATTACAAATATGATACATCACCCCCATTTTCATAGTCAACATGAGAGAAATAAAGAGCTAATGTATTAAAAAGTCTGCTCTAGTGAAGCAGGAAAGTCAGGATTGGTTCTGGCTCTGTTAGTTTCTGAGTATGCTCACTTATTCACTCGGTTACTCGTCTAATCTGGGCTTCAAATTTCCTCATCTGTAAAATTAAAAGTATTAAACTAAAAAAATCGTTATCGCTAGGTCTAAATATATCTTAACTGCAAGGTCTTGATATTTTTAGCTTGGACAAAGTGTAAACAAGAAAGCCATATTTAAGAGGACATGCTTTGCAAAAATCTGAGCTCTTGTCAAAATTAATTTCCTTCTAGAAATGTTAACTCACAATCAACCCCCTTTAAGAATTATTTAATGTGACCAAAATAAAGACCATAAACAATTCTGACACTTCTGAGCAATAGAGTACTGAAATAGATTTTTGTATTACTTTTCACAGAAGAAAGTAACTACCTGTTTTTCCTCAAAAGAAGTATGAAAACAAAGGAGTAAAAACATCCCTATTGCTTAATCCTCACACAAAAGAGGGTAACTTCTACCTAACTACTTATCTTATTTATTTGTTTGTTTGTTTGTTTATTGGTACCAAGAATTGAACTCAACCATTGAGCCATATCCCCAGCCCTTCTTTGTATAGTATTTACAGACAGGGTCTCACTGAGTTGCTGAGACTGACTTTGAACTCACAATCCTTCTGCCTCAGCCTCCCAAGCTGCTGGGATTACAGCCATGTACCACTGTACCCAGCTCTTACATTATCATTTTAAAGTAAAAATTAAAAAAAAAAAAAAAAAACCTTCAAGGAAGATCCTCCTAATGTACAGGCAGTAAGTTAACAATCTGCTGTTATAATTTTTAACTGCATTAATGTGCAACTGGTTTCAATTACATTTTCAAAGCTTAACATATCAGACTCAGAATAAACGTACAAACCTGGATTATTTATTAGTGTTCTAGGACAAAGATATATGACGGAGTGAAAGATAAAGAACATCATTTCTACCAAAGTAAATTGTTGAAACACTTCATCTCTGTGGCAGGCACCCCAACATCTCCATGTTAGGCCCTGAGAAAATCATTTTCTGGGGGAAAGTGAAATCTTACTATTTTTCTCCTCCTGAACACTGGGAGTCTTCCTTTGAGGTAAGTGAAAGAGCTAATTCTCTACCTTTAGTTATTAGTAGAAAAACTCCTCTTAAGAATTAAATATTTTCAAAAACAGGTTTGTTATTAATACTTCAAAAAGGAAAGACCTGGGCATGGTGGCACATACCTGTAACCCTAATGACTTGGAAGACTAAAGCAGGAGGATCACAAATTCAAAATAAGCTTCAGCAATTTAGGGAGGCCCTGTCTCAAAATGAAAAAGGGCTGGGGATGTAGCTTGGTGGCTGAGTGCCCCTGGGTTCAATCTTTAGTACCCCCCAAGAAAGAAGAAACACTACTTCAAAAGTCAGCTTCCACATTTTTTGGGGGGGGTGGGTACCAGGAATTGAACTCCAGGGCACTTGACCACTGAGCCAGATCCTAGCCCTATTTTGTATTTTATTTAGAGGCAGGAGTGCTTAGCACCTCTCTTTTTCTGAGGCTGACTTTGAACTTGCAATCCTCCTGCCTCAGCCTCCTGAGCCATTGGGATTATCAGCATGCACCACCACGCCCAACCAGCTTCCACTTTTATATTATGATTGATACTATTCATAGTAAGACCATTATTTTTATAATCTCCTAAGAAAATTACTTTAAATAGAGAAACCCTAACACACTTATACCATAATCTAGTTTTACATTTTTAAAAAGATATAAATACCATACACCATACCGATTGCTGGGCTGGGGTTGTAGCTCAGTGGTAGAGTGCTTGCCTTGCAAGCATGAGACCCTGGGTTCGATCCCCAGCACCACATAAAAATAAACAAATAAAAATAGTGTGTCTATCTACAACTAAAAAATATTTAAAAATAACAACAACAACAACATACTGACTGCTGGGAGTCTATCTTGAGAAAATAGTCACAAATCTCCAAAGTTTTATGTGTAAAAGGTTTGGTCAATTTTAGGCTCAATTTCTGTATTATTGGAGGGTTAGGATTATAGCTAAGCAATAGGTCATATACCATACACCATTTCAAGCTACATAGTTATTTAGTAATTCTTGATAAATCTCCTGGGTACATGCATCAGAAACATTAGGAATATTAGAAAGATATTATAGTTATATAACCTTTTTAATGGTATCTCAGAACATATGCAGACTAAGTATCCCTTATCTGCAATGCTTAGGATAGGAACTGTTGCAGATAGTTTTTGAATTTTGGAATATTTGTATAGATCTACCTTACTGAGCACCCCTATCTGAAAATCCAAAAGTCTCAAAAATCTGCAATCTTTTTGGATACTCAACAAGGTATCAAATTTTGGAGCATTTTGGATTTGTTGATAACACATGCTCAACCTATATACCAAATTTTCTTTTTTAGAAGATCGGTTATATTATAGCAAAGTTACAGAGCATAATAATACACTAAATATTTAAATAAGCTTATCAAAATGAAAATACAAAATGAATGCACACTTATAATTCGATCTGAAGTCTTAATAGTATTTTATTTTTAATGTGCCTCTTTTAGGTATTTCTAGCTTTTACTAATGTATGGGTAGGTCCTAACAAACTCTCCTATAAATTATAAACTCTTGGCAAGGGTGAAGTTGGGTGGGGTCAATAAGAAAAGGAAAATATGTTGGAAAAGAAGAAATAAAACTCTGCATATGACAAGACTGTCTGAAAATTTCAGACTATCAAAAAAGCTACTACAACTAATAAAAGCACTTTCCAAAGTCACAGGATACCCTCCGTGTAAACTGCACTTAGTGATATACTTTCAAAGAACAGAACAGGGAAAGGGAGGAAAAGTGCAAAAATGGCAAAATTTAGCAAACATAATATTGAGGAGGTGGATCAAGATAACATCATCAGTGATAAAGCACGTTAATAATATGTACTGTTGATATGAAATGATGAGGATACTTAATTTCTATGGTATTATTTAATCCTAAGAAACTATGAGACAAACCCAAATTGAGGAACATTCTACAAATATCTGAAAAATACTTCTCAAAATTGTCAAGGAATAAAAAACAAAGACACAATGATAAACTGTCACAGACCAGAGGATACATGGCAAATATAATGTAATTCGCCTTTGCGAATCCTAGAAGAGAAAAAGGGCATTACTAAAAATGTTAGTGAAATCTGAATAAAATCTAGAGTTAGTTGAGAGCAATACGGGGTGATAAACATACGATAGCAGTTATTAGGGACTGAATTGTGTGTCCCTTCACCAAATTCACATGTTTAAGGCCTAACCCCCAATACCTCTAAATGTGACTATAATTGGAGATAGGGCCTTTACAAATATGATTAAGTTAAAATGAGGTTTTTTTTTTTTGTTTTTTTTTTTAATGTGCTTCAAAAGGCACCATTGTAAGAATTTAAAAAAAAGAAGTCATAGGCTGGGACAAAAATTTAGATACCTGATGATAAGGGGCTTGTATCCAGAATATACAAAGAACTAAAAATTCTATAAGAATACAAAAAACAATTTAAGAAATGGGCAAAACATATGAGTAGATATTTTAACAAAGAAGATATACAAATGACAAACACATGAAGATACTTAACATCATTGTCATCAGGAAATATAAGTTAAAGGCACTAGATACCACTCCACACTCACAAAAATGGCTATGATAAAAAACATATATAAAAGGAAGTTTGGTGGGGATGTGGGGAAATCCTCTCATGAATTTATTATATGAATGAATATAAAAGGGAAAAGTTTTGACAATTCCTCAAAATGTTACCATATGAACCAATAATTCCATTCCTAGATGTGAAAACATGCCCACATGATAATTTGTTCCCAATATTCACTGTAGCATTATTTATAATAGCAAAAAGAGAGAAACAATCCAAGTGTCTAACTGATAAATGAATTAAAAAAAAAAAAAAAAAAACCATGGTACACATTCATATAACATTATTCAGCAACAAAAATTCACACACACTACAACATGGATAACGTTGAAAACACTCTGCAAAGTAAAAGAAACCAGTCACAAACGAACATATATCATATGCTTCCATTTATATGAAATGACCAAAACAGGCAAATCTATAGTACAAAACAAAGTCAATTTGGTTGCCAGGAGCTAAAAGGAGGGAGTTGACTGGTAACAGGCACAGGGATTCCTTTTGTTGCTGTTGTTGTTTTAGGCACTGGGGGTTGAATCTGAGGTGTTTAACCACTGAGCAACATCCCCCCAATTCTTTTTGAGACAGAGCCTCACTAAAGTTGCTAGGCTAGCTTCGAACTTGTGATCCTCCTGCCTTGGCCTCCTGAGTTGCTGGGATTACAGTTGTGTGCCACAGTGCCTAGCTCAGGGTTTTATTTTGGAGTAAAAATGTTCTAAAATTAAATTTCAGAAATGGCTGCACAATTCTGTGACTATACTAAAAATACTGAACTACACATAGATCACATGGGTGAATCTTATGGTGAACGAATTATATCTCAAGAAAGTCATTTAATAAGATAAAAATCCCTAAAGACCACCCCCAGGGGGGCAATTTCAGTAATAAAACCTTCTAAAACTATTTACTTAGCCAGAAAAACAAGGAAATTATAAGGCTCATTTTTTTTGGCACTAGTGTTCTCACACTTAGAACTATTTTAAGCACACAAGTTCTATTAAATACACTGCCATCTAAAAAATAATAATTTTTAAAGAACTCATTATACCAAGTTGAAGCAGGGGGCTCTAATCATCACTGAAGGTCAAAATCACTATGAGGAACTTTAGAAATAGCAATAACTAGAATCCCAACCATTTAAGATTTTGATTCAACATCCAATAGTGTTATATTTTTAAAAGTTCCCCATCAAGTACACAATGAGACTCACTGATGAAATTTAAAAAAAAAAAAAAAATATGGAAGTACACCTTTTAAATAAAAGTGACACTTTCTTAGGCAAAATAAAAAGTACACGTTTAAATTATTTTTATTACTGTTGTGTGTGTGTGCTACAGGGGATTGAACCCAGGGGTGCTCTACTATTAAGATACATCCTCAGCCCTTTTTATTTTGTGAGACAGGGTCTCACCAGATTGTAACCCACCTGCCTCAGCCTCCTGAGGAACTGGGATTACAGGTGTGTACCACCAAACTCAGCCAAGAAAAACTGGTTTCTAATCAGTAAAATGACAAATAAAAAGCCACATAAAACACAAAGTCATAAAGCCAATCATTTAATTGAGGCTATAAAAAAAGATGCAGTATAACTGACAATTAGAAAAGAATATTTAGAATGTTTCAAAAGATTTAAAATAGGAGAAGCAGGGCACTTTACAAAAAGCTGTGTGAGAAACAAAATTTTTTAACTATTAGTAGAAATGTAACATTACAGAATATCTTATAAAATACAAAGACAGAATAAAAAAGGACTATGTGTGTTCTAAGTCTGACAACAATAAAGACCAATATTTAGCTTAAATTTACAGTTCCTGTGTATGAGAACCATGTTATTATATACATCTTCCAAATCTGTGGGCAATATTTTTCAATTAACCATGTGTAGTATCATCTTCTACAAAGTCCTTGGCCATCTCCGCTGTGATCACATCAATATGACTAACCTGCAGAACAATGTTGAAAACATTACATCTTAAACAATTATTATCTGTGTTTGCCCTGTTTAAGGTAATGTTTACAATACACAGCCTAGTCCCTGTAAATTGTACGTATCGTGTCAAATGATTCTAAAGCATTGTTAAATCTTTATTTATAATAGTGATTATTCAATAGGTGGGTTTAAAAATATTATACATTTAATGCTCTGAAGATATAGATTAGTAATTATGCCTATCATCCTGAACTTCCTTTTGTTCAGTTTAAATTATTTACTATTTCATCAAAGAATCTTAAGACTGGAAGACAACCAGGAAAAGGTATGAGTGGGACAGCCAAATAGAACTAATTGTTAAAGACTATGCTTTCAAGAAGCATTGAGTAGACCTGACAGGAAGATATTGTCTTTTGATATCAATGAAAATAAAGAAAATTCAAACAATAAATGCTACAAAATATCTGCTAAACTTCATAGATATTTGGGAAAAATGTATTTACAGAGACAGATTAGTAATTATTTGTCTTCTTTCACAATTTAACATAAAATCAGAATTCAACAAATTCAATGCTTATTAACAAACAACAACAAAAAAATTTACCTTGTTTCTGAACTTCACACCATAGAATTTGTCAGCTGACTCAAGCAGTTCAGGCCTAAAAGTAGTTGTAATAAACTGAGCATGTACTGCAAGTTCCATAATCATATCTGTAAAAAGAAATAATTTAATAAATCCCTTTTCTCAGGAGATCTAAAAATTAAAAAAAAAAAAGATATTTTTACTCTTATCTAAAATTCAAAATTGTCAGAACAGCCTTTTTTCCCCCCCTTTGGTAATGGCAATTGGAACCCAGGAACACTCAACAACTGAGCCACATCCCCAGCCCTCTTTTTTTTTTTTTTTTTTTTTTTAGAGACAGGGTCTCGTTGAGTTGCTTAGGGCCTCACTAAGTTGCTGAGGCTGGCTTTGAACTCACATCCTCCTGCCTCAGCCTCCTGAGTCACTAGGACAGCAGGCATGTGCCACCATGCCTGGTTCAGCCTGTGACTTTTATTTTCCATGCACACAACTGCAGAAACTACCAATTTAACTTCTTCAATTAGGAACAAAGCTTTAAACCCAGTATCTTAAAGCTACAGAAACAGTTGTTTACTTATAAAGAATCTTCTAATGGTTTTCTCATACACACATACATATCATCTTTCTTCTGCTATCCACTACCCCCCCAAAACCTTTTGGACTTATAAGAATTAGACTTTTGAGCACAAAACTGTTTGTCAGGTACTATTTTAATGCTGAGTAAACAAAGCAGATTTTAATAAAATTTAATTAAAGTAATTTTCACTTAATTCAAAATAGTATATCTATTTCTCACATAACTAAACCTTGAAAAATAGTCAAATACCAAACTTCTAAAAAACTATTAAAAGACAAATTATCTTGTTTACCTAGTATATACAATCTACTTGCCCCAAATATTTCCGACAACAAGAAAACATAGTAATAAAAGAGGTAAGGTATCACCGTTAAGCAAGTTCTCATTTTAAGCACAAAACCAAAACTGTACCTGACACAGCCTTTCGGTGTTGAGCATCCAGAGCTTGGTCAATTTCATCAAACAAGTAAAAAGGAGCTGGGTCACATTTCTGAATGGCAAAAATCAGAGCAAGGGCTACTAAGGATTTCTGTCCACCTGAAAGCTGTTGCATTTCCCTCATTTCACCTTGTTTTCCTGTAAACGACACCTAGGAAAACATATTAAGAGTTAATATCCCAGAGGGTAGTAGAATCATTATCACTTCTTAAATTAAATTGCATATGAAGTATAATTTAGATGTGCAAAAGATTCTATAAATTCTATGATATTGTAGTGAATAAAATAAAAGATACAAATATTTTACCCTAATTCCAACTCCTGTGAACTGGTCAACTGATGGAACACTGCTTTGTGACCCAGAACCCCTCTCACTTTCACCACTCCCTTCTCCTTCATCCTGAGACTGACTGCCTTCCACATCTCCTTTCTTCATCACCAGAGTAGCTTTGCCGCCAGGTACTAACTTCTGGAATACTTCACTGAAGTTCTTGGATACCTTAAAAAAAAAAAAGTGTCAATTCAAATATAAATTTTGCTTAAAAGGAATTATATATACTACTACTTAAAACAAAGACAAGTATTTAAAAGTATTGGGAATATTTTTTATATTAAGAACAAGAGATAAAGATTCTTCTCAGAGTTACATAAAAACATCCAAATTACTACAAGTTAGCAACTTATATACCAGATTTATTCAAGTATATTAGATTAACCTTACTGAGTAACAGATGAAGTTTTCATCTTGCATTTTTTAAACAATAAGCAGAACATACCTGTTTGAAAGTTAACTGAATAGCTTCATATTTTCGAAGTTCGAGTACATTCATCAGTTCCATAATTGATTTGTACCCCCTATCCAACTCTTCTTGACGCTTTATTAACTTTTCTTTCTGCTCAGAAAAATTTACAAACTGATCTAAAGCTTTTTTGTTGACATGGCTGTACTTCTTTAACTCAGTGTTGCACTGTTCGAGTTTTCGAAATAACTACAAAGAAAAGAAAATATGTAAATAAATTCACATACTACAGGGAAATCTGCAATGAAACTTCAAATTTAAATCCTTGTTGATTTACTTGTTTGAGGCTCAGTGTCTGATACTTTTCAAATGCTTCCTGAGGAAGTGATCCAAGTTCTCGAATTTTCTTCATACATTCTTCTTTCTTTTTCAATAGCATGCCTTGTCGATTTGTCATCTTTTCCAGTTCTTTAGTATCATGATTTATAGCATCCATGTGTTCTTTTTCCATATTTTTCCAACGCTCCATACTCTTCTGAAGCTCCTTAATTCCAGCTTCTGTTTTATCAATGGAATTGTCCAAATCTAAGATGGGAAAGAAACAAAATTTGGCTTTAGACTATTAGACCCACAGTGCTATTTGAGCAAGATTTTTAAAATGAGCAAATCTTCCAAAATAAATACATTTTAACCTTTTTCAGAGTTTGCTTAAATTTTGCTGTGAAAATGCACATATACCACTTAAGTCTGGACAAAATACATGAGTTACTCAAGAATAATCATAAGGGTTGGGGTTGGAGCTCAGTGGTGGAACACTTGCCTAAGACATGTGAGGCACTGGGTTCAATCCTCAGCACATCATAACAATAAATAAATAAAATAAAGGTATCGTGTCCAACTACAACTAAAAATATTTTTTGAAAAAATAATCATGAAACTTTCCATTTCATAGTTTTGATTATTTAATGTTCATATTTATAAATAGCTAAAAAAATTACTTTCTTCTCAGTAACTATTAAGAAATTTGATTCAGGAATTTCATCTTTTGTTAACTAAATAAATAATTACAGTCTCTCTTAATATCACCAGAAATCTATCCCAACAAAAAAGTTTCTATTTAGGGGCTGGGGATGTGGCTCAAGCGGTAGCACACTCGCCTGGCATGCGTGCGGCCCAGGTTCGATCCTCAGCACCACATACAAACAAAGATGTTGTGTCCACCGAAAACTAAAAAATAAATATTAAAAAATTCTCTCTCTCTCTCTCTGTCTCTATCACTCTCTCTTTAAAAAAAATTTTTTTTAAAAAGTTTCTATTTATATTTAACCTACTAAACTCTATTCACTATTAATTGCTTATGGTGATGGAAAAAAATTATTACTACATGCTTCTGCCTATTTGGATGTTATTTTTATCACAAGCATTTTATAAACTAAGCTAAATTTAACATAATACCATAATTTTTTTACTATATACAAATTCACCTTCTGATCGTGCCATAGTATCTTTGACTCTTTTATTAATGGCTTCAAGTTCTGATGTTGTGGCAGTGAGAACAGTACCCCCTTCTGTCTCTCTCAGTTCATTGAGTTCCTACAATAGAAAAGGACCTCTGAGTGTTAAACCATAAAATATGAATTTTGTTAGTTTCAAAATGTTGACTGCCATTAGTTGCTATAGTTATTCTCTAGTTTCTACAAAGAGTTCATATGATTGCAAATACTTGACAGTATACTAAAAGCGAAACAAAGTAATGACATAATTAATAGAAAATTGCTCAACATGACTTTAATGAGGAAACACTAGCTAACATTTACTGAGCGTGTAGAATGTACCAAGACAGTTAATTATATGAAGCAGACCTACTATTTTACACAAAAGGAAACAGAAAATAAATATTAAATGACTTGCCAAAAATCACACATCAGGTAGGAGTGCCAGAATTCCAACCCAGGGCTAGTGTGCAGATAGCTGTCTATCCTAAAAGCCCATGCTTTCAATCACATCCTCTCTCATATAACCACTTTTAGTAGGTTATCACCACAGAATCCTCAAAAAGAACAAATTACCTGTTCTACTTGGTCCAAGCGTTTCCTCAAATTTTCATTGAGATAAGTTTCTACTCGAGTAATAATACCTTCTAATTTAATTCTTTCATTTAGTAATTGTCTGTTTTCCTAAAATTAAGAAATAAAAATTAGTTTTCTACCTAAGCAGTAATATTTCAGACATTTTTATTATCTGCACCATTGTGTTGAAATGAGCTCAAACGGAGTTTTATATTTTAAACCTTTTCAAGAAATCCTATATTTAAAAAATTTTTCTCTTTCTCATCTGTTCAACAGAATGCTAAGTTTGGTGCCTGGTTTTTAAAAGACATGGTGCCGAGAAATTTTATTTTCTTGTTTTTTATTTTTTGGTCTCAGTGTTATTTATAATTATGCATTAAAAACATCAAATGTTATTCAAGAAAATATTATTGAATATATAAAGTTGGTCCGATCAGTATTTATATTTGATTTAAGTAGCTCAATGGTACTAATGATAAATGTGCATTAAATAACAAAGTGAAGATTTCTTATATAATCCTAACATACCCCAAATGTCTTAGAAACACCTAATTAAAACCTTACTTACTCCTATGAGTATTAAGGCCCAAGTCTCATTTTTGTATTTTCTCAATATTCTTTTCTTTCATACTGCATTGGTTCATTATCATTATATATGATAGCAGTAACCATTGTACATATACATATGTGCACATAAAATAATTTGGCCAATTTCATTCCCCAGTAATTCGCCTTCATATTCTTTTATTTGGCAAGAAAGGCAATTTTCATAACAGCTAATTATCAGCGAATTTTTTTTCCCCATCAGGTGTACTTGCCTGCTGAAGTTGACGAATTTCATCATTCAGTGCATCTACCCTTTTCTGATCTTCCAGACTAAGTTGAGAAAGCAAATCAGTTCCTAGTTCCGCTTTCAGTGATTCTCTGGTGGACTCCATAGCATGCAAACTTGCTTCCAAACTTTGTAAGCTACGTTGCTACATGACAAATTATCCATTTCTTAATAAAGGTATTAACCATTATTACTAATAATGAAAAACTAGAAAAAATCTACATGACATTAAAGCCAACTAAAATAATCACAACCCAATTAAATATTAGGTGCTATAATGTGTTGCTAAGTTATAATGTTCTGTAGGTTAGGTGTATTAAATGCATTTTTCCTTGGGATATTTTCAACTTCTGATAGGTTTATCAAGACACAATCCCATCATAAACCAAGGAGCAACTGTACTTTTTCTTTTTTGTATTATTTTTTCCCTTCCTTTTTCCTTTCAATGGTATTGAGTAAATGAACTCAGGGTCACAAGCATGCCAGGCAAGCATTCCACCACTGAACTACATACCCAAACCCCTATACTAATTAAATCTAATATTTAGAAAAGAAAAGAAAAACATTTACTCTGTGAGGGAGGGACAAACCATATTTCATGGTTAAACTATACAAAACTTTTCAGAAGTATCCATAGGAACAAAAAGAATGTTTTGGAAGAGTGTAACTGTGAGCATTTCTTTCTTTCTTTTTTTTTTTTTTTAATCTCAGTACTACTGAGATTCTAAATAAAAAGTTCTTGCCTAAACTGCTTCAAGTTTAAGATACAATAATGAACTATTCTTTGTATAAGTCTGCTTCTACTCATTTTAATATAATCTGGACAACATTCAGTCAAGTATTCAAATAGTTTCATAATGCTTTCTAGACAAAAATGGATACTGACAAATTAAATACCAATTATCAGACAGCACTATTATGCCATATCTCAAAATGTCTGTTTATCCAATTAAGGTGTGCAGCCTGAATGCAATCTACAATAAAAGATTCTGGGTACATATGAATTTAAGTACTGTACAGAGAGATGTAAATGTCTAGAAGTATGGGTTCAAATAAAAATGGAATATATGAGATTCAATGATAACCCATATAATACATGATTCACCCCCAATTCTATATAATCACAAGGATCCTTTTAGTTTTGTTATTTGCCATGCCAGGGTTGAACCCAGGGCCTTACATACATTGGATAAGTGCCGTACTACTGAGCTACATCCCCAAGCTATCACCCCAATTCTATATAATAAAAACAAATCTATAATAAAAGACATACTTAACAAACCTTAGGCATAAAGGTCTTCTCTGACTGCTGCCGCTTCTCTTTCAACATCTTCATTTCTGATAATATGCTGTCTCTGGATGCTTTAAATTTCCTTTGTTGGGTTTCTATCTGCTGCATTTGATTCATCAACTGATCAATTTCATTATTAATCCATATACAAGGCTAAGGAAAATTCTTACCAGGTTATATGTCACATGTTCTAAAAGTATGAAACGTAAATCTTGGCTATGTTAAAGCTAAAAAGCTCAACTGTTGTTTTGTGTTGCTGTTTACATTGATGGCACAGAAGCTATAAATTCAGTTAAAAAAAAATACCAGTTTTACTTAAAATGTCCTTGTAGTAGTAACAAATAACTATTCTCAATGTTCAAGTACCTGTATTCTTCACATTGTATGAGAAACTAGGAAGCACACATCAAGTACTCCTGTATTTTCAAAGCACTGTTTGTTTTTAAGAAAATGCATATGGCAGAACTATTTCAGTTGTGTGCTGAACTAGCCACTCTCCATGTTGCACAATTTTTATTTCAAAGAACAACCATGGTTACTCAGATTTGCCTATTTCATGGCCATTTCCTCCACTAATATTAAATCTGCGTTTGCACCAAATGACCTCAGATAGTAAGTTCTAATGGACATTTTTCATTCCTGATATACTGACATCCATACATTATAGGGCATTACCCATACCTCCAACCCTTCTCCTTGGAACACCACCCAGGTTTCGTCCCACAATTCAGTGACTAATCCTTGGTTTCCTCTTTGCCCGATAGCCTTAAAAACTTGGTGTTCCTAAGATTCTTTTCCTTCAAAAGTAAACACACTGGTATTAGCTACTAATAGTTAAGCAAAGAATCAATATAAAAATAAAAAGTTCTTTTTAGGTTTTTTTCCCCTTAGTCTTCAGAAGCTAAAGAGACAAACATAAGCTCTTCTGCTTAAATAAAAGCCAAAGTAAAACACATTATATATATATTACACCCAACATGTAAAAGATTAGCTACAATCAAAATGTAGTTTTCTCCACAGTGTCCACCATTAAGCACAAAATAAAAAGATATTTTCAATATTTCTGCGCAGGTTTTCATTGAGCTTTGCTTCAAGCTCACCCAGTTCTTCTTCTGCTTTTCTAACATCTTTTTGTAATTCAAGTCGAGACTTCCTTGTGTCATAATAACCTCCAGTTAGAGCACCCCGATGACTGACTTGGTCACCTATAAACAAAACATGATAAAGGTAGTGATTCTGTATAACAATTTTATTCAATGATAAACTGACTTATAATCAAATACTTATCAAAGGCTTTAAATTACACAATGAGAATTAAAAATGTACCTTCTAGATAAGCCTTAACATCTAGCAGAAAGCAAAAGTGCTAAAGACTAATGAGGACATATCAATATGACACTAAGAACTAGTTTGGAAAAAATCAGAGCATCAAAAATAATAGCAATGTAATAATACTGAATTAAAAAAATCCATGAGTCATAGTGATACTTAAAAATAAACAAGTAGCTGGGCACTGTGGTGCATGCCTGTAATCCCAGTAGCTCGGGAAGCTGAGGCAGAAGGATCATGAGTTCAAAGCCAGCCTCTGCAACTCAGTGAGGCCCTAAGCAACTCAGTGTTTAGACCCTGTCTCAAAATACAAAATAGGGCTAGGGTTGTGGCTGGTGGTTGAATTCCTGAGTTCAATCCCCAGTGCCAAAAATAAATAAACACACAGCACTCTTTTTTACAGAAAGCTAACAGTTAATATGTATAGAGGCAATGAAAGAATCTAAGAATTGCCATTTCAAAACCCCAAGTGTAATAAGTAGTTTAGGCAAGAGTCAACAAAGAATGCTTAAAAAGTTGTTAGGGAACCTAATATTCAGTTTTAAAGAACAACTGCACATATGACTTAGTTACAAAGGGGAAACGCCCCTTTACTGTTAGCTGAGAGATCTGCTAGTGATTGAATTTAGCATCACCAAGAGTGGGACATAGTAAATGATGCAGTAAGAGGTACACATCACTCATGTAAGCATTCATACCAAGAAAGTTTAACCTGAATTTAACCATAAGGAAACTATAAAATAAATTTAGAAAATGGATCACTCTCTAAGTCAATTTCAGGAGGTAGTGGGCTAAGAGAAGGGAACAGAAGAACTGTCTTATATTTAAAGAATCTAAAGAGAAGACATTGCATGTATCCTTGATTGAATCCTGAATAGAAAAACAATTCAAATGACATCATTTGAATGTGGTTACTTTTTAGATGTTATTAAGTTAATGTTCAATTTCTTAGGTGTAAGAATAATATAAGGTGGTTACAATGGAAAATGCTCTTATTTATGAAAACACAGGCTTAAGTTTTAGAGATGAAGAACCAAGATGCTTACAACTTATTCTCAGTTGGTTCAGCAGCAACAAGAACAAAACTGGGAATAGGAATGTTCTTTCTTTTCTCCAACAAATTATAAAGAAAAATTAAAAAATGAAACAATGAAGTCAAATAACATACCAAGAGTTCTTAACCTGCATTCCACAGATAACATTCAGACCTGTGACTTGGGTGGGGAAAAAATGTACATCTTTTTTTTTTTAACATTTATTTTTTAGTTGTAGTTGGACACAATACCTTTATTTCACTTATTTATTTTTATGTGGTGCTGAGGATCGACCCAGGATCCCACAAATGCGAGGCGAGCACTCTTACCACTGAGCCACAACCCCAGCCCCCCTAAAATGTACATCTTTATTTAATACTTCTTTCTGTAATGAATAACTATGGTATTGTAAGTACTCATAACTTTGTTATGAAGAGAAGCAAAATTATTTTCATGTAAAATTATGCTTGTCACAGATCTCAAAATTTTGTTTACATGTATCTGTGTTTCAAAATCTTAGTTACTAAAGACTTTGCTAAATCTTGTCTTTAATACATTTAATAATGCATTACTATATCATATTTTTTAAATATTGTGATACATACCAATATAACAGGTTTCCTTTGTGATCCAAAGTATATTACTTTATGCATTTAAATTCTTTTGAGAAAGGATTCATAAGCTTCAAAGAGCCAAAGGAGCCCACAGTGCAAAAAAGGTTAAGAACCAAATGTTTATACATTAAAAAAAAAGAAAAAAAAAATCAATATCAAGGGCAGCCTGATTGCATTCTCACTTGAACCCACTGTTTAAAAAAATGATAAAAAAAATCGGACATGGGTTTTTAAATACTCTTGAACCCTTTAATTACTATCCAAGATATACTCATCAGACATGCATACAGCTCAAGAGATATATTATTATACAGCTTGTTATATGTGTTAAAATTATTTATTAGATTTATTTGTTCAAAGTTAAGAATTACTATTACAAACCTTCCAAAGTAATGCAGTCCATAGTGAAAGCACGCGCCAGTTGGGTTGAAACTTCCATGCTTCGACAAATAAGTGTCTTTCCAAATACATGTTTGAAAGCTTTGTCAAATCTGGGATTGTACCTCAGTTTACTGATCATAGGAATAGCATCCTAAAAATGAATATTTCATTAATAAGCAAGGAGGTAACAATACAGCTAATTAAAAACTGTTTGCAGAATTATATCTTTATAAATACAAACACAAATATACTTCAAAACTACCAGTTTTTTTATTGAAGATATTGAAACAATCATTCTACTAAAATCTAGAGGGCTGGGAATATAGTGTACTGGCAGCAGATCTGGGCTGCTATTCAATTCCTAGCACCACAAAAAAAATAATAAAATGAAATATCCTGGATATTTAATCCTCAAAGTTTTCAATAGTAGAACACATGGTGATAAAAAGCTTAATAGCTCTGGAGTCAGGCTGCCCAAATTCAAATCTTAGTTCTGCCACTTATCATATGTGTGCTGGGATAAATTGCTTAATTTCCCTAGATAACAATTACTTACATACAAAACTTTGAAATAATAGTTTCTTCCTTTTAAAGTTATAAAGACTAAATGAGTTAATACATGCAAAGTAATTCATGTAGTATCTGCAGATGTCATGTATTTTCATTTTTTCCTCTTTCCTAAACTATCTGAAAAGGACTTTTATAGATTTTTCTGAATTATGAAATATATCCTACATATAAAAAATGTAATATGTACATATTAAGCTTAAATTAATAATTATAAAGAGAACACTAATATAACCACCATACACAAGAAACAGAACACTGTTGACAGTCCAGAAGCCACAGTAATTACCTGCTGGAGGTAACCATTATCACAACTTTGTGCTAATCACTTCCTTGCATATCTTTCTAATTCTATTACCTAAGTTCAGTTTTGTGTATGTTGTATAAATGGAACCACACTTCCATTCTTATGTGTCTTTTGCTTCACTCATACATCATGTTTTTAAAACTCAATTTTCCTCCACAATACTTAAGAGCTGCTATTATTATCAACATTCTGAGGACAAGGACCTCAAAGTAATAACATTTTTTTCAAGAATGATGTCTGAAGAATATTTTTAATCCACTTAAACTGTGCTAATTAGAAACATTATGCTTTCAGACTTTATCATCTTCCTAGCCACTTTTCATTTAATTTATAAAATATATTAAAAGCATAACCAGAAAACTTTTTAAAATTCCCTTTAAATGACAGTCCTCAGGAGTTTTTCCCCAATTCCATAATTTTATTATTGTCACCCTGAAGATTTACATATCTGCGATGATTTGTTTCATAAATCTTGGCTATAATCTCTGTTCTCCTCAATCCCACCAAACAGTAACTTTGCTCTAGGCTACTGAATCTCCATGTATAGTACCCAGGCACTAATATGTAATAAAAAGAATCTACAATAGAGGCAATTTAATAAAAGAGACCTTAACATATGTTGACTTACATTGGTTTCAGGATAGGCAGTATCCCTGACATCTAACTTGTTAAGAGGGAGAAAAGTGACCTCTCCGGGAAGATTCATTTTATTAAACTCCATTAAAATCTTTGTGCTGACTTCATCTGAATCAACAATGTGATAAAATAACCTACATATAAACAATAAAAAAGAAAAGACACATCTTTACTGCTAGATTTCAAAATATTGTAAACATTTAAGCATCAAACAATTCAGTTTTTCCATGTAATTCCGCTGTACTGAAAAAGATTAAGTAGAATATTCCAATAAAGGAAGGGGAGCCCAAAATAGGGAAAGTTCTACTTCACACAATTAGAAACAAATACTTGGCACCTGCTTCTTTAAAGTTAAATAAGGAACCTCAAGGATATGAGATAATGGAACACATATTATACAAAAACTATGAAGAGTTGTTTTTTAGGTTATTCTTATTCCCTCTTACCTCCCCAAACCCTCAATATCAAGCAAAAAAATTTCACCTGTTTCCAGCAGTGACTTCCACACATGTGTAAAAGGCCGGCTCACATTCAAAGTTATTCATCACAATGCCATGATAGCCATTTTGTACATGTTGGTTTATTCCTTTTCGACGAAAATGGTCCAACACTTTGTTTATACTGTCTATTCCATTTAAAATGGCCTATAAATTGTTTAGTGAAAAACATCAGTATCACCAAAGGCTTTCCTGCTGGTAAGAAGCCCATTACATCATACATTTAAATATATACCAGAGAGTAAACATTCTCCTCACCAAGCATATCATCCCCTTAAAATATGTCAACTACACTTAACACTTTATATTATGGGTCTGCTCTGTGACACTAGGGTGAAAAAATGGGTTCTTTGCCTAAAAATCAAAAGTGCTATCATTAATAACATGGTTGGTATACCATCAGGATAATTATATAATCTCTATTGTTTCACATTTATAGGATAAGTGATTTGGACTCTACTTTCCTATTTATTACCTAGAACTTAAGACCTACAGCTTGAAAGCTACTAAATTCTTGCAACAATGACTGACTCAACTACTTGGGTAATGCAAAGAACTTGCCTACCTTTCCTGTTGCTGCTCTAAGAAGTTGCTGCTTCTTTTCAAGATCTTCTCTTTTAGCAGCAAGTGCTTGCTGTTCTGCATTTTCCTCTCTCCACAAGTAACTAATTAATAAAAATTAGATGACCTTTAATTTTAAACACACATAAGATGCACTTACAATATACACTTTAGAATAAAATACTGAAATTAAACTTAGTTAATTTATAACATAAAGACCACGTAACAATCCATAATCAACATTACTAAAAAAAAAAAAAAACTGGCATTTTAGTCTATACTAACTTTCTTTCACTTTGTAATTCATCTTTCTTATTTTTTACTTCATAATATTTTCTGTCCAGTTCTTCTACTCGAGCTTTGACTTCATTGAGATCCTGATCCAGTTTCTATGGGAATAAAAACAATTCAAATTTAAAATTCAATTTCATAGTGACAATCCATAGTGACATTATGAAAGTAGATCACTGGGGCTGGGGATATGGCTCAAACGGTAACGCGCTTGCCTGGCATGCACGGGGCTCTGGGTTCGATCCTCAGCACCACATAAAAATAAAGATGTTGTGTCCACCGAAAACTAAAAAATAAATATTGAAAAATTCTCTCTCTCTCTCTCTCTGAATAAAGTCTATCTTTAAAAAAAAAAAAAAGAAAGTAGATCACTGGTTCCAAAAGCTAATGGAAGGAGAAATTAACAAGGGGAATGAGAAACATTTCTTAGTGACAAACATATTCACTATCTTAAATGTGATGACTTCACAGGTAATGTACTTTTTTAAGTATGTACAATTTATTGTATATCAGTTATACTTCATTGAAGCTACTGAAAAATCAAATTTTGATTTTTAAAAGGAGTTGGCAGAGTACAGAACAAGAAAACACAAACCGTAAAATGGATTATCCTAGAAAATATTGCTAAAAAGAAATTAATTTGTCATTAATAACCTAAACCTTACTACTTCTGTAATATTCACTCCAGAATTTTAGAATAAAAAAATAATAATAAAGCCTAGGAAAAAATAAGAAACATTACTGTAGCTTATTCACAGCTATCAAAGAGTTTCTCCTCCATATCAGTAAGTGAGACCAAGATATCATTAAAATCAGTAAAAAAGTCTAAATTTATTTTAAGATACACAGAATAAATGAAACAAACAAAACCATGACAAAACTACCCAAGACATTTTTTCATACAGCAGGTATTTTTTTTTTTTTTTTTTGGTAGTAGGGATTAGACCCAGGGCACTCTACTCATGAGCAACATTTCCAGCCCCTTAAAATTCTGAGATAGTCTAGCTAAATTTGCTAAGGTTGGGCTCAAACTTGTAGTCCTACTGCCTCAGGCTTTTGAGCTGATGAGATTATAGGCATGTACCACTGCCAGGTGGACTGATGAAATTTTTTCTGCATGTGTAGTTCTGGGGATCGAATCCAGGGCCTTATGCATACTAGGCAAACACTCCACCCCTGAGCCATATCCTCAGCCCCAGGTGTTAAAAATATAGCACAAAAGCTGGGGGTGGATGGGAAGAATGGAGGAACTCTGATTGGACAAAGGGGGTGGGGACAGGAAAGATGGTGGAATGAGATGGACATCATTACCCCAGGTACATGCATGACTGCACATATGATGTGATGCTACATTGTATACAACCAGAGAAATGAATCAATGTACAATGTGTACAATGAATCAAAATGCATTCTGCTGTCATATATACCTAATCAGAATAAATAAATTTTAAAAAATTGTAGAAAAATTAATCCAGAAAAAAAATGGATATTTTACATAGTGCTAATGTACTACAAATTCTTATCTATCCAGAATAAAAGACACACTTTATCTTCACAAGTGGTCATTCTGATAACACTAGGTGTAGCTGAAATACTGGAAAATAATAAACTTCAAGCATAAAAGAGAATAAATAAAGCCGCTCAATGGAAAATCTTGGTTTATCATCACTCTTTCAAAAATGGGATCTGCTAGCATCTTCAACAAATGGTGCTGGGAAAACTGGAAATCCATATGCAACAAAATGAAACTGAATCCCTTTCTCTCGCCATGCACAAAAGTTAACTCAAAATGGATCAAGGAGCTTGATATCAAATCAGAGACACAGCGTCTGATAGAAGAAAAAGTTGGCTACGATCTACATACTGTGGGGTCAGGCTCCAAATTCCTCAATAGGACACCCATAGCACAAGAGTTAATAACTAGAATCAACAAATGGGACTTACTCAAACTAAAAAGTTTTTTCTCAGCAAAAGAAACAATAAGAGAGGTAAATAGGGAGCCTACATCCTGGGAACAAATATTTACTCCTCACACTTCAGATAGAGCCCTAATATCCAGAGTATACAAAGAACTCAAAAAATTATGCCCTTCAATAGACGAATGGATAAAAAAAATGTGGCATTTATACACAATGGAGTATTACTTTGCATTAAAAAATGACAAAATCATAGAATTTGCAGGGAAATGGATGGCATTAGAGCAGATTATGCTAAGTGAAGCTAGCCAATCCCTAAAAAACAAATGCCAAATGTCTTCTTTGATATAAGGAGAGTAACTAAGAACAGAGTAGGGACGAAGAGCATGAGAAGAAGATTAACATTAAACAGGGATGAGAGGTGGAAGGGAAAGGGAGAGAGAAGGGAAATTGCATGGAAATGGAAGGAGACCCTCAGGGTTATACAAAATTACATACAAGAGGAAGTGAGGGGAAAGGGAAAAATAATACAAGGGGGAGAAATGAATGACAGTAGAGGGGGTAGAGAGAGAAGAGGGGAGGGGAGGGGAGGTGGGATAGTAGAGGATAGGAAAGGCAGCAGAATACAACAGACACTAGTATGGCAATATGTAAATCAATGGATGTGTAACTGATGTGATTCTGCAATCTGTATACGGGGTAAAAATGGGAGTTCATAACCCACTTGAATCGAAGTGTGAAATATGATATATCAAGAACTATGTAATGTTTTGAACAATCAACAATAAAAATTAAAAAAAAAAAAAATGGGATCTGCTAATGTTGGTGGTTCCATAAAATCAAGACAGAATTCGTTTTGTTTCAGTAAAGTATGTGTGGCTATAACAATTGAAACCACACTAATTTCCACATAAACGATTACCTAGCTTAAAAAGTGTTTTCTATTTTCTTTATAAAGTATTCTGACTAAAGCCCACAAGAACACATAAGACTTGCAAAGCCATTGAGCTACAATGTATTACTTCTTGTCACTTTTCCCAACCATTACATTGTTCATTCCTAGAATCACTTGTAGTTACTTTTGTTTTGGCTGTGTAATTATGTGAGTGAGTACAAAGAAAAAAGTTGTTCGTTTTTTTAAATGTGACAGGTTTTGGACACATTCAAGGCAAGTCACTAAAAACTGAATTTAACATAAATGTCAAGTTACCAAAAAAATAAAAAATTAAAAAAATCAAGGGAAGATTGAGGAACTGAACTGGTTTAGAGCAGGTAGAGGGAAATGACAACTAAATCAAACATATGATCCTAGATGGAATCCTGGACCCGGTCATCATTCAACTTTAACAGAAAATATGTTTACATGTGTGGTCATATGAGAAAATCTCCTGGAAATTATTTCCAGTCAGTCAGATTCAGAAGAAACATTCTTGGGCATTTTATCAAAAGACTGGTACATTAATGGACACTGATCTGCTTAAAATAAACTGCTTAAGATATATGTGCCAGGCGCAGTGGCACACGCCTGTAATCCCAGCAGCTCAGGAGGCTGAGGCAGGAGAATCGAGAATTCAAAGCCAGCCTCAGCAAAAGCGAGGCACTAAGCAACTCAGTGAGACCCTGTCTCTAAATAAAATACAAAATAGGGCTGGGGATGTGGCTCAGTGGTTGAGTGTCCTTAAGTTCAATCCCCAGTAAGCCCCCCACCCCCCCCAAAAAAAAAGATAAATATATGTGGGTGTATTACAAACATATATCCATATACATACACATATTTTAAAATTTTATACTTTTAGTGAGCTTTTTTGATAAACTAACTAATAAACCAACTGGTGCAGATTGTACCACCCCTTCTCACCCTATACTGTCTTACATACTCCTTTCTCATCAATCCCATCAACTTCTACACACCTGCACAAAGCTATGCATATCACTTAAGAAAGCATTTACCCCCAATTTCTCATTTAAAATAACATGACATCTTCCTTACTCTAGAAATAGTCTATCTTCTACTTCTATTTTTAAGAAAGGGAGGAGCTAAATATACATAGTAAATAATGCTAAGTTCATTTTGAAAATGCCTGTAAAATACCACTGTTTTAACCAAAGAATAACAAGTTATGGCAGAAAATTATTAGAATTTAAAAAATGGAAAAAACTTCAAGTTACTCAAGTTGTTTTAGACTTTTTCATGTTAAAATCAAGGGTAGATTAGATATACGCTATCAATCTATAAAAACATACTTTAAACATACCTAATCCCCATGAATAGGTATGACATGAACAAAATATCCTTAAAAAAAAAAAAAAAAAAAGCCAGGTATGGCAGCTTACGCCTTTAATCCCAGCAACTTGGGAGGCTGAGACAGGAGGACCACAAATTCTGAGCCTCAGCAACTTAATGAGATCTTCATTAAATAAAAAATTTTAAAAAGGGCTAGGGATGTCAATGGCAAAGTGCCCCTGGGTTCAATTAAAAGGAAAGAAAGGAGGAGGGGAAATTCTGCTACATATATATTAAACTGTACTGACCAATTTCTAAATAAGTATATTTTATGTATTTTAATAGTAAACAAAGTTGTCTAAAAATAAAACCAAGTAGATAAAACTGTATGTTTATGTCTTCTGAAGCCATTGAGGTCTTCTCAAAGCCATTACAAAAGTTCTTACATTATATTGCTCCAGATTTTTTTCTTTGTTTGCCTCAGTGTCTTCCAAATCCTTATGGATAGCCGCAATTTGTCTTTTCTTATCATTAATAGCCTGATCTAAAGACTTGAGTTCCTTTTTAATCCACTTATCCCTTTCTTCTTTTGATGTAAACTGGCTCCCTCGACCCTGCTTTGCATAAAGATCCGTTCTTTCCTGGGTGGCTTGAGCCAATCTACACAAGATATGAGAATAAGTTGAAAAATGAGAATAGGAAATAACCAAGTTTAATTATAATCTATAACATCAAGCATACTCAGAAACAATGATCCATTTTTAAAAATTACATTAAAAAAGAAATTAAGTGTAAAAAGCAATTACTATATAATAAAGTGCCTTGGACTAGCTAGTTATATTAACATAACTTTGAAATAACAATTCTAGTTAGGTAAATAGCCCATACTCTTAGAATTTCAGGCACTCAGTATTCATTCCAGGTCTGGGTTAGTCAGTTAATCTAGAGAATTATAGTGCCATTTTAGAAACTTAAAAAAAAAAAAAACACACACAATTACATTTAGCTACATAAACATCTTCGACTCTACTGTAATAAAGATACTCTAAAAGAGAAAACATTTTTAACATATTGAATATCAGTGTCCAGATTACAGAAAACATTCCTACAAAAAAAAAAAAAGAAAAATGAACAAAGGATATAAATAGCCAACTCACTAAAATGAATGTGTAAAAACATTAGACACTAAATCATGTGACATTAGCAAATGCTACCAAGTCCAATTTATAGACAGATACCAAAAGTAAAACAACATTAAGTGAAAAAAGATGATGCAGAATGAAAACAATGCAATTTGGATTAAAAAAAAAAAATGCTTGTTTTAAAAAGCCTAACATTTAGTTATGTCATCTTGAATAAGTTATTAAATCTTTCAAAGCCCAAAGTTCACTAAATTTAAAGTATAATTAAAGTCAGTTACACCACTTGTGAGTAGAAATAATGTAGGCAGTATGTACAATAACACTTGACCCAAAGGAGTTGTTTAACATTAGCTATTATTACTTTCAGGAGAACAGTTAACTTTTGCTCTTAATTACTGTGCCAATCCCCTCTTAACCCATAGCAATGTATATTTTACACAGAAACTAGGTACAAAATTAAGTGCAGCTAAAAATTTCCAAACCTAGCAATTCCTCGCTCTTCTTTTTCTTTTACGCTGTTGAATTTAGGTTCTGTTTCTGCCAGTTCTTTCTGCTTTTCTTCTATCTTTTCAAGCAATTTCTGCCTCTCTTTTAATAAACGTTTCTGTAAATAAAGCAAGATAAGTATAAATGTAATTTGTTTAAAAATTTTTGCTTAACTTTTATAAATCTAGCATAAAATGTTTTCGGGGGGGGGGGGGGGGCTCATGAGAAAACCAATCCTGGAACATAAGACTAATTTTTTGAAATAAAAAAAAAAATACAAAGATAGTACTTATAATATGCTACTTGATAATGTGGCATATCTTTTATAAAACATTCAAGGATATAATCCCATCACAGAACTATCTTCTACAATTCTTACTAACCTGAACATTCATGTCTTTCATTTTTAGCATTTTGACTTACCCTTTGTTCACTATTGCCAGCTAATTCATCTTGTAAATCCTTAGCTTTAAGCTCCAGTTTAGTCCTCTGCTTGATCTGCTCTTGTCTTTCAGCACTGAGCTGTTCTTTTTCTTCTTTCATAGCTGAAATTTTTGTTTTCAACTCTCTAACTTGACGCTCAATATCCTATCCAAAAAGTATCAAACAAATGAGTTAGGCAATCAGAAGTACAACAGCAGAACTATAACGCCATTAATTCTATCCATTCTTTTTCTTTCACTTATGCTTTTAGTATCACCCTGTCTTTCCAATTCTCAATCCCTGTGACTTCCCCTTATGGTTACCATTCCACAGTTCTGGTACAAAAGAATTTTTGTGGTTAAAAAAAAATCTAAGTAACCAGGCATAGTAGCACATACTTGTAAACCCAACTACTTGGGAGGCTGAAATGGAGGGTTATAAATCTGAGGCCAGTATGAACAACTTAATAACTTGTCTCAAAATAAGAAACAAAAAGGACTGAAATGTAGCTCAGTGGTAGAATACCCCTGGGTTCAAGTTCAAGTACTGCAAAAAATAAATAAATAAATAAATTTAAAAATATATATATATCTAAACCTTGTCCATAATCTTACCTCCATTTTATCTCTTGCATCTTGCTGGGCATCTCGTAATTGTCTTGATTTTTCTCCACTAGTTTCTCGCTTA
The DNA here is from genome assembly GCF_047511675.1 of Marmota flaviventris. Lineage (NCBI taxonomy): Eukaryota > Metazoa > Chordata > Mammalia > Rodentia > Sciuridae > Marmota > Marmota flaviventris. The sequence continues at coordinate 18,922,317 of NC_092501.1, forward strand.
GCAGAAAGCTGGAAAAAAGCAAAAAAGTCACCACTTCCAACTCATACTTATCTAAAATTTTATAACTTCTAGTAAAATTTTCAGTATCTACTAAAATAAATTTAAAGTAACCATTTACTTCAATATTTTTACAAAAAAATTTTTAATATTTTTCTTCAAGTAGAAAACTCAAGGATTACCTAAAACATTTTTGTAAAAAAAAAAAAAAAAAAATCAGCAATACAAATTTGCAAAATACATTCTAAAATGCAAATAAAAAGTTTACAAGCTTTAAAGTTAGCTTTTCCTGGTTTTCCTGAAATCAGATACAACTCCAGTAAAGACAATATGGGTCTAGGCATTTTCCTTATAGTAAACTAAATCACAACAAAAGAAAAATTGATAACTGATTAATTCATTAAGAAGTTTCTAATATTTTAAAGTTTCTATTAAAATCACTGAAAAGTATAAATACAGGTTGAGTTTAACATATTCATAAAAATAAATAAAATCATTTGACTACCAAAGATAAATATTTTACCTCATCAAGTTTAGCCCGAGTCTCATTAAGTTCCTGATTGTAAATGGTATATTCCAAGGCTCGTCTCATTTTATCCCACTTCTGATATTGAGCTAGTTCTTCCTTTTCTTCCTCTAAAGTATGTAATCTTTCTTCAATGTATTTTAACAACTCATTGATTTTTTCCCGTTTGCCCTCTTTAAAAAAAAAAAAAAAAATGGGGAGAAAGTGAGGGCATTAAATAAAAATGTTATATAATATCACTTCTCAAATACACCATGAATTTATTCTTAAGAACTATAACATTGTTTCTTTGAAATCTAAGATACTAAAATGGCAATTAAGATGTTTTTATGAAAGGCAGAAACCAAATTTACACAATGTAACAGCGGATTTTTATATCACAATAAGGGCCTCCATTCCTCCATTGAAGCTTTATTTTAAAGTCAACATACTGTCCCATAACATTAAAAATGAAAAACAAACCAAAAAAACCTAACATCACTGGTGTTACTAATTCTCATTTTTCATTAAGAGCATTATCTGTAGCTACCATATATTGAGTACATACTATATTCCAGTCATAGAACTACCCGTTCTTCTACTTGCCACCATGATCTACAAAACAAAATTTTATAGATGGGGAAGATTTGGACCAGAGAGATCAAGTTTAAAGTCATAATGTAAGTTAATTATAGGATTTTGAACCCAGGATTGTCAAACTCTAAGACACAATATAACACAGCACTTGAAAAGCAAAAGAGGGTTTCATAATACATGTACTATAATAATGAAGATTTCAAGCTCAAAGTTCTACATTTATTTGTTCCTGAACAATTTAAAACCTAATGCCAATGGTACTCCAGTATTTGGGAGGGGAGAATGCATTCAAATTTGTTGTCCTCACTATCAACAGCAAGGAAGGAAGAGTCAAAGTAGTTGACTTACAAAGGCCCTACAGTTCTAATCCTGATGCTTCCTTATTCAAAATTAATGAATTACTGAAAATCTTAAAACTTTAAACTGTCTCAAACTAATTTTGTCTCCATTCAGTATATAGGCAAATTATCACACAACATGTTTTGAGCACAGACATAACTTTTTAACTGTAACAACACAATGACAAAATAATCTGCAACAAAAAGAAATAAAGCGGTATCACATTTATTTTACCAGTTTCTTTCATTAAGGAGATGCTTTCTTCTTTTCGTTCATCATATACTCTAGTACCAGCTACTTCTCTTAATAGTTTTAGTCTCTGAGAATCTGGTGCTGTTGCCATTTGATTGATCTAAAAATTTTAGAAGAAGAATCACTACGTAGCTATCAACTGCTTTTTTTTTTTTTTTATTGGTTGTTCAAAACATTACAAAGCTCATGACATATCATCTTCCATACATTTGATTCAAGTGGGTTATGAACTCCCATTTTTTACCCCAAATACAAGTTGCAGAATCACATCGGTTACTCATCCACATTTTTACATAATACCATATTAATGACTGTTGTATTCTGCTACCTTTCCTATCCCCTACTATCACCCCTCCCCTTCCCTCTCATCTTCCCTCTCTACCCCATCTGCTGTTGTTTAATTCTCTCCCTTGTTTTTTTTTTTTTTTTCCCCTTTCCCCTCACAAACTCTTATAGGGAAATGGAGGGCATTAGAGCAGATTATGCTAAGTGAAGCTAGCCAATCCTTAAAAAACAAATGCCAAATGTCTTCTTTGATATAAAGAGAGCAACTAAGATCAGAACAGGGAAGAAGAGCATGAGGAAAAGATTAACATTAAACAGAGACGAGTGGGGGGAGTGAAAGGGAGAGAGAAGGGAAACTATGGAAATGGAAGGAGACCCTCATTGTTACACAAAATTTCAACTGCTCTTTAAGAACTTTACCTTAAAGAGTTCTTCACACATATATTCACATGCTGAGTTTGTAAATTATGATTTAGCCAATGTAATTTATATAATACATATACCAACATATCTATATCTCCTTTACATAAAGGAAATTTAATAAAATTTGATACATTTGTAAGCCTCCTTTATGAATAACTTACAAATGAAACACCACCAATTTTTCTTAGTCATTATAATAAATTATAAAAGATGACTTCATTTTCAAGGAACAAAAAGTATTTTTTACAAAGGGAAATCATCATTGACATTTATTTAAAAAATGTGATATTCATAAGTTCAACAAAAATGGGGTACTTTAAATATAGAGAGAATGGTACAATCTAACTACTATGTGACTTAACATAATAAACATCACTGTAAGTCAAAAATGCTATCACTGCATTAAAAAAAAAAAATAAGCTGAGTACAGTTTTGCACACCTGTAATCCCAGCAACTCGGGAGGCTGAGGCAGGAGGACTGCAAGTTCAAAGCCAGCCTCAACAAATAAGCAAAACCATGTCTCAAAATAAAAAATAAAAAGATGCTGGGCACAGTGGCACACGCCTATAATCCCAGTAGCTCAGGAGGCTGAGGCAGGAGGATTTCAAATTCAAAGCCAGCTTCAGCAATTTAGCAAGGTGCTAAGCAAGTCAGTGAGACCCTGTCTCTAAATAAAATATAAAAAGGAATGGGGATATGGTCAGTGGTTGAGCACTCCTGAGTTCAATCCTCAATAAATAATAATAATAATAATAATAATAATAATAATAATAATAAAGGGCTGGAGACATGACTCAGTGGTTAAGTGCCCTTGGGTTCAATCCCTGGGGGGGAAAAAAAATCCAAAACAATAACAACAACAATTAAAAAAATACACATTTACATAAAAAAGAACAGGCTCTGGACTAAGAAAATATATCTATCAAAAGTATACATCAGCCAGGCGTGGTGGTGCACGTACGCCTGTAATCTCAGAGGCTCAGGAGGCTAAGGCAGGAGAATTGAAAGTTCAAAGCCAGCCTCAGCAAAAGCTAGGAGCCAAGCAACTCAATGAGAACCTGTCTCTAAATAAAATACAAAACCAGGCTGGAATGTGGCTCAATGGTTGAGTGCTCCTAAATTCAATCCCCACTAGCAAAAAAAAAAGTATGAAATATATACATTAAAAAAAAAAATCCTCTAGAAATACAACAAAAAACTTACGGATCAGTTCTGAGAAAAAGAAAGTATCTTAGATATAGATTAAAATTATTTAATGAGACAAGAACAATCCACTGATATCTTTAATTTAGTTGCTAAAAAATACTATCTCTTTCAAGTAAACTAATATGTAGCATTATGATAGATTTCTGGTAATATAGTTTTTAATTCTTTGATAAAGTAGTTTTTTGAAAGTATTTTTAATGCAATTGCTATAGAATTCATTCTTAATTTGATCATTGTAACTTCTACAAGTCAATATCATCTTTCAGTACACTGAATATCATTAGGTAAGAATACAGGTTACCAAGAAAACAAAATCCACTTCGTTTGCTAAAATGCTCCTATTCAAATATATAATGGATCTATTTGGTACTTTTTTGCCATGAAAAATTCTAACTTCAATGCAAAATAAATCAATGAAAACTAAAGGCAGCTGGATCCATTTTTTTGCTTTACCTTAACAATTAGAACCAATAAACCAAATTCATCATTCAAGGGGAAAGAGTCTCAGAAAAATTTTTTCTATTTAAAAAAAGGACATACAATTGTTTTACCTTTCCTTGTTTAACAATATAATAAGGATTGCTTCGAGAAAAACCAGCACTTTCAAGGAGGTTCATCACATCATTTTTCCTGTTGAAAAACACTGTAATTATTTTCAGATAAATTATTTTAAAGCACCCACAATAAGCAAAGAATGAGGAGACTAGCTCCTGGGTTAAAAAGCATCAGGAAGTACAGACTCATCATTAAACTATTTTATTAGTCTCAGAGGATCTTCTTATTCTCAAGTTCATAGTATACTGATTTGCTGAACATGAGCCAAGTATATGCCTCAAAAATGGCAAGGACACTTTCTCTTAAAAAGAAACTGTAAATGTAAAAAGAACAACACTTACGTGACCATTTTCTTATCTAAGAAATACTGATCTTTTTTGGCACCAATGACTCTTCGAAGTGAAACTTCCTCTTTATCAATCTAAGAAAAAAAATGTGAAAGCCCAAAGTTGGTTTAATAGCAAACTAGGAAACTCTTTATATAAGATCATTTTAAAGACCCTGACCATGACTGTTTATTTTAAAATTTCAATTATCTCACTAAAGATGATGCTCTAAACGCTCAAGAGAAAAGATGTTTTTCATAGCAGCTTGCACAGTCCCATTCAATGTTTACCAGACTAGAATGCTCATTATAACTTAAAGACAAAAATCAGTAAACTGTATAATTATATATAATTTTAGTATACACTAAATTATCAAAGGTATAAATGTTTCAAAGTATAAAAAAGTTAGTTATAGCAAAATAATTCTCAACATTATTACTTAAAAAACAGGTACTTACTGGTAACCGGTTGTCCGAATTGTCAAAAATAATTTCCACAAAAGCAGAAATAACCCGAGGACCAGTACCCTCCTAAATATGAGAAAACTTTCATTAAAAATAGTATTTTCATTTTCTTTAAACACTTTAAAAGTGTAACAAGCCTTAATCAATGAAGAAAAATTTCTCAGACTAGCATGCATATCCCTCTGGCCAAAGTAATACACACACTGGATCAGGATACAAAACCAGAACTATGCAAAGAATAGCAAAGTTAGACATTCTTAGGTTTTATACTGCAGACCATTTTATTAAGCTACACTACTCCAAAGCCCCCGCCACCTAATTTTACCCATTTGCTAATATCAAATATACCCTGAGGCTCTTCTTATAGTTTCACATTAATACTCGAAAGGAACACTAAGAAATCATATGATGTTTTTTAAACATCTGATATATTCTATGTACTTTTAAATCTGTTTCAGAAATATACACATTTAACATGTCTCACAATTATATTAATCTATGATACAATTATATACCAAATCCAGATAATTTCCAGTTTCTAAAAACTATTAATATCCAGTGATTCAATACAATGAATAATAATAATTTATTCTTTTAATGCAAATATGAGAAACTTAAAATTTTCTCTATAGGGTATTGGTCCTGATTACGAGCTACAAATTCAAAATGAAGAAAGAAAATAACGGCTAATCAAAAAGAACTTCCTATTGTGAAACTCTGATAAAAAATATATTGAGGGATCTCATTTTCTCATCTTAAATTAATTATAAGCAATATTTAAACCAGAAAGATACACTGTAGTGTTGTTCTATTATAGCTTTTTTAAATGATTTGTTTTTAATCCTAATGACATACTTGAACAACTTGCATTACCATATTAAATGCTTTTCACATTGGAAAATGTTACCATCTTATATACAAATATGGCTTTTATTTAGTACACAATGGTTGTTCTTCTGTGCTCTCAATTAACTTCTGGTTCTGCATTATAAATGTTCTAACTTGCCTCCAGAATTTTACCAAATCATATCCTTACAGAAATTTATGTGGAAGACAAATCCGTCTATAGGCAAATTCTACAATTTTATTTTAACTGTTGTATAAAAATTAGGTCTTTATTTGGCATTGATACAGTAGACTAAATTTCACAGAATAGCATACTTGAGAGACTATGTCATGTTCACAAAGTTTCTGAAACTTGAACAAATAATTTTCTTAACCAGGATCGATAACATATTTTTAAAAATATATAGTATCAACAATGTCTTAAAGTAGTCTTACTCACATGCAACAAAGCCAACCGCTGTTCTGGACGAAGATGACTAAATTCATCACTAAGAACAAATTGAATTGCTGGAAATACAAAAACACAAGTACTAGTAGAGTATAAAAGAGGATTCATGACTTATTCATAACTTCTCATACCTTCCTTAATAGGATACTATGTCAGGTAATGAATACTGCATATAAAATAAAATACCTGCTTTATATAGACAAAATAATTGCAGAAAGTTTGCTTAGATATTAGGCAGAAAATGATATGACAGGACTGGGACTGTAGCTCAGCGGTAGAGCACTTGCCTAGCATATGTGAGGCACAGGGTTCAATTCTCAGCACCACATAAATAAATAAAATAAAGGTCTATCAACAACTAGAAAAACATTTTTTAAAAAAAGAAAATGACATGACAAAAATATTAAGAAGTTTTCAATGAAATATGTAAGGTAAGAAAATAAGAGGAAAACACTAAAGTATAAGAAAATAGTCAAGCAGAACTAAGGTCTACTTCTTGATCAAAGTATACGCTTGACGGGTTAGGCTAACGTTAATACAGTCATGCACTGTACAAGAACAAATCACATACATAATAGTGGTCCCGTAAGACTACAACCAGGTTGAAAAAAATCCTACTGCCTACTGACATCATAGTAGATGCAATGTGACAGTGCAACATCTTTCTCAAAATTAAGGAAATACAGGGAAATGTTTCAGATTCCCAACTTTTACTGCACTGCTTGTACTACCCTTTCCTTATGTCAGAAGGAGCCATTCCTACCTTTCACACATGAGTAAAAACCTGGACAACTCTACTTTACTCAGCTATCCTGATCTGGTCCACAAAAGAGATCAGTGACATTCTATGAAAGTATTATAAGAGAAGGGGATTGAGGGAGCACTCATGCATTAATGTGTGTGCTTGGAATGGAGATTGGCTCTCTCTCAATCACCCGGGTTGAGAGGTGGATTCAAACTTCCTTCATCTCACTGGGATTCTGAAATATACATTTCCACTCTAATCTACTCTCTTGCCATCTCCAAATTACAACCATTATAAATTATACAGGATAATGTACTCTTCGGATTTGTGTGCACAGTTACTCTTCAACTAAGGAACAAAATTTTCCCAACCCACTCCTTATACAGTCTGATTCTGTTAAAACATTTTGGTATTTTTTTCTTCCTCAAAGGATTTGTTAATGGAGGCATGACTTAAAACATTTTACCTTCAAAGCTCCATTTACTACCTTCAAACTGAAAACTGTCTTTGAGTCTCAAGTTTTTATATCCTTCCATCCTTTATAAAAACTATTGGTTTAGAAAATAAAGGTGAAGAATGATGAACCATTTTTCAAAACAATAATAACCACCATTCTGCATTTACATACATTCTATATGTGCATTTATACACTGTATTAAAGTTCAAAAGGTGTTTTCATATATGTTATTTCATTTGATCCTCACAACCCATCTAAGATAAATGTCTCCATTTTTAAGGTGAAAAGAAATTTGAGGGGGTATTTTGTTAAGTCTCACATAGCTAATTACTCACTTGGTACAGGAGAACTCAGTTCTTTATACTCTAAACTTCTAAACTGCAACCATGTATAAAGTATTTCTTTTAATACTGGCATAATCTCAGAAAACCAGCAATTTTAATAAACTACCTTAAGATAGCTAAGTCTTAACATATTCAGCATCCAAAAAAACAATACCTACCATAAAAAAAGTTACTTTTTCCGGATCCATTTCTGCCCACTATAAAAATTTCAAAAGTACAAATTATTTCATATAAAAACCAATAACATCAAAACTATTAAATGTGATAATAAAATTTTAATCCAATTTTCTAAAACATCTTATATTTGATATTAAATGCTACAGGGAACAAAAGTAATCAATTAACAAAACAGCTGTAACCAACAAATAAGTGCAATTTTGTATAAACTTCAGACTCAACTTTTTTAAAGATATTGAATTTTAATCATTTTGCCCTTTTTCAAAGTTTAAAATTAATAAAAATAACTAAATACATTACCAGCATTCATAATTTATAATAATAACAATGTACGTACAATTTTATTTTAATAATGTTATTTTTAATTTAAGATTTACTTATTATTAATATCCTAAAATACTTAATCATTTAAAATTTGCAAGCAGTCTCATATCAAACTATATACAATCAACCCTATATCTCATATCATACATATATGATCAACCCTATATATCATCTGTAGTCTCACAGAACCATAAAAGTATAGATTATTATAAGTCACCTGCTTTTGTGAAAAGTTTGTTTTGTGAAAAATTTGGTGTTGAAGAGTCATGAATAACTATCTCAATCTCCCTCAATATGGACCATAAATCCCAGGGGGAAAAAATGTATATAGAAAGTGTAAGAGTAAGTAAAAAATAAAAAAAGAAAGTACAAGAGGGCTGGGGATATAGCTCAGTTGGTAGAGTGCTTGCCTCACATTACAAGGCCCTGGGTTCAATCCCCCAAACCACAAAGGAAAAAAAAAAAAATCACAAGAGCAAGGGCAAATAATAAGGTAAACAAACAGAAAATGTTAATAGATGGATCTAGGTAAGGGAAAATACATGAGTATTCTCTTTACTGGTTCTTTTTTTTAAATTGGTACCAGGGATTAAACCTAGGAGTGCTTAACCACTGAGCCACATCCCCACAACCTTTTTTTTTTTTTTTTAATTTTGAGATAGGGTCTTGCTAAATTGCTTAGGCCTCACTAAATTGCTGAGGCTGGCTTTGAACTTTAATCCTCCTGCCTCAGTTTCCCAACTCGCTGGGATACAAGAATCTTTACTGTTCTTAATGAGACAAATTTTCTATAAACTTGAAATTATTTCTACATAAAGGTCAAAAAGAATTGACCTTTATTAAACGAGTACAGTTTAGAACAATCCATCCACAAATAACTGAAAATTTTTAAATTTTCCTGTAAGAATTATTCCTACTCATAGATGAAACACCATTTAGCCATTTTAAAGGATATTGATTATTTAATGATAAGGAAAGATATACAAGATTTATTCTGAAGAGGGAAAAAGCAGAATGCCAACATATTACATGAATCCATTTTTATTTAAAAAGTCATGCTTACAGATTTACACAAAAACTTGAGGGATACTGAGGCAGACCCAGTTTATATGTGCCTTCTTCAGATTTACATGCGACAGCCCATGCCTTGGCTGACAAAAGTTCAGTCTCCTAATACCTTTGGTTGTTTCAGACTATTCTAGAAGTGCATGCAGGTCAGGCCTGTGAAGATTCAAAGGAGGATTTAACTCCTTGACTGCTTCAGGTGGGTGAGTCGCCAGAGCAACACAATCCAAAAGCATGGAGGAATTAATATTCTACACAGTAAACTTTGACCAGTGAAAGGCAGGCACCACCTATCAAATCTCTTTACTACCTTCTTCCATCTGACCTTTCTAAAACATGTTGAGTCCATAATGTCTGGCTAGATGTTATCCAACATAATCAAATCCAATAGTGTCTTCTTTATAAAGCTGTGACCAGTTTTTCCCCTCATTCCCGCACTCAGACCACAACTCCCATAAAAGCCTTAGCAGCTAAGCCAGCCTGTTTCCTTTTTTCTAGGAAACAAGGGCTAATACAAGTATAGGTTAACTAAGAATGATTATCTATGGTAGCACATATCTATAATCCCAGCTATCATGAGGCTGAGGCAGGAGGATTAACAGTTCCAGGCCAGCCTGGGCAACATAGCAAGACCCCGTCTCAAAATAAAGTAAAAAGGGTTGAGGGAAGACTGGGGGATTTAGCTAAGTGGCAGAGCACTTACCTAGCATGCTCAAGGCCCTGGGTTAGGCCCTCAGCCCTGGGCAGGGAAAAAAGGGGTAGGGTATAGCTCAGTGGTGTAGCATTTGCCTAGCTAGTAAGTGCGATGCCTGTGGTCCAATCTCTAATATATGGGGGTGGAGTGATTATCTTTGGGTAGAATTTCAATTTTTCTTCCTTTACCTTTTAGGCTTTCTTATAATATCCTATATTAACAAGAATTTTTTGTTAAAAGGCAAGGGGGAAAAACAGTACCTTAAAAAGGTGTATACACTCATCCCTCATATCCACAAGAAACTGATTTCAGGACCTCTCTCTATATATACACCTCTTTCTCCCCCTCTCTCATACCAAAATCCAAGGATACACAAGTCCATTATATAAAATAGGAATAGTATTTGTATATAACCAAAACAATCCTTTTGTTCTAACTTCTGCCAGTAAATGCAATGTAAAGTTAAAATGTTTTCTTTAGGGATTAATGACAAGAAAAGGCCTGCACCTGTTCAACAGAGAAAATTTTCTCTAATATTTTCAAGCTACATTTGGTTGACTTTGAGGACTAGGAACAAGCAGATAGGGAAGACTGGCTGTTCCTGGTACATATATATATGTCAAACATTCAAACATCAGCATAAGAGATACTTGCTTTTGAATTTTTTTTAAGGGTCAAAGGCATTAAACAATCAAAGTGGTTTGCTCTCCCCAGGTAGTTTGTTTAATGTCAATCTCAAATACTACTTTTGGTCTTTCTTACATTATTAAGGTACCTGTTTTGAAACATGTCTAACCAATAGTCACCTTAAGTTTTAGTTAAAACAAAGCAAAGAAAAATTTTTAGACGATCAATCCTAACACTGCAATCAAAGCTGCAAAATAGCTGCCTAATAACTAACATCTAAGACATTTGATATATCAGACCTTACAGATAAATAATATAATCATTCTAGATAATGGTCATCACTTTACAGATCATTTATAAAATTTTACAACTAAAACATTGATATTTATTAACTTGCTAAATTAAAGAAATAATATTAATCTAGTAACTGTTATTTTTTTCTCCATTTCTTTAGATTTTCTGATTGACGAAAATCAAAAGCACCTGTAAAAAAAATGTAAGCAAAACCCCAGTACAATAAAACTACTGTTTTAAGGCACATCAAATTAACAGTCTTTAGTAGCTACAGCACAAAAAGAAAAATGTTTTCTTTATTCTCAACTATGAGATTGCAATCGATGTATCAAGGCTAAGAATAACTTGTCTTCAACTTTATTTGAGATGAGATCTCAAATGTTGCCCAGGTTGCTCTCAAACTTGTGAGTTCAAGCAATCCTCCCACCTTACTCTCCCAAGCTAAGACTACACATGCACAGACTAGCAGACTACAGATGCCTGGTTTTTATTATTTTATAAAAAAGTAAAGTATGATTGTCTTAAGGGAGTCTTCTATGAATATTGGTATTCAATATTTCCGTTTTACTGATTTTTATAAGCCTCGCTTACACTATAAACTGAGTGGTGTGCAACTAAAATTCATGTTGACACCTTAAACCCCAATAAGATGGCATTTAGAGATGGAGGTCTTTTCAAGATAAGAGTTAAATGAAGTCATGAGGGTGGGGGCCATGGAAGCACACAGAAAAATGTCAGTCTACAAGCCAGGAGGGAATCATCACTAGAATCTAATCACAATCATCAACTTCTAACCTATAGAACTGTAAGAAAGTAAATCTGTTATTTAAACCTCCGCTCTATTTTGCTGCCCTAGCAAACTAATATACCTTGTAATGAGAACACTGTACTGCAGAATTGTGTCAACAGCATAGCAGTCTGATTTTTCAAGAGTCCAAAAGTACTCATTTAATCTTTTGTTTAAAAATCCAGCAGAATGCCAGAAAATGCCAGAATGCCAGAAACTTAAAGCTATTAGATTGTAATAGCAATCTGAACATTATAATCTGAAGAATCTACAATTAAATATTGTTATGGCAACCACCATTTTTCTTTTATCCTCACATTTCATTTTACCAATAGCCCTGTGAGACAGGTATATTCACTTTATAAATGAGAAAACTAAAACTTCTCAAATAACTAGTTTGAAAAAGAGTTATGTGCCAGAACTGAGATATGAACCACATTCTATTAACACTCCAAAATTTATGCTGCTCTTCCGCACAAGCTACGTGGTCTTAGGCACCGACAGGGAAAAAATAAATAATTTGTGAATAAATAATCAACACCTTTAAAACAAAGCAATAGAGAGCACTTAAACTAAGAGGTGATAAATCAAGAATACAAATCAAATGCTAAGTTAAGTGTCCTTCACTATAAACTTAAAGCTATTACAACGCTATCTCACACATACTAAGAGTACTCAAGTAAAAATGAGTACTTTTTTGTAATGCTGGGGGATCAAACCCAGGGCCTCACATATACACAATAGGCAAGCACTCTACCACTGAGCTACATCTCCAGTCTTCCAAATGAGTAACTTACAACTGACTTATCCAAATACTTTTAAATTTATAAAACAAGTAATTCATCAGTATGAACAAAAGACAAAAGTAGCCTGCAAGATGGGATAGGCCTGTTATCCCAGAGGTTCAGTAGGCTGAGACAGGAGAATCACCAGTCAAGGTCAGCCTCAGCAATTTAGCAAAGCCCTAGCAATTTATTAAGACCCTGTTTCAATAATAAAAACAGGGGTGAGGATGTGGTTCAGTGATAAAGCACCCTGGGTTCAATCCCTTGATACCCACTCAAAAATAATTTCAAGAGAAACAGACATACAAAATTGGTTTAACATTCAAAGACAACAGATGAACAATGCATACATACATCTCTATAACCCGATCTAGTAAGTGAGGAGCACTTACCAATAACATTATGTTTTGAACTGAAGGGATCTACAATTGTTTGATCTCTGTAACTTCGAAAACCCTGGATAATCACCTAGTAAATAAGAAATACTTTTGAGAACACACAAAAAGAACTTCTAAATCACCAGCTTTCTTTTACATTTCTTTCCCTTCTTGTTTTTCATTTAATGCAAGATAGAAAAAAAAATTTGGAACGTGGAAATTAAAAATCAGTAAGCTCCGCCAACTCAGTGTTGATTTTTCAATAGTTACAGTCAGTAACCTGTTAAGAAACTCTCAAAATCAAGTGCACGGTACAAAGTTAATGGGAACACTGAACACCCTAGCGCAACAGTAAAAGTCCATCCACGGCCGGCAGGTCCCACTCTCCGCGACCAGTGAGAGCTCCTTCGAGACACAATCGCCAGGCCAAAGGGGTCAGCGTTCCAAGGAGGAGTGCTTGGAGTGAGGCGTATCCAATAGAAACACGTCCCCAAAATTGCGTGCATGGGCTCATCTTTGCAGTGGACTGACTCGCGCGCGGGAAGACCATTTTGACAGAAGTAAACAAGTGAATGAAGAGGCGCTCGGGGGGAGGAGGATCCCTTTCACTGCTCGTAAATCCTGCAGGGAAAAGCCCCTCATCACAGCTGGCACTCCAGCCGGCGCCCCGGGAGGCCGCCTTGCCACACACCTCCCGCAAACGGCCGGTGCCGGGCCATCCCCGGCAGCACAGCCTCTGGCGCCCGCCGCCTCCGCCGCGGCCCAGCGCCGCCCGGAAAGGCCCGGCCCCTTCCAGCTGCGCGACGGCCGCCCCCTCCACACCTCTTAGAGATCCTGCCTCCCAGATGAGCACCCCGCGGGGAGGCCCGGGCTGAATAGAGGCGCCCCATTTCTCGGCGGAGATGGGGTCCCTTCCTCCTCCACTCGCTCTGGTTCACCCCAGAGGGAGAGAGAAGAGGCCGCGGGGCCATCGGCGACACCCCCGCCTCAAGGAGTGGTCCTCACCCGCCCGTGGGGGGTGGGAGGGTCGCGCAGGCCTTACCTGCTTTATGTACATGGCTCCGCGCCCCTACCCGGGAGAGGGTCTTCCCCCCCCAGAGCAGCAACCGGGAGACTGCTGGGTCAGTCAGGTGAGGAGCCTACGAGACCCCTCCCCCAAAGCGCCGCTCGCTCCCCTCCAGCCAAACAAAATGGCGGCGCCCTTGGAGGCGGTGCCCGCGCCTGGGACGGAACCACTCTCAGAATCCCACAGAGTGTAGGGGGAGTCAGTTTCAGGCCCGCTCTCTCTTTTTGGAAAAATCACAGTATTATACGACCCTCTTAGGTGACTACCATTGAATTTTGAAATTCGAATCTGACTATTTCCTGTAACTCCGTTGGAAGTTTCATTCGAAGAAGTCTTGATCGGAGGTTGGCTATACTCTTTCCTTTTGTGTAGCCAATGGTCGCATCCCTGAGAGGGTAAGGGTTCGGCGCCAAAGCCAAGTGTGAGACTCCGAGGGCCAATAGCAAAGCGCGTTGGCGGTCACGTGGTCCCGGGCTGTTTAAAAAAGCGGACCCTTGAAGCCCAAGCCAGTTCTCCAACCTTATGAATGTAGGTGAATGCTGGAGTTCTGAGTGTGGAATATCTGCTGTTCTGTGTGTGGAATTTCTGCAGTTCCATTATTCTTTCCGGCTCTAGAAATGCCCATGGTCCCCAGATTCCCCCAGAAAGGCCCCCTCGCAGGACAGCCCCTAAGGGACTGGCCAGTGCTAGCAAATTTTGTTTCAGTAAATGTGATAATTAATACCCAGTGAGTTGTTACTGCCTTGCCTTGTACTGTAAATCTAGGAAGGACCAGTACAGTGACAACAGAAAGATTTAGGTTAGACGCAGGGGTTTTTGTTTTGTTTTTAATGTTTTAGTTGTAGATGGACACAATAGCTTTATTTATTTTTATATGGTGCCCAAGATGGAACCCAGCGCCTCACGAGTGCGAGGTGGGCACTCTACTACTGAGCTACAGCCCCAGCCCTTGTTTTTATTTTTAACAGCCTAAAAGAGAATAGGTACTAGTGAAGATCTTAAGTGTCTCTAGTGTGTTATCAGTTTTGATAGAAAAACATTTCTTGTTTAGAAATTGGATTTCTGGACAGCCCTAAAATAACATGCTGGAAAGAGAAGAAAAAGAAAAAAAAACTACCCCTGTTGTGAAAACTAACCAAGTTGGTCTTGACCACCCATTCAGTTGCTTGAGGCAGTTCTGGCCCACTTTTATTTCTAGATTGAGCTATTATTAGCTTCCACCTCTGTTAGTATCTCCCTTAGTATCCTTTATTTGAAGCTCAAATCAAATCCTTTCCAGCCCTTGGCAAAAAAAAAAGTTCCAAAATAAAACATCCTGTGTAAACATTTTATTTTGTCTTTTAATCCTGTCAGTTTGTGGGATTTTTGACATGTTATTTAAAGTTTTAAGCCTCCAAATCCTAGTCTTTAAAATGAGGATGTGTGAGGATGGCCTTAGGCCTGATCCTAAACAACTGCATCGCCAGGCACACCTAATGGAGCCCTTTTGTATGGCCCTCAGACACAAACAAGTCAATTCCCCCCACCCTGATAAACTCAGTGTGAAGCCTCTGGCAGGCTGTCCTTGCCTGCTAAGAGGGAAAGGTGAAAAGATCAGGATGGGGACCACCAGACCAGATGTTTTAACTCCAGGGTAAATGATGTTACTGAGAAATCTGGTGGTAGCTGATAAGGACTGAAAAGGGGGGGGGGGGTCAAAAGCCCCCAAATTTAGTATAAATAATAGAGCAAATGAACAGACATTCAGCCAGCCAATACTGACGCACACAAGATGGAGAGCCTGATGAGGACCTGGACTGACATCCCAACTCTTCTTCTCTGCTTGAACCTCTGCATTTTCTCACCGCTCTCAAACTACAGCCACATCTTGGCCCTGGTGAGAACAGCAACTTCTCCCTAGAATGGCCTCCTCAGCAGGTGGAGCTGACCACCCCAGGAGAAGCCTGCATTGGTTCTTTGACCTGATCACGATGGTCTGAGTGAGTGTGCATCTGCTGTACTTAAAGCCTAAGGCTTGAGACTTTTGGTCTGACACTTGAACTTAGCACACAGAGGGAATGTCTGTCATTAGCCTATCATGATTAAGTGTGTTTGCAGTGTTTAGAATTAATCAATCTAGAATTGTTTGCTGTGAATTGATTATATCTATTGCAGTGCCAAGCATTAAGGATTGTTGTTTTCTTGATTAAGAACCTATAGATTGAAATTGTATTGAGTGATTTGAGTGAATAAAGTATTGAAAAGGGCAGAAGCATGTGGACATTCTTTATTTCTCCCCCTGGACTGCATAAGTCGCACTTTTTGCCCATCGCAACATTTATAAAGGCAGAAAAGAAGGTAGGTGAAATGTAAGATATCAAAGATGATTTTGAGAATTTAATGCGGTTATCTTATTTGTATTTATGTATTTATTGTTTCCTCTGGATGAGAATATAAATCTGTCACAGGCAAATGAGGAGCCAGAACTCCAGGGCTTTGTTCTTGTGTCCTGAGGAAAAAACTTTAGTCAGAGGTGGCAAACCAAGCCAGAAATTTTTATTATAAGTGAAAATTAGGCTCAAGCAAAGAACATTCCGAAAAGAGAAGGAGTGACTTATTCTCCAAGCAGAGAACTACAAAAGAAACTTATGTCCTCCATTTTGGGCTGGGGAGTTTTTGGCCCTATTTGCCCTTTCTCGTACTGTCATGGCTGTCATCCCATTCAGGGAAGCTTCCTCTACAAGTCAGACCTTTGTTAATGCAGATTTTGGGGATCAATGACCAGGCAAACTTTATCTTAGTGTGCCTGGACTACTAAAGAAATTGCCCTTCTGATTTATTTTGAGAAGCCTATAGCTATAAATCCTAACTTTACAATGATCTGTGGATCCTGTCAGGAGTTAGTCCCATCAATCTTTCCTTCTTGACATATTTCTTAATTTGTTTTCTTTATTTCCATCTGTTTGTTCTCAGAGTCAGAATACCTGCTGTTTTCCTACAAGTTACTTAATTATTCTGTAGTTTTAAAGACAATTTACAGAAACCCCATGACCCTGCTTATGTTATTAGTTCACATTCCACTGCTCCTTGGTGGCAACTACCTAACAAATCCAAAAGGAAGGCACTTTATTTTGTTCCTGCCTTTTCCTCAGTAATTAGTTTGCAGAAAATAGTAAATACTTAGGAACGAAAAGTACACAGAAGCCAAGTACTTACCAAAGGGCCTGGCTCATTTATGCCAGCTATTGACATATTATAGGAGAATACCAAGTGATAAAAGATAAAAAGAGTGCAGGAAATGAAAAATCATTTGTAACATTTTGTAATCAGAATATAGACTATGTATATATTATGATTTAGCTATACATGAAGCTATATATAGCTAGCTGTACATGAAGAAGAAAAAGAAACTACAGATACATGCAATAACATGGGTTAATCTCTAGAATATTATATTAATATTATGTAAGAAGTCTTATCCAAATGTATACATTCTGTATCTGTTTATAGAAGGATCTAGAATAAAATATGTGACAGAAAAAAATCGGAAAAGTGATCATTGCAGGGAGGCTAAGAGGGAACTGGGAAGGAATATAAGGGAATTTTCTAGGGGTGATAATAATGTTCTGTATCATTACAGGTTTTTTATTTTTAATTTTTTTTTAGTTGTTGTTGGACCTTTATTTTTTATTTATTTATATGCAGTGCTGAGAATTCAACCCAGTGCCTCACATGTCCTAGGCAAGCCCTCTACCACTTAGCTACAACCCCAGCCCACCATTATAGAAATTTGAGTTCCAAGGTTTATGTATTTATCAAAACTATTCACTTAAAAATTTTTCATTGCAAATGGGCATGGTGACTGACCTCTCTAATCCCAGATACTCAGGATCACAAATTCAAGGCCAGCCTGGGCAACTTCAGGAAACCTTGTCTCAAAATTAAAAATAAAAAGAGCTGAGAGATGTAGCTCAGAGGTAGAGCACTGCTATTCCATCCCCAGTACTGGGGAAAATTACAAACATGGTCTTGGAAAAACTTGGTCTTGGAAAGATAATTTCCTGAATACACCTTTTGTGCCATGTCCCCATGTCTTCATATTCCATATAAATGGAAACTTATAATATGTGGCCAGTTTTGTCTTAGTTCTTTCACTTGGTATGACATTTTATAGGTTTATTTGTGTCATAGCATGTATTAGTGTTCTTTTATTGCTGAATAAAACTTCATTGTGTGGCCATTACAGATTTTCTAATCCATTCATTGGTTGATGGGCACTTGAGTTATTTCTATTTGGGAGCTAGTATAGATAAAGTGTTATGAACACCCTTGTACAATTTTTATGTGGACATATATTTCCACTTTTCTTTATCATACACCTTGGTGTGGGATTACAATGTCATTGTAATTCTACATTTAGCTTTTTGAGGAATTGTCAAACTGTTATCCAAATGAGTTGCATAATTTTATATTTACACTATGATTATTGAGTGATGAGGATTTCAATTCTCCACATCCTTGCCAAAACTTACTATTGTGCTATTTATTTTTTGTCATCTTAATGGTGTAAAATGGTATATCACTGTGGTTTTGATTTTATTTCCCTTATGATAAACTATGTTGAACATCTTTGTGTCAAATTCTCATTTGTATTGTTTTTTTGGAGAAGCTATCAAATGCCTTGCATAATTTTTATGTAGTTTATCTTTTATATTGTAAGATGCTTTATATATTCTGATACTAGACTCTTAACAGATACATGATTTGCAAATATTTTCTCCCATTTTTGTGTATCATCTTTATTTTCTTGATACTGTCCTTTGAAGCATGAGTTTTTGTTTTGCTTTGTTTGTGATGGCCTAGCATATGCTACCCAAGTATTCTACCACCACACTGCACTCCAACCCTGAAGCCCATACATGTTTAATATTATTATTATTATTATTATTATTATTATTAATTTTATTTTATTTTTTACACAAATGGATCACAACTTTTTATTTCTCTGGTTGTACATGATGTAAGCACATACGTTTTTAATTTTAACATCACTTCGTTGATGTTTGGTTGTTTGTGGTTGTGGTATCATATTCAAAAACCAATTGCCTAACATCTTGTCCAGTTTTTGTAATCCATAACTATGAAAGAAAGGCTTCACTTCCTTGCTTACTGCCTGGAAACACTTTTACCAGAGACCCCCAAGACCTACCCCTTAGTTCATTCAGGCCTTTGCTCGATTGTCCCCTGTTTTAGTTAGCTTTTGCATCACTGTGACAAAAATACCTGACAAGATCAACTCAGAGGAGCAAAAGCTTATTTGAGGCTCCAGTTCAGAGCCCATAAGGCAGCTGACTCCATTTATTTAGCCAAAAGTGAGGCAGCACATCATGCAGGAAAGGCCCAGTAAAGAAAGCTGTTCTGCTCATGGGAGTGTTAGGAAGCACAAAGAGTGAGGAGTGAAGGGGCCAAAGAGAAGATGTACCTTCTAGGATAGTGTCCCCAGTGACCCATCTCCTCCAGCCATGCCCCGCCTGCCTACAGTTGCCACCCAGTCAGTCCTCACTTGGAGGACTGAAAGGTTGCTGCTCTCATAATGCAATCATTTTACCTCGGAATATTCCTGCATTAGCAGAAGCTTTTGAGGACATCTTGGATCCAAACCATAACATCACCTTACCTATATTTTTTAAAGTCACGTTTATTTCTACATCTATAAACAACATTATCTTCAATAGATGCTATTGCAATAAATGAAATATAAACACTTCTTCAGATGGATAATAGATGCCAGGTGCAGTTCCCTATAGAATCACCTACGTGGGAAGCTGAGGCAGGAGGATCAATTGAGACCAACCCAGTCAACATGGTGAGACTTCCTCTCAAAAAAACAAACCAAGACAAAACACACACACACAAAAAGGATAATGTAATAGATGCCATATAATAAAAAGTAGTAAAAACTGTCATAATAAATACCATTTTGTCATTGTATACTTTGTCAGGGTTTAAAAAAATATCTATTGAATGAAGCATGAATACCAAAAAGGACAATTTCTAGAAGATGAAGACTCCATGGAAGTTTTTTATGTTTAAAATGAGTCCTCATAATTGAGAGAGATCCCCTGCACCAAAATATGGAGAAGAAATGTTTAGCTTTCTTGACAGCTGCCTGTGGACCTTATTTTGATTTTTTTTTTACTCAAGTGGAGCCTGAGGTCAGCATTTGAGTGCAAGTAGTTTATTTGGGAGGTGACCCAAGGGAACAAAAGTGATGGGGTAGGAAGAGTAAGACAGGGAACAAAGAAAAGTCAGTAAGTTATGTTCTATTGAACTAGTTACTTGTATGTGAGCTCTGGGGATCAATCCCACTTGGAAACCTCTGAGGAGATGCATACAACATACCTCAGAATACCAAGGTGTAGCCACCATATATGATGTCACCATGTTACCTGTGTAGACTGCTCTGCATAGTTTCTGGGTGTATGCAATATGGAGACCTATAGATAAGGATCTCAAATGGAAGCTTCTTCTCAAGTTAGAAAGGACTGAGAAAGGAGAGTTTCAGTAGATGTCTGTGCTCATTGATGGTGCCCCAGTGACATGTCCTAAGGAACACAGTGAAGGCTGAGATTCTGTGACTGGCATCTCTTACAGCAGTAAGTTGGTAATAACGGTCATCTATTCTGTACTGGGCTCCATGCTAAAGATTTTCAATGCATAATTTCATTTAATCCTCTGGTGGAAGTAGGAAATGAAGAAGGCATTACACTAAAGTGATCCACCACTTACCAGTGGACCTTGGGCAAGTATTCCTGTAGTCCATGAACTGTTTTTTACGAATTCACAAGAAGAGCAGTACAGAATTGATGCCAGTGTTTAGAAACTTTTATGGCAACTTGACATTTAAGTGCATGATTAGAGAACTTGTCTCATTGAACAAGTCATAGACCAGTTCAGGAGCTGTCCATGAGCTGTGTGGGCAATAGGATCATGCTATAATGTATGATATTTTATGATGAGTGGTCAACTATAAACAGAGGGATATAAAAAATCAGAGAAAATAAAAGCACTTATTTCCTTTTACAATTTGTTGTTTTATTAAAATAATTACTCCTATAAAAATTCTAAAACTGTATAATTTTAAAATATTAGCTAAATTAGGGAAGCAGTTTTTTTATGATAATTTTTAACTTTAATTTGCAGGTGTTATTACAGACTTCACTAGACTTTTCTCTTTTTTTTGATAATAGAGATTAAGCCCGGGAGTACTCAACCACTGGGCCACATCCCCAGTCTTTTTTTTTTTTTTTTTTGTACCAAGGATTGACCCAGGGGCACTTTACCATTGAACTACATCCCCAACCCTTTTTTACATTTTATTTAGAGACAGGGTCTTGCTGAGTTGCTAGGGCCTTGCTAAATTGCTGAGTCTGGCTTTGAACTACTGATCCTCCTGCCTCAGCCTCCAGAGCCGCTGGGATTACAGGTGTACACTACTGCTCCCGGTTTCAGTAAACTTTTCTTAACCAGGAAAGACACACTTTTGTTAATAAATAGCAGCAGCAAAACAAGTGATGGCTATGGAAATGATTCCAAAGAAATGAAACCCAGAGTTTTCAGTAATTTTACTCACAAGCCTGATTCTTCATGCAAGTTTGTAGTCATACTTGATACTGAAGTGCTAAAACTCTAGCATTACTTGCAATAATGTATCAACTAAAAAAGCTAATAAAAATATTGATCTTAGGTAGCATTTACACAGAAAATAAAAAGAAATAAACCCAATTCAGGTGAAGTAGCACACCTGTAATTCTGGCAACTGGGGATGTAATGCAATAGTAGAGAGCCCCTGAGTTCAATCCCGAGTAACTAAAACACACACCCACACACCCACCCACACACACACACACACACATACACACACACTTTAAAACCTAAAAAACATTTTGAAAGAAAGAATATTGAATTTAAAAAATTGGCTGGGCGTGGTGGCACATGCCTGTAATCCCAGCGGGGCTGGGGAGGTTGAAGCAGGATTGTGAGTTCAAAGCCAGCCTCAGCAAAAGCAAGATGCTAAGCAACTCAGTGAGACCCTGTCTCTAAATAAAATAGGGTTGGAGTGATCAAGTGCCCCTGAGTTCAATCCCCGGTATCCCCAAAAAATAAATAATAAAAAAATTGACAGAAATGTTCAATATTTCACATATAAACAGTAACTTGTATCTCATAAATTAACATTTTAGGTTGCTAAAATTTTGAAAAAGACACTAGTATCAGAGACCTTGGAAGTTATGAATACATCCAGGATAAAGAAGGTAGCTTCAGTATCATTTTTTTAATAGTTGGACAAATTTATTATCTTTAACTCACAAGTAGAGCTAGCAAAACATTTTTCATTGCAAGTCATTGAATGCACACAGAGTGTTAACATGACACTTAATTTGGTATGTGATTTGAACATAGTGAATATGTGAAGAAGAATTTTCAGTTTCATTGATGACAAACACAAGCTGTGAGTTGTATAAAACTATGTAAATAATTGCATCATAAAGGAATGTGATTTGATCTTAAGTGTGATGTAGGAATATGCTCTAATGTGCAGCTTCGTTGACAGAAAAACATTCTAAAGTTATTACCCAGATTATGGAGCTAGAATGAAATGTAAACCAACACACTGCTTCTTTAATCAAGAAAGTTTTGCCAAAAAAAGTTAGCTGAACTAAACAGTATCCAGTTACATAGTAAAAAATAGTTGATTATGCAAAGTCAAATGCATTAAATTTGAGATTATTCTGTTTATTATGTGATAATATGGAAACCAATCATAAACATTTGTTGTTGCATGCTGAGTTCTGATCCTTACTAAAGGGAAAAAATCTATCAGGAATGTTTTAACTATGAGAAAAACTCCTAGTGTTTCTTGAAAATAAAAACTCCCAACTTTATAAGGTCACAACCTTTTATAAATGTGGTTTTGATGATAGATATATTTGTGCGATATTTTTGGCATTTTAATGATCTTGTATTTCTAAGCAAGAAAGAATGTAATATGATCTCAATGGCAGATAAAATTGAATGGCAAAAATGAAAATGAGAACTTGGAAGAGCATTTTCTACAGTCTGTTATAATATGCCTTTTAACTTAGTAATTGTTATCAATGAAGTGGTGATGATCTTAATTATATCTGTAAAATGTTATGACCAAATCCCGTAAAGATTTGATAGAACTTTTAAAATTTATTTACATCAAAAGAAGATCCATATTCCATGGTTTCATTGAAAGATAGCTTCATTTTTAAAAAAATATTTTATTTTTTGTTGTAGTTGGACACAGCACTTATTTTTTATTAATTTACTTTTATGTGGTGCTGAGGATGGAACCCAGGGCCTCACACATGCTAGGTGAGCACCCTACTACTGAGCCACAACCCCCCCAGCCCAAGATAACTTCATTTAACTATAATTATACAGGACAAATTGTTAGAATGGACAATTGACAGAGAATCAAAGATGAATTTTGAAAATAGATATTTGTTTGCTTTTGTTTTGGGAAAAAAAGTGAAAGATGAAAATTTTTAACTCCCTGAAATTGGCTTAAATCTCTTCTTTCATCTCACAAAACTCTGAGGGGTTGGTTTTTCCCATCTCTTACTAAAAAAAAAAAAAAAAAAAAAAAACATAGAAATTGAGCTGGGGTATACAGTTCAGTTGTGGTTGCCTTACATGCACAAGGCCCTGGGTTCATTCCCTAGCATATCCCACCCCCCCGCAACCAAAAAGGAAAACATAGAACTTTTACTAACTCTTACAAACACTTATTAAAAAACATCAGAAATAGTTTTGATCACATTGTACCCTGCAAATAGCATTGTACAATGTGATCAAATTCTGCTGGGATTAGATAGGTAAACAATTAATCACATGAGTTTTCAACCGTTAAAACTCCTCAGTACTGATATATGTGGCACTCAAAGTGGGGAAACACTATTTTACACATACTTTTTCATTTAGTTGTGATTGCAGAACAGCAAAAATTTATGAGTATAATAGCAAGTCTCTGTTCATTACATGCTATACACATTCAATAAACATGTACAGATTTTACAAAAAAATGCTTCATTTTACCTGAGGTTATGTTTATTCTTAATATATTTATTGAACTGTAATTTTATCTGTTGAATCTTACAGTAATAATTTTGTTTTTTGTGATGGTGCATGCCTGTAATTCCAGCGCTGGGGAGGCTGAGGCAGGAGGATCAAAAGTTCAAAGTCAGCCTCAGCCATTTAGCAATGCCCTAAGCAATTTAGCAAGACCCTGTCTCAAAATAAATATAAAGGGCCCGGGATGTGGCTCAGTGGTTAAGTGGCCCTGGGTTTAATCCCTGGTACCAAAAAAAAAAAAAGTAGCTCAGTAGTAGGGTGCTTGCCCGGCATGTGTGAGGCCTTGGGCTCAATCCCAAGTTAAAAAATAAAGTTATTTCTTTTATCTTATATGCCTTTGTGTTTTAATGTAACTTATTAGTAATTAATTTTGATCATACAAATGGATTAGTTTGCAATTGCTTAATTTTTTTTTTTGAAAACTGGTTCTTTACTAGTCTGAGAAGTACTGTTTAATACATCAATTGGATACATTGGATTGAATGGTTGACTTTGTATTGATAATAATTTTGGATTGTATGAAGTTCAATGAGTTAACAACAAAAAATAATTAAAATAAATAAAAAGATGAGGGGGTACATTTTCAACATCTGCTGGACAGGAGAACCAGTTGTTCTGAGTATCACTTCTTCATTTTTTCCACTAGAGGGCAGTCGATAAGAATTTATAATTGTGGAATGTATCATGAAGCTTAACTAGCTTTTAAACCAAGAGATGGAAGTGTGCAGTAAGAAATAAAAAATAGACCAAGACCAGTTACCCAGTGAACATTCATTGAACATCAATGCCATTGTATGCTATGTTAAGATTCAATAAAGTGTTCAAAACTCAATGACTGTGTATTTGTAGCTAAAATCCAAGATGGTGGCTAAAAAATACATTAAACACATGTTAAATAAACAGTTTTGCATAATGAAAAAAGTCTTGAAGACTGGTTGCATAATAATGTGAATGTACTCAATACTATCAATTTGTACATTTTAAAGTGGTTGAATAACAATGAATCTGGTTAGTGTGTATAATTATAATGCACCAATTAAAAAAAAATAAAAAAAGGAAGAACATTGGGATCCCAAAACAAACAAAATATTAAGATGGTAAGTTTTATGTCTACTTTATAATTTTAAAGAGAAAAAAATGAGGGACAATTTGAGGTCAGAAGCCTGGAGTGGGCAAGTTCTCTACATTGGCAGCTCCAGTTCACAGAGATGGGGAAGAAAGGTCACAAGTCAATATATCACAGGGGTCTTTGAGCCTTTGCTGTGGGGATACATGCACACATACACATACACTTCTATTCTGTTTGCCCCTGAAAATCTCAGCTTGTTGCTCTACTCCTGTTTTCCCTGCAAAACACAGGGAAATTTTGCCCTTTCAATTCCTGGTCATTCATTTAACATTTGCTGAGCATCTCCTCCATTTTAAGCACTTTATAAGTTGCCAGGGTACAGATGTGAAGGAGACAGACAGCTTTGCCCTCAAGGTGTCTAAAGAACTTAAATCTTTCTGGTTAAGGCCTTGAAAGTCCTGGGAACTATTTTTATTTCAAGTCAGCATCTCCTTCAATCATTGATGAGTAGGCCATAGGGATTTGTCGTCTCTTAAGTGTCCTCTTGAAACGGTAGGAAGACAAGAAGGAAAAAGGGAGAGTAACCAAACCACAGAGAGATTCAGTTGCCTTGACAATGATCAGAGAAAATGGTCAAGCCTTCGCAGTGCTAGGGCTGGACTCTGAGCCTTGGCCAAGCATCCATTCAATGTCACCTTTGACTTTCATAGAACTTCACTCAAGTGAGTCTGAAATCCAAAGGAAGAGGGGCCCACGCATTGAGGAACTCTTCCCACGTCTACCCCGGCCTTGTTCCCGTTCTGCAGGAACACAGGATGTCCACACTCCAAAGCTGTCGGAGACTGCTGGAGGTCATGCGGGGTCATGGGCAAGAGTTTGGCTTAAGAATCCAATAAATGTCTGTTAAAACTCAGGCTGGGGGCTGAGGATAGCGGTAGCGGGCTTGCCTGGCATGCGTGGGGCTCTAGGTTCTATTCTCAGCACCACATAAAAATAAAATAAAGATGTTGTGTCCACCGAAAACTAAAAAAAAAAAAAAAAAAACTCAGGCTGGTCCTCAGAGTAGCTGTGTGACCTTGTACAATATAAGTATGTCTGACTCTTGGTTTCCCCATTTTTAAAGTGGAAATAACAATACTAGAACTAACTAGTGGGTGCTATGAAGATGGAGGTGCATAGTGATTGTAATGTTCTTCTCACTGCCTGCAGGCAATAAGCGCACAATTAACACTGGTTTGAAGAAAAACTGAGGAGGAGCTCAGTGATCACTTCACCCAACTCCTTAATTCTATAGGTGAGAGAACAGGCACAGCAGCCTAGGAAGAATGGAAAGATAATAAATTGCGGATTAGACCTAATTTTGAATCCTAGCTCTTTCCTATGGATTTTGGAAATTCTACTTAACCTGTGATGTGTAAAAATAAGATTGTTCTGAGAGCTAAATGAGATGATTGTGTTAAACCCCTGACACCAGAACCTGGAGAATAGTAGTTGTCCAGGAAAATGCTCCTTTGCTGCTGCTTTGTTTGGTTGTTCAAGGTCAAACTGGTTCTAACCTTAAAAATGCAGCCCTTAGGCACTTCCTGCTGCCTTTCTTGATGCAGCTTGGGAATCAAGCAGATCTCAGTTCACATCTAGTTCCTGACCTTGGGCAAGTTACTTCTTTCTGCTGCAGTTAACTAGTCTGTAAAATGAGATAATAACAGTAACTATCTCCGGGAGTTAGCATGAGGATCATCCTCTTTTGAAGTGCACCATGAATGTTTATTATGTCCCCCAACTATGGCTCTGATCAAGTAGATATTAGCAATTCATTCTTTCATTCATTCATGTGTTTGTTTAATGGTGTGCTAGGCTGTTATCAGAGCTGGGATTCACAGAATTAGACAAGGTTTCTGCTCTCTAGGTCTAGAAGGAACTTAAGCTGTGGCCACAGGACTGTGGATCAAGGGTTGAGGAGAGGCTGGGTAGCCAGCAGTTTGTG
Organism: Marmota flaviventris; assembly: GCF_047511675.1. NCBI lineage: Eukaryota > Metazoa > Chordata > Mammalia > Rodentia > Sciuridae > Marmota > Marmota flaviventris. Next base: position 18,949,496 of record NC_092501.1, read on the forward strand.
GCTTAGCAGTACAGCGCTCGTCTTGCACATGTGAGACCCTGGGTTCGATCTTCAGCACCACATAAAAATAAACAAATAAAATAAAGGTATTGCATTCAACTACAACTAAAATACATACATACATACATACATACCTAAGCTTTTTTTAAGGAAAAAAAAAAAAAGAAGAATGCAGACTCGAGCCAGACTGCCCAAATTTGACCTCAGCCCTGTGATCTTATGCAAGATACTTAATGTCCCCGTGTCTCTGTACAATACTGATTACCACAGGACTTTGTTCATGGGGCTGCTGTGAAAGTTCACGACATGAAAGGACTTAAAACAAGCCTTAGGATATAGTAAGTACTCTGTGCAGATTTATTCAATTAATAAAAATAAATGTTCAAGTGATAGAGGGTAGAATTCAGAGGAGAGAATGACTTTGGAGAGAAGGAAATACAGAAAACCTGAAAAATTTGGTGCTGTTCCTATACCTCAGCCTGCTGGATTTCACTCAAAACATTTCCACCAGCCACAGCTGCACAGGACTGTGGAGAGCTCTGTTGAAGACTCACCAAGTGCAAATAAAGAAACTCAGGCCAGAGATAGAAAGTGGCTTGCCAGGTGAGGAGTGCAGAGTAATAACTCCCAAATATGTCTATTCCTATTCACTGGAATCTGCAAATATATGACTTTACATGGCACAAGAGAGTTTGCTGATGTCACAGGAATTTTGAGAAGGGAAATTATCCCAGATTCCCTGAGATAGGCTCAATATAATCACAAAGGTCCTTGAGAGGGACAGAAGTTGCCAGGAGAGTTGAAGAAGTAGAGAGGCATCTCTTGCCAGAGGTTGGAATGATGTGAGCCAATGAGCCCAGGAATGTGTGTGTGACCAGGGCCTCTGTTCTCCCCACATCCCCTTTCCCGATGGGTACCCTTCCTTTGATCTGAGCCCACATTTCCTGCTATTTGTCCCAGGAACCAAATTTGCTACTTTCAGCTGTGATAAAATACCCTCCTCCCCACCCTGCCTTCAGAAACAAAGTTGGAGAGGCTCGCCCTCAGAAACGGAAGCCAGGGTTGTAAACAGAAAATGAGTGGTACCAGCTATCTCTGGAAATCTTCTCCGGAAAGAATTTACCCTTGGCAAGATTTGTGAACAAGGCTGATGAGATTTGGGAAATGTAGCCAATAGTAGGTAAGCAGTAATCTAATTAAAGATCACAGGTCCTCTGTGAGACAAGACCTGCTGGCTGGCATGGAAAATTGGCAGGAGACTGCTATCCAGAGATGTCTCCAGAACCAGACTGGGCAGAAGAGGCTGGTTTGGGTCTGGAATGTCCCCCAAAAGGTGTTGAAGGCTTGGTCCCCAGTGCAGTAATGATCAGAGGTGGGGCTTTGGGGAAGTGATTGGATCATGAGAACTCTGACCCCTTAGTGAGATGTTCACAGCTGAATAGGCTATTGGGAGGTGGTGGGAACCGCAGGAAATGGGGCCTTGTTGAAGAGAGTGGGTTCTCTCTCTTTCAGTGCTTCCCACTTGTCTTAAAGTGAACAGTTTTTTTCCACAACACACTCCCTGTCATGATGTTATGCCTCACCATGGGCACAGAACCAACAGCCAAGTGACTATGCACTAAAACCTCTGAAATTGTGAGTCAAAATAAATCTTTCCTCCCCTAAGTTGAGTTTTCTTGGATACTTCGTCACAGCAAAGAAAAGCTCTCTGACACAAAGCCTTATGAGGCCCAGAGACCAAATCTACCTTGGTATCCACAGGGAATTGGTTCCAGGGCCCCTGTGGAATCAAAATTCATGGACGATCAAATCCCTTATATAAAATGACACATTAGTTGCATGTAGTCTACAAACATCCTTCCATGCACTTAAAATCCTCACTAGATCACTTGTAATATCTAACAGATCATAAATGTTAGGGAGTTGTTATACTATTTGGTTTGGGAAATATGACAAGAGAAAGTCTGTACATTCAGTTCAGTCACAGATTTTTTAAAAACGTTTTTCAATTTGTGGTTGGGTTGAATACCTGGATGCAGAACCATCCAATAGAGGGATGACTATATTTGGACAGAAATCTCAAAAGGAAAGTGATCAAGCTACTGCTGCTGAAGAGGGGGAAAAAAAATGACAAAACACAAGGTTGGTGTTATGGTTTGGAATGTGATATTCCCCAAAAGCTCGTGTGAGACAATGCAAGGAGGCTTAGAGGTGAAATAATTAGGGTTACAAGAGCCTTAACCCAATCAGTGAATTAATCGCCTGATAGGGATTAACTGGGTGGTAAGTGCAGGCAGGCAGGTGTGGTATGGCTGGAGGGAGTGGGTCCTTGGGGCCGTGCTTTGGGTATATATTTTGTATCTGGTAAGTGAAGTCTCTGTCTGCTTTCTGATCATGTCCTGAGCTGCTTTCCTCTGCCGTACTCCTCCACCCTGATGTTCTGCCTCACCTCAGGCCCCAAGGAATGGGGCCAGCCTTCTATGGACCAATATCTCTGAAACCATATTCCCCAAAATAAACTTGTCCTGTTCTAATTGTTCTTGTCAGGTCTTTTAGTCACAGCAGCAAAAAGAGCTGACTAAAACGGTTGGCCTATAGTCAGAATAATGTACACTGCCGGAGTGGGAACATAAACTGGTGGGAAGTGTTTGAAAGGCTGTTGGTATGGACCAACAGTCTCCATCAGGATCTTTATTGTAGGGGTGTGATAAAAGATGCTCAGCTGCTAAGATGTTCATTTGAGTACTGCTTATGCTAGTGAAACTGCTCAATAATATTGAATCAGTTAAATAAAACATATGGCCGTATCATGGGTCACTAAGCCAGTCATTTTTTTCCCTCAAAAATTAGCCTGTGGAAGATTTATAGATTTGAGATGATATTAATACATACTCGTAAATAAATATATTATGTTCAGCATGGGAACAGGATTGCTTTTTTTTTGTTTGTTTTAATAAAAAATTAAAAAGCCTGGAAAGAAAAAATGCTACTAATAGTTACCTCTGGCTGATGGAATTGTGGGAGGTTTAGATGTCATCCAAAAGTCTTTTCAAATATTTGCTTTTTCTTTGTTTTAGTACTGGGGATCAAGTCCAACTCTACTTTACCACTGAGCTATATCCCTAGCCCCAGCCCCCTTTTATTTTGAGACAGCATCTCACTAAATTTCCCAGGCTGGTCTTGAGTTTGTGATTCCACTGCCTTATCCTCTAGAGTTACTGGGATTGTAGGCATGCCCCCATTGCACCCAGCTTATTTTCCACTGAAAAAAAATTTTTTTTTTAGATGTAGATGGGCACAATGCCTTTATTTGTTTGTTTATTTATTTATTTATGTGGTGTTGAGAATTGAACCCAGTTCCTCACACGTGCTAGGCATGCACTCTACCACTGAGCCACAACCCCAGCCCTTACTTTCCTTGCTTGATAACTCATGATGTATTATTTACCTTTGCAAAAGAAAATTATCTATCAAAATATTTAAAAAAAGAGAGAGACCAGCGCTGCAGCAGCAGTAATTTTCCTGCTGCTGAACTCAAGGAATTGCCTTAGAAACTAACACATTCACTTCCTATTCCATTATTCCCATTCTTGTTGGCTAATTAGAACAAATTGGTCCCTGGGGATATGATTAGGGCTGGGGAGCTGGTGGCTTAACACAGTACCAGACCCAGGGGCCATACTGGTAGGCTCTGGCTACCCTGGCTGATTTCCTGCTGGCTGCCTTCACTCCAGCTCCCAGCCAGGCACTGGAAATAAGCTTCTGTAAATACCATAACTGGATAATCCCCAGCATGTGAGAACCAAGGACACTGAGATGAATATTAGTTTCCATTGCTCAGGTTGACTGGACGGAGTGACGTGTAGCTGGACTCAGGACCTATGCCACTCCCAACAGTGCTTAGCATGGACAAGACACTTGATCAATGTGGCAACAGGAAATCAGTCAGCTAACTCCCATGCCTGTGCAAAAAGCTGGAAGAAATGGCTTCTGTTGTGCCCAAAGGTACCCTTTGTTTATTCATGCAAATTTGCCAGAATGTGTGAGTATGTATGTAAATGTAAATAATAGATTACATAGACACTTATAAAGCATATATACATATGTGTGTGTGTGCGTGCGGGCTCACATGTGTGTGTACATGTGCACTGTGCCCTGTTATCTGAAATGACTGAAAGGAAAACTGGAAAGAAGGAACAACTATTGACAATCTGCAGGTCAGCCCTCTGTTCTTTCGACATGCACTCATCCAGATATACAACTTACTGAATGCATACTGTGAGCCACGCCTTGCACTGGATGCCAGAAAGAATGAATTTTGAGACAGCATCTCACTAACAGAAAGAATGAACAGATAAACCAGAAATTTTAAAAAGAAAATTATCATACAAAAAATTGTTTTTCTTTTGGCATGTAGTTCTAATGCATTTTTGACATGTATAGATTCATATAATAGCACCACCATCAGGTTCAAGAACTAAGGATTTTAATTTCCAATTAACTGTTAAAGAAATTGAGGCCCAGAGATACTGAGCAATGCCCCAAAGTCAAACAGACCATGTTGACGCAGATGACAGAGAGAATTGAGTTTTGCTGCAGAGTCAGTGAGAGAAGCTGAGGAAAGGTCCATTATTGGTCACTTAAAGTGGAATTTCCCTCTTCCTCTTGGAGGGCACACTTCTGAGCACCAGGGAAGTCTACTCTGCAGACTTTGAGAAAGGCTTCTGGGAATTTAGAATTTAGCTGGGTCCACAAGTTTACCTTCTCTGTTTAATTGCCCAATGTCAAGGTACATGGCTCATCTGGAATAGTTGATTTTTTAAAAATTTTTATTTATTTATTTATTTTTTGGTTGTAGATGGACATAATACCTTATTTTATTTGTTTATTTTTATGTGGTGCCAGGGATTAAACTCAGTGCCTCACACATGCTAGAGCAAGCGCTCTACCACTGAGCCACAGCCCTGGCCCTGGAAGAGTTGATTTTAACCAAAAAGTATTTTGATTAATTTTCTTTAAAAACATATATGCGGGGGGTGGGGGGGGGCTGGGGTTGTGGCTCAGTTGTAGAGTGCTCCAAGCATGCATGAGGCACTGGGTTCGATCCTCAGCAACACATAAATATAAAATAAAGGTAGTGTGTCCACCTAAAACTAAAAAGTAAATATTTAAGAAACAAAAAGAAAACATACGCAATCTTTTGCCAGCAGCTCTTGGTCATTTTCAGGATTGTTGATTCAGGTATTCAAAATGAAATAGAGTGGTTTTCTGACTCTTCTCTTAGAAAAAGCCTTCATACCTGTCCTTATCACAAATCTACTTTTAACAGTAAGAATTTGGATGAGTTCCATACCAGAAAACAGACATTTCAGAGTTGTGAAAATCATTTGTAAATTCAAATTTGAGAAAAACATCCCAAGCCCTTTCTAAGGACCATCACATACTCACATCATCCAGTTCTCTATCACATCACTTATCACCTGTTGGGCTGGCTGGAAGCACTTAGGACACTCTTTAACCCTAGGTTTTTATTGTAGTGTATATCACTAATACATACTCATGATCCATGAAATGAAAGTCTCCTTCCCACTCCCATAACCTCATTCCCTGGCCCTTTTCCAGAGATGAACACCATGACCAACTTCCTGTGTGTCCAACTGAGGGCCAGCACCAGGAATATAAGGATCAATAAGTTGTGAAATCCAAGGAGCTTATAATACAGAAGAGGGGAATTGTCAAAACAGATTGAACACAGAGTGCTCTAATTGGTGGCCCAAATGCCTTATAGTCTTAACCCAGGTGGTCCATTACTGGTGCCATACTATGGTGGAGTTGGTCCAAGGCCTCCAGGACAGGGCTAAACTTGCCTTTCTGGTGCAAAAGGAAATTCTTCTCCTCAAAGTTCCCAACAGGTGACTCAGTGGTATAGCACCTGCCTGGCATGTAGGAGGCCCTGGGTTTAATGCCCAGCACTGTGGGGGTAGTTCTCAGCAGGACCCCAAAGACCCACAAACTTGGAGCCAATCTTATGAATGCATTCCTTCCAAAGCCCTTGGAATTCCCACTCTAGCCTCATTAGATTGAAAGGGATTTTAGAGGGTATTTATTCCTTCTCCAGACTCCACACATCCTGTTCCTATGGTAAGAATTTCTGTCTCAGTTGGGAACACACCAATGACTAGGCACGTCTTTCCTGGGGCAGCCCACTCAGTGGTTTACACAATATAAATGCTTAGAAAGATCTTCCTGATGTTAAATGACATTGATGGACTAGTGATGTCCACCCTCTGCTCCTACTGCTGGCGTATTCAACAGACTTTCCAAATGGCACTTATAACATTAACAAAATGCAAGACCAGAAAACAGGAAAAAAGGACATTGATGATTAGTACCAGTTTAAAAAAATTTTTTTTCAGGGAAAATCAGAATGTTGCTGTACTTCCTTATACTTGTTTTCAGGATTTTGATAATTTTATTTTGTATCTATAGGGTGGCAGTGAGGCAAGAGATACCATAACCTTTAGCATTTGAAGATTCCTAAAGATCTTTTAAAATTTTTTTTAGTTGTAGATGGACATAATATTTTTACTTTATTTATTTTTATGTGGTGCTGAGGATTGAACTCAGTGTCTCACATGTGCCAGGCGAGCGCTCTACCACGGAACCACAAAGCAAAAAAACCAAGATTCCTAAAGATCTTATTCAAGCGCTGATCATCCTAGGTTCTGGCTCTCTGCATCTTCCCAGGGGAAGTCTCCACCCCAAACAGCCCCTTGACAACTTGATGATTCCCTTTCCTCTCAAGCTCAATGTTTGTCAGCCTCCAGGATGGCCTTTCTGAGCAAATGGAAGAGATTTGGGGTTTCCCCCAAAGACACACAGTCCCCTTGTATTTGTCTTTCTACTCAAGCATCCTGACCCATGTGCTAAGATAAGAAATCCAATGAGTAGAGGCCCATGAGGAGCCCACAGGGTCAATGACTCCTCCTAACTACATGGCTGAGGCTTGAACAGTTGCCCATCCCCATCATCCTTACATCACCAGTCTAGAGGGACAGAGATGGTCCTTTTGCCTTCTTACAGCCCTGGGACAACCAAGGTCTCCCACCAGGCTCTCTGAAGCAGGGCTGTGGAAAGATACCAAAGTTAGGACTGGAGCCTTTTGGCCTATAGCAGAAGGGTAGAGGAAGGGCTGACTAAGCTCCTGAGCCATCCAGGGGTCATAATCATTGTGGTATTTATTACTAAACAACATGGCACAAGTAAAGGCTTTGGAGAACAGGGGACCCTAAATGAAACAGGAAGTGGTCACTGTGATTCAACCTCAGAGCTTTTCCTTGAGTGTCATCTGTCAAGAGTGACACAGCCTGTAGGGAAAGTCACTGTGCTGAGGTAGGGGTGGGGGTGGGCGGTGGGCGGCGGTTGGTGGGGGGGCGGGGTCTGGGTAGTGAAATCAGAAAAGTGTGCAGCCTCCTGTCACAGCTGTGTCTCCAGGGCACTGGAGCCAGCATCCATCTCAGTCATGGAGAGGTCCAGTCCCCAGGAGGCAGCTTCTCTGCCTTCCTGAATCAAACCCTACTTACCAGAGCTACCATTTGGACAGGTTACTTTACATCTCTAAACTCTGTTTTCTTATAGATGTCCTGGGAATACTACTGAAGTTGTTGTGAAAGTCAAATAAGATGTCAATAAATAAGAATAAGAATATAAATATATTACTTAGAAGGTGTAAGGTAGTTGGCAATAAACAATCATTGTTGTTATTTTGTTTATTATAATCAGAGACTCTCAAAGGTGGAAAGTTTAGCTTAAATAATTTTCAGGAAAAGAAATTTGAAGTGTCGTGAGGGGCATGATTGTCCCCTGGGTCTCACATAGCTGAACAGAGACACTGCCGTTCTAGAACCGGGGTCTCAACTTCTCAAGCCCTTTCTCTCGTTCTCTCCCTGTTCCCCTCCCTGCCTTCATCATCGTCCTCCAGTCACTGGAGTCTTGTAATGAGCCAACCGCCGTGTGTGTGTGTGATATCAGCTGATTCTCTTACAAGATGAGCAAAATTACTCCATCTTTCAGATGCCGTGTCATCTGGAATACCTTCATTCATCTTCTTCCGATACTCTTTAAACTGTGTCTCAGGGCTGGGGCTGTAGCTCAGTGGCAGAGCATTTGCCTAGTATGTGTGAGGCACTGGGTTCAATCTCAGCACCACATAAAAATAAACAAATGAAATAAAGGCATTCTGTCCATCTATAACTACAAAAAAAAAACAAAAACAAAAACAAAATCTCTGTCTCCAACCCTCTCCCTAGAAGTCCTCCTGGATTAAGTCTCCTCCCAGGACACCAGTCTCTCCCTAACACAATCCACAGCTTAATCTAGCAGGTATTCCCAAGACCACCACTAACCAACGCAAACATGGGGAAGGAGCCAGTGTCCTTCAAGCGCAGAAGGTTCTTTCAAATCGTAACTTTAAAAAAGTATAAAAAGCACTTTAATATTAAACGTAAAGTAATAACAGCCATCTTTTTTTTCTATTTTTTTATGCCAAGCTCCCTTTTAAGTGCCTTACACAGAATACCTTTAAACATGCATCTTACAATATGCTCAGCAAAGGAGAATTCCACAGCTTCTGTCACCCATGGTTCCCCCTGGCTTTCCAGTAGCTCAGCCAAGGTAGTATTAGATTGGAGTGGCTTCTACCCTTAGATGGGGTTCAGTCATAGATTGGGGGCCAAGGGCTGGAGGTGAGCAAATACCCAGGTACATGGAGGGGTCAGCCAGTCAGATATATTCAGTGTGGTTTTCAATATATTCCTGAGCGGGGAGGGGAGGGTGGGCTACGCCCTGGTTTGTGTCTGATTCTCCCAGTTTCGGTGTCAGTCCAAAAGTTGTTAGCCATGTCTGTGGTGTCCAGTCCAAAATCTTGAGGGGAACATTCTCCTCCTGGCCCTTCTACCTCCACTGGACTCTGAGTCCTAGCCACTCACCACTTCCTCCCCTGACCCCTGACCTTGTCTCTCCCACACTGACAAACTCTGCTGCAAGTTTCCCCCATAAACTGGCTGTGTCATACAGCTGGGCATGTATTACAGCATCCTCCTGGCTTTGAAGGTTCCCCTCACCCCTGCTTGCTGCCGGCAGATTTCCAGGGAGAAGTAAATAAGTCCTCCATTCAGGTCTGTCTCCTCAGATGAAACTGTGAGCTTCTCAAAATAGGAACTGGGATTTAGTCTTTGAAAAAAAAAAAATTACAAACAGGCTATAAACCTGTGAGCCATAGTTTGTCAACTTAATTTTTTTTTAAGATTTTGCATTAAAATATTTGTCTTGATTACTGAGTTTTTTTGGCACCTCCTGCCAGTGGGGCTTTGTATCTGAAGCAAGTGCCTCACTCCCCATGTTTGCATTGGTTAGTGGTGGTCTTGGGAATACCTGCTAGATCGGGCTGTGGATGGTGTTAGGGAGCGACTGGCATCCTGGGAGGAGATTTATCCCTGGTCCCTGTCCTGCTCCTTTGCATTCCAAGAGCCCAGCGTACTACCTGGAAGTGCATTGGCACAGTTTTCATAGTCAAATGAACAACACCAGACTGGGAATCCAGGGCTCTGTGGCTTAAGTTTGTAATCCAGGCATACCCCTTAACTGCTGCAGGCCTCCATCTTCCCCTCTGAAAAATGCAGTGTGGATGACCTGGCAGGTTCTCCCTGCAAACACCCGTCAAACATTCATAGATAAAGCTGGATCAGAGAGAGGGACACGACCAGGTTCCTTGTCCTAGAGGTGCTCAATTTTTGCAGGCAATCAGGAAATCTGGGAGCCTTCGGCATTTCCCCTGTTACATAGTATGCCTGGGGCTATTGTGAGGCTTAAATGAAAGAAGGCAATCATTGTACAATATATTACTCCAAATGTTCTCGGAACTTGAATGCGGACTTACTTTTATACTTTTTATAAACCACTTGGAAAAATACTAACACACCCTCTGATATTGGGCTGTGGAGGGATGCCGAGTGCCATGATTTCAAACCTACCTGCTATGTGTCCTTGGACCAGTTACTGAACATCTCTGAGCCTCCAGTTCCTCCTTTTCTGAATGGGCATGTCAGTCAAGGTCTCCCCTACCTACCTGGAGATTGTAGTAAAAGTGCATTGAAAACTGAAACCCCCCTGCCTGGGGCACCTTGTGGAAACTCCTGCCTCCTGAGGTTGCGTGTGCTCTCTTTCCCACCCTCCATCACTCTCTGGGGAAAAGGAACAGAAACTACTTCTAACTGCTGTAGAAAGTGATTCCTGTTAGGGTAACTTCTGATTGACATGGAAGCCTTAAATTAAAGGAATAAGGAGGAATTCAGGAGCTGCAAACTAGGAAAACCTGGAGGTGGGAGAGTTTTCCTGAGTCATTGAAATCCCATCCAAAGCACCATGTCCTGCACAGTGCTTTCAAAAGCCCAACCTCCCCTCATTTGGCTAGTTCTCATGGAAACTTGGGGTTAAAGCAATTCACTTTCCTTCGAGCTCAGTTTTCTTCTTCACAGAATGAAGAAGGGGCACAATTAGGCTCCTGAGCCCCCTGAGTCTTTTGAGTTCTCATGGTGCTTGGAAAGATAGGGGTTGGCAAAAGGATGTTTTCATTTCCCCTTCTTGCATCAGATGCCCTCTGCCCTGGTTAGTTCATTCTCACACTAGTGGCCTAAATATCCAGCCCCAGGATGAATTTAGGGCCATCTGCTTTGCCCAGCTTGCCTATCTGAACCCTGGACAAGGCTGAGGGCATCCCCTGCCTGCCCCACCTGGCTAAGCCCAGGTGCCCATGGCACAATCACTACCATGGGAATGTAACCAGGGCAGTTCCCACATGGCTCCCTGCACAGGGTGGGACCCCTTCCTTAGCCAGGCAATTGGAATCACACCCTGCAAAATATTAATTATCTTTGCTGCTAAAGCCCCACCAACGGCTGGCAGCCCTGCCCAGGAAGTCCCAATAATCAGCATCACTGGTTTTTTAGTCACCCAGTGGGGAACCGGGTCACCTGACTGTCCAGCTGCTACAGGGAGGCTGTCTTAAGGCAGAACCACTTCCTGGAACTCAGCCGGGGACACACCAGTGCAAGGAGGCTGGCGGGGGCTGAATGGGGGTGGGGGCACATGTCAGGGAGGAGAAGAAAAGAATATGGAACTCTGGAAGAAGAAAGATGAAAAACTTGCTAGCTACCTTTAAATGGCTCTCTTTGATACATGAAAGTTGACACAACTCTTTGTTTTACAGAAGAGGTTGAGAAATGTCGGAAAATTGCCCCAAGTCCCAAGCTGGCAAGAGGCAGTGCTGGGGCACTTTCTACTACACTAATGGCAGGTAATTTCACAGGCAGGAAAAACCACCCCAGCCTAATCAGTGGTTGAGCATATTGGGAACGTGAGAAAGTAGTGGGCAGATCATGTTGTCAGAATGACAGTGGGACTGTTGGCTCTTATGCTCTTGGTGGTATAAAAGTCCCCCCTGATACATACAAACTGATACATACAAAACAGATCAGTCAGAAACACCAAAATGTTAACAGTGGTTTTACTGAATATCTGGCTCTATGCTAAGCACTTTTTTTTTTAAGTCTTTATAGCAATTCCCTGAGGTGGACATTGTTTTTGTCTTTATTTTAAAAGACTCACAGGTGTTAGGGCATGTTCTACACATTGAGGTGTTGGCTCTCTAGGACCCAAAGCACCCTGTGCAGGGAACAGGACTTCTCTTGTGTTTGAGCTTGGGGGAATGGAGCCCCCCCACCCCCTACCACCTCCTACCATGGAGGACCAAGAGCAAATCTGCACCTTCTAGCTTTTGGGTGTGAGTGTAGGCATAGGACCAAGGCTCAGCCAGATGTGCCTCTTTGATGCCTGGGCTTCTGGGCCCCTGCAGGCCATTGGGTTGCAAACCTGTTTATTGTGCTATTTAAGCTACAGCTCAGCAACCTCCTGACCCCTCTTTTAGGTCAAATGATGGCTTCTACTGCCTTCTGCTCCGGGTCTCAATGGCTGCCTTAATTTCTGTCCCTTTCTCAAGACTATCCCCTCTTGGACCCCTGCCAATTCTACTGCAGTAGATTCCCTTCTGTGTTTAAGATGGTCAGGGTCTATCTCTGTGATTTCACCACTGAGAGCCCTGACCCTTAGCAGCTACTTTCCAGTATCCCAGAGCAAAAGCGAAAGTAGGATTCCTATCCCAATCTGTCCATCAGACCCGGGGCATTTGACCCGTCCTCGGTGCTGCCCATTCTTCCCCAAAAGTATGATTAGCATTTCCTGAACTTCTAGAAAACAAACCGGAAATATTTTCTTGAAAATATTCCCAGAAGTTAGTGGCACACCACCCCTCCTCCTGCTGTGGGAACCTGGAAAGTTTTTGGGAAGGGCTGGAAGCCAGGGGCAAAACCCAGGACAGGGAGGAGTCAAGCCCAGGCCTCCAATGAGTGGGGTGCAGACTGACCTGGGGAGGAGAGATGAAGAGGCGAGCCAGCCTCCCTGGCACTTCCTGGCTAGTGCCAGAGGACTGACTCAGCATAGGTCCTCCTTCCCCAGGAAGCCTTCCTTGACCTTTGGAGTCTGGGAGAGGAAGCTCTGTTTGGACCCCTTGCATGTCCCTCTCCCAATCCTGGTGGTGACAGATTGTCTAAATGTCTGCCCCCATGCAACTACAAACTTTTAGAGGACAAGGACTAAGGTCTTTTCCACCCGAGTCTGTGATGCCTGGCACATAAATGTAATGAGAGTGAATGAGCAAATGAATGAATGAAGGGCTCTCTTCTTCCCAGTCAAGCAATGTACAACCACAAACCCTAGGACTTCTCCAAGACATTATGACAAAATAAACAGCAGTGGGCTTTGGAGTTGATCAACCTTGCTTATAACCCTGACACTTTAATCTATAAGCAAATTCCTCCTTAACCTCTGTGAACCTCAGTTTCCTCATCTGCAGAATGGGGAAGTGCTTAACTCTCTCACATGCAATAGAAAAGCTGTGAAAGTGGCTGGCATACCATAGGCACTCAGTACAGCCTAGCTTGCTTCCTTCTTCTCCCAACACTCATAGACTCAATTCCTTCTTCCTGCCCCTCACCTGAGTAAATTGTCCAACAGTAGGGAAAAGGTTAAGTAAACTATAGCATATCAATAGGATAAAAATGGTAGGCAGTCAAGGAAAATAGTTAAGCCCGTGTTTACAATGGCATAGAAAATTTTCACGTGGAGACTAAATTATTCAGACAGTATGACCTCAGTCATGTCAAGCAAGTATGCATACACATGCTTGTACATGCAATTGATAATTTGTTGAAGAATGCACAAGAAATTCTCAACAGTGGTTTCCTTCTAGGTGGGAGTAGGAAATTGGGGCAGGACTTTGACTTTTGACTTTACAGCCCTCTGTCCTGTTTGTGTGTGTGTGTGTGTGTGTGTAATTGTGTTTCACCATGAGTATATATTAATATTTAAATGAAAAGCAAAAAAATAAAAACAGAGACAAATATAAAGGAATACAAGATAGCAGCAGTGGTTATTTTGGAAATAATGAAATTATGGAATTACTAAAATACTTCTTTTATATTTTTTTTGTATTTTCTATGAAGCCTTCTACAATTAGCTTATAATTCTTCCACAAGGAGAATCAAAAGCAAAAATCGTTTTAAGCACCCCACCCCCCAGCTGGGGTGGGGAGAGGAGGTGCAGCAGGTGACTGTGTCCAAAGGGCGAAGGGAGCAGGAGGTTGGAACCAGGCACAGGCAGTTGTATTTTTGGAGCCATGTGGTTCCTGCTGAGTCAACTAACTGGTTATTTTGCCCCAGCCTGCCTTGGAGGCAGGAAATGCTCCCACTCTTGCCTGGTTCATTGTTAGTCACCCTCTTGGAGAGCAGGGTAGGGGGCAAGGGTAGGAGGCTAGTTGGGAGGAGTCTCCTCTAGCCCTGGAGCCTTATAGGCAGGTCCTGGGTAGGAGTCTGGGACCCAGCATCCTGTCCACCTGGCATCGTCCCCTTGGGGCTGGCAGTGGCTTGGAGTGAGCAGGAAGGGATGGGGGAGGGATGCTGGGAAACACCCCCCTGGCCCTTGGCACCATCCTTCTGTGGAAGCTGTTGTGAAAATTAATTACCGTTTGTCCAGGGCTTTGAGATTCCCCAGATGAAAGACCCAGCAGAAGGAGAGTCATGATGAATATGTGTTTACGGTATTGACTTTCATCCCTAACACCCGGCATGACAATCACGTGTCCCTCCCCTAACCTCCCACTGCCCCGACATCCTGGCCTCCAAGTACCAGAAGCTGAGCCTCAGAATTGAATCAGCCCTGAAGAGGGAGGAGGGCAGGGAAAGACAGGGACTGACTATCCCTCATCGTCCTGCACTTCACATGGGCAAACTGAGGTGCTTTATTAGTTCAAAGGAGGAAATGTTGACAAGCCAAGGAAGGAGGTCTTGGAGAGAGGGGTGGTGGATCATTCTGGGATGGCACAACCATCCCAGAGCCCAGGACTCCGCCTCTCTTTAGGATGGAGGGATGGGGAGAATTCTAGAACTCCCTGGCTCATTCTTCTAGAAAATTGAATGGATCCATTGTTGATTGCTTCTGAACACTTTTGACTTTAGCTGAATTCTAATGTCTCCTGGCTCCATGAGAACTCTTTGGTTTTCTAGGTTCTTCTTATTTTGTCTTCTCTTCTTTATTTCATCCAGGACATAGTTGCATGTCTTCATTTCATAGTTGATCTCTAAAGACATTTAAAGTGTCTCTGTAGGCAAGGGTGCAGAGACATCCTGCAGAGAGGATCTTGGAGGGTCCAGCCCCTCCCTTAGTGGAGCTGCCTGTTCACAGGACATTTAAACAATCTAAGAGGGCAGGCAGGACAGTTGTGGACTAGAGAGCTAGGGAATGTCCCTAGGACCTAGGTCTGGAGACGCAAAGGGATGCAGCCCAAGAAGAGATAATGAGGCTCCCATCACAGTCAGAGTTGAAAGTTCCCCTGAGGTCAGAGGCAGGCAGACAGGCAGGTGGGGCATGATCTTGAAGGCCCTTCAGTGCCAAGCTAAAGAACTGGGATCTTGTCCAGAGGACAGTGGAAACCCACTGGAAGTTTCTGGGCTAGAGGATATGGTGTTGAGTTTGAAAGAAGGGTTAAATCTTTCACCAGGAGGTGAATCTTAGCATCTCTGAATCAGCAACTGTACCAGGGAATTCATGTCTTCTTCCTCAGACCAGCCTTGACTTCTGTTTCAGCTAATGATACATCAGCACCAATGTCATCTCCCCGGGTGCTCTCTGACACACAAGACAGTTTTATTTTCTTCATGGCATTTAACTCCTACAGAAATGATCTTTGTGTATACTTGTTTTCTTCCTTTTCCTCTTTCTCCCAAAGAACATAAACAAAAGGTGTTAAGTGGCAGATGCTTTGTGTGTACAAATAGATGGATTGATAAATGGAGTGATAGCACCAAAATTTCTGTCACCTGGGCCTGAGCCCCATGGAGATACTTGACTCTTCTTCCTCTTCTGCAGAATCTAGTCATTCCGGGGTCCAAGGTCATTATTTCTGCTTTCACTCGTCCCGTCATTCTTTGCGTTTAACCTCTACCCTCTCTAACAACTCCAAGCTCCTTAGAGCTGACTCCTCCTCATCATTCCCCCAAGGGGTTCTAGGGCCAAGGTTATGACAATTCCCACTGATCTGATCTTTACAGTTTTCCAAGAATTTTCCATCTTGAAATACCTAGAGCAGATTCAGAACTTGAAATTCAGTCCCGGAGTCTAACACACTTATTCCATCATTGTTCTGAGTTATGCATAATTTATGAGGAATGAATGAACGCTGGGAGTGCTCGAGGTTGATTATAGAGGGGGAAACTGGAAGTGGGAGCAAGAGCTGGGGGAGATGTTGGCCCACATTGACATGGAAGGACAAAAAAGCTCAGGAAAGTTAGTGATGGGAGTGAGGGAAATGGGGAGAATGAAAAGCTGGGGCAGGAGGGCTGACCCCCCCCCGCCCCCAGAGATTAGGTTGTCCTGTTCATGTGGCTATAGCACCCACCTCTAAAGTCTCGTTATTTAAGACCGAAAGACATGCAGCCAACCCAGGAGAAGACGCCACAGACAATGAAGGGGCACAGAGATTCCAAAGGAGATTTTATTTATTGGCTTCTGAGCTCATTATTTCTAAGCAAGAAGTAATAAACATACGAACAATTCCTCTGGGCAAAAGTTATGAAGGTCAAAAAATAAAATAAAGCTGGACATGCTGGTGGCACCTGTAGTCCCAGTTTATCAACAGGCAGAGGCAGGAGGATCTTCTGAGCTCAAGAGTTCAATATTGAGACTACATCTCAGACAAACAGAAACAGAGCAAAAAAGAAAAGAAGAAAGAAAGAAAAAAAAAAGAAATAAGAAAGAAAACATAAATCATCAGTTATTTCACCATTCAGAAAAATCAATTTTAATATTTTCATGTAGATTCTTTCAGATTACATAAATGTCATCATAAATATACCCATATTTTATATTATCTTTCCATTAAAATATTATTTTATATAGCATATATGCTTTTGTAATATTAATAATAATACAATAAATACTATATGTACAAGTATGCATGCACATTTGTTGTTGTTAATAAAATGGGATACACAAAGTTTTATAACCTGCTTTTTGTCCACTTAATAATATGTAGTGAACACAAAAGGATATTTTATAATCCCAAAGTGCAGTTTAAAAAGATAACCTTTGGGATAAACAGGAAGCCAGAGAAGATGTATGAGCATAGAGTGAGCGGCTAAGCTCTGTGGTTTTGATAAATATTATGAAGGTAAATAAATCTTAGCTGTCCTGCCAGGTTAGGTAATTATTAGCTCCCTATCAGCAAGGCCACTAATTCACAGACTCGGGGATGTTGGTACTTGAAGAAGGCTTTGAGGTTATCTAACTCAATCCCCTTACCTTCCCATTGAGAAACTACAAGTCCAGAAATATTAAATAACATGCCTAAAGAGATATGACTGGTGAGGCTGGGGTTGTGGCTCAGTGGCAGAACGATCGCCTAGCACACGTGAGGCACTGGGTTCGTTTGATCCTCAGCACTACATAAAAAATAAAATAAAATAATGATATTGTGTCCACCTAAAACTAAAAAATAAATTTAAAAAAAGATATGAATAGTAAACCACACAGCCCAAATGAAAATGGAGACCCTAACTCCTAGCCAGTGCTCTTGCCTGTGAACCACACTGATTACCAGGGCCTGTGCTTTGGCCACATACGATGATGTGCAGAATGGAACAGGGAGAGACGAGGCCCAGGCCCAGTGAGTCACCTAAGTGAATAACATCAGTAGAGATGTGTGTGTTAAGAGGACATCAAGCCCTGCATTGTGGCACATGCCTGTAATCCCAGTGATTCATGAGGCTGAGGCTGACGGATCACAAATTTGTGGCCAGCCTGGGCTACTTAGAGAGACCGTGTCTCAAAATTTAAAAATAAAAAAAGGGTTGGGATGTGGCTCAGTGGCGAGGAACCCCTGGGTTCAATCCTTAGTACTGGGGCAAAAAAAAAAAAAAAAAAAAAACACCTCAAAATGTCCCTGGGCTAGTATTTAGGAGTAGTTGGACTTGATGTCAGACCATGAGAACCAAATCTTGGCTCCCTTATTGATCTTGCCATACAACTTTGAACAATTTACTTAAATTTTCTCACCTTCTCATTTGTACTTAGGGGTAGTAGCTGTAGGTACCTCATAAGGTGGCAGTGAGAATTAAGAAAAGCTCACAGAGGGCTTAGCCAGGGGCTTGGCACATAGAAAGAGCAAATAAATGTGAGACATCATGATGACTACTGCTCTGACATAAAGGCCAATGTCCTTGGACCCTTTAAAAGGAGCTTAAGGTCATGTCACAGCTGTCCTTGGCCACAGCCACCTGTAAGAAAAGAAGACCGAGAAGGAGGTCCATCCATGGAGCTGACCCGGCCCTGGATATGACATTATTAAACAAGCGAACAAAAAATCACTCAATTTATCTAAAAGAAGGCAGGTAAAGAGGGAAAACTGCACTGAAAACAGAGCGGGGGAAATAGAAAACAAACAGCAAAATGGTAGATTGAGACTCAACAATATCAGCAGTTACCTTAAAGGCAACTTTTAAAAGATAGATTGAATTAGAAAAGCAAGCTCTATTGTCATGGTCTGGGTCTAGAATGTCCTCCAAAGATGCATGCGTTGAAGACTTGGTCCTCAATGCAGCACTGTTGAGGTGGGGCTTTTGGGAAGTAACTGAATCATGAGGGCTCCCACCTCATTAATAGATGAATGCATTGATGGGTTCACAGCTGAATGGATTATTGGGAGGGGTGGGAAGTGTAGGAAGCGGGATCTACTTGAGCACATTGGATCCTTGGCAGGGGTGAACTTGGGAACCACCTTATTGGGGCTCCTCTCTCTCTTTCTGCTTCTTGGCCTCTGTGAAGTGAGTAGCTCTGCTCTCCCACACCCTCTCCACCATGATGTTCTGCCTCACCAAAGGCCCACAGCAATTGAGCCAGACGACTATGGACTGAAACCTCTGAAACCATGAACCAAAATGGATCTTTCCTCCTTTGAATTTTTTTTTCTCATATATTCTGTCACATCAACAAAAAGCTGACTGACTAATACACTCCCACATGTTCTTTTCAAGAAACAATTCTAAATATACACAGGTTAAAAGTCAAATAAAAAGATATATTATGTAAGCACTAATCAAATAAAAGCCAGAGTTGTGATATTGATACTAGGCAATATATACAACATAGTAAGGAATGTTACCAGGGACCAAAAGAGACATTTCATAATAATAAAGGGGTCAATTCTTCAAGAGGACATACTAGTCCTAATGGGACTTTGGAAATTCAAAGCAAAAACTGATAGATCTGAAAGCGGTAAATTCCCATTTTAGTTGAATACAATTTTACTCAGTAACTGATAGAACAGTAGACAGAAAGTCAATAAGAAGGTAGAAGACTTGAACAACATTATCAGTCAACTTGACCAAACTGACATTTCATAATGTCAATGTCATAATGTCATTTCAGGGCTGGGGATGTGGCTCAAGCGGTAGCGCGCTCGCTTGGCATGCGTGCGGCCCAGGTTCGATCCTCAGCACCACATACAAACAAAGATGTTGTGTCCGCCGAAATCTAAAAGAATAAATACTAAAAAAATTCTCTCTCTCTCCCTCTCTCTCTCACTCTCTCTTTAAAAAAAAAAGAATATATAATCATTAAAAAAAATAATAATAATGTCATTTCAAACCCAAAAGCAGCCAATTACACATTTACTTTCCATGTGTACATAAAACATTCATTCACTAACATATTTTGGGCCATCAAATAAATCTCAATAAGTTTAAAGGGATTGAAATCAAACAAAGTATATTCCCTAACCATCAGAGAATTAAATTAGAAATAAATAACAGAAGGATATCTGGAAAATCCTCTTTTAAAAATTAATCATCCAGGGGGCTGGGGCTGTAGCTCAATAGCAGATAGCTTGCCTAACACATGTGAGGCACGGGGTTCGATCCTCAGCACCACATAAAAATGAACAAACAAAATAAATGTATGCTATCTACAACATAGATTTTTTTTAATTTTTAAAAATTAAAAAAAAAAAATTACCCCTGTAATCCTGGTAATTCAGGAGGCTGAGGTAGGAGGATCCCAAGTTCAAGGTCAGCCTCAGCAACTTAGCAGGACCCCCAGCAACTTAGCAAGACTCTGTTTCAAAATAAAAAAATAAAAAGGACTTAGGATACAGTTCAGTGATAAAACCCCCCTAGGTTCAATTCCCAGTGCCAAAAAAATAAAAACTTAGCATAGGCCACTGCTGCACGAAAAGTTCCTGCACACCTGAGCAGTCAAGAGGTGTGACCTCACCAAGGACTCAACCACAGAAGTCAAGGAAGCCTTCCAGCTGCTTGACCAAAGAGGTGATGGCGAGATCCTGTACAGCAGCATGGGGATATGATGACTAGCACAGAACCCCACAAATGTCAAGGTGCTCAAGGTTCTGAGGAACCCCAAGAGTGATAAGATGAATGTGAAGGTGCTAGAATTTGAGTGTTTCCAAGCCATACTGTAGACTGCAGCCAAGAACAAGGACGAGGAAATCTATGGGGGTTATGCTGAAGGCCTTAGGGTACTTAACAAGGAAGAAAACAGGTACCATTTTGGTCCCCACGATGATTCCTTGATGGTACTATGACATAAGAAGAAGTGAAGACACCGGTGGTAGGGCATGAGCACAGCAGTGCTTGTATCAATCATGAAGAGCTCATCTGAATGGTGCTTGATGGCTGAGGACATTCTCCACATCCCCGAGGCCCATGCCACATGCTGTGTGAGATATGTGTGTGGCTCTGGAGGCTTTCTAGGCTGCTGCTGCTAATGATGATGATGTTCATCAAATAAACTTGCTCTTTGCCCCACCCCCCAAATAATTTATTACAAAGCTACAGTAATCAAGATAGCATGGTAAATGTAGAAGGAGAGATATATGTAGGAGATATACATAGAAGGATAAGACATATGTCAGTGAAATATGTTCAATGGAACACCAATTTCATAAAGATAGACATATATCTAGGAATAACTTTGAAACTTAGGACACATAACTTATTTAAAGAAAATTTTCAACAATACTCCACCAAAGAAGATATATGATTGGCCTACACACATGTGGAATAATTCACAACACCATTGGTAATGATGAAATGCAAACTTAAAAAAAATATCCAATGAGATCCCATTATAATACTACTAGAATGACTAAACTGGAAAAAAAAAAAAAAATCCCAGCTAGGATATGGAACAACTGGCCTCTCATTCATTACTCATAGGAATGCAAAATGGCACAACCACTGGAAAAACAGTGTGGTCGTTTCTTACAAAATTAGATATTCACTTACCATAGGTCCAGAAATATGCCCATGAATATCCATGGCAGGATTATCCATATTAATGCAAAATTGTAAAAAAAAAAAAAAAAAACAGGTCCAGGTCCACAGGGTCATGTCCTACTATGAAATAATATTGCAGCATTAAAAAGGAATTAATTATTAATCTCTCAACCCTAATACACTGAGAAACATCTAAGTGAAACAAACCAGACTGAAAAACCTATGTACTGTATGATCCCATTTGTACAGAATGCCAGAAAAGCCTCAATTATAACAAAGGAAAACAGATCGGTGATTTCCAGAGGCTGGGGTAAGGAGAGGGAAGTGAATGTACAGGGCACAGGGATATGTTTAAGGTAAAGAAAACCATCTCTATCTTGATTGTAGTGGTGTTACCTTACTGTATGTAAGCATTTGCCAGAACTCAGTTAACTGTAAACTTAAAAGGGGTAAATTTTTATTGTATATAAATTACACCTCAATAAAGCTTGTTTTTAAAAAAATCACAGGCATCCTTTTTATTTAATTTCCATTGTGAGAGTGTTTTGAAGGGGAGTCATAGGTACCAGGAGGTCATTTAATAAGGAATCCTGAAATCAGGAACTAAAATTATGAGTGAGGTCCAGAGGAGGCCCACAAGCGGGAGAGGGGGGTTATTTTTTTATTTTAAAGAGAGAGTGGGAGAGAGAGAGAGAATTTTTTAATATTTATTTTTTAGTTCTCGGCGGACACAACATCTTTGTTTGTATGTGGTGCTGAGGATCGAACCCGGGCCGCAAGCACGCCAGGCGAGCACGCTACCGCTTGAGCCACATCCCCAGCCCCGAGGGGGGGTCATTGCCAGGCCCTGAAGCCTGACTCCTCTCCACTGCAGGCTTCCCAACAGAAACCCCTTTATTTACCCATCCTCAATCTATGCTGCAGTTATTGCAATCAATAATCACAGCCACGGTTCACTGAGGACTTACTGTGTCCTTGACTTCATATTAGCTAATTATTCCCCATCACATTTACTCTTCAAACCTGAACCCACAAAGTAGATTCAAGTTTGGGCTGGTTGGAGTTCTTCTTTTTTTTTTTTTTTCCTATCCCTTTCTTTGGTACCAAGCTCTACCACTGAGCTGCATCCCAGTCCTTTTTATTTTATTTTATGTTTTGATTCAAGGTCTTGGCTAAGTTGCTAAGGCTGGCCTCAGACTTGGAATCCTCTTGTCTCAGACTTCAGATTCCAGAGCTACTGAGATTACAGGTGTATAAATACCCCACTAAAACTTGAGATTTAGATGAAATAATTAATCCATGTCCACTCACCTAGCAAGTGACAAAGCCAGAATTCCATCCAGCTCAGGGTTATGAATATATACCCTCTGAGTTCTGGGTCCTACTTTAATATAACTTCAGCTAGTCCATTGACTCTTCAAGCAACTCTTACTACCTTTCCCCAATCCTGTTGATCCAGCAGTCTCTAATCCCTTCTTCATTGCCTCCTGGGACATTACCTGTAAACACACTACATTGTCCACATTCTACTTGAAATGCAATTCCCAAATCTAAATGCAATATGGGAAGCAAAGGTTTGTAAAGATAATGAACTTTTATAACAAGATCATTTGAAATTCCACTCTAAAGAATAAACCCATTTTGCCAGGTGTGGTGGCACATGCCTGTAATCCCAGTGATTTGGGAGGCTGAGGCAGGAGGATCACAAGTTTAAAGCCAGCCTCAGCAATTTAGCAAGATCCTAAGCAACTTAGGAAGACCCTGTCTCAAAATAAAAAATAAAAAGGGTGTGGGGATGTGGCTCAGTGATTAAGTGCTCCTGGGTTCCATCCTCAGTACCAAAAAAAAAAAAAAAAAAAAAAAAGAATAAACAGATTTCATACCCATGTATAAGGGGTGTAGTAGACATGGAGGCACATACTGAGAAGCTTTTGAATTTCCTTTCCTGAAAAATATTACAGTGTAGGGGAAAGCACATGTCCTTGAGTATCTACTTCAAGTGAGGTATTTTAGCTCTGACCCTCAGGCTGCAGCTGTGTGACCTTGGTGGGGAGGGATAACCTTTTCCTTTTCTCACCCATAAAATGAGACTAACAATACCCATATTTCAGGGATCTTGTACATCTTAAATGAAAGATCATGTGCAAAGTACCTGGAATAGAGCCTGCCATAGTAAGTGATCAATAGACTGTCCTCCCCTCCCCTGTTTTTCTATAGAAAACAGTAATTCTGGGCAAGTTTGGAGGTGTTTTTTCTGAAGCAGGAGACAGAACTACATGACCTTTTGAAATTACTTCCATCCTGGCATCTGTGGGGATTAGGAGACTTGTTCTCAGCTCCCACTTATCCCATAATCCCCACACTTAAACTCACATGCATACCTGTTGTCTTTGGGGACATCTCTCCTTTCAGGCCCAAGCAATAATGTTCCCTAGGATCTGGCACCAGCAGTCATATTTCCTGATTCTAAGGCCACTGTTCTTTCCTTTTGGATGAGAGATCAAATTTTTTCATCTTTTCATCATAGTGATGAATCCGAGGTTTCACTATCAGGGAGGTTTGTTCTTCCCAAGCAACACATTTTCTCCTTGCTGCTGGAAAGCCCAGAATAAAAGTGTTCAGATACTTCAAGGGTTTACTTTTAAGGCCCCATTTGGTGGCTTCCTGGTTTTTGTAAATCTTTTCAAGTGAATGCATGGGTGTTGGGGGTGGGGAAGAAGGAAAAGGACCTGACCTGATATTACCAATAAGCCAGGATTTTAAATTAGGTTCCCAGGCTGGAGCTGGAGCTCAGCGGTACAGCATGTGCTTAGCATGAGTAAGCCCCTAGGTTCCACCCCAGCCCAATAAGAAAGAAGGAAGATTAGTTACCGTAGTTAAGTCACCTTGGGGTGCTGCTGGAGGGGAAACAAGATGGGTACAGAAGGTTTTACATTTTTTTTTTTCTGAGCTTTCTTATGGGACACTCAAGCAAGGGGCACTAATTGAGCATTTTACATAGTAAGAAAGTCAAAGGTATGGAAGGCCACCCTTTCTACCTGAAACTGCCTTACCCATAGCCCCCATCTAGGGAGTCTGAGCTAGCAGGTCTCTGATGTAGAAGAAACTGGTTCATCTGACCCAAATACAGCCCACACATAAGCTGATCAGTGACCAATAAGATGATGTGGTGCCGTGGATTCTAACTCATGAGGTAGCAGTAATTAACCAGATCTTGGTAATTAATTGGCAAGTAGGCCTGGGGTAAAGGAGACTACATGCAGAGGGTTCAGGGGCTCTGAGATAGAGAGGGCAGCTTCTGGTTCTGACAGCTGTTCATTCTCAGGTTTTTTTTCTTTATTCACTCCTTCATTCAACAATTCTTATTGAACACCTAGCATAGATCAGACCTGTGCTAAGTCACTTTCAAATCAATGCAATTCCTCCCCGGCATGGTGGTACATACACTCATGCAATCCCAGGGACTTCAGAGGCTGAGGCAGGGGATCACAAGTTTCAGGCCAACCTTGTCAACTTAGTGAGACCCTGTCTCAAAATAAAAAAATAAAAAGGTCTAGGAATGTAGCCCAGAGGTAACTACCCATGAATTCAACCCTCAGTACTGCAAAAACTAAATAAAATAAAATAAATGTAATTCTTGCCCTCTTAGGGCTTATGGTCTAGATGAGATGGGCATTAAAATAATCAGAGACAAGTGAAATTTTAAACTTTGGCAAAATATGAAGGAAAGACATAGGGAGCTATGAGAGATCTAATAGGGACATCTGGCCCAGTCTAGGAGTCTTGGAGGTCTTGCTTGGGGAATCAAAGTTGGAGCTGTGAAGTGAAGGACCAGTGGGTGTTAATGAGTTGAAGGGTGATTTAGAGGAAAAAGCTATTCCAGGCAGAAACACGTATGTGCAAAAGTCCTGAGGCAGAAGGGAGTATGTCATGTTTAAAGGGCTAGAACGGGGTGTAACTGTGTATTAAACCCTTTCCATAATGTGGCCTGAGGGGACTCTTTTTATTGCCAACAAAGCCCAATGAACAGAAGCACCTATTGTAAGCCTCAGTGTTCAGAAGAGTACAACAGCATTGAAATAGCTTCATCCTGGCTCTACTAGCCACACGGCCTTGGGAAAGTTATTTAGTTAGTACCTCTGAGGTTGTTTTGTGCATCTGCAAATAAAGATAATAAAAACTTCTGCACAAGTCTCTGATGAGAATTAAATGAGATGATGCCTGTGTACCTGCCTACCATGGTTTATGGCATATAAAAAGTACTTAATGCATACTTTTTATATTAGCCAAATGGCTGGGAAAGGGGTAGGGCTCCATAAGAGCTCATTTCTTTAAAAAAAAAAAAAAGGGAGGGGAGGCTACTTTTTTCACTCCACTGGGGGTGGAGGTAAGGGCAAGACTAATACCATATTCATTTAAAAAAAATACCGAATTGATAAAAAGGAAGAGCACCTAAGATGTGATGTAATGTAGGACAGGGTCTGGGCTGTTAGCACAGGTACCACAGCCATGTCCACAGGTTGGTATTCTGGTGATTTGGGGTATGAAACATACATAAGAGAGGACAGAGTTGGAACCTAGGGCAAGAGCTGGCTGGGGGAGGGGGCCTAGGGGACATTGGTCCAACTGTGGAGGCCAACTCCAGTCTGGGACAAAAAGTCCAGTGAATGGTCATCAGAATCATGAAGTCCTTGAAGGTGCAGCCACGTGGCCCTTGCTCCTCCTTGATTCCCAGGTTTAGCAGGTACTCAGTGTTAATGGATGGACAGATGACAGTTATCTAGACAGAGGAATCACTTCTATCACATCCCAGTCTTATAGCTTTGAGCAATGTGTCCATCCATGCCAGGGTTCCCCAAAGGGTACTGGTAAGGGTCAAAGGAGAGGGCAGTGACAGAGATGCTGAGGCAAGGGGCCAAGGCCCCAACCATGAGGTAGAGTTCTGGACAGAATCTATCCCAGAGAGAAACACAGAATTTGGCAGTCACTGAGAAAGCAAAGGAACCCAGTCCCATAGATGAATCTCTCAGGGTGAGAAGAGACACAGGGGCTTCTTTCTATGTGTATTTACACTCACCTCATTCCATAAGCACATTGTGTTATGTTTAATCTTTAAATAGGATTTGAAGGGTACATTGTTGTTGTTATTTGAGTCACTGAGGAAATGGAAGGGAAAATAAAATTGGAAAACTTCAATATAAACAAGGTGGCGTCAACACCAAGAACACAAGTCAGAAACTCCTATAAAACAGCCAGGGGTGGGCTCAGAGTTCAATTCTGAGCTGCCTAGTTACCTGAGCAAAAAGGAAAACAGGCACATGAGCTTTATGGTGTTCAGAAAATGAACCACCAGCAACTTCAGGAGCTACAGCTGGCTGGGGTATCAGAGTCAGGGAAACATTTTTCCAGTGTTCCTGTACAAGGAGACCCGTGGGTGCACAGGACTTCTGCCAGCACACTGGATACTGGGTTGAGGCTTCTTATACATCTTCCACCCCCATCAGGCCCAACTCAGAGGCCAGAATGGACCCACAGGGCTTCATGCACAGAAGCAGCAGGAAATAGAATAGGGGACGTATCTGTTTTCCCAAACACATCTCCACCTGAGGATGCTGGAAATCAACAGAGGTGTTTCAATTGAGTCCCACCAGCTTCAACTCCCTATCTGGCACTGGAAGCAGTGTAAAGCTGATCTTGGCAAAAATGGAGGTGTAATTAATGAAGAGAATATTAGTGGCGTGAGAGTTCCAGAGCCATCCCCAGCTGTGGAGTTCACTGGCTTAACCCCGCCACCGCCCCCAGTGACTCACTGGCTTATGAGCAATTCTCATATGCCTGATTTAGAGGACTTACTCAGTCTTCAGAGAAAGACTTTAATGCAATAAGGCAAATGTCAGCAAGTGGGACATGGCTTAGCCTATCACCCCAGCCTGTACCTGGCTTCTATAGTCTGGGTCTCCCTGCTTGAGCTCCCCCCACCCCCACTCACTAGGCACCTGGACAGGCTGCAGATCATACCCTGACACTGACTAGAGGCTCATAGATGTGAAACCAGAAGGGATCAGGCATAGCTATCCCAAGCCCTGAAGTCTGGTCCACAAAGGGTGTGGAGATTAGCTCCCACACACTGGAGTGAGGGGTGAAGGGAGGGCTGGATCCTGAGACGCCTTATTTCCTGTTCAGTGCTCCTCACCATGAGAGCCCCACTTAGATTAAGCAGATAAGGGAGACAACTGAAAGAAATTCAGCCTCCTCAGTGTGCAGGCTTCTCATCTGTGCTTTCCAAATAGCCTGTGGAGGGCGATTTGAGAGAGCAAGGCCTCAAGCAAGGCCTTTGATGTGAGCTCTTGAGAAGGCCGGGCTAACCTGGGCTCTGCCACCATCTTGACCTTTGACAACACAGAGTGCCTCTTTGGGCCCTCCTGAATTGAGGGGTACAGCTGGAATCCCGGTGTCAGGCATCAGTTGTCTAGGGTGGCATAAATCCCAATCAGTTCCCTACAACCCCAGATTGGGAGGTAAGCCCCAAGACAGACTTGTGGGGAGTCTGCTCCCTCCTTTCTCCACCAACGCAGAAGACATTACTTAGACGTCAAATTGAGTCTGCCTTGGATTTAAACCCACTCACTGTGGGATTTACCTAGAAACTACTGAGTGAATTTTCTGGAAGAATTAGTTGCAAGGGTAAGAAGGGGCTGGGGGGGGGGCAGTCCCTTAATATCAAACAACTTCACATAGTTCACATCTCCATCCCATCACCTTCTATCTAGACTTTTTAGTTGTATCGTGTCAGGCAGGGAGGGAGGAGATTGGACAGCTTGGCACCCAGGTTTGCTAGAATCCAGGGCCTTGTGCTTAAGTGGACATCTAGCTTAGTTCATTCCATTTCGCAGATAAGGCATCTGAGGTTCCAGCCAAATTCACCTATCTTGGGGTGATGGGATTGAGGAACCCAGAGTGAACAGTTGCTCCAACCACTTCCCTGTGAAGCCTGTGCCTGTTAGCTTAGGGAAGCCCCTCAGATGAAAAGCAGCATTCTGTGTCCTTGTTTCGATCACGGACTCATGAGTGAAAACCTTACAGCTACACATCCACCATTTCACCCTACTATTTGGAAATGAAACCCTGTGCAGCAGGCTGGCTCCGATCCAAAAGTATCTCCACTTTACTCCAACTCACCAACAACATGAAGAAGTGCTGTTTCCTTTAACTATTTTTATTTTGCACTATAAAAAAACAATAACAACCAGTAACATACCCCTTTTCTTCACATTCACATGGGTTTTAAGAAATTATTGCCTTTTCCCCTGGAGAAATAATCTACAGACAGAAAAGTAGTACCACATTGCAACAATCTGCAAATCCCAGAAGTCAGTAGCTTGAAGACAACCCCCAGGGGCTGGGAGGAAAACAAGTGTCACAAGAAACGAGACACGAGCACACAGAAGGACAGCAAGCTGAGGAAGGACTGTTTTCAATGCCACTGACCCAGAAGACACAGCAGGTACCCTTTTTCTCCAGGCACCCACTGCCACCTCAAAGGGGTGATTTTTGGTCTATGGTGCAACGAGACTGGTTCAAGTATGATGAAGAATCATGCCAAAGTCCAAGGTCAGGAAAGAACCCACAGTGAAAATGAAACCCAGAGGAGTCAACATCTTGCAACTTCAACCAAATGTTTCCGTTGGACCCAGAGGGCATCTCACAAACATTTCAGGGTTCAAATCAGCATATCCAGGGTGTCCCTACCAATCCGGCAGGATAACTTTCCTGACTAGGCGGTGATCAGCTTATACCCCGAAGCAACAGAGAGACACTGAGACTGCCAAAGTTCAAAAAAATAGGATGGAGATTGTGCTTCCTTTAAAATGAATTGGCTTCCTAACTAACTGCCTTTTCTCCTGGTCCAGCAACTTCTCTCTTTCCTGTTGCTGCAGGTGTTTATTGCCTATGCTTGAAATGAAAAGGCGAACTTTGAGGTGCAAGGACTAGGAGGTCCTGAGAGGGCAGGGGTCTGGAAGTACAGTAGTCAGCACACACGGTGCTCTCGTAATGGCTTGGCCTTCCTTCAGTCCCGAGAACCTCTCCGTGAGGTCAGTCTGAAGTTTGTCTGCAAACCTGATAACCGCTCAGTGTCTTACTGGGGCAGTGAGACAGAGAGAGGTCTTCAGTATTGCACAGGTGTGAAATGTCCATGAGTTTAAAAAACAAAATCACAGTTGCTCTGGGGCTGGGCTGGCACCCCACCCCAGTCTTAGCAGGATGTGGCGGTGGCCACAGGGCCCCTGTGGAGCTCTGCAACAGTTGAGTGGGTGGGCACTGGCGCCAGCACCGAGGTAGGGAATGTGCAGTAGGTGCCCTGCACGTCAGGGCTCAGTGTCTGCAAATGGTCTATAAATGGGGAGCCTGCTGCCTCCCCTTGGCAGGAGAGAGGCTGCGGGTTGGGCGTGGAAGGCAGGATCTCAGATTCATACTGCAGGAGCTGGCCCATGAAGCCAAAGTTGGGTGAGATCACACTCCTCCGCTGCTTGATGTAATCGAAGGCCTCCTTCAGGCGGAACTGCTTGGTCTTCATGAGGTAAGCCATGCAGATGGTGGGCGACCGGGAAACCCCAGCCTCACAGTGGACCAGGACCTTGCCTCCCTTTTCCCTGACACAGTCTGAAAGGAAGATAAGAGATTGGGAATGAGTGGGAACTGGAATTGAAACACAAGAATCAAAACAGTAATGTCACCTAGTTATCACACCCTCGTGTCTGCTCAGAGCCATGGTACCATACTGGACGTCTGCTAGTCTTCAGTCCCTACTGGTGAGGACAGACGTAGGAAGTATTTAATCCTCACAGCTGCTCCCCAGTTCTCTAGAACATTTGCAGATTCTGCCATGGGAGATGCTAGACCTGAAGGAATCCCTTCTGGGGATTCCATCCTAACTTAGGTTCCAACGGTGGGGTTCAAGAAGGAACTAGAAAATCCTTGAAAGCATAAAATTTTTATTGCATATGCACAATTTTCTGAGAGCCTCCTAGGCTCAAAGCCTTACTCGGAGAAGTAATTCTTTGCCTCTCTCCAGGTCGGATTCTAATGATGACAACCTAGCCCCCATCCTGGTAGAGACCTCCCAGCCTCCCTGGACACCCTGTCTTGCTGTGCCAGGGCGGGATGCTTGGCTCAGCTCCTAGGGTTCTCACCACCAAACATACGATAAATAGCGCATGGCCACTAATTATAGCCCTGGCTAAGTGACGCTTACTAGACGGAGGATATAAATGGCTTTTGCAAATTCCATGTTGCTCAACAATGGGAGTCACTGCTATAAAGCTACCACCACCAGTTAGCATTCTTTAGCTCAATATGACCAAAAGGGGGCCCCTCCTTTCCTGCTCTAACCCTCCCAGCAAAACAGAACTACAACTGTTAAAAATGGGAAAGGGTAAAAGGTGAATATTATCAACAAGAACACAAAAACAGTACTTCCAATTCCCCCTTTAGCTAATGAGAAAACAATTACATCACAGGAAGTTAGATGTAGCTAGCACTCTGTGAGGCTGCAGTAGGCAAAAACAAAATTTTTGAAGGCAGCAGGTAGGGGAGCCCCCTTACATCCTTGCTCATCTGCTCCAAGTTCAAGAAGTTTGCAAATGAATCTGCAATGTCTAGAAGATGAAATATCTAAGGCTCAGGGAGGAATCTACAGATTCTTCATGTGAACCAAAAAAACCCAAAGTACACCCAAGGTAGCTCATGAGAGGTACCCCCAATCCAATCAATTCAAAACAACAACAACAAAAAAACCAAAAGTTCTTATAAATCAGTTCCAAGGGGAGACCCCCAACTCCCTAGGATTACAGGGTTGTGCCTTCGTTTCCTTTGCTCTTCCACTCATTTCCCCTCTTGAGTCCAGCTTTTAGTGGGCAAAGGGCCCAGAATGCACTGCTTCTCTACAGCTCAGGGGCCTGCCTTCTATAGGACTCTTCATCTGGAAGGGGTTGGTGCATATTTCAGCATAGGGCCCACTGGGGAGGCTCAGCCTCTTCCATTAGCAGGGCAAGGTGTCTGGGAAAAAAACACTGTGTACTTTTGAAACCCTGTGGGGTGGTGTGACTGTACACAAACATATACAATATACACACAGGACTGGGAGGGACAGTTCTTGTGAGCTGGATGGGGGCGAGTTTCATGACCTCATGCAGCAGCTATCTAGGTAATTAAATAAGAGGCCTAGGAGGGCAGAGCCTTCCCAGGGACCGGGAAAGCAAGTCAAGGGTTTCCCACCCAGAACCCATCATTTTGGCTGCTTCTCAGGCTCTAAAGGGATCATTTCAGCCTGGAGGCTCAGGGGACAATGAGGACAGGTTTGACCTTTTGCCTCTGGTGAATTTCTCATCAAGGTTTCCTATGGAGCAGAAATTGTGTGTGATGAGCACAGGGCTTACCATGTGGCTGAAGAAGGGCCCTTTAATTGCTGTCTGCACCAAGTAATTATGCTGTGCCTAACACCTGTCTTTCCTCCTTCAACATCCCTTAGAACGTGATACAAGGAAAATCAAGCCTCAGTACCAACAACTATGCATGTTAAAAAGAAAGAAGTCCTCTTAAGACCACAAGGTTAGGGAGTAGTGTTGCAAACGTGGGATTAAAAAAAAAAAAAAAAGTTAGGCCAGACCCGCAGGGAAAGAGATATGGGAGAAAGAGAAGACACCAAACGGGAGGACAATCCAGGCAACTTCAAGTGCCTGGAAACCCCAAGGCCAAAGCTCTTTCCAGGCAGAGGGGTGAAGGCTACGGCCTTGTTTTCAGGTTTGCACAATGGAGTAAATGATAACTGCCTCATAGGAATGCAGAAAGGATGTAGAAGATGCCAAATTTTCTGTGCACAAAGCATGGAGCTTGAGTCAAGTGCTATCTTTAATCCAAAATTAGCTGAAAATGCAAAACAAATTGCCTCCAAAGCTGTTTGCCAAAACTGTGGAAAGCTGTTGGGCCCTCCAGGCTCAGTGCGTAAGTAGCGCTCTCTCGATCCTTCTGTTTGCTTTTAAAAATATCCCAACCTACGTAGAAACACAGTTAGGGAGCCCCCGCTTCCCCCTTTCCTCGTGTGAAGCATTACGCATGGACATACTCTGCTCCTGCCCAACTTGAAACAAAACAAGAGCAGCAGTGAGTATAGCCATAAAATTATATTAATTCATTTATCTTGCAAACTAAAGCTCCTATTAATAGCAGCTCAAGTCCTCCCTCTGCAGCATCTGTTCTTGGTGTCGACTCTTGGTGGTTGCATACACAGGGCATTTTTCTCTCAGAGAAGGTAGCCCCCCATCAGCACATCAAAAACCCAAGAAGGCATGCTCCAAGGGGCTCCCAAAATAATGGAGGGGGAGGACCCAACCTACCAATGAAGTCTATTGCTTCTTGAAAGTGGGAGCTGATGTCGGCCGTGTGGCTGTCTTCCACTGGGATCCATTTGTAGTGTAGGTGGGTCGTGCAGGCCTCGGAGGTCCGCCGGGAGACATTCAGCAGGGCTGTGATGTGCAGGTTGGCTAGGAACTCGCACTTGGATGCATGGTAGGCACTTCCAAGGTAGAGGAAGGGAAGGATTTCCACAGGGCTGCCCTGGAAGCAGAGACAAAGAACAACCAGGAAATATTGGATTAGCTTGCTCATTTGGAAGAATTAAAAATAAACAACTCTGACCTATTTGTCTCTTAAGGTGGGAGGTTCCCTTTCTGGTTTCCAGGTAGAGAGAGTTCAGAGCCAGGGCAGCTCAGCCAAGAGTGTGGGTGGCACCTCCATCCTGGTAAACTCTACCCACCGTGACTGCCGTGTGACTCAATGACAGCCAAACCCACACGGCCCAGAGTTTCATTTTTTGCACTTATCCAAGGAGACAGGAAATGCCAGCAGCCTTCCTGTGCTACCCAGTGTAAGAACAGGAGCAATGCAATTAAAAGACCTATGGTGACATTTCAGCTGCCCTAAGAGTACCAGGACAAGCCTTGAGCCATGGGGCAACCCTGGCAATGTAGGCTCCCTTCTTTATAGCCCAGACATTTTATAGTGTATTTTCATCAACTCTAAGATACTGTCTATTCTAAAATAACCCAGGTTTCAGAAATGGTAAAATATGCAGCCTCCTCACCCTCCAAAAAAGTATGCTTCTTAGAAACGAAAATAACCACTACCTACCCAGAATCCATAGACTAAGAAAAACTGTTAGACCACAGAGGGGTTTTCCCCACCCCTGACCTCTTCACACGGGGTGCTGTGTGGGTGAGAGGGGTTTACATCATCACCCACACAGCAGGCTTCTGGTGTGGAGAATCAAGACTAAGTGAGAACCAGAGACTATCTACCCCTGAACCTCCAGCTAGTTGGACTCCAGCAATCTGAGCACGTATGGGTTCTCAGGTGCCAAAACAAAACAAACAAAACAAAAAAGCCAGTGACAGTTGGAACAACAGGAGCCCCTGGGGATTCAGAGGGAAACACTGGGCTGCAGGGACTGTGGTTGGTCTTTGGGAGCCTTTCCCATACCATCCATCCGTTTCCTGTCTTTCCATTTCCTGTCCAGGAATAAGAGTGGAATGGAAACTCTCAGCCCGACCCATAATAGGGAAAGGGGCATGTGTGTGTCCTGGGGAGGAGGGAGGTTTGTCCAGCACTTTGTG
Source organism: Marmota flaviventris (assembly GCF_047511675.1). NCBI lineage: Eukaryota > Metazoa > Chordata > Mammalia > Rodentia > Sciuridae > Marmota > Marmota flaviventris. Next base: position 18,983,121 of record NC_092501.1, read on the forward strand.
CCTGTATTTTCTGTCCTGAAAAGTTGAGTGTTTCAGTAAAGCCAGTTCAGTCACTTAGAAGAAAGTTATAGAGGATTTTACCTAAGGTTAATTATAACAATCAGTATTTTTATTAGCACTTACAATGGCTGGCATGTGGGCCTGACACTTTGGATGTACCTATATAGCGCCAATTTCACAACAAATCTGTAAAGTAGGTAATGTTGTTCCCATTTTATAGAAGGGTGACTTGAGGCTTAGATAGGTTTCTGTCTTTCTTTTTTTTTTTTTTTTTTTTTTAGTACCAGGGATTGAACTCAGGGGCACTCGACCACTGAGCCACACTCTCAGCCCTATTTTGTATTTCATCTAGAGATAGGGTCTCACTGAGTTGCTAAGTGCTTTGCCATTGCTAAGGCTGGCTTTGAACTCTTGATCCTCCTGTCTCAGCCTCCAGAGCCGCTGGGATTACAGGTGTGCACCACCTGGCTCAGATAGGTTTAAATAACTTGCCCACATCAGAGCTTATCAAATGGTAGAGATAGGATTGAAACCCAAACCCAAGTCTCAAGGCCTTGTCTGAGACCATTTCAACAGTGACAGTATGAGAAATCAAGAATTTCAGGTAAAATATCCTCTATCCCTAAAGAGAAGTGAATTTATACCCTCTCCTTGAATCTCCCCAAACTCCCCTGCATTCGAAGCAGCCTTCCCAGTGGCAATGTGGTACAGAGGCTGAGAATCTGGGCCTGGGCACCAGGTAAAACGGCTCTTTCTCCATCAAGTCCCAGCTCCACATTTCCTAGCTGGTATGACCTTGGGCAGCCTCCCTAACCTCTGAGCCTCCTTAACCTCTGAACCTTTATCTGAAAACCTCTAAGCCTCCCTAACCTCTGAACCTTTATCTGTAAACCAAGGATAATAATCCCTATCCTCCTGGGATAATGGGTAAGTCATAAATGGGATAATGGGTGTATTAAAATCTGATACATTATAGAGCATTTTCATGAGGCTAAAGAATAAACAAATAGAATAAGAATTTTCTCCCTGGGGAAGACACAGGACAGATGCTGGGAGGTCAGGCTATCCCAGCAGGCCGGGTTCTGGCCTAAACAGGACCCACTCCGTGGACCCAGCTCCCCACTAATTAGAAACCCAGAAAACAGCAAAGATGGTAGTGTTCTTTGGAAAACAGTGAGAGGCACAATCTGGTCAGTTTCTCTCAGCAACTGACCAGACAGACACCAATGGACACCTATACACGGAGCAGGCAGGATGGCTGACTAGGTCTCTCCCTTTCCTGAGTGCCTGGAAGACATGGACACCAGGCTTGGAACCCTACCCAACTTCCCCTGGAGCTAAGCCCAATAAATACCCCTCAAATTATATTTCTTTCCCTTTCTGAACCTCCCATTTACACTTAAGAGGAAGATACCAACAGCCTTTCGAAACCTCAAAGGTTAACAGCCTCGCCTCATTCCTCTGTGCAGAAGTGGTATGGGGGTTCCCCAGATGATCTTGAAGACACATCAGGGCCTCCCCAACCTTCGCTTGGCCAAAGGTCTTGCGTGCTTTCACACACTCTGACAATTTTTATTTCTCTTTCACTTTCTTAGAAATGGGGAAAATACAACCCAAACAAACAAACAAACAAAAATAGAAATCCTGCTAGGCTGGATGCACGTGACTTGAAAGCCAAGGGTTCATCATACACTGTGAAGATTTTCCATTAAGGAAAACAAACTGAGTCATAACCCTGGCACCTGGCCGACATATTAAAAGGATTCCTGACCAAGAATCCCATTCAAGACCAAGTCACCTGGTTCTATTTGGAAGTCTGTCCCTAGGGGCAGAGTTCTACTCAGACAGGGAACTGGCATTTTTGGCAGCATCTAGAAGTCTTCCTTCTTAGGCTTTGGCTATGTTCTTAGTTGGAGAGGACAGTGTGAAAAGCTCCTCCCACTACCCAGGTGTGTAGCCAGGGGCATGTGAAAAACAGGAGGAGGTCCTGAAAGGAACCACAACAGGGAGTTAAGAGAATGGGGTTCTGGGGCTAGGGGTGTGGCTCAGTGGTAGAGCTCTTGCCTAGCCATGTGCGAGGCCCTTGGTCCAATCCCTAGTACTGTGGGGCAAAAAAAAAAAAAAGTTGGGAGGAAGAAAGAAAAAAAGGGGGTTCTAACTCTGAAACTGCCATAACCAGCCGCAAGACTTTGTAAATCAGTCATCTCACCAGCTACGGCAGTGCTTCCTCTCTCTGGTGAAAAGTCAAGGTGGGTTTTCAGCTCTGGTTTCTATAAAATCTGAACTCTTTTCTGCCTTTCCCCATCTTCCTACATCATGTTAAGTAACCCACGACCTTTAATGGGTGGTTACAATGCACAATTCTTTGAAGGAAATAAACCTCCACACCTTTAGAGAAACAAGAAACTCCCTAGCGTCTCTTGATCTCCTCTGGTGTCAGAATTTGTAGAATTACAAGCATCAGAGACCCTCAGGGGAGCCTGCTGAGCCATCCAAAACAGGGGCTTCTCTAGCACTGCAACCTTTCCCCCTGCCTCCAACCCCACTGCAGTTAAAAACACCAAGACACACCTTGATAGGTACTGGGTTGGTGTATAGAAACTGCAGATGATCAGCAATTACAAAGAACACAGGAAGCCTGAAAGTCAACTCTGAAATGTTTTCAGGGAAACCTAAGCCAGTATTTCTAAGCTTCTCTGAACCTCCCAAGGCAGCCATTAACAAAGTATCTTTCATTTCCCCTTTTCTCTAGAAGCTATCCAGCATCCCAGGGCTCACTTGCTCTTGTCAGCTTGTTTGCTGGAAGGATGCCCATTTATTCTTGGACAGGAACTCCAACTGGCAAGCTATAGAGGCTCTCCAAGTTAGAGGATGGTGCCAGCACCCTGATCCACAGAGAACAAACCACTGCTGCTGAGCTGGGAGAGAAGTCAGGTGGCTGAGGAAGGAAGGAATGAGACAGGAACTGGCAGCTACATACCTGGTCATAAGCTGGCCTGTAGTTGATGCTTAGCACTGGTTTCCCACACTGGCTGATGAGGGCTCTCTCGCTTTCGATCTTCTCTTGTGAAACGGGTTTTACGTCTACACAACACTCAGGATATTCCGAATAGAAGGTCTCATATCCCCCTAGAAAAACAAGTGAACATACAAAAAGTGAGACAGATGTAAGCATTGGTTTCTCTAGCTGTCAAAAATAAAATACTCATAATTAGCCAAAACCCTGAGTGTGGGATAGTAAAAAAAAAAAAATTAAAAATCTAATAGGTTCTGGTCACATAAAAATTGAGTAGAACCATCAAGCAGTTTTAGGATAGAAATTGGATGCGTGCATACGCACACACATGTGTTTGCACACACAGCTCTAAAAGGCTATAGTTCAGAAAGGCAATGATTAACTTTTTGTGTCTATCAGAAGCAGCTTAAACTGTGAAAGAAATAATCTGGCATCTGGCAAATATTAACTAAACCTTTCCAGAAAAACAAAAGCCATTTTCTCATTTTTTATTCAAAATGAAGGTGTGATTATGGAAAATTTCATTAATTTATGAGAAGAAATTCTTTTAAACTGTTTTTCCTCAGCCCATTTGCTTTAAGCAGGATTACAGATGGCACCCTATCATTTATAAGAGAACAGGGACTCATGCAAGGATTCAAATCAGAACAGTAAACCAGCCTTGCCCCTTCTCACCCTAGAGGTGTTAAGAACTCTGCTGACAATCCCTTCCCTAGGTCCAATTTAGAGCCATCAATCCAGTTAATTGCCTTCTAGGCCAAATGGGAGGAATGAGGACTTCTGAACTAAATTCCCAGCCCCCATAAGTAAAGCCTGTCTCTGTTCCTTTGTGACTACTACCCTTTCTATCTTATTTATTATCCTCCCCACAACCTTTCTCCCAGGCCCCAAAAGGATACATCAACTAAGAGCATTAAGAATCTTAGCATTACATTTAAACTTCTCCAGACTGATGACTTAAGGCTAAAAACCACTCTCTCTAGGTCACAGAAATTTGTCTTCTCAAGGCCATTATACTCAAGTGGGGAAGAACCAAATGAAAAATGGCCTAGGGCCCCTCAGGAAGCCAAGGGCTAGTGGGCGAACAGGCCAGCTTTGCTTAGGAACTCTATTTCCAACCAGAGCAACCTCAGGCACTTCCGAGAGCCTCTAGAAAGCCCACTTGTCTTTTAATGGCCCAGAGAATTCACTTAGTATCAAATCATGAATTAAATACGCATTCTGAGATCATGCCATTTCCAAAAAAACTCCTTTTCTCTTTTGTGTTTTGATATTGTGATGGACCCTTAATGGAGGAGGTGCTGTCTTTTTTCAACTCTGCAGTCAACAAATGGTTAATGGATTACATGGCAGTCTGCAACTCTCTCCCAGAAGCTGCAGCCAATTCCTAGAATGAGTCATCTTGCCATTACTGCTTCCTCTCAGCTTGCTGGAACTGCCCCTGCCCCCATTTAGTATACCCGAATCTCTCCCGTGGTCACTTCAACAAATAGCCCACCGTACCTCCCAGGATGAGCTTCTGGTCCTCCACAATGACCATGTTCCCTGTCATGGTGACAGGAGGCCCAGCTGGAGGATGGATGAAGGGGGGCAGAAATAGAGGTTTGGTGGTGTAGCTTCCTCTCCCTCATGTCCCCCAGCCCCCTTCCCTTCTAGGAGGTAGAGAGTGCCAGACTTAACACTGGCCCACATCTTCCCCAGAGGAGGTGTCCCTAGTCAGTCAACCACCTGATCATTTCCCATGCCAGATCTCAACACTTTGATTCTAGGAGATAAAACAAGTGATTGGGAGCAAGCATTTGCATCCAGATGGGTATAGTCCCTCCAAAACTTCGAGATGAGACTTGGTGAAAAGAAGCCTTTGGGCCACCCTATGTTTGGGCTTCAAACAGATCATTTAAAAGCTGGCTGTCAGTTGGAGAGATGTGGGTGTGGGCTAGATCCTGCCTGCCTGTTGACAAAATAAGGCAGGCAGACAAGGCGTCTCAGTGTAGTAGAGGGACAGATAAACTGGGCCCTGCCTCTTCAAGCTGGGGTCAGGAGATTAGATGGGTCTTCCACCCACTCCCATCAGAGGTGTGGAGACAGAACATTCCTCTCCGGTGCCTCACTCACGTTGCAAGAGCCATGGCAATTCTTAGGGCTTCAACCTTCCTCAGAGTGAGTCTGCTTTCAATCATCACCACATTGCCAGAGGAACAGAGGCAGTGAGTAGACACTATATATAAATAAGCACTGGCCACACAATTCAGTCAATCACCATCTCATTGCAGTGAGTCTTGGTTTTGGAGGGGGGATTTAGAGAGTATAAAAGGCATTGCCCCAGGATTTGAACGCCACCAGGTTAAAATCTGAACTCATATCTAGACATGAGTTAGGCAAGATAAAGAATTTTTCCTCTGGCAAAAAAAAAAAAAACAGTTTGAAGTGCAGGGTGTTATAAGGATAGGAATTTCTACTGAAATCTCAAATGCACACAAATTTGACCTAGTAAGTCTTATCATTTTATGGAAAGATAAGATAGTGCACATACAAGAATATATGGGCAAAGGTATCCTCTATCTCACTGCTTCAAACAGTAAGGCTGGAAGCAACCTGCTGGCCATCACCAGTGATGACCAAGGGTCATCACAAGTGAAGGGACATGTATGTCCTGATGTGGACAAATGTCTAAGATCTAGATACAGGGAATATATTTAAAATAAATTTATTTTTTAAAGATACTTCTGGGAGGGCTGGGGCTGTAGCTCAGTGGCAGAGCACGCATGAGGCACTGGGTTTGATCCTCAGCAACACAGAAAATAAAAAACAAATAAAATAAAGGCATTCTGTTCATCTACAACTACAAAAAATTAAAATAAAAAGATACTTGTGGGAAATAATGACAAATAAGAAATAGTTGGTGGCTGTCTGGGGAGTAGAATGGAGTTTAAGGGTGTGTGGAAGACCCAATTTTCATCACAAAGGCAATGAAATTTTCAAATTTTGACCTGTTTAAATTTTGTCCTGGATATGTTATTTCATTTAAAAAAAATTTAAACATAATTTTTCAGAGTCCACCAAAAGCTGACTACTTCCTGTAGCAATAACTGGTCAACAGTCCACAGCCCTCTTGGAGAAGGGTGGGGATCAGAGGCAGGACCAAGAGGGTTCCTGGAACATCTTCACGGCTGCTGGGGAGGCAGAAGCTTTTCCTATATGCATTGCTAAGTAAAAAGACTAAATCAAAATGACATCAGGAAGAGAAGGCGATTTAGAGCCAACAGTGAGACCTCTGTATTGCTGAAAAAGGCCATTTTCCACTCCCCCGCACCCCAGGGGACTGGGGCAGTAGGGAGGAGGATTACCATCCACCTCTGTTATCTTCCCAGTGGGAAGAAGGGACAGTCACCAAGAGGTGCTAATAGATGGGGAGCTACCCACGAGCCTCTGAGGTGTGTGAAATTCCCCAAGTTAGGTTGCTTGAAACTTAGCTGCACCTGAGTACGGAACCACATCAGTGTTACAGTCCAAGGTGTCCAGTAATAGGGCTGATAGGACCCTGGGGGCCCGGTCCAGCTTAAGCTCTTATCTCTGCACCAGAACCAAGGTTCCCATATATTTGAGGTTACAAGGCAGGAGCAGTCACAGGAAGTGACCCAGAAATCAATGCTCTGGAGTTTGAGAGTCAATCACCCACCCACCCACAACAGGAAGCTAAAGTTATGTTCCCAGCAGGTGAAATGGGCAGGCCTGGTGGAAGCTCTTGGAGGTCTCCAATCAAAGGTCACAGAACCTCTACATCACATTGCCCCCATCACCACTGCCTGTCTCCCTCCCCCTATCCCGGCCCCCAACCCGCAGCACTGGCTGTCTGGCGGCCTCCCACCCAGTAGTAGTCTCGGCTCAGGACCAGTCCCAGGGATAATCTCAGCCCCAGGAAGGCAGGAGGGGTGGGAAAGCTGTCAGCTCCAAATTAGGCTTGAGAAAGGCCTAGGACCAGGAGGGGAGGAGGCCAGAGGAAAACAATAAAAAGCAATAAAATAAAAAGGAAAGGAAGGGGGAGGGACTCACCAGGGTCAAAAAGGCATGAGGGGTTGGTAAAGACACAGCCTAAAGCACTGTAATTGTCTAGGAGGGAGGAAGGGGGACACCACGGCGCCACGCTAGGGGGAGGGAGGGTCTCGACCTGCAGATCATGCCAGATACATCAGCAAGGCTCGGAGCCCAGTCCCCAGCGAGAGCAGTGAACCCAGTGTCAGGAAAAGGCGCCTGCGCCCTGCACGAGCTCAAGGCCCCCAAACTGCTAAGGAGCACCTCTCCGCAGCACAACCAGTCTCACTCAGCCTGGCGGACAGACGGGCTGCCAGACGCTTTCGAAGAACGCTGGTGGAGAGGGGTAAGCTCTGAGGCGGGTGCCCTCCCAAGCGCACGTCAAGCCCCACTGTGCAGAGTCCCGCAAGTGGTTGACTTTCCCGGGTGCAGGATGCCGGAGGACGCCCCAAGCAAGGAGGGGTAACGCAAGACCCAGGAATCCCGGTGCTGGATTGTGGTAGGGTATCAGGGGACCGGCTGCCGGCCGCACTCACCTTTGAGGAAGTAGACCCGCGGGCCCGCGGGCAGGCAGGCCAGCAGCGAGTTGAGCACTACGCGTGCGGCGCTCTCCTCCCGCAGCTTCTGCCAGTGGCGGCTGCCCTGGTCCAGCACTACCACTGCCGCCACGCCGCCGCCGCCTTCCTGCAGCAGCCGCGCGCGAGCCGCCTCGTCGGGCAGCACGTAGCGCGCAGACACCGCGCCGCCCCGGGCCCGCCGCAGCACCACCGAGTTGAGGTTGACATTGAGCGAGCCGCGCACGCTCGAGGCGGCGAAGGCCAGGTAGGGCCGGCAGTCGAGCACCACGCAGCGCGCCGCCGCCTCCTTGCGGAGCATCTTGCGCAGCTGGCGCCCGTCGAGCGACGTGACCTTCATGCCGCCACTGGCCAGCGGCCCCGCGCCGAGCGCCCCGCCGGTGCCCACGGCCAGGGTACCCGCGGGCTAGGCACGGGAGGGCCACCGCGGGGCTGAGGCCGGCCAAAGGAGCCCAGCGCCGGAGGGGCCGCTCAGTGCTCTTTCCCGCCCCGCGCGCTCGGCACCCTGCCCGGCCACTTGCTGCCCCAGAAGCCGGGGATTCCGCCGGCAGCGCAGCGTTTTATGTGAATGAGTGTGCGGCCTGTGACGTGGCTGCCCATATAAGGCCAAATATGGGTATTTCCCCGCCCCTTCTGTCGTGATCACGCCCACAGGGGCGGGGCGGGCGCCGAGGGTTAGTCAGAGGGAGAAAGAGGAAGTGGAAGGTGCCTCCTCGCTCTCTCCGCGGCGTAGCGCGGAGGGACTCACTCTCGCATCACCCGGGCTGCGGGTGGGATGTCAGGAAAGCCACAGGACCAAGATGACCCACGCTGTGCGGGAAGAGGAGGAAGCAGAGGAGGGGGCGGTGCCGGCGCCCCACTATCCGCTTTCAGTTTTAGAGACGTGGGCTGAGAACCTGCTGGGAGTTGAGCGGGGCAAGGAACCGGCCATTGCCCCCCAGATGAATCCGGAATGGATTCCCACCGTTACCGAAGTGTTTAAGCATGTAAGATGATACCTGAGATCTGCCTCAAGGGGTGAGGTATAGATGACTCCAGATCGGGCAAGTGTTGGTGATTCTTGAAGCTGGTTGCTGGATACTGGGGGTTCATTATATCGTTTTCTCCACTTTTATGTATATTTGAAATTTCCATAATAAAACTTTCTAAAAGTTAAGAGGGAAAGGGAGCCGGATTAATTCATTAATTGATTAATTAATCCTCTCCAATAGATTCTGCTCTCAAAAGGATTGATAGCTCTCTGTTCCTCTCCCATAATGAGAATAATAAACCGGCATTTGGAGGAATCCCCCTCTGGTCCCTGTAAACCTTTTGTGAATTCAGCAGCAACATCAACATGTATACAATGATGGGCCTCAGTCCATTAAACTGCTGTCCAGGTGGCTTCTGGATTTGGGAGATTATCTGTGGATCAAGTATAATCCCAGGCTGTCTGCCCCCACCATTCCCCAGGAGCTTCAGGCTTCCCACCCCCACTCTTGGGGAACTAAGCACGATTCACCTCCTCTGCAAGTATTTATTGAAGGCCCTCTCTGTACAGGGCTTCTCTGCCTGCAGGGACACATGGGATTGAAGTACATCTCTGCCCCCAGCTCACCGCCAACCATTTTATCATTGGTTGGGTGGAGCTACCTGGTGGAAAACAGCCTTCCTCCTCTAGAGAGGGGCTTGTTTACAGCTGACATAAGGGAATGGGGTTTTTAGAAGAAAACAAACCAAATTCTGAAACCAAATGCAGTCAACCCCAACACCAGCATAGCTGTCATTGCTTCTTGGTCACAGCTGCATTCAGTCAAAGGCACTGTCCTAGCTCTGCCTGTGGGGTCTTGATAACATGATGTGAGGTATTTATTTTTATTTTTTCTCTTTGGGGTTATCTGTGTCAGCCTCCCCTGAAAATCGCTCCTCTTCCAACCTGTTCTGTCTCTGTTACTGGCACTATCCTACCCCAGACCTTTCAGCCCAGAACACCACACATATGGGGAATACCCTCATGGACTTAGCTCTGTGTTAGGTGCTGGTGGCACCAATGAGCAAGATTTGCTATCTCCTCTAGCTATTCCCCCCTCCCCCACGCACCAGCCCAGAGGGGAAGCCAGCTGCACACAGGCCTCTTTACAGTTCAGTGGTCAGTGTGGAGGGTCACCCAGAGTCTGTGTGGATGGGGTAGAGTGAGGATGGGGGCTGGAGAAGGTCTCCAGAGATGGGAGCTGAGGTAGACTTCCAAGGATTTGACCTTAGCCAGGCCCTGAAGGGGAAGGTAAGGCATTCCAGGCAGAGAAAACCGCCTAAGGTAAAGGAAAAACCAACCTGTGGGGTGTGTGCTGAAGGTGTGTGGGAGATTATAGCGTTTCTGGCATTTATTAGAAAACAAAGCAGGGTTAAGTGGCAGAGGGCCTTGTGTACCATTTAAGGCACTTGGATCTTATCCTTTGGGTCTTATTTATTCAGTGAACTGGTCAGGTTAGTGTTTGGGAACACCACTGAAGAAGTGCTGTGGAGGACGAATGTTTTATATGGAAGTGAGGGTGGAGTCCAGACTGAGACCGGGAAAGGGACAGGAGGCTTTCATAGGTAATCTAGGCCTAAACTAAGAAGGACCTACTTGGATTTGGCAGTGGTACAGTTGTGAAGAGGCCACACAGATGGGAGAACATTTATAAGTAAATTACCTGAAGGGATAGGATGGGCAGAGAGCAGTGGAGGGCAGCATCCTTGGGAGGGTGACCCTAGCGTCTTTTAACTAGGGTGACAGGGTGAATGGTGGTACCTTTAGTTGCAGGCTCTTCAGTAACAGGTCTGGTGGTAGAAGAGAGGAAGAGGGGTGAGTTTTAGACATGTTAATAAATGAGAGCTGGGCTGGGGATGTGGCTCAAGCGGTAACGCGCTCGCCTGGCATGTGCGGGGCGCTGGGTTCAATCCTCAGCACCACATAAAAATAAAATATGTTGTGTCCACCGAAAACTAAAAAATAAATATTAAAAAAAAATTCTCTCTCTCTCTCTTAAAAAAAAAAGTTAGAGCTGATCATGGTCACTCAAAGTGAATGTTCAGCAAGCAGATGAGTGATCTATAAAGCATGTAGGGAGGTCATCTGTTGGTTGTCTTGCTGATTGTTCCCTCTCTTCCCATGTCCAACAGATCTCCAATTCCTGGGACTCTGCTTTCTACATCTGTCTTCTGACCTGCCCTTTCTGGTCCTGTGGCCAGGGCTGGCTTTATGGGTGTATGACTTGTGCAGCTGCACAGGACTGTGCACTTGAAAGGGCCCCCAATGCTCTGCTATCACTTTCTTGAAATTCTTAATTTTTGAACGGGAGACCCTACATTTTCCTCTTTGCACTACGGATTTGCAAACTATGTAGCTGGTCCTACTCATGGCTGTAGTTAAAAGGTCCCATTAAAGGCCTAAGTTAAAGGTTTAAAGGGCCTCATTAAATCTCCCTGCCATCAACCCCAGCAACTAGACTGTGCTTACCAGTAGAATTTTGTTTCCCAGTCTCAAACTTTTTTTTTTTTTTATAGTGGGGCTTGAACCCAGGGACACTATACCACTGAGGTACATTCCTAGCTCTTTTTATTTCAAGATATTCAGTTGTTGAGGGTCTTGCTAGATTGCCCAGACTGGCCTTGAACTTGCAATCCTCCTGCCTCAGCCTCCTAAATCTCTGGGATTACAGGCATGTAGGCTGTCCACACCCAGCTGCAACATGATCTTAGATGTAGATCTGTGTGGAGTCCACCTGCTCTGCTCAAGACTCTTTGGTACCACCTACACACTATCTGATAAAACTCAAATTCCTTAGTGGAACACAAAGGTTCTTGTTCTGACCAGTTGGTCTTTACTCATCTCTAATACTGCTTCTCCCCTTCCTTCCCAGCACCCCCCTCCTTTGTACAGGAACCTTCATACAACTCCAGCTACTGTTATACCTCCAAGAAGCCACTTCTTAGCCCCTGCCCCTTCCCCCAGATTGACCCTGTTATCTGTCCTGCCATTAGCCTGCAGCTGCTGAGGGAAGGGGGCACTTATCTGAGAGTCTGCATCTCCCTCACAACACCCGCACATGGCAGGAGCTAGATCAGTATTGATGGAATGGAATTCAATGCTTGATGAGATTTAGAGCAACTGACCCTTTGGGAAGGACTTAGAGAGAAAGTTAGTATCAGCATAAACCAGGGAAGCAAGACAGAAAGCTGTGGACACACACAGTCCACAGGATTAGGAACTAAGATTCATGGCCACAGTCTAGGAGAAAGAGGAGAGTGTCAGTTTGGAAGGCCTTAATAGCATAATAATCATACTTGTCCCCCTCACTGCTTTGGAATGGGGTGAGGGTAAGCTCAAAGAAAAAAAAAGTTAAAATTAGCGTTGTGAATCCATGAGACAGGACCTTATCCATTTCTTCCCACCCACACCGGTTATTCTCAAAGGGAGGCAAGGACTTTTTTAGGGTTCTTGGCTCTTGTTTAACCCTTATGAGTTGACCCTGTCATTGTAATCTGCAGCCATGTGTGTCTCTTCATAAAAGTCTCTTGGGAACTGCATGCCCAGAGTTCAGCTTACAGTTTCAAGGAGTTTACAGACCTGTAGAATATCCTGGGAACTCCTACAGTAGTCCCTGGTCATTGTAGCCTCATTCAATGTCTCTGAGACTCTTCCCAGGCTCTTCCTGGCCTGTAAGTAGGAATGGGTCAGAGAGCGCCCACAAAGTTAGGGCCCCAGAGCAGTCCCAAAGTGGACCCAGGGTTCCTCTCTAATCATGGTTGCATTTGGTCCCCTCTGTATATTTACCTGTTTGTTTCTCATTCTGAGAGTAATGCATGTTTGTTGTGGAAAAAGCAAAGAAATGAAAAGAATGTCTTTTGGGGGAGGGGGGACAACTGCTTTTCAGGTTTAAGACCCTAAATCAAAGCTGCAAACAGATCTGGAATTGGGCTGGGGATGTGGCTCAAGCTGTAGCGCGCTCGCCTGGCATGCGTGCGGCCCAGGTTCGATCCTCAGCACCACATACAAACAAAGATGTTGTGTCTGCCAAATACTAAAAAATAAATATTAAAATTCTCTCTCTCTCTACCTCTCTCTCACTCTCACTCTCTCTTAAAAAAAAAAAAAAAAAAAAAAACAGATCTGGAATTGCTTCCCACCATCTTTGATAAAGGAAATAACACTAGGCTAAGGAATCAAAGATCTGCATTCCCATCAAATCTCTATTGCCACTTTTTATTCATTTATCTAAAATAGGTAGAATGCCTTTTCTTGCCCTGTGACCTTCCCATCTCCTTTCTCTCCCCTTCCCAGAATCCTAGAATGTAGCAAGTACGGTGTTCACTTGGGGGTACAGACAGCAGTTGCAGTGTGACTGTTGAGAATCACTGACCCTCTCAGAACCATGGTGACTTGCTCATGGTCACACCAGACATTCAGTAAGTATCACCCCCTGAGCAAAGTTCAGCAGGTTGAGTGACCATCCCATCCCTCTCCTGTGTTTATGAACTTGCACCAAAGCCCCTGTCCTTTCTGGTTTCACTTGATTATTTATTCCTCGGTCTCTCCCGGACCTCTGCAGCCACATTCCTTAGCCTGGACCTCAGCTGGACCTAGGAAGACAGTTTGCCGGAGGAATAAACGAAATTGGGACATCTACTGAGTGGAGAAGGAAGAGTCACCCAAAACCTCCTTCCTCACCTCAAGCAGGGCTGGAGAAAGGGTAGGGGTTGAAAGCCCAGGAGGATTTTCTCAGGCAGAGGAAGGGCAAAGATTCTGTAGCTGCTAGAGACCGGGGAGTTGGCTGCGCAGGGAGTGGCAGTAGGAAATAGCCCATTTCCAGGGAGGAGGAGACCACCATGGAGTGGGGGCAGGGAAGTTCTTCTGGCTATGGTAAGAAGGTGGGGGAGGTTAGGTATGAGAAATAACACCTGCTTGGTGCAATGTCATTACAAAAGTGCAAAAATATTGATTACCCTTTGGCCTAGTAATTCCACTTCTGGGAAATAATCTTAAGGAAAAATCTTCAGAGCTCAGGGGAGGTAAAGACATATCCGCAACAGTGTTCATCACGGAGCTATTTATAACAAGGTAAAAATGAAACAGCCAAAACATTTTTCTTAAAGAGAATGACAAAGTGGGCTGGGGTGGTAGCTCAGTGGTAGAGCGCTTGCCTTGCACTGTGAGGCACTGAGTTTGATCCACATCACCAACATAAAAATAAATGAATAAAATGAAGGTATCCTGTCCATCTACAACCAGAGAGAGAGAGAGAATGACAAGGAAACTACTATACATAGCAGCCATTAAATGTGATGTTCTCCAATACAGAATAACATTCCAAGTAAATTATGCTTAAATGTTAAGGGAATGGGCAGGTTACAATAACCACAACAGCTGTCATTTATTGAGTTATTTCCTAGGTTCCCGCCAGAGTGCTTCCTGTATTTGGTCTTATTTTATTCACACTGTAACACGGAGATGATAAAATAAAGGCATGCTGTCCATCTACAGCTATAAGGAAAAAAATACTTGCCTGTAACAGATTTGGAGACTAAGGGGTTACAGGGCAGGCGGGTGGAGGTAGACGGGCTGGGATTCCAGTCTGGTGTTATTCCAATGTGTTCCGACCACCTGTAGGGCCATATTCAGCAAGGAGACCTGAGAAATGCATTGAATATAATAAGGGATTGGTTTTTTTGTTTTTTAGAACAGGAGATTCAGAGAGAGTGATTCCCTGGTCTTCTAAATTTTTCATTATGAAGTGATACTTTTTGTATACAGTTTTCCTAGTTTTCTGTTATTATGCTCAGCATTCTGCAGCTTGTTTTGCTTTGTTATTTCATTTACCAGTAGGTCTCAGTGACCTTGTCTTCCAGGTGCCATTCCCTCTTTTGGGGGGAGGCGGCTGTTCCATGATATAGATTAGGCAGAATGTATTTACCTGGGTCCCCTCTTGAAGCACATTGTGAAGATTTCTAATTTTTCACTAAGACAATCAATCTTGCACGGAGCATCCTTGCTTATACCCCTTTGGGCAGAGGGTTTTGTATGTTTTTAACAGAAGTGACTAAAGCAAAAAGGACTTAGAAGTGGCTATATTTGTGGCTTTGGCAGATTGTGGGGTGTGGGAGACTGCAGATAGAAAAATGGTCCCTGTGATTAGAAATGGGGGTCTAGGGGCTGGTGAGGACTGGTGGGACAGTACTTGCCTAGCATTAAAGAGGTACTGGGTTCCATTCCCAACACTGAAGAAGAAAAAAAAACCTTGAAGGATCAGTACTCTGATGATATTTCCCATACTTCACTTCTCCCTTTAGGGCAGCCCCATCAGCAGACCATTTGGGCAGGTCTGAGGCTTTTCTCCTTGGAGGAAGTAGAGATTAGTGTCCCCCACCCTTGATTCATATTGATATGCAACTTAATTCAGTTTAGCTCTGGGCAAATCCTCTTCCAATGCCTGTGGGGCACCAGGATGCAGAACTGACTCCACTTTCCCAGCTCCCCTGGAGGTGTTTTAAGCAAATGTCATTTGAAAACCCAGAACCTCCGCCAATTCCTGACACCTGCTGTGTGGCCTGCAGCCAACTTTGTAGGGGCTGTGTGCTGCTGTGCTTCATTTATGTGAAATAAGGGCCAGAGTTAGAAGATTTCAAACTGCTCCAACCTTCTTCTGTGATTTCTTAAGGCCTCATAACAGATACAGCTCCACCTCTTAACTAGCTGTGTGAAACTGGATGTGTTATTAACATCTCTGAGCACAGTTTCTCATCAGTAAGAAAGGAACAGTGAGACCTGATAGGGTTGTGCAGATAGCATGAACTACAACAATGAATTTGGCACCTGGCACAGGGCCTATACCTTAAGGCTCCTAAGAATGGAAGCCCTTTGACTCCCTTTAGCCCAGTTTCCAGGTTTACCTGAGGCTGCCAGGAGAGCTTTGCTTTGAGGACCTCTGATCCAGGTAGGGAAGCCCATTCATTTCTCAGACAGTGAGATGGTAGCTTGAAGCCAACTAACTAAAAACAGCAGCTGGCAAACACCCATTAATGAAGGTAGCTCCTGAACAAGCAGGAGTCCCACCTGTTTGGGGGCTCTACAGGCCAGCACATTATGAACCCACCTCCCCACATACTTTTTTTTTTTTAAAGAGAATTTTTTTTTAATATTTATTTTTTAGTTTTCGGCGGACACAACATATTTGTTTGTATGTGGTGCTGAGGATCGAACCCGGGCCGCACACATGCCAGGCGAGCACGCTACCGCTTGAGCCACGTCCCCAGCCCCCCCACATACCTTTATGTTCATATCTCTTCATCCTTAGGTTCAACAGACAGAATCTCAATCTAATTAGGGATCCTCCTTTCTAAGAAGGGAGGCATCAATCAAATGAAATTTTATTTATTTTTTAAAATTTTTAAATTTGTTTTAATTAGTTACACATGTCTTTCTTTATAACTTAGCAAAGTTTAAAGGTCTAGTTCAAAATGTATTATTAGAGAGTGAAAAAACTAAGTGGAACTAAAGGTCTAGCACTATCATAGGAAATTAAGATGTCCAGGTGTGTGTGTGTGTGTGTGTGTGTGTGTACATTCTTTTAATATATTTACATTCTCTAGATATAAAAAGTTCTGCCAGTCTAAAAGTGTTAACTGTGTTTGTTCCTTTGGGGGCATAGGGTGGGCTCTCCCTATTTATTTTGTTTATAGTTTGACTTCCTGATAATGAGCATAGCTATTTTTTTCTTTCCCCATTTTTTTGGTGGGGGAAGGTGGTAACTGGGGATTGAACTCAGGCGCACTTGACCACTGAGCCACATCCCAAGCCCTCTTTTGTATTTTATTTAGAGACAGGGTCTCACTGAGTTGCTTAGTGCCTCGCCATTGCTGAGGCTGGCTTTGAACTAGCAATTTCCTGTCTCAGCCTCCCAAGCTGCTAGGATTACAGGCCTGCGCCACTGTGCCAGGTCTCTTTCCCCATTTTTTATGGGTGTATTATAGTTGTGCATAATGATGGGATTCATTGTTACATATTTATATATGCACACAATATAATAATATAATTGACCAATATCACTCCCCAACACTTCCTCCCTTCCTCCCACCCCATGATCCCTTTTCTCTATTGGTCTCCCTTTGACTTTTAATTGGATTCCTGCCCCCTCCCTCACCTTTCTTTTCCTTTTTAAAATATTTTTCGTAGTAGATGGATACAATACCTTTATTTATTTATTTTTATGCAGTGCTGAGGATCAAACCCAGTGCCTCACACATACTAGGCAAGTGCTGTACCACTGAGCCACAATCACAGTGCCTCTTTTCTAGCTTCCACATATAAGAAAAAACATAAGACCTTTGACCTTCTGAGTTTGACTTATTTCACTTCATGTAATGGTCTCAAGTACCATCCATTTTCCTACAAATGACACAATTTCATTCTATATGGCTGACTAAAACTCCATTGTGTATATATAGCATGTTTTCTTTATCCATTCATCGATTGATGGATACCTAGGCTGTTTCCATAGCTTTGCTACTGTGAATTGTGCTGCCATAAATATGGGTATTCATGTATCATTAAATCTGGTGACTTTATTTCTTTAGGATAAATACTAAGAAGTGGTATAACTGGGTCATATGGTGGTTCCATTCCTAGTCTTTTGAGGAACCTCCATACTGATTTCCATAGTGGTTGTACTAATTTACAATCCCCCCAACACTGTAAGAGTATTCCTTTTTCTCTGCAGCCTTTCTTGCATTTATTATTGTTTGTATTCTTGATAACTGCCATTCTGACAGGTGTGAGATAAAATCTCAGTGTGGTTTTGATTTGTATTTCCCCAATTGCTAATGATACTGAACATTTTTCGTGTATTTGTTGTCCATTTGTATTTCTTCTTTTGAGAAGTGTCTATTTAATTCATTTACCCGTTTGTTAATTGGGTTATTTTATTTTAAGTTATTTACATATTCAAGATATTACTCCTCTGTCAGAAGAGTAGCTAGCAAAGATTTTCTCCCATTTTGTAGGTATTCTTTCACATTCTTAATTGTTTCCTTTGCTATGTAGAAGCTTCTTAATTTGATGCCTTCACATTTATTAACTCTTGGCTTTATTTCCTGAGCTTTAGGGGTCCTAGTGAGAGAGTCATTGCCTGTGCCTATATGTTCGAGTATTGACCCTATGTTTTCTTCTAGGAGTATGCATAGTTTCTGGTCTAGTTCCTAGGTCTTTGATCCATTTTGAGTTGACTTATGGGCAAGGTGAGAGATAAGGGTCTAGTTTCTTTCTTCTACATATGGACAACGAGGGCCAGAGTTAGAAGATTTCAAACTTTGCTCCATTTGTTAAATAGACTATATTTTCTCCAATGTACGTTTTGGGCACCTTTGTCAAGGATCAGATGACTGGAAATGTGTGTTTTTCTCTGTGTATTCTATGCTGTACCATTAGGGTCTCCGTGTCTGTTTTTATGCCAGTACCATGCAATTTTTGTTATTATAGCTCTGTATACAATTTGAAGCCAGGCACTGTGATGCCCCCAGCATTGCTTTTTTGGCTTAGGGTTGCTTTGGCTATTTTGGGTCTTTTATTCTTCCAAATGAATATTTAGATTGTTTTTTTTTTTCCTAGTTCTGTGAAGGATGTCATTGGTGCTTTAATGGGGATTGAGTTGAATCTGTATACTGCTTTTGGTAGTATTGTAAGCACATGGCCCACAAATGATGGAGGCAGGAGACGGGAAGCAAACATCGGATCAGCAAGTTTTCCTTTATTCTGCAGTGAAGTCAGTCAGTCAGGCACAGGAGGGCTCTTCTGGGTACAAGAAATGACCCTCCAGTTACAGAAGGAGTCTGGGTTTTATAGTTTACGATGAAGGTGAATTAATCATTGGACACTGTTGATGTGCAGTTTGGACAGTCAGGGACTAGTTGTGCAGGTTAAAATTTTAACTCAGGAAGGCAGTTGTAAAAAGTTTGGAAAAAAAAAAAAAGCACACAACTCAGTGTTCACTGCTTATCTTCCTTCCTCTGGGACCCATTGTTACCTAGAGCTTCACTATTTGCTTTTCTTCTTCCAGGGCTCATCTGCAATGGGAAAGGGTAAAAGTCCAGGGTCCAGCATTTCAGTATCTGCCTTCTTCCTTCAGGACCCATTGTGGTTGGGAAGGGGTAAATGTTTACTTTTGATGGAGATGCTGGGGATGAACCCTGGAAGGGATGAAAGTTGACTTTTTCCCTTGGGGCTCATTATTACTGGGAAAGAATGTATTGAGAGAGTACTGTGGGGCAGTCAGCACCCTGCTAGGGTAAATTTTGCCTGCTCAGAAGGGGATAAGCCACCTGAGAAAAATAAAGTCTGAAATAGTGAAGAAATAAGAGTCAGAGCCAGGAAATAGTTTTAAAAGGGATGGAGCGCCGGATAGTTTCTTCCAGCCCATACAGGAGCTGGAATTTAGAATGACTAGAAAATGGCTCCAGTTATTTAATTAAGGGAGTACATCTAAGGCAGGGATAAGGTTTCAGCAGGAAGAGTCTTGCTTCTCCGTGTGGCAGGGGACTTGCCGCAAACAGATTGATTGGCATCTTGGCAGACCACACCCATCTCTGAGAGGCTGTGTGTCTATGTGGCTGCAGCAGGTCACCCCATCTTCGGTGTTGTGCAGGACCTTTGACAGAGCTGGGTGGGAGTTCACATGTATTGGGGCCATCTCACCAGCAGGAATGCTGCTGTAAGTTCCCAGATACTAGACTTTCCCACTCAATGGTTTCCATGCCCATCTGGTCCATGCACATTTCACAAATGGGTCTTGACAGGAGAGGTTTAATGTTTGATTAATTTCCTCTCCCTCCTCCCAAGTCACACTGTCCCTCCGTTTTTCCTAGGGAGTTGTCTTATAAGAATATTATTTTCCATAACCCTTCTAGTATAACCATTTTGACAATATTGATTCTGCCTGTCCATGAACATGGGAGGTCTTTACCTCTTCTAAGATCTTCAATTTTTTTCTTCATTGTTCTATAGTTTTCATTGTAGAGGTCTTTCATCTCCTTGGTTAGATTTATTCCTTATTTTATATTGTATTTTTTTAGGCTATTGTGAATGGAATTGTTTTCCTGATTTCTCTCTTGGCAGATTCATTGTTGATATATAGGAAAACATTGATTTTTATATGTTAATTTTGTAGCCTGCTACTTTGCTGAATTTGTTTATTAGCCCTAGTGGTCTTTTGGTGGAGGTTTTTTTTTTTTTTTTTTTTTTTTTTTTGAACTTCTAAATATAGGATCATATCATCTGCAGGTAGTGATAGTATGACTTTTTCTTTTACTTTTTTTATCCTTTTTATTTCCTTTTCTTGCCTAATTGCTCTGGTAAGCGTGACTTTTGAGAAAGGCAGTTATTGCAATAGTTAGGAATGAGAGGGAGATTGGAATGTGACCATGTTGTTTACTTCAAACTCAGATGTATGTGTCTCTAACACTGGAGTTCTTGCAGATCAGTGTAAAAGTGAGATGACAGAAATAATGAAACTGATCTAAAGAGTTGTTTGGAGGGTGAAATGAGATTTATGTTCAGTAAACACTCAGAAAAGATCAACTATTATTATTACTGGTATAAGTACAAAGAAAAACATATGTCAGGTGGGAGCAGTGGCACCTGGCTGTAATCTTCCAGCAAACTTGGGAGGCTGAAACAGGAGAATTGCAAGTTCCAGACCAACCTTAGCAACTTAGTGAGACATTGTCTCAAAATAAAAATTAAAAGGGGCTGGGAATGTTGCTCAGTAGCAGAGAGCCCCTGAGTTTAATCCTATGTACCAAACCAAGCCAAAAAAAGGAAAAACCCATCCCCAAAGTATATCAACATATATTTGTGTGTATACGGAAACATAGGCTCCTCTACCAAAGGGCAAGGGTATGTGGGTGCACTGCACTCCTAAAATGCCTACAATCATGAAAAGAGTCGTGAGAAAGGAAGGAAGGAAAAGGAGGACTGGTAGGCAGCTCTGTAAACCCCTGCACCATGATATTGCACTTTTCTCTCAAGAAGGACAGTTCTTGAGAAGTTTTCAAGACGAAAACACCAGCATAGGAGGCGGCAAAGACCCAGTGAAGAGTCTTCCCCAGCACCCAACATGGATTAGCTGGTGAGGGGGCTGGAGAAAGGACATGGATTTGTCTTCTGTCTTGACCCAGGAGCTTCTAAGGTGGGAAGGAAGTAGAGTTGTCCCATTCATCCACCACCCAGTGAATAGGTATTGCGTTCCCAGGGAGACACAGCAGGCCAAGAAGAACAAAACGAAACATCAAGTAAACAAAAGCTCATCTTCAGGCACTCACACTCTTATGGAAATAGACAGGCCTTAAAAATAAGTGAGACTTATGGTTGTGTTGTAGAGACAAATGAGGCAAGGCACCACAGGAAACAGGTTTATTTGACTGCAGCCAGGTTCAGAGGGCACAGCTTTTGCTGTAATCAATTAATCCTCTGAACCCAGAGTTCAGGTAATTTCAGAGTTTTATACCCAGCATGTAAGGGGAGGGGCTCACAAGTTCACAGTCTGCAGAAGTTCACATAAAAGCAGCTTTTTCTTTCACTGTTTTGGGCAAGTTAACTCTTCAAGGACAACACCTGAGAAGGGGAGAGCTTCATCTCCCCTTTCTTTCCTCCCCCTGCCAGCTGTTACCATGGAGCCCAATTGGTAACTTATCTTAAAAATGTAGACATCTCTGTGAAGCCCAGCTCAAGGCCAGAGGCCTTGTCTGCACATTTCACAAACTACTATACTGGATACATTTGTGAAAAACTAGCAAAGGAGTGTCCAGCACCTGGAGTGCTGGTATCTTCCCGGCCAGTGGCCAAGTAAAACAGGGCAACATGAAAATAGGAAGTTTATCTACATCGAACTCTTTTGCAGAGACTCTTTTGCTGACATTCCTAAAACCAGCCATGGTGAAGATTTCTGGAGAAGCCAAGTTAAGACTTTTCTGTCAGAGAAAGGAGGTGCCACTTCAGTATGCTGAAGAGTGATAAATGCTATGGAGAAAAACTTAACAAGGAGCAATTTTCGGGGTTATTGGTATAGGTTGCAATTTTATTTTATCTTATATTATTCATTTATTTGTTTGTGTGTTTGTGGTACCAGGGATTGTACCCAAGGGCATTCTACCACTGAGCTCCTTCCCCAGCCCTTTTTAAATTTTTAAATTTTGAGACAGGGTCTCGCTATGTTGCTGAGGTTGACCTCAAACTGTAATCCTGATATTACAGGTGTGCGCCACCAGACCTGGTTGCCATTTTAAATAGGATGATAGGGAAGGTCTTGCTGAGCAGATGACATTTGATGAAGACCTGGAAGACCAGAGACCCCTGGAAATATCCAGGCAGGGGGAAGGGAAGTACAAAGACCCGCAGATAGGAGCAGAAGAGCACAGAGGGCAGCAAGGCTGCAACAGAGGGGTCTGGACCAATGGTCTTCAACAAGGGGCCTCTTCTCTCCCTAAGGGACATATGGCAATGTCCAGTGACATTTTTGTTTGTCACAACTGAACCAGAGGGGTGTGTGTCCTACTAGTGTCCAGTGGGTAGATATGGGAGATGCTGTTCAACATCCTTTGATGCACAGCACAGCCTCCCCTCCTCCAAAGGGTTATTGGACTCCAAAATGTCAAGAGTAGCAGGATTGAGAAAACCAAGTCTAAACTTAGACTTGTGGAGGTGATGTCAGAGAGATAAGAAGTGAGGGGATGGGGGCTAGGGCGTGGGGAGACAGAATGCCAAAAGCCTGTAGACATTCCAAGGACTTCAGTTTTTACCCTAGACTGGATAAGAAATCATTGATTATTGGCTTAAGCACAATGGTGATGTTGAGCTGGTGGAATTTCCAGGTCATAGACAGGGAGAGGAATAACAGGCTGTCTTTGATCTTGGTTCTAGGCACTGGCTTCCTGTGAGTGGGCACACATCAGGAACTGGAAAGTGGAAGACAGGATTATTTCCAATTATTAAGTAGGACTCCATCTTCGGGTTAAAACCTTGCTTTGTGGCCAGGTGCAGTGGCACACGCCTGTAATTCCAGCGCCTCAGGAGACTGAGATAGGAGGATCCCTAGTTCAAAGCCAGCCTCAGCAAAAGTGAGGTGCTAAGCAACTCAGTGAGACCCTGTCTCTAAATAAAATACAAAATAGGGCTGTGACTCAGTGGTAGAGTGCCCCCAAGTTAAATCCCTGGTACCCAAAACAACAACCATTAAAAAAAAAAAAAAAAAAAAACTACCTTGCTTTGTTAGGAAATTATCCCTCTTGATTCTTCAGGAATGGCCCAGCCTTCCACAATTACTAGGCATCATGGGAAGTCGGGACTTCACCAAAGCAGGATCTCCTGTCACCAAGTGGAGGCTGGAGGCTGGCCGTGGTGCACAGCAAGTGTTTGCTTGCACACCTTGTTTTCTCAGCATTTTTAATGTAATGAGGGATGAAGAGGAGGGAGAAAGATGAAACCCCAACTTGATGCATGAGACTTTCAGGGAGCAGCTGCTGAGTGCGCACTGGCTGCCAGTAGATGAGATTGGAGGGGCAAAAGAATGTAAGCATGCAAGGGAGGGAGTTTGTGCTGGCCAGAGATGACACTCCAGCAGACTCCCACAGTATAGGGAGGTAAGTACAGTTATATATGGGGGGTGGGCACTGGGCAAGAGGTGGGCAGTCAGTGGCACCAGCAGTGGTGGTGGAGAGGCCTTGAAAGACACAGGAGCATAGGAGGTGGAATTACGGAGGAAAGGCAAAATGAATCAGTATTCTCAGGGGATCCACTGTGTAGATGTCTGGGCCACATTCTTAGGGGTCCTTATTCAGAAGGCCTGGATCTAGTCCAGGAAGCTGCATGTTATGCAGCCCAGGGACCTGCAAACCAGGTGTGTCTCTGACTGCACATTGTGAAGTTCAGCTCCAGGAAACTGCAGGCGGGATCTATGCATCTGATCTCAAATGGTGCTTCCAAGAGAAAGGCATCCAAATGTTGCTGCTTGGAAAGGGAAAAATCGGGACAATCTGGCTTGCTGACGTGGCCACCCTGAATGAATGCAGTGATTCTGCTTGATTGGCCTAAATGCAACTGGGGTAGTTTGTTAGACTACATATTTCTGGGTCCTACCACCTTTGTAAGACTTTGCCTTACAGCTTCCTAGCGTGGTGTACTGGGGACTTCACCTGCACAAGCACTGGCTCTGTGGATTGTCTATGATGAAGACCTCACCTTTGGCCATATTGAGCTCCCATTTAGCCCCTAGAATCTCAAAAATACTACAAGTTCTGTCCAGTGACACATCTATATATTTTATTTTATTCTTTTGGTACCAGGGACCACTGAGCCACATCACCAACCCTATTTTGTATTTCATTTAGAGTGAGGGTCTCACTGCATTGCTTAGTGCCTTGAAGTTGCTGAGGCTGGCTATGATTCTCCTGTCTCAGCCCCTCAAGCCACTGGGATTACAGGTGTGAGCCACTGTGCCTGCTGGGCACATCTACATATTTTAATCATATAGCTGCCTATATTGAATTCTTCCTGAGTGTAGGATTCATAAGAAGCATTTTACATTTTTTATCTTTTTTAAACCTCACAGCAGCCTGGTGAAGGAAGTAAAATTCTTTTTTAGCTGTAGATGGATGCAATACTTTGTTTTATTTTTTATGTTTATGTGGTGCTGAGGATCAAACTCAGTGCCTCGCATGTGCTAGGCAAGTGCTCTACCACTGAGCTACAACCACTGTCCCAGAAATAAAATTCTTATAAGGAAACTGAGGCCCATTACTCTGTGGCAGAGTGTGGATGCAGACTTAGGCTTACCTGACCCTGAAACCCAAGTTTTTAAACGGTTCCCTAAACTGCCTCCCTTCTGATGCCCCACTATGTATTCTGCTGCTGTCCCCACAGCTATATTGCAAACTACTTGGGGCAAAAGTGGGATCCTTGGGTATTTGTAGACTTTAGATAAAATTTCTTGCATTAACTGGGATTGCCTCTCAAAAAGAGCCTTGAGAGCTCTCTCTGGTCCTTTTTCCCCAGCCTCTGGAGAAAGAACCAATCCTCATAGATAGTATCTTTTTTAGAGGGCAGGTCCTAAGCTCTCTGCTGTGTGGAGTTTCTGCAGAACTTACCAGAAAGGCCTTGCATGCCACTTCTCATCTTTCTCTTCCTTTTGACACATTGCTCCTTCATGGGCCTGAGCTTCTAGAAGTACTGAGCTTCTCCATCTGTCTCTCCTACAGCAGCACAGGCTAGGCTCAAGGGGATCTGACTGGTAAGCATTCAGATTCCCCTTCCATGGACAGAAACCAAGAATTCTCTGTGTTTGTGTGTGTGTGTGTGTTTTCTAAATCTCATTCATCTTTCAGTGTTTTAGGTATTTTTAAGCTGACTTTAAAGAAAAGGGAGGGGATCCACTAGTCAAGGAATCAGACATTCTCCAGAACTGGGAAAGGCAAGGAGCTGGCTTCCCCTCGGAGCCTTCAGAAGGAACACAGTCCTGCTGACACTTGCTGTTAGCCCATAAAGCTCATTTTGGATTTCTGATCTCCAGAATTATAAAATAAAGTATCCATGTTGTTTTAAGCCACTGAGTCTGGGGTCTTTTGTTACAGCAGCAATAGGAAACAGATACATTGGCTTTATAGGCAGGTGGAGTTACAGATGGGCAGCAGGCTGTAATGACTTGAGCCCAAGACAGAGGCTGAGGCTGGAACCCTGGCAACTCCAGCTTGCAGTTGGAACTTAAATCAGGGCTGTGAATCACCATAGGGAATGGAAATAAGCTGGCTGGAGGGCCTCCAGATATTTCCTGTCTTCTTTCAATTGGATAAAAACAGTCTTCTAATTAGAAAATCTTTGGCCCAAGGGCCTAGGTGGGGCCTGAGCTGGATGGCCTTCTCCAGGATCAGCCTAGAGGTAAGAGTGAATGTCTGGCTAATTCTAGTGCACTAAGGATCCTGTCACCCTGAGGGAAGGGACCAGTGCGTGAAGGGAAATCCAACAGGGATGGAAGTGTTTATTTGGCACCTACTAAATGCCAAGCACCAAATCTGGTACTTTTTAATTTGTGGTTTTAAACCTTACTTAACCCTAGAGGGAACTCTTCATCCCATTTCATGGGTAGGGAAATTAAAGCTCAGATTATCTCTTTAAGATATCACCAGCAGGAAACCAAAGATCCAGGAGTCCACCAAACTTGGCTGGGCTTCAGATGTCCCCAAAGGGGTGCTCAGATTATTTTCACCCTGGGTGAGGACTATTTGAGCGTGTTTTCTACTCAAAACAGCAACTCTGGCTTCCAATGATTGACTTCTCCTTTACCTGAGATAAGCATTTAATCCTCACAACAATCCCATTGGTTGGGTTTATGGTTTTCATTGGACAGATGCAGACACTGAGGCTCAATAAGAAAAGTCATTTGCTTAAGATAATGTGAACCAGAAAAAGCAGGTCAGGACTGGATTCCAGAACAATGATTTTTCTTGAGGTGACGCTACTACTTCTGCTAGTCACTCTACTGCACCTCCTTCTCTTATTGTTCCTACTCCTACACCTTCCCTGCAGACTCTGATCATGGTATATGAATCAGGGAATTGTGCCTGATACACCAGAACCTCAGTATTGATCACAGGGAGTGAGGCTGTGGGGAGAAAAGCCCATTCTCCACCAACCTTGTCTCAGGTGATTTCAACAATCAGGAAGGTAGTGCCAGTGAAGCCTCTTGCAGGAAACCCTCTCTGATTCCTTCAGCCCACAGCATTCTTACCTGTTCTACATTTAAAGCCTCTTTACTTCCCAGTAGGCCTTGCAGAAGCCATTATGATTGCATATATTTCCCACATAGAATGTAAGCTCTTTGAGGGAAGGGATTTTTTTGTCTGATTTGACACCACTGAATCCAAAATGCCTAGAAAGGACCTGGCATGTAGGAGGTAGGCACAAGAAATATTGGTTGGATTAATTAAAGCTTGTTGCAACCCACAGGGATTGGCACTGGTCTGGGCCAGACCATTCCTGGCTTCCAGAGATGCAGAAGTGACCCAAATAACTTCCTGCCCTCTAAGCTTCTGGAGGATTCAGACAGACCTGCCAATGATTTCACCACATGCAATCAGAGAAAAGGCCATCGGAAGGAGGATCAGCCTCACTTGTTGGAAGAGTGCAGGTGGAAGTTAGAGAGGGGTTCCTTTGTAGAGTCCCCAAGCAGGGCAGGAAACTGAGAGGCACCATTGGATGAAAGTTGGGAGCACAGGTTCTGGAGCCCAACTGTCTGGGCACAAATGTTCCTTTGCCAATAACTGGTTGGAAAATGTCATGCCAGTTATTTAATCTTGAGAAAAATCCAGATCTCCAGACTCACCGCAGAGATTCTAATTCAGCAAGTCTGGATTGGCTAGGGATCAGCTTTTTTTTTTTTTTCTTTTAAGAAACATCTCATGATTTATTGCAGAGGGTCTATAGACAAAGCCTGTCTGAAAAAACACTGACTGTTAGGGAGACGGTCACGCTGATCAGCGAACTAGACTGTCATTTTTCAGTGTGAAATCATAAATCGTTATTCAGGGTTAGACATCTAGACATTAAAGCTCCCAGTGACATGGAGAGGTTTTAGCACAGCTGGCCAATGAGGGCATCCAATAGGATCTGCCTCCACCAGGTCATCTCAGGTCTCTCCCCAGTGGCAGCCTGCCAAGGCACTCTGCCCTCACCTTAGGCCTGAGGTGGACCTGCAGGACACTGTCTGCAAATATTGATTGGTATAGACAGATCAGTTGTTTAGCCAAGCCCCAGATGACTAGCCCCAGCCCTACATAGAGGTTCTGGGTGGTACACATCCTAGAAAGGAATGGGGTCCAAGGTGGTACCCAGCTAGGGTATCTCCAAGGCTTCACCTGAACAAGGGCATCATAGCCAGGACCCCTGAGAAGCCAGATGCAAGGAAGACCATGGGAGATATGAGGGCTCAGTGTCTATAGTCTCTGGACACACTAAACCTCTCTGAGCCTGGTTTGAAATGCAAGGCCTGCAAGTTACAAGTCATTCCATTAGTATTTAAGCATGTGTCATATGCCAGGCTAGGAATAGGACAGTAATGCAGGTGTTCATCCTCAGTGAGCTTACGCTGGAGTGAACAGGACAAATTACATAAATTAATATCAGAGGTGCTGAGAGGAAAGTCATGGATGAGTAAGGGAACAAGGGGCAAGGAAGGATTTCATTTATCCTAAGCCTGGATATGAGGAGCCAGCCACGCAGAATGCAAAGACCACAGAAAAGTGCTTCAAACATAATGCAGGATGTCCTCAATGAGGGGTCATTTGGCCTCCTGGTGGCTCTTGGCACTATCAGAGGGCTCACAGTCCTGACCTCCAGGACTCTGTAAGCAGGAAATCATGACTGTCACTATGGCAAAGCTCAACGGACAACCTCACATCACGAAAACTTTGTCTCACTTGAGCTTCATAATTGCTCCTCAGGTAGGTCCTACTACTACTGACTTAGGGGTATTTTATTGATGGGGATGCTGAGACACAGAGTAAAGCAAGTTGCCCAGGTCACATACTTGTTAAGCAAGAGAACAGGGATTTGAATCCAGGGGAAACTCTAAGGCCCTGGATTATTTCTCTCTCTCTTTGTGGTACTAAGACTTGAACCCAGGACCTTGCACATGCTAGGCCACCAATCACACAATACCTTTTCTTCTGGCCATAATGCTCTATCACTGAACTACATACCTAGCCCTTTTTAAATGTTATATTGTTTTGAGACAGGGTCTTGCTAAATTGCCCAGGCTGGCCTTGAATTTGTGATCTTCCTGCCTCTGCCTTCCAAGTTGCTGGGATTACTGGCATGTGTCAGGGCTCCCCCTAGGAGCCCTGGACTCTTAAGCATATATACATATATATATATATATGCCCCAGCATGGTCCCCATACCAAAGGCATCTCCCTGGAACATCAACTGAGTGTGGGATTGCTGAGGACTATGATCTGAGGTGGTGAGCCAGATCAGCCCGGCTGGAAACCATCCTTCTAGACACTTCCCTCTAGAAGGAAGAGTTCCTGGCCCAGAGCTGTGTTCTGTTCCCAGCCTGCCTCCAGTCTGCCCCCTCCTCAGCCCCAGACAACCACTTGAGTCAGCCCCAGGCCTGTGTGGGGGCGTCCTCTGGGCTTCCGCAACATCCTGTGTTCTGCCTTCTGTGAACCTCTTTTCCATTCCCAGGGAATCCCTCCTCTCTGGTTTGTTTTCACACGCTGGAGCACACCAGCACATAGAACAATTAAAATGGCTCCCCCAGGGTCCCCCAGAGCCATTCCTGCTTTATATAGTAAGTCCTCTGCCTCTAGAGTCAAGCAGGGGCCTCCCTTTCTCCCTCCCCAAAGGCTCCAAGTTCTCGTCTAGTGTCACTATTAGGACCTTCTCTTCCAAAGCCTCATTCTGTCCCACTCCTCTGGGCTAAGCCACTGGAGCAAGCATCTGTCATGTCTGCCTACTGAGCTTTCCTTTCCTTCTTTCCTCTGATGACACCTCTTCTTATCTCTAGTCCCCGACATCAGGTGGAACCACCAATCACACAATACCTTTTCTTCTGGCCATGGTGATTGGTTCAGGGATAGACATGTGACTCAAACCAGGCCAATCAGAAGCCTTGCCTGGGACTTTGTGTATGGAGCAAAGGGAGGAAAAAAGGTCCTTCTCTGTCCTTTGGGTCTGCTAAACTGCAGTAATACAAGCCAGGCTGGAGCTATCTAAGTCCCTGCATCTCTTCTGCCACAAATGGAGGCTACCCATTTACAGCAGGAAAAAAATGAGGCCATCACACAGAGGGAAGCAAAAAAAGTGAAGAGTGAGTTGTTCTTTAGAGTCCCCAAGCCAGATTCATTATTTATTTGCTTGTTACCTTTGCTTGAACTAGTTTGAAATTGGTTTCAGTCATTTATGGTTAAGAGTCCAAATACATACAAGACATAAGGAGGGATGTTGTCTTGTGTTATGACATATAAAACGCATTTTCGGGGAGTCTGTACTTTTGTCTTCCCAAATAGATAGCAATCTCCTTCAGAACATGAGTTATGCATTATTTCTTTATAGGAAATGTTTACCATATATTTTTAGTATAAAATAATATATGGAATTAATAAGACATAAAAATGGAACAAAGACTTGGAACTCACTATGTGGCCCCAAAACTATAATGTGACTAAAGCTGTTGACCCTACCTGTGGGTGCCTCTCCTGTCCCATATGCTGTTAGTCCTATGGGGTAATAACTATCTTAAACATTATGCTCATTATTTTTTTGCTCTAAAAAACATTTAAGACATTTGTACATTTAAAAAAAATTATAGTTGCAGATGAACAGCATGCCTTTATTTTGTTGGTTTATTTTTATGTGGTGCTAAGAATCGAACCCAGTGCCTCACATATGTTAGGAAAGTGCTTTGCTTGTAGTTAAGCTTTAGAAAAAAAATGGTATAGAGTGTTTTAGTCCTTTAAAACCTGCTTTTTCATGCATCATTTATTTCTAAGATTCTTCTATCTTATCGCACATGTCTCTCATTCATTCATTTTCAATTCTGCGTAATGTTAAGTTATGGGAATGGAACATACTTAACAATTCATTCCTTCTCCAGGTGGTGGACATCTGGGTTGGTCATAATTATACCATTATGAACAATGTTTTTCTCAGCTTCTTTGTACACGTCTTTCACACATGTGAAAGTGCATATACTAGGGAGTGGATTGCTGGATCACTGGTGTGCGCAAATTCAACTTTACAAGGCAATGCCCAGTTGTTTCTCTGAGCCATCACACACACACACACACACACACCTGTATTCCTCACCACCTGTGTGAGGTCCCACTGCCAACATCCTACCACTGTGCTCTACTTCTTCTGTATTCCACCTGCCCACCCTCCCTGGTGCCTAGGGTAGTCCCTCTGATTTGTAGTGGGTTAAAATTCTTTATTTACTGACTGCCTGGGGTCGTGGAATGAATGGAAGACACAGTCAGAACATTGGAGCAACAAAGTAGAGACCATGTTCACCATGAAAGAGAGACAACTGAAGACTTTAGCCTCTTGGACCCTCAGTGCTGGCCACCGACACATGACTTCTCTGGGTCAATATTTGGGGACTCCCTTGGTTATTTGTTGGTTTATTTTTATGTGGTGCTAAGAATTGGCTCCTTGATTCTGATCCTCAGAGCTCCCCAAGCTCCTTCTGTATGGACACAAGCTTTTTTTTTTTTTTTTTTTTAAGAGAGAATTTTTTAATATTTTTTTTTTTTTAGTTTTCGGTGGACACAACATCTTCATTTGTATGTGGTGCTGAGGATCGAACTCAGGGCCGCACGCATGCCAGGCGAGCGCGCTACCGCTGGAGCCACATCCCCAGCCCGAGACACAAGCTTTTGTATGTGCCTTCTTTTGTGGGGGGCCTCATACCTGGCCCTTCCTACCTTGGAGCACTCTGAAGGGGGCTTCACAGGTTGCTGACCAGGCATGTGCCACGAGCCTCAGATGCTAGCCTTGAAAACTCACCCCTTTGGAAATCCTATCTATGAATAATGTCCCTCTACCCAGATGGGCCAGATTCCAGTTTTGAAATAACCCTGTGTCCCTGCCCTCTCACTCTTTTTTCTCAAGAGTTGTGTTTTGGAAAGGCAAGTCCTAGCAACATGGTAGAACTTTCTCATTGTTCTCAGCCATGCCTGAAATTCATAACCTTCACACACCTACAAACACATACCCCTATCCCTTCTCCAATCTCACATTCCTTCTTTTTTTCAAGTCCAAGGCCTGCAAGAAGAGTTTTCTGTGGAAGGTCAGCAGCTCTGATTGCATTTCTTTATTTAGCGCATCATTCCTGCGGAAGCTGATTCCATTACCTTTGAGTGCACGGAAGTGGAGCCCATTAGAAAGATCTGCCATCAAGAGGCTCCGGAGCAGGCTTGGAGAGTGATGCTTAACTTGGGTTCATTTGGCTACTGTGGTTTATTTGCTGAGGTCTCTCTCTTTTTAAATGGAGCCTGCATTTTCCTGCTTTGCAATCTCCAACCTGTTTAGGTAGGAAGAAAGGAAACTTGTGTCTTTGGTCCAAATGTCAACATCCATTCTTATCTCTGCTTCTCAACTCCCTAGGCCTCCAGCAAGTGACCTATTTCCCATTGCCCTAATATGCCTCATGGACACCCACACACAAGCCTCCAGCTGGCCCAGGCAGAAGTGAAAAGAGCCAGCATTCTGTGCCTGGTCCTAGAGGAAGAGGTTTACAGACCTGACTGATGCCCTGCCTCTTGGCTTCTGACCTGTTTGTCTCTTCACTCCTCTTACCTGCCAGGGTCTGAGTATCTGTGAGGTGACCACTCCCTCACCCAGCCCCTGTTTTCCACTTGGTCTGTGTTCTTCCAGCTTGTGGCTTCTGCCCTCTCTGTTGTTCACAAGTACAGCTGGGATGCTGGCTCTGCTTCCAGAGCTTTCTGAGCTGCAAACACAACACCAATGCAAGTGTGCTTAAGTTTAAAAAGTGCACATTGAGCAGGGGCAGTGGTGCACGCCTGAAATCCCAGAAACTCCAGAGGCTGAGCAGAAGGATCACAAGTTTGAGGCTGGCCTGGGCAACTTAGCAAGACCCTGTCTCAAATTTTAAAAAAGTATATAAGTATATATAATGGTGCTGGGGATGTAGTTTGGTGGTAGAGTGTCCCTGAGTTCAATCCCTAATATCACCCAAAAAAAGAAAGAAAAAGAAAGAAAGAATGCAAATTGTAAGATGTCGTAATATAGGTGAAGGTGAAACAGTGGGACAAAGCCTTGTGCTGACCTTTTGACAGGGATGCACTCAGAGTCAGCTGGGCTGCGGGCGAGAGAGCAATTTGTTGATATTCATCAAAACAGAAAAAAAAAATGCGGCATGTGTAAGACCCTTGGTTCTATTCTATCCCTGGTACCACCAAAATAAACAAACAAACAAACAGATAAATAAATAATCTGAAACCCTGGGGGGAAAAGTAATTATCTTTTGAGCAAGAAATTCCACTTTTAGGAATATATCCAACAAAAAGACCAAAGACCTACATGTGAGATATTTGTTGCTACACTATTCATATCATAGTAGCTAAAATCTGGAAACCATCTACCTACCCATCCTATGATATGATGTGATTGTGTGCTATGTATCCATGGAAAAAAATGAGAAATTGATCCATGGACTGAGATGAAGTAGAAATATTTTTTGCATGTTTGAAAAAAAGGCACAAAACAGTAAATATATGTCATTCAATCTTTAGGTGTATGTGTATCCTGAGAATAGTTCTGGGAAAATAAAAACACAAGCAAAAAACAGAATTTTTTCCAGGGAGGGGACACAAAGGTAGAGGGGAGTCTTTTTTACTGTGTATTTCTGTTCTTTGAAATTTTTTTTTATCATGTGTATACAGAATGCAAACAAAAATTTGAAATAGAAAAAAGAATGTAAGCTATTTCTACTTTAATTACTCCCAAGTTTTCATTTCTAAGATACTTATATGTTGTAGATAGTGGTTCTGACAATGACCTTTGAAGAAATGGAAAGATGTCATATGCTTTAGTGCACCAAAAGAGGATGTGGGTTCCCCAGAGTGTGCCCCTGTGTGCTGCCCCCGCAGGGCTGCCTGTGGCCATAAGCCCTGGAAATGCAGCCACCTCACCCCCTATCACAGCCACTGAGTTTCCTAACTCTGGCTTCCAGCACCCCCTCCTTCCCAGGCCCCCACCTCTGCTGCCTTTCACTTAGGGCAGTCAGGCCTGGTGCTTAGTGCTTCACACACACACACACACACACACACACACACACACAGGTACCAAAGGTTTTACCTCCTCCTTTCTTCCGTCCCCACCATAACATCTATCAATTTCTTACCCCCTTTGATCCATTCTTCACACGGCTGCCAGACTTTTTTCTTTCTTTCTTTCTTTTTCTTTTTTTTTTTTAAACCCAAGGGCATTTTACCACTGAGTGATATTTTTTTATTCGGTGGCAGGGTCTTACTAAGTGGTTTCGGTATTCATTAATTTGCTGAGGCAGGCCTTGAACTGGTCCTCCTGCCTCAGCCTTCTGTGCTGCTGGGATTACAGGCATGAGCCACCATGCCAGACTGATCTTCTAAGCAATAAATTGTAAAAGGTCATTATACTGCTTAAAATCACCTAGCCTACGTGCTATGAGAACAAAATCCAAACTCGGTACCACTACAGGGCATGACCCAGCCCTTGCCCCTCTCCTTGCCTCTTCTGCTGCCCCTCACTTGCTCTGCTCCGATCATCCTGACCTACTTCCTGTTCCTTGAAAAGCCCAAGCACCTTCCTGCCCCAGTGCATTTGTTCCCCGTTCCCTCTAACTGGATGCCTCTTCACCACCTTTTCTCATCATTGGGTCTCATCATTCAGTTCTCAGCTCAATGCCACCTTTCACAGAAGATTTCCCCGACTGCTCTAGGTTCAGAGGATACCCATCACTCTGTCCATCCCAGCTAGATTTTCTCCGTGGTATTTGTCAGTTTCAGCTATTGCCTTATTGGCTTTTTTGGTTTTAAATCCATTTCCATAGAATGTCAATGCCATGAGTGTATGGGCCTTGCTGCTCTTGATCAGCGTGACGTCCCCAGTGCCCTAACCAGCACCTGGTGCATGATGTCGGTACCAGGGGTGTTGGCTGAGTGAATGGTTACAACATGGAGGACTTTGTGTGTGCTCAACGCTGGTGGAATCTCTGCTGCTTACTTGCTGTGTGGCCTGTTTTCTGCAGCTGTGGGATGGGGCAGGCTGGGAGTAGCAGCAGGGCAAATCAGAGGTGCTCCTGAGCGGAGCATTGTGGTTTTTCTAGATGCCTCTTCCTCTAAAGAAGTGCAGAAACGAGTACTCTGATTCTCCAGCTGGGGACTGTGTTCTGCCCACCTTCCTGCTCTGGGAAGCAGCACATGTTCCTGGGAGAAACTCCTGGGAGAGAGGGTTGGCCTGGAAAACATCTCAATGCCTGGGGGGAGGGGAAGGGAACAGAGGCTGGGGGAGGGGCACGTCTGGGAGAGCTGAACTGTCTGTCTCTCTAAATAAAGAGTGTGGGAAGAAAGACAGGAACAGAGAAGTCAGGGAGGTTAGTGCAGGCGAGCCCTCAGCACATCTGATATTCCCTGTGTTGCCCCTTGTAAACTATAAATGAATGGTCACCATGATGAAGATCACTGCTACTATTACTGGACTGTGTCTGTTTTTATAAAGGAAGAAACCAGACTATCCTAGATTGTACATCTGTACAGTGCTCTGCTGCGTTTACCTCTCACAGCAGTCTTTTTGGAAGTCTTTTTTTTTTTTTTTCCTTTTTTGAGAAAGGGTCTCATTATGTGGCCAGGCTGGCCTTGAACTCCTGGACTCAAGTGTTTCTCCTGCCTCAACCTCTTGAGTAGCTGGGATTAACGGTTTGCATCACTGTGCTCAGCTTGGGCAAGTACTCTTGGCTTCCCCTCTTAGAGTTGAGGAAGCTGAGGCACTCAGAGAGGGGGACTTGCTCAGGTTTACACACGGCTGCAGAGCTAGGATTCAAGTGCAAAAGGCCTCTTCCTGCTACAATTTTGAGGTTTCTTAGAACTTCCCAGGATTCTTTATTTTCGTTAGACCTGGCCTGTTTCCTTGTGGTTCCCAACAGTAAAACAAGCACAAAGAAATGAAAGGAGGCTGTGGGCTTCTTTTGGAAGGAACGGGGCTGGGAAGAAGTCAGGGCCCCAGTGCCGGGGAGAATGTGGGAGAATCTGAGAAGATCCCACAGGCAGCCGCAGGAGAAGGGAGAGAACCTCTTGGGCTGGGCGGTGAAGTGACCAAATTTCTGTTCCAGCTGGAGAGACTTTTGGGAGGTGTGAGCTCTAGAAGAGCAGGAACAGAAGTCCCTAAGCAAATTCTGGCCATGCTGGGGACTCAGGTTCTATACTCACCCTGGGTTGAGGCCTGGCCTCAAATCCTGATCTCCTAGCTGTGGGACAGGCCCAGCCTGAAGGTTTTTCCTTGAAAGCCAGGTTCAGAGGGCTGAGCCACTTGGAGTGAAAGCAACAATTACCAAGAGCATCTGACTCAGAACCAGACCCGTAGCCACCTGCCCAAGATGCCTAGTACAGGGATCAGCCCCTCACCCTGCCCCGGGGGTGGTGGTGACATCCTCTGCTCTCACTCTCCCCTTTCCCAGAATGATGCCCACAGTTTCACCATTACAGCTAGTCCTTTGAGAGAGCGCTGGGGGTTAAGCCCCTGGCTAAAGTCTGCAGAGAAATGAAATGAAATCTATAGCACCTTCATGGGACTTTATCCACTCAGGCGTGTGTCCGGCGTGTGTGGGTGAACCTTGCTTTCCTAGGACAGGGGTTGAGGGAACACAGGAAGAAACACTTCCTGTGGAATACACTAGAAACAGGCCCCTGTCTGGCCAGGGGTCTGAGCTTGGAGAGCAGGCCCTGGAACCTGGAGGGAAAAAACAAACCCAATTAGGCATATTTCAATTAGGTTGTTGTATTTGAGGCCATGCCTCTGTTGGAGTTGTTCTGCTTTAAGAATCGGAGGAAAGCGGTGTCCTCAGGGCTTGGTGCTCCCAGAAAGGCCACCTGGGGTCTGCACGTGTCTTCTCCCTCCACCCACTCCCAGCTTCAGCCCCCTCCGGGCCCCTCCTTCCCTCCAAGGTTCCGGAGTGGCCACCCACAGAGCAGCTTGGGCCCAGCGAGCGCTGAGTCATAAGGCCCTGGTGCCTGCCAGGGTGTGAGGGTGGCAGATGGCTCTATGCAGGCATGAGTGGGGGAGGCAGATGGAGAGGGCAGTGAGTGACCCTGGGCCCAGTGGGGATCCAGGCAGTGACCTGGGAGGCAGGCCAAGTTCTACCCACCAGCCACAACTCCTCTTTTTCCCTGCCCTCGCTCCCATTTCCAGGGATGCCCACTCCTCCTGGGAAGGCCATGGCCAGGTTGGGGTGGAAAGTGACCCAGGGGACCTGCAGCCTAAGGCCTAGGGTTTCCTCCCTGCCTAGTCTGCCCCATGGGAGGCAGAGCCCGGCTCTGTTTATCCAGGCCAGGCTCTTCCGGAGCAGATGGGCGCCTGTCAGTGCCGCCAGCCAGGAACCAGGTTGACGTCTTCTCACTGCCAAGTGGCAGGTGACTCGAGGGCCTGAAGGGGAACATGTGTTTGGTTTGATTGTTTATTAGGGGAAATCTCTCCAGGCTGGGAGCTGCCTCCACACCTGAATGAGCACTGCCTCCAGAGAGTGTGGGACACAGTGCAGCCCTGACCCAAAGAGGCCTGGCTTTTGCATTTGCTAGGAGCTGGGGACTCTAGGGACTTTGGGGGTCTCCTAGAAGCCACTGTTGTTGAACTCTGCTTTTTGCCACCCTTCCCTAGGTATAGTAGATTGCTACAAAGTGTCACAATCTGAGTGGCTTAAAACAACAGGACTACATTCCCTCCTTCTATATGGCCTCCCTTAAATGTTCAGGAGGCCAACATTTGAGTTGAGGTATCAGCAAAGTAGTTCCCTGCTCAAGGTCTGCTCTGGCGATCCGCTCCCGGTGTGTGGCCACTCAATCCCACCTCTGCCTCCGTCTCCACATGGCCTTCTCCCCTCTCCCTCCATTCTCCTCTCCTCTTATGGGATTGAGTGTCCATCCTTCTCCATTATATCTCTACTTGATTACATCTGCAGTGACTCTATTTCCAAATAAGGTCACATCTGAGGTTCTGGGAAGGCCCTGAGTTTGGGTGTGGTACTTGGGTTGCTACCTGCCCCCCCTCTTCCTAACATCTGAATACATTAAAAGGTTTTCAGAGACAGTCTCTTGGTCTTCTGGGGGTTTCAGTTTCCTTCACAAAAGCTCCTGGAAACCACAGACATCCTCTCTGCCCAATGTGCCTACTCGCCACAAGAATCCTTAGGCCCCTGGACCCGAGCCTGGCAGGACCACATAGAAGCTTGCCTGCTGTCACCAGATGGGCCACTGGAATGGTCCTTTTCCCCTCTCCCTACTCCACAAATAGTCCTCCAGTAAATTCTAGCTGAATTGTCCTCTGGACCATTCGTTGAGTTGTGTTCTCAAACTGACAGCAGCAGAATCTCCTGGGGACTTGTTAAACGGACTCCCTAGACCTGGGTGGGCCTGAGGTTTACTTTTCTAATAGGTATCCGGGTGATCTGATGTGAGGGGCCCCTGTGACACTGTGAGAGCCACTGCTGTAGGCAAAGGACACTATTTGTGCCTTCTGGAGTCCGACTAGAATTGGAAAGGGGTCCTGTTAGGAGCAAAGGCTTGTCCTCTCTCCTGTGTGGAGCGGAGGAGAAGGGTATGTCTGGGAACCAGGACGAAGCCAGGACCAAGGGGATCCTCTTAGAGGTTAGGCAGAAGGGGTGTTGCATGGAAAAACTGTGATTGTTCCTCAAAGGGACCCCAGGGCCATCCTTCCTCACCCCAGGGCCTGGAGGGTGGAGGGAAGTGGGCATCTTCTTCCAATTCCCTCACCAGCCATTGGCCTGCCTGGGATCCTGAGCTCTGTTCCTTCTATGCCCTGACCAGCCTGGCCTGTCCTCCCTATTGGGATAGAGGGCTGCACTGACTAGGCAGAGATGGGAGGGTGGGAAGGTGGGGGGAAGGACCTGCCAGCCCCTCAATTTCCCCATTACTACCTTCCAGGCTCTGTGGTTGGTTCCTGGACATTAAGATAGAGAGGGGAAGAGAGACAGACAGACAGATAGATAGGTAGACCGACACTCCCTTCATCCACACCTTAAGGGATTGGATTGAACAAACTGGGTGACCCTGGCACCTGGCCCAGCAACTAGCGTGCAGCTGCTGGCACCCAGTAAATATTCAATGAAGCAAAGAACGGTGGACACTCAGCTCCACCCCACAGGGCTGAAGGTATAAGTATGCAGGAGGGAGAGGTGTTCTTGGTACTTTTCCACTCCTCCCTTTCTGCGTCTCCCCTTCCAGCAGGTCCATCCTCACTGGTCCAAAGGGACTCAGCACTGGGATTTATCTGTTACCTACAGCAAATGTGTCCCACCCTGGGGCATTTCCGTCTTAACAGAGGATGCAGACCTCAGAGAATTAAACCCCAAGGATGGAATGCTGGCCTGGGGGCAGGGGCAGGCAGAGTTGTTCAGGGTGGGGAGCTAGGAGGGTGGGGCTGCATTCTGCCTCTCACCCCTTGTCAGATCACCCCTCCCTCCTCCGACCTAGGCCCTTCACAGGTGTGATGAGGATGTAGTGTGTAAATATGTGGTGGGGGGGTGTCACTGTGAGATGCCCTGGGACCTGATTCATATAGGGCCACTATAGAGTGCCCAGCGCTGTGCATTTGTCAGACTGCCCTGGAAGTGATAAAAGAGGGCAAAAGGTGCCACGTCTTTCTAGAAGCTTCTAAGAGTCCCCATCAAATTGAGGGAGTGGCCTCTCGGTGGGTCTGGGCCTGTGAGAGGAGCAGGTTAGTGAAGCCTAGTGAGGTGGGCAGCCCAATCCTCCCTGACCCCCAATTCCTCTCTCTAGCTACTGGGAGGTGGTGGTAGGCCTGACCTACGGAGGGACAGGGACGTCTGGAGCACTGATCAGTGGTCAACCCTGTGAGGTCCAAGAGCCAAGAGGCACTAGGACTTTTAGTCTTTCTCTTTTCTCTTTCTTTCCTTCTGGTCACTCGGGTGCCAAGGCATTTCTCTGGGGCACAATGCTCTATAGCACTCAGAGGCACCAGGTACAGAGGGACACCCTGTCAACACTTCTGGCTGCAAGAGACCAAAGATTCTTATTCAATCTGCCTTGATCAATAACAGGGTTTTTGTTGTTGTTTTGGTCCTGGGGGGTTGAACTCAGAGGTGCTCTACCACTGAGCTACATCCTCAGCCCTTTTAAATTTTTGTTGTTGTTGTTGTTGTTGAGACAGGGTCTCAGTAAGTTGCTCTGAGCTTTGCTAAATTGCCGAGGCTGGCCTCAAATTTGTGATCATCCTGCTTCAGCTTCCCAAATCACTGGGATTACAGGCGTGAACCATCATGCCCAGATCAGTAAATTGTCAGAGTCAACCTGGTTTCAGGTGCAGCCACATCCAGTGGTTCAAATGGTACCATCAGTTCTTGGTCTTTCTGCTCAGCACTCACCTCATACTCATTTCAATCCTAGGTTCCACACGTGGCAAGATGGCCATCAGCCAAGGCCTCCACCCCCTGAGGACCAACAGAAGAGAAAGCCCTGTTTCTTTGGTAGATGCCACTCGAGTCCTATTTAGATCAGCTAAAGTTTTGTGCCCACTTGCTAAGATTAGGATTCCCTGAGTGGCCAGGTTGGGTCCTAGGCTCCACTAGAACCAAAATGACAAAAGAGTAGAAGTATGAATAAAGGCTTCACTCTATCCAGAGGCTCCATGAGAAGGGGTCCCTAAGGAGAGAGCAAACACTATTTTTCCTGGTGATTCTGTGCCCATGACTCGGTAAGGAATATCCCCTGAAGTACTGATAGTTGAGCCCTAAAATTCATGATTAAGGCAGAGTGTTTGAACCTTGATTCCCCTACTGTGTGTGTTAGATAGGCTAGGAGATGCCAGGTGACAGACAACCCTAAAAATATCTGTGATTAACACACTAAGAGTTTAATTCTTCCCAGGCCACATGTCTTATGCAGGCATGCAGGTGGCTGCAAGATGCCGTTGTCTTTCTGCTGCATCGTGTGCACCACTCCACAGCTGCAGGAAAAGGAGAGACTGGAGACTGGCACCTAGCTTTTCACTGCCTCAGTTTGGAAGTGACTGATATCACTCCACTCATAGATCATTGGCTGGAACTCCTCAGAGTCCAGCCTCACAGGAAGAGGGTGCAATAAAGGGAAGCAAATGGAATACTCAGAAAGAATTATCACTCTGCCACCCCCACTCACTAGCTGTGTTGTGTGCCTGTTGCAAGTTACTCAACCTCTCTGTATCTCAGTGTCCCCATATGGTCACCAAGGATTAGAATAGTCCCTTTCTCAAAGGGATATTGTTGGGATGAACCAGTCTCTACATGTAAGTGTCTCAGAAAAGTTCCTGACACTGAAATAGCTCAAGAAGAGTTAAGTAGTATCCAAGCATCCTCTCCTTGGGGTCTCTTTGTACAGATGATACATGGAGGAGGTCAAACACTGAATAATGTTCTGTTGTAGGACAAGGACTTAGAGCCGAGTAATTTGAGGTAAGTAGTTTCATATCTTGAACTTCAACTTCATCTTTCCTCTTGACCCTGCTTACATTTTAGGGCTCCTACAAGAACCCAGGGGGAAAAAAAAATGGTTGGCTAAGGAAGTTGTGTCTACACTGAGCTTATCTGGCCTGCCTTGGTGTTCAAATGACCTGTGCATTTCTAAGATTTGCATTGGGACTGAAACCAAAAAGATCACCCTCATCCCAAGTTCCTGCTCCCCTACCTCTCCAGCTCTGCCCACACAGCCTCAATTGCCATTCATTTGGGTGAGGTTTTAGGTTGCAGTCACCTGGAGCATAGTTGGTCTTTCCAGCCAAAGAGGAACAGTGCCCAGGCTCAGGCCTGGCTGCACTGGTGCCCAACAAATGAGGTCTGTTCACTGGGTCCTTCGTGCCGCTCTCACAGGGTTAGGACCTACCAGTGGGTTCAGGAAATGCAGCTGGACCTCTAGGTGAACAAGGGAGACCTATTTCATGGAGCATTC
Source organism: Marmota flaviventris (assembly GCF_047511675.1). Lineage (NCBI taxonomy): Eukaryota > Metazoa > Chordata > Mammalia > Rodentia > Sciuridae > Marmota > Marmota flaviventris. Next base: position 19,024,472 of record NC_092501.1, read on the forward strand.
TAGGCGAGGTGACAGACAAATTAGGAAAGAATAAATACCTCGGGACAAGGATCTGGCTCTGCAGCCCACTGGGAGCAGAGCCTTCCTGCCCTGGGCAGAAGTGAGGAGGCCAAGGCAACAGGAGCTTTGTGAGAACCATGATAGGAAGGCCAGGAGGAAGGAGAAGCAAGCAGAGGCTGGATCTTGTGAACCTCTCACCCTCACAGGGCCCAACGAGTCATGCAGGTCCGCCTCTTCCTGGAAGCCCTCGGCCTCCTCCCAGTTGACTCAATCTCCCCGCCCATCCCCCTGGTTGCTTTGGTGGTCCAGCGTCCCCAGGCCTCCAGCTCCTTCTGATAATGGACAGCTGTGGGGATAGTGAGAATGCAACTGCCCTCTTTTTGTCCTTGAGGAAGAGGGAAGATAGAATCTATGCAGACATCCATTAGCTGGAGGGATGGGCGTGCAGAGTGGCATTCCACATGGGAGGGGTGTAGAGCAAAGGAGCCTCATGGGAAGGCAAGGACCTGAGAACAATCTCACACAAATCAGTTTGACAAGATGCAGGAGTGCGAGCCACTAGGAAAGGAAGAGAAAGTTGGAAATGGGAGGGAGGTGAAAGGTTTGGAAGGGCAGAACATTCAATGCACAGATGCCCTAAAACAGGAACAAGGATTCTGAAGCCAGACTACTTGGGTTCAGATTTGGGTTTTGTTACTCACTAATGTTGTAACTTTGACAAGTTACTTTAACCTCAGTGCCTCAGTTTCCCAATCTGTGTAACCTTGTTTATACATATCAGTATTGACCTTGCTTTATAAGGTATAATGAGTTGATATTTGCAAAGCACTTTGAATAAATAGCATCCAGTCCAGAGTGAGTGTGGTATAAGTGTTGGTTAAATTAAGTGAATGCTGGTGAGTCAATGAGGCCCCCTCCTGAAGGCAGCGGGAAGCTCTCTGGTGTTCCTGAGCAGGACCATGCAGAGAGGGGAAGGGTGCTCTACCCTGATTCATCCAGCGCAGGCTGGATCAGAGATAGAAGGTCTGAACACAGAAGCAAGTTAGGAGTCTTACTGCAATAGACCAGGCATAAAGTGAAGAGTGTCTGGGAAGGGGACAGCTGGTGAGATTGGAGAGGATGGAAGGATGGGCCTGATGGAGGAAGTGCCCCTGATGCTGGAATCTGTTGGGAGAGCGGGGTAAAGACAGGAGACTGAGGCCTTCAGCTTGGGTGAGGAGGCTAAGTCCGAGGGAAGTTAGAAAAGTCATCTGATGTGGAGGAAGGCGGTGCCTCAGACATGGGGACAACTTGCCTGGAGGCAATGGCATGTCCGCAGTGTTCTGAGTGCTGTCGCATATCCTGGGTCTAATGAAGCAATCCTGTGGGGATGATGGAGTCTGGCTCCTTGAGAGGAGGGATCGGGCCCTGGCCTCTGCTCACCGGCTCAGCTACTTGTGTGGGGAGGAAGGCAGGTCGGCCGGGAAAGGGCAGTAAATATTTAATAAGGCTGAGTCCACACATCCTCTGCACGGTGTGTTAAAAGGGCACACAGGAGAGGAAGCCCCTGCTTGTGTTCACCTTTCCCAGACATGCGCAGTGAGGGTTGCTCCTCCTGCCGCCCACATCCTGATGTGGGGGAGGGGAGCCCGAGTCTGCAGAGACCAAGCTCATCCCTTGCTAGGACCTGGGCAGGGTCCTGGCTGGGGTCAGTGACTGGGATCAATAGAACTTTATTATCGGTTTCTGTTATTGACCGGGCACCTGCTTCAGAATCCAGCAAGAATAAAAGACCAATCGTCCATTAGCCAGTGGATTTTTTTCTGAGCACCCACTGCGTTCAAGTCTCCATATAAAGCATGGGCTCATAGGGAAATTAAAAGCTTGGCTCCAGAAACAACATTAGCGGAGGTTTTTGCTTTTCCGTTTTTAATTATTGATGGCAGTAGCCTCCATATAGATTTCAGAGAGGTAACTGCTTCCAGCTTCCAGGCAGAAAACCCTTGTCTTGGCCTGGCTTTTAGGTACAATTATTCTCTCCAACCTTCCCCACAAAGAGTTCTTAATTATATGAATAAATGTATTTATAAAAACTTCTTGTGATTCAGTCTATAGCTTTCATCAACTTTTCAAACTTTTTTTTAAAAACATATTTCTGGGCGGGAGTTGGGGCTCAGTGGTAGAGCGCTTGCCTAACATGCGTAAGGCACTGGGTTCCATCCCGGGCACCACGTAAAAAAATAAACAAATCAAATAAAGGAATTGTGTGCATCTGCAACTAAAAAAAATTAAAAAAAAATATTTCTTTCTTTTTTTAATTCAGAAAAGAATACAAAAGATAATTAAAATGAGCCACCCTCCTACCGCTAGGATAACCCCTTTTTTTTTTCACTTTTTAAATGCATCTGGAAAATAATTTAAGGGCTGTGGAAAGACATGGAAAGGGGAGCAAGATTCTCCCTCTGCTCCCTCCCATGCCAGTTCCTAGAGGTTTGTGCTACTAGTGAGTTCTTATTTCTTCTCTAGAAAATGTTGAATGCCTTTATCAGCAGCCTGAACACAGTAGGTACATCCTGTTCTTTAAAGGTTCTCCCAGAATTTAAGAACAGTGGCTCTCTGGGCTTTGATGTTGCGGTTTTATGTTTTCCTCCTGTCATATCTACATTTAAAAAATAATGGTTCAGTTGTATCTGAGGAACAGGGAAAAAGAGAAAAAGGAAAGAAGAAGAAGGAGAAGAAGAAGGAGGGAGAGGAAAAGAGGGGGAGGGGGAGCGGGAGAAGAGGAAACAGGAACCTGCATCATAGTGCTTCTCTAGCCTTGCTAGCTGGGAAAACCCAGCAGGTTTCTTTACCTCTCAGAGCCTCAGTTACCTCATCACCAAAGTTGGGGTTCTTTTTCTTTTACCCCTTTTTTTTAGTGGGGGGTGGGGCCTGGGAATTGTACCTGGGGCACTTTCCCACTGACCTACATCCTCAGACAACCACCCATCCCAACCTACCATTTTATTTTGTCCCAGGATTGAACCCAGGGGTTCTGAACCATTGAGCACTTTTTATATTTTATTTTGAGAGAGGGACTTGCCAAGTTGTTTAGGGCCTTGCTAAATTGCTGAGGCTGGCTTTGAATTCGCCATCCTCCCAAGCCACTGGGATATAGGCGTGCACCACTGTGCCCTACCTCCTTTTAAAATTTTTAAATTTTGAGACAGGGTCTTGCAAAGTTGCCCAAGCTGGCCTCAAAATTGTTATCCTTCTGCCTCAGCTTCCTGAGCCGGGGGGATTATAGGCATGTGCCACCGACCCTGGTCAAATGGGGAATCTTATGGGGGCTCAGAGGTGGTTACACAGGGGCATTCTGTGAATGTTCAGAGGATCCCCTCAGCCCCCTTGTGAAGGAGGAGGGGCTGCCAGTTCTAAATACATGTTACAGAAGGGCTTGTCAACAGTTGCCCCTCAGAGTGACCTGTCACTTCATTTCCCAGCCACAGGAAGAAGAGTGTGGGAGTCCCCTGACTGGAGATGACAGGGTCACATGAATTCCTCACCCTTGGTGTCAGCTCCCACCCCAGGCACTCAAGCAATCCAGACCCCTGAGACTGATCCCATCTGTGTCTGGCTGGGAAGGAATTCCAGCTGACAGCTGGGACAGGCCTCTGATATATGGGCTCTGTCCCCCTTCCCCCTTCATTCCTGATCTCACATTTTAGGACCTCTGTGACCTTGGCACGAAGGGGCACTCAGCTCACAGCGAAGGTCTCTGGCATCCTCCTGGACCAGAAGGCCGTGTGACTGTTGTCAGCAAAGCTGTGTCCAGCCCCTAGAAGGAAGGGCAAGATTCCAGCCTGAGCAGGTGGGGCCGTGGTGATGGCAGAGATGGCACAGGAAGATTGAAGCTTGTTTGTTGCCTGCTGTCACACCTTGGCCCCAGTGCTGTGTTCTTTGCAGGTTTTGCTTACTTGACTTTACTCCCACTTTGCAGGCAAGGACACTGAGATTCAGAGGTGAGCCATTCAGGGAGTAAATGGCAGAGCTGGGACAGAATTCCCCTGCGGAGTCCAGAGCTTATCTTTTACTCATATGCCAGGCACAGGTAGACGTGGGGAGGAGACCACACACTCGGAACTCAAGGCCACAGAGTGGCTGCCCACTCACAGGCAGAGACACACTTCTCTTGGGTCCATGCCTCTCAGTCCATGTCACTGTTCTCAGTGACTAAAACAGTTCCTGCCACACAGCAGCTACCAGGAACTTTGGAGGACAACAAATGAGGGTTGGCCTAGCCCACGGTAGGAGGCTGACCCTCCCCAAATGATGCAATGCATTCTCAGGGCCTGGTGACAACTAATGTTAGATTTTGAAAGGGCTGCTGGCTCCACTCTATGCAGCAGCCCCCTTGCCAGACCTCTCAGGAGGGGCAAGAGCAGCTCCAGCCAGGGGTGGGGGCCCTGTCCTGGGCAGGCCTCTTGCAGGCTGACTGTGGGGACTTCCTTTGCTCTTCCAGTGGCTGCCCTTCCTCTGTGACATGCACCAGGGGCTGAAGAGTGATGCAGGACTGGCTGGGCTCAGGGGTGGGGGAGAGAGGAGGTGTGGGCTGAAGGTCACAGCTGGTCTGCCTTGGCTCCCACGTGCAGAGGTGCAGTCCTTGCTCAGTTTTGTTTTGTTTTTTTTGTAACCGGGATTGAACTCAGTGCCACTCAACAACTGAGCCACATCCCCATCCCTATTTAGTATTTTATTTAGAGACAAGGTCTCATTGAGTTGCTTTGCGCCTCCCCATTGCTGAAGCTGGCTTTGAACTTGAGATCCTCCTGTCTCAGCCTCCCGAGCCATTGGGATCATAGGTGTGCGCCCACTAGCCCAGTCTTATGAGGAGCACCTTGTGGTGGCGGGGGAGGCTCTGGGGATGGAACCCATGGCCTCGTGCATGCTAGGCAACTGTCCTACCACTGAGCCACACCCCTGGCCCAGGAGCACAGATTAAAAACAGTAATATGTTCTCCCCCCTGGAACATTCACCACACAGCAAACCCAGATGCTCTCCATGTCATTTTCTCATTTAACACAACACACTTAGGAGACATCTACTTTATCATCTCCATTTACAGGAAAGAAAATAGAGGTACCAGAAAGTCAGGTCACAAGTGGGACTGGAAGGACTGGAACCACAGAGCCTAGCTCTAGAGCTCTTGTGTTTGACCTCAGGGATCTTCTGCCTTTGTCACAGCCTTGCATCCCACAGGGCTGCTTTTTATGACCTCTAAGAAAGGCCCTTGGGAGTTTGGAACCTTGCTGCCCTCTACCATACAGGTAGGCCAGTGTCACCTTGCATAACTGAAGGACAAAGCAGAGAAAGCTGGCTCTGGAGGAGGGTCCAAAAGGTGCTGGGCAGTGGAGCCCTGGTGAAGAAGTTGGCCTGCTCCTCAGCTGGGGGAAGGGCACTCTGGGCAGAGAGCCCAGGGACATGCCTGTGGCTCAAGTAGGCTAGAAGCCTCTCAAACAGAGAACCGGTGATAGAAAGGCAAATATTGGTGTTTCAGACATAGCAGTGCAGTCGCTAGCAAGTGGTCACAGTGGCTCTCAGGCACCAGGAGACACGCTGCATGTCCATTCTGCCGCTGAACCCTCCGGGAGACAGGGACTGCTATCCTTTCATTCTAGGCTTCAATCTTAAGACTTTGCAGCATTCTGGGAGCCCTGAATTTCCAGGTACGAAGGCCAGCCCCTCTGCTGGAAAGGTCACAAGGAGAGGGGTGGACCAGATGGACAGGGAGAGAAACCCAGCCATCCCTGAGTTTGGGCGGAGCCCACACCCAAGCCGGCCTACCAGGCAGCTGAATGCAGCCACACAAGTGACCCTGGTAAGAGGAACAAAGGACTCAGCCAGCTGATGCCATATGGAACAGAGATGAGCTGACTCCCCAAGCCCTGTCCACACTGCAGAATCATGAACGAATGCTTGCTGTTTGGAGTCACTACATTTTGGGGTGTTTTTAATACGGCCATAGATATTTAAAACAGAATTGATCAGGCAACTGATCTGGGAGATGCTGAATGAAAGAAGTCATAAGTGGATGGTTTTCTCTTCCTCAGGGAAGCCCTCCAGATAGTCAGGCCCCACTGGGCTCACCCAGGCCACTCCTGCCACCATTAGTGACCCACAGGTGTCTGTTTCCAGAACCCTGGCAGAGGATTCCCTTGAGTAGGGCTGAGGGAGCTGGGTTCTCTCTGCAGAGCCTCAGCTAGAGGTCAGTACACAGTGGGACCCTTCAGAGTGCCACCAGCTGCTTCCAACTCAGGCCTTCCTCCCCAGCCAGGTGGTAGCGAAGGAAAACACTCAGAGCCAAAATGCCTGATTCCAAGTCTAGCTCTGCCACGTGTTGGCTGTGTGACCTTGGGCGCCTATCAGAGCTTCTGCCACCTTATCTGTAAAATGAGGAGAATAATACCCAATCTCGTGAGATCCCATTTATAAACCAAACACAGTGCCTGGCATATACGTACCCCCATCTATATAACAACCATGATCCCCCTTCTTATCTAGATTGCATGTCTCCTGGAGAGAGGCTGCTGATGGGCAAGCCAGCCCCACTTCTAGAACCAGATCTGTGCACAGTCCTGGTACCTCTGCTTGCTGGCTAGGAGGAGTCCTTGGGCGAATTTCCTGTCCCCTGCAAAGTACGACCTGCCCTGCCCTGGCACAGTTGCTGTGAGGCTCCAGTGAACACCAGGAGACAGAGGAGCTTGACAGTGGAGAGTCCATCAAGTAAGGTCCTCTTGGTGATGTCACTAGATGATCCCTTGAGGGGGAATTTGGCTTACTAGAGCCATGATGTCTGTAACTAAACTGAATTAAATTGAAAACTCAGTTCTAAAGTGGCCCTAGCCACATTTCAAGTACTTGACAGCTGCATGGTGGCTACCATCTTGGATGGCACAGATAGGGAAACGTTCCATTATTACGGAAAGTTCCTGTTGACAGCGTTGCACTAGAGTTTTTCCAGGAAATGGAAGGGAGAGTTGGGAGCTAAGGAAGCCTGAGCAGAGGAGGGTAGACGGCATGGATTTTTGTTTGTTTGTTTGTTTTTGCAGACCCTGTTTGGCTGACTGGGTTCAGGGTTAGCTTCTCCTTGTGGCCCCCAGTCATCTTGGGCGTGTTCCCTGGAAACAGCTTTTTCCCACCATGACACCAGGGAGTCTGGGGACCTCCTGCAACAGAAGTAGCCAGAGCAGGCCAAGGCCAGGCTGGACACTGCAGGCTGTCCGCTGGCCCTGCCTGCCAGAGCTCCTCTTGCTGCCCCCAGTGCAGCTGGGTGGAGAGGGCGTAGCGGCAGCAGACAGAGCATGTCAAGACAATGGCGCCTCAGCTCCGTGCTAAGGGACCAATTAGCCAGTCATGGGCTGCATCCCATGACCCTGCTGCCAACCTGTGGAGGCTCCCTAAGCCCCAGATCCTCTCCCTGCTCCAGGCCAGAGCACCAAGAACCCAGCTTGCACAGCAGCACCAGCAACAGCCAGGGCAACTTGGCCACGGGCTGGGAGGCAGGGGAGGCACACGGAGCAGAAGGGACAGATCCAAGACCCACTCCATGAGTGGCCCACTGGGAAAAGACACGGGAACTCCACATTTTTTGACTTGCTGCATCAAGCTTTTTCCTGCCCACCCAACAGAAAGACCAACTCTTTACTGATGTCCACAGACTCGTATACAGCAGACACCCCATCAGGCACACACAGATTCACCCCGAGATAAAGACAGATACAGGAGAAGGTGTGCCCTCAAGGAGCTGTATTTGCACATATGCAGGTGGCCCAGAATTCACCCCCAAATCCCAAATCAAAGACACATTCCATTAAATTATGTGTTTAACAAAATACTCCGCAGGAGCCTCCCTGGCCCTGATGACAAACTAAACACCCTGCAGGACTAGGAGTCCCTGCACCTTGCACACAGGCTGGGGGAGGGGTCACCCAGCTGGACACATGCCTCCCCTGCATTCAGCCACAGCTGTTTCTCTCTGAGTACAATGAGAGCGTGAGAATGCAGCACCTGTTCTGGGGCTCCCAGGCACCTGCCTTCCCCCTCTAATCTCACTGCAAGTTTTGGCCTTCCCAGGGGGTGTCTGGCCGTCTCCCCATCCTGAGGAGCAGGCAGGCGCATGATGGACGACCAATCAGATCATTCTCTGCTGAACAGGTGTGGGTGGGGAGAGGGGGGATGGAAGATGAAGGCCTTGTGGGAGTTCCTAGAAGGCTTTGGGACTCTGGGATGTCATGGGTCTGTGGCTGGAATCTAGTTTTTAGCCATGAGTCAGTTGGGGCTGCCAGGGGCAGTGGCTGATCCTCCCCCCCATCCCCCGCCCCAGTGCTAAGTTTGCTTTCCACCTCCTCCCTCTTGGGGCCAGCCTTCTCCTGGAGCCAGACTTTCACAAAGCAATCTCAGAAAAAGGCGTATAGCTCCGTTGGTAGAGTGCTTGCCACACATGCAGAAGGCCCTGGGTTCAATCCCCAGCACCACAAAGAAAAAGAAAAAGGCAGGCTTCCCAAAGGCTCAGGGTCTCCAGCCCATGCTTCCTGCGTCCACTTCTAGGTTTTCAATGCAGGCTGCCTGGATGGAGGCTGGGAGACGGTCAATAGCTTCAACTCCCATCCCCCACCCCACCCCATCTCTGAAACCCCAGGAAATGTCTTTGGGCAAAGCCAGAGTTAAATATGCCCTGCTTTGTGTCCTCTGAAGGCCAACAGTCAGATTTAGTAAAATATAGATCATTTTAAAATCATACTTTATTTTATTTTTTGAGACAGGGTCTCACTATGCTGCTCAGGCTGGTCAATTAGAATTTTAAAATATTTACAGCTAACATTATTCACATAACAGCGGTTCACGTTAAAATAATGGCCATCATTACAATGTAAGCAACCATAGAAACTATACAAGGGCAGGTATTCTTGTCCATTTTTCTTCACCAGTGTACCCCTAGACCAGCGATTAGCATATTGCTAGGACTTGGTAAGTGCTTGTTGAATAAAGTGCTTACTAAGCCAGGCACTAAGTGCTTTTCAAGTATTAATTCATTTAATCCTTATAACATTGTAAGATGAGTAATATTATTCCCATTTTGCATACAGAAAACGGAGGCACAGAGAAACTAACTAATTTACCCCCATCATGTACTTTGTGCAGGAGCCTTAATCCCCAAGCATCCTGGCCTAGGGACCAGGTTTTTGGATCACCAGGCTCCATTGTCTCTCTCAATAGCAATATCATGTTATAACTTTCATTGAAATTTTTTGTTCTAGTTCTTTAACAATAATTTATTGATATCCATTTCTCCCACTAAACTATGATATCCCTGAGGTCAGGGGAAAGGGGGACCTATTTCAAATACAGAAAATGCTTGATCAAAGTTAATGAATGGTATTGCCTTCTGTCTCTCTGGATATATTTCATTCATCAAATGTCTTGAAAATTATTTGGGGTGATGGGAAGGAATCAAGGTTCAGTGGTTTAAAGCACAGACTGCAAAGTCTGAATGGCTTGGTTTGAATCTCCACGTCTATCCCTGTCTGGCTATGTGACCTTGGACAAGTTACTCAACCTCTTAAGCCTCAGTTTTGTCATCTGTTAAATAGGGATAATAATAGCTTCTGCCTGCTAGAATTGTTGTGGGGATTAAATGAGATAATGCTTGCTCAGGGCTTGGCCCATAGTAAGGGCTCCATAAATGCCAGCTATTATCATGGTTAATATGATGTTGGTGTCACTTCTGTTTGCCCTGTATTTGATGTGAAGCTGAAGCCTCCTATTAGCTCCTCCACAGGCTACAGCTTGTTGGCAGGTGCCTGTAGCAGGTGTGACCCACTCCTCCCCATCTGTCAGGGTGAATCCTCCACTGCTTCCGGTCACAGCTTACAACCTATTTATTAAGTTAATTAGACGCGACACCTTTCCACAGATCCCTTGGCTCCAAAGCCAGCCCTAACATCTGGTAGGGGTTATACCTTGCCAAGGAGTTGGGGTATGACTAGTTCCCAGCAGCCTCTGGTGGAGGAGGTGGGGCAGTGGTGGCTAGAGAACCAGTCCATGCTCTCTTGGGATCACTGGCTGGCTCCCTGGGTCTTCTCTCTGGGTAGGATTGACAGATACAATACAGCATGCCCCATTAAGTTTGAATTTCAGTTAAACACTAAATCGTTTAAATATGTCCTAAATAGTAAATGTGTCCTAAATATATGTAGAACATACATTTAAAAAGTATTCAGTATTTATCTGAAATGCAAATATAATTGGGCATCCTGTTTGTTTATTTGTTTTCCCCCAAATCTTGCAAACCTTCACCAGAGTATGTACGAGCGTGAGGTGAGGAGGAAGAAGGCCCAAGTGTTTGGAAGAACAGGAACAGGTCTTGGTTGGACCTGGCTCTCTCTGGGCCCTGGCACCAGGAGCTCCACTCAGGGCCTCTTGGGCCTGAGGTGAGGTTGCCTGGGGACCTGCTGGAGCCTACCTCCCAGAGGGAGACGGTGCCTGAGGAGCAGGGGACTGCTGCCAACTCCGAGTTGTTTGCAATTCGCGGCACAGTCCCCCTTCCTGGTTAACATCCTGGATGGGAGGCCCAAGAACAACAGCACCTTCCCCAGGCCCCGAAGCACAGTCCCAGGAGCACAGAGTGGGAATAGGGCCCTGAAAGCCAGTGGGCCAGGACCTGGAAGCCAATTCCTCCTTCCAGAGGCTCCCTGAGAAGGTGCAGGGCCACACAGTGCTGGAGGCAGATCTAGACCATGGTCTCCAGAGCTTTCATGCTCACCACCCCCTGCTTAGGTGGCTACCTTTCAGAAAGGGAGCAGCTATGGCCAGTGTAACTGGTGAACAGGCCCCTCAGACTCACCCTATTGTGTCCCCACTCTAACCTCCTTCTAGGGTCTCCACATGGCCCCTCCCTGCCTGGCTGGGCTAAGAAGAAAGCCAAGCATCATTCTGGGTGTGCTAGTCTGATAGAGCTGCCAGGTAATCCTGCATGCTGCGAGGCTTAAACAACAGAAATCCATGTGTTGATACAGTGGGTCTCCCCGGAGGCCTCTCCTCTTGGCTTGCAGAGGGCCTTCTTATTATTGTGTCCTCACATGTAATTTTCTCTGTGCATGCACATCCCTGGTATCTCTGTGTACATCCAAATTTCCTGAAATTATCAGATGCTGGTTAGATTGGCATTGAACCAAACAGACTAATTTTTCTTTTCTTTTCTTTTTTGCAGTACTAGGGATGGAACCCGGGAACCCAAGATGCATGCTACGTAAGCACTCTACCATTGAGCTATACCCTCAGTCCTATCAGATTCATTTTAATGTAATAACTTCATTAAAGGCCCTGTCTTCAAATGCAGTCACATTCTGAGGCACTGGGGGTTAGAACTTCAACATGTGACTTCTTCTTCTCCTTCTCCTTCTCCTTCTCCTTCTCCTTCTCCTTCTTCTTCTTTTTTAATGGTTCCTAAGATTCAACCTGGGAGCTCTACCACTGAGCTAACTCTCTGGCCCTTTTTTATTATCTTAAAAATTTGAAACAGTTTCACTAAGTTGCCAAGGCTGGCCTCAAACTTACCATCCTCCTGCCTCAGCCTCCAGAGTAGCTGGAATTAAAAGTGTGCATCACCATTCCCAATTCAATATATGAACTTGGGGGAACACAAGCCCATAATGCTCTGCCTCTTGTCCTGTGAATCATTCAGTCCTGATCATGTTACTTCTTCTGTATCTCTTGAATTAATTCATGACACCCAAGTCCAGGTGCCCCTCGCCTCCCATCCAGAGTCTTGTATCAGGCTCCTGACTGGTCCCGGCCTCCTCTCTCACCCCTCTCCAGTCCATGCTGCATCAGCAGCAGATGAAATATAAACCTATTCATGTCCTTCTCTGTGTGTCCATCTTATAAATCTATTGCTGATTGCTTCTGCTTTTTAGGATCAGAATTGGTCTCCTTAGCATGGCTTGTAGACTTCCTGTCATCTAGCCCTGCCACCTCTGCCATTCATGGCCTCACACCTCCCATGCCACCCTCCTGGGCTAACCCCTACCTGTCTCATCTGTCCATCATCTGACCTCCACTGAGGACTTCCTCCAAAAAGCCTCTCCTCATCCCTGCCCACCCTCAGGTCTGAGGTGGAGGCTGTTCCTGGGCACCCACAGAATACCCCAGAGTATAATTATTTGTTTACTAGTCTGTCTTCTCTAACAACCTGTGGCCTCCGTGAAGGCAGGGCCACATTCACCCCCACATCTATTGTAAGCAGCCTGGTACCTGGCACACAGAAGAGGCTTGCTAATTATGCGTTGTGGTTGCTGTTATTATATTAGATTCCTGGGCAACCTCAGACTGCAAGGGTTGGGGCAAAATGAGAAGGGAAGTGGAGCCAGCCCCACAGCGTTTCAGTTGTAGCCACAGAATGGAATCCCCTGGGTTGTGTTCGAGAAGTACCAGTACTTGGCCACCACGCTCAGACCGACGGTATTGGTCAGAGGGCGGCCTAGGCATGTGCACTTTTCAAACTTTCTCAGTCAAGTGTGCAGCTGGGGTTGAGAGGCCCTGGGCAGGCTCTGAGGCAAAGCAGATGGCCTAGCTCAGTGACTTCTCGCTGGCTGGTGTCCTCTATTGCTGATGGAAGGATGGACCCCCAGACTTTTACCCCCGCTCAGCTTCCCCTCCTTAGGGTGTGGCTTCCGGGCTGAGGATCAAGGGTTCTGTGTCCCCTCTGCACATGGTCCCTACACACACCCTCCCCGCAGAACCAGGCAAGCACCTCCCATGGGCTCTGTGGAGACACAACCAGGCCCAGAGGGAGGCCCAGGGGCTGACTGGGTCCTGGGCCTCCTGTCAGAGCTGGCCCCAGGGGCGTTCAGTTGCTTCAACAAATATTTGCTGAACACCAAGTTTGAGCCAGATACTTCGCCAATGACCACACGCCAGAGGTGAGTCCTGTAACCGAAGTCTGGCTCCTGATCAGCCCCATATCCAGCCCCAGACAGGACTCAAAGAGAAGTTGGCTGGGGAGAAATGGCACTGGCTGTTGGCATTGTTATCCCCCAAACCTACCTCCACTGCCACCTAAGCAAAGGGGAAGCTGTGGTCATCTTGTCTCTACCCTAGCTGCCCTGCGCTATTCCTATGGCCCAGTATGGGGAGAGCTGTTGCATCAGAATCTCTGGGGAAGCTTGTTACACACACACACACACACACACACACACACACGCTCCTAGGCCCCACCCCTGGAAATCTGATTCAGAGGGGTCTAGGGCAAGGCCCAGGAATCTGCATTCTCAGCAAACTTCCCAACAGATTCTGATGCAACAGGGCACACCAAGGTGTAGCTGCCTAAGATCCACAGCAGTCTGATTTACCCAGGTGCGTTTGAGGCATGTTGGGGGAAGGAGGTAAGTAGCAGCGGTGTTTCCTGGGCTCAGCAGACTCAGGCACGCTTGGCTCTAACTGGCTGCCTTCACCATCACCCCTTTGGTTCTCTGGGTACTGGAAGTACTGGGTGGAGCAATTTGCTTACTACCCACCTCAACTTGGTAAAGCTGGTGTCCATTCATTTTATAGCCCAAGAAAGGTCTTTATTTCCCAAGTTCATAGAACAACAAAAATGACCAAGTTGGGGTTCAGGCTCTGAAGTGTCTTACAGACCCTGGGGAGACTAATGTGTGCAAACCGACTAGCTTTGGGCAGAATGCACTTGAGACACCAGAAGTAAAGGCAGAATGCTCAGCAAATGCAAATAATGAAATAATGCTGCCTCCTGGGGCAGGGAAGCTCCCAAGGAGGGGACAGTGTTTGAGCTGGTCCTTGGTAGATAGGTTCAATTCTGACATTTGGAGAAGAAAGGGGGAAGAATACCAGGTAGAGGACACAGCATGAAGGAAGCCACTGAAATGTGTGTGGCAGGTGGAAGATATGGCAGGGGCTGAGGTGTAGCTCAGAGATGGAGCTTGTCTAGTATATATGAGGTCCTGGGTTTGATCCCCCGGATTGCAAAAATAAGAAACCAACCAAACAACAAACAACCTGGTAGGAACAGTGGGTGGTCTGATGAGGTCACAGTGTAGGGTATACAGAAGGACATGGGAGAAATTATTCAGTAAAGGTCAACTGGGTACTCTAAGGAGTTTTTAAATCCTCATTTTCCTGGATAAGGAAACTGATCTTTAAAGAGTCTATTTAAAATAGTATTAAATAAAAAATTATGAGAGGCCCTTGTTTTGGGCTAGGCTCCTGCACTGAGCCCAACAGACCAGACTGAAACTCAAAATGGAGTCAACCATGCTAACTAAAGTTCCGTGTCACCAAACCGAAACTAAGTGGTTATCTGACCTTTCAAGAAATCAGGAGACCGAGAGGCCGATTGGCATGACAATGAGGTTCCCTCTGCTGTGATCCTACATCCTCTAATCCTTTAATCCTCACAACACAGAGCCTGTAACAACTTGATGTTAGCCAGTGAGTTATTTTTCTATTACTGTGACTCTCCGTCCCCACCTTACAAGGAAAGTCACTTTGAAAAGACCAATCCTGGTTTTGCTCTTTGTTTCTGATTTCTTCAGCCCTTTCTCTGTTTCTAAAATCGAACTTCTCTGCTTGTCCCACCAGAACACCAAGGTATTTTACGGAATGAGAGTTGCCTGGTTCTAAAACAACAAAATAAAGCCAATCCCAGACTTTGAAGTTTGTTGTCGTTTTGTTCTCACACAAACCCTGGCCTGGGATGCTAAGGGCTGTCCCTATTCCTGCTGCACTTTGTGTTCCTCAGACAGAGGCTGAGGTGTCCTCTAAGATCAAACATCCAGAGGGCAGGACACTAAGATGCTAGTGATGCAGAGGGCAAGGTGTGAGCTGTGAGCTCATCAGGGAAATTGTCATTCTGGAGGAGGGAACAGGCAGAACCCTTGACTGCAAGCTCTGGGCTTGCTCGGTTCCCAAGGAGGCAACCTTTCCAGAGAGATCCAGGCCTGATCAGAGGAAACTGGTCCAGTTCTCTCCTCCAATAAAGACACCTTAGGGGTCTCTGAGTTCAGCCAGGACTTCTTGGGGGGAAGGGACAAAGCCTGAATGTTGCAGATCAAAGGGTGGCGGGGTAGGGGGTGGGTGGGGTGGTGAAGGCCCTGGGCTCCTTCTTGGTGTGGGAGTTTGGTCCTCACGGGTTGGAGAAGAGCACAGGTGATATCTACGTGAGCCACTGGTTGTCAGAATAGATGGGTGCTACAGTCTTGTCTAGAGAGGCTATGTCCCAGGCGTCCAATGTATGGGCCCCACCAGCAATTTACCTTGCTCAGTGACACACTGGCTTTATGGCAGGAACTTCCCCATTTGGTGAAAAGACCACACCTTTGTTTCACATCTGTGTGACCAAAGGGTCCATTCGGTCCTTTTCCCCAGTAAGGGACTATGTATCTCAGAGGAGCATGACCTTGACTATGGAATAATCAGCTTTCTTTTCTTTTTTTCTCATTGGTTCGTCTTCTTTTAAACCTCCTACCTTGACCTGTCACTTGACAGAAGTTCAAGGGGGTCTGTTCAAGTGGGCAGTGGGACCTCAACTCTGCCCCAGGCGCATTCTTGACTGAACACAGCTGAAAAGAATTTCAGGACATGTAAAAAGCAAGGCGCAAGCAAAACAAAGGTATCTACACCCAAAGGCAGGGTGCTGATGCCCCTTGCCTCTCAGAGAAGAAGAGCCATGCCCCCCTGTTTGAGCTCTCTGACTACCCATACGATTTTCCTGAGGAGAAAAATACAGGTTCCCAGGCAAACTTTAGTGAAAATCAAATCCCATGACAATCATTTGACATTCGGGGTTCAGAATGTTTCTTCCTGGTTAAGCAGTCTAGCAATAAATCAGTTGTGGGCACATTGTGTATGTAGGTCTTTGAATCTGGTGACATTTGAATTCATGATGATTTTGTTCTAGTTGATCTGGTATAAACATACACTGGAGATTTTGTTCATTGAACTAGAGACAAGCTTGGCTGGTCACGCTCGTAGATCTGGGTCCTATCTAGTAAAGATCTGTTTTTCTCTCTCTACAAGGCCACTTATATCACACCTGCCCTCACCTGTTCCAAGGGAAGCAACAATCCTAATGATCTCACTACCAAAGCCGCTGCCTTACTTATTAAGGCCCTACCAGCTTTTCTTTTTTTTCCTTTTTTCTTATTTTTCTTTTAGTTCTCGGGGGACACAACATCTTTGTTTGTATGTGGTGCTGAGGATTGAACCTGGGCCAAATGCATGCCAGGCAAGCGCTACCACTTGAGCCACATCCCCAGCCCCCCTGCCGGCTTTTCTCTGTACGAATAACAAGGAATCGCATCTCCTGATTCCCCATTCCCTTTCGTTCTTCTTTTTTCTCTTTCCAGAAGCATTCTACCTCCGAGTTACATCCCCAAACATTTTTTGTTATTTTATTTTGAAACAGGGTCTTGTTAAGTCACTCAGGCTGGCCCTGAACTTGCGATCCTCCAGCCTCAGCCTCCCAATGGCTGGGATCGCAGGCATGTGCCACCGGTCTGACTCCCATTGTCTTCACGACAGCCATTCAACTCCCTCCCTAGTCAGGGCCAGAATTGTCCTTGTTGCTTTTCCTTTGGATTTTATTCAATTTTCAATGTAAATCAGAGCTAATGTAAGTACAGATTTCTTATCCATTTCTACAAAAGAAGTCATTGGCAACTGCAGCCTGATCCATCTCCAAGAGTAAGCAGTTTCAATTCTTTTGTTTTTTTAAAATACATATTTTTAGTTGTCAATGGACCTTTATTTATGTATTTTTATGTGGTGCTGAGGATCGAACCCAGTGCCTCACACATGCTAGGCAAGTGCTCTTCCACTGAACCACAACCCCAGCCCCAGTTTCAACTCTTGACACAAATTCTTTGGAACTTCGCATTCATATCTATAAATAGCAACTCATATGGTTTCTTCTTGATCTTTGTGAAAAAACTTTAGGAACTTTTTCTGGATTTCCTGCTCTGGGAGATGTACATTTTTGTTCAACTTCTGCTGTATCACACTCACCCTGGCTTTGATCTTGCTATACAGTAATATATGGTAAATCTGGTTATATTACTCAGCATTGACCTTTTGTAACCATGTAAACATTATGACCAGCCAAGAAGTGTAGTAGACTAAGGTGATTTTTTTCCCCCACCTTTCCTTCTTTAAATCCGTGTAGTCACCACCTCAAGGGCAATACTGGACATCTTAGCCTAGTAATAATATAGCTTAGTAGACCTCACCAAACTTCTTCCTTTTTTATCTTTTCTTTTTATTATTTATTTATTTATTTATTGCTGTGTTGGGGCTCAAACCCAGAGGCTAGAGTATGTTCATCAACCATGAAGTTATTTTATTTTTATTTTTAAAGAGACAGAGAGAGAATTTTTTTTTTTTAGTTATCGGCAGACACAACATCTTTGTTTGTATGTGGTGCTGAGGACCAAACTCGGGCCGCATGCATGCCAGGCGAGCACGCTACCGCTTGAGCCACATCCCCAGCCCCAACAACCATGAAGTTATATTCCTAGTCCCTCAGCTTCTTCTTAAGAAATATAGGTGGTCAGATTAATGGTAACTTTACAAAGAAGATATGAGCCCCCCAAATCACTAGTACCTTCTTGCTTTTTGTGTCACTAAGAAACCACTGGATGGTGGCTCCAAGGTAGGTAGATTCCAGAGTCCGAGTGATCAATATGAATTCAGCCTCTGGGGCTGGAGTGGTGGCTCAGTGGTAGAGTGCACGCCTAGCATGCATGAGGCACTGGGTTCGATCCTCGGCACCACATAAAAACAAGCTAATGTATCCACCTAAAACTAAAGATACATAAATAAATATTTTTTTAAAAAAATGAATTCAGCCTCTGCCCTCTGTGGCTATGTGACCTTCATCAAGTTGCATATCCCTTTGGAGCTTCAGCTTCTTTATTTATAAAGTGGAATTAAAGTAGAATCACCTACTGTACAGCACTGTGGGGGGTAAAATGAGGTGATGCATGTAACACATTTCGGCCGTGGAAAGGAGAGCAAATGGTGGACATTACCATTACTAATTATTATGAATATTAATTACATTATTGTTAACTCATGGATCAATCATTTGTAGAGGTTCTTTAATGAGTACCCCAGAAAGAAGAAACCACAAGCTTCAAAAAATGTCCACGTCTTTCAAAGTGGCTAACAGTCGTGTGTCCCTCTCTTGCAGAGCCCAGTGCACCTGGGCCAGCTTCTCCAAGGAGCGCAGTTAGTGCTGAGCACTTTACGGGGTCTCAGCCAGGCCCTGGGGAGTGGATGTGTAGGAGGGCAGGATCACTGGACACCAGAAAGAGGGACTGGTCTTCTCTGCCCCCACTCCTGTTTTCACAGTCTGTCATTCAGCTGACTTGGATTGCAACATGGGGCATTGTCCTGTGCCATGGACCTTGGTCGTTGTTGGTCTCAGCTTCCTCTGATTGCTCCTGGGAGAAGTTTGACCATTTGACCTCCTGAAGTTCCTTTCTTGTTTATTTAGGGACAGGGGCTTAAATCAGATAGAATATGTGCTCATTCTAATACATACATACAGTTGCAGTAGTATATAAAAGAAAAATTAAAAACCTTTCTTCCACCCTAGAGGTAACTGCGGTTAACAGTTTCTGTGAATCCTTCTGGGATTTTCTTTACTATGCTTCAGAACGTGTGTGTGTGTGTGTGTGTGTGTGCATGTATGCTGTATTCTATTGTGGTCACAAATACAAGGCACACGTAGTAATCAAATGAGGTCACAGCACACCTTCCATTCTGTGACTTGTTTTTCCACTTCATAATGTATCACGGACCCTGTTCCAGTTTGACCTTTACCTCTGGCAGCATGTGGTGTATGCTTTGATGGATTGCTTCCCATTTTTACCTAGATGAGCAATCTTGTGACCGCCATGCTCTTGGGTATGTCTTTGTGTATTTGTGTTAGTATCTTGTAGAACAGAGGCTAGTAAGTAGGTTTCTACAGAGTAAGATGAAGAAAACAGTCCAGACATTATCTCTCAATGATCTTTCTGGAAATTGACCCTCCCCAGCTCCCCCAGCTCCCGACCCGCTTCTTCCAAGGCTCCATCAGTTCTGCGTCCTGCCTCTCTCCCTCTGTGAGGTGAAAATGCTTGGGGTCAGAAATGACTACTTTTCCTGCCTTTAACCTTTCCACGGAGCTCTTCAGTTTCAGAAAATGAGGACCCTGAAACTCAGAGGGGGAAGCGGCCTACCCAGGGCCTTCCCCTGGCTGCTGGGTCAGAATCTTGATCTCTGGACACAGTGGAGGTGGGGGTGGGCATGGGGAGGTGAAAATAAGTCACAGAGTTGAGGGAGGGGAGCCCTGAACCAAACTCTGCCAATTAGTTATCCCGTTGGATCCAGTAGCCATGCTGGGAAATGGAGATAGCCTCATTCTGTAGGTCTGGGACTGGGAGGGGGACTGACTTTCACCCTCTACTGAGGCAGATCTGGTATGAGACTAAACCTCCCCTGTCCTTCTTCCTTTGACCTCCAAAGTCTCCCATCTGGACTGGAGGCCTGGCCTCTCTCCTCCCCCAAGGTGATGTTCTAGCAGACTCCTCTCCCAAAAGGGCTCAAGGCTGAAGTACCTGGCCAGGCTGCTCCAAAGGGGCCTTTGTTCATTTCGCCAGAGGACAGGTCATCTGCTGGCCAGCAGAGGCTGAGGAACAAATGGGGTTCCTCTCACCACTTGGATTCCACTGTACTACACGATCTTTGAGAAGTCACCAGGATTGCCCACCAAGGGGCCCCCCCGGTGTTCCCATCCCACTGGAAGTGGGGACAGTCAGCCCACTAAGAGCTGGGGCTAAAGGAGAACCTGCCCCTCAGAGTCCCACGAGCTTCCCCTCTGAGCCATAGAGCTGGGGATTTCTGTGCAGCTTTTCTCTCTTGGGGACACGAACCTCCTGCCAATACCCAGCCCTAGTTGCTGGGAGGTAGCAACAAAGCACTCCCCATAGTCTCATGTTTAACAAGGGACTGGGAACAACGATCCCCAGAGAAGTCCTATCACCCAGGGCGGCTCAGTCCCTACACTTGGGGCTGCTGGGAGGCAGCTGCTGCTGACTTCAGGTTTGGAACCTCTGTCAGAAGCCGGTGTCTTCTCTGCCCCCGCAGCCTCCGCCCTTCCCTCATATCTTTTGTAAGATTGGGCTCCCAGGCTCAGAGAGTGCCTCTGGTGGAGCCCTCCAAGAGGAGGAGAGATCAGTGGATACGAAACCCAGCTCATATTAGCCCCCAAACCTAGCTCTACCACAACACATTTGGGCACGATTTACACCTTCCTGGGCTGGCAGGGGCTTTTCTCTGCCCTCACTGAATTCACTCCTGCCATTCCTCAAACGGTTCTGAAGTTTTATAATCATGAGTAGTTTTTTGTTTGTTGGTTGGTTGGTTCCAGGGATTGAATCCAGGGGCGCTTAACCACTGAGCCATATACCCAGCCCTTTCTATGTTTTATTTTGAGACAGGGTCTTGCTGAGTTGCTCAGGGCCTCCCCAAATTTCTGAGGCTGGCTTTGAACTTGAAATCCTCCTGCCTCAGCCTCCTGAGCCCCTGGGATTACAGGTATATGCCACCTCACCAGGCTAAGAATAAGAAGTTTTTAAAGAGGTGATTTAAAGGTGTGATCCTCATGTTCTCTGTCTGCAGTTGTAATTCATTTGTTAATTTGGGAGACAGTAATTTCTGAGATCTTCTGGTGCCATCCCTCAGGTCTGAATTACTTAGTTCCTGTGGTAGGTGTGTACTCAAGGACAGATAACTCTGCCTAGGATGGGGGAGAAAGGTTTCCCCTGAGATTAGGGAGTGAGGGAAATTAGGGAGGAGCAGGGAGAGAGGAAGAGAAAGGAACATATCCTTTAAAAATTAAGTCAAGCAGTATGGAGATTCCTCAGAAAAGTTGGAATAGAACCACCATTTGACCTAGCTATCCCACTCCTTAGTTTATACCCAAAGGACTTAAAAACAACACACTACAGTAATGCAGCCATGTCAATGTTTATAGCAACTCAGTTCACAACAGCTAAACTATGGAACCAACCTAGTTATCCTCCAACAGATGAATGGATAAAGAAAATGTGGTATATATAGTCAATGGAATATTATTCAGCTTTAAAGAAGAATGAAATGATGG
Source organism: Marmota flaviventris (assembly GCF_047511675.1). Lineage (NCBI taxonomy): Eukaryota > Metazoa > Chordata > Mammalia > Rodentia > Sciuridae > Marmota > Marmota flaviventris. Next base: position 19,045,651 of record NC_092501.1, read on the forward strand.
CATTTACCAGTAAATGGATGGAGTTGGAGAATATCATGCTAAGTGAAATAAGCCAATCCTGAAAAACCAAAGGCTGAATGTTTTCTCTAATATGCAGATGCTAATTCACAATAAGTTGTGTTGGGGTGGGGGGTGGGGGAGGCACTAGAGAAGAATAGTGTCACCTTAGATTAGGTAGAGGGAAGTGATGAGAGGGGAGGGAGGGATAAGAAATGAAGGAAATGTAGGAAATAGGAAATGGGGATGTGGGGAGAGGAAAGATAGTAGAATGAAACAGACATTATTACTTTATGTATATATGTGATGGCATGACCAATATGATTCTACAACTTACATTCAGAAAAATGAGAAATTATATCCCATCTATGTATGATATATCAAAGTGCATTAATGCATTCTACTGTCCTGTATAACTAATTAAAACAAATTTAAAATTTAATAAAAAATAAATAATTAGTTAATTAAGTCACTGTGGCAGAGAAGCAGGATTATATTCAAAGCATAAAGTGGACCACAGTTACACCCCTTCCCTCCCTTCTCACCTTCTGCCTTTCCTGGGCTATGCCCAGGTGCCACCAGGAATGTCATTCACTTGGTGAACCCCTGCTCCTCCTACAGATCCACCCTTCCTCAGAGAGGTCTCCTCTGAGCCCTGCCAGGGGAAAAGCCAGCTCTTTCCTCCCACACTGCAGTTTTACAGTCTCATCTATTTGATGGACTTGTTTTCCAAGACCAGCCAGTTCAAGATGGAGGAGGGCAAAGGTTTGTTTTGATCCCAATCCTCTCCCAGAGTTTGGTGCATAGTGGATGCTGGATCAGTACTGGCTGGAAGGATGGACATAACTCGTAGTTCTATGCTTTCTTGCATGGGCCAGCACAATGCTGGGAAGGCAGGAGCTCAGGGAAACAAAGGCAGATTCTCAAAGGCTGGGATTCGCACACACAGCGGGTGAGGCAGGCAAGGCTTTGGGTTAAGTGCTAGGATGCCATTTCAAAAGGCTACACAAGGTCATGGATTTTGAGGTCCCTTTGTGACCTTGTTAAATTGTTGCCTGTGTTCCCCACTCTTCCGGTTAAACACAGGCCCCTGGAGAGAGAAGCCTTTGTTTCTGCTTCTCTTTACTCTCTCTGTCAGCCCTCCCCATGACCCCCCTCTTAGCAATTAGCCCAGGCCAGAGGTCCACAGAGAACATGTATTAAAATGATGAATGGGTGGGTGGATGGAAGACCTAAAAGAGCTGACAGGCCCTCCGTGACTCCTTATCCACACTCTGACTTTTAAAATGAGGAAACTAAAGTCTGATAGTGGAGGAGTGCGCGTTGAATCACTTCCTCTTTTTGAGAACCTCTATTGATTTCTTCTCTGTGGTCCATAAACATGTTGCAATACCCTCTGACCCAAACAAAAAAAAAAGCACTCTAGATTCCCCTCTTCCCTCACCTACACCTCCCCCTTCCCTTGGCTGCTCAACTTCTTGAAAGGCTTGTCAAGCTCATCCTCTGGACTCTCATCTCCCACCCTCCCTAGACCTCCTCAAGCCACACTACGATTGCCATTCCCCAGGGAACTTGTAGGCCCTGAGCTCCTCCTTGGCCCCAGGCAGGTCAGATGCCTTTACCACCTCTGCCTTCCGGCAGCCCAGGGCAGCTCTGCCCCTGCTCTTCCTGTCCAGGAGCTGCCCTACCTGACCCTGTGCTGTTTCTCTCAGCATCCTGAGAGCCTTCTGTGTGCCAGGCACCTCACCAGGCCCTTAGCTGCGTCACCTTGTACAACCCTCACGCCCACCTCTGATGTAGGCGTAGTGATGTCATAGGTGCTTTTCAGGCAGAGAAGTGAGACCTAGTGAGTATAAGCAGCAAACCTCCCCGTGCCACACGGTGGATAATGGCATCTTGGGGAATCCACCAAAATCTTGCTATCTCCAAGCCAGTGCTCTTCGCCTCAAAGTCACACTCTTCTCAGCTGTCCCATTCACACGGAGGCTCCCATCTTGTCTTAACAACTAACTACCCAGCTAATGTTTTCAAAAGAACCTCCCTCTGGATCTGCAGGCTTGTTCTTCCAAAGTCCTGATGAAATTTCTTTTTATTAACCCCCCAAAATCTCAAAGCCAGACCCCTCAGATCTCTTGCCGGGATGGTTTTATCAGTCCCAGGCTCCAAAGTCTGCAGTGGCTCCCCAGTGCCTACTAATCGAGGGTTGCAAACTGCCACCCTCAGGCTCACCTGTAATCATACCATCCTGACCACCCTCCCTAGCTGTCACGACCTCCTCTTTCCCTGCCTACTTCTGAGCCTTTGTCTTTTCAAGTATAGTGCTTCCCAAAGCTCCACATCTGCTCAGAGATGACCCTCTAGGATGGGTAGCCCTAACTACTGCAAATCTTTTTCTTCTCTATCTATACATCAATGTTGGTTCCTTCAAGATGAGGGAGTTCCAGGTGACTTTCTTTCTTTCTTTCAACATCTGTTCAATGTTTTCCAAATTTCCTATAAATGCCTATGTTCTACTTTAATGTATTTAAATAATTTTTTTAAAAAATGAATCTTACTTATCCAGCCTCCACTTCCTCTTTAAGGCTCTTCTGCAGCATTGATCACAAAGCTGACGTTCTCCTCCAAGGATCCTGTGAGGCTGCTGTGGCCACTTGAAAGCCAGGAAGACATCTGTGCATTGTGGTCTCACCCTTATTCCCTGAAGCCCCCTCCCCAGAACCTCCCAGAGCACCCCACAAATGCAGGAGGAACATAAATAAAATAGAACATTCACAATAATATTCATCAAAGGAGCTGAAAACTGGAGACCCATTAAATGTCTATCAATGGGAGCCCTGTTAAATAGTTCATAGTGGACTTTGGGTCTGGCCTATAGCCATTAGAAAGACAGACGTTGGCTGCCAATATGACCCAATTTCCAAAATATAATATCAAATGAAAAATAATAGTTCCAGAAAAAAAAGGATATAGGACGTTCACATCTAGGTTAAAAACAAAGGAGAGATGCGCATACACATGGGGTGTACTTACAGCCTCGCAGAGTGTCTTTGGAAAGACATCTCCAAACTGGTAAAAGCAGTTGCTTTGGGTAAAGTGTTCAGGCACAGGAAAACCGGGTAAAGAGATCAGAAGAGATATGAGTATTGTTTCTGTTTAGTTTTTAAAAGTTGTTCACAAATATATTTTTATTTGTTTATTTATTTTTAAATTTATTTTAAAAGTAGGTTTTTTAATTAAAAAAAAAAGAAGTATAGAACAGTTGAAATAACGAACTCATCTGCTTTCCTTCTTGAGAGAGGGGGAGCTAATAAGGTTACTCCCCACCCCTAGTCCATTCCTGCAGGTAGAGTTTGGACCCTAATCTAATCAGGACCCTTGTGTCTTGAGGCCCCCTGAGATGGTTCCCAGAAGGGTCTAGGCTGAAAGTTTGGGGACAAATCTGTTGCTGGGATATACCCTCTCCCTGTGGAAGTAGCTCCTCCCTAGGACAGATGGGTTGTCACAGGCCTGTTGGCACTGAGTGATTGGCCGCACCCTGGCCAGGCAAATTTTTCAGGGCTGGGAATGCCAACTGACATAGGGGGTGACTTAACATCTTGGCAGCTGATCTTCCAGAGGAGGAAGCTTGGCTTCATGTGCCAGAGTGTGGCTGGGTGGGATGGGGTAGCAAAGACAGCAGGACAGAGGTGGCCTGGCTTGAGGCTCTGGGCCTCATTTGTCTTTTCCTGCATCAGGGTCCTCTCTCAGAGCCCAGCAAACTTCCAGCCAGGGGAGATGTTGTCATTAATGATAATAATTTACATTTCCTTGGAGTTTTTTATTTGAGGATCTCAAAGCACAGAAAAACTCAGATATTGCAGGGTGGTATGGTATACACTTGTAATCTTAGCTACTCAGGAGGCTGAGGCAGGAGGATTCCAAGTTTGAAGCCAGCCTGGGAAACTTAGCAAGATCCTGTCTCAAAATAAAATGAAAAGCTGGGCATGGAAGTGCACATCTATAATCACAGTGGCTGGAGAGGCTGAGACAGGAGGATCACGAATTCAAAACCAGCTTCAGCAAAAAGTGAGGCACTAAGCAATTCAGGGAAATCTTGTCTTTAAATAAAATATAAAATAGGGCTGGGGATGTGGCTCAGTGGTCAAGTTTAATCCCTGATACCAAAAAAAGTAAATAAAATGAAAAGGACAGGGGGGCACAGCCCAATGGTAGAGCACCTATCTAGCATATGCAGGGGCCTGAGTTCAATTGCCAGCACCAGAAACACACACAGAAAAGGTGTCTGGAATTCTCTAAGTGTTGTACACCAATGATAAACAAAATCCTGGCATTTTTCAAGAGGGTTTTCTGGCATTTGTCAATACTCAATTCAAATACTATCTATAAAATATTTTTTAAACTACTTGAATATTTGTAATAAGCAATCAACATACACATTTAGAAGCAATGTGATTTTAACATGCCGGAGTCTACTTGTGTTCACACGGTCTTATAAATAACATTGATTTCTTGTTGTTGTTGTTTTAGTAGAGGAGGAAAAGTGTGATGGCTCACAGTCTCAGAGGTCTTAGTCCCCAGAAGGCTGGCTCCATCTCTCAAGGCTTGAAATGAGGCAGAGCATCATGTCAAAAGAGTGTGGCAGAGAAAGGCAGCTCACATGATGATCAGCAAGCAGAGAGAGAGGTCTCTACTTGCCAGATACAAATATATACCCCAAAGCCACATCTCCAATGCCCCACCTCCTTCAGCCACACCCCACCCATCTTCAGTTACCTCTCAGTTAATCCCATGAGAAGATTAATTCACTGATTGGGTTAAGACTTTCACAACCCTATCACTTCTCCTCTGAACCTTCTTGCATTGTCTCACATGTGAGCTTTTGGGGGATACCTCACATCCAAACCATAACATTTCACCCCGGCCCCCAGAAACTCACACTCATCTGACAATGCAAAATACATTTAGTCCATTCCCAAGAGTCCCCATAGTCTCAACAGTTCCAAGATTGCTCAAAGTTCACATCTAAAGTCTTCTTTGAGGCTCAAGGCAATCTTGCATGGAGCTCCTGTAAAATTAAAAGGAATTTACAAGTATTCAATATATAAAGGTACAGAGTAAACATTTCCATTCAGAAAAATAGGGGCATACAAAGAAGGGATAGGACCAAAGCAAGACTGGAATCCAGCTGGGCAAATAAGTCCTGTAGCTCTATATCTGGCATCAGAAGCACATGGTATCATGATGTTTTCTCCAAAGGAACACATCTGCCCCTGTGGCCTTGTTGGTTGCAGACAAAGTGGCCTTTCTGGTGGCCTTATCAATTCCTGCAGCCTTCCTCAGCCACCATCCATAGTAATGGCATTTCTTAATCTTGGGGTCTCTACTGCAGCTTTGGCTTCCTCCTCACATCTCATGCATTGCCCTCTCAGGGGATGCCTGCAGGGACTCTAACCCTGCTGCCCTTTTACCTAGCCACCCAGGTCTTCCATTGAAGGTGGAAGCCTCCATGACCCCCTCACTCCAACTTCCTGTATTCCTGCAGGAATTTGGTTGACACCAATGCATTCCATCATTTTGAGCAGTAACCCAGCCTCTAGGGACCCTGACTGCAGAAGCCTCTGAGTGCCCAGAGTAGTTGAGCATGTTGAAAAAGCTTCCTAAGTGCCCTTGTGCAAGAAAAGTACTCAACTGGTCTCTTCTCAAGATTATTTTCACTTTTATTCCCTTGAGCCTGAGATAGGTGTGGTCTTGGTAAGCTCCTGGGATGCCCTCAAGCCTGCTTTCTCATTATCTCTGGTCAAAGTCTTTAGCATTTCTTTAGTAGTAGTAAGGTCTTTAACAACTGCAACTTCCTCAGCCCTAGTTTTACTCCTGCCTTTCAAATCTGAGTTTTTTCAAATATTTCTTCTCTGCTTTCTGCTCCTGAATATCACAATAAATTTGGCTAAAGCCATCAGCAATATCCATGCTATACCCTCTAGAATTTTCTTCTGCCAGATAAAGAAGTCAGCATCTTTTAAAATCAGCCTCACAGAAAGTCTCAGGACATGAGCAAAATGCAGACAACTTCTCAGCCAGAACACAGCACAAAAGGTCTCTAGTCCAATTACCAATACTGTCCTCCTTTTCCTCTAAAACCTCATGCGCCCTGTCTTCACTGTCCACAGTCCTATTGGCATTCTGGTCTTCTAAGCTCCCACCAGAATTGGCCATTAAACTCTGCATACAACAATCTAAAGCATTTCCAGCTTGTACTGCTAAACATCTCAAAATTTCTCCCACAAATTCCAAAAGGCTCAAAAAACTTCTGAACCATGTGGTCAGTTTAGTCATAGCAACAACCCCATTTCTTGGTACCAATTATTGTTTTAGTCAGCTTTTCCACTGCTGTGACCAAAAGATCTAACTAGAACAATTGAAGAAGAGGAAAAGTTTTAGAGTTCTTAGTCCATAGAAGGCTGACTTCATTCCTCAGAGTTTGAGGTGAGGCAGAACATCTTGGCAAAAGAGTGTGGAAGAGGGAAGCCGCTCACATGATGATCAGAAAGCAGAGAGTATGGGGTTGGGGTTGTGGCTCAGTGGTAGAGCACTTGCCTAGCACATGTGAGGCCCTGGGTTCTATCCTCAGCACCACATAAAAATAAATAAGTACAATAAAGGTATTGTGTCCAACTACAACTAAAAAATAAATATTTAAAAAAAAGAAAACAGAGAGTATAAATAACTGTTAATATGTTGGAAATTTGTACTTAGAAAATAAATTTAAACTAATGGAGTGCAGTTGCTCTTGGTTGTATACATTGGGGCCCTATGCCTGTCAAATTTTGTTTATAAAGGGGTTCTGTTTCTAAAAAGATTTTCAGGCACTGGGCTCAGTCCCCAGAGGGACAGAAAGAAGGTATACCACCCAGTGCGTTTCTGCTGAGTGACTTCTGTGGCCCACAGCTGTGTTGGGGGATTTCCTCAGCAGAATGTGGAGCATCTTGAGATCTGAGAACTGGTCTAAGAAATGCCACTAGTTGGCAGAGATTTGCAGAGTCCATTCTGGAAGTCACTGGTGGCAGGTGAGAGGTCCAGGACTCATCAAGGCAATGCAGTGAATCCTTTCAGGGGCTGCATGGAGTCATCACCTCAACACCAAGGCCTGGGGGTAAGGAACAAATACAGTAATCCCTCAGCATCTGCAGGGGATTAGTTCCAGGACCTTAGGATACTAAAATCTGCAGAGGTTCCACAGTGGCATATGCCATAATCTCAGCTGCCCAGGAGGCTGGGGCAGGAGGATCGCAAGTTCAGGCTGACAGTCAGATCCCATTTCAAAATACAAAGAACTGGGGATGTAGTTCAGAGGACTCCATTCCTAACTTATAGTACCTATGAAATACTACATAAATAGTTGTTACACTGTAATATATTATTTAGGGACTGCTGACAAGGAAAAAAAAAAAGAAAAGGTAGGCACATGTTTAGTACAGACACAGTTCTTTTCCCAATATTCTCCTTCTGAGGTTGGTCCAATCCACCATGCAGAACATGGAGCTACAGAAGGTCACTGTATTGATAACTCAAATCATGTGTTGCCCAGTTCTTCTGTGCAGGACACCATGCTACATACCTCACCGTGTGAATGCTTTTGTTCTTCACATCCACACAGCGAGGGTTAAGAAACGGAGGCACAGATGGTTCAGTACCCCTCAAGTCCTGCAGCTAGTGAGTCATGATGCTCGAGTCAAGGCCTAACCTGGGGTGGAGCCTAGGAACCTGCACTTATAAGCATCCCTACAATTCAAGCCATTGTGATGCAGGGGTTCCCCAGATCTCTCTCTGAGGAATACCTTGCTGTACTGTACTGGGGGGTCCAGTCCTGGGATACAGACTGAGGTGCCAATATTTCTGATCAAAAAAATCTTCTCGTCTGCCCTTGCTCTACTGGATTTTTCCTAAGAGGTAGTTCTGGCTGGAGTATGTCTTGGAGGAGTCTCTGGACACCTGACCCAGGAAAGCCCCTGCTCCTTCCTTCACTTCATCTCCGCATCAATAAAGTGAGGGGTGGGACTTAATGACATCTAGATGCCCTTCCTGCTCTCGCATCCTGCAAATCAGCTGCCAGCCTCCAAGGAGTGAGAGGTCAGGCCTCAGAGGCATAAAAGTTCTTGTTGAGTCTGTGAGCAGGTGGCGGAGCTTGCCTTCAAACAAGCTACTGGACTCCAGGTCCCCCAGTCTTAACTTCCAAGCAGTGGTGTCCCCAAGGGCAGAGGCATGGAAATGGTCCACCTGGGGACAATAAGAGCACATATGATAGAAAATTTCCAAATAATAATTAAATGACTAAAAGTGATGCCCCAACAGTTTGAATCAATATCATGATAAACTCCTCCCCAAGGGGTGGGCTGCGGCGGCTGCCACTCTGCCATACTCTGCCCTGGGGCCTTGTAGTGAGGCTTCTTGGAGGAAGGAAGGATGAGGAGAGTACCTCAGTTGGGGGAGGAGGAATCCCTGCAATGTGGCCGCCATCCGGCCACACAGGCCGTGACAAAGAGACATAAGAGAATGTGGTTTGGGTGACTACAGAGCACCTTTACCTTGGGCTGAAAGTAGGTGTATGACCCACAGCAGGGGGTGACTCAGCAAGCCCTAGGAAATCTTCTAGATGGAGGAAGTGTGGTGCCTGCTGGCCCAGGTTCCCCCCAGGTGCCAAAACAACAGGAAGGGGCTGGTGACAGAAATGTAGCAGGCATTTCACAACACTTCCTGGGCCAGCTGACCCTCGTCCTGCTCCCCTCCCCCACACTAACAGTTCCAAAGCCCAGAGATTTCTGGTCCTGCCAAATCAGAGCCTTATGGTCCAGCCTCTGAACTGATGGTAGCTTTCTCAGGGCTTAAAGGCAGAGGCAAGAGAAGGAGTGTGTGTGTGTGTGTGTGTGTGTGTGTGTGTGTGCGCGCGCTCACCTGTGCTCTTGTGCACATCCTGATCTGGTTGGTAGGAAGATAAGCAGGTCACTTAGTGACTTTCCTGAGGTTCACCTTTGTCTCAGATCTCCCACTTTGCCAGCCCTCCCCCCCCCCCATACATGGGACCTGAGGAGGGCTGCTGATGCTCTGACCCTTCTCTGAGATGTCTTGCCCTGAGAAGTAGAAAACGTTCCCTCCCCGGTGTCCCATACTCTTTAGGAAGCCAGCACAGTCCTGGCCTCCTGGATACTTCTCCAAGTGCTCTGCAGAAGCTGAGGAGTGAGGGCGGTCAGCAGCTATCTGAGCAGATTGATGAAATGGGAAGAAGCAGGACTGGGCACAGGAGTCCTAGTTTTTGTTTGGTTTGGTTTGGTACGGGGGTGTTTAAACACTGAGCCACATCCCTGCCCTTTTGTATATTTTATTTAGAGAAGAGTCTCACTGAGTTGCTTAGTGCCTTGCTAAGATGCTGAGGCTGGCTTTGAACTGGCGATTTTCCTGCCTCAGCCTCCTGAGCTGCTGGGATTACAGGCATGCACCATGCCTAGGAAGTCTTGGCACTTTCCCCTAACAAAGCCTGCCCCTATTTCTTCATCCCTTAACTCTGGGCTGAACCTGTAACTTGCTTTGACTAATGCTTCGAAAGTGACACTTGACTTTCACGACTGCCCTCTTGTAACCCAGCTTCTGTGAGAGGAGGCCCGAGTTAGCCTGCTAGAAAAGGCCACATGGCAGAGAACAAGGCACCCTGAGGGACAGCTGGTCAGCTGAAGTAGGCCATATAGAGCCCTCGTCGCCAAGCAGCCAACTGACTGAATGTTCAAGAGAGCTCCGCCAATGCCACTCACAGCTGAGACAAGCGGGCTGGCCAAGCCTGACCAAACTGTCCCCAAAACTGTGAAGGGTTATGTGGCTGCAACTTATTTAAACCACGAGGTTTTGGGGTGGTTTGTTACCAATACAATTAATGTTTATTGGCCATTTCCAGGTTATGTGTCACACATATATACCTCTCTCTCTTTTTTTTTTAAAGAGAGAGAGAGAGAGAGAGAGAATTTTTTAATATTTATTTTTTAGTTTTTGGCGGACACAACATCTTTATTTTTATGTGGTGCTGAGGATCGAACCCGGGCCTCACGCATGCCAGGCGAGCGCGCTACCGCTTGAGCCACATCCCCAGCCCACATATACCTCTTTTATCCCTACATCTACCCTGGGAAGCATAGATTCTTATTTCTGCTTTACAATTGAGAACACGGAGGCTCAGGAAGGAGAAGCAACTTGCCTAAGACCAAGGAGCAGGTGAGAGGAGGGAGCTGGGATTCGAGGCTGGGTAGTCCAAGCTTTGAGCCCACATGAGTAATTCATCAGTATCCTGCATGGAACCAAAGAGACCCGTTCTTGCCCTCACTGGGTTTACAGTCTAGGCAGGTGAGTGGCATTAAGAAAATACCGAAATAGATACAGGACTGCTAATAGAGATGAGCACTATGAAGAAAATAAGTGCCATGGGAGGTCACGGGGCAGGGCGCTCTGGCAGAGGGTGGGAGGGAGGGCAGTCAGCTGAGGGAGGCTGGGCAAGGAAAGGGTTTGCTCAAGGCCAGGATTTCCAGCTTTTGTCATCACAGAAGTCACTTGGGAAGCCAGCCTGTTAGCCATGCGAATTCCTTGGCCTCACTCCCCAGAGATTCTGGTATTGAGGAGCCCTCCCTGGATTTCCTGAATATTCTAATTTGGTGGGTCTGGTTGGGGCCTGGGTACTCAACCCGAGATTAACCTTTGCTCAGACACATTCGCCTGGCTGGACGGTTTCAATGGACCCCTTCTCACAAAGTTCCCTCTCAGATAAGTTTTCCAGGAGCTTCTGTGGTCTCCTAAGTTTCCTTAATTTTTATTTGTTTTAATATAGTATTCTTCTAGGCTTAATCCCCAGCATGAAAATAATAACAATGGTAAAATAGAGAGGTCCTTTAATTGCAGGGACTCCCTCTGCTCTCTTTAAAGGCTCTGCAAGGCAGCCCCTCCTTGTTCTTCTCTTTCTTTGATGTCTCATCAGGGGTCCCCAGGGCACAGGTTCTCACTCTCTGACAAATGTCGGAATCTGTGATGTGGCCCTTAAGAAGACTCACGTCAGTACACGGATCATTTCTTGCTTGGCTTCCCACTCTTCTTCCAAATAAGGCAGGGGGGCCAACGGGGTTTGCTCCTGGTGCAGCTTAATTTAGACCAGAGTATGAAAGAATCTGCTTTGGGCTTGGGGCCTGCCTGCCTGGAGGTGAGGGAGAGAGAGAAGGGGTCTGGCCCTGCACAGCCTCAGCCCATGAGGGCAGCCCAGCCTGAGGTCAGGGACGCGGTGGTAGCAGCTCTGGCAGGAGGGATGCCATTGCCCGGCCTTATTCCCTTGGCTCTAAGGTGCGGCCAGGGGTTGCGGTGTTGAGAGCCAAGAGAACTGAGAGCTCATGGAGGACCAGACCCAGCCAGTGCTCCCTTAAGGAGCTCCCATTCCTTTTCTTTGGACAGACACAGAAGTGTCGCTGACACTAGGGAGGAAGACAGGGCCCCAGTAGCTGAAGGCCACCCCTGGAGAGATCCCAGGAGCTGACAGGTTTGCCCTGTCCGCCTCTCCTCCCCACACAGAGGACCCTCTGAGCAGCCTGGATCTCACAGTGCTGATGGGGGCTAGAGGAGGACCGGCCAGGGGAAGGCACCAGGCCTGACCAGTGAAGAGAAGGAGGTTCTGACTCATTCGCAGGCTTCTGCTCTGAGAAGGAAGAGAACGTGCTTAGGGAGGGGGCGTGGCGGGGAGGAAGCCTGGGCAGAGGGTACAGTGAGAAGGGAGGGTGCCAGGAGGCCTCTTAGCTCATGGATAAATCATCCCAGGAAAGTGGCCAATTTAAACAAACAAACAGCCTACCCCAACCCCCCACCCCCCATCCCCTGGGAGCTTGATTGGTGGCCTCTTCTTCTAGCTCATCCTTCTAACTCACACCATCGGAGGAGATCGCAAAGACAAGGTCAGGCAGAGGCTTTCCTTGAGTTCTACCTTATGTCGCGCCTTGGGTCAAGTCCTGTGTTAGCCTCCTCTTATTATGGAGAGAGGACTGTCTTGGGGTTTAGAATCTGCTTGGGCAGGGCCAGTGTTTGCCATTCTGCCCTGTTCTTTCTGCTCTCCACTTACCCTTCCTCACCAAGCCAAGTGTGGACTGTATCCAGGGTGACTTTTCTGTACAGTACAAACTGTTCTAATAAGACAAGTCTCTATTAGGCTGTAGTAGGTGGCCCTGGGCATCTATTTGATGAGCTGATTTGCATGGGCGTAGATGGGCCTCTGAGGAGGAAGTTAGATGAGAGGGTAGGGGTGGGGTAGGGAAAGAAGCAAGGGGCCCACATCTGACACTCTCTATTGCTAGAGTTGTGGTTGCAAGCGAAAGAAACCCAGTTTGTTTTGTTTAATGCAAAATGAAATTCACTAACTTTGGAACTGAAGTTCAAGGGGTGTGGCTGGTGTCACACAAGGCTTGATCACGGATTCACCATGGCATTACATGCTATCCTTTGGTTCAGCTCTTCTCCAGGTTATGGCTCTGTCACAGGCTTGTTCTGCCCCATGGGGGCAAGATGGCTTGTAGAAGCTCAGACCCTTTCATTGAAAGTTTCTCTGAAAGTTTGAAGATCTGTAAATGAGTTTCATTGGCTTTGATTGGCCTGACTTTGGCCACGTATCCATCCCTTAACCAATGACAGGGCAGGGGGATAGAGTATGTTGATTGACAGTGTCATAAATCCACCCCTAGATCTGAGTGTATGGAATAGAGCTGTGTAGAGGGAGCTTGGTGGTGGTGTTGGGGGCAGCTTCACTGGAATCATATAAACTGAGTCGAGCCTCTTACTGCAAGTGTGTGAATGGGGATGGACAGACTATCTAGCAACCCTGGCCCTCTTTCTCCTTTTAGAGAGAGGACTGCCCGGAAAAGCTGAAGGGGCTTCTTTGGGGCCCAGGTTACAAACTGGGACATAAGTTAGGAAGAGGAGCCTTCTGCCTCTTTTGGCTCAGAGCACAAAATCACTTTGCTGTGGTAAGGACTAAAGACAGGTGAAGAAGCAGGGGCCTCTGAGAGAGCACAGGCAGAGATACAAGGTCACTGCCTCAGCCCCCTGCACACGCTGGACAGGGACGAGGAGGCAGAGTGGAAGAAACATCAGCAGACAGTCCATCAGACATCTGAGACACCTGAGGGCCTTGTAGAGACAGCCTCCCAGACTTTGGGGGACAACTGAGGACAAACCATTAGAGAGGACAGCGGCATCTCTGTGCCCTGCATGAGTACGTTAGCTGACTGTGATGGAGAAGAACTTTTGCCCTGGGGCCCAAAGTTTGGATTCAAATGGTTGCCAGGTCACTTGCTGGGTGTGACTCTGGGTAGACCCTCTCCTTTTCCTGGCCTCACTTTACAGAAAAAGGACTGCGACACCATTCGCCCCAAACGTTGATGTGGGAATCAGGTGGGCCAAGGAGGAGAACAGCAGGGAAGGCTGCAGGGCCTTCTTACCCTGATGTGGGAGGCCCCAGGCCTGGACAGAGGGCCATCCATTTGTACCCCAGTGGCATTCACAGCACAGGATAAGCACTAAGCCCAAATGAGCCCTGTGGAAGCTGGTGCCAGAGAGGCCCTGGGAACAAGTGTCAGCCAGGGATGTGGGTGGCTCTCTGGGAATGAATCAGAGGAAGGGATCCAGGCTAGGCATGAACCTTGCAGGCTCTACCAGTTATTGACTAGGGGAAGGAGGAAGGCTAATGAGAGAAGGGAAAACACAGGGCAAGCACACCCGCCCCCTCCACAAATAACCTCCTCCTACAGATTCCCTGCGCAAATGCACATCAACAGATAGGGAAGAAGGGGCTTCCCTCCACACTTCCTCCCCAGCCTCTCCCCAGAACCCACACTGCAGGGCTCTGAGCCAATCCATGTGCCCAGGGAAATGGAATCCACAGATAAGTGGTTATGAGGGTGGGCTCCATTATGGCCTTAGTGGCTTTGTAAGAAGAAGAAGAAACACTAGATCTGGCACAACTGCTGTTTCTGGCCATGTGATGCCCTCCGCCATGTTGTGATACATCACAGAGGCCCTCACCAGATGCTGAGTAGATGTCCACACAGTGCTCTTGGACTTCTAGCCTCCAGAATCATAAACCAAATAAACTTCTATTCTTTACAAATATCCCAGTCTTAAGGTGTTTTTTATTATAACATCAGAAAGCAGACTAAGATAGGTGTCATCTAGTCCAAGCCCTACATTCCAAGGAGGAAACAGAGGCCCAAAGTAATGAAGTGACCTGTCCAAGGGCTCACGTGCTGTTGCTGCCTCCCGGGTCTCATGGGTGCAGGGGCTGGTAGGGAATGAACACAGCACTCCGAAATTATTCCATGTGTCAGAGTATCTTCCTCAATTTCACGGAAGTAGAAATTAGATTTGTTGACAGTACCCAGAGGTGACTTCCACCTCAAACCTGGTTGATCTTAACCAAACTCCGAAGATCAAGGTCTACACTGGAATCTTCTGTATCAATGGCAATGGAATCATCCAGTGTATCAATTTCTTCATTCTCTGGTGGCTGCTCAGCACACCTTTCCTCCCATGGTCCAGGAGTCATTGTGTCACATTTTGGTCACTTGGATTCCTTCCTTGAACCTCTTATAGACCATCCCTTTCCCCCCATTATTTTTGAGCGGTAACTTTTCAGAAGGAACCTAGGATAATTTGTCAGCTCATGCCATGTATTTTTAGTTACAATAACTCATCCATCGCTCTGCTCAGAGATTGCACCCAGGTTGCCTTGTTCGGAGTCTGGGAGTTCCCAAGCTTTGTCAGTCACACATTCCTGACTGTCTCTTGGATTGTACTGTTTCAAAAGACTCATATATTCATTCAGCCAAACACTGAGTATCATTAACCATGCGCCATGTTTTAGGCACATAATAGTGAACCGGATTTTTGAGGAATTTTCACCAGAGAAGTGATGACATCAAATATTTACCTTATACAGAGGACTATGGTTGAAGGACAATGTGGAAGAGGGTCAGTCTGGACACTTGGGGACTAGTAAGGGAACTTTTACTGTAATCCAGGCAGGAGATCACAATGGACAGAATGGTGTGCTGGCCATTGGGTTGGAGAGAAGTGAATAGATTTAAGGAGGTAGATTCAAGTGGCTTTGTTGGTGAACAGCACACTGTTGATGAGCCTGACTCTACCAATAAGTAACAAGGTATATCATCCCTCTGCCTCAATTTCTTTGTCTGTGAAATGGTAATAATATCTTTACATCATAGGATTGCAATTCAGAAGACTGAGGATGGTCTATAGCTTTCTGGAAACCAGGTGCTATTCCTGAGCTAGGAAATGCCAGAGGAACAGGTGGGGCCCCATTCCATTTGCGATTTTTTTTACTTCCACCACCCTGTAAGGAAGGCATCTAACTAGAGCTGCTCAGGAGGCAGTTGGATATTGGTTCCCTGGCTCCAGAGAAAAATCTGTATTGGAATTTTCCATTTCTTGATTTTTTTTTTTTAACTGCATGGCTCACAGGCAGGGACAGAGTGGAGGCCGGAGGTCGGTCTCTTTCATCTTAAGTCCTTCCACTTCAGCAAGCTGCAGCCTGTCCTCTGAGACCTAAGAGCTTCTACTTATCAGCTCTTTCTGTTTTCATACACTGCCACACACGCACCTGGATTGTCTCCTTTAGCCCTCATGACTCACTGAGAAAGCTGCTGGTTTAAGTGAAGAAACCAGAGTGGCTTTGAGAAGTTTGGTGAGTTGCCCAGGGTCACAGACTGCTAGACTTCCAGACTCTTAAGGCTTACGCTCTAGTGCGGCTCCATCCAATAGAACTTTCTGTGGTGACGGAAATGTTCTATCCACACCGTCCAATATGGTGGCCACTGGCCATGTGAGCAGTCAAGGAACCAAGATTTTAATTCAATTTTAATTTTATTCCACTTTAATTAATTTAAATTTAATTGCCCCAGGTGGCTAGTGACTGTCTTGGCATTCTTTCCAGAATGCCAGGGAAAGGTACAGAACTCCCTCTCAGATCTTGTTGCAGCATCTTCTCTTTCAAACTGGCTTGTAGTAAGGGACAGAGATCATCTCGAGTGAAACACAGTTTCCCCCACAGGCTCCTGAGCTCTTCAAAAAGACACCCTAGCCCTCGCAGTTTAACTAGATACTTCCTGCTGCCCACGGTGTTTTGAGACCAGATGGGAAAGTTGGATGGTATAGGAGGTGTGAAGGCCCCTGGTGGCTTCTGAGATGGGAAGAGGAAATGCCCTTTTGAGCATCCTGGGATATCAGCCTCCAGCCTGCCATCTCAAGTAATGGGACCGGTACTTGGGAGACAAGGAATGTGGAAGATCCCCAACCCCCATCCCAAGGAGGAGCAGCGTGCAACAGGGACCACTCTTGGAGGACAGTGGCCAGAAGCAAAGGGAGGGGTGAGGAGAGGACACACAAGCTGGACCTGGCACAGGGCAGAAGGCAAGGAGAGGCTGAAGGCACAGGTGCTGAAGGGGTCAGGAGGGGGCCGGCTGCAGATGGGAAGGCTGATGGGGAGGGAAGGGATGGCAGGGCTGTCAGCAGGGGGAGGGGAAGGGGAACTGCACAGACAGCAGAGTGGAGATAGCTTTGGCAGAAGCAGTGCCTGGGAATCCTGACGGATTAAGTAAAATCACTATTGTCAACCAAGTGCTTTTGCAATGCAATCGATCAGCAGCAGCTGAGTAGGAGTAGGTAATGAGAGACCCAGAAGTTACCATAAGCTCAGCACTCACCTTCCTGCTGTCCCTTCCATGGCTGTGACAATTCCTTAGTTACCTTTCTTCCCCCCAGCAGGACTAATTTCTAATTACATCTAGCCAAGCTCCCCAAGTGTGTTTCCCACTGAATTTCATTTCCAGGCCTGTTGAATGCCAGATTAATTTTTAATCACCCTGGAGTTGTTGAGTTTAATTACCCAGATTGAAAGTGACAAGGAAAACAGGATTTGGGAGATAGATTTTGGGGGTGTTTCTTGGGAATGGGGAACAATGTTTCCAGGATGTTGTGGGGCTGGGGTATCTTGACTCTCCAGCTCCAGGATCTGTATTTGAGGGCCCACAGTATGCCTAGCTCTGCAGCAGACTGGGTGGGGGCCAGAGGTGGTAGAGCATGTGGGTCTTGGAAAAGCCCAAGCTTGGGAAAGAGAGTCTCACCCAAGCACAAAACACACAAGTGGGGAATAATAGGAGATCTTCCCTGGTTGAATGAAGCCTGTTCATCAACTCACAACCCAGAGCTCGTTATGCTACTCCAACCATGCCTGTCCAAATCTTCATTGCAGTTACTATGTGCCAGCCTCCTTTCCAATGGGTTTGGACACTTTTCCCTCTGCCAAGTGACTAGGGGCCTGACTCTCAAGTCAATTGGCTTATCCTACTTCCCTGGACAGAGACTTGTGCAGGTGTGGCATGTGATGCCATCCTGGCCAATGAGATATGAGAAATAAACATCTGGGTTGGCAGGGGTATTCTGGGAAAGTTTATATTCTCAAAATGAAATACAATGAGCGATGCTTCCTTCTTGTCTTGGTGTGAGAGTTTGAGACCTGGGTCTGTGGTGGCCTTTCTTACACCGTGAAGGGATCATTTGAGAATGCAGCTCACATTCTGAAGATGGCAAAACAGGAAGGATCTGGAAGTTATTCAGGTCTTCAATTAACCAACCCTGTGGTCCTCTTATTAGGTGAGATAATACGTTCTGCATAGCTACAGCCATCTAAGCCCCTAGGGTAAGGTTTTCTGCTCCTTGTGGCCAAGGACATATTTTTTTTTTCTGGTTCTGGGGATTGAATCCAGGGTCTTACACATGCTAGACAAGCAGTCTAAGACTGAGCTATAGTTTCAGCCCAGCCAAGGGCGTCTTCACTAGGAGCCAGACACTGAGCCAAGTGCTTTGCATCAACATTTTATTTACGTGCAACAGCAACAAAGACAAATTAAGACTTGGTTCCTGCTCTCATAGGGCAGCAGTTCAGTGGTGGAGAATAGGATGAAGCAGGTGTGATGAGCTGAGGGCGACCACTCCAGACCAGGAGGGTTCAGGCAAGGGTTCTTAGAGAAGGTGACTTGAGATGACTCTTTAGGAGAAAAGGAGAAGCTGGGCAGGCAGTAAAAGGGGTGGGGAGGGCACTATAAAGCAAAAGAACAAGAGCACAGTAGCCTAGTGCCCTGAGAAGCCCAGTTGGAGCAGCACTAGGTTGTGCACGGAGCTGGGACGGGGGAAGGCACCAGGAGCCCTTGTACAACCTGAAAGTGGGCACTTCCTTGAGTTTTGTGCCCTGGTATCATACCTGGCCCTGGAGGTAACAGGGCTAGAAGGTTAAGCAAGGGCCAGATCCAGGAGGGTCCCAAACAACTCTGGCCTCTACCATGTGAATAGGGGCCTGACCCTAGGTAATCAGCAGCATTGGAAGAGTTTCCATCATTTGAAAAGTCACCTGGATGACTGGGAAGGAAGGTGGAAATGGGCAGATCTGCAAGAAGGTTTGGGGGGTAACCCAGGAGGCACATGATGACCTGAAGAGGTGCAGAGAGATCAGGGAGGGCCAGAAAAGTGAAGTCTACAGGGTGGCCAAAAGTAGGACATGATCTTCAAAGCAGAGCATTAAGACAAGCATTCTCACCAGCAAGGAGGTGAAGGCTGTGCCCTGGCTTTTAACAAAAGCAAATAAGTGGCTGGAGGTCAGGACAGTGAAGTGTTCTGTGGTAGGAGGTGAGGAGACCAGAAGGTATAGGGAAGAGTCTAGAGGGTAGGGGTTGTGGTTCCTGCAGGTTTACATGAGTACTGTGGTTTACATTTATGGCTTTTGGTCACTGCCATCTTCCTGGGGCAGTGGGGAGGATGGTCCACCAGACTAAAAGCTGATGGAGGGCAGAGATCCTGGCCCAGAACTGGGGCTGTTGATGCCCACCGTGCTTAGCCCTCTGGTTAGGCCTGGATGGTCATCCTTGAACTTTGTCCTCCCAACTTCCCACAAAATGGGGATGTTATAATCAAAGCTCTTTGGTTTTATTTGTTCAACAAATATTGGTTGAGAAACTTCTATGCCAGGCCCTGAGATCCAGCATTTGAGAAAAGTTATTCATTTGAGAAAAATCACTGGCCTCATGTTTTCGTTCTACTGACTGAGAGTGTCAGAGACATGTCTCAGACTGGCCTGGACAGAAGAGGACACGTAGAGGCTTCTGTGAGACAACCCAGGGTCATCTTCAGAGCATTCAGGCATGGCGGGAACCAGAGGTTCAGTTGAAGTCTTCAAGATTTCTGAGTTCTCTTTCTTTCCCCATCTCTTCCTTTGCTTCACTCTCACGCAGGCTTTCTCTGTGCAATGACAATATGGACACTAGCAGCTACAGGCTTACATGAAAAAGCCAAAAAAAGAAACTTTCCTGATGAATAGGTCCAGCAGAAGTTCTCAACCGAACTCTCATTGGTTGGATCTGGTCACATGGTCATTCCTGACCTCATCACTTAGGATAAGAAAATGTGATGCTTTGATTGGCTGGACCTGGGCACAAGCTCACTCCTGCAGTCGGCAAGTGGATGGAGTCATCACCAAGGAAACCATAGAGAATAATGGTTTCCCAGGGAGAGATCATGGTGCTGGACAAGAGAATAGAATTTTTTTTTTTTTTTTATTTTTTTTAACAGAAAGGGGAAACTGCAGTTCAGAATCCAGGATTTGCATTCAAGCCTCTTCAACACCAGACCCTGATCTGTGAACCCCTATCCTTTAGTCACCTCTTCCTCCCAGGGCAAAGGAAGCTTGGGTAGACCAAGAAGGGACTCTGGCATCAGTCAGCCCTTGGTTAAATCCTGGCTCTGACACTTTCTGGGCCTCAGTTTCCACCCATGTGAAATGGGTCTAATGACATTACCTCTCCCGATTGGAGGATTCTATCAGTCAGAGAATGGAAACTTCTTGGAAGAGAGCCTAGCTCATGCTCAGTGGGAACCGAATGAATTTTTTAAAAAATAAATCCTATGGTAGGAGCTTTAAAACAAGACTTTTTTTTTTTTTTTTCTCCAGGGCTGAGGAAGAAACCCAGAGCTTCGCGCATACTAAGTGAGTGCTAGGCCACTGAGCTACAGCCCCAGCCTGAAATTAGACTTCTTGATGGCTCAAAGAAAGAGGCCTCTGAGTTTTCAGGTTCTTTCCTGCTCCTCACTATCTGATACTTCCCCAAATCTCCTTTGTGCTCGGGTGGGCAGGAAGGGAAGAGCGGGGGAGGCAGTCAGGGTGGGGGAGGGTGTGCTGCTACCTTGGGAATAAGACCCATGTGCTGGTCTACAGAAATCCAGGGGGAAAGGAAATCCTGCCCCAGTACCAGAGGGAAGCCCCCGCCTGCCCGGCCTCCACCTCTGGGAAGTGCATTCCCACCAGGAGGGAGGCGGGGAAGTGGCAGCTCCAGGGCTGCCCAGGCTTCCTGAGGACAGCAGGCCATTGCCTCCTGGGGACACTTCCCCCCACCCCCTCCTGGGATCTCCCATCTGGGGCCCTGGAGAGAAGAGGCTGTTGGAATGCCTCAGAAGCATATGGGCATGTGGCTGAGTGTGCCATCATGATAACAATACCGACACCATGACACTGAGGCCCGATCACTTGCCTCCTCCTGCTTACCACCATGGCACAGAGAGGGTGCTGAGCAAAACAGCCTGGAGGCTCAGAGTGGAGGCTGTGGATTCGAATCCTGCAGTGATCAGCCTTGTTAGTGCCTTCATAATACACTGCTTACCTCCTTCATCTCACTACACACACACACACACACACACACACACACACTCATGTTCTTCTCTGAAGTGGGAGATGCCACCCCCAAGATATGGTCTATGATTGGTCTAAACCAGGGGTGGACAAACTATAGCCTGAGGGCTAAATCTGACTTCCCTGAGGACCGAGGCACTGGGGATGGAACTCAGGGGAGCTCTACCACTGAACTACATCCCCAGCCCTGTTAAAAAAAAAAAAAAGAAAGAAAAGAAAATTTAGTTTTGAGACAGGGTCTCACTAAGTTGCCCAGGTTGGTGCCAAGTTTGCCATCCTCCTGCCTCAGTCTCCTGAGTAGCTGGGATTACAGGTGACTCCCTAGTTTTTCTAGGACCCATGAGCTAAAATGGTTTTTAGCATTTTTAAATGGCTGAAGAAAATAAAAATAATATTTTGTGACATACGAAAATTATATGAAAACAAGTGTGTCCATATATAGTCTTATTGAAGTAACACACATTTGTGTGTTACATATGATTATTGTCATACTATAAAGGCAGAGTTGAGTACTGGCAACAAGGACTGTTTGGCCCACAAAGCCAAAAATATTTACTATCTACTCCCTTCTGGGAAAAGTTTGCTGACCCTTGGTCTGCGTCAATCATGAGAATTCTGCGCCCTCTTCCCCAGGCTTCTTTGCAGTAAGAGTGTCCACTTGTTCCAATTCTGTCCAAAGACAGCTAAGCAGAGGTCCGAAGTGGAGATTCATATCAAGTATTGCTTTTCTGAAAGGAGGGTCCAGATGTGGCTGGCTCCTCACCCTCCCGCTTCCTGCCTGAAGTGTGAGTATGTGAGGATGCTATCCAGAACCCTCCTGCCCCTTTATTTCAGAATCTGTCTCCTGCCAAGAAATGGGAAACAGAGAGTCATGAGTTCAGTTGGGAGGGCTGGCAAGGCTGGCTGGGATCCAAGAGAGAGGGAAAGTCCACCCTGGCCACTCACCCAGAGGTTACTTGTAGCCTAGACCAGAGAGTCCACGGTCAACTGGGCAGGACTGAGGAAAGGTCAGCCCCTCCTGAGAATTTGCCCAGTGGTTCCTGTTTACTGGTCCTGACATTGACATCTGGAGTATGGGGGGGTAGACAGAGGTCCCTTCACTGTTGAGTCCTGGTGATCAGCACTTTCCTATGCCTCTCTCGGTTCCCCTGTTCTCCCAGTTCCATCTATAGTTACTCAAAATAGTAGCTAATCAAAATAATGTGGAATGGAGGATGGATGATGGATGGATGAAGGAATGAAGGGGAAATATAGTTACGAGAGGCTTGTTTCCACACCTGTGAGCTGACAGCTGCTCTGCCATTCTCGGCCAGGTATTATCATGCCCATTTAACAGAGGAGGAAACTGGAGCTCCGTAAGGCTAATTGACTTTCCCAAGGTCATAAGAATTGGAGGAGATAAGGCTAGGATCCAAAGCCCAATGCTGGTCCTAATTCCTGGGCAGAGGCCTCTTCTGCCTCCCCTCCAGGACATCATCTCCAGGCCATGGTAGGCTCAATCTATAGGGACATAGGCAAAATATCTGCCATGACCTCAGTGAAACATGAAAGGAACTTTCTTTTTTTTTTAATTTATTTTTTTTAGTTGTAGATGGACACAATACCTTTATTTTATTTTTATATGGTGCTGAGGATTGAACCCAGGGCCACCTGCATGTGAGGGGAGCCCTCTACCACTGAGCTACAACCCCAGCCCATGAAAGGAACTTTCCTGATATGAGCCTGGGCAGCTGCCAGGAACTGCCTCTGCATCCCCCTCCCCTCCCCGTTCTGCTCTTGGGACCGCCAAGAACGCGTCACCTCCTTAGCAGGTGCTCAGTACATATTTGTAGAATGAATGAGTTGCCTTGTATCAGTGCAAATTCCTCAAGAAAAAGTCACAGGCGGCAAAATCCCAAGAAAGCAGGTAAAATTGACGTCACGATTCTCAGCTTTGCAATAGATTGGAATGTGCATTCTCGTGGCAGAACAAGCCCCCTGCCATGCTCACAAGCCCAACACATTCATCACCGCCATCAGAATAGAACAGTTAATGTGCACACTTGCCAACGCCACTCGCTATTCCAAGCATGTGATGTAAATCATCTCATTTCAGCAACCTGATGAGGGAGGTGTCATGGCTGTCCTCCTTATATGGCTAAGGAATCCGAGGCTCAAAGAGGTGAAGGGACTTGACAAAGGCCACCCAGCTCTTTAGTGCCCTATTCACATTCAAAGCCAGAAAGATTCACGGTGGATGGAGCTGTAGGACTGGGCTGGGGGACAAATGCCCCTCTGGAATCTGGACAGAGGATGGTTCAGTAAAAGAGCTGAGGGGAAGAGAGGAGCAAGATCCTGAAGCAGTGGTGGATGAGGACATATCATTTCAGCAGGCCTTTCCTTGTCCTGTGCCAGGCTCAGCCCTGGTGTGACCACTCAGCTGACATGATTGTGTGTGTGTTTTGGGGGGTGGGGGCAGTGGATTGGAAGGAACCTGGCTGGGCTGTTGTGATTGAGATTCCCATGGAGATGCTGGTGACTCATGTGCCCTTCCCAGTCAGCTGGGCCTCTATCAGGGTGTGACTTATAATAAACAAGGTCATAAAATGCCATTTGGCATTTTGCCAGGCTGGAAGGAAGTGGAGAGAAGAGGAGAGAGATTGAGGTGACCCTCTGTCTCCTGCTGGACCCAGGTCTCATGGGGGCCCAGCATCCTGGGCTCTCTAGAGTTCCTACTTGATGTCCAGCCTCTGGGGTCAAAGGAAACTCTTCTTCGCCTGAGTGAAGCAAGTTGGAAAAGGTCACTCCTAGTACATTCTGACCTCTTTTTTTCTGTAATGTTCTAGGAACTCCATTGCCCTTCTGTGGCTCCACAGTGCAGGTATTCTTGCCTGGGCTATGGCTCCTGCTGCCTAGATGATACCTTTTGGGGGACTTCTAAAAAACGTGCATAGGTAAAGCAACCCACACACCATTAACTGGCACCTACTCTAAGTCCGGCAGTGGATGACTTGAAACAGAGTTCAACAAAGGTATGTAGCCTTACCAAGTGACCAAAGAGGCCCGGAATTCTTAGGCCAGAGGAGAAAACAGAGGAGGCACATCCCAGCCCTGAAGGAACCTAAAACTTCACTCACAGTAATATCACAATTAGCAGAACAATTAGGTGTTAGGTTGTGAGACTTTCCCTGGGTGCTGTAGGATTTTCATGTTCTGCAGATAAACAACAAAGCATCTCAGAAGGATTTGTCTCGATTCTGGAGGCTGGAAGTGTGAAATCAAGATGGCCACAGGGTTGGTTCCTTCTAGGCCTGTAAGGGGACTCTGTTGTCCTCATCTGTACCTCTCCTCTAGCTTCTGGTGGTGTGCCGCAATCTAATGCCTTGTCTATATACTGCTGAAGAGAGATTAATAAGATGCTTTATATCACCCAATCTCTCTGCCTTCAGCTCACGCAGTATTCTCAGAGTGTGTGTGTGTGTGTGTGTGCGCGCGCTCGCGCGCACTCGTACACATGTGTGTCCACATTTCTTTATAGGGATATCAGTCATGGGATTAGGGACCCAGCTCTACTCATCTTAACTAATCACACCTGGAAAGACCCTACTTCCAAATAAGATCACACTCATTCTAAGATGCTGGGGTTAGGACTTCAATATAATTTATGGGGGCACATTTTTCAACTCAAAACAGATGGGGAACTGCCTCCCTCTCCAGGAGCCTCTTCTAAATTTGGATCACTTGTGCCAGCCTGGAGATCACCAAAAAGTCCTCCTGAAAATCACCTGCAAATGCCTGGCCCAGCCCTGGGAGAGGTGCAAAGGGTAAGGGGCACCACATTTCTTTTCTTGGATCCCAGGTGTGATCAGCCCCACCCTAGGTGATGGTCTCTGTTAACGATAACCACCTGGAGAGCAAGAAAGAGAAAACTGATAAAGGCCAGAAGGTTACAAATAATCCAAGAGGTGTGTGTGGGGGGGGGGGGTGGGGACGGGGATGCTTAGAAGACCTTTGCCCTCTGAAACTTTGATTTACAAACTGCACAGCTATCAGGTCACCCAGGGCTGTGGAGGCTATAAAAAACGTCACCAGCTGATATAGCTCTCTGCTTGGCAGCCTGGGAATTTCTAATTCTGGGGAAGTATGACTGTAACACTGTGGTCCATCTCTCTTTCTTTCTGTCCCACAGCCCTTCAATACCCTCTGGAGAGTGGGAGGGGATCTGGTGGAGGCACTGTCCCTATAAGTGGAGGGGATGGGCTCGGGAGAATTGTACTGTCCTCCAGAGCCCGTAGGTGACTGGTACTAAGCTCAATCCCTTTATAGTAGATGTGACTTGGGAAAGTCACAGTGTTTATTTAAGTCTCTGTTTTCTCATCTGCACAATAGGAATGAGAAGGAAGGGTGGCCCTGCCTGCCTTACCAGTTATGGCAAGGAGCAATCTAAGAGGTGTGACTCGGCCCGGGGATGCAGAAGGACTAAGGTGGCACCAGGTCTCGTCAGCACATTAGTTCCACCTCACTTGTCACATAAACATGAAGTCTGTTCAGGGCGCGGTGTCAGCTGCAGGGTGCTCACCACCCAGAGTGTGGTTCTGTGTGGGGCAACATCAGCATCCCTGAGATCTTGTCTGAGATGCTGACTCTCTGACCCATCCCAGACCTGCTGAACCAGAATCTGCACTTTAACAAGAGCCCCAAGAGATCTGTGCACTCATTAAAGTTCAAAAAGCTCTGCTTCAGTGGACATTGTTTCTCTTGTTTGGGATCCATTTCCATTCTTCTGGAAAAGTGATATTATTTTCTTTAGGAGAATCCTGGTTCTCCCAGTTCTAGCTCTATGAGCCCGCAGGGGGGCTGACTCCTCTCCAGATCCCTGAGAGGGCATGAGAATTAGCCCTGGTCAAGCAGAATTAGCCAGGAACTTTGGTTAGAACTGTGGACAAGAAGCATTCTCTTCATGCAGCCTCTATTCAGGTGTAGGATAGAAGCCTGGAGCAGGGGTCCGCCATCTTGGTCATCACTGTGGAGAGTCTTCATAGAGAGGGGCAGGTGTGTGTGTGTGTGTGTGTGTGTGTGTGTGTGTGAGAGAGAGAGAGAGAGAGAGAGAGAGAGATGGAGGAAGATTCTATATCACATTTTTTGAGCTTACAGCTTTGTCCAAAGTCAGACTGACCCTTGACTCCCCAGTCCACTGAAGTCTTTCTGATGTGGTGTGGTGACCCCTGCAGGAGGTAGGTCAGGGAACATTTGACCAGGCAGGTGAAAAATCTTCAAAATCTAAGGAACCAGAGCTCTAAGGTAGGATAACCAGCAGTGAAGGACATTTTGAGCAGGTGGTACCCCGTGCACGGCCACTTGGAAGACTTCTCCAGGAGCCAGGCTTACCTGTCTAGCTTTTCCTGCCCACCCCTTCAGGCTTTTGGGCTGGGTGCTCTGGACCCATAAGCCCAGGGCTTGGCAGGGATCAGCAGATCAGCCTGTGTATCAGATTGACTGAGCATATTCGTCTTTTGCGGAGGTGGGGGGGGGGGCAGGTACCAGGGATTAAACTCAGGGGCACTTGATCACTGAGCCACATCCCCAGCCCTACTTTGTATTTTATTTAGAGACGGCCTCACTGAGTTGCTTAGCACCTCGCTTTTGCTGAGGCTGGTTTTGAACTTGTGATCCTCCTGTCTCAGCTTCCGAGCTGCTGGGATAAGAGGCATGTGCCACCACGCCTGGCCTGCCTGAGCATTTTCGTGTTGCCAGGCTGGAGGCCTCAGGAAAGAAGAGGCAGTGACCCACAGCTGAG
The DNA here is from genome assembly GCF_047511675.1 of Marmota flaviventris. Classification (NCBI taxonomy): domain Eukaryota; kingdom Metazoa; phylum Chordata; class Mammalia; order Rodentia; family Sciuridae; genus Marmota; species Marmota flaviventris. The sequence goes on from NC_092501.1 coordinate 19,072,236, forward strand.
GACAGAAGCCATGCTCAAGGCCATTTGTTGAGGAGAACCACAACTCCAGTTTATAGACCTGTAAACAGAGGGGTAAACTCAGAGGAAATGAGCTGCCTCGAGGCACAGCCTCATAGCCAGGTGTTGCTCTTGCTCACCCAGGTCCAAACTGGGTTCCCTGAGATAGTGACCAACCTCCAGATGTGCCCAGGACTGAGGCTGTTCCAGGACACTGGCAAACCAGGATGAACTTGGTCATCCTGTCCCCTAAGGTTCCTGGAGCTCACACTGGTGCAGTCAGGGGTGAGAGAGTGGGCATGCTGGGTGCTGCCTCCAGGGAGTGGAGTGCGTCCCAGGACCACTTTCCCAGAAGCCCCTGCAAGGCTCAGATCAGAAGTTCTGAGAGTCAAGGGCAGAGGATCCAGGCTGGAGTGTGCCCCTGTGTGTCTGCAGATCCCTCCTGCGTGTGTCTGTATGAGTGACTGAACAAGACCCAAGCGTCCCATGTGAGGCTGCTGGCTGTGAATCCCCAAAGCAGAGAGAATCGTCTGTTGTCTTCGTGCGTAAGGAGGGCAGGGCTGGGAGGTATCTCTGTATATGTGCATCTTTGTGCGTGTGCCTCGTGGGTGGGAAGAAAGTGGTGGGAGGTGTGAGTGGAGAATGTCAACTGCCTTTGGGGCCCGATCTGTGTGTACATTTCATGTGTCTATGTCAGCTGTCGGGCTTGCTGGTGAGAAATACCGGGTCTGTTTTGGGTGTAATAGGCGTCTGTGTGAGCAGGTGAGTGATCAGCGATCGTGTGATGCATGTGTGTCGGTGTCCTGTGGGCGGGACAGGCAAGTTCCCCCAGCTTCAGCATCAATGCCCCAGAGCAGATGGGCAACGTGAGTCTCTCCAGAGTCAGGGCACTCTGTCTCATTCATGATCTGCCTTCAGGGCGCCGAGTTCCTGTCCCAGACTCAAGTCATCCACCGTTAATAAATCCCAGTTCATACGTGGGCAGTGCCTCTCTGGGAAGTTCAAGGTGCCCCTGTGGACCCTTCCCCTACCCCTGGCTTTCCCAGAGTTAAGGAAGCAGCCAGCTGCTCAGGTGCTTTTGCATCTGCGACTTTTTCTAGAGATCAGATTGCTGGTGACACTTCCATTCTCCACTTCCAAGAGCATCTTTCCAAGCAGATGTATCCTCACGCAAACGCCTCTGCCTCCGAGGCCCTGGCCATTCCCAGATTCCTCAGCATCGTTATCATAAATCTGGGGAATTATTAGAAGAGCAGAGCCAGGAAGTCTGATTGTGAAAGGAGGGAAAGAAACTCTCTGTGCCTTTATGTGAGGCGGAGAGGAAGTGGGTCCTGGAGGAGGCAGAAGAAGAGGCAGAGAGCAAAGAAGGATGGATCCGGCAGAGGGGGCTTCCTGTCAGAGAGAGGGTGATGGGGCCCAGTTCCGAGGCTCAGCAGGCCTGGAGCTGCTCAGGGATGTGGCAGAGATGCACTCTGAGCCTGGGGCAGAACAGGCATCTATGTGCTGTACCAGGAAGCCTCAGCCAGGAGAAGCAGGGGAAGGGACTCCCCCCACAACTGGCTGTCAGAGCCTCTCACCTGTGTGGGAGTCGCAGGGCTAGCATTAAAGACCCCACTGATGTAAGTGGGTGACTTACAGTTCCTTGGACCCTACCAGGCTTCAATCCCACCCACACTCATCCTCAGCCCCAGTGGAGAAGGGGGCCCACCCCTCCTGCCACACGGGGGACAGGGAGAGCCTGCTGGGCATTATTGGGATTTCAGCCAGGGTGGCAGACTGCGCTGCCTCCCATCACCATTGCCCGGTTGCTGGGCAGAGAGAGCATCGCCAAATGACTTTCTCCTTTGAAGTTCCGTTAAGGGAAATTGTGAAGAAATAAATTTCCTCTCAATACACTGTGGATTGACTCAAGCTAGCTTCTCAGTGGCCTATAAAATAATAGCAACATTTATTGGGTACTTGCTTTTGTGCCAAGTGCTATTAAGTAGATCTTTAAGAGAGATGCTCGTAGTATCTCCAGTTCTTAAGAGAGTGAGGGCTGAAACTCGGCCAACATCACAGATACCGGGAAATCCCAAGGTCAAGACTGGCACCTGAGTGGTTTGCTGCAGAGCCCTGGCACAGCTGCCCGCCCTAGTTTGCAGAATGGGGGAGAGTCCCAGAGGTCTGTGTAACCCTTCCCCTGGAAGCTGAGCTCAGAGCAAGTGTTCTTAGGAGAGTTGAACCCCAGAGCTCAGAGCAGACTCCCTGCAGCACTAAGAGGTTCTAAAAAAGCTAAATGCAGAGGGGACAGTTTAGGTGGGAGAGAGCAAAGCTCTGCTTGTCTTGCAGAAGTAAGTCAGTATAAAGGACCAAGGATAGACCAAAAGTCTGTGGAGTGAGGATTCCAGGCCTGAGGAGGACAGGCAAGTACCCCCACAGCATTAGTCATCTGCAAAGCTAAGTCAGGACGACCTCTCTGGGACTTGTCACTGGTCTCCAAGGGTCCTTGCTCTCTCTGTGCTCTGACCAGCTGCAGAGCATTTGCTGGGCTAGAGAGCATGCTGGGGTTAGGGACCCCAAAAGGCTGGGTGATCTCTCAGACAGGTCTGTGGGGGAAGATCTGGCATGCTCGTGGGCAATGGTAGAGAAAAAGATCTCAGCACCATTTTCACTTAATAACATCCCGAGATTCTGCCATTTTAGTACACAGAGAGCTTCCTGGTGCTTTTACACAGCTGCATAGTACTCTAGTGTGTGGCCAGCTGTTCATTTATTCAGTCCATCCCATGCTAGTGGGCATTTAAGTTGTTTCCTGTCAACTGGTATTATAAACACAGCTGTGGGTAGGACAAGTTCCTAGAATCAGAATCACCAAATCAAAGAGTCCAAGCCTTTGCAATTTTACCAAATGTTACCAGTTATCTCTCCATAGAGATTTTACTAATCTAACCCCACATTGGCCCACCGTTGTGAGCAAATACTTTGGTCTTTCCGAAACTGACGAGTGAAACATGGTATTTTAGTTATTTTTCATTTCTTATCAGAAGGTAGATGACCTTTCTCCCATTAAGAGCCAATAAACTGGGTGTGGTGGTGCATGCCTGTAATCCCAGAGGCTCACTCAGGGGGCTGAGGCAGGAAGATCGAGAATTTGAAGCCAGCTTCAGCAAAAGTGAGGCCCTAAGCAACTCAGTGAGACCCTGTATGTAAATGAAATACAAAATAGGGCTGAGGATGTGGCTCAGTGTTCCTAAATTCAATCCCCAGTACCAAAACAAACAAAAAATGCCAGTGATCTCTTTTATGAGGTTTCTATCATCTGTCTCTTCAAAAAAATTTTAAATTTAAACTGCCTAAGCACTGAATGAGACAATTAGCATTGCCACAAGCCCACGTATGCCATTTAAATTGGAATTTTGTTTTCCCAAGGTTGAGGCGAATGCCTAAAGTAGGACAGAACTTGAATCAGCTTGTTTTTAATGAGGAAACTGAGGCACTAGCTAAGCGATCTATTCTTCCATCTGTTCCTTGGGTTTTTACATCCCCGGAGTCTCGAGAAGGCTGGACCATGTGACACTCAGGGCCAGCGCTGCCTTGGAGTCTCTGGGAGTTGCAAGTCACTTTATTTCTCTGCTGCTGATGGTCAGGGGGCCACATGGATGCACGAGGAACCTGGGTTCAAGTTCGTGCCTCAGTAAGGAGGGCGGCTCCTCCCCCATCCACTTCAGAACACACCATTTATCTGTGTTGCTCATCATTTCGTGCCAGTGCCTGACTCAGAGGAGGCTAAATAAAGTCAAGCAGAGAGGCCCTGAGGGCTGCAGGGATGAGCAGGGGCGAGACACCCTCGCGTTGTGCGAACTCGGGGTCCTCAGCAGAGATGCGGGGTACCAGTTTAAAGGAAGGACTGAGTGTGCAACCCCCAAAGGCCAGTGACCCCCAGCCAGCCGAATCTCTGCGACCAAGTGGAGGGCTCTGTTACCCTCTTCCTGAGAACCATGGGCATCTCTAACCCTGAAGACAGTCAGTTTTAGAAATGTGTCTTTTGGTTTCCAACCCCAAGGGGTCCTTTAGTTTCTACTTTGGAGACAAGAAAGGGGGACACAGTCCCACTTTCCCCCGAAGATCACCCAAAAAGGTATATAGGACCCTTTAAATTCCCTCCTTACCCCACCTAGATATCTCTCAGGACAGTATGGGGTGAGTGCCAGGCGTCACCATGACATGACTGAGCTCTGGGTGCTGCTTTTAAAGGGTCACAGGAGATGCAAGAGGTCTTGAGGGCCACAAATCTCAGACTCTCCTTCCTGCCACCCTGTCCAGGGATGGCTATTGGGACAGTCACCCATGTATGCCACCACCCCCAGCCCCTATGCACCTCAGTTTGTCACGGATGCCATTCTATGCTAAATGTCTCTATCAATGCATGTAGGAATCAGTTCTCTCTCCGCCAAGAGCCTCCATGGTGAGTACATTGCACTGTGGTGTCCAAGGCAGCTCCAGGGCGGGTGAACTAGACACAGGTTTTCACAACCTCAGCACCACTGTCTTCTTCTGGAGACTCCTGCACCCAGTAGGATGTTCAGCAGTCACCCTGGTCCTGATCCCCTAGTTGCCAGCCAGTACCAGCCATCACACCAGCTATGCCCCCCCCCCCAAAGTGTCTCCAGACATTGCTTTGGGACAAATCTCTTGGTTGAGAACCAAATCCAGGGAATTCTGTGCAACAACTCACACTCTCGAAGGGCGTATGATGTAGCAGGACCAGTTCGGAGTGTTTTACCTATGGCTTCTTTAATCTCCACAGCATTCCCATTTTATATGAAAACAGCTGAGGTGCAGAGAGTTTAACTGTCATACAGCTAATAAGATGCTCATGACCCATTTTTTTAAATCATTTTTTTATTTTTTTAATCATTTATTTATATACATAATAGTGGAGCTTGTTGTTACATATTCATACGTGAATACAGCATAATTTGGTCAGTTTTCTTTCTTTCTTTCTTTCTTTTTTTCCTTTTTTGGTACCAGATATTGAACCCAAGGGCACTTAGCCACTGAGCTACATCCCCAACCCTTTTTGTTTTTTATTTGGATACAGGATCTCTCTAAGTTGCTTAGGGCATTGCTAAATTGCTGAGGCTGGCCTTGAACTTGTGATCCTTCTGTCTCAAATCTCAAGCCAGCTGGAATTATAGATGGCAATTTGGTCAATTTCATTTCCCAGTTTATGACATTTTGTTAAGAGAAAGAGGCCAGTAAGAAAACAGTACTTGTCGTTTGATTTCATTTTTTTATTTGAAAACACACACACATACACTCACATATAGGTATCACGAAATATGTGTATCAGTGTTTCTTTATAGGTTATGGGCTTATAGATGAATTTTATTTTACTTTGGTTTTTCTATAGTTATCTTGTTTATTTTTAAACGTTGAATCTATACTATTTATTTTATAAGGAAAAAAAAACATGATCTCATCTCCCATTTTGGAGGTAAGATATCCTCAGTCCCATTTCAAGTCCTGTGATAAGCAGGAAAAGCAGCATTGAACTGAAGCAGGCACTGAGATGTTGGGCTATCTCTAGGGCCTTGTGTGGAGTTGGAGGTGGGAATAGACCTGATTAAAGACCAAGAGGCACCACCCCAGCAGTCTCTGGGGAACCTGTTCTTTTTATCCCTTTTCAGAAGATGGTGGGGACCAGGAGTTGCTATGGATGCAGCCCTTGGACACATTACCCTATGACTGGCCTGTAGAAAATGCGTAAGTCTTCAACGCTGGCTAAGCTACCCTCTTGAGACACATCTGGGGAAGTAAGAGACTGCCCAAGCTGCCTCGTGTGCCAGGGAGTGGGGCTGGTGCAACCAGGGCAGCACGAAATGGTGATCTTGATCAAAACTACTTTTAATAATACCCGATGTGATCATTTTATGAGTAAATGATATTATAAATAGAATATCTTATTATTCCTAAAATAGCTAAATTCTTCTACATCAGTAAGGAGAGTTTTGAAATAAAGTTATTTTTAAAACTGGGGGAAAAAAAGTCCGAAGAGCAACAGAAGCAAAGTAGAGGCTACAGTAAAAGTGGGCTTTGCAACCAGACAAACCTGAATGGGGCCCAGCTGTACCTGGATTAGCCCTTCTAGGGGGCTCCAGCTCCTTAGGGGACCATAAGGACGAAGAGGCTGAGGGCAGCCGGAGGGACTGTTGGGGGAACATGAGCCTAGTCCCTGGCACATGGCTCCCACTCAATAAAGGGAGCTGTCATTACCATGGATGGTGGCTTGTGACTTGTTTTTTCCTTTATACTTTGGTCAGTTTTCTATAAGCATATTATTTTTAGAAGCAGATAAAAAAAATTCTCATGAAACAAAAGAAAGGTGCTGAGTGATTTTACTGGGAGCAAAGGGCAGAGAGACAGATGTTCTGTAGAAACGGTGGCTCTGGGGCCTGGAATTTGACCTGCAGTTAACAAGGCTGAGAGCAGCAGGTGGGTGCACCCACGGCTTTCCTAACCCCTAACCGAGACTTCCTGCCTTTGAGCCCACTCACCCGGCGCTTTACAGATCTCAGGGAAACCCCAGGGCCACAACCCCTCCACACACACCCACTCCAGTCAGCTGGCCTGCAGCCCTGGTGGGGGCTTGTGGGAAAACGAACACCCAACCTCTTGTCCCCACCACCACCTCTCATCAGTGTGCCCTTTGGGCAGGGGCTCCCTGAACGCAGGTGATGTTGGTCCAGGAACCAGAGAAAAGATCATAGAATCCACCTTTTATTTCACCAACCTTTGCCTCTTCTTTCCTTCTCTTCTTTTTTTAACTATTTAAGAGTCATTCCTTTAGGTAAATTGGATTTCAGCAAAATTTAAGATTACTCAACCGAGTAAAAAAACCACCTTTAGAACAACCACTCGTTATACAAATTATATATCTGATAAAGAACTAGTATCCAAGATAAACAAGGAATTCCTACAACCCAACCGCAGCACAAGATCTAAACGACTCAATTTGAAAAGGAACAAACAACTTGAATAGATATTTTCCCCCAAAAGAAGATATCTAAATAGACAATAAGCCATGAAGTGATGCACAGTGTCATGACTCATTAGAGAAATGCAAATCAAAACCACAGTGAGATATTATTTCACACCCATTAATAGAACAATTATGTGAAGAAAAAAAACCCATACAGTAACAAGTGTTGGTAAGGATGTGAAGAAACTGGAGCCCTTGTGCAGGGCTGTTGGGAATGTAAAATAATGTCAACTCCATCAGAAAGAGTTTGGAATTATTGTATGGTCCAGCCATTCTACTTCCATTAGGCACACAAAAGAATTAAAACCAGAGACTTGATTGGCTATCTGCACACCCACATTCATAGCTGCATTATTCGCAGTAGTAAAGGTAGAAACAACCCAAATAACCATTAAGAAATTAATAAATAGGCCAGGTGCAGTGATGCACACTTGAAATTCCAGTGGCTTGGGAGGCTGAGGCAGGAGAATTGCGAGTTCAAACCTAGCCTCAGCAATTTTTTGAGGCCCTAAGCAACTCAGTGAGACCCTGTCTCTTAATAAAATACAAAAAAGGGCTGGGGGTGTGGCTCAGTGGTAGAGCACTTGCCTGGTATGTGTGAGGCCTTGCACCTCAATTCTCAGCACCATATACAAAAAAAAAATAAGTTAAATAAAGGTCCATCAATGACTAAAAAAATACTCTTAAAAAATGGTCGAAATAGTAAATATTCTGTGTATTTTACCATAATAAAAAATGTAATGGTGAAACCATTAAATGTCTCCTGTACAAACTCCTTATTCTGAAAAGAAAGAAACAGAGGTTCAGGGTAAAGGATAAATTCATTCCTTTAAAATCATTTTTGAGGGCTGGGGTTGTAGCTCAGTGGTGGAATGCTTGCCTAGCACATGTGAGCCCTGGGTTTGATCCTCAGCACCACATGAAGATAAATAAATAAATTAAAGTATTGTATCCATCTACAACTACAAAAAAAATTTTTTAAATCATTTTTGATATTTCAAGCATAACAGGTATTCTGTGGTTTAAATAATACAAATAAAGTGAAACTCCCTTGAGACCCTTCTCCCTCTTTTGGTGGTGGGCAGGGGGATAACCAGGGACTGAACCCAAGGGTACCTAACCACCAAGCCCCATCCCCAGTCCTTTTTATTTTTTTATTTTGAGACAGGGTTTCCCTGATTTGCTTAGGGCCTCCATAAGTTGCTGAGGTTGGCTTTGAACTTGGGATCCTCCTGTCTCAGCCTCCCAAGCCACTGGGGTTATAGACACCACTGCCCCAGCCCATCCTCCCTCTTTAATCATCACCTCTTCCCTGTGGGTGACCCTGGCTGAATCACTCTGGTGTGCATTCTTCTTTTCTGTTTGTTTATAGAAATGAAACCACTCTTACCTACCCTCTCTATTTAATGCTACTTCTTAGAGATCTTCCCAAGTCGGGGATTGGAGCTACCTCATTCATTTAAAGGGCCGTGCAGTGTTTCATACTCTGAGGATGCCCTAGTGAGACCTTCCCCAGCTGATGGAGGCTGCGCTGGTTTGAATGTACATGTCCCTCCCTCCAGAATTCATATGTTGAAACCTAATCCCCCGACGTGCTGGCGATTAGAGGTGGGGGTCTTTGAGAGGTGATAGTTCATGAGGGTGCCCTCATGGTTTTAGTGCCCGTATAAGAGGCAGCTTGTTTGTTCCCACCCCCACTCTGTGCAATTGCAGCAAGAGTGGAGCACGGCGACCTCTTACCAGAGACCAGATCTGCTGGTACCTTCATCTTGGACTTCCCAGCTCCAGAACCCTGAGTGATAAGTCTCTATTGTCTGGAAGTTACCCAGCCTAATGTATTTGGTTACAGCAGCCTGAACCCACCAAGGCAGACATGCTTTTTTTAGTATTTCGCTGTCAAAGACCATTTAGCACAACACTTCTTTGTGCATACATAGAGGCGTTTCTTGAGGAAGACTTCCATTTGCCCATTAAGGTTATGAGGACACATGAATGAATGTCAATAAAATTGTTGCCACGTACAGGCACCCAACCTCATGAGGAAGTGAGGCACTATCCCACAGAGGAGGGAAAGGTTCCAGGAACACAAGTCATTTTCCCAGATTATAGAGCTCAT